>NC_090927.1:547675702-552475702 GCF_040938575.1 Ambystoma mexicanum | reverse complement strand
GAGTCGGTAGGGTTTTGTTGTTGTTGCACTACTTGCTTTGGAAATTGATTAGTGCAAGTCCTAGTAGGGTGAGAAAAAGGGTCAGAAAGAAGTACAGATTAGAAAGGAGAATGTTACTGCGTGTGGAATTTATTAACTTTCCCACACATAGATGCTTGCTACATGAGTGCAGACATCCTTTCCTGTTCTTGCATTTATTTATTCAAATGTACAGATAACACTGTTGTCAATGTACACATGCATTTCTTTGCTTTCCTTCCAATGGTGCATTTTGGTAATTTTGCAATGTATGTACCTGCCATGCTTTCCTAACATAAATGCAGTTTCCCTTTTCTTTGTGCATTCTGGGCATTTAACATGGGATCTGCCAGCCACTTGAATTTGCTGTACAAAAGTTCCCAATGTGTTTTTATTTTATTTTATAACAGCAACAGAGAGAGTGCGGATACAATTGAAATATGTGGTTTGCAGCTGTTATGCAAGTGGGCATGAAAAGAACACTTTGAAAGCACACAGCATTGTAAGTAACTGCCACTTGATGTCACAGGATGGAACAAATGAGAGTACAATTATTCAGTAGGTTATGCAGGGTAAGTGACAGGCAGCCTGTTCAAATGCATGTATGACAGAGTTGCAAATGTACTATACAAAATATAAACATACCTGTAGTTTGTGTGGATGGATACAGAGGTAGTTGAATCTGGAATCAGAAATCTTGGAGAGTTTTGCAGTACTTTTTTGATGGAGGTGCTTTTGAGTTACATGAGATCTGCACTCTGAGTGTTTAACAATACATCTAAAGTGTTGAACTGTGATGTCAGAGTTAGATGTAGAGTTCTTGCATGTGATTGGTGGGTGGTTGTGTGACTGCTTAACAGTAGCGAATGAGGGAATACTGCAAATAAGGAAGTGGACATGGAAGAAGGGCTGCCCCTGTGTTACAGGCTCTGCGGTCACCGTGGTAGTTTGTGCACAGGGCGTGCCACATCCAGGGCTGCTCAGCATGCCTGGCATGGAAATGGGACTGTGGGGATTAGCCAATCAGGTGTACGGGGTGTGCTTTACAGGAAGGGAGGGTAATATTTTTTTCATTGCTGTCTTGGTTTTGTAGTGAGGATGGCTGGCATGGGAGGGAGGCAGAGACTTAGTGTATGGATGGTGGGAGATTTATTTATGTATGATCTGGAGAGGTATGCTGAGGCAAGAGGTGTTTCTGGTGATCCTGGGTTTCTAGTCCTGCAGGCTTTGTGGTACAGTATGCCTGGCCACAATTTGCAGGCACTGCTTGCTTCCGATACATGGATACATTGGTTGCAGGTGTATGCAGAGCACTGTGGAGAAGCTGCACATCTTGGATTCCCTCATGTGGATGTGAACTGGATGTGAACTGGTTTGAAGTGCATGGAATGAAGTGGCCAGATTGGTTCTCCTCTGTGCCCCTTGGGTGAGGCAGCATCATCCAGCCATTATTATTGTTCATTTTGGAGGGAACAGTTTAGGCCACGTTACTGGAATCTATCTGCAGTTTGCGATGAAGGAGGCATTTGGAAAAGTCATGGACATGTTTCCAAAGTCATTTTTTCGCACATTGCCCAGAGACAGAAGTGCTGTGCTCTTCTTCATTTGATCCCTGAATGGTAGTAAGCGGGGCACAATGTCAACAAGGCTGTTTGCGCATTTTTGCGAGATGTTTGCATGAAAACATAACATTTTGTAGCACCAACAGTTTTCGCAGAGATGGCGTCCATCTTACTGATGCTCATTGGCTGGTGCTGTACCCGGGGCTATAAATAAAAATAATTTCAAAATATACATATCTGTGTTCATACTTATGTGTGTTGTTTATATATATATTACATGGCCTGTGTTAGCGGCCATGAAGTTATGGTTAAGTTGCTAAACCCATAGAAAGAACATTTTTGGGCGGCTTATAACTTCGCTCCCCCTGGATGAATCCTCACCAAACCTTTCAAACAAAGTATATGGCCCATTCCAAATGTTCTTACAAACTTTGGTGAGGTTTGGTCAAGGGGGGGGCAAAGTTATAGAGGGGGTCCCAACATTTCTTTTTTTTCCAATACACTGAATGGGGAAAAACTTTTGCTCGCGCCTACAGCCCAAACGATGAACGGATTTTCACCAAATTTGTGGCAGGAGAGGTGTCTTGGTCCCAAAAGTGTGCTTTTGTAAATTTGGTGAAAATCTGTCCAGTATTATTTTTAAAATGACCAAAAAGTGGGTCTAAGAACATTTGTGATATCTATGTCCGCTCCACAGACACACTTCCCTGTTCGCTCTGCGGACAGGACACTGATTGGATATTCGGCTTGCATCGTGTTCGCTTATTGGTTGGGGTGAAATGTGAGCTGCATCACATTCTTTTGATGCGCCCGCAATATTCGATCCACGGACATCCGCTGACATCCGCGGACAGCGCAGCGTGGAAGTGAGCATAAATCCAATTTTGGGGAGTGTGTTGGTGTGTAGGAGTGTTTGGAGAGGTTGAGGGAGAAAGGGATGGGTCAAATTATGTATTTGTTTAGGTGGGAGAAGGCTGTGATGTGTTTGCAGTGTCCGCAGTCACTGCGGTTGTCCGCGGACATAGTAAACACTCGGAGCACTACTGGTTATTTTACTTTACTATGATGTTGGTTATGGGTCGTTAGTAGAGCACTGGGTGAAGAGGGTATGTATTGAAGAGTTGGTGCGTTGCTTGTAATTATTATTTTAGAATGTTAATTGAAGTGGATAGGTTTTGAGGTGGATGTGTCATGTTTTTGGGTTGTGGTCATTCGGTAGGTGTTTGTTTCTATGGGTGTATTATACTGCGGTGGTTGTACTCTAGGCCCTGGCCACAACCACTGCAGTATAACACGGCAATGCTAACAAACATTTTGACTGTGGTATGTGGGCTGCTTACGGGATATGTTTTCAAAAATGTGAGTACTGATTGGCAGTAGTGTAATAGTGTTTATAGGGTAGTGAGATGATGTGTGTTACTTTGTTTGTTGGATTGTGTTCAGAATGTTGGTATTGAAGACTGTAGGCATTTTGGGTTGTATTTATTGGTGAGGTGTTCATTTGTATGGCTGTGTTATGTTGCAGTGTGTGTGAGTCTATTTATTATATACTTACTCTTTCCTTTGTTGGGGCTGCATGTAGAGTTTTGGCCAGGCCATAAAGACAAGATTGTAGTGTTTGACAATAAGCACTGCAGAATAAGATACCCATGGAAGCAAACATTTTAGATTGTGGTCTATGGTCAGGTGTTTGCTTGAATGGGTGTGTTATGCTGTGGTGTTTTATGAGTCCAATCATTATATACTTACTGTTTGACGTTTTGTGGTTGTATGCAATTTTTTCATGACATGGGTAGATGGAGCAGACATTGTTTTTCAAACACTGTGATAAAAGAAAAAATCACATGTCAGTTTAGGTAGTTTATAATGAGTATTGCATTGCATAGCAGACAGTTCAACCAAGTGTACTGTGCAATTTGCTCAGTTGCTGTGTTTGTTCATTAAGTCATTGGGTCTGTGGGAAAAGAAATCCATGCTGGATTAACAGAAAAACCCTTTCTACAGTGTGCTACAATATATTTATTTTATTGATTTCAGTAGGAGGAATTGCATAGGTGTATGGTTTTTGATTTGGAAGTGGTGGTAGTATTGTTGCAATTAGATAGCAGTTGGTGTATTCTATTTTTATGTCTTTTTCCAATTTAGTGGTTTTCATCTATCTGTTGGCTTGTTGCAGATTATTGGGGCAGTTAGATAACTTTGGTGTATTATAACTGTTTATTTCTTGTTTCATTTTAGTGGTATTCATTTATCTGTTTGCTTGTTGCTTGTTGCAGAATCTTGGGGCAGTTAGATACCTGTTGGCATATTCTAACTGTTCATAGTTTTTAACTTGAAGTTTTGTTTATGTTCATACACAGATTAGTTATTAAATTTTGTTTTTAAGAATATTAAGTAAGCGTTTACAAGATTTGCTGTTAAGCTCTGTTTTAGAGTAATAGTAGTATCATTACATTCGAACCATCCACAATTCTTTTTTAAATATAAAGTGTAGTGACCTGCATTGGTTGTGGCTCCTGCGTGGTAGATTAAACCCATTGTTGTGAAGGTTTTGTGACCAAGTGATACTTGACCATGTGTGAATCCAGTAAGCTTGCAGGTATTTTTTGTACCATCTGGAGTGTAAAGTAAAAGCATTACTATTACATATTTACTATGTGTCTGTATTTGTAAGGTAGAGCGATTATCTGAGTTGCAGGTAGTACATAATCTGCTATGGTACGCATTTTGTACAAGTTGCTGAAATTGAATGGATTCACAGTTAGGTATGGATACATACAAAGCGTTCATTAGGAACTTCTTTTTGTGCGACATGGCTGCAAAGAGTGCATGTATGTTTCCACATGTATGTTTTGTCTTCTAGCAAGTACATTAGAAATTCTTGTGGATCTTCTTGTGTGTTTATAGTCAATTTGACCATTTCAGCACAGTTGTCCAATTCATGCCTTATTCCAGAAACACTGTAAGTGTTGTCAGGATTGTTGGTTGAATTTCTATGAAGGACTAACATTTGCAAGCACAATTGGTCTGTCCCGTGTAAGAAAATACTGTCAATAATTTGTGGCAATTGGAATAGAATATATATTGCTACATTTGTGTAGCAATTTACACCAGTTGTATTTGAAAATTTTAATGGACCTGACACTTCTGTGTCCAAGTCATTTGTTCGGAGTGCACATAGTTTCTTTGAAGAGGTAGTTTACTTTGTTCGTGCAGTAGATTCTTCTATGGTTGTTGTCCTTGATGAAGTATTAGCTTCTTTTAATTTCTTTGGAGTTATTGCAGTGAGATCCTGCATAATTTGAGTCTGAAGTAGTTTTCTTTTACAAAGTTTTGCTTTTTGCGGAACAGGATAGGTTTTTAGATAGGGGTGTAAAGTGAACACAGTCTATTGTATTCTAGAATGCAAAGAATATCAGCATTTACTTTGCTTGCATCATAGTTGATTAAAAATAGTCTGTCAAGTGTACGTAAGCGTGATAGTGCTACATAGCTCATGCCTTCTTTAAACACTGTGCTACCATTATTTATCAGTGCTTTATCTAGGGTAAGACCTTGTGATTTGTGAATGGTGACTGCATATGATAAAGACAATTGTTCTCTGCGTACATACATGTCTTTGAAAAGAACGAAGCGGGCTGTTGAGCGTCCTATCCTTTTAACTTCTGATAGTTTGTCAAAGAGAATATTGACAAACTGAATGTTGTTGTCATGTGGGTATGTTTGAAAGCCAACAACTGTACCAAGTGCTCCATTAACTAGTCCTTGGTCCACGTCAAGGTAACGTTTAAACATTGCTCTACAGTTTAAAGATAAGTTTCATATTTTTTCCAAGCCAGCTGTGTTAGAGATAGAGTTTTCTAGGTTATTTAGCCTTGTTGTGACTTGTTGACACATGGGTAGTGTCATACCTTATATGTCCAGTTTGTCTGTGGAGCAGATTTGAAGTATTTGTTGCATTTCTTTTTTTAACATTGTTTCATTACTTTTTGAATAGCTTGCAAGAGTTGGCATAAGGACATACAGTTTACATTAGTTTGTGCTAATTGTTCCATTGGATCAGTAGCACATGAGTTAATGCCATAGAGTGCATGGATGTGCCTGGTTTTTAATACAGAGTGTGGTTCTTGAGATAGTATACCAACTCTAATACTTTTTAAAATGTTGGTGTATGTGAGGTCTGCAGACTGACGCATGTTTTCAGTTAATTCTCTCTATTGGAAATGTTGCCAAAGGTTGACATTTTTTATGCTGCCAAGAGTTTTACGGCATATTTTGTGCCCTAAGGTTTCAAAAATATGTTCACATTTAACCGGTGTTAATTGAAGAAGATCTCCGGAAACTATAACGTGTTTTCCTCCAAAGAGTTCTTCATAGTCTGTTTTCAGGACCTCTTGTAATCTGAGGTGAATGAAGGCTAACATTAGATTGGAAACCATGCTTACCTAATCTATTAGCAGCATTTTCATTTGTTTGAAAACTCTGCATAGTTCTATTGCAGCTTCTGGAGAAAGTTTGTCTGCTGGAAGGAGTAGTAATCAGTATAAAGTGACACTGACTATGTTGTAGGCAGCTAAACCTGTGGGGGCAGTTGTAATAGCTGACAGTTTGTGGATTGTGAATTGTTGGAGGAACTTGCTGATGATTTTGATCAAGAACGTTTTGAAAGAACCAGCTTGACCACTCACGTATAGCAGTATAGGTTTGTAGTCTTGGCAGGTACAATTGTTACTTTCATGCTGCACACAATGTCCAATTAGTTTTGTTATTTTTTGGAAAATGCTACACTGCTCATTGTTCAGTTGTGATTTCAGAAGAGCAAAGTCTTCTGTAGATTGTCCCTCAACGCTGCAAATGCGGCTGATTACGAGAGCACGAGCATGCGTGAACTACCATGCCGGTAATGGCTGCACCGCCATGCTGCTATAGCCCCCCCAAAGCCCTGATAGCGGCATCACGGAACCCACTGATACCGCATCCGCCCAGGACCAGCCCCTTAATATCAGACCCGGCAATACCATCATGCAAATACCAGGTTCGTAATACCGAACCCGGAAGTAATGTCATTGAGCCGGAACAGAAAATGCTGCAGCAGCCATCTTAAAAAACACAATCCATCGCAATCCTCCAAACACAGCACTGGTACTGAGTTGAGAGCAGGCTGAATCACCAGCAAATGTCCAAGGCAACTAGGAAATCCACCCCCCACCGATGCAAGAAGAGGTTCTCGGATGGAAAGCTGAATATGTTAGCTGACACCCTGGTTGCCCATGCAGATGAAGTCTTTGCAACAGATGGAAAGCGCCCAGCCCAACTGTGGAAAAAAGAAATCTGGGAGGAGGTGGCGAGGAAGGTCGCTGCGGTTGGCACCACCACCCACACAGTGAAAGACGTAAAAAAAAGGTGGGACAATCTACATCTCTGCGTTCGCAACATCCTGTCTGCCAACCGCAGGGAGGGCCTGGCAACAGGCGGCGGGGACCACTCTCCCATCAAACTGACAAGGTGGGAGGAGACATGTAGCACCACCATCAGCATGGCATTGATAGAGGGATTTGGAGACATGGAGACGGAGGTGCCGTCACCGGCAGATGGAGGTGAGTGTCCCCACAAACCACAGAGAAACAAAGCATGACGTAGCACAACTGATGTGATAGTAAACCAAGGCAATGCATGGCCCATCATACACACATTAACAGATCCATGTCCAGATGGTGGCCCAGACAGTGGCACATTGATATGCATGCTCCATGCCAATCCCATTACCAACAGACACCCAACACACAGCAAAACATCACATGTCACACATCATGCAAACCGCGATACAACGGTAGGCCACATAGCACAAATCAGTTCAAAAAGGAGAGTCCACGACGTATGCCAATATGGCCCCCCTATTGCAAGCATCCTGTGCATCACACCTACAAGTATGCATTGCATGAAAAGTGAACAACTGAACAACTCCAATGTATGCATCATGCACGTACCACCATCACTGATGCCCTGCATCTCTTTGTTCCCCAAATGCACAGATGCTCTCAGTGAAGGCCAGGAGGCTGCCACACAGGCCACTACATCCTCCAAGGGATCCAGGGCCAGCCAAGAAGGCACAGGACCATCTACCTCCAGGGCAAAATCAACGCCGAGACGGCCCCACAGGCCAGCACCAGCAATACAGGACAGGCCACCAGAGAAGACAAAAACAACCGAGACACCACCTGACGACACAGCCACTTCGGAGTTGTCAACTGTTGTTGAAGCTGATGTTGATGGCACATATTCTGCTGCCACCAGCTCAATTGGGGAGGAAGCTGCCTCAGCCTCCCTTAGCAATGTAGAGGGCCACGTTGAAGAACTATCTGACATGGACGGCAACCTCCATGGGGAATGTGCACATACCCCGAGCCCCCAGCCCACCCCCCAGCAAACCCCCCTGCTCACCACACATGGCACCCCAGTCAGCCCCAATCAACACCAGTGCAGAGTGCGAGGGAGTCCACATCCTTGGTCCCCGTCAGAGGACAGCCCTTCATTGGGCCACCCTGCAACTGCCCTGTCCACCTCCACAGCCACCGGTGACATGGAGGGCCGCATGACGAGGATGGCGGCCCACCAGGATCGGATAATAGAGCAGGTCAGGCAGTACGTAGCAGAGGCGGTATTGACCTGCCGGGAAATTTGTGATGCCAATGCTGCAAACATCCTTGCCATGAACAATAACACAATGGTGATCTGCGACAGTCTAGCAGCAGTGACCCATGTCCTGGGCAGAATTGTCGAACAACTGCAGCAGCAAAGACCTGCACCGACGGATGCACAGGCAGCCACCTCTAGCCCATCCAGTACACCTGCCAGCTCGGCTCAAACACGCCCTGTGCGCTTTACCACGCGCAGTGCACGCCACACAGACATGCAGCCCCCAGAACAAAAGAGAGGCCACCACTAGCAGGGCCACCCTGCATGTGCTGACTGCATCTTTGGGAAAACCATAATTATCACATCATGTGTGGGATGTCAATGGGGGAGGGGTTATGGGGTGTTGGGGTTCCTGTGGAGAGGGGGTATGGGGTGTTGGGATTGTTGGGGGAGGGGGTATGGGGTTTAGGGGGTGTTGGGGGGAGGTGTGGAGGGGAGGGTATGTGTGAGGTGGAGGGTTCAACCACAAAAATGCTTAATTTCCAAAACGGCCGTTGTGTTCAAAATCACATCATGACTGGACATTGTTCATTTTGTTTGTGTTTATTCAATTCATGACAGTGCACAGTACACAACTCCCCACCCACCCTTTGTCTGATCCCAGTGCCCAGTGTAGTACTAACACAGAACCATCAGCATCCCAGTCGTTCAGAAGAAATCGTCAATCACTGATTGGCGCACAGCACGGCCATCTTGCGCATCGCGAACTGGCAGGTGTGCTGCTTCTAATCCATCATCATCTTCATCATCACCCGGTGCAAGCAGGTCAATGTCAGGTGGCAGAGGTATGTTTTTCCGGATGCACATGTTGTGCAGCATGGCACAGACCATGGTGATCTTTCCCACGTTGCCAGGCCCATAAAGGAGTGCTCCACCAAACCTGCTGAGGCAGCGGAACCGTGCCTTCAACAGGCCATAGGTCTACTTGATCACAACATGAGTACGGGTATGAACCTGATTGTACTCCTCTTTGTGCCTGTTCTGTGGGCTCAGAACAGGGATAAGGAGCCATGGCTTCAAGGGATAGCCACTATCACCTTCATGGGAACACAATGAGGTATGTGTGAGTCAATATCTGACATGACACCTGTACAAATCACTGTCATGGCTGCAGGTATTTGGGGTTGACATGTACATGTCCCTGGATCTATGCACACAGGTTCATTTGTCACAATTGTGATGTACTATGGTCTGCAGGTGTGGATTGCATTGTCCAGATGATGCAGGGTGTTCACTTGCATGCTGTTGCAGATGCACTGTGGATGCGGAACAATGTATTGGCACCCATTTTGGTGATGTATAGTACTCTGTATGTATTCCCACTAGCGGCATTGGCACAGGTGTCATCATGATTTGTCATTTATCAGTTGCCATTCCCATGGTGGCATGCAGCATGACTGTGTTGGTGGGCCAATGACAATCAGTATATTCCCTCAGTGAGATTTCTTTGTTACCACTCATGGGTGCATGTCCTGTGTTGTGCGTTGCTGCAGTCATGTCCGTTATGCATACTCACTGCATGTTGCTGGATTGTGTTGCAGAGGGTATACTCAGATGATGTGCAGTCAATGTGTTGAGTGATGTGGCCTGCTTGTACGTCTGGCATATTGTCATTGGTGTGCAGCATTGGTCTTATGTATTGCATTGATGTGTCATGTTCAGGTTGGGATGTTTAGGGCCACAGTGTTTTGCTGCATATGCATTGTCCACTCACCACCCAATCCCACCCAGGTGGAGTATGCATCCCCATCCCACCCAGGTGGAGTATGCATCCCCCATCCCACCCAGGTGGAGTATGCATCCCTATCTCACCCAGGTGGAGTATGCATCCCCCCAATCTTACCCAGGTAGAGTATGCATCCCCCCCAATCTCACCCAGGTGGAGTATGCACCCCCGCCACTACAATACCATGGGCCCGTCAGGCGACTTACGGAACAGCCAGGCACATCATCCAGCATGTCGCTCCATGTAGCGGGAAAGTGAGGATTTCCACAGCACCATGGCATCATGTGTGGATCTGGGAAATCGGACACAACAATGTGTGATCATCTTGCTGGAGTCACACACCATCTTCACATTGATGGAGTAATACAGCTTACAATAACGGTACACCATCTCCATGGCATGAGGGACCACCAATTCAACATGAGTGCAATCGTGGGCACCAATGCAATTGGGCATGCCTACCAATGTATGGAAGCCAACTTTAGTGTCAGCAAGATCCTGGCCAGTCCGTGGTAGGGATATGTGGTTGCTTGCATGCTTCAGGAGGGCATCCAGCACTTGGGTCAGCATGCGTGAAAAGAGAGGTTGTGATATGCCATGCAGCTGGCCCACTGTGTGCTGGTTGGTGCCTGTGGCCAGGAAGTAGAGCACAAACACTACCTTCAGTAGAGGGGGGTGGCAGTGCGGATTTCAATCAGGCTGATGATGTTGTTGTGTATCATGTCCACAATGGTGGTGATGGTGTCGATACAGGGTGTGGATCTGCACAGGGGTTAGGTTAGGTTGAATGGACTGGCTGTGATGAGAGAGATTGGTAGCTGCCTACGTGCCTACGTGGTACCACTGCCTGCACTGGTTAAACTTGCTGGGCCTGCCTCACCCTCCTTCTCCTCATGCGTCTCCTCTGTGCTGCCTGTTGTTGTTGTTGCTGGTGTAGCAGTACAGGCATGTCCTCCAGCACCAAGATAGCAACAGCAAGTGGGATCATTGAGATGTAGGGAGGGGTGAGGTGTGTGGGTGTGCTCTTTTTGTGCTGGGACAGGCTCCATTGCCTCCACCTGTGGTGATTGTGTGCACCTGTGGCAGTTGGGTACACAGCAGGTTGTTATTTATGGGTGATCAGCGATGCCTGTAATACTGCCATTGTGCAGGCCCTATTTACTGCCTTAGGGATGCCGGTAGGTGCATGCCCGCATGGCTTGCGATATACTCGGTTAGCGGCGTCCCGGTATTGCTGCCATGAAGGGCGTGTGTACGCAGCACGCCTGCTGGTAAGAAGGGGCACGGTACAGGCGGTGGTGGTAATTCCGGGTTTTCAGCTCGTAATAGCCCGGACCGGTATTTGATGCCGGTATTACCATTCTGCCTTCCTTTTTTGCTTGCTTCCATACTCGTAATGAGGCTTATGGTGTATTCTACTTCTACTAATTCTGACTCATTTGCTATTAGTGGCTGTCCAAGTGGTTCTTGGCTTCCTGTTATAGAAGGTTGACTACTGTCAGGAGTGTCCACATCTAGTTGCGCCTGGATTTCTTCTTCTTGTTGCTGTTCATTGTGCACCATTGTTTTGTACTGTGTAAAGTTTACATCTGTTATAGTGCTTTCATCTGATTTGAAAGTATCTTCATAGGAGTCATAGGTACCTAGTAAATCTTATTTTCTCCATGGTTTAAAAAGTTGTAGCAGGGACATGTAATTCAGTTCTTTATGTTGAGGAGTTTTTTATGACAATTTGATATGATTAATTAAGCTTTGTTTGGTAAGTTTCACTAAGCTGGTTTCACAATTTTCCACTCTGAATCTACCTTTCTTCTCATCTGGTTTAATATTATTTTTGCATGTGAAGTTTTGGGCTATGTGGTATAGACACATGGTTTCCAAAGTTGTACTCCTGTTTGGGTAGTATGTGTCTAGCAAATTGTTTTTCAAAATGTCCTGGCTGTTGGGCTCATTTTTGGCTATTGTTTCTATGTCTTCATACGATTTCAGAACTCTTTTTCTAGATTTAGCAGGACCAAGGCTTAGCCATACTATATTTTCAGATTTTCCATACAAGGCAGTACTGATTAAATGATCTGCAGCTTCATAGCAGCCACATTCTCGATGGGAGGGCATTTGTCTGCCTAAGGTGTACAATTTCTGTGATAGTTTTTTTCAGATGATACTAGGTCTTGGAGCTCTGTTTTTTCTGCTTTGGTTAGGTAGGCTGTGACATATCACGCAACTGCAGTGGAATTGCCTGCAATGCACTGCACATCTATATTTGCATTCCATAGGAGGACAAAGATTGCATTGTAATCATTGATGTATTTTGATCCTTCTGTTCTTTTATGTAATATGTGTTCTTAGGTGATTTACCTTTGACACTATGTCTAACTGAAGACATGAAGTTGTTTACTTGACCTGTTGTTGAAACTGGTCTAGGGAAACCAAAGCGGCATTTGGTGTAGTATTTCCCTTTGTTTTTATTTTTGCGACAACAATACTTCCCACATTTGTGTCTTTGAAATTGTAAAATGTGTGCATGAAGGTCAGTATGTGTCGTTTGTGAAGGGATTTCACAAGTGACATATTTTTGGATGAACTGGCATCACTGTCCTGACCAAATTTAGGAGCATCTTTAATCCACAAAAGCATGTAGATGTGTGGTGCTCCTCTGGCTTGGTATACTTTTCTCCAAAAGAAGTGTTGCACTTCTCCGAGGGGACGAACAGTTTTATTACAAATGAAGTGTAGCATAGCATTGAAGTGATGATGAAAATATCTTGATACATTTACGGGATCTAGAGAGCAGAGTTCTCCTGGTGTTTTTATATCTATATTTGTTTTGTTTGCTATGCGTAGGAAATCGTGTAAATCTTCCCATGCATATTCTACACAACTTAATGTCACAAACCAAGTGGGTGGGCCAAAATTTCTTAACATACAGCGTACATCTCTAAGACGTCGGAACCAGTATTCTTTTGTACCACTCATGTTTGCTAAAAGATTTGTAATGCTTGACTGTAAAACCTCATCTTTTTTTGTAGTATTTCGTAGCTGACATATTTTGACAATTGGTACCTGATTTTAATGTGTGTGCAACTCTGTAGCATAGAGTTGCTAGTTCACTTTCAAAGAGAAGGTGGAATATGTATTCCACCTTTGTCTGAATCTGGGGTCTTCAGAATAAATTTGCAAAGAGCAGTATTCTGATGCTGTTATTTGTGTGGGTCTATCATTGTACCTTTCTCCTTTTCCAGTAGGAAAGAGTAGAGGAAAGGCACAAACTTCTTTACGTTTTTCCCATATGCTGATTGGAGATTCTAAGGCTATTCACATTTGGTACGTTTCCAGTGCATCATCTATGGTGTCTTTAGAGTGTAATGGTGAATTGTATAATGGTCTAAAATATTGGATTCTGTAGCAGGATCTAGAAGTTGAAATTGACCAGTTTCTGTTGAGTCTTGAATTATGGAGTGGTTTCCCTCAGGTTTTCTACAATATTTCTTTCTTTGTAGTATTCATTGTTGCCATTTATTTTTCTTTTGTAGGTATGCCATTTACTAAGATAATTAAAGATTGATCTATTGGACCTTGTACTCCCAGATTGTGTACATTTTTTTTAGATCTAATGGCAAATAAATAACTTTGCCACTAATGACTTTCGGTAATTCAGAGGGAGGTAGTTTTGCTGTTTTTGGTTGAAGGCATATTACTGGTGGACCTAGGTGCACTGTTTCAATTATGATGCTCTCATACAAGTTAAGTTGTTGCAGGGTTTTTTGTTTTTTTTGTTTTATTTGTTTAGTTGACTTAACAACTTTTCAAATATTTTTCCAAATCATTAATAAAATTCTTTACTACAATTAATTGCATTTTTCCCTCATACAATCACTTTTTAAGATTTAGCAAACTTCTAACTTAGAACATTGAATATTAACCCCTTACGTGCCAAGGACGAGATATCTCATTATTGGAATTGCATACGCAGTGCCAAGGACGCGAGTCGCCAACAACAGATGTCATACCTTCTCGTGTTTCCACAGGTGTCCCGACGAAAAAGGTACCTCACATGTGTGGGTGCACCTACTGGGGCGCAAAAGGAGAAGGGTAACCCGCTGGTAACCCCAAGCCTTTCGCCACAGCCCATTTTGTTCATGTGGGCAACCTACAGATTTGGGCCTAGGATGTCGAAGCCAGCAAGGAAAACAGGGAACCCCATGCATTTCCCAAAAGAGGACACCCGTGGGAATCCACAGAGGTCTGCCTAGCGCAAATCGGCCCAGAATCTACTACCCAGAACCTCTGGCAAATTCCAAATTTGGGGGGAAAAAACACAATTTCCAGATATTTCACTCTACTCAACCACCGAAACACGCCGCCAACAACAGATGCCATACCTTCCCTCATTCCCACAGATGTCCCAATGAAAACGGTACCTCATATGTGTGGGTTCACCAATCCAGCCGCAATGGGAAATGGCTAACCCACTGGTAACCACAAAGGGTTTGGGGTGATAACCTACAGATTTGGGCATACGGTGTCCAAGCCACCAACAAAACTGGGAACCCCATGCATTTCTGAAAAGAGGGCACCAGTAGGAATCAACAGAGTTCCAACTTGCACGAAGCGGACCAGAATGTTTTACCCAGAACCCCAGACAAAGTGAAAAATGTAGGTTTTTTCGGCACATTTCGGACTTTGCCGGGGCTTCTGGGTAATAAATTCTGGGCCAATTTACGCAAATCATACCTCTGTGGATTCCCATGGGTGTCCTCTTTTTGGAAATGCATGGAGTTCCAAGTTTTCCTTGGTGGCTTGGACACCCGAGGCCCATATCTGTATGTTGTGCTTGTCTGGAGAAAGTGTCAAATTCAGGTGTCGAAACAGACTTGGGGTTACCTGTGCTTTAGGCTTTCCACTTGGTGCCCAGGTAGGTGCACCCACACATGTGAGGAACCGTTTTCATTGGGACACGTGTGGAAATGCGGGACAGTAGACGATGTGTTTTTGGCGGCATGTTTCGTTGGGTGAGCCGAGTGAAATTTGCGGAAAATGCATTTTTTTCCCAACATTTTGGACTTTGCGGGGGTGTCTGGGTAATAAATTCTGGGCCGATTTACGCAAATCATACCTCTGCGGATTCCTACGGGTGTCCTCTTTTCTGAAATGCATGGGGTTCCCTGTTTTCCTTGGTGGCTTGGACACTCGAGGCCCATATCTGTATGTTGTCCTTGTCTGGAGAAAGTGTCAAATTCAGGTGTAGAAACAGACTTGGGGTTACCTGTGTTTTAGGCTTTCCACTTGGCGCCCAGGTAGGTGCACCAACACATGTGAGGTACCGTTTTCATCGGGACACATGTGGGAACGCGGAACGGTAGGCCATGTGCTGTTGGCGGCGTGTTTCGATGGGTGCGCCGAGTGAAATGTGCGAAAAAGCCCACATTTCGGACTTTGCGGGGGTGTCTGGGTAATAAATTCTGGCCCAATTTGCGCAAATCATACCTCTGAGGATTCCCACGGGTGTCCTCTTTTCGGAAATGCATGGGGTCCCTGTTTACTTTGGTGGCTTGGACACCCGAGACCCATATCTGTATGATGTGCTTGTCTGGAGAAAGTGTCAAATTCAGGTGTCGAACCAGACCTTGGGTTACCTGTGTTTTAGGCTTTCCCCTTGGCGCCCAGGTAGGTGCACCCACACATATGAGGTACTGTTTTCATCAGGAGACCGGTGGGAACGCGGGACGGTAGGCCATGTGTTGTTGGCGGCGTGTTTCGATGGGTGCGCCGAGTGAAATGTGCGAAAAAGCCCACATTTCGGACTTTGCGGGGGTGTCTGGGTAATAAATTCTGGCCCAATTTGCGCAAATCATACCTCTGCGGATTCCCACAGGTGTCCTATTTTTGGAAATGCATTGGGTTCCCTGTTCTCCTTGGTGGCTTGGACACCCAATGCCCATATCTGTATGTTGTGCTTGTCTGGAGAACGTGTCAAATTCAGGGGTCGAAACAGACTTGGGGTTACCTGTGTTTTAGGCTTTCCCCTTGGCACCCATGTAGGTGCACCCACACATGTGAGGTACCATTTTCATCAGGACACCTGTGGAAATGCAGGACGGTAGGCCATGTGTATTTGGCGTGTGTTTCGATGGGTGTGCCGAGTGAAATATGCAGAAAATGCATTTTTTCCCCCACATTTCAGACTTTGCAGGGGTCTCTGGGTAAAAAATTCTGGGCCGATTTGTGCAAATCATACCTCTGCGGATTCCCACAGGTGTCCTCTTTTTGGAAATGCATGGGGTACCCTGTTTTTCTTGGTGGCTTGGACTCCGGAGGCCCATATCTGTATGTTGCGCTTGTCTGGACAATGTGTGAAATTCAGGTGTGAAAACAGACTTGGGGTTACTTGAGTTTTATGCTTTCCCCTTGGTGCTCAGGTAGGTGCACCCACACATGTGAGGTACCGTTTTCATCGGGACACCTGTGGGAACGCAGGAAGGTATAACATTTGTTGTATTGGTGTGGATTTCATAACGTTTTGACCCATTTGCTGGTGCCCTTTGTCACACAACCCTTTCATTTCCCAAATGTGACCTACATTTAGTCGCTGCTTTAGGCACCATACACTTTTGTAACCTGCACAAGTCACCTACCCTTGAAAAGGTCTGCCTGTACTCTTTCAAAAAATGGATGCTTGCCATTCCTCACCACATTGGTTTTCCCGATTTACACATGCTAAGTGCGTCTGTTCAGGCCATGAGCATTAAACTCCTGTGTACCATGGCGCAGTGTTTGGCTTGTGGTATTGCTTGATTTGTAAAACATTACAAAAAATGTGTGCTTACCCAACTGCAAGAGTGGGGGGGAATGTAGCGGAGCATTACTTTTCTCAAAATTCATAGAAGCCATTGCCGTACCAAGCCAACCATGTCCAACCCATACCTTTTTTTTGGGTCATTTTCCCACTTTTCCCCCAATCTATGGCAATTTCTCCTACCTAGTTTTTGCCTGACCTACGCAAATCACCCCTTCCTAAACTTGGAATTGTGTCTACTTTTCAGAAATATATGCCTTTCTGTCCTCCAATTCAGCTTTCCTACCCTTTTCTTCCATTCCGTCCATGCATGCTGTCCTATAACAAAATAGTTGATAACCACATCAAAATAATGTTTTGCCATCACCACTCAACCTGTTCTTGAAAGCCAGGAAATTGGGGAACTCAGGACAGCAAACCATATGTTCCTAGCTCTTACAAAGAAAAAACCACAGGCTTCTTTGTACATCATTTTATTGGCATTTTTTGAAAAAACCTAAAATTCTCAGCTTTTTGCTTATTTTCTCTCACCCCCTTACAACAGCCTTGGATTCCTGGGTGGTGTTATGACCGCCTACGTGTGGGAAAAAAAGGAGCCAAATTTGGCCGAGATATCTCATGTAACAAAAAAGTTACAAGGCATTGAATGGCCACATACCGAAATCACCAAAAAAGACCCTGGCACTGGGCGAAATATGTTGTGTCTTGACTGTCATGTAGTCGAAGAGTCCTCTGTCCACAAGTGCCGCATAGAGAGAATCTAAGCCACTCTCTGTACAACCTTTGAGGCCACAGGTGGGAGATGTTCTTCCGGATCTGCGGAACTCGTGGAACCCCGAACCACTGTAAGGGAAACACCGGTTAAGTATTAAGCCAAAACAGCATCAACAACCAATCAACAAATAAGTGGAACGGTCCTACCAGGAGGTCTCTGTGGAGAATCAGTTGTACGTATAGGGGAGGTTCCGAGACCCAACAAGGCTGTTCCTTTAGCAGTGTAGCGATCCCAGCAGTGTTGCAAGAGCCGGGCCCACCGGGTACCAGAATCTGCACAATGAAGTTGGAACGTAGTGGATAGGAATCCGAGAGGCAGTCTGTGGTCGTAGCAATGAATCCAAGAAGTAGAAACCAGAGCCAGAGGTAATCCGATAGCAGCCGTAGTGAAATCCGAGTCCAAAATCCAGAAGTGACAAAAAACAAGAATAGCGCCGTACAGAAGTCCAAGAGAACAGCTGTGAAGCACCGAAGCCCTACGATGCAGCCGTTTAAATACTAGCGCTGCTATTTCCTCACGGTCACATGAGCCTTGACCGCATCACGTGAGCGTAGGTTAGAAACACGCGAGCGAGAGGCGGTAGTCATGTGACGCAGAAGAAGCCGGTCTTGCAAGCGCCAGGGAAGACGCCAATGGAGCGGGCATCTCCGTGAGCAAGCAGCATGCCAAACTTTGCGCTGTGGCACTTGGCACTGTGGCACCTGAGGATTTGAGTAAAGCACATGTGAGTCCCGGAACCGGGCCAGAGGACGGGGGAACTGGAGGTACAGGGGTGGGAAATGGGAGTCCTAGAAGAACTGGAGGGAGAGTGAGTGGAGTGCGTGACAGAGCCCCCCAAAGGCCCACGACCCCGTGGGCACGAAGGATTGTCCCTATGGAAGCGCGCCACCAGATGGGGAGCCTGGACATCAGCAGCAGGGACCCAGGACCTCTCCTCGGGGCCATAGCCCGACCAATCCACGAGGTACTGGAGGCAACCCCTAGAGACACGGGAACCCAGAATGGCAGAGACCTCAAACACATCCGGGGAGGACAGAGACACCGGAGCCACAGGGGAGCGAAGCAGTGTGGGAGCGTGACAGGGCTTGAGCAGTGAAACATGGAAGACGGGGTGAAGCCGCCAGGACCCTGGAAGTGCAAGACGATAGGACACAGGGTTGATAACATGGGTGACAACATAGGGACCCACAAAACGAGGAAGTAGCTTGCGGCAACCCACCAACCGCAGATGACGGGTGGAATACCAAACACGGAACCCCACAGAATACAACAGGGCCATCACCCGTTTCCTATCCGCCTGCGCCTTCATGGACGCCTGAGCCTCGACAAGATGAGTCGACACCTGGGCGTGGATGGAGGTCAGGTACCTAACACATGCAAGGGCAGCCGGATTGACTGAGGGAGGCAGATCCGTGAAAGGTAAAACATGAGGATGCTGACCATAGAGCACATAGAACGGGGAGAAACCAGTGGAGGAATGCGTGGCGTTGTTGTACGCAAATTCCGCGAGATGCAACACGTTTAACCAAGAACACTGCATCTGTAAGGTGAGACAACGCAGGTACTTCTCCAGCGTCTGGTTAAGCCTTTCGGTCTGGCCGTCCGTCTCAGGATGGTATGCGGAGGAGAAGCGGACGTCCATACCAAGTAGCTTGGTCAGGGCCCGCCAAAAGCGTTACATAAACTGGGAACCTCTATCCGAGATGAGAACCGAAGGAAGCCCAAAAAGACAGAAGACATTCTCGAAGAACAGCCGGGCCAGTGTAGGTGCAGAGGGGATGCCCTTACAAGGGATAAAGCGAGCCATCTTAGAAAAAGAGTCGATGACTACCCACAAGGTATCAAAGCCCTGGATCCGGGGTAAGTCAGTAACGAAGTCCATGGTCAAAGTGTGCCATGGTTTGGGAGGGACAGGTAAAGGAAGCAGAAGACCCACAGGGCAACCCCTATGATGCTTACAAACAGCACATGCATTGACGTATGACTCAACATCTCCCTTCATGAACGGCAACCAGCACCACCTTCTCAACAACTCCAAAGTGCGTTTCTGACCAGGATGTCCATGAAGCGGAGCGTCGTGGGACCACTCCAAGGCCATGTTGCGGGTGTCTACCGTGGGCAGGAATAGTCAATCAGAAACAAAGGGAAGACCGTTGTGAACCACTAAATCCCAATCGGACAGCTGATCTGGGTGTAAGGTAACCCAGTTCCATATTGTGTCAAGCAAGGGCAAAGTCGGAGTACACAAACAATCCACCTTACCGACATCTAGAAGAGTATCTGGAAACGTCGGCAAGGACACCCCCCCAGGGGAACGCGACAAGGCATCGGCTTTGCCTTGGATAGGACCTGGGCGATGTTTGATAACAAAATCAAAGGCCGCAAAGAAGAGATGCCACCTGACCTGTCTGCTGTTGATACATTTCAGGGACGCTAGGTCTTGTAGATTCTGGTGATCGGAATAAACCATGATACGGTGCTTAGCCCCCAAGAGATGGTGTCGCCAAACACGGAATGCATCCATGACCGTCAGTAGTTCTTTTTCAGTCACGGTATAGTGGGACTCAGCGTCTGTGAACTTACGAGAATGGAAGGCCACGGGGTGAAGACGACCAGAGGTAGGGCAAGTATGTGATAATACAGCACCTAGGGCAAAGGATGAGGCATCAGCCTCCACTATGAACGGCAGTTCAGGGTCTGGGTGCTGTAGAATAGGGGCGGTAGTGAACGCCGTCTTTAAGGCCTCAAATGCTCGTTGATGTGTCTCCGTCCACAAGAAAGGAGAGCGAGGGCTAGTTAGAGAGGTAAGAGGAGCCACCAGAGATGAGAATCCAGAGATAAACCGCCTGTAAAAGTTAGCAAAACCAAGGAAAGACTGGAGAGCCTTCAGGGAATCGGGGACCGGCCAGTCCAACACCGCTCGAACTTTGGAGGTATTCATGGCTAACCCTCCAGACGAGATGTGAAAACCAAGGAACTCTACGGAGTCGGCATGGAACTGACACTTCTCGGGTTTGGCAAACAAGGAGTGGCTTCGTAGGCGGGAAAACACTTCCCTAACGTGTTGTACGTGCTCTTTCATGGTCTGGGAGAATATCAAGATGTCATCTAAATAGACCACAACGAACACGTCCAGGATATCAGAGAAGATGTCATTCATGAACCTCTGGAACGTGGCCGGAGCGTTGCACAAACCGAATGGCATGACCGTATATTCGTACAAGCCATAGCGAGTACAAAAAGCGGTCTTATATTCGTCTCCGGGATGCACACGGACTAGATTGTAGGCACCGCGGAGGTCCAATTTAGTGAAAACAGTGGCGTGTGTGAGGCGGTCCAACAGGGGCGTGATTAGTGGGATGGGGTAGCGGTCTTTCTTCGTGAGGGCATTGAGCCGACGATAGTCCACACAAGGCCGTAAATCACCTTCCTTCTTGGGGACAAAGAAAATGGGGCTAGCCGCCGGGGAAGTGGAAGGACGTATCTGGCCAAAACGGAGGGACTCCTGAATGTACTCTTTGAGGGCCAGGTCTTCAGTAGGGGAAAGGGAATAAATACGGCCTGTGGGAATCGCACTGTTTGGAACCAGATCTATCGGGCAGTCGTACGGACAATGCAGCGGTAGGACTTCCGATGAACCATGGTCAAACACTCCCATGAAATCTTGGTATTGAGCTGGAATGAGTGTGGAGACCAATCCAACTGTGTGGTGTTCTGTAGAGGGAATAGTGGCCTCTTCTAGGGTTAACTGAGCTATGACTCCCAACGCTTGAGCGGGTGTATCGATGCTAGTGGTTGCTGCTAGACAATAGTGTTGACAGAGATCGGATTCAAAATGCACCAAACTCACTTTCCAATTAATTAAGGGATTGTGCTCGCGTAGCCAGGGTATCACCAATATTACACCGAACTGGGGCATTGAGATGAGATCGAAACTCAAGGTTTCCTTATGTATGGCTTGTATGGTCAGGAGCATTGGGGCGGTCTGTTGTTTGATGGGCCCAGATACTAGAGACGTACCATCCACTGCCTGCACTGGTTCCGGCCTGGTTTTGGCTAGAAATGGTAGGTTTAGGATTTGAGCAAGCGTGATATCCATGTAGTTGCCTGTGGCCCCGGAATCTATGATAATAGTGAGTGGGTGAGAGACATCAGGCGTGGGTTGCAGAACGGCCTGTACATAAACGGGCCTGATGCGACCAAAGGCAAACACAGGGTTCGGGGTATGACAAGGAGCGCTCGATCCAGTCCCCGAGTCTAGGGTCGAGCACTCCGAAAACCCGAAGGTTTAAGATTTGGGCGACGGGGACACTCCTTCACATAATGGCCAGTTAAGCCGCAATAATAGCACGCGTTGTCCACCCTCCTACGTTCCCTTTCTATAGGTGTGATTGGACTCCTGATGCCCCCAATCAGCATGGGTTCGGGACTGGTGACCGATGGGGCAGAGGTGGAAGGAGATGAGACATTTGTGTGCACAAAACCAGCCTCAGCCCTGCGTTCAGAATGTCTGGCATCCAGTTGCAGGGTTAGGTCTACTAGATCTTGGTAAGAGGTCGGTAAGGAGGGAACAAGCGCAAGGGCGTTCTTTATAGCGTTGTTTGGGCCTCGATAATATACAACAGCCTGTTTGGCTTCGGGCCAGGATGTTTTGGCAGCAAGCTGGTTGAACTTAGTGATGTATTCAATTAGGGACCCCCTACCCTGCCCCAGATCCAGGAGTTCCAGGTCTCGGGACTGAACTTTATGACGGGTGACGAACACTCGGGACATTTCCGTAACCAGTAAATCAAAGTCATAAAGGGCTGGATTTGTTGTTTTCTAGGAGTGGGTTAGCCCAGGCAGCGGCCGTACCTGCTAGATGCGAGAGAGTAAAGGCTGCCTTGGTGGTGGAGTCAGGAAAGGCCAGGGGCCTGCACAAAAAATGCAACTTGCATTGGTTCAGGAAAGTTCTATACGTGCTGGGATCCCCATGATACTTCTCGGGGGCGGCCAAGGGAAAAGGAGAGGGGAGTACCACAGGGATGGGGTTAGGAGTGGGTGGAACAGGAGGCTGGACAGGCGGAGGGGTTGGTGGCAAGTCCCCAAATTCAGCTTGCGGGGATAAGGGGTGTCTATAACTCTGAATGTTATCTAAACGTTGGTGAATGGCAGTATTCGCTGCGGCCATGTCTGCACGTAACACGGTTATGGCCTGAACCATAGTGGTCAAGGGGTCATCCGCAGCTCCCTCCATAGGCTACACGACAGGGTGGCTTCACAGTCTGTTGTGTCTTGACTGTCGTGCAGTCGAAGAGTCCTCTGTCCACAAGTGCCACACAGAGAGAATCTAAGCCACTCTCTGTACAACCTTTGAGGCCACAGGTGGGAGATGTTCTTCCGGAACTGCGGAACTCGTGGAACCCCGAACCACTGTAAGGGAAACACCGGTTAAGTATTAAGCCAAAACAGCATCAACAACCAATCAACAAATAAGTGGAACGGTCTTACCAGGACGTGTCTGTGGAGAATCAGTTGTACCTATAGGGGAGGTTCTGAGACCCAACAAGGCTGTTCCTTTAGCAGTGTAGCGATCCCAGCAGTGTTGCAAGAGCCAGGCCCACCGGGTACCAGAATCCGCACAATGAAGTTGGAACGTAGTGGATAGGAATCCGAGAGGCAGTCCGTGGTCGTAGCAATGAATCCAAGAAGTAGAAACCAGAGCCAGGGGTAATCCGATAGGAGTCCGTAGTGAAATCCAAGTCCAAAATCCAGAAGTGACAAAAGACAAGAATAGCGCCGTACAGAAGTCTAAGAGAACAGCTGTGAAGCACCGAAGCCCTACGATGCAGCCGTTTAAATACTAGCACTGCTATTTCCTCCCGGTCACATGAGCCTTGACCGCATCACATGAGCGTAGGTTAGAAACACGCGAGCGGGAGGCAGTGGTCATGTGACGCAGAAGAAGCCGGTCTCGCAAGCATCAGGGAAGACGCCAATGGAGCAGGCGTCTCCGTAAGCAAGCAGCATGCCGAACTTTGCGCTGTGGCACTTGGCGCCGTGGCACCTGAGGATTTGAGGAAAGCACATGTGAGTCCCGGAACCGGGCCAGAGGACAGGGGGAACTGGAGGTACAGGGGCGTGAAATGCGAACCCTAGAAGAACTGAAGGGAGAGTGAGTGGAGTGTGTGACAAAATACCCGTGGCACTTAAAGGGTTAAAAGCCATAGATACATGAAAAAGCCAAAGAAAAGTGGAAAAATGTGCACTTCCCCATTTCCATAAAAAAGTAGAGAACTAATTACTCATGAGGAGCCTCTCTTTTGACTTTAGAACAATACATACAAAAGCAGTATATGAAGCAGAATCGCACTTCCACGTTGTTTAAAAAATGAAAAGTAATCAATTACAATAAACATCTTCAGATTATTGATCAGTTCATGCAGATAAAATCATATATAAATATTGCACTATTGCAATTTGCATAGTTGTCCATACATCTGAAAACAAGAAATGACATGCATAATCTTGATCTAGACTGCAGATTGTGGTTAGGGCTTTCTTAAGATACCTTTCACGCATCACTCTCAATTCTGAGCACTCCACTAAAAGATGTCAGAGAGTCTCCCTCGGGTTTCGGTCCAAAAAGAATCGACAATAGACTTGTTCAGGGGGCAGAATTTTCCTTCTACATAATACCTCAAAGGTATTGAACAAATTCAATCTGAATCTCAGATATTTTTCTTGTACTGTAGGGGAAGGACATTTGACCAAGTATGCTGCCATTACTCCATACCTTTTTGAGCCAAACAAAAGGCTATTGAAATCTTTGTATAGAGTGCATTTAGTGAGATTGTCTACCCAATCTTTTTGAATATTTTTACCTTAGCTCAATTTCGATTAGCAATGAGGAGGTCTAAAGTGACATCAGCATCAACTAACCTGTCCAAGATATGATTCTGCCAAGTGACTGGAAATGTATTCTTAGAAGTCAACAAGTAATTTGATATTACTGACAAGATGGAGGTATTTTTTAGTCCTACCAAGCACTTTCGAAGTAAAGGACATTGTTTCCAGATCACCTGCGAGTATAATGATGATGTGCCCAATTCAAAGCGTATCATTGTGATTGGTGTACTACAGGGAAGATGTAATGCCTGTTTCTAATACTTAAACTCCAAAAGGTCCCAAAAAGCAAGATTCTTTGGTGTTGCACTCTCTACACCGTATAGAATTATGGGAATGACATTCATCTTATAAAATGCAACAGTATGTTTCATAGAGAATTTTCCAAACTTTTTCATTAAGATTTTCGATTGAGAAGTTAGGGCCTGGAGCTTATTTGTGAGGTCAAGTAAGTCTTGCTGAGCTGATTTGGAGTGGTGTATAATTACGCCTAAGTATTTATATTGTGGAACTGTGAGCAATGTCTGATTCTGCAATGACCATGTATATCTATTTTTGGTTGGGTTTCGAATTTTATTACACACCACAATTTGTGTTTTTGTTAAGTTGATTTCTAAACTATCTAAACTGTTAAGTAGGACGTATGTGCCTAATTGCTCTAGCATTAGTTGAAGGTCCTTTGGAGTCTGTGAGAGTAAAACCAAATCATCTGCATATAATATGTAAGGATTCTATTGATTTCCAAGTTTTGGTGCATTGCTATCACAGTTCCCAATTGATGCCCCTATGTCCAGAATGAAAACATTTAACAACAATGAAGAGAGGGCACAGCCATGTTTTGGGCCTCGATGAATGGGAATAGAGTGGGACAATTTGCCATCCAGTGTCACTCGCACTTGCACTGAGATGTTTGTATGAAATAGCATGAGTAACGATATTAATGTTTCAGGACATTCATGAAATTTCAATTTTGTGAATAATAGAGCTCTACTATCCACCAAATCAAATGCGGCTTTGAAATCCACAAAACACAAGTAGAGTACTTGACCTCTGGCAGCGAATTGTGAGTGAATAACAGATAGTGCTGAAACATTTGGTATCGTTCCAAGTCCTTTAACAAAACCACCTTGTAAGGGATCTATTATTTTTTTTGCTGCTACCCAATAATTTATCTCTTTGAGGACAAGACGGCAGAATGTTTTCCCAGGAGCATCCAGAAGAGAAATTGGCCTATAACTGGTCGGGGCCTGACAATCACCTTTTTTATAAATGGGGACCGTGATGGCTTGTATCCACGTCTTAGGCAATGACTATGTAAAGTTTACCGCTGTGAAGATTTTATATAGTATCAAAGACCAGAGCTCCGGGTGTGTTTTCAATGTATGATTAGATAAGCCATCTGGTCCAGCTGCTTTTGAGTTACTAGATGTCTTAATGAGATATAAAATATCGGATTGGTCAATTTTTAAATTAAACTTACCTGGTATTTCAAGTTGCTCCAGGGTTTTCCTGCCTTCCGTTCTCATATATAGCTGTGTGAAATATGATACCCAGATTTGTGTATCTATTGGGCTAGACTGCATTTCCATTTGAGAGCCCACTGTTGTCTGATTTATATAAGCCCACATTTTCGAGATGTTCTTACTTGCCAGGGTCTTTAGCATATTAGCACCATCTTGTTGGAATAGATGTGCTCTATGTACCCTGATCCAATTTCTGTACCTTGTTCTAATCAGTGTTTCTACTCTCAACCTACTGGAGGGAGGACACAATGCAAGCTTTCTTAAATCACATCAATACTGTATTTTCTTTGTCTTACTTCATTATCAAAATTGTGCAAATGTTGCACTATGAGTTTCGTGCCAGTTTTCCCTTGTTGAAATGCTTGCATCACATCACAGTAAACTATGGCACCCTTCCCAACTCTACAGTCATTACTTAGCCTGCTGTGACTCAAGAGATTACAAAAATGCAACAGTTTGTCCTCCGAACATCAGAGACGGTTCCCATTAGCATTTACCACCAAACATCCCTGATCCGACTTTTTGAAGGCAGCCAATTTTGGCATAGATACCTCCCACACTGCCCTTAGAATATTATGATCACTCATCTCAGATTTTATGACACAACATTTTTTTGTAACAGACCACACAACAGAATTCACATAGATGTAATCAATTACAGAAGTGGAGTCTCCTTTATGCCAAGTTGCTGCTGGAGGTATATCAGAGGCCAGGGCACCATTCAGAACATGTAGGCCTCTGGTCTGCACTAAGAAATTCCATTTAGTGCGCCTTCCTTTATTCCGTTGCTCAGAGTCACTAACATCAAATCCCCAGCTAGCACAATGTACTCAATATTTTGCTCTTCCACCACCAAGTCTAACAAGGCATTCAGATCTCTGAAGAACCCATCATCTGAAAGTGCTATCAGGTTCCAATAAATGTTAAGGATAGCATACTTCTCTCCCAAAAACAGAAATGTAGTCATCAGCATGAATTTGTTTGGGGCAGCCCAGAAGCTTGATGTCAGGCCATCTCTAATTTTGACGGCTGTTAGCATCCAGGCATAGGCCTACCTAAAGAAGTTTTTATCGCAAGGTTTAAATGTATGTGATAATTGTGCCAGATGGGTGGACATGTGAGCCAGGTCTCTTACAGGAGCACCACATCATGATTGCTTAGGTTACTTTGATCGTTGTTGAGGAGATGTTTAAATCCTCTTGTATTCCAGCTCACAAGGGATATTTGATCCACACCAAGTTCTAACTCTAGTTAATGTTGATTATGCTCTAGATTGCATGTACAGTGCCTGTCAGTCTGCAAAGGTTTTTCTACGGTTGCAATCTCAGAGATCCTCCCTTTAACAGGTCCCCCTTGCTTCCTTTCATAATACTGCATTGTTTCCACACCTGAGTCTACAATAACGTGAATCCCAATTTATATAGTACTTCTTTTGCCTGCCAGATCAGATTTTGGACCAACCTTGAATTCATCCACAATCTAACTGCATTCAAATCCATATCATTGACAAATTCTACGAAAGCCAAATCTGAGGAGACAATGTCCTCCATTTGCTGTACATCGGAGAATATGGCAATGGTTGCTCTCCTGTTTAAATCATATTGGGTGAGTGGTGGAGGCCTACACACCAATATCAAACAGTGCTGAGAAAGAATTTTATTTTAAGGCCTTGCACTGCATTCAGAGATTTACCATTTTTACCCTCTATGATACATTCAGGAGGATGTTTTTCTGAATTTTGTGCAGTCAAATTGCTTAGGGCAGTCTCAATAAGGTGCATAATGGAGCCGGAGAGTTCTTGGGGCAAATCACCAACTATTGAATGTGTGTGCTCACGTTGGGACATGTCACTATTACTGGAAGATATTAGGCTTTGTGGAGGGTTATTCGTCATCCCAGCATTCTGATTAGCGGCTGCAAAGGATGTACTTTTCACAGGCATATTTGGTTTTGCACAGGATAAATTCATTGGATTAAGGTGCAGAATGTAATTTACTGGATCAATAAACCGTGTTGGAGCTTGCCCCCTCATATACGCATCCACTGCTTTTCTGATCTCAGCTCTCTGAGAATCTTCACTGGTTTCTATTACTAGTCCTGTTGCCTTGCTGGGGACACTCTGCACTTCAGCCAATGGATTACATTCAAGGACTGTTGGATGCCTTATTTCATCCATCAAGGCATCCAAAGGAGGATAGTGCATATTCTGTGCCATGTTAGGTAATGCAGAACCATTCGTTTTTTGCTTTTTTTTGTTGACTATATTTCTTCTTTATAGCTTGTGAAGCCATAAGAGTACTTTTGTTGGGAATTGTGAGTGTCCTAAAGAATTGTTTTGATGATGCCTTCCCTATATTCGTTGGGGATTGTTATTTTTCAATTGTTTCGTTTGAGGCAGACTATGTTTGTTATTTTTCCTTTTTTGCATTTGTGTATTTGTTAAAGGTACGCCTGGCGTAAATATGATTTAGTTCTTTTTATTTACCTTACTCCGATTGTGGGCTAGAGTTGGCAAGTTTGGAGTTAGATTGTTCGCCTCTACAGCCAACTCTGTTTCTGCTGTTACATCATATATTATGTTCTTAATGCATAGAATCTGCTGCATATTTTCTTTTTGACCCTCAGGTAATGTGGTAACCTTTACAATCTGCTCTTGAGGTGACTGAACAAATGTTTGGCAAGCCACTGAAACTCCACAACATTTAGGGCTTATCACTGGATGTTCAGTGGGGCTCAGGGCTTCTACCGGAAGAGGTCTTTGATTTTGCAGGGCAAGGATTTTTTGTAAACTCTCTCCCTGCATGTGCAGTTTTTGATCACATGCTTGGAAGAGATTGCCTAACGCTTGAATGACAAAATTCATCGCCTGCAGTGTAATTTCTAAAAAATTGTCAGATTCACAGAGGTATATGTCCTATGCGTATGTGTCTGAATTCTAATAGGCGACATATGATTAGTCAATTCCACCGATTGCCCACTACCATGTGTGGTCTCTGAAAACATAACTGGTGACCTAAATAGATTCTCAGACATAAGATAATTTGAGAAAACAGAGTCATTACTTTCCAAATCAATAATTGAAACCTCAGTTACTGGGCCTCATTACACGGATGGCAGTAAGGATTTACCGGTACCGGTAAAATACCGGTACCGGTAAATCCTTACTGCCTTACTACAAGGTCCCTTTGCGGGTTGGGGGATTTAACGCCTGCTTTTTGCAGGCGTTAAAAACCAACCCGCAAAGGGACCCTGGGAGCTAATTACGGTACCGCAATTTGCGGTACTGTAATTAGCGCCTTCCCCAGTCCCATTGAGCCCTATGGGGCAAAAATGGGAATGGGGAAGGGCAATGGTGGAAGGAGGAATTACCGCCCCGCCAACCTTGGAATGAGGCGGTAATTCCCCTTTCCGCCAAGGCGGTGCCGGTATTTTACCGGCATGAACCATGGCGCTAATAGCGCCATGGTTCTCCGCCATCCGTGTAATGAGGCCCACTGTGTTATTCAAGATGTGCTGTGCTTTACCACTATTCCAATTTAAAGGTTCACTATTTAACATAGCTGTATCCGTTATGGATGCCTCGAGTTCAATGTTAGTTAAAGGAGCTATTGGCTCAATTGCTACTAGAGCCGGAGCATACACAGCACTGTCTGCCCTTAACACATTAGATGTCAAAGCTTCACAACTGCTCAAATCCACTTGCTCATTTATGACTTTCTTTGCTCTGTGTGCTGACAGCGTACCACTGCAAAACTTCGTAATGTCGGAGTTAGCCAAAGGCACGCCCTCAACACAATTTCTATGGGGGTTGGAGCAAGAATAGCTGTTGGGTTGTGGCCGGTTAGTGGAGTGCTCACCGGCCCTCACAAGGGGAATCCTGAACGGCATACCTGTTTTCAGAGTAAGCGGCTTCATCCCTCAAACACAAGCTTCGCACACGCGAAGTCACCAGGAAGAACCCCCTGCCTCGTCGCCGCGTATCCTTGGCGAAGAGGCAAAGAGGTACTTCCGGTATTTCGCCGAGGTGCACGCACACGGGCACACGCGGGATGTTGATTAAATAGGCAGTGCCTAAGCAAAAGGGGGCGTGGCTTGAAGGACTTACACACTTTGGCTGGCACACAATGTTCAAATGTTCTGGAGAGATACAAAGAAATATGGATTATAGTAAATCTACCTCTCCTATGTCTCGATAAAAAAAAAGTATCACTACTTGCACAAGCAGAATACCATATAATCCACAATGAGAGCACCAATATCCAATGTCAACAGAGCAGCACGCCGAGGCAAAGAGGTACTTCTGTACTTTGCCAAGGTTTTGGTAGTGGGAATAATTCCAAGTTATTTGAGATAGCAAGTGAAGGTGTTTGGTTGTTGTCAAGTTTTGCAGTGCAGTAGCTGCAAAGTATTAAGGGGTCAGTAATTTCATATTTGTTTTTTGCTATAAGATAGAGAGCTAATTGGAACCACTTGGAATCTTCATTGTCTTCCATTTTGTACATTATGCCTACAGTTTTTGTGCTATTCTTATAAAAAGTCCTGCAGCAACACACACACACACATGGTTTGGCACTTCAGCAGATGTACTTTTAAACTTTAGTATTTCTTTTTTATATGTGTGTAGTAGAAGGTTGCCATCTGTAAAGTTGTTGCTAGTCTGTTGTAAAGCTATTGCATTTTGTAAGTGGCTTTCACTTCCAACATATTTTCTCTGGATATGCTCTATTTCTTCAAGTAGTTCTTTGGCTGTACCATGTAGAATATTGTTATTTAAATTGGCTAGTGCTAAAGCAGGACTTTTGGCATAGTACAGTTTATGAACCAGATTTCTTATAGTTGAATGGTGTGTTAATATCATTTGATATGGTGGAAGGTGCTTTTGCAAATAGGTCCAGAAATTCAGGTTAATGAAGGTCCTTGTAGTCCTGTGTATTTGTGCACTGGACAGGAGTCCATACTTTGTAATAGTTTTATTTTCAATTTGTCTTTGCCTTTTGAATACTGATTGAGGAACTGGGGTAAAGGTCTGAAAGATTGTTTGCCTATGTTACAAATTGATGTGCACGCCCATTTGTAGACTGGACACATTGGTTCAGTGGAATGGAGAGTTGATACTAACAGGCTAATTCATAGAATCCAGCGCACAAGTAGCGCACGCGGCTGGCGCACAGCGTGCGCCTGCGATAGTCTGCGCCAGGCACGTGCGCTAAAACAGATTTCCGCGCACAGCGTATTCATGGATTTCAAGCTCCCAAAACAGCCGTGGCGCAGAGAATCGCAGCGAGCCTGCAGCAGCGCCAGTAACGCCCCCAAGAACGCCCTCGCGCACGGAAAAGCCATCAAAAGCGCTAAATCATCGCTAAGGGCTGCGCTAACCCCGGACCACTTCACAGGGCAGGCAAACAAGGAAAGCAAAGCGGGCAATCTCCAAATCAGGAGTACGCGGGAAGTACTACACGCGACTAGGCAGGGAACGTGAATCACAGGGGTACGCGGGAATCATCACACGCGAACAGCCAGGGTGCGTGTATTACAGGGGTAGCGGGAAGTCCAACACGCGATGGGCCAGGGAACGTGTATTACAGGGGGACGCGTGAAGTAGAACACGCGATAGGCCAGGGAACGTGCATCACAGGGGTACGCGGGAATCATCACACGCGAACAGCCAGGATGCGTGTATTACAGGGGTAGCGGGAAGTTCAACACGCGAAGGGCCAGGGAACGTGTATTACAGGGGGACGCGTGAAGTAGAACAAGCGATAGGCCAGGGAACGTGCATCACAGGGGTACGCGGGAATCATCACACGCGAACAGCCAGGGTGCGTGTATTACAGGGGTAGCGGGAAGTTCAACACGCGATGGGCCAGGGAACGTGTATTACAGGGGGACGCGTGAAGTAGAACACGCGATAGGCCAGGGAACGTGTATTACAGGGGTACGCGGGAATCATCACACGCGAACAGGCAGGGTGCGTGTATTACAGGGGTAGCGGGAAGTCCAACACGCGATTGGCCAGGGTACGTGTATCACAGGGGTGCGTGGGAATTATCACATGCGAATAGGCTGGGTGGGCCCCCACAGGTGTACCCTGTACACCCTCCCCGGCCCCTGCAGGCAGCCCACAAAACAGTGGACTACCCTGCACACCTGATCATGTCCCCCTGCACCCCCATCCACCCGGGGCACCCTCCACCAGGCCCCCACCCATGTCTCCCACCACCCCCACCCCCCAGCAGTGCAGGGGCACCTGCCATCAGGCCCCCATCCATGTCTCCCACCACCCCAACCCCCATCCACCAGGGGCACCCTCCACCAGGCCCCCACCCATGTCTCCCACCACCCCCACCCACCAGCACTGTGGGGCACGTGGCCAGCAGGCAGTCAGGCAGCAGCCGATGGCAGGTGGGAGCGTGCTCAGGGTTCTTGGGGACTTAAATTCGGCCTCCTGGCCAGGAGCGTGGTCTTTCGTGTTAGAACGCGTGGACAGCCTGATAGGGAGTGATTTTGCACCAGAAAACCCCACACTCATCGCGCGAAAACCCGCATCGCGCGAAAACCCGTCACCAGCATATGTGCGTCAATAGTTACCTGCACGTGCAGTGTCAAAGCGTGTGATTGGTGAAAAGTGAGCGACACGCAGGAGTGTCGAAGCGCGTGATTGGTGAAAAAGGATCCACATGCAGGAGTGACAAAGCGTGTGATTGGTGAAAAGTGAGCTACACGCAGGAGTGTCGAAGCGCGTGATTGGTGAAAAAGGATCCACATGCAGGAGTGACAAAGCGTGTGATTGGTGAAAAGATACCTACACGCAGGAGTGCCAAAGCGTGTGATTGGTGAAAATGGGCCAAGCACGTACACGCCGTAAGTGACGATGTACGTGTGGGCCTGTATAAAAGGTAGTGTTGAACACAATTTCCTTGTACGTGCTTTTCGTGGCGAGCGAGTGGGTGAATTCGGTACTTCTTGTCGTTTCACACGCGATTTACTTCACGGCGTTTCCAGTTCGTACTCCCTGTTACCTCTGACAGCTCTTTTCTCTTTTTCCTCTTGTACTGGTTTTCCTGGGCCTGTTCCCTCAAACAGTGTCCCCTTCTACAGTTGTCCTGTCTCCTCAGACAGCGTACACCTCTTCTTTTGGCGGGGGTGTAGCCAACCAAAAGTGCTATTTTTTCACGCTCTTTTACCTGGCAGACGGTGAGTCACGCACGTATCTAACATCTGTGCTTGCCCCGTGTGTAGCCTACCCCTTCAGAGGTCAATCTAGGCCGCGTGTGACACGCATACGTTCATTGTGTTACTGGATGCCACAGCGTAGTGCAGGGTTTTCCATCAGCACACGTGGTCTAGGAGGGGTATTGTGCACGTTCCTTAACTTTTTTGGGGTGCCTGTGCGTTGCGTGACCCGTCATCTTTCCCCAGGGGTGTCATATAGCCTTGCCACTGCACTAGGGTACGAATACCATCTGGTACCCAACCCCTTTGACACCCAATTGCCCAGGACAATTGTGCACACCCACTCCCATACGCACAATACCATCAGTGCCATGGTTGGGAGGCGTGCAAGCCGTAAGGGTGGCAAAGGTGGCCGAGCCACACGTGGTGGCCGTGGAGGATCCAACAGGGGACGTGGTTGTGACTTGCAGGGCGCCCCTGTTCCCCCCAGTCTGGAGGAACAGTCAGGGACACCCATGCCCCCCCCCCCCCCCCCAGTTGAGAGTCATGTGGCTGATACCAACCCTGATCAGCCCATGTCGGACCAGGCCATTGTGGCACCAGACCTGTCCGAGGGTGATTCCATCGCTGACATCCAGGTCAGCAGGTCCACTGTACGTGCACCGGTGCACATTGGTGTCATCAGGGCACGCGCATCTATGCCAGATAGGTCATCTGCTGGCCCCCGTAGCCAGGGTGTGGCTCAATCCACCCCACCTCTCATACACCCTGCCAAGACTGTGTCGGTCCTAGTTCATGCACCTCAGATCAGGCCTGACCCCATCCCACTACCCCCAATGCCTGCACCTACTCCCATGCTGAGTGGGCAATCACACACACCCAGTACAGAGTCCACCACGGCTCCTGCCCCTAGTGTCCACAGCGGCGTAGGACACTCTGGATCCCCACCCCCTTCCAAGCGCAAGAGGAAGAGTGCACGTCCGGCACAGGCTGATGCCCCAGACACGGCTGCACAGTCCGGCCCATCAAGGAAGCCAAGCTTCACAGACGCCGAACTTAATGCACTTGTTCAGTATGTGTCAGATCATGATAGGGAAATGGTCATCGTTGCAGGGTCCAAGACCACACATGCCAGACGCCAGGCACACTGGCAGACCATTGCTGACAGAATAAGTGCCCTTGGAGTAGTGAGGCGCACAGCTAGTGATTGCCAGAAGCGCTGGAATGACCTTAAGCGCAGGGCAAAGGATAAGCTGGCCTCAAGTCATGCCGCAACCTTGGTGACTGGAGGTGGGTCCCCAGCACAGGAAATAGAACTCACACCACACGAGTCCGTAGCTGGATCCTACGTCACCGAGGGACAACTCCAAGGTGTGGGAGACCTCCCTGATTACGAGGCATCATCCGGTGAGTGCACATGCATGTGTGTATCATCCATGTGCATGGTGTGTGTGTGAAGCATTCATGTTGGGTGCCTGTCAAGGGGGTGTGTGGCAGAGTTGACAGTGGCACCCATGTGCCTCATCCAGTATGTACAGTGCAACACCATCTGGCCACAGCACTATCCCTACTGGCAACAGTGCACATATGGGCCAACACCATGGAAGTTGCCCTTGATTAGTAATTTTGTCACTACATTGTTGCTCATACTCCCCTGTCTATTCATCTGATGTCTTACATACCATTCCTCTCCTTTCCCCCAGCCATTAAAGTTTCATCTTCACATGCCTGACATGCAATGATACCACATGCTAATGCGTCCTCTGTATATAAATGCCTACCAACATGCAGTCATAATGTGGATGTAGCCTTGACATCCACCTCCTTCCTGGGTCCTTTGGTACCGTCTGGTTTCGAGCCCCATTCCCTCACACTCCATGCTGCTCTTCATGGTCTATCTTCCATGACTTCTACAGTTCAGACCATCGTGCCCTACGCACGACACCTGCTTGCCAAAAGTCAAATGAGGGCAGCCTGCCCTCCAATGCGACCCACCCTATTGCTGACCAGTGCATCTGAGCCTACTCTAAGCTAACTCTCACTGACATCTGCTCATACATGCCTTTGCCTGTCCCATAGACCCTTCACATGGTCCCTGTCCTCTCTCCTTGCTCCTCTTCCACCATCATAGGTGGGACCCGTTGGGGTGTACTCCTGGCCTCCTTCCAATCCTCAGATACCACTAATGATGTGCATGGTAATGGGAGCGTCTCAGTCCAAGGCCCTTAGGCCAACCTCAATCTCCTTGAGAAATGCTACCCACATCTCATCAACTTCCTTACCTCTCCTGCTGTCCCCCCTCCTCTCTCCTCATCAATCCTGCACTGCCTCCCTGCACCCTCCCATGAACCTTCTCCGCCTCCCACTCCAACTCCTACACATGCGGCACCTCTGATCTCTAGCACTCCCCGTAAGTCCTACAAGGCTGTCAACCTCCTCCACAATCACACTCCTTTCACTGCGGCTGCATCAGGCATTCCTCCGATAACTGTCACTTACATGAGGTTATGCACCTTGACATCCTTGGTCTCATGGAAACATGTCTGACGGCCAGCTCTGTCTGCATCCTTGACCCTCTCCTTGGCCCGCCACTACTGTGCAGGGGGGGTGTGCCCTTGGCTTCCCTGAGGGTATTCCTGCCACTGTCACACCTACTTAGACCTACTCCACTCTGGAATGGCTTGTGTGAGGTTTCTGTCCACCACACCTTGACATTCCAAACAGTGCGTACTGTGTCTGGGAAAACTGGTCAAATGTACTACTTCCTTTCTGAGTGTCCTCACCTCTCCTCCTCACTCATGTCCCCAGACACAGAATTCCTCATCCTTGGTGCGGTACGCATCCACCTGCATGCCTGTTGACGCCCCCACGTGACCTTTCTGTGACCTCAGCAACTCCCTCTCACCCTCTAGACTCCCGTCTGTCCCTACTCATTCTGCAGGGCACACTCTTGATGCTCTGATCTCATCTGACTTTCCCCTCTCCGTCCATCTCTGCACTCCTCTCTCCTGGAGTGATCACATTCTCCTCTCCTCCCAGCTCACCCTCAACACCCCACAGGCAAAGCCACCCTCACCACTGTCACACACCTTCTTGGTATTCCGACCCATGAAGTGTGTGTCAGTCGAGGCTCATGCTGCCAAAATGTCCCCCCCATCCAGCTCCCCCTTAGGCTCACTCCCATCCTGACAGGGCCCACTCCATGCTCCACTCCATGTCAGGTACACTGGATGTCTTAGCCACGGTCATGACCACCTGTCTGAAGCCCCATGACAATGCAGAGTCCTGGCATGACTCGGATCTTGGGAACCCAAACCACAGGTGCCGGGTGGCAGAGAGGGAATGTCCTGCATCATGGCCATCCTCTGGCAAACTGGCCTGCCACATGCTCCAAAGGCAATAGCGCCTCACCCTTCTCACCAAGATGAGATCCCCAATCCAAGGGCACATATCTGCGGCATGTGACAACTCTGCAGGACACATAGAAATCTGAAAGGACCTTGCCGAGCCAGAGGCAGTGTGTACCTCCCCTGTCCCCTCCGAGCCCACAGCACAGCATGATTGTCTCTGTACCCCTATAGGCCACCCCCCCAGCACTTGTCTGCGCCTAACACCATCTGCCCTTGACGTCAAGTCCTACTTACCTTGTACAGCACTTCCAGCCGCCACTCCCCCTTGCACTTCATTGTGCCACCCACCCCTGCACTTGCGTGACATGAATGACACCAGCACCAGTAGTATTGTTGACTGGCATCCCCTTCTGCCCCACCACCCCTCAGTGCTCCGCTGCACCTACAAACATTACTTGACCGGTGCTTCACGAATGCAAAATTATTCCGTTACAGGTGTTGGGGAGGTGGAATCACAATGTTTACTGCATTATGTTGATCTAGACAAGGCACTGTGCATCGTTGCCAATTTGGACTAGCAGATCCATGTACAACATGTATACTAATTGATGTGACGATGCAATGTCAGGACCAGAGTGGTAGAAATCCAAAAAAGTAGCCCTCCTCTCCCTCTTCACTTGGTGGCTATGTCACATGCCATGTGTGTGATGGCATGTGCCTTTGACATGGCAATCACCGCCCAATGTGTGATGGCAGTGCTAGGCATCAAGGTGAGCAGGCGTTGCTCTCCAATCAGTACATAGTATGCCCTGAGCCTCCCCTACAGACCCAGTGATGGTGAATGCATAGGAGGACTCCCAGTCATGTAGGACATGTGTCGTAGGACTACTGCCTATGTTGTTCATCAGCCCTTGTTGCATGCCATGGTGCTAATGCCTGTTTCCATTTTTCTCTTTCATGTCTTTGCAGGGGACGAAGCACTTGTTGATGCTGGGGATGTGGTGGTGGAGCCGTCCCAGGAGGGCAACCCGGGCCGACCTACCACAAGTGAGGGACGTGGTGTGTTTGTGGGTGAAAACCCACAAGTGCTGCAGGCCGTGCTGTCGAGGGGTGTCTCTGGGGGTTCCTCCCCCGAGCAGTATTCAGGTGTAGACTCGGAGGATGACACCTATGTGCAGTCGCAGGTGAGTGTTCTTGGGAGAGAATCTCCTCTGTCCGACCCACCTGCAGCCAGGCCATTGGCCTCAATGGGGATGTCAGTGTCGGCAGATCAGCCTCCGGTGGTTACGGATGCAGGGCCACACCACCCAATCTCTGATCCTGTTCCTGGGGCTGCAGATCAGAGAGGGAATGCAGTCCTGCAGCCTGAGGCCTTGCCGGCACAGCAAGGCGCAGTCCGCCTTGCCCCAGGCAGGTGTGGTGCCCGTCAACGTGGTGGCCGTATGCCACCTGGCAATACCGTATGGGAGCAATCCATCTACGGTATGGCCACCCAACAGGCAGCATCATCCGAGATGATTGCACAGGCCATGGATAGGGTGGCCACTTCCATTGTCCCCCCAGAAAGGCTGATGGAGCGACTGGAGCAGGCTACAGAGTCCATCTGCCAGGCACACAGGGAGGATATGTTGGCGTCCAACATGGACAGGCGGGCGGCACTGGCGACTCTGGGGGAATCACTTTCCATGGAGTCCCAGCGCCACAGGGAAGCCCTGAGGGAAGAACTCCGTCACCTCAGGTCGACCCTGTTAGAGCTTGAGGCTTCATCCCATAGAAGGACAGAGGAGCAGCTGGAGCGTCTGACACGGACGCTCTCGGCCGAGATGCAGGCAACTCGTGCGGAGGTCAGGTCATCCCGGGAGTTACTGCATGGGGACCTCCGCATGATTATAACCCAGAACCAGAACTACCAGACCCGCCTGCTTGCAGCCATGGAGGAGCAAACTCGTGCTTTGCGTGGGCTGCCTCCCATTGTCACACCATCTTCTGAGGCAGCTCCCCCACCTCCAGAGTCAGCTGCAGGGTCTGGGCAGAGCCATAGCGACTCATCTCCCACAACAGAGTAGCCGTGTGGGCCACGAGCCTATGGGGTGTTTTCCTTTCCCATGATCCACACAGGTGGATTGTGGCGTGCATCCTGTCCTCGGACCTCATAGGTGGCCCCCCCCCCCCCGCCGGCCCTTTCATGGCCATTTTTTCTCTTTTTCATTTTTATTTTGCAAGAGTGTTGCCTTGTGTGGGTACCTGGGCATACACTGTATTGTGGCTGGGCACATGCAGGCTTGTCCTGAGTTTGGTTTCGATGCTTGGGTAGCAGACATCCACACCCCTCCTGCTTCCCTTTCCATGGGCTTGCAAAGGGTGTGCCCAAGTGACAGCAAATTACACGGTGACATTGGACTCCCATGAGCTGTTGGCCAGTCCATAGTCAATACTGTGTAGACATTCATAGTGTTAATTGTTGTTGCACCTAACTATGCATGATGGTATGATATGTGCCTCTACTTACATATGTTGCTCATGTTTTGCAGGTATTTCACACAGATCTTCACAAGGGCATACTCTCTGGAGTCACACTACATGTCGGTAGATGTGCACTGACACTTTTGCATGGCGCCATCACTGTACATCTGGACGGTGAGGACATACCAGCTGAATCAGGTAATGAGACTACCATTGATTACATGCAATGTGTCTTGTTTGGGTGGGCTTCAGGGTGGGTTGGTGTGTAATTTGATAGAAATTACTCTTACACAGGTGTGTAGTAGTGGCTCCAGGGCGGTTAGCTGCTCAAGTGCGGCTATGTTCCATTTGGGGCACTGCTATTTGTGACACTGGTGTCATGTTGTGATGGCCAGTTTGTTTGCTGTCACATACCATGACATGGTGTCCTCAGTGGCGGGACTGTGAAGGGAGTGGGTGACATGGCAATGTTGTCATGTAGTGAATCGCCTGTGGGAATGCATTTTAGATTGATGGAGTTGTGTCTTTGCGTTGTGATGCATAGCTGGTGTATGTGTAGCTAGGGGTGCACACATATTGACACTTCCATGTTAACAATCTCAGGCTGATGTGTATCTGACAGTTCATTGTCAAGTACTTTTCAGACATTGTCAGGTAGAGTCATCATTGATTGTCAGATGGTATGTGCCAGAGCAGTGTGCACTAGCCAGCACTGTGATTCCTAGGTGAAGAAGTTGGCCACCAGTTGCGTACGGGCTGCCTCCCCCCGTGCCCTTTCCCCTCCCATGCGCAGCGGGCGTGCATGTGGTTGTGGATGTGGGGGCACCACCATGTCCACGGGCAGGCCCCGGCGTGTTGCAACGTTGTGCAGGACACATGCTGCCACTATGATCCTGCACACTATTCGGGGAGCATATAACAGCTGCCCGCCAGAACGGTCAAGGGAGCGAAAGCGTGACTTGAGCACTCCGAATGTGCGCTCCACTATGCCCCGTGTAGCAATGTGGGCTGTGTTGTACCTTACCTTGGGTGGCGTGGTGGGGTTCCGGATTGGGGTCATCATGTGGGGGCTGATAGGGTAGGCACTGTCCCCTGCGGAGGTGGTGATGGGTATCATTAGTGGTGTTGTGTCATGACCCAGTATCTGACATGCATGCATGTGGAGTGGCATTCATGCTCACCAAGCAGCCATGTATCTCCATGCTGGCCAGCCTCTAGGTCCCGGCATAGGGTAGACATTCTGTAGATGAAGCTGTCGTGGGTGGACCCTGGATAGTTGGCATATACTGATGTGATGATTCCCTTGGCATTGCATACAACTTGGACGTTGATGGAATGCCAGTGCTTGCGGTTTCTATAGATGTGCTCTGTTGCCCTGGGTGGACGTAGAGCCACATGTGTGCAGTCAATTGCACCAAGCACTTTGGGGAATTGAGCCACACCATAGAATTCCTGGATGCACGTCCGCCTTTCTGCATGAGTCCTGGGGAGATATATGTGCCTGCGGACTGAAGGCCGTGCAGTGATGATGTTCAAGACCTGGTGTAGGCAGCGTGACTGCGTGGCCTGTGACACACCACCCACTATGGCACTTGTCCGCTGAAAGGATCCAGTGGCCAAGAAGTGCAGTACATTCAGGACCTTCTGCAGGGGGCTGAGTGCTTGGGAGCACAGGGTGGGTGATGTGAGGTCATCCTCCCACTCACTGACCAGGTCCAGTATGATGTGTGCTGGAAACCTGTACCTCCCATACACCTGGTCATCAGGCATCCCGAATAGGCTGGTTCTGGGTGTGAATATTCTGGCCCTGACTCTCCTCCTCATCCTCCTTTGGTAGCCCACTGCCACTGCTGCTAGGAACGGTATGTTCATCCTGGCATCTGGCTTGTTTATTGAAAAGTGCGCAAATTAATGCCTTGCGCGTGTAGTAGGCAGCGTGTGAGCCTCGCACCCCTGGAATCGGGTTCCCACTCCAATCGCGTGTGGAAATTCCCACGCTGCAGGCATACAGGTGCGCTGACGTACTTGGCTGTGTAAGTGGCCGCGCGCCCCTGAAATACACGTATATAGGCCAATGGCGTGTAAGCGCACTTTTGGGCAATTACACGCGATGAAATACACGTACATAGGCCAATGGCGTGTACGCGCACTTTTGGCCAATTACACGCGATGAAATACACGTACATAGGCCAATGGCGTGTACGCGCACTTTTGGCCAATTACACGCGATGACACTCTGACGTGCAGGATTTCCACGTGTGCTCGTCTTCACGTGCTGAGTGGGGAACGCCCGTGCGGATCACGTCAGACGCGCTTACGCGATGAGGGACTCTGGTCCAATAGAATCGCGTATGCGTGCTGACGCACTTACGCGCTAAGGGCCTTTCCTCGGATTTCACGCTGACGTGCAGGAATTTCACGTGCCAAATCACTCCGTATCAAGCTGGCCACCCGAAAACACACGGAACACCACGCTCCTGCCCCGAAGGCCGAGTTACTGCCCCCCAAGTGCCCTGAGCAGCCTCCCACGTGCTATCTGCTGCTGCCTGCCTGCCTGCCTGCCTGCTGCCACCGTGCCCTGCCATTTGGTGCCTGCACATCAGCCATCTGCAGGGGTCCAGTTGCTGTGTCCACCCCTGCTGGAACTGAAGACTCCCAACTGGGATTACATCGCTCCACAGCCCAGCCCCAGGACCCAGTTGCCCACCCACACCTGCCTCTGGGGTTGCCATGTCGGGCACTTCTACATCTGGCACCAGTGGCAACCCCAGGCCAGAGGGGCAGAGGGGCACCAGCTTCACTGCCACCGAAGTTGGTGTCCTGGTGGAGCATGTCCTGGGGCAGTATGATGCCCTCTTTGGATCGTCCCGCGCCAGCAAGGAAGGACGGGAGAGGATCTGGGCCGACTGTGTGGTTGCCATCAACGCGGAGGGGGTGGCAACCCGCAACGTCTTGAAGATCAAGAAGCGCTGGGAGGACTTGAGGTCCAGGACCCTTGTGAAGGCCCGGCGCCTCGTGGAGGGGGGCCGGGGCCACATGAGTTCCATCCAGAAGAGGGTCCTGGAACGCGTACGCCCAGCGCTCCACGCCCAGATCCTTGAGAGGGAGACCCGTCTGGAGTTGAGCGGTAAGTGTCCAAGCATCACTGTGTGAGACAGGGCATGTTGCGGTGTGCTGGTTCTATGATACTTGCCTGTATGTGTGCCATGTGCCATGTATGCATGTATGTGTGCTGGGACATCATGGTAATGCATGTGCGACCAGTGATGTGTGACCCACATGGTTGTTGCATGTGTAGAAATGCGGCATGGGGAGCACTATGCAGATTTGGGACATGAGAGCATGCCAGTCTCTGTACCTGGACATGGATGGGGGTGAGGATGGGTGCTGATGCCAGGTACATATATGGTAGCCATGTCTGTGTGCCTGACCTGCATGTCTGTGACTTGTGCATGCCATGGATGCATGACTCATGTGTGTGACAATGCACAGATTCAGTGACGCACCCACCTTACCCTTGTTTTGCCTGTGTTTGGTGTGATTGTGGCCAGATGGATGTGACTGAGGTGTAGTGTGTGCATGTGATATGCATGAGCCATGATGCATGTGAGTTACATTTCATTGAATGTTTCAAGAGTCAATTGGACATGCATGGAAATGTGCATGGCATGCACCATGCCTGTTACTGTGTGTGTTTTGCCTGGACTGACCCATGTGTTGTGGAGGGACATGATGGAAGTGTACTTTGACAGGGGTGCTCATCTGCTATTGCTTCCTGTCTAGGGGACCATTGTACAGTAGCCTGATGCTTGTGTTCTTTGTCTCCCTCTACGCAGCGGCTAGTGAAGAAGAGGGCGGAGACGGCGCTGTGGAGCAAGGCGGCGGGGATGCCCCCACGGCTGCAGCGGAAGGGGTGGGTGAGCCCCCACAGGGGCCTGCTACGGCGGGAGACGGTGAGGAGCCATCCAGGTTGGTGGTTTGCACAGAGGAGGAGGAGGCCGACACTGGTGCACACATGGGCCCTGGTGGGAGCATCCCTGCTGGTGCAAGTGGTGCAGTCCAGGGCCAGGGGCAGGAGGCAGCACAGGTCACCGTGGAGGGGCCTGTGCATGTCGCTGTCCCTGACCCTGTGAGTGCACCACCATGCACCAGCAGGGATGCCCCGTCCCAGGCCCGTCCGCAGGTAGAGGGGATGTCCATGTCAACTGACTCCCCTCCACCTGCGGCCGTGGGAACCCCTGGCCGCGTGGAGCAGGTCCTGATTGGGGTCGCGATGCGCACGGCTGTGATTCGTGATGCCGTGCGTGCTTCCCGGGAGGAGCACGCACGTCATCACGAAGTGCACCGTGCCGACGTGGCCCAATTGGGATCGGCCATGTTCGGGGGGTTCCTGCATGTGTTGGCCAATCTGACGGCCCTCTCCTCCTCTGTGCAGGCTATCCACCAGTCGTTCTCCTTGCCGTCTTCCGGCCCAGATGCCACCATGGCCCCCTGTGGACCTGCCCCGACCAATGCAGCCAGCTCGGTGGGGATCCCATCCCTGCCACAGTTGGGAGTCGGAGGTCCAGCAGGGGTGGACGACACAGCAAGTGGACCCCAGCAGATGGAAGATGTGCCGGCATCATCGGGCAGGGCACGTGCACGACGGCGTCGGTGGTTACCATCAGCCTGGATGCCGTCGTGCTGGCAGAGGCAGTGGCGTCGCAGGCAGCAGCGGGCTCGACGTGGGAGGCATCATGGCTCAGGGCCATCAAGATCGGAGGGGCAGGCATCGGCCGGAGGGCAGGGCAACCCTGGCATGGCGGTGTGTTCCGTGTGGGAGGAGTTTGGCCAGCGGATAGGTGCGGAGCGGCAGCGGGCGGAAGAGGAGCGGCTCGCCATGGCCAGGGCGGAGATCTCCATGCATCAGGCATTGAGGCGGGCTGAGTGCCTCGAGGAGGCTCGCAGGGAATTTGGAGAGCACATGGGGTTGTCCCTGCGAGACCTCGGGGCCAGGACTGAGTCCCGCCTCCAGGACATTGACGTGGAGTTCGAGGATGCCCTGGCCAGCATCACCAAGTGAGCCGCAGGACTAGCCCGCTGCCTTTGTATATAGTTTTTTAGTTAGTTAGTGCTAGGTTTCCTTTATTTAATTTTTTTTTTTTGGACCGCTTGGACAATGGCCACTTCTTTGTACATATTTTTTTAAATAGTTAGTATTAGGTTTAATTTGTGGTGTTGGGCTCATGGACCCTTGAACAATCCTGTAAATATAGTTATTTTTTGTGAGATAAATTTTTTAACTTTCATATTGGTCACACCATGTCGTAATGGTTTATCTTTCATTTCATTCTACATGTGTTTACTTTGGACAAAATCTATTCATTTTTCTATCCTTTGTTTTTTGGTTTCTAATTTTTGTTCCCGGACATGGACCTTTTATTTGCTTTACCAGATAGTTGTCAGAGTTTACTTTATTTTTATTTTTAATACATTTTGATATTATCTTACACTTGTGTCATTTTTTCTTTGGTTTCTTACATGCCATGATATGGGTTTTGACATTGACTTGCACCCATTGTGTATGTGTGTGTGGCGGACATGTGTTCTTTTGCTTACTTGCCTTTGGGGTTGTGTCATGTGATTGCATTCACTATGTGGGTGCATGCAATCCTTGCCTGGGTGTTTGTGCTGGCTATGCTGGTCATTACTGCCATTATTGTGTATCGTCAGGACCAGGGGCCAGGGGGACATGGGTGGGGGCCTGGTGGAGGGTGCCCCAGGTGGATGGGGGGTTGGGGGTGGTGGGAGACATGGGTTGGCCATGGGTGGGGGCCTGCTGGCAGGTTGCCCACAGTGCTGGGGGTGGGGGTGGTGGGAGACATGGGTTGGCCATGGGTGGGGGCCTGCTGGCTGGTTGCCCACAGTGCTGGGGGTGGGGGTGGTGGGAGACATGGGTTGGCCATGGGTGGGGGCCTGCTGGCAGGTTGCCCACAGTGCTGGGGGTGGGGGTGGTGGGAGACATGGGTTGGCCATGGGTGGGGGCCTGCTGGCTGGTTGCCCACAGTGCTGGGGGTGGGGGTGGTGGGAGACATGGGTTGGCCATGGGTGGGGGCCTGCTGGCAGGTTCCCCACAGTGCTGGGGGTGGGGGTGGTGGGAGACATGGGTTGGCCATGGGTGGGGGCCTGCTGGCAGGTTCCCCACAGTGCTGGGGGTGGGGGTGGTGGGAGACATGGGTTGGCCATGGGTGGGGGCCTGCTGGCAGGTTGCCCACAGTGCTGGGGGTGGGGGTGGTGGGAGACATGGGTTGGCCATGGGTGGGGGCCTGCTGGCAGGTTGCCCACAGTGCTGGGGGTGGGGGTGGTGGGAGACATGGGTTGGCCATGGGTGGGGGCCTGCTGGCAGGCTGCCCACAGTGCTGGGGGTGGGGGTGGTGGGAGACATGAGCAGGTGTGCAGGGTAGTTCCCTGTGGTGTGTGCTGCCTGCAGGGGCCGTGGAGGGTGTACAGGTAATGCCTGGGAGCTCACAGCCAAATCGCGTGTGCAACTTCCCGCGCACCCCTCAAATCCACGTTCCCTGCCATATCGCGTGTGGAACTTCCCGCGCGCCCCAGTAATCCACGTACCCGGCCATTTCGCGTGTGGAACTTCCCGCGCGCCCCTGATAACCACGTACCCGGCCATTTCGCGTGTGCAACTTCCCGCGCACCCCTCGAATCCACGTACCCGGCCATTTCGCGTGTGGAACTTCCCGCGCGCCCCTGATAACCACGTACCCGGCCATTTCGCGTGTGCAACTTCCCGCGCACCCCTCGAATCCACGTACCCGGCCATTTCGCGTGTGGGACTTCCCGCGCGCCCCTGAAAACCACGTACCCGGCCATATCGCGTGTGCAACTTCCCGCGCACTCCTGCAATCCACGTACCCGGCCATTTCGCGTGTGCAACTTCCCGCGCACCCCTCGAATCCACGTTCCCTGCCATATCGCGTGTGGGACTTCCCGCGCGCCCCTGAAAGCCACGTACCCGGCCATTTCGCGTGTGCAACTTCCCGCGCACCCCTCGAATCCACGTTCCCTGCCATATCGCGTGTGGGACTTCCCGCGCGCCCCTGAAAACCACGTACCCGGCCATATCGCGTGTGCAACTTCCCGCGCACTCCTGCAATCCACGTACCCGGCCATTTCGCGTGTGCAACTTCCCGCGCACCCCTCGAATCCACGTTCCCTGCCATATCGCGTGTGGGACTTCCCGCGCGCCCCTGAAAGCCACGTACCCGGCCATTTCGCGTGTGCAACTTCCCGCGCACCCCTCGAATCCACGTTCCCTGCCATATCGCGTGTGCAACTTCCCGCGCACTCCTGCAATCCACGTACCCGGCCATTTCGCGTGTGCAACTTCCCGCGCACCCCTCGAATCCACGTTCCCTGCCATATCGCGTGTGGAACTTCCCGCGCGCCCCAGAAATCCACGTACCCGGCCATGTCGCGTGTGGAACTTCCCGCGCGCCCCTGAAAACCACGTACCCGGCCATATCGCGTGTGGACCTTCCCGCGCGCCCCTGATAACCACGTACCCGGCCATTTCGCGTGTGCAACTTCCCGCGCACCCCTCGAATCCACGTACCCGGCCATTTCGCGTGTGGAACTTCCCGCGCGCCCCTGAAAACCACGTACCCGGCCATATCGCGTGTGCAACTTCCCGCGCACTCCTGCAATCCACGTACCCGGCCATTTCGCGTGTGCAACTTCCCGCGCACCCCTCGAATCCACGTTCCCTGCCATATCGCGTGTGGAACTTCCCGCGCACCCCTGCAATCCACGTACCCGCCCAGCCCATATCGCGTGTGGAACTTACCGCGCACCCCGGTATGCACGCACACGTTTATTTTTTCTCTCTGCGCGTGTCTGTGTTTGTGGGTACCCCTTTGTACGTCATTTGTCCAGGAGGGCAACAGTATTGTACATTGGTCATGTCTGTATATAGGTGCTATTTGTTGGCGCGCCTTTTAGCGCACATTTCTTGCAGGCGCAGACACGCTACCGCCTGCTTTCTTGTGGCGGTCGTGTTTGTGCCTGTTTGTGCCTGTGCGCTGCTTTGAGCGTGCGCTTTTTTGCCCTATTCTATTCCATGAATACGTGTTGTATGCGAGCGTGTGGGCGTTCCGCGCACTTGCCTCCTGAACTTTCCCCGTGCCGCCCACATTCTTCCCCATTCCGAGTGTTGTGCCCCATTTTATTCCCCATTCCGAGTGTCCCGCCCTGTGTTCCGCCTACTTTAGAGCTGTGCGCTGCGCTCGGAGTGATGGCGCAGTGGCCGTGGCGCACGACGTTGGTTGACCTGTGCGCCGGCCTGCGCCGCGCGCTTTTTCGGCGCACGTCCTCTGCTTTTCTTGCGCACGGACTTCCATGAATCGACGTGCGCTGGTTTCCCTGCGCTTTGCGCTGATTTTCGGCGCAGCGCACGTATTGGCCCCTCTGCGCCGGGATTTTCGGCGCACATTTATTCCATGAATCGGCCTGTTTGTTTTCTGGGGATATTTTTAGAGAAGTGTTTCTTGTTCTATAATTGTATTGTTAAGTTTTTTATACCCTCGTCCACTGCTATGTATGACAATTGGGTTTCTTTGCTTTTATTTGTATGCTTCTTCATTGAAATATGGTTCTGTGCTGGTGGTGTGACTCCAGATGTTTACAGCTATCTTTGTTGATATTCTGTTTATTAAAGGTTGTGCATGATTTCTCACTGTATGTGTGCTGGAGTGCCTGAGTATAATGATAAGCATGTGTGTATAGGTGCGTGTATGTGCAATGGGCTGTTACTTCAGGTTGGGAAGGCTTTTCTCGCATTTGTGTGTTACTATACTGGTGTTCAGATGACAATACAAAGTATGCAGCTGCTGAGGGGCAAGCAGTAATACTTAATCTAATGCTGCAGGGTTAATATAATTGTTTGTTCTACAATACTAGAATTCTACAGTTTTTGAGTCACAGTTAGTACGTTATGGCACCATTGCATTTACTTTTTTGGATGGAAAGAGTAGTTTTCTTCTGAGTTCTGGTTCATACTTCAGACGGTGCTGGATTTCAGGAGAGTGGTCTTCACTGCAATTGTGAAAGAAAGAAGTAAGTTAATATATGTGTTAATGGCACTGTTGTTAATGTAGACAGGAATTTGTTTTTTGCATTAGTAGTGATTTCTGATAACTATGCATAGCATCTAGATGCAGTTTCCTTTGTCTATGTGCATTCTGTATATTTTACTTAGATTCTGTAAATTGAACTTGTCTTAGAAATTATTACAATTTTTAAGGTGGTGTTATTGGATGTTAGGAGATATGAGAAATACCTGTATGCTTTTCTTGCTATTTATACAGGGTAAATGGCAGGAACTGTGGGGAAAGCATGCAATGTATGCATTTGTTAAGGTGTGGGAAATAAAGCAGAAGGATTTTATGGGTTCATGAGTTTATTACTCTCCAGGATAGTTGTAGGGGAGAAGGTTCAAATAAGAAAACCTGGAGAAGTGGCAAAGGGGCAAAGCAAGTTTACCAGACTGCAGGTGATTAGCAAACTACTGGGTGATCCTGTGGTGCATGGAGATGGGAGAGTCTGAAATAAAGTAAGGGTTGCAATGAAGGGTTTGGTGCTTGCATTGCAGACTGAAGGGAAGGGGGGAAATGTTGTATGTGTTGGTTTACTGCACTGTTTGTACATAGTTGTACTAGATGTGATAGACATGACTGTACCTGTCTATAGTTGAATGTTGTTGTAAATTCTAGAACAGAATGGGCAACCAGCTGGAATGAGAGAGCTGTCTAGATTGGAAGAACAGTTGTAGAGGTATTGTTTCAGCTGGGAGCCTTTCAAATGATATTGGCTATCTGTGTGCATGAATAAAGATGCATGTACTCATCCTGGCTGCGTGTCACTTCATCACACACTAGAAAGCCTTCTCCCACAATTATACTGTTATTTCTCCCATCTTTTAACATGAAATGGCACTTTGTTAGACAGCTGTATGTGCTGTGCCTGATTACTATTGTAATCATTCCTAAAGGAACTTCAAATGATAGAATGTATGTTAAATATCCAGAATGTATACAAAGGAAATTGTATGTGCATCCTATTCACTATCATGCATTAAATGCTTTTATGGTTGAAATGCGCATAAATAGGTGGCAGTGGTTACACAAATGACAGAATGAATAAAAAAAATAACAATTTGCACATTACAGTTAGTAATATGGGTAAATAAAAATTTGGAGAGCATACAGTTTTGCAATTGACACTTGATCATAGCAGATGGGAGAAATGACAGTAAGCTTTTTTACAGGTTATACAGGGTAAGTGGCAGTTACCCTGTTTATGTGTATTTATACAAGAGCTGTACATGTACTGTGGAGAAAATATTCATACCTGCAGTTTCTGTTCATACATGTGGATGTACATGAATCTGCAAGCAGAAATCTTGGAGAGTTTTATAGTATTTGTTGCTGTAGGTGCTTTGCAATCACAGTACAATTGTACTCAGAGTGATCAACACTACATCTACAGTGCTGAACTGTGATGATGGAGTTAGATGTAGAGTTCTTGGATGTTATTGGTGGATGGTTGTGTGACTGCTTAACAGTAGCCAATGAGGGAATGGTGCAGAGAGTGAAGTGGAAAGGGTAGAAGGTTATGCCCCATACAGGGCTTCTGAGCATGAAATGGGAATATATTTTGGGGATTTCCAATCACGTGTTGAGGTTCTACTTTGTATTGAGAGAGGCTGTGTGTAGTGAAGATGTAAGAGGTGGAGAAAGTCAGGGTTTTGGTGGTTGGAAATATATTTGTGAATGGTTTGGAGAAGTATGCTAAATCTAGGAATGTGGCAAACAAATTTGACATAAAAGGAGTGGAGGTAGTGTGGTGCACTGTGCCTGGTTTTAATTTGCAGGCAATGCTTGAAGTTTGTCAGGATATGGCTAGGTTCAATAGTTCAGATGTAGTTGTCCTGCACTGTGGTGCTGTGCAATTGGGCTATGTCTGTGCCCCTACTTTGTCGCAAGATCTGCACAACTTGGTTCAGGCAGTCATCAAAGTCCTTCCAAATGCCAAGGTTATTTTTTCTGCTTTGTTATCTAGGGCAGTATGGGAAAATAGTTGTTGTTGTCCTCAACAAAATGTAGCTAGGTGTTTAATTAACCAAGACATGTTTGCTTTTATGATTAGAGCTAGGATGTTCTTTTGCAATAATGACAACATTGAATCTGGTGATGTTGTTTACATAAAGCAGATGGCATGTCTTTATCTTTCATGGGAAATGTCATGTTGTTTTGGAATATAAGGATTGCTTTGAAGAAGCTAAAGTGAAGATATTTGGAGGAAAATAAGAAAAAAAAAATACAAAATAATATGTGTTTCTGAAGCATTTAAAAAAAAGGCTCTTTTCAGAGCCAACCTCAAAGGGGAAATGGGGCACACTATTTAAATGTCCATTCCCTACTCTCAGATTTTACAATTTGTTTGCAGACAGCATGGTTGTCCGCGGACAGCGCGTATTACATACAGGGATTTTGAGGCTGAGAGGCATGCACATGGGATTGTGCATGGCGAGGGATTGGTCAATAAGGTTTACAGGATGTGATGTGTAAGGAGACACTTTGGCAGAAATTCTATTTTCTGTGAGGGTAGCAGATAGCTATGGCTGTGTCTTTCAGAAGGCAGATTGTCTGGATTTTGGGAGACTTGTTGATAAATTGGTTGGAGGTACATGGAGATTGCTGTGGAGTTTCTGCACATCTTGAATTCCCTCATGTTGAAGTGCACTTGCATGGAGTGCGTTGAATGGAGTGGCTGGATTTGGTACGTTTTTGTGCTACTTTGGTGACACAGCATCATCCAGACATTATTATTATTCATTGTGGAGGGAACAGTTTAGGACATGTCTCTGGAATATCTTTGCAATTTGCAATGAAAGCGGGACTTTGGAAAGTCAAAGACATGTTTCCAAACTCCTGAGTAATTTTTTTTGTATTGCGCAGAGAAAAATGTGGCTGCGTTCTTCTTCATTTGTTCCACAAATGGAGAAAGCAAGGTGCAATGTCAACCTGGCTGTTTGTGCCTTTTTGAGAGATTTTGGCATGTCCTCTTTTCACAATGAAAATATTATGTTTCGTAGTACACACATTTTTTGCCGATTGGAGTACATCTTACTTATGCTGGCAATCAGATTTTTCTGCGAAATATACAAAATGCACTGCATCCTTTTTGGAATTATATCAATCTTTTTCCAGTAGGTGTTGACTATTTGAAGTTTTCGAAACACAAAAAAACACCACCAAAAGGCTCTTTTCAGAGCCATCACTTCCTCCCGGACAAGTCAGTGGATTCTTAAATGCACAGAGCCCTGCAACCAATTCATTGGCACTTCTATTTTTGAACTGTGAAAGGTGGCTCTGAAAAGAGCCTTTTTTGGGGTTTTTGTTGTTTTCAATTTTTTAAGGGTTTTTCGTACATGACACATAAGGAAAGGAAGGGAAGGCAGGATAAGGAAGGGGCACCAACCACGGGAATAAGAAAGGCCAGATGGAGAGAGGAAGAAGTAGGGTGAGCCTTATTCAGCTAGTGGGCAGTCCTTCTCATGCTCCTGTACAGAAGCCTCAAAAGCACTTTGAAGGGTCTCCCCCTGCAGAGTACTGTGTCACAGTACATACACAATACTGTGACACTCAAAAGGTAAGGGTCAACAGCATCACATATGGCCTGCGATGCAGCTGGATGGATGCACTGCCCACACAAGTGCCTCTTGTGGTGGCAGGAGCAGAAACAGAGGATGCTGCAGGGACACTTAACCTACTACGTTTATCGCAAGGTACAACCTTATGAATAGCCCCACCGTGGAACGACCTTAGGTGTTGCTTCATTGAGGTAGTACCGTAGCTGTACAAACCAGGTTTGCCATGACTCAGCACCAATGGCACTGAGTGCAGCACATCTTGTTTGCACAAGCTTCGGTACTCCATCAAGAGTGGCAAACAACTTCCAAACCCAAGATTCTCGGTGAGTGCTAGTAGTAGGACTTCCACTACCTCATCCTCGTCATCCTCTTCATCTTCCTCTGCATCCTCACACCTGTTCCCCTCTGCAGGCCCTTGAGGAGGTGTTGGAGGGGGTGCGGTGGTGCTGATGTTGAGGCAGCTGGAATAGATCTTGCCATGGTTGCCATCTTCTCCAAATGTAAAGGAGCACAGGACAGCAAAAGCAGTTTGTGATCAACAGCAATCTGGAGCAATGCTCTGTTCTGGAAATCCAAAATCAGAATAAGGATCAGCTCTGGGGTGTGGCCTTTTATAGGGGTACTGATGCACACTTCACAGACTCCTGCGCTGTCCATGAACACTTCGAGCACCAAAAAGGGTTCACAAAGTTCCAAAAAGTATGCAGATCTCTAGTGACATGGTCTGGGACATGTGCAACTTTTGGATAGTGTTGATGTTGACCGAGTCCGTCTGTGGACATGCGCACGGTCCGCAGACATCCCAGACATCAGAATCACTAGCGTTGGACAGGGGTTCAGTATGTTCTATGACACATGTATATAAACTAAGGGAATCCTACTAAAAACCCATCAAATTTTTAAGAGGATGTTTTGGATAAGTTGCACTACTAAAAACCTATGAAATTCAAAGGAAAAACTTTGTTAAAGGGACGTTATGGTTACAAGTAAAACTGAAAAAAACAGAAATTTGCCAGTTATTGTAAGCTAAGCAACCATAACTTGCGCCACCACTGTGCACTGCTAAGTCTAACAGCTAGGACATCTAAGATGACATCACAAATGTCAAAGCTTGAATTCATTAATCATGCAACAGAGGAACAAACATTCCCGTAGGAGAGAAAAAAACAAACTCTTTTCACTTTCTACAAGTATCTCTATATAACAGGTTAAAAACAGATGTTAACAATCGTATAAAATAAACATTGTGGGCCTCATCACGAGTTGGGCGGTAACACCGGCTCTAATGGCGCTGGTGTTATCTGCCCTACCGCCAAATCCACCGGCACTAGTAGCGCCAGATCACGGGTTTGGCGGATTTGGAAATCCCCATTCCCCATTGAGCCCATTCGGGAATGCCCCATTCCCCATTGGGCTCAATGGGGAAATTTTGCGCTCTTACCGCCGGCGGATTTCCCGCCGGCGGTATGAGCGCAGAATGTCTGCGGATTTCCCCCCAGCTAAGAGCTGAGGGGAAATAAACCAAACCCATGATTTGGCGGACCCTTAAATAAATGTATTAAGACATGCCAACATTGTAACATTATTTTGAGTATAAATCTTTTTAAAGAATAGTCATAACAATATTTCAAATAATAGGTAGACAATAAAAATGTTTGTGTGTGTAAACGTATTAACACTTACCAAAAACTAAACTTGGAACCTGACAAATGTAATGTCCATACTTCTAGTAAAATCTGTGTGTGTCCTTTGTTTGGCCACGTACACAGAGGAGAAGTTACTAATGGAATTTCAAATTGTACACTTCATATTTGAAATGTTTAAAAACTGGGAATTGGTACTTGTATTTGCACACATAGCTGTGTGCCGTGTGCAAGACATTTTTTTTATGAAATCAAACTTTATTTTAAAATATAAAACTTATGTCTATATTACCATTACAATACTACTTGTTTAATTTGTATGTGCATCCTTTTTTTGGCAACCTATACACTTAAGAAGCGAAGACAATTTTGAATAAAATACTATAAAATAACAAAAAACATCCATGGTGTAATTACTCATAACATTGTATGGATTTTACTTTACTTAACTTTAATACATTTATATAGCGTGGCCACTGACCCGGAGGCTTAAGGGCGCTAGACATCAAGGAAAGAATACAGAAACTCAGGAGCCGTACAAAGACAAAATATGAGCTGAGTTAACAACCAGAGAACAAAGAGGTGTTTAATTAAACGGAAGGATTTTTAATCCCTTTCTGAAGACCATGGTGGAGGTCATTTCTCTCAGGTTGTGGGGCAAATGGTATCAAACTGCTGGTGCTACAGCATAAAAGGCTCCAGTTTTCACCTGTGATGGACTTCAGGTGGGAACCTTTAGTAGTGAGTGATTTTAAGATCTTAGATAGTAATTACTGCTTTTTAATACCAGTTCAGTGTTAAGGTATGTTGGTTCGGCATGTTTCAGACAAATATCTCTAATCACTATAAGATAGAAATGAATCCTCTCCCTGATTCAAAGTTTTCTTAAAGCTTCCCCACTGCAAATAGAACATCTTGAAACATTGAACAAACTAACACTTAAAGTTAGCTGTTTTCATTTTTTAATTAATTTGGAATCATTTTTTAAAATATTGTGTGCGTTCTTATTTTGACCACCTACATACATGACAAGTAAACACAGTATTTTGAAATCCTTCCCTAAAACTCTTATTAGTAGTCATTTATTTGCCAAACATTGTGCTTTATTGTTTTTGTATCTACATCCTACGGTTTACTTGTTTAACATATTGTTAGGCAGAATTATATGCAGTACCCTTTTGGAACACCACACACAATTAAGACTACAAGTGACAGTACAAATTCACCTTTGGTACAAGCGTGTATTACACAGTAAAGTGGTAGTGAAGGCTGAGCAGCCAGACGTATCTCAAGAGTAAAGTGAGCAGTATCAATAGTTACACAAAGGACAGCAATTACTATGATTCAAACAAACACTGACTCAAGGTTTCTGAGTAAAAGAATATACATTTACTTACACATCAGTTATAAAACATTTCACTATTATCAAGCAGTTGAAAAATCACAATCTTAATACACTACACCACACCCAATAGATTCTGGACAAGTTAAGCTCAAAATGAAGGTGAGCAAAATGTCACACCAGTAATTTAAAAGGGGGGAAAGACAAAGTTAGACAAAAGTTGAGCAGCACCAACAAGTAAGTAAGCAGGGCAATCTAGAAAAAGGAACTACAGAGAGGAAATCAAATCAAGGGGCCTGGGCCAAAGTCAATGGACAATGTCTTTGCAGAGGATCACACAGTTCAGGGTACTTTGCGGTTAAGTCTTTGCCAAGAGTTCAGAACAAAGTTGGTCAGATGAAAAGTTACTTTAAAGAATAGAGAAGGACAAGCCCTCGGATTGGCAAAAGATTTAAACACTTTCACTGTGGTTGGACAAAACGAACAACCGGGTTAGCACAGTACCTTTAGAGCAGAAGAATGCCGTAGCTGAGATAGACGTTCCTGGCAGGTCCTGCAGGCTCACGGATCCTGAAGCGACTGTCAGACTGATAAGAAGGAGAGAGACTGGAAGGTCCTGCACTGCCCAGGGAAGAAACCAGCAGCGGAGCAAAGCGACAAATAAAAGGTGTGCTCCTTAAAACCCAAGAAGGGTACGATCCTCCTGGCTATCCGGTTCACTGTAGCTGTGCACAGCAAATTCGACCAGAGGAGGGAGGCCTGGCTTGCAGTTTGGTTGTTCCCACCAGCTCAAGGGGAGAAGATTCCTTGCAGATCTTCCCTGTTGCCTAATTTTGGAGATTCGACCCACAGCAGAGCCTCACCGGGAGGTTCAGTTGTGGTAGAGGTCCTCTTCTGTCAGCTTCTCTTCGGTTCTCTCGATCCGGTGGTGACTCTGCCTTCTCAGTCCCAGAGACCTGCTTTTTATGCAGTTTTCCCCCATTCACACAGCATGTTTGCCTACCCAGACTTTCAGGCGCGTAAGGAGGGCTTCTGAGCCCGCCAATGGTCAGCGAACAAAGGGACCAAACCTGGTTTGACGCACTGAGTAAAACACGAGAACATCCTTTACAAAAAGAAATGGTGAATAAACCCAGCCAGAACCAAATAAAAGTAAATGTGGTCCAGCGGATTTAATTTTGTGGCTACTACGGTAGCCTAAAACAATACCAAGGCTATTTAAAATAGGCACAGTAGAAAAATTGGGTAGATACCACTGCCATTAGCCAAATCTTAATGAAAAGGGAATTAAACAATGTTCCATGAGAGACAGACAAAAAGGGCTAACTATTAACCCTTTCCAGTACTCTATGTAAGATAGTTTGTATGGGTCTGTTGGTTTTCAAAAGACTAATATAGTCAATGGCAACTTTACATGTTCTGGGAGACAGTAGTCAGTCCCTGAAAATGGAGTCTGAGTTGGGAAGTCTAAAAAGACAACCCATGTCACTGCACTGAAGGTGCTGTGTAACACACAGTAAAACGATGATGCCTATGGAGTGCGTGAGGCTCCACAGTCTATGAACACAAGAATGTTAAACGCACAGAGTAAAACATATGTAAGAGTGGGAAAAAAGGCTCACACTCTTACCAGGTGAAAGAAATAACTCCTAGAAATCCAGCAAAGCTGCTGAGGGACTCAGTAGGTAAGGGAAATTAGCCATTCTGGAGAATTCTCCCTAGCACATATAAACAGTCATGACCTGCTTCACTCCCTAACACTCAAAATAATGTAAATGGAAACATTTACGTAACCTAGCACATATAGAGAACACTTGCACATATTGAAATATAAACTGTTTTACACAATAACAGAGAAGTAGAAGAATTCAGAATGCTGTTTTATCTTCTAATTTATATAATTTTAAGAATATTATCTCTACATTTGTGTACTAATTTTAAAATACATGATAGTAACAATCCATCTTCTATTTTACATAAAACACTTATTACCCTATCCTTCCATTTCAAACCTTTATTTTACATGTTTATATTCACAAAGAACATAAAACATATATTTTAAAATGTTAGTTCTAACAACAATAAATAAGAATTGTTTAAACCCTTTGGCAATCTAGCTTGATGTGTGACTATAGAGTCATTACAAACAAGCCAATCTACTTCTGTACGCACCCATGCTGTGAAATGGCCACAGTGAACAGATGGCCCCTCATGAAAATTAATTGCAAAATGTTTTCTTACTAATAAAAACTTTACTATTCACAAAATTCATTACTGACGTGTTAATGTTCCTACCATCTACACCGTATGTTTGAAACATAATCAATACATACTCATTAACAATTAGATTTTGTAATGTTGATTGTAAATTACAACCACAGTGACTCCATTGCATGCCATGGAATGCTTTAGTTAGAAGATCAGAACAATTAACACTTTTCTGATCAGGGATAGGAACATATACACATCTTTCAGAAATGTCCTTAGTAGTGTAATCTTTCTTACATTGTGGATTCCTACATACCTATCTACACTAACAGTTTCCTGTACTAATAAATCAAAGACAGTCATTAAGAATGATAAACTATCTTCCTGTGTATTTTGAGAAAATTGTTGATTTCCACTTGCAACAGCTATTACATTTTGGATTGACATTGCCGAATGTGTACTGTGTGGTTTTTACTTTACAGATATTTTAGGAAATGAATGTTCCACACATAGCTGCTTGTCTACTGTAGAATCTATGTCTTGCATCAATGATCCATTTGAAACAACATACACAAAGCTGCATTCGAATAGCATTCAACTCAAGTTCCATCACTAAATCTGCAATTAAAATATGTTATAGTTGAGCAACTCTCTAACTCTAGTACATTCTGTTTATTGTTAGTCTTAATGGGAATGATTTTATTAGAAGGCAGTTTCACTGACTCCTTCACCCTGATTCATGGATTATTTGCGCTGAAAAAAATGGGATTTGTGCGCCATTCTGCCCGCAAATCCCCATTTGTTAAACAGGGATTTGCAGGCAGAATGGTGCACAAATCCCATTTTTTTTGGCGCAAAAAATCCATGAATCAGGGTGCTTATGTTTCCTTGCTAAGTGCTTTGCAGGTACAGGTATAAGGTTCAGGTGAGGAGCATACAGTACACGTAACCTACTATATTCTTCAATGCAAGAAATGTCAGCTGTCACTTTTTCTTTCCTCAAAGTTTAATAAAAAATAAGCCTTCAATATTTTTCACATGTGACAGATCTACATATGACATTTCTTCTTTAAACAATGTTTGGCCGATGCCAATAAGTGCTACTTCTAAATTCCACCCTTGTTATTTATAAATAATAATTGCATGGGCAGTGCACAATGGAAATGATGCTCTCTTCACAAAGATATCCATAAAAAGCATGGACTGCGCATAGGTCAGAGAAATCAAATGAGTTGCTTCCACACGATTAAACTTTACTTCAACATTTTCAATATTTGTACTGTAAGAAAAAGTGTGAAATGCAATCAATCTTCAAGTTCCTCTTTTACATTACTGGCGCATTGTTGTACAGTTTCAAAATTGCTTCTAGACCTTCTGTTTTAGTCATTGAATTCTCTAGTTGAACTAATGAAGCTTTTGCTCTCTTATCCAACTAATTGCATAACATGACCACCTAAAACATCACACCATTTTATCGCCACAATATTTTTTTCTCTGACAGTAGCATTTTAAAGTGAAACCTATTGCACACTGCAAGTGTGCACATCAAAGCAACACAAGAAATATGTTGTTCCTGAAGAGTCAGAATGATATCAGGTGGACAGCAATCTGTATGAAACTTGTTAGAAATCAGTCTCCTATTTAAGACTGCTTTCACATTCTCCTGAAGAACAGCTATACAAATCCTATTAAGCATGTTTGCATACTCTAAGTCTGCAGATTGCCTCATATTAATGCTAAGTACATAGAATTCAAAACAATTCCAAAGGTTAAAATTACCAATATTTCCTATCATTTTTTTTTACTATGCTTAGATTGCAGCATTTTAAAAACTGGCTGACCTTTCACAGGAGTTAATTGTATCAAGTCTCCAAAAACAAGTAGATATTTACCTCCAAACAAAACATTGTAGTCATTCTTCAAAAACTCTTGCATTAGGAAGTGAATCAATACTAGTATCAAGTTAGACACCATGCTCACTTCATTTACAATCAAGGTATTTAATTTTCTAAGAACTTTTCCTACTTCTTGTTCTGCACTTGATACATGTTTTTGATACTCTAGTTTGTTGTCATGCTCCACTGGTAGCATCAACAGCCAGTGTAAAGTAACACCTTTTACATTAAATGCTGCAAAACCTGTTGGAGCAGTTACAATACGTTGCAATGAACAATCAGTTACATTTTAGATCATAGCTAATTTTGCAGGAATTAAAAAAGTTGTACCTGTTCCTGCTTGTCCACTAACCTACAACAATACAGGTTTGTTTTGAACACAAGCACATTCATGCTTGCCATGCTGTACACCATGTAAGAACCTATCTTTAATTTTAAAATACATTTCTTGTTGTTCTTCATTAAGTTTACGATTTCATCAAGTTTGCATCTGCAACTTTAGTTTGTTGCATTGCACATTCTACTTCTTCCACGACAAGCTCAACATCAGTTTGAATAATTGGTGCACCAAGACCATTTTCATTTCCTGCTGCAGAATCTTTATTTCCCTCAGGAGTCTCCTTTGCCAATTCAGTTGCTAAAAGTTCTTCTTGACACAGTTCTTTCTAGAGTAAATCCAAACACTGCTCAAATTTGTAGCAAACAATGATTCTTCAAAAGTTTCAAAACTTGCAAGCAAATCTCTCTCTGCATGCCATGTGAAGAACATCTGTAAAAGACAAAAATGAAATTATTCCTTTTTCTCTGCAGTTTGGCAAAACAGTTTCATGTGATTAATGAGACTTATATTCTCGTATCTCACTAGACAACCAGAACAACCATGTACTTTAAATTGACCTGTGTCACTGTTTGCTTCAAAGTTTCGATATGACTAATATTTTGCTACTTCATATTAACAAAGATCCTCCAACTCGGATCGATTTGGATAAGATGCATCAATCAAATTAGTTCACAGAATCTCTGTACTATTAGGTACTGTTTCAGCTAACTGCAGCTTTGTAGCTACCACACTCTCTATTTGGGAGCATCTTCAGACCAGAGCTTAGAAGTTTCTGACTAAGACTTCTATCTGCTGATAAATCTGTCCATACCTCAGCTGCATTGCTCTTTTCAGCTTTTGTCATGTATGCTGTAACATAACGAGCAACAGTTGTATCATCAGCAATATACTGCACATCAGTATTTACATTCCGAAGCTGAACAATGACAGGATTGTAAGTATTAATTAATTGGCATTCCTTATCTCTTTTTTAATGATAGATATTTCTCTGTGATTTACCAGTAACATGGAGTTGAACAGATGACATCAAATTATTCACTCGGCTAACTGGTGTCACAGGCCTTTGAAATCCAAATCTGCACTCAGTGTAGTACATATCTTTACATTTGTATTTACTCTGACAGTACTTTTCACATGAGTGCCTTTGAAATCTTTCTGCCTCATTTCATACATCAGTATTCACATGCTGAGCAGGAATGGAACAAGTAACTTATTTTTTGATGTTTTTAGCAAGGGTGGAGTTGATTGTGGCGGGACTTCCTTTCTCCTGCGCACCTCCTCTTTTCTTGTTTCCGAATCTGACCAGCAGCCTGGATCCTGGTTTGTCAAGGAACCAACTCTGGGATTCCCATTTATTTGTAAGACTTGTGGGGATGTCAAACTCTGGATCAGTTGGTCGCTGGTAGGGTATGGTGGTCTATGTCCGCCCCTTATGTCGGTTGATATTTTCTTCAGTCCCACGAAGGTGATGTCTTCCTTGTTGTCCCACTGGTGTTCTTCCTGCCAGCCAGTGTAATGCCAGTGGATATCTGGTGTCCTGGGAATGTAGGGAATTGAGATGTTCCCTGATCCTTGTTCTGAGTTCTCTTTTAGTACTCCCAATTTATTTGCGATTACATACACAGTTAGGGGGTAATTCATAGAATTCGGCGCACAAGTGGCGCACGCGGCTGGCGCACAGTGTGCGCGTGCGAATCCCTGCGCCAGCTGCGTGCGCCGAAATCCATTTCCGCGCACAGCGTATTCATGGATTCCAGCCACCAAAACCAGCCGTGGCGCACAGTGGCGCAGCGACCCTGCAGCAGCGCCAGTTACGCCCCCAAGAACGCCTCCCGCGCAGGGAAAAGGCATCAATATACCCAATCCAGCGCAAAGTGCTGCGCTAACCCTGTACCAGCACAGCAAGCGGGCTACGTGTATCACTGGGGTGCGTGGGAAGTACCTCACGCGATTGGCCCCGTGCGAGCAGGGAACGCGTATTTCAGGGGTGCGCTGGAAGTTCCACACGCGATTTCATCATGGTACGTGTATTTCAAGGGTGCGCGGGAATTTCCACACGCGATTGGGCCCGTGCGAGCAGGGTACGTGTATCTCAGGGGTGCGCGGGAAGTTCCACACGCGATTCCATCAGGGTACGTGTATTTCGGGGTGCGCGTGAAGTTCCACACGCAATATCAGCAGGGTACGTGTATTTCAGGGTGCAGGGGAAGTTACACACGCGATTTCCGCAGGGTACGTGTATTTCAGGGGTGCGCAGTAATTTCCACACGCGATTGGGCCCGTGCAAGCAGGGTACGCGTATCTCAGGGGTGCGCGGGAAGTTCCACACGCGAATCCATCAGGGTACGTGTATTTCAGGGTGCAGGGGAAGTTACACACGCGATTTCCGCAGGGAACGTGTATTTCAGGGGTGCGCGTGAAGTTCCACACGCGATATCAGCAGGGTACGTGTATTTCAGGGTGCAGGGGAAGTTACACACGCGATTCCCGCAGGGTACGTGTATTTCAGGGGTGCGCGGGAATTTCCACACGCGATTGGGCCCGTGCGAGCAGGGTACACGTATCTCAGGGGTGCGCGGGAAGTTCCACACGCGATATCAGCAGGGTACGTGTATTTCAGGGTGCAGGGGAAGTTACACACGCGATTTCCGCAGGGAACGTGTATTTCAGGGGTGCGCGTGAAGTTCCACACGCGATATCAGCAGGGCACGTGTATTTCAGGGTGCATGGGAAGTGACACACGCGATTCCAGCAGGGTACGTGTATCTCAGGGGTGCGCGGGAAGTTCCACACGCGATTCCATCAGGGTACGTGTATTTCGGGGTGCGCGTGAAGTTCCACACGCAATATCAGCAGGGTACGTGTATTTCAGGGTGCAGGGGAAGTTACACACGCGATTTCCGCAGGGTACGTGTATTTCAGGGGTGCGCGGTAATTTCCACACGCGATTGGGCCCGTGCAAGCAGGGTACGCGTATCTCAGGGGTGCGCGGGAAGTTCCACACGCGAATCCATCAGGGTACGTGTATTTCAGGGTGCAGGGGAAGTTACACACGCGATTTCCGCAGGGAACGTGTATTTCAGGGGTGCGCGTGAAGTTCCACACGCGATATCAGCAGGGTACGTGTATTTCAGGGTGCAGGGGAAGTTACACACGCGATTCCCGCAGGGTACGTGTATTTCAGGGGTGCGCGGGAATTTCCACACGCGATTGGGCCCGTGCGAGCAGGGTATGCGTATCTCAGGGGTGCGCGGGAAGTTCCACACGCGATATCAGCAGGGTACGTGTATTTCAGGGTGCAGGGGAAGTTACACACGCAATTTCCGCAGGGAACGTGTATTTCAGGGGTGCGCGTGAAGTTCCACACGCGATATCAGCAGGGCACGTGTATTTCAGGGTGCATGGGAAGTGACACACGCGATTCCAGCAGGGTACGTGTATTTCAGGGGTGCGCGGGAAGTTCCACACGCGACTGGGCCCGTGCGAGCAGGGTACGCGTATCTCAGGGGTGCACGGGAAGTTCCACACGCGATTCCATCAGGGTACGTGTATTTCGGGGTGCGCGTGAAGTTCCACACGCGATATCAGCAGGGTACGTGTATTTCAGGGTGCAGGGGAAGTTACACACGCGATTTCCGCAGGGAACGTGTATTTCAGGGGTGCGCGTGAAGTTCCACACGCGATATCAGCAGGGTACGTGTATTTCAGGGTGCATGGGAAGTTACACACGCGATTCCAGCAGGGTACGTGTATTACAGGGGTGCGCGGGGAGCACCACACGTGAATTGCACGTGTGGGCCCTCCCAGGTGTTCCCTCTACACCCTCCACGGCCCCTGCAGGTGGCTCACACCACAGGGGCCTACCCTGCACATGTCCTACAGGCACCCCACCCACCATGGCCATGCCCCCCAGCCAACCCACATGTCAGCTTGCACTACTGCCCACCAACGCATGTCCCCCTGCACCCCCAGCCACCAGGGGCAGCCTCCACCAGGCCCCCACCCATGTCCAACTCATGTTCCCCACCACCCCCACCTCCCAGCCACCAGGGGCAGCCTCCACCAGGCCCCCACCCATGTCTCACACCACCCCCACCCCCAGCAGTGCAGGGGCACCCACCACCAGGCCACCACCCATGTCTCCCACCACCCCCACCCCCCAGTCACCAGGGGCACCTGCCAGCAGGCCCCCACCCATGTCCAACTCATGTTCCCCACCACCCCCACCCCCCAGCACTGTGGGGCACCTGCCAGCAGGCCCCCACCCATGTCCAACTCATGTTCCCCACCACCCCCACCCCCCAGTCACCAGGGGCAGCCTCCACCAGGCCCCCACCCATGTCTCACACCACCCCCACCCCCCCAGCAGTGCAGGGGCAGCCTCCACCAGGCCCCCACCCATGTCTCACACCACCCCCACCCCCCAGCAGTGCAGGGGCAGCCTCCACCAGGCCCCCACCCATGTCTCACACCACCCCCACCCCACAGCCACCAGGGTCAGCATCCGCCAGGCCCCCACCCATGTCTCACACCACCCCCACCCCCCAGCAGTGCAGGGGCACCCACCACCAGGCCCCCACTCATGTCTCCCACCACCCCCACCCCCCAGTCACCAGGGGCACCTGCCAGCAGGCCCCCACCCATTTCCAACTCATGTTCCCCACCACCCCCACCCCCCTGCACTGTGGGGCACCTGCCAGCAGGCCCCCACCCATGTCCAACTCATGTTCCCCACCACCCCCACCCCCCAGCCACCAGGGGCAGCCTCCACCAGGCCCCCACCCATGTCTCACACCACCCCCACCCCCCCGGAAGTGCAGGGGCACCCACCACCAGGCCCCCACTCATGTCTCCCACCACCCCCACCCCTCAGCCACCAGGGGCAGCCTCCACCAGGCCCCCACCCATGTCTCACACCACCCCCACCCCCCAGTCACCAGGGGCCCCCACCCATGTCCAACTCATGTTCCCCACCACCCCCACCCCCCGGCACTGTGGGGCACCTGCCAGCAGGCCCCCATCCATGTCCAGCTCATGTTCCCCACCACCCCCACCCCCCAGCCACCAGGGGCAGCCTCCACCAGGCCCCCACCCATGTCTCACACCACCCCACCCCCCCAGCAGTGCAGGGGCAGCCTCCACCAGGCCCCCACCGATGTCTCACACCACCCCCACCCCCCAGCCACCAGGGTCAGCATCCACCAGGCCCCCACCCATGTCTCACACCACCCCCACCCCCCAGCAGTGCAGGGGCACCCACCACCAGGCCCCCACCCATGTCTCCCACCACTCCCACCCCCCAGTCACCAGGGGCACCTGCCAGCAGGCCCCCACCCATGTCCAACGCATGTTCCCCACCACCCCCACCCCCCAGCACTGTGGGGCACCTGCCAGCAGGCCCCCACCCATGTCCAACTCATGTTCCCCACCACCCCCACCCCCCAGCCACCAGGGGCAGCCTCCACCAGGCCCCCACCCATGTCTCACACCACCCCCACCCCCCCAGCAGTGCAGGGGCACCCACCACCAGGCCCCCACCCATGTCTCCCACCACCCCCACCCCCCAGCCACCAGGGGCAGCCTCCACCAGGCCCCCACCCATGTCTCACACCACCCCCACCCCCCAGTCACCAGGGGCACCTGCCAGCAGGCCCCCACCCATGTCCAACTCATGTTCCCCACCACCCCCACCCCCCAGCACTGTGGGGCACCTGCCAGCAGGCCCCCACCCATGTCCAACTCATGTTCCCCACCACCCCCACCCCCCAGCCACCAGGGGCAGCCTCCACCAGGCCCCCACCCATGTCTCACACCACCCCAACCCCCCCAGCCACCAGGGGCAGCCTCCACCAGGCCCCCACCCATGTCTCCCACCACCCCCACCCCCCAGCCACCAGGGGCAGCCTCCACCAGGCCCCCACCCATGTCTCCCACCACCCCCACCCCCCAGCCACCAGGGGCAGCATCCACCAGGCCCCCACCCATGTCTCACACCACCCCCACCCCCCAGCCACCAGGGGCAGCATCCACCAGGCCCCCACCCATGTCTCACACCACCCCCACCCCCCAGCACTGTGGGGCACCTCCCAGCAGGCCCCCACCCATGTCCAACTCATATTCCCCACCACCCCCATCCCCCAGCCACCAGGGGCAGCCTCCACCAGGCCCCCACCCATGTCTCACACCACCCCCACCCCCCCAGCAGTGCAGGGGCAACCACCACCAGGCCCCCACCCATGTCTCCCACCACCCCCACCCCCCAGCCACCAGGGGCAGCCTCCACCAGGCCCCCACCCATGTCTCACACCACCCCCACCCCCCCAGTCACCAGGGGCAACTGCCAGCAGGCCCCCACCCATGTCCAACTCATGTTCCCCACCACCCCCACCCCCCAGCACTGTGGGGCACCTGCCAGCAGGCCCCCACCCATGTCCAACTCATGTTCCCCACCACCCCCACCCCCCAGCCACCAGGGGCAGCCTCCACCAGGCCCCCACCCATGTCTCACACCACCCCCACCCCCCAGCCACCAGGGGCAGCCTCCACCAGGCCCCCATCCATGTCTCCCACCACCCCCACCCCCCAGCACTGTGGGGCACCCTCCACCAGGCCCCCACCCATGTGCAACTCATGTTAACCAGCCAACATGTCATTACAATCTAGATCCCTGGTCCCTATGGTCAGCCTCCAAATGCAAAACACCCACCCAAGTATTGCATCCACCCACTCATAATTTGCAATTACATCACAGAACACCGATTGCAAGTTCCGAAACAAACACATTTCCCTCACATACACCCAATGGGTGTCAGTGAATCTCAAAACACATATCATGAAAAGCATGAAACCAATGAGATACCACACATTGAAGTTCACCAAAAATAATATGTATTAAAGGAAACATCAATAGAATAAAAAAAGAAGAAACAGAAACGTGAATGTACAAAAATGAAAAGAAGCATGTCCGTCAAAAAAACCAAAACCAAAAATATAAATCCAAAGTAATGTCCAAAGTCGATGTCCACAAAACTAAATCCAATGGTAAATGAAAAAGAAAGCATTGCTCCATGGTCAAAAAAAGAAACAAAAACACAATCCAACTGTCAACTATGTACATGGGAACAATCCAGGGTCCATTATCCCAACAAAATAAAGGAAACCTATCTAACTACACTAACTAATAAAAAAAAATATATACAAAAATGTGGCCAATGTCCGAAAGGTCCAAATAAAATAAAAACAAAAATGAAACCTAACACTACCTAGAAACTATGTACAAGGGCAGCGGGCTAGTTTCACGGCTCACTTGTGGATGTTACGGGCCAGGGCATCATCCAACTCCTCCTCAATGTCCCGGAGGCGGTCCTCCTCCATGGCCCCGAGGGTCCGCAGGGCCGTCGCCGTGTCCACCTCCAAACCCCTGCGGATTGCCTCGAGGCACTCGGCCCGCCTCACGGCCCTCCGCATGGGGTTCTCCGCCCTGACCATTGTGAGCCGTGCCTCTTCCGCCCGCTGCCGCTCCGCATCTATGGCGTGGCCCAGCCGCTGCCACACGGAAGACACTCTCTGTCCTGGGTCCTCCTGCCCTCCGGCCGATGCCTGCCCCTCCGATGTCAAAGGCCCCGAGCCTTCATGGCTCCCACCATGTTGCTGCTGCTGCTCTGCCTCTGCCCGTGCACTGCCTCCTGCTGCCTGCACATCCTTCGCCGGCTGGGGTGCAGTCGTTGATGTGGCCACCCCTGCTGGATGTCCGACTCCCGACTGTGGCAGGGATGCCTCCTCCACCAGCCTGGCCGCACCGTCAGAGGCAGCTCCACAGGGCACCCAGGTGACTGATGGGTGGGAAGATGGCACAGAGGACGACTGGCGCGGTGGGGGTCCAGTTGAGGAGGGGGTCGGAGCAAGCCCCATCAGACGGAGGAATCCGGCCTGGGTGACCTGTCCCAGCAGGCTGACGTGGTCAACGAGCCATTCGAGATGACGTGCAGTCTCTCCATGAAAAGACTGCAGGTCACCTCGCATGGCCCGTTGACGCAACGCCACACCAGCCAGGACAGGCTCAACCCGGACCTGGATAGCCACGTCCGCAGGCAGAGGAAGGCCAGTTGACATGAGCTCATCCCCTGCCTGAAAACGGGTCTGGACGTAGGCATCCCTGCTGGTGCAAGATGATGCAGGGACAGGATCGGGGACAGGAGTGCACACAGGCACCTCCGCGGCGGCCTGTGCTGCCTCCTGTCCCTGGTCCTGCACTGCACCACTAGCACCAGTGGGATCCCCACCTCCAGACCCCGTCTGTGGTGCTTGCACGGCCTCCTCCTCCACCAAACCCCCCACCAACCTGGATGACTCCGTGCCATCTTCCCCTGTTGGGCCCTGTGGGGTCCCAGCTGCCCCTTCTGCTGCCGGGGAGTCCAACTCCAACCTCCGCCTCTTGGACCTCCCCCCGGCAGCTGCGGCCTGGGACGCGGCACCGGACTCCTCACTCCCCGACGAGATGACAACCTGGGAGGGGAGCCGGGCCTTGCGTCTCCGGCTGGCGGTCGGATCCCCGTCGCTGTGCTCCACAGCACCTTCCCCGCCCTCTTCATCAGTTGACGCTGCAGACAGGGAGAAACAAAACACAGGCATCAGGGCACTGTACAATGGACACATACACACATGACAGTTGTACATGAGTGGCATTGGCAAACCTCAGACATGTCATCACAATCCCCAACACACATGTCATTGCAACTCGCACACATGAGCCATACCACAGCCATATCGCAACTGCCACCACCATCCATACACATACAACAGCATGAGCAGGCAAAGGTGAGCCAGAATCACATGCAACACAGGAAGTGCACCACACATGTACACACACCACCACACTTGCATGCATGTGTACACCTCTGCCAAGTGTCGCACTGTTCAGACGGGCATCCATGTCACATCTGCCAATCAGGCTTCCACATACCACTGTCACATGCATCCATGTTGCATCACTGTTGCACCCTTGTCAAATACACACACATGCACATGTACACAGTGCTGATACATGCAGCCGAAAACAACATACATGCGTGACATCACGGACATGTCTACTTACATACACATTCATCCAAACATGTGTGCCCACACAACTGCATTTGGCATGCAAGCCTACACACACAAGCACCATCCATGTCTCACATCACAGCCCTCGCATGTGTCTGCCCCACGGCCCTGTACACTCCCACCCATACTCGACCCCATACAAACAGATGTGCAACCTGCACAATACTGAAAAATCACCACACGCACTGCTCACAATCAGGATGCATGTACACTCACCGCTCGACTCCAGACGGGTCTGCTTCTCTAGGACCTGGACGTGGAGCGCTGGGGATATGCGTTCCAGGACCCTCATCTGTTCTTCCGACAAGCGGCCCCGGCGCCCCTTGGCATCCGCTGCCTTCAAGAGGCGCCGGGCCTTGTTCAGGGTCCTGGACCTGAAGTCCTCCCAGCGCTTCCTGACATGTTGTAAGTCGCGGACTGCCACCCACTCCGCGTGGATGGCAGTCACGATGTCAGTCCAGATCCGAGTCCGTCCTTCCTTGTCGGCGCGGGAACTTCGGAAGAGGGCATCATACTGCCCCAGGACTTGCTCCACCAGGACACCAACTTCGGTGGCACTGAAGCTGGTGCCCCTCTGCCTCTCTGGCCGGGGGTTGTCAGTGGTCACAGATGGTGTTTGCCCCGACATGACAACCCCAGAGGCAGGAGTGGGTGGGCAACTGGGTCCTGGGGCTGGGCTGTGGAGCGATGGAATCCCAGTCGGGAGCCTTCGGTACCAGCAGGGGTGGTCACAGCAACAGCACCCCTGGCTGATGTGCAGGCAGCAAATGGCAGTGCACGTGGGCAGCAGGCAGTCAGGCAGCAGCAGATGGCAGGTGGGAGCGTTCTCGGGGCTCTGGGGGGCAGTAGTTCGGCCTTATGGGCAGGAGCGTGGTCTTCCGTGTGCATACGCGTGGCCAGCTTGATACGGAGTGATTTGGCACGTGAAAAATCTGCACGTCAGCGTGTAATTCGAGGAAAGGCCCATAGCGCGTAAGCGCGTCTGCATGCATACGCATTTTCATTGGACAGAAGGCCCCTCAACCGCAAGCGCCCCTGTGACGTGACGCATACAGACGTGCATGCGCATTTCAGCGCGCGTGAAAAACTGCACGTCCGCGTGTAATCCTAGGAAAGGGCCTTATCGCGTATGCACGGCAGCACGCATATGCGATTTCATTGGACCAAAGGCCCTTAGCGCGTGAGCGCGTCTGTGACGTGACGCGCGCAGGTGTTTCCCTCATTGCACGTGATGACAGAACACACGTGGATTACCACCAATTGCGTGTGAAAGTTCCCGGCACCCCGGAACACACGTACCCAGGCTAATCGCGTGTGGAACTTCCCGCGCACCCCGAAACACACGTACCCAGGCCAGTTGCGTGTACGCACACTCCCCTCCGATCACACGCGATGACACTCGGACCGTATCCGAATACGGGAAACCCGCGCATGGCAAAAGACGTGCACAGGCGTCAACGCGTCTGCCACACGAAGGCAGGCGGAAGCGTCCCCGCGCACAGCATAAAAGTGCGTGCAAACAACAAACGCGTATATACAGCTATGATGAATGCCCCATTTGTCGCTGCACTGATCGTGGGACACCGCAGGAGGAGGAGAATAGCCAGGGCACGCATTTTCGCACCACGGACAAGCCTTTTTGGGATGCCTGACGACCAGGTCTATGGCAGGTATAGGTTTCCACCCCATATGATCCTAGACCTGGTCAGGGAGTGGGAAGATGACCTCACATCCCCCGCCCTTTGCTCCCAAGCATTGAGCCCCTTGGAGAAGCTGCTCAATGTCCTGCATTTTTTGGCCACTGGGTCATTTCAGCGGACCACTGCCATAGTGGGGGGGGTCTCACAGGCCACGCAGTCACGCTGCCTACACCAGGTACTGGCAATCATGACCGCGCGCCCCTCAGTCCGCAGGCACATATACATGCCCAGAACACCCGCAGAAAGGCAGGCCGTTGTCCTGGATTTTTTCAGGGTGGCACACTTCCCCAAAGTGCTCGGTGCCATAGATTGCACCCATGTGGCCCTACGTCCACCTAGGGCCACTGAGCACATCTACCGAAACCGCAAGCACTGGAATTCCATCAATGTACAGGTGGTATGTGATGCAAAGGGAATCATCACCTCTGTCTATGCAAACTACCCTGGCTCCACCCATGACAGTTTCATATACAGAATGTCCGCCCTGAGCCGGGCCCTGGAAGCTGGGCAGCAAGGCGACACATGGCTCCTAGGTCAGTACAAATGCCCTTGCACATGCATGCAAGTCACACACAGACAAATACCCAAACCCTAACAATCTCAACTATTATCATCTCCCCAGGGGACAATGCCTACCCTCTGAGCAACCACATGATGACGCCAATCCGGAACCCCACCACACCACCCCAGGCAAGATACAACGCCGCCCATATTGCAACCAGGGGCATAGTGGAGCACACATTCGGAGTGCTCAAGTCACGTTTCCGCTCCCTTGACCGCTCTGGTGGGCAACTACTCTATGCACCACCAGTAGTGTGCAGGATCATTGTGGCAGCATGTGTCCTGCACAATGTTGCAACACGGCAGGGCGTCCCGGTGGACATGGTGGTGCCCCCACATCCCCAACCACATGCGTTGCCCATGGGAGGGGACTGGGCACGTGGCGAGGAATCCCGGACCCAGCTTGTGGCCACATTTTTCACCTAAACTCCCACCCCTGCGGAGTGCACACAGGCCTGGCACATACCAGGTGACAATCGATGATGACAAAGCGACAGTCAACTGTCACAACCTTACCACCCTGAGATTGTTGTTATGGAAGTGCCACATCGTCTGCATCCCTAGCTACTTAAACACAAGCAATCCTGTGTGACCAAAAGGCACACATATGACATATGACATGATATGGGACATACACAAGTATTCCAAGGCGCAATGAGGCAGGGAGGGGGGAACAAGGGAACACAGAGAACGGTACTACTAGGCCAGGTGTCATTGGGATCGTGCAAGTGCAGGGGTAGGGGGAATGGGAATAGTGCAAGGGGAAGGGTGGGGGGGAGTCCAGTACAGGGGAAGTAGGCCAAACAAATAATACATAGGTCGCCTGGTGGCAACTACAAAGGTAAGTGCAGACAAGTGCTGGGAAGGGAGGGCTGTAGGGATGGAGAGACAGTACTGCAGTCCAGGGGTTGCCAGGGAGGCAGTGCAAGTGGAGAGTGGCTTGGCCAGGGACCGAGGTCGGTGAGAGTGGCCCAGTTGCAGCTCCTGTGCAGTTCCAGTGGAGAATCCTGCAAGGGGGAGGCAGACAGTAAGCAGAAGCAAAGAGGAAGGTCTTGAGGTGCTTCCAGAACTGGAGATGATTCCCCTCAAGTTCAAGTCAGGCCAGAAGTCTGTTCCAGGGGTAGGGCCCTGCTGCGGAGAGAAATCTACCCCCAGCTAGTTGCTCTGAGAAGCGGATGACACGGACATGCAAGATGTGCATCACACACACCTGCAAACCAGGCCATGGCCATCACTGTCATGTCACTCAAACCCTCCCAAACATCAACATGACATGGCACGCAATACCCATACACCAATGCAGTAACGATAAGGTACACATTGCCATGTCCTAAATGCACAGTGGCATCGGACACTGCTGCCTGACCCGGAATCAGATGAAATGACAGACCAACAACCTCCCACCCAAAATAAGTCATTTCCAAATGCATTACAACAGTCGTAGACATAACATCACAATGAATGCCTGTCTACATGCACATTATGCATTGCTAAATCCACACTGCAGCTCATGTGTGCAGTGTCCTACTCCTGCATCACACTGCTCAGCGCACAGCACAGTGAACAGCCATTGTGTGTGATGCACACCCTGAGCATCACATCTAAGTGACAGACCGCGTCAAACATCAAATTAGGCATGTATTGGATCCATGATCGGTCACAGAACATGTGCTGCCGGGACACAGTGGGCACCAGAAGGCAAACAGTGTACACGTGGATATGCAAGGGTGGGAGTACATGTAGTGCATCAGAGTGCAAGTGTGTGGTTCTGCAAGGACATGCACTCCACATATGCATGTGCACTCAAGTGACCATCAGTGTTCCCTACACATCACATGTGAACATCCACCATGTGTACACCCCAGCATGTCAAAACACAACTATCCCCTCGCACCTGAAAGGAAAACACAACACATGAACAGGCATTGATCAGCAGAACACAACATGTACATAGGATACCACCATTACTATGTCAGAGTTGCCATCACACTGCAGGGCAAGGCAACTATAAACAACAACCCCCCCCCTCCCTCACAAATGACCATGACCCACTGAACAACTGCACCTGGGTCATGGAGCCTCCAAACCTCAATTCCACCTGGCCACAGGATCACCTTTACCCTTCGTCACCATCTCCCACCTTGTGTGTAAAAAGATGCCTGAACCCTCAGAATCCACACTCATTTCCAAAATCCCAAAATCCAAGGCATAAAAACGAACCAGAACACCCTCCAGTAGATGACTTGACGTAGCAGTACCTCACAAAGGCCAAGTACTACCACAATGATGCAACTACCAAGGTAGCACAGCAAAACAATGTCACGACAGGATGTGAGACATGTGTGGTACATGACATAGGATGATGCACCATGAATGGATGTGTACTGTCAGAGGTCCCCTGTACAGGCGCCGGAGTGTCACGAAACAACCACCCCCACCATGTCCCGGGTGCCTGCAAGGTCAAACTCACACAGGCCCCTGAGACCCTGGTGGGGAAGGAGGTTCAGGGATATGCAGTCGGGACAGGTGTTGACACACTGGACGACTGGAATGAGCGGCAGGAGTGGGGAGGAGGAATGACACATGAAACTAGGGAATGCACGAAAATGTACAACCTGCATGAACACATACACAATCCAAACAGACTTGGACATCATTGTCATGGCCTTCTGTAGTCCAGGCTCAGGAGTGGTACGAACCAATCACCCCCTCTAGGGTTTTGGCGCCTGCAAGTTCGGGGCTTACACAGGCATCCGCAACCCCAGTGGGGAAAGAGGGTCAGGGAACGTTGCTTGGATAGGTACGGGAAGCAGGAACACCGGGTAGAGGGTACAGGTTTCAAAATTGCATAGGATCACGGGTGATTAGGGAGAAAATAACATACCAAATTGAACCATACATACATCCATGCATCAGTACACTCCCCAGCAAGCCTATGCAGAGCAGTTTGTAAGAAAAACAATAAGACACTTAGCTCTGGTTTTGAGTGCTGGCCTCCTGCCTGCGCACTCTCAGGTCCGGTTACAGGAGCACTGCAATGCTGCAAAGAGAGACACAGTCAACAACCTGTACGTGCCAATTGCACAAAAACACAACACCAAACATGCCCCATAGCAACAGACTACTCTACAAACAGACAATCTGTGGTTGATGCTTCGTACCCATATATAACATCACCCCTGTGACGGGTCATACACAGTCAATGCAGTAAGGCAGCCGCTGCTGGGTGCGTGGCAAATGGAACACCAATGTGTCACAATTCACCCAACATGCAATGTTCCCTGGGTAAGCAGACAGACCCATATAGCAAGCCATGACTACAGAGCAAGTTGCGTACCACCATGACCGAAACAAAGTTGGCAGTGCATTTATCATGAAGTACGTGGAAAAGACATGCACTGCACCCGAGTATGTCCCTTGCTGCATGTCCCTGTGAGCTGCCCCTTTCCATGTCTCGGAAGGCTACATGGTTGATACAAGTGCCTCAATGGACCTTGGTGTACCGGAGGGTATGTGCCACTGCTCCTGCATGTGTCCCAGACAACCCTACTATCAGCAGCCATCAGTCCACAAACACATCTGAGCTGCATTGTGTGCTTCAACACCAATATTCGTCTAAGCTCACCCTCAGTGCTGTGACTAAGCCTGCATGTGCAACTCGCCTGGTGCAAGCTTTGCTGTGTCGTGGCCCCCCTGTGATGCTCACCTTGCCTGGAGTTCCTTGGAACATGTCAGCAGTTCTAGGATGTGGGTCTGCAATCACTGTGCCTCTGCTTCTGCACACATGTGCATGTGGGCACCAACAAACGGGTCCAGAATTCCGTCGTCCAATGGGACATGTCTGCTGGCAAAGGTGTTCTGGAGGCTCATCCCCCTGCAGAAAGGGCATGAAACACATGATTAATGCTTCAAAGTCATCTGTGTGTGTCTCATCAGGCATCTCATTACTTGACCATGTCAGAGAGTCACATCACAAATCACACCATCAGTCCGTCTTTCACCTACAAAGTGTGGAACACTATCTACAGCATGAATTGCAACAAGCACATGTACAGGAAAGAAATGAAACATACTACACAATGCATAGCAATCAATGTCCACATTAATCATGACACACCCCATCTAGCAAAAGCTGAACAGTGGACAATGACACCTAAATCATCCCCACTAGGGGTGTCAACACAAGTCACGCAGCACCAGACATGCCACAGATATGACAGTCCAATGCCCTTGTGTAAAATGCTGTAACACCGAACCATCCTTGCGAGCCCATGGATAAGGGAGGCAGGAGTGGCATATGTGAGTCAAGGAACCAAAGCACCAAACACATACACAAGACAACCATGAAGGGCCCAGCTGGAACAGACAGTAGATGCCTTCAAAAGCCACAAAGCACTGCACCGTCACATGAAAGCACAATAGACTAGCAATTTTAAACTAAATCAACTACTAACTAATTACACTAACTATGGAAAACCTACATTACCTATTTAAACTAACTATCAAACTGAAATTTAACTAACTAAACTAAAAGAAAAATCAAAAATGGCCACATACGACCCGGGGGGGAGGGGAGGCACCCAGGAGGGGGGAGGTACAGGGTGCTGCTCAACATCCACATGCGATGATGCTGAGCCAAAAAAAAAACCTCCATGGGCTCAACGCCTGCACAGCACGACCTATGTGGGAGATAGATGGTCGTCCGAGTCTGGCTCATCCTGGAAAGGAGGACGTGGCACAGTAGCCTGGCCACGCCTAGCCACAGCTTGCCCCTCGCCAGCAGCAAGTCTGCCGGACGGGTGAGCCTGGTTCTGTGTGGCGATGTGACGTAGGTCTGCATGCAGAACCTCCCGTGATACACGTGCTTCCTCTTGCAAGGTAGCACGTGTAACACGGAGTTCCTCCTGCAAGGCCTGGCTGGACAACCGCTGCACCTCCCGGCAAGCCAGCACCTCAGCCGAGATGGTACACTCAAGCTGTGCTAACCTCTCCTCTGCCCGCTGCCTCTGGGACATCATAAGGACACCCAGAGTGGATCTGAGGGAAGCATACTCCTCCCTCAAGGCATCCATGTGCGCCTCTGCGTGAGCAGCAATTGCTTGACGCAGAGACGACATTTCAGCCTGGCGTGCCCTGTCTGAGGCCGCCATGCCCAGCCTGAGCGAGCGGGCCGTAGACCGTGCCGCCTGCTGCTGGAGAAGCACCTGCCTAGCAGTGGAGAGCACAGATCGGGCCACACGCTCCATGCTCTCAGCGATGTTCTCCATTGCTGCCCCCTGCCATTCGGAATTGGCAGTCATGTCTTGCTCCCACTCAGTATACAGCGGTTGCGCGCGGCGACAGCGTTGCCGGGCTTGACCCCTGCGGGACCCAAGGACCGGGGGTCCTCGCTGTGTTGGCACCGCCTGCGGCTGCAAGACTACATGCCCCCGTCGACGTGATCTCCCAGGCACATCAGTGACTGGTGTGGAGGGTAACCCTGCGTCCCGGTCCACCACGGGCGGAGGAACCAAGACTGTCTGATCCCTCAGTGCAGGGGTCGCAGACAGAGGAGTGTCCACATGAGAATCACTCACCCCTGACACATGGACTTGATGGTCATCCAACTCAACATGGACGTCAGAGTCGTCATCAAGGCTGGACTCATAGGCAGCCAGAGACAAGATGGACTGCAGCACTTGGGGGTTTTCGTGGCCTACCACCCCACGACCCCCACTAGTGCCGGGTTGATGTGGCGTTACCAACCCTGTGTCTGGCATGACAACACCATCCTCTGCCTCCATTGCGTCATCATCTGAAAAATAGAGAGGAAAAGGTCAATACACATGTCAGAAGCACACAACACACACACACACTGACAGCAAAGGCATCAGGCAGACATGTGACACACAACATATGACCTGGCATGCATGCTGGGTCTACTTTGAATTGCTTCTGTGATCAGACCTGTTGAAAGGTGGCAGTTTCCATGGAAGTGGGTCTATGCAGTGCAGAAAATGTGTACGCCACTCACTACCTACATGTACAAGCACTACATGGTGTGTGCCAGGAAATGTGAAGGCAGTGCAATGTCAAAATCAGACATCACGTGCATTGTGCATTCAATGTGTACCATGTCTAGAAGCCAAGCACCCCTCCACCCCAGTACCAAAGCAGGGATGCCTAGCATGGTATCAAAAGGCTGACCATACACCTGTGTATTGACAGGCAGTGTTGACTGGCATCAACAGCTTCATGTGATTCAAATTACAACACTGCAAATGATGCTGGGACAGTGGGCAGGACACATGATGGAAACTCCGGAGGCCGCCCACGTGTGAAGAAGACACAATAAGAGTTGGACAGAGGCCTTGGCCATTGAACAGGCTGAGGCCTGTGAGCCACACAGATTGTCAGAGCCTAAACATGTGTGCAACGCAGGACTGAGGCACAGTTGTCATGGGAAGGCTGATCAGATGGCAGGCAATGTATGTAACCAAGGACTTATATTACAGTGATCATCCAGTCAAGGACACATAGGGGCATGCGTGCAATGCACATGGAGCATGAATGGGCACTCATGTCCCTGCGGGACATCTGACCCATGCACAGTACAAGTGAGATACCCTGCATTGAGTACTAAGGCTGTACCACATGGCATATGTCTGGCAGATTCTAGGCTGGAAGTTAGCATCTACACAGGACACATGAACAAGAAACTACACATTGGCAAGATTGGAGCAGACCAGTGCAAAGGTGGAACTGGGGTGCAGAGTGGCGGAGGAGGGGCAAGGGAGCATGCCTACATGGAGTCCCGCATGCAGGCAGAGGAGACATGCATGACGGTAGCATTGCATTACTTACACATCAGAACCATGTACACGTCACATGTAGCAGCAATCATGCACAACACATCCCACTAGTGAAACACACACGTCCTCAACAAACACGCATCAACACTCACTGGACTGGGCATCAAAGTCCAGCTTCTCTCCCACTCCTTCGAACAATTCAGGTGGTATGAACTCCGCAACGAGAGCCTCATGCGGAGTGAGTTCTTCCTCCTCTGGTGCAGGCCCACCGCCAGTCACCAGAGTCAAGTTGTAATTTGAGGCACGCTTGGCCTTAGTGCTGCGCTTGATGTCATTCCAACGCTTTTTGCACTCCTGCGCCGTGCGCACCTCATGGCCGAATGAACTGACATGTTCCGCAACATGCTTCCAGTGGGTGTCACGTTGGGCAGCCGTGGTCTGACTATTGGCACCCACTAGCATGTCACGGCTGCGGCCCCGCACGTAGTCCACGAGGAAGTTCAGTTCCTGCTTACAGAAAGGCTTCTTCCTCGACCTGCAGGAGGTCGTGGCTGTGTGTGGGGTCCCAGCCTGTGCTGCAGGTGCAACCTTCCTCCTCTTGGACTTTGGCGCAGACCCTGGCTGGATAATGCCGCCCTGACCAGCATGGCCAGTGGGTTCGGTGGATTGAGCCAAGGGAGTGGCAGGTGGAGGGATGACCAGAGGCCTGACTTGTGTCAGTGGCAGCTGGGTGCCCACTAATGGACCCTGCGCAGCAACATCAGCTGTGGCAGGGTGGTTGGCCGCAACGGTCCTGGTTGGCAGACTCACAACCGGGGTGCTGTTGGGTGCATCTGCCCCTGCACTTGCCAACACCCAGCTGTTCGGGGCAGCAGATGACTTGACTGCCCCAGGGACACGTGTCTTGGTCTGAGCAGCCCGGCCTGCCCCTATGGTTCCCCCCCTGGCCTGTTGGAGATCTACCAAGGGCTCTTCAAGTGCCAAGGCAGCCTGCGCTGGCAGACCCTGAGCCTGGGTGGCGGTGTCCACAGCTTCACCTGCAGCTACCACCACCCTTGGGCCCGTGGCAGTCGATGGAACGGACTGCCGGGTCATATGGGTGCCAGTGCCAGATGCAGGAGCTGCATCCCCCGGAACCACAGGGGGTGGTGGCATGGCTGCACCGACACATGGCACAACATTGTGCTCAAGTGGCGCACCCCTGCCTCTTTCCCCTCTGTGGCTGCCCTGGACACCCTGGAGTCCCCCTACTCCCTGGTCACCACGGCCATGTCCCCGACCACGCCCGCCACGAGGAGTATGCCCAGCTGAGGTGCCCCTCACTTTTGGTGGCCTCCCAACCATGGCACAGATGTAGTAGTGCTGGCACAGATGGAGTGGTGCCAATGGGAGGTGTACACCACAATTGACCTGGGCAATTGGGGTGAAGGGGGTGGGAAGCAAGATGTTAACAGCCCCCCTGCACCTGCAAGGCTGTATGTGACCCCGGTGATGTGGTGACGGGTCACGCAACACTCAGGCACCCCAAAACTGCAGTAAAACCGTGCACGCAACCCTGCAGCCTACGTGCGTGGATTCAACCTCCCGCAGTACGCGATGGCACCCAGTAACACGAATAACGCGGGACACGCAGGCTACTATGACATCGAAAATTGGTGCGATACACAGGGGCACCCGCAGTGGGAAAAAGAGTGTGTGTGACTCACCGTCCGACTAGCGCGATGCAGAAAAACACGCGTAGCCAATACCCCCGCCAAAAGAAGAGATACGTCCTTGATAGCTGTGAAGTTGTGATGGCGCGCGAAACAACAGGAAGCTGCAACACACGTCGGTCTCCACGAAAGGCACGTACAGCGAACTGCTGGGCCCGCTCACCTTTAACCCGTGCTGAGGGAAACGCACGCGCACGTCACGTCACTTACGCGCATAGGCCCTTTCCTGTATCACACGCGGACGTGCAGTTTCCACGCGCGCTTACGCGCATGTCCCTTTCCTCGTATTACACGCTTACATGCGGACGTGCAGTTTCCACGCGCGCTTACGCGCATGGCCCTTTCCTCGTATTACACGCGGACGTGCAGTTTTTCACGCGTGCTGAAATGCGCATGCACGTCTGTACGCGTCACGTCACAGGGGCGCTTGCGCTTGAGGGGCCTTCTGTCCAATGAAAATTCGTATGCGTGCAGACGCGCTTACGCGCTAAGGGCCTTTCCTCGAATTACACGCTGACGTGCAGATTTTTCACGTGCCAAATCACTCCGTATCAAGCTGGCCACGCGTATGCACACGGAAGACCACGCTCCTCCCCAGAGCCCCGAGCACGCTCCCACCTGCCATCTGCTGCTGCCTGACTGCCTGCTGCCCACGTGCACTGCCATTTGCTGCCTGCACATCAGCCAGGGATGCTGTTGCTGTGACCACCCCTGCTGGTACCGAAGACCTCTGACTGGGATTCCATCGCTCCACAGCCCAGCCCCAGGACCCAGTTGCCCACCCACTCCTGCCTCTGGGGTTGTCATGTCGGGGCAAACACCATCTGTGACCACTGACAACCCCCGGCCAGAGAGGCAGAGGGGCACCAGCTTCAGTGCCACCAAAGTTGGTGTCCTGGTGGCGCAAGTCCTGGGGCAGTATGATGCCCTCTTCGGAAGTTCCCGCGCCGACAAGGAAGGACGGACTCGGATCTGGACTGACATCGTGACTGCCATCAACGTGGAGGGGGTGGCAGTCCGCGACTTACAACATGTCAGGAAGCGCTGGGAGGACTTCAGGTCCACGACCCTGAACAAGGCCCGGCGCCTCTTGAAGGCAGCGGAAGCCAAGGGGCGCCGGGGCCACTTGTCGGAAGAACAGATTAGGGTCCTGGAACGCATATCCCCAGCGCTCCACGTCCAGGTCCTAGAGAAGCAGACCCGTCTGGAGTCGAGAGGTGAGTGTACATGCATCCTGATTGTGAGCAGTGCGTGTGGTGATTATTCAGTATTGTGCAGGTTGCACATCTGTTTGTATGGGGTCGCGTATGGGTGGGGGTGTACAGGGCCGTGGGGCTGACACATGCGAGGGCTGTGATGTGTGAGACATGGATGGTGCTCGTGTGTGTAGGCTTGCATGCCAAATGCAGTTGTGTGGGCACACATGTTTGGATGAATGTGTATGTAAGTAGACATGTCCGTGATGTCACGCATGTTTGATGTTTTCGGCTGCATGTATCAGCACTGTGTACATGTGCATGTGTGTGTATTTGACAAGGGTGCAACAGTGATGCAACATGGATGCATGTGACAGCGGTATGTGGAAGCCTGATTGGCAGATGTGACATGGATGCCCGTCTGAACAGTGCGACACTTGGCAGAGGTGTACACATGCATGCAAGTGTGGTGGTGTGTGTACATGTGTGGTGCACTTCCTGTGTTGCATGTGATGTCTGGCTCACCTTTGCCTGCTCATGCTGTTGTATGTGTATGGATGGTGGTGGCAGTTGCGATATGGCTGTGGTATGGCTCATGTGTGCGAGTTGCAATGACATGTGTGTTGGGGATTGTGATGACATGTCTGAGGTTTGCCAATGCCACTCATGTACAACTGTCATGTGTGTATGTGTCCATTGTACAGTGCCCTGATGCCTGTGTTTTGTTTCTCCCTGTCTGCAGCGTCAACTGATGAAGAGGGCGGAGAAGGTGCTGTGGAGCACAGCGGCGGGGATCCGACCGCCAGCCGGAGACGCAAGGCCCGGCTCCCCTCCCAGGTTGTCATCTCGTCGGGGAGTGAGGAGTCCGGTGCCGCGTCCCAGGCCGCAGCTGCCGGGGGGAGGTCCAAGAGGCGGAGGTTGGAGTTGGACTCCTCGGCAGCAGAAGGGGCAGCTGGGACCCCACAGGGCCCAACAGGGGAAGATGGCACGGAGTCATCCAGGTTGGTGGGGGGTTTGGTGGTGGAGGAGGCCGTGCAAGCACCACAGACGGGGTCTGGAGGTGGAGATCCCACTGGTGCTAGAGGTGCAGTGCAGGACCAGGGACAGGAGGCAGCACAGGCCGCCGCGGAGGTGCCTGTGTGCAATCCTGTCCCCGATCCTGTCCCTGCATCATCTTGCACCAGCAGGGATGCTTACGTCCAGACCCGTTTTCAGGCAGGGGATGAGCTCACTTCAACTGGCCTTCCTCTGCCTGGGGACGTGGCTAGCCAGGTCCGGGTTGAGCCTGTCCTGGCTGGTGTGGCGTTGCGTCAACGGGCCATGCGAGGTGACCTGCAGTCTTTTCATGGAGATACTGCAAGTCATCTCGAATGGCTCGTTGACCACGTCAGCCTGCTGGGACAGGTCACCCAGGCCGGATTCCTCCGTCTGATGGGGCTTGCTCCGACCCCCTCGTCAACTGGACCCCCTACGCGCCAGTCATCCTCTGTGCCATCTTCCCACCCATCAGTCACCTGGGTGCCCTGTGGAGCTGCCTCTGACGGTGCGGCCAGGCTGGTGGAGGAGGCATCCCTGCCACAGTCGGGAGTCGGACGTCCAGCAGGGGTGGCCACATCAACAACTGCACCCCAGCCGGCGGAGGATGTGCAGGCAGCAGGAGGCAGTGCACGGGCAGAGGCAGAGCAGCAGCAGCAACATGGTGGGAGCCATGAAGGCTCGGGGCCTTCGACATCGGAGGGGCAGACATCGGCCGGAGGGCAGGAGGACCCAGGACAGAGAGTGTCTTCCGTGTGGCAGCGGTTGGGCCACGCCATAGATGCGGAGCGGCAGCGGGCGGAAGAGGCACCGCTCACAATGGTCAGGGCGGAGAACTCCATGCGGAGGGCCCTGAGGCGGGCCGAGTGCCTCGAGGCAATCCGCAGGGGTTTGGAGGTGGACACGGCAACGGCCCTGCGGACCCTCGGGGCCATGGATGAGGACCGCCTCCGGGACATTGAGGAGGAGTTTGATGATGCCCTGGCCCGTAACATCCACAAGTGAGCCGTGAAACTAGCCCGCTGCCCTTGTACATAGTTTCTAGGTAGTGTTAGGTTTCATTTTTGTTTTTATTTTATTTGGACCTTTCGGACATTGGCCACATTTTTGTATATAGTTTTTTTTATTAGTTAGTGTAGTTAGATAGGTTTCCTTTATTTTGTTGGGATAATGGACCCTGGATTGTTCCCATGTACATAGTTGACAGTTGGATTGTGTTTTTGTTTCTTTTTTTGACCATGGAGCAATGCTTTCTTTTTCATTTACCATTGGATTTAGTTTTGTGGACATCGACTTTGGACATTACTTTGGATTTATATTTTTGGTTTTGTTTTTTTTGACGGACATGCTTCTTTTCATTTTTGTACATTCACGTTTCTGTTTCTTCTTTTTTTATTCTACTGATGTTTCCTTTAATACATATTATTTTTGGTGAACTTCAATGTGTGGTATCTCATTGGTTTCATGCTTTTCATGATATGTGTTTTGAGATTCATTGACACCCATTGGGTGTATGTGAGGGAAATGTGTTTGTTTCGGAACTTGCAATCGGTGTTCTGTGATGTAATTGCAAATTATGAGTGGGTGGATGCAATACTCGGGTGGGTGTTTTGCATTTGGAGGCTGACCATAGGGACCAGGGATCTAGATTGTGATGACATGTTGGCTGGGGAACATGAGTTGCACATGGGTGGGGGCTTGCTGGCAGGTTCCCCACAGTGCTGGGGGGGTGGGGGTGGTGGGAGACATGGGTGGGGGCCTGGTGGATGCTGCCCCTGGTGGCTGGGGGTGGGGGTGGTGGGAGACATGGGTGGGGGCCTGGTGGTGGGTGCCCCTGCACTGCTGGGGGGGTGGGGGTGGTGTGAGACATGGGTGGGGGCCTGGTGGAGGCTGCCCCTGGTGGCTGGGGGGTGGGGGTGGTGGGGAACATGAGTTGGACATGGGTCTGGGCCTGCAGGCAGGTGCCCCACAGTGCTGGGAGGTGGGGGTGGTGGGAGACATGGGTGGGGGCCTGGTGGAGGCTGCCCCTGCACTGCTGGGGGGTGGGGGTGGTGGGAGACATGGGGGGGCTGGTGGAGGCTGCCCCTGCACTGCTGGGGGGTGGGGGTGGTGTGAGACATGGGTGTGGGCCTGGTGGATGCTGCCCCTGGTGGCTGGGGGGCGGGGGTGGTGGGAGACATGGGTGGGGGCCTGGTGGTGGGTGCCCCTGCACTGCTGGGGGGTGGGGGTGGTGTGAGACATGGGGGGGGGCCTGGTGGAGGCTGCCCCTGGTGGCTGGGGGGTGGGGGTGGTGTGAGACATGGGGGGGCCTGGTGGAGGCTGCCCCTGGTGGCTGGGGGGTGGGGGTGGTGGGAGACATGGGTGGGGGCCTGGTGGAGGCTGCCCCTGCACTGCTGGGGGTGGGGGTCGTGGGACACATGGGGGGGCCTGGTGGAGGCTGCCCCTGCACTGCTGGGGGGTGGGGGTGGTGGGAGACATGGGTGGGTGCCTGGTGGAGGCTGCCCCTGGTGGCTGGGGGGTGGAGGTGGTGGGGAACATGAGTTGGACATGGGTGGGGGCCTGCTGGCAGGTGCCCCACAGTGCTGGGGGGTGGGGGTGGTGGGGAACATGAGTTGGATATGGGTGGGGGCCTGCTGGGGGGTGGGGGTGGTGGGAGACATGGGTGGGGGCCTGGTGGAGGCTGCCCCTGCACTGCTGGGGGGTGGGGGTGGTGGGAGACATGGGTGGGGGCCTGGTGGAGGCTGCCCCTGCACTGCTGGGGGGTGGGGGTGGTGGGAGACATGGGTGGGGGCCTGGTGGAGGCTGCCCCTGCACTGCTGGGGGGTGGGGGTGGTGTGAGACATGGGTGTGGGCCTGGTGGATGCTGCCCCTGGTGGCTGGGGGGTGGGGGTGGTGGGAGACATAGGTGGGGGCCTGGTGGTGGGTGTCCCTGCACTGCTGGGGGGTGGGGGTGGTGTGAGACATGGGGGCGGGCCTGGTGGTGGGTGCCCCTGCACTGCTGGGGGGTGGGGGTGGTGGGAGACATGGGTGGGTGCCTGGTGGATGCTGCCCCTGGTGGCTGGGGGTGGTGGGAGACATGGGTGGGGGCCTGGTGGTGGGTGCCCCTGCACTGCTGGGGGGTGGGGGTGGTGGGAGACATGGGGGGGCCTGGTGGAGGCCCCCCCAGGCCCGATCGCGTGAAGAAGTTCACGCGAACCCCTGAAATACACATAGGCTGCTCCCCCAGGCCCGATCGCATGAAGAAGTTCACGCGAACCCCTGAAATACACGTAGCCCGCTCCCCCAGGCCCGATCGCGTGAAGAAGTTCACGTGAACCCCTGAAATACACATAGACCGCTCCCCCAGGCCCGATCACGTGAAAATGTTTACGCGAACCCCTGAAATACACGTAGCCCTCTCCCCCAGGCCAGATCGCGTGTGTGACTTCCCGCGAACCCCCGGAATACACGTACCCCGCTCAATCGCGTGTGTAACTTCCCGCGCAACCCCGAAATACACGTGCCCCGCTCGCACAATTGCTGTATGTTGCCACTTTTGTAATGCGCAGGGACGCTACCACCTGCCTTCGTGTGGCGGACGTGTATCGGCTTGTGCGTGTCTTTCGCTGTGCGTGGCTTTGCCCTATTCGATTCCATGAATACGTGTGGTTCGGGTGCGTGTGGGTGTTCCGTCTGCTTCCCTGCAGTACATCCCCAGTTACGCCCTTGTTTTCGCGAGTTGTTCCCCATTCCGCGCGTTACGCCCCGTGTTCCGCCCACTTTCTGGTGTATGCGCCGAGGTTGTGCGCTTTCACTGTGCGCGTCGCGCACGTCTTTCGGGATGTTGCAGTGACGTGTGCGCCATGCACGGGTTTGGCGCACATCCCGAGCTAAACACGCGCAGGGACTTCCATGAATCGCACGCGCCTGTTTTTTTCCGCTTGCGCCTGCTTGCGACTGCTTGCGCCTGCTTGCGCGAAGATTTTCGGCGCACGTTTGTTCCATGAATCGGCCCCTAAATAGCATAAACCACAAATTTGGATCTACAGTTGATGTATTCTCTGATTGTATGTGTGTCACTAGTACCAAAAGTCAAAGTCTTGGTCGTTGTAGCGAATTTGCACATGGAGCAGTTTCCACACTTGTAGAAGCCCACTGGTTTGTGGCTGGTGAGCCAGTTGCCATCAGTTTTTGGAATAGGCTCCATGAATGATGGGCTAAGGATGTTTTGAGTGTTCTGGCCTTGGTATAGGTTAGGATTGGCTTGTCTGGGATCCATGCCTTGATATCTTCATCTATTGATAAGATATGCCAATGTCTCTTCAGAATCTTCTGTACTTGATGGCTATCACTGCAGAACTGGGTAATGCATCCTATTAGGCTGTCATTTGTTACCTGTTTACTGGTGGGTACCTTGGGAGTCAAAAGCGAGCTGCATTCTCTACTGTTAGCCATAGCTATGGCTGCTTGTATTGATTGGTCTGGGTATCCTCTCTCATGAAAGCGTCTGCTAAGTGTTGCACATTCGTTTCCATATGATGGCTGGGTGCTGCAGTTCCTTTTGGCTCGGAGGAATTCACCTTTGGGGATATTATTGATTACAGATCTTTTGTGGCAGCTGGATGCGTGCAAGACTGAGTTGACTTCTGTCGGTTTCCTATAAGTTGAGGTCATTAGTTCTGTGCCAGTTGGCGTGATAGTGATATCCAGGAAGTCAATGCTCACCTTACTTGACGTCCCCATTAGTTCAATCCCAAAATTGTTCTCATTCAAATACGTTTGAATGACTCAAGTTCTTCATCTGTACCACACCAGATCATCAGGATGTCGTCAATGTATCGCATCCAAGTGTGGATCAGTTTGTTGAAGTCGTGGTTGGTAAAGGTGTATACTTGTTCATAATGGTGCATAAATAGGTTGGCCATTGAGGGTGCATATGTCGCACCCATGGCTATGCCTTTTGTTTGCCTGTAGTATTGTTGGTCAAATAGGAAGATAGTATTGGTCAGTGAGAATTCCAGAAATTGTTTAGTAAGTTCCAAATGTGACCAGAATGAGGCTGATGCTTTTGTGAAGGCAAAATCAATGGCCTTTAGGGCTAGTCCGTGGTCTATGGATGTGTAAAGGGCTTTAACTTCCAGAGTTACCAGAGTGTAGTCTTGGTTCCACACGATATCCTGCAAAATTAATAGGGTGTGCATTGTGTCACGTATGAAGGTTGGTATCTTTGGGACCTCAGGTGCCAGGACGTTGTTGATGTATTTGTTCAAAGGTTCTGTTACCCATCCTATTCCACTCAGTATTGGGCCACCTTCTGTTATGGGGTCAAATATCTTGTGGATTTTAGGCAAAAAATAGATTGTCGGCTTCCTAGGGTGTGAAAGGGGTGGGTATTTCATTTCGTCATCTGACAAAAGTCCACGCTTGTGCCATTTGGTCAGCAGGCTGCTGACTTCCGTTAGGATTTCCTTCATTGGGTTCTTACTTATGGTGTCATAGCAACCAGGTGTAGTCAAATGGATGAGGGCCATTTTTACATAGTCAGATCTGTCCATTATGACCACGTTGCCCCCCCTTGTCAGCTTCCTTGATTATGATTTGGTGGTTGTCCTGTGAACTCTTGAGTATGAGTCATTCTTGACTGGTAATGTTATCTTCTCCTCTTGAGTCTCTTGTGACCGCCAGTCTGAAAATGTATATTGCATTGTCCCCTTGTAGGTTGGGAATGAATTTGGATTTTGGTTTCATTTCTGGTATTTTCAAGTTGCTTTCTTCAATATTCAGTTCTTGCATGGTCTGGTGCATGGTCTGTGTTTCCTTGTTGGGTGAATGGTCCAGGGTTGTCAGGAGGTGGGTACATTCAAGATGTTGCATATCTAAGGTGCTCAGTGGTACTGGTACAGGTTTGGGTTGTTTCCACTTGACTTGTTTTGAGAAGAATTTCTTGAGTTTGAGTTTCCTGATGTATTTGAATAGGTCAATCTGGCCATTCACATAGTTGGTTTGCTTTGCTGGAGCGAAAGAGAGACCTTTGTTCAGGATTTCTGAGTCATGTTCTGAGAGGATGTGTTTGGAGAGATTTGTCACTAAGTATGTTATCTTAGCGTTCGTTGCTGTAGCTGTGTTTGGGATCTTGTTAATCTGATAGCAATTTCTTGTTCTTCTTGGGCGTTTCTTGGTCCCCGCTCTCTTGCCTCTCTTGGCTCTAATCTTGGTGACATATTTCCCCGCGTAGGGTCTAAAAAATGGACTTTTTTGTTATTTCGTTGTTGTTGTTGTTGCTGTTGTGGGACTCGGTTTCCTTTCCTGTAGCGTTGGATCTCGTCCAAGAAATTGTAGCCAATGCTTCTGCTTAGTTCATGTTGTCTGGACAATCTTGATGCAGCCCCTTCCTTCTCTATGTGGGGTGCTGACCTTTCGGTCTCTGCTTGTGGCGTGTCCGGTGCCTGGTCACAGTCTTCATTCTCTTCAGTTTCTTGTTCTGGTTCACTGTCTGCGTCCGATGTTGCTGGAGAGCTGGCTGGGGAACTTCCTTTGGAGTTAGTTCCTAGTATATATTCAAACTTTGGTTGGAAGGTGAAGACTCTATTGTCTTGGTAGTCTCTTTCATCCCTTGCAAATTTTCTGCATTTTCTGATTTTGACTTTGTCTTGGTGATTTCGAAATATTTCGTACCTGATTTTGTAGTTTTTTTCTTTAGTTGGCGTGGGTGAATTGTTGTATTCAATGTCATTTTTTAGTTGATCTATCTGTAGTACTAATCTCCCATGTGTTCTATCAGCATGTTCTAGGAGTAGTTCCATCATTATTTTGGAACCCATGATGAGGTTTTCTTCCCATTTGGCCTCCAGGTCGGCATCCTCAGGGTCCGTAAAATCCGTGAAAATGATGATTCTTAAGCCCCTTGGGATTTTCTCTTGGTTCAGGTAAGTTTGGAGGGTAAATCTCTCCCAGAATTTATTGATTTCCTTGGTACAAAGTCTTTCTAATTTTAAAAATTGTTGCCTGAGGTTATCCGGCACCCTTGGAGTGGGCGGAAATGCATGCACTGTGGATCCGTTTGCGGCGAAGAGATTCTTGGTGTCAGTTTTCCTTGATTCTAAATAATCGGCCATGTTGGCTCGGGTGCTGCGGGGATCTGGTCCCTGACTTGTAGTTTTAGCAAGAGTGGAGTTGATCGTGGCGGGGATAGAGAACTACAACTACGCCAGAAAGAAGCAAAGCTGATATGCAAATATCGCGCCGTTACTTTTGGATTAAATAGTGACCATGATTTCCATGTTTTCCTGTAATCAATCGTACATAAACATGTGAGAGTTTCTGCCTACACATGCATTATGGACGCAATTGTTGTAACTTCCTTCCATGTACCAATCCTGATCAGGCTTGTTCTGGGCATTTCCCCTATATTTTCTAATCTCACCCCTGTGACGTAAACCATGACAGGTTCCCAACCCGCTGGGCGTTCTTCTTAGACCAATCACACTGCTCGATGAACCAACCAATCCACGCCATACTCTTATAAATTCCCAAAAGTAGGGCTTATCCACAGCACACGGATTTCCGAGAACACTTGCACGCAACGAACTCGCCGGACTCGGCCAACGGTAAGCCTCCCATCAGATGCCCCCTCATAGACGTCCCTCTGCGGGCTCCTGCCTAATTGCTACAACGTAGCACCCTCACCTCTCCCACGTGATATCTATCTAACATCGGCCACTCATCCATGGGTCCCATCCCTGCTGAGAATCCAATCTATCTACTTTTCAGATCAGCTATCCAGCCCCCCCGGCGCCCTTATCTGGGAGGACCAGCTTACAGCATTTTGAAGTCCACCCCTTAACTCAATTGGGTAAGACTCTGCTTCTTCTACATTCCTTCAACTAGGCTGTCATACCAAATTCTTTTGGCCTTTGACTCAACTAATTGACTCTCCTTTTCCTTTGTCTCCCTTGGTACATTGTCTCTTACTCTGTCTCAATTTTACTTTAACTGTAACCATACATCTCGTCATGCCTAAATGTAACTATCAATTGTTATATGTTCTGCCCTGATTATTCACCCCGTCACCACCACTCACGATAACAGGTTTTGCTAATTACCAATATATTGCCACAATGTGCTTCCATTCCTCATTACTGAAACTATTTATTAAATACATGCATATTGAATGGAATATATATGTCATAAATACCAATGGGTATCACTATGTCACTTCACGGTGCACATCACAACATCACCAAATTACAGCCTTGAAAAAGACGTCGGCTGTGTAGCGAGTTACCATGTCAAAATCTTGTCATTCATTTCTACAATGATGTCTTCTTTGGTGCTAACTAACCAGAAATAAACAAATTAATGACTATGACCTGACTAGACCATATAATTGATCAAATCGCTCAACAGCGACCATTGGACCACCATACCCTACCAGCGCCCAACTGATCCAGAGTTTGTCATCACCACAATTATTTTTTGATGAACTCCATCACACGGCCATCCCTTTCTTTCCCAAACTGGGCAGCATCTTTAATCCACAAGAGCATGTGTATTTGTGGAACCCTATGTACCTGGTACTCTTTACTCCAAAAGAAATGATTGGTCAAGCCATATGTCACCAATAAGAACTGCAAGACCTTGGACAGAGGCATAGTGTTGTGTCAAATTGACTACTCTAATGCCTTGCTAGGGGGAGCAAGTAAATAGTGAATACAAAAACTCCACGTTTTTCCAGATGATGCAGTTTGCATCATCAAAGGCATAGCTAGATGAGAACATATAATTTAGGCTAGAAGGGAACGTAATTGGCTACCAGTTAATTGCAGGATCTATTTTAAGATCCTGACCCTGACACACAAATGTTTATACGGACATGCTCCTAGTAATCTGAAAAACGTGTTTACGCCCCAAGCCTTAGGGAGATCAACTAAATCCACCAACACCCTTTCCCTCATCTGCCCAAGAATCAAAAGAAGCCATGGTAGAGAGGCTATTCTAGTCTGGAACAACCTCCCAGTAGAAATGCGCTTAGAGAAGAACCCCCAAACTTTCCGGAAAATGATAAAGAAGCGCTTATTCGAATAAATAGGCTTCCTTACTCCCCATGAATATTTCTGTGCCCTTAATATCCGATAGCCTCTCCCCTGTACATGGTTTATTAGCATTGTCTGTCTGTTGTCTTCCGTTATATGTTTACCCTGATGTCTGTGGGCTATGGCGCATTACGAGCCTGAGCTGGGGGATTAGAGGGTAACTGCATCAGGTAATGCCCCAGGGTCTTTGTTAATTCCCTTACTTTCCTCAACACCCTGAAACCCTCTAAAGGCAATGGTGACATCTGTCCTGCCACCCTCCATGGACTTTGCTTGAGAGAGTCATGGCCAATCTAGATTTCCAGGTCATTAATGACACCCCCACCACAGTCAAAAATTATGTCCATGATTGGGTTGCTATCAGAAACATGAAATTGCAAGTGATCAGGACTTTACCGTGCATCTGGTGACACTAATACTCCATAGACGTCCAGGTTCAACTCCCCAATGAGCCTCCCAAAAGACCTAACATAGCTAAGTCATTAATGATACCCAGCTCATTTTCAGGCTACCCTCGGCCTCCTCCACGCCTTCCCCCATGTCTGACTGCCTGTCTGCTATCCAGGAGTGGTGTGCCGCCAATGACCTCTGACTTAATGCCAGTAAGACTGAGATTTTACTTATTGGCACACCCACTCCCTCCTTCCCTGCAGGTCTCTGGTCGGCCTCTCTTGGCCCTCTTCCTGCTCCCATCTGCAAGGCCAAAACCTTGGGATCATCTTCGACTACACACTCTCCTTCTCTCCTCACATCTCTGACGTCTCTAAGAAGTCACACTACCAGCTACACCTCCTCCGAGGTATTCTTCCTTTCCTCTCCTTCCCCCAGAAGCTCACCATCTCCAGAGCCCCGGTTTTCTCTAAGCTGAACTATTGTAACAGCCTCTATCTAAATCTGCCTGCCTCTACTCTTCGCCCTCCTCAACTTATCCAGAACAGGACTGCGAGAATTGTCCTTGGCCTCAAGCCCAGGGATTGTATCTCTCCAAGACTGAAATGTCTGTACTGGCTCCCAGTGGCTGCGAGGATTAAGTTCAAAACCCTCTGCATTGTCCACAAGGCGTTCTGGGGCTTGGGGCTGCAATACCTTCAACCCTCTCTTACCAAATATCTTCCTTCTCAAGCTCTTTGCTCATCCTTCTCCAACTCCCTCAAGGTCAGTCCCTTCTCCAAGCAACGAGTTGTTGGTAGATCTCTCTCTTCGGCAGGGGCCTCCCTCTGGAATAGCCTTCCCGCCTCCGTGAAACTTGAGGAGAACCATCTCTGGTTCCGGAAGCACCTCAAAACCCTCCTCTTTGCTTCTACCTTCTCTCCCCCTCTCCCCTCTTGACTTCCTGGCTGAAACTGCACTTTCTACCTGGTCACCCTTTCTGACTCTGGGACCAGGCCCCACCAATTGCACACCTGCACTGCCTCCCTGGCAACCCCACACCTGGGGACTGTTATTCGTTATCTCTAAAGTCCCCTTACCAGCACTTATGCTTGCTCTTGCCTTGCACTTGCCACCATCTGGCTGTTTTATTTATCTTATTATTCCACTATCCAATGAACTGCACTTTCCCCCCGCCCTTCCCTCTCACACTTTTCCCTTCCCCCTGCCCATGCACTTGCACAATCCGAATGACATCTGGTCTAGTTAGATCGTTGTCTGTCTTTCCCCTGTTTCCCCCTTCCATGCCTCGTCGCGCCTCGAAACACTTGTGTATAGGCGTGTTATAAATGTCATATCATATCATATCATATCATTGACCAGCAGGAATCTTAGGAGGATTGATGTAAAGAATTTAACACCATGCCTTGACCTCATCATGTCCGAAAAATCTGACACAGTTTCCGCCGAACAACCTATTGTCTGTATAACAAAAAGTTTACCTCCCTCCTAGACAAAGACGCAGCTTTCAAAACCAGGTTTTTGAGAGACAATCATGGACACCAAAAATAGTTTGACAAAGAACTTGTTGCTCTCAAAAAACAAAAATGGAAGCTAGAATGCATTTGGTTCAAAGAGCCAACAAAGAAAAATAAAGAAGCCTGGAAACTGGGGGACAAAGTCTATAAAAACAAAGTGATTGATAGTAAAAAGTAATTCTTTAACCAGGAAATTGCTCTTGCAGGGAACAGCACCAAGCAACCTTTTGACACACTCAGGCTTCTGGAGAAGCCTAATGCTTTACAAAGACCATGTATGCCCACGTGTCATTACACTACCCTAGTGCAGGCAGATTTTGAGGATAAAATCACAAAAGCTAGAGGAAAGATAGAGGTTAAAATGTAGGCCAAACATAACACAACTACGACATCCCTACATGCTGAACATGAGATGGCTAACCACCCACTGTTTACCTTCAATAAAAATAACATCTGTGAAATGGAATACATTCTTTCCTCCATGAAACCCACAGCCTGCCCAGACAATATCATCACAACTAAAATCATCCTGGAGCACAAACTGCTATTCGCCCCATTTCTCACTAGGCTGCTCAATGCCTCTTTCTGGGATGGTAAGGGGCCATCATCAATAAAAACTGTCACGGTAACCCCCTGACCAAGAAACCATCAGGTGATCCCAAGGATCCCAAAAAACCTTACGTCTATCACCAACTCCAACTTTTTTCTTAAGGTGCTAGACAAAGTCGCATACAGGCAATTCCAAGGTTCCATTGAGGCCAACTGTATTCTTCATCTTAGACAATTGACCTTCAGATTGAATTACTGACACTGCACTTGTGGACCTACAGGCTCATATGCTTAGTATATCTGAGAAAGGCAGTGCAGGCATCCTGGTCCTGTTGGACTTGTTGACAGCCTTCAACTTGATTGATCATGCTATGTTAAAACAATCCCTTCATCTTTCGGGGCAAAGCTATGACAATACTGGCAAATAGTTCCTCTCCTTTTTGTCAGATCACAAATATCGCATTCAGTGGGGTCAGACAAGTTCTGCCACCACGCCGATTAGGTTTGGTGTTCCGCAGGGAGCCAGTGTATAGCCAACTCTGTTCAATCTGTATATCTGGCCTCTGTGCACTTTGCTACACAATCAAGGTGTTGTCTTTACCAACTATTAGAACGATTTCCAACTGGTCATTGAGGCAACTGAAGACTATTTGGCAGACTCCACTGCCCTGTCCACTACCTACCATCTGATTGAGGACTGGATATCCTCTAATTGGCTTTGTCCAAACAGCAACAAAACCCAATTACTGATTTTTTGGTCCCGAAACAGTACCAGCCAAACTCAGCTCTGAATATTCCAGCTTTTTAATTGACCCAAGCAATATTTGCATCCTCAGTAGGGTCAAAACTCTGGGCATCTGTTTCGAGGTGTCTCTTAATTCTGATGCCCAAGTCGACCTGCTGACTAAGAGTTGTAATTACTCTCTCCACCTGTTAAAAAACATAAGATCCTTTATCTCCAAGATTAACACTGCTACGATCACCCAAGCTACTCTCCTGGCAAGGCTGGACTACTGCAATGACCTGCTGATAGGAGCCTCCGACAAAAACCTTAAGAGGTGCCAAATACTACAGAATTGTAAAGTGTGCATCATGAACAATTCCCCAGGCGCATGTATATTGCCCCCTATAGATGGCAGCTGCATTGGCTGTACATCTAAGAGCATATTAACTTTAAGGTGGACACTAGCACTCATAAATGTGTACACAGAAATGCTCCACCCTACTTTTAAATGCTGATTATGCTTACCAATTTCCTTGTAACAACTGTTGTATTTTCAAATAAAGTTCCCAGATACCTCTAGGTTTGGCACGCTATATAAGCAAATAAACTTAACTAAACTAAACTGATTCCACAGTTTTGCCCGGTTAGAGCACTGCAGTTATCTAACAAAGGACAGACTATCTGTTCCAGGTTCAAAAGGGAGAAGGGTCTGGTTAGATCTTTCCAGGTCAAAGCTGTCAAATTTTGGAATAATCTCCGTCTTCCCATGATGCAAGACCACAATACTCAGACTATAAAATCCTTAAAAACATTGTTATTCACCTAAATCTCCGGTTTCCTATGAATTTGTCCCGTGTTATCTGTTCATCCACTCGTGTTTTTGTCACACCCTGATGCCTGCGGGCTGCCGGCACGTTATGAATAAATAAATAAAATAAATAAATAAGCTATGTCAATTAATTATGTATCAATATCCACCCATTAAACCTTCTGCAAGCAATAGCCAGAGGTCCTCATTACGGTTGTGCTAGTAAGGGTACGGTTCTCCTAGCAGGCCTGATCTGCCGGGAGTTCAGGTACTTACCGGCAGTGTTTTCACTCAAGAACCGGCACTGTTAGCAACAGTGCTGGTGATTCAGTGACTCCATTCGGATGGAGTCCTGATTTACCGTTTCCACCACCTGCTATTATATCCTGGTGGCACCGGGAAGTCAGGCAGTGGAAACAGTGTCACAGGGTTGCTGGTAATTCGCTGCCTACAATCAGGTTTTACTGGCAACTCTGTAATGAGGCGTGGAGACTTGAAACATTGGCACCCTGTGGCACTCCATTTGGAGAGTCATCAGAAATGCTAGAGAGGTTCAGAGAGGAGGATGTGTATGTAGTGTGTATTTAGTGTGTACAGACGTGCTGCTCCTATCTCCAGCAGTACCACTTGGATGAGTGAGAGGCCGTCCCAGGATATTTTCTTTCTGATGCAATGCCTCTGTCAGAAGTATTCATCCACTTCATCCTGGGGTAGTAATAGTGCCTTTATTTGGTTGCAAGACACTCCAGCATTTCGCAATTGAAAAAAAAGATGTCTGCTATGGAATGGGATATGTAGTCTGTTCACCCTTTCCACCCTTTCGATGATGGCCATTTAAAACAGTAAAACGGTAAAAACTAAGTTTGCTGGTAGTGGCACAGAACTCTCAGAAGGCCTGATCTGCTGGGAGTTCAGGCCCCTACCAACAGTGTTTTGACTAAAGCACCAGCATCGTTAGCAACAGTCTTAAGGGACTCCACGGGAATAGGGAATAGGGATGTACTATTTCTGTCACCTCCCATAATATCCCAGTGGCACCCGGAAGTCAGGCAGTGGAAACAGTGTTATGGGGTTGCAAGTAACTCACGGCCTACCATTGGGTTTTACCGGCAAACCTGTAATGAGGCCTAGAGTCTTGAAAGAACTGCAGCACTGGAGCACTCCATTTGCAGAATTATCAGAAATGCTAGAGCAGTTCAGAGAGGAGGGATTTTATGAAATGTCTACAGATGTGCATCTTCTATTTCTGCAGTACCGCTTGGATGAGCGAGAGGTGTTCGCAGGATCTTTTTTTTCCGATGCAATGGATCTGCTGAAAGTCTTCATCCACTTTATCCCGGGGTACTAATAGTTTCTTTATTTGATTGGAAAATAGTACGGAATTTTGCAACTGAAAAAAGAAAAAAGGAAGATGTCCGCCATGAAAATGGATATGAAGTCTGTTCACCCTTTCAATTGTGGCCTTTTAAAACTGTAAAAAAAACTAAACAAGTATGGACACAATGGAACAGGAGAAGGAACTACATATAGTCTGTTCTCCCTTTCCACGGCATCTACTTAAGCCCAAAGAAAATAGCTGCCATGGAAAGGGAGAAGGGAGTACATGTAATCCCTTCTCTCTTTCCAGGGCAGCCACTTGGAGAACAAACTCCAAGGTACGTAGTGGTGATTGGTCCCTTTTGAGGCTGTTAAGGATCCAACGAGGGCTAACCAGATTGTTTATAAAAATCTGACTATCCCTTGTCAAGTACTAATTGTACTTTAAACTGTCTACTTGGATAACATTAGAAAAATTACCACATTCAATATATAGTGGGAAAGTAAAACTGTTACATGGTCCGATTACCTGTTAAAAATATGAGTGAAGTTGCGTAGCTACAAGAATGCAGCTTTCAAAGTGATTGGGCCTTTCCTCGATGTGGATACAGCTACGTGCAGGCACTTCTTCCCGTTGATTTAGGCGATTGGTCAATAATTTAGGTGCTATGACGTAATTGTGCTTAGGCATACCTGTGCGTACGTAAAACACATTATTTTTCTGCACATCGTGTAACCACAGTTATTTCCCTCTCCCAAGCATCTTTTTCCTATTCTCTGTCATTGTTTTTTATCTCTTAGTGAGCACACTTATTTGTAAGCCTTCAGGAACTTTTAAAAGCAGTACCTTGATTTATAAATTCAGTTTTTTACCTTTCTTCTTACTATTCCTGTGTCATTTGTCTTTTGATTTGTAATTTTTTGTTATTGTAGCTTGTTATTTTTTTATTTTGTAAGTTTTTTGATATTAAGTGGCAGAGTCCTTTTTGTGGTGTGCATTTTTACAGTATTTATTTTTCCTCCACGGTCCTGAATTTGAAAGTGAGTACGACCAGCTGTGATAATGAGCTGGTGTGGGTGGCTTCAGTTTTACCACTATGGAAGAAGCAATGTGCACAAAAAGAAATTCTGACAGTTGCCAATATTTCCACGTAAAGGACAAACACAGCAAAAAGGAGATTGAAGAGGTTATGTGAAAGTTTTGTTGTAAGGTTTTGCAGAGTGGACCTTCACACAAGCAGTTGTAAAGCTTGGAAACGACCATGTTAATTCAACATTTTTGCCACGTTCATTGGGATGAAGTGGATCAATTATATAGGAAGGATCATGTGAAACATGAGGTCAAAGCACATGGAGCAAGATCCGCAAAGCAGTATTTATTATCTGTGCCACAAATTTCCAACACAATTACTAGCTATTTTTCACCAACTAAAACCCAACCTCAGACCATTGTGTGTGAATCTGATCTTTCCAACTTTATCATGATGTGCAAAACCTGTGACAGCTTGATTGTGGTCAGAGGTGGTACACTAGATGCTTTGGGCAAGGCTCTTTCAGATCGTACATCAAATTGCCAACACTAGGTATATTTTTAAGTGTTAATTGTTTTTTTTTACCCTATTCTTTAGACAAAGAAAGCACAAACAAATGTAATAATTATAGATACCTTTTGTTATATGTATACATCCTAGTGTTTTTCTCTTCCCAGTACCTAACTCTTTTTTCCTTATCTACCAAAATGGTCCTTTTTAGTGCCAATTTATCCATAAAAATAGACAATAGAAACACATACTGAATATATGGATCAAAGGCCTTTAATTAATCCTTTCAATACAGTGTGGGTTTAAAAAAAAAAACATATCCTTATGTGTTTCATTATAGCGCTGTTATCCCCTGTGAAAGCTTTGGGTAAAACCCCCCTAGTCATTACTGCACTTAGCCGCGCATATATATGTGGGAAGTAGACTTGTAAAGATCTTTTTAGGATACATTGAGTGCAGTGTTTGTAAACATCTACTGTAATCCTTTAATAACTTTCTGTTCATGAACAGTACATATAAATGTAATTACTTTTAAAAGTCAAATATATATGCAAACCAAGCTTTTTAAGAACAGGGTTATTTGGGGGAATGTGGTTGCGCAATTTTTTTTTGTTTTACTTTCTACACATGTATGATCCATTGTTTTCATTAGTCCAATTGTCTGTAGTTTTAATGTAGCTTGTGTATGGAATAACTAAACCCTTGAAATTCAAGGAAACAACGTGTAGAGGAGAAGCCTAGTACCCCCACCTCAATCGACCCACCCCTTTTACCTGTATGCTGGAAACCAGAGTATGTGACGTATACAGAACAGCTGAATCGACAAAGAGCCGAGTATGGACTCAGTCCAGTACCAGTAAAAGGACCAGTACCTAAGAAATTCTGGGAGCCAAGGTACCCATTGAGAAAACCATATCTGCATACAAAGAAATATGATAGCCATTTGAATGAAATCCCTGAAGAAGCAGAGCCAATAAAAGGCAAGGATGAATGGTAGTGTCAGTATCCATTGCCAGTATATGTTACATGGAGCTGAAAATTAAGTACATAAAAGAGATGCAGTGACCAAGAGAATGCAGATATTCTATAAGGCATCAAGAAAGAATTGAGGATAAGTAACATCTTGGGCTCAAGGTGAAGAAGCTTATGCCACAGAAACAGATGAAGATATCAAGTAATTTTACACGTGTACAGATGCAGAAGAAATGCAAGCAGCAAGGTAATCATGAGGCTAGCTCTAAGCTTATAGTAAATAGACTGCAGCAAGCGCCAACGTATACATAACTAGGAATGAGAGAATTATGGATGTTTCCTCTAAACATATTATAGCAGGTTGGATATTATCAAACGTCCTCAATTCAGTGTGTCACAGTAGAAATCAAATTGAATTACAAGCAGAGCATCAGTGAAAGACGTGGCTGAGCGATCCAAGCAGCCAAGGTCTTATCAAAACTGGAGTGAAATGACTTTGGATACAAAATCCTGTGAAAGAACAAAACTCCTGTTCAGATGGCTTGAATATAACAAGGAAGACATCAGAAGTCTATTAGTAAATAATATTAAATGCACTAAAAGGCTTGATTCCATGGTCTCTAGTCACTTTGAAGAATGAAGTTGGATGAACGAGGTGGTCACACCTACGCACGAAGGCAGACTGTGCTTCTCACTCCCTAATTTTCTCAGAGCTAAGAACACTCTCAATGGCGAATTTCAAAGGCCTAATTGACAGTAGACCACTGATGTGATGATAGATTGATATGCTAATTGGTGGGAAGCTAAAGTTAAGGCAACCTCACCAGCATGGCCAGCCTGCAGGCTGCTAACGTAGGTGGAAAAGTAATGAAGGAGGATAGAGTGCCAACCAATTGTAGAGGAGCTGCATATTTAGCGGTCCTATAGTGTGTAAACCAATGGGACGTTGTGTATTTAGTGACGTTCATAGGGGTCATTTTGTAGGGAGGGCTTAGTTGCCCGACCTGATTTTGAGTAACCAATCACATAGTCACACTTTTTTAGACTAGTTTGGATCATATACTTAGATGTTCACTCAGAAGCAATAGCCCATGCTTATATGTTTTTGTAGTTTTCCAGGTAGGATGACGTTAGTACACATGTGGTTTAGATGTCATTGATGACACATTTTGCTAATAAAAGTGCAGTTTTTTCTTAAAGTACTTTGAGTTTGAAGATTGAGCGATTGTGTTGATGGTTGTTATGCTTCCTGTTTTAGATAATTGACATTAAAACAGTCTTCCTTTTGTCAGCTTCCTGAGTTCCATTATTGATGTATGAGTAAGGTCTGCATCCTCATCCATCTCGAGGGTAATTGCTGCTCATCAAAGGGGCTACCCTATGCAGTTCACCTGGTAGCAGAGAGGGTTGGTTTAAGAGCCTTCGATCTGAGTAGACTTTAGAGTTTCAGCAATATCGAACAGCGTTTGCCATTCGGCTGAAAGGACGTGAAGCTCCCCGTAGATAGTGGTTAGTGTAATTTTTAAGAAAATCTTGCAAGACCGGGTGTGACGGGTCCCTAGTTTCCATAGAATCCCCTCCCACTTCTACGCGAAGCGGATCAATTGGTAGGTTGAAGAGGCAGTAAAAAAGGGGGCCTATTCCAAGAGTCAGAAGACGAAAAATGATACTGGTGAGTAAAAACCTGAGTGAGTTGACAAAGCATGGGTGATGAGTGAAGAAAAAAGAAAGTAACAGAGGGTGGTGGAATCAAATATAATGTGAGAGTAAGTGTATAATATATGGGAATGAGATATTGGCACGAGTGTGGCTAAGCAATAATATAATCGTGAAAGAAGCCACAATAAGAGGATACACACTGGCCTGCATTTTTGCAATGTAACAGAGTCCCATAGTGGAACATTAGGAGATGGAACCAAATAAAGATGGATTCAAAGAGATTGATTTGCACTTCACTTGAAGTATTTTTAGAGGGCAAGACAAGTCTTAGAGAAAGATCGTAAGAGATTTTTGTAACTGGTTGAGTTTGTCTGTTTGTTTGTTGTGGGTTTTATGACCAATGATGTCATAAGTAGAAACATTTAATTGATTGCTTAGAATTTAAATTGATGGTTGTTTTCAGTACAATTAAAGTAAAAATTGTGGTTAGTGGGATTGGAGCTTATGACAAGTGTTGCTTGCTCATATTATATTATTTTTATGAAACATACTTTTTAAATCTGTGATTGAAAATAAACGGGTGTTATACAAAGTTAAGAATAGACGAGTCGAGAATGGAGGATATTACTCCACTTGTGCATCTCTGTAAGCAGTTGCTGATGCATGCACCTAAGCTCAGAAAGTACAGTGTGGAATGGGTTAAAGGAACTGCAGATGAAATGTTTATGCCGTGGCCTCAAAAGGTTCTCTATTGAAGGCAGACCTGCAGCATATGATGACATATCTCAATGCAGCATACACGGGGAAGAAGATAGAGAAGTGATTAGTTAGTTTAGAGATTTTGAAAATGTAACAACAAGAGAAAGATGAGGAGCTTCCTATAGATTGGATACTTAATATATGCAAAGAGGGGAGTGAGGAGCCTTCTGCTCACCCACCCCAGCTGAAATAGGAGATGAAAAATGATAGGTTATACCCATTGAGGGAGCTTAAAGCAGCAACAGGATATACAGGATATAGTAACTCGACATATGAGTCACCTGTGCAAAGTAGTGATGAGAGCACAGAGAAAAATATTGAGAAAGATATAATCTCTAAGATCCCGAGGGACAAGGAGAGACGCGGTAAGGAGAGAAATGTTTGAGCAAGTACATCTCTACACAAAGAAAGAGAGACAAAACGATGGGAAGGAGAAAGAGACAAGGCTGGCAAGACAGCGCTTTTACAGAACGAATGGATGGATGGTCAGTTTTTATTAAAACTCGATGGTAAGAGCATTGAAGAAGTAAGACAACGGGAAGATGAATACAAACAAGATAAAAAAGATAAGGCAAGAGAGGAGCGATTGAAAGATGAAGGAGTGAAAAGGAAGGATAGGCAAAGAAGAGAGCAGTTACCAAGAAGAGCAGTCAAGAATACAAGAGAGAACAGAAGAGCAAAGAAAACGTGATAATAGAGGAAATGTGATAATAGACAGAGAGAGATCGATTAGCAGGAAAGGATAGAACAAAAAATAATTGAAGTAGCGGAACAGAAATTAAGGTATAAAAAAATTCAGAGATGGAAGGAGGAGGAGATACGCAGGGCAAATGAGAGAAGGGATATGAAGAAAAAAGAGGAAGACAGAGTGAGAGAGGAACAATGAAACAAAGAGAATTTGATGAAAATATGGAACGTAATAAAAGGCAGAGAGCATGTGATCTCGATTGCCTAGAAAAAGAGATAAGGGATTCGGAGCCAGAAGTAGCATGGGAGGATATAGAGTAATTCTTCCCAGAATACAATTCATTATTAGGCCCTTCTAGAGTAAATCTCTTGGAGCATTGGGCAGGCGATCGATAAAGTATACCATGACATGAAACCCCAGAAAGAATTAAAGGGGAAGGCAAACAACTATTGACTCGAGAGTACTCAGTTGTATGATACGGAGGGAGCCTCATGTAATACGAGGCAAAAAGAGCTGCCTTTAGATAGACTGTCTCTGAACAGAGATGACGAGGAGAGAAGATGTACGAGTTGGGCACAGGAAATATCAGACGAAGACAGCGACATCTTCCAGGGGGAAAAGAGAAGGAATGTATGCAGTCCTGAAGGATGTTTTTCAATGGAGAAAGAAGTCAGATGGTCAGATTTAAATGCACCTGTAACCAGGGCACCAGAACCACTGACACAGTCAAATCGACCTAAGGGGCAATTCCACAGTGAAAGGGGAGAATCGCAACCTTATGTGAGCAGACTAAGATCACTACCAGTTAGAAGGCAGTGGGGGTCATTCCGAGTAGGGCGGTAACGGTTAACCGTCATCTGTAACGAGACCGGTGCCGTTAAAGCCTTACCGCTTTTTGCAGGCGTTAAAAAACCAACCCGCAAAGGGACCTAGGAGCTAATTACGGCACTGTAATTTACGGTGCCGTAATTAGCGCCTTCCCCATTCCCTTTGAGCCCTATGGGGCAAAAATGGGAATGGGGAAGGGCCCATGATGAATGGGGAATTACCGCCCCTGCCAACCTTGGAATGGGGCGGTAATTCCGCCATTCACCATGGCGTAGTCGGAAAAATAACGGCGTCTACCAAGGCGCTAATAGCGCCTTGGTTAACGCCAGGGTCGGAATGAGGCCCAATGTGTTAATATCATTCCTGCGGTGGACAGACAAATGATAAGAGATGAGAATGAGTTTGGCACATCACAGTTTCCCTTGTTAGAGAAAGGAGGGGCCAGACCACAGGGTATACCTTGGCCCCAGATGGACGTAAACTCCCCAGTTTAACTAAGGGTGCTGGGAAATGGATATATGATTAGAGAAAATGACAGGGGAAACATGTTGGCTATAGGGGACATTAAGGGTCTTCTTATTGCCATACTTGGTGAGAGAGCTGATGACGCGTGGATGATCGCAGGGTACCCTGGTGTGACTATAGTCAACACTACTCATGATGGAGCACCGTTCAATAACTGTAGGGCAGCAAAAGCGCTTAGGGTATTGTATCCCAACATGTCCGATATGGGAGCTATAATGACGAAAAAGATGAAGGACGGGGATGATCCGTTGGTTTACATTCAAAATTTGCAGGAGGCTTGGGCCCTGAAAACACGTGAATCTTGGGGAAAATCTATACCGGTATTCTATTATATATTATGGCAAAGGCTGCCTGAGCCAGTACAGAAGCAGCTCAAGAAATTAGTGGGTATAGAAGCCAAACTGTGGTCGGAGATTCAATTGACCATTGCACACTATTGCAGGCTCTTGCAGAAAAAGAAGCACAAAAAAGATGATGCGTGGAAAGGCGAGGAGGCAAAATTAGTGCAGAAAAAACGGACTGCCTAATTTGATGGGGCAATGTTGACGATTGTAGATGGATCGAATCCACAGCAGATTGCAAGTATACCGCAGATGAATAACCAAAGGCAGTTCGACCAGATTGATAATGGGTCTACTCCACACAGAAGGGGCGGATTTCGAGGAAGAGGTTTTCAAAATAATAAAGGAAACTGGCATAATAATCGAGGAAGCTTTCAAACAATCAATGTGGGTTTAAAAATATGCAGAATGACGGTCCGAACATACAGGATAGGCAGATTAAGAGGCCACCTATATGTTGGACTTGCAGGATGACAGGGCATTTTTACTTTCATGTGTAGAAGTCAAGGGTTTGTGCAAAATGACACATTTTGAAGAGCGGGATTCTAAATCCGCCTGCATATTCACAGCAGTACAGTGATAGGTTTGCTCAGAATCAAACAATGCAACAATACCAAGCTCCGAGAGCGCAGAAGGGTTTGCAGACACAGCAGGTAGCAGTGGCTCCGCCACAAGGGCAGTCACAAAACGCACCTATGCAGATTCAAAAGAGCACGAGTACAGGACAGTTAACGACACCTAAAATAGGGAGTGTCACTGTTGGTGGGGGGAATCCATTTGCAGGTAATGCAATGAGTCTGTACCCGCAATAGGACAGCGCACTGGGAGACTATCCGTGACACCGAATCCTCACGAGGAACTGAGGATAGATGTCAACATAGGGGGTAAGAGTTTTTTGTTTTTAGTAGACATGGGTGCAACGCGCTCATGTATACGTGAGGGAAAGTTTTTAATGTCTGGCACTGCCATGAATATTGAAGGTTTTTAGGGAGCTACGAGCAGATTTCCTTTTACTGACAAATTGCCAGTCTCTATAGGAAAATGCAACATGAAGGTGCCTCTGCGATATTCAGGGGCAGACACCTGTCAATATATTGGGTCGAGATTTGATGACAAAGCTCAATATGACGACCTCATTTACTGAAGAAGGTATAGTATGCGGAACACCAGGAATGCATTATTTAAACATGTGCAACATTATCAGAGAATTTGCAGGACAAGTAGCCATGAGAGCAATACCTTTAGAGCCAGAAGTGTTTTATTATGGAGTATGTGTTCTGTTGGCATATCTGCCAGGCCTAGCAGGCAAAGCATTGAGAACACCTGATGAATTTCTGTTTAGACCAAAGATACCTATGCGTGAAGAAGAAGGGCAAGTGTTTCCCTTAGAGTTACAAGCAGCCATTGTTTGTGCAAGGTAAAATGGCTTTGCTTCATGGTAATGATGACAAAGGCAGACAAGGGTGTGCATTGATTGCCATCGGAGAAGTTTACAGATCAACTGACGTCACTGATGAGGACATTTTTGGTGATCATCCATCTGATGACAAAGTAATATTTGGAATGAGTATTGCTTATTGGGTAAAAGCAATCAAATGAGAGGTGCCTCAAAAAATGATGATAGCACAACAATGTCCAGAGTATTTTGATGAAGATATGGCGAAAGTGCTAGATTCATTATGGACCACAGGCACCTATGATGTAGGCCTGTTGAAGGGGGTCAGAGATGTGAAGATTAAACTGAAATCAGGAGCAATTTTACCTCGAGCACAACAGTATCCCATGTCTCGAGAGGCAGATGAAGGTATTTTTAAGACAATTTCCACCATGATGGAACAAGGCAACTTAGTGACGTCATAGTCACCCTATAATACTGCTGTGTACCCTATCAAAAAATCTAAGGGGGGGTCTTGGAAACTAATACAAGATTTTAGGCCTAGAAACCAAATTGTAGAAGCCGAGTTCCCTCTAGTTCCCTCTAGTTCCTAACCCATCTACAATTCTATGTAATATACCTGTTGGAGCACGATATTTCACTGTGATTGATTTGAATGCCTTTTAGACGTGTCCATCATCCGTCAATCAGCTATGCATACATGAACATAATCAACTGGTAACCAAGACCAAATATATATAGAACAAATTGATATATTAGTGTCATTTTATAGTCGGTATCATAAAACCAGGAAATTGAGAATCCATACACATCACCCTGTGACATATGTGTATATAATCAGGGAACAGCCACCAGCAGCAACATGAAACGGTATGGTACAAGTTTGAACACAGTTGCCATGATGCACATAACCATCTTAAGGTTCAGTTCAACTAATGCAGTCACATAAGTCATCACAGTTATTTCCAATACAAAAAGATCCATGTGTTGGATGAAAGAAAATAGAGAAGGACAGAAAGAGGGAAAGAAAGAAGAGAATACTTAGAGGTATAGACAATATATAGACAACATGTTCACACTGAAACCAGTCAATCAAGCTCCAACAATGTTATTCTATTGACTATTAAGTGCAACCATTCTGCCCAGTGCTGATACGCTTACAAACCTCTCTGTTAATCTCGCCATGTTCAGTGTAACAAACAGACCAACCAGTCAAATAATTCATGAACTTTATTTGTGAATAGTACCTGCCTTTACTGGTAATCAACATGCAGCGTGTTTCCATAAAACTTGCTTGTAGATCGCACTAGTGTTAGAGGACCGGCGCTCGGGGAGTGTTGCCGAAAAACACATGAACTGGCCAGCACAGAAGCACAGGAGGACCCTGTAGTTGATATTTATAGTGAGATAGCAAGTCTCTCAGTGCCCCAACAAATACTGTGCCATTTTACCTATTATATTACATTCAGCGTGCAAAAATTGGTGCTCTAGTTGACTACCCTATGCATCTGGAACTCCCTTATTCAGTGTAGAGGGTCACATGACCCACTGGTCACGTGACTCATATGCTTTGAAAATATGCTTAGTCAACAGATGTGAACCGCATGCCTCAGTCAAAAACATAACATGTAGCTAGTAATTAAAACAAAGCTACCAGTGATCTGCCATATGTCACCTGTGATGGGTTGTCATAGCCTTATGCGTAAAACTTAAACGTGTCATGTAACTATTACAAATATCTATATATTTGTTTATATTATAAATCCTAATGGCATATTATATATAATTCTTCTTTAGAAATTCACATGCCCCTGATGAAGAGTCAGTGTCACTCGAAATGCGTTGGGCACTCTTGGTATCATCACCATGAATACAATGAAGATCTTTGTGATAAACTTCTGACTGAATTGTCATCTTGAATACTGCTTATGTTAGTGTGGGTGTTACGTAATATTGACTACTTGAATGTATAATCACTTAAATAATACAAGTTATTGGTCTGGTTTTCCAGACAGACGATAGTGTGCAGGGGACGCTAGTTCCCTAATTGGGAACTATTTCTTTGTTCCTTTTTGTTGTACAAACTAGGTGTCAAGGTTGTCTTTCTCTCCCCTGCACTTCCTATTCTATCTGAAACGCACTACATTAGCAAAACAAAGACCTACTCAAGTTTCATCAATCTGACAGCTAGGTGTGCTAGGAGTGTTTATTTCTCTTTGTTTTCATGTAACCAGACATTCTCATAAGGAAAAATAAAAAAAGGAATTTATGAATATATTCCAATGATTGCCTTAAGGTTGCACCATGTAAGTTGACAATATTGTATCACATACACCCAATACCCTCTGACAAAGTTCAGAACATGCTAGTAGTAGATTGGCTATAACGCTAAAGGAGTGCGGTGTAGAATGGTTAAAGAAAAAAGAACAGAATTAAGTGATACTGTGATATATTACCAGATAATATGAGTCAAACACGTGTTTTCATGCAGTACTCTTTGTTGTTCAGTGCAATCCTGATGTAAAATGGAGTATACAGCACAGCCAGGACTCATATTCACAAGAAACGGTGTGAATTCAACACCTCATTCATACCATGTGGCACCAGGGACTCCAATCCATGTACCCAGAAGGCTTCTCTCTGCGCTATTCTCCTTGTAATATCACCTCAAAATTCTTGAACAGTCAGTACCTCGAAAATCTGAAACTTCATTTGTGCAATAGTATGACCATGCTCAATAAAGTGACGTGCTACTGATGAATGTGTATTGCTGGTTTGTATACATGACTTGTGCTCAATCCATCTGACCCTCTCCTGCCTTTTGGTCTCGTCCACATAGTACATGCCACAGGGGCACCTGATGCAATATACAACATTTTCAGTGGAGCAGGTGGCAAAGTTTCTTGAAAGGTATTTGTTCTCCCTTGCAACAGTGAAAAACATAAGGACTATTAGTCACACTATTGTAATTGCTGCAGTTCAGGCATAGATATGTGCCCTTCCTATCAGTCTTGACGGAGTTTGGGGCATGACCTCTCGTACTGACTAGCATATCTCTCAGATTGTCGCTCCTCTGATAGGCGAAGACTGGTGGTTCAGGAAACAAGTCACTGGCACTTTCATCATTTCTTAGAATATCCCAACGTCTGTTCATATTCTGTTTGACCTTATAGCTCTGTAGAGAGAATTTGGACACAAATAATAAAAGTTGAGCGGTTTCCTTGGGTCTAGTTTGTTGCTCTGGATTGACTTGTGTTTTTACCAACCGCTGCCTCAAGGTCATGTGTCGGATACACTCTATCTTTGAACTTGCTTAACATTTTGTCAAATTCTATCTTACATTCATCCGGATCGCTGACTATCCTTTTGATCCTTAATAGTTGTCCATATGGCAAGTTTCTCAGTGTGTTCGGAGGATGAAAACTCATCCGATGAAGAAGGTTATTCCTGTCCATAGCTCTGGTGTAAAGCGTGGTCGATATGGTGTTATTGTTGACCTTCACATTCAAATGCAAATAATGGATGTCAGGTGCCCCTATCTCTGCTGTAAATTGGATATGAGAGTCAATCTCGTTAATGAAAGTGAGGAGATTATGTAATATGTCAAGGGTACCTTGCTAGATAGCGATAATACCTTGCCAGATAGCGAGAATATCATCAATACATCTAACCCACTTAATCAAGTAGTTTAGCCAGATTGGATGATGTAGGATGTATAGTCTCAAACCTGTGCTTGAAGCAATTAGCGTACACAGGTGCCATGGTAGCACCCATTGAGGTGCCTGATGTTTGAAGGTAAAGCTTTTTTCGGTTTATAGTGATCATTTCGAATTACATTATGTCGAAAGTCATAATGTCGGAAAAAAAAGTCAATTTTTTTTTTGAATGTCTATTTTTGTACGTTTTTTGTTCGAAATGGGGGGATCCCCCCCAACCCCACTTTCTTGTAATTTCTTTTTGTTTTACCCCTTTTTTTTACTTGCGGAACCCAAAAAAACATGCAACATACAACTGCCTCTTGGTCGAGATTGTGTGACATACTTGTATAAAAGATACAAACATTGATAGTAAATAGAATATCATCACTGGTAACGTGAACCGTTTCAAGTGTTTGAAGAAAGTGAGTTGTGTCTTTGATATACGAGGGTGTGGTTTGAACAAGGGACTGGAGAAAAATAGTCAATATAGGTCCCTGATGGTTGGAGTAGTCCTCCTCTGGCTGTCACTATGGGCCTCTGTGGATGATCTATCAATTTCTTTTGTATCTTAGGAAGTAAGTCAACTGTTGCTATTATGGGGTGGGTTGTGGTTAGAAAAGCTTTAGTTTTACCAGAGTTCCATCCCAGTTCTTCCGCTCTGCTGAGTATGTTGTCTATACTGTTTATAATCTTAAGTATAAGATTGTTGCTCACTGGTGCATATACATTAAGGTACTGCATCTGTCTCATACATTCCTTGTGATATTCAGTGGTGTTTAAAAGGACCAAGGCTTCACCCATGAATGTCAGGCATATTGTGATGTCATAATCAGTGTACAGTGACCTAATCTGAGATATTTCTCCTCTGTTGACGTTCAAGCATTTCGGTTTCCCAAAGTTTAACAGTTTGAGATCTGTCATCAACATGCTTTGAAAAATATCTGTTGACAGTTCTGTGATAGGTAGAATGAATGTGCTCTTGGGTTTGCACACCATATACACCTCTGTGTCTTCTGAAATACTCATATCACCTGAATCATTTCTATCAGGTAATTCAGAAAAGAACGTTTTGAGCTCCAGTTTGCGTGTAAACTTGAATAGAACGACCTTCATGTTGAACAGATTCGAACTGTACGTGGGCACGTACTTAAGCCCTTGCTGCAATGTCTTTGTCATGTGTTGTGTAAGCTGTCTACTCAGCAGATTGAACACTACGTTCTCTGGGCTTGAAGCCATAACTGTTCAAGTAATAACTGTGCCATTCCCCTCCTCCTAGCAACATGTTTAACACTTCTATTAAGTTTCTACAACTTTTAGCACCATTTCCTGTTTGCTGACGTTCGCGGATGTCTGATGTCACCGCAAGCGGTTCAGAGAGTGTCATGTGACCATGTGCTCGTGCACGTTATGATGACGTGTTTGCAAACGGATCAGCACTTCCCAAATGGGTCCCTGCTTCGCGAACAGTTTCAAACTGCATTTTTAGATGATCTAGGAAGTTTCAAGTTGAAAATGTATCCTTGCACAGCTCCTACATCTATTCTTCCTCATTTTCCATCTGCAATCCAGGAGAAAACACACGCTTGGAACAATATTAGCACATCAAAGATTTAACTTCAAAAATGGCATCATGACCACCCATCCGCAGGAGCCACCACCACCACCTGGAGGGCCTCCACAATGGCAAAAATGCCATCATGCACAAAACGGTGGTCAGTCATAGGGCCTCATTACGACCCAGGCGGTAAGTTACCGCCTGGGCCGTGACTTTACCACCATGGCGTAAACTACGTTTACGCCATGGTGGTTGGCGGACTTACCGCCCCATTCCGACCTAGGCGGGGCGGTAAGTCCCCAATCCCCATTTACCCTTCCCCATTCCCATTTTTGCCCCATAGGGCATAATGGGAGTGGGGAAGGCGTTAATTACGCCACCGTAAATTACGGTGGCGTAATTAACTCCATGGTCCCTTAGCGCCATGGATTTTAACACCTGCTAAAAGCAGGTGTTAAAAGCACCATGGCGCTAGGGGACCTCGTAATTGGCGGTAAGGGGTCGGCGCAGCTAACGCTGGCGTTAACCCCTTACCGCCAGGGTCGTAATGAGGCCCACAATCCTGAATTCAGAATCCCGAAAAAAAAAATCTCGAATAAAAAAGGCCGAATAAAGAAAATATCGAATTTTCTATAAACCGCACAAAACAATCAAGAGGACCAGGAAAATGAGGTAGAGATATTGCCTACCTCCTGCACCCAGAGAGAATTATGGGTGTGGCAGTTTTTTACCACTGTTGTGGATGTACTGAAGACTAAGGCTACAAAAGTTAAATTTGCTGAGTGCAACAACTCAGTCACAGAGGATGCTCTCAGAAAGACGATTTCTTCCTCTACTTAATCTTCCTCAACTGCTAATGCAACGACACAGGCCACTTGTGTGGAGCAGAAGATCTGACCAGCTACCTTGCATGCTATAAAAGAGGCTGCTGATCCATATTTTTTCAAGGCAACAGTACTCAGTATATATTGCAACACACCACTCTGCAGAGGGGGACAGTTCTGAAGAACTTTCGAAACTGTAATTAAGGAGCGTGAAAAACGCTGCACCCTACCTTACATTTAAAACACTGCCAAAATCTTGCCCTATGCACCTGTCCCTCCTTATCCGTGGTTGGTCCCTCTTCCCTCACTTCCCTACCCCACCTTACTTCCTGGCTTCTCCTACAAAAAATAAACACATAAAAAAAGAGAAAATCAAAAAACACCAAAAGAAATGTTCCTTTAGGAACCACCTTTCAAAGTAAAATAAACTAAATACAGTAATCTTATAGACTCCATCTTCTTTAGATTTCTCAGTAAAGTAGTTAGACTCAACACGTTTCTTCAACATTTCCATTAGCATTTTGTATTATGCTAATGGGATAATGGCCAATTGTTTACTAGAGATAAAGAACAGTAACAAACGTATGACCCAAATACTATTCTCTAGCATACAATGAGTAACATAAGCCATGTACCTGTATAACTATTTGTGGTATCCACAGAGCCTTTTTCAGGCCTTGCATCATTAAAACACCCGGATAGCATGTGCACACCATCGCGCAGGACAGCCCTTCTAACCTTTTTACTTTTATATTTGTAACATTACTTTAATGCCTAATTTGGAACAGTCACACATCCATCAACCACCTAAAACACTCTACATATAACCCTATAAACATATTAAACTTCCACACACCAAGTGCCACATAACAAATACACATATATTCATTGTGCAGTGAGAGAAGTGCATAAATAGAAAAAGCAGTACGGATGGGCAAGTGCTCATGGAAGCCCAGGAGGAACGTACCAAGAGATGTCAAGGTGGGAGGCTACTGGCTAACTACTGGGGCAGAGCAGTCTCCAAGGTGGGGTTCATCTTAACTGTAACATCCCTTTGACAATGTTTTTTTCTGTCAATTTAATAGGTGTTCATAAGTGAAAATGTTTCATGATGTTAGATCACTGTATATAAGTTATTAATAATTCCTCATATATATATATATATATATATATATATATATATATATATATATATATAGAGAGTTTTAACTCAATTTCAGTTATGTATTCTTTAGTCTTGGCTCTGAAAATTAACTTTGTTTTTTTCTTCATTTTTTGGGGTTTGTTATACACCTTTTTTCTCCTTTTCTTGCTTTTATGTACAGTAGTACTGTACCCTCTACATCTTGTCCTCCAATTTTCTTACAGGAACTGTCTCAATGCATTCCTAACATTGTAAAGAAAAATCACATTTCTGACTATGTGAAATGAAATCCATCTTCACAAAAAAGATTCACACAACCTGACCTTATGTTGTCATTCTCAAAAAATTACATTCCCGCAGCATATAAAAAAGCAGATACAGTTTATTCACAAGCTGCTACAATTCTTCCATGTGTACACTGAAAAGGTTTACAAATGTCCATGTTTGCCTTTGATGTATTTGAGAAAATACATTCTTTGCAGCAGGAACCAGTTCCATTTGGCTTTTGAAAAAATCCTTCAGGGAAAACTACAAATGCATTGCAGTCCCCTCCACAATGCACAACTATAATGTCTGGACATTTAAAGTGTGCCATACTCTGACAGAGTGGCAGCAAGCTTGTCCAGTTTGTCTCACAAAGTGCATGCCACAAAACACCCACTTCCTGCAATACAATACTTCTATAGATGCCATGATTTTCAGCATACACCTCCAATGAATGGATCAAAGAATCTCCCAAAATCCATACACTCCACCTCCTGCTACCTTCTCTCTTCCTGTACACCACACCCAGGAAAACTGATTGGCTGATCCCCCGATGTCTGCAGACAATCACAGCTATCTGCGGTCTCCATAGTTTTCTTTCTATGCCAGGCATCTTCAAAGTACCCAGAGGTGGCCTGTGTATCTACACACTACCGGAGTGTCCGTGGACATTGTAGCACAGACAGTATCTTTAATTACTATACAGATATTAGTATAATTGTTGTGGCCACTGGCCAGATTCTTGGGACCATGACCTATGGCCATGCCCCCACGAATGTGGCTACTGACCACAAACACCACAAAATAATTAAACCATATAACAAGTATATAGCAAAACTCTACCTGAACCCCCTGCATTGAAATGATATATACGGATGCCAAAATTGACCATGGACAGCGCAACACCTACACACCCTTTTTCCACCTATAAAAACAGACCCATATTGTCTTTATTCCACTCCCCCACCCTTTCCAGGCCCTCTTTCGGCCACCAAATAACCCAAAATATGTTTTCCAGATTTTTTCCCCGCTGCACTATCTACAGACACTGGCGGCTGTCCACGGATCCAACATGGTGACCGTTTCAAAATATCTGATGCAGCTCACGTTTTTTACCATCCAATCAGCGGGTGCGTCCAATGTTTGCAGATATCACTCTGGACCCCAATTGGTCCAGTGGGGTTATCCGCGGACCGAATAGGGAAGTGAGTCCATGGACAGATCCCAGATATCACCAATGTATTTTGACCTACTTTTTGGCCTTGTTTTTTTTAAAACTACTGAACAAATTTACACCACATTTATGCTTTCGGGTCCAAGCTGCCACACCTGCCGCAAAGTTGGTGAAAATCTGTTCAGCAGTTTGGGCTATAGGCATGAGCAAAACTGTTTTTTCATTGTATCTATGAGGAAAACCACACATTTTGGGACCCCCTCTGCACCTTTTCCCCCTGGACAAAACCTCACTAACCTTCACAGAATCAATCAGAAGGGGTCATATACTTGTTTTGAAAAATCTGGTGAGGATTTGTCCAAGTGGGGCACATTTATATGGCACTCTTAAAGTACTCTACCGCAGACCCTGTAAATATATGCTACTGTACACTGCTTGTGACTTGCATCTGTTGGACTTTTTAATTGGTTACCCTATAAAACCAATCACAAACTGTGTGGCTTTATACCCACTTATTCAAACAAGTGTGTTGTAAAATGCAACATTGTAACCTATTATTGTGAGAACCCCCACAACGCCCCTTGGCTGGTTCGGGATCCCTTGTTATGCTCAGTTGCTCCCACATAATTGTGGGAAACTGTGATACTTCTCCAATTACAAAATCACCAGTTGCCACTACCCAGGGGCCACAGCCTCCTAAGGGTCTTTATGAACATGGTTTTCGAGCCAAACAGCTTCTGCCACTTTTCAGAAACACTTTCCTAGGGATGGCCTTACCTGCGCCACCATATGGGATTCACTGTCTGAATTATTTTTTTTTTTGTTTTGTATTCTTTATTTATTCATTTCAAGTAAACGGTGAACCATAACAATTAACAGACACAACATAGCACATCCAACTTTCAGATACAATAAAATTAAATTCATCAAGACCATTTAACAAACAGTGTAAGGATGATCTATATGAGAGAAAAGACAAAAGAGGAAAAAAGAAAAAGAAAAAGGGGTGTCAAAATTTCATAGTAACTAGTACATATTCAACAATTTTTCCCAAATTTTCACATACGTGTTCACCTTACCCTGTCTATGGTAAATTATCTTTTCCATGCTAGTGAGAAAATACATTTCCTGAATCCAATCTGTATATTGTGGTGCAATTTGAGACTTCCAGCCTCGTAAAATCATGTTCTTGCCAGTTGACACCCCTTTAAATACAATCTTTTTTTGTGGTGACGAAAGGGCCTCTATTAATTCACCACTTCCTAGAATCATAGTTTAACTTCTAGATTGATATCCAAGTCTAGAACTCTCAAACACATTTTTACAGACATCGTGCCAGAAACCTTGTACACGTGCACAATCCCAGAGCATGTGCTCAAGACTGGCGCCGGCACACCTACAGCTCCAGCAAACATCCGTATCCAACAAGCCTCTCTTCATCAACCTTTCAGGGCTCCAATAGACTCTGTTGAGAATCTTAATTTGTCTTGACCATTCACTCAGGCTGATTGAATATAGATTTATATTTGTACACATATCATACCACATTTCAGATGAAATCTCATACCCCAACCTTCTACTCCATTCATCTCTGAGCTCAGTATTTTCTTTATACTTTGTCACACTTTGCCTAGATACTCAACTTGCTACTGATCCCTTGCCTGGTTCTGAATTCTGTTGGCTTGTATGACAGTTTGCAAGAAGACACTTGATTTTCAAAAGCAGGTCTATTGAATTTATTTGGGGAGTTAGTGCAAGTCCACTTCCTTTTTGGTGTATGGAGGAAGGGGGGCCAGGTGTAAGAGTACTCTACTCCTAGTCCATATTTCTCCTACCCACATGCACACTCCTACCATCCCTGTTAAACTACTCATGAGTTAGGGATAGCATAGGTGACAGAAATGGACTGCTGGGTGAGACTGGGATTGTTGTCTGGAAGGGCTGCAGATGCATATAAAACCAAATAAACTTGAGGGATTTCTTTTTTATATGCACCAAAAGGCACCTGTCCTGTCCCCACTAGCAGAAACTCCCACAAATGAGAGGAAGCGGTACTGTGCCATAGGGGGGACAGTAGTCCCTATGGTGAGTAACCTTTTACAATTGCTGGCATTTTAATTTTCTACAAGAGTGATTCCTTTCTGTTGAACACTCTTATCTTCAGACCAGTAGTCCTAGAGGAGCTAGTGTGGAGCTGTATTGCAGAACATAGATGAATTCTAGAATGTCCTTGGACCACTGTGAAAGACAGTGGAGTTTAGTGGACTTTATCCCCCAGCCTTATATCCATGGTTGAGTTGTGTCTTCGTTTTGGATTCTAGTTGCTATTAGAATAGTCTATAAGTAATTGTCCTGTGGTTTCCTGTGTACCTGGTTTTCTCATTGTCTGAAACACTGAAGGAACTCCCATAGGCTTTCAATTTGTTTTTGTACAAGCCCTTGAGGGTTGCCAATGTGAGGGTTCAATCTGGTCATCCCCTTCCTTTTCTGAGCTCTGTGTTACAATTTGAGCTGGGCCCTTTTTGAACTGTAGTGGGACCCTTTCCCCATTCTCTGTCAAGGGCTGTGACAGAATGCTGATTAATATTGCTGTGGGTTGTTTTACTTTTCATTTCACTATTTGTTCACAGCACTGACCTGGTTTTCCCTGTTGCTCTCAGACATCATTTCCCTGGGGTTGTCAGCTTGTTGTCCATTTAAGAGATTTAAAATAGTAATGGGACCCAGTGCTTGTCTAGAGCTTGCAGAGCTCGCTTCCTCTATGTCTCCCCTCTCTAATTTTCAAATCGCCTTCTCCTTGTTTGTGTGCCAAGAGTTGCATCAACAGCCGCCTCTTTACTAAAGCTTACATGGAAGAATACATTTGGAAACTGGTGTATTTGAAGAGTACGTGTTCATCCCAGCGACCTACCTTGTCACTGGAGACAGAGTATTAAGTCTGCTGCAGCCCAGCTCAATGAAACACACGTTATCAGCTTTATGACGTACACGTAACATATTAGTGTTTAGACACAGTCCCATTATATGACATCATTTGCAATTGTCTATATTTCTATTAAGCATCTCAAAGGAGGCTTGCTCACGACAAACGACCAAGCAATATTTCTATAGACATATCAATAGTACGTATAAACAAGACTTTTTCCGTAAGCACCTGTCTGTTGTGATGTAGTGTGGTTTGTGTCAGGGTATGAAAGGGAGATGTTTAATGTAATCTAACCATGTGATGTCACTGGCCTGGAGTGCTTGCTGTCAGAATGTTGATGCATGAATGCAGCTCAGGAGAATGTTGAGTGGATCTGTGAATTAATGTTATGAGAGTGTCAGTTGGGGGCCTGAGCTGAGATGCTAGTATAGCCAGTGGGTTCTCTCCTGTGTATGTAGGTCCAATACCCCTCCTTGTCCCTGTCCTGTACTTCATGTCAATGTACATAGCACAAGAGTAACTGGATGGTGTATATTTGTACATTCTGTACAATAAAGATTCCTGGATCAACTTGTGACTCCACAGCAGGTATGTGTGTGAGTGACAGCATGAATATCCACCTCTAGACTTTATAACACTGTCTTATATTTTTAATTTCTTGGTTAAGGATGTAGACACTATGCAGCTACTGGGAATGAACATGAGATATAAGGAACGTTTTAATAAGGTATTCCAGTTGCATATTTTCATTGTTGATACATGATTTCACAGTGACACTAAGGGTCTCCAATCTAGTATCTATAATAACAGGTTCATTTGTAGGTTCATTTACCGTGTGTGTTTTTTAAAGGGCACTCATACAAATTGTTATTACGTTTGTAGTAACGGTGTTAAAAACAAGATGCTCTGCATAGGGTCCATGAACGTAAGAACCCTTTTATTAAAGTAAGATTGCATGAGAAAATAAGGCGGTTTCAAACAATATTTTATTAAACAGACTCTGTTATAGATTGAATGCCTTAAACACATTTCTCACTGGTGATCATTATTAGTGAGTAATGCATCAACTGTGCGCCATTTCTTTAATATATCATCTGAAATCCATTGGACCTTTGATGAATTCATATAATACATCATCAGAATACAATTACCGTGGCGACACTTTAGTCATTTATATTACCAAATGTCAAATGAATCACGATAAATGTAGAAAAGTTATATTTTAGTCAGAGTATTGCATTTATATTAACACGTTTCATTCCTGATGATAATTTAACTTGCTAGATTTTCGCATATGTATGCACTCTAATAATGAAGTTGAATATAGCCATAGTAAATAAAGAGAATATGTTTACAGGCACTAAACGTGTATTTTATGTATGCCATTTGTATTATTTAAATGCCACATTACGACAGTGCATACGATGTAGGATACTGCTCTCATTGGTGTTGGCTCATCTGTTAACACCCGCAGGTGAGGCAAAGCTATTTGCATGCAAACGTTAGAGAAGGATGGATGGCATTCGAGGAGAACACACAGCTTGTAGATGTTGTTTTACCACCTATTTCAAGAGGTCACACAGTTTTCAGGTGTCCTTTTGTTTTTGTAACACCCATTCAAGGACCCTGTCCATTACTGTGCTTGTAAGCCATCCCACACACTCACTGTCCATCACCAGCCCAGCCGCATATAAAAGTGTATACTTTAACTTCAGTTATTCCTGTTGGCCATGTTCGAAGAGATGTCGTCATCCTTTTCATAGTGCAGGAGTATTATTTTTGTTGTCTTTCCAAAAGAAACATGGGATCTTGCATAAATGATCCCTTTATTAGGTTAATGCCATATTTCCTTCTACTAGTTTCCACGACCAAGAGTGTTTTTTCCCTTGGTCAACACGGCTTAATGCTCCCAAAACCCCCCTACCAATTACCCTAGCAGCACTACATTTTTGGCTATTTTTCAGCTGCATTTTAGACAACATTTTTGCTGGCAACATTTTCAATAGTTGCCTCTCGATGCTGACTCACTGAGACACAAACTGTCATATGACTCTCTCCCATATGGTCTACCTTTGGGAGCATAGTGGCTTGTAAGACCCCTTTTCAATATGAATTTTGAAAGAGTATCATTTTTTAACAATGTCAGTGCTGCAATTCTTTGCTTGAACATCCCTGCTCAAGTTCCCATAGTGGTAATCTATACCATTTCAGCATGTTCCTTGTCCTCTCCACAGAATTGTGGGGGGGGGGTTGTATTGGTATTTTCTAGTTTCTTGAATTTCCGATGGTTTAACTTAAGTACTTTATTACTCTGTATATCTTGAATGGTCATTCTTTTATTTTGCACTATTGCTGTTTGGGTACTGTCATCCCTTCACACCCCTTCTGAGCGTGTAGGCTTCCCTTGGCCCATGTTACCACCAAAGGTGAAGGAGGTATATCTATTGCCTTCCCTCGGCCCACATTATGACAAAAGGTGAAGGAAGTATACCTAGTGGTTTCAGTATTTGCTATATAATTGTGATTATTAGCGATTTAGTGGTAGTGTGGATCAGAGTAGGAGGTTTGGCAACTATTCTTTCATTTACTCCTGCATGGCAGTAGTCAATTAATTAGATAGGTGGCAACAATGAGATTTGATGCAGACTGTGCCCATACCACAGGAGGCATTGTGGTCCAGAGCATCAATCAATATTGAGAAATGGTCATGGCCCTCCTCAACGAAGAATGCAATTATAAAAAACTAATAAAAGATCCCTCTGCAGAAATCAAAATCAAAATACAAGAGATGACGAGGTTCGCCTTAGAGCACAATTGGATTTCAGACAAAGAAGAGACCTTCTTGAACACCTCAGAGGGCAGAACACCTGCATTCTATGCCCTACCCATGCTCCAAAAAAACAACACAAACCCTCCTGGGAGACCTATTGTCTCAGGCTGCGGTTCAATTTTAGAACCCATTGGCAAATTCATTGATCACTTCCTCAAACCATTGAGTCAACAAACGCCTACCTACTTGAGGGACACCATGTCAACCATAGCCAAATTCGAAAAATCAACCATTCAACCAAGAGGAAGACTTGCTGGTCACAATGGACATCAAAAGCCTCTACCAAAGTATACTGAAAGACGCCGCAGTGGAATGCATTCAACTCCATCTCACGCACCATATGACACAGAGAAGGGTGCCTACGAACTTCATTGTAGAGCTGCTAGAATTAGCCCTCACTAACAACTTCTTTTCATTGGACAATGTATTTTACCTTCAAACCTGCGGCACAGGTGCTGAGCATGGCTGTGATTTACATGGCGGAATACGAACACAGCCATGTATTGAACATATCCAACCCTTTTCTGGACAAAACCTCCCTCTGGCATTGTTACATCGATGATATTATCTTCATCTGGAAAGGGAAAAACGACACAAACAGATGGGATTAAGTTCACAATGACCAACAGTAACCTTGGGATCAGTTTCCTGGACCTCTCCATTGGGCCGAGAAATAATACACTGGCGTGCACAATATTCAAGAAAGACACAGACAGAAACACTGTCCTGCACTACAGAAGCTATCATCCAAAAAATCTACAAGATAATCTCCCCTACGACCAATTTTTAATAGTTTGTAGAAATTGCACGGATTTGGAACAATTCAACATACACGTGACGGTTCTGGAAAACAAACTCGCATTTAGGAGATATCCCAAGAGACTCCTTAAGAATACCAAAAAGAGAGCTTGCTACACGCCAAGGGAATCGCTACTCTCACCCAAACAAAAACAATACCACTAATGAAGATGTCATGACCTGTGTCTCCACCTTCGGACCCACTACCACCAAACTGAAGGGACTCCTCAAAACGGTCTGGCTTTAGTGCAATTGAGCTTGCCAGAAGAGCCCACACTCAAAATGGTGCTGAAGCACTCTAAAAACCTCAAAGATGGGCTCACACACGCTATAACAAGCAAGACGACCAACAAAACAGAAATGTTGAACATGAGAGTTATCCAGTGGCATCACCCATGTGGGGCTTGTACTGTTTGCAGACTGACCAAAAAGATGACCTCCTTCTTACTAGACAACAAGGAATGGCACTTTTCTAATTACAAAACATCAAATGTCATGCATGTTATAGAGTGCCCATGTTGAATTACAAGGAATACTGGTGGATTTTTAAGATCAAATCTACAATCAAAGGACTTAACGAGGCACAACCCAGTGGACCCTACACATAATCCTCTGGGGATCCCCCTCACTGCCACTGCATTCAGCTTTTGCAGCACATTCTCTCCTAGAGCCCACCCATTGTTTGCATATTTTTAGCCCTCCTCTCAGGGCCCTGTTCCATACATATGGGGTCCAGTTCCACCACAGGGGCTCTTTACTGGCTGGCTGTGAGCCCCCCACGCATACTTCATCTATCCCGGCACACTTCCACTAACTCATGTATTTATATGACTCTGTCGCGTTACTTTCTTACATGTTGTCACCCACACGGCGGGCACATGATAGAGCTAGGGCACTTATTCAGTCCCCCCCTCCTCCTACCGAGGGCCTTTTTCATACCGGCCCCCTTGGGAGCAAGTGATCTTCACTAGTCCTCCGTTCCCATGCCAACGTAACGCTGCCCGCATGTGCATGTGCATTGGCTGAACACTATGTTCTCCTGGGCATGCTCAGTGCGCACGCTTACACAGCTCCGGCAGATTTCTACACGCGGTAGCTCTTGCCAGCGAGCCACCCTCTGCTGCCAGCATTTTCTGTACCTACAGAGCCCTAAGAGACGTCCTCTTTGTCTCCCCAGCAGGTAACAGCCCGATTTATCCCTGACTGTCTGCCTGATATGTTCCATTCACCCTTTCACCATTCAGTGGCCAGCTTCTAACACGGCCACCCTTTTGCCTGCAGGTAACGCTTCACTCCTTGCCTCGCACCAGATGCTCCTTCGATCGTGACACATCTGTCGCTGCACCATAGCAGGTAACTAGCGCCCCACCATCCCTTTTCATTTCTGTTATGGTTAACAGAACTGCACCTAGGGACTTGATGCCCTCCGCCCTCACATTGAAACACACCGTTTCTTTTGTCCAGCAGCATCCATTTTGTCCACATTGCTTGTGAAACTGATCTGACCCTCGGACCCTCAGAGACTGTTGTCGCTCACAGTCTACAGCCCTCTCCCATCCATGGGTGCAGATTCAGAGGAACTCTTTCAAGGTCAGTGCCTGTGTCCATGACACACTTGTTTTTATATGGTTTTATCCTTTTCCTGAGTTCACGTGGCTTCGCAACTATGCACTTCAGCGTACCATAATGCTCATCACTAACACTTCACTTTTTTCCTGTCTTTCCTATAGGGAGACCTTGCTCTGGCCCTAGAAGAAGGCTACTACACCGACAAGTCGACACGTCATTGGACACCGCACTTGGTGTGCCCTTAAAGTCCTCACTAAGAACTTAAGCCTTTGATTTATATCCTGACGTAGACCTACCAATAGGTCCCCCTTTTGCCTGGCATTGTAAGACCTCAGAGATGTCTCTATTAAGGAATGTGACACCCCACACACCCATGGGGACTAAAGACAAGTAGCAATCTAGCTGCATTACTAGAGCTCTGGCTTTTTTCAAGCTCAGCACATCCCCACGTTTATGACTGAGTCTGTATTGTACAATCATTGTATGCTTAACAATTGAGATTTCAATATGTGAAATCAATACATGTACAATGTCGAACTATCGATGACTCCTTGTTAAATACACTATATATTGCACATTCTTGTTGTCACTGCTATATTTGCACATTATATTATGTTGAATGTTCCACATAATATATTTCTGGAACTACAATAGTTCTTCATAGCAGAGTATTCTTTATATAAAAAAGCAAAATAAAGTATCAGCAGCAAAATAATAAAAGCTGCACAAACACTGATAAGTTTAAATGTGTTTTTCTAAGGTACGCCTACATCATTAGTGAGACAAAGATGTTATTATCTGTGTGAATCATTATAAAGGTGAATATGTTTGCATAAAGTAAATGCAAAAATCCAAACATTGATGGTAGGACGCCCCCCTTGTTTCAATTTGTTTCCAGCCCATAGTCCTGCCAGCTTCAGGGCTGTCCCTCCAGTTACCATTGTGCCATGGCATGGTCTTCTGAAATAAAAATATAAAGTTTTAGCGTCAATGTTAGAAACTGTCAAGTATTGTTTGATTGCAAAAATGGAATTAGACATGGGCTACATGCAGGGCTTTTGGAAGCCAGTGCCCTTCGCAAGGGACTCCCCTGCAGCAGTGAGGTTCGGGAGGCTGAACTGCTTGAGAGCCTCCAAGCTTTTAAGGAAGCTAGAGAGGTAAATGAGGCCAAGGGCACTATGAGTAACATTGGAGCATCAGTCCATGTGCCCATTTCACTGGGAGACATAGCTATGAAGGGGGGCATCGATAATGATAGCTGCTCTCGTCATTCTTCCCAGAGGGTGGATATTGTGGCCTCTCAGAAGTACCTGTCCCAGTTAGGTTCTGCGTTTCACTTAGGTCCCAGGACTTGGCCAATTCCCAGGGTAATCTCAGCGGGGATGATCTAGCTGCTAGGAGTTTGCTTCTAGAAGAGAGAAGGGTGTTATTAGCAGAACAGAAACAATGGAATTTAGCAGATGTATCAGTCAGAAAAAGAAAGATGAAATGATTCTGGAGCTCTGCAGTGTGGGAAAGTAACTACTGTTCTGCAGGAGTACAGGTATGAGTGATGGTTAAACCGTCCCACACTACTACTAAACCAACAGTGATCCCAATTAAGGGATGGACTGACCTTCCTATAGAGGCCCAATTAATCCTTCCTGTGTTCTTGAAAGTTCAAAATTAATCGTGGACAGATTGAGATACCCCTTCCTCACAGATGAAGGATGTCACAGAGGATTCCACTTAAGCAAGGCTGCTGCTGTAAAGGCAGTCTAATCCCTGTCACTGTAAAAAAGGGGCCATTGTCTACCTGCAACATACCCAGATTGTCTTGTCCTGCAGTAAATGGAGGGAACCGGAACGAAAAAAGCCTAAAAAGAAAAGCAAGATGGTGGAGCTTAGCCACTTAGTAAATCTTATAGCCTGTCTGGGACTTTCAGAGGTATTGACGCTGGTTGAAAGGCATTTGTTTTAAACATCAGCCCCTGGATGAAGTGAGTTGTAGAATCATATATAATCTCTGGGTATAGCTTTGTGAGCTAAAGGAGACCACTTTTTTATTCGGGGCTTGTGGGATGTGGTCAATACCGGATAGACAGAAGAAGAATTCCCAAAACAAGCTACCTACTGGTGTCACACTTCTGGGCTGGTTTGAAATGAGGCAAACGTGAATCACAGTCTTGTGTCAAAGCAAATATCACAAGATATGCACATAGGCTAGTATTTCAAAAGTAAAATATTCAATTTCATTTTTCTAGTACATATTAAAAAAAGGAACATAATGGGTCCAATTATTAAAAGAACACAAGACAAAACAGATATAAATGACAGTACTGTTGGAAAAAACTCATGTGAAATGATCACGTGAATCTATTTACTTGAGTCAAATTGTACATCAAACCTGTTCTATTTTTAAGGTGATGTTAGTAGTGAAAAAGTGACTTCACATCATAGACATAGTATTGTAGTACTTTTGCAAAGACCCCAGTCGGGACAATGTGTGAACATAAACCCGTGTGGGGAACGTGTCGACAGGATGGCTATGTTTCCAGCCTTAAGAGATTACAGTCTTCGGAAGTTCAAAGATGACTGTTGTCCATTGAATGAATATTGGACCATATATATAATCTCTGTGCAGGAAGTCACCACTCTGATTCAGGGCAAATCATCAAGGTGAATGGTGGTGCTGTGGGGCGAACCACAGGGTGCACAAATATAGGACCTCTGGAGGGCATCGACATGAGCTCATCCCAACACATTTGGGTAGAATCACAAAATGAACATTCCTGGTCCTAGTTCCACAACTTTCGGCAAAGGAGTATTGAATGCAACTAGTGAAGTTAGCAAGGTATGACTCTATCTCTTTTCATGTGAAATAGGGAGGAACTTGGGTCAGCAATAATATGATCTGTGCTTTGCTTTTAAGTAGTGATTTAAGCTTAGTAGGCAAAAGAGGTCATTTTCCTGTGCGCACTGTTGCATATAGGAATATTGGTGTCTATGAGGTACAGGGGTCCATGCATATGTAGTAGTAGTGGGTTTATGTAGAAATACAAACATCATAAGTGGAAAATGCAGCAATTGCGGGCACCACATAACATATACTAACATAATGAATCCCATTTAACAAATGGAATCCCATATCCTTAACATGGGGCCTCATTACGACCCAGGCGCTAATGGGTTAACGGCGCCGTAAAAGGCTGCGGCGCTGTTAACCTATTAGCGCCTAATTACGAGGTCCCTTTGCGGGACCCGACCTTAACGGCTGGTTTTACCAGCCGTTAAAGTAGGGACCCGCAAAAGGGACCTTGGTGCTAAGTAAGGTGCCGCAATTTGTGGCACCGTACTTAGAACCTTCCCCATTCCCATTGAGCCCTATGGGGCAAAAATGGGAATGGGGAAGGGCCATGGCGGCATGGGGAATTGCCGCCCCGCCAACCTTGGAATGGGGTGGTAATTCCCGATTCCGCCATGGCGGACACCGGCATGGACCATGGTGCTAGTAGCACCATGGTCCTCCGCCTGGGTCGTAATGAGGCCCATGGTGTGCAAATTAGTTTACATGGAAATAAATGTTCTGAATTGAAATTTGAAATGCATGTGGCTTCATTCAATGAGATTTCAAATGTGCAGCATGGTTTTAGTTGCTAGCCTGAACTATGCAAAGTAGGGCATTGTTACAGAAGGCCATTGTGTGCAGGAAGTGATGTTACATTTGTAGTTAGTAAAAGTGTTGTTTTCAAGAGGAAATATACTACCCTGAATGGATGAGGTGACATGAGCTAAGCAAGAGGAAGGGTTATTCTTGAGTGACAGTCAGGGGCTTAAAAAAGAAACTAGTCGAGAGTGTAAGTCAGACGTGCATGGAGACGTGCAGAAGCCACTCGGGGAGAGAGACATCCACTGGCAATTTAGGTCGTGCCTGAGAGCAGGCTGAGACAGTAATGGCAGTTGCTGGAGTGGTGACATTCCTTATCAGTGGCGAACCAAGTGTGAGGGTTTCCACAGCTTGCAGTGCAAGGGATTACATAATAGTTAAGTATGGTTCAAAGTGAGGGTGTGCTGGATTTGCCAGTCCAATAGTCAGTCAGGAGTGGATCATTGCATGTGTAATATTTCAATGTTAAAAGTGCATGCAGTTCTGAACTTGCAAGGTTGTTATTTTTCATAGTTGGAGGTTCATAAAGCGTATCTCCTGCCAAGTCCTTGGCCTCAAGCCCAGGGACCGTATCTCTCCAGGACTGAAATCTCTACACTGGCTCCCAGTGGCTGCGAGGATAAAGTTCAAAACCCTCTGCATTGTCCACAAGGCCTTCTGGGGCCTGGGTCCTAAACACCTTCAACTCTCTCTTCCCAAATATCTTCCTCCCCGAGCCCTTCGCTCATCCGCCTCCAACTCCCTCATGGTCAGCCGCTTCTCGAAGCAACGAGCTGGGGGTAGATCTCTCTCCGCGGCAGGGGCCTCCCTCTGGAACAGCCTTCCTGCCTCCCTGAAACTTGAGGAGAACCACCTCCGGTTCCGGAAGCACCTCAAAACCTTCCTCTTTGCTTCTGCTTTCTCTCTCCCTCTCCCCTGCTGAACAGCTAATTAATTCTTCACTAAACTGCACTGATCCTGCAACTTGACCACTCTAAACTGCCTTCGGTCCTGGTCCCAGTCACTGATCCCCTGGAACCCCTCTGCACTATGGGACTGTCTCTGTATCCCTACAGCCCCCCCCCTTCCCCAGCACTTGCTCTGCACTTACCTTGCACTTGCCACTAGCTGGCCCTTGTTTTATTTATTACTTACGCCACTTACCTTTACTGCACTTCCCCCCTCCCCTTCCCCTTGCACTTTTCCCCCCTCCCCCACCCCTGCACTTGCGCGATCTGAATGACACCTGGCCTAGTAGGATCGTTTGTTTTGTCTCCCCTTGTTCCTCCCCTCCCTGCCTCGTTGCGCCTTGAAACACCTGTGTATAGGCGCGTTACAAATACCATATCATATCATATCATATCATAAGTCCTTTACTTCAAGGTCTGGTTGCCAGGGCTGGTTACAGTTCATTTAATTTTTGAAATGTGCCCTTTGGAATTGTTTTTCCCACATTTACACTAACACATGGTTTCTATGCATACCTGTTGCCATATGTAATTGGTAAGTTTATCTGTCACAATAAAGACACATTATACAAATTACTTTGTGTTCTGCTGCATTTTGTGGCCTATGGTCATTCTATTTAATCTGCACATACAGACAGGTGCGCAATATAAATACTTGCGTGGGAATGATCTATTGTGAACTCTATAGTTAGAAAGTGAGCGAGTGTGCAGTATTTCATTTTGCATGTTTACAGGTGTGCAGATCAGCCATCAGGGCATATTTCAGCATCGTAGCTAAGTTGCTGAAGAGTGAGTTCAATGCCCAAACTAAGTGTAATAAGTCCAGTATCTAGTATTGTAGAAGACTGGAGGTAAAAACGACATTTGTTAGAATATATTTTGAGGAGAGTGCCAACACTATAAAAAGGGGATTATCAGAAGAGGTGCTATGCTACAATAAATACCACTATTTACCACCATAATAAACTACCACAGAATTAGGTGTAACTCCTTCAGAACATATATCTAACATATTTGGTGTGTTGGCCATTGGGAATTTTAAAAGAGTTACTGGGCATGGCATTGCGTTATGCATGGCCATTATGTGCACTTAAAAAGGAATTGGTGCTGTGAAGTGATAGTGCAGCCTTGTGTGCAGTGTAACCATGTGCCAAGTTGAAGCATTTTTTTTCTGATCTGGCGAACTATCTTGAGGCAAAACTTTTTGCCCATGGAGTTTGGTCTTCAGAAAATGCTACCCTATGTAAACACAAGATATGCGGTGAACTGGAGTAAGAATTACTGCAGGATATTTTTGAGTAAGGGAGCATTGTACAGGTATGCCTTATGAGACTCTTTAAAGCTCCAGACTGGAACAGGATAATGATTGTATCATACAGCCATGCGCTAAATTATGGTTTCTCTTACACCAGTCTTGAAAATGCAAGGAAATGACACAGAGGTAATTCATAAATTGCAGGGTAGTTTGGATGATGCAGTTAATCAAATTCAGTGCCTAAAAGCGGTATTAGAGCAATCTAATACAGAATTGCATTCTAAGTGTAGCACTATGGATGCTCAATTGGCTCAGAAGGAAAAACAATTTAATGAGATTGAGCAAGAATTGATGCACTTGAAGGGGATTTTAGATGCAATAAGACAAGACAAAGATGATGCCATTTCAGAATTACAGACACTTAGAAAGAATAACATGGAGAAAGATAAGGAATTCCATGTTGTAGAACAAGAAATAGTTAAATTGTTCAAAGAGAACAAGACAAGAAAGACAGCTTTTGACCAGTGCCAGATGCAAATAAATGAGCTTCAAGCCGTGATCAATAAGATTGGGGACGAGAATTCTAATAATAATAATAATAATAATAATAATAATAATAATTAGGCATTTATATAGCGCTACAAACCCTCAGGTATCTGAGCGCTGCTTATTATTACCCACGGTGTGTGGTGCTCATTTATCGACCTCGGAAGGATGAAAGGCTGAGTTTGGCCCCGCCGGGATTCGAACCTGCGTTAACAGGCTCTGCACGGGTGTCAAAGCGAGCGCTCTACTCGCTGTGCCACTTGACCGGCTGTCTAATCTTTGTCATGAGGCAAAACGACTTCATGGACAATGCATGAATCTGGAACAGCAAATATTTAGTCTAACCTCTCAGGAAAAGCGACAAGGCATTACATTCAACGGGGTTGAGTTTAACAGCAGCTTTGCCTAAGGGAACAGTCTACCAATAGCTATTCCTGTGGCCAGACCTGAATATAGTCCACTGGTGGGGTATGAATCACCAGCCAGTGGTTACAATCATTCCTGCCCACCAGAGAACAGAAATGAGTGACAGAAAGATGAACACCAAAATGCACACCAAATTACACCATGTTGCCCTGTCAAAAGTCAATCAATACTTTGATAAAACCATTGAAAAAGGGAAGATATTGTTGCATGGAAGACCATTTAGATACCTAGGGAACAGTATAGACAGTACTTTCACCTAACGCTTGATTCAGCAGCTACTAGTGTTATTCGGGGTCTCAATGAACAGGAAAACCTGTCATGAGTGTATTTTGAGAAAGAGGTAAGACATCAATTTTCACCTTACCAGTCATTACAAGAAGCAAAAAAGCAGCGTACACAATTACTGCAAAGCCAGAGATGTCCCCTCGCCAGTTCCTTCAAGAATTAAAAAGAACATTTTCACGCTTTGATGTGTCCTTTAATCCTAATTCTGTGGAATTTAAGACTGCATACTTTTATGGTCTCCAAAAAGAAATTCTATCCCAGTTAATTTGTGAATTTGACAGGGAAAAAAATCATTAGAAAGGATAATAGAACAGTGGACCAAACTATATGAAGTGATTTATTGTCAGAGAGAGAGGAAGTGTCTAAGAATAAAGAGACAAAATCAAAGTCTAAAGAATCCACACCAGCAATAATGGAGGTAAAAGCTGCAAAAATGCCACTTGAATCAGCCCAAAACAAGGCAAGAAATAAAATGACACCTAGTCAGAGGGGCATGCCACCACAAAGGACAACATCCCAAACTCCTGTGTTCCAATCTGTTGATCCGAGCAATAGAGAACCTTACATTAGCCGTAGATATCTGGGCAATGCCCGCAGAGTGGGATTTCGCCCATATATGTCAGGAATGAATACCAACCAAAATGAAATATACAATGGCCTGTACCAGAGACTGGGGGCGCAGAGCAGATTTGACCCTAATACAATGGTATGTGGTCACCAAGAAAGACCATGGTATGTGGATAGATTCATTGGAAATGGAAATCAGCCTAGGACACAATTCCCACCAAATGAAAGACAAAATATGAACTATGTCCCTCACCATTATAACAAATCATCAACACCAGTCGACGATGGTCAAAGGATGGTCACTCCGTGTTCCCCACCTCCTACGGTCCATGAGTTCAGAAGTAACACAAATAGAAATCAATCTCGTGAGAGGAATCAGAATAAGGCCAATCAGGGTTGGTTAAACCAATACCGGCCTAGGCCGCAAAGAGCAGAATCCAGGGACATGGACAGGTTTCAATACCTAGAGGCCCAAGTCAAAATGTTGTCTGAAGAAATAGGAAAACTCTGGGCAGATCAAAAACAGCAGCCAACTGAAGGTGCAAAATGCCATAGTAGTGATCTTGTGCGTTCTGACAACAAGTGACTATTTAATAGCCCCTGCACTGATAAAAACACAGAAACTCATGAATCACCTTTGTAAAGCGGTCCTGAATTGCTTGCTGATTCAAAAGTAAGAATACAAACAAATGAAAGTGAGACAAGGAATGCCCACACACACAAAAAAGGAGTGTGGTTCAACTTAGAGTCAATCAGACTATTGAAGTGTGTGCAGATGAAGAACAAAAAGGGGAAAATGAACAAGAAAAACTTAAAGAACAGAGAGACAGATTTAAAAAGAGCATCCAATGTGAAAATAAAAGACAATATGAAGTGATAGGATTAGTTGTTAGAATATCCTCCCTTAATAGTCAGAATACTGTAGAGCTCCAGACAGAAAAAAACAGTAGCTCAAAAGGAGGGTGCACCTCAGTCACATGAGAAGTATTTTGAACCACAAATATTCCAAGAGACAGAAATGACAGGTACAATGCAAAACACAGATAAGTGTCATGCACCAGAAAATGACAGGCTGCCACGTGACACTTGTGAAAATGTTTAGTTGAAAAGCTGCAGTGTGAACACTGGTAGTCCCAGGTCAGAGCGACAGTCAGTGGCTACACGCCAAATGGGTTCTGATTCCAGAAAAAATAGACAAGAAAATCCAAAATGAAGTGGGCAAAAAGGAGGAAAAATATCATTTCACATGCCCATGTGTTTGGCAAGGAGTGAAAATGGGCTAAGGAAGGTGAGTCCTGAAATCAGCAAAAACTCACACTTTTTATGTGTGCTAGAGGAAGTTGAAGACAGGTACTGTGCTCCTATGACTGTGGAAGAAACATTTGCAATGATTGACACGGGGGCCCAGGTCATGATAATGTCAAAGGAGCTATTGAAAAGTATCAATGAAGGGAGATCCCCACAGAATCACATAAAGGTGAGACAAAACGTAGGTCCCGAGCACAATTTCAATGGTGAGGAAATACCTATCGAAGGTGTCACTGAGGTTGACATAAAGATAGGGAAACAATGGATGAGACAGGAAGTATTCATCACATCCATCAGTGAAATATTTTTCCTTACAGGGACAAATTGCCTGAAGAGGCTGTCACCCCTCATTGATGGGGTAAATTGGGTCTTATGTTCCCTAGCCAAGAAACCATTGAGGCCTAAGAAAGTAATGACACAAAACCACGCTGTAAGGGAATTCCATGCTGTGGCTATGTCAGAATGTGCAGCTGCAGTATATCTTCAGAATGGCGGTGTGCCTAGTGTCACTGTCATTCTCATGTGTCAGGGTTAAGTGCGGAGTGAAAAAGAGAAGCAGTCCATGGAGATTTATTTGGACCAAATGGCAAACGGAAATAGATAAAAATGCATTGAAATTGTATGTAAAGGAAGAGAAATGCAAGCCAATAGTCACTCCAGAGATATACACAGAAAAACACATTTCAATACTTTCAGAAATACACATGGGAGATGGGCATCCATGGATCCCTATCCATATAAATGGGCATTTGGAGAAGAAAGAAGCCACTTTAGCACTTGAGCATGAAAGAAGTTTAATTAATGAGAAAGTACTCCACCATATAATTGACAGGAAGGAGGTCCAAAAATTCAGAATAAAGAACCAAACCATTTTTGGGTTGGATGATTGGGAGTCAGGGCAAAGGGTTGTAGGAAGATGCATGTTAAAGATTACAATTGGTTTTAAGAGTATCCATCTCAATGTGTGGATTGTAAGTGGGACACAAAATACATGTTATTTGGGAAATGATATCTTCCACAGAATGTATATGGTGTTAGACTTCCTTAATTAAAAGGCTTTGTCCAGATTGGGAGGGGTTACACCTGAATTTGAGGATAAAAGATAAGCTTATCATTGCGCAGAGATGGCCTCATATACAGTTGAATTGCAGGTAAGAAAGGATATTACCACCCCTGCATTCACCAGACAAGTTACAATAGCGCTAAAATGCAGAAAGGGACACAAAATATTCTGGGCCTCATTACACGTAGTGCGGTAAGGGTTTACCGGTACCGGTAAGGGCACCAGTACCGGTAAACCCTTACCGCCTTACTACGAGGTCCATTTGCGGGTTGGTACTTTAACACCTGCAATTTGTGGCACCGTAATTAGCGCCTTCCCCATTCCCATAGAGCCCTATGGGGCAAAAATGAGAATGGGGAAGGGCAATGGGGGAAGGGGGAATTACCGCCCCGCCAACCTTGGAATAGGGTGGTAATTCCCCTTTCCTCCAAGGCAGTGCCAGTATTTTACCGGCATGGACCAGGGTGCACCTTGGTCCTCTGCCTACCGTGTAATGAGGCCCTCTGATGCATATGTATGCCTAAAGGAACCCATGAGGCAGCAAGCGATAGAATGCAAATATAAACCACTGATAGAGATTGTGGATGGACCCATTCATATTCTGGTGGACAATAGAGGATACCAGGACATTCATTTATAGGAGAATTCAGAAATAGGAATGGCAATACAAAATCTTATTTTACTGCATACTTCAGTAATGCAGTGATTGGGAACATCCATGAAAAATATGTGACTGCACAGGGTGAGTTGCCAGAATCCTTGAACTCTCAACCTAAAGGAATCTTTATGGTTTAGTCTAAGTATCCTTATGAGTCAAGTGAAACAGTGTGCTACCATCAAGACCAGGGTCTTGCACAGGTTCACAGTTCAAAGGTGTTTACCACATTGTATCTTACAGCTGGATACTGGTGTGTACTATTAACTGAAGATGTCCAAAATGTGTTTGCATTTTCTTTTGACAAATCAAAATAATCGTGGTCCCTGACACCTTTTGGATATGTCAATATTGGGAGTGAATTTAGGATATTTGTGAGCAAGGTGCTCGCAGGTGAAGCAGAAAGGGGGACAATAGTTTACATGGAGTCTGTCCTGATTAAGAATGAGAATCTGAAAAGTAATTTCAATGAGATTAGACATGTGCTTAGCCAGTTACAGAAGGCATAGCCAAAGTATCGTTACAGAAGGCACAATGGTGTAAAAAGAAAGTGATCTTCTTAGGTCATGAAGTCACCGAAAATGGGTTAAACCCGCAAAAGAAGAAAGTGGAGGCGATACATACATTGAAAGATCCTACCAATCTAAAAGGATTCAAAAGTTTTTTTAGGAATGACCGGTTACAAGAGGATAATTATTGAGAAATATGCAGAGATTAGACAACCTTTAACGAAATTGCTAAAGCAGGATGTACCCTGGAAATGGGAAAATGAACAATGTGAAGCGGTGGCCAGGCTAAAAGAATGTCTCATGAAGGCACCGTGCCTTGCATATCCCATAAAGAACCAGGATTTCTTTGTAGAGATGGGGTTCACTAATCAATGCATGTCAGCAATATTATATCAAAAGCATGATGTGAATAAGAAAACTATTGCACATATTAGCAAGGCCTTGTCGCAGGTTGAAACTAAGTTCAGTGAATGTGAAAATGCACTTTTGACCACTGCTTGGGCAGTAAAGCATTTCCGTCCCCATAATTCAAGGGAAAAGAGTAATTATTGAAACAAATCACGAGCCCTTGCAGTTTCTGCATAGCAAGAGAATTAGATCGGGGAATTTGGCTCAGTCCAGAATTCCGTCCTGGACATTGGAACTTCAGGGATTTCCTGTGGAAGTAAGATATGAACAAAATAAGAAGAGCCTGGTTGCCCAAGGGCTAGCAGATTTCCATGACTGCGCAGCAGAATGTGCATTTGAGGGCAAAGAAATAGAATCAAGTTCAAATGAGTTTGAGCAATCCCCACACAAGGCGTTCAATAAAGAGGTATGCAGTGATTTATCAACTGTATGTAGATGGTTGTGCATACCATGTGGTAACTAGGATGGAAGAAGAGCGTGTAGCAGGAATAGGAAATATGTGGTTTAAATGTGATAAGAAGTAGTCAGGTAGCTGCATTGGCCACTATTTACAAATCAGTCGCGACTGCAGTAGAAAACAAACTTAAATAGATAGTGTTAGTAACTGATTCTGATTATGCACTAAATAGTTTTTTAGAATATTTACCTGACTGGAAGATAAAAGGCATGATCACCTATAAGAAAAAAAACAATCAAACATGGCAAGATGATTCAAGCCATAGATAAAATTGTGTCAGAAAATGATTTGGTAATATATTGAAGAAAGATCAATGGCCATTTGAAGAAGCCAGGTGAGGACAAAGAGGGGAATGACAAGGCCGATCAATTAGCAAAAATTGCAGCTGTGATGGGAGAGTTGTTTCCTGTTGAACACCTGCTTGGTGGAATACAGGTAGATGTAAATCTCCAAAAGTAGTTTGAGCAACCTGTGGTGCAATGGAGTTTTGATACTTCAGACCAGGACCTGGTCAAAGCGCAAAAGGAAGATCTTATTTTAGGCATATTCTATAATCATCTGTTAGATGCTCAGCAAAATCCTCTGACTGAAGAAGATTGTAAAGGGAGAGAGGAATTGAGGGTTTTGCTAAAAAACAAAAAGAGAATTAGGTTAACAGATGGACTGATGATTAGAGAATCTGTGACAGGTCAAATACAATGGGAAGTGCCCTTGTTATTTCGGGGTTTGATGTCACATCATGTTCATGATGTTATAACCGCAGGACAAAGGTTCACAGAAAACCTAGGGCATTTTAAATGATTATGCTTATTGGCCACTCATGTCTCAAGATGTTGAACTATACACCAGAGGGTGTCTAGTATGTGCACCATTCCAGCCTGCTTCACCTACCCATAGAGCACCTTTAATGAAAAGGGGTTTGACCCTTCCATGGTCTGATTTAAAAATCAACTATTTCAGGCCTGTAAAAAGATCAGCAAGGGCAAATCAGTATATGTTATCAGTAGTTTGTTTAATGTCCAAATGGGTGGAGTGCAATACAGTACCAGATTGCAGTGCACAAACGTCAGCCACATTACTTGTGAATCAAATTTTTAAAGATTTGGGTTACGCCAAAGGATAGAGTTAGACCGGGGAAGTCATTCACTAGTGCATTGATGACAAAGATATGGCAGATTTTGGATGTGAAGAGAAAACTACACATTTCGTACCAGCCTTCCTCTTCAGGAGGAGTGAATAGTGCAATGGGTCAATAGTGGATATGTTAAAGAAATGTGTGGCCGAACAAGGTTCTAGTTGGGACCTTCGGCTTCCATTGGTATTAATGGTCATTAGGTCGACTCCCGCTAAATAAACAAATCTCAACCCTCATGAAATATTGACAGGAAGAAAAATGTTGTTGCCACAGCATTTACTTTACAAGACTAATGATCAGGTCCTTGTAAATGCCTCCACAATTCACAAATATGTGGAAGAGTTGAGGGAGCACTCAGAAAATGCTGCTAACGGTGCAAAAACATAGTATTATAGGACGACATCTGCAAAGGAGTACGAGATAGGGGATCGGGTATATAAATTCGATTTTGGAAAGGGAAGACATTTGCAGGGTAATTCATGGAATTAACGTGAGCTGAAAAGGGGAGTCCAAGCGTGAAAATCACAGTGCTCGCGTGCAAAAGCCACACACGCATCCGTTTGTCGATTCATGGAATGCACTGCGCGTGGATTACCTGAGATGTGCTCTGAAACCACGTGTGGCACACACGTCATTATGACATCCCGAAGGCTGTGCGCGAGACGGCCAGTGAAGGCGCACACAGGTCAGTGCACACAACCTAAAAAGGGGGCAGAACACGCGGAATGGGGAACAACACGTGAAAATGTGGGTGTTACGGGGGAAGTACCGCTGTCAAATCCTCGCAACGCCCACATGCGCGCTAACAACACGTATTCATGGAATCGAACAGGGGAAATCTGCACGCCACAAAAGACGCACTAATCTGGAAACACATACGCCAGCCGGAAGCAGGCATAAGTGGCCCTGCGCAGCATAAAAGTGCACACAAACAACAAACAAGCTCATACGCTATGATGAATATATCGTTCCTCACATCAGTGGTCGTGGGACACCGCAGGAGGAGGAGGATAGCCAAGCCCCACATTATTTTACCCAGGACCAGCCTTTTTGGGATGCCTGATGTCCAGGTCTATGGCAGGTACAGGTTTTCACCCCATATCATCCTAGAACAGGTTGCTGAATCAGAGGATGACCTCACATCACCCACCCTGTGCTCCCAAGCACTGAGCCCCTTGGAAAAGGTGCTCAATGTACTCCATTTCTTGGCTACTGGGTCATTTAAGCGGACAAGTGCCATAGTTGGAGATGTCTCACAGGCCACACAGTCACGCTATCTACACCAGGTGTTGGCGATCATGACTGCACGCCCCTCAGTCCACAGGCACAAATACATACCCAGAACACCCACCGAAAAGGCAAGACATGGTCCAGGACTTTTACGGGGTGGCACACTTCCCCAAAGTGCTAGGTGCCATTCATTGCACCCATGTGGCTCTACGTCCTCCTAGGGCCACTGAGCACATCTATCGAAATCGCAAGCACTGGCATTCCATCAACATGCAGGTTGTATGTGATGCCAAGGGAATCATCACCTCTGTATATGCCTACTATCCGGGGTCCAGTCATGATAGTTTCATATTCAGAATGTCACCCCTAAACCGGGACCTGCAAGCTGGGAGGCATAGCTCATTGTTGAGTACAAATGCCTCTGCACATGCATGCATGTCAGACACTGACAAATGGTAAAACCCAACTAATGACAATCATTATCCCCTCCCCAGGGGATAGTGCCTACCCTCTGTGCACCTACATGATGATGCCAATATGGAAACCCATCCACACCACCCTAGATAAGATACAACACAGCCCATATTGAACCTGTGGCATAGTGGAGCGCACATTCGGAGTGCTGAAGTCACGTTTCCGCTTCCTTGACCGCTCTGGTGGCCAGCTACTATATGCGCCCCCAGTAGTGTGCAGGATCATAGTGGCAGCATGTGTCCTGCACAACGTTGCCACCTGGTGGGGTGTGCCTGTGGACATGGTGGTGCCCCCACATTCCAAACCACATGCACGGCCCCTGCACATGGGAAGGGAAAGGGCACGTGGTGAGGCAGGCCGTACCTAGCTTGTGGCAAATTGCTTCAAATAAAATCCCACCCCTGCGGAGTGCACACAGGCCTGGCACATACCAGCTGACAATTGATGATGACAAAAGGGACAGTCAACTGTCACAACCATACCACCCTGAGATTGTTTACCTGGAAGTTCTACATTGTGTGAATCCCTAGCTACTTAAAAAGACCCAATGCTGTGTCAGTAAAAGGCACACATTCATGCTGCATGAAGGACTAGCCCATTGCAAAAGAGCACATCCAAATACTGGTATGTCACCCAAGCCCTCCCAAACCCCATCTGAGCTGGCCATTACACCCTGGCATGGCATGCAATGTCAAAGAAACCAAATGAATGCACAGCACGTCACACACGTCTCACAAAATACACTGTCACAAATTGAAACAGGCCAGAGACAATTCCCTCTCACCTATGAAAAATAAACAGCACACATGAACAAATACCAGCAAGAGAAAACATGAATACAGGACCCTACAGTGGCAAAGTATGACAGTAACAAATGACAATAGTGCAAGTGTTACAACCTGACAAGGCCAGCACATCGACCCCTTCCATCTCCAGTGTGTTGCTGGTCGGTAAATGTGGCAGGGTACTGCATACAACATGAACTGCATCTGCAATGGACACAGGCAAGTTAACACATGAAGAAGCTACATGCAAATATGCATAATGGGCAGTATGTTATACAATATACAAATCAAATGAAGTGGAGAAATCATCAGCAATCCCCACTAGGTGTGTATAGACAGTTGGGACTACAGACTGGCCACACAACTGATGGAAGCCCAATGCCTCTGTGTAAGTTACTGTCACACGGTGACACCCTTGTGAGTCCATGGAAAGGGGAAGCAGGACTGGCATATGTGTTTGGACCCCAAGCTGCAAACACAAACACAGGACAAGCCTGCATTTGTATTTTTATTTGTATTTATTTATTTGTATAGCGCAAACCAGGCCCGTAGGCAACGAAGCGCATATCTTCAAACAATGGTTACAGCAATACAAGAGCATACGTAATAGATACAAAATGTACAGGAACATATTACAGAGCATAGGCATACAGGATGAAATGCAAATTAAGCGGGCATACATAACAACTCTGAGAAGTCAGCTATTCAGAAGGTATTTGGACGTCTGATGTGGCTAACCAGTGTTTAACCTTAAGTTTGAATAGGTTGAGAGATGAAAGATTTCTAATAGAGAGAGGCACAGTGTTCCAAAGTTTGGCTGCCAAGACGGGGAAGCTAACCCCACCAGCTGTTTGGAGCTTGAATCTAGGGATGGCAAGGTTTTGATTATGTGCCAATCCGAGTGGCCGTGGCGGGATGTATTGAGTGAACCGCGAAGCTAGGTAGGGGCTTGGTTGTGTAAGCATTTGTAGGTAAGGGCAAGTGATTTGAGTGAGATACTTTGGGAGACTGAAAGCCAATGAAGGTTCTTCCTAGTTTCAGAGATGTGTGCTGATCTAGGGATGTTGAGGGCTGCTCTAATGGCGTTGTTTTGAGTAATCTGGAGTTTATTGAGGTTACACTGGTTGCTGCCTTGGTACAGTGCGTTACAATAGTCCAGTTTGGACATAACCAATGTCCTGGCGAGAGTGGTGCAGTTATGCGAGGAGAGGAATGGGCAACAGGCTGTGATAAGCTTACATGTGTAAGCTGATGCAGAAGCAACTGCATTAGTTTGTCTGTGAAGTGAGAGTGTGGAATCTAAGTGGATTCCCAGGGTTTTTGTATCTCTGGATACTTTGATTGAGTTGCCATCAATATTAAAAGAGCTGAACAAGGGGTTCAACTTGTTGAGTCTTTGTTGAGTGCCTAGGATGAGGACCTCTGTCTTATCATCATTGAGACAGAGCTCATGTTGTGCCATCCAGGCTTAGGTGACCTGATAGATATCGTTTAGTGATTTTGAGTCTACAACGTAGTCGCCTGTGATGGGAATGAGTATCTGGGTGTCATCGGTGTAATTGGTGTAGGTGACACCCAGATAGTCCAGCACATCAAACAGGGGTTTAGTGAGTACATTGTAGAGGGTGGGTGATACACATGACCCTTGCGGGACCCCACAGGGGACTGGCGCTGGGTCAGCTGAGGAAGTAGGGGAGAAGACTCTCATGTGTCTATTGTCTAGAAATGACCTGATCCAATTGGTGGCGTATCAGAAAAGTGGGCTGCTGACTTTAAATGTTGACAAAGGATTTGGTGGTTGACCAGATCAAAGGCAGCATATAAATCCAATAGGAGTAGTAGTGCCAATTTGCTGTTATCTTTTAGGTCCTCAATATGGGTTTTGAGGTCTAAGAGGGCTGTTTCAGTCCCATGTTTGGGTCTGAAGCCGGATTGTCTGGTGCCTAAACGTTTGTTAGTTTCCAGTCATGGGCCCAGCCAGAACACACAGTAGATGCTTACGGTTGCCACACAAAGCAACACACTGTAACAGGAATGCATAATAGAAGCAAAAGAAATTTCAACAAAAAAGGAAAACAATTAAAATAAAAAAATGAAACTGAAAAATGAAACTGAAAAATGAAAATTTCAAATAGAAATGAAAAAATAAAAATAAAATGAAAAAAGAAATATGAAAAAAGAAAAATGAACATGAAAAATGAAAATGAAAAAAATAAAAATGAAAATGAAAATGTAAAAAATAAAAATGCAAATGAAAAATGAAAATGAAAAAAGAAAAATGAAAATGAAACAGGGCTGCCTGCGTGGCATGGGGAAGGGTTGTAGGGGTGTCCCCTGTGATGTGGGCTGCCTGCGGGGTATGGGGTGGGGGGAGGGGCAAACCCAGGAGGGCCCACCCTGCCAAATCACGTGTCATATTCCCCTGGCACGCGTACCCCGCTTGCGCGAGGCGAATCGCATGTAAAACTCCCCGCGCACCCCCGGAATAGGCGTAACCCAGTCGCGCCAGGCCGATCGCATGTAAAACTCCCTGCAAACCCCCAGAACACACGTACCCCAGTCGCGCCAGGCCGATCTCGTGTAAAACTCCCCGTGCACCCCCGGAATATGCGTACCCCGCTCGCTCCAGGCAAATCACGTGTGAACCTCCCCGCGAACCGCCGGAATACACATACGCAGCTCCTGCCAGGCCAATTGTGTGTAAAACTCCCTGCGTACCCTTGGAATATATGTAGCCTGCTCACGCCAGGCCGATCGTGTGTAGAACTCCCCACGCACCCCTGAAATACGTGTGTACCATGCTTGCGCCAGGCCCATCGCGTGTAGAACTCCCAGCGCACCCTGGGAATACATGTAACCTGCTCGCGCCAGGTGAATCACATGTAAAACTCCCCGCGCACTCCCGTAATACATGTACCCCATTCGCGCCAGGCCGATCACGTGTAAAATCCCTGCGCACCCCCGGAATCCGTGTACCCCACTCACGCCAGGCCGATCGCATGTAGAACTCCCTGCGTGCCCCTGGAATATGCATACCCCACTCGCACCAGACGAATCACGTGTAGAACTCCCCGCCCACCCCCGAATACGTGCAGGCAGCCTATCGACCCTCCCCATGCCCGCAGGCAGCCCGACACCCCTGACCATGACCCACAGCCAGCCCATCACCCCTGACCATGCCCCGCAGGCAGCCCACACCACAGGGGACCACCCTACCCCCCTGGGCATGCCCCGCAGGGATCCCATCACCTCAGACCATGACCCATAGGCAGACAACACCACAGGGAACCACCCTAGACCTCTGGACATGCCCCACAGGGAGCCCATAACCCCAGACCATGACCCGCAGGCAGCCCATCACCCCTGGGCATGCCCCGCAGGCAGCCCATCACCACAGACGATGACCCACAGGCAGACCATCACCCCTGACCATGACCCCCAGGTAGCCCACACCACAGGGGAGAACCCATCACCCCTGGGAATGCCCTGCAGGCAGCCCATCACCCCAGACCATGACCCACAGGCAGCCCACACCACCGGGGACCACCCTGCACCCCTGGACATGCCCCGCAGGCACCCCATCACCCCAGACAATGACCCGCAGGCAGCCCACACCACAGGGGACCACCCTACACCCCTGGCCATGCCCCGCAAAGCAGCCCATCACCCCTGACCATGACTCAGAGGCAGCCCACACCAAAGGGGAACACCGTACACCCCTGGGCATGCCCCTCAGGCAGCCCATTACCCCTGACCATGACCCACAGGCAGCCCACACCACAGGGGCCACCCTACACCCCTGGGCAGGAACCGCAGGCTGCCCATCACCCCATACCATGACCCGCAGGCAGCCAACACCACAGGGCATCACCATACAACACTTTGCATGCCCCGCAGACAGCCCATCACCTCTGACAATAACCTGCAGGCATCCTAAACCACAGTGGGGACATTTTTCATGCAATTTGCCTGTCACAGGCAGAGTACGCGTATTGAAGGGGGTGCACTAGTTGATTTGCACATGTTTTGGCTGCCACGAGCGGGGTACGCGTATCGATGGCGTTGCGCAAGTACATTTTCACGCGTTTTGGCTGCTGCGAGCGGGGTCTACATATTCAAGGGGGTGCGCAAGTAAATTTTCATGTGTTTTGTCTGCTGCTAGCGGGATACACATAGTTTTTTGCGCGATTTCAGTGTAGCTGCCCTGTAAACTGGGTCAGGGTAAGTGTGGCCCTTTGCGCCGTATTGGGGATTTCGATGGCTTTTCCTTGCACAATGGGTGTTCTTGGGGGTGTAACTGCACCACGGCTCCGAATGGCTTGGGAAATCCATGAATATGCAGTGCGCCAGAATGCTGTTTAGCGCACACGGCTGGCGCACTCTGGCGCGCGCTCCCTCTCTGCGCTGCCCGTGTGTGATGCTTCTGTGCTGAATTCTATGCATTACCCCCAAAAACTCTACATTTCTTGAAGCATGGCAGGAGCCATATAAAATTACAGACAAGATCTTGCCCGTAGTGTATAAGATAGCTAAAAAGAAGGGTGAGTTGACAGTGGAGCAATTTGTCCATGTAAACCAAATCAAACCATTCAGCCCGAAACATAAGGTGAAGAAGTTTGAGCGAGTTGAGGCTAGTTGAAAAAAATAAAAAAATAATAATAATGAGTCCAAAATGAAACATTGCCCTAGCCAGTGGGTAAATAGTACTGGTACATGGAAGGTGCTAAGGGGTTCTGGTATAAAGGCATAATGAGGGGGCTGGGGTGATATATTTTTGAGATTGTTTTGGTTGAAAGACTGATTTGTATAATAATACATTTAGGGGGTAATTCATAGAATTCAGCGCACAAGTGGCACACACGGCTGGTGCACAGTGTGCTCGTGCGAATCTCTGCACCAGCCGCGTCCACTAAAATCCATTTCCGCGCACAGCATATTCATGGATTTTACCTACCAAAACCAGCCGTGGGGCACAGTGGCGCAGCGACCCTGCAGCAGCGCCAGTTACGCCCCCAAGAACGCCCCTCGCACAGGGAAAAGCCATTAAAATACCCAATCCAGCACAAAGGGCTGCGCTAACCCTGTACCAGCAAGGCAAGCGGGGAACGTGTATTACTGGGGTTCGTGGGAAGTTTTACACGCGATTGGCCCTGTGCGAGAGGGGTACGTGTATTTCGGGGGTGCGCAGGAAGTTTCACACGCGAAAGGGCCTGTGCGAGTGGGGTACGTGTATTACTGGGGTTCGCAGGAAGTTTCACACATGATTTCAGCAGGGTACGTGTATTACTGGGCTGCGCATGAAGTTTCACACGTGATTTTGCTGTCAGAGCGGGGAACACATATTTCGGGGGTGCGCGGGGAGTCCTACACGTGAATTGGCAGTGTGGGTCCTCCCAGGTGTCCCCTCTACCCCTCCACGGCCCCTGCAGGCAGCCCACAGGTCATGTCCCGCAGGCAGCCCATCCACCATGGGCATGCCCCCAGCCAAGCCACATGTCACGTTGCAATATGATCACCAACTCATGTCTCCCAGCACCCCCACCAACCAGCAGTGAGGGGCCCCTGCCAGCAGGCCCCCACTCATGTCCCTCATCCTCCTCACCCCCCCATCATTGACAGGCACCTGCCAGCAGGCCCCGACACATGTCCCCCAGCACCCCCACCCCCGAGCAGTGAGGGGCACGTGCCAGCAGGCCCCCATTCATGTCCCCCAGCCAACACGTCATCACAATCCAGATCCCTGGCTCTTATGGCCACCCAAATCCCACCCCACGCCACCCCAGTCCAAACACCCAACCAAGCTTTACATCCACTCCAAATTGAAATCCCCATTACATGATAGATCGCAAATAAGCAGTATGCGCATGAGTACAAGTCTGTCAGACCCACACAATGGCAACACATGACTGAGAAAACCCACATTGTGACATGCATGAAACCAATGAGAGAAGACCACATATTGAAGTAAGAAACAAAAATGTATTCAAGTCAAAATGAAGGGAATGAAATCAAAACACACAATAATGCCAATAATAATCAAAATGCAGCATGTCCCAAAAAATGATGAATAAATAAAATGAGAATCCAAATTAATCCAAATGAAAATGTGTTCAAAGTCACCGTCCAACAAAGCAAATCCAAAGGGAAAGAAAAGTGAAATATCCATTGCTCCATGGTAAAAAAAAAAAAAGATGAAGGAGAAAAAACCACTGTAAAACTATGTACAAATAGCAAATACAGGGTCCATGAGCCCAATGACATAAATGAAACCTACAATGAAACCTACCTAATTACTAACTATATACAAAAATGTGGGGCATAGTCCATGCACCCCAAATGAAAGAAAAAAGAAATGAAACTTAACACTAATGAACTATATACAATGGCGGCGGGCAAATCCAATGGCTCACTTGTTGATGTCATGGGCCAGGGCATCATCGAACTCCTGTTCAATGTCTTGGAGGTGGGCCTGTTCACTGGCCCCAAGGTCTCGCAGGAATAACGCCATGTCCACCTCCAACTCCCTGCGAATTCCCTCGAGGCACTCAGCTTGCCTCAGCGCCCTGCGCATGGAGTTCTCCACCTTGACCATTGTGAGCTGTGCCTCCTCCGCCCGCCACCGCTCCGCACCTATCCGCTGGCCCAACCGCTGCCACACGGAAGACACTCCCATTCCAGGGTCCTCCTGCCCTCCGGCCGAAGCCTGCCCCTCTGATGTAGATGGCCCCGAGCCATGATTCCTCCCACGTTGAGCCTGCCGCTGCCTCCGACGCAACTGCCTCTGCCAGCACGACAGCATCCAGGCTGATGGAATCCACCGACGTCGTCGTGCACGTGCCCTGCCCGATGATGCCGGCACATCCTCCATCTGCTGGGGTCCAGTTGCTGGGGTGTCCACCCCTTTCTGGACCTCCGACTCCCGACTGTGGCAGGGATGGGATCCCCACCGAGCTGGCTGCGTTGGTCAGGGCAGGTCCACAGGGGGCCCTGGTAGCATCTGGGCCGGAAGACGGCATGGAGAATGACTGGCGCATAGTCTCCACAGAGGAGGAGAGGGCCGCCAGAGTGGCCGACACATGTACAAAACCCCCGACCATGGACACTCCCAACTGGGCCACATTGGCATGCTGCTCTTCGTGATGACGCGCGTGCTCCCCCCGGGAAGCACGTGTGTCATCACGAATGTCACGCGTGCGCAACGCAACACCAATGAGGACCTTCTCCATACGGTCAGTGGTCCCCTCGTCCGCAGGTAGAGGAGTGTCAGATGACATGGACATCCCCCCTACCTGCGGACGGGCCTGGGATGGGGCATCCCTGCTGGTGCATGGTGGTGCAGTCACAGTGTCAGGGACAGTGACATGCACAGGCCCCTCCACGGCGACCTGTGCTGCCTCCTGCCCCTGCCCTTGGACTGCACCACTTGCACCAGTGGTACCACCCCCACGAAGCCCCATGTGCGGCTCAGTAGCGGCTTCCTCCTCCTCTGTGGAAACCACCAACCTGGATGGCTCCACACCGTCTTCCGCCGTTGCAAGCCCCTGTGGGGGCTCACCAACCCCTTCTGCTGCAGCCGTAGTGGCAGACGCAGAACCAGTCCCCTCACTCCCAGACAATGGTAATTTGAGGAGTTTTAGGGTGACAGGGAGGTCTCCAATAATGAGAATTTTGTAAATTGTCCAGGTTTTTGTGATTTTCAGAGATGGAATTATTAGTGTACTGTCCATTTTGGTGTTGTTGTCTATGTGTTGGCAGATCATTATGAACGTGTTGACGATGAAAGAGTTGAAGGTGATGCATTTTTCAATGGAGTTTGGTATGGGTTGGTTAGGCAAAAGGTTCATGCAGTGGGTGATGGCTTTGGGAAGGTCTTTGCTTTCAGTTTTGGCCTTGGCTATTACATTTTGGAAGTAAATGGCTGTGGCAGTGTCAATCAGTCACCTGCAGGTAGCACAGAGTTCCTTAAGTAGGGCAAGGCCATATGTACTGCAGGATTTACACCAAGCCTATTCTTGATTTCTTATGGTTAATTTGTTGAAGTTGAGTTCTTTATTGTACCATGGTACCGAAGATTATCAAAGAGAAAATACAATGTGCTTAATGTGATTTCTACATTTCAGTTCATTTTACTGTAAGCTAGCATCTTGGATTTCCACCCACACAACAGTATAATAGTGAAATATAGTCTTGCCAAATATTTTATGTGAATAGCCTATCTTTGAACTGTTGAACTGTGATATATTGTATTTCTGCCATGAGTAGTAATGGTCAGTGCACATGTGGTTAGTATGGTTAATATGTGTGTTTATGTTTGTACTTGCTTGTAATAGACATTATGCACTCCTATTAGTAAGAGCTTAATTAATATTGCTAAAGGTTTTAAGCCCTAATTGGTTATTGTCAAGGATATTGTGAGTTTCACTATAATCTGATAATTGGTTGTTAGCAAGTTTCTCATGGATATGTGCCATGAAAGGATGTCATATCAATGGCCGTTGTTATTGATGGTATTGCTTTTCTATGTAAGGAGGAATGGCCAAAGTACTAGGATTCGAAAGAGGACATGTTCGGGAATCTACAAATATATTTCTCAATGCTTGTCTTTGATCATCAGTATTATAGGCATCAACCAGATGAATGTGTTCTTCAAATACCAGAAGACAACCTAGGATCATCTCTGGGAGAGTGATTTCCAAGGTGGATTTGGAACATTTCATTGCGATGGACAGCACTTTCTTGTGGACATGCCAGTAATGCAAACAGCATTTTAAAAGGCCATGAACTTACTCACTGGAAATTGAAATAAATAAAGGCAATTACTCATCACTTATGCTCTAAAATGGATAAAATTGAGGGTTTTATAATTGCCATGGACACCTTGAGACACATGCAACATGAAAATTCTGCCCAACAAACAAATAAGGCCTTGAAGATAACACATGAGAAGGGAATGCAAAGTATACAACCTGATCCTCATGAGAGGGACTTGATTACACAATCAGCAGGTGTTATATCTGAGCCCATGAAGTGCAATTGCGAGAATGACCTGAGGGAAATCAAAACATCGATAACAGCATTAAATGATACAATCATTTCACACGTGGTAAATAAGGCACACCTTCCATATACACCGATCAGTCCAACTGCGGCAGTGCAATCTTTTGACAGACCTGATAGTCCATCAACACTGTTAGAAGAAATTGAAAAACAAAAAAAGGTAGACAATGAAATGCAATCTAATGAATCAACATCTTCCTTCATGTCTCGTCGAGCAAAAAGGTTGCATTTAAGAGCCGTTAAAAGACTCGCCAAAAGAAGAAGAGAGGCTGCATTATCCAAGAAGGAATTAAAATTAAACGGCATGGAATTAATTCCTACTCCTGATATTGCAGACGATGAGCATATTGACTTCGAACAACTGTCTAAAGAAAGTCAAGATGCTCTCTCAACTGAAACCGGGGTTATACCGGTTATAGAAAGTAGGGATGGTGATAATGTTTTGCTAAGTAAGGAAGCTGTTCATGGCAATATGGGCATGATAAAACCTAGCAATTCAACACGGACAAAAGTAAACCAAACCATAATTAATAAATCAGTAGTGTTTCGAAAAACAGGTACTATTATTACAAAGGAGCATTTACTACAGGAAAAAGGAAATGAGATTGCCAATATGGACGCAAAAATAGAAACCTTTACCAGGCCTATTCTCACTAAATACTTTCCTACTGTAGGTAGATGCTGCACGTCTAAAACTCAAAAGGAATTCTCTGACACATGTGACAATGCTTCTCCGAAAACACCTATAAGGAGATCATACAGTGAGATATGCGCTAATGCTCAGAAAAATAGGATTAACACGTGTAATCAAGGTTCTCCGAGTAAAGAAAAACAGCCTGAAGTAGGAAATAGTAAAGGTACTACTACTAAAGTGATGAGTGAAGAATCTTTAAGGCCTGTTGATGAACCACCAAAAAATAATAATAATAATCTTATCATGAGAAATGGCAAGGGGAAGGTGACCACAGTGGATATAGTACCCTCATACAGCCATTTTGCTAATTGTGAAACTAATAAGGTGAATAAGATGAATCATATGAGTATTCCTCATTCCCCCAGTTACATACTGATCCATGGTCCCGCATTAAGCAGGTCTCTGTCTGAGAAGCAACCAAACATGGATCATCATTATAATGAGGAGCACTCCTTATTTGAATTCAACCAAACGGCTTCTACTACTAGCAGATCATTGCCAATTCAGTTGTCGCATGGGAACATTAGTGTTCTCCCGAAGGCAATTGTCTCAAAAGATTCAGTAACACCTACAAACATTATTGGACCTCAGAATACGGAATCTGAAAGACAGCATATTATCGGATTTGTGGGTGATGCAAGGGAGCTGGGAGGGAATTGTATCAATCGCTCCTTTATCTTCTCTGTATTCTGAGGAATACCACAATTGAGAAACATTAATTCTGAAGACATTAGTAGGGTTTCCTTGGCAAGGGTTAACAATCACAGGGCAATTTGCTATCTTAGCTCAGAAGCAATAATGAAATTTATTGGTTTTAGTCGTGAGGAACTAAGAAACGAGGGCTTGGTGCTGTCTATCTTTGACTACGAGGTAGACGCTAACGAATTCTTAGAAGTCCAAGGCAAGGATGCTTTAAAGGAAATGGTAGTAGGCAGTCTTAATACGCAATCTGAGGAAGTCTTGGAAAATAAAATGTTAGAAATATTGAAATCAATAGCCACTGTGAAAGAGTTACCCTGGCTGGAACCCATGCTTTCGACGATTTTATGTCCAAAAATATCTCATTCCGCCACATAGCCACCCAATAAGATATGGATGAAAATTATATCTTGGAATTCCTGTGGATATATAAATCTAATGAAATGGTACTCTTCACTAACACTTGAAGAGCAACCAGCAATTATAATTGCTCAAGAAACGATGAAAATTGAACCAGTTCAGATTCCTGGTTACTTGACCTATTCTTCGCCCGCAAAGAAATCCTTGCAAGGGCGTCCATCTGGAGGTTTCGTGGTTGCAGTCAAAATATCTCTCCAGGTTGAAGCGGAATTGGTATGGGAATCCGCTAGTATATTGGGGATTCATTTTAAAATACCCTCAAGCATGCATTCCTCGTTACTGATAATCTCATTATATTGGAACCCTGCTACGCTAACAATTGATGAGATGTTAGACGAATTGGATGCATGTTTGTTGTATACATCTGACAGGTGCCACTCCTGGGAAATCATAATAGGAGGTGATTTTAATTGTGACTGCCGGGAATCAAATGAAATCCAAGTACGTAATTTCTCCTCTTCTTCTCGTAATAGAGGAGCTAAATTTAGAGAGGTTCTCACGGATTGGGACATGGATTTGATGGTCAGCAATGATACGAAATCTGGAAAGACATGGGCACGAGGCACGATGAACTCCATGATAGACTATATATATGTCTCTCATAATCTCACAATGCAAATGGCACCATTAGTAATAGGTAAAATTGAGAGGGGTGATCATGCTCAACTTTTCACAGCTATTCAAATGGAATGTCAAATACTCACCCCAAATATAGCATTGGCTGCGGTTGAAATTAATCGATCTTATCATTCTATCAGATGGAATCAATGGTTGTGTAACTATGTTGTAAAGCAAATGTTTTCAGAAATGGAGAGGTTTAAACACTTGGAGGGCGAATTGGAAAATATTTCTTGTATGCACTATTCTGAAATAGTTCACAATGCACTAGAACGGTTTTCCAAAACACAAAACAATGGGAAAAACATCCATCCATATGATCATAAATGTAAATTATTAAAAAGGGATAAAAACAGGGAGTTGAGAGTTTTGAAGAGAAGCAATCGGGGTACCGAGATTTACAAGGCAAGGCGGAATAAAATTATATCCGTATACAAGCAAAATATAAGATTTGCTCGCATCATACGACATAATGAAGTAAACTGTGAATTAATTTGCGCCATTGTGTCTCATGACACGTGCGTAATTTGGCGCACCTTGAAATCTGACAATAAATGTACTACATTGATCTCTCCCAATTGTATCCCTGAGCAGATATGGCAAAGATTTATCAAGTACAAATACCAATTGCCTTGCAATTTACGAGGTATTCCGGATGTTTTTCTGGATTATTACAACATCCCAAAGCTTAAGTGGAATGACAATGATATTATATGGGCAATTTCAAGGATGTCTTATTCAAAAGCTGCAGGCCCAGACGGCCTTCCTCCATGTTTATATAAGGCGGACCCAGGGCTTTGGACGCACATTATTAAAAACAAATTTGAGAATATTATTAAGTCTGGGGATGTGCCACCCTCATGGCGAACAGCAAATATTGTACCCATTTTTAAAAAAGGTGATCCATCTCGCCCCGAGAATTATCGACCAATATCATTGATTGATACTGAGGCAAAGATCTTCTCGATTCTTCTATTACATGAGCTTGAGAGAGTAATCGGGTCTAATTGCTTATATTCGAAATATCAAACCGGATTCAGGAAGAATATGAGCACTACTCTCAACGCCTTCATCATATCACATGTCATTGCCGGAGCTAAAGAAAAAAATGCAAACCCGGTCTATATTGCAATGATAGATATGAGTGCAGCCTTCGATACTGTTGTCTGTAATCTGCTGTGGTACAAATTGATTAAAATAGGGATTCCAACTGTATTGATATACTGGCTTATCAAGTTACATAAGGATACCTAATACAGAATTAGAATCTCTCCGGAAGGTGGAACCACTGCCCCGATCTGCACCGAAGTTGGACTGAAACAGGGTTGCAATTTAGCTGCTACCCTCTTCAATCTTTATCTGTCTGACCTAGGTAAGAATTGGGAAAATGGGAATTTATTTTCCGTTAAGGTTGGGACCATGCAACTAAAATGGATTGCCTTTGCAGACGATATTATTTTATTTGACCCGACTCCGGCAGGTTTACAATCCAAACTTTCATTATTCGAGTCATTTGCAAAGGCACATAATCTATCTCCCAACCCAGCCAAAACAGCCATTATGAGATTTGGAGTAAAATCCAAAAGAGGCAATTTTACATGGAAAATATCGGAAACACGAATTTGTCGTGTCGAAAGTGCTATCTATTTGGGGTATAATTTATCAGCCCTAAATTCTGTTAACTCATGGTCTGTAATCATTAAAAACAAGACACGCCCCTTACTATCCCAAATAAAAAAGATATTTACAAAATACTGTATATTTTCTTTAACCCCGCTAATAGAACTTATGACACTAAAACTTGAAAGTGTCATACTCTATACTCTAGACGTCTGCTTATGTGATATGACAATTATGCTGGACAGCCTACAGGGCACCATTTTGAAATCTGCAATGTTTATACCGATGTCGGTTCCCAACGCTATCATTAGACATGAATTAGGATTGGTTTCTCTTTCAACTCGATGGAAATGGAGACAATTGTCTAACTTTGTTAAGATCCATTATCCACCTCCCAATTCATTGTATATAGATATGAATAAAATGTTGGGCGCCCAATTACCTAAATCCCTTTCTGTTTATCAATTAAAAATGCAACAAATTTTGGATAATGTTAACATCACTATTGAAGATGTACAACATCGCCCGTGTTTTGCTAAAAAAAAGCTTTTTGAAATGGATTGGTGCGTAACTATTGACCTAATTAAGAGTTATAGTTTGTACAAGGAATATGGAACATACTTGAAACATCGTACTCCTCGATACAAACATAGTACGCTATTTCCTTGCGAACGCACTCGAAAGGCATACATTCGTTTTAGATTCAATGTCTATCATACAAGAGAGAGAATTAAGTATTGGAAAGTGATTGAATCAAACGGCTATGTGGGTTGTCGTTTCAACGAATGTAATGAACCTTATGAAACTTTGAAACATCTAATATTGTATTGACCGCATTTAAAAAAAATAAGGACACTAAAATGTATGAAATTTGTAAATGCTGAATTTGATGATTGCCTCGAAATATTATGGTGTAGAATGATGTAAGGATCACACAAACCATTAATTTATGAACTAGTAAGCTATTGTAATTATATTGAGAATGAATTAGAGCTTAATAATATTTGATTGAATTGTATGATTTTAAGATTTTGTAAAGGTTTTTACATGAAAGTGTTTTTATGTAATTGAACCAAATGCAAATAAAGAGGAAAAAAAAACTCAATGAAAAGACAGGCTACTTGACATTCCTGTATGTAAATCACTAGTATGAAAGATGCATATTTAAAGTGTATGTTGCAAGTTTCACTTCAGTAGTATTTCTATTGCATTATGTTATGGGGGCAATCCCTCTTACCCACTTCCACACACCCGACCCTTTCTCCCACACCTCCAATGCCTTAAAACTCAATTATAAATTAACCATTTCCACACACCTTAAATAAATGCTGCAAAACTGTTCTTCATCAAATGCAAAGAAATGGTTGTGTGAGGTGGTTGCATAGCTTCTGAGGTATCCTCTAGTTTGGTGGAGAGATCTCCTTGTTAGCAAGCTAGTTATGTGTAACTATAAATACCATTTAATCTTCTAAAGTGTCTTGGGTAACATTCACCACCCCAAAGGGGCAGAGGGAATACACAAACATACACCTCTTTGTCGGGTTTGACGAGATTGAAGTCTGATACCATTTGTTTTGATAATTATTTTCAGGTAGCTGATGAATCCATTGACAATATAGACCATCAGCTGTAATACCGTATTTGTATGAACTATACTACCTTATGGATCATTATTTTCCACCAATATCTGAATTAGTTCATAAATAAGGATTCCTCATGGTGCTGGGTGTAGACGTAGTCCTTGTTTCAGGAGAATATTATTTAAATTGATAACAGTTTCTGCATTAGAGAATATGCATCTTTTTTCAAATTTTGACAGATAAAGCAAATTGTCTGATATGTTATGGGAGTGTAAACACATTTACCTGGACTTTAACTGCACACTGGGCAGCATTTGTGCAGATCAGCCTACGTTTTCTATTGGGTTACACTTTATTCTTTATCACAATTTAATGAGAATTAAATCCAAATGAAGTATTTATTTCCCAATGTAAAAATAATACACAACATGTATCACAATCCAATAATTAGGGTTCAATTTCTATATCCAACTGTTATCATCAGAATACTCAGGCTAGGGAAAAGGTGTTTAGAATCAGCAGTATAAAGACTGGATTCCCATATATTTAGAAGATTATATGAAAGAAAGCATGTTCTGATCGTTTTGCAGTTGACTTGGCAGTTGTTCACTGATTATGCTGTTTTCATGAGTTAAACATGCTTTGGAGAGAACATCACTTTATTGCTGTTATTTTGAATTGGAAAGAATGCTTATTCTTCCTTTTTTAGAAGAATATCGAAACTGCTTAGCTAGCTTATATTCTGAATTATCAATCAGTTGCCCCTAAAACTCCTTGTAGGGTCCAGCATGGAGAACCACTCGGCATTGGGTGAAAGATTTATTTTTAAAGGTTGTGTTGAATTTCCATCAATGCCATTATATTTATTTAAAGTATTGATGGTGATAATGGAGTTATGATTATTTCTTAAATGGATTGTATCTTGTTAAGGAAGCTGCATGAATAGCTGCACCATTGGCTCTTACATACTTGGCACTCCTCTGTAGCTTGATCACTTAGCAGGTTTGAGTCCAGGGGAACTGTTACATGAAATAAATCAAGGGTGAGAGCCTTTGAAGGAAGTCATTACCCAGTATGTTGTGCCCATGGGAGCCACAATGTCCACCAATTGTATGAGCTGGTGTGCCCCTATTTTTTTTCCACTTTTGTGGTTCCATCCACAGGAATTTCTTTACCACCAACATTGTATTTTAGAGCTATGCAGTGATTCTCACCCCTCTTTTGGTTCAAGGTGTTGAGTACTTTCCATGGGATCAAGGTTGACTGAAACCTTGCATCCATGAGAGCCAATGATTCACTGGTAGATGTCATATTCGGTGTCCGTGGGCATTTTCCACCAACGCCAAGTCAGGCATGTACAATTTGTATTCATTAAACAAAGTTCTTTTTATGAAACTGGGACATGCCAGTTTAACAGTATCAATTACATATAAGCCCCCCTCACCTTTCAGCAAAAGAAAGACATGGGTTGAAATAATCAAACCAATGTAATATATCAAACAATTATACATCTTTCCCATTCTCTTTCAAATCTCAATATCGATGATTACTAGAATGATGAATGATCATACACTGGTTAACCGTAGCTGTGTTTAACTTGAATGTAGACATTTTAAAGCACACACATTTGGTTTACCCTGAGTGCACATTCACCATTTGTACTAAGCTGAATGAGGATTCAGGACAAAGCTCCCATGTTTTAGGAAACAAAATTAAATCAGAACATTCCTGCATATCTAAATATCTGTATTTTACATGTATTTTAAATAAACACCTCTCCCTTAATCATTTGTCATGTCAGTATTACAAACAGCATTTTAGTAAACTCAATTAAAAGGCATGCTACTTCACATAGCAGCATTTAACTCACATGTATGAGATATGCATATTTAAAGTGTATGTTTTCTCGTTTCCCTTCTGTATTATTTCTACTGCATGAATGTGTAGAAATGCAAATTTGTCATTTTTCAATTGGCAGTTTAAAGCGGGAAAAAGGGTGGCAGTAAGAAAAACATTTCCCTACTTCCTACAGTGGCTCAGAGCCAGTAACAGAACCCTGTTCAGTGATATAACCAGGGCATTACTTCAATTATTTAGTTTTTCTAGGCATGTGCAAGTGAGGCATTGTATGGCTCCCATTCTGTACTTGACCATTACAGACAAGTAGTCGGGCATCTCCCAATGTACACATCATTTTGGTCTATTTGATGAAATCCATATGTACATAAGCATCTCTGTTTCTGAAGTATTTCCTAATTTCCCATGATATCCAGTCAATTGAGATATACCGCCTCAGTTCTTTCACATAAAAAAGGGGCTGGGATTTAATCTATTTCCCTTTATAGTATATTTCCCATATAATTATATTTTCCCTGGCATTACACGTACATAGGAATTCCACGTGGCTGTCTTGCAGAGAGTTTGGTATTCTCTCAATAACTGGTTTAATGTTCCCCTTCTAGAAACAGATGGGCATCAGTCAACAAGATTGGTCAACTCCCCTCCACTGTCTGGTTTCTCTCCTTCCGAATAAGGCCTGGCTGCTTGCTTTTTCAACTTGGAAAGGCCTCAGTTGAACTCCATGTAAGACCCTTTTACAGAGGTCTACAAAACATCCAAAATTAGTTCAAGGGAAGACAAGCTAGTCAGTTCTCCTTCCGGGTCTTATCAATTATCCTTTCGATATTCTTCTTCCAGTCAATCCCTCTGAGTCAGTGAGTGTGCTAGTGAAGCAATATCTTGGTTTGCAGGTTTTTAGATTAGAAATCACTCCCTTTAGCGGTGTGTACCATTTCACTATCCTGATTGATTAGTACATGTGATTAGACAGTGTTCCAAAAGTGACAATAGACTAAACAATCCCCTTTGTACTCATTGGGCATATTAATGAGGAGGACATTATAATGGAGTCACTTCTAAACCCAGTTTTCCTGCCATTTGATGTGATGTCCTCCTCGAAATGTATACATGAAAAAAGTGTACATCTAAATTGCATAATAAAGCACATATAAAAACAATAATATGTTTCACCCTGAACACTTTTAAAAAATGTACATCATTTCCACAACATTACGATCAGAAAATATTCCAGAAAATTAGATCCCATATGTCAAATGTAAAGATGCATTTTTTCTTATTTAATAATATAGTAAATTGTAGTTGCATGTCCTGACCTGGCAGCATGCCATTTGGTGTGGCTTCTTTGAAGCTCAGAGCAGGACCATTCATGATCCCTGAGAGGCCACATCATCACATGACTAGTTCTTTGATTCTCTATTACTGAAAGCTATTTGATGACGCAGCTCTGCAACCATTCACTGATTACAACAATTTGGTGCCATAGATGTCAGACTGCAGGTCTGTGCATACATGAATTATATCCCCTACAAGAAGACCTGCTTGATGGAAGTTGCTGATTACTTGGGGCATTTCTACTGGAAGCTCTTGTTCTGAGAATGTACTCCTTGTATTTTTTAGGGCATCTGTTGTTCTCCCAAAACTATTCCTACAACAAAGAGAGCATTTGGCCCATATTGAATCCAGTGAGTGTCATAAAGTGTAAAGCTCTGCTTCAAAGGTCACAGTTTTCACTTGCCTTGGAAACATACACCCCCAAGACTGTGGCTGGAGTTAGGGAAATGCAATTCCACTCTCTAGCTAATGCTGTTGTTTTCACTCACAAATGTAGCATTTACAATCATTATTTTTTCACATTGCAATATTATAGCTTTATCTTTAAAGAGGGGCAACTTTAGAACACATGTTGCCATCTGGCTCTTGTTGATAAAGATTTGCTCTTTAAGTCTCTGTGAGTTTATTTTATTTTGCAATGCTGATTTTCAGCCATGCAAAAAAGAAAGCAAAAATGATGTAGGCAAACATGTTGCATTTGTCCATAAAATGCAGTGCCTTTCATCCCAGATTATTTTTTTGTGTGCATTTATATAGCGCTATGAACCCTCAGGCAGTGCTGCTTTTTTATTATCCACAGTGTGTGGTGCTCATTTATCAACCTCAGAAGGATGAAAGGCTGGGTTTTGGCCTTCCGGGATTCGAACCTGCATCAGCGAGCTTGACACTGATGTCAAAGCAAGCGATCTACTTGCTGTGCTTTCTGGCCAGACATTCAACACTCTCCATTTAATGTAGATTGCTGTATACTCCCATGCAGCTTAAAGGAATGATTGTTGTTCCTTGTCATTTACTGTAGACACATACACTTTAGTTCTAGCTGATCAGCTGGCATTACATTTCCTCACATGTTTCTTTAAAACATTTTGCACAGGATGCAGTCCATATATTTATTTTTTAATGTAGTTTTACTTCCCATCACTTCCTTTTGTATAGATTCCCCTGTATAATTCCCCCCCCCCCTTGTTCTTACTCCTTGCCACAGAAAAGGGGGGAGGACAAGGGCATTGTTTCTCCTGGGTTATATCTAGATACCTATGGACTTCTACTATATCTTCTTCCTGTTTAGGGCATGATGGAGGTTGCTTTTCTGGATCTTGACCCCTCTACAGTCTTTCCTTGGAGAGGATCCTTCCCTGTCCTTCAGGGCCTTTAAAGAATTACCTGGTTATTTCACTAGTGAGATAGATAGAAAAGCTGGTTTAATAACACATTAAATAAAATATGATTCCAATATGACATTTATGCTTTAATTTGTATAATAATGATATTGTCATCCAATCATTCCCTTGCACTCTAATTTTGTGACTTACTAGTTAATTTCCCCTTTTAGTCATTTTATTTTTCTGTTCTCCAGGTTATTTCTTCAGAATTGTCCTCAACCCTTACTTCGGATGGCTCCTCAATCATTCTTAAAGCTGGTTGAGTGTGACAGCTTTTCATCTGTTTCCAGTTTTCCTCAATCAGATTTCCTTTTGGGCCACAGTTCTTATAGGTGACATGAAAAATCTTATCATTGATCGGAAAATCATCTCACCAAGATGGTAATAAGCTTTTTTCCCTTGGCTTGCTTCCTTTAAATATTATAGAGATACATTATGTCACCTACCTAATAGTCCCTTTTTGTTGCTTTAAGGTCATGAAATATCCTCATCCCTTTAACAGATCTCTCCAGATTGTGTTGGGCATAAACATGCTGTAAGTGTCTTCTGAGATTCTCAATGTATTAATGTGTAGCTGAAGCATTTATAAATGTCTGCTCCTGAGTTTGGTAAAGCAGGTGTTGAGGTAATAGCATTTTACATCCTGTCATTATTTCAAATGGATATATGTTGGTGACAAAAGAAAGTGTAGATCCAAGGAGCATCAGGACAAGTGGCAATTGGATCCCCAACCTTGGTCCAGAATCTACCACAAACGTCTTCAAGATAGTCACCATTGTTTTGTTGTATCTCTCCACACCCACACTCAATACTGGGTGGTAGGTGATGTGGTGTTTTTTTTTCACTTTTGAACAGGCGGGAAGAGGTGGGCGCTACCCCAATTTTAATATATGTCAGAGCATCCTCACTTGCCATGCTCACTTGCAGTAAACATATAATGATAATGCACCAAATTTGTCAAACACAGCCCAGTGGCTGTGTTTATTAGGGAAAAGACGCCACTCTGTGGGTGATTATTCTTTGTTAGGTTTGAAAATAAACACAAATGTGTGTACTCTCAGTTTGGCATCACCTGGCTGATTGCCAGATATTGGATGTGACTAAAAGGCACAGTTTTTAATGGTGTGACAAATTTTCCAACACAGTTTACCATAACATAGCATATTGCCCAATATGGTATGACATACTCAGTTACCAATATAACATCACATATCAATTAGGCTGTAGCATACCAATTCATGGAATAATTAGCGCGGCGCAAGTGAGCAAAAAAGTGCGAATCGCAGTGGAATAGCGAAAATCGCAGTGCAATTGCGAAAATCGCACGAAAAGCAGCGCACGTCGATTCATGGAAGGCCGTGCGCGAGAAAACCAGCGGATGTGCGATAAAAAAGTGCGCGGCGCACGTTGGCGCACAGGCCATCTAACAGCGTGCGCTAGGTCACAGCGAAAATCGCACAGGCCACAGCGAAATTCGCACATAGCGCGGCGCACGCAACAAAAGTAGGCGGAACACGGGCGTAACACTCGGAATGGGGAACAACTTGCCAAAACGTGGGCGTCACGGGGGAAGTACAGGGCACAAGTGCGCGGAACGCCCACACGCTCGCCTACAACACGTATTCATGGAATAGAATAGGGCAAAGAAGCGCACGCTCAAACCAGCGCACAGGCACAAACACGACCGCCACAAGAAAGCAGGCGGTAGCGTCTCTGCGGCTGTAAGAAATGTGCGCCAAAAGGTGCGCCAACAAATAGCACCTAAATACTGCCATGATGAATGTCCCATACTGTGGCCCTCCAGGAAAAATTGCGTGCAAAGGGGTACCCACAAACACGGACACCCGCTGACAAAAAATACGTGTGCGTGTATACCGGGGTGCGCGGGAAGTCTAACACGCGATTTCAGCAGGGTACGTGCATCACAGGGGTTCGCGTGAAGTTATTCACGCGATCGGGCCTGGGGGAGCGGGCTATGTGTATTTCAGGGGTTCGTGTGAAGTTTCACACGCGATCGGGTCTGGGGGAGCGGGCTACGTGTATTACAGGGGTTCGCGTGAAGTTCCTCACGCGATCGGGCCTGGGGGAGCGTGCTACGTGTATTTCAGGGGTTCGCGTGAAGTTCCTCACGCGATCGGGCCTGGGGTAGCGGGCTACGTGTATTACAGGGGTTCGCGTGAAGTTCCTCACGCGATCGGGCCTGGGGGAGCGTGCTACGTGTATTTCAGGGGTTTGCGTGAAGTTCCTCACGCGATCGGGCCTGGGGTAGCGGGCTACGTGTATTACAGGGGTTCGCGTGAAGTTCCTCACACGATCGGGCCTGGGGGAGCGGGCTACGTGTATTCCAGGGGTGCGCGTGAAGTTCCACACGCGAATAGCCTGGGCGCGTGTATTTCAGGGGTGCGCGGGAAGTTCCACACGCGAATAGCCTGGGGGCGCGTGTATTCCAGGGGTGCGCGTGAAGTTCCACACGCGAATAGCCTGGGCGCGTGTATTTCAGGGGTGCGCGGGAAGTTCCACACGCGAATAGCCTGGGCGCGTGTATTTCAGGGGTGCGTGGGAAGTTCCACACGCGAATAGCCTGGGCGCGTGTATTTCAGGGGTGCGCGGGAAGTTCCACACGCGAATAGCCTGGGCGCGTGTATTTCAGGGGTGCGCAGGAAGTTCCACACGCGAATAGCCTGGGGGCGCGTGTATTTCAGGGGTGCGCGGGAAGTTCCACACGCGAATAGCCTGGGCGCGTGTATTTCAGGGGTGCGCGGGAAGTTCCACATGCGAATAGCCTGGGCGCGTGTATTTCAGGGGTGCGCGGGAAGTTCCACACGCGAATAGCCTGGGCGCGTGTATTTCAGGGGTGCGTGGGAAGTTCCACACGCGAATAGCCTGGGGGCGCGTGTATTTCAGGGGTGCGCGGGAAGTTCCACACGCGAATAGCCTGGGCGCGTGTATTTCAGGGGTGCGCGGGAAGTTCCACACGCGAATAGCCTGGGCGCGTGTATTTCAGGGGTGCGCGGGAAGTTCCACACGCGAATAGCCTGGGGGCGCGTGTATTTCAGGGGTGCGCGGGAAGTTCCACACGCGAATAGCCTGGGCGCGTGTATTTCAGGGGTGCGTGGGAAGTTCCACACGCGAATAGCCTGGGCGCGTGTATTTCAGGGGTGCGCGGGAAGTTCCACACGCGAATAGCCTGGGGGCGCGTGTATTTCAGGGGTGCGCGGGAAGTTCCACATGTGATTTGACAGTGTGGGTCCTCCCAGGTGTACCCTGTACACCCTCCACGGCCCCTGCAGGCAGCCCACACCACAGGGGACTACCCTGCATCCCTGGTCATGTCCCGCAGGCAGCCCACCCACCATGGGCATGCCCCCCAGCAAAGGCACATGTCTCCTTGAACTAATGAACACCAACTCATGTCCCCTTGCACCCCCACCCCCCAGCACTGTGGGGCACCTGCCAGCAGGCCCCCACCCATGTCCAACTCATGTCCCCCACCACCCCCACCCCCCAGCACTGTGGGGCACCTGCCAGCAGGCCCCCACCCATGTCCAACTCATGTCTCCCACCACCCCCACCCCCCAGCCACCAGGGTCACCCTCCACCAGGCCCCCACTCATGTCTCCCACCACCCCCACCCCCCAGCCACCAGGGGCACCCTCCACCAGGCTCCCACTCATGTCTCCCACCACCCCCACACCCCAGCAGTGCAGGGTCACCCTCCACCAGGCCCCCACTCATGTCACCCACCACCCCCACCCCCCAGCCACCAGGGGCAGCCTCCACCAGGCCCCCACTCATGTCACCCACCACCCCCACCTCCCAGCCACCAGGGGCACCCTCCACCAGGCCCCCACTCATGTCTCCCACCACCCCCAAACCCCAGCAGTGCAGGGGCAGCCTCCACCAGGCCCCCACTCATGTCACCCACCACCCCCACCCCCCAGCCACCAGGGGCACCCTCCACCAGGCCCCCACTCATGTCTCCCACCACCCCCACACCCCAGCAGTGCAGGGTCACCCTCCACCAGGCCCCCACTCATGTCACCCACCACCCCCACCCCCCAGCCACCAGGGGCACCCTCCACCAGGCCCCCACTCATGTCTCCCACCACCCCCAAACCCCAGCAGTGCAGGGGCAGCCTCCACCAGGCCCCCACTCATGTCTCCCACCACCCCCAAACCCCAGCAGTGCAGGGGCAGCCTCCACCAGGCCCCCACTCATGTCACCCACCACCCCCACCCCCAGCCACCAGGGGCACCCTCCACCAGGCCCCCACTCATGTCTCCCACCACCCCCAAACCCCAGCAGTGCAGGGGCAGCCTCCACCAGGCCCCCACTCATGTCACCCACCACCCCCACCCCCCAGCCACCAGGGGCACCCTCCACCAGGCCCCCACTCATGTCTCCCACCACCCCCAAACCCCAGCAGTGCAGGGGCACCCTCCACCAGGCCCCCACCCATGTCCAATCCATGCCCCCTGCACCTGGGTCCCAACATTCCCCAATCATGTCCGTAATGCCCATCCTCCCCTGCCAAAAGGCCCAACCATCTATCACACCCACCCACATATCGAAGGCAATTACATGTTACACCCCCAATTTAAATAATGCAATTGAACACATGTCTGTCACACACAATGGCTGCAAGTGAATGACAAAACACCCAACATGACATGCCTGAAAGCAATGAGATGATACGACACATTGAAGAATCAAAAAAAATATGTATTGAACAGCAAGTAGAATGGAAATGAAATAAGAAAAAACACAAAGCAAATCAAACAAAACAAGATGAATGTCCAAGAAAATAATCTGAAAAATTAAAATAAGCCAATGAAGAACCATGAAGAAGATCATCCTGGGTCCATGAGCCCAACCAAATTAAACCTAACTATGACTACTAACTAAAAACTGAACTATATACAAAAAAGTGGTGCATTGTCCAATCGCAACCAAAAAAAAATCAAAAAAACAAAGGAAACCTAACCCTAACTATACAACTATATACAAAGGCAGCGGGCTATTCGGACGGCTCACTGGTTGTTGTCATGGGCCAGGGCATCATCGAACTCCTGGTCAATGGCTTGGAGGCGGGCATGTTCCCTGGCCCCGAGGTCCCGCAGGGATAACGCAGTGTCAAGCTCAAACTCCCTGTGAAGACCCTCGAGGCACTCAGCCCGCCTCAGCGCCCTCCGCATGGAGTCCTCCGCCCTGACCATCGTGAGCCGTTCCTCCTCTGCCCGCTGCCGCTCCGCACCTATCCGCTGGCACAACCGCTCCCACATGGAAGCCACTCCCATTCCAGGGTTCTCCTGCCCTCCGGCCGATGCCTGCACCCCTGATGTTGATGGCCCCGAGCCATGATGCCTCCCACGTTGAGCCTGCTGCTGCCTCCGACGCAACTGCCTGTGCCAGCACGACGGCATCCAGGCTGATGGAAACCACCGACGCCGTCGTGCACGTGCCCTGCCCGATGATGCCGTCACATCCTCCATCTGCTGGGGTCCAGTTGCTGTGGTGTCCACCCCTGCTGGATCTCTGACTCCCGACTGTGGCAGGGATGGGATCCCCACCAGGCTGGCTGCATTGGTCGGGGCAGGTCCACAGGGGGCCCTGGTGGCATCTGGGCTGGAAGACGGCAAGGAGAACGACTGGTGGATAGCCTGCACAGAGGAGGAGAGGGCCGCCACATTGGCCAACACATGCAGGAAACCCCCGAACATGGCCGATCCCAATTGGGCCACGTCGGCACGGTGCACTTCGTGATGACGTGCGTGCTCCTCCCGGGAAGCACGCACGGCATCACGAATCACAGCCGTGCGCATCGCGACCCCAATCAGGACCTTCTCCGCACGGCCAGGGGTTCCCACGTCCGCAGGTGGAGGGGAGTCAGGTGACATGGACATCCCCTCTACCTGCGGACAGGCCTGGGACGGGGCATCCCTGCTGGTGCATGGTGGTGCACTCACAGGGTCAGGGACAGCGACATGCACAGGCCCCTCCACGGTGACCTGTGCTGCCTCCTGCCCCTGGCCCTGGACTGCACCACTTGCACCAGCAGGGATGCCCCCACCAGGCCCCATGTGTGCCCCAGTGGCGGCCTCCTCCTCCTCTGTGCAAACCACCAACCTGGATGGCTCCTCACTGTCTCCCACCGTAGCAGGCCCCTGTGGGGGCTCACCTACCCCTTCCGCTGCAGCCGTGGGGGCATCCCCGCCGCCTTGCTCCACAGCGCCGTCTCCGCCCTCTTCTTCACTAGCCGCTGCGTAGAGGGAGACAAAGAACACAAGCATCAGGGCACTGTACAATGGTCCCCTAGACAGGAAGCAATAGCAGATGAGCACCACTGTCAAAGTACACTTCCATCATGTCCCTCCACAACACATGGGTCAGTCCAGGCAAAACACACACAGTAACAGGCATGGTGCATGCCATGGACATTTCCATGCATGTCCAATGGACTCTTGAAACATTCAATGATATGTAACTCACATGCATCATGGCTCATGCCTATCACATGCACACACTTCACCTCAGTCACATCCATCTGGCCCCAAACACACCAAACACAGCAGATACAAGGGTAATTTGGCTGCTTTACTGAATCTGTGCATTGTCACACACATGTGTCATGCATCCATGGCATGCACAAGTCACAGACACGCAGGTCAGGCACACAGACATGGCTACCATATATGTACCTGGCATCAGCACCCATCCCTCACCCCCACCCATGTCCAGGTACAGAGATTGGCATGCTCTCATGTTCAAAATCTGCATAGGGCTCCCCATGCGGCATTTCAACACATGCAACAACCATGTGCATCACACATCACTGGTCGCACATGCATTACCATGATGTCCCTGCACACATACATGCATACATGGCCTATGGCACACATACAGGCAAGTATCATAGAACCAGCACACCGCAACATGCCCTGTCTCACACAGTAATGCATGGACACTTACCGCTCAACTCCAGACGGGCCTCCCTCTCAAGGATCTGGGCGTGGAGTGCTGGGCGTACGCGTTCCAGGACCCTCATCTGGATGGAACTCATGCGGCCCCGGCCCCCCTCCACGAGGCGCCGGGCCTTCACAAGGGTCCTGGACCTCAAGTCCTCCCAGCGCTTCTTGATCTTCAGGACGTCGCGGGTTGCCACCCCCTCCGCGTTGATGGCAACCACACAGTCGGCCCAGATCCTCTGCCGTCCTTCCTTGCTGGCGCGGGACGATCCAAAGAGGGCATCATACTGCCCCAGGACATGCTCCACCAGGACACCAACTTCGGTGACAGTGAAGCTGGTGCCCCTCTGCCCCTCTGGCCTGGGGTTGCCACTGGTGCCAGATGTGGAAGTGCCCGACATGGCAACCCCAGAGGCAGGAGTGGGTGGGCAACTGGGTCCTGGGGCTGGGCTGTGGAGCGATGTAATCCCAGTCGGGAGTCTTCAGTTCCAGCAGGGGTGGACACAGCAACTGGACCCCTGCAGATGGCTGATGTGCAGGCACCAAATGGCAGGGCACGGTGGCAGCAGGCAGGCAGGCAGGCAGGCAGCAGCAGATGGCACGTGGGAGGCTGCTCGGGGCACTGGGGGGCAGTAACTCGGCCTTCTGGGCAGGAGCGTGGTCTTCCGTGTGTTTTCGCGTGGCCAGCTTGATACGGAGTGATTTGGCACGTGAAAATCCTGCACGTCAGCATGAAATCCGAGGAAAGGCCCTTAGCGCGTAAGCGCCTCAGCACGCACACGCGATTCTATTGGACCAGAGTCCCTCAGCGCGTAAGCGGGTCTGTGACGTGACCCTCATGGGTGTTCCCCACTCAGCACGTGATGACGGGGCACACGTGGAGATACTGCACGTCAGAGTGTCACCGCGTGTAATTGGACAAAAGTGCGCGTACACGCGATTGGCCTATGTACGTGTATTTAATGGGTGCGCAGGCACTTACACACGCAAGTACGTCAGCGAACCTGTATCCCGTGGTGCGTGTGAATTTCCACACGCTATTGGACTGGGAACTGGATTCCAGGGGTGCGCGGGTCACACGCTGTATCCCGTGGTGCGTGTGAATTTCCACACGCTATTGGACTGGGAACTGGATTCCAGGGCTGCGCGGGTCACACGCTGTATCCCGTGGTGCGTGTGAATTTCCACACGCTATTGGACTGGGAACTGGATTCCAGGGGTGCGCGGGTCACACGCTGTATCCCGTGGTGCGTGTGAATGTCCACACGCTATTGGACTGGGAACTGGATTCCAGGGGTGCGCGGGTCACACGCTGTATCCCGTGGTGCGTGTAAATTTCCACACGCTATTGGACTGGGAACTGGATTCCAGGGGTGCGCGGGTCACACGCTCGCCTAGAACACGCGCAAAGCATAAATTTGCGGACTTTAACAAGAACAAGCTCAGACGCCAGGATGAACATACCGTTCCTAGCAGCAGTGGCAGTGGGCTACCAAAGGAGGAGGAGGAGGATAGTCAGGGCCAGAATATTCACACCCAGAACCAGCCTTTTCGGGATGCCTGATGACCAGGTGTATGGGAGGTACAGGTTTCCACCACACATTATACTGGACCTGGTGAGTGAGTGGGAGGATGACCTCACATCACCCACCCTGTGCTCCCAAGCACTCAGCCCCCTGGAGAAGGTCCTCAATGTACTGCACTTCTTAGCCACTGGATCATTTCAGCGGACAAGTGCCATAGTGGGTGGGGTGTCACAGGCCACCCAGTCACGCTGCCTACACCAGGTCTTGAACATCATCACTGCACGCCCATCAGTCCGCAGGCACATATACCTGCCCAGAACACCTGCAGAAAGGCATGCTGCCACCCTGGATTTTTACGCTGTGGCACGATTCCCCAAAGTGCTAGGTGCCATCGACTGCACCCATGTGGCTCTACGTCCCCCCAGGGCATCTGAGCACATCTATAGGAACCGCAAGCACTGGCATTCCATCAACGTGCAGGTAGCATGTAATGCCAAGGGAATCATCACCTCAGTATATGCCAACTATCCCGGCTCCACCCACGACAGCTTCATTTACCGAATGTCCAACCTAAGCCGGGACCTAGAAGCTGGGCGGCATGGCGATACATGGCTGCTTGGTGAGTATGTATGCCACTGCACATGCATGCATGTTGGATAGTGAGCAAGGTCACAACCCCACCAATGATACCAATCACCACCTCCACAGGGGACAGTGCCTACCCTCTCAGCCCACACATGATGACGCCAATTCGGAACCCCACCACGCCACCCCAGGTAAGATATAACACAGCCCACATTACAACGAGGGGCATAGTGGAGCGCACATTCGGAGTGCTAAAGTCACGCTTTCGCTCCCTTGACCGTTCTGGCGGGCAGCTGTTATACGCTCCCCCAGTAGTGTGCAGGATCATAGTGGCAGCATGTGTCCTGCACAACGTTGCAACACGCCGGGGCCTGGCCGTGGACATGGTGGTGGCCCCACATCCCCAACCACATGCACAGCCGCTGCGCATGGGAGGGGAAAGGGCACGGGGGGAGGCAGCCCGTACACAGCTAGTGGCTAATTACTTCACATAGAAATCACACCCCTGTGGAGTGCACACTGCCCTGGCACATTCCATCTGACAATCAATGATGACTCAACCTGACACTGATCCTGAATGTCTGGAGAATGAACCGGGAATACCATGTCAGCCTGAGATTGTTCACCTGGAAGTGTCACAATGTGTGCATCCCTACCCACACAGACACCACCAATGCAGTTTTGTGAAGTTACACATTGAAGCAGCTAAAATGAATACCCACTTGCAAAATGCAACAAGAGGACAGTGCCATGTCAGCCAACCCAACCCCAGCACCTCCACACGACACACCGTGCCATGTCATGCTAATTGCAGGTAAACAAAGTAATCCCCACAACATGACATCAGTCTCACTATGTACAGTGGCACTATTAGAAACCTGCAACACCTGAAATGCTCACAGCAATGCCGGACCAACAACATACTTGAGCACGTACTACCATTAACATGACATCACAAATGTTACATATTAGTAGTCTCACCACCTGGAAATGCCTGCACTCCCACCACTACCAACTGTGCAGTGTTGTCGCCATGTAGAGTTGTAGGTGCACTGCTGCCAACATGGACCCCATCTCCAGACTAGAGGTCCTTGTGTGGACATGAGGAAGGGACCTGCAAATTGGGAGGTAGACACAGAAGAAGAGTTACACATCAATGCAACATGCAGTGTACAACACAACAGCAATATGCACTAGGAATGTATACACAGTATTGACTACAGACTGGCCACACAGCTCATGGGAGTCCAACGTCACTGTGTAATTCACTGTCACTTGGGCACACCCTTTGCAAGCCCATGGAAACGGGAAGCAGGAGGGGTGTGTGTGACTCAAACCCAAGCATCTGAACCAAATACATTACAAGCCTGCATGTGCCCAGCCACAATGCAGCGTATGCCCACAGGAACCACGGAAGCCAACAGATCGTCCCAAAAAAATTGGGAATAAAAGAAATCAAAATAAAAATAAAAATAAGAAACAATCAAAAATGGCCATTGATGGGCCCGGGGGGGTTGGGGAGGCCACCCAGGAGGTCCGAGGACAGGATGCACACCAGAACCCACCTGCGTGGATCCTGGGAAGATAAAACACCTCCATGGGCTCATGGCCCACACGGCTACCCTATTGTGGGAGTATCACTGCTGTCGCTATTATCACCCTGTGCAGCTGCATCCGGAGGTGGTTGCACTATGGGAGGCAGCCCACGCAAGGCCCTAGTCTGCTCCTCCATGGCTGCAAGCATGCGGGTGTGGTAGGTCTGGTTCTGGAGGATGAGTGTGCGGAGGTCCCCATGCAACAACTCACGGGATGCCCAGACGTCCGCCCTCGTTGCCTGCATCTCAGCTGAGAGCGTACGGGTGAGACGCTCCAGCTGCTGTTCTGTCCTTTGGTGTGTTGAAGCCTCAAGCTCAACAAGAGTCGTCCTGAGGTGAAGGAGCTCCTGCCTCAGGGCTTCCCTGTGGCCCTGGGACTCAATGGAGATGGCCTCCTGCAGAGTCGCCAGTGCCGCCCACCTGTCCCTGTTGGACCCCAACATGTCCTCCCTGTGTGACTGGCAGATGGAGTCGGTTGCCTGCTCTAGTCGCTCCATCAGCCTTTCTGGGGGGACAATGGAAGTGGCCACCCTATCCATGGCCTGAGCCATCATCTCGGATGATGCAGCCTGTTGGGTTGCCATACCGTAAATGGATTGCTCCCATGCGGTATTGCCGGGTGGCGTACGGCCACCAAGTCGGCGGGCACCACACCTGTCTGGGGCAAGGCGAACTGTGCCTTGCTGTGCCGGCACTGCCTGAGGCTGCAGGACTGCATTCCCCCTCTGATCTGCTGGCCCAGGAACAGGATCAGATGTCGCGGAGTGTGACCCTGCATCCGTAACCACCGAAGGCGTAGCTGCCAACACTGACATCCCCATGGAGGGTTCTGACCCTGGTGCAGGTGGGTGAGACAGAACAGAATCCCTCCCTGGAACACTCACCTGCGACGGCACGTAGGTCTCATCCGAATCAACACCTGAATACAGCTCGGGGGAGGTGCAGCCAGAGACACCCCTTGAGAGCGCGACCTGCAGCACTTGTGGGTTCTCCCCCACCACCACACCACGTCCCTCACTGGTGGTTGGTCGGCCCTCGGACCCCTCCTGGGTCTGCACCATCTCCACAACCCCAGCAGTATCAGGTGCGTCTTCCCCTGCAAAGACATGAAAACAAAGAAATGGAAACAGGCATTAGCACCATGGCACACATTGAGGGCTGAGAAGCAAGAGAACCAGTACTTGATTGACACATGTCCCACATGACTAAAACCCTCCCATGCATGCACCCTCACTGCGTATGAAGTGCAGGCAAATGGCACACACTGATGACACCAAGATGGAAGATGAACACATTTTCTGCATGCTGCCTGGCAGTGGCATCACACATTGGCCTGTGATTGGCAGGTGAAACACACATGCCATCACACAGATGGCATGTACCATTGCTATTGAGTGAAGGTGGAGAGGAGGGCAGCACCTATTCATTCAGTCCAGTTCCCGCATGTAATTGCTTTTCTAATTCTAACAGGTCAGATTTTTCACCTGGAGCTGTCAGTCTGAAATGGTCCAATTGCACAGGGACATGTGTGTACAAATGATATCCAGGTAACAAAGTCACTCCACTTTACCATACCCATGTCAGACATGTGACTAGTGGACAGCGACATGCCTAGTGAAAGTGGTGGAATGCAAACAAACTGACTGAATGAACAGTGAAAAAGAAGCAAATATGTTGTGGCAAGGTGACACTTCAAGGGCAACTGGCGTGCAGTTGGGCTAGATGTCTACTGTTGGCAGAAGGGATACTGCTATGGCCAAATGCAGCTGCGCAGGAAGGATTGCATGAAGCACATGGCTGACCCATACGACTCAGGCGCACACACTCTCACCTGGCACCCGAACAGAAGCCCTCACACACACACCATGCACATGGATGACACACACATGCATGTGCACTCACCGGACAATGCCTCGTAATCAGCCAGATCTCCCACGCCTTGGATCTGTTCCTCCGTGACGTAGGTCCCGGCGACTGACTCATGTGGAGTGAGTTCCATGTCTACTACTGGAGACCCACCTCCAGTCACTAGAGTTGCGGCATGACTTGAGGCCAGCTTACTCTTTGCCCTGCGCTTTAGGTCATTCCAGCGCTTATAGCAATCATTGGCTGTGCGCCTCACAATTCCAAGGGCACTTACGATGTCCGCAACGGTCTGCCAGTGTGCCTGGCGTTGTGCAGGTGTGGTCTTGGATCCTGCAACAATGACCATCTCGTTGTCATGTCCGGACACATACTCGACAAGTGCATTAAGTTCGTCATCCGTGAAGCTGGGCTTCCTGGATGGGCCGGACTGTGTAGCCGTGTCTGGGGCATCAGCCTGTGCCGGACGAGCACTCTTCCTCTTCCGCTTGGAAGGTGGTGGTGATCCTGAGTGTCCTGCGCCGCTCTGGACAGTAGGGGCAGGAGCCCTGGTGGACTCTGTATCAGGAGTGTGGGATTGCACACTCAGCATGGGAGTTGGTGCAGGCATTAGCTCTAGTGTGATGGTGTCAGGGGGAATGTCAGCAGCATGGACTAGGACCGACACTGTCCTGGCTGGGTGTGTGAGGGCTGGGGTGGATGGAGCCGCAGCTGCCCCTGCAGCCTCTCCGCCCTGCCTCCTTGGTGCAGCAGATGACCTTGCTGCCCCAGATCCACGTGGCATGATGGCATCAACGTGCACCAGCGCACGTGTCATAGCCCTGCTGACCTGGAAGTCAGCCATGGAGTCAGCCAGGTCTGGTGCCACAATGGGCTGGTCCAACAAGGGCTGAGCATGGATGGTGTCAGCCACATCAGCCTCAATGGGAGGGGGGGGGATTATGGGTGCCCGTGACTGGTCCTCCACACATGGGGGGACAGGCTCACCCTGCAAGTTACGACCACGTCCCCTACCGGATCCACCACGGCCACCACTTGTGGCTCTTCCACCTTTGCCACCCTTACGGAATCCTCGCCTCCCAGCCATGGCACTGATGTTAATGTGCGTATGGGAGTGGATGTAGACTATTGTCCTGGGCAATTGGGGGTCAAAGGGGTTGGGTACCAGATGGTAATTGTACCCTAGTGCTCTAGCAAGGCTGAATGTAACCCCTGGGGAAAGATGACGGGTCACGCAACGCACAGGAGGCCCAAAAAAGGGAGATGACGTGCACGCAACCCCTCCTAGACCACGTGTGCAGAAAGAAAAACCTGCACTACGCTGTGGCACCCAGATACACAAGAATGAACGTATGCGTGTCACACGCAGCCTAGAATGACCTCTGAAGGGGTAGGCTACACACGGGGCTAGCACAGATGTTAGATACGTGCGTGACTCACCGTCTGCCAGGTAAACGAGCGTGTAAAAGGAGCACGTTTGGTTGGCAACACCCCCGCCAAAAGAAGATTTGTACGCTGTCTGAGGAGACAGGACAACAGTAGAAGGGAACACTGTTTGAGGGAACAGGCCCAGGTAAACCAGTAAAAGAGAGAAAAGAGAAAAAGCTGTACGTGTATCAGAGGGGTACGCTTTAAGTTTTACACGCGATTAGCCAGGGCACGTGTATTACAGGGGTACGCGGGAAGTTTAACACGCGATTGGCCAGGGTACGTGTATTAGAGGGGTACGCGTGAAGTTTTACACGCGATTAGCCGGGGCACGTGTATTACAGGGGTGCGCGGGAATAATCACACGCGATTTGGCTGGGTAGGTGTATTACAGGGGTACACGGGAAGTTTTACACGCGATTTGGCTGGGTACGTGTATTACAGGGGTGCGCGGGAATTCTCACACGCGATTTGGCTGGGTACGTGTATTACAGGGGTGCGTGGGAAGTTACACACGCGATTAGGCTGGGTGGGTCCTCACAGGTGTTCCCTGTACACCCTCCACGGCCCCTGCAGGCAGCCCACAAAACAGGGGACTACCCTGCACACCTGCTCATGTCCCCCTGCACCTCCACCCCCCAGCCACCAGGGGCAGCCTCCACCAGGCCCCCACCCATGTCTACCACCACCCCCACCCCCCAGCCACCAGGGGCAGCCTCCACCAGGCCCCCACTCATGTCACCCACCACCACCACCCCCCAGCCACCAGGGGCACCCTCCACCAGGCCCCCACTCATGTCTCCCACCACCCCCAAACCCCAGCAGTGCAGGGGCAGCCTCCACCAGGCCCCCACTCATGTCTCCCACCACCCCCAAACCCCAGCAGTGCAGGGGCAGCCTCCACCAGGCCCCCACTCATGTCACCCACCACCCCCACCCCCCAGCCACCAGGGGCACCCTCCACCAGGCCCCCACTCATGTCTCCCACCACCCCCAAACCCCAGCAGTGCAGGGGCAGCCTCCACCAGGCCCCCACTCATGTCACCCACCACCCCCAACCCCCAGCCACCAGGGGCACCCTCCACCAGGCCCCCACTCATGTCTCCCACCACCCCCAAACCCCAGCAGTGCAGGGGCACCCTCCACCAGGCCCCCACCCATGTCCAATCCATGCCCCCCTGCACCTGGGTCCCAACATTCCCCAATCATGTCCGTAATGCCCATCCTCCCCTGCCAAAAGGCCCAACCAACTATCACACCCACCCACATATCAAAGGCAATTACATGTTACACCCCCAATTTAAATAATGCAATTGAACACATGTCTGTCACACACAATGGCTGCAAGTGAATGACAAAACACCCAACATGACATGCCTGAAAGCAATGAGATGATACGACACATTGAAGAATCAAAAAAAATATGTATTGAACAGCAAGTAGAATGGAAATGAAATAAGAAAAAACACAAAACAAATCAAACAAAACAAGATGAATGTCCAAGAAAATAATCTGAAAAATTAAAATAAGCCAATGAAGAACCATGAAGAAGATCATCCTGGGTCCATGAGCCCAACCAAATTAAACCTAACTATGACTACTAACTAAAAACTGAACTATATACAAAAAAGTGGTGCATTGTCCAATCGCAACCAAAAAAAAATCAAAAAAACAAAGGAAACCTAACCCTAACTATACAACTATATACAAAGGCAGCGGGCTATTCGGACGGCTCACTGGTTGTTGTCATGGGCCAGGGCATCATCGAACTCCTGGTCAATGGCTTGGAGGCGGGCATGTTCCCTGGCCCCGAGGTCCCGCAGGGATAACGCAGTGTCAAGCTCAAACTCCCTGCGAAGACCCTCGAGGCACTCAGCCCGCCTCAGCGCCCTCCGCATGGAGTCCTCCGCCCTGACCATCGTGAGCCGTTCCTCCTCTGCCCGCTGCCGCTCCGCACCTATCCGCTGGCACAACCTCTCCCAAACGGAAGCCACTCCCATTCCAGGGTTCTCCTGCCCTCCGGCCGATGCCTGCACCCCTGATGTTGATGGCCCCGAGCCATGATGCCTCCCACGTTGAGCCTGCTGCTGCCTCTGACGCAACTGCCTGTGCCAGCACGACGGCATCCAGGCTGATGGAAACCACCGACGCCGTCGTGCACGTGCCCTGCCCGATGATGCCGTCACATCCTCCATCTGCTGGGGTCCAGTTGCTGTGGTGTCCACCCCTGCTGGATCTCTGACTCCCGACTGTGGAAGGGATGGGATCCCCACCGAGCTGGCTGCATTGGTCGGGGCAGGTCCACAGGGGGCCCTGGTGGCAGCTGGGCTGGAAGACGGCAAGGAGAACGACTGGTGGATAGCCTGCACAGAGGAGGAGAGGGCCGCCACATTGGCCAACACATGCAGGAAACCCCCGAACATGGCCGATCCCAATTGGGCCACGTCGGCACGGTGCACTTCGTGATGACGTGCGTGCTCCTCCCGGGAAGCACGCACGGCATCACGAATCACAGCCATGCGCATCGCGACCCCAATCAGGACCTTCTCCGCACGGCCAGGGGTTCCCACGTCCGCAGGTGGAGGGGAGTCAGGTGACATGGACATCCCCTCTACCTGCGGACAGGCCTGGGACGGGGCATCCCTGCTGGTGCATGGTGGTGCACTCACAGGGTCAGGGACAGCGACATGCACAGGCCCCTCCACGGTGACCTGTGCTGCCTCCTGCCCCTGGCCCTGGACTGCACCACTTGCACCAGCAGGGATGCCCCCACCAGGCCCCATGTGTGCCCCAGTGGCGGCCTCCTCCTCCTCTGTGCAAACCACCAACCTGGATGGCTCCTCACCGTCTCCCACCGTAGCAGGCCCCTGTGGGGGCTCACCCACCCCTTCCGCTGATACGGAGTGATTTGGCACGTGAAAATCCTGCACGTCAGCGTGAAATCAGAGGAAAGGCCCTTAGCGCGTAAGCGCGTCAGCACGCATGCGCGATTCTATTGGACCAGAGTCCCTCAGCGCGTAAGCGCGTCTGTGACGTGACCCGCACGGGTGTTCCCCACTCAGCACGTGATGACGGGGCACACGTGGAGATACTGCACGTCAGAGTGTCACCGCGTGTAATTGGACAAAAGTGCGTGTACACGCGATTGGCCTATGTACGTGTATTTAATGGGTGCGCGGGCACTTACACACGCAAGTACGTCAGCGAACCTGTATCCCGTGGTGCGTGTGAATTTCCACACGCTATTGGACTGGGAACTGGATTCCAGGGGTGCGCGGGTCACACGCTGTATCCCGTGGTGCGTGTGAATTTCCACACGCTATTGGACTGGGAACTGGATTCCAGGGCTGCGCGGGTCACACGCTGTATCCCGTGGTGCGTGTGAATTTCCACACGCTATTGGACTGGGAACTGGATTCCAGGGGTGCGCGGGTCACACGCTGTATCCCGTGGTGCGTGTGAATGTCCACATGGTATTGGACTGGGAACTGGATTCCAGGGGTGCGCGGGTCACACGCTGTATCCCGTGGTGCGTGTGAATTTCCACACGCTATTGGACTGGGAACTGGATTCCAGGGGTGCGCGGGTCACACGCTCGCCTAGAACACGCGCAAAGCATAAATTTGCGGACTTTAACAAGAACAAGCTCAGACGCCAGGATGAACATACCGTTCCTAGCTGCAGTGGAAGTGGGCTACCGAAGGAGGAGGAGGAGGATAGTCAGGGCCAGAATATTCACACCCAGAACCAGCCTTTTCGGGATGCCTGATGACCAGGTGTATGGGAGGTACAGGTTTCCACCACACATTATACTGGACCTGGTGAGTGAGTGGGAGGATGACCTCACATCACCCACCCTGTGCTCCCAAGCACTCAGCCCCCTGGAGAAGGTCCTCAATGTACTGCACTTCTTAGCCACTGGATCATTTCAGCGGACAAGTGCCATAGTGGGTGGGGTGTCACAGGCCACCCAGTCACGCTGCCTACACCAGGTCTTGAACATCATCACTGCACGCCCATCAGTCCGCAGTCACATATACCTGCCCAGAACACCTGCAGAAAGGCATGCTGCCGCCCTGGATTTTTACGCTGTGGCACGATTCCCCAAACTGCTAGGTGCCATCGACTGCACCCATGTGGCTCTACGTCCCCCCAGGGCATCTGAGCACATCTATAGGAACCGCAAGCACTGGCATTCCATCAACGTGCAGGTAGCATGTAATGCCAAGGGAATCATCACCTCAGTATATGCCAACTATCCCGGCTCCACCCACGACAGCTTCATTTACCGAATGTCCACCCTAAGCCGGGACCTAGAAGCTGGGCGGCATGGCGATATATGGCTGCTTGGTGAGTATGTATGCCACTGCACATGCATGCATGTTGGATACTGAGCAAGGTCAGAACCCCACCAATGATACCAATCACCACCTCCACAGGGGACAGTGCCTACCCTCTCAGCCCACACATGATGACGCCAATTCGGAACCCCACCACGCCACCCCAGGTAAGATATAACACAGCCCACATTACAACCAGGGGCATTGTGGAGCGCACATTCGGAGTGCTAAAGTCACGCTTTCGCTCCCTTGACCGTTCTGGCGGGCAGCTGTTATACGCTCCCCCAGTAGTGTGCAGGATCATAGTGGCAGCATGTGTCCTGCACAACGTTGCAACACGCCGGGGCCTGGCCGTGGACATGGTGGTGGCCCCACATCCCCAACCACATGCACAGCCGCTGCGCATGGGAGGGGAAAGGGCACGGGGGGAGGCAGCCCATACACAGCTAGTGGCTAATTACTTCACATAGAAATCACACCCCTGTGGAGTGCACACTGCCCTGGCACATTCCATCTGACAATCAATGATGACTCAACCTGACACTGATCCTGAATGTCTGGAGAATGAACCGGGAATACCATGTCAGCCTGAGATTGTTCACCTGGAAGTGTCACAATGTGTGCATCCCTACCCACACAGACACCACCAATGCAGTTTTGTGAAGTTACACATTGAAGCAGCTAAAATGAATACCCACTTGCAAAATGCAACAAGAGGACAGTGCCATGTCAGCCAACCCAACCCCAGCACCGCCACACGACACACCGTGCCATGTCATGCTAATTGCAGGTAAACAAAGTAATCCCCACAACATGACATCAGTCTCACTATGTACAGTGGCACTATTAGAAACCTGCAACACCTGAAATGCTCACAGCAATGCCGGACCAACAACATACTTGAGCACGTACTACCATTAACATGACATCACAAATGTTACATATTAGTAGTCTCACCACCTGGAAAGGCCTGCACTCCCACCACTACCAACTGTGCAGTGTTGTCGCCATGTAGAGTTGTAGGTGCACTGCTGCCAACATGGACCCCATCTCCAGACTAGAGGTCCTTGTGTGGACATGAGGAAGGGACCTGCAAATTGGGAGGTAGACACAGAAGAAGAGTTACACATCAATGCAACATGCAGTGTACAACACAACAGCAATATGCACTAGGAATGTATACACAGTATTGACTACAGACTGGCCACACAGCTCATGGGAGTCCAACGTCACTGTGTAATTCACTGTCACTTGGGCACACCCTTTGCAAGCCCATGGAAACGGGAAGCAGGAGGGGTGTGTGTGACTCAAACCCAAGCATCTGAACCAAATACATTACAAGCCTGCATGTGCCCAGCCACAATGCAGCGTATGCCCACAGGAACCACGGAAGCCAACAGATCGTCCCAAAAAAATTGGGAATAAAAGAAATCAAAATAAAAATAAAAATAAGAAACAATCAAAAATGGCCATTGATGGGCCCGGGGGGGTTGGGGAGGCCACCCAGGAGGTCCGAGGACAGGATGCACACCAGAACCCACCTGCGTGGATCCTGGGAAGATAAAACACCTCCATGGGCTCATGGCCCACACGGCTACCCTATTGTGGGAGTATCACTGCTGTCGCTATTATCACCCTGTGCAGCTGCATCCGGAGGTGGTTGCACTATAGGAGGCAGCACACGCAAGGCCCTAGTCTGCTCCTCCATGGCTGCAAGCATGCGGGTGTGGTAGGTCTGGTTCTGGAGGATGAGTGTGCGGAGGTCCCCATGCAACAACTCACGGGATGCCCGGACCTCCGCCCTCGTTGCCTGCATCTCAGCTGAGAGCGTACGGGTGAGACGCTCCAGCTGCTGTTCTGTCCTTTGGTGTGTTGAAGCCTCAAGCTCAACAAGAGTCGTCCTGAGGTGAAGGAGCTCCTGCCTCAGGGCTTCCCTGTGGCCCTGGGACTCAATGGAGATGGCCTCCTGCAGAGTCGCCAGTGCCGCCCGCCTGTCCCTGTTGGACCCCAACATGTCCTCCCTGTGTGACTGGCAGATGGAGTCGGTTGCCTGCTCTAGTCGCTCCATCAGCCTTTCTGGGGGGACAATGGAAGTGGCCACCCTATCCATGGCCTGAGCCATCATCTTGGATGATGCAGCCTGTTGGGTTGCCATACCGTAAATGGATTGCTCCCATGCGGTATTGCCGGGTGGCGTACGGCCACCACGTCGGCGGGCACCACACCTGTCTGGGGCAAGGCGAACTGCGCCTTGCTGTGCCGGCACTGCCTGAGGCTGCAGGACTGCATTCCCCCTCTGATCTGCTGGCCCAGGAACAGGATCAGATGTCGCAGAGTGTGACCCTGCATCCGTAACCACCGAAGGGGTAGCTGCCAACACTGACATCCCCATGGAGGGTTCTGACCCTGGTGCAGGTGGGTGAGACAGAACAGAATCCCTCCCTGGAACACTCACCTGCGACGGCACGTAGGTCTCATCCGAATCAACACCTGAGTACAGCTCGGGGGAGGTGCAGCCAGAGACACCCCTTGAGAGCACGACCTGCAGCACTTGTGGGTTCTCCCCCACCACCACACCACGTCCCTCACTGGTGGTTGGTCGGCCCTCGGACCCCTCCTGGGTCTGCACCATCTCCACAACCCCAGCAGTATCAGGTGCGTCTTCCCCTGCAAAGACATGAAAACAAAGAAATGGAAACAGGCATTAGCACCATGGCACACATTGAGGGCTGAGAAGCAAGGGAACCAGTACTTGATTGACACATGTCCCACATGACTAAAACCCTCCCATGCATGCACCCTCACTGCGTATGAAGTGCAGGCAAATGGCACACACTGATGATACCAAGATGGAAGATGAACACATTTTCTGCATGCTGCCTGGCAGTGGCATCACACATTGGCCTGTGATTGGCAGGTGAAACACACATGCCATCACACAGATGGCATGTACCATTGCTATTGAGTGAAGGTGGAGAGGAGGGCAGCACCTATTCATTCAGTCCAGTTCCCGCATGTAATTGCTTTTCTAATTCTAACAGGTCAGATTTTTCACCTGGAGCTGCCAGTCTGAAATGGTCCAATTGCACAGGGACATGTGTGTACAAATGATATCCAGGTAACAAAGTCACTCCACTTTACCATACCCATGTCAGACATGTGACTAGTGGACAGCGACATGCCTAGTGAAAGTGGTGGAATGCAAACAAACTGACTGAATGAACAGTGAAAAAGAAGCAAATATGTTGTGGCAAGGTGACACTTCAAGGGCAACTGGCGTGCAGTTGGGCTAGATGTCTACTGTTGGCAGAAGGGATACTGCTATGGCCAAATGCAGCTGCGCAGGAAGGATTGCATGAAGCACATGGCTGACCCATACGACTCAGGCGCACACACTCTCACCTGGCACCCGAACAGAAGCCCTCACACACACACCATGCACATGGATGACACACACATGCATGTGCACTCACCGGACAATGCCTCGTAATCAGCCAGATCTCCCACGCCTTGGATCTGTTCCTCCGTGACGTAGGTCCCGGCGACTGACTCATGTGGAGTGAGTTCCATGTCTACTACTGGAGACCCACCTCCAGTCACTAGAGTTGCGGCATGACTTGAGGCCAGCTTACTCTTTGCCCTGCGCTTTAGGTCATTCCAGCGCTTATAGCAATCATTGGCTGTGCGCCTCACAATTCCAAGGGCACTTACGATGTCCGCAACGGTCTGCCAGTGTGCCTGGCGTTGTGCAGGTGTGGTGTTGGATCCGGCAACAATGACCATCTCGTTGTCATGTCCGGACACATACTCGACAAGTGCATTCAGTTCGTCATCCGTGAAGCTGGGCTTCCTGGACGGGCCGGACTGTGTAGCCGTGTCTGGGGCATCAGCCTGTGCCGGACGAGCACTCTTCCTCTTCCGCTTGGAAGGTGGTGGTGATCCTGAGTGTCCTGCGCCGCTCTGGACACTAGGGGCAGGAGCCCTGGTGGACTCTGTATCAGGAGTGTGGGATTGCACACTCAGCATGGGAGTTGGTGCAGGCATTAGCTCTAGTGTGATGGTGTCAGGGGGAATGTCAGCAGCATGGACTAGGACCGACACTGTCCTGGCTGGGTGTGTGAGGGCTGGGGTGGATGGAGCCGCAGCTGCCCCTGCAGCCTCTCCGCCCTGCTTCCTTGGTGCAGCAGATGACCTTGCTGCCCCAGATCCACGTGGCATGATGGCATCAACGTGCACCAGCGCACATGTCGTAGCCCTGCTGACCTGGAAGTCAGCCATGGAGTCAGCCAGGTCTGGTGCCACAATGGGCTGGTCCAACAAGGGCTGAGCATGGATGGTGTCAGCCACATCAGCCTCAATGGGAGGGGGGGGGGATTATGGGTGCCCGTGACTGGTCCTCCACACATGGGGGGACAGGCTCACCCTGCAAGTTACGACCACGTCCCCTACCGGATCCACCACGGCCACCACTTGTGGCTCTTCCACCTTTGCCACCCTTACGGAATCCTCGCCTCCCAGCCATGGCACTGATGTTAATGTGCGTATGGGAGTGGATGTAGACTATTGTCCTGGGCAATTGGGGGTCAAAGGGGTTGGGTACCAGATGGTAATTGTACCCTAGTGCTTTAGCAAGGCTGAATGTAACCCCTGGGGAAAGATGACGGGTCACGCAACGCACAGGAGGCCCAAAAAAGGGAGATGACGTGCACGCAACCCCTCCTAGACCACGTGTGCAGAAAGAAAAACCTGCACTACGCTGTGGCACCCAGAAACACAAGAATGAACGTATGCGTGTCACACGCAGCCTAGAATGACCTCTGAAGGGGTAGGCTACACACGGGGCTAGCACAGATGTTAGATACGTGCGTGACTCACCGTCTGCCAGGTAAACGAGCGTGTAAAAGGAGCACGTTTGGTTGGCAACACCCCCGCCAAAAGAAGATTTGTACGCTGTCTGAGGAGACAGGACAACAGTAGAAGGGAACACTGTTTGAGGGAACAGGCCCAGGTAAACCAGTAAAAGAGAGAAAAGAGAAAAAGCTGTCAGAGGTAACAGGGAATACGAACTAGAAACGCCGTGAAGTAAATCGCGTGTGAAACGACAAGAAGTACAGAATTCACCCACTCGCTCTCCACGAAAAGCACGTACAAGGAAAACGTGTTCTACACGTACCTTTTATACAGGCCCACACGTCCAGCGTCACTTACGCGGCGTGTACGCGCTAGGGCCATTTCCACCTATTGCATGCTTTGTCACTTCTGCGTGTAGGGCCATTTACACCAATTACACGCTTTGTCACTTCTGCGTGTAGGGCCATTTCCACCAATCACACGCTTTGTCACTTCTGCGTGTAGGGCCATTTCCACCAATCACACGCTTTGTCACTTCTGCGTGTAGGGCCATTTCCACCAATCACACGCGATTACACTCTGACGTGCAGTCTTTCCACGTGTGCTCTGTCATCACGTGCTGTGTGGGAAACACCTGTGCGGGTCACGTCACAGACGTGCTTACGCGCTGAGGGCCTTTCCTCAGTTTTCACGCTGACGTGCAGGATTTTCACGTGCAAAATCACTCCGTACCAAGCTGGCCACGCGTACGCACACGGAATACCACGCTCCTGCCCGGAAGGCCGAACTACTGCCCCCCAGAGCCCGAGCACGCTCCCACCTGCTGCTGCCTGACTGCCTGCTGCCCCTGCACTGCTGGGGGGTGGGGGTGATAGGGGACATGAGTGGGGGCCTGGTGGAGGCTGCCCCTGGTGGCTGGGGGTTAGGGGTGATAGGGGACATGAGTGGGGGCCTGGTGGAGGCTTCCCCTGGTGGCTGGGGGGTGGGGGTGGGGTGGTAGACATGAGTGGGGGCCTGGTGGAGGGTGCCCCTGGTGGCTGGGGGGCGGGGGTGGTGGTAGACATGGGTGGGGGCCTGGTGGAGGCTGCCCCTGGTGGCTGGGGGGTGGGGGTGCAGGGGGACATGAGTGGGGGCCTGGTGGAGGGTGCCCCTGCACTGCTGGGGGGTGGGGGTGGGGTGGTAGACATGAGTGGGGGCCTGGTGGAGGCTGCCCCTGGTGGCTGGGGGGCGGGGGTGCAGGGAGACATGAGTGGGGGCCTGGTGGAGGCTGCCCCTGGTGGCTGGGGGGTGGGGGTGCAGGGGGACATGAGTGGGGGCCTGGTGGAGGGTGCCCATGGTGGCTGGGGGGGTGGGGGTGGTGGGAGACATGAGTTGGACATGAGTGGGGGCCTGGTGGTGCTGGCCCTGCACTGCTGGTGGTGGGGGTGGTGGGAGACATGAGTGGGGGCCTGGTGGGGGATGCCCATGGTTGGTGGGGGGTGGGGGTGGTGGGAGACATGAGTGGGGGCCTGGTGGGGGATGCCCATGGTGGCTGGGGGGGTGGGGGTGGTGGGAGACATGAGTTGGACATGAGTGGGGGCCTGGTGGTGCTGCCCCTGCACTGCTGGGGGGTGGGGGTGGTGGGAGACATGAGTTGGACATGAGTGGGGGCCTGGTGGTGCTGCCCCTGCACTGCTGGGGGGTGGGGGTGGTGGGAGACATGAGTGGGGGCCTGGTGGGGGATGCCCATGGTGGCTGGGGGGTGGGGGTGGTGGGAGGCATGAGTGGGGGCCTGGTGGAGGGTGCCCCACACTGCTGGGGGGGTGGGGGTGGTGGGAGACATGAGTGGGGGCCTGGTGGAGGCTGCCCATGGTGGCTGGGGGGGTGGGGTTGGTGGGAGACATGAGTTGGACATGAGTGGGGGCTTGGTGGTGCTGCCCCTGCACTGCTGGGGGGTGGGGGTGGTGGGAGACATGAGTGGGGGCCTGGTGGAGGGTGCCCCACACTGCTGGGGGGGGGGTGGTGGGAGACATGAGTGGGGGCCTGGTGGAGGCTGCCCATGGTGGCTGGGGGGTGGGGGTGGTGGGAGACATGAGTTGGACATGAGTGGGGGCCTGGTGGTGCTGCCCCTGCACTGCTGGGGGTGGGGGTGGTGGGAGATATGAGTGGGGGCCTGGTGGGGGATGCCCATGGTGGCTGGGGGGTGGGGGTGATAGGGGACATGAGTGGGGGCCTGGTGGAGGGTGCCCCTGCACTGCTGGGGGGTGGGGGTGGGGTGGTAGACATGAGTGGGGGCCTGGTGGAGGCTGCCCCTGGTGGCTGGGGGGCGGGGGTGGTGGTAGACATGGGTGGGGGCCTGGTGGAGGCTTCCCCTGGTGGCTGGGGGGTGGGGGTGGTGGGAGACATGAGTGGGGGCCTGGTGGAGGGTGACCCTGCACTGCTGGGGTTTGGGGGTGGTGGGAGACATGAGTGGGGGCCTGGTGGAGGCTGCCCCTGGTGGCTGGGGGGTGGGGTGGTGGGAGACATGAGTGGGGGCCTGGTGGAGGCTGCCCCTGGTGGCTGGGGGGTGGGGGTGGTGGTAGACATGGGTGGGGGCCTGGTGGAGGCTGCCCCTGGTGGCTGGGGGGTGGAGGTGCAGGGGGACATGAGCAGGTGTGCAGGGTAGTCCCCTGTTTTGTGGGCTGCCTGCAGGGGCCGTGGAGGGTGTACAGGGAACACCTGTGAGGACCCACCCAGCCTAATCGCGTGTGTAACTTCCCACGCACCCCTGTAATACACGTACCCAGCCAAATCGCGTGTGAGAATTCCCGCGCATACCTGAAATACACGTACCCTGCTGAAGTCGCGTGTGAAACCTCCCGCGCACCCCTGAAATGCATGCGCCCAGGCTATTCGCGTGTGGAACTTCCCGCGCACCCCTGGAATACACGCGCCCAGGCTATTCGCGAGTGGGACTTCCCGCGCACCCCTGAAATACACGTAGCACACTGGGAGACATGAGTGGGGGCCTGGTGGAGGCTTCCCCTGGTGGCTGGGGGGTGGGGGTGATAGGGGACATGAGTGGGGGCCTGGTGGAGGGTGCCCCTGCACTGCTGGGGGGTGGGGGTGGGGTGGTAGACATGAGTGGGGGCCTGGTTGAGGCTGCCCCTGGTGGCTGGGGGGCGGGGGTGCAGGGAGACATGAGTGGGGGCCTGGTGGAGGCTGCCCCTGGTGGCTGGGGGGTGGGGGTGCAGGGGGACATGAGTGGGGGCCTGGTGGAGGGTGCCCCTGGTGGCTGGGGGGTGGGGGTGGTGGGAGACATGAGTTGGACATGGGTGGGGGCCTGCTGGCAGGTGCCCCACAGTGCTGGGGTGTGGGGGTGGTGGGTGACATGAGTGGGGGCCTGGTGGAGGCTGCCCCTGGTGGCTGGGGGGCGGGGGTGGTGGTAGACATGGGTGGGGGCCTGGTGGAGGCTTCCCCTGGTGGCTGGGGGGTGGGGGTGGGGTGGTAGACATGGGTGGGGGCCTGGTGGAGGCTGCCCCTGGTGGCTGGGGGGCGGGTGTGGTGGTAGACATGGGTGGGGGCCTGGTGGAGGCTTCCCCTGGTGGCTGGGGGGTGGGGGTGGTGGGAGACATGAGTGGGGGCCTGGTGGAGGGTGACCCTGCACTGCTGGGGTTTGGGGGTGGTGGGAGACATGAGTGGGGGCCTGGTGGAGGCTGCCCCTGGTGGCTGGGGGGTGGGGTGGTGGGAGACATGAGTGGGGGCCTGGTGGAGGCTGCCCCTGGTGGCTGGGGGGTGGGGGTGGTGGTAGACATGGGTGGGGGCCTGGTGGAGGCTGCCCCTGGTGGCTGGGGGGTGGAGGTGCAGGGGGACATGAGCAGGTGTGCAGGGTAGTCCCCTGTTTTGTGGGCTGCCTGCAGGGGCCGTGGAGGGTGTACAGGGAACACCTGTGAGGACCCACCCAGCCTAATCGCATGTGTAACTTCCCACGCACCCCTGTAATACACGTACCCAGCCAAATCGCGTGTGAGAATTCCCGCGCACCCCTGTAATACACGTACCCAGCCAAATCGCGTGTAAAACTTCCCGTGTACCCCTGTAATACACCTACCCAGCCAAATCGCGTGTGATTATTCCCGCGTACCCCTGTAATACACGTGCCCTGGCTAATCGCGTGTAAAACTTCACGCGTACCCCTCTAATACACGTACCCTGGCCAATCGCGTGTTAAACTTCCCGCGTACCCCTGTAATACACGTGCCCTGGCTAATCGCGTGTAAAACTTAACGCGTACCCCTCTGATACACGTACCCTGGCCAATCGCGTGTTAAACTTCCTGCGTACCCCTGTAATACACGTACCCTGGCTAATCGCGTGTACAACTTCCCGCGTACCCCTGATATGAACGTTACCCGCTTTGCGTTCCTTGTTTGGCAGCCCTGTACACTGGTCCAGGGTTAGCGCAGCCCTTTGCGATGATTTAGCGATTTTGATGGCTTTACCTTGCGCGAGGGCGTTCTTGGGGGCGTTACTGGCGCTGCTGCAGGGTCGCTGCGATACTCTGCGCCACGGCTGGTTTGGGAGCCTAAAATCCATGAATACGCTGTGCGCGGAAATCGGTTTTAGTGCACGTGCCTGGCGCAGACAATCGCACGCGGACACTCTGCGCCAGCCGCTTGCGACACTTTTCTGCGAAATTCTATGAATTACCCTGCAAGTTACCAATGTATCCTAATGTGAAAGTTTGTCTTGCAGACACATGTTTCAACCCTCTAGGGTCGTCATCAGGACACAAAAGAGTTCCTATAACACTGTATACAAAATTAGGCATAATCATGTGTTCAATCATTCAGTAACGTGAAATAAACAGTTTGAAAAATTCATAAATGTACCGGAGGGAGAATGGATGGGAAACAAAAAGAGGGGATGAGAAAAAGAAAAAACTTTTGTTTAGTGCATGTTATCTCGGGACAAAAAATGTTCACAAAAACTCCAAAGCTCATGCTGTGATATATTTGTCTGACACCATTTGGTGATTTAAGCACTCACAGTTGTGTATTGAGACACCTATAGTCATTCACTGCATTTGCAGACAATCTTTTTGTGATTATGAGTTCTGTGCAGGTTAAACTGCTTCGTGACCAACTAGGGAATGGTTTTATGACAAATAAGGGAAATGTTTCTGAAGTCAAATAATCGTACTTTCACCCAAAACTCAATGAATGTTAGTCTAAGTTATAAAGGAAAGTCAGGAGAAAATACCTGAGTGGGTCAGATGAAAAGTCTAAATTAAGCTGTGGCCATTTTAGTAACTCATTGGGCATGAGTAAGCATTAGCTCTTGGAACGGTAGAAATACTGCACGTCCGAAAATTGAAGAACGAGTAGGGAAGATTGTTACTGTTGTATATCAACTTGTTTATGAGGATTTACAAAACTAGAGTTGAGATGTCAGGTTATATATGGTTTCAAAGCAGGACACTCTCCATTTCTTAATGTTGCTTCGGATGCATAGCTGTTCGGCTCGTCATATATAGATAAGACTTATCAGAACAAACTACAGGTAATATATGATTCATACACTAGTAACATCAACTTTAATCTTTTTGCTTAATAATATTACATTTTATGGATAAAAATACCGGTTGTCTGAACACAGGAAAGTTGCTATGCAACTGGCGCTTGGAGCATGCGCAATAGTTGCCATGCAACCAGAACCTGTCCATGACATCAATCACATGACCAGGAAATATCTTCTTTCGTTATAGTAATAGGCCAGCAGGGGACAACGCCACCTGCTCTCGCAGCAGAACGGCGTAACTCCTCTGCAATTGAAGCAGAGATACGTGTGTTGCTCGCAATGATGCAATCTATTTGGTAAGTCAAGTCTGTAACATATTAAACGCTTAGTTTTCATTTTTAAAGGATAGTTCCGGGACTTTTTTTTTATTGTCCCTACGGGTCGGCCATGTGTTTGTAAGCATAAATCGGTAGATCGTAGGAAACTTTCCTATGGACCTTACCCGACTTTTCGCCCATTATCGCACTCGAAATCAGCCTCCATTTTGTGATAATCCTATCATTTCGCCCCATCGACCTGGCTCACCTGCCTTTGCGGCACTAAATCAAATCCCCCGCCCCTGAAACAGACTTTATCAAAACATTCATATTCCCCGCCTCTATCCGTGACGTGACTGAGCTGCGTAGGCAAACGCGCCCAGGCGTCTTCTACGCGACTCCACACAGACCCCGGAAATCAACACAGATCAGCTCACAATACAGCGCGCCACAATTCGGAATATGAAACTGTACTTTGAAATCAAACCGCAAGATTGTAAATGTGGTAAAGTACATTTATTTGACATCAAATGTTTAGAGAATATTCAGCGATTTGCATTTTTATTTGCTCACGTTCCAAAAAGTTCGTATTGAGGAACGCGATGGTCCTTTGCTGTACACAGGGTCTTAGAGCATCTCATAATACAGCGCCACAATTCGGAATGTGAAACCGTGGTTTAAAAGCAAACGGCAAGATTGTACATTTGGCAAAGTACGTTTATTGGACATCAAATGTTTAGAGAATATTCAGCGATTTGCATTTTTCTTTGCTCTCGATCCAAATTAGTTCGTCTTGAGGGAAGCGATGTTCGTGTGCAGTACACAGGGTGTTGGTTTACGATAAAAATAAGCTCTTCGGTCGCACTGAAATCGCATGGCTGTTCCAACAACGAGGCACTAGGCCACCACAACGGTAGGTATGTTGCATCTAACCGTTAGTACCGCGTAAGGGCATACTTGTACTTGGCGATCGTCCCATAAAATGGTCAGGGTGGTAACGTTGTTCACGCGGAGAAGCAACTGGCGGCTGTAGAAGCCGTCCGCCGGTGTCTGGTACTCGTGACACAGACAGTAGTGAATGATGTACCTAAAAACATAAAAAATGAAATTAGTCTCACCATCAGATCCTTATTAAAATTATTCATTTCATAGCGAGGACAGCGCTACTGGGTGTACACAAGTGTTTAAAGGCGTGGCGAGGCATGGAGGGGGGGGGAGTGGAGTACAAGGTAAGTAGCATAAAATAATAAATAAATAGGGCCAGCTGGTGGCAAGTGCAAGGTAAGTGCAGAACAAGTGCTGGGAAGGGGGGGCTGTAGGATACTGAGACAGTCCCCCAGTGCAGGGGTTGACAGGGAGGCAGTGCAGGTGGAGAGTGGAAGGGCCCAGGACTGAGGTCGCAGACAGTGGACCAGTTGTAGCAGGGGAGAGGGAGAGAGAAAGCAGAAGCAAAGAGGAAGGTTTTGAGGTGCTTCAGTAAAAGCAGATGTTTCTCCTCAAGATAGTGCGCGGTAGAAAACAATATGCCACATAGAACGAACAAGTACAACTGAACCCGTCTTTAAAGCCACTGTATAGTAATGAAATTGCGGTATAAACTCATCAAAAGTTACTTACATTATATTTGCATTTTCCATTGTGTCTCTGTGTAGGGCAGACCCGAAACACCACTCCTTCTTTGCCGACGTTACTTCTTCTAATGAACGTGGCTCATCGTTTCGTTTCTGAAATTTTATTCATTATCTTTTCTTAGTCTTTCAGGATGGTCCCGGCCTGTCAAGGTCAAATCACAATAGAACCTTATATTGGGTCGTGGGCCGTTCCGCCACCCGAGCAAAACATCAAAGCAGCTGACCTTCACTTTGAGCGAGCACACATTTCTAGTTAGCTGCAGTTAGTTTTAGGGACATCTTGTCTGCGTGCCTTTTTTTTTATTGTCCCTATGGGTCGGCCATGTGTTTGTAATACGGAAACATTCTATAATTTTTGTAAAAATGATTTATATTACTGTTTGGTTTAATTGCAATGGGCCTGCAACATGAGGAGACTCGAGAGAACAGACAATCAAATTACAATCATTTAAACCGTGATGTGTATTTCTCAATGAGCTCTGCTTTAGGTGGACATGGAACAGAGGCAATGTTGGGTGGCAATGCAGTTGTCCCCTGCATAGGTTCGTTCACCACTCCATGTATGTGCCTATCGAGGACATCTACGATAAGTCTCTCAATAAACTCATATTGCATATCCTCAAACACTGGTTTGATCACCCATTGTTTACTTCTTTTAGTGAAGGCCTTATTGTAGCGAAGCGTCCCTAAAGTTCCGGTCGTCCTACTTTGTTGACGGCCAACATTATGGTTATGTGCCAAGACCGCTAAAAGAGTCCGATTTATCATGCCTTCCATGCCAAAATGCAATCTTTTGGGCCTGTACTTGAGGCACATATTGTGGAACACCTCCAAATCTCCTGTGTGGCAGAATTCCGTGAGTCCCCTCAAAGCTTTTGTTATAGTTTTATCAAATACAATCTTTTCAATGGCTTTGTGAGTGGGTGATGAAGGAATCAACCACTTCTTCTTCCGTGCCTCCTCTGTGGACAAATGGCCATGTTCACATTTGTGGAAATGTTCATTTGTCGACCATCGATGTACGTTGCTACAGTGCAACATTACTGACCGCCATTTTTCCAGTAGAATTTCCAACGACCCTTCACATGTTTTTGAGCTCCACCAAAGATGGTTGCTGATTGACTTGGACCACTGTGAAATACCTTGCAATTCTTTTTTTTTACCTTCAGCCGACAATTTTTTATTGATTCATTTTGCAAGATGCCAAACGTCAAATTGGTGATTTATATTTTTGTACTCTTCTCTCATTGTCTTGGCAATTGAAACGTGTCTGTCCGTGGCTATCAGGTCGATCACCATTCCCCGCGATTGTAGTTCTTGCAATGATGCTACAAAGCCAACTTTCTCCATGGCCACTGAGGATGTACTTTGTGACACCTGCACGACCACCGAACTCACAATTTTCTTACTTTCCATGTCCTGAAAGTGGTAGGTGCAGTACTTGGCTGAAAATCCTGGGCTGTCGCACTGTCCATCACCGGCTAGCCTGAAGCGTTTGCCCGCGAATGTACTTTCCATTGACATTTTTTCCATTCTCCAAGCTTCGCTGATGGCTGGAAATAGATAATCGGTTTGGTATTTGTAGAACTGACTTTTCGCAATGAAATGGATTCCCACAAACTGAAAGAAATACTGTAACTTTTTAAAACTTGAACCACTAAAAAGTGCGGCCGCTGCACAAAGTAGATTGCCTGCTGGCAGTTGCCCCAGCATGGGTTGTGCAGACCATGCGAACGGATGATATTGTGTACAGGTGGCATGTATTTTAAGGTTAGTGCCTCGAATTGCACGAGTCACATTAATCAATGGCTCCCCACATACTTCCCCACCAACCCAATGCCCACATTTCATCATCATAATAATATCCATCAAACAGCTATCGAATACAATGAATTTGGCCTCTTTCCTTATACTGTCACTCTGCATCCCAGCTGGTTCGGCCTGTAACGTTGAGGACATGTCACTCGCATGAAAGGTACAATCTCTGATATCGTCTTCCGCTATGCTGAGTGATATTGATGGTGTTTCATTGTCGTCCACTTCATTCTCTTCCATTGCAACATCTGTTCCTTGTCCGGAGATGGGAGAAAAAAACAATGTCTTCAACTTTCGCGCGCTCTTATTTTTTGCGGGTGTGGATTCTGTGAATTGATCTCCGACTGCATCCAAACTACCAGGAGGACATTCACTATCAATGGCTGGTGGTGGTATAGCTCCGTTGTCAATCACTTCATATTCTTCCCATTGGCACGATGCATCTCCAGTCTCAAGTCCCTGCCAAAAGGTTTGACAAGCAACATCTCTCGTTCGCTTCACTGTCTGTGTAGATCTAGTTCTTACACCCACTCGCAACTAGAGGACAGATTAGAAAAGGGATGTTCAGTTTAAACACAACTTACAGTATTGAACTATTGACAGTGAAAGACAACATAATATAGTGAACAGGACACTAACCTTCTTTTGCTTTCTTTTCTTTGAAACTTTCTTGCCTCGAACTTCAACATCTGGACGCTGTTGCTCCGACTCGTGTGTGCATGTCTCCACTTCCTCTCGCGCTGCAACGACTATATTTTCATGATAAGCACATCCATCACTCACTGAGGCTCCATCGACTCCCTGAAACATAGAACTTTCATTAGTATGTATAATAATATTGAAAACACAAAATGTACTTGGGGACCAATACCCATACGTACATCTCAATAGCAAAACACGAATGAACGCATTGTGTAGAACATTCAAACGACAATAGTTCACGCATTGTTGATCTAGTTAGATTGAACTGTCAAGATCCATACCTCGGGCTCCGCATAGACTTCCATTGATGATATTATTGAAGATGACGCTTCAGCAACTCCCTGAAACACAGTAATTGCATTAGTATGGTTTTCTATTTTGTTTAAAAGAACATAAACTTTCTGCAGGCGTCAACGGCTCATCTAAATAGACCTGCACAAATGATCAGTTGTCTAAAATAAATAATGGATATCTAAATATGATTCGATTTGCTCCATCGTTGGAAGTGTCACCACCCAGAGATCTGCATCAACTACTAGGGGTGATGTTCTTGTTGAAGAAGCTCCGTCAGCTCCCTGAAACATAGTACTTGCGTTAATAAAGAAGGAAGTATAGCGGATGTAATCACGTCATTTGATCTCGCATGATTGATCTGTCAGTATCCATACCTCGAAATGCATAAGAACATCAAGGGACGCTGTAACTGCGGTGCACACTTCTGCAAGCTGTTGCGCCGACCCGTAACTGCATGCTCCCCCTTCTTCTTGGACTAATGCTCCATCGACTCCCTGAAACATAGGACTTTCATTAGTAATGAACACAATATTGAAAAAAGAAGACACATAGGAGGGCGACGACAGAAGGACATACCAATGGCTAAAAACGAAAGAAACATTGTGTGTAACAATCACGCTACAAGAATGCAAGATCTGATGATCTCCATCGATGGAACTGTCCGGAAACGTACCTCGAGCATCTGAGTGACATCTACGGTTGTCGTCAATGCGTTGGACTCCTCAGCATCTCCCTGAAAGACAGTACTTGCATTATTTTGGATAACAATAATTATAACTGAAAACAAAGACTAGAGGACGAGTACTGTGGTGTACCATTAGGTAAAATAATTACACGATCAATTAAAACTATTGATTTACATGCCTAAAACAAGTCAGTGTCAGAGTAGCTAAGTAAGATTACCCGATAGGCGCTTGAAGTGGCTGATGACTGCAATAACGACACGGATGGAGAATCTTCCGCCTTCATATTGAGTGGATACATAAATGGGGAAATTATTGTTAGCTAATGCTACACACTACCGCAAGGCCGAGAGACAAATACGTAAACTTGACTCACCAGTGGAGGGATGTGGACGAATAGAGTGGGAATAGCGGTTGAGAGCAATTTTCGCCTCGCTCGCGGTGTTTTCTTCTTTATTAGCAATGATGTGGAGTACATGTCTGGGCTAAAGTGCCTGCTGCAGATGCGGTATCGATCACCCCTCTTGTCCGCAAAGACTTCTAGGACTCTACTTTCTAGCTCAGAGGCTGGATATCCGCAATATCGGACCCATTCTCTTATCTGATCTATTGTCTTAGGGAAAACATGCATTATAGTATCTTCAGATTTGTTATGGGTCTTCGAAGGGCAACCGCCAATGGAACAGGCAGGCATTATGGAAAGTTCTGAAAAGTAAAGATCAACAATTCTCTATGAATACCAATGTGTTAAAACATTAAATGACACATAAAAGGTTCAATGCAAGGTCCGTTTTGGTTCTTGGAACTATACACGTTATTCACATGCGGATAAGTATTTCAATAACTTTCAAAAAATAGAAAAAGTAATTTGACTAAACTCAGAACATGTGACTAGTTCCTTGCATGTACTGTCGTGAACGAAAAGAAAACATGGATGCAATTTGATGACTACTAGCAAATAGATATAAATTAAAAAATTGGACGCAAAATGATTATGGTACATGGACTTACCTTGACGAACAAACAGTTAGATGCAGGGATCAGAGTAGTTTCTTGTCGTAGAACAGGGAGCAGTTCACAGGTTGCAAACTGACGAGTTTGCTCAAAGTGGTCACGGAAGTTCACAGAGACGAAGAGCAGATAACCAGCACCTTCACGGGTTGACTAGCAAAGCGCAAAGAAGTTCTCATTAGAAATATGAAGTGGGTTATAAAGAATTCGAAACATGGGTGTGTTTGTGAATGAATGACGTGTATATGTCGTGGCATTATGCGGATTGCAGGGGGGCGTCCAGCGTGAGGGGGGATGCTTGGCAGGAGACACGGGGTCTGGAGGTAGACATGGGAACAACAACCCATGCTCTATAGACCACTTTGAAGTGTACATGGTCTTTGGCACCTCTTGGCCTTTATCGCTCCCTGACAGCTCCACTTGCCAGCAGCGCAAGTACCCTGGTGCGAACTGCCTTTGATAGGGCGGGGGGTGGATCGGGGCGGTGGTCGTGCAGACAAGACACAGGAAGACTTGTGAATGGAGACACACTTATGTGGATTGCAGGGGGGCGTCCATCGTGAGGGGGATGCTTGGCAGGAGACACGGGGTCTGGAGGTAGACATGGGAACAACAACCCATGCTCTATAGACCACTTTGAAGTGTACATGGTCTTTGGCACCTCTTGGCCTTTATCGCTCCCTGACAGCTCCACTTGCCAGCAGCGCAAGTACCCTGGTGCGAACTGCCTTTGATAGGGCGGGGGGTGGATCGGGGCGGTGGTCGTGCAGACAAGACACAGGAAGACTTGTGAATGGAGACACACTTATGTGGATTGCAGGGGGGCGTCCATCGTGAGGGGGATGCTTGGCAGGAGACACGGGGTCTGGAGGTAGACATGGGAACAACAACCCATGCTCTATAGACCACTTTGAAGTGTACATGGTCTTTGGCACCTCTTGGCCTTTATCGCTCCCTGACAGCTCCACTTGCCAGCAGCGCAAGTACCCCGGTGCGAACTGCCTTTGATAGGGCGGGGGGTGGATTGGGGCGGTGGTCGTGCAGACAAGACCCGTTTGCCGCAGGGCCTCACCAAGGAGAGGCCATCTAACTGAATGTAAGAGGATGGCTGCAGGATCTACTACATGGAAGGCAGGGGGGTGAGTTTATAAATACCTCACCCTCCCAGGAGAATATATGGCGGTCATCTCTGTACCCGGTGCCCAAAAAGAGGATTTATTATGATCAACCATATTTATTATTTACCTATAACCATGTTTTGTATCAATAAAATCCAACAGCTTTTTATTGCCAACGCTTGATGCCAACCCACAAAATAATATATGTATGACTGCTGCATATATGGGTTCAACGGTTATGTGGATTGAAGGTGTGCGGCCAGCGTGAGGGAGGATGCTGGCCGGAGACATGTGGTGTGACAAGACAAGGCACTGGAAGGCTATTCAACGGAGACACACTAGATTCATTTAAAAAATCAAAACAACCATTGTTAAAATATATGTTGGGCTTTATTTTAGATTTTAATTAAACATAAATAATAAACATTACACATTGTAAAGTTGAGGTTGCAGCACATCGAGGGAAAATCTGCGGTATTGTCCACTGTCACTGGGGAAATGTTGTCTAATGGCAAGTACCGCACAGGCAGGTATTACTCTCCGAACGCGGTGTCCGAGCCTCCCGTGAAGCCACCAAGTGAAGCAACGATAGGCCACCAGCCTGTACCACCTGTGAAAAAAAAAGATGCAAACTGTATTAAACTGACCAAACTTTCTTATCAATGTCGATTCAGGTAACACATGTCATTTTTCTTAGAAAAAAATTATATCTAGAAAATGCACTATATGGAACCAATTTACATGCGTTCGAATGATATGTAAATGTAATTTTATATGTGGGAGACGACCATGAAATAGTGGTGGCATCACTGACATCACAAACAGAGTATACTTACTCGTTACTCGGATTACGCGGACGAACAGTGCCACGAAGTTCGTGCATAAGCACCATCATCATCCTCAACACTGTCCGTGAGAGGCAGGCTTCCCTGAACTCTGGCAGCTCGGTGATGCATTGCGGACTTTGCTCGCCTTCCTGCAGACTTTGCTCGCTTTCCGAAATGTAGGCCAAGCACCCGGAATTTTCACGGCAGCAGCAGTTCTCCTCCTCAGTTGGCATTAGCTCGCACCGATTGCACGTGCACCAGGTGGAGACGCCGTCCATGCGACATGGTCCAGGCTCTTCATCCGTTGACTGGTCCTCCCAACTGCCGTCCGAATCCCCATCGTTTTCGCGTGCTTGCCTTTCCAGTAGTTCCTCCTCGGTGTACTCGGGCTCGTACATATACGGCATTATTGTGGCCATTGTGCGGTAAAGATAGTAAAATAATTTACAGAGATGGTACAGGTGTTCACACGGGCTACAAGCGGCGAAGGTAGCTGACCAGAGCACTGAAACGAGTCACAGAATACTCAAAGTAACACAGAGAGAGGAATGGAATCGAAAATCTGCTGCTGTATGTTGTGAAACGGTCTGTTTATACTTATTGGGGAAAGAGGCGTCCTGCCATTTCCATGGCAACACGTCAATAGCTGAGGCGCAGCGATTGTTGACACGAGACGTGCTTGAAATGGGCAGTACGCGTCTGATGATGTCAGGCTCAGGGGCGGGGGATTTGATTTAGTGCCGCAAAGGCAGGTGAGCCAGGTCGATGGGGCGAAATGATAGGATTATCACAAAATGGAGGCTGATTTCGAGTGCGATAATGGGCGAAAAGTCGGGTAAGGTCCATAGGAAAGTTTCCTACGATCTACCGATTTATGCTTACAAACACATGGCCGACCCGTAGGGACAATAAAAAAAAAGTCCCGGAACTATCCTTTAAGAATAGTCAACTAAATCAACACGGATGACAACATAGATAGATTTTGTATGACCTCATACTTTCGTTTTGATTCAGTGAGAAAGGCCCGCTTTTCTCACCGTTTACCCATACTTTTATTTATCATTGCAGATGTCTCTGTACCTGCATAACTACAGACTCCAAGACTATCTCGCTATTTGAAAACCTTATTTTTCAACATCCACAATAATAACCTAATGCCACGAATCGGCAGGTAAGCTGCAATATTTTGCTACATTAAAACCATATATAACATGACGTCTCAACTCTAGTTTTGAAAATCCTCATAAACAAGTTGATATACAACAGTAACAATCTTCCCTACTCATTCCTCAAATTTCAATCCTACCTACTCCTCTCTGGCTCCTCCACCACCCTTCTCTTCCGCCACCTCTCTGGAACCATCCTCTGCTTCTCTCGCTGCTCTGGCTGCTCTGCCTCCTCCTGCCTCTGCACCTCTCTGGCACCATCTTCTTCCACTCTGACTACTCTGTCATCTCCTTCCTCCTCCTCTGCCCACTCTAGGGTACCGCAGGGAGTGCCTCATGCCTGTACCCTCAACAGAAGTCTTTCAAATGTAACACTCTGCTCCACATCACTTCCCCTAACTAGCTCTGCTGTTAAACACTCCTCTGACATCTGGTGACAGCTTGAAGAATTCAAACTGGATGTCCTCGGTCTCCCCGAAACATGGTTTACGGCTAGCTCTGTCACAGGTTTCAACACTCCCCTCCCTGATGGCTACAAGATCCTCTCCTAAACCAGAACCAACCGTCCAGGAGGTGGAGTAGCCCTGATCTTCCTGTAGTGGATTGCTGCTTCTGTCATTCCTACTCAGGCCTACTTCTCCTTTGAATGCTTGGTCTGCAGGCTCCCCAACTCTCCTGGCCTCTCTCTTACTGTGGTCATCATCAACATGCCACCTGGTCAGATTATCCTCTTCGTCTCTGAGTGGGCTGACCTCTCCTCCTCCCTCCTTGCCTCAACCTCTCAACTTCTCTTCCTCTGAGACCTTAACCTCCACTTGGATGTCACTAGCCCCTTCTCTGGGGTCTTTTGCAATCTCTGTGATTCTCTCTCTCTTTCTCTCTCTCTCTCTCTCTCTCTCTCTCTCTAGCTCTCTCTCATCTCTCTCTTTCCTTGCCTTTGGCCGGACAGTCTATGTTGGGCACACCCTGGATGTTCTTATCTCTTCAGACATCCCCCTCTATAACCCTCTAACCAGTCCTCTCTCCTGGACTGACCATTTCTCTCCTCTCACCTATCACTCTCTGTCCCCAGGTGAAGCCAACTCCAGCACTGCCACCCACCTTCTCGGTCATCCGGCCCATGAAGCATGTGTCATGAGGCTTTCAACAATACCTTCTCTCCTACTCCTTCTCCTGCGGCTGACTCACACTCTGACACAGCCCTCACCAACCTGCATCTCTCAATCTCCAAAGACTCTTGATGTCCTTGTCCCTGTCATGAGGATCTGTCTGAAGCCCACATCTAAGTGCAATTATTGGTATGATTTCGACTACTCCACCCTGCAATGCAAGTGTAGGGTGGCTGATAAGAAGTGGAGGGCATCAGGCTAATCCCCTGAAAAAACTGGCCTGCTGTCTGCTCTAAAGGCATTATAGACTCTCTGTCCTATCCAAGAAGAGAGCTTACATCCAAGCCTGCATCTCTGGAGCCTCTAAAAACTCAGCCGAACCTTTCAAAATCTGCAAGTAGTGCGCCAATCCTGCTGCAGTCTCGACCTCTCCTGTTCCCTCCCAAGCACTCTGCATGGCACTGAATTCTCACTTCACCACTAAAACTCAGAACATACTTTCCACTCTCTCCTCTTCCTCTCCCTCTACCACTCCAGGACCCCCTCCTGACATCTCTCCTCCTTCTTTCGCCTCCTTCCCTTTGTTCCCCACGACAAGTCCGATCTATGAAAGCCTTGTCAGAGCAGGTGCTCCCCTGCTCCTCCAGAACCATCAAGGACCACATCGTCATCCTCACTCCAGTCTTTTCTGACTTCTACAATCACTCTTTTGCCATTGGTACCTTCCCTTCCCCCATTAAGCACCCCCTTGTGCACCCCCTCCTCAAGAAGCCCTCTGCTGATATCTCCTCTCCGCCAAACTACCGCCTGATCTCTATCACTTCTTTTCTGGGCAAACTCCTGAAAAGCCTGCCATCTCAGAGCCTACTCTCCATACTGAATCTGTTGGCTGTCTCCATGACCACCAGTCTGGCATTAGAGCAGCTAGAAGCATGGAAACTGCTCTCCTGAACACCTGTGAAGACTTGCTCTCTAATCTCAACTCTAACCTTCCTTCTGTCCTCATTCTCCTAGATCTATCCTCTGCTTTCAATATGGTCAAACATGCCAGCCTGATCAATCGTCTCTGTGACAACCTGGGCATCACAGGTCAGGCCCTAGTTTGGCTGATCTTCAATCTCTTCAATCGACACTCCAAGGTCTAACTTGGGTCCTTTCTCTCTCCCACCTTTCTCTGTACTTGTGGTGTCCCCATGGCTCTAACCTCTCACCCTGGCTCTTCAGCCACTACTTGGCTCATCTGGCCTAACCACATCTATACCTTCTGTTCTAACTTTCAGTGATATACGGATGACACACAGCTCTCCTTCAGGCTCCCCTCAGACTCCTCTGATCATTTTCTCATTTCTGACTGTCTATCCGAAATTCAGGAATGGTCTGCCGCCAATGATCTCTTCCTTAATGCCAGTAAGACTGAGATCTTACTCATTGGGACCTCTGCTCCTGCTTTTGTTCTTGTACTCTGGCCACCCACCCTGGGCCTTCCACCCATACCTTCCTGCAAGGCTAAGAACCTTGGGGTCATCTTCAACTCCACCCTTTTCTTCTCTCCTCACATCTCGGACATCTCTAAGAAGTCACACTACAAGTTGCACCCCCTCACAGGTGTTCCTCTTTTTCTGACTGTCCTCCAGAAGCTAACTGTCTCTAGAGCCCCGGTTCTCTCTAGACTGGACTACTGCAACAGCCTCTTTCTAAATCTACCTGCCTCAACTCTTCACCCTTTGCAACTAATCCAGAACAGGACTGCAAGACTTGGCCTTGACCTCAAGCCCAGGGATCGTATCTCTCCACCCTGAAATCTCGCCACTGGTTCCCGGTGGCTGAAAAGATCAGGTTCAATATCCTCTGCATCGTCCACAAGGCTTTAAGGGGCCAGAGACCAAACTACATCCAACTCTCTCTTCCTAAGCATCCTCCTTCTCGTGCCCTCCGCTCATCCAAGTGCAACTCTCTAAAGGTCAGATGCTTCTCAAGGCAGAGATTGGGGGGTAGAAATCTATCCTTGGCTGGGGCCTCCCTCTGGAACAGCCTCCCTGCCTCCCTGAAACTTGAGCAGGACCACCTAAGGTTCCAGAAGCAGCTCAAGACTTTAGTTTTTGCTTCTGCTTTCTCTCTCTCCCCTGCGGATCCTCCTGTCTGCTTTGCAAACTGGTTACCTGGCCGCCCACTGAAATTCACTGGCACCAGGCTCCTGCACTTCCTGCAACTAGTAGCCCCGTGCACTGCCTCGGGACCGCCCAACCACTTAGGGACTGTATCTGCAACCCTACAGTCCCCCACCATTCTGCACTTACTGAGCCACCACCCTGGCAGCACTTACCGCGTTCTTGCCACTGCACTCTCCCCTCCCTCCTGTCCCCCTGGCAATTATCCTCTTCCTTCCCCCTAGCACTTCCGTGATCTGAATAACACAAGGCCTCGTCAGATTGTTTGTTTTATCCTACATCCACCTACCCTTCCTTGTCTTGTTGTGCTTAGAAACACTTTGTGTACAAGCACATTACAAATCATATCATGTTATCCCTTTGAATAGGTACTGGGATCCTGACCTTTGTGTGGCCAGAAAGAGACTTCTCAGAGTATCAGTAAGGTATTTTGAAATTCCCTGTGAACGGCAGTAGCCACATCATGGGCATAGTTTAACATCAGATTTTGAAATGAGGTAGGTACCACCCAGTGGTCATAAGCAGATTGGGGTGTTCACACCAACAGTCTTTCTTGAATCTTAAACATGCTGTTTTCTTTTGCTTTATAATCGAGTTCTGTCATAGGAAAACTGATTGGGTCTTCTAAATAGTGATAGGCTCTCCCAGTAATTGGATCCTCCTTTTAAGCAGCGATCACATGTGTATCAGAAGCATCTCTACTTGAATGGGCAGTTAAAGTTCACTACCAGTTCATTTTTGTGATCTAGTCATTGCCATGACCTCAATTCCTCCCCCATAGAGTCTCTGTATATATGAAGTCCCTGTGTAGAACATCTTTTTGGACAAGTGATCAGCCGAAAACATTTTCAGTTCCAAAGGACGCTCTACCTTGGAATGACTTTTGATATTTTTTTAATAGATGGTAATTTGATTAGACGTCACCAGATCATCAAACGTGTGGATCAATCTTCCATGTTTTAATAGTTTATCTGCACAAAGCGTGCAGAAATTAAAGAGCACCTAAGCCCGGGCACTGTTTCATTCACAGTTACTCAGAAAGGACGTTTCAAAAGATGAGGGTGGAGGGAAAAGCATTACAGACATATGAACGTTTTCACAATGTCACTTGCTGGGGGCATGCAAGGGGCATGCCTTATCTGGTAATAACATCCACCCATATAAACTGAGGGCATCTCCTCATAAGTGCTTTTTTTCATACACCTTGTGTGGCAATGTCAGGTATGCCTCCATAGTGTCAGTGATTATTAGACTTTCATCCTTGAGACAGTGTTCTTCGGCACAATCACGTAAGTCTGCCAATCCTTGAGCTACAGTTATTCTTTTTTTGCCCATACCTGACCTTCACAGGAAAACCCTGCATTGACAAAATCCAAAAATTAATTCTTGAATTAGAGACATACGCAGTCTGAATATTATCACTTTGTAGATCTTGTAACGATTGGTCGTCATTAACAGGAGTGCCTTCTCGCAATCATTGAATTTTTCTTCTATGGAGGATAACATGTAGGTCGCATAAGACATTACCTTGTTGGCTTTGTCATGTTTTTGGTACAACACCACCATCAAGCGGGTGTCTGAGAAACAAGTCTCTAAGAACATCTCCTTATTCTTGGTGGGGTATGCCAAACAAGGAACATGTGACAGACTTCTCTTCAAATGCTTTACTGCCTGGACCAAAGATTGAGTGATCTCGGCATAATCTCATTGAATTTTCAACTATAATTAGTCAGTGCAAGGAGCATATGCAACTCTTGCAACTCATGCAGAGTTGAGGGATTCTTTCATTTCAGCAGTGCCTCAAAATTTTCTTTCTGAGGAATTGAGACTTAATGCAGTGATTTCATGTCCCAGAAAGATCACTCTGGTTTTGCATCACTGTGTTTCCTGGAAAGATAATTCTGCACACGCCTTTTGCAAAAGGGCAAGAACATAAATGATTTTTGTCAGATGTTCTTCCATAGTTGAGCTTATGATCAACAGATCATCCATATAGGCCGTAATTCCTCTTTCACCATGGTCTTGCAAAGGAAACATGTTGAACCTGTTTCCTGAATTGATGTATCCGAAGGGCACACATGTCTTGGTATATTGTTGCCCTAAGAAGGTAACATCAAGCTTTTACTATCTTACATATTCACTGGTACTGTCCCATAACTGTTTGTCATGTCAAGGGCTGAACATAATTTAGATCCTTTGATCTGGGCCAGTCCTTGGCAAATGGAAGAGGACAATTTGACATGTGGACCTGTTTATTCAACTACCTCAGGTTGGTAAAAAAAAGTCTCCATTTTCCATTTGGTTTCTGGTTCCTCAGTACTGGATTGAGAGCAAATTATTTCATGGCTTTCCAGAGTTCTGGTAATGTCTGGGAGTGATTCCATGGGTATGAGAGCCAACCAGTATTGTCTTATATACATAGACCATGGTCCATAGGTATTGTTGCTGAATCAATAGTTGTATGCCCACAATCATATGAGTTAACTGAGATGATACTCTGGAAATCCAGACATACCTGTCTCAGATGTTGTTGTTCAGAAGTATGCTTCAGTTGGGTGGAGAGATCTCTTTTTATGGGGTTTACCTGGACAGATGGTTATTAACTCTATATGCTACCTCATCTTCCAAGGTATCAAATTAACATATTTTACCCCATAAAGGAATGAAGAATATACCAAGAAAGGTCCTTTGTGTTGTGCATTCATCTTTTCTGGATGATGTTGTTGGTCTTGTCATAGCAATTTTCAAGAGTAGGACCTATGATTTCATTTTCTAAATCAATGGAATAGTATTGGAAGTCAACTGCCATTCCAATAGAGGTGCCTGTGCTCAAAGTATCACTTTGAGGATCAATGTTCTTCCCAATATTAGAATGGTGTTGTCAATGAGATCGACTAGTGGTGTTGGATGTAGGGACAATCCTTGAGGTTGAAAGGCAGGATTCAAATGTATTAACACTTCTGGGTCAGGGTTTGTCATCTCTTTATTTTGAATGGTACTGTCACCTGTTATACCTATCCTGGGATCGTAGCCTCTTCTTTGTTCTGACTTCAACAGCATATGGCAACAATTGATCTGGCCAAAATGATTTCTCAATATTGTCAAAGCCCATTGGGTTACCCCACGGTCTTGACTAAATGTCATTTTTAATAAAATCCAAATTAATTTCATTCATTTGGAGAATGCCACTGCACAGCTAACCTTCAGAAAGTGCATCTCTAGAAGCCAACAATTACAGTCACCAGTTTTATTGCCAATTGTAATTTTTAACATAGTATGTGCTTTATATTGTGGATTTCCAGACCAAATTCTCAAACAAGTAACAAGTGACATTCAGTCTGACATAATTGCCACTTTTCTTCGTCTTGATGGGATGTTGTTTTTGGGTCGGAGAACTCTGTTCATACAATCAATCAGAAGAGACAGCCTCTAAAGGAAATCATTCCCCAGTAAACGGGGGGTGAAAGGGGGGTGCACCTGGAGCCACGAAGATCACTGGATGTTTCAATCGGGGGCGGATAATTTTGAGCTCCATATTCGCAATCCCATTGACAGAAATATCCTTTCCATAAAAAGTTTGGAACTCTCTTAGAAGAGGTTTGAAAGGGATTGTTTTACCCCCTCCATTCCTAGATTGAGTTGTTCAAAAAGTTTTTTCTGAAAACTTGCCTATGACCCTGTGTCAACCTGAGCTGGTTAATCACACTGACATTGTATCTGGAAAGCAGTATACAATCTTCCTTCTTTAGACTCTAATTCACAAAGAAAGTGTGAGTTATCGGACACCTTGACATTCATTTTCTTGATGCCCTTTCTTCATGTTCATGTTACTTGGCTTGGGACACTGTCACAATAAAAATACACTTGGAAATTAAATATGATGTAGGAGTTTCCCTCCTGTCCACAGACTCTTTGCTGTCATCTCGCTGAGATAGTTAGCTTCAGAATCTTTTAGGAGGACAGGTACCTCTACTGTTTCTTTCTATGTTCATAGTTCCTCTTTTATTAGATTGGCTTTCATGTCCAAGGGTTTCTTTGAACTTCTTGGTCTATGTTGCCATCCTATTGTATTTATGGTATTCCGTTTTAACCAACTATTCTTTTGGGGTGGTAAGCCGTCTCATGAAGAGAATACTTTCTTTTTGGGGTTGTCTGGGCTCTCCTCTCACACTCACATTGTATTTGGACAGGAGCATGAAATCTACCTTTGTTAGACTCTAATTTACAAAGAAAGTGTCAGTTATTGGACAGCTCAGCATGAATTTTCTTGATGTCATTTTTTTCTTTAACTTGACCCTGGAATGTCACCATGTATGCATGTCCTTCTTTGAGATCAAGTTCATGTTAGTTGGCTTGGGAATTAAGTATTCAGTGGTCAGGTGCCTCCCCATGGCACCTGATTCAGGCGTTGGGGCATTTCGAAGTACTCTGACAGTCTCAGGGTTTTGTTGGACCTCAACCTCTGTCCAATCTACTGCTCAGATTGTGAGATATTTCATCCTTTCTCTGAATTCTAAAGAGGTGTTTGGCCAAACCTTTGTTGCTACTTGGAAAGGTAAATATCACTTCTAGTAACAGAACTTGGGTATTGTTGATTACTGTAACCCTTGTTTCTCGGTCTCCACTCCACTTGATTCTGGGCTTTGTTTTCCTGGACTCTTCAAGGAGGAGGAAAGTTGTGTTGAAAATTTGAATTAGGGGTTTAAGTACTGTGGAGATTTTGAACTGAAGGGGACGTTGGATATCTTTCCCACAAGAAAGTCTGATTAGAATTTACTGATGGAAACATTTCTTTATTTTGATTCTCTCCCTGTAGCTGGGGAGTGCATCAGTAGCCCACTATGGGCATTGAACCCAGATATCAAAGACATATATATTTACAAATGACAGCATTCAAAGTATTGATATCAGACCAATAATATCTGGGGTGCATAAACAATCCAGTTGCACACTGAACATTCAGGAAATTGTTCTGGTCACCTTTTCAATAGAGGAATGAACACATTAATATTACACATTACATACACCATGTTCCTTCAATGTACAATTTTCCATTATACATTACCTACATCAGCTCTCTTGCTTAACTAGTGCCGGATTACAGCACGTTACAATCAAAATTATGAAGACATCATACATCAGACGCATGACGCAACATATGCACAACATATAAAAATCCAAAATGGCAACTGCGATAGCCATGCAGAAAGCCGATTTATGACAGACAATATTACCCATTATAATTGGTGGTAAGTTGAATACAGGGAAGCTTTTGAGTCTTTTAACTTTTGGATTTTCATTTATATACACTGTACAGTAGTATACTCTACTATATTTAGTACATTATAGATGCATTTTTGAAAGGGACCATCAGTGAATGTTGGGCTCACCCTGGTGACATGGAACGTGTCTAAGAGGCCTTTTTCTTTTTATGGATCAGAGTGTCAAGAACTGTTGAACGTGATTGTTGAGTATTTGATGTAGGATGCCACTTGGTGGGGAACACCACAGTGTAGTCCTGAATCCCTCTCTAATGATGGATATAGATGCGCAATTGGCACAAAATAACCACCATACCTCTGTTCCCCAAACATGTTATCCTTCAGGGAAAGTTTAGAGGGAAGTTCTCCCTGTACCACAAAAAGTTAACCCATATGAACGTGGTACAATGATGGTGTATAACACCAGACTGGGCCACCACAGGTTCGAATTTCAAACAGTGGTAAAGGTAAGAATCAAGCAAGGTCAAGAGTACAGAAAAACAGAATAGTCTAAGGTAAGGAAATGTCAGATGTCAATAAATAATGGCAAGGCAAGAAACTTCCAGGAATGAAGCATGGAGAAAAGAGAGGCAGAAAAGAGTGAATGGCAACAAGGTTGTTGAGACACGCAGAATGCTGATTCTTGTGGCATTTTATATCCTGGAATGACAACTAGGCAGCATTGTGGATGTTGCTAATCAATGGAGTCCAAAAGCACCAATCCAATTTCTCTGACTAAGCCGTAGCATAATGTCGTCGGAGAAGGAGGGTGAACATGACGGCACCCAGCAGCACTGTGAACGGGAACAAAATGTTCATGACCCGCAAGTACAGAGTATGTCGAAGTCACTCATGGACCGAAGAAGGAGGATCGGCCAGATCCCCACAGTTACGTACTGCAACCATAACCGGGTATACTAAGTCTGAGCCAGCGCCAGCAAGGATACAATTTCCAGGGTCATGCGGTAGGTGGCAGGTTCCAAAGGCGTCTCTGGTGCATGACACTCTTCCCCCTCCCCTGGACTGGGGCTTCTCCCGGTCTCCCTGGAAAATGATAGTAGAACTGATGGAGTAGACGGGGAGCAGAAAAGTAAATGGCAGGTTCCCAAGTTCAGTCACTAGGGGTGTAGCCTTTCCAATGGATCCTGTACTTAAGTTGGCCATGATGGAGCCGAGAGTCACAAATAGCATCAACTTCATATTCAGGTTTGCCGTCAATCATAACCAGCTCTGGGCATAAGCAGGGACAGTTAAACAAGTCAGGTTTGTGTGGTTTCAACTGGGAAACATGAAACACAGGATGGACGTGCCAAGTGTCTGGCAGTTGTAGACGAAAAGCAACCAGTGATATTTCTCTTAATGTCAAAAGGTCTGTGCAGGGTTATTTTCCCAAGATTCATCTTCGAGGTCAGATACTAGAGTTTTATTTTCCTCTGAGGGTTGGAAATAAACATTCTCTCTTCTTAATTATTAAGAAGAATCTTCCTAGTCTCCCTGTTGAGAAGAGACTTTAATATGCCATTCCTGTGCGGACAATTTTGTCTTTCTATCTCAGCCAAGTGGGCTATATGATTTCTCTGCAGAATTATTTTCTGCACTTCTAGGTCTCCCCATCCTTCTGAATAGTTTTCCTTAGGTCCAAATGTATTTTCATTTACTTAAGGATGAGCAATAACTCGGAGAATCAGTTTATGAGAGCTATATATTGAGAAATCTCCAAAGAAGCAACCAAATACCACCTTAAAAATAAAATGGAAACTTACTTGAAGGAAATATGCTGGATTACCAGAGGTGAAAGATTCAGTCACCCTGCAAAAATATCCCTGTCAAAAAAGGTTGATATTTGGGACTGGCTTGAAAATGATGAACACCTTGGGAAACTCTGCACATACCAATATACTAACTATATGCTTTATACATTTAAACAAATGTAGAATTGCTTGAATCTCTGTCCTTCAAGCAAGCTTAGACGATTCATACTTCTACTGAGGATGGACAAGCTACCAGTCCTGACAAATAGGAGTGTACATAGTGACCAGTCCTCGCTGGAAAGATTCTGTCGTATATGCAAAATTGGAGGGATCAAAAAAACCGCAAAACACCTACTGATAGAGTGTGTAAACATGGCAGATACGTACCTATTATGCTATAGTAATCATGTACATGATTTTGAATCCATCAGAGAACCCATGCGTTGGTCACAATTTATTCATTCCCAAAGCTTTAAGGTATTAATTGCTATGTTCAACGTCTGGCTAAAAATAGAAAGACTCTTGGGCATCTCCATCTGAATTCACCCAACAATACAGAGCTCTCCCATACCCATGTAGAAAGTGATATTAACTACTGGGCAAAGAGGAATCAAGGAAAGAAGTATGGACCCAAAGTAACTTTGGTTGAAATGGTAATGGACGTATGATGTCCCAAGCTAGTAGGCACACTGTATAGTGACAAATGTTAAAAACAATACCTAAGGAAGGATGTTAACGTCTCTGCCATTTTGTTGTAGGTGGTTATTTCCATTTTTATTGCCGGATTGTATTTGGGGATTGTTTAAATTGGGAAGTACTTAGAAATGAGAGCTTTTTATACATTTAATGTTTTTCCCTAAATATGTTTTTATATTTTTTTACTTGCTTTTGTATTTGTATTACTAGTTTTTGATGTGTACTTAAAATAATGGGTAATTATGTGTAAAGTTTATTTATAAACTGTATCACATTATTAATAAATATAAATATATAAATATATATTTTCATTTACACTCCTGTCCGCTCCTGACATGCTGAATGGGGCATCTATGTCTGATAAGGAATGCTCCCATAAGGAATGCCATTTTATAGTCCCCTACTTCCTGGCATATTTTTACTTTTCTTCTCAATACGTATGCTCTGCTTAAAGTGTACTAATTAATCTCCTAAATCACACATGCTAGCTGATTAGCTCAAAGCATTTTACTATGGGTAGTTAGCAAGTCCATTTTACTTTGTAGTTCCTGTTGCAAAAACTCATTCTCACGCTAGCAAGCCTGACTTATGCTAGACTTTTAATGATTTCCTACTTGCCAGTGCATAATTCCTTTCTCAAAAGGACTCTCTTGGTTGGGTTGCCTATTTCAGGTCAGTCTATTTGTTTCAAGTGGTCTTGTAAGTGCAAATAATCATCTTTCACTTTGGCAATAGACTTGGTTTAAACCCTCATTTGAATGTGACTGATTTACTTTTTGAATCAGTTGCTGATTCTCATCAATTAGAGCATCATGCTCTTGTGCAAAAATATCTCTTTGTTGTTTTTTGAAACTTACATTATGATTAATGTGTTTAAATTCAAACTGAGAGTCGACTTCTTTGAGAATGAGTTGTTTATTTTCTTGTTTTAATTCCATGAAGCGATTTTTGAGTGCCATAATGTTGACAAACGGAATCATATTTAGGGCCTCCATACATTGGTTATAAGTGTCCTGGAGACTTGTGCTGGAGACACAAAAACTGCATCACTTGGCTATAAATGTCATAACAATATGTTTTGTTTTCAGATTGCATTTGATCAATTACATGTTGCTGTTGCAATAGGGAAACCTGACTTTCTTTCAGTCTTTCCTGCAATCACAAAATGTCTTTTAGTTTATCATTGTTTGGAACTCAGCAGCTTCTCAGAATGTTCATGGGCCGCGTCTTGGCTCTGTTTATTCTGAGTATCCATGTCTGCTAATCTTCCCACCACCAACTGAAGGTGGAACTAAAGATCTGCAAAGAGGTATGGCTTAAAATGTTTTGAATTTACTGTTGAAGTCATTTATGGCCCATGTAGAACGGTTTTAACAGCATTTCTCATCTCAAATATCTGAATGCACAGATGCCACTCTTTTCACAATGGGCCTCATTACAACCCAGGCGTTAAGTGTTTAACGGCGCCGTCGGCGCGTTAACCCTTAACGCCTGATTACCATTTTAACGCCTGCTTTTAGCAGGCGTTAAAATGCAAGGCGCTAACCCGCCTTGGTGCTAATTACGGCACCGTAATTTACGGTGCCGTAATTAGCGCCTTCCCCACTCCCATTATGCCCTATGGGGCAAAAATGGGAATGGGGAAGGGTAAATGGGGAATGGGGATTTATCGCCCCACTCACCTTGGAATGGGGCGGTAAATCCGCCATCCACCATGGTGTTAAAGTAGGGAAGTTACCGCCTGGGTTGTAATGAGGTCCAATGTCTGTCTTTCATATTTCTATATCTATGGCCACCAAATCTCCTTTCAAATAGCATTTTGAAAGAGCATGGACTTAAATTACACATTTTTTCAATGGCACAATTCTCACTAAAAAGAACAATTTTAACTTGTTTTACTCCTTATTTCCTATTGTCATTCAGTCACTTCTGACTCTAAATTCAAACCATAATCTTTTTCTACACTATTTTAAGCACTTCTTACTATCTTCTTATGAGACTGTGGAATCAACACCATGTAGTTCAAATGCGACACAAATCTCCTACATGCATATGTAAACTCTGAACACGTTGAGTTAAACATGTTTCTGTTGCAATGACGTTAGCAATCCCAGAAATCATATCTCAGTGGGACCTCCAATTTGGCAGATGTTTTATTTTGGTGACATCTATTCGGGGGAATTTTCCACCAACCCCAAATCAGGCCTGTACAATATTTCTTCATTAAACAAAGTTATTTTTATGAACTCGGGACATGCAAGCTTAACAGTATTGATTCTCAACAGCTTCCCTTCACTTTCAGGACATATAACAGGGAAAGTTACACAAAAGGTCTATTTATAAACTAGAAATATTCAAACCAATTTGATATACGAACAAATAATACATTGTTTCTATTCATCATGAAATCTCAATGTCAATGATTACTACAATGATGAACGATCATATGCTAGTCAATTGGATGTTCAAAGCTGCATTTAACTTGAATGTAGACTGTATAAAGCATGCACAACCCCATATGTGTGCTTGGCTTACACTGAGCACATTTAACAGGCATTGAAAAGTGAATGCAGATTCAGGACAAAGCTCTCATTTTATAGGAAACAAAATTAAATTTGAACTTCCATGCCTGTCTAAATCTCTATTTTTTATTTATTGAAAATAAACACCTCCACCTTACTCAAATTTGTTAATATTTCACACAGCATTCTAGAATAGTATAAATAGAGGCAACTTGAAAACCTACATGAACATTGCTTGCAAATAGAACAATGTATATTTAATGTTTATGTTTACTAGTTTCCCTTTAATGATGTTCCTATTAATGTGCAGAAAGGCAGGTATAAATCCTCTCTCTGTTACCATGAGGGGTTCAGTGCTAGTAACAAAACCCTGCTCAGTGATGTAATGAGGGAAAATCCTCAATTACATTATTTTTCGGTTGTATACGAATTGATCGTTTTACAACTGCTCGAATGACAATTGACCTTTTCACAATTGACCGAATTGTGAAGGTCAATTGTACCATATATATTACCAAACCGATATATATATATATATATATATATATATATACATATATATATATATATATATATATATATATATATATATACATATATATATATATATATATATATATATATATATATATATATTCGGTCAATTGTGAAAAGGTCAATTGTGACCCTTTAAATTCGGTCAATTGTTCATTCGAACAGTTGTAAACGACCAATTTGGGTAATACCTTTTCTTCTAGGCATGCGAAAAGTCAGATATTGAATTGCTCCCAGTCTGTACTTGCCCATTACCCAGAAAATGAGGCACGGATTTAATTTTTAATGTTTTGCCTGATCTTGGAGTGGTCATGGGAATATGATGTGATGCATCTGACGTTTTCAGATTAAAGCTCTCTGACTTATTTTTTGCTCAATGTTTCTGACTGTTCCATGGCTGAAGCTTTGTCTGCTGCTTTGTTGATATGTTTGATCTTTTAGCCTCTTTGCTTAAATCTGGATAAGAGTATATCACATTCTTTTTCATACTGTGTTTGTTCTTTGCAGTTACGTTTTGCACATATAAATTTAAATATGCAAGGAATCAGAAAAAGCCATTGAAATAGTGCACCATCTAGAATGTATATATTCCAATACATGAGTATGATGAAATTGCAATGACCGCATATCCTAGTTGTAACAGCTTTTCCTAAATAATTGAGGGTAAACTCATTGAGTTACAAAACATAGTCATACGAACAATTGTGCAGCGCCTATTTATACATGAGGATTCAATGCTAATAATTTGAACAACATGATTAATTACAATTACCTTTCCACATGACGCTTATAAGTGATTTAAAACACGTTAGCAACTATTCACATTTAAAATTACGAGTACAGTATCAAAAACACAGTTCATCATTAAGAGGCATAGGAATTATCCCAAAAGATGGCCGACATGATCATGGCAACAAAGAAAGGACTACGTTGTTGCAATGACGCCTGCAGACAACACTAATTTAGAGTTCATTTAAAAGTAGAAACTCCAAGAGCATGCAGGTTGATCGATGAGGTTTAGGAGCACAGGCCTGCACGGTGAGCGTTTTTCATTTATCCTTAGCATGTACAAGATAGTACAAGAGCGTTCGCCGAAACAAATGGCAATATGAATCTACTGCGCAAGTGAAAACAAACACGTGCATGCGTTTAGAAACACTTAGAGCACACAGCCTGCACAATGTCCGTAAGGGTCCATGTGTATCTGCAGTAAATGCCGCAAGAACGCCAGACCCATATAGAGGTTTGCGCATGTAAATTAAGACATAAGTGATTATACAGCCTGCACAAATTCCATAAGGGGAAATTTGCATTTGGTAAAATGACACAAGAGCGCAAGAAACAAAGAATAGGTTTGCTCTTGCATATGAGAACAGGAATCAATCCAGTCTCACTCAGCGATAAATCACTTACAGCAATGGATAATATAAGTTATCATTCCCTCAGGGATTTAACCCAGTTACTACGCCAAGAACAGACAGCAGTTTATCAATTACATTATATTCAGTAAACAGGTAACAACCTATATACAGAATAGCAAATGGTGTTGTGTTTTTGGGTTATGGCTATTGGTACTTTGTGTCCTTGTCAACACACACAAAGTATAGCTAAGTAATGCACAAATTATCATTCGCAATCAAGGTTGATAGATTGCACAAACAGTGCCGAGTAAAATCAAAGAACAAGTTTGTAATATCACAGAAGCCAGTTATCTCTAATATGAGTTTAAAGACATATCATTAGTAAAGCAATATGATTTGGCAAAAGGTATATTAACTAACTAGCATTGAGCATAACGTTTCTCATTTATATTTTTTTCTCTGTGCATATCTTTTACCACAATTATCCTCCCCTTCACCCATCCCTTCTTATCTCTGTCTCTTAACAAACTTGTGATATTTAACAATATTTTCATTGTCCGAACGTTGAATGAAATGCTCATTTTCACAATGATTATTTTGATGTCTATTTTACAATGCACTGTGTTTTATTTGTTTATTCATAGCCCTGGTTTGAAAAAGGCATTTTTGTGTTGCCGAAACACGTGTTACCTTGAAGGGCAAACAATAGCCTAACAGAGAAGTGTTCGGAACAATATGTGCAAATAAACCGAATTTTGGATATACCCTATGACCCAAGCTGGCGCATTTGTATGAAGGAGAGTTCCAATACTATATTATTTATCTCTAGAGGTGGGGGTGTGTACCTCTATCTCTCCTGCCAAATGCAACACTTTTACTAGTGTTATGAGAGTTTAACGTCAGGTCGCAGAATGTGAAAGTCGACGTTAATCCACCCCATTCCTTGTTTTCATATGTTTTGAATGTGGTAGACTGTTCCTCATGGTACCCTGAAGAGATCCTGTTGAAAAGTATCAGAAAACTATGGAGCTCAAGTGGCCATGAAGCTCTGATTGGGATATTGTCTCATGTCAGTTTTCCCAAAGAATTAAGTTCTAACAGGCGGTCAAAACAGCATGTATGAAGGCAGTGTTGATGAATGTAGATTTACTTGCTTGTTCTCCACAGCCTTCGATGCTTACATCAATGGGTTTGTGGAGAGGTTCAAGAAGACCCTGAAAATCATCCTAGGTGCTTGGAAGAGCAACCAAAGAGAAAGTGTGATGTTCTTATTCCATGAATACATTTTGCCTACAGGGAGGTGCAATAGAACAGAAAAGGGTTTAGTCCCAATGAGCTTATCTTCAGCCATCCTTTTAGGTGTTAAATAAGACTGGAGAGAGAAGGATGTAAAGAAGTAAACACCTTTTAATGAAACAATAGATACGTTTACACTGGCAGGGTTCTCAACTTTGTGTGGGAGGTTGCTGCCTCCAGCTTTAATAAACTGACTCAGTCCTATTAGACTAAGCAGTCACATTCATTTAATATTGAATTTCAACAAACAAAAAGGAAACTGGGATCTATATTAAAGGGGAGATGCAGGAGCAATTAGGATGAAGAAATCAAAGTATGTTCTTTGAGACTCTTTCGACAAAAATGCAAAAATACTGTAATAGTTGTGAAATAACAGCTTGCCCAGCAGGATGGGAAGACAATGCTGAATTGCATCCTTTCAAAATCGGATTCAAACCTTTGCCCTGTTGTGAATAATCTTGAGGGTGTTCAGTCCATCCTTCAGAAGAATCCAATTCTGGAGTAAAACATGTTGCAGACTTATTTGCACAACCTGTAAGGGGTTGTGAGTGTGAAACTAGTGAGAACGATTCTCTTCTCCAATTTGACCTGGAGGACATACTGAGCAGTATTCTAAAGAGCAGCAATTTCCCTACCCCAGGTCTGAATGGCCATTCAAAAATGATCACAATCTATGGCCAAATATCCTATTTATACCTTTTTCCATAATCTTCTCAGATATGTGACCCCTAGCTTGTGGAGAATCTCAAACATAATTCCTATATTTAAAAAAGGTGACAAGCATAACCCATCAAATCATAAACCTATCACTCTGCTTGATGCATAGAAAGATTTTCATCTCACTTATTTTGGGAGAGCTGGAAGACTTGGCCAGTCTCTCAGTACCTCTTAAAAAATACCAAATGGGATTCAGAAGAGGAGTGGGAACCTCCCTTAATAGTCACATTATTGACACCATGCAGCAATGTATTTATTTATTTAATATAGATACAGCTATCAAGCTATGTATATACAACATTGATACATGTAAAAAGAATACAACACATATTACAATAAACAACAATCCCACATTTTACAAATGTAATCAATGCATACCTAAAACTCCTATTTTACACAAATATACATTTTTCATCATTGCGCTAAGCATTTTAAAATCTCTACAATTCTCAGATACAATTTTAGCATGAAATGCATAAGGTTAAGATCATCACCTTGCATGAATGCATTCCCTATTTCGTATAACATATTAATATTGATCTGGTTATTACATGATTTAAAACACTTAATTCTCAACTTTTCTAGACTTTCACAGCACATCAGCAGGTGATATATGGATTCAATGGTTGAACATCCACACAATCTACAGAGTCGTCTACTCCTCTCAATACCTGTTCATGACCCTTTTGTCTTGAGTGCCATGCAGCAATTAACATGGCAAAGAAAGGTCCCTTCTGTGTACATGGCATATATAGATCTGTTGCTTGCCTTTCGTATGGTAAACAAAGAATTGGCTTGGCACCAATTAAAAGTCTGGGGCCTTCCAACAGACCTTTTGAACATATTGGTCTATTTGCACAATGAAGCAGCATTAAGAGTCAGGCTTAACTTGCTGGTTGTAATTCTCATGTGATATTTGTGATGTCATCTTTGATGCTCTGGATGTTAGTCTTAGCCGTGCACAGTGGTGGCGCGAGTTATGGTTGCTTAGCTTACCATAACTTGCACATTTCTGGAGTTTTTCGGTTTTACTTTGAACCATAATGTCCCTTTAACAACGTTGTTTTCACTGAATTTCATAGGTTTATAGTAGAGCAACTTAACCATAACGTCCCTTTAACAAAGTTTTGTTCACTGAATTTCATAGGTTTTTAGTAGCACAATTTGAGCATATATCACTAAATATAAATATAGATAATGGAAATGTGACAAATGTTTACTAAGACTCCCTTACCTTACATTTATATAACATAGAAAATACTAAACCCCCAGCCCCGCTAGTGATTTTGATGTCTGCGGACCGAGCGCATGTCCGCAGGCGCACGCGGTCACCATTAGCACTATCCAAAAAATTAGAGGGTATCTTCCATTATTGTATAATACAATAAAACACACAAACATATTCAAAAAGCACCACATAAATACATTACATTTAATAATATATAAGAAGTGGAAACTGTATATGTAAGACACCAACCATCCACTGAAGTTGCATTTCCAATATAAGGGAATATACCAAAACAAAATAAATATGCCTCCAACTGAATTACTTCACAGAAACTGCACAGCAAAAAGCGAGAGCATACTTATCCACCAGTAACAGCAAAAGTTTGTCAAAAAGTAGTAAGTACACTACATTTATTTCATATACTTATACATTTTCTGTATTATGTACACTAAAACTAATATATATATATTTTTTTAATACAGAACTGTCCAGTACTTTGGAATAGCTGGAAGAGAATTTCCCACGAGACGAGATGAGTGAAGAGAGTGATAATAATGGTAGACACGACAGTTCTCTATATAAGCCAATTAATAACCATTACTTTACATGTACTTAACACATTTTGTTTAACAGACCAGACAACCAATAAAACTAATATACCACAAGAGATAATAGAAGATCCTCTCAAACGAATGGAACTCTAAATGGATTTATTAGTACACATTTTCAATCAACTAAACGAGTGTAATGTGGAACACATTAAAAAAAAACATTAAATACCACTGTCCCACATGTACCTGTTCCCCCTCTCCATGTCCCAGCCACCTATCCCCAAACCCTCCCCACCAAGAAATACGGTATGATGAAACTTCCATCCCTTCTTCCCCTCCCACACATCATGTGCAAACCCCTGATTCCCCTGTATTTGTTTCAGTTTCTGCTTCCCCCTCCATTTCCGAATTTTTCTACTGTTAAAGAATAATAACATTTTAAATGGGTTCGCGGGTGTCTGTTGTGTCAGCAATTGACCAAAATGGGAGTATCCTAAGGACACTATACCTGTTTGTACTGTTTGTAATTAAAATGGAGGTGTCCTTAGAACACACAAGATGTCTGTCTGTCTGCAATCACCCAAAATAGGGGTGTCCTAATAACACCCCCGCTGTGTGTAATGTCCGTAACCAGAATGAATATATCCGTAGAACACATATCCCGTCCGCATGTCCGCAAAGTTTTGACGCACATTTATTTTATTTGAGGAGTTCAACATTGTTCGTAGAACACCCACGCACATGCACATCACACACTTGGGTCCTACGAACTTCGCGCCTCTCTGCAACTGTCCACTGCACTTGTGTTGTACTTTTAATTAGTTCGGGGGCCCAAACACTGTCCGTAGAACACCCGCGTGCATGTGCGCCATTGCCACTGCACATTTGGTGTCCTCCGGACAGCCGTCCCATTTGCGAACATGTCATCATGTGACCGCACCCATGCTGAGCTTCTGTCCTTATTTGTGGACACTGTTCGGGTCCCCGGACCTTTAAAAAAGTGCTTTTTGAGCAATCCAAGGTATTTTACAGTAAAAGTTCACCATTGCACATGTCTCAACCGATCTACCCATTTTTTTGAACTTTTTGAGCCCGTTCTTAGTGTTCAAAGTGTTCGGGGAAAGCACGAGGGTCAACGAAGTGCGCCCCAGCACTCCTATAAAAGGCCATACCCCAGGGCTGATCCTTATTCTGCTTTCAAATTTCGAAGATTTACAACAGGACAATTGTGCACGTTGCTGTTCTTGGTTCCTGCTTTCTAGTTCCTGGTTATTAACCTTCCAGATGGCATCCAAAATTGCTTCTTCTGCTACTGCCTCCGCATCAGCACCCCCACCCCCGCCACCACCATCACGTCCCCAAGGACCTGCAGAGGGGAACAAGCGTGAGGATGCAGAGGAGACAGATGAAGAGGATGAAGAATATGAGTTAAACTTTCACAGTTTAAAAATAGAAGTCACAAATAAATAGTGCAGGGCCCTCTGTTTGTTTTAGATGTCTGCGAACAGTCCGTGAATACCTAAAATCTGTTCAGTGCTACCCTTTCACAAACATTGCACTTTTCTCTGAAAGTGGTGGCTTTGAAAAGAACCTTTTTTGTGGGTTTTTTTGTCTATCAAAAACTTCAAATGGTCAACACCTACTGCAAAATGGATTGTTCTAATTCCAAAAAAGGTTGCAATGCATTTTGTATATTTCGCAGAAAAATTTGAATGCCTGCATAAGTAAGATGTACTTCATCTCTGCGAAAAATGTGTGTGCTACAAAACATAAAGTTTTCATTCTGAAAAAAGGACATACCAACATCTCTCAAAAAGGCACAACCAGCCTTGTTAACATTGTGCCTTGCTTTCTCCATTTGTGGACCAAATGAAAAAGAACGCAGCCACATTTGTCTCTGCGCAATATGGGAAAAATTACTCTGGAGTTTGGATACATGTCCATGACTTTTCCAAGTCCTTCTTTCATTGCAAATTGCAAAGAGATTCCAGACACATGTCCTAAACTGTTCCCTCCACAATGAATAATAATATTGTCTGTATGACGCTGTGTCACCAAAGAAGCACAGAGAGGTACCAAATCCATCCACTTTATTCTACGCACTCCATGCCAGTGCACTTCTACATGAGAGAATAAAAGATGTGCAGCCACTACACAGCGATCTGCATGCACCTCCAACCAATTTATCCACGAATCTCCAAAAATCCAAACAATCTGCTTTCTGAAACATACAGCCATAGCTATCTGCTCTTCTATCAGGAAAAAGACCTACTAACAAAACTCTCTCCATACACAACACACCCAGTAAACCTTATTGACCAATCTCTTGCTCTGCTCAGTTTCATTTGCATGCCACTGAACCCCAAAATCACTGTATGTAATATGCGCTGTCCTCGGACAACCGCACTGTTCGTGGACAAATTGAAAAATCTGAGCGTAGGGGATGAAAAATTAAATAGTTTGCCCCATTTCCCCTTGAGGTTGGCTCTGAAAAGAGCCGTTTTTTTGCAGATGCTTCAGAAACACCTTTTATTTTCTATTTTTTTTAATTTATTTTTTTTGTTTTCTTATTTTCCTCCAAAAAATCTTCACATTAGCTTCTCTAAAGCAACCCTTATGTTCCAAAACAACATGGCATTTCCCATAAAAGATAAAGAAATGCCATCTTCCTTAAAGTAATCGACATTAGCAGAGTCAATTTTGTCATTGTGGCAAAACAACATGCCCAATCTAGTTATAAAACCAAGCATGCCTTGGTTAACTAAGCACTTAGCAACATTCAGGATCGCCTGAACCAAATTTTGCAAATCTTGCAACAAAGCAGGGCCACTGACATAGCCCAAATGCACAGCACCACAGTGTACGACAACTACATGTGGACTATGAAACCTAGCCACATCCTGACAAACTACTAGAATTGCCTGCAAATTCAAATCCGGCACAGTGCTCCACACCACATCCACTCTTTTTGTGTCAAAATGGCTAGCCACATTCCTAGATTTTGCATACTGCTCCAAACCATTCACAAACATATCTCCAACCACCAACACCCTGACTTTCTGCACCTCTGCCATCTTCACTACACACAGCCTCTCTCAATACGAAGCAGAACCTCAACCCCTGATTGGCTAATCCTCATAATACACTCCCAGTTCATGCTCAGAAACCCTGGATGTAGCATGACCTACCTCTAAACAGCCAAACTGTCCCCGGAACATGCAGGTAACACTAAGGCAGCTCTTCTACCCTTTCCACTGCACTCTCTGCACCATTACCTCATTGGCTACTGTTTAGCAGTCCCACAATCATCCACCAATCACATCCAAGAACTCTACATCTAACTCTGTCATCACAGATCAGCACTTTAGATGTACTATTGATCACTCTCAGTACAATTCGGCTGTCACTGCGAAGGACCTACAGCAACAACTACTATAAAACTTCCCAAGATTTCCACTTTCAGATTCATGCACATCCACATGCATGAACACAAACTACAGGTATTAATACTTTCTACACAGTACATGTACAACTCTTCTAGAAATACAATACATCCCGAGAGCATAGCTCAGCGGCAACGTGCGCGCCTTGAAAGCAAGGCAACATGAAGCAACACTAATTTGATCCCCAGGTCCGCGCTTAGAAACCTCTCTGTGTTTAAGTGCGTTATAAATACGCAACTAAGACAAAATAAGTACGCAACTAAAAAACAAACAATTCCTGTATCAGCACCTCGATGCGCACTTGCTGTGTAAGCGCTTTAAAAATGTAAAACAAAATAAATAAAAATATGAATAGAGTAAATGTCACTGACCCTGTATAAAATGTAAAATGAACTTAGTCATTTCTCCCATCTGCTATGATGAAGTGTCACTTGCAAAGCTTTCAGCTCTCCAAATGTTTGTTTATACGCACACCTACCTAAAATAATATTGTTTCATCTTCTAAGATGTGAAAAATAACAGTATTATTATGCTGCCTCTATATCAAATCCTTCTGCCTTATTACCCACACCTTCACAAAGGCATACATTAAATGCTTTTGTGTACAATCTGTGCCATTTACCCTGCCAAAATAGTACAAAATGTATATGATTATGTCTTCTCTCTCTTAACATTCGTTAACATAACATTAAAAAAAAACATCTGTGCTCTATACGTTTACTATTAGACTCATTCGAAAAACGTATTCAACTAACAGATTCTAATGAAATATACAGGATGCACATAGGCAAAGAATAGTGCAAAACAATGTCTACATTAACAAAACTGCTATAAACACACATATGCACTAACTTCTTTCTTTTACACTTTCAGTGAACACCACTCTCCTGAAAAGCAGCAGCGTCTGAAGTACGGACAAGGACTTAGAAGAAAGTGACTCTTTCCATACAAAAAATGAATTACAAAACTAACATAATGTTCAGTTACTCAAACACACTAGCATATTACTGTTGTAGAAGAAACACATATATTCATCCTTTACCATTAGATGTAGTATCAGTGCTTCCCCTTACCAGTTACATACTTTATATTCTCATCTGAAGCCCAGTATAGTAACACACAAATACAAGAATAGCCTTCCCAACTTGATGTACTTGCCCATTGCACAATCACACACCTCCAAAATCGTACTTACCATCACACTCAAACACTCATGCACAAAGCATGCATACACTGCACAACAGCCCAACCCACACTTTCTTTTTTCTCTAACAGACCCCAAAGAATGCCTACCAAAAAGCAACTCCGTAGAAAGCAATGCAGAAGTAGAGCAAATCAAAATAGAAGTGTCCAAAATAAGCATCCATCTCTAGCAGCTTTTGTACAAAAGTTCAAACAAAGTTCAAACAAAACAGCTAATACAGTCATTAAGTAAAAGAAAACAAGCTTCCACTACAGAAACGTTCCCTCCTCTATCAAAATATAATACCAAACAGAAAGTGAGTAACAAGACTTCAGCTACTACTACTGCTAACACTGGACCTATAAATCTTTATGTAGTGGCAAATAAGCATAGCAAAAAAACATTTTTACAACCTTTTTTTTACAACCATTTTTTTCAGAACCTTTTAAAAACAAGAGAGAAATCATACACAACCCTTAGAACCTACCGTAGAAAATTATTCCTAGAAGCTCTCATAGACTGTGCAATCCTTCGCAAAAGGAAGTTATTTATTTTAGTTTTAAACAGGATGAAACCACTAACAAAACAAACTACTAAACTACAATAAAGACTTCTCAATAAACGGAATACCACAAAAAATAGCTTCTTAAACGTCTGTGGAGGTGAATTTAGTCACACCATGACCACAGAAACATATTTTAATGAAGAAGCATATAAACAAAAGCAAACAAACCCAATTGCCATACATTGCAGTGGATAAGGGTATGACAAACTTAATAACACCATTATGGAACAAGAAACTCTGCTCACAACAATATCCCCAGAAAACTCAGTATCACCTCCCCAATCTACTGAACCAAAACTTTGAGTCTACAAATGGCCGTGCACATTAATGTGTAACATTGCCAAAATGCCAAAAAAAATCTTTCAAATATTTACGCCAGTTCCTCAATCAGTATGTAAAAAGCAAAGACAAATTCAAAATGAAACTACTACAAAATATGGATGCCTGTCCAGTGCACACATACACAGGACTACAAGGACATTCATTAGCCTGCATTTCAGGACCTATTTGCAAAAGCAACCTCCATCATATCAAAATGATATCAACACATCATTCAACTATAAGAGATTTAGTCCAAAAAACTCGTCTATGCTAAAAGTCCTGCTTTAGCACTAGCCAACTTAAATAACAATCTTCTACATAGTACAGCCAAACAATTACTCGAAGAAATAGACCATATCCAGAGAAAATATTTTGGAATTGAAAGCCACTTACAAAATGAAATAGATGTAAAACAAATTAGCAACTACTGTACAAATAGCAACCTTCTATTAAACACATACAAAAAAGAAATACTAAAGTTTAAAAGTACCTCCACTGAAGTACCAAACCATGTGTGCGTGTGTTTTCGCAGGACTTATTATGAAAGTACCGCAAAAACTATAGACATAACGTATAAAATAGAAGACAATGAAGATTCAAAATGGTTCCAATTAGCTCTCTACCTTATAGCAGAAAACAAATACAACATTACTCACCCCTTAATACTTAGCAATTACTGAACTACAAAACTAGAAAACAACCAAACGCCTTCAAGTGCTATCACAAATAACTTGGAATTATTCCCACTACCAAAACCCCTGAAACAACTAAATTTATATGAGAGCATCATAATTCAAACAGTGCACCCATTTCAAGCAATAATACGCCTCCAACCAAAAACAGCAAAATTAGCTCCCTCTGAATTAATCAAAGGCATTTGGAGCAAAGTAGTTTATTTACCATTAGATCTCACAAACAATATACACACTCTAGCAGTGCAATGGCCAATAGATCAATCTTTAATTGTCTTAGTAAATGGCGTACCTACAAAAGACAAAATAATTTGTCAACAACTCGTAGACTTACATAAAGTTAGACAAGCCCTGAAATATCTAAAAAAAAACAACAATGAATACTACAAAGAAATTATATTGAAGAAAACCTAAGAGAAACCATTGAAATAATTCAAGAGTCACCAGAAACTGGGCAATTTGAACTTCTAAATCCTAGTACAGAATCCAATATTTTAGACCATTATACAATTCATCCTTTACACTCTAAAGATACTATAGATGATGCACTTGATATGTACCGAAAGCGACAAGCCAAAGGAACTCCAATCAGCATATGGGAAACAAGTATAAAATCACGGCCCTTGCCGCTACTCTTTCCTACTGCAAAAGGAGGAAGGTATGATGATAGACCCACACAGATAGCAGCATCAGACTATCACTCTCTACGAATGTATTCTGACGACCCCAGATTCAGCCAAAACGTGGAATACATGTTCCACCTTCTCTTTAAAAGTGACCTAGCAACTCAATGCTACGGAGTTGCACACACATTAAAATATGGTTCCCATTTTCAGAATATGTCAGCTACGCAATTATTACAAAAAAAGATGAGATTTTACAGTCAAGCATTACAAATCTGTTAGCAAACATGCGTGGTACAAAAGAATACTGGTTCCGATGTCACGGAGATGTACGCTGTATGATCAGAAATGTTGGCCCACCCACTTGGTTTGTAACATTAAGTGGTACAGAATATGCATGGGAAGATTTACACGATTTCCTATGCATAGCAAACAAAAATAAAACAAACATAGATATGAAAACACCAGGAGAACTCTGCTCTCTAGATCCTGTAAATGTAAGATATTTCTATCATCACTTCATTGCTATGCTACACTTTATTTGTAATACGACTGTTCCACCCCTCAGAGAATTTCAACACTTCTTTTGGAGAAAAGAATACCAAGCCAGAGGAGCACCACACAGCCACATGCTTTTGTGGATTAAAGATGCTCCCAATTTTTGGTCAGGACAGTGATGGCTCTGTTTTGCAGTTCATCCAAAAATATGTCACTTGTGAAATCCCTGCCCAAACAACACATAGTGACTTTAATGCACAAATTTTACAATTTCAAAGACACAAATGTGGGAAATATTGTCATCGCAAATATATGAAAAAACGGAAATACTACATCAAATGCGACTTTGGCTTCCCTAGACCAGTTTCAACAACAGGTCAAGTAAACAACTTCATGTCTTCAGTCAGACATAGTGTCAAAGGCAAATCACCTAAGAACAATTATTACATAAAAAGAACAGAAGAATCAAAATACATCAGTGATTACAATGCAATCATTACCCTCCTATGGAATGCAAACGTAGATGTACAGTACATTGCAGACAATTCCAGTACAGTTGCACGATATATCACAGCCTACTTATACAAAGCAGAGGAAACAGAGCTTCAGGACCTCTGGGATGACATATCATCTGACAAAACACTATCACAGAAATTGTACAGCTTAGGCATAAAAATGCTCTATGATAGAGAATGTGGGTGCTATGAAGCTGCAGACCGTTTAACCAGTACTGCCTTGTATGGAAAATCTGACAATATAGTATGGCTAAGTCTTGGTCCTGGTAAATCTAGAAAAAGAGTTCTCAAATCATATGACGACATAGAAACAATAGCCAAAAATGATCCCAACAGCCAAGACATTTTGAAAAACAATTTACTAGACACATACTACCCAAACAGGAGTACCACTTTGGAAACTATGTGTCTCTACCACGTAGCCCAAAACTTCACATACAAAAATAATGTTGAACCATATGAAAAGAAAGGTAGATACAGAGTGGTAATTTGTGAAGGCAGCTTAGTGAAACTTACCAAATGCAGCTTAATTAATCATATCAAATTGTCATTAAAAACTCTTCAACATAAAGAGCTGTATTACATGTCCCTGCTACAACTTTTTAAACCATGGAGAAAAGAAGAAGAGTTACTGAATTCGTATGACTCCTATGAAGACGCTTTCAAAGCAAATGTTAGCACTATAACAGACGTAAACTTTACACAGTACCAAACAATGTTGCACAATGAACAGCAACACGAAGAAGAACTCCAGGCCCAACTACAAGTGGACACTCCCGATAGTAGTAACAGGAAGCCAAGAACCACTTAGATAGCCACTAATATCAAATGAGGCAGAATTAACCATGAAAGAAGTAGAAAACACCATGTGTTAGTATGAACACGATACAGAAGACTTTCCTGTACTGAAATCACAACTGAACAATGAACAGCGTAGCAATTTCCAAGAAACAACAAAACAAACTGAACATGGTGTGGAACATGAAAATAAAAACTGTACCTGCCAAGACTCCAAAACTATACTGCTATATGTGAGTGGTGAAGCTGCTTCAGGCAAAACATTCTTAATCAAAATCATCAGCAAGTTCCTTCAACAACTGACAAACAACAAACTGTCAGCTGTTTTAACTGCCCCCACAGCTTTAGCTGCCTACAACATAGGCAGTGTCACTTTACACTGATTACTACTCCATCCAGTAGAACACCAAAACAAATTAGACTACTACAAACTTTCCACAGAAGCTGCAATGGAACTTTGCAGAGTTTTCAAACAAATGAAAATGCTGCTAATAGATGAGGTGAGTATGGTCTCCAACCTAATCTTGGCTTTAATTCACCTCAGATTACAAGAGGTCCTCAAAATAGTCTACGACCAGCTCTTTGGAGGAAAACACATTATTGTTTTCAGAGTTCTTCTTCAATTGACACCAGTGAAAGCTGAACCTATTTTTAAAACCTTAGGGCACAAACTGTGCCATAAATCTCTTGGCAGCATAGGACATGTAAACCTTTGGCAATATTTCCAATATAGAGAATTAACTGAAAACATATGCCAGTCTACAGACCTCACATAAGCCAACATTTTAAAAAGTATTAGAGTTGGTTTACAATCTCAAGAAGCACAATCAATATTAAAGACCTGGCACATCCATACAGTCTATGGCCATAACTCATGTGCTACTGATGTGATGCAACAATTAGCACACAAAAAATAAAAATTGCATGTCCTTGATGCCAACTCTTGCAAGCTGTTCCAAATTCAATGAAACAATGTTGAAAAAAGAAATGCAACCAATAATTGAAATTTTCTCCACGGATAAACTGAACGTACATGGTATGACACTACCCATGTGTCAACAAGCCGCAACAAGACTAAAAACCCTATAAAACTCTATCTCCAACCCAGCTGGTTTGGAGAAAATATTAAAATTATCTTTAAACTGTAGAGTAATGCTTAAACGTAATCTTGACATGGAGCACGGACTAGTTAATGGAGTGCTTGGTACAGTTGTTGGCTTTCAAACATACCCATGTGACAACAACATTCAATTTGTCAATATTCTCTTTGACAAACTATAAGAAGTTAAAAGGATAGGACGCTCAACAGCCCGCTTCCTTCTTTGCAAGGACATATATGTACGCAGATAACTATTTTTACTAACTCTAGCATACGCAGTGACCATTCACAAATCACAAGGTCTTACCCTACATAAAGCCTTAATAGATATTGGTAGCACAGTCTTTAAAGAAGGCATAAGCTATGTAGCACTATCACACTTACAGACACTTGACGGGCTATTTCTAATCAACTTTGATGCAAGTAAAGTAAATGCTGATATTCCTTGCATTCTAGAATACAATAGACTACGTTCACTCTACACCCCCATCTAAAAACCTATCCTGTTCCACAAGAAGCACAATGTTGTAAAAGAAAACTACTTCAAACTGAAACGATACAGGATATCACTACAATTCCTCCAAAGTAAAAAAAAGAAACTAATACTTCATCAAGTACCACAATCAAACAAGAATCTAGTGGTCAAAGTACCTCAACTACGTCTTAAAAAAAAGCAACACAAAATCCAACAAATGACTTCCACGCAGAACTATCCATTCAAATATTCAAATGTAACTGCTGTAAATTGCTACGCAAATGTAGCAATAACAATTCTATTCCAATTGCCACCAATTATTGAGAACATTTACTTACACAGTACAGACCAATTGTGTTTGCAAAGGTTAGTCCTTCATAGAATTGCAACCAACAATCCTGACAACACTTACAGTGTTCATGGAATAAGTCAAGAATTGGACTACTTTGCAGAAATTGTCAAATTCACTATAAACTCACAAGAAGATCCACTAGAATTTTTAATGTACTTAGTACAAGTACTGGAAAACAAAAACATACCTATAAATGACATCTTTCAGATTTCATACATGTGGAAACATAAATGACTCTCTGTGACCATGTGGCAAAGGAAGAAGTCCCTAATGAACGCTTTGTGTATGTTTCCATGCCTAACTGTGAATCCATTCAATTTCAGCAACTTATACAAAATGCAAACCATGGCAGATTATGTACTACCTGCAATTGAGATAATCGCTCCACCTTACAAATACAGACACATACACCCTGATTCATGGACTATTTGCGCTGAAAAAAAGGGATTTGTGCGCCATTCTGCCCACAAATCCCCATTTGTTAAACAGGGATTTGCGGGCAGAATGGCGCACAAATCCTGTTTTTTTCGCTCCAAATACTACATAAATCAGGGACATAGTAAACACGTAATAGTAATGCTTTTACGTTACAATGCAGATGGTACCAAAAACAACTGTAAACTGACTGGATTCACACATGGTCAAGTATCACTTGGTAAGAAAACCTTCACAACAGTAGGTATAATCTACCACACAGGAGCCACAACCAATGCAGGTCACTACACTGCATATATAAAAAAGAATTGTGGATGGTTCAAATGTAATGATAGTACCATTACTCTTAAGAAGAGATTACCAGCAAATCTTGTAAACACTTACTTAATATTCTTAAAACCAACATATAATACGTAATATAATACACAGTTAGAATACACCAGCAGGTATCTAACTGCCCCAAGACTCAGCAACAAGCAAACACATATATAAATACCACTAAAATCAAATAAGAATATACAGTTAGGTTACCCCAACGGGTATCTAACTACCCCAAATATCTGCAACAAACAAACAGCTAAACAAATACTGTTAAAAAATCAAACAATATATATACAGTTATAATATGCTAACAGGTATCTAACTGCCACAAAAAATCTGCAACAACCCAACAGAGAGATGAATATTAGAAAAGTAAAAATAAACAATTAGAATTCGCCAACAGGTATCTAATTGCCCCACGAATCTACAACAAAAAAAAATGAAAGAAATGTTTTGTACCACACCATAGAAGTTTTTTTTTAATCCGGCATGGATTTTTTTTTCACAGATCCAATGATTTAGTAAACAAACACAGAAACTGAGCAAATTGCGCAGTACACTGGTTTGAACTATAGTACTCGTAAAGTACTAAATATGAGGGTTAAAACAAATACAGAAATGTCTATTATGCAATGCAATAACTCATTATGAACTACCTGCTCTCACATATGATCTTTTCTTCTATCACAGAGATCGAAAAAATATGTCTGGTCCAGTTACCCATGCCATAAAAAAACTGCATACAACCACAAAACACTCAACCAGTAAGTATCCAAAAAATAAACTCAGAAACACTGCAATCCTTGTTACAAACTCTACAATCTCACTGCATAACCTAGCCAAAACTTCACATACAAACTCTACAAATGAAACAGTACACAAACTTTTGTGTTATGGATATTTGATGGGTGTTTGATTTTATGGGTGTGTTATGCTGCGGTGGTTGTGGCCAGGGTCTAGAGTCTTGGGTGTATGGCCTACAGCCTTCAGCCATGCACCCAAGACTCTAGGCCCTGGCCACAACCACCGCAGCATAACACACCTATAATACCAAACATTTTGACTTTGGTATGTGGGCTGCTTATAGGGGATATTAATTACAATCAATCCTCTACTAACAACCCAAAATCAATATCATACTAAAGTAAAATAGCTAGTAGTGCATTAATTGTGTCAGTGGACAGCTGCTACGATAATGGGCATGTCAAACTCATCAAGGGCACCTGCCACCTAATAAAAAAATACAATTTGTGACCCATCTCTTACTCCTCAACCCTCCCTCTGTTCGCTGCCGCGCTGTCAGCAGATCCAAGATGGCGGACGCATCAAAACAATGTAAATCGTCTCATGGTTCATCCCAGCCAATCTGCGAACACGTTCATGCCCGCGAACAGGGAAGTGCGTCCGTGGAGCGGACATAGATATCACTAATTATCAGGCATTCCAGGACTTGATGCAGTACTGACGTGACCTGGGGACTCCTGTGACAGTGTACACTCCCAGGCAGTTAGTCTGGATAGTGGAACATGGCAAGCCCAGTGCATATAAGGATAATTTTACTGGACTGTATGTGGTATTGGAAAAGATCAGTGAGTTTAACTGGCCAAATAATACGAAGGTCCTTGGGCAGACACATAAGTTATTCTATGCCAATCTGCTGAAACGCATTACAGCAGGGTTGCATTTGTTTTGGCTCTGGTGACAAACAGTGAGTATGGGCTGTAGACTTGTCCCCTCCCAGGCTTGCTTTACACAGAAGCCACAGATAGTTATACACAGGGTGAGAAAATCTCCTCTGAACTGAAGAAACAGGAACTGGCTGGGACCGTTTACAGGTTGTTCTGACTGACACCAGGTCAAACAGAATTCTGATGTTCTCCAGCATGATGTCGCCTGTGTTAATAACATGAGCACATGAGACAATGTGTTGGTGAAAATCATAATTCATTGAATGCCTGATAAGCTAAGGGAATCCATCACGGATGGATTCTCTAAGTCGTTATCCCTAAAGGGTCATTAATCCATCTCATAGCCAGTGCACTAACCCTGTGGTGCTGGTATCTAATGTAAGGTAATGGGGCAACTGAAGATCACTTTTGTGTGGAATACTTGGGACTCAGTTTTGTGATGAAGATAGGTGCTCACCCTATACCTAGGGCAGATTAACCTTTTTAGGCAATGTTTCAGAAACCGACCACACCCGGGAACATTATGAATCCCATCTAAAACATATGCTACATGCTATGCAGAATGTTGGCTTGGCAAGCAAGGCTTCCAAGTGCCATAAATTACAGGGTAATGCGACTGACTGAGGACACCCATTGACTGGCTGTAAAATCGAGCCTCTCCAGACAAAAGAGCAAGTGGCCCAGGAATGGGACAGTGGTACCACTTACATGTAGGTGAGGTCATTACTTGGCCTCACCGGGTATTAACAGACATTCAACAAAGAGTATGGACCATTTCCCTTGCCTTAAATGACCTGCATCCAAAAAGACTCCAAAGAAATTCAATTGGACTACTGCCTGGCAATGATCTTTTCTGAACTTAAAAGATGGCTTGGAGAGAACCCCAGTTCTAATGATGCCTTATTATGGTCAATTCATTATTCAGACAGATGGCTATTAATTTGGAATTTGAGCAGTATTTGCAGTGCTAACCTCAAAATGAGTTGGAACAGCCTGTTGACTACATTAGCAGGCCACTGACTAAAAGAGCAATTCATTGTGCCACACTTTAAAGGAGGCATTGAGTACAATGTGGGCAGTAGGCAAGTTGAAAAACTACATTTTTGGGTCACACTTTACTGTTCAAAATGATGGCAGGCCTCTCTGCTGCTTAATGGCTATGCAGAGAGAAAATCCAAAGCTATTGCATTGGACCATAGCCTTACAAGGATTACATATGGATACAGAGTAAGCCTTGTCTCCAGCAGTCCTCTGCATAAGACCCCACTAAAATGTGACAACATTATTACGTAAAAAGGTGAGAACCCATTCACGCCCCTTAGTTGGGACATCTTTGAATTTAAGAAGGATAAGAATTCCACTGTAATCCTATTGTTGTATCAGTCTAATGAAAGCCTTTGGGATGAAAGTAAGGATTTCAAAAGAAGGAGTAAGAACTTCTCCACCCACTTCAGGAGAACACTTATAGTGACATGATGCTGTAAAGCCTCACTGCTGCTGTAACACGTGTACACAGGAAATAGCACACCTCCAAGAGTACTAGCACCCCTTCTCACTTGAAAGGGCATATTAATTACATATATGCCCTCTTAGAAACATACTGGGGGTCAGAGAGCAACCCATGGTATGAAAGAGCAGTCTTGAGTTGGCTCAACTGCTCTCAAGTCATGTGACATGCTACAAGACCAAAGAAGGCTATCCTTGAGATTATACACATTGTGAACAACTTTGAATCATTGACTCAACCTCAACGCATTGTTCTGCAGTGCCATTGATCTGTTTACTGCTGTCAAAATAAAAAATATTCTTAACCCTAGTTGACCCAGCTCACCACTGAAGTAAAAAAACATGCCAAGACACCATCAAGCTGTCGAACGTTGAGGATCTACAATGTTCCTTCAAATCTCAAACTGTTTACTGCCTGTTGAATTACACAGTGTTTGCCTCCCATCAAATATACTCTACAGTCTCAACACTAACTCAACCTCAAGACAAACTCCCAAAAGCCCCGCTTGAGGCTGTTGAGCCCCGATGTGAAGATATAAAGGTATACAACAGTGGTTATCTTGCCCTGGACTGGTTTTGAGGGTCCTAGTGACAATTAAGACCCCACTCCATTTGTTTCAAGAAACATACATGTGAACTTTTACTTTGTTACCAAGTCTATTGTCTTCATACCAATAGTGTCCTTTTCATCATAATGTCTGCATGTCCCATGTATTTCTTTTGAGGAGTGGATTGTGGTGGAGAGAATGTGGAGAGAACATACGCTGTTAGGTGCTCTCTTCTAGCTTTTTCCCGCCGGCGTTTGAAGTGCTCGGAGTGTTGTTGTTGTGGTGTGCTTGAGCTGGAGCTCACTGATGCTGCAACATATAGATGAAGTGTGTAGCAAAGTGTCCAGGAGTGCTGAGAGTGTTGGGAGGCCAGGCATATTTTTGTGTCACGTCGTTAGTCCCTTTCCACTTGCCTTGCGTTCACTCCTGTCATAATGTTATTTCGATCCAGCTGTTTTGGCGCTTCCTGAGAGTCGATGTGAGTTACTGCCTGACACATTCTGTAAGGTCAGTTGTATTTATCTAAGATAACTTTGGCAGAGGAAAGGTTTGTCGTCATTTGACTTTCCTCAGTGGGATTCCAATGTGAGTGTGTCTCTGTTAAGCATTATCGGTTTCATAGCCTAGCTGTTTCTGCTGCTGCCTTGTTGCCGCCCGTCTACCATGTTTCTGCAGAGTGGTTCATTGATATCAACAGACATGGCTGCTGCTGCCTTACCCATTTCAGACTGAGACATGTTGCTGGCGTCTCACTTCCCCTCCCACAATCACCTTATTTTCCCTCTGAAAGCGAACTCATGGATATTGTTTTGAACGATTACGGGACTTGTTTAGCAGGTAATGCTATGGTGAATAATCCGGGTGGCACTGCCAGCACGCAAGCAAACATTTATGCATTTTCCCCAACCATAGGGAAAACGGTACTTCTCAATGAGGCGCCGAATCAGTGGCTCCAGATTCTTCAGTCTCTTCCCTTTCCGCTGCTTCTACATTTCTTCCATATGGACGCCTCTCTGCTGCCTTTAAACACACGATTGGCTCGGTGGCGTTCTCGGTTTCAGAAGCATTGGGCAAAATGAATCAAGTCTTGGCAAAACTCGTTTCATTATAAGAGTCTTTGAAATCAGAATCTAAATCTCACTCAATTGTATTAGAATCTCTGTTATTGAAGTTTGAAAATGTCAAACTCCATCAAACTGTTAATGACTGTAAATGGAACTATGTGCGTCAAAAAACATTTTTTTCTGCTACAGTACCTGCATCTGTTGACTTGGTTGATGTAATCAAGTCAGTGAAGTCTCACCAAATTGGCTTGGACTTGTTAGGACAGGATACACATGTTGACAATATTTTGGCCAATACTGTTATGCTTTCTCCCTCTTGACCTTCGCAATCCATTTCAGGGGATGAATTTTCAGTCTGTTATTATGACATCTGTATCGGAGCCAGTCTTAGGCACAAGTGGCAATGAGGGTTCAAAGCTGTCTGATGCAGTCTTGTCGCCGATTGTGGACCTCAAATGTGGTGGGGGGGCGGAGTGTTCATAGCCAATTGCATTGGTGTCTAATAATATGGTTGCTGCCGGTTCCGAGGGTGTTAAGATAGGTGTTAAATGCTTAAAGAAAACCAAAAACCTGGTATTGCCAAAATAAAATCGGCAGACCTCTAGACATTTTTTTTAATTCTTTGTTAAAAAATCTGGTGGCAAGTGGCAAGTTAAACCCCACTGTTCTTCATTCTGCTGTGTTGGAGTCATGTACATTATAGAGGGACCTTGGCGTGAATAGGGCATCTAGAATATAAGTTGCGTGTGTTAAGCCCAATAACTTGACTAGTGATGTACGGGCCTCTATTATATCTTGCTCTGGGTTCCCTTTTGGTTCAGGAGGGCCTGCTGAGCTCCCCCACGCTGGTCTTGTGCAAAGACGTTATTTACTCCCATGTAAGACCTTGGGCAAGCCCGCAGATCCCTCTGTTTGTCCGGCTTTGACCTTTAACTTTCTTACCCTTCTGCAAACTTCGGAAATCGGGCGGGTAACTCTGACCCAGAATACAGAAGCTCATCGCTCCCCTTTGAAAACTCACTCCTCTGATGTGGCTGGAGTAGTAAGGACCTGGAATGCTTTCTCACTGCATGGAGGCCTGTCTCAGGTGTCTCCTTTAGTTTCAAACATCTCTGTAAATAATCCCGTCACTAGCTCCTCAATGGGTCAGGTGGATTCCACTTTAGTATTCAAGCCTCTCGCTGAGCCCTCATTCTCTGGGAAGAGTTCATCTGTATTTCATGATAAACCTAATAAATACCCTGGGACTTTGACATTTCGCCAGTTGGAATTGTGAGCTGGAACAGATGAAATGACGAGGATACCAATTGGTCCCTATGCTTTCAATAACTTGAGAAGGGGTTATGAGTTGGGGCGGGAGGCTGCCCTGTTGACCTCGCTTTGGGGGACGTTTTCGGGTGAACTGTTGGTTATGCTTGATAGTGTTGTACCGGATAATGGGCATTTCTCTGAATCACTCTAATGTGCTGAGGTTGTTACGCTCTCTCCCTGGCCTTGCACTAATTTCCTCATCTGATATTGGCCGAGGTTTTTTCAGTGATCAGCAGCAGACTGATCATGTGCTTGTATCTCTGACATCAAAATTAGTTTGTGACCTATTATTTAAGGAGTTAGATACTATTAGGGATAGAGGCTTTGACCTCACAATGTATTCTCCTCCAACTCTACAGGTACCTCGTCCCTTGGCTCATGATAAGTCTCTGTCAGATATGGTAGATGATTTGTGTAAGGAAAGTGAGTGCTTAAGGTGTGCTCTGGTTTCAGGAAGTCCGCCTTCTGCCATGGAGGTGCAGAATGTTGGCTTTACGTCACAGGGCAGATTTAGGTTTAATTCTTATCAGAACTCATGCCATCATCCTTAACATTGCAACTGTCGATTTGCAATAGCACTTGGAATACTAGGGGGCACTCTCTCTCTGATATTAGAGTAGGCACCTTGGTAGTGGCCCATAATGTTGTTGCTCTTCAGGAAACCTGGTTGATACAATGTCCTAACCTGCATGGGTTTTAAATTGCACATCAGTCGATGCAGACGGTTTTGTTGGGTAGGCCTTTTGGTGGTTTGGTGACATTGGTTAAAATATCAAGTCCGATATCCATTGAGTCTTATACAGCTGGGAAATTCAGCATTTTGGCCACATACATCAGGATTCGATTGGACATTGTTTGGGAAATTCTGCTGTTTAACATATATTGACACTGTGGTGTATGTCGGCTAGAATCCTTTGTTGGTCAGATTGTTGATCAAGCCGATAAATGATTGTCTGACTGTGTGAATGGCCAACTTCTTCATTTGATTTATGTATTTATAACGCGCGCCGAGCCCAGAGGCATTTGGGCACTCAACTTACATGTTACACAAATTATGACAGACAATTACAGCATGTTATAATAGAAGGGTGCAATAGGTAATATACAGGAATTACAGTCTACAAGGAGTCATTTTTGGTGCATATATACAGGTAATATAGCAGAATTTACAATATGCAATGAGTTATATCATGAACATATATACAAGTAGGTCATGTTTAGGCGACCAAGATGGGGTTTTGTTCATGAAGCCATGCTTTAGCCTTTCTTTTAAAAAGCGGGTATGAGGGTTCCTCTCTTAGGACTAGAGGGAGGGCATTCCATTTCTTGGCGGCAAGGACTGGAAAGCTAGCCCCACCTGCTTGTTGCTGCTTGAAAAGTGGGATATTGACGCTATGCGTCTGGACTGTTCTGGTGGGCTGTGTAGATGTGTGGCATGAGATGGTGTTAGATAAGTAGGTGACTCCCTGATTTGATCAACATTTGTGAGTCAAAGACAGTGTTTTGTAGGCAATTCTTTGATTAATGTTAAGCCATTTTAGCATTTGTCTAGCTTCTGAGATATGATGATTTCTGGGGATGTTTAGGGCTGCTCTGATGGTATTGTTTTGCATTACTTGCATTTTGTTTTGGTTTTGTTGTGATGTGCCATGGTAAAGCGCATTGCAGTAGTCTAACATGGAGGGGCCAAGTGCTCTTGCTATAGTGAGGCAGTTAGTTGTTGTCAGATAGGGTCAGCATGCAGTAATAAGATTACAGGTGTAGGCAGATGATGAGGCTGATGCTTTTGTTTGTTTTGTTAAGTTTAAGGGAGAGTCAATGTAGAATCCTAAGGTTTTCACAGCCTTGGAGACTTTGATTAAATTACCATAAATATTGAAAGAAGCGAATGACATGTCCAATTTGTTCAAGCTGGCTGGTGATCCAAAAAGGAGCAGCACTGTCTTTTCATCATTAAGACAGAGCCCATGTTTCACCATCCATGCTTGGATGGTAAGATAGATGTCATTGAGTGTCTTGCTGTCTGCAATGTAATCACCAGTGATGGGGATGAGTATCTGGTTGTCATCCACATAATTGGTGTAGGTGACACCCAGACAGTCAAGAGCATCAAAAAGAGGCTTTGTGAATAGATTGTAGAGAGTGGGAGACACACAAGACCTTTGTGGGACTTTGCAGGTGACTGGAGTAGGTATGGCTGACGCTGAAGGTGCATAGAACCTCATAGATCTGTTATTGAGGAATGACTCAATCCAAGCGTTTGCTTGGTCAGAGAAATGATCAGCAGATGAAAGGCATTTAAATAAAACTTATGATTCACAAGATCAAATGCTGCTGAGAGGTCGAGTAGGAGAAGAAGGGCCAATTTACCTATGTCTTTCAGAGTTTGGATTTGATTCTTAAGGTCAATCAGTGTCCCCGTATCGGGGTCTGATTCCTGATTGTCTAAGGCCTAGCAGATTATTAGATTCAAGGTATTGCTGTTGATAGGCTGCACGGACCAGTATTTTTAGTAGGAAAGGTACCGTTGTGATGGGTCTGTAGTTTGGTGGGTTGTTGGGATCTAAAGAGTTTTTTTTTTTTAAGTGGGAGTACCCAAGCATCTTTGAGATTGTTTGGGACTGTCTTGGACTTGAATAAAGCATTGATGATGGAAGTGATGAACAGGGCTAGTTCATTTGCAGCCTCCTTAATTAGAGGAGCAGAGCGGGTGTCACCATGGCATTTAAAAGGTTTAAGTTTCAGAATGATATCTTCAACCTCTTTGCTAGAGAGAGGCGTGAAGTAGAATTGGGGCTGTATATTCATGGGATGGGATGTGAAGTTCTGTAGGGTCTCAGCATTAGTGATAAGAGTTTTCTTAGTTTCAATTTTATTTTGTAGCATGGTGATTTTATTTTGGAGCACATTTTGAATATTAGTATATCATAGAATGCCTTTGGTGCAGGTGTCCGGCTGTGGGGCTGGGCATTCTTACTCTTTCAGGATGTTGAAGAGTTCCTTATTATTGGATTTAGCATTAGTTATCCTGTCATTGTAGTTGTCTTTTTTTGATTGCACAATGGCTACTTTGTAATTATAGGATGTTGCCGTAGCGTGTAGCGGAGTGGGTACATTTCCATAGCTCTTCAGCAGTTCTTTTCAATTTCCTGAGGGACTTGAGTTGCGGGGTGTGCCAGTTATTAAGGTGGCCTCGCAGTTTAGGTTTGCGTCGTTTGAGTGGTGTTATTGTGTTAATAGCTTTGATAAGAGTATGGTTGTACAAGTCAACTAGAGTTGTGGGGTCTGATGATGTTGTAGTGGGGTTAATAATCGGTTGAAGGAGTGGTGTTAGTTTCTCAATAGTCACATTGCATTTATTTCTTGTCATCATGGCTGGTGCTTGATTTTGAGTGGGTGGTAGAGATTCTTTAATGTTAAACGAGATTCTGTGGTCGTCGCTCCAGGCGCATGGGGAATTGGATAGGATATCTACATTGCAGTTTAGGTCAGCAATCCAATCCAGGGTTCTACCTTAGGAGTGGGTGGGTTCGGTTACATGGTGGGTAAACCCTAATTCAGTTATTGTGTCCTGAAGGGAACAAGCTTTCATGTCTTTGGAAGCCTAGATTAAAATCGCCTAGGATAATGATTTGGGTATTGTTTTTGGTATTCGTGGATAGAAGGTGCGAGATATCATTTTTGCAGGTAGTAGTGGGTTCTGGGGGATGGTATATTAGATGGATAGTGATAGTGGATGTGGGAGAGGTAGGTAATTTCACCAATAATAGTTCTGCTGAGGGTATAGGTTGGTTGTTGGCGTTCCTGAGGCCTAATGAAGTTTTATAAATGAATGCAATGACACCTCCTTTAGAAGTGTTGGCATTTCTGTCAGTTTGGATTATAGAATAGTTGTCAGTAATGGCAAGAGATGGTCCAGAAGCTGTGTGAAGCCAGGTCTCCGTGATGGCTATAAAGTCAATGTCATGTCTTGTTATATAGTCAGCAATGTCTAATGCATGTGTAGTGAGGGATCTGGCATTCATGAGGCCAGCTTTGATTGAAGGTACTGTGTTGTATTTTAAGTCATTAAGTGGCTTTTGACTATGTTCTAAGGGAGGGGGTAGAATAGCAGTGGTGGCTAGAGTGCACATTCCAGAAGAGATGAGAGTGACATTAGGTATGTTGTGCCTTCGTGTGGCTCTAGAGCAGAGTCTGAGATTTCTGAGTAAGGTGGGACATGGTGAGGTGGTAGGCAGTGGTAGGCGTGTGGATGGATGAGTTAGCTGATCGTTGGTATGACAGGTTGGTGTGATTACATTGTGGGGTGTAGTGGTGTCATGAGAATATACACTTGTCACATGAGGGGCTTTGGGTTCAAAGTGTGTGCTAGGAGGTGTTAACCTATGTTGGCTAGTATGATCAATGTTAAGACATGGTGGTAGGAATGTGGATGGAGATATGAGGGCTGGTGGTGGGAACCTGAGTGCCATGATCTGGCGAGTGATGGGCGCTCTAGGATTAATGTGTGGGACCATCATGGGTGTTGTAGCAGGGCTGGCTACCGTGAGAGTTAGTAAGAGTAGTACTCACATGAGAAGGCATTTTCTACTAGTTACTGGTTTTAGGTAATGTGTGTGCATGGCTATGTTCAATGTGCGTTGGCTGGAGTTATTTGTTTGAGTTAAGATGGGAGCTAGGTGAACACTATTGGGTGAGGCAGTGGAAACCTTATGATGTCAGATGCTCTAGTTAGCATGTGGTGAACGTATATGTGACCAAATGAAACTTGTGGTGTCATATCTGTCCCCCCCCTGTTGTGCCCTTGCCCCCCTTCCTGCACACAGTAATCCGTCCTGATACATTCTGGTTTCACCATCACCGTCTTGTGGCCAATGCTGGATTTTACTTTTATGGACTTCATTGATTCACAGCGTGTCACCCTTTCTCAACTCTCATGCTGGACTTCCTTTGAATCTTGTACTCATGGTGGCTCTGAATCATGCCTTTCCTATCTTCATCTTGTATCCTGGCTTGCAACATTATAGGTTACTAGTGACTTCTGCAATTGTATTCGCTCTCCCCTCTTGCTTCTCCACTCTTTTTGACTGCTTACTCTCTGTTCTCTCCTCCCCTCTCCCTTTTCCTATCTCCTCCACTCCCCCATTACTTTCTTCTATGCACTTACTCTATCAGAATTGTCCCTGCACCTAGTATGATATCAACCTCATCTGTCGCTCTCCCATCCCCTTACTGTGCCCCCCTCCCTCCAGCACTATCTGAAACGTTGTCAGGCCTTGTACAATAGTCGTTTGTTTTGTTCCTCCCCTCCCTTTCTGCACTCCTCTCCCTCACCTTTTATTTTCCTCCGACTCTACCAGAAATGTCATCAGGCCTAGTACGGTAGTCGCTTGTTTTGTTCCTCCCCTCCCTTTCTGCACCCCTCTCCCTCACCTTTTGTTTTCCTCCGGCTCTACCAGAAATGTCGTCAGGCCTAGTACGGTAGTCGCCTGTCTGTTTCCATTTCCTTCCCACTCCCCCCTCCCTTCCTTATCTATGTCTTAGCACTTGCACTATCGGAAATGTCGTCAGGCCGAGTACTATAGTTAATTTCACATCGTGATTACCCAATGGTAATCTTAGCTCTAACCCAAATCTCTCTTCCCCACTCCGGTAACCAATGATATTCTCACCTTTAGCCCCACATCCCTCTTCCTCATCACAGTCCCCAACTACCCAACTTCACACTTCCCCATCACTTTCTCCAACTACCAAACTTCGCTTTTCCTAATCACAGTCACCATCAAAATCTGCAATACCCCACTTCACTCTTTGTCATCATAGCCCCCTTCTGCACACACTTCACTCAATAGTAAACATTGAGATTACTCCCACATCCCTCTTCCTCGTCCCAATTATGAATCCTACCTTTACCGTCTCCTTCATCTTCTTTGTCCCAATATGCCATTAGTAATCCAATCTTATCTAGTGCATACAAGAAAGGATTCAATAGTTGATAAACTTGATGTTGCGTAGCTGAACAACAGATATTGATAACAAAGTATGTTGGGGGGTATAGAATAATAAAACTCTAGAAATTCAGCGAGAACACTTTATTTAAGGGGCAGTTAATGTGAATAAGGTCAGGGGAACAAAACCCTTGAAATTCAGTAAAAAAAGCTTTGTCAGTGACCTTAATGTGCAAATTTAACGCAACAAAACACCTCAAATTCGGCAGGTATTGGAAGCTACGTCATCTTAACTATAAGGCCCCAATTTTGCAGCACCGAAGCACACTGATGACAACACAAATGGCATAACTCATGATATCACATACAACTTCACTTATGGCATCATCATCTATGACATCACTGGTACAACAGTTCATACGTGAAATTAAGGAAGATTCAAAATGTGTGTTTCTGCATAATAGGGTGGATTCAAATGCAAAGCTTGATAGTTTGGATTTAAAAAAACTGTCCATTTATGGCAAGCAGATGCCGAGACATGGTCGAACTGAACAAGGCTGTTGTTCAAAGTGATGCTTAAGTGATGCGTATCATGCAGTTTAACAGTCAAGTACTGTTCGACAGTCAAGATTTAACGGCGGATGTGCCAATACAGGTAATTTGGATCGATGAGGTGCTCGAAGGATGCACTTCTGGTAGTGATTAAGAGATGGGTTGTTCAAACAGTGGTTGGAGTGATGCAAGGACAGCAATGCTTTTTTTGAGCTGCGGCAACAATGCACTTCAGCTGGCAGTGTAGAGGGGAGCTGGTTTGAACAGGCAGAACTGCAGTTTGAATGTCGGTGAGTGCCAAAGGCAGTTCCCGATGGGTCAAGTTGGTTCAGAACAGTGTTGAATGAGCTTGAATAACTGCTCAGAGTGGTTTGACAGTGAATGAACAGGAATCCTCACTGTCTTGCCCCTGAGTCCCACCCCAGGGTCTCCAGGACAAGAGTACATCTTTTCCTGGGCTGCAAACCACAGGGAAAGCTGGAAAACCCCCCTTAAGGAATCATTCAGCACAGGTTGGCTACTTTCCTGGACAGGGCATCTCTGACTACTCCCCTTTGGTTGTGGAGCTTGACACGGGCAGAAAGAAAGGGCTCCATGGTGTATGAACAGCTATTATTTGTGATTTCCTGAGTTCTTGGAAGGGGTGGCCTTGGAGAAAAAATTCCTTGAATTCAGGTACGGTTCATAGTTTGCAGGTGTTATGGGGACGTTATAAGGTGGTTCTTTGAGGAAAGATGATTTCCCTAGTTGTGGCTCATAAAGCTGTCACTGAGGAGAGCCTGCATAGTTGTCATTCACAAAGCGGGTAGGTCCCTGTAGTCCTGTACCTCTTACAGGCCTATTTCCCTTATTAATGGGGAGGTCAAGATCCTGACGTGGGTATTGGTGGAGTGCCTCACTAGTGATTACATCTTTGGTCCTTCTGGAGCAATATGGTTTTATGCCGATAATTCCACCAGGATGAATATCTGCAGATTATTCATGGCTATATCCCAGGCACATATGCTGGAGGAGCTGCTGGCGCTTCTTTCGGTGGACCAGGAAAAGGCCTTCGACTCAGTGGATTGGAGGTTCCTATGGGAAGTACTGGCTCTCATGGGATTTGGGGGGAATTTTCTGGGGTTGGTGCATTTGCTATATTCATCTTTAACAGTGAAGGTTGGAGTAAATGGGATGACCTCCCAGGCTTTTCATCTGCAGCGAGGGACTAGGCAGGGGTGTCCTCTATCTCCCCTTCTATACACATTGGCTATTGAGCCGCTGGCCATCTGCTTAAGAACTGAACAGACCTGGTCAGGCTTCTTTTGGAGGCATGGGGGTGAGAACAAAGTCTTGCAATATGCAGACAATCTCTTGATTTACCTTAGTGGGCCACAGGAAGCCTGTGCCCGGATTACACATACCCTGCAGGAGTTCCAGAGGACCAGCAGGTTGAGGGTTAATTGGGATAAGCCCCTTCCTTTCCTTCTCCAAGGGATGGGGAATGACTCCCCCCAGAAACTGTCCATACCGGGTCTCGGCTGAAGGCTTTACATACTTAGGGGTCTGGGCGGGCTCAGACCTGACTCACTATGTGCAGTATATTTTGCATACCATCACAGATAGTTTTCCGTGGGATGTTACTCACTGGAGATCCCCCTGTTGACACTACTTGGGAAAGCTGCTCTATACAAGATGTTAACCCTCCCGGGAAACATGTACGTCCTTCAGAATGTCCTGGTGCAGATGCCTAGGGCTATATTTCATAAAGTGGATGCTGCTCTCCGAAACCTTCTTTGGGGAGGTGGTCAGCTCCGTATTGCTCTAGCCACACTGCAACATTCAGTATGGGAGGAGGGTATTTGGCTCCCTAACTTGCAGAGTTATTATTGGGCTGGCCAACTGGCAGTTGTGAATAACTCGCTACATGGGGATCTGTCACTACCACACATTAAGGGCAATAGGAGATGGATGGTTCACCTCCCACCCAGATTCTTTACAGTTGTCAAAAGAGATAGATGTTTCCACCCATGATGCAGCATGTTCAGTAGATATGGACAGCTTCCCATCGACATGTGGGTTGGGGGGCAGAGCTACCCTTGCTCAGCCAATTTGGAATAATGCTTTTGTTCCGGAAATGGGGAACATCAGTAGATTTGGGGTTTGGGAGAGATGTAAGTTGTGGTGTCTGGGAGATGTACTGAGTGAGGGGGCACTGATCCCTTTCCCGGCACTGTGTGATAAATTTGGTTTGCCAGAGACTGAGAGATATCACTATCTAGAAGTGTCACATTCCCTATCGGCCCAATTCCAGTCACTAAGGGCTCTGCCAGCCTGCTCCCAGATAGAAGCAAATCTTTTCCCGGAACACATTGGTACAAATATTATCTCTACCCTGTGCCAGGTCCTCACTGCGTTTGCCGCAACAGACTTTATGAGACTTAAGGCACGGTGGGAGCGGGATCTTGGCCCATTGGATCCGGAGGACTGGGTGGAGGCCCTAAAGGTCCCAAGAGAAATCAGTATCTCGGCCTGTATATCTCGGCCTGTATAAGACTGATACAACTTAATATATTGCACATGGACTATTATTCTGACACTGCCTTATTTTAATCGGTTGGATCATGCTGAGGGAGCGGAGGACACCTATTTGGATTTTATCTGGGAATGCCCAAAGGTGTGCCACTTGTGGCAAACTGTCTGGATAATGTTCTCGCTGTTCCAGGATTGAGCATACATGGGGACCCACAACTATTGCTCTTGGGGGTCTGGGGAGAAACTGTCTTCACCAAATTTGAGAAACTGTTTGTGTCCACGGCAGTCGGTTTGTTGAACTGAGCTGAGCTGGCACAGATGGGGGCACCAACTCACCCAAGACATTCAAAATGGGTCACTGAAATGGACTGCTGAATGGCCCTGTAGAAGACTATATATAATGATGGAGGTTGTCCCAAGAAATGGGAGAAGATTTGGGGGAAATGGGATGGAGGGGGGGAACATGCACGTGTAAACTGGTCTATTTGATGATGTTCTGGGTGATCAATTCTTTCTTGTCTTTTTTTTTTGGCAGTACTTCTCCTGGCATATTATTTGTTCAAACTTGGTGATGTTATCCAATCGTGTTTTTTTTGTTATGTGTGCTCTTTATGTTGAATTGTTCACTATTTTCTTTGAATGCAAAATAATAAAAGGTATTTTTTTAAAAAAATGGAATCCTTCAGCCCAATGAGGTCCTGGGCAGCACTATGGCTGGCGGAGGTGCAGGTCTTACTTCAGCAGTAGGTCTTCCTTAATGTGCCCTGGGGATGGTTAGTGGACAGAATATGTCTCTTACTTGGACTACCTGCCTTTACCTCACCACTGGAGGACTTTGGAAAGGACTGCTATACCAACAGAGACCAACAAGATATTATTGAAGGTTTGAAGTCTAGCAATGATTTGAAGAAGGCAAAAAGAAGGCAAACTTCTAAAGCTGATTCACCAAAGCAAGCCTGCTTTAAGGGTCCAGTCCCTGTCCTTGGAACAAGTGAAATTGAGAGAGAGAGAGACAGAGAGAGAAAGAGAGGGAGAGAGAGAGAGAGAGAATGAGAGAGAGAGAGAGTAAGAGAGAGAGAGATAGAGAGAGAGAGAGACAGAGAGAGAGAGAGAGAGAGAGAGACAGAGAGAGAGAGAGAGAGAGAGAGAGAGAGAGAGAGTACTTTGTGCTTCAAAAAGTGGAGGGGATAGGAAGGCAAGATAGAGGCAGAGAGAATGCTCTAAGGTAGCCTTCTGCCTATACTAACCACACCCTTTTTCCTTCTCAATAGCATTAAAGGCAGTTTTGATATGCAGAACCCTGGTGTGAGGCTACACCTTTTGTGAATGAGTGTGCTCTTGATTCCTGCTCCCAGGACAGCTTCCTGTGGAGTGGATGTCTCTCTGGGAGCAGTGAAGATACTCTGGCTGGGGGGAATACCCATAGCCCGTCCACAGCTCAGCTGTGCTCACTTGGTTGACACATTTGTGAAATCAAATTGATGTGTCTTGGATAATTATGAGAGATGCTAGCCACCATACCTGAAACTCAGGGGTTATACCTACAATTTATCATGCCACAGGACAGCATTCTCACAGTTATGTAGTTTTTTAAACAGGGTTGCAGGTCCTGCAGATTAGAATGCTGATCCAGCAGGACACAGATGTACAGTAAATTGTTGTCATAAAAAAAGGAATCTGATTGCCAGATTACCCTTTTTGAGATAGAGATACGTTATAATGTTATTCCTTAATAAAAATCAAAAATGCCAGGCCTTCTACTCACTTGCCAGATGGCAATTTGTTACAATGGTTGCAGCGCAAAATTTAAAAAAACAAAGAAATGAACCAGTTATGATACTCTTTGCATTCATAACACACCCCTGACATGCACTGTTCAGACTACCAAACACTCATTTCCTCAAAGATGTCATCACAAATTACATCATAGTTTTCGTTTAGAGACAGTAAGCAGTTAAAACACATGCCTCACCTGGATGCACTGCATTGAACACATTATACACACAGGCGCTATGTGTAAACATTAACGTTGCAAAATACTCTAAACATAGACAGGCCGATTCATGGAATTAATGTGCGCTGAAAATTTCTGCGAAAGCGTGCGAATCGCAGCGCAAGTGCGAAAATCTCAGCGAAATCTGCGCACAGCGATTCATGGAAGTCCGTGCACGTGTAAATCCATGGATGTTCGCTAAAATCCTGTGTGGCGCATGCTGGCGCGCACGTCTTCAAACAGCGTGCGCTACACGCACAGTGAAAGCGCACATAGTGCAGCACACACAACAAAAGTAGGCGTAACACGGGGCGTAACACGCAGAATGGGGAACAACGCATGAAAATGTGGGTGTCACGGGGGAAGTACAGGAGGCAAATGCACGGAACGCCCACATGCTCGCCTACAACACGTATTCATGGAATCAAACGGGGCCAATGCGTGCGCCAAAAAAGACGCGCTTATCCGGAAACACGTACGCCAGCAGGAGGCAGGTGTACATGGAAACGCGCAGCATAAAAGTGCGCGCAAACAACAAACAAGCTCAGACACTAAGATGAATATACTGTTCCTTGCAGCAGTGGTCGTGGGATACCGCAGGAGGAGGAGGAGGATAGTCAGGGCCAGAATTTTTACACCCAGAACCAGCCTTTTTGGGATGCCTGATGACCAGGTGTATGGGAGGTACAGGTTTCCACCTCACATAATACTCGACCTGGTGATTGAGTGGGAGGATGACCTCACATCACCCACCCTGTGCTCCCAAGCACTGAGCCCCTTGGAAAAGGTGTTCAATGTACTGCACTTCTTGGCCACTGGTTCATTTCAGCGGACAAGTGCCATAGTGGGGGGAGGGTGTCACAGGCCACACAGTCACACTGCCTGCACCAGGTGTTGGCCATCATGACTGCATGCCCATCAGTCCGCAGGCACATATACCTGCCCAGAACACCTGCAGAAAGGCAGGCTGTCATCCATGATTTTTACGGGGTGGCACACTTCCCCAAAGGGCTAGGTGCCATTGACTGCACCCATGTGGCTCTACGTCCTCCCAGGGCAACTGAGCACATCTACAGAAACCACAAGCACTGGCATTCCATCAACGTGCAGGTAGTATGTGATGCCAAGGGAATCATCACCTCAGTATATGCCAACTATCCAGGGTCCACCCATGACAGTTTCATTTACAGAATGTCAACCCTAAACAGGGACCTAGAAGCTGGGCGGCATGGCGATACATGGCTGCTTGGTGAGTATAAATGCCCCTGCACATGCATGCATGTCAGATACTGAATAATGTCACAACCCCACTAATGATACCCATCATCACCTCCCCAGGGGACAGTGCTTACCCTCTGAGCACCCACATGATGACGCCAATTCAGAAACCCACCACACCACCCGAGGTAAGATACAACACAACCCATATTGCAACCCGGGGCATAGTGGAGCGCACATTCGGAGTGCTCAAGTCATGCTTTCACTCCCTTAACCGCTCTGGTGGGCAGCTGCTATACGCGCCCCCAGTAGTGTGCAGGATCAAAGTGGCAGCATGTGTCCTGCACAACGTTGCAACAGGCCGGGGCCTGCCGGTGGACATGGTGGTGCCCCCACATCCCCAACCACAAGCACGGCTGCTGCTCATGGGGGGGAAAGGGCACGTGGTGTGATAGCCGGTATGTAGCTGGTGGCTAATTACTTCACCTAAAATCACACCCCTGTGGAGTGCACACAGTCCTGGCACATACCAGCTGACAATCAATGATGATGACATAAGGGACAGTCAACTGTCACAACCATACCAGCCTGAGATTGGTCACCTGGAAGCGTTACATTGTGTGCATCCACACCTACCCAAAGACAACCATTACTGTGTCAAAAAAGACACACATTTATGCTGCATGAATGACTACCCCTTTGCAAAATACAACATGAAAATAGCGCCATGTCACCCAACTCCTCCCTATCTCCGCCACCGAACAAACCATGGCATGTCCTGCAATGTGAAAGCAAACAAAGGAATGCACAGCACATGACACAAGTGTCACAAAGTGCACCGTCCCAAATGGAAACAGGCCACAGACAATATGCTCCGAGTAATTAATAACAAACAGCACACATGACCAAATACTTACCAGCAACACAATACAGCAACACAGCATGAATCATTGCCAAAATATGACGGTACAAACTCAAAGTAATGTAAGTCATACAACCTCAATAAGCCAGCACATCGACCCCTTCCAACTCCAGAGTGTTGCTGTCAGGCAAATGTGTCATTGTACTGCATACAACAGCCTTGTGAAGACATGAAAAGGAGACAGCCTTGTGAAGACATGAAGAAGGTACCTGCGAATAAGGAGGAAGACATGGATGGCAAAGCACATATCAATACACCATGCAGTGTTCAATACAAAAACAAACCCCGCTAGGGATGTCCACACAGTTATGACTACGGACTGCCCACACAGCTCATGGGAGCCCAATGTCACTGTGTAAGTCACTGTGTAAGTCACTGTCACTTGGTCACACCCTTTGCGAGCCCATGGAAATGGGAAGCAGGAGGGGTGTGTGTCAGGAACCCAAACATCTAACCCAAACACAGGACAAGCCTGCATGTGCCCAGCCGGAATACACAGTGGATGCCCACGGGAGCCACACAAGGCAACACACTGTAAAAAAAAAATTAAAATGGCCATGTGGGGGCCAGGGGGGTGAGGCCACGCAGGATGTCCGATAACAGGGTGCACACCAACACCCACCTGTGTGTATGTTGCAACAAAAAAAACACCTCCATGCGCTCATAGCCTGCACGGCTATGCTACTGTGGGAGAAGTGCTGCTGTCGCTCTCATCACCCTCTGCTGCTGCATCAGGAGGTGGTGGTGCTATGGGAGGCAGCCCACGCAAAGCCCTAGTATGGTCCTCCATAGCAGCAAGCATGCAAGTGTGGAAGGTCTCGTTCTGGAGGATGATAGTACAGAGATCCCCATGCAGCACCTGACGGGTTGCCTGCATTTCTGCACGCATGGCCTTCCGTGATGCTCGGGTCTCCTCCCGAGTTGCCTGCAGCTCAGCTGAGAGCGAACGTGTGAGCCGCTCCAGCTGCTGTTCTGTCCTCAAATTTGTGGAAGCCTCAAGTTCAACAAGAGTATCCCTGAGGTTATGAAGTTCTACCCTCAGGGCTTCCCTGTGGCCCTGTGACTCTATAGAAATGGCTTCCCGCAGAGTCTCCAGTGCCGTCCGTCAGTCCCTGTTGGACGCCAACATGTCTTCCCTGTGTGATTGGCAAATGGAGTATGTTGCCTGCTGTTGTTGCTCCATCTGCCTTTCAGGGGGGATAATGGAAGTGGCCACCCTCTCTATTGCCTGAGCCATCATTTCAACGGATGCTGCCTGTTGGGTTGCCATACCGTACATGGAGTTCTCCCATACAGTATTGCCTGGTGGTGTACGGCCACTGCGTCGGCGGGCACCACACCTGTTTGGGGCAAGGCAATCTGCACCTTTCTGTGCTGGAACTGCATGAGGCTGCAGGACTGCATTCCCCCTCTGATCTGCTGGCCCAGGATCAGGATCAGATGTTGTGGAGTGTGACCCTGCATCCGTAACCGCCAAAGGCGGAGTAACCAACACTGACATCCCCATAGAGGGTTCTACCCCTGATGCAGGTGGGTTGGACAGAACAGAATCCCTGCCAGAAACACTCACCTGCGACGGCACATAAGTCTCATCATCCGATTCAGCACCTAAATAGAGGTCTGGGGAGGTGCACCCAGAGACACCCCTGGACAGTATGGTCTGCAGTAACAAAGGGTTTTCACCGACAACCACACCACATCCCCCACTGGTGCCCGGTCGTGCCTGAGATTCCTCCTGGGTCTGCACCATCTCCTCCACCTCAACAGCATCAAGTACGTCATCACCTGCAAAAACATGAAAGGCAACAAATTGAAACAGGCATGAGCACCATAGCACACACATAGGCCTGACAAGGCAGAGATCCAGTACATGAATTACACATGTCCCACATGACTATAACCCCGGCATGCATGCACTGTCAATGAGTTGGAAGGGGAGGCAAAAAGCACACACTGATGACACGCAAGAAAAGCAAGACATTTGCTGCATGCTGGGTAGCACTGGCATCACACATTAGCCTGTGAGTGGCATGTCCAATACACATACATGACACATGCCGTCACACAGATGGCATGTAGCATAGCCATGGTACATTACACAAGTACAGCCATATGTCAGTGAATGAGTACTGTCAGCCATCCATGTGAGATGGACATGATGAGATGAAAAATGCTACATAGTGTGACAAAATATGCATGTGCCACTCACTGCAACACATCCAGTATACAAGAATACAGTGATTTCAGGCAGATGTACACATCAATGGTTGGTCACTTAAACTTGACAGGAAACAACTATCATGTACCACATACAAACAGGCACCAAAAATCAATGTGAGCAGGCCAATACTCAATCAGCCTGAATGGTCTAATCATTCACATAACAAGGTAACAAATGTGGGTCAATGTGGGGTGTAATCAATGACAGAATCATGTCACATATGTGACAATAGGGCTGAAAAATGCATTGCAAAAGTGGGAGAATTGAAACTATCAGCCTGAATGAACACTGAAAAATTCTGAACAATGTTGTTGCAAGATGACAGTTCAATGGCAACTGCAGTAATGTGGTGCTAAATGGCTACTGAGGGCAGAAGGCATACTGTCATACCCAAATCCAAGGCCAGTGAATGTTTTGGAGGAAGCACATGGGTGACCCATACCGCTCAGGTGCACACACCCTCACCTGGCACTCAATCAGAACCCGTCACCCACACAACATACACATGGATTACTCACACATGCATGGGCACTCACCGGACAATGCGTCGTAATCTGGTAGGTCTCCCACACCTTGGACTCATGTTCAGTGAGTTGGTTGTCCTCTTGTGGAGACCCACCGCCAGTCACCAGAGTAGAAGCATGATTTGAGGCCAGCTTGTTCTTTGCTCTGCGTTTCAGGTCATTCCACCGCTTGTAGCAATCATCAGCTGAGCGCCTCACAAATCCAAGGGCACTAATGATGTCCGCGATGGTCTGCCAGTGTGCCTTACGTTGATCAGGTGTGGTCTTGCACCCTGCAGTCACCACCATTTCGCGGCAATGTGCCGACACATAGGCCACATAGGCCACAAGAGCATCAAGTTCGGCGTCATTAAAGCCTTCCTTGACGTGCCGGAGTGTGTAGCCGTGTCTGGGGTCTCAGCCTGTAATGCCAGAGCACCCTTCTTCCTCTTTTTCAAAGGTGGTGCGGATCCTGAGTGGCTTACGCCGCTCTGGTCAGTAGGGGCAGAAGCGCTGGTGGACTGGGTACTAGGAGTGTGTGAATGCACAATGACCATAGGTCTTGGTGCAGGCATTGACTGAAGGGTGATGTTGGCAATGGCAACGTCGGTATGATGGACCGGGACTAACACTGTCCTGGCTGGGAGACTCAGAGCTGGGGTGGATCGAGCTGCAGCTGCCCCTTCAGCCTCCCCACCTTGCCTACTTGGGGCAGCAGATGACATAGCTGCCCCAGATCCACGTGGCCTGGTGACACCAACTTGCACCACCACAAGTGGCTTAGACTTGCTGACCTGGAAGTCAGCCTGGAAGTCATCCTGTGCCGGTTCAGGTGCCACAATGGGCTGGTCCAACAAGGGCTGAGCTGGGATGGTGTCAGCTATGTTTCCCACAACCATGGTGGGGGCATTGGTGTCCCTGATTTCTCCTCCACACATGGGGGTCTAGGGGCACCCTGCAAATCCTGGCCACGTCCCCTACCGCGCCCACCACGCCCACCTTTTGGAGGTCGGCCACCTTTGCCTCCCTTACCGCTTGGTCGCCTCCCAACCACGTATGGGAGTAGCAGTAAACGATTGTCCTGGGCAATTGGGGGTGAAGGGGGTAGGGTACTAGATGGAATTCATACCCTAGTGCTCTAGCAAGGCTGTCTGTGACCCCTGGGGGAAGATGACGGGTCACGCAACGCACAGGCACCCCGAAAACAAAAAATACCGTGCACGCAACCCCTCGTAGACCACGTGCGTGGAAAAATGAACCCGCACTACGCTGTGGCACCCAGAAACACAAAATTAAGCGTACGCGTAATACACGCAGCCTACAATGACAGCTGAAGGGGTACGCAACACACGGGGCAAGCACAGTTGGTAAATACGTGCGCGACTCACCATCTGCCTGGAAAAAGAACGTGAAAAAGACACGCATGTGCGCGTTGGCAACACCCCCGCCAAAAGAAGAATTGTATGCTGTCTGAGGAGACAGGACAAAATTAGAAGTGAACGCTGTTTGAGGAAACAGGCCAGACAAAAAAATTGAACGCTGTCAGAGGTAACAGGGAGTACGAACTTGAAATGCTGTGAAGTAATCGCGTTTGAACCGACAAGAAGTACAGAATTCACCCACTCGCTCTCCACGAAAAGCACATACAAGGAAATGGCGTCCTACATGTACCTTTTAAACTGGCCCACACGTACAACGTCACTTACGCGTGTACGCGCTAAGGCCCTTTCCTCCAATTACACGAGCTGAAACTCGGATGTGCAGTTTTTGCACGTGTATGATGGACATGCACCCGTGTTGAGTGAAATGCCCTTGCGTGTCACGTCACAGACGCGTAGGCCCTTTCCTCGGATTACATCCATTCACACGTGGACGTGCAGTTTTTTCAGACGCCCTGAAGCACCATGCCCATGTCACGAGCGAAACGCCCATGCGCATAACGTCACAGACGCGCTTACGCGCTAAGGGCCTTTCCTCGAATTACACGCAGATGTGCAATTTTTTCACGTGCCAAATCACTCCGTATCAAGCTGGCCATGCAACAATACACAGGAGACCACGCTCCTGCCCAGAAGGCCGATTTACTGCCCCCCAGAGCCCCGAGCACGCTCCCACCTGCCATCTGCTGCTGCCTGCCTGCCTGCTGCCCACGTGCCCTGCTATTTGCTGCCTGCACATCAGATATCTGCAGGGGTGCAGTTGTTGTGACCACCCCTGCTGGAACTGAAGACTCCCGACTGGGATACCATCGCTCCACAGCCCAGCCCCAAGACCCAGTTGCCCACCCACACCTGCCTCTGAGGTTGCCATGTCGGGCACACCACCATCTGGCACCACTGCCAACCCCCAGCCAGAGAGGCAGAGGGCCACCAGCTTCAGTGCCAGGGAAGTTGGTGTCCTGGTGGAGCAAGTCCTGGGGCAGTATGATGCCCTCTTTGGAAGTTCTCGCGCCGACTATGAAGGACGGACCAGGATCTGGATGGACATTGTGACTGCCATTAACGAGGAGGGGGTGGCAGTCCGCGACTTCAAACATGTCAAGAAGCGCTGGGAGGACTTCGGGTCCAGGACCCTCGACAAGGCCCGGCGCCTCTTGAAGGCAGCGGATGCCAAGGGGCGTCTGGGCCACCTGTCCAACCACCAAATGAGGGTCCTGGTATGTGTATGCCCAGCGCTCCATGTCCAGGTCCTTGAGAGGCAGAACTGTCTGGAGTTGAGCGGTAAGTGTACATGCATATTGATTGGACGCTGTGTGTGTCGTGGTGTGCCAGTAGTGTGCAGGTTGCACTTGTGTTTTTGTAGGGCCATGTATGGATGTGACTGTACAGGGGCGTGAGGCTGACACAATCGAGTCCTCTCATGTGTGAGACACATGGATGGTGTATGTGTGGGTAAGCATGCAGGCCAAATGCAGATGTGGGAGCACTGAATTACTATGTACGTATTTTGGCATGGTTGTGGTGTCACACATGGATGTTGGTTCCAGCTGCATGTATCTGCACTGTGTACATGTGCATGTGTGTGTATTTGACAAGTGTGCAACTGTGATGCAACATGGATGCATGTGACACTGATATGTAGAAGGCTGAATGCCAGATGTGACATGGATGGCGATCTCATCACTGCGACAGTTGGTGGAGATGTACACATGCATGTAAGTATGGTGGCGTGTGTGCATGTCTTGTGCACACCTTGTGTTTTATGTGATGTCAAGCTCACCTTCGGTTGCTCATGCTGTTGCATGTGTATGGATGGTGCTCCCAGGTGCAATATTACTGTGGAAATGCCCATGTGTGTGAGTTGAAATGACATGTGTGTTGGGGATTGTGATGCCATGTCTGAAGTTTGACACTTCCACTCAAGTGCAACTGTCATGTGTGTATCAGTCCATTGTACAGTGCCCTGATGCCTGTGTCCTATCTCTCCCTGTCTGCAGTGTCAACTAATGAAGAGGGCGGAGAGGGTGCTGTGGAGCAAGGCGGCAGGGATCGCACCGCCAGCCACAGACGCAAGGCCCAGCTCCCCTCCCAGGTTGTCATCTCGTCAGGGAGGGAGGAGTCCGGTGCCGCGTCCTAGGCAGCAGAAGGGGCAGCTGAGACCCCACAGGATCCGACGGAGGAAGATGGCATGGAGTCATCCAGGTTGGTGGGGGGTTTGGTGGTCGAGGAGGCCGTGGAAGGGACAGACACAGGGTCTGGAGGTGGGGATTCCACTGGTTCTAGTGGTGCAGTGCAGGGGCAGGGACAGGAGGCAGCACAGGCCGCTGCGGAGGTGCCTGTGTGTAATCCTGTCCCCGATCCTGTGACTGCATCATCCTGCACCAGCAGGGATGCCTACGTCCAGACCTTTTTTCAGGGAGGGGATCCACTTACAACAACTGGCCTTCCTCTCCCTGCGGACGTGGCTATCCATGATCGGGTGGAGCCTGTCCTGAGTGGGATGGCGTTGCGTCACCGGGGCATGCGAGATGACCTGCAGTGTTTTTGTGAGGACTCGTTGACCGCGTTGACCTACTGGGACGGGTCACCAGGGTCGGATTCCTCTGTTTGCTGGACCGTTTTTCCGACCCCCTCCTCACCTGAACCCCCTATGCGCCAGTCATCCTCCATGCCATCTTCCGACCCATGTATAACCTGGGTACCCTGTGGAGCTGCCTCTGACCATGCGGACAGGCTGGTGGAGGACACATCCCTGCCACAGTCGGGAGTCGGACGTCCAGCAGGGGTGGCCACCTCAAATACTGCACCCCAGCCGGAGGAGGGCGTGCAGGCAGCAAGAGCCAGGGCACAGGCACAGGCACAGAAGCAGCAGCAACAAGGTGGGAGCCATGATGGCTCGGGGCCTACAACATCGGTGGGGCAGGCATCGGCCAGAGGGCAGGAGGACCCTGGACTGGAAGTGTCTTCCGTGTGGCAGCAGTTGGGCCAGGCCATAGATGCAGAGCGGCAGCGGGCGGAAGAGGCACGGCTCACAATGGTCAGGGAGGAGAACTCCATGCGGAGGGCTCTGAGGCGGGCCGAGTGCCTCGACGCAATTCGCAGGGAGTTGGAGGTCCACATGTCATCGTCCCTGCGAACCCTCGGGGCCATGGAAGAGGACTGCCTCCGGGACATCGAGCAGGAGTTCGATGATGCCCTGGCCCAGGAAATCGGGAAGTGAGCCGTCGGACTAGCCCGCTGCCATTGTAAATAGTTTTTAGAGTTAGGTTTCCTTTTCCTTTGATTTGTGGTGAACGGACTATGCCACACACATTTGTATATCATTTTTTTTATTAGGTAGTTTCTTAGGTAGGTTTCATTTCTTTCGTTGGGTTCATGGACCCTGTAACGCTCACCTGATTCCCACGGAGGCGCGGGTCTTGGCAGGAAGGTGTCCATAACACGAAACGTGATGCGCAGGATTCGGTTGGCTTCTGGGGTCGAACCTCTCCGCACTGTGTGTCGAACTCGAAGGGTGAGGTTTCTGCAGGTGAAATAATATGGGGAATAAAGGTCTGGGTTGTTGAATGTCCCTATCTCTCTCCTCCCAGCTTGTCTGTTGAACCCCCCTCCCAGGTCAACTTGCTCACCTTAGATAGGTGAATGCTGGGCTCTCCATCTGCGTCTAGTGCAGGGTGCCGTTGCCAGTTCCTTCACTGGTGAAACGTTAGCCTCTTGACTTCAGAGGATGAGTACCGTCGTTGTCTGCACGACCGGTAAGTTTCTGGACACCTTTAGTCTTTATAGTCTTTTATGCGTGGCAGTGAAGCGCCTGGAATTGAGTAAGTATGGCAAGCGCTCTTACTGTCTCTTTCTTTGTCTTTGCAGGCGCGATGCAGAAAGAAGAAATCCGGAATTCGCCACGTGCCGGTGAGTCCTGTTGTCTATGCAGGTGAAGATGCAGCGTGAAGAATCCGGAATGCACAGCGTGCCGGTAAGTAGAATAATGCTGTTTATCTTTGTGCAGATGCAGCGTGAAGAATCCGGAATGCACGGCGTGCCAGTAAGTAAAATAATGCTGTTTGTCTTTGTGCAGATGCAGCGTGAAGAATCCGGAATGCACGGCGTGCCGGTAAGTAAAATAGTGCTGTTTGTCTTTGCAGGCGAAGGTGCAGCGTGAGACACGGCCGCTGCCGATGGATCAGGTAAGCAAACACTGTGTGTGAAAGTTCGTTCTGCTAACCTGTTGTTTCTGATCTTTTGCAGGTGCTGATGTTGCTCGGGTACCGGAATGGTGAGTATAATTCTTCCAGGTTCAGGATCTAAAGAAGAAAAGCTGGAGCAGACTCGGTGAGCGTTCTGCTGCTGATGCAGAATAACGCGAAGCACGTTTCATCAATCGGGTGTGGTTTAAATAGCCTTGGAGTGATGAGGCGTCTCCTTCCACGGCCCCGCCTAGGTAAGAAAAGAGTTCCTGCTTCCAGAAGAGTTCCAGTGGAGTGGTGCTGCCCCACCCAGGTGAGAAAAGTAGTCCCAGTTCACCGAGGACTTTTAAGAGTCTGGCAAGTCAGCAGCATGGTCTGCCGCAGGTAAGTCCACCCAAGCATCTTCACACCAATGATGAGCCCGGCGCTTCCAGTGCCGGGACCGAGGCTTCTGATGAGCCTGGTGCCACCGGCGCCAGGACAAGGTCCAAAAGGTCCCTGTGGGGACCGGCTGGTGCCTAGGATCAGGGTTAGGGGCCTGCTTCCAAGGACGTTGGGCTGATCCTGGCTCCTTGGAAGCAGTGATCATGACAGTATCCCCCCTCAAGGCCCCTCCTAAGTGCGTCTTCTCCGGGGGCTTTGGCTTGTCGGGGTGATTCAGAGGGAATCTCTTGACCAGACGAGGTGCGTGGACGTGTTCTGAGGGTTCCCAAGACCTTTCCTGGGGACCGTATCCTTTCCAATCAACCAGATAGTATAATTTAGACCTGGAAATTTTGGAGTCTAGGATGTTCTTCACTTCAAATTCGAGTTCTCCGTCTACCAAAACGGGTTCCGGGAGTTCAGTCAATCGGGTTTCTGGTTGTACTGGTTTTAATAAGGAGACATGGAATACTGGATGTATTTTCATATGCGTAGGTAATTCCAATTTGGCAGCCACCGGATTAATTATGGCAGATATGAGGTAGGGCCCAAGGTATCTCGGGATGAAAGTGCGGGGTCCTTTTAAAGGCAGGTGCTTAGTGGATAACCAGACTTGATCTCCTACAGCGTAGTGAGGGGCCTCTTTACGGTGCCGATCGGCTGCCTTTTTGAATTGAGCTTTAGCTCTTTGCAGATGGGCAGTGGCTTCCTTAAAAGCACAGGTGATCTCCGAATGCAAGTGATCCACAGCAGGTGCTTCAATTTCTTGGGGAGGATCCAGGTTGGAGGTTCTAGGATGGTGTCCATATAACAAGAAAAAGGGAGTCTTCCCGGTTCCAGAATGAGTCGAATTGTTGTACGCGTATTCAGCGATCCAAAGAATGTCCTTCCAGGGGTTTTCTGTTTGTTGGAGCATGCAGCGTAGATATTGTTCTAGTGTCTGGTTTGTCCTTTCGGTTTGTCCGTCAGTTTGGGGATGGTGACTGGTCGAAAGTCTTACATCAACTTGGGCTAGACGACAGCAACTGCGCCAGAAGTGGGAGATGAATTGACTTCCCCTATCGGAGACTAAAACCGAAGGAAAACCGTGTAAGCGAACAATGTTTGCCAAGAATTCCCGGGCCAATACTGAGGCTGAAGGCAGACCCTTCAAGGGTATGAAGTGAGCCATTTTCGAGAATAGATCCACGACTACTAAGATGGTAGTATATCCCAAGCATGGAGGTAAGTCCGTGATAAAATCCATGGACAGGGTATGCCATGGACAGGGAGGGATGTCAAGTGGCTGTAACAGGCCGGCTGGTCTTTGCTTTTGACTTTTATTCTGGGCACACACACCGCAGGAGATTACAAAGTCTCTAATATCCCTTTTCCACGATGGCCACCAGAAATGTCTTTTGATCTTTTCCATGGTTTTGGTAATGCCAGGGTGCCCCTCCATTAGAGAATCATGTTAACCGGAGATTACTTGTTTTTGTAGTTTCTCACAGGGCAAGTGCAATCGTCCTCGGAAATATGGTAGGTCTTGATCTACTGAGAAATCTTTTCCCTTTAATTGCCAGTCCTGCAAATCGGTCGGAGTTAGGAGCGATTTCACCGTGGTCTTGATGTCTTCAAAAGATTGAGTGCTGACCAAACCCAAAATCCTTTGTTCTGGGATTATGGGTATTGGATCTGGATTGATCAAATGTTCATCTACTCCCATCCGGGAGAGGGCATTCGCTTTTCCGTTCTTACTGCCTGGTCGATAAGTAATTAGAAAGTCAAATTCTGCTAGAAACAGAGCCCAACGAAGTTGTCTGGAAGACTGAGCTTTGGCTCAGGTATTTGTCTTTAGGTATTGTAAATTGCGGTGGTCAGTCATTACGGTGACTGTGTGTCTGGCTCCTAAAAGATAATGCCGCCAGGCTTTAAAGGCCGATCTGATGGCCAAAAGTTCCTTGTCTGTAATTGAATAGTTGATCTCAGGAGGCGAAAACTTGCGGGACCAAAAGGCAACCGGATGTAGTTGGTTTGTGACCGAATCTCTTTGTGATAACACTGCTCCCATAGCAAGACTAGAAGCATCCGTTTCCATGATGTAAGGTAGTTCTGGGCGAGGGTGTTTTAAAACAGGTGCAGAAATGAATTTAGCTTTTAGATCTTGAAAAGCTTGTTCCGCTTCAGAAGACCACTCAAAACGTTTGTTCTTTTTCAACAGAGCGGTGATGGGCTGGACTATCCGGGAAAATTCAGGAATGAATCTGCGGTAAAAGTTAGCGAATCCTAACATGCTTTGAACTCCTTTTACAGAGGTTGGTGATGGCCACTTCATAATTGCATCAACTTTCTTTGAATCCATATGGACTCCGTTAGGTGACAGTATGAATCCCAGGAACTCGACTTCCGTTGCGTTGAAGACGCATTTCTCAAGCTTAGCAAAAAGACTATGTTGACGCAATCTCTCGAGAACCTTTTTAACATGTCTCTGATGTTCTTCTTCAGATGATGAATAGACGAGGATGTCGTCAATGTAGACAACTACACATACGTCAATGAGTTCTCTGAGGACATCGTTCATAAAATATTGGAAGGCAGCAGGAGCATTACACAGTGCAAAGGGCATCACTTGATATTCGAATAGCCCGTACTTGGTGCGGAAGGCCGTTTTCCATTCATCGCCCTCTTTGATCCGTACCAAGTGGTAGGCTCCTCTGAGATCCAGCTTTGTGTATATACAGGCATCTTTGACTTGGTCCAGGAGTTCAGGGATCAAAGGTAACGGGTATCTGTTTTTAACAGTGATCTGATTCAGGGCGCGGTAATCTATGCAAGTCCTAAGGTCTCCTTCCTTTTTCGGAACGAAGAACAAAGCCGATGAAGCTGGAGATTTTGAAGGACGGATAAACCCGTTAGCTAGGTATTGGTCCAGGTACTGTCTGAGGTGAAGGTTCTCTGGCTCGGTGAGGGCATAGATCCTGCTGCAAGGAGGAGTTGTTCCAGGTATCAGATCTATTTGACAGTCGTAAGACCTATGAGGAGGTAGGGTGTTAGCTTGATCCTTCTGGAAGACGTCTTGGAACTCCTGGTATTCGGGAGGCAATTTGAGAATCTCCTCAGAAGAGATCGTCGCCAGTGAAACATCAGGTCGAGGATAACAAGTGGTAGAACACTCTGGAAACTGAACCGTCTTTGCTCGCCAATCAATCTGAGGGTTGTGCTTCTCTAACCAAGGGATTCCCAGAATGACCTGGAACTGAGGGGCCTTGATTACATCGAACACTATTCTCTCCCGGTGTCCATTATGACTCAACAGCGTCACTTCTTGGGTGGCATGCGTTACTGGTCCGGAGGCTATCTCCGTGCCATCCACAGTAGTGATGACGTCTTTTACTGCCTTAGGGACAAGGGGTAGATTCATCCTTGATACCATTTCACGGTCCACATAGTTACCGATTGCTCCGCTGTCGATGTAAGCTTCAATTGCATGCAAACGATCCGGACGTTCAGGACTAATGAGGACCATGGGTATCACGAAATGCGAGGTCACGGGACAGATCTTAACGCTCGGCAAGAGGACCTCTACTCTTGTCGGGCGAGGTCGTTTCCCTGCTCAGAACTTGTGGTACAGGTATCAGCGGCTCCTACAGTCTTCTTAGCTGGTTTCACGGGACAGTCCCGAAGAAAGTGTCCTGAATTACCGCAATAGGGGCATAATTGCAGCTGCCTTCTTCTTTCCCGCTCTTTCTGGGTTAAAGGTCCTCTCATGCCCCCTATTTGCATGGGTTCCACAGTGTCAGCTCCCTTATTCGAGGTCTGTGGTTTGGAAAACACTCGGGTATCAAATCTGGAACGATCTGCCTTCCTGTTCTGTAGTCTATGGTCTAGTTGGACATCTAAGTCAATATAGTCTGAACATTCTTGTGGAGGATTCACAACCTGTGCTAGCACATCCTTGAGCTCTCCACGCAGGCCTCTGTAGAAAAGCGTTATTCTCTTGTCCTCGGGCCATTGTGTTTCCACAATGAGTCTATTGAAAGAGGCTATATAAGCCAAGAGGTCTTGGTTACCCTGTCGTAATGAGAGAAGTTCATTGTCCAAGGCCTGCCCTTGTGCATGTCTTGCGAACAGTTTCTCCATGCTGTACTGGAAGGCTTGAAAATCGTGTAAAACCGGATCATCCTGGGTGACTAAAGGGATCGACCAATGTGCAGCACTGCCACTGAGATAAGAAAGCACGAAAGCTACCTTGGCCTGGTCCGTTGGGAATGCAGCTGGTCGACATAAAAAATGCAGGCGGCACTGGTTGATGAACACTGCGAATTTCTTTGGATCACCAGCAAAGCGTTCGGGCGGAGCCAAGGGCACATTACCGGGCAGATTGATTTGCACTGGATTTGAAGCTGATGCAGAAGGATAACTCCCTCCTGGAACGGGCAAAGGTGTCTGTCCTGCCTGAGTTTGTAACAACTGCCTAGCAAGGTCCTCTGTTCGCTCCTTAGAAATTATCAGTTCTCTTCTTAGAGAGCTTGTTTCCTGGCGAGCTGCATGTACTTCTGCTCTTAATTCCCCAAGCAACTGGGCTAGTTGATCGGTATCTGAAGTTTCCATTGCGCCTGGGTAGGAGTTTAGTGGTGGGCTTCGCGTTCTGTAACGCTCACCTGATTCCCACGGAGGCGCGGGTCTTGGCAGGAAGGTGTCCGTAACACGAAACGTGATGCGCAGGATTCGGTTGGCTTCTGGGGTCGAACCTCTCCGCACTGTGTGTTGAACTCGAAGGGTGAGGTTTCTGCAGGTGAAATAATATGGGGATTAAAGGTCTGGGTTGTTGAATGTCCCTATCTCTCTCCTCCCAGCTTGTCTGTTGAACCCCCCTCCCAGGTCAACTTGCTCACCTTAGATAGGTGAATGCTGGGCTCTCCATCTGCGTCTAGTGCAGGGTGCCGTTGCCAGTTCCTTCACTGGTGAAACGTTAGCCTCTTGACTTCAGAGGATGAGTACCGTCGTTGTCTGCACGACCGATAAGTTTCTGGACACCTTTAGTCTTTATAGTCTTTTATGCGTGGCAGTGAAGCGCCTGGAATTGAGTAAGTATGGCAAGCGCTCTTACTGTCTCTTTCTTTGTCTTTGCAGGCAGCGATGCAGAAAGAAGAAATCCGGAATCCGCCACGTGCCGGTGAGTGCTGTTGTCTATGCAGGTGAAGATGCAGCGTGAAGAATCCGGAATGCACAGCGTGCCGGTAAGTAGAATAATGCTGTTTATCTTTGTGCAGATGCAGCGTGAAGAATCCGGAATGCACGGCGTGCCAGTAAGTAAAATAATGCTGTTTGTCTTTGTGCAGATGCAGCGTGAAGAATCCGGAATGCACGGCGTGCCGGTAAGTAAAATAGTGCTGTTTGTCTTTGCAGGCGAAGGTGCAGCGTGAGACACGGCCGCTGCCGATGGATCAGGTAAGCAAACACTGTGTGTGAAAGTTCGTTCTGCTAACCTGTTGTTTCTGATCTTTTGCAGGTGCTGATGTTGCTCGGGTACCGGAATGGTGAGTATAATTCTTCCAGGTTCAGGATCTAAAGAAGAAAAGCTGGAGCAGACTCGGTGAGCGTTCTGCTGCTGATGCAGAATAACGCGAAGCACGTTTCATCAATCGGGTGTGGTTTAAATAGCCTTGGAGTGATGAGGCGTCTCCTTCCACGGCCCCGCCTAGGTAAGAAAAGAGTTCCTGCTTCCAGAAGAGTTCCAGTGGAGTGGTGCTGCCCCACCCAGGTAAGAAAAGTAGTCCCAGTTCAGCAAGGACTTTTAAGAGTCTGGCAAGTCAGCAGCATGGTCTGCCGCAGGTAAGTCCACCCAAGCATCTTCACACCAATGATGAGCCCGGCGCTTCCAGTGCCGGGACCGAGGCTTCTGATGAGCCTGGTGCCACCGGCGCCAGGACAAGGTCCAAAAGGTCCCTGTGGGGACCGGCTGGTGCCTAGGATCAGGGTTAGGGGCCTGCTTCCAAGGACGTTGGGCTGATCCTGGCTCCTTGGAAGCAGTGATCATGACAACCCTTGACAATGGATTGTACATAGTTGGACAATGGATTTATTTGAACTTTTTATTTGATTTTGAACATGGACTAATGGATTTTTCTTTTGGACTATGGATTGTACATAGTTGGACAATGGATTATTTTGAACTTTTTCTTTTGATTTCACCATGGATTAATGGATTTTTCTTTTTACGTTTCCTTTGGATTTGCGTTGGTGGAGGGAGAGTTTGGACTATTATTCTTTCGGATTTCTTTGGATTGGTTATGCTTTTCATTTACTCTTCTTTTGCACATGCTTTTAATTTCATGTTCGCTATTTTGTTATGCTTTCATTTCATTGCTTTATTTTTGTACATAATACATTTTGATATTTTAGTTCCATGTGTGGGATTCGCTCATTGGGTTAATGCATGTGAAAATGTGGGTTTACACAATCAATGCCAACCAGTGTGTGTGTGTGAGACGGACATGTGTTGATGTACATAGTTGACTTTTGCTTTGTGTCTTGAGATAGGCATGTCAGTGTGGGGTGGATCGGGAAATCATTGCGTCTCAAGAATGGGGTGACGTGCTCAGGTATTTTGGTGTGGAAGTGGGCCATGATTGTGCATCTTTATTTCATGTAGGGGGGGACATGAGTGGGGGCCTGCTGGCAGGTGACCCTCACTGCTGGGGGGTGAGGTTGCAGGGGGACATGAGTGGGGCCTGCTGGCAGGTGCCCCTCACTGCTGGGGGGTGGGGGTGCAGGGGGACATGAGTGGGACATGAGTGGGGGCCTGCTGGCTGGTGCCCCTCACTGCTGAGGGGTGGGGGTGTAGGGGGACATGAGTGGGACATGAGTGGGGGCCTGCTGGCAGGTGCCCCGCACTGCTGGGGGTTGGGGTTGTAGAGGGACATGAGTGGGGGCCTGCTGGCAGGTGCCCCTCACTGCTGGGGGGTGGGGGTGCAGGGGGACATGAGTGGGATATGAGTGGGGGCCTGCTGGCAGGTGCCGCTCACTGCTGGGGGGTGGGGGTTTAGGGGGACATGAGTGGGGGCCTGCTAGCAGGTGCCCCTCACTGCTGGGGGATGGGGGTGCTGGGGGACATGTGTGGGGGCCTGCTGGCAGGTGCCCCTCACTGCTGGGGGGTGGGAGTGCAGGGGGACATGAGTTGGTGATCATATTGCAACGTGACATGTGGCTTGGGTGGGGGGCATGCCCATGGTGGATGGGCTGCCTGCGGGACATGACCAGGGGTGCAGGTTAGTCCCCTGTGGTGTGGGCTGCCTGCAGGGGCTGTGGAGGGGGTAGAGGGGACACCTGGGAGGACCCACACTGCCAATTCATGGGTGGGACGCCCTGCGCACCCCACTGGATACACGTACCCCGCTCTGACAGCGAAATCGCATGTGAAACTTCACGCGCACCCCCGAAATACACGTACCCCGCTCTGTCAGCGAAATCACGTGTGAAACTTCACGCGCACCCCTGAAATATACGTACCCTGCTCGCACAGCGCCAATGGCGTGTGAAACTCTCTGCGCACCCCCAAAATACACATACCCCGCTCGCACAGGGCCAATCACGTGTGAAACTCCCCGCGAACCCCAGTAATACACTTACCCCGCTCGCACAGGGCCAATCGCGTGTGAAACTCCCCACGCACCCTAATAATACACGTATCCTGCTCGCACAGGGCCAATCGCATGTGAAACTCACCGCAAACCCCAGTAATACATGTACCCCGCTCACACAGGGCCAATCGCGTGTGAAACTCCCCGCGAACCCCAGTAATACACGTACCCCGCTCACACAGGGCCAATCGCGTGTGAAACTCCCCGCGCACCCAAATAATACACGTACCCCGCTCGCACAGGGCCAATCGCATGTGAAACTCCCCGCGAACCCCAGTAATACACGTACCCCGCTCGCACAGGGCCAATCGCGTGTGAAACTCCCCGCGCACCCTAATAATACACGTACCCCGCTCGCACAGGGCCAATCGCATGAGAAACTTCCCGCAAACCCCAGTAATACACGTACCCCGCTCACACAGGGCCAATCGCGTGTGAAACTCCCCGCGCACCCAAATAATACACGTACCCCGCTCGCACAGGGCCAGTCGCATGTGAAACTCCCTGCAAACCCCAGTAATACACGTACCCCACTCACACAGGGCCAATCGCGTGTGAAACTCCCCACGCACCCAAATAATACACATACCCTGCTCGCACAGGGCCAATCGCGTGTGAAACTCCCCGCGAACCCCAGTAATACATGTACCCCGCTCGCACAGGGCCAATCGCGTGTGAAACTCCCCACGAAACCCCAGTTATACACGTACCCCACTCGCACAGGGCCATTTGCGTGTGAAACGCCCCACGCCAGGGTGTACATGTATTTGGAGGGGTGCGTGGAGAGTTTTACAGGCGTTTTCGTGGTTGGGGGCCTGTGCGCCATGTACAGGATTTGTGCGCTGTGCATGGCGCACAGGGGGGGGTTGGGGGCGTAACTGGTGCTGCTCCAGGGTCGCTGCGCCACTCTGCACCACGGCTGGTTTCGGATGTTAAAATCCATGAATACGCTGTGCGCGGAAATGGATTTCGGCGCACGCGGCTGGCGCAGACTGTCGCACGTGCACACTGTGGGCCAGCCGCGTGCATCACTTGTGCGCTGAATTCTATGAATTACCCCCAGAATATGAATAGAGTTTGATCTGAGCTCATGTTGCACATACATGGAACAATAAGCTGGCCCCAAAGAGATCATGCAATTTGTATACTTTATATGCATGAAAGGGACTCTAATCTTAGTTTCATTCTCTGATCATGATATGTGTATCACCATTACTAGAGTTTCTGTGTGTATGCTGTATATCCAAATACAAGTCTCATAATTCTTGTATATTTAGCATTTGTTTGCACGTTTTACATTAATCAGGGTTCTGATAGGCTTGGATTCAGGACTGGATTGTAGCTGTTGTCTCAAGTTTGTTCCGATTTGCTGCCTTTATCCTGCTCCAAAGTCCATGGACAGGGAAAAGTGAATGTGTACATTGCATCCAGGGGGACCCACCTATGTATTCTATTTATTCTCACTCAGACTCTACACCTGTATACAGCTCAGGAGCAAATTCTCAACTTCTCGAGAGATGGCAGCTGTCATAGTCATTTCTTTTTTTTTCTTTTTTTTCTTTGAATTTAATTGCATAGCAATTTTTACAAAACAAGACAAACAAACATTTAATGTTAGAGTTCACAATCCCCCGTTTTCCTCGTTTTCCAAGTGCCATTTCATTCACTGACCCACAGGTCCCATTGCAAAATAAAATTCTGGTCTATGATTTATTTGCAGTCCGGTGTCTCTGAGTAGACTTTCCCAATGAAACGGACTACTTCAATCACCCATGTCGTTGAGGTGCCACTCATCAATGCAATCCATCGTTGGTGGTCGTCCAGTGTTTGTAAGGATCGAAAAACAGGTGACAAAATTGGGTGGCGCTCTGCAACCAAGCCAGAGCAGTTAATCATCACATTTTTGATGGATTCATTTTCTGTCTGGTCCTTACAGAATCTGCAGCCAGATTCTAGGTTCAAGCCTCTTATAGACAGAATTTTGTTGGTTGGAATTAGGTTGAGGCGGATTCTCAAGATCATATCCCTAAATCGCTTGTCCGGAAACTTAAGAAGGTAAGGCATTAGCTTGTTTCTCCTCCGGGCAAGATAAGGTATTTTCCGACCAATTTAGAGGAACTAGCTTTATCCAAGGTACGGATCAAATCAGCACGGTACAGTTTTTCTTTTACCCGCATAGGGTTTGTGATGAGATCGTCTTCCGAGCAGCAGAGGTCTGTCAGAAGGTTTTTCAGATGACACACCCAGTTTGACAGGCTTATAGATTAATTGATCTTGTTTTCATTCTTTATTAAATTCAACACCTTAGGGCAGCTGGGTAACATTGTTTTTTCTGTATAAAGAAAGCCTTTTCCAATCCACTGCTTCTTCGAGGGATGACAATGACAGTTCTCTGCGCAGGACATCAATCTGAACTGAGTCTGGAAGGTTTAATGTCTTCTTCCAGATAATTGATTCCAAGCACCCCCATGTCTCTGCTGGAATGACCAAAATCCTGTCAGACCCGTATGTTAAGGTTGGGAATATCTTCCCCTTATAGTATGTTATGGCTGCTGCCAGAGAGAATTGGCCAAATTTTGCGTCCATGATTTTAACTTGGCTCGCCAGTTGTTTAGCTTTAATTTTCAGGTCTTCTACAAACGGGGTCTCTATCAAACTGTTGTTTGTGATGGTACCCAAGTATTTAAAAGTAACCACCTTTTCAATCTAGTTCGAGTCCACTTGCCATGTGAACCAATCGAACTTCTGGCTCCCTCATTTGAAATGCATGATTTTAGTCTTGGCTTGGTTGATTTCGAGGTGGTTCAGGGCAGTGCATCTCTGAAGACTATCCAACTGCCTTTGTAAGCCGATTCTTGTTTGCTCTATTAAAATTAGGTTGTCCGCATAGACCAAATGGGTCACTTTCTCTCAGCCTATTACGGGGGGGGAATGATCTCAGGTTTGGCTCGAAATGGTGGATATCTGAGGTGAAAAAGTTGTATACTGCCGGGGCAAATGGGCAGCCCTGTTTCACCCCCCGAAATGTCGGGATTTGTGATGTCAAAAGCCCCGCTTGGTTCAATCGGACCTGGATTTTAATCTCTGTGTGAAGCGCTTTTAAGGGGCTTCATATGGTTTCTGGCCATTCCAAGACTTCTAACTTCATCCAGAGGAGTTGACGATCTACTCTGTCGAAAGCTTGGATGAGGTCCAGAAACGCTATGAAGAGGTCACTTTTTTTTAGTGCATCTTATGTTTCAAGATGCTTAGGATCATTATATTACAAATGCCGTCTGGAAGAGATCGATTGCGTGGATGCTGGATGTCCAGGGCAAAAAATGTTCCAGGAGAAAAGTTCAGAAAAATGTTCCTATTACATCCAGTAACGCTATTGGTCTGAAATTCTTCGTGTTAGACTTGTGCCCTTTTTTGAAGATGGGGACTATCACTGCTGACTTCCAAGACGCTGGAACTGTTTTTGCTTTCGAGATGTCACTCTTTTAAGGGGCTTCATATGGTTTCTGGCCATTCCAAGACTTCTAACTTCATCCAGAGGAGTTGACGATCGACTCTGTCGAAAGCTTGGATGAGGTCCAGAAACGCTATGAAGAGGTCACTTTTTTTTAGTGCATCTTATGTTTCAAGATGCTTAGGATCATTATATTACAAATGCCGTCTGGAAGAGATCGATTGCGTGGATGCTGGATGTCCAGGGCAAAAAATGTTTCAGGAGAAAAGTTCAGAAAAATGTTCCTATTACATCCAGTAACGCTATTGGTCTGAAATTCTTCGTGTTAGATTTGTGCCCTTTTTTGAAGATGGGGACTATCACTGCTGACTTCCAAGACGCTGGAACTGTTTTTGCTTTCGAGATGTCACAAAAGATTTCATGGATAAAGTCCAACCATTCCTTTGGATGTTCTTTTAGGATTGCGTTTGTCAATCCGTCCGGTCCTGGTGCCCTTGAGCTGTTAAGTTTTTTTATTTTCTCCATAATTTTGGGTGGGCCATAGTCAAAGTTCCAAGTAGCAGTTGTTTCCAGTTGTTCTTCAAATCTATTGTGCTGGTATGGGTCATCGAACAGGGGCACAAAATGAGATGACCAGGCTCTATCGTTTACACTGTTCGATGTGATCTCTGAATTTGTCTTTATGGCACCTTTAACCAACGCCCAAAATTCTTTTTATTACTAAGTATCTTTAGTATTTGTTCAGCATCTTGTTGTAAGAGCATGTATTTATGTTGTTTTATCCAAGCTTTATAGGCTTTGATGTTAAGCACCGCGTTGAGTTCAAACTCCATATTAGATGATTTTGCGGCCTTCCGTTTGATGCGCCTCATAGCTCTCTTTTTCTCATGTACTTCTAGGTCAAAAGTATTATGTTGTGTTATAGTAGGCTTGTTACTAAGAGAGCCACAGCTAAATGGGACCAAGAGTGGTCGGTACTCAGGATCAACTTCTCAATTTCTCGAGAGATGGCAGCTGTCATAGTCATTTCTCTACTCAAGGGGTCATCAGCACCTGGAGGACACTGAGGATGGAAAGACATAGGTACTGGGGCAAATAAGCCACAGAAGGAAAAGGAGTAGGATGGTGATATAGAAGTACCTGAGATGTCAGTTGGCCAGAAGGAATATGGGATGTGGTTCTTTACGACTTATGGAGGCAAGCCAAAACACAAGTCAAATAGGGCAGCATTATTTTGTCATTATTACAGGTATTGGGTTTTGATGTAGGGGTTGAGGAGGCAGATGACAGGTATGGGTTTTGGATGTAGAGATTGAGGAGGTAGGATGATAAGTATGGGGTTTGTTTTGGAGGAGAAAGATTGCAAGGTATGCATATTTTTCTGGCTTGGTTCACATTTGGTTCTCGGAGGCAAGCCAGACCCCATTACTCTTTTTTGGCTGAGCTCTATAAATTAATTATGTGGTTTCACTGCATTTGAAGGCAACCCATTGTCATTATCAAAAGAATGGACAAATAAGCCTATGGCATGACACTCAATATTTGTCAACCAGCCTCTGTATGCCTATATTACATAGCAAAATCTGTATCCAACACAGCTGGCATAAACATTTATTGACTATATACCTAAACTGCAGAGTAATTCTCACACACAACACTCACTCTTGATGTAGACTAAGGTTTATTTATTGGAACAAAGGAAATAGTTGTTTGTTTTCGGCCATATCCACATGTAGATAATATCGTATTTGTCATTTGTATTTGTATTTATTTATTTGTAAAGCGCGGCCAAACACTGGGGCAGCTGGGCGCTGAAGGCTTACAGGTTACACAGATTACAGGTTGCACAGGTTACACATATCATTCTGTACATAGAAGAGGTATGATACATAAAAGCATATGCATACAGACATTATGGCAGTTACAATACTCAGATCAATATTATACAAATTATATTACAATGCATATTTTACATAGGATTTGTAGGTAGCAGGGACCTTAAAGGTGGGCTACTGTTGGTGATGATTCAACTATTGTGGTGAGGCAAGGATGTAGTCCTGTTCCGTGAGCCAGGTTTTGACCTTACTACGGAAGAGGGAGAATGAGGGTTCTTCCCTTATGGAGATTGGAAGTGCATTCCAATTTTTTGCAGCAAGTACTGGGAAGCTTGCTCCCCCAGCTCGTTGTTGATTGAATCGTGGGATGGTAACGCAATGTGTTTGTGCTGCTCTGCTAGGTCTTGTCGGTAGGTGACGTGAAAAGGTGTCGCATAAATATATGGGTGCCTGGCTGTTAAGGGATTTGTGGGTGAGTGAGAGAGATTTGAGTTTTATTCTTTGTTTGATTTTAAGCCATTTGATGTTTTGTCTAGTTGGGGTAATGTGTTCTTTCCTTGGTATGTTGCATGCAGATCTGATGGCAATATTTTGCTTGACTTGCATTTTATTAATGTTATGTTGTGAAGTTCCTAGGTAGAGCACGTTACAATAGTCAAGCTTTGACAATACTAGTGCTCTTGCTACTGAGATGCAGTTAGTCGTGGTCAGGCAGGGTCGGCAAGCTGTAATAAGCTTGCAGGTGTAGGCTGTAGAGGTTGCTAGAGCGTTTGTTTGTCTTGTGAGTGATAGAGATGAGTCAATGCATATTCCCAATGTTTTGACGTTATTAGTTACTTTAATGATGTTGTTATCAATATTGAAGGAATTGTTGGTAGGTTCTAGTTTCTTTAGTTTTGTTGGGGAACCATGGAAGAGTAGCTCAGTTTTGTCATTGTTGAGGCATAATCCATGTTTAGACATCCAAATTTGAATTGTGCTGTAGATGTCGTTAAGGGTTTTACTGTCTACAGCGTAATCACCAGTGATGGGGATGAGTATCTGGGTGTCATCCGCGTAGTTGGTGTATGTGACACCCAGATAGTCAAGTACATCAAATAACGGTTTGGTGAACATGTTGTAGAGAGTAGGGGACACACAGGATCCTTGAGGGACACAGCATGTCACTGGTGTGGGTGATGAAGAGGCTGTAGGTGCGAAGACTCTCATCGATCTTTTGCTGAGAAAGGATTTAAACCAAGCATTGACTTGATCTGAGAAATGAGCGGCCGATGACAGATGTTTGCATAGGATTTCATGGTTTACTAAATCAAATGCCGCTGATAGGTCGAGTAGTAATAGTAGGGCAGATTTACCTTTATCTTTGAGGATCTGAATGTGTGTCTTTGAGTCAATGGGCCTCATTACGAGGTAGGAAGTAAGGGATTACGGCACTGGTAAGGGTGCCGGTGCCGGTAATCCCTTGCCTCCATTTTCCGAGGACCCTTAGCGGGTCCCTTCCTTAATGCCTGGTCTGACCAGGTGTTAAGGACGGGACCCGCTAAGGGACTTCAGAACTAATAACGGTACCGCAAATTGCGGTACCATTATTAGCTACTTCCCCATTCCCATTGAGCCCTATGGGGGATCAAATGGAAATGGGGAATGGTTCTCAGAATGGGGACTTACCGGGTCCTCCAAGGTTGGAATGACCCAGTAAGTACCCATTCCGAGAACCCAGACCCGGTATGCGGTAAGGAGGTAGCCATGGTGCCCAGAGCACCATGGGTACCTCCTACCTCGTAATGAGGCCCAATGAGTGCTGTTTCAGTCCCATGCTAAGGTCTGAAACCTGATTGTCTTAGTCATAATAAGTTGTGTGTTTCCAAGTAGTGCTGTATCTGGATATATGCTGCACGGTCCAGGATTTTTAGTAAAAATTGAACAGTTGTGATAGATCTGTAGTTTGAGGGGTTGGTGGGATCCAGGGATGTTTTTTTTAATAATGGAAGTACCTAGGCATTTTTTAGATATGTCGGTACTGTGCTAGAGTTAAAAGAAGCATTGATGAATGAAGTAATGAAAGGCGCAAGTATATTAGCTGCCTCTTTAATCAGTGCAGCCGGGCAGTCATCACCCTTACAATTCGAGGGTTTGAGTTTAAGTATAATCTGCTCAACTTCTTTAGTGGAAAGAGGTTTGAAATTGAATTGGGGGATATTAGATGTCAAGTTAGAAGGTCGGTCTGACGGAGTATCAATGTCAATAATCTCTTGATTTTCTTTTATTTTAGTTAGGAGCATGGTGATTTTGTCTTGGAGTGCATTCTGTACATTGGTGCACCATAGGGTGTCCTTGGTAAATGTGTCTGGAGTAGGCGCAGGTGATTCAAGTTCTTTCAAAATGTTGAACAATTCCTTAGTATTGGAATTACCTCTGGTAATGCGGTCATTGAAATTGTCTTTTTTTGCCTGTATAATAGCATTTTTGTACTTAAGTGAGGCAACTGTAAACTGTAGTCTGTTAGGTTCAGATGGGGACTTTTTCCATACTGATTCAGCTGTACATTTTTCTTTCCTCAAATTCTTTAGAAGAGGCGTATACCATTTATTGATATGGGCCTGGGGTTTCGTTTTTTGCATTTTGATGGGTGCTATAGTGTTTATAGCCGTGAAGATGGTCTTGTTGTAGAGATTGACGAGGTCGGAAGGGTCCGATGGGAAAGTGGTGGCTTGGGTAATCGGGTCTAATAAAGGTAGCAGGTTAACTAATGTAAGGGTCTGTTTGCTTTTGCTGGCATAGCTGGGGCATACGTTTGTGTCAAATGCGGTGCCGCTTTATCAATGGTAAATGTGATAAGGTGGTGATCAGTCCAGGCACACGGCGTGTTGGTTAGTACTTTTATACTACAGTTGAGGTCAGCTAGCCAATCCAACGTTCTACCTTTGTAGTGTGTTGGGCCTATTATATATTGCGTGAATCATAGTTCTGATAAGGTATCCTTGAGGATAACGGCTTTAGAGTCTTTAGGATCATTAAAGCCTAGGTTAAAGTCTCCTAGGATGATCATTTGTGATTTGCTTTTAGTATTTGTGGACAATAGCTGAGATATATCACTATCGAATGTAGATGTATTACTGGGTGGGCGGTAGATAAGATGCATGTTAATGGTAGATGTGGCGGACGTGGAGATTTTAATAGAAAGAAGTTCAGCGGAGGATAGGTGTTGTTTGTTGACCATTCTTAACTCTAGCTCTGATTTGAAGATAAATGCAACTCCACCACCTTTGGTAGTGTTGGTATCTCTGTCTGCCCGTAGAATGGAAAATGTATCTGGTAAAGCTAAAGCTAGTGAGGGACCTGAGTTAGGGTTGAGCCAGGTTTCTGTAATAGCGAATATGTCCAGATTGTGAGTTGTCAGTATGTCTAGTATGTCTAATGCATGTGCTTGGAGGGACCGGCCGTTGAGGAGGCCAACTTTGAGGGTATCTATAATGTTACTCGGTGCCAATATTTGCATTTTGCCATTCTTGGTGCATTTAGTTGGCTTGGCTGTATGGTGGTTTTCAGAGGGAGTATTGGGACTCTGATCCTTATGTGAGTGTAACTTTTGTTGTGGGGTTCTAGAGCTGAGTAGAAGGTTTCTCAGTGTAGAAGGTTTCTCAGTGATACAGAGCGAGGGATAGTCTTGATAGTTTGGGCGGCACCAATAATGTCCGTGTGCAGAGCAATGGTGTCTGAGTTGTAGACCTTGGACGTTTGAGGATTTTGAGCTAACCTGATGCCCATTCTATGATTAAGCATCATTGTAGGGCATGGAGTAGTGCTAAACGCGCTGTGTGAGTATGGGGTGGCACTTATTTCGCTAGATGGGTATCTTTGTACTAGGTGGTTAGGTGTCTTGTTGGCTGGGTGCTTTGTTTGTGGTTCAGTTTTTAGATATAGAGCGATGGGGTGAGCCAAGTTAGTGAAGTTTCTATGTGTGGTGAGCCTTGTATACTGGTGTGGGTAGAGATCCGTGCATGATGGTAAACATTTGGATGGGGCAATATCGTTAGAAGGCGGTAGGTTAAGTGACATGTTGAGGTGTAGGACAGTAATATTGTGGCGTAGCTGGGGTGGTAAATCAGGTGTTTTGAGGTTGCTAGTATAAATAGCTAAGGTGGTAGCGGTGTGTTGGATCAGTACAACCAGAACCAATGTTAATTGTAAGGGTAACATGACTAGTGGGCAGGAGGTACTATTAGGACTTTAGCTTCCCACGTTGAATAGTAGCCGTGCAGTGAAGTACTGTTTGCTATGAAGACTGCTAGGTATAGTAGATTAATAGTGCCTGCAAGTGTTGGGTAGCAAGAAGATTTGCGACCCCTGTGGGCCAACAAACATAGACAGGTTATGATTAAGTTTGCCTGATACACATGTGTCTCAGTCACTATAAGTGTGTAGAGTTGCATACATTAGAGAATACACATGACAGATGCACACATTTTCACTGAGGAGTACAGGTGATAGATGCACAGACATTTTCACTTTCATAGTAACGGTGGCAAACCAATTACGGGCTGACACAGCACACATGTGTGCAGACCACAAATGCAAGAGTGAGTAGGTCAATCTGTTACATGCGAATCTTGCATATGGTTAATATGGGGCAATGGGGTACTACGTGATTTAGGGGTTCTACCTGCACTGTATAAACGAGCGTAGTTTACAGAAGAAAGGACTTTTATGCTACTCCTGAAGTAGACATGATATGTCCCGAGAGTTAACGTCAGGGTTGGTATACATATAAATAGCTCGTAGTATGCAGATTGTAGTTATGGGGTCGTATAGAAACAGGTTCAGTGTGCACATCGATTCATAACACTGGTAATAACCGAACACAGGCAGTGTTACGGTTTACGTGATATAGTACAGGGAATAATTTGTATATTGTCGTGTGCACTCATAAATATTTGACAACATAACATGAAGGCATATCGTTATTACATAAGTGGTCGGCCAGGCGGGATGTTAATATAGATCATAGCGATACAACAGAATGGGCGAATGAGACATTCAGTCGTGCATGTATCCGTGGGCATAGATAGTTGCAGCAGAAGTGGTTACTCTGTGATTCAGTGAACTATATATAGATTAAGGGGAAGGCACGTTTCAAATCAAGCTTACCGATGATCGAAGTCTTAGTACGTATTCCGCTAGTCGCAGGATCAGCGTTCCGGGCCCTGGCTCCGTCGGCTCCAGACAGGCTCACGACAGGGTCTGAGCCTTGGAGGTGTGCCTTTGCTGGTGGGCCGGCGTTCGCCTGCCGGTGAAGGATTGGCTAATAAGAAGCATTAGGGAGCCAATCACTACATGTTGCAGGACAAGGTAGGAAGTTAGAAGTTAGGATAATTTTGTTTCTCGGACGATCTGGCGGTCGGCCATTTTGAAGTGGGTAGTCCTCGTGGCTGGCAATGGAGGGCTGCCCAGAATAGGCAAATAGATGCCTCAAAAGCGGCAAAGGAGACGGGGTAAAGCCTATTTAAGGCAAGAAGCAGTCTTGTGTCGAATTATGCTGCAGAGTACTGGTCTTCTCACAGCGTCTCAGCGAAAAAGCTGCAAATTCAGATATAGCAGCAGAGTGGGCCCCAGGCATACCATAAGCACCTCTGGGCTCTTCAGGAGCAGCAATCACTGCTCTAGCAGTGTTGGAGGGCTCCAGCTCCCCCAGATGATAGAAGCAGACTGGGGAAAGGGCAGGACAGGCTCACAACAGGGTCTGAGCCTTGAAGGTGTGCCTTTGCTGGTGTCCCGGCGTTCGCCTGCCCGCAAAGGATTGGCTAATAAGAATCACTAGGGAGCCAATCACTACACATTGCAGGACAAGGTAGGAAGTTAGAAATTGGGATCATTTTGTTTCTCAGACGATCTGGCAGTCGGCCATTTTGAAGTAGGAAGTCCTCGTGGCTGGCAATGGAGGGCTGCCAGAATAGGCAAATAGATGCCTGAAAAGCGGCGAAGGAGACGGGGTACAGCCTATTTAATGCAAGCGGTTGTCTTGTGTCGAATTATGCTGCAGAGTACTGGTCTTCTCGCGGCGTTTCAGCAAAAAAACGGCAAATTTAGATATAGCAGCAGAGTGGGCCCCAGGCATACCATAAGCACATCAGGGCTCTTCAGGAGCGGCGATCACTGGTCCAGCAGTGTTGGAGGGCTCCAGCTCCCTCAGACGATAGACGTAGTCTGGGGAAAGGGCAGGACAGGCTCACGACAGGGTCTGAGCCTTGGAGTTGTGCCTTTGCTGGTGGGCCGGCGTTCACCTGCCGGCAAAGGATTGGCTAATAAGAAGCACCTGGGAGCCAATCACTACACGTTGCAGGACAAGGTAGAAAGTTAGAAGTTAGGATAATTTCGTTTCTCAGATGATCTGGCGGTCGGCCATTTTGAAGTCGGTAGTCCTCGTGGCTGGCAATGGAGGGTTGCCTGGAATAGGCAGAAAGATGCCTCAAAAGTGGCAAAGGAGACAGGGTAAAGCCTATTTAAGGCACGGAGCAGTCTTGTGTCGAATTATGCTGCAGAATACTGGTCTTCTCGCGGCGTCTCAGCAAAAAAGCTGCAAATTCAGATATAGCAGCAGAGTGGGCCCCAGGCATACCATAAGCACCTCAGGGCTCTTCCGGTGCGGCGATCACTGCTGCAGCAGCAGTGTTGGGGGACTCCAGCTCCCCCAGATGATTGATGCAGACTGGGGAAAGGGCAGGACAGGCTCACGACAGGGTCTGAGCCTTGGAGGTGTGCCTTTGCATCATCCAGTCTGACAAACTCGAAAAGATTCCCAGCACAACACCAAGTTTTCTTCTTTGAAAAGGTATGTCCATGTTCCAAAATTGCTGCAAGCCATTAAGCTCATGGATTGGACCTGAAAGAGCTTGGCAAGTTTGAAACCAGCAGCTACCAGCAGCTACGTTTGGCTCCCCAAGCCAACTGTTGCCACACAAATATACCTATGTGACATTAAATTCATATGTTTGGGAATTTGTATTAGTAATCCTATAGAGACATGGAAAGCATGAATGCTTTTATGAACTGTCCACAACGTTATTGTTGCTTCTGATTTGGAAGTTAGAGTTATTACATACAATGTATTAGCGTCTAATTCTTCTGCATCAGCAAACAGAAAGATACAGTGATTAAGGTTACATCACAGATAAAGAAGTGGCATCAGAGACGAAGCATTGTGGCAGTGAAAAGACAGTAACCATAATTAATACAGTAACAGATCTAGCATCAGAGTTGTAATATACTGTTAAAGACTAAATTAAAGTTAGCAGCAAGATGGAAGATCTGACAGAAAAAAGTGTAAAAGAAATACAAGAGAAAACAATTGAAAGAACCAAAAACCTGTACAAATTGTAAAGGAACATGGCAAGAGACAAACCATTCAACAGAAACTGTCAGCAATAGAATTCAAGACAGAGCAACACCACAGAGGAAGAGGGATTCAAGCCATGTACATGTTTGGGGGCATGCCAACCTTTTGGAAAGAAAGTTATGCCAACTTTCAGGCACTCCATTCATGAGAATGGACTTTAAAAGTTCCTGTGCCACAACGCGTAACTCCTTGCCAAAGGAAAAATCCTGACACTCCGGAGGTACTTCCAGCTCCTGCTACATACATTCCAATTCCAACCTCTGTATCTATGTAAGAAAAGAGCACCTATTTCTGTCTCTTACAAACAATGTCACAGTTCACAAGTCAATAGGTCTGACCTCAACCGTGCACGTGTAGGCATTGGTAATTAAGTCTTTAAAGAAGCTTTAAAGAAGCTGTAAATTATGTAGCACACTCAGTTGTTTATACACTAATAGGTCTAATTTGACTGAATTTAGATGCAAAGTAAAATCAGACATCTCTTGCATTCTTGAATATACCAGACTGTGTACATCATACACTGAACATTGGATACCTACCATGTACATGTTAAAAGACATTGGCCCTCATTACGAGGTTGGAGGTAACCATGACGCATTTAGCGGCATGGTTGCTTCCTTACCGCATACCGGGCCTGGGTTCCTCAAATGAGGACTTACCGGGCCATCCCAACCTTGGCGGACACAGTAATTCCTCATCCGAGGAACCCGGACCCGGTCCATCCCCATTCCCATTCGAGCCCCCATAGGGCTCAATGGGAATGGGGAAGGAGCTAACAACGAGCACCTTTAAAACGGGCCTGTTGTTAGCGCCCGGGTCTCCTCGCGGGACCCGGTGAGGACGCCTGGTTTTACCAGGCGCCCATTGCGGATCCCTCAAGGAGACCTCGAAATAGGGCGCAATGGGTTTACCGGCACCGGCACTATTACTGGTGCCGGTAAACCCATTCCGCCAACCTCGTAATGAGGGTCATTTTCATAAAAGGGAACTACTACAAAATGAAACCTGATAGTCCCCATGACAATAATCAATGACAGAAAACCTCAAACTCATCACATTCCACATGCCTTGGCATTTTAGATTTCAGAACATTACCAGAGTCATTTGCATGCAAATGTAGCAATCAATCTGATTTTTCAGCTGTCACCATTTGTGACCAATTTTTACTTGCTTGAATCACAACAGCTATGTTTACAACTCCATTGCTGGCACCGAAATACCACACACAATCCTGAAATTATCAACACTCTATCACGTGTAAGACTGGTAGTGGATCAACGTGCAGGTGTTATTTTAATGAAACAGAAAACGTTAGAAGGCATTGAATGGCGAAATACCAAAATCACCAAAAAAGGCCTTGGCACTGGGGTGGGGAACGGTACACCTATTTATTAAAAATTGTGATAGTATATCATTTTAACAACGTCTAAATATTGCAATTCATGGCAATGTGTGCCCATTTTGCATTTCAAACATTCATTAAACTGCAGGAATAGACACACATGGCCATCGTGTCATTCATATTTTTCTAAGATACAGGCATAAAAGAAAAACTATTGTCATTGAACTAACTTCACACATGGACAAGTATGTCTTAAAACATTCACCACTGGAGGCAAAATATGCTATACATGTCCCACACCAACTTCAGGCCACTATGTTGCATATTTGGTTGGTTTGATTGTCATGACATCTCTGTTACTCAAACACATCAATTACCCGGAAACCTACAAAATGTCCACTTTGTATTCCTCCAATCAAATTTCTCCCATTAAATGATGCCTCAAATACACATTTGGCGTGAGACTAGAGTTAGATGTATTTAATTGTATCACCCATGTATGTGATTCAGGTCCATTAGGACAGGGTGGGAGAGCAATGATGCACTGGTGCTCTGGTCATGTGTCACATTGTCTCCATATGCCAGTATCACTGTTCTGTATTGTGTTTGTATTTGAGTCTCATTTTATTTGTACATCATATCAAATGCCCACTAAAATTAAATATAACAATACACGTGTTAAACCATAACATACACATATTGCAAAAGGATGATAGTCTTCATTAAATCCATTCAATGTTGAATTGTACACCTTTGCTGGAAGAAAACATCTGTAAACTTTTAGGTTTGTAAATGTGTATATTCCAATTAAAAATGCATTCTGTGGAGTGCAGGCTGCATAATTTCGAAATACATTGAGTTTGACCGAGTGTACTCTAATGTCCTTTACGGTTTTAATATGTAATACCGAGTTTGTGCTAGCACAACTGGGACACTTTATATGAGCTGATTTCTGAAGGAAGCTCTGTACTCTTACAAGACCATCTCTCCCCTGTCAGACAATGAGGGTAGCATAATGTGGGTGATGTTCTTTTGCAGGTTCACATCTTGTTTAGCTATGCCTTTATATCCAAAGACAGCATTTGAAGTGCCTGAGCGATGTTGATGTCCCTCTGTCTCCTAGCAGACAGAGGCTATTAAGCAACACATCCATGCAAAGCAATTAAAGAAAAAGCACACATGATCAAGAACAGATGCATCAAATGGATATGCAGCTACCTTTAGGCAATTTTTTATAAAACCTTGCATTAGAAGAAGTGCAGTTGGCACTAAGGAAAGAATAAAACTCGGAGTATGCATGAGTCTGCCGTTAACCCTGGTGCAATATTGCTATGAAAGACTACATTTGTTGCACTAAGTCAGATTTTCCCTCGTGCTAATTACATTTCCATAAATGTAAATGGTCTGTAGCATGTTCCTTGATATGCGTCACTTCTGAAATATTTTCCATAGTAACCCTTCGTATCTGGGGTGAGGTCCTCGGGCATGTCTCTCTGTAGCCAGGCCTGGGAATGTGAAATGAGAAGTATGTCGAACATAATTGCAAGAAGTAATTAGAGAGAACCTGCACAGTTATAGGTGTCAATGCCATATTTGCAATGTCTCAAAGAAAACATGAATTATTGGTAGTACTAGGAAGAGTGGGCTTACAAAAGCTAATATGCTAATTGCTAGAAATATGTATTGAAACATATTTCGAATACATGTATGAGTCATTTAAAAGCCCAAATTACAAAGGTAACCACTTTTAGATGTGACTTCTCTAGCAGCAAGCTGTTGGCTTGTCATTAAAAACCTTGTTTCTTAAATTCTTTGCTTGGGCTAAGTGAACATATTTTTGAAATGTCTGCCGATTACAAGAAAAGACAGAAAAGAGAACGTAGAAAGTGATACTTCCAGAAATGTGGGGAAACCATCTTTTTTGTTAAAGTTATTCAGTGGTCAAAAACGGCCACAGAGTAGTAGCTATTACCAGTAGCGTGTGAAAGATGAACCAGTGTCTGACAGTTTTTCTGACAATAACTCCAAATGCAACGTGAAGTGGAAAGTGGTTGCATTTGCAACACATTTGCACTCAGATTCAATGAACATGCAAATAATTGTATCCCTGAGATTGAATAAGAGGACAAAGGCATGCTTCAGTGTATCCCTGTAGATGTAAAAAGACACCTCAGTCTATGTTGGAGAGCTGGAATCTCAGGACTGCGAGCTGCTGATTTTGAAGGTAAAGAGAAAGCAAAATTGAGACATTCTGGACACATGGTGAAGTGTTATGGGGAATCTTCTGGGCCCTATAAAAATGGAAGCACAACAAATAACATGGGGCAATGTGATAGGACCATAGTTTAGTCCTCCTTGGACAATTTTATGAGGAGTAGGGAAAACTGCTATTGTCTGCAGACAACATCCTTCCTGTCTCTCTCAAACTTGAACAGCACCACCTAAGGTTCCAGAAGCAACTCAAGACCTTCCTTTTTGCTTCCGCTTTCTCTCTCCCTCTCCCTTGCTGATCTCCCAGACTGCATTTACAGTGGTTACCTGGCCACCCAGTGAGTTTACGGGTCCAGGCTCCTGCATAACCGGTTTCCCTTGCACTGCTGCCGGGCCCCCCTAGCCCGCCTACCACTTATCTGCAACCCTACAGTCCCCCCTGACTCTGTGTGCTTATGAGCTACTCTTGGCAGCACTTATGATTTACTTGTACCCCTCCACCCCCTGCCTACGGCACCTCTCCCCTCCACCCCACTGCACTTGCGCTATCGGAATTACACAAGGCCTAGTAAGATTGTTTGTTTTTTCCTCTGTCTGTCCTCCCCTTTTTGTCTTGTTGTGCCTAGAATCGCTTGTGTACAGGCACGTTATAAATTATATCATATATCATATCAAATCACATCATACCATATATCATGACATGAAATGAGCATGGGATTATCATATGGGGTGTAATGACATTTTTATATGGAGTATGTTTACATCTCTAGTATCTGATTAATTTACAGAAAAATATCCCTGAACTAAAAACCCACCATGTCCATCCCACCCCACAGGCTGCAGCACAGAACCAAAAGCTGTTTTTAATCTGATATTTTATTTTAAATAATATATCTTTGACTTCTGACAGAACCCCGGAAGTGCTTTGTACTAAAGCAAGTGGAGGGGATAGAAAGGTCAGATAGAAGCAGAGGTAAACAAGTTGGTGGAACCTTCCTCCAGCTGTAAAGAGCATGCTTTGTCTTCACTAACCCCACCCCTTCCCTTCTAAATAGAATCAAAGGCCTTTAGATAGGCAGCATGCTGTTGTGAGGCCAAGCTTTTTGTGTATTGGTGTGCCCTTTGGTTCCTATTTGCATGGGGCAGGGTAGCTGTCTCTCTGAGGAGGGTGTTACCTGCCCTAAAAAAGGAACAAAGAGAGGCACTGCCTGAAGCTATTGCCATGTCAGCAGTGCCAAGAACGACCTTCTCTGGGAAGAATATACAGTATACTTTCACAGCTGAGCTGGGCTCACAAGGCTGACACATGTGCGATATCAAATTCCTGTGGCTGTAATAATTATGAGAAATACCATTCAACATATCATAACTCAAGTATGTCTCATATTTACAGATGTCTCTGGCAACATAATTATAGGGCTTTGATACAGGGGTGCACGTCTTAAGTGCAGCCCCTGCGTGCCAGAGACTTGGTGGCCACTGCAGGTGTGAAATGAGTACTCACTGGGACCTCTGAACCTGCTCTGCTACACTGGAAGTGCAGGCTCTGCAGCTCAGCATACTCATGCAGCAGGACACAAATACACACTATGCTTTTGGAATGAAGCATATGAAAGGGGTATTTGATTGGCAGATTACCCTTCTAGAGTCGGAATCACCAGTATCCTTTTATTTGATTAATAAAAAATCGATAAACACTAGGGCTTTTACATTCTTGAAATGGCAATCTGTAACTCTATCTGAAGAACCTGCTACTAAAAGGTAACATTGTATATATCACTACCATCCAAGCTTCCATGAGCAAGACCCAGCACTGCCCATCAAAGCCATCACAAGAATGTATGTGGTGCTGATTAATGTGGTGCTGTTTTAATTACTTTATTGACCAGTTTTGAACATTTATTTTCATGATTTTACTTTGCTGCCATATAGTCTGATGTGTCCGGTCTTTGCAAGATGTTCTCTGGAAATGCATTTATTTTGGGACCTGCTGTTTATGGTTATCCCCTTGTGCTGTTAACGGATGTCTGTGGGGGAAGTGAAACCGTTGTGATGCAATAGATGCTAGAAAGACAGGCCATTATAATCACTCTTCCTGCACTGGAATGCACTAGCATAGTTACTTTACACTGATTAAAGATCGATGAGAACAGAGACTAGAGTGCACATGATGGGCACATCTGCTGCATAATGCAGCTTGATTGGTGTGCACAGGGTAACATTGAAGCACCTCCTCTGAGAGGAACAGGGTCCATGCTCCTCTATTCATTGGCCAATCATTAGATTGGCAGGGTCCATGCTCCTCTATTCATTGGCCATGCTGGAAGTGGCTACAGCAATCAATTCTTTAAATGATGAAAGTCAGGGTGACTGTGATATCTAATCACAGAAAAACGGATTTCCCATTGAAAAATGATTTGTGCAACAGATATGATTAGATTTTTCTCATGGGACTTGGATCACGGATAGGTTTCTGCATTCTCCTGTCCTGCCCCAAATTAAAGTAGATCAGCTGTTTGACTAAATCTTTTTTTTTTTAACAAACCAAAATCGTGTACTATGGATGGGTGATGCGTGGCATGAAACCCTTAATTGGGCAAGCTCAGCTGTTTTTTTTCTATTTACCTGGCAACATGTGTTAGGACTGATCCGTGTGGCTGCCCTACAAACATCCTGCAAACGACATGTCCTGCACATTGGCCAAAGAGATTGCCACCTCCCTTGTGGATCTCCCTGGAATAGGCCCTTTAGGACATTGGTCTGAGGGCTCATAGGCCATAAGGATGAACGTCCTTATCCACCTACTAATGATAGATGTGGAGACGTTTTTACAGATACCCCCTGACCCAAAGATCGCAAGATTGTCTTTCTTATCGGCTTTGTGCGATCACAGCATTTTAACAAAGCCCTCTGTACATCTAAACAGTGTCATTCTTCTTCTTTTGGTGAGTGAGGATTCTTATATAAAGCAGGCAATACTGTTTCCTGGGACTCGAAGGGTACCGTGGCTAAAGGCCGGCTAACATCGCAAAAGGAGCCTCATTGCAAACCTTCAAAAATGCAGTCTGCATTGAAGCGCACCAATCTCATTCAATCTCCTGACTAAAGCGACAGCATTCAGACAGGTGGTCTTGAGGGTTAAGAATCTCAAGTCGGTGGAACCTATTGGTTCGAAAAGTGGCCTTCTGCAACATGTCAAGGAATAAGGGCACATCCCCTGGAGGTGTGTCAGACAACTACTGCTCTTTATACTGCCTATACTCTTAAGGGGGTTTGTTATCAGAGACTTCCCACCCAGAGAAGGTGCCCAATGTTCTCTAAATGTTCTAATAATAGCCGATTGTGCCAGCATGTAGGACACAGCCAACCCCTTTCATAGCCCCTCATGAAGAGCCTCAACGTGTGAAGAATCCCACATTCAAGGATCAGGAGATTCCTTCTACCACACCATGCAATACTACAGTTTTTCCAGTGACAGTCATACAACTTAGGCATAGAAGATCATCATGCCTTGTGCACTGCCTCTGCTACCTGAACTGAAAGTCCTAAATTCTGCATTCCCCTCCATAATTTCAACTTTCAAAGGCAAAATAGAATTTGTCAAATTAGGAATAGGGGCCACTCTCTCTGTAGAGGTGACAGATGTCTTTCCAATACACAATGAGGTTTCAATTCGAGTTCCAGAAGTGCAAGGAACCAGCCCCTCCAGAGATAGAACAGGACCACTAAAATAGCTGTGATTAGGTGCCCCCTTAGCTTTCTGATTAATCATGGTTTTAGAAGATTGTGACGGACAACAAAAACTAAATTGTGCAGCAATGCAATGAGCAAGGATTCACTCCCCAGGCCCCCCTTGTTTGCAACCGGATGCAGAAAATGCGGACCTTGGCATTTTGAGGGGATAAAATAGATCTATCTACTGAGCCCCGAACATCCTGCAGAATTCCCCCAAACTTGCACCCACAGTGTCATCTCTCCTGACACTCTGCTGAGCATATCCACAGCCACATTGATTAGGTCCCTGATGTGTATTGCCTTCAGAGAAGACAGGTTCCTCTCTGCCCAAAATCCAATCACCATTGGCAGGTTCTCACCGATCATGACCATGTGTGTCCATTATGATTTATGTAAGACCGGGTTGTTGTATTGTCTGTTCTCATCAGCATTGCTTTATCCTGTATCAAACACTTGAATAACACCAGGGATATGCCAATAACCACTGGTTCCTTGCAATCGGAGGAGCTTCTGAGATCATCCAGGGACGATCTTTCCTGATGCTTGTGCCCAATTAAGATCACTCTCTACCTCAGGTTGTTGGTGTCTGTGGTACGGATGATCTGCCTGGATGGAGAAACCATCACTCCCTTCCTGATGGTGTGCCAGAGATTACCACCATTGAGACCTGTCTTCAAGGATTCAATGATCTGGATCTTTTATTTGTACATTTGGGATGCTGGATACCAAAAGTAGCAGAGGTAGACTAACAATGGCCTCAAATGAGGGATTACCTATGGGACTACACTACCAGTTCCAAACATGACTTCATGTGCCCCTGGAGAGTCAACAGATCCCTAGTCATCCCCATGTCCCTATTGTGAAAGCAAATTTGAAGCCTGAGAGCTCTGACCAGAGGATTGCAGATTTTCCCATCTATTGTAGAACATTGGGCTCCAAGGAATTGTAGAGACTGGGCAGGTATTCACTGTGACTTGAAAATGTTTAGCAGAAACTCTCACCTGAATAAGGACTGGCAGAACTTTAGCAAAAGGACCAACCTCCTGTCTTGGTACCTTGACTAATGCACTCTTGAGCTGTCCAATCACCATTGGCAGGTTCTCACCAATCATGACTCAATGATTCCTGATTCCTCAATGGCAGTTGCCATGGCCTTTTCTGTGAACATGTTCTGTGTTAGCTGAGTCAACATTGTACTTCTCTCCGTTATTGGAGGGAGGGATAACAAACAGTATCCCAAGTGAACAGTGCTCCTCTCCCAGGTGACTGAGTCCAAGTGCCCACCTTTTTTTCCTCCTCTTTTTTTTATTTTTTGTATATGCATTTGACACTGGGACACCTAATTAAACTTACCTGTCTCCCAGGCACAGGCCTCCAACCCGCCCCAGAAGATATGATGCAATGATGCTGAGAGCTAATCACTGGGGACACTAATGCTTAGGTCACTGCATGTCATGGGTCTGAACCTCATATCGGGATCATTCAAGGACACACTGGGCCTTCATCATGCCTGTAGCTCCTTCCAATCATCTTCTGGGTACACTTGCCTTGCAGGGTATCTGCATAATAAGGGAATCATTAGCATAGTTACACACATTTGTTGTCAACATATAAAGGCAAAAAGTTAAGAAAGAGACAGAATATATTAGAACTATGGAAACTATATCACGAGATCAAAGCAGATTCATAGAATAGAAATTAACAAGGGGGGAAAATACCTGTTGTAGCCACAGCCCTGTTCCTTTCCAGAGACAGTACCAGCGGGATCCAGGCTCTGACACCAGCGCAGTCGCTGATCCCAACCCTCTTAGAAGAAAGCTATAATTCGGCACAGGCTCCAGTGCCTGCAGAGTCTATAGCCACGCCCAAACCTGGAACATATCGTGTAGAGCCTGCCATAGAATTTACACATTTTCAGTATAAACCCAGAGTACAAGCAAAAGCATCATGGGATTTTGCAGCAAACAAACTTCAAGATCCAAAAATAACAAAGTTAGAAAATAATGCACACAGGTATGTAGAAGCACAGCTATTCAGAAGATGGATTAGGAACTTGAAAGGGTGAGGATTAGAAGGGAGATGGGAGGGCCATGCCCAATGATCAATGCTGATACAATGACAGCAGAGGACATCCTGCTAAAAATGAATAGCACAGTGATCAAGGATGTCAAGATAGAGACAGAAGAAGGGATGCAAGAGGGAATTATTCCAAGGGAACAGAACCAGTAAAGTGCTGATTATGAATCAGAAGCTTCAGAGAGCAAGGGAGAACAGGAGGAGGACGTGGACGATTGCGACACAGAGGAAGAGCAGAGGGAAAGGACGCTATGGGGGACAAGTCTGAGACCATGCACAAGACCAATTGCAGTAGCAAGGGGGAAGCACCTAAAGCAGGGAACAATTCCCCTTAATACAGAAAGCAAAAGGGAAATCACAGTATGTGCCTTGGCCACACAAGGATAAAATAATCTGATAAATACATTACCCACACTCACAGCAGGACCAGAGAAGTGGATCTACACATTAGAGAAACAGACTGCAGGAGTCATATTAACAGTAGGAGACATGACAAGCGTACTTATCACTATAGTAGGTAGGAGTGCAAACAAACACAATCTGGGAGGAGGCAGGATACCCAGAGATTCACCTAGAAAGTGACATACATGATGGTGCTCCATTTAGTAATTGTAGATTCCTTTTCTGGGATGCTTTGAGAAGAGCATACCCAGACAAACGATACATAGGATCAATCATGGCACTCACAATGATACCAGATGAGGACCCGGCATTATACATCCATTAAATTCAGGAGCTACATTTCCACTTCCACATGAGATTGCATCTGTTCCTCAATTGCTACAAGGAGGGGACACATCAATGCATCTATTAGTCTATACAATAGGGCTGCATGTTGACCTGTGGTCCCTTATAACATTCTGTAACCCCTCCTTTTTCTTCGTGACAGACCTGAGTGTACTTTAGATGTTAGATATGCAAAGTGGGAGTGAGGATATGAGTCCAGATGTTCACCTTCAGTGTCCTGTATAAGGGAAGGGAAATTTCCTTTAACCAAAAGAAGCATGGACAAGAAGGGATTCTCTACAACTATTACTATTACTACAACTATTACTACGGTTCCATTCGCATACTATCTGCCTATCACCATAAGGACACAGGAAGTGTTAGCACCATTACTATACAGCAGACACACGTAAACTTACTGGGAAAAGATCTCTTGAGTAAATTGCATTTGACTATGTCATTTAAAGAAAAAGGGATTGTGTGCTCCACACCAGGCATGCAATATGCCAGATTAATGACAGTAGTCCAAGTGCTATGCAGCACCATTGTTGTCTGAGCACTACCAGTGCACAAACAAATGTTCATGTACGCCACAACGGTCCTGAAAGGATGGCTTCCTTGGGTTATAAAATGATATTCCGCCTGTCCGCAGAATATTTTTTCAGACCAGCAGTCCCACAAGAAAAAGGCACCAAGAGTGTTGTTTACCCTACACAAAGAAGCAGTGATTAACAGAAAAGAAGCAATCATTCTAACAGGCACAGACAAAGAGGGAATAGCATGGCGCACCGTACTGTGAAAAGACCCCACATTGCTACTAAGAGATGGAACTGATGAGCGATTATTTGCAGAAACAGAAGCCAAAGGGGAAATATGATTTTGAGTTATGCATACCCTGTCACATGGCAATACAACATAGAGAAATATTGCAAACAGTATTGACTGCCACAGCTCCAAACATCAGGATTATATGTGGACATTGCAAGAGTTCCCAGTCATCTATGGACTGACAACTCTCATGCCGTAGGGTTACTGAACAGCATAGGAACAGTGAGAATCAAACTCAAACCAGTTGCAATACTGCCTAGAGTAAAACAATCCCCACTGTCAGGGTAAGCAGATGAAGGGATTTACAATAGCATTGCCGCACTAGTTGATCAAGTCATCATAGTGCCATCTACTTCCGCATGCAATATGGCTATTTGCCCTGTTAAAATAGCAAAACATTCATTGTGGAGGGTCATGCAAGATGTTCATACAAGATGTATGTCCATTAAACAACATGGTAGAATCAGAATATCCATTAGTGTCCAATCAAGCCTCAATACTATGTAATATCCACACAGATGCAGCACATTTCACTGTGATTGTTCTAATAAAGTCATTCCATATGGTCCAATTGCATTCAGATTCTGAGTATCTCACTGCATTCACTTACCGCGAAGAGTGATTCTGACTGTTACGCTCACCTGGCTTCCACAGGGGCGTCGATCGGACCCAGACAGCTGCGACCTCCTCCAACGTGAAGCGTGGTGCAGAGATGACAGACTGGACTGGACCGCCTAATCTCGTCTGCTTGACCCGTAGAAATATTCTCCTGCAAGTGGAGAAAGGGATTCAGCCACCCGTGGATTTTAGTAATGGCACCCCACTGTTCTCCCCACTAATCACCACCAATATTCACTTTCTCTAAGCTCACCTTATGTTTGTAAATGATGAGCTCCCCATCTTGCGTGGAATGCAGCGGCACGTAGATACAAGTTACTTCACTGGTTTGAGGGCGTTGGAAGAGTTCCGGATGAATATTGACTCTGAGGTTCCAGGCGAGAACCCGTAAGTATAAAGTTCAAAGAGTTCAATATGTCCGATGTTCACTCTTGTACATTCCTTTCTTGTGTTGCAGCTGGGTCCAAGGGAAGATTGTCTTGTGGCAGCTGATGGTGTTGAGGTAAGAGTCTGTATTACCCAATACTGTCCGGCAAAAGATGCGTGTGTTTAAATTGCTGGTTTCTCTCTCCTTACAGGTGCGGCGTAAGAAGTTGCGGTTTGTTACAGAATAATGCCTCCGGTTGTTAATCAGGTAGGTCTATGGTGGAGAGGTTGTATTTGTTGGCTCTCTCGGCTCACCTTATGTTTCTTGTGTCCCCTAGATGGTGGAATTCGGCGGAGAAAATGATGGAGGCTGCGCCGGATCGAAAAACGCTGTGAGGACTGGTGAGTATGGCGTGGCGCTGCAGCCGGCGATGCGACGTGTGTAGAATAATGTCCTTTTCAAGTTTGAAGACGTGATGGATCCGGAATTCAGGTAAGGATTGAAATAATATCTGTTTTCTAACCTTTCCTTCTTCTTTCTTCTATTGCTAGGAGCTCTGGATTCAAAACGGGCGTGGCTGAAGACTGGATGCTGACTGCAGGCACGGTGAGCGTTACGCTGCTGGATGCAGAATAACACGAAGCATGTGCTGCTGTTCTGGCGTGGTTTAAATAGCCTCCAAAGTAGTTCCAGGTAAGAAGGACCTAGAACCACACCCAAGTAAAAAATAGTCCCTGTAGAAAAATAGTCCCATCCAGGCCTCACGTTGTCTTGGATTCATTTGCAGCATGGTCTGCATGAGGTAAGTAAAGTCTATGAGCCTGGCGCCTATGGCGCCAGGACTGATTTTGATTATGAGCCTGGCGCCTAAGGTGCCAGGACTGAACCCAGACAGCTCACAGCCGGGGTTGCTGGGGTTTTATTAAATACCTGAATGCCTGCTCCCAGGGCTGATGGGCTTGATCCGGATGCCCAGGGGTATGCATCATGACACTGACACCCCTGTTTACTACATGGGTACTGTGAGTCCCCCAGTGTCCTCAATAGAGTCCGTCAGATGGATTTAGGAAACATACAAATACCAAGAACTGTACTACACTATGCTTATGATTTGTTAGTATGCAGCACAGAGAAGAACAGTGTAGGGAAGACACAATATAGTTCTAAAGACGCCTTGCAGACAAGTGGTATAAGGTTGACAAAGAGAAGTTTCAATATTGTACACTACCGGTACCTAGGACAGATACTATCCCCAGCAGGGAGAAGAGTGATCCGGACGGAGCCAAAGCAGTGTAGTCAAAAGACTGCAGGAGGCTCAAGCTTTCGTTTCATTGCCCGGAGGCTCTGGAACAATCTCCCCATCACACTGAGAATAGAACCTTCCTAGTGGACGTTTAGGAATAACTTAAAAACCTGACTCTTCACCTAAGACACCTTGCTCTAAAGACACATTGTTCCTACAAGTTCTCCCAAATGGACACACCAACTCTCCTACCGTCTCTATGTCTGTTTGTACTGTCTGATACCTAACACACTACTTCTCCTTCTCCATTGTACTTATCATGTCTCCTTCCTCATTGTAACTAGCGCCTAAATACCCGAGGGTTCAGTGTGCTGCCCCAAATGCAAAAATAAATAAATACATAAATAAATAGATAACACACCACATCCCAGAATAGTCAAGGAGATTCAGCAGTTCCTAGGATTGTGTAACTACTGTAGACATAGATTTCTGACTAATCTACATATGGCAGGCTTATAATGGAAGCACTAAAAGATGCCCAAAAGAAAAAAAAAGCTCTTGAATGCTTGAATGGACAGATGGGATGAAGGAATGTTTTAATATCTTAAAATAGCATAATTAGATGCCACATTGTGAATCCAGCAACATTTGTAGCTAAATCTGTTCAATCACAAGATCAGGTACACGACTGTGCGTTTGAAGGAACTGAAGAGAGCAGCTGCGTGTATGAGGATGCAATCAGTACAGGAGAAGAGCTGTACATTGATGGGTCATCAACAATAAATCAGGAGAATGGTCAGGGGCACACAGGAGCAGCAGTGGTGAGATATGTCAGGGTCAGGAAGAGTAATATCAGACAGTAATGCAAAAGAAATTACCCTCACACTATTCAATCAAAGCAGCAGAACTTATCACACTAATAGAAACACTTGAGGCATCTTTGAACATTATATTTACTGATTCAGCATATCTAACATCTAAAGTATACTCAGGTCTGTCACGAAGAAAAAGGAGGGGTTACAGAAAGTTAGATGGGACCACAGGTCAACATGCAGCCCTATTGTATAGACTAATAGATGCATTGATGTGTTCCCTCCTTGTTGCCATTGACAAGTGTGCAGAGCACAACAGAGGAACAAATGCAATCTCACGTGGAAGTGGAAATGTATCTGTGGATGCAGCCTCCAAACAGGCAGCTTATATGCCCCTTCCAATGTAAAGCAACATGCCTGTTATAGCACTACAAAAAGAGCAATTATTAGAATTGTATAACCTACTGTCCTTGGCACACATTGTAGAGTTGTAGGAAAGTGTGCCACCCACATAAAAACATTATGGGTGAAGCAAGGGTTACATTATCACCCACTGATATGATATGGATGCAGGACATTAAAGGTAAAGATGTGATGCCTTTGGAATGGTTAAACATTGCCCTGGAGCAGCTCCATTACCCTACACATGCACCCAAGCAGCACATTGTTGCTGATGTCAGCGAAGATTGTTTTTTTCTGAACCTAGCAGAGCACATAGACAAAAGTGTGGCCAATTGCACAACTTGCCACATGTTCCATCCTGGCCACACGTTTGAAACCCTGAAAGCGGCATTGCCCCGCCCTTCGGGGTCCTTGAAGGGATTCCATGTTGATTTAATTGCATGCTTAACAGGTGCAGTGACTTTCATTACACAATGGACTGAAGCTGGTCCATGTGTACACACCGATGCAAAATTGGCTGCCACGTTTCGGATCAGGGAGATATCTCCAAGGTGGGAAGTATGTGATGTCCTGAGGTTGGACAACAGCCCTCACTTTGCAAACAAACTCATCAGTGAAATCACCAAATTAATGGAAATCAAACGCACGCTTTGCACAGCTTATCACACACAGGTCAATGGGATAGTGCGACAATTAAACTGTCTGATGAAAAAGAAGCTAGCCAACATGTTTAACATGCTAACGAGGAGTTGACTCTATTTCTTGCGTTTAGCATTTTTGAGTTTGTGCATGTAGCAAAGCAAGGACCACCTCTTGTCACTGCATGAGATGGTGATGGGTTGGAGGATGCACACACCTTTTGCCTTAATGCGAACAACAGCAGAGGCTCACAGGAGCACAGGTATCCTGGTGGAAGAGTTTAATGCATATGTTAAGGACCTGTCAACATGTGCCAAGCTTGTATCCCACCAGGAAAGCTGCAAAGTGCACCAACAGGCCACACCTAACTCAAGCATCCCAGAGGCAGCACAGCCAATACAGCTCCACCCCAGAGCTCATGAGTGCTCATGAGGTGATCTATGCCACACCCATTACAGTGAGGCTTAAAACAGACACACCTGGATCCACCAGACAGATGTTTGAAAGGACACCAGCACAACAGAAGAGCCTCAGTAAGAAGCAGACACAAGAGAAAGCACCAGTAACCAAAGTTGACTAGAATGGAGACTGTGAAAGCTTGTATGAAGTCATCACACCCATTTGGGCAAACAGCAACTGAATGGCCAACACAAATTCTTGAGGCACAAGCAGAAAATAGTAAAAGAATGAAGAAACTAAGCATAGGGATATGTTGTTTGTTTTTCTCTCTCCACTTTTCCTATTCTATGATGAAAATATGAATTTAGGTGTTAGAAATAGGGGGCAAAATGGAGCTTAAGTAGTAAATGTAACAGTGATTAGAAGTAACCTTGAGATCAGACAAAGAAGAGAAATTTAAATAGAAGAAAAATAAAAGCTAATGCAGTTGGCAACCCCAGACTGTTCATGCCTAAGGAAGTGCTGACATCACAGGCACAGCATTTGGCACATTTAATACTCTGCAAGGTACAATGGACATTCCTGGGACACCCAGTACAGGTCACACTAGAATAAGTCATTAAAGCTGAATGTGCAGGAAAAGAAAGACACGCTTATGTATGTTGCAATCTCAGACCGCAAATGTATATCAAAAAAGCAACCTAATGGAATAAGAAGCGGTTGAAGGGGCAACCAGTGTCTAAAGCACAGTGACTTGTGAGATACAACAAAGCTGTCATACGAAAATGCAGATGAAAGGTGCAGAAGTTGTGCGCTTCACATGTTAGTAGATTGACAAGCATTCAGCAACATGATGAACATGTTAAGATACAGGAAATCACTTGAACTTCATTTGTTTCAGGCGCAAAGGAAACATCCCTGTGGGTCAAAATGTAAACTGCAACAGAACTTTTACTATGCCAGCGTTACTGGATGGATCAGCCACATCGATGGACATCTTCTGGCAGTGTAGGAGCAAGGCATATTTTCATCTGCTGTCATCTTAGAACGTAGCCTGCTCCCTTGTGACCCTACATGCCCCAGTACTCCTTATACCGGAAACGTACCTTCCAATCCCCAAGAGTAGGCCCCAGTACCATTCAGAGCATTCAGTTACACAAGCAAAGGAAAGCCCACAGACACTGCCTCATAGGAAAAGGTCAAACTATTTCAGCTAAGAAGCAAAAGATGCCCTACAGAACATACCTACCCAATGCAGACTGTTCTCAAAGACAGAACTATTGTTTGCATCATGCCAAGCCGATGGAGTACAAACAGTCATGAATGCCAAATGGATCCAGATCATCAGATTGAATGTCATGCAGTTGGCAAATGCAACAGAGCATGACCACAATGACGTGCAGAAAGAGTTGAGAGCCCTGAAAAAAATTACACTACACCATCGCATGATATTGGACTTCCTCCAGACATGAAGGGTGGGGCCGGTAAGAAGATTGGGGCAACATGTTGCATGTATGTGCTTCCAAATGACCAAAACAATGGTTCATTAAGTATAGCAATCAAAACGCTCCATCATAAGCGGGTGGATATGGAAGCAGGAGGAATTACTAAAGAATCAGACTGGATGGCTACAATATTCTCCTCGATGCCAAACTGTCTAACAAACATATGCAAATTAATGTTCCCCTTCCTTTCCCTCCTAATTTTTTTATTTTTTTAGTCTGAATCAAATAATAGTCTGCTGTGTATCCTGAAGAAATACATTAAGACTATTTGCAGTTAGAGCAAGAAATGCAACTTCTCCTTGTAAAGATGAAAACACCCAGACAAATGCGATAATAGTAAATGCAAAGCCAAAGATGGTATGACTTGAGCACCCAATAGGGCCACCTGTAACCATTTAATCACCACCCAGATCAAGAAAATTACTTTGAATGCTATGTATAACCCACATCGGATGGAGAATGTAGCTTGATGTAGCTTGTGGCACTATGCAAAGGGGGGAGAACATTTGAGAAATATAAGTAAAATATGGGCCCTCAAGGATATATATGATTGGGCAAGAGAGCAAGAATTGAGGGACAAAGACTTTATGAAAGTGTTTGTTCTCGAACAAACGAAAGGGGGGAGGTTGGGATGTAAGCCCAATGCCCCAAACATGTTATTATTTAAATACGTTCCTTTTCTATCATGCCCAAAACTTTCAGCTAATTGTTTGTTTGTCTTGTTAGCTGTTTTATGTACACGCTGATGTCTGCAGGCAATGGCTCGGTATAAGTAAATAATTGTGCAAAAGTACAAGTTAAGGAAATCTCCTAACATGAGACATGAACCAACAAGAGGGACAGTCACCTTGCTATTTTGCATGACATAAATGCCTCATGTGAAGCAGACAAAGGGATAGATGGATTTCTGAGAATAGTCAATGATGGAATACACATCAGCCACTTAAAAGCATCTAACATTGAGAGTGCAAACTATGTGCAGTAAAGTAGGAAACATAGCTTGGAGCAAAATGGTAGAAACAAGACACACTTATAGGCAACAAAAGGAGACAAATGGCACTTGCTAGAGTGGACATATGATATATACAAATGTAGTAGACACTAGTCATAGTAATAGTAGGGAACCTTTTAGAAATTCATATTGGTATGGTAACAGGGAACAGCTATAGATTATGCCTTCTATATATATAAATGTGAATATGTGTTTGTTGGTGGCTTTGCATATGTTCTCTATACCATTGCACACTGTTTCACGAATCTGCACCACATCTTGTACAGTCACCTGTTAGGACCGTCCAAACATTACTGGCTGCATGACATCTGGACACTCCACCCCTTACTTCGGATTTCAGCAAAAGTGAAGATTTGGGTGTGGGTTTTTGGGTTTGTGACTTTCTTTATGTTCCCTATACAATTCCACACCTTTTCACCAATCTGCACCACATTCTGCAAAGTCACTTTTAGGACCCTCCGGACATTACTGGCTACATGACATTTGGACACCCCACCCCTTTCCGCCGGATTTCAGCAAAAGTCAAAATGTGTGTGTGGGTTTGTTGCTTGGCGAAGCAGTGTTCCGTATGCAATTCTGCGCTGTTTCATCAATCTACACCAAATTTAGCAGAGTTGCCTGAATTGATGAGGTAATGAAAGTCCAGGGAAATCAAGGTCAAAAACAAAATGGACAAAATGATTGTGCTGTGTCCTATCCTGAGTGCATTCGTGAGAGTGTGTGTGATTTGATTTGAGGAATTTGTATAGCATTTGTATCATGAACTAAATCGAATCACAGCACAGCTGTTAAGTCTAAAAACATAGCTCAACGATTTGTCAGACGATTGCCAATAGTTATTTTCTATCGGTACCATGTGTGATGTCATGGTAATGATGTTTGCAACACTGCATGGATGTTGAGCATAAGATTATGTCCCTGAGAATCTGCTGGAATGATTTTCCAGTGTGCGTGGCAGGGGAGCTTTTTCTGATGATTTGGACTACATGAAATGCCATAAATCAATGCCTCTGAGCCTCATTTGTTAGCTTCACAATTTTAGATATAACACCTTCTAATGATGTGTCCATCTTCCATCACCATGTCCAAACAGAAATGAGCAATGCTTCTGTTGTTTTTGCTTTAAAACATATCCCATTTGTGCATTGAGGTTGTTATTTGAAATTCACAAAACACCTTTTGATTTGCACAACTACACATAGGGGACGATTAAGATGCAACCATTCATATTTCCCTTTAGAATGAATGTGGGATTTTGCCACCCAAAAACGTTTTCAGATAGAACGTCATTCTTTTAACGTGTGGCACACACCCTCAATTATTTAATTAACACAGTGATATCCACAAACTGGCATAGATCACCTGTTTTGCACCTGTTTTGCAGTGTGCCAGTTCTCTGGCAAAATGTAACTTGCAGCAGCAATGAACACTACCAATGTTGTACTATTGGGGAGATTGACCATTTTATTCTCCACACCATGAATTTGTATTAGTGCATCACTCACGTAATAGGGCGACCCCACAAAAGCCAATTGTGGCCCTCACATGCTTTTTCAGTAACAAGGAGTTCTCCCCATTGAAAAATGATATGGACAATCCAAAAATCAGAGTGTTAACTAAGCTAGAATTATGTTTGCATTTCGGAGTTAATACAAATGTAGTATTAGTACCTGGCGAGGGGGGTGTGGCAGCATCCCAGCCAATGGGGAGGCTCAGAACGCGAGTCTTACCAGCCGGTAATCCCGCCACCCTGAGCCTCCTATGTATGTCTTCTCCTGCCCCCAGCCCATGCACAGAATTCCCTCCCTGCCCTCCGACCCCCACTTACCTTCTTTTCTGTCCATTTCGGGAACAGAAATGCTGGGAACACTTGTGGCCCCAGCGCGTCCGCTCCTGATCTGCGACAGGCCGTTAGGGAAAGGATGAAGGGACTACATATGTAGTCCCTTCTCTCATATCCATGATGGCCATTTATTTGTTTACCATTTTTTTTAACTGGCACCACGAAAAGCGAGAAGGTACTACGTGTAGTTCCTTCTCCCATTTCCATGGCGCCCATTTTGTTTGTTTACTTTTTCTATTTTTTTCAATGGCCGCCATGGAAAGGGAAAATGGACTTCATTCAGGCCCCCGGGGCATTACCTGAAGTGGTAATGCACCCCCTGCTTGTGGCCTGTTGCTTAAATCAAGAAATAAAAGGATGGTATAAAGTGTGCTGGGCTGACAACTCTTTCTACATTTCTACACATCTTTCTATTTTTAGGTCCATTTTCATTTTAATAGATGTGAATCTTGACTCCACGGTAAACAGAGAGCTGAACAACAATAGAGATAATCCACAAGTAAAACCCAGCCAGTTATTAACAAATCAAGAAATGGTCTAAACAAAATAGCAAAGAGAAAAACCAAAATACAACCTGTAGGTTAAAGGTGTAGGAAAGCAAAATAGAGTGAGTAGAGGCCAAATGGAGAGTAGCAGGGAGGACATGTCAGACGCTAATTGCAGCAGTGGAAGATGCCTGCTGCTGTGTTTGCGGTTTTCTAATCCTAGGCACAGGCGAAAATCAAACAAAAAGCACAGTTTAGTTGAAAGATAAAGGATTAATGAATCAACAATGCTTTATACATCAGACAATATAGTTTAACCAATATCCTAGACTTCAAAGGCAACCAGTGAATGGCAGTCTCAATACGGGAAATAGCAAATGTCCCCCCAAATGTGATCAGACTGGTATATTGAACAATGGATAGACTGAAAGGGTCAAAACGTTTCATTAGAAATGCTGATCTGTAAAGCATGTATCCCATCAATATGGTAGCTACATAAAGGGGTTTACCTGCAACACAATCCCTGGTCCTTCAGGTAAGAAGCAAGATACAAAACAAAGGGTGGAACAGTGGATCAGTGTGACACAATTCACTATCTCAGTTAATACACATTGTATTCAATAATTCATAAGTAAACATATATATGTATGTATCCATTAAAACAATGTTTTCATTTTTACAAAAAATTACAATTCTTTCACATCTCAGCCACCAATACTCTCAATCCCTCATTCATACATGCATACATAAAACCATTACGGCCTACTATACATAGTATAGTGATACTCAAATACTACACCAATGTTTAAAATAATCTTTTGGCATCTATTTTTTCAGACCCTGACCTTGTTTTAAGATGTCATGTAACGTTTGGCTATAATTTCCAAACAGTTTGTGTGGTCGTCGACAAATGTTTCAGTCAATTTGAACAGAAATTGCTGTCCTTATTCTTCTTAAGACCTTCCTAAGGACGTGAGGCAACATCAAGATGTCCTGCCCCTCATGGACTGGAGTAAACCATTTTCAAATCCCTGTGTAACCACTCCAGAAATCTAGATAGATGTGTTGGACTAAATCCTTCACTGGCACCTATTATCTCATTTTAATAGGTCAATTCTAGGCACACATGTCAGTGGCCCCTGGAGCGGTAGGGTTGTGTCACCGTCAATAGCAGACATGCACCCTATGTCTCTGTATCCCCCCCTTGTGATTCACAACAGGGTAGGTAGTTCGTATGATGTATAACTTCCTTCCATCACAATGTTGTCAATGCCAAAGAGTTCATTCTTATGATCAATTATGTGTTCTGGAGTCTTCGTACTCCCAGGATGTTGCAGCTTTCTTCCGGCACTCAAATCAACAAATGAGTTTGTACCACGTCTCCGTACAATATGAAGACTCCAGAGGCCACTGGCATGTGTGCCTGGGATTGGCCTTTTTCTGAATAGGAGCAAAAATGTCATGTTTCGGAGTGTGAGGGAACAGACCGTAAGAGAGCAATGCCCAAAGCGTGATAGAATGCCATCAGTGCATGTTAGCAATCCTGAACTTTTGGTTTTTGTAACACAAAATGATCCCGGTGATTGTATCTTCAATAGTGAACTCTGCTAATCAGGCCTTACTTTCCAAATATTACAAGCTGAAAAGGCATAGTACATGTGTGGTCATTCTGCTGGATCGCTCCTATTGACCTCCAGGTAACTGCCATGGCATTTAGCAACATGACAGCCACAGAGTAACATGCACATTTCTGACACATAGCCTGCTGGAACCCCAATCGGTTCCAACAGACATGGACTGACTTTAAGCCTGGGCTGTCATAAACCAAATTATATTTAACTGTGACTGCAAAGTCTGCTGCAGTTCTGTTAAATAACTAAAGAGCTATGACTGATTTCATGCATTGGCCTGTGATGAATTGTAGTTATAACATTCCAAAATCTTATAATATCATTTTATTATCCACTGTTTTTCTATGATTTCCCATAGTTGACAGAAATGATGTGTATCACTGTCTTTGTCAGAGTTCACCAACAACAACAAGATTCTGGGCCCAGCCCTAAAGTCTCACTTTGTTCTATGACTGGGAAGCCTTGACATCTCTGCAGAGAAACACAGAACACAGGACATTCCCAAAGGAGGTTGGGTAGAGGCTGAGGGCTCATTGGAATGCATGGCTGCACAAAATTGGATGCTGGAAATTCCAAGCCTACATTTGCTTTCTCTCCACCTCCCCAAGTTAACAGCGATGGCTAGTCTCTTTGGATTTAACTCCTTTGAGTGAGCCAAATGCTGCTTCAGCTCTGGGGAACAAGAGGCACACATATGCTCAAACATGCCCAAATGAATCATGGCCTAAATGTGGTTACCTGATAACCTTCGACCCAGCCATACATGTTTTGAAAAGAATCTGCAGCAAAAGGCACATAGGTCATACATTCTTTGGTTTTGTACTCTCTTAATCTCACGTGTTGGGCATGAGTCTACCCAAACTTTAAGATGAGAGTTTGCTTAAGCTTTGAAAAATCTTGCCTGTAAGCTTTGGCCAGTTCCACCATGCATTACAGCCAGAATGGGGCAGTCTGCTCAGCAACCATGCAATTATATCAGCATCACCCACTCCTTCTGCTTCACATGCACACTCAAAAGTCACAAGCCAATCAATTAGGTCATTCTTATCTTCACACAGAGTAAGAAGATCTTTTGGGAATCTGGGATGTGAAGAAGACCCAGAACCATTGAACATAAAGGTGAAACAAAAGTGCTGATGTCTTGAAGCAGAGATCTTAATATATGTTGTTGCTAACATAGATGGAAGTAGTGCTTGGTTAATGTCTCCCATTGTGTATTGAGCTCTCTGGGCTCCTAGAGATGGGCATGAAATACCGAAGCTCAGGGCTTGTTTGTGCCTCTGTTAAGGGAGCCCCCTCATGCATCACTGAGCTGCATGGGTTTTTGTGGTGGTGATACAGTGGACGACTCATGTAGTGAAGGCAATAGTAATGTGGGTAACCTTGTAGCATATTTTTCACAGCATGCTTAACAATCTTACTGTAGGCACTAGTCAATCTGAACCACTTGATCAACCAGGTCGGGCTTGGTGGGATAAAAGAGTGACTCTGGCCAACTTATTTTCAATTCTTATTGCAGTCCATTATGAAAATATGGCACTAAGGTAGTAATGTTCCAAATGGCTTCTGGCTCAAATGCTTAAAGTTAGCAATTTAATAGACCAAAACCAAGGAGACTTTTCACAGTTCAGGTAAATACTGTTCCACAGTACAGCTTACACCATTTTTCTTAGTAGATTAATGTCAGTTAAGTCAGCGAAAGTCAACGTCGGTATCCAATTGGGTACAAACAAAGAAGATGCACACAAGGCTGCATCTCCTTTTATGTGACCAAACCATAGGCAATCCTGACATGATCCATTGAGCAGGTGGTTGCTCAAAAAAGAAATAGCATTTGACGCTGATTCACAAAGACACAAATCTTGTGTGGATCACCATCAAACTCATGCAGTACTGGTAAAAGCACTGGGGATACCACAGTGTTGGGTCCCAATCTTTACTTGGGCTGCCTGCAGTGTGTTCATCTAATGTTAAGACAATCACTGGCCATCTCAAGGGCCTCCTATTTGTCCTGTGTTAGCTGTAAAACTCTGTGGCCAAAGTTTGTGGGTGGGACAGACTTCAAAACATGGAGTAGCACAACTGTTTAGAAGCAATGAACCTTGCGCGTACTGTAAGGAAGGCATGGTATCAAAGTAAGACAGACACAAGTGACCACAGTTCAAGGGTGTTTATTGAACTTTCAAAGGGCTGTGATAAACAACTATCTAAACCTAATTCTAAGATGGGAGTAAGCTAAAACCATCAACTAATAACAAATGCAGTCCTAGTGGAGTCTTGTAAAAATAAAAGGGCATGCACTGAAAAACCTATTGCCAATTCTTACCGCTAATTTACAAATAGTGTGGGGGAATGTACACAAAAAAACAAACAAGTGTTCACAAAATGACAAGTCAGGATTTCCCCATGTTTTCAGCACAGGGCAAGGAGGTTCACTCGAGCCAAGCACACACTCTGGCTTCCCTAATACAAGGATACAGTTCCAATTCCAGCATCAGGGCCTTCTGGGCTTAAGTCTCTTTTCCATCAAAGTTTCTTGATTCGGGGTCCTGATGTACAAAACAAAAATTGAAATTTCTATTTCTCTTATAGTTATCTGGTTTGGGTGTTTCTCCCTGATCCCACTCAACCAGGCTCAGATCCCTTTATTTTATTATTTCAAAGGTATTCCTTATCGGGTGACTAACGGTTCACCCGCATCCCCCTCAGCTGGGCTCAGATCCCCTTGTTCCTTCTTGGGTGACTTGGGTGACTCACGGTTCACCCTGTAACCCCCTCAGTTGGCCACAGATCCCTTCTTTCGGACCAATTGCAATTCCCTTTATACTTATCGAAGACTTTCGAATGAGCACAGGGTTTAGCTCAACCTGTCACAGGACCACTTTGATACAAAAGTTTATTTTTTTCAATGCAGTTGCTGTTCAGTTGGATACCTTAGAGAGACCTTCAAATGAGCACCCATGTGGTGCCGGACCACTCTGTACCCGGTATCTTACTGGGCTTTTCAAAGTACATTCACTCCTGTAGTTTCCAATGGTTTGCGCCGCTCATCACATAAGCATCAAAACTGTCCTTTGTGGAGTTTTTCATACAATGTTGCCGCTCGCAACCTTGGTTCAAACACAATCTGATTTTTTATTGGTTTCTCCCACTCACAGGCTGTGCTGCTTTTACTGCTGCTGCTTTCTTGCAGGAGCCAAGGACAGGACCACAGTGGCAATTGCTCCTCCTGGTCTGGGTTATGAACACAGGAGCGCCCCGGATACCTTTGATTTACAGAGTCGGATAGATCTGCATCAGTTCCCGGTCTTAGGCTTCTCACTCTCTCCCAGGCTCATGAAAAGTATTGGTTTCTAGAGGTCAAGGGCACTTGCCTCTTTGCAACCCTCTCCCGTCTCGTGGCCTTTGTCCTTGTGTTAATCGCCATCATGGAACTGCTGCTCCCTCGTGTGCTTTTAATAGTTCCACCATTTATCCATGTGGGGAAGTGTGATGGGAGTCAGATGGGTGTAATGATTGGTAATTGCCTGATCTTGCCTTACCAGGGTGTTGGGACATGTCACGTATATGGCTCTGGTGTTAGTCCATTTTCACTGTTGATGAAACGTCCATGAGAAAGCTTTTGTGTTGGGAAAGTGGGGGGTTTAGCCTCTAGATATCCTACCGGGTGGGATGGGGAAAAGGTGTTACAGGGAAGGGGATAGTGAGTCTTACCCTTCAGTGTCCAACTTCCACTCCCTGAGGACCACTGATTCAGGTGATCCTCCCGCACTGGTCCACCCCATGAACTGGATCCAATAGCAATGGCTGTGTCCTGGCCACCTGGATGACAGATACCTGGGAACCCGTGGGAGAGACAACTTCAGGTTTCTTTCAGTACCATTGTTAAATAGCAAATGTAGAGACAGGTTCTCTCCAGTCTATGAAATGGAGTCTCTCAGTGTTTTGACAGTGCAGTGATATGCAGCATGTGGCACTGTGCAAAGATGCTTCAGAAACACTAACCCCTTTCGATGCATGAAGCATCATGCTATTGACACAAGTTTTAAACAGCGGACATCCAATTCAGGGGAATTTCCACCCACCTCAAACTAGGCACGCACACACTAACAGGGTAATTCATAGAAATTCACACAAAAGTGGCGCGCGTGGCTGGCGCACAGCGTGCCCGTGCGAATGTCTGCGCCAGCCGCGTGCGCTAAAATCGATTTCCGCGCACAGCGTATTCATGGATTTTCGCATCCAAAACCTGCAGTGGCGCAGCGCGGCGCAGCGACCCTGCAGCAGCGCCAGTTACGCCCCCAAGAACGCCCTCGCGCAAGGAAAAGCCTTCAAAATCCCCAAATAATCGCAAAGGGCTGCGCCAACCCTGGACCAGTTCACAGGGCTGGCAAACAGCAAACGCCAAGCAGGGAACGTGTATTTCAGTGGTTCGCGGGAAGTCCTGTGTACGTGTGCATCAGGGGTGCGTGGGAAGTAACACACACAAAAGCAGCAGGGTATGTGTATTCCAGGGGTGCGCGGGAAGTATCACACGCAAAAGCAGCATGGTACGTGTATTTCAGGGGTGCGCGGGAAGTATCACATGCAAAAGCAGCAGGGTATGTGTATTTCAGGGGTGCGCGGGAAGTATCAAACGCAAAAGCAGCAGGGTACGTGTATCTCAGGGGTGCGTGGGAAGTATCACACGCGATTCCATCGGGGTACGTGTATTCCAGGGGTGTGCGGGAAGTATCACACGCAAAAACAGCAGGGTACGTGTATTGCAGGGATGCACGGGAAGTATCACACGCAAAAGCAGCAGGGTACGTGTATCTCAGGGGTGGTGGGAAGTATCACACGCGATTCCATCAGGGTACGTGTATTCCAGGGGTGCGTGGGAAGCATCACAAGCAAAAACAGCAGGGTACGTGTATTTCAGGTGTGCGCGGGAAGTATCACACGCAAAAACAGCAGGGTACCTGTATTTCAGGGGTGCGCGGGAAGTATCACACGCGATCCCATCAGGGTACGTGTATTCCAGGGGTGCGTGGGAAGTATCACATGCAAAAACAGCAGGGTACGTGTATTCCAGGGGTGCACGGGAGGTATCACACGCGATTCCATCAGGGTACGTGTATTACAGGGGTGCGCGGGGAGCACCATACCTGAATTGCACGTGTGGGTTCTCCCAGGTGTTCTCTCTACACCCTCCGCGGCCCCTGCAGGTGGCCCACACCACAGGGGCCTACCCAGCACATGTCCTGCAGGCACCCCATCCACCATGGCCATGCCCCCCAGCCAACCCACATGTCACCTTGCACTACTGCCCATCAACGCATGTCCCCCTGCACCCTCAGCCACTAGGGGCAGCCTCCACCAGGCCCCCACCCATGTCTCCCATCACCCCCACCCCCCAGCAGTGCAGGGGCAGCCTCCACCAGGCCCCCACTCATGTCCAACTCATGTCTCCTGCACCTCCACCCCCCAGCCACCTGGGGCTGCCTCCACCAGGCCCCCACTCATGTCCCCTATCACCCCCACCCCCCAGCCACCAGGGGCAGCCTCCATCAGGCCCCCACTCATGTCTACCACCACCGCCACCCCCCAGCAGTGCAGGGGCAGCCTCCACCAGGCCCCCACCCATGTCTACCACCACCGCCACCCCCCAGCAGTGCAGGGGCAGCCTCCACCAGGCCCCCACTCATGTCTACCACCACCGCCACCCCCCAGCAGTGCAGGGGCAGCCTCCACCAGGCCCCCACTCATGTCTCCCATCACCCCCACCCCCAGCCACCAGGGGCAGCCTCCACCAGGCCCCCACTCATGTCCCCTATCACCCCCACACCGCAGCAGTGCAGGGGCAGCCTCCACCAGGCCCCCACTCATGTCCAACTCATGTCTCCCTGCACCCCCACCCCCCAGCCACCAGGGGCAGCCTCCACCAGGCCCCCACTCATGTCCAACTCATGTCCCCCTGCACCTCCACCCCCCAGCCACCAGGGGCAGCCTCCACCGGGCCCCCACTACTGTCTCAAATCACCCCCACACCCCAGCCACCAGGGCAGCCTCCACCAGGCCCCCACCCATGTCTACCACCACCGCCACCCCCCAGCAATGCAGGGGCAGCCTCCACCAGGCCCCCACTCATGTCTCCCTTCACCCCCACCCCCCAGCAGTGCAGGGGCAGCCTCCACCAGGCCCCCACTCATGTCTCCCATCACCCCCCGGCAGTGCAGGGGCAGCCTCCACCAGGCCCCCACTCATGTCTCCCATCACCGCACCCCCCAGCAGTGCAGGGGCAGCCTCCACCAGGCCCCCACCCATGTCTACCACCACAGCCACCCCCCAGCAGGGCAGGGGCAGCCTCCACCAGGCCCCCACTCATGTCTCCCATCACCCCCACCCCCCAGCCACCAGGGGCAGCCTCCACCAGGCCCCCACTCATGTCCCCTATCACCCCCACCCCCCAGCAGTGCAGGGGCAGCCTCCACCAGACCCCCACTCATGTCTCCCATCACCCCCACCCCCCAGCCACCAGGGGCAGCCTCCACCAGGCCCCCACTCATGTCCCCTATCACCCCCACCCCCCAGCCACCAGGGGCAGCCTCCACCAGGCCCCCACTCATGTCCAACTCATGTCTCCCTGCACCTCCACCCCCCAGCCACCAGGGGCAGCCTCCACCAGGCCCCCACCCATGTCTACCACCACCGCCACCCCCCAGCAGTGCAGGGGCACCCTCCACCAGGCCCCCACTCATGTCTACCACCACCCCCCAGCAGTGCAGGGACAGCCTACACCGGCCCCCACCCATGTCTACCACCACCGCCACCCCCCATCAGTGCAGGGGCAGCCTCCACCAGGCCCCCACTCATGTCTCCCATCACCCCCACCCCCCAGCAGTGCAGGGGCAGCCTCCACCAGGCCCCCACCCATGTCTCCCCTCACCCCCACCCCTCAGCAGTGCAGGGGCAGCCTCCACCAGGCCCCCACTCATGTCTCCCATCACCCCCACCCCCAGCAGTGTAGGGGCAGCCTCCACCAGGCCCCGACCCATGTCTACCACCACCGCCACCCCCCAGCCACCAGGGGCAGCTTCCACCAGGCCCCCACTCATGTCTCCCATCACCCCCACCCCCCAGCAGTGCAGGGGCAGCCTCCACCAGGCCCCCACCCATGTCTCCCATCACCCCCACCCCCCAGCAGTGCCGATGCCTGCCCCTCCGATGTGGAAGGCCCCGAGCCATCATGGCTCCCACCACGTTGCTGCTGCTGCCCCTCTGCCCGTGCACTGCCTCCTGCTGCCTGCACATCCTCCGCCGGCTGGGGTGCAGTCGTTGATGTGGCCACCCCTGCTGGACGTCCGACTCCCGACTGTGGCAGGGATGCCTCCTCCACCAGCCTGGCTGCACCGTCAGAGGCAGCTCCACAGGGCACCCAGGTGACTGATGGGTGGGAAGATGGCACGGAGGACGACTGGCGCATAGGTTGTTCAGTTGAGGAGGGGGTCTGAGCAAGCCCCATCAAACGGAGGAATCCGGCCTGGGCGACCTGTCCCAGTAGGCCGACGCGGTGAACGAGCCATTCGAGATGACGTGCAGTCTCCTCATGAAAAGACTGCAGGTCACCTCGCATGGTCCGTTGACGCAATGCCACACCAGTCAGGACAGGCTCAACCCGAACACGGAGAGCCACGTCCACAGGCAGAGGAAGGCCAGTTGTCGTGAGCTCATCCCCTGCCTGAAAACGGGTCTGGACGTAGGAATCCCTGCTGGTGCAAGATGATGCAGTGACAGGATCAGGGACAGGATTGCACACAGGCACCTCCGTGGCAACCTGTGCTGCCTCCTGTCCCTGGTCCTGCATTGCACCACTAGCACCAGTGGAATCCCCACCTCCAGACCCCGTCTCTGTTGCTTGCACGGCCTCCTCCTCCACCAAACCCCCCACCAACCTGGATGACTCTGTGCCATCTTCCCCCGTTGGGCCCTGTGGGGTCCCAGCTGCCCCTTCTGCTGCCGAGGAGTCCAACTCTGACCTCCGCCTCTTGGACCTCCCCCCGGCAGCTGCGGCCTGGGACGCGGCACCGGACTCCTCACTCCCCGACGAGATCACAACCTGGGAGGGGAGCCGGGCCTTGCGTCTCCGGCTGGTGGTGCGATCCCCGCCGCTGTGCTCCACAGCACCTTCTCCGCCCTCTTCATCAGTTGACGCTGCAGACAGGGAGAAATTAAACACAGGCATCAGGGCACTGTACAATGGACACATACACACATGACAGTTGCACATGAGTGGCATTGGCAAACCTCAGACATGGCATCACAATCGGCAACACACATGTCATTTCAACTTGCACACATGAGCCATACCACAGCCACATCCCAACTGCCAGCACCATCCATACACATACAACAGCATGAGCAGGCAAAGGTGAGCCAGACATCACATGCAACACAGGGAGTGCACTACACATGCACGCACACCACCACACTTGCATGCATGTGTATACCTCAGCCAACTGTTGCAATGTTCCGATGGGCATCCATGTCACATCTGCCAATCAGGCTTCCACATCCCGCTGTCACATGCATCCATGTTGCATCACTGTTGCACCCTTGTCAAATACACACACATGCACATGTACACAGTGCTGATACATGCAGCTGAAAACAACATACATGTGTGACATTACGAACATGCCCACTTACATACACATTCATCCAAACATGTGTGCCCACACAACTGCATTTGGCATGCAAGCCTACACACACAAGCACCATCTATGTCTCACACATGACAGCCCTCGCATGTGTTAGCCTCACAGCCCTGTACACCCCCACCCATACTCGACCCCATACAAACAGATGTGCAACTGGCACACTACTGGCACATCACCACACGCACAGCTTACAATCATGATGCATGTACACTTACCGCTCGACTCCAGACGAGTCTGCCTCTCAAGGACCTGGACGTGGAGCGCTGGGGATATGCGTTCCAGGACCCTCATATGATCTTCCGACAAGTGGCTCCGGCGCCCCTTAGCATCCGCTGCCTTCAAGAGGCGCCGGGCCTTGTTCAGGGTCCTGGACCTGAAGTCCTCCCAGCGCTTCTTGACATGTTGGAAGTCGCGGACTGCCACCCCCTCCGTGTTGATGGCAGTCATGATGTCCGTCCAGATCCGAGCCCGTCCTTCCTTGTCGGCGCGCACACTTCCGTAGAGGGCATCATACTGCCCCAGGACTTTCTCCACCAGGACACCAACTTCCCTGGCACTGAAGCTGGTGCCCCTCTGCCTCTCTGGCCGGGGGTTGTCAGTGGTGCCAGATGTTGCAGTGCCCAACATGACAACCCCAGAGGCAGGAGTGGGTGGGCAACTGGGTCCTGGGGCTGGGCTGTGGAGCAATGGAATCCCAGTCGGGAGTCTTCGGTTCCAGCAGGGGTGGTCACAGCAACAGCACCCCTGGCTGATGTGCAGGCAGCAAATGGCAGGGCACGTGGGCAGCAGGCAGTCAGGCAGCAGCAGATGGCAGGTGGGAGCGTGCTCGGGGCTCTGGGTGGCAGTAATTCGGCCTTCTGGGCAGGAGCGTGGTCTTCCGTGTGCTTACGCGTGGCCAGCTTGATACGGAGTGATTTGGCATGTGAAAATCCTGCATGTCTGCGTGTGAATCGAGGAAAGGGCCTTAGCGCGTATGCACGTCAGCACGCATATGCGATTTCATTGGACCAAAGGCCCTTAGCGCGTAAGCGCGTCTGTGACGTGACGCGCGCGGGTGTTTCCCTCATTACACGTGATGACATCGCACATGTGGATTTCCACCAATCGCGTGTGGAACTTCCTGCGCACCCCAGAAATACACGTACCCAGGCCAATCGCGTGTACGCTCACTTCACTCCGATTACACGCAATGACACTTGGACGTGCAGTTTTACCCCCCGTGCTCGCATATGCGATTTCATTGGCCCAAAGGCCACCATGCGCAGCTGTGACGTCACGCGCATGGCCGTAGAGAATGGCGCGTGTAAAAATGAAGAGATACATGTCCGAGTGTCAAAGCGCGTAATTGGTGGAAATGGCCTCACCGCGTATGCGCGTCTGTGACGGGTGTATAAAAGGTACGTGTAGAACGCCATTTCCTTGTACGTGCTTTTCGTGGAGAGCGAGTGGGTGAAATCTGTACTTCTTGTCGGTTCACACACGATTTACTTCACTGCGTTTCCAGTTCGTACTCCCTGTTACCTCTGACAGCTTTTTCTCTTTTCCTCTTTTTCCTGGGCCTGTTTCCTCAAACAGCGTTCCCTTCTACTGTTGTCCTGTCTCCTCAGACAGCGTACAATTCTTCTTTTGGTGGGGGTGTTGCCAACGCACACACGCGCATATTTTTCACGCTTTTGTTCCTTGCAGACGGTGAGTCGCGCATGCATTTAACATCTGTGCTTGCCCCGTGTGTCGCGTACCCCTTCAGAGGTCATTCTAGGCTGCGTGTGACAGCATACGTTCATTCTTGTGTTTCTGGGTGCCACAGCGTAGTGCAGGTTTATTTTTCCACGCACGTGGTCTAGGAGGGGTTGCGTGCACCTTACTTTGCTTTTTTGGGGTGCCTGTGCGTTGCGTGACCCGTAATCTTTCCCCAGGGGTGACATACAACCTTGCTCAAGCACTAGGGTACGATTACCATCTGGTACCCAACCCCTTTGACCCCCAATTGCCCAGGACAATAGTTCACATCGACTCCCATACGCACAATAACATCAGTGCCATGGCTGGGAGGTGAAGAAGCCGTAAGGGTGGCAAAGGTGGCCGAGCCCCAAGTGGTGGCCATGGTGGATCCAGTAGGGGATGTGGCCGTGACTTGCAAGGTGCCCCTAGCCCCCCATGTGTGGAGGAGCAGTCAGGGACACCCATGCCCCCCCCCCTGGTTGAGGTTACTGTGGCTGACACCATCCATGCTCAGCCCTTGTTGGACCAGCCCACTGTGGAACCAGACCTGGCACAGGGTGACTCCATGGCTGACTTCGAGGTCAGCAGGTCTAGGCCACGTGTGCCGGTGCACGTTGGTGTCATCAGGCCACGTGGATCAGGGGCAGCTAGGTCATCTGCTGCCCCGCGTAGGCAGGCTGGGGAGGCTGCAGGGGCAGCTGCGGCTCCATCCACCCCACCTCTCACACACCCATCCAGGACAGTGTCGGTCCAAGTCCATCATGCTGACATTCCCCCTGACACCATCACACTTGATCTAATGCCTGCACCAACTCCCATGCTGAGTGTGCAATCTCACGCTCCTGCCCCTAGTGTCCAGAGCGGCGTAGGACACTCAGGATCCCCACCACATTCCAAGCGGAAGAGGAAGAGTGCTCGTCCAGTAGAGGCTGATGCCCCAGACACGGCTACACAGTCCGGCCCGTCAAGGAAGCCCAGCTTCAATGCGGCCGAACTGAATGCACTTGTAGAGTATGTGTACGCACATGACCGCGAAATGGTGATTGTTGCAGGATCCAAGACCACACCTGCACAACGTCAGGCACACTGGCAGACCATTGCGGACATCATAAGTGCCCTTGGAATCGTGAGGCGCACAGCTAATGAATGCTACAAGCGCTGGAATGACCTGAAGCGCAGGGCAAAGAATAAGCTGGCCTCAAGTCATGCCGCAACTCTAGTGACTGGAGGTGGGTCTCCAACAGACGACATAGAACTCACTCCACATGAGCAGGTTGCTGGGACCTACGTCACGGAGGAACAGATCCAAGGCGTGGGAAAACTGGCAGATTACGAGAAATTGTCCGGTGGATGCACATGCATGTATGTGTCATCCATTTGCATGGTTTGTGTAGGAGGGCTTCTGTTTGGGTGCCAGGGGAGGGTGTGTGTGCCTGAGTGGTTCGGCTCACCCATGTGCCTCTTCCTATACATTCTTGGCACCAGCATTTGGGTATAGCAGCATCCCTTTGGCCAACATTAGACATCCAGCCCAACACCACGCCAGTTGCCCTTGGAGTGTCATCTTGCCACAACACTGTTGCTTATTTACATCTGTTTATTCAGGTAGATTGTTTGCATACCACCACTTTTACTCGGGATTTCTCAGTCCTATTGTCACATGTCTGACATGGCTATGGTACAGTGGACTGGCTCAGTTTCCTGGCCATGATTAGTTTAGACATGTCCCTGTGCTATAGGACCATTTTTGACTGGCAGCTGCAGGTTAAACATTTGAACCATTACAATGAAAATAATCAATCATATGAGCAAACTGGACTGAATGAACAATTGGTGACCTCCTCTCCCTCTTCACTTCATGGCTAGGGTACATGCCATCTGTGTGATGGCATGTGTATTTGACCTGCCAATCACTGGACAATGTGTGATGCCACTGCTAGGCAGCATGCAGCAAATGTGTTCATCTTCCATCTTGGTGTCATCAATGTGTGCCATCTGCCTCCCCATCACACGCAGTGACTGTGCATGCATGGGAGTGTTTTAGTCATGTGGGACATGTGTCAATCAAGTACTGTTTCTGTAGCCTCTCAGCCCTAATTGTGTGCCATAGTGCTAATGCCTGTTTCCATTTGTTTTCTTTTATGTCTTTACAGGGGAAGACGCACTTGATACTGCTGGGGTTGTGGAGATGGTGCAGACCCAGGAGGGGTCTGAGGGCCGACCGACCACCAGTGAGGGACGTGGTGTGGTGGTGGGTGAGAACCCACAACTGCTGCAGGTCGTGCTCTCAAGGGGTGTCTCTGGCTGCACCTCCCCCGAGCTGTATTCAGGTGTTGATTCAGATGATGAGACCTACGTGCCGTTGCAGGTGAGTGTTCCTGGGAGGGATTCTGTTCTGTCCGACCCACCTACACCAGGGTTAGAACCCTCAATGGGGATGTCAGTGTTGGCAGGTACGCCTTTGGTGGTTACGGAGGCAGGGTCACACTCCGCGACATCTGATCCTGTTCCTGGGCCAGCAGATCAGAGGGGGAATGCAGTCCTGCAGCCTCAGGCAGTGCTGGCACAGCAAGGCGCAGTTCGCCTTGCCCCAGACAGGTGTGGTGCCCGCCGACGTGATGGCCGTACGCCACCTGTCAATACCACATGGGAGCAATCCATTTATGGTATGGCAACCCAACAGGCAGCATCATCAGAGATGATGGCTCAGGCCATGGATAGGGTGGCCACTTCCATTGTCACCCCCGAAAGGCTGATGGAGCGACTACAGCAGGCAACCGACTCCATCTGCCAGTCACACAGGGAGGACATGTTGGCGTCTGACAGGGAATGGCGGGCGGCACTGGCGACTCTGCAGGAAGCCATCTCCATAGAGTCCCAGGGCCACAGGGAAGCCCTGAGGCTGGAACTCCTTCACCTCAGGACAACTCTTGTTGAGCTTGAGGCTTCAACAAACCGAAGGACAGAACAGCAGCTGGATCGTCTCACCCGTAGGCTCTCAACTGAGATGCGGGCATCCCGTGAGTTGTTGCATGGGGACCTCTGCACACTTATCCTCCAGAACGAGACCTACCACACCCGCATGCTTGCAGCCATGGAAGAACATACTAGGGCTTTGCGTGGGCTGCCTCCCATAGTGCCACCACCTCCTGATGCAGCTGCAGAGGGTGAGGATAGCGACAGCAGTGATACTCCCACAATAGGGTAGTCGTTTAGGCCATGAGCCCATGGAGGTGTTTTTTTTTTCCGCAAGATCCACACAGGTGGGTTTTGGTGTGCACCCTGTCCTCGGACCTCCTGGCTTGCCTCCCCCAACCCCCCATCTGGGCCCATTAATGGCCATTTTTGATTTTTTTTTTTTGGGACAGTGTGTTGCCTTCTGTGGCTCCTGTGGGCATACGCTGCATTGTGGCTGGGCACATGCAGGCTTGTCATGGATTTGGTTCAGAGGCTTGGGTTTTTGTCACACACACCCCTCCTGCTTCCCGTTTCCATGGGCTTGCAAAGGGTGTGCCCAAGTGACTTTGACGTACATGGTGACATTGGACTCCCATGACCTGTGTTGGCAGTCTGTAGTCAATACTGTGTATACATTCATAGTGCATATTGTTGTTGTATTGTGCACTGCATGGTGTATTGATGTGTGCCTCTGCACCCATCTCATCCTCCATATTTGCAGGTCCATTCCTCATGTCTTTACAATGCGCTCCACCTTGGAACTGGAGTCCATGTTGTAAGCAGTGCACCTACACTCTTGCGTGGCGCTAACACTGTATACTTGGAAGTGTTCTGAGGGCTGTCATCATCAGGAGGTGAGGCTAGCTCATTTTTAAGTCTGTAATGTCATGTTTAAGGTAGGTTGGAGGTTGTGTAGGTGATTGGTATTCTTGGTAAGTATTTGGTAATGTGGGTTGTAGGTCCTGCATTACTGTGAGCATTTCATGTGTGGACATGTTTCCATTAGGGACACTGTAGCTGGTGACACTTGCGGCATGTTGTGGGGATTAATTTCTTTCCTCTCACATTGCATGACATGCCATGGTGTATTGTGTGGCCGTGCCGGGGAGGGGGTGGGTGACATGGCACTGTTTTCATGTAGTATTTTGCGAGTGGGTATTCATTTCTGCAGCATGGAAGTGTCTTTTCATGACACTGCATTGGTGGTGTTTGTGTAGGTAGGGATGCACACATTGTGACACTTCCACATGAACAATCTCAGGCTGCTATGGTTCTGACAGTTGACAGTCCCTTTGTTCGTCTTAATTGTCAGGTCGAGTCATCATTGCTTATCAGATGGTATGTGCCAGGCCTGTGTGCACTCCACTGGGGTGTGATTTCTATGTGAAGTAATTAGCCACCAGCTGCGTACGGGCTGCCTCACCCCGTGCCCTCTCCCCTCCCATGCGCAGCGGCTGTGCATGTGGTTGGGGATGTGGGGGCACCACCATGTCCACAGCCAGGCCACGGCATGTTGCAACATTGTGCAGTACACATGCTGCCACTATGATCCGCCACACTACTGGGGGCGCATATAACAGCTGCCCGCCAGTACGGTCAAGGGAGCGAAAGCGTGACTTGAGCACTCCGAATGTGCGCTCCACTATGCCCCGGGTTGCAATATGGGCTGTGTTGTATCTTACCTCTGGAGGCGTGATGGGGTTCCGAATTGGCATCATCATGTGGGGGCTCAGAGGGTAGGCACTGTCCCCTGGTGAGGAGGTGATGGGTATCATTAGTGGGGTAGTGACATAACTCTGCATCTGACATGCATGCATGGCAGTGGCATTCATACTCACCAAGCAGCCATGTATCGACATGCCGCCCAGCTTCTAGGTCCCGGCTTAGGGTAGACATTCGGTAAATGAAGCTGTCGTGGGTGGACCCTGGATAGTTGGCATATACTGAGGTGATGATTCCCTTAGCATTACATACTACCTGCACGTTGATGGAATGCCAGTGCTTGCGGTTCCTATAGATGTGCTCAGATGCCCTGGGGGGACGTAGTGCCACATGGGTGCAGTCAATGGCACCTAGCACTTTTGGGAATTGTGCCACACCGTAGAAATCGAGGGTGGCAGCCTGCCTTTCTGCAGGTGTCCTGGGCAGGTATATGTGCCTACGGACTGATGGGCTGTTAGGGAGAATTCTCTGTTTAGGCTGAATTTCCTAACCTAGTGAGTCCCCCAGCAGCTTTGCTGGATTTCTGGAGTTTGTTTTTTTCCAGTCTGCCAAGAGTGAGACTCTTTTTCTCCCAGCGTAGGCTGAGCAGAAGCAAGCTGAGTTAAGACTCAGGGAAATAGAACTTAATCACAAGTTAGAGATGAAAAAGTTGTCTATGGAAAATGCTTCTCTCTCCTCTGGTTCCCTAGGAGCTCCAGTCCCAAAAGACCCCGGATGCCGAAGGAATTAGTGGGTATGTATGAACAGAGTTTAGATGTGTTGGATTGGTTAAAACTGTTTGAATACAATCATGGGCTCCAGGACATCACCGGGAATGATTTACTTCCCTGGTTGTTCTCTAGGCTCCCCCCTGTTGCGACTGATGTGGTAATGGAGTTGGGGGAGGCGGATAAGACGGATTACGAAAGTGTGAAACTAGCTTTGATAGCTAGATTTGGGAAGACCCCTTCCCAGTATCTTAAGAGGTTTAGAACCCTCAAAAAGCATGATGGTACCCCTTGGGCTACCTGGGTGAGTGAAGGGTTGAAAAACTTAGAGGGATGGATTAAGAGTTACAAAGTGAACACTTATGAGGGATGAAGAATCTTTTTATGTTGGAGTCTATTTATGATGCCTGTTCTCCTGAGCTCAGACAGCACTTGGCTGATTCGAAGGAATTGGATTCCCGGAAGCTAGCTAAGGCTGCTGACTTATGGGTTGCCAACAGGGCTACTCATAAGGATTCTGGGGCAACTCCGAAAAAAGGATGAGGGAAAACAGCCTAAAAAAGTCTCAAAAAAGAATTCTAATAACTCAAATTCCAAATAGGGCCCCAAACAAATCAGAAGGGTAAGCCACAAGGAAAACCACAGCAGAATAGTGTGTCTTCTGGTGCCAAACCGGAAGGAGGTCAGAACAAGCCACCATTCCAGAAAGCATTCGGTAAATGCTTTGTTTGTGGCTCGACTGACCACGTGAAAGGAGATCCCAGATGTAAGGGTTAACCTTCAGGGGTCCAGCTTGTCTCCTTAGCCTTCGCTCCAGAGGAGGAAGTCCAAATGGCAAGTGGAAACTTTCTACTGCTAGCTGACAAACCCATTGGAGTCTCAGCCAGTGTTTCTTTAGTATCTCTGGGGTTGTGGGAACAACAGAATTTAGATGTCTATAATTCTATCCCCGATAATACTAAAGAGTATTATAAGGACAGTGTCCAGGTGAATGGTCAGGAGACTCCTGACATTAGGGACACTGGGGCCAGCATAACTGTGGTGGATAAATCATTTTTTCAGGCTGAGGATGTTGCTAAGGCACCCAAACGCCTCACCAAGTTAGCTGGAGGGCCTGTGCAGATGCTTCCCCAATTACCAGTTCTCATCCAGTGTAACAACATGACTGTGAAGATACCTGTCAGCATACAGAGTGAGGTACCAGGATGCGTACTGTTGTATCGCATACTCCCATACCTCCTAGTAAACAGTTACAGGAGCTAACCAGACCCGCAAGAGAGAGGACCATGCGCGGTACTCACCAGGAGATGATGAAGAAAGAAATCACTCCTGCTCCACTGGAATTGTCGGCGGCTGTCTCCAAGAAATCAGAAGCGAAAGGGAAACCTAAGACTTCTATCCCGAAACCAGCAGCCGGCATTACAGTGCAGCCAACACTGACTTCCCCGCGGTTGTCCAAAGTTACACCCGTAACTCCACCTCCAGTCGAGGCTGAGAGGGAGGTACAACCCTGTGTGGTAGAATTAGACTCTGAGGAAGAGCTAATGGAAGGCCAGGAACTCATTGGAGATCTGGATCCTGTTGACCATCCTGAGCTGCAGTCTTTACTGGCAGAAGGTGGACCCAGCAGGGCAGACTTCAGTAAGGAACAGAGAGAATGTACAACTCTGGAAGGTCTTCGCCACCAGGCAGAAGCTCAGGCTGAAGGGCAAGAGTCTGGGAAATACAGGTTGCACTGGGAAGATGGCCTCTTCTACAGTGAACCGACCAAGTGCACCTGGAGACTACAAACGACTTGTAATACCCCAAGAGAACATACCACAGTTCTTGCAGTTAGCCCACGAGATTCCTTTGGCTGGTCACTTGAGTTTCAAGAAGACTAAGGAAAGGCTCTCTCTCTACTTCTATTGGCCGAAGATGGGGGCCGAAGTGGAAAAACACTGCAGGAGCTGCCACACTTGCCAGACCTCTGGTAGGTTGGCTCCAAGAATGTGGCACCTTTAGTGCCTCTCCCAGTTGTGGGAGTCCCATTTGAGAGAGTAGGGATTGACATTGTTGGTCCCCTTGATCCTCCAACCACCTCAGGCAACAGGTTTATACTTGTTGTAGTAGACCATGCTACTAGGTATCCTGAGGCAATTCCTATGAGGACTGTTACAGCTGTGGCTGTGGCTAAGGCCCTCCTTGGTATTTTTACTAGGGTCGGGTTTCCTAAGGAAGTAATCTCTGACAGGGGGTCAAACTTTATGTCCCACTACATGAAAGCCATGTGGAAAACCTGTGGAGTTACTTACAAGTTCTCAACAGCTTACCACCCACAAACCAATGGGTTAGTAGAACGGTTCAACCGAACCATGAAGAGCATGATAAGTGCTTTAGAAGAACCCCTTAAGCGCAAGTGGGACCTTCTACTGCCATGCCTTCTCTTTGCTTATAGAGAAGTCCCTCAGGAGGGAGTAGGTTACTCTCCCTTCGAGCTTCTCTATGGTCATCCCGTCAGAGGTCCATTGGCCCTGATTAAGGAGGGGTTGGAGAGTGCTCCTTCCCCCAAGCCAGTCAGAGTGACTGACTACGTGATAGGTCTACGGAGGAGAATGTCGCACATAATGACGGAAGCAAGCGATAACTTGAAAGCTGGACAAGCATTGGTCAAGCACTGGCACGATCAAAAGGCTAACATGGTTAAGTTCGCTCAAGACCAGCTCGTTCTCGTTTTGATCCCAACAAGGCAGAGGGCCTTGCAAGACAAGTGGATGGGACCCTTCAGAGTTGTGGGTAAACTCGGAGAGGTCAACTATCTGGTGGACTTTAGCAATCCCAAGGAGGCTCCGACAGTCTTTCACACCAACCGACTCAAAGCGTATGTCTCAAGACCTGATGTAGGAGCGTTGCTTCTAGCATCATCCGAGGAAGAAGAAGAGAGTGAAGCTCTTCCGGATCTCCTCAAAGGCTTACCTTTAGACGAAAAAATTGAAGGAGTAAATCTCTCCTCCAATCTGACACCCGAGCAACAAGAAGAGTGCAAATCTATATTGAATCAGTTTGCCTCTCTGTTCTCGCTTTCACCAGGCTTGACCCCTTGGGGCCAGCACGACATACTCACTGGTGGCTGTCTGCCGGTCAAAAGCAGAGGATACAGAATGTCAGAAAATGTACAAACCCACATCAAAGGTGAGGTCAGCAAGATGCTCGATCTCGGGGTAATAGAGCCCTCTACTAGTCCATGGTCTAGCCCAGTTGTGTTAGTACCAAAGGCCGGATCTAAAGAGCTTAGATTCTGCGTGGATTATAGAGCTCTTGATGCCGTCACCAAGACTGATGCCCACCCTTTGCCAAGACCAGATGAGTTGCTGGATAAACTTGGCGCCACCAAGTTCCTCAGCACATTTGACTTGACGTCAGGCTATTGGCAAATAGCCCTGACAGACCATGCCAAGGAGAAAACTGGATTTTCTACCCCCGTTGGCTTATACCAGTTTAAGGTAATGCCTTTCGGATTGAAGAATGCACCTGCTATGTTTCAATGGATGGTAAACCAGGTTCTGAATGGGATGGAGGACTTCTGCATGGCATACTTGGATGACATTGCAGTGTTCAGCAATTCCTGGGAAGAACATGTAACCCACCTGAGAGATGTTTTGCAGGCTCTTGGACGAGCCAATCTGACCATAAAGGCGAGTAAATGCCAAATTGGACAGAGTAAGGTAGTCTATCTTGGACATGAGGTAGGAGGTGGAGAAATAAGGCCTTTGTTCAGTAAGATTGAAGCTGTGCAAAATTGGACAACACCTACTACTCAAACCCAAGTGAGAGCCTTCCTAGGCCTCACTGGGTACTACAGGAATTTCATAGAGAACTATGGGACCATAGCTTCTCCACTGAATGTCATCTCCTCGCCCAAATTCCCTAAAAAGGTTAGATGGAACGAGGAGTGCAATCAGGCTTTTGAAAACCTGAAAAAGGCTCTTTGCCAAGCCCCAGTACTCAGAGCTCCTGATTACCGCCAACACTTCATTGTGCAGACAGATGCTTCAAATGTAGGAATAGGTGCCGTACTCAGACAACTGGATGGGAAAGGTAGGGAGCACCCTGTTTGCTTCATCAGCCGCAAGCTGAAGGATCCTGAAACAAGGTGGGCAACAATCAAAAGAGAGTGCTTTGCTATCGTGTGGGCTCTGAAGAAGTTTAGGCCCTACTTGTATGGTTCTACTTTTGTCATTCAGACTGACCACCAACCCTTGAGATGGTTAATGCAAATGAAAGGGGAAAACCCAAAACTATTGAGATGGTCGATATGCCTGCAAGGGTTTGATTTCACCATTGAGCACAGGTCAGGGTGTCACCACCAAAATGCTGATGGTCTCTCTAGGATATATGTCATCGACTAGAGGTATGAGATTCATCCAGGAGTGGATTAAATCCTCCTGTCCCTTAGTCTGGGGGGGGGGCGAGTGTTAGGGAGAATTCTCTGTTTAGGCTGAATTTCCTAACCTAGTGAGTCCCCCAGCAGCTTTGCTGGATTTATGGAGTTTGTTTTTTTCCATCCTGCCAAGAGTGAGACTCTTTTTCTCCCACTCTTGGACATGAATGTGTGTAATTCCTTTGAACGTCAATGTGTTCTATGGGCTATGGGGTCTTTTACTCCATAGGGTCTCATATGTTTTTCTATGTGTGTTACACCGCACCCTACGTGCCGTAACACTGGGGCGTCCTAGCGGACCTCCAGCATAGACTCCATACCCGGGGACTGACTACTGTGTCCCCGGGCATGTAAAGTCACCAATGGCTTTACTAGACCTAAATTTACTAACAGAACTAGTACAAACCATCCTATTGTGGACGTACTAGTAGGGGTAATTCGATTACTCCTGGGTCTGTTATTCGAGGGGGCACTGTCCTGTCCCCCCTCGTCGAATTTTGGCTGGTGGCAGTGGAAACTACTTGTTATATTCGACCCCGAATATAACCCTATGGGATTCTTCCCATTGTTAGAGATTGATACTGTTTCTCATTAATCTCTAACATACCACCGGTCTACTTATCTTAAATAAGTCTATCGGATGATATTTTCTGCCAGAACTCGGTTTTTAAATGGCGTCTGTGTTCGTCTCTGTGACTCCTAAACCAAATATCGAGCCCTTTATTCCACTTTTGGCGTGCTCTGTACAGAGACCCTCCATTGTGGTGCCATTCTGTCTGGGTTACCACAGGGGTGTGGGAGGGGGTTTAGGCACCCTGGACCGAGTTGCCTTGCCAACTCCGGTCGCACTCTGGTGTGATTGGCCCAAGTGGTGAGTGGGGGCCTGGTGGAGGCTGCCCCTGCACTGCTGGGGGGTGGGGGTGATGGGAGACATGAGTGGGGGCCTGGTGGAGGCTGCCCCTGCACTGCTGGGGGGGTGGGGGTGATGGGAGACATGCGTGGGGGCCTGGTGGAGGCTGCCCCTGGTGGCTGGGGGGTGGGGGTGCAGGGAGACATGAGTTGGAAATGAGTGGGGGCCTGATGGAGGCTGCCCCTGGTGGCTGGGGGGTGGGGGTGCAGGGGGACATGAGTGGGGGCCTGGTGGAGGCTGCCCCTGGTGGCTGGGGGTGGGGGTGCAGGTGGACATGTGTGTGAGCCTGCTGGAGGCTGCCCCTGGTGGCTGGGGGGTGGGGGTGCAGGGGGACATGTGTGGGAGCCTGGTGGAGGCTGCCCCTGCACTGCTGGGGGGTGGGGGTGGTGGTAGACATGAGTGGGGGCCTAGTGGAGGCTGCCCCTGCACTGCTGGGGGGTGGGGGTGATGGGAGACATGAGTAGGGGCCTGGAGGTGGCTGCCCCTGCACTGCTGGGGGGTGGGGTGGTGGTAGACATGAGTGGGGGCCTGGTGGAGCCTGCCCCTGCACTGCTGGGGGGTGGGGGTGATATGGGACATGAATGGGGGCCTGGTGGAGGCTGCCCCTGGTGGCTGGGGGGTGGTGGTGCAGGGGGACATGTATGGGAGACTGGTGGAGGCTGCCGCTGGTGGCTGGGGGGTGGGGGGGGTGGTAGACATGGGTGGGGCCTGGTGGAGGCTGCCCTTGCAATGCTGGGGGGTGGGGGTGATGGGAGACATGAGTGGGGGCCTGGTGGAGGCTTCCCCTGGTGGCTGGGGGGTGGGGGTGCAGGGGGACATGAGTGGGGGCCTGGTGGAGGCTGCCCCTGGTGGCTGGGGGTGGGGGTGCAGGGGGACATGTGTGGGAGCCTGGTGGAGGCTGCCCCTGGTGGCTGGGGGGGTGGGGGTGCAGGGGGACATGAGTGGGGGCCTGGTGGAGGCTGCCCCTGGTGGCTGGGGGGTGAGGGTGCAGGGGGCATGTGTGGGAGCCTGGTGGAGGCTGCCCCTGGTAGCTGGGGGTGCAGGGGGACATGTGTGGGAGCCTGGTGGAGGCTGCCCCTGCACTGCTGGGGGGTGGAGGTGGTGGTAGACATGAGTGGGGGCCTGGTGGAGGCTGCCCCTGCACTGCTGGGGGGTGGGGGTGATGGGAGACATGAGTGGGGGCCTGGTGGAGGCTGCCTCTGCACTGCTGGGGGTGGGGGTGATGGGAGACATGAGTGGGGGCCTGGTGGATGCTGCCCCTGCACTGCTGGGGGGTGGGGGTGATAGGGGACATGAGTGGGGGCCTGGTGGAGGCTTGGGGGGTGGGGGTGATGGGAGACATGTGTTGGTGATCAGTAGTGCAAGGTGATATGTGGGTTGGCTGGTGGGCATGGCCATGGTGGATGGGTTGCCTGTGGGACATGAGCAGGGGTGCAGGGTAGTACCCTGTGGTGTGGGCTGCCTGCAGGGGCCGTGGAGGGTGTAGAGGGAACACCTGGGAGGACCCACATGGCCAAATCACGTGTAGCATTCCCCGGCACCACCGAAATACATGTACCCTGATGAAATTGCGTGTGAATCTTCCTGCGCACCTCGGAATACACGTACCCAGGGCAATCGCGTGTGGAACTTCCCGCGCACCCCGAAGTACACGTACCCAGGCCAATCGCGTGTGGAACTTCCCGCGCACCCCCACCTACCCAGGCCAATTGCGTGTGGAACTTCCCGCGCACCCCATAGTACACGTACCCAGGCCAATCGCGTGTGGATCTTCCCGCGCACCCTGAAGTACATATACCCAGGCCAATCGCGTGTGGAACTTCCCGCGCACCCCCACCTACCCAGGCCAATCGCGTGTGGAACTTCCCGCGCACCCCGAAGTACACGTACCCAGGCCAATCGCTTGTGGAACTTCCCGCGCACCCCCACTTACCCAGGCCAATCGCATGTGGAACTTCCCACGCACCCCCTAGTACACGTACCCAGGCTAATCACGTGTGGAACTTCCCGCGCACCCCGAAGTACACGTACCCAGGCCAATCACGTGTGGAACTTCCCGCGCTGCCCCTAGTACACGTACCCAGGCTAATCGTGTGTGGAACTTCCCGTGCACCCCGAAGTGCACGTACCCAGGCCAATCGCATGTGGAACTTCCCGCGCACCCCCACCTACCCAGGCCAATCGCGTGTGGAACTTCCCGCGCACCCCGAAGTACATGTACCGAGGCCAATCGCGTGTGGAACTTCCCGTGCACCCCCACCTACCCAGGCCAATCGCGTGTGGAACTTCCCGCGCACCCCCTAGTACACGTACCCAGGCTAATCGCATGTGGAACTTACCACGCACCCCGAAGTACACATACCCAGGCCAATCGCGTGTGGAACTTCCCGCGCACCCCCACCTACCCAGGCCAATTGCATGTGGAACTTCCCGCGCACCCCGTAGTACACGTACCCAGGCTAATCGCGGGTGGAACTTCCCGCGCACCCCAAAGTACACGTACCCAGGCCAATTGCGTGTGGAACTTCCCGCGCACCCCAAAGTACACATACCCAGGCCAATCGCGTGTGGAACTTCCCGCGCACCCCCACCTACCCAGGCCAATTGCATGTGGAACTTCCCGCGCACCCCGTAGTACACGTACCCAGGCTAATTGCGGGTGGAACTTCCCGCGCACCCCGAAGTACACGTACCCAGGCCAATCGCTTGTGGAACTTCCCGCGCACCCGAAGTACACGTACCCAGGCCAATCGCGTGTGGAACTTCCCGCGCTGCCCCTAGTACACGTACCCAGGCTAATCGTGTGTGGAACTTCCCGTGCACCCCGAAGTACACGTACCCAGGCCAATCGCATGTGGAACTTCCCGCGCACCCCCACCTACCCAGGCCAATCGCGTGTGGAACTTCCCGTGCACCCCGAAGTACATGTACCGAGGCCAATCGCGTGTGGAACTTCCCGCGCACCCCCACCTATCCAGGGCAATCGCGTGTGGAACTTCCCGCGCACCCCCTAGTACACGTACCCAGGCTAATCGCGTGTGGAACTTCCCGCGCACCCCGAAGTACACGTACCCAGGCCAATCGCGTGTGGAACTTCCCGCGCACCCCAAAGTACACATACCCAGGCCAATCGCGTGTGGAACTTCCCGCGCACCCCCACCTACCCAGGCCAATTGCATGTGGAACTTCCCGCGCACCCCGTAGTACACGTACCCAGGCTAATCGCGGGTGGAACTTCCCGTGCACCCCGAAGTACACGTACCCAGGCCAATTGCGTGTGGAACTTCCCGCGCACCCCAAAGTACACATACCCAGGCCAATCGCGTGTGGAACTTCCCGCGCACCCCCACCTACCCAGGCCAATTGCATGTGGAACTTCCCGCGCACCCCGTAGTACACGTACCCAGGCTAATTGCGGGTGGAACTTCCCGCGCACCCCGAAGTACACGTACCCAGGCCAATCGCGTGTGGAACTTCCAGCGCACCCCCACCTACCTAGGCCAATTGCATGTGGAACTTCCCGCGCACCCCGTAGTACACGTACCCAGGCTAATCACGGGTGGAACTTCCCGCGCACCCCGAAGTACACGTACCCAGGCCAATTGCGTGTGGAACTTCCCGCGCACCCAGGAACACGCGCACACGCTATTTTTCACACAGCGGGTGTCCGTGTTTGTTGGTGCCCCTTTGCACCTCATTTGTCCTAGAGGGCCACTGTATAGCCCATTCATCATGGCTGTATATGGGTGCTTTTTGTTGGCGCACATTTTTTTCAGTCGCAGGGGCACTACCGCCTGCTTTCTTGTGGCGTACTTGTTTGGCCCTGTGCACGTCTTTGACCGTGCGGTGGTTTGCCCTATTCGATTCCATGAATAAGGGTTGTAGGCGAGCGTGTGGGCCTTCCGCGCACTTGCCTCCTGTACTTCCCCCGTGACACCCATATTTTCACGCGTTGTTCCCCATTCCGAGTGTTACGCCCCGTGTTACGCCTACTTTTGTGATGTGTGCCGCGCTATGTGCGATTTCGCAGTGGCCGTGGCGCACGCTGTTGGATGACCTGTGCGCCGGCATGCGCGGCGCACATTTTTTGCGCACATCCAATGTTTTTCTCGCCACGGACTTCCATGAATCGCTGTGCGCTGGTTTCCCTGCGATTTTCGCACTTGCACTGCGATTTTCGCACGTTTTGGCCCCTCTGCTCGGGATATTTCGGCGCACATTATTTCCATGAATCAACCCCTTAATTTATTTAATAAAGTTATTTTTATGAACCTGGGACCTTTTCATAATATTCCTAAAATACTCCCTCACCATTTGGGACAAGAAACACAAAAGTAGAATCATGTTATCAATTTAAACATATGTAAATCATGCAATGTGAAATTCCATATTCAATGGAAAAATTATCAATACAATGGTGTCACACTTTAATATGCTACATTTTCTTGACTAGACTTTTTCAAACACACACTTCACAATATGCATATTTTGTTCACCCTGGGAACACATGTAACTTGGATAGAAGAATGCACGTGGGTACAGGATAAAGTTAATAACTTGTTAAAAACCAAATTGTGTCCGAACTTCTGTGACTAACGGGCCGATTCATGGAATAAATGTGCACCGAAAAGGGGAGCGCAAGCATGAAAATCATAGTGCAAGTGAATAAAATCGCAGTGCACGCGTGCCAAAGCCACGCACATCGATTCATGGAATTTAGTGCACGTGTAAATCCTGGGTTGTGCGCTAATATCGTGGGTGGCGCACGCGGGCGCCCACGTCATTAAATGGCGTGTGCTACTCGCACAGGGAGAGTGCACATAGCGCAGCGCACACAAGAAAAGTGGGCGGATCACGGGGCATAACATGTGGAATGGGAACAAATCGTGAAAATGTGGCCGTTACGGGGTGTCACGCCGCGCGCTCACTCGCGTGTGCCACTTACCTGTGGGGATCCGGGTTCTCGACCTCGGCAGACTTCTCCTTCATGGAGACTCTATCCGCGGTGGCGTCTTTTCCCACGCCGTTCCGTGGTCCATGGGCGCAGCCATCTTGCGTGTTCTGCGCATGCGCGGATCGTCAACGTTTGGTGTTCGCGCATGCGCAGTAACGCTGACTTGCGTTCCGGACCTCGCTTTGGTCCCGGACTCTAAAAGGGCCTTGCATGCACGGAGATAGCGCGTCTCAACGTGGTTTTTTCCGTGTACACACTGCTGGAGCCTGGTTTACTTTGCTTCAGTCTCTCCTGTTTTCCTTGCCAGTTTTGCCCTGCTCAGTCCTGTCCTCTTACCTTTCTCTCCCCCCTGCCTCCTGGTCCCTTTAGTTCCTGCTTTTCCTGCCTGGCCCTGTCCCTACTTCCTGGCCTTGGGGTTTGGAGGGGTTCTTCTTTGGGTTGCCTGTCTTGCCTTATTCCTTCCTTGTTGCCCGTCCCGAGTGAATTATTGGTCAGTCCTTCCTGTCCTTGCTGCCTGGCCTTCTCTTCTTCCTTGTGCCCTGCCGGTACCCGCTGCCTTCCAGGAAATTCCGAAGAACAGCCCATCTATCTACTGGTTTTAAGGACTCATTCGCCTTCTCTGTCAGTGGAAACACTGTCCCGATGTCACGTTAATGCAGAGAAGTGCCACCCTTGGCGTTGGGAGTTGGTTCAGCGCTATCCTGCCATTTATTGTCAGGAGGGTGTTGGGTTAACTTCCCGCGTTACAGCTTCATCGGCATCGTCGCTCCGACAGACTGGCTGCCTCGACTCCACGAACCCCGGGAAGAAAAGGTAACCAGCGATCCCGTGAAATCTCGCTTAACAGATTGAGACGCCTTTCCTCCAGTCTCGACATGGATGAAATGCAGGAACTACGAGAAGAAATGCGTGCCATGCGCCTTGAGATGACTACACTTCGCCAGGAGAACGACACTCTTCGACAAGCGATGGGCCGGGGTATGGGCGGACTATCACAACCAGCTCTACCGCCTGAGAACACCATGGCTTACACGACTCCCATGAAGTTTGATGGAGATCCGCGTCGAGTGGCAGAGTTCTGTACCCACTGTAGGATCCATTTTCAGTTTAGGTCCAGTCATTTCGCTCAAGACAAGGCCAAGATCGGATACATTCTAGGAAACCTGACGGGTAGCGCGCTTGCTTGGGCCGCACCTCTGGTCTCTACTAATAGCCCCCTGCTGGGTGATTTCACCGCTTTTGAGAAGGCCTTTTTGGATGTCTTTCAACCACCTAACTTGGCAGCCATGGCCCAGAACCAACTAATGGAGATCAAACAGGGATCAGGTGATATCATCCAGTATATCAGTCGGTTTCGACAACTGGCAACCGATTCCCAATGGCCCGAAATCACTCAGAAAACTTTATTCGTCGAGGCCTGCGAGAAGAATACAAGGACGAATTGTTGCACATTCCGGAGCCGGAAACATTGCCCGCATTGGTGGAACAAGTCTTACGCATCGACCACAGGTTAGCAGAAAGACGGAGTGAACGTCGCAGAATCGACAAGTACCGCCCAGTCCTACCTGTACAATCATCCGGGCCAGCTACCTCAACAGACGTGGGCCCAGAACCCATGCAGTTGGGTGCCATCCGAGGCCCGTTGTCTTAGGCAGAAAAATAAAATAAGACGGCAGCAAAACTTGTGTTTGTATTGCGGTGGTGTTGGCCATTTTCTAGGCACTTGCCCCCTACGTCCTTTGAGGAAGCAGGAAAGCTAACAGGCCCGTTGTGTGTTGTGAAGGCAGCGACGGGCCGTCTCCTTGAATCAGACCTTCAACCCATGAACGCGGCTCCTTTGTTGACCTTGGAAGTAGGTTTGGCTTGGCTAGGGAAGTGTACTAAGACCCAGGCCCTTCTGGATTGTGGTGCGTCAGGTAACTACATCGATGCCTCGTTCGCGATTTCCAAGGCAATCCGTCTACACCACAAAGAACGGCCTACTGTGGTAGAAGTAATCGACGGCTCTCCATTGTCTTCGGGTCCGGTGTGCCAACGGTCCGATCCCTTGTGGCTCTCTGTGGAAGGGCATCTCGAACAAATCTCGTTGGATGTCATCAAGTCTCCCTCTTTTCCGGTGGTGCTGGGCTTGCCTTGGTTGCTTTATCACAATCCCCAGGTCGATTGGACTGCTCGATCCCTGACATTCACTTCGGCACGTTGTCCTCAGGATTGTGGTCTTCACGATTCCTTCCCAGTGAAGTTGGAGTCTCTCAATCCTGTCAATATATCTGACCGTCTATGTGCCACTCAGTCGGTACCTCAGGAGTATGCCGGATACCTCAAGGTGTTCTCCAAGCCAGAGGACATTCCTTTAGCGCCTCATCGACACTTTGACTGCTCCATCGATATCCTGCCTGATGCTGTCATTCCCCACGGCAAGATCTATTCATTAACACAACTCGAAAAGGGAGTCTTACAGGAGTACATCAAGGATTGCCTCAACAAGGGCTACATCGTGCCATCAAAGTCTCCCGCTGGATTCCCGCTATTCTTTGTCAAGAAGAAAGTGGGTACTTTGCGCCCTTGTATCGACTTTCGCCAATTAAATGAGATCACAAGGAAAGACAGATACCCACTGCCACACATCCGGGACATCATCGAATCCTTGAAATCCACGCAGGTCTTCACCGAGTTAGATCTTAGAGGGGCCTATCACCTGGTGCGGATTAAGAAGGGGGATGAGTGGAAGACGGCCTTCAAGACACCTTTTGGTCACTACGAATACAGAGTGATGCCGTTTGGGCTCTGCAATGCCCCGGCCGTCTTCCAGCGGTTCATGGATGATATCTTTTCCGACCTTATTGGTATATCGGTATGGGTATACCTGGATGACATCCTGGTCTTCTCTGATACTCGCACTGCGCACATTGCGCACGTTCAGGAGGTACTCCGTAGGTTAACTGCCAATCACCTGTATACCAAGGCTGAGAAGTGTCGATTCCATCAGGAGAGTATGGAATTCCTGGGCTATGTAGTCAGCAGCACAGGAGTGCGGATGGACCCTGGGAAACTGCAAGCCATACAGGAATGGAAACAGCCACACGGGGTTAAGTCCTTACAAAGGTTCCTGGGCTTCGCTAATTTTTATTGACGCTTCATACCACGTTTCTCTCACCTTGCCAACATGTTAACCTGCCTGACCAGCACCAAAGTACCATTTATCTGGGACTCACAGGCTGAGGTGGCATTTCGGGAATTGAAGAAGTCTTTCATGTCGGCCCCTGTTTTGGTACATCCGGATGATGAAAAGCCATTTGTAGTCGAAACCGACGCCTCGGACTACGCAATTGGTGCGGTGTTACTACAGCAAGATCCAGTTACGAAAACTGAACACCCGGTGGCCTACTATTCTCGGAAATTGTCTGTGAGTGAAAGAAACTATGCTGTGATCGAAAAGGAATTACTGGCCATAAAAGCAGCATTCGAGGAATGGCGTCATCATTTGCTGGGTGGAAGGCATCCGGTGGAAGTTCGCACGGATCACCGTAATCTTCAATTTTTACGGTCTTTGCAATGCAGAACATCCCGGCATGCTCGTTGGGCCTTCTTCTTTTCGCAGTTTGATTTCACGGTCAAGTACATTCCGAGTTCCCAGAATGTGAAGGCTGACGCCCTGTCCCGGTCCCTGGAAAACAAAGTCGAAGGGGCCAAGGATCCAGAACCTTTGATTACTTCGAAGCATTTCCTGTCGATGGTGACTCCCCAGCTTCAACAGTTGTTAGAAGCCACTAGGACGGATCCCTCCAGGTCACAGATACTGCAACGCTCTGACATCAAAGAACGTGACGGCTTGTTGTTTTTAGGGGATCGTCTATACGTTCCCACCTTAAAGCTACAGAAGATCGTTCTGCCAAATTGTCACGATTCAGTCGTTTGTGGTCACCGAGGAGTTCGCACAACTCAAGAACTGGTCGCACGGCAATTCTGGTGGCCTGGATGGGCCACGCTGGTGAAGCTCTACGTGGATTCCTGTCCAGTATGTGCCCAGACTAAGATTCCGCGCAAGAAACCCGTTGGTCTTCTGAAACCTAACCCTACACCCCCGTACCCTTGGCATACCATTGCTACGGACTTCATCGTGGATTTACCGCTTTCGGGTGGTTACACGTGTATCATGGTAGTAGTGGACTGCTTCACCAAAATGGCTCACTTCCTGCCTTTTCCTAAACTACCCACCGCTTCCCAGATGGCACAACGTTTCCTTCACAAGGTGTATCGTCTCCATGGTCTTCCCGAGAAGATTCTGTCGGATCGTGGGTCTCAATTCATCTCTTCCTTTTGGGACCAACTGTGTCGGCATTTGGACATACAGCGTGCTCTGAGTTCTGGTTATCATCCCCAGACCAATGGGCAGACAGAACGTACCAACCAAACTCTTGAGCAGTATCTACGTTGTTACACCAATGCCACTCAAGACAACTGGTCAGAGTGGTTGGACACTGCGGAGGTGGCTTACAACAATGCTGTTCATTCTGCTACTGGACTCAGTCCCTTTTTCTGTTCTGCCGGATTACATCCCAAGCTACTACCTGCTCGTCCTATTTCTACCAGTACTGTTCCATCCACAGATGCCTTGGTGACTCAGATACGCGATCAACATCGTCTGGCAGCCGGTACCTTGGCAGTGGCACAGGCACGGATGAAGGAGCATGCTGACAGGAAACGAAGTTCTGAGCCTGACCTTCAAGTTGGTGACAGAGTATGGCTGTCCTCTAGGAATCTGCCGATACGCAATTTACCTGTGAAACTAGCCCTCCGCTTTTTTGGTCCCTTCCGCATTATTGGGCGGGTTTCCTCTGTAGCTTTTCGGTTGTCCCTACCCCGTTCTTGGAGGATCCATCCCGTTTTTCATGTCTCTCTTTTGAAGCCCTATGTACCTGATGTTCTGGAACGTTCCTGTTCCCGTCCTGCCCCGGTCTTGGTTCAGGGAGTTCCTGAGTTTGAAGTACAGGAGATTTGCGATTCACGGATTAGGCGTGGTGCATTGCAGTTTCTGGTCAGCTGGAAGGGCTATCCGGCTTGTGACCGCACTTGGGAACCGCGCTCCTTTGTGCATGCGCCGCGCCTGGTTCGGGACTTCTATCTCCGCTATCCCTGGAAGCCTGGTGCCCCGGGGTTGTCCGTGAGGGGGTATGGTGTCACGCCGCGCGCTCGCTCGCGTGTGCCACTTACCTGTGGGGATCCGGGTTCTCGACCTCGGCAGACTTCTCCTTCATGGAGACTCTATCCGCGGTGGCGTCTTTTCCCACGCCGTTCCGCGGTCCATGGGCGCAGCCATCTTGCGTGTTCTGCGCATGCGCGGATCGTCAACGTTTGGCGTTCGCGCATGCGCAGTAACGCTGACTTGCGTTCCGGACCTCGCTTTGGTCCCGACTCTAAAAGGGCCTTGCATGCACGGAGATAGCGCGTCTCAACGCGGTTTTTTCCGTGTACACGCTGCTGGAGCCTGGTTTCCTTTGCTTCAGTCTCTCCTGTTATCCTTGCCAGTTTTGCCCTGCTCAGTCCTGTCCTCTTACCTGTCTCTCCCCCCTGCCCCCTGGTCCCTTTAGTTCCTGGTTTTCCTGCCTGGCCCTGTCCCTACTTCCTGTCCTTGGGGTTTGGAGGGGTTCTTCTTTGGGTTGTCTGTCTTGCCTTATTCCTTCCTTGTTTCCCGTCCCGAGTGAATTATTGGTCAGTCCTTCCTGTCCTTGCTGCCTGGCCTTCTCTTCTTCCTTGTGCCCTGCCGGTACCCGCTGCCTTCCTGGAAATTCCGAAGAACAGCCCATCTATCTACTGGTGTTTAAGGACTCATTCGCCTTCTCTGTCAGTGGAAACACTGTCCCGATGTCACGTTAATGCAGAGAAGTGCCACCCGTGGCGTTGGGAGTTGGTTCAGCGCTATCCTGCCATTTATTGTCAGGAGGGTGTTGGGTTAACTTCCCGCGTTACAGCTTCATCGGCATCGTCGCTCCGACAGACTGGCTGCCTCGACTCCACGAACCACGGGAAGAAAAGGTAACCAGCGATCCCATGAAATCTCGCTTAACACGGGGGAAGTACAGGAGGTAAATGCTCCCAACGCCCACATGCGTGCCAACAACACGTATTCATGGAATCGAACAGAGGAAAGACGTGCGCCAAAAAAGATGCGCTAATCCGGAAACACGTACACCAGCAGGAAGCAGGCGTAAGCGGCCCCGCACAGCATAAAAGTGCATGCAAACATGGCTGATTGGTGAGTATAAATGCCTCTGCACATGCATGCACGTCAGATACTGAGTAATGTGAAAACCCCACTAATGATAGCCATCATCACCTCCCCAGGGTACAGTGCCTACCCTCTGAGCACCTACATTATGACACCAATTCGGAACCCCACCACACCACCCAAGGTACGATACAACACAGCCCATATTGCAACCAAGGGCATAGTGGAGTGCACATTCGGAGTGCTCAAGTCACGCTTTCGCTCCGTTGACCGCTCTGGTGGGCAGCTGCTATATGTACCCCCAGTAGTGTGCAGGATCATAGTGGCAGCATGTGTCCTGCACAATGTTGCAACCTGCCAGGGCGTGCCGGTGGACATGGTGGTGCCCCCACATCCCCAACCACATGCACGGCCGCTGCGCATGGGAGGTGAAAGGGCATGTGGTGAGGCAGCCCGTACCCACCTGGTGGCAAATTACTTCACCTAAAATCCCATCCCTGCGGAGTGCACACAGCCCTGGCACATACCAGCTGACAATCAATGACGATGACAAAAGGGACAGTCAACTGTCACAACCATACCAGCCTGATATTGTTCACCTGGAAGTGTTGCATTGTGTGCATCCCTAGCTACTTAAAGACACCTAATGCTGTGCCACAAAAAGACACACATCCATGCAGCATGAATGACTACCCCCTTGCAAAATACCACATCAAAATAGTGTCATGTCAACCAATTCTCCCCATCTCAGCTACCCAACACACCATGGCATGGCATGCAATGTGAAAGCAACCAAATTAATGCACAGCACATGACACAAGTGTCACAAAGTGCACTGTCCCTAATGTAAACAGGCCACAGACAATATGCTCTCAGTAATCAATAAGAAACAGCACACATGAACAAATACTTACCAGCAACACAAAACATCAGTACAGGATGAAACAGTTGCAATATATGACAGCAACAAATTAAAGTACTGCAAGTGTCACTAGGCAGCACATCAACCCCTTCTAACTGCAGAGTGTTGCTGTCAGGCAAATGTGTCAGTGTACTGCATAAAACATGAACTGCATCTGCAAAGAAGATGGGCTTGTTAAGACATGAAAAAGCTACATGTATATAAGGATAACGACATGGTTGCACAAGCAAATATCAATTCACCATGCAGTGGAGAATCGAACAACAATCCCCACTAGGGATGTACACACAGTTTTGACTACAGACTGGCCACACAGCTCATGGGAACCCAATGTCACTGTGTAAGTTACTGTCACTTGGTCACACCCTTTGCAAGCCCATGGAAAGGGGAAGCAGGAGGGGTGTGTGTCAGGAACCCAAGCATCTAACCCAAAGACACGACAAGACTGCATGTGCCCAGCTGGAATACACAGTGGATGCCTACGGGAGCCACACCAAGCAACACACTGTAAAACAAAAAAGGAATGGCCATGTGTGCACCAGGGGTTGGGGGGAGGCCACCCAGGAGGCATGAGGTACAGGGTGCACCCCAACACCCACATGCGTGGATGTGAGAGAAAAAAAAACCTCCATGGGCTTATGGCCTGAAATGCTACGCTACAGTGGGAGAACTGTCGTCGCTGTCATCACCCTCTGCTGCTACATCAGGAGGTGGCTGTGATATGGGAGGCAGACCACGCAAATACCTGGTATGGACCTCCATGGCAGCAAGCATGCGGGTGTGGAAGGTTTGATTCTGGAGGATAATGGTACAGAGATCCCCATGCAGCACCTCACTGGTAGCATGCATTTCTGCCTGCATGGCCTCACGTGATACCCGGATCTCCTGACAGGTTTCCTGGAGCTCAGCTGACAGTGTACATGTCAGCTGCTCCAGCTGCTGTTCTGCCCTTGTACTCCGGGACACCTCAAGTTCACCCAGAGTATCTCTGAGGGAGCTGTGTTCTAACCTGAGGTCTGCTTTGTGGGCCTGTGACTCTACAGATATGGCTGTGTGCAGAGTCTCCAGTCCAGCCCGTCAGTCCCTGTTGGACGCTAACATGTCCTCCCTGTGTGAGTGGCAAATGGAGTCTGTTGCCTGCTGCTGGAGCTCCATCTGCCTTTCAGGGGGGGAGAATGGAAGTGGCCACCCTATCCATTGCCTGAGCCATCATTTCACACAATGCCCCCTTTTGTGCTGCTATACTGTACATGGAGCTCTCCCACACATTATTGCCTGGTGGCAAATGGCCACCGCGTTGGCGGGCACCACATCTGTTTGAGGCAAGGCGATGTGCACCTTGCTGTGCTAGCATTGCCTGAGGCTGCAGGACTGCATTCCTCCTTTGATCTTCTGGCCCAGGAACTGGAGTAAATATTATGGAGTGTGACCCTGCATCCGTAACCGCCACAGGCAGACTTTCCAACACTGAAATCCCCATAGAGGGGCCTACCCCCAGTGCAGTTGGGTTGGACAGAACAGCATCCCTGCCAGAAACACTCAACGGCGAAGGCACATATGTCTCAATGTCAGATTCAGCACCTGATTTCGTAGAGGTCTCCGGAAGTGTACCCAGAGACACCCGTTGACAGCATGGTCTGTAGGAAAAATGAGTTTTCACCCACCACCACCCAACATCCTCCAGTGGTGCCCGATTGTGGCTGTGATTCCTCCTGTGTCTGCACCATCCCTCCTCCTCAACAGCATCAAGTGCCTCATCACCTGCAAAAACATGAAAGATAACAAATGGAAACAGGCATGAGCACCATAGCACACACACACATAGGCCTGACGAAGCAGAGATCCAGTACATAAATTACACATGTCCCACATGACAATAACCCTGGCATGCATGCACTGTCAATGAGTTGGAAGGGGAGGCAAAAAGCAGACACTGGGGACTCCAAGATGGAAAAGCAACACATGTGCTGCATGCTGGATAGCACTGGCATCACACATTAGCCTGTGAGTGGCATGTCCAATACACATACATGACACATGCCAGCACACAGATGGCATGTAGCATAGCCATGGTACATTTGACAAGTACAAAATAAGTACTGTCACTCATCCATGTGAGATGGACATCATGAGATAAAACATGCAAAATAGTGTGACAAAACATTCATGTGCCACACGCTGCAACAAATCCAGTGTTCACTGATGCAGTGATGGCAGGCAGATGGATACATCAATGGTTGGTCACTTCAACATGACAGAAGACAACAGTCATGTTCAACATTCAAACAGGGTCCTAAAATTATTCTGTGCAGGCCATTACTCAATCAGCCTGAATGGTTAAATCATTCCAATAACAATGTAATACATGTGGGCCATTGGGGGGTGTAATCTATGACAGAAGTATGTTACATTTGTGGCAGTACGGCAAAAAATGTGTGGCAAAATTGGCATGGATTAAAACAATCAGGCTGAATGAACTGGAAAGCATTTTGAACAATGTTGTTGCAAGATGAAAGTTGAAGGGCAACTGCAGTAATCTGGTGCAAATTGGCAACTGTGGTCAGAAGGGATACTGTCATACCCAAACCCAAGGCCGGGGAATGGTATGGAGGGACCACATGGGTGACCCATACCAGCCTCACCCGGCACTCAATCAGAACACATAACCCAAGCAACATACACATGGATTGCACACACATGCATGGGCACTCACCGGACAATGCTTCAAGATCTGGTAGGTCTCTCACACCTTGGATCTGATCCTCTGTGATGAAGCCTCCAGCCACAGACTCATGTTCAGTCAGTTGGTCGTCCTCTGGTGGAGACCCACCGCCAGTCACCAGAGTAGAGGCATGATTGGAAGCCAGCTTGTTCTTTGCTCTGCGTTTCAGGTCATTCCACCGCTTAGAGCAATCATCAGCTGTGCACTTCATGAATCCAAGGGAACTAATGGGGTCCGCGATGGTCTGCCAGTGTGCCCTATGTTGAGCAGCCGTAGTCTTGCACCCTGCAGTCACCACCATTTCGCAGCTATGTGCCAACACATAGGCCACAAGTGCATCTAATTCGGCATCATTGAAACTGGGCTTCCTTGACGTGCCGGAGTGTGTAGCCGTGTCTGAGGTCCCAGTCTGTACTGCAAGAGCACCCTTCTTCTTCTTGAAAGGTGGTGCAGACCCTGAGTGGCTTACGCCGCTCTGGTTGGAAGGGGCAGAAGCGCAGGTGGACTGGGCACTGGAATTTTCCAAAGGCACAATGACCAAAGGTCTCACTTCAGGCATTTGCTGCAGGGTGATGTTGGCAGGACCAACCTCGGTGTGATGGAGTTGGACCGACACTGTCCCAGCTGGGAGACTCAGAGCTGGGGTGGATTGAGCTGCAGCTCAATGACATTGCTGCCCAGATCCAAGTGGCCTGGTGACAGCAACTTTCACCGCCACACGTGGCTTAGACTTGGTGACACAGACGTCAGCCTGGGAGTCATCCTGTGCCGGTTCAGTTGACAATATGGGCCGGTTTAACAAGGGCTGAGCTGGGATGGTGTCAGCTACATTTCCCCCAACCATTTGGTGGGGCATAGGTGTCCCCGATTGGTCCTCCACACACTGGACTCTTGGGCCACCCTGCACATCCGGGCCACGTCCCCTACCGGGCACACCTCTTTGAGCTCGGCCCTCTTTGCCTCCCTTACTGCTTGGTCGCCTCCCAACCATTGCAATGATGTTCTTGAGTGTATGGGAGTTGCAGTTAACAATTGTCCTGGGCAATTGGGGTGAAAGGGGGAGGGTACTAGATGGAATTCATACCCTCGTGCTCTAGCAAGGCTGTCTGTGACCCCTGGCGGAAGATGACGGGTCACGCAACACGCAGGCACCCCGAAAACAATAAAAAATGTGCACGCAACACCTGGTAGACCACGTGCGTGGAAAAATGAACCCGCACTATGCTGTGGCACCCAGAAACACAAAAATAAATGTACGTGTGATACACGCAGCCTACAAGGACCTCTGAAGGGGTACGCGACACACGGGGGCAACCACAGTTGGAAAATACGTGCTAAGGCCCTTTCCTCCAATTGCACGTACTGACACACGGACGTGCAGTTATCGCAGGTGTACAATGAACATGCACCCATGTTGAGGGCAACGCCCTTGCACGTCACATCACAGACGCGCTTACGCGCTAAGGGCCTTTCCTCAAATCACACTCTGACGTGTTGTTTTATCACATGCTGATTCGCTATTCACCCGTGTTGAGGGAAACGGCCGTGCGTGTTACGTCATAGGCGCGCTTACGCGCCAACAGCCTTTCCTCGAATTACACACTGACGTGCAGTTTTTTCACATGCCAAATCACTCCGTATCAAGCTGGCCACGCGACAACACACAGAAGACCACGCTCCTGCCCAAAATTCCATTTTCCTGCCACCCACAGCCCAAGCACGCTCCCACCTGCCATCTGCTGCTGCCTGCCTGCATCCCACGTGCCCTGCTATTTGGTGCCTGCACGTCAGCCATCTGCAGGGGTCCAGTTGCTGTGTCCACCCCTGCTGGGAGAGAAGACTCCCAACTGGGATACCATCTCTATACAGCCGAGCCCCAGGACCCAGTTGCCCACCCACACCTGCCTCAGGGGTCGCCATGTCAGGGCAAACACCATCTGAGACCACTGGTGACCCCCAGCCAGAGAGGCAGAGGACTACCAGCTTCACCGATAAGGAAGTTGGTACCCTGGTGGAGCAAGTTCTGGGGCATTATGATGCCCTCTTCACAACATCGCGCGCCAACAAGGAAGGATGAGGGAGGACGTAGTGGTTGCCATCAACGCGGAGGGGGTGGCAACCTGCGACATCAAACACGTCCAGAAGCGTTGGGAGGACTTCAGGTCCAGGACCCTCAACAAGGCCCGGCACCTCTTGAAGGCAGAGGATGCAGAGGAGTGCCGGGTCAGCCTGGCCAAAATCCAGATGATTGTCTTGGAACGCATAAACCCAACGCTCCATGTCCAGATCCTTCAGAGGCAGAGCCGTCTGGAGCTGAGCGGTAAGTGGCCATGCATTGCTGTGTAAAACAGGACATGTTGCAGTGTGCTGGTAGTCAGCTAATTGCCTGTATGTGTGACATAGGCCATGTATGGATGTGTGTGTGCAGGGACATCATGGCAATGCATGTGAGACCAGTCATGCGTGAACCACATGGATGGTGCATGTGTTCCAATGCAACATGGGGAGCAGCTTGCGGAATGCACACATGAATGCATGCCTGTCTCTGTTCTTGGACATGGATGGGGTGTGAGAGATGGGTGGTGCTCTCATCTACATGTATGGTGTACATGTCTGTGTGTCTGAGTAGCGTGTGTGTGACTTTGAAATGCCATGTATGCATGTCACATTTCCGTGACAATGTGTTGATTCGCTTATGCAATCTAGTCATCCTTGTATCCACTGTGTCTGTGGTGTACAAGCCCTGATGCATGATCCTCCGGTGATGTGTGTGCATGGGATCAGTATGAGCCATGATGCATGTGAGTTTGAAGCCAATATTTCTGTCAATAGAGGCCCTTGTACATGGATGCTGATGTTGATTGCATGCGCTGTGCCTGTTTCTGCATGTGTGTTGCCTGCATTGACCCATGTGTTGTGGAGGGACAGGATGGAAGTGACGTTTGACAGTGCCACTAATGTGTTATTGCTACCTGTCTAGGGGACTATTGTACAGTACCTTGATGCTTGTGTTCTATGTCTCCCTCTACGCAGCGTCGAGTGAAGAAGAGGGGGGAGATGGTGCTGTGGAGCAGAGCGGCGCGGATGCCTCCACCGGGCGGCGACGCAAGGCCCAGCCACCCTCCCAGGAATTGACATCATCTGAGAGTGAGGGGACTGGTGCCACATCTGCCACTATGGCTGCAGCGGAAGGGCCGGGTGAGCCCCCACAGGGGCTTGCAATGGCAGAAGACGGTGCAGAGACATCCAGGTTGGTGGTCTACACAGAGGAGGAGGAGGCCGCTACTGAGCTGCACATGGGGCCTGGTGGGGGTAGTACCACTGGTGCAAGTGGTGCAGTCCAGGGCTAGGGACAGGAGGCAGCACAGTATGCCGTGGAGGGGCCTGTGCATGTCACTGTCCATGACCCTGTGACTGCACCACCATGCACCAGCAGGGTTGCCCCCTCCCAGGCCCGTCCGCATGCAGGGGGGAGGCCCATGTCATCTGGCACTCCACTACCTGCGGACGAGGAGACCCCTGACCGTATTGCTTCCGTCCTGATTGGTGTCGCGTTGCGCACGCGTATCATTTGTGATGACGTGCGTGCTTCCTGGGGGGACCACGCACGCCATCACAAAGAGCTGCGTGGCAACGTGGCACAGTTGGAACGGGCCCTGGTCGGAGGTTTCCTACATGTGTCGAGCACTCTGGCGGCCCTCTCCTCCTCTGTGGAGACTATGCACCAGTTGTTTTCCCTGTCGTCTTCCGGCCCAGATTCCACCAGGGCCCCCTGTGGACCTGGCCCCACCAACAAAGCCAGCTTGGTGGAGCTCCCATCCCTGCCACAGTCGGGAGTCGGAGGTCCAGCAGGGGTGGACACCCCACCAACTGGAGACCAGCAGATGGAGGATGTGCTGGCATCATCGGGCAGGGCACATGGACAGCAGCAGCAGGCTCATGGTGGGAGCAATGATGGCTCGGGGCCATCAACATCAGAGAGGCAGGCATCGGCCAGAGGGCAGGAGTACCCTGGAATGGGCGTGTCTTCCATGTGGCAGCGGTTGGGACAGCGGATAGATGCGGAGCGACGGCGGGTGGAAGAGGCGCGGCTCACCATGGTCAGGGCAGAGTTCTCCATGTGCCGGGCATTGTGGCGGGCTGAGTTCCTAGAGGCAACTCGCAGGGAGTTGGAACAGACCATGACTGCATCCCTGCGAGACCTCGGGGCCAGGGCAGAGGGCCGCCTCCCAGACATCGACATAGAATTCGATGATGCCCTGGCCCAGGACATCACAGAGTGAGCCGTAGGGCTTGCCCGCCGCCATTGTATATAGTTAGTTAGTGTTAGGTTTCCTTTCTGTTTTTATTTATTTCGGGACGCTTGGACAATGCCCCACGTTTTTGCATATAGTTCTTCATTAGGTCGGGTTTTTTTATAGGTTTCATTTGAAGGATTGGGCACATGGACCCCGGATTTGTACTTTGTAAATAGTTTGACAATGGATTTGGCTTCTTCTTTATTTTTTTTCCTTGGATCAATGGTTTTTTCTTGTTTTTGCACTTTGGATTTGTTTTGCCGGACTGACACTTTGGACACGTGCTTTTGGATTGATTTGGATTTTGCCTTCATGTATTTTTGGTTTATATTTTGTACATGCAGCTTTTCATTATTTAATTACATTTTTTGTGTTTCATTTAATTCCCTTGCTTTTGTGTTAAATACACTTTTATTTCCTACTTCAATTTCTGGTATTCTCTCTTTGGTTTCATGCATGTCACGATGTGTGTTTTCTCAATCACATGGACAAATTGTGTGGGTGTGACGGAAATGTGTTGATGTGCATACTTTCCATTTGCGATGTGTCATGTCATGGGGATTTCATCGTGGGCTGGATGTAATACCTGGTTGTGTGTTTGGACTGGGGTTGCGTGGGGTGTCATTTGCGTGGCCATAAGGCCCATGATTGTGGATCATCATGACATGTGGGGGGGATATGATTCGGGGCCTGCTGGCAGGTGCCTGTCACTGCTGGGTAGGTGAGTGGGTGGGGGGACATGAGTCCGGGCCAGCTGGCAGGTGCCTGTCACTGCTGGGTGGGTGAGTGGGTGGGGGTACATGTGTAAGGGCCTGCTGGCAGGTGCCTGTCACTGTGGGTGGGTGAGTGGGTGGGGGGACATGAGTCGGGGCCTGCTGGCAGGTGCCGGTTACAGCTGGGTGGGTGAGTGGGTGGGGGGACATGAGTCGGGGCCTGCTGGCAGGTGGCTGTCACTGCTGGGTGGGTGAGGGTGCAGGGGGACATGTGTCGGTGCTCACTTGTGCATGGTGACATGTGGGCTGGCCGGGGGGTATGGCCAGGGTGGATGGGCTGCCTGCAGGGCATGGCCAGGGGTGCAGGGTAGTCCCCTGTGTTATGGGCTGCCTGGGGGGAGAGGGCACACCTGGGAGGACGCACACTGCCAATTCACATTGGGGCACACTAGGAATGCACATACCCCTCCTGTGGCAGTGAAAACGCATGTTAAACACCCCACGCAGCCCACGAAATACATGTACCCCACTTGCACAAGGCCTATCGCATGTGGTTCTCCACGCATACCCCCGAAATATGCATACCCCGCTCGCACAAGGCCTATCACATGTGATTCTCCACACGCACCCCCGAAATACACGTACCCCACTCCCCAAGGCCTATCGCGTGTGATTCTCCACGTGCACCTCTTAAATACGCGTACCTCGCTCGCACAAGGCCTATCACATGTGATTTTCCATGCGCACCCCCGAAATACACGTACCCCGCTTGCACAAGGCCTATTGTGTGTAATTCTCAACGCCCACCCCACCCGAAATGCACGTATCCCGCTCCCCAAGGCCTATCACGTGTGAATCTCCACGCGCACCTCCGAAATACGTGTACCCCACTCGCACAAGGCCTATCGCGTGTGATTCTCCACACGCACCCCCGAAATACACATACCCCACTCGCGCAAGCCCTATCGCGTGTGATTCTCCACACGCACCCCCAAAATACACGTACCCCGCTCGCACAAGGCCGATCGTGTGTGATTCTCCATGCGCACCCCCGAAATACACGTACCCCACTCACACAGGGCTGATCGCATGTGATTCTCAACGTGCACCCCTGGAATACACGTACCCCGCTCGCACAAGCCCTATCGCGTGCGATGCTCCACGCGCTCCCACGAAATACACGTACCCCGCTCGCACAAGGCCTATCACATGTGATTCTCCACGCGCCCCCCCGAAATACACGTACCCCGCTCGCACAAGGCCAATTGCGTGTGATTCTCCACGCACACCCACGAAATACACGTACCCCACTCGAACAAGGCCGATCGCATGTGATTCTCCACGTGCACCCCCGAAATACACGTACCCCGCTTGCACAGGCTCTATCGCGTGTGAATCTCCACGTGCATCCCTGAAATACACGTATCCCACTCGCACAAGCCTGATCACGTGTGATTCTCCACACGCACCCCTGGAATACACGTACCCCACTCCCCAAGGTCTATCGCGTGTGATTCTCCACGCGCACCCCTGAAATACACATACCAAGCTCGCACAAGGCCTATTGTGTGTGATTCTCCATGCGCACCCCCGAAATACACGTACTCAACTCACACAAGGCTGATCGTGTGTGATTTTCCATGCGCACCCCATAAATACACATACCCCGCTCGCACAAGGCTGATCACGTGTGATTCTCCACACGCACCCCTGGAATACACGTACCCCACTTCCCAAGGTCTATCGCGTGTGATTCTCCACGCGCACCCCTGAAATACACATACCAAGCTCGCACAAGGCCTATCGTGTGTGATTCTCCATGCGCACCCCCGAAATACACATACTCAACTCACACAAGGCCGATCGTGTGTGATTCTCCATGCGCACCCCATAAATACACATACCCCGCTCGCACAAGGCCGATCGCGTGTGATTCTCCACACGCACCCCTGGAATACATGTACCCCACTCGCACAAGACTGATCGCGTGTGAATCTCCATGCGCACCCCTGGAATACAAGTACCCCGCTCCCCAAGGCCTATCACGTGTGAATCTCCCTGCGCACCCCCGAAATACACGTACCCCGCTTGCACAAGGCCTATCGCGTGTGATTCTGCACCCGCACCCCCGAAATACACGTACCCTGCTCATACACAAGGCAGATCGCGTGTGATTCTCCATGCGCACCCCCGAAATACACGTACTCAACTCACACAAGGCCGATCGTGTGTGATTCTCCATGCGCACCCCATAAATACACATACCCCGCTCGCACAAGGCCGATCGCGTGTGATTCTCCACACGCACCCCTGGAATACATGTACCCCACTCGCACAAGACTGATCGCGTATGAATCTCCATGCGCACCCCTGGAATACAAGTATCCCGCTCCCCAAGGCCTATCGCGTGTGAATCTCCCTGCGCACCCCCGAAATACACGGACCCCGCTTGCACAAGGCCTATCGCATGTGATTCTGCACCCGCACCCCCGAAATACAGGTACCACGCTCGCACAAGGCCTATCGTGTGTGATTCTGCATGCGCACCCCCCAAATACATGTACCCCACTGGCACAAGACTGATCGCGTGTGAATCTCCAGGCGCACCCCTGGAATACAAGTATCCCACTCCCCAAGGCCTATCGCGTGTGAATCTCCCTGCGCACCCCCGAAATACACGTACCCCGCTTGCACAAGGCCTATCGCGTGTCATTCTGCACCCGCACCCCCAAAATACACGTACCCCACTCGCACAAGGCCGATCGCATGTGATTCTCCACGCGCACCCCTGGAATACAAGTATCCCGCTCCCCAAGGCCTATCGCGTGTGAATCTCCCTGCGCACCCCGTAATACACGTACCCCGCTTGCACAAGGCCTATCACGTGTGATTCTGCACCCGCACCCCCGAAATACACGTACCGCGCTCGCACAAGGCCGTTCGCGTGTGATTCTCCACGCGCACCTCTGGAAAACATGTACCCCGCTCCCCAAGGCCTATTGCTTGTGAATCTCCCCGCGCACCCCCCCAAATGCACTGTCCCAGCCCTGTGAACTGGTGTAGGGTTAGCATGGCCCTTTGTGCTGCATTGGGTATTTCAATGCCTTATCCTTGCGCAAGGGGCATTCTTGGGGGCATAACTGGCGCTGCGGGATGTTCTCTGCACCAGCGCTCAAAATGGCTTGGGTATTCCATGAATACGCGGTGCGCCAGAATGCTGTTTAGCACACACGGCTGGCGCACACTGGCACACGCTAGCTCTCGGCGCTGCTCACGTGCGCTGCCTCTGCGCCGAAATCTATGAATTACCCTGTATATCTCTCTATTTCCCCTTTACTGTAAATAGAAACCTCCCACCTTTACTCAATATACAAACCCCATTCTAGCACATTCAATTGGAATAACAAGCTAACAACATTCCCTCATGTAAATCACTTATAAAATGACAGTGTTTTTTGTATTGCAACAATGTGAAGAAATGTACATTTCTTATATTCAGTGTGGAACTAAAAGGTGGGAAAATTGGTAGCAGTTAATAACCCTTTCCCCTTTTTCTTGAAGGATTTAGCCCTGATAACATAACTCTGCTTGGTGATGCAACCAGTGCATGACTTCAATTACATAACCATTCTAGGCAATTTCAAAGTGAGAAATAATTGAGTTCCTTACCTTGCCATTGCATAAAGAAGGAGTCAGTTACCTCTCAATGGGCACACCTTTGGGGACCATTTTATCAAATCTAAAGCCTCCAGAAGCACTTACATCTCTGAAATATTTATCAATTTCTAAGGATGTCTTGTCTATTTATATACCCCATCCCCTCAGTACTTTCACAAATAAATGGGGTGAGATTGGATCTATTTGCCTGCATGTATCACTAACATCAGTATCGTGTACCCTTAATATTATACTTACATAGGACAATATTTTGGCTATCCTCACAGACCGGTGGGCACCCTCTTAAGGACTGGTTTAATTCACCCCCTTTGGAAAAGTAGGGCATTAGTCAGCAAGATGGTGTCAGCTTCCCTCCACAGTCTGCTTCCCTTCTTTGTATATGTGGGCCTATCTGCTGTCTTTTCCACTTAAAAGAACCTGGCAATTTAACTCCAGGTAGGCCTGTCTTGCGGTTTACTGATGGTAATCCAAAATTGATCCAAAAGGGAATGCTATCTATTCAATCCTCCTTTCTGTTGTCCTTTCTCTGCTTCTTTCCATCCATCAGTGAGTTAGTAAGGGGGTGTCTCCCCAGAATTGATGGGTTTCAACTTTTATAGAGCATAAAATACTCCTTTTAGAGGTGTGAATATTTTGTCTATTGTAATTGGTCAATGTATGTGATTGGACAGGATTCCAAAAGGGACTTCACACTTCCCCCTTCATATTCTTTGGGCTTTTTTAATGAAGAGGGCAGTCTGATGGGAGTGACTTCTACAATCGGATTTTCGCCCATTTGATGTGATGTAAGTTTAGAGATTTTGACATTAAACAATTGCAACTTTCTAAAATATCATATACTACACACATGATTATACGGCTAATCAGTTCATCAGATTTTTCTTAATCAGGCAAATCAAATTAAGTGATTTTCATCTCAACAAGAGTGGGGTAGGTGTGCTACATAGTTTTGTCTTTTTACTCAATAATACCATTACACAATAATTCCAATTTCCATCTCAGATTAGCAGGCTCTCCAGCATGGATGTTATGACATATATATCACTGGTGCATGTCGTTGCTGCGTGAAAAATATACATATTCAACTAATTTACGTAATTACATAAACATAACAAATATTGTTTTACATTCAGCTGATAGAGCTTTACACCCTTAGCATTTAAAAAAATGAACTACAACATTTCTTTCAATAGTTGCAGGTGAGTGTATGATTCCATTTGTAAATTGCATTTTTCTTTTCTTGCATCAAGTGAAATGAAACACAATATGAAATGGCATGCCAGTTCCTCACAGTGCAGCCAAATGGCACTATTTCCTTTGAGCCCAGAGCTGATGGCAGTTATGATTCCGGTGACTGTTTTTGCCATGGTGCATGTCCTTTGAAAATAGGCTGCAAGCTAGGCCATTTACAACTTTAGTCCTGCCTCATTGAGTACTTACAGCCACATTTGATCACTTCAGTCAGATTCACAGTCTTCCACGGTGTGAATGGTTTCCTCCTAACAGCTCCAAGAACAAACGTGGTGGCAAAGGCACACAGATACCACAGAGAAAGATGCAGTCAAATGAAGATGTGGAATGTAGTTGCTGTGAGGGGATGCCAGTATATGATATTAGTGTGGGAGGAAGAGGGAACAACAGTGGGGTCATGCTGGAACCCTAACATCCCCACTCATTTTATGTATGGAGGAGTGCTAAAATGTAGTTGTAATCGTATTACTGACAGTTTTGCTGCATCGCCGTACTATGAGTTTGGTTTAAATGTGAGAAGAATGCCTCCAGCAATGGGTGTAGGTTTTCCCCCCACAATAAGACTGAAAGCCAAAGGAATGACTCTGGAAGATTTACCACCCATTGTACTTTCTTCAGAATCTATGGTGAGCCTTATGCACATCGCTAAACAGAAATCCCCTCACCTGAAAAACTGCATTGAAATTCTGCACCAGAAATGGCCGTGCTTTGCTTTCCCTGTCACATGAGTGGCAGGCAGTGGAACCCTGCAATGCAAAAACGACCTGCATTACTTCTGATTTCATTGAAATAACAAGAAGTAGACACTACATACAAAAGAAATTGCCGTTAATACACATGGGGGACGGGGGGCAAGGAATTCAACACTCCAGGATAAACAGCTTTGTTTTCCCTTCCATGTGAAGCGCAGCACGTTTACACACAGCAAAAGAAAAAATACTTTTAAAAGCCACAGGGAAAAGACAGTACAGCTTCTGGGGACTCGGTGTGGGGGAGAGGGGGTTGACTAAAGCAAGGTACATTATGTTTTCCCCCACATGACTTCAATCACATTTGAAGTGGCCCACGACACCGGACAAACCAGTTTGGCCTAAAGCAGGAAACTCCACAAGGAAATGCTGCCCTCTTGCTGAAAGTCAGTCCTACCAGTGACCTATTCCACAGTAACCTGTGATGTGATTATGGGTGACATAATTCACTGCTCTGCCAGACTCTAAGGCAGGGGCTCAGGAAGGACACAGAAAGTGAAGTGTGGATGGGCAGGACTAGGAGGGGTGAGCCCTTCCTGCAACCCCTACTAAAGATGAACTGACAGCCTTTAAAGAGGGTCATCAAATCTTTGGTTGCAAGCTGACCTAGGGAGACAGTGTGCTGTGGGGGATGATGTGCCCCTCCCACAAAGTAGGGCAGATCCTTTCAATTTACATTTAAAGATTGATTTCAATTCCGGCATTTTGGGCAGCACTCAGGATAAGTAATAATCTGTCCTATCCCAGGATAGGAGTAATTATAGAGTACTGCCCTAGATTGTAAAGCGAGTGATGTCATTTGGGCGATATAAGGGGGGACTATACTTGAGAGGACACACACACACATACCCACACACAAGAATCTGGGGAGACAGGAGAAGGAGGATGGAGAGGAGGCAGCTGAACCATACCAAGGAGAGTGCAGAGACCAGACCCCTTGCCTAGCTGTTCAGAGTGTCCTGAGATCCAGCTGGCTTTCCAGAACCCCAAACCAAGGCTTTCTTTGTACGTAGCAAACCACCACACCCTAAATTGCATAAACCTTTCCCTTTTTGTAACAGTCCCAAATTGCCAGTATAAGTCATTCACCTTCCAGAGAAGAATATGTAGTAACCTGTGTATGTTAGCATATTCTTTTTTTAAATCTCTCAGTTGTCTGTATAAATCCTTAGCATTATTTTGAAGTAAAATCAATTAATTCCCCATTGAAATTCACATACAAAATTGTTGCCATTCGAAATAAACAACAAGTGCTTTTAATAATTATAGTCATTAAAGTAATGCTGCAAATGGATTAGTCTCTGTGTAACAGAAAACCGTATTTATCTGTTTATTGTGTACATTACCCCACAAACTCCTAATTTGGCACTGTCCTGTTAAAAACCCAATTTATACTCCCATTGAGAACAATCCCTTTTTCCTACAAGTCTATCTGTCATGTGTCTCTGTCCGTGTTAATGAAATCAATTTTCCTATTCTGAGCTATACCCCTTCCCTGAGCTTTCTGCCATTGTAAATCCAGCGTAAAAGATGTCCATTTGCCATTTGTATTTTTCCTTTTGCATTTGCTTCTCCCCAACATCGATTTTCCTACTTTATTTCTACGCTGCACTGGTGTGCTGATTAGTAGTCTCTAAACTTCCCTGTCTCCTCAAGTGTAGCAACACAAATTTCCTTTTAGTCTGTCCCATAGCACTTGAGAGTAGCCGGGTGAGTAGTAATCAAAATCTGATTCTGCTGTTTTGCTCCAAAAACGTGTTACCACTTTCTTTCCTGGCCTCCCATCCTGCGTTTGTGGGCTTTACTCAAAATCCGATTTTCTCTCTCTATCCCTTCTCCTTGCCATTGCTTTACATTCAAAGGAATCAAGTTAGCTAATATTTTGGGATGAGTGTTGCAGGGGGCGAGTGCTAAACCAATAGGGTTATCTCTTTCTAAAAAGTGCTCTTTTTCTGTGTTGCCATTAAAGATTGTGAGAGTTGTAATAGTAGATCTTCACTGAATTGTTTTGTAGAAATTAATGCGATTGTGTACCACAACAGTTGTGGCTGTAAAATTGTTTGGATTTTTCTTTTCCATTAAATAATAAATTAATAAATATCTTATTGATAGACACCAGCCTAATTCCTGGTCCATTGTGACACGGGGTGTTTGTGGAAGTTGGGTACGAGACGGGTTGGAGGCCTACTCAAATAAAATAACCTGTGCTTTATTAAAAATAAAAAGTGCTTTATTGTATGCCACATTCATTGTCGGGGAAGGAGTCCCTGGCTGGATTGTGCCATGTAATAAAACTGTGACACTTTGAAATAGTATGTTTCTTCTTAAAGTGCTAAGAAAAGGATGTGCCTGCTTACATGTTAAAAACTTTTAACATTTCAGATGGTATGCAGGCTACGCGTAACAATGACATTTAACACAAGAAATAGCATAATAATAATAATAATAATAATAATAATAATAATAATAATAATAATAATAATAATAATAATAACATGGGCAAATAGAGAAAATAAGTTGTAAGGAGAGTTCTTATTATGCTCCCTATGCCTTGGAATTAAATAAACGCGTGTCCCTTATTAAGTTTTCAGAAAAAACAGAAGAAACTTTTATTGAGAAAATAATTAGGAATGTACACATCCCACGTCTTTTTTGAAGGAGAGTCACTGTGGTAGCCTCTGGAAGTGTATTCATGTTCTAACTACAGGTGATGCTTATTTTTTGTGATATAGAAAATGTTGAAAACAAAAACGTTTCATATATTGCATTTTTTATATTATCCTTTGTTGCTCGGCGCCTTGTGTCTCCCTTTGGACAATGGATTGCGCCTTATAAAAGTGAGAAATAAATCATAAATACATATGTGGGCTGACCTTCTGTAGAATGGCTACAAATAGATGCTGTCTTGGTAAACTGAGGCGAATCATTAACACAAAGGGGCTCATGCTCACTGGGGGCGTAACCTTTATGGAAAGTGTGAAAGCCTTGCCTCTCCCCTTTTCAATCATTTGTATGGCGGAGAAGAGGGGTGGAACGCAACTTCCGTTTCGGCCACATTCTTCCTATCTGCCATACAAATACTGCAGCATTTCTGACGGCATGGATTTTTTTGTGCCGGCATACATTTTTCATGCTGGCGCAAATGCTGGAGATTCCTATAGTGTCTGAGAGCTTTATGCACCAGTATAAAGCAGGTGGATCCCATAGAAATCCATTGTAAATGTTGCCTGCCATTTAAATAAACACACATTTACAAATAAATGTAATGCTCTCCAACATGTGAAAATGTCACAGAGCATTTAATTGTGAGCGCCAGCTTGCCATGTGTGCATGGGAAGCTGGCCTTCACAATCAAAAGTAAATGCTGCCTGGATTGCCAGCATGCGAGACAGTGTTTACTCACTTTGCACTGTGGAGTGCAAATGTGAAGGGCAAACGATGGTATACATGTTTGACCGCAACCTTTTGCACTTTATATTTGCACCATGCAGTGCAAATGACTAAAATTTGGTGGCGTGGTCCTCCTTATGTTACAGAGTAAATGTAAATCGAATTATGGGAAACCCGAAAGTGAACCACATAGTGACAATCAATTGCTTATTTTCAGAAGTCAACGTTAGTTCTGTGATGGAAGGGACAGTGTCAGCAAATGCTGTCCCTGTTCCTATGGGTGACAATATTACGACATGGTCTTCAGTATAATAATATCGATTTTGCGAGTGGTGCTCGATCAAAGTCATGACAAAATAGTACATACAGGTTTTTTAAATGGGGCCAGGGCACAACATTGTATTAATGCTAATGAAACACGGTTGAGAAACAGAAAATGCACTGTTATATACTGAAGGCATAGTAATATGACATGTTAAGTTTCACATTTATTTCACATTCTTTATATTCCATTGATAATAAATAGATTTAATTTTTAAAAGCAATCATTCAGTTCTGCTAAAATTGTATCGTCGACATTGACTAATAAACATTGACAATTTAATTTATATATTAGAACAGGCACATTTTTTGTTTAATGTATTTTAAGAAATCAATTCTTCTGACTTTCACTCTTAACCGAAGCTTCGCGTTTGGGAAATAGAGTTAACTCAACATGATTGTGTCCACATTTCGTGTTTGTAGTCCAGCCCAAGGGTGTAATGAAAAAAGTAATTACTATATGTCAAAGTGGCGCAAGACTGCAGCTCTGGGGGTTATAAACCAAACTTCATTAGCACTTTATGTGCTCTGCGTTGCCAGTGCTATATGCATACTGTGGAGTTGTGAATAATGATTCATAGTGTATGCAGAGTTCATAAAAAAGAAAGTCCTCTGGGTTAGCCAGAAGTCCATTATAAACACTCTGACATGTTGTCATTATGATTGAAATGACACGTGTTCTACAAATGAACACCTTTATTGAACTTCTTGTTATAGAAAAGGCATCACACACTAAAGGTTATTCCCTAAATGCCAGTTGTAAAAGTAAAGTAAATAAATATGAACAACTATAATTCATATATACATGACTTTCCCATATAAACTTAGTTGACGTGAAATCATGAACGGGAGGATTCCCGGCTTCCTATAATGCACTGAACCAGCATTACAGAGGTATTATTCCATTCTAAAAAGGCACTGTAAATATTGACGGCTGAGAAGGGATAACACGCTTAATCACTAAACATCAGGTACCCTTCTGCTACAATAGAGCCGTTTTCGATATCTGCTCAGTTTTTCCAGCGTGTTTTTGATTTGACATTAAATGTAGATGTGAATGTTAGACTACTCAGATCAAGCAATGAAATGTGCCGGGAACCAAAACCATAAGTCCAAAAAAAAAAAATAGGAAGCTCCTCCTTCTCCCACCTGGCTGCAAAAACCTGGAACAACATTCAAAAGAAATAAGAAACACCAAATATCACCTACAATTCAGAAAACTACTAAAAACCTGGCTCTTCAACACTGCAGAAACAAATTGAAACAACTAAACAAACAAACAGGAAACCCAGAGAACAGGTTGACAGAAATTAGGATGACACACACAACGCCCAGAGACAACTAAGGGAATGTCCTACAATAACAAGAGAGACAACGCAAGGTTGAATAGGACACGAGCGACAAACCCAGGACGACAGAATTAACACTCCTGCCCAATTCCATCCTACAACCTCACCCACTCCATGAATGCCACCAAGTGGCAATTATGAATGTTAACAGTTGCCACTTTCAGGCGGAGCTATGGATGTTAGAATGTGCAGAGCCCGGACAGAGTTTTGAATGATGGCAGATGCCGTGCCTAGACGTAGCTACGAGTGCTGGCATGTACCTCGCTTGGATGACACGGTTGTGAGCGATAGCCTGCGTGAGCAACAGGGTAGGATTGTGATTGCCGACCATTACCACATCTGGATAGAGTAGCGGTTGTTTAGCGAAGCCACGTCCGGACTGCATCGGGAATGCCACCGAGGACAGATTAGAATGGAATCTCAAATACCAGCTAGCCTCACACATGGACAGGTTCCAATGGTGGGCAGGAGCCGAATTTGGGCACAGTTGTTTGGCGAGAGTCATTTATGGAAGGGATAATGATTATCGGCTGATGGCGGAGCTATATTGACATGCAGTGATGTATGCACACCACACCTAGAAAAAACATGGAAATTCAGCACATCGCTTGTAGACAATGTTGCCAATAACCAACCCACTAACAACTTCACTCCTCTGTCTAAACCTCTCAAACTCAACCACAACCCTATACCACAAAAAACACACAAACTTCACTACTCCGCAACAACAAAACAAACCTCAAATAGACTCGCACAACAGCACCAACGTCTACCGTGTGGGATGTATTGACCCACTCTGCTATGCTATGTGGCATCACCCTGCCAATTGTGGGGAAAGAAACAGCAACAATGGTGGCAAAACCCTTGTGCGCACCAAAAACCTACAAAAACCGTGTGCTTCAGCACACAAAAAAGGGGGATGCACAACCTGCCACCCATGGTGCATTTGTGGGGGAATAGAGCACACCTTGCAGAAGAGGTGCCAATGGGCTCCATGACCAGCAAACAGAGTGCAGAGAGAAAAGCAACACTTTGAAAGTGAAACCAAAAGTGCCTACAATTGTCATTTGCTTTGTTGCCCAAAAACTCCAAAATGCCTATAACACAACACTTTCAACATTCACAATCTTGCCTGGTGCTAAAACCCATGTATCAAATGAAACATTGTGAAACATACAAAGTCTGAAAAATTGACAGCCTCTATGCCAAAATCTGGGTGCAGTACCCGGGGCTGCCTGAATGACAGCTGTCAGAGGAGTACTAAGGAAGCTTTAAAATGACCTAAAACTCAAAAATCTGCTGAATTAACAAACATAAACAGGATTGTTGCCAAAAAGGAATACAGATTTTATTTGTATTTGATTCCACAGATTTTAAGGCCAAGGAAGAAATGTATTTGTATGTGATGCAACAAATGTGGGTTTTGTTAAGTTTGAGAAGTAATTAGCTTGGCTGAAGTTGATAAAAACTGGGAAAGCAGGTTTCTTCCCAGAAGGAGGGGCTTCCCCTCAGCAGTAACTCATGGAAAGGTGCTACTTGCAGGGTTGGGACAGAATCTTGTCTACAGAAAGCAAAGGAACAATGACAAACTGCAGCTCCAGAAACTAGAAGTGTGAAGAGACTCGTAAACCCTCCTGGAAGGAGCTTCCTCCAAGGGAGGGGATGCACTGGACTGCAGGGAGACAAAAAGAGGCGGAGCCAAGCGACTATCTGTTGCTGAACATGAACAAAGAACACTTTTTAAAAGATGTATAACTTGCTATTCAAAATAGTGAAAAATATAAATATGACAGAGTTGTTCATTTAATTTCTGGCGGCATGTGTGAAAAGGCGGCAGAACTGTGAGACATGTTCTGGACAGGAGTGGCAAGATATGTGATTTTACACAAAATGTATTACCGTTAGAATTGTGAAAATCTACACGTATATCCCTATGTTAAACATGCACACTTGTGGAAATTGGAAGAAAAATGGGAAAGTGTGTTCATAGTGAAAAGTGCAAAATTCCGTAGAAAACGGAGACAAGATCCCACAGTTACGGGGTTTTGAGGAATAGCTGCTATGTGAAATATGCAATCTGTGTATGTGATTTTTATAGAGGTTGCACATGTGTAAATATGTATTTAGCCAAAAATAGACTTTGTGTTCCGGTGGCTATGGGTGGATTCTCAGCATCATAAAATTACACCATAAATATGCCACTCTGTTTCTCTCCTCCTATAAAGGCAGACAGTAGACTCTGACCCAATCATCTTTCACAGGGGCAAGCGTAGCTTAGCCGGCCCATACACCCTTTTGTGATATCATTTTTAAGGCATAAATAGAGACAGCTGGGAGCAGATCGGGACTCAGTGATCCAGCCACCTTCCTAATTCCAGCAAAGCGCTCTGATCCATCTTCCTACATCCAGCTTTAAAACTTCTTCCAGATCCAGATGCCAAATCTCTTGCCAGCAATAGAGAGTATTGATTTCCAGCAAGACCCCAAAATCCTCAACTTTATTCTCCCCACTCAGTAAAGTGCTGTGTGGTGTGAGAAGGCCTTTTGAACCAGTATCCAGAAATTCTCTGACTTGCCACCACTAGGCTTGCCTGAGGAACTCGCCATCCAGCTGATCCAAATACCTACAGACTAGGAGAGAAGATCATGTGCCAATCCGGTGACCGGCCTAGAGGATCCAGTCCCATGCCTGATGTGCTGTTTTTCCTAGACCAGACCCAATCCTGACCAGAGCTGACGGTCCCATTTAAAAACGTATCTAGTGAGTATAAATAGGAAGAATTGTGCCCCATAGCGTATGTACTTTTCATAGTCTTGTCCCTAGCTTAAACCCATCCTATCTTTAATTTAGAACCAGTATTGTTAGAACTCTCTTTGTGCAGACTCTTCTCTCATATGTGTTCTTAAACCCTAACTTCCTATTGATTGATCAAGAAAGTAATTTCAAAACCAAACAGAAAGCAGAGTATCACACCTGAACTGTTATGAGCGGCCGTGAATGACCTTTCTGTGTGGCATTCTACTTCTTGGTAGTCTTTAATATAGCATAAGAAAACCTATCTGTTAATTCAAAGTGCATTCCTGTTTTCCATTCTCGAAAAAACAACCTTTACTAAAACCTGTCTAATTTCCTCAGTTTTTGTGATAAAACAAAATTTCAACTCCTGCTTGTAGCCAACATCCATAGCTATCCACAGAACTCAAACTGCAACTCAGTGTGATTCTCCCGTTATCATTAATATCGCGCAATGAAAGTTTTGCCGCAAATGTAAAGATTGGAAAGATTTTACACTTGTAAAATAGCTTTTAACTGCTTCCGGCTTGGACCTTAAAATTTCAATTGTTTTCTGTTGACTAAATCTTTGCTTGTGTTTGTGTGCAACTATTCAAAGTGGCTCCCATAAGAATTTAGAGCAATTTAAGTGTTTTTGACCACATTTGGTGTTTTGCCCAGTCAATTGTAAAGACAATTTTAAAAAGACATTTTGACAGCTGGACAGTCAATTCTGTTTTCTCTTGTGTTTTAAAGGGGGAAAGTGGGACTGATATTCTGTGTGATTTGTGCTATTTCTGAATACCTATTCTCTCCTCCTATCTCTTTACATTGCCTATTGGGGGTTTTAATGATTTTGCAGGGGGAACCTCTAACCACAGTGCTATCTGATCTGAACTAACACCAAAGCATTATTTTCTGTGCTGCATTTCTTTTGCTTATTACTCATTCCTATGTTATTAAATACATTATTCAGTGTTCTGTCACCCCACTGGTGATTGTTGTGTATCTATTAAAACATATTCTGATTACATTTTAAATACATAATTAAATATTTACCTTTGCAAACCAGCCTGATTCCTGGTTCAGTCCGACCGGGAGGGTTCCAGGAGAAAGGTGTGATATGAGTGGTATATCGTTCAGAATATTGAACTTTTAGACAAACATAAATAAGGATTTCAGTTGTGCACTACATACTGAGCTCTGACTTAGGTGTGTGCCGCATTGAAATCACTTACAGCTTGGGGGCTCGTCGCGAGATCCTGAATTAGACATACTACTTGTGCCAGTCTAACACAGCGTGCTAGCTGACGGGGTACATACACCTTTTTGTGTTACCATACTGTGCTACACTGTAAAAACACCCTTCAAAAGAAATACCCAAAGGAGTTGGGCCTGTTTGCAAAAGTAAAGTAACCCTGAGATAAGCCAGAAGAAAATTAATATTTCCGGAATGGCGACCCCAGTGGAAATCAATATTGCAAGGGAACACCTACTGCACAAATTGTTTGTCAGAGGTGAATGGGTAGAACAGGATGAACAGGTATGGCTGCAGGGAATAAAACAAGAAGTCACTGAAACCAACCTTAATATCTGGCAGGACAAGGGGCCATTACATCAAGCACTCAGTTAGCTGTACATGACCCCTAAAATGACAGAGGAGCAATGCAAAATTGCCAAAATAGCAGCCTACCTGTACCCACACATAGGAGTCATACAGGAAAAGTATGCAGACCATGTAGACTTCACAAAGAGGCAAGGGGAAGCAATGCATAAATCCAGACTCATCTGGACTCTGCAGAGCAAAGGCTCCAGAGTAGCCAAGAAGCTGAAACAGAGGCTAGGCAGTATGCCACAAACTGCAAGAAGAACTGACGCTCTTACTGAAAAAGAATGCAGAGCAAGATGCCCAGTTACTGAAACTGCAAAAAGAGTGTCAAGAAAGGTTGGACTCTTTAAAACAGAGCCAACAAAAGCTGGTGCAACAATTAACTTTTAACAGAGTCTGTGCAGGACAGCTCAACGTCTTACAAGACCAGATAGGCCAATTAAAATAGGAAAATAATAAATTAATCATTAAAGATCTAGAATCCCAAACAGAGTTTGATGAGGAGCGCCAGAAAGCTGGTGCCCTTAAAAAACAGAGGGACAACCTGGCTGCACAGAGGGGCACTCTAACTCAGGAAAGGGATGCCTTAGGCCAGGAAGTCAGTCATTTAAAAACAATGTTAGGAGCAAATCACCTGGCCCTTCAGGAATTTGGTAAAATCAAAATGGATTATGAAAAGCTGTTAGAGCACACCAGGCAGGTGGAGGATGCTCTGGCAAAGACTAATCAGCCCAGTAAGGATCAAACTCAGGAGGTGAGTCTCCTGCAGCAAAACATTGGCCCAATACTCCCAATTCAGGCAGGAAGCACAGAGAGACAATGAGGCTATCTGTGAAAAGAATGACAGGCTCTATAGACAGATAGCCATGCAAAAACAACTCATGTAAGGCCCTAATAGAGGAGCAAAAAGGTCAGATTCTGGCATGTCATCGGGGAGTAGGAGCTGAAAGAGATGAGGTAAGATGGGAGAGAGAAACCCCTGAGCATAACCTCAGGAACCCTGGCATCAGGGAATTTAATCCCTTCAATTCCATGGACTCTGCCACCCCATGTCCACTGGCTCACAAGAGCCAAGTGCCACAGGGATGGTAGACTTCAACACAATGAGAAATATGGGACTGATAGATCAGCGCCTCCCAAAAATGGATGGGACAGGTTCCCAAAAGCTACGCCGGCTTCTCTGATCAGGGAGACTCCAGTGAGGGGAGAATCAGAGAACTGGATCCTCAAAAATACAACCTACCAAGAGATCAGGCAGTCAAATTTGGTGGGGAATTCCATGAGGCTAGACCCACTAAGAGCATCTTAAAAACCTCTCTCCAGCTAGGACAGAGGGGGAGGTACTCAGCCAATCCTGGGAGCAGGGCAGAGTCAGAAGTCTCTGATGAGCGCCACAGGTCCCAAGAGACTAGGCCCCAACATGCTGTCAGCCATTCCCAAGCTCACAGAATTAGGGAGAGCCTAGCAGATCAGACAGCCACATCTGGTAGCAGTGCCTCTGATTCAGAGGATGAGTGGACCAGGGTGATCAGAACTAAAAAGGCCAACAAAATTAAGAGGGTTTTGCTGAAAGATCCCCTGAAGCAAATTAAAGCTATTAGGAGCGTCATCATGCCCTACCACAAAAATGCCAAATATTCAGTTTGGGAGCACCTTGAATTGTTTGAGCAAATGATGGAGACTTTCTACCTGAAGGACAGCCAAAGCTGTCTTCAGTATGTCAAGTGGACATTTTCACCTGAATACTCCAGCTTCTTTGCGGGCTGGAGGATTAGAACCATTCAAGATGGTCCCCCTAGAGGGCGGCCATCCTAAAGCATTTTTCTATTCATAGAAACCCTGAAGAGGCCCGACAGGCAGCCTACAACCTGCAATGTGGGGAAGACCAGGCACCACAAGAATTTGTCCAAGAACTGAAACGCGCCTTTGCTCAGACCACCAGAAGGGTGCATACTCACACTAGGGAATTTATTAATACCTTCTTTCATGCCCTCCCTAAATACATTATGACCCAGCTAGTGAGGGACTTTCATGAGAAAAGATCACTAGACTGGGTCATTGAACAGGCATCTTTCATCTACGAAGTGCAGAAGCCACTAGAAAGTAAAAATACTAACACAAGCACAAAACCAACCAACACCCCTGCTGCTGCTAAGATGGTGAAGGTTGCCCCGATTTTAGATCTGGAGATGGGGGGGCCTAGAAACCTTCCCGCACTGAATCCTACCAATCCCAGACCCAGAAGGCCGTCGGGCCAATCCCAAACAGGGAGTCAGGGAGGTAACCCCACAAATGGGACCCCTAACTCGCCTGACTACATCAGCCGATGCTACAAGGGCAACAGGCCCATCCTGGGCTATGTGTGGACTCCTCCAGCCCAAGGGGGGGATCCAACCAGGCAGCTGCCACCCCAGGGAACTTCCCTCCTAACTTTCCCCAGGAGGGCAGTAATCCCTCAAATGCCGTGTTGAGTTTCTTGCCCCAGTTCCCGCCAAGCCTCAACCCCCAAAACAACCCTTCTTTCTTTCTGCACTTTCCTGAGCCCAGACAGCCATTCTGGAAGAGGGGAGGCCAAGGGTGGAGGGGTACCGAAACTATCCTAACAAGAGGTATTTTGGGAGAAGGGATAGCTACCCTTCCTGTGATCAACCAAGGGTAGACCAGAGGACCCTGTACCAGCCAGAGCAGGTGTCCCAACTGGAGTGCCAGGTCCAGAACATGGCACAGGATCTGGGTCGCATGTTGAGGGTGAAGCAACACCCTCCAATGGACATGGCGGCTCAGAACTCCTCAAATCAAGGGTCTGGTGCTCCAGAACAATGACGGGGGAAGAACCCCGACAACCCAACGGTCCCCAGGGAGGAGGCACAGGGGAAAGGGGGGTATAGAGCCTTAGAGGAAGCTTCCATCCCCACTTGTGAAAAGCCCCCGGAAACCCAGGAACCAGAACCAGAATCTCTTGCCCCTGAAAATCTGCAACGTAAGGAACAGAGGGTGTGTAGGAGAAATAAAGAGCCTAAAAAGGCTCATTTTGTGGAGGAGGTGCAAATCTTCCAATTTGAAGGAGAGGGGTCCTCAGAGGATTCTGGGAAAAGGATCTTCTCCTTCAGGGATGGGGGATCTCCTCCCAAAGAAAAATTGGTCCCAAGAGAACCTGATCAAGACTGGGTAGATGTGGGGACCGAGTTAAAACCGCCCATCATCAAACCCCAGGATGATCAGCAAGAAAATCCCCTTGTTCAAACCCATCCTGGTAACTGTCTCCAAAAAGGGGAGGGCAGCCCACAATCAGAACCAGGGGAGCCCAAAACGTCCCCCATATCCAATTGCCACCTTTTTCTTACAGGTTCCGCAGTTCCCAAACAAAAGCCTGCCCAAATCACCCATCTGTCAGAACCCAAAGCAATGAAATTAACCCACCAATTGGCCAAAAATGTGCATTATCTTTCCCCCCTTGAGGAAAAGGAGGTAAGATTTTATGCCCTGGCCCAAATACATGGGCAATGCACAATTTTGGCACTGGTGGACACTGGATCCCAAGCCAGCTATCTGTCAAAAAGGGCCTTTGATCAGCTGAATTCGGGAAGGTGGGAGAAATACCAATCTCTCTCACCCCTCTTCCTGGACAACTTCAGAACTTCGATGGGAAGGAAATTCCTGTCGAGGGGACTGCGGATTCAGACATTAAAATTGGGTGACACAAGGTGAAGCACCCGGTCATAGTTGTGACCCCAGAGGGCACTCCACGTTTATTAGGGAATGCCATCCTTCGTAGATTGTCTCTCCTCATAGATTGTGTAATCAAGGTCCTTTGGACTCAGACTAACCGACCAATAAAACTGAAACATAGTGTCAACCATGTTAGTTTAAATGGCACATGCCACATGGTTGAACAGAAACCTGACCAAATTGAATTCCATTTTCAGAATAACCAAATCCCTGACGTGACAATAATTGCAGTAGGACAACAAACTGAAGATGGGTAGTCCTCTCTATTTCTGAAAATCAACCTTCCTTCCAGTCTAAGGTGGCATTCCACACTGAAGGAAAACACTCTGAAATTCTATACGAATTCACAATCAGAAAATCCCACTCCTATAATCCAAAATGAAGAGAAATCAGCTCAAAGATGGGCTGATATTCAGAAAATTGGAGAGCAATTGTTCATCCCTATTCAGTTAAATGAAGGTAAGGACTCTGTTCTCACACGAGTGTGTATGAACAACGGTAAGAGCTTCATCAGCGAGGCCATGTTCCGCAAACTCCCAAAAGATCCAGCCATTCCCACATTTAAACTGTTAGACAAATGGGTAATTAACCTGGAAACACCCAATTCCAAACATCTCCTGCCTAGCAGGTGTATGCTCAAAATTTCCATAGGCAACAAGAGCATAGTCCATAATTGTTGGGTAGTGTAAGATGTCTCTGTTGCATTTTATTTAGGCAGTGACATTCTCAATCGCTTTTCCATTAGTTTGGACCTAATAAACTTCAAAGCCTGGTCCAGATTAGCGGGTAATCCCATGGACTTTTATGACCCAGAGAAAGCATTTCGGTCAGCTCAACTGCTGCCATATGCAGTAAAAATAAAAAGAGGACAGAAACTGAAATATCCTGATGCCTATGTTCATCTCAATGCTCATTTCCAACAGCAAGGGTTGGGGTAAACCCAACACCACTCGTCAACATAGAACACAACACCATTCCAATAGATGTGGATAACAGCGACCTAAAGAGTATCACTCTCGGCACAGGCACCATATTTGGAATGGCAGTTGATGACCAACATTTTTCAATAGATTTAGGTAACGAACTGTTAGGACCAATCCCCAAGGACTGTTTTGACAGGGATAGCGACGATGTGTCATTCGCCGTCCTGTTTGGCGTTTGTATCCGCGTTGGCGGCTACGCGCTGGAAGGGCGAGCGGAGGTTCTGCTACGTGATTCCTCCTTCACGCACCCTACGGTCTAGTGGTTTTCCAACATGGCACCGCTGGGAAGTATTTCTTTCCTCCTCTCCCAGCGATCGCCGCGTTGCAACCCCCTTCACTGCGCTAGCTTGCTTCTTTGGGTTTACACGCTAGTTTTCTCCAGCTTCGACCGTCACGGTCACTTCTTTGTACCTTCGGTACGCCTCCCTCGGACTATCTTTCTTTCTCTCTCCCTTTCTACCTTTGCCTTGCCTCCTCTTCCCGCCTTCTCCTTACCTTCCGGCTTGTTTCCTCTTACGGTGCACGGTCCTCCGCGTCTGCCTTCTCTGCCTTACCTTCGGCTGCGCTGTCATCCAGCCGCCTCGGTTTCTGTTACTCCGGAGTAGTTTTCTCCGCTGGTACTCTTTCCGATGGCTCTCCCTCTCTCCGGTTCCTTCTCTACTTCGCCTGCTCCCATCAACTACCTGCCTCAATCACGCCACTACAACTGCTTGCTCCGGATCCTCTCAAGCTGCTTCACTCCTCAGAGGGTTTTTTCTGCCTGAACAGGCTTTTTCCCTTCGCACTGTCTGGTCTCGGGAAGGGGGCCCCAGGTTTGCTATACTTTAGCGGTCACTGTGGCTTCCTCTCGAGACAGATACTTTCTACACAAAAAGGATAAGGACTACCTCTCTCACAGGCAACTGCAACCGGAGGATTTTGAATCAGGTGAGGAGAGTGGGGAGGAACGGGAGTTAGCGGAATCTTCCAGCCTGGACACGATGACACCATACCAGACATGGGGCCTCATTACACGGATGGCGGTAAGGGTTTACCGGTACCAGTATTTTACCGGTACTGGTAAATCCTTATCGCCTTACTACGAGGTCCCTTTGCGGGTTGGGGAATTTAACGCCTGCTTTTTGCAGGCGTTAAAAACCAACCCGCAAAGGGACCCTGGGAGCTATTGCGGTACCGTAATTAGCGCCTTCCCCATTCCCATTATGCCCTATGGGGCAAAAATGGTAATGGGGAAGGGCAATGGTTCAGGGGGAGTTACCGCCCCGCCAACCTTGGAATGGGGCGGTAATTCCCCTTTCCGCCAAGGCGGTGCCGGTATTTTACCGGCATGAAACATGGCGCTAATAGCGCCATGGTTCTCCGCCATCCGTGTAATGAGGCCCATGATCTTCACCCGGCATGGGGGGAACTTCCTGGTGTATTCTTCCTGCCCTTATGGTAAGGAAAATGTGACCTGTGACTTCAGGAGGGATGAGGTGATCTTTCAAGTCCACAAGGACTGCCTTCCCCACCTGAAGCCATCAGTCCAAATCGGTACTTTGACCAGGGACTTCTCCACCCAGCTGGAGGAGGCTGCTGAGATAGCCAAACCAGAAGTCTTTCCAGGCTTCAGTCAGATGATTGAAGAGAGAGTCAACCTAACTGATGCCTGTGAGACTCTGGAGCAAAAGCAAACATTTAAACAAGTTTTCTTCGATTTTCAAGATCTCTTTGCGGTGGACTCATATGACTGTGGTCGTACCGACATCCACACAACAATAATTCCCACGGACCCTGGCATGACTCCAGTGTTAGTGAAGCAATATTGCTTGCCTCTTGCATCAATGGAGTCCCTTACTGAAATAATTAAGAACCTTCAGTCCCTTGGGATCATTTGTCCAGTCCACATCACCTTCAATAATCCGGTGCTGGGGATTTTGAAACCAACCGGCCAGTGGAGACTCTTTGCTGACCTAAGGGAGCTCAATAAATGGGTCCATACTTCCCGATGGCCTCTTCCCTACATTAATCAAGGGCTGGCCCAGATCCAGGGGTCTAAGGTATTCACTGCCATTGACCTGACCAATGGGTACTGGACTGTACCTGTCAGTAGGGAGGACCAATACAACTTGGCCTTTACCTTCGGGGGCAGAGTACACTTGGACCCGGACTCCCTTCGGATACATAAACTCCGGCAATGAATTTAACATCTTTCTGCATAAGGCCATGCCCGACTTAGGTGAAAGGGGTAACCTGGCATATGTAAATGATGTTCTAGTCAAAAGCTCAACTATGGAGGACCACATAGCAGGGATCTGTTATGTTCTGACACAGTTGAGGGCTGCCGGAGCAAAACTCTCTTTTCAAAAGGCACAGTGGTGAAGACCCCATGTCAATTGCTTGGGGCATGAGATAACTCCTGAGGGTCTCTGTCCCCAGGAAAAGAAAGTAGAAGCACTCCAGAAAATAAAAAAACCCACAACTCTGCGGGAACTAAGGAGCCTCCTTGAACTAACTAATTACAGCAGAAAGTTCATTGAGGACTACGCAGAGATCCCCAGACCCCTGATCCATCTGTTGAATGGGGGGTCATGTGGGAGTGGGATCCTAAACAAGCCGAGGCAGTAAGACAACTCAAACGAAGCCTCTCACAAGCGCCTTGGCTAGCTTACCCTGTAAAAAACAAGAAGTTCTTGGAGACAGGGTTCTCAAATACATACTTGACTGCAGTATTATATCAAAAGCATGACAAGGAGAGAGCACATCTCAGGTTTTAGCCAACAGAACAACTGGCTCTCCACCAGAGATAAAATTCTCCTAAAAACGGCATCACTTACCTACAAATCTCTTAACAATGCCGCCCCGATCTACCTGATTAATAGATTCCATAGACAAGCCTCTTCAAGACCCCTTAGAACTGCATACAAAGACTGCCTCTCTGTCCGAAACTTCAAACTTGCCACCATAGGAGGCAACAGCTTCTCAGTAAAAGCAGCCAAACTATGGAATTCCTTGCCGCCCAACCTTAGAGTAGATATGCCATACCTGAATTTCCGTTCCAAGGTAGTCTCATGGTTGAAATCCAAGAACCACCGGGATAGCTAAGTCTTAAGGCTATCCCTTCATGCCATCAGCACACATTGAAAGTGCATGTGCCCACTTGTACTCCTGTATATACTGTATATATTGCCTGCTCTCCTTATTTGCTTGTATATATCCCCATTGTCTACTTGTATTATTTGAATCTGTAACTAAGCTTTGCATATTCTTGTAAATGCTGCGCACTGATACCCTTGGGTACATCTGCGCATTATAAATAATAAAACAAACAAACAAACAAACAATAAAGTAATCTCCTATGCAAGTAAAACTTTATCCTCTGTGGAGGAATAATTCAACGATTGTGAGAAGGCACTGCTGGCAACGGTGTGGGCATTGAAGAATTACCGCACGTTTATCAAGGGGGAACACATCATAGTGAAGACTCCACACCAACCTTTGCAATATCTTTAAAGTGACAGAATCCAGGCCGGAAATGTGAGTAATTCCCAAATGACTTCCTGGATTCTGTCAATGCAAGGTTTTCCTGTGGAGGTCAGATATGGCCAAAACAAGAAGAGTCCCCTCACGCAAGGTCTGGCTGACTTGCATGATGTGCCAGAGAAAACTGTCTTGAGGACGAAAGTCTTAAAATCAAGGACAACATGGAGGCATACCTTAATTCCCCACACAAAGTCTATGAAGTAGAAAAATGTAAGGGAATGGCCACAGTCTATGTGGATGGGTGCTCCTACCATGTTCACAACAACGGGGAAAATGAACTTGTGGCCAGCATGGGGAATGCATGGGTGAATGAAGCCCCAGAACCCTCCGCTGGGTACAAAATCGGTCCCGAAGTAGTCAAGTGGCAGAGCTGATGGCTGTGCATCAAGCCATCCTCACTGCTATCCAACACCAACTCCACAAACTGGTCATATGGGTGGAATGTCTCCCAGCCCCAAATTGCAAGGCAGAAACAGCAGCTGCCCTGATGATCAATCACATCTTCTTGTGTTTTTACCTACCCCAGAGGATTGAGTCGGACCGAGGTAGCCACTTCACTCGTGAAGTGATGACAACGATGTGGGAGATACTTGGGGTCAAAAGGAAACTACACATTGCCTACCACTGTCCTCTAGTGGTAGAGGTGAGAGGTACAACAAAACTGTTGTGAGCATATTAAAAAAGTTTGTGGCAGATTCTGGGTCAAGTTGGGATACTCGATTACCCCTTGTCCTTATGGCCATTAGATCTACCCCTTCTTCTGCAACAAAAACGTCTCCATTTGAGCTAATGACTGGACGAAGGATGGTGCTACCCCAGCATCTGCTCTACAGAACCCAAGAGCAGACCTTTATAAATGCCTCCACAACTCATGAGTATGTTGAGGATCTGAGAAAACACCTGCTTCTGCCTATGCGCAGCAGAATTTAGAGAGATCTGCAGACAGTATGAAGACCCACTATGATCTCAAGACAACTAAAAAGGAATACCAAGTAGGAGACTGGGTATACTTGTACAATTTCCAAAAGAACCAGCGCCAAACAGCGCAAATTCCTCCCAACTTGGTGGGGCCCTTTTGAAATTGTAGACAGAATCTCACCAGTCGCCTACAGAATCTGCATCCCCAAGGGCAGTTTGGCAGAAGGGGAAGATAAGTGGGTCCACATAAACCAGATAATAGTTGCCATCCCAGGCATACTTTGCAGCAAATTGAGGAACCAACCGGAAACCCAGATGGGAAATAGTGGCAATTAGAACCAATGCAAGTGTCCTTCCCACTGCTGACATCCCCGAATGACGTGTGGACACAGTAGTCGAAATATATCCATAACCATGCTCTATTCTATCTTCTAGCATCTGGACTAAGAATTATCCAAAGGAGTACCAAGCAGGACCACTCGGGGACCAGGAGGAAAGAGCAAAGGAGCCCGAAGTGTTGTTCCCATACTCTCAACCAGAACCAGCGAGGAGAGCGTGTCCCTCCAGCACTGACGGGAGAAGCAGCTGAATTTCTCCACATGGACAAAAGAAAAGAACATCCCAATCTCCCTGCTTCCCATTGACGGGCGGTCAAAATCAAGTCAGGAGGGGGGCTCTGATGGATGTATTGACCCACTCTGCTTGGCTATGCGGCATCACCCTGCCAGTTGTGGGGAAAGAAACCACAACAATGGCGGCAAAACCCTTATGCGTGCCGAAAACCTACAAAAACTGTGTTCTTCAGCACACAAAAAGAGGGATGCACAACCTGCCATCCATGTTGCATGTGCGGGGGAATAGAGAACACCCGGCAGAAAAGATGCCAGTGGACTCCATGACCAGCAAACATAGTGCAGAGAGAAAAGCGGCATTTTGCAAGTGAAACCTATAACATAACACGTTCAACATTCACAATCTTGCCTGGTGCTAAAACCCATGTATCCAATGAAACATTGTGAAACATACAAAGTCTGAAAAACTGACAGCTTCTATGCCAAAATCTGGGTGCAGTACCCGGGGCTGCCTGAATGACAGCTGTCAGAGGTGTATTAAGGCAGCTTTAAAATGACCTAAAACTCAAAAGTCTGCTGAATTAACAAACATAAACAGGATTGTTGCCAAAAAGAAATATAGATTTTAGTTGTTTTTGATTCCACAGATGTTAAGGCCAAGGAAGAAATGTATTTGTATGTGATACAAGAAATATGGGTTTTGTTAAGTTTAAGAAGTAATTAGCTTGGCTGAAGTTGAAAGAAAACTGGGAAAGCAGGTTTCTTCCCAGAAGGAGGTCCATCCTCTCAGCAGAAACTCACAGGGTGGTGTTAATTGCAGGGTTGGGACAGAATCTGGTCTACAGAGAGCAAAGGAACAATGACAAGCTGCAGCTCAGGAAACTAGAAGTGTGAAGAGAGTCGTAAACCCTCCTGGAAGGAGCTTCCCCCAAGGAAGGGATGCACTGGACTGCAGGGAGACAAAAATAGGCGCAGCCAAGCGACCATCTGTTGCTGAACATGAACAAAGAACACTTTTTAAAAGACTTATAACTTGCTATTCAAAATGGTGAAAAATATAAAAATGACAGATTTGTTCATTTAATTTCTGGTGGCACATGTGAAGAGGTGGCAGAACTGTGTGACATGTTCTGGACAAGACGGCAAGATATGTGTATTACCTTTAGAATTGTGAAAATCTACACGCATATCCCTATGTTAAACACGCACACTTGTGGAAATTTGCAGAAAAATGGGAAAGTGTTTTCATAGTGAGAAGGGCAAAATTCCATAGAAAGCGGAGACAAGATCGCACAGCTACGGGGTTTTGAGGAATAGCTGCTAAGTGAAATATGCAATCTGTGTATGTGATTTTTATCGAGGTTGCACATGTGTAAACATATATTTTGCCAAAATTAGACTTTGTGTTCTGGTGGCTAGGGGTGGATTCTCAGCATCATACAATTACACTATCAAGATGACACTCTGTTTCTCTCCTCCTATCAAGGCAGAGAGTAGACTCTGACCCAATCACCTCTCACAGGGGCAAGCTTAGCTAAGCCGGCCCATACACCCCTTTGTAATGTCATTTTTAAGGCATAAATAGATACAGCTGAGAGCAGATAGCGACTCACTGATCCAGCGACCTTCCTGATTCTGGCGAAGCACTCTGATCCAGTTTCCTACATCTAGCTTTAAATATTCTTCCAGGTGCCAAATCTCTTGCCAGCAATAGAGACTATTGATTTCCAGCAAGGCCCCAGATCCTCAACTTTATTTTCCCCACTCAGTAAAGCGCTGTGTGGTGTGAGAAGGCCTTTTGAACCAGTATCCAGAAATTCTCTGGCTTGCCACCACTAGGCTTGCCTGCGGAACTCGCCATCCTATCTTTCATTTAGAACCAGTATTGTTAGAACTCTCTTTGCGCGGAGTCTTCTCTCATATGTGTTCTTAAACCCTAACGTCCTATTGATTGATCAAGAAAATAATTCCCAAACCAAACAGAAAGCAGAGTATCAAAACTGAACTGTTATGAGCGGCCGTGAATGACCTTCCTGTGTGGAATTCACCTTTTTGGTAGTCTTTAATATAGCATAAGAAAACCTATCTGTCAATTCAAAGTGCATTCCTATTTTCCATTCTCGCGCTTATCTCGAAAAATCAACCTTTACTAAAACCTGTGTAATACCTTCAGTTTTTGTGATAAAAACGAAATTTTAACTCATACTTGTAGCCAACATCCATAGCTATCCGTAGAATCCAAAACTGCAACTCAGTGCGATTCTCCTGTTATTCGAATATCGCGCAATGAAAAGTTTGCCGTGAATTTAAAGATTGGAAAGATTTTACACGTGTAAAATAGCTTTTAACTGCTTCCGACTTGGACCTTAATATTTCTTTTGTTTTCTGTTGACCAAATCATTGCTTGTGTTTGTGTGCAACTATTCAAAGCAGCTCCCATGAGAATTTAGAGCTTTATCTCTTTGCATTGCCTATTGGGAGGTTGAGGGGGATTGCAGGGGGAACTGCTAACCACAGTGCTATCTGATCTGAACCAACACCAAAGTATTATTTTCTGTGCTGCATTTGTTTTTCTTATTACTTATTCCTATTATATTAAAGACATTATTCAGTGTTCTGTCACCCCATTGGTAATTGTTGTGTATCTATTAAAAAATATTGTGATTCAATTTTAAATACATAATTAAATAGTTACCTTTGCAAACCAGCCTGATTCCTGGTTCAGTGCGACCGGGGGGGGGGGTTCCAGGAGAAGGGTGTGATATGAGTGGTATATCGTTCAGAATATTGAACTTTTAGACAAAAATAAATACGGATTTCAGTTGTGCACTACATGCTGAGCTTTGACTTAGGTATGTGCCGCATTGAAATCACTTACCACCGACTGGACCGGAAAACACCCCAACCCCAGCAAACAGTATTAACCGGGTTGAGGCTGTCAACAGCACATCACTGCTCTCCTGCACTTCTCTTGCTTACTCCTGCTAACTCACCCCCCTTCCTGTTTCGGAGCCGCCAGAGTGCCAGGAGACTGCTCTGGTGGTGATAGTGTGTGGTACAAATATCCTTTAACATTAACATTAACAACATTCTCACTCACATGACTACTTGCAGAGAACCCAAAGGTTTGCCTTTTAGTAGCCTTTTTAACAGAAATATTATCCTTACAATACTCCCACAACAGTATGTCTTGTTCTCACATCTCACTAGCCTATGATATCCTCTTCCAGTGTATTTATACCTGGACCTCTGCAAGCCAAGGAAGTGATGATGACAGACGGGGACCTGGCTTGGAGGTCAAATAAGCTCCAGGCTAAACCTCTGGAGTAGCATCATTTCTGAGTCCTAGCTTGGAAGGTGGAGCTGGGTAAAGCTAAGATTTCACAATATCTTAGCAGTACTGATTGCTGCCTATGCCTGGGTAAATAGATGAATAGCAGTCACCAAAACATTAGGTCAATTTTTGTTATGGGAAGGCTGGGTTCCTGGACCACACAAATTCTGGAACATTGTCAATATTTCTAGGCATTAAATAGCTACATCTGTGATCAAATAATAGTGTATATTCAAACGTATTTCTTTGTCTTTGGTCCTGTACCGTTGGGTTAGGACACCTTAAAAACGTGATTCATCGAAGTCCAAAATTCACATTAAAAGCTGAGTAAAGCAACACATCACAACATACAGATGACATTCTAAAGGTCCAAAAGTAGTCACTATTAGCAAAGTTTACTGAAGAGGAGTGGGATCTGAAAAATGTGATTCAGTGAAGTTTAAACATTATTATGATTAAGAAGGAAGCAGAGTTATTTTATAAAAAAGAACCTTTCTCAAAATAGGTTGGACAAAATATATTCTTATTCAGAATTTGATACATAATTTGAAAAGAGACAGCTTATTCACGTCAAATGTCAGGGGTAGGGGTACATTGCACAAATCACATAAATTCCATAGATTCGCATCTCACTGACAAAGTTCTTAAATGCACTCTCTTGTATGGAGATGTTGTTTATACTATTGTGCAATCGTATTCGTTGTAATGACAATTATTGTCTGTTGCACTGATGTGCCATCACCCCACTGGCTAATTTCGGGCCTCTAAAATTCAGGAATCTCTTATGTAGCACAGAAATAGGTCGATGAGGGAAAGCCACCCCTTGTGCTTACCATGGGAATGATGCGCTACATGGTGCTAACTTGGAAAAAGGCAGTCATGCGTTGATCCCTGCTCCCCTTCCAGGATGCAACTGGCATATGTGTAGTGGCATGGTTTTTTAAGTGCCCCCATGACTTCATCTCTTAGAACGCTGATATGTGCTCCGCAGCAAACTTGCCAGTTCTTAGCAACAACCCCAGTCTGATTACCTCTTTTTTAAAACCCCGGCCAAAACCCCAGACCTAAAAACATTATAGAACCAACCTTCCTTCAGGCCGTACCAGGAGTTATGGGCTGTTAAACTTCATTCAATTCCATTGCTGCACTTGTGCCTCAGTGCACAGGGACAATAACTCCTAAGGCATGGTCTATAAAGCTTGATTATGGTCCATGGGATTGGCCAGGCGTCTCCCCATTGGCCAATTTCTGGGCTATAGAAATTGCAGATACAGCCCTGAGTTTAACCAATGAGCAAACGGTGTGAAAGCACCCCAATGTCCCTCACAGACTGCTCAATATGGAGCTCCATCTCATCACAGGGGAAATTCTGGGAGCCACTACACTAGAACCACTCCCCACTGTGCCCAGGTCAAACCTGAAAAACGTGGCCCAAGCACTCCAAAATCCTCTCCACACTTCCGACTTCCCACATTTGAAACCTGGGTCACTCCTGATATGTGACATGGGTGCATGGCTTCTCCCCTAGTCACTGCTACTAATCCTTACTGGGCTGCACCTGACAGATTCCGCCCAGCCGTGCCTTCCCCATCCCCCAGAACCACAATCCTGTTTCTTTGCTGAGCCGCCACACCTGGCAAGTGTGGCTATTCCCTCACATACATTTCTTTATTTATTTAATCATTGCTCTGTAACATATGCTTTGTCTAATGCATGATCTACTAAATGACGTGGGTATCACTAATATAATACCTTGACATGCAGTCCCAGGCTGGGACAATAAACAGGATAATTTCTTAATCAATATTCCATTTTATTAAAATAAAATCAATGCAAAGGCAGTCCCCAGCTCAATGCAATGGATGTCACCAAAATGTTACACGATCACAGGCAGCTTGTCTAAAACAACAAAACTGACTGTGCTGCTTTTAACTTGCTATTTCTCACATACAGGCATTAATTTTCAAAATCAAATCTGCATACACATGTGCGTCTGAATAACTAAATCATTCTATTTGGAACTCTACACAATAATGGCCATTTTGTATAAATATGCCGCAACAAGGCAGATGGGTCGTAATAGTAACATGATTCTTCATAAGATTTAATTTTCTCTAATATGCCTTCATCTGTAGACTACACATAACATTACACTTGCACGTAATAAACAAAGCCTTTGCTTTCCATAAATAGTAAAAACAAATGTTGTTATCAGGGAACTGTTGAATTCCTTGTACTGCACATGCCAATATGGCATTGTGGGCTGCTAACATGTGGGTGCAGTTTACAATATGGCTATGATAACTTCCATTGTACTTCTGTGGGTTTTTGGTTCGGGGAGCTTTGGTATCGATTCAGAATGCACAAAATGTCCATTCATCCTTCTAACCTTCAAGAATAGTTTAGGATTTTGTTAAGTGTCCCTTCCTGTTCAGCTCACTAACAGACCCACTGTGCAGTTTTACGAATGAAGGGTATGTGGGGTTTACATTCATTGTTTTTAGGGCATTGAAATGACACAATTAAACACGCTCTCATTTTACATTCCTTAATAAATACCTATGGCCTTCACATAACACATATTATCAAATCTATCTTTATTAGGCTCTGCTGTGGACATCTTCATATCTCACCCGGCAATTCAGTGAGTATTTGATTTTTAAAGTGGGGCACACCTTATGCACAGAAGTGATTTCTATCACAGTACACACAAATAATAAATGTGTTTTCATTTGCATTGCATTGACATGTCACTTAATTTTGCACACAGTTAGATTGCACTGTTTAATTCCCATTAAAATGTGCTAACACTTGCCAAACGCACACCCTTTTTTGGGACTTAACAGAAAAATAAACATGATGGCTCGAGAGCAGATAAACCTTTATTTGGGGAATTATAATACTCACTTTGGGTTAGTCTTTAAAGTCTTGGAGCCAGCACAAACCCTCAAGTGTTACTATGTGTTAGGAAAGATTTCCATGTATGGGTAATTTTCCCTCCAGTTGTGAACCCCCCAACTTTTTGCTGTTGTCTGACCATCCTACCTGACTTGTCAGTGGAGCCCAGCCTTTTGCTGTACTCCGCTGGGCTTTTGCTCACTTTGTTATGGGGAAACTGACATGGCCTTAAGGCTGCTAGTATTAGGAGACTTTGTTTCCCTTAGTCTTTCATTTTGTTGCTATTTTTAGTAACATTTTATCAGTGCACAATGTACCATACAGTACAGTTCGCTGGGGTCCCTTTTTCATTTATAAGGCCCTCGACCCGTCAAAGGATTTTTGGTGAATGTAAAAGTATGCCTTGGACAGAGATGTGGCAGCTGTTACTTTTTATGTATTTTCTATGGTCCAAACCGTGTTTACCGCGTTTGGCCCAGGACAGCGGCTAGTGCCTAAAATGCCCATGCCACTAGGTCCTGTGTTCTGTCCTTTGGCCATCTCATCACTTTGCCTTCCAAAGGTCTAGCAGACCCGGGACATTCCTTATTTGGTCATGAGGACTCCCGCGCAAACCTAACCTTTCACAGGCTTCTGCATGCTGTGTGTCTGTGCCTCCAGAATGTGGGCTTGAGCTGCCTAGTTCCAATACACATCTTGGGTGCCAGGATGTCTGGTGTGCTGGGGTGACTGGGACCACTGTGGTATAACATTGGTCCACCTCTGGTATAGCTGTTTGTGAGCAGAACTCCTATTGATTTCTCTTTGTTTTGGCAGGAAGGAGATTTTGGATAAGAGAAGGCATTTTACACCCATTCCAGGTGAATCTTCTGAGTTCCCACCAAACTTAGTAAATGAGCCAAGTATCCTGAACGGAAGAAGCAGATACGTGGAACTGGTGGTGACCCGCTGGAAGGTTTGGCACCCTGAGCCCGCTGTTGTCCTCTCAGACCCCCTGTTTGGGATCAAACCTAGAAGGCCTGCAGAGGGCGCTTCGACCCATTGGAATAGTGTGACCAACTATTCTCCTACTTAACCTGTAAGCAAGCCTTTACGGAAGTGTTGCTGTGTCGGAATAGAAAATATATTGTGCCCCCTATTGTGGAAAATATATTTAATATTGGCCTACGCCAAGCTGCTTGAAAGTCGCTTGCAAGAAAATCTGCGTTGCAAGGTCCTGGCCTTTAATCCATGTAGGTCGCCATTTTAGGTCAAACCGCCATTTTAGGATTTGTGTGGAAAAGTCACCCTGTGAGCTAAAATGGTGGATGATGTCATTGCAAAATACAACATGGCCGTCTTGACCTCTCGCTAATGTGTAATCTGCCTGCAGGCTACTTGTTGAGGTCATGAACTGAGACCTCGTCCTACGTTGACCTATGTGTAAAAAGACTACTCACAAACCAATCCACAAGTATATATTATGATAATGTATTTACGTATTGGACAAAGAACATGTGCTTTACTACATTGTATTAATGTTTAAGAAGACCTGCAATGCGAAACTTTAGAATACACAGTTAATTCATACGCTTATTGTTACATGTAATAAAAACAAACCAGTTAGATGCGGTTATTGGGATTCGGCAACAAACCCTAGAATTGGTGATATATAAAGTAGAATATTAACCCAAAGTGTGGCTGGACATAGTGCCCACAAAATGTATAAAAGGCGAATGCATTCTAATGTACAGCGTCTCTCACTGACCACACTGAACCACGATGGAGTTCGTTGTGTTGTACTGAGGGCCGATAGCTATCTGACTTTGCACTGTTTTTGTAATTGAATTCAGTAGAGAATAAAGTACTTTGCATGTTCCTTTGTAACCCGGGTTCGGTGTATTTCCTTTTGGGGTACTCTGCCTCGATATTTTGTTTCTGTTTTCACAGCTGGACTGCCCTGTGAATTGAGGAACTCTTACAGGACCTTTGCCTCGGAACCACTGCCATCTCAAGTTTCGACTTGAGCCTTTGGGGACTGTAAGTTCTGGTATAAGGCACTCTCCCGATGAGTTTTGGACACCTAACATTCCTAGGTCTGGAATTAGGAGAGTACACCTGAACCCGAGAATATGTGGTCCTCGTGTTGCCCAGCTGTGGGGACAAACTTTGTGGGTGCCTTGCTGCTATGCCCACCTGTGCCCTCAGACTCACTGCATTGGAACTGGCTTGATACTTTCACCAGGAGTGGAGAAATCACCACTATCGCACCATGGAAGAATGCCCAGAACACAGCCCCTGAAAGCCACAGGGCCACACAACTGCAGGATTTGTACCTACTACCGAAGTGGACTCAACTGGCGATGTTTGATCCAGAGTGCGCCCAGTGTCGGTAAGTACTTGCAACCCTTACCGGTGGCCCATGGCACATCTATAGGCTTTTATGCAATAGTGCCCACTGACGGCCACTCTTCTTTATCAAGGTAGCCTGTGCTACCAATCTATTCCCAACTCTTGGATCCTGTTCTGCCCTCTCGGGGAGATCCTTCTCGAATAGTGGAAACTCATTCTTCACTGCCTCATCCACCTTCCTGAGTTGCTACAGTCCCTTGAAGAGACCCCGCTTTGAACTGAACTGCAGGATCATGTGCACCAGCACCAAATGTACCTTTGAGCTCAGGGCTCCTCTCATCTTATGCACTGGACTGCCTCTTAGCTAGGGTTTGAATTGTGAAGGACTGCCTAAACGATATTCACATTGTTTGACCCCTTTCTTTGCAGGTTGTAGATCTATACTGTAAATATTCCTTTAGGCCATTTGTGACTGTATATATGTTTCATAGTTAGTATTTTTTTGGTTTTGTTAATACTGCTTAGATTTGCTTTGTGTTTCATTTAAAACGCCTTTAATAAATGTATATACCTGACTGAGAGTAATTTGTGGTATTGTTTACTGTGTGTGCTCATTGTGGGCTTTTGATCACCCTCACCCCTCCTGAGACCTGGTCTTGACAGCCGCCAATGCTATCTTGATAGGTCTGGCTTGTCCAGAACATTACCCTGTTCTAAGAAATTAGGCTGGCCTTCTGAACCTCTGCCGACAAAGTCAGCGTTCAGAAATCCATCTTAACATCAGGGAAGTCTCAGTTAGCAGCCCCCCGAGCCGTTCCTTGATATTTCAGGAAAATGCCTCAGATTCATTTGGTTCAGGTTCAATCATGGACACGGCCTTCATCTGCAGATGCTATTCATGTTCAACATTCATCCAATAGAGACAAGGGGTATTCTTTCCTGCGGCATTTTCTAATGTCAGAATGCTATCCCCTCTTTGTTCTCACCTCTTAAAGTGTCCAAAATTCCCATGCTTATGTCATAATTATGTTCCATGCTATGTGATTAGCCCAATAGTTCTAAACACTCCTATTAGATACACAACCACAATCTCCTTTGGATGATTATAATGTCTACATTTTTAGCATGATGAAAGGAGGGTGCTTATTTCACTACAATACTGTCGAATGCCATTTAATTTGTCTTCAATTCATGGCAGCCACCTGCTATACTAGTGGGCTACCGATTTCTGAAATATGTCCTCCTTTGTGTGATGCATATTCATATTTTTATGAATATTAATCATTGTATTAATGCGCATTAGATGTCAAATCAAAGAACAGACTCTAAGCTTCTCCGAGCTTTGAAACACATCCAGATATGACTTAATTTACTGTACTGATACCTACCAGAAATGTCCAGGCAGCCTGGATTTCCTGTTTTTGGTTATTTGAAAGCATATTAAATATCCAAGAGTTGAATTGTTCAGCATTAGATGTTGGAAGTATGCCTTAATACTGCTAGAACTGTCAATCAGTTGCAATGTCTATCATTCCAAACTTTAAGATGTATGCTTCCTTAGTTAACGTGCTGGTCCCAGACCAGCATGCCATGCACACCTTTGCTTCACCCAACACATTTATTTTAAAGTGAAAATACTCCTTTATTATGCAAGGAATATTTGTCCATATTTGTCCACCGTGTGCAGTTTTTGTTTCTGTTATTGAATCAATCTTTGTATATCATCTGATGAAGACGTCCATGGGAAAGCTAATGCCTTGAGCAATCTTTTCATATGTATTTACTTAGTTGAAGAAGAGCTAGACAAATTTGGATGTGTTGTGATTTTGAAAGTGGACTTACACAGCATCAAACCCCCAATTGTATAGACAATTTTCAGACATGTTTTCAGAGATTTGGCAATACTGATCACCTCTTACAAACTGATGATCTTTGCCTGCCTAGGTTTCTGTTGTACTGATTGCTGTGCAGTGAATAGTATATATTTAACATGCAATTGTAACACTTTCATGCCAACCCTATTCAACTGCAATGAAGTTGTCTACCACTTACACTTTAAGCTTTTGTTTTGAGAAAGTGGTTACCTCCCAAAGACTATGTGCACATTTATTTATTTCCTTTTCACATTTCAATGTGGCAGAACAGGACCCTTCATCGACTTCCCTCTCCTCAGAGAAAGGTTTTGACACATGGTAGAATATGTGGAGACATTGGTTGTCTAGGGAGTTTATTTTCACCTTCCATTCATCATCACCAAATTGAAGACCATCGGGTTCCCATGCATGCACATAGAAGGAGTTCAACTACATCTCGCACTATGCCGACAGTTACACAGAAGTTATTAATTATGGTGGGGGTATAATTAGATTATGCATGGCAATGTGGTGAATGGGATCTCAGGTAATGTTATGGGTCTGAAGAGGGACCTGTGCTTTTTGATCAGTTGTATGTTGGAGTGTTGCCAAACACACCCTGGTTACAGAGGTCCTTGACTTTCACCTTTTTTTTCCAATTTCCGTTTGTTCCTTCCCAAGATAATCCATGCAGTGTGGCGGTTTCCCACACTGAATACCTTTGTGGAGTTATAGCTGCACTGACTGTGCTTTAATGTATTTCAGTGATCACTTCATTACCTTGTTGTCTACACTGCATGCCAGCTTCAATGCAAGCCCCAAGAGCAGCTGGCCTGCTAATACAGAGATACATAGTGAAAACATCTTTTTTTTATGTCTCTGTAAACAGGAAAGACAGAGTTTAAAAAATGCTCTGACACCATTCAGAGCTGTCTTTCTAAAGTGAACTGTCATGCCCCTGGACGCACATGAGTGCACACAGGGACTGATAGGTGCGGACGGGATGGAAGATGTAAGCTGCGGGTGTATTAGGTAAGTTTGTATGTTTATGTGGGTGTCTGTGTCTGTAGAAAGGGTGTATTTGTAGTGCGGAGGGAAGGGTGCTTGTAAAAAAGAAAGTGTAAGTGTGATTGTGTGGGTCGAGGAGGAGTGTTTGATGTGTGGAAGCAAAGGGGCAGGTGGTTGAGTAAGTATGTCTGTTTCTGTGTATGGGCCTCATTACACGGATGGCGGTAAGGATTTACCGGTACTGGGGGAAATACCGCCCCGCCAACCTTGGAATAGGGCGGTAATTCCCCTTTCCACCATGGCGATGCCGGTATTTTACCGGCATGAACTAGGGCGCTAATAGCGCCACGGTTCACCGCCATCCATGTAATGAGGCCCATAGTGTTTGTATCTGTCTCTGAGGGGATGTAGGTTGAAAACAAATGTTAATGGCGGGGAAGGAGCAGGTGAGCAAAAGGGAGTTTGGGGGTGAAGCCCCGTGACTATAAGGGTGAGTTGCTGGTGGAGGATTGTTGTGTAATGACTGAACAGTGCATAGGTCCACAGCCTCCCTGAAGCTATGATATGGGGGACGAATTTTCAGAGCACACACCAAATGCTCACAGCTTTTAGTTATTTTGCTTTTCCCCAGTGATGCACATGAAACAGGTACGCATTTGCACCAGCCTCAGAATGACCTGACCTGGGTTGCTGAGCAGCATTTCGGAGGTGCTTCCCAGCCTTGGTCAAAGGGCGTGGGAAGAGTGAGTTAGCCTACCAGTACATTACCCTAGAAAAATGGTTGAAACTTCTTGAAGGGTGGCATAATGTTTGATTGACAGGCACACTCCATAAAAGCATGGCACACACATGAGGGAAGTGGGACTCATGCAGTGGGCTATCATCATGCACATGCAGATTGTCCTGGAGCCGAAAGACCTCTAAGTAGCTGTTCTTGTTTGCTGTGTCTCTCTGGGCACTGGATTGAGGGGGTAGCAGAGCAGAGTATCCAATCCAGTCTGGAGTCCAGATGAAAGGGGGTCTCTGTCACAGCCCATTGCCTAAGGATGGTAATCATTGGGCTCATTGTAAAGTGCGTTTTCGTATTTGTCAGTACAATTTCCTGTAGTTATTATTTGCCATTATATTTACTTATTGCAAAATAAAATGCAAAGTATTGCATGTTTCCTTTCTTTCTGAGTGAGTTCATTGTTTCAAGCAAATACATACCTGCAGTGGTGTGCTTGTTCTTGGGCTGGTCCCAGTGCACATACACATGTATATAGAACATGGGTTTGTTTCCAGGGGCCTTTGGGGAGGTGCCCCTCCATTCCCAAAGCGATATGGGTGACTATTGAAGCCTGCACCAAATCGGCAAAAATAAATCTGTCTTTTTTATTGTGCAGCCTTTAAAATTTGAAAATACCACATCAAACTGATATGGCATCTGCTGTGCCAATATGCATGCTGTGATTATAAATACCAATACTGCCTTTAGCCATCAGGGTGACATCACATTGAGAATCTTAGCATTCCAAAACATTCTTAACATATTTGGTAATTTGGGTCCTTTGTTTGTATTCGTATAGTGCTCTATTGTGTTGAAAAGCTGCCCGAAGGAGATGGGGAAGTGTGTTTTGACTACTGGCGATGTTGCTCACCATCTTGGTGTTGATGGGTACATGTGCCTTTTTCCCAGCCCCCTAGTATGTGAAATATTTACACACAGGGAGGAGGATGCTGGTGTAATTGCCCTTCCGACTATTTGTTCACACACTACATGTGCAGTCCATCAGCACACTCTTATGTTGGGCCCTGTACTGCACACTGTCTGTCTATTATTTCACAAAATGACTTTGTTCATTGTGTACTCCCGTCTGTGTATCTGTTTATCTAAGTCGTCCCCTGGGATGGTAATAATAATAATAATTTTGCATTTATATAGCACTATAAACCCTCGGGTATCTGAGCGCTGCTTATTATTACCCACAGTGTGTGGTGCTCATTTATCGAGCTCGGAAGGATGAAAGACCTTGCTGGGATTCGAACCTGTGTTAGCAAGCTCTGCACGGGTGTCAAAGCAAGCGCTCACTCACTCTGCCACTTGACCGGCTAAGCCTCCTCTTGCCTATATTGTAGACAGGGCACCTAAGACAGTTAAGTTCCTATTTTTGGAATTAGAGTAATTTATGTCAAAGTATGATTAACACTCATCTTTATTAACACCTTGTGTAGGCATAGCAGCCAGTCAAGTTGCTCAGAACGTGGGTTGAATCTTATGGTACAAGCCTTGATTCCAAGCAAGCTCTGCATTTTTTTACACCCACCTTCTATTTTTATGCCTACTCTATGGAATCCACGCTGCTGCCTCCCCACCTGCCATTTACCTTTGCTTTTGCTGCACAGCTGCAAGGATACTCTCATGCCCACCGGTCCACCGTGAAAATGGAAGAGGGGCTGCACATAGAGTGTACTTCCATTTTCATGGCAGCCATGTTGGATACATATTTGTTTGAAACAATGGGCAGCATGCCTGCTGCAACTCTTTGCTTCAAACAAACACATTTCTGTCAGCTCCCTGTCACTTTAACTCGAGGTGCTAACAGCCATAGCTATAATAATTACAGTCTTCCTGGGGCTTTACTGGGTGGTAACAACCCAAGGACTACCCGTTTAGGCCCTTGCTACCCTCAGTCGTATTAACTTGGGCCTGGACCGTTACCACATGGTACAACCCGGGGAGTCTGCAATTATACCTTAATTAAAAGTCCACACATCCCTACAGCATGATCCCAAACAATGTGTCACCAGTTGGTTAATCAAGTCTCAATGGCTCTGTATTCATACCTGTTCTTATATGACGCACCAAGAAGATTTGCTAAATCATATAATGTCAGGCACGGGCATACAATCATAAGCTCATAAACAGTTACAGCCTATTGTCATTAAAGGACATCTAAAGCAGAATGCATGTATTCACTGATGGGTGGTAGTGTGAAAACAGTCATAAAAGAAGTGGTAAGTAGACTAGTAGCTGTTATTAAAACAGACTGGGACTTTTTAATGTATTCAGACTGTTTCAGCTTTCATTAATGGGATATTAATCTATTGCACACATGGACAAGGATGGATTCATCGTTTTAAAATACCTGTTTGTCAATTATATTTTATATGTAAACGTCTTACTCGGATGACTATTACTAATGGTTGAATAACCCACTTTCAAATATGAAAATATTTTAATGTATATTAGTACCCGGCGAGAGCCAAGCAGAATGTAACACACATTCTGATTGGCTCTCACCGGGTCGTTACTCGGCCAGGAATCCCTCAGCTGAGATTCAACGGCCAATGTTCCCGGCAGGGGGCGTGGCAGCCCCTCAGCCAATGAGGAGGCTCGAAGTGGGGCCATCCCCGCTCCGAGCCTCCCTGCGGCTGAGAGGCTGCCTTCGCCCCTCGCCGGGGACTCGGGTAAGTCTTTTTTTTTTTATTCCTTGACCCTCCCGACCACCCGCCCCCCCGACTTATCTTCTTGTTCCTGCGTCCCCGGCGGGGGACGAGGGAAGCCTCCAGCCGTGTGGAGACTCGGAGCTCCACACGGCTGGAGGCTTCCCTTGTCCACCCACGAGGACGCAGGTACATTTTTTTTTCTTGGTTTTTTTTTCTACCCTCGTCCCACTCCCGCCCTCCCAACCCCACTTACCTTCTTTTTGATCCTTTTTCGGGAGCGGTCGCGCTGGGAACAAGTGTTCCCAGCGCATCCGCTCCATGGCCGCCGCCATGGAAAGGGAAAACGGACTCCTTTTTCCCTTTCCATGGCGGCGGCAATTTTCTTGATCGTTTTTTACGCCACAGCATTTCGGGACAGAAAAAAATGCTTTTAGTGCCCCGGTCATGCACATAATGCGGGCTGGGATACTAATAGCAATATGCCCCTCACGTCGGGGGCATATTGCTTAAATAATAACAAGACCAATATTGTTAATATCAGTAGTATTTATAGGAGCAATAGCAGCACTACTACTTAATTTTTCAGTTTCGCTAACTAAGGTCAATGCATGGTATGTTATGTTATGTTATTTGGCATTTGTATAGCGCCTATTGTATCATTGGTATGATCTCAAAGCGCTGGTAGGTTGAACGCCCTTGGGAACTGCAGTTCAAGTCAGTTGAGAGAGAGAGTCGTAAAGTGTGTGGGCGCACCAGGTAAGTGTGCAACTGGTGTGGTTGCTGCATGATAGCTGCTTCTTAGCAGTAGGTGTTGTGGACTGAGTTCTGGCTGTGTTAGGCCTGAGGAGATGACTAAGCTAGCCGGTATGTGCTAGCTAGCTGTGTTTTATTAAGATGATGGGTAGTTTGGTGGGTCATGTTAGTATTAGAACAGCTTTACCGAATGTGTCATAGTACTGCTGTGTTCTAGTTGAATGGTGGTGTATAGGAGAGAGTAAGCGTAGTAGTGTGATATTGTGGTAATCAGTAAAGTGTATGCGACCAGGCACACTCACTGATGTTGGGAATGCCTTCTAAATTCAGCTTTTAACACAGTGACGCTATTAGGGCACATTCAATGCTGTTGGGAATACCATCTTAATTCAACTCTAATACAGTGAAGCTATTAGGGCATACTTCTAAGTTCAACTTTAACACAGTGACGCTATTGGGGCATAATCAATGTTGTCAGGTATACCGTCTAGATTCAACATTAGAACAGTGATGCTATTAGGGCACGCTTTCTAATTTCAGCTTTAACACTATGACGCTATTAGAGCACACTTTCTAAGTTCAACCTTAACACAGTTTTAACACAGTGACACTATTAGGGCACACTTTCTAGATTCAACTTTAAACAGTGATGCTATTAGGGCACACTTTCTAAGTTCAACTTTAAAACAGTGACGCTACTAGGGCACACTTTCTAAGTTTAACTTTAACACAGTGACGCTATTAGAGCGCACTTTCTAGATTCAACATTAATACATTGACGCTAGTAGGGCACGCTTTCTAAGTTCAGATTAAACACAGTGACGCCATTACGGCACACTTTGTAAGTTCAACTTTAACACAGTGACGCTATTAGGGCACACTTTCTAAGTTCAACTTTAACACAGTGACGCTATAAGGGCACATACAACGATGTTGGGAATATCTTCTAGATTAAACATTAACACAGTGACGCTATTAGGGTACGCTTTTTTAGTTCAACTTTAACACAGCAACGCTTTTCAGGCACACTGTCTAAGTTCAACTTTTGTCACAACCTCTAGCCCTGTAGCACCTGTCCCCACCAACCTGGTAACTCATTCAAACATAGATACCCCTAGACTTCCCAGTGGTTTTCATAAAATACCACCACATCTCCATAACACAGCATGGGGAATCTGGAGGGGACCCAGTTGGAGCCAGGCATGGCACTCTTGGCACCAGCTGCATTGTTTAGAATTGAGTTAGCCCGTTGTTTAGCATTGAGTTAGTCATTCAACATGGAGAGGAATCCTCCTAGAACTAATCGTGGATAGCAGTCTAGTCTCTGGGTGTAGCTGGCTATATAAGTCACACCCAGGCATGCCTCCACGCTTCACCTTAGTCTGCTTCACAGCAGCTGAACGCTGAACGTGCTCCGGATCATTCAAATGCTAGTTTGTAGCAGCCTCGGTGCCCCCGGGCCACTCGTGAGTCACTGCAGCTCTGCCAAGCCCATCCAGCTTCTTCTGCGGCTTCCCTCACCTGTTTTCAGCTTCCGCAACGCCTCCAGGCCAGCCCCCTGTCATCTCGCGGTTCACCTACTTCCAGTCTTCGGGTCCGCAACATCTTCAGGCTCCTCCTTCAGCATACCGTGGCTCGTCAGCTTCCAGCTTTATTCACAAACTCCTCCCTGCTGCGTAATCCTGCAGAAAGGAATGAGAGAGCACGAAAGCATTAGCACGCATGCACCAGAATCCAACCAGGTACGCATGAAAGGTCTAGACCCCTAAAGGGACAATTAGTGCAACTTACCTTAAGCAAGAAAAAGGGACAGAATACCTGCGCACATCGAACTAATAACGCGCTAAAACAGCACAGCAGGCAATTAGAAGGCATACTGAAAAGCAAAGGCAAAGAGCTTGATTAAGAAGAAGCAGGAAGGGAAGTCTTTTACACTTTGAACTAATAACGCGCCAAACCAGCGCAACGAACAATTACCCAACGTCACAGCAGTCTTGGGCATAGAATAACATCAGTGAAGTAACTGATGAGTCTGGACTATTGCACCCCTGCTGAAGAATGATAGCAGGATGGAGAGCCCACTTACTATATACATAAGGTGAGCGCATTTACAGGTGGGTGGTTCACAGGAAGTGGGGGAAGAGGTGTACATACTACCCAGTTCACAAGTATTGATGTCCCATTCTTAATTCCCAGACACAGTTATTCCTGTCAACCCTGAAGAGGCAGTCCAGAGTGTGACAAACCAAGGAGGTTCCAGGCGTTCCCGCAGAGCTAAGGTCAATTTAACAGAAATGCAAAGCCAGCTTTGAAACCTCTGCCTGAGCACCATGGAGACCTCCAATACTGACAAGTTAGCTCAGTTATTAGGGGAGTTGCGGGCCGAGGTCCATGCTGCCTGGCAGGAAACAAATGCATTGTGGAGATAATTGGTTATAAATAGAGACGCGACAGAGGAACTAGCACGGCAAGTGCTGCAGACCCAAGCTGGGCAAGCCCCATTGCCAGGCAGTCAACCCTCTGCTGCACCCCCAACTACTCCTGTGCAGGTAGTTCTTGCAGGGGCAGTACCGCTGGCCCCACCAGAACGATTTTCCGGGGACCCCAACAAATTTGCTGTTTTAATGAATCAGTGCCATCTGCATTTCCTTTGTAGACCTGGGGCTTTTCCCAATGAGCACTCTCGAGTTGCCTTCGATCTGTCCTATCTGGGAGGAAGTGCAGCAGATTGGTCCATTCCCCTTGTAAACCGAGATGACCCATTGTCACGAAACTTCGCGGGTTTTCAGTGGGAGCTAGAAAAGCTGTTTGCCCGACACACCAGTGGTCAAACTCTTGACAATGAGCTCCTGTCACTACGACAAGGGAGTCAGTATCTATTGATTTACATAGTCACATTCAACAGGCTAGTGACAGAGACTAACTGGCCCGAGGAAAAGAGGACCACCCTCTTTCACCGGGATTTACGAGGAGAACTAAAGGACATTCTTGCCCAAGTCGTGAACCCTCCCGATGATTGTGCAGATTTCATAGATCTCGTAGTACGACTGGATCATAGACTACAGGATAGAGGGCGCTAGAGAGCCATCCAAGATGGCCGCCTCCTAGAGAGCTCTGTATGACTCTCCATTAATCCTGCGACATCCTCGCCTCTGCAGCATCCGATTCACCCAAACCTACCACCGGGTGCGCTCGGGAGGCGCCACTGATCACCCTGAGCCCAAAATCCTCTCCAACGGCGGAGCGCCTGCTGAGCTCCAGCCCGATCGCCAAGGCCCGCGGACCACGCCAGCAGCAGGCCGAGGGGGGAGGAGCAGTCCGGGTAGCAAGTACAGAAGCAGCGGCATGCCACCTGGTGCCCAGAGTCAGCAGCGACCCGCTGGGTCAGAGAGCGAGGCCACTTCAAGAAATGGGTAGACGTGCGACACACGGTCTCCGTCCCCGCAGCGGCCTGGCAGAAAATCCGGAAGGGAGCGCGAAAGACTACGCTACCCTCGTCGGACACGCAGGTAGGATCCCCATTCGGCGCGCACGGTCGGCTTCTCGACCCACCAGACTGCATGAGCCCCTGTGCTTTCGCCAGACACCGAGAAAAGCTCAGGCCTCGGCGCTCATCCGAATAACGGCCACGCTCGACCTAACCTGCACATTGGCAGCATAAAATAAAAGGGGACCTCCACCCCAAGACAGCAGACAACAACCGAAGAAAATTCCCGCTGCCCCCACCATCCCCTCGCCACACAAGCCCTATTACCTGGCGACAACTCCCCACTCCAAGTTCCAACAGACTGTAGCCGGAACGCCCTCCAAGAGCGACGGAGGTCACCCCCGCCACCAGGCGCCAAGAGTCCCCGTCCAAAGTCGGATACTCCAAACACGCGCAGCACCAGCCACATAACCCAAGAGAACCAGGCCCCAAATCGGCCCCGCACTCAGATCGACAAAGGTGAACAACGTTGGCCTATTCTACAAAACAGTGTAAAACCCACCAACACCAGAGAACACCCTAAATCTCTCCCACACTGCGGACAGTACGAACAAACACCGGCACGGTGACCACCCTTCACCTCCAACGCGTCGGAAGCACCAGACACGTCACAAACGCCAGTGTGGAGCCGCCAGCTCCTTACCCGCCGCACTCTCAAGCACTCAAGGCAGAAACAAGAGCATAATGGGAAAAACAGATAAAACCAAAAAGAAATTTAACTTCGAAGCTAGCCATACCAGCAAACCTCCCAACGAAGGGAGCAGAGCAGCGTCCCCAACACCCGCTACTTCCATGTCGGAGGAGCAAACACCAAGCTTCGACATTAGGGAAATCCTGATGGACCTCAAGGCGGGAATTGGCGACCTAGGCAGCAAACTCGACAATCTCTCGTCTAAAGTAGACCAACTCCAACACAGGCTCGACAAGCACGCCGACAGGCTAGACACTGTGGAACAACGGGTTTCCGACCTAGATGACAGTACGTCGGCCCTGACCACGCAAATCTCCACCCTTGAAACCCAAATGAAGGCAGTCTGCGCCAAAAACGAAGACTTAGAAGGGCGCTCAAGAAGGAACAACATCAGAATTATAGGAATCAGAGAGAAACAACTTCAAGGGAAAATGGAAGACCATGTTGAACAGATCTGCACGGCACTCTTCGGGAAAGAACTCTTCTCACAGCTGTTTGTAGTCGAACGCGCCCACAGAATTCCAAATTCAAGACCAGTCCCAGGTGCAAACCCACGGCCAATTATTGCAAAACTATTAAACTACAAAGATCGCGATGCGATACTCAAAGCAGCCAGGGAAAAAGGGAAACTCCAGTACGACGGAGATACAATTCAGTTCTTCCCAGATTTCTCTCCCAATGTACAGACACAGAGACGCTCCTTCACTGCAGTAAATAGGAGACTGCAAGACAATCAAATACTTTACTCAATGCTATACCCGGCAAAGCTTCGCATTCAACATGATGGGAAAGCACTTTTCTTCCACACACCTGATGATGCCAACGACTACTTGGACCGTGCCGGCTGCAGACCCGCCCCAAACAACCCCAGGCCCCAGCGCGAAATCCAAAGGCGCAGAGAACCACCATAATAATCGTCCCGGGCAGCCAAGAGAGATGAACTCCTGCCTCCAGCACATCTACACAAGCTTATGCCGCAGAGATACGCTCCTAGTCCGTAGGAGGGCCACCCTTACCTCTCGGGAGGCATCTAGTGCCCCAAGCACAGCAACCCTTATTGTTTGTTGATGGAAGGGGAACATTGCGGGTCTGTTGGGGGTTGCCCGCGCGTGGGAGGGAAGTTACGTGCACCACACCACCTCCAGTTGAGGTGTGCACCCTCACAATGGTTTAACAGTGAGGAGCGTCCAGGTCCCGCGCCATCTCCCCCACACCCCCCCGTTTCACCAACGCCAGCACTGCTTCCAACCTCCGAATCTCCCGACTCCATTCAATCCGCTGGACTGCTCCTAGCTGCAACACCATCAACCTTGGGAAACAAACGACGAATCAACATAGACCCTAACTTATTCCATTCAAAGTCATAACCTGGAATATAAGAGGAGGCAATGTCCCATCTAAAACCAGGAAAATCCTCCAATACCTTAGAAGACACGAAGTGGACATAGCCATGATTCAAGAAACACACTTGCTCCCAGGGAAGGATCACCAGTGGGCCAAGGGTTGGGGGTGTCACAGATACTTTTCCTCATACTCGTCATATTCCAGAGGAGTCGCGATCCTAATACATAAGAGGATTGGCTTCCGCCTTGTCCACACATCAAAAGACTCCGAAGGGAGGGCAGTCCTCGTAAGTGGCATCATAGAGGGCCAGAAAATCACTCTCGTCAACTCCTACGCACCAAACGTAGACGGCCCCGACAACTTCAGCTGGGTACTATCCCGCCTCTCATCCCGAGACCCTGCAACCATAATCTGGGGTGGAGACATGAACACAGTGCTGGACCCGGTGAAGGACAGATCCCACGCTACCCCATATCCTCCGTCCAAAGCCTGCCTCCAAATAAAAGAAATATGCAAAGCATTCGACCTGAAGGATTCATGGAGAGCATCAAAAGGAGAGCTGCGGGAATACACATTCCACTCCGCGCCACACAACTCGAGCTCCAGGATCGATTACCTCTTCACCTCAAGGAACGGCCCATGGACCAGCGGCTCATGCGATATCCATCCAAGAACTCTCTCGGACCATTCCCCGGTAACTCTCGTCCTCAACCCAGCCAATCCCAAACCTCCCCTACTGAGGTGGCGCTTCAAAACAGGCTCCATGCGAGACGAGGTCTTTGCCTCAGAACTGAAAGAGGAGATCTCAATGTTTCTAGAGGCCAACACAGGGTCAGTTTCCTCAGCCAGCACTCTCTGGGAAACTCTTAAGTGCTACATCAGAGGGGTCTGCCACGCCAAAGAAAATGGCATTCTAAAGCTCATACGGCGGGAGCTAGCAACCTGCGAAGAGAAGCTAAAACAGCTAGAACTTCAATGCATTAACACAAACAACCCAACAAGATCAGTCGCCCTGAGGGAAGAGCTACAAAAATTCAGGAACGCCGCCGATTGCGAAGTGAAATTTCTAAACCGCGAGAGACTGGTCAGGCAATATGGCGAAGGGCAAAAACCGGGCGCTCTTCTGGCAAACTTGGTCAGAGCTGACAACAAACTGTCCCCGATAGAAGGGATCCGGACCAAACAGGGACAGATAGTCCACACCGACGAAGATATGGCAGAAGAATTCAGGCTTTTCTATCAAGAACTCTACAGCACTAGACATAACGGAGACCCAACCGCCGCATTGGAGTACCTAGAAGACACTGAGCTGTACTGGGTCGAACATCCCCTGCGGGAACCGCTGAACGAGCTAATTACACAAGAGGAGATTACTGAAGCCATAAAAACCCTCCCGAACTCTAAGGCTCCCGGCCCAGACGGCTTATCCGGGGAATTTTACAAAGCTTTTGCACCCACCATCGCTCCCCTCCTGGCGGCTGTATATGAAGAGTCGTTGGATAAGGGATCCCTCCCCCTCTCTACCCGCGAAGCCAACATCATCCTTCTGCACAAACCAGGCAAACCACCGGAGGACTGTGCACCATACAGACCCATCTCCCTCCTCAACCTTGACAACAAGATACTCGCGAAGGTGCTAACCAACAGGCTACTACCACTGATGCCCACCCTGGTGCTGGCAGACCAGGTAGGTTTCATACCAGGCCGCAATACAACCTTTGGCATCAGGAGGCTGTTCAGTGTCATCGAAGCACTGGATCCTTCAAATCAAGCTATCGAAGTCCTCCTCGACGCCGAGAAGGCATTCGATTCAGTGGAATGGCCGTTCATGTTCGCTGTACTCACCAGAATGGGGCTGGGTGCCCGCTTCATCAAACTCGTCTCTTTATTGTACAACAAGCCACGCTCCAACGTCATCGTAAGCACGGCAAAATCCGCTCCCATAGAGCTCCAACGTGGCACCAGACAAGGCTGCCCGCTCTCAGCACTCATCTTCGCCCTGGTAATGGAACCGTTGGCCTCCAACCTAAGAGAGCATAGACAACGAAGAGGACTCACTATTGGACCACACAAGCTCATTACATCCCTCTACGCAGACGACGTGGCACTGTTCATTCGCGATCCCGAAGAAAATCTGAACCCGGTCATGAGGGAAGTAGTCAAATTTGGGACAGCTTCCGGCCTGAAGGTCAATCCAGCAAAGTACATTATATTCCCGTTGACCCTTCTACCAAACCATTTGCTGATGACTTTCAGTTCACATGGAAAACGTCCAAAGTCCGATACCTGGGAGTCCAAATGTCCCTGAGTTACCACGAGGTGTTCCGCGACAACTACGAAGAGGTAGTCAAGTCCCTCCAGGATAAAGTGACGCGGTGGAAGTCCCTACCACTAACGCTCTGGGGGAGAGCTTCCCTAGTTAAGATGGTGATTCTTCCGAAATTGCTGTATCTATTCACCAACATCCCTATACTGCTATCCCAAACCTTCCTGAAAAGACTGAAGAGCATGGTTCTTGAGCTGCTTTGGGCGGGCAAGCCAGCCAGAGTGGCACACGCAACACTGACACTCCCAGTGACGAGCAGAGGTCTCGCCCTCCCAGACCTGGAGAAGTACTTCTGGGCAGCGCAGGCACAATTCCTCAGCCATTGGTACGCCACCCATACAATCAGACCTCACGTGCAGGTAGAGCAAGCCCTGGCTACACCAAACCTGTTAACAGCAGTTGTCTTCAGCCAAATTCCCGTTCCCAACTACACCATGAATGCAATGCTCTCAACGTACAAAGTCTGGAAGAGACTAGCTCAAAAATACGGGTTACAGACACGATACTCTCCCCTATTGCCCGTCAAGTTCATCCCTGGGGTTCCACTGACATCTGAGAAAGTATTTCATCACTGGGTTGACAAATTACGAATAAAGACCCTAGGAGACCTCTTCACAGAGAACGGCTTTTTAACACCACAGCAAGCAAAATTGAAAGGCGGCAACACCGCACTTGACGTATTCCTATATTTCAGGACCCGGTACACTTTACAAGCTCTCATGCCGGACTTCCCCCGACAACCCCCAACCTGGCAACTGCTACACAATGCCATACAGGCGCAAGGCGAGGGCAGGTTGGTGTCGCAAATCTACAAATCCATCATTATAGGTACGACACCTAACCTTATCCGGGCAAAGACCAGATGGGAAAGGTCCCTCCACAGAACTATTCCAGACGAAGACTGGACCTACATCCTGAAACAGACACAAAGAATAGCTCTCAACTCTCGCCTTAAACTTATTCATTTCAACTTCCTCCACCAGACCTATCACACAGCAGCAAAAGCTAACAGGCACCACCCTAAGGCGGCTGCGAACTGCGAGAGATGTGGGACACAACCAGCAGACTTCGTCCACCTCGCATGGGATTGCCCCGAAATAACACCTTTCTGGAGCCAAGTCTTAGAGACGACAGCAGCAATAGTTGGAGAGGAGATACAGCCGAGCCAAACTGCAGCCTTACTCGGTATGACAAATTTACTCTCCGCCCCGTCAAGGAAATTGGCAGGACTCCTGTTGACACTTGCCCGCAGGAGAGTGGCCATGGCCTGGGGTCGCGGCCCCCCTCCAACATTCTCCGCCTGGCGCAAGGACATTCTTTACTGCCAGGATGTGGAAACAGACTTTATCAAATCACTACCCTTACATGCCCGCCCACCTGACATCTGGGGCCCATTGGTACTATTCCTGCTAAATGAAGCTGAGGAGACACCTGACTTTCGAGTAGACACCTCTGGCACAGGAACAGTCCAGCTGTGAAGACACAGAGCTAGCAGCACCGTCCACATGTCTCAAGTAACCGGAACAAGACAGCACAACCAAAGGAGTCACAAAATTGAGCGGGGAGACGGGGGGGAGGAGGGGGTGGTGGGAAGTGGGACATGGCGCAGAGTTAAATCCACCCTAATGTGGGTGTGTAGTTGTTTTATGTTCCAAAAAAATCAAAAATAAAGGTTTTAAAAAAAAAATAGACTACAGGACCGGAAGACTGATTGAGCATGATCTGAAGGAATAACAATGTTTGTACGTTCCAGAGAACCGCAGTCTCGCCAGTCAGACAACCAACCAGAACCCATGCAAATTAGCGGGGTGCGGAGCCCATTGACCAAGCCAGAACGAGAAAAAAAGGCAACAGCTGCAGCTGTGTTTATAGTGCGGCAAAGCAGGGCATTTTCTACGTTATTGTCCAGTGACACCACCCAGGAAAATTGTAGGTGCCGGGGACAGAGAGGAACCCAGGCCCGACTCAGAAAACTCCAACGCCCGGCAAGAGTAGAGGTCCATTTGTCGAGCAAGGAGAAGGAATTACAGACCTCTCATCTCGTCGTCCCAGAGATCCTGATCAGCCAACAGCCCTCTCGAATGCATGCCCTAGAGGCCCAGGCCAATAGGTAATTATATCGACCAGGGCCTGGCGGGCCGGATTGGTCTTCTCACGCATCCCAAAGCAGTTCCGGAGAATGTTACAGCAGTGGACGGTACCCAGTTATCCTCTGGACCTGTGACCCATCGCACCGAAACTGTAATACTCCTTTGCCAGGATGGTCACAGAGAAGACATCGCCTTCGACGTAATAAGCGCTCTCAAGTTTCGGATGATTCTGTGAGTCCCATGGTTAGAGACCCATAACCCGCAAATCGACTGGAGTACGAGAGTGTTAACCTTCTTCTAGGAGTGCACCCGTTCCTGTTACACACTTACGAATACCCGGGAACCACAGACACAAGTTGCCTCAAGGAAGGAAGTCTTGCTTGGCCTACTAGGCGTGCTAACCCCAGTTTATGCTGATTTCCAAGATGTATTCCAGAAGGAGCAAGCTAACATGCTGCCACAACATCGGGCCCTCGACTGTCAGATAGATCTCATCCCAGGCACCCAGGTTCCATGTAGCCACATTTATGTGCTAACCGAACAAGAGAATACCCACCTGGAAGCATATTTGGAGAAATACCTGGCAAATGGTTTTATCCGACCCTCTAAGTCTTCAGCAGCCTCACTTCTCTTCTTTGTTCCGAAGAAAGAGGGGGACTTGAGGGCCTGCATCGATTATGGGTCACTAAACGAAATAACAATTAAAAACTGATATCCTCTACCACATACACCAGAACTTCTAGACCAAGTAAAGGATGCACAGATCTATACAAAACTGGATTTGCAAGGGGCATACCACCTGGTACGGGTAAAACGAGGGGATGAATGGAAAACAGCTTTTCGGATGAAATACGGACTTTATGAGTACCAGGTGATGCCCTTTGGGTTGTGCAATGCTCCGGCTGTCTTTCAGAACTTCATGAACAATGTACTTAGGGACTTGCTAGACATCTTCGCCATGGTATACATCGACGATACCCTTGTATATTCCACCACAGAACAGGAACATGTCAAACATGTATGGGCTGTCCTTCAGAGACTCAGACACCATCAACTCTACGCCAAATTAGAGAAATGTGCCATTCATGTATCAGAAGGGGAATTCCTAGGGTTTATTCTTACCCCTCAGGGTGTCAGAATGGACAACAGGAAGGTGGATGCGATTTTGAATTGGCCATCACCCAACTCTGTTAAAGGGATTAAGAGCTTCCTTGGCTTTGCAAACTTTTATCGACGCTTCATACCAGGCTTCTCCCAAGTGGTCCATCCCATCACATCCCTGCTACGAAAAAACAAGCAATTTGATTGGCCCATAGAGGCAGAAGCAGCCTTCCAAGCCATGAAATTAAAGTTCACTTCAGCCCTGATTTTACGTCACCCAAAACCTGAACTTCCTTACATAGTTGAAACCGATGCTTCCAGCACCGCCATGGGAGCGGTCCTCTCACAAAGAAACCCTGACACTGGCCAATTACACCCAGTCGCGTTCTGGCTGAAAAGAACTATGCAATTACTGACAAGGAGCTCCTTGCAATCAAAGCTGCCTTCAAAGAATGGAGACATTACTTATTAGGGGCCCGATACACATTCACTGTCATCACAGACCATCGCAACCTGCAAAACCTGAAGATGGCAAAGGCACAATCATCTCGCCAACTCTGATGGGTGTTGTTCTTTGCGGAGTATGAATATGTCATCACGTACCACCCAGGGGTTCGCAACGGGAAGGCTGATGCGTTGTCATGACTGGGTAGCGGAGAAGTAGTATACGAAAAAATGGAACCAATAGCCATAATACCCTAAAGTAAACTCTTAGAAGCAACAACAACTGCTCCAATAGATGACCTGATGGCCGAAGTACTGCACCATATGAGGAAGGATGAACTGCAAGCTTGGGTTACCAAAAGCAATCTGCATACGCTTATCGACGGGTTACCATGTTTTAGGGATCGGCTTTACCTTCCTGCTGTGGCTTAACGTGAAAGATGAATCGCCAACTATCATGACACGTTATTAGAAGGACAGCCTGGACAAGCCAAGACCTTGGCCAAGATCCGAAGAACTTATTGGTGGCCTACCTGGCGAAAAGACATCACTCAGTTTGTATTCTCATGCGGCATATGTGCTCAAAATAAGTCCCAAAAACAGAAACCAGCGGGCCTTCTATGTCCCTTAGCTCTCCCACCAACACCATGGCATAAGTTGTCTCTAGATTTCCTTACTGACCTGCCCCCTTGTAAAGGTCACAATACAATACTGGTTGTGGTGGATCTATTTCTGAAAATGGCCCACTTTATTCCTCTGAAAGGGCTACCCACAGAATTCACCCTAGCAAAGGTTTTCTTGGAGCAAATAGTCAGGTAACACGGCTTCCCATCAATCTGAGTGTCAGACTGTGGTAGTCAGTTTATTTCCAAGTTCTGGTGAAAGAGTTGTGAACTGCCTCAAGTGGATATACGCCTCTCCACTAGGCCTCTCCACTAATCACAACCCACAAACGGATGGCCAGAGGGAACGAACTAGTCAGACGTTCGAGCAATATCTTAGATGCCTACTTCACCAGTCAGAAAAAACCTGGGAAGATGTCCTGTGGATTGCAGAATACGCTTACAATAACACACAACATTCTACTACCAGACAAAGTCCATTCCACGTCCTGTAAGGATGACATCCACATACCTCTGTCTTTGATCCCCTAGAGGAACTTGAGATGCCAGGAGTAAAAACCTTGCATACAGTAAAGATCCTGCTCCGTGATTAGTAAAAAGATTCCATCTCACCTATACCACCAAACCTGGGCCAGAGGTTTCCATTTTTAGGGGGACTTTTAGGGGGGGGAGTACTGTCACAACCTCTAGCCTGTAGCATCTGTCCCCACCAACCCGGTAACTCATTCACACATAGATACCCCAAGACTTCCCCATGGGTTTCATAAAGTACCACCACATCTCATCAACACAGCATGGGGAATCTTGAGGGGACCCAGTTGGACCCAGGCATGGCGTTCTTGGCACCAGCTGCATTGTTTAGCATTGAGTTAGCCCATTGTTTAGCATTGAGTTAGTCATTCAACATGGAGAGGAATCAGCCTAATACTAATCGTGGATAGCAGTCTAGTCTCTGGGTGTGGCTGGCTATATAAGCCACACCCAGGCATGCCTCCATGCTTCGTGTTAGTCTGCCTCACAGCAGCTGAATGCTCACTGTACTCCGGATCATTCAACTGCTTGTTCATAGCAGCCTCAGTGCCCACGGGCCACTTGCGAGTCACCACAGCTCTGCCAAGCCCATCCAACTTCTTCTGTGGCTTCCCTCACCTGTTTTCAGCTTCTGCGATGCCTCCAGGCCGGCCCCCTGTCATCTCACGGCTCGCCTATTTCCAGTCTTCGGGTTCATGACATCTTCAGCCTCCTCCTTCAGCATACCGCCGCTCGTCGGCTTCCAGCTTCATTCAGAAACTCCTCCCCGCTCCAGAATCCTGCAGAAAGAAATGAGAGAGCACGAAGGCATTATCATGTGTGCACCAGAATCCAACCAGGTACGCGTGAAAGGGCTAAACCCCTAAAGGGACACTAAGTGCAAATTACCTTAAGCAAGAAAAAAGGACAGAATACTTGCGCACATCCAACTAATAACGCACTAAAACAGTGCAGCAGGCAATTAGAAGGCATACTGAAAAGCAACGGCAAAGAGCTTGATTAAGAAGAATCAGGAAGGGAAGTCATGTATACTTCGAAGTAATAACGCGCCAAACCAGCGCAATGAACAATTCCAACATCTTCCCAGGTTTTTTCTGACTGGTGAAGTAGGCATCTAAGATATTGCTCGAGCGTCTGACTAGTTTGTTCCCAACGCCACAGCAATCTTGGGCATAGAATTAACATCAGTGAAGTAACTAATGAGTCTGGACTATTGCACCCCTGCTGAAGAATGAGAGCAGGACGGAGAGCCCACTTACTATATACATAAGGTGAGCACATTTACAGGTGAGTGGTTCACAGGAAGTGCGGGAAGAGCTGTAAATACTACCCAGTTCTCAAGTATTGACGGCCTATTCTTAATTCCCAGACACAGTTATTTCTGTCAACCCTGAAGAGGCAGTCCAGAAGGCGACACTTCACGGAGGTTCCAGGCGCTCCCGCAGAGCTAAGGTGAGCGTAACAACTTTAACAGAGTGACGCTATTAGGGCACACACAATGATGTTGGGAAAATCTTCTAGATTCAACCTTAACACAGTGACGCTATTAGGGTACGCTTTCTAAGTTCAATTTTAACACAGTGATGCTATTATGGCATACTTTCTAAGTTCAATTTTAACACAGCAAAGCTATTCGGGCACACTTTCTAAGTTCAACTTTAACACAGAGATGCAATTAGGGCACACTTTTTAGATTCAACATTAACACAGTGATGGTATTAGGGTTACTCAATGATGTTGGGAATACCATCGTGATTCAGCTCTAACACAGTGGCGCTATTAGGGTGCACTTTCTAAGTTCAACTTTAAACAGAGGCGCTATTAGGGCACACTTTCTAGATTCAACGTTATCACAGTGACGCTATTAGAGTGCACTTTCTAAATTCAGCTTTAACCCAGTGATGCTAATGGGGCACACTTCTGGCTTCAACATTAACACAGTGATGCTATAAGGGCGCATTTTCTAGATTCAACATTAAAACAATGATGCTATTAGGGCACATTTTCTAGATTCAACATTAACACAGTGATGCTATTAGGGTGCAGATAATCGGTGGACCTTATTATGTGACAATATGATGTAATACAGTAAGACTTTTTGGGTAAAAGTGGTAGAGCGTTCTGACATGAAGTGATTGCTTAAGACCCCACCCTTGCCACACTTGCATTTTTGTTGGTGCTGGTAGACCGCAGGCTACTGGCTTCTTGCTTCTCCTGCGGATACCTGAGCTACGAACTGGAGCCGTCCTTTGCCTCTGGGTCCTTAGCCGTGGTTCTGCAGGGAGGGCCAGTTAAAACCAGTTGGGAGGACCAATGGGACGACGCGGGGTGGGTCGGGATGTGGAGGAGGGTGCGGGAAGGAGAGAGGCGGCAAGAGGGGTGCTGCAAGGGCCTAGGGCCCGCTTTGATGGGCAGATGGGCACTTTTTGGAGGGGGGATCTGGCTCCACTACTCACCTGGTGTCGTCGGTGGAAAGAGGCACCGGTCATCACACGGGTCGATAGACCCAGGAAGTACGGGCAGAAATGCCCAATCAGAGTGGGGGGGGCGGGACGGGAGGCAGGAGGGTTTCAGGAGGTGGAGGAGGGAGCGGGAAGGGGAGAGTCGGCAAGAGGGGTGCTGCAAGGGCCTACGGCCCGCTTTTGGTCATCACTCGATCGATAGACCCAGAAAGGACAAGCAGAGATGCCCAATCAGAGCGGGGGGGGGTGGGTCGGGAGGTGGTAGGGATCAGGAGGTGGAGGAGGGAGCGGGAAGGGGAGAGGCGGCAAGAGGGATGCTGCAAGGGCGTAGGGCCCACTTTCAAGGGCAGATGGGCACTTTTTGGAGGGGGGATCTGGCTCCACTACTCACCTGGCTTTGATATTTTAACCTCTTGATGCCACCTGTAAGGTGAGAAGGTACACTTACCTTTTAGCACTTCACATTTGATTTACCTTTCACACATGCATTGTTATGTTAGAGGGTTGGACTCTTTTATATCAAAATCTATAAGCCGGATCCACCATAGTATGTGCATGTATTTATCTGCAGTTTTGAAGTGCTTAGAATTTGACAACAGACAGTGGTGCTTTTTTTGAGAATCCAGTATATTTTGCACTTAACACTTCCTTTCCCAATCTTGTTTTACCAGATGTAATGTATCTTCTATAGCTAGCAAAAAAACATGTTCCTTACAAAGGTGCATAAATGTAACCCACTGTTCCTCTGTAGATTTGCTATTGTTCACTGTGTAAAAAGACATTACCTTGTTGTGATGGGTGGACCCGTGCCTCGGGCCGCCTTGTGCTAGCACACTCACGCATACACACTGAGGCAATGATGCACATGTCTGTGTCTTCCAAGGTCCCGGCGTCAACTGCTGCGCGGTCCGTCTTTATTGTTATCGAGCAAGCGCCCAGAACGAGGCTCGTGCATGCGCACAAATGACTTAAAGACGTAACATCCCTTTTTTTCTTTAAACAAACCAACCATAACAACCAACAATTTTAACTGACCCAACATGGGTTGCTGACCTGCATTGGTCGCCCGCTCAGTCTCCTGAGTCCAGGACATAGTGCTTGAACTGAACAGGTGGGTTGTGACTCTGTCGCACAGGATACTGACTGCAACTTCGTGAGGTCGGTGGTGGCGTACCTCCACACGGTGTCAGGTCCATGGGTGTGTCCTTCTCGGGGATCTCGGCCGTGTCCTTCGGTGGGGAATCTTCTGCCAAATCAGCCTCTCGGGGCCGGGCATCTACCTACTTGAAGTATGACCTGTTGCAGGTGACTGTCCCTCTTTCACTCGCCGCCGTTACCATCGACCCTTTCACATGGGTGACTGTCCAGGGTTGTGTTTCGCATGGGAGCGACAGTTTCCCTTCGGGTTGGCAGTTCCGAACCAGCACTGAGTCTCCGATGGCTACTTCCTTGTCTTGCAGGCCTCGCCTTCCACTTTCTTTTTCATTGTGAGCTTCTCTCTCCTTCCTCACTCTGTCGGTGTCTATAACTCCTGGCTCTTGGCCCTCAACTTCTGGAGGAGTCCCCTCGGGCAGCACCTGAACACGGCTTCTGCCGGTGCCACACCTGTCGACTGGTGGGGGTTGTTCTGTATTCCCTAAGAAACTCGAAGATATTCCCTTTCAATTCTCCTCTGCCGTTCGCCGCTATGCGGAACACTTTGTTGAGCGTCCTCATGATTCTCTCAGCTTCCCCATTTGCCCGGAGCCAAAGTGGTGATACCTTTCTGTGCTGGCTCCCCTTTTCTCTCATATATTGCTCAAACTGGTGTCAGGTGAACGGTGGCCCGTTGTCCGAACATAGGACTTCCGGGAAATCGTGATCGCAAACATATTTTCCAAGGCTAGGATTGTGTGGTCGCTTGCTGTTGAATCAACTAGTTCCACCTCTGGATATCTTGACCACTGGCCAACCACTGCTAAAAAGTACATGCCTCTCTCAGTTGACCCAAAATGGGCATGAACCGTGCCCCACGGCCTTTCGCTCCTCTCCATGGAGTTGATCGATGGTGCTCTCTCAAAGGAGCTCGCCGCTTGGCATGTCAGGCACCTCTTCACGTGTGATTCTACTAGGCTCTCGAGGTCCGGAAACCACACTTTCAGTCGCAGTCTCGCCTTGGTTTTTGCCACCCCCTGGTGACCTGTGTGGGCCAGCTCCAGGACTCGGGCTCTCAGCGATTGGGGGATGACTATCTGTCATCCACGTAGCAGTAGTCCGTCATCCGAAATCGACAGTTCATCTCAAACTTTCCATAACGCCTGAAGGTCTCTTTGGGCCCTGTCTTCTCGCCTGGTGTTGTTTTGGAGCACATCTCTCCATTCCCTGCTGCGAATCGCGGCCTATATGATCTTGAACACCTCGTCGTTCGCTGACTCTCGGGCCACGACATCCCTGGCCAGCGCCACCGGCATTGCACTTTCAACGATGTTATGGATGAACTCTGGACCCTCCACTAGTTCCCCATGACCTTGTCTTCTTTCGCGGTTACGGTGGCGGGACAAGTAGTCGGCTGGATTGTTCATTCCCGGTCTGTACAACAATTTGACTCCATATTCAATGAGGTCGAGCATCCAGCGGTCAATACGAGGAGGAGGCTTCGATGACACACCCGCTAGGATCGGCATAAGTGGCTTATAGTCTGTCATGACTGTCACCGGTTTTCGGAGGATATACAGTCTAAAATGTCTACAACCCCACAGGATCGCCAGCGCCTCCCTCTCGATCTGTGAGTAGCGTCTTTCGTTCTCCGTGAGGGCCTTACTCGCATAGGCAATGGGCAGCATGTCCCCTCTGGCGTCCGCCTGCATGAGTGCCCCCAGACCCACCGGACTGGCATCCACGACGATCTCCGACTCCGCAGTGGGTCGAAATAAGCCATAGTATCTTGATTAGAAAGGGCCCTTTTGATCGCTAGAAATGCCTCTTGTTCTCTCTTGTCCCAGACCCAGGTGGCGTCGTTCTTTGTCAGAACTCTGAGGGGTTCAGAGAACGATACCAGAGCTTTGATAAGCCTGCCGCAATAATTGACCATCCCCAGAAAACTTTGGACTTCTGTAGGTGAATGGGGGGCGGCAGCTTTGCGGATGTCCTTGATCTTTTCCGGGTCTGGAGACACCCCACTCACGTGGAAAATGAACCCAAATAACCCAATGCGCTCCTTGAAGAACTCACATTTCCCCTGGTGTAGTGTGAGGCCTCGGTCTTTCAGTCTTTGCAAAGTTGCCTCCAAATGCTTCATGTGTTCAGCGTGGGATGCCCCGAAGACTAGGATGTCGTCACTCATATTGAGTAGTCCTTTAAGTCCCACCTGGGCACACCTGATGGCATTTTGGAAAACTTCTGCAGCAGAGAACACGCCAAAACTGAGGCACTTGAACTGGCAGAGACCCTTGTGCGTGGTAAAGGTGGTTATATACCTAGAGTCCGGGTGCAGTTCAAGCTGGTGGTACCCTGCCCTCAGATCCAGTTTGTAGAATATTCTGGCCCCCAGCAGTTCACCAATGATGTCATCTAGCGTAGGTGTTATGTGGTGCCCCCTCTTGATGGCAGCATTCGGGAGTCGCATGTCCACACAGATGCGGACCGCGCCGGGTTGCTTGGGTTTAGGCGCCACGACAATCAGCGAGACCCAGGGAGTTGGCCCCTCAACTCTTTCGAAAATGTCCATCTTGATGAGTGATTGGAGCTCCTCTTCAACTTGGGTCCGGAGGTGGAAAGGTATCCGCCGGTGTTTCAGTGCCGTGGGCCGAATTGTCTCATCAATGTGCAACCGCACTGGTTCAGCCTTTAATTTGCCTATTCCCTGGAAGGTAGTGGAGAACCTGTCCAACAGCTGGTCGACGTCTCCCTGGTATACCTCCAGTGCGAAATGCACAATGTCCAGAGCTTCCGAAGCGGTGCAGCTTAGCAGGGAGTGCGGGCTGACGTCGTTGATGAAGAATCTCGCTTTAATGACTTTGGCCCTACGGGACACAGGCACTACAAATACACCCTTGATAGGTAGGGGCGTGGTGCCTCCAAAAGTGAATATTTTGGCTTTTGACTTGTCCAGAGGTGGCGGGCCCGGGATGGCTTCATAATGTTCTGTAGCCAGCACACACACCAAGTCCTCTGTGTCAATCAGTACCTGTGTGGGTACACCCTGAATGTCCACGACACATGTTAGCTGCCTGCGTTTCTTTGCCCCTGTAGCCAGATTCGAGATGAAGAAGATCTCTTCGTCCTACTCCTCCTCCTCCGCAATGTTGAGACGCTGGGTGTCATGCTCCAGCATGGCGACGCTGCGTTGCCTTCTGAAACTGCCACCTGTTCTTGCTGGCCCCCTTTGCGTGGCAACCAGGGCAGCCGCCCGACACATCCTGGCATAGTGTCCCGTCGTGTTGCATCTCCCGCAGACTCTCGTCTTCGCAGGACAGTCTTCTGAGTGTGGCAAATTGTACCCACAGTACTGGCATATGGCAGGGGCACCATGGATGGATGCAGCATCTTGCCGCTTCTGGTTCCAGCGGGGTTTTGACGGGGCTTGTCTCCTCACAGCAAAAGCCTCCTCACCCTTGCACGGGTGCACCGCAGCGTCCATTTTCGCCCCTCGACTCTCAGTGAGCTCATACACCCCGCCACTCTCGAATATTTGCGTCAGAGTCATTCCCGGCTTCCTCAGAATCTGTATCTGCAGTTTGCTGGAGCTACAGCCTTTGATCAACTGATTTCGAACCATCACCTCCGTGTTAGTCCACCTGCAGGTACTTGCCAGCTGCCGCAGGCGTGTGCAGAACTGATCTAGAGATTCGTCCTCGTGCTGCCTCTATCCGCACATGACAAACCTGTCAAAGTCCACATTTGATAATGAAATAAAATGATTGTGAAGTGCTGCTTTGACAGCCGCATACTTCACGGCTGGTAAGTTGAAGGATTCATGAGTAGAGCAGTGTTGCCACCTTCGCATCATCAACGGATTTCGCCTGTCGCAGCGAAAAACATGTCTAGTTTTTTGATCCACAGGAGCCATCTTGGGCCCAGTTTCGAGGGCGGGCCTGATGTGTCGAACTCTTGCATGGGTTGTAATGATCCATGCTGCCTTCTCACCACTCTTGCTGTCGTGGGTGCTTCCCCATCGCTGTCCATCATCTTCACAGGTCACACAAGCACCTCAGTCTATGGTAGAGGCCGCAAACCTGGCTGAAACCGGCTCTGACGTACCTGGACACGTGGGCTGTGGCACTGTGGTGGCATTCTCTGGCACCTGGTCACCCAGAACCTGTCTTCCCAGGTCAGAAATGCAGTCCTCCTGGCTGGAGGGCTGCAGAAGGTCCAAAAATTGTGGTAATAGTGTTTCCCTCAGCACGTGGGCAGCGCACAAGCACCTTTGCGGGCCGCTTCTGCCTCACACGCCGAAAACAAAATGGCTGTCATCATTCGTGTCGAGTTCGGGATACACACGAAGAAAAAAATGCCCATAAATGACACGTTTGCGCGTGTCGAACGCTTCGTTCTCCGCATTCCACCTTGTTGCCAATGTGGTGGGCGGAACCGTGCCTCGGGCCGCCTTGTACTAGCACACTCACGCATACACACTGAGGCAATGATACACACGTCTGTGTCTTCCAAGGTCCCGGTGGCAAGTGCCGCATGGACCGTTTTTATTGTTATCGCGCATGCACGCCCAGAACGAGGCTTGCGCATGCACACCAATGACTTAAAGACGTAGCACTTGTCATCAATCAAATATTGGTTGAAATGTCTTATTTCCAATTGACAAACCTAGATTCCAAAGGAGCGATTCATTTAGGATTTTGGTCGTACATATTTCTCCATTTTGTAGGACTTCCAATGTTGCATCTTCCAGATTAATGTATTCCTATATCATGATGTGTGACCACTGCCCACCTAACTGACCAGGGACATCACTAATGCCTATGCTGTGGGAGAAACACAGCTCAAAGAAAATATGTTGACACATTGCATATGTTGACGCATTGCAATGAACAGCAATAGTGTATTGTTTTGCTACACAATAATAAAGTCAACAAACTGACAGCTTGTCCCATTCTAACGTTCTAGCACCCTGCACTAACTCTAAGACCCTAATTCATATAGGATTCACTTTGAGCTTGATAAGGAAAGTGATGCTAAATGTAATACAGAACATAATTGCCTTGCAGGCCTCTTGTAAAGTGTCTTGCTCTGTTTTGGGGAACAGTCTTGTTCAGTCCTCTCTTTAGGCCTCATCACGCCTCATCACTAACCCTTAAATCTGGCGGTCATGCTATTACCGCCGGATTTAAGGGTCCGCCAAATCAGGACTTTGGCGGATTTCACCCTAGCTCTGGCTGGGGGGAAATCTGCTGAAAATTTGCGCTATTACCGCCGGCGGGAAATCCCCAATAAGAGCGTGAATTTTCACGATTGAGCCCAATGGGGAATAGGGTATTCCCTAATGGGTTCAATGGGGGATGGGGAATTACATTACCGCCTAACTCGTGATCTGGCGGGGAGTTCGGCGGTAGGGCTAATCCCTTTACCGCCAAAGTCATGATCATGCCCTTTGTCTTTTCATTCATTGATGCAGATGAACCTGAGAGGCCAATCAAATGATACCAGAACCTTCTACAAAAGTCGTGTCCATAGCAGAAACCTTTGGTTACATACCCCCTTTTTCACCCTCTAGTAAAGTTGCAAGTCAACAAAACCTACTTATCTCAGTGTCCAGAATTCATTGTGCCTCCCAGTACCCAGGCCTCGGAAAGCAGTACCAGCAACACTAATGCACGCCATCGAGTTCTGCGCGTCATATTTGTCAACCTACCATCAGCTCCAATATTCAGGAATGACAGAAAAGGCAACATGAAAATGTATCTGTGTGTTAAGCAATCTCTTTAATTCTGACTCAATCCTGGGTCAGGAATCACACTGATTATCTGAATATCTGATGTATTACTGGGGCAATAATGTTAGCTCCTAGTCATCTCGCAGTCCAATTACGTGTCAATACACTATATGCATTTCCTTCCAGGAAGACGGAAAGTTGCAATTTTGCCGCTTCTTACTCTCACACACATCTGCATGAAATTATATTCTGAGGGGTACTCACTGTCATATTCTCCAGCATTAAATACTGTTTACACCTTACTCTGACTCTCAACACGTTCCTGATCAAAGATCATAGCGTTCCACTTAAGTAACATTAACAAAACCAATTAAAGCATATCTCACAAGTTCACTCTACAAACCTAGTTCATAAGAATCAAATCAAGCCATTTAAAATATGAATCCAGCACTCGGTCGGTCATAGCTATTGTCAAATCAGATCCAGCCCAGTATCACAGCACTCCAGACAAAAATAAATAAATCACTTCTTACACGTTTTGAGACAAATCAACATTATGTTTTCCAATGGTATGGCAGCCTAGTGTTTCAGAGTTCTAAAGCCCTTGCACTTTGAGGTAGGAGGCATCCCTCTGCTTTGACACGAAGAACGTGCCTCAGGCCGCAATAGCCTGTCAAATGTCTGTCCTCTGAGAGCGGTGTATTTACTCACCTTTAAGTGGCAGCAGAGGTCTCATGGCTACCCGGCAGACGTCAGCAGTCCCCCCATGATGAAGCTAAACACTGGGCTCAGCTTTAAGTTGGCCCCCACCTCCAATAATTAGCATTACTTTGTTTAACCAAATAGCCTTTGTGTTGGTGTGAAAGATGCATCTAATGGGCCAAAGGAAGGGGTAATATCTAGTCAGCCTCCTGTGCTCAGAGTAAATAGGGGGGTGGCGGTCTACAGTGCAATGGGTTTAATGTCCCCATTAACTGCTTTCAAAACTGCCATCCAGCCCCCCAAAACGCTGAGGCTGGCTCTGCCCCTGAATATTACCCCCTAACATTTAAAAGGTGTTGCCACTTTATATGTGCGTGTACTCCGATAGCAGCACGCTCTCTTCGTCCCCTCTTCATATGAAAACAGTTATTAAATGAGTTTAAACAGGAAAACACACATTTTTCACGAAAACCACAAAGGTTGCTTTTGTTAGAAAAACGTTGACTAGTCTCAAATTGCAGAAATTATTCCCTTTTAAGTTAATTTACCCCAATGCATAATACAATCTAACACATGTGAAAACATAATAACCATGTTCGCCAAGAATGACACTGGGATCTTTAGACCAGTTGCCAACAGGCTCGTTCTAGATTAACTTGACATTTGCAATCTCGTCTGAGACACTATGTGCCCTTTGGCGTTGTAGGATTGTTTGCAAATGGCTCAGAGAACGCTCACTTTCTTTGTTGCTCTGACAAACACATAAGGAAAAACCACTTGAAGAACAGTGGCACCCATCCTAAAATGGAGATGTAAGCAACAATTTTGAACATCATTTGCCAAAGGTCTTACTATTCACATTCAGTAATCGCCTGTCTTGATGTACATGCACACCTGACACACCTACCATCTGAAGTTCCAATGGCTTCATCGAATGTTATGAGAACCAAGACCATTATTTCCTCCTACTCATTAGTATTACCACCTACACGACTTTCTACTCTGACTTGCATTGTCCAAAATAGTGGTAATGAAGTGGGCATGGGACAAGCTCAGTGTGCTGCCTATTCAGCCTCACTTCCATTCGCACAGCAAGAGCATTGGTGGACAAAGGCCCCTCTGGACCATGCCAAGTACCTCTTTCCCCAAACCCCAGTTAAGAGGTGACAGTGTGGATTGGATTACACGTTAACCCTGCTGAAGTGCTCTCTTGGCATTTAAACATGGTTCTGCTACAATATAGGGTCTGATCTGCTTCATCAGGTGCTGTGAGGGCAAGGACCATTTTGCCATTTTACGCATGTGTGCTTCCTGCTGCAAGCCTTTCTTTGCTGTTCTGCATAATTCAAGAAAGGCTTGAGGACAAACATGCTGCCCCTCTGCACAGAGTTCCAGCCTATGTTCCTCTACTTGCTCCAAAGATGAGTGCATAGGCATCATCTCGTTGAGCTGATATGATATATGATAGCTTATTTATATAGTGCCTATACACAATAGGCCTCATTACGTATTTGGAGGTAAGTGTGGTGCTGCCCGATGACACGCCGCCGCGTGCAACATAAATAAACAGGGCGTTCCGCGCCGCGGCAGAGCGACCGGGAAGCCCGAACCGAGAGGACGTGTCGGAGTGAGTCCTTCGGGGTCTGGGGCTTACGGAAGGCGCCAGGGGTCGCAACAAACCCCAACAGTAGCGACGAGTGGGGCAAACAATGCCTGGGCCCGGCAGTGACTTGACCGGCAATTTTTTTGTTGTTGCAGCAAGTTCGTCTTGAGACTTCGCTCCGGCCCGCAGGCCGTGCGTTACCCACGCGGCTGGCAGCCATTTTGCGGATCAGGCCTTGAAACTTCTCCGAGCTCCGGTTTGATCTGAGAAGTGCATCCAGGCCTAATTTTTGGCAATCCTGTCAGCAGGCAGTGATACCTGCATGTGATTATGCCCAGTTGATGATTTTTCATTTTCCTGGGTCTCCTAAGTCTAGTGCAAGCAAGGAGGAGGGCTACAATAGCTGGGCCTGCATAGCCCACATTTTCTTTCTTGTCCTAATTCTTGGAGCAGTTGGAAGGTGAGGCTTCTCTTCATCTTCTTCATCATCAGACTGGTGACCCCACTCATCTTCATCCTCTTCATCATCATAGAGGTGTGTTGCAGCAGCTGTTTCTCCAATGGTGCATGCTGGAGTTATTTGGACTTGGTGTTTGAGTTGCGGCCCCTGTCTTCCACGCTGGGGGTGCCTGTGCGCTCGAACTGATGAGTGATACTGAGGACCAGGACGGAGCGGTGGTGCAGCAGCCTCCACGTGCGCCAGCAGCACTTCAAGGTTTGCTGCCTCCAGTGCAGCCGGCACAGCAGCCTCCAGGTGGTCAGGCAGGTCTTCAGGGTCCTCTACCTCCAGCGCAGCCCATTGCAGCACCTGTTGTTCAGCAGATTCCCCCCGCCATGGCTCAGGTACATGCACAGGCGGCTCTGCAGCCCATCCCGGAGTTTGATGTATCGGGCCCACCTTCCAGTTTGGGGCCCAGATGGAGGAGGTGGGTGGACCACCTGGACATGTACTTTCGGGCTGCCAAGGTGGTGGATGATGATACCCGGCTGGCACCATTCTGTACTCGTCAGGTCCCTCTGTCCAAGAGACTTTTGAATCGCTTCCGCCAGGGGATGGATCCTATGATCAGGCGAAGGCCGCTCTGCAGGCTTACTTTCTGCCTCTCGCCAATGCGGATTATGAACGTTTTGTCATGCTCTCTGCCAAACAGAAAGACGATGAGACCCTAGACACTTTCTATGGGCGCCTAAGGTGTCTCTCGCTGGCCTGTGCTTGGGGTGATGCTGAGGACATGATCAGGACGATGCTTATCCAGGCGTGTTGATCAGGCAAGTTAAGGCGCCAGGTGTTAAGGGAGCCTGGAATCATGCTTCAGCGCATCCTTGAACTGGGGAGGTGCCATGAGGGGTCAGAGGCGAGGGCAGCTAGAATGGAGGCTGGGTCGCGCCCCATCAAGACCGAAGAGGTATGTGCGATGTGGCGAGGTGGCAGGGGCACCCGAAGACCTGGCAGCGGTCCCTGGGATCGAGCCGGTAGGGCAGGAGAAATCTGCCAAAAATGTGGGTATGACCTGCCCCACCCAGTGGAATGCCCTGCGGCTGGAAAGACCTGTGGATGGTGTGGGATACCGGATCATTTCTCGAGGGTATGCAAAACAGCAATGCCGGTGTTGGTACCGAGGGGCCCGGGCGGTCCAGTCTCAATCGCTAGGGTCGACCATCCAACGTCGCTCAGGTGGATCAGACTGAGGAGGATGCCCAGGTGGAGGAAGCGGAAGAAGAGGAGGAAGAGAACATCTTCTTTGTCTCGAGTGTGGGGATCCTGAAAAGTAAGAACAGGAGACAGCCAAGGTGCGTGGTCGAGGTGAACCGATCTCCAGTCCCGGTCCTTGTGGACACTGGGGCGTCAGTGAATGTAATGGCCTGTGGACACTATGATGCCATGGGCCAGCCCCCCAAGCTGGCTGCTCCCAAGGCCCACATCTTTGCCTTTGATGGTGTTGACCCTATCCCTCTGGACGGTGTGTTTGTGGCAAAAATAGAACATGAGGGCTCCCAAATCACAGCACGATTCTACGTGACACCGGTGAGCACCAATACGTTGTTAAGTTGTGCTGCAGCAGAGGCCCTCAGCATCGTCAGCTTCGCATACTCTGTCTATTTAGAGGACATTAATGACTTGCTCGAGAAGTATGCCGCACTGTTCAAGGGGATCGGGCAGATGGCCGGTGAACCAGTGAAGTTACACATTGATGAATCGGTGCAGCCCATTGCCCTGAAACATCGAAGGGTACAGTTTCACCTCCGTGAACATGTCGACAAGGAGCTGGACAATTTGGTCAATCTTGACATTATAGAAAAGGTTGAGGGCCAAATGCCCTTGGTGTCCCCTATAGTGGTGGCACGGAAACCTAAACAACCCGATGCTGTTAGAATCTGCGTCGACATGAGACTCCCGAACAAGGCCATTAAGAGAGAGAGGCACCTCACCCCGACGATCGATGACATCATTGCGGAGGTACAGGGTGCTTGCTTCTTTTCGAAACTGGACCTCCGAGCGGGCTATCACCAGGTTGTCCTCCACCCCGAGTCGAGGTATTTTACCACCTTCACGATACACCGAGGGCTATACCGCTATAAGAGACTGTGTTTTGGTGTGTCCTCGGCGGCGGAGGTGTTCCAGAACATTATTCGGGGCGCCCTGGCTGATCTACACGGCGTTTTGAAGATAAGCGACGACATCCTGGTGTTTGCAAGAACGGAGGTAGACCATCTGAGGCGGTTGGCAAAGACGTTCGGAAGACTACAATCCTTGGGACTCACCCTCCACAAAGAAATGTGTGAATTTCTGCGACCATCGATAGAATTCTTTGTCTTTGTATTCAAGTAGGGGGGGTGTCTCCTGATCCCCGGAAGGTGCAGGACATAAAGAAGGCGCAGCCTCCGGAGTCCGTGTCTGAGGTGCGAAGTTTCCTGGGCATGGTTACATACTGTGGACGATTCATTAAAAATCCGGCCTCTAGATCGGAACCGCTCAGGGCACTGACAAGGAAGGATGCCATCTGGAACTGGGGCCCGCTAGAACAGGTGGCTTTTGATGACATAAAGGGTGCCCTGGCAGCTGAAGACACCATGTCGTTTTTCGATCCTGCGTTACCGTCAGAAATCATCGTCGATTCCAGCCCATTCGGCTGGGCGCCGTGCTAACGCAGATTGACAGTGATGGGGGTGTCCGCCCGGTGGCGTATGCCAGCAAGGCCCTGTCCGATGCGGAGCAGCGGTACTCGCAGATCGAACGCGAGGCGCTGGCAGTACTTTGGGGATGCTGGCACTTCTGGCTCTACGTCCTTGGACGCCCGGTGACGGTGGTGACAAACCACAAGCCGCTGCTTCCAATCCTAGCAGGGTCGTCATCCAAGCCACCGGCACGTATTGAGAGGTGGATGCTCGCCCTTTTGGAGTATGGAGTCACCTTGGTATACCGCCGAGGGGCGAACAACGCTGCAGACTATCTCTCCAGACACCCTGGGGCGTTTGCAGGAGAAGACCATGACGCCTGTGCAGAGGAGGCAGAGGAGCACGTCCTGGTGGTGGTGGAGGTGGCCATGCCGAATGCCATGCCTCTCCAGGAGCTGGAGGCAGCTGCAGCAGCGGAGGATGAGTGCTTCAAAATCCTAAGACACTCTATGGAGTAGGGCTCCTGGAAGTCGGTGCTGGAGGCTCTGGCGGGGCGCACTCAGGAGGCCAGGACTGGACTTGAGCAACTATGGAAGGTCCGGGAGGAGTTATCATTCTCAACATCCGGCCTTCTACTCCGCGGAGATCAGATTGTGGTGCCCCAATCGAAGGTGGGCGAGGTGATCACCCTGGCACACCGTGGTCATCAGGGCGCTGCCAAGACCAATGCACGCCTATGGCTGAAGGTGTGGTTCCCTGAGCTGGAACGCAAGGTGGATGACTTCGTAGCGGCCTGTGTTTGGTGCCAGGCGGCATCTCCCCTGCAGCGTGAACCTGCCATAGAGACAATGCCTAGGGGAACGCGCCCTTGGGAAATTGTTCATGCGGACTTTGGGTCCACCACTATGGGCACCCACTTCCTAGTTCTGGTCGACGAGTACTCTAGGTATCCCGATGTGGAGTTTGTGGACTCTGTGGCGTTTGAGCACGTCGTGGTGGCCGTGGAAAAGGTGTTTGCGGCCCATGGTTTCCTATGCACGCTGTGCTCGGACAACGGGGCGCCCTTCCAGAGCGAACACTTCTCGGAGCTGAAGGAGAGCTATGGGGTGGTGCACAGGAAGATCATGCCTCTCTGGCCCCAGGCCAATGGCGAAGCAGAACTGCTCATGAGGACTCTAAATAAGACCTTTAGAATTGCTCAGGGGCAGGGGCAGTCACTCCAGAGAGCCCTGTACCAGTTTCTGAGGATGTACCGCACCATGCCACATGCATCCACTGGAGTGGCCCCGGCAGAGGCATTTTACAAGCGGTGTCCTCGGGGCTTGCTGCCGGAGGTAGGAGAGAAAGAACCTGGGGTGATCAATGACCAACAGGTCGAGATGGACCGGCGGCTGAGGATCGAGCAAGAGAACGTTTGGAGAGGGCTTCGCCCGCAGTGGCTGGAGCCAGGCGATGAGGTCCTCATTTGAAATAGGCATCCCAAAGGAAAGCTCTCCCTACCGTATGAGCCGGAACCGCTGGATGTCGTCACAGTCCGGGGATCCATGGTGACTGCATCGGACGGCCGGTCTGCGGTAACTCGCAACGTGAGTTTCTTCAAGAAGCTGCGGGATCCAATAACTGATCCACCTCCTGATCCAGACCCAGGAGAGGTACCTGAGGACGAAGGGGAAACACCCTTTCTGCCTGAGTCCCCGGCCCGAGGCATGCCCGTGGACAGATCACCCGTGCTGGAGGTCAGCAGGAAGTACCTCCAGAGGGCTGGGCGAGGGAAACCTGCTCACCTCAGCGATTACGTGTTGGGTCACCTGGCTGATTGGCCTAATGATGAGAACTGTTAAGTAAGGGGACCCGGGTGGATGTCAATAAAGGGGTGTTTTGAACATGGGGTTTCGTGAGATGTTATGTACACATTCTGGTTTGGCCTGCAGTGTCTAGTTTTAGTATTGTTATTGTTCTCCCGGAAAAAGGAGGAGTGTGGCGCTGCCCAATGACAGGGCACGAACGCGGCGGCGTGACGTTGCACGCCGCTGCATGCAACATAAATAAACGGGGCATTCCCGGCTGCGGTAAAGCGACCGGGAAGCCCGAACCGAGAGGACGTGTCGGAGTGAGTCCTTCGGGGTCTGGGGCTTACGGAAGGCGCCGGGGGTCGCAACAAAAACCCAACAGTAGCCATGCCCTTAAAAAGGGGATGGCTACCCCCAAACCCGGGTCCGGGTTCCCTGAATGGGGAAATACCGGGCCATTCTGACCTTGGAGGGCCCGGTATTTCCTCATTCAGGGAACCCGGACCCGGTCCATCCCCATTCCCATTTGAGCCCCCATAGGGCTCAATGGGAATGGGGAGCATGCTAACAAGGGGCCTGTTAATGACAGGCCCGTTGTTAGCATGCTGGGCCACTCGCGGGACCCGCTAAGGACATCTGGTAAAACCAGGCGTCCTGAGCGCCTCCCACGAGCAGACCTTGTAATGGGGCGGTAAGGGCTTAATGGCTCTGACACCTGTACCGGCGCTGTTAACCCCTTACAGCCCTCCTCGTAATGAGGCCCAATGTGTTTCAAAGCGCTTCAAGGCAAGGGAGGGAAAAAGGGAAAATACAATGACATTCTTACAGGCCATGAACAGTAAGGATATGAAATTAACTATCGTACTTGGCCTGATGACATTTCAAGAGCTAAGACATAGATAAGGAAGTGAGGGGGAGAGTGGGAAGGAAATGGAAACAGACAGTCAACTACCATACTAGGCCTGACAACATTTCTGGTAAAGCTGGAGAGAAAAAAAAGGTGAGGGAGAGGGGTGCAGAAAGGGAGGGGATGAACAAAACAAGTGACTATCGTACTAGGCCTGACTGCATTTCAGATAGTGCTGGAGAGGGGGGGGGCAAGTAAGGTGAGGGGGAGTAGACAGACAAGGTTTCTATCATACTAGGTCCAGGGACAATTCTGATAGAGTAAGTGCATAGAAAAAAGTAAGGGGATGAGGAGAGAAGATAGGAAAAGGGAGAAAGGGAGAGGGCGAGTGAACAGAGAGTAAGCAGTCAAAAAGAGTGGAGAAGCAAGAGGGGAGAGCGAATACAATTGCAGAAGTCAGTAGTAACACATAATATTGCAAGCCAGGATACAAGATGAAGATGGGAACAGCATGATTCAGGGCCCCCGTGAGTACAGGATGCAAAGGAAGTCCAGCATGAGAGTTGAGAAAGGGTGATGTGAATCAATGAAATCCATAAAAATCAAATCTAGCATTTGTCACAAGATGGTGATGGTGAAACCAGAATGTATCAGATCAGACTCCTGCAGAAGTAGGCTGGAGGGTGTTAGGGGGAGCAGGGTAGAAGAATCAAGCAAAACAGGCAACACCTGTGTGCGAGAAGGGAGGGGGCACAGGGAACATCACAGGGGGATGAGAGGGGGTGGGGGTGTCCTGTGGGGACAGAGGAAGTAAACACATGTCGGTGCATGCTTACCTGCTATCTGAGCAGGGGGTTGGACCCTTGGTCCTTCTGGTCCGATCAGGAATTGCCCTTTTCTCCGTCAGCCCTTCACTTCGGACACCTGGGTGAGAGACGTCCTTGATCTAAGAGTAAAGAGCAGGAAGGAAGAGGCAGGGCTAAGAAGGTGGGCGGGGCTTATACCAGATGACCTGGATCCACTTGCACCTGCTTCCTATCTACAAAGGAAAAGAGGCTGGAGGGCTCCTTAAGTAGGGAAAAAGAGTGGCAACCAGGAAGGCACCAGGTGGGCAGGGCTTGCTAAGTGGGGAAAAATAGCAGCAACCTAGAAGGAGCCAGGCAAGATGGGCTTAGGCCAGGTGACATAGATCCACTTGCACCTGCACCCCATCTGCAAAGGAAAAGAGGCTGGAGGGCTCCTTAAGTAGGGAAAAAGCGGCAACCAGGAAGGCACCAGATGGGTGTGGCTTGCTAAGGGGGGAAAAAGAGCAGCAACCTGGAAGGCACCAGGTGGGCGGGGCTTAGGCCAGGTGACCTAGATCCACTTTCACCTGCTCCCCATCTGCCTACGCTATTGGGTGTTGTGTTAGGGCAGTCTCAATGGGCAGTTTGATTAATAGAGGCTGCCAAAGGGTAATGTCTCCTATTCTCTCCCCCCTCTTCACCAGTGCTTCCTCTGGTCTAGTTGATGGGATAATTAATTCCTTAAGTTCCTTACTTTTTCTTACATTTCCCAACCCTCCTCTCTGCCAAATACTATCCCGTGTCCTTTGGCCATCCTGCTCTTTAACATCTGTACTGGCCTGGTCTACTCTTCTCTGACTGCCCACCGGATATATTCTGTACACTTCATGCCACCTCCCCTGCCGAGCCCCTCTCCCAACTGTCAAGCCTTCTGAATTCACCCCTCAATTACCTTTAACCTTGAACCATTCCCCTCTGACTTCTGACTTCCCTCAACTCCACTGTCTGTTTATCTTCAGTTGCCCACAGCACGGATAAGACAAAACAAGTACAATACTAATATTAGTGAAAAGAAAGGAGGGGGATGTGAGGAGATAATCAAACCATACACCGGTTGCTCAATGAGAAAAGATAATTATCCTAAGATTATCTTTCTTTCCCAATAACACTGCACATGATACAAAGTCCCTCGGACCTCTACTTAGATCTTCACCTTCGCCTATAACAAAAATAAGAAGGTTTTTTAAGTTTCAAAAATAGATGAAATACAAAATTGAGTCGTTGTTTAACTGTATTTTCTCTCTTTGGGGGGGCTTAAAGTCAGGGTAAGGGAACTGATGGAAGAAGTCGCACAAGGCTAGTATGTCAAACACATAGCCAAATGAGATTAAGACTACCAAACGGAAAGGTTTTCTTGTTAGATGCTTTAAACTTTACTAGGTTCACTTGAAGAGGGAAAAAAAAGAATAGAGGGAAGAACTGGCAAACAGTTTCGAGTGAGGGAACTGTTTGTAAAAAGCAAATACAATACAGGGGGCTAAACGACATAGATACACACACACAAATTGGGACCAAAAAACATTCAAATGCACTGCACTGTTAAGAAAGGTCACCAATTGGCTGGATTCGTTATGTGATGCCCCACTGGTAAAAATGTGTGACATGCTATGTGATGCCCTTTTGGAAGTGCTGCCTGTAACCCCATGCAATGCGCCATTGGTAAAAATGCCTGATACACTATGTAATGCCCCTTGGAGAATGCTGCCTCTTACCCCATGTGATGCCCTGACAATGCCTGATACGCTATGTGATGCCCCTTCTTCAATAATGCCTGTTACCCCATGTGATGCAATGACAATGCTTGCTTTGCTAAGTGATGCCCCTCTGAGAATGATGCCTGCAAGCCCATGTGATGCCACACTGATAAAATAGCTGGATTCTCTATGTGATGCCCTTTCCAAAGTGATGCCTGTAACCCCATGCGGTGCCACATTGATAAAAAAAAGCCTCATTTCCTCTGTGATGCCCTTTCTGCAGTGATGCTTGTAACCCCATGTGATCCCCCACTGGTAAAAATGTGTGACATGCTATATGATGCTCTTTCTGCAGTGATGCCTGTAACCCCATGCAATGCCCCATTGGTAAAATTGCCTGATACGCTATGCAATGCCACTCTGGGAATGATGCCTATAACCCCCTATGATGCCTTGATAATGTCATATAAGCTATATGAAGGCCCTCAGAGAATGATGCCTGTTACCCCATGTGATGCCCTGATAATGCCTGATACGCTATGTGATGCCCTTTCTGCAGTAATGCCTGTAACCCATGTGACACACCATTTCTAAAAATGCATGATACGCTTTGTGATGCCCCTTTGAGAATGATACCGTTACCCCATTCGATGCCCTGATAATGCCTTATATGCTATGTGATGCCCTTTCTGCAGTGATGCCTGTAGCCACTCGTGATGCCTCATTGGTAAAAATGGTGCCACCCTATGTGGTGCACTCTTGGTATGATGCCTATAACCCTGTACGATTCCCTAAGTGCAATAATGCCTGAAGCATAGTGTGATGCTCCTCATGCTATGATGCCTGAAACCCAACGTGCTTGACTCATTATGCTAGGCCCCCACAGCAACACACCGCACTCACCCACCAAGACCAACAACCAAACGTAAAACCAAACCAACACTCACAACACCCTCCTGCCTTTAAAGGGAGCACTAGTCAATGCAAGATCCATAACTGCACATAGACTGGATATCACAGACCTCATCATCGCACAAGAGCTGGACTTGCTTGTGATATCAGAAACTTGGCTACACCCAGCCACAGGCCCTGCCCTAGCTCGAGCCATCCCACCCAATTATTCTATTTTCAGGAAAGACAGATCATACTCCAAAGGGGCAGGGGTAGCCCTAATTGCCAAGGACTCACTAGTCATTTGAGAGTTGAACAGTGGTACGCACACCTCCAGTGAAGTACTGTCCCTCAAAATGACCCTCTCTCATACCTCAACACTAACTACCCACATATTATATAGATCACCCGGCCCAATATCCACCTTTGAATAAGACATATTAACATGTCCTAACTTTCAACACTGAGCCCTCTTCACAAATTCTTCTCCTAGGCGACTTGAACCTGGGATTCAATGACACCAATGACAACAACGCCCTCTCCCTGACCAACAATCTAACTGCACTTGGACTATCCCAATGCATCCACAGCCCCACCCACTCTAAGGGTCGGACACTCGACTGAATTGTAGAAATGAACTGCCCCATTACCATCACCTCTAACAAATCTTATCCATGGTCTGACCACAATGTGATATCATTCACCCTTCCAACACATAAGGACCCCCACAACATCAGCCACTGTACGATCCCAAACCTCATGTGCAACTCCAAAAACATCACAGCAACATAAATCCATCCTTTACTATCCAGAATCACCACCACCAAGAAACCATACCAGATGAAACGACACCTCTGGCTGACATCTACAACTAGACCTTAGCAAAACCATCACCACTGTGGTACTGCTCACTCAATGAAAAGCCAAGCCCCTCTCGCACCGCAACTCCTGTTTCACTTCAGACCTGAAAAACCCTCTGACTAATAAAACGTGAAGCCAAAACTACCTGGAAAAACTCACCCTCTGATGCAAACAAAAGCAACTTCCTCTCAATAGACAAAACATACAAAAACACACTCCTCCTAGCCAAAATATCCACATACAATGAAAGAATCACCAACTCCAGCTCTAGCTCGTGTGAACTCTTTGTTATTTTATGCAAACTGGAAACACCATCCATCCCCAAACACAGCTGTAACAAAGGCGAAGGATGGTGCATCAGCATTCAAAACGCACTGCTTGGCAAACTGGACTCCCTTCAGAAAAAGATTTGACAAAAACAGAACTTTCTTACCCCAACCACCCCTTTTAGGACAACACCACCTCCACCTGCACCCCAGACATTCCACTTTAAGCCAGTCTTTCCACAAGAAACTCTGAGCATCATCCAAAGGTGCCAAGGCAACATTTGGCTTGCTACCAAAATCAAGGACTGTTCCATTGCCATAGAACTGACTCCCTTTATCAGTGCCTTGATCAATGCCTCTTTTGCCACCTGTGAATTCCCCACCAAACTCAAGGACGCGTGGGTCCTCCCCCTGCTTAAAAAAACTCCCTAGACCGAGTCATCCCCACTAACTACCGCCCCATCACCACAGTCCCATTTCTACTCAAAAATACTGGACACAGTAGCATACCTCCAAATCCAATCCTTTTTGGAAGCCAACATCTTCCTGGGCCTATGTCAATCAGGCTTTAGATCAGGACATGGCAAATAATCAGCTCTCCTGGACCTAAAAAAACAGATGGAAGAAGCCATAGACTCTGGCAGGGTCTTCCACCTACTCCTTCTAGACCTGTTATCAGTCTTCGACCTAGTTGACCATTGCATCCTCTGCCAGCACCTTACCTCAGTTGCACTTTTTTCAGAACAAGCCACTACCTGGATTTCATCCTTCCTGTCCTACAGATCCTTCAGAGTATTCTCTGACATAGACTGCGTCCCACCCACCCCAATCTCCTGCGGAGATGCAAAACTCATCCAAGCCTCTAGACCGTTCTTGTTCCAAGGCAGCTGCCTCACGATTGCAAGGGCCCTCATAGGGCCCAGACTGAATTACTGCAATGCACTCATTGCAGGCACCTCCACACAAAACCTTAAACTCCAGGTAATTCAAAACAAAGCCCTCAGAGCCTTGCTTAATATTCCAAAACGTGAACACATCTCCGCAGCTGGGAAAAAGGCCCACTGGTTACCCATTAGGCAGTGCATCCTCTTCAAAACACTAGCCATCACACACAAATGCATAACCAACAAAGCACCTAGATATCTCTCCCAAATAAATACTAGAAAAGCAATCTTTCTAGACCCACCCAATTGATCCACTCCAACCGACTAACCATCCCGCTCTACAAACTGAAAAGAGCTGGAAGTGCCAGCTTCCGAACCCTCACTGCAGAACAATGGAGCAATCTCCCACACAAACTGAGAGTAGAAACATTGCATGGCATCTTCCTCAAGCAGATAAAAACCTTTCTGTTTTCTCAGGACACCTAATGAGACCTAGACACTCGCTTCCTCCCTCACGTCCTGCTCTCTGTGACTCCAGTACCACCAGCCTCTCTCCCTACCCATGGATATCCCCCCATGGACCAGTTTCTCTGTATGTCTCTCTCTCTACACTTCTGTCTCTGTAACTGTATTGCTGTCATTTTATATCTCTGCAACCCTCTCTCACTACATGTTATCCATGTATCCAGCGGCCTGATGCCTCAGGGCTTGGTTCGCAATACGAATGTTAAATAAATAAATAAATAAATAAATAAATAAAATGATCACTAACTTCATGACTGAACAACGCATCTTGCTCGTGTGGGTAGCTCAGCTCCTTGCAAGGATGACCTTGTCATGGCCTTTGAACAAAAGCTATCATTATTTCTGAGATCCAGCAGTCTTGAGAAATATTTGACTAGCTTCATAAGAAATGACCCCCCCCCCCACAGTGGCACCTATGTTCATACTTTTAACCAAGCACTTACCTGTGAGAAACCTCCTCTTGCACCGAATACTATGTTGCCTCTTTATCTGAAAAATATTCCTGCTTGGGAAAAAAGGATGGCATGAGATACTGATATTTATGGTGGCTGCTATTCTGGCTGTGGCTGGAGCCTGACGGCTGAAGGAAGGAGCCATCTTAGTGTCCCACATCTAGGGCTCTTTGCTAGACACCCCTGGGGTAAACCTTCTCCTGAGTGAAGCCTAGGCCATGTATATTGGGGCACGTGTATTCACAAACCTTTCCATAACCTTCCAAAATGAGTTACAAAACAATTGACAGTCTATAATTGAAGAGTACCTAGATTTCATCAAGCCTGGAACTAATCTTTAAAATTCCTTTCTTTCTTCTGTGTTGAATACATTAATTAGGTTAGCCCACAATAGCTCAATGAGCCCTTTACATCTTCCTTCATGGTCAAGAATCTGCCGCGTGTCGTAACATACTTTAGGAATCTGAACCAACATTTCTGTTGCACTAAAATGCTTAAATTGGCTAGTGAGCAAAGTTGTGTCCATCCCATGCGTGGATGCATGGCAAGCAAAGGATTGTTTCTGGGTCCTCTCTTTATGGACGAATTGTGATTTTTGCTGGTTGGTTGATTTGCTGTGCAGGGAGCGTCTGACACCAGATATGTGGAGTTTAGCCATCAGGTATGCTGGTGTGCTACTCATGACTGCTTTGTAGATGATACACGCATTCTCGAACAGTATCCAGGCTTTGCGTGGAAGCCAAAGTAGTTTGCGCCGGATGGCATAATTTGGTCAGGTTTCCATGCTCCTGTAAGAAGACGTGCTGCAGCATGGTGTACTAATTTTAGGGTAGCCAAGTGAGCAGCTGGGAGCCCTGTCAGGAGAGCATTTCCCCCATTGATGTGCAAGGCAACATGGGCCTGCACTACGGTCCGGAGATCCTGCAGTGGGCTGAAGAGTTTGATTTCTCAATGGGTAGAGATTCTGAGCCAGGCTGTTTGGACCTTCTTGGCTATGTGTTTCTGGAAGGACAGATTGCTGTTAATGGTGCAGCCTAAGGAGTTTGCTGAGTCTGAGAGTTGTGGATCAAATCCTTCAAGTCACATATCATTGAGTGATTGTTGGACAAGTTGTCTTTTAGTGGGCGTACCGATTTGGATGAATTCAGAGTTGGATGGGATTAGTTTGAGGTCAGCAGTTGACATCCAGGGCTGGATGATGGTTATCGCAGAGATGAATGATGTCCTGCGTGCTATTTAGTCTCATGTACAACTGAGTATTGTCTGCCTACTGGTGGATGTCTATATTGGGATATTTGAGGAGAGTGCCCAGTGGCTCATTGTAAAGGATAACAAGGATTGGTGAGAGGATGGTGCCTTGGGGGACTCCACAGGAGACCTGAAGTGGGTTAGAACTCAAGAAGTTCATCTGGACAGCCTGGTGTCTGCCAGAGAAATAGGAGGTAAAACAATTCAGGACTGTGCCAAAGAATCCCATACTGTTAGCAAGGAGAGAGAGAAGAATGTGGTTGTTGATGGTGTAGAATGCAGCTGAGAGGTCATGGAGGATGAGAAGGTATGAATTGTCCTTATCCATGATTTGGAGAGCATCATCCACCACCTGGATGGTGGCTGTCTCGATGTTACACTTTGGGTGGAACCCAGACTGCTAGTCATTTAGGAGGTAGATTTGCTTGAATCTGGCAAGTAGTTGTGTAGCAAAAACTTTTCCCAAGATTTTGCCAATAAACGGTATGTTGGTAATGGGCCTGTAGTTGGCCATGTCTTCTGAATCTAGGGTTTTTATTTTCAAAAGAGGTTGTATGAGACCAGTCTTGAAGGTGTCTGGGAATGATCCTTCTGCAAGGGCAGCAGGCAAGGGGCCCAGCAGACATCCGTATTCTCAGGAATACACCATCCCCTGTTACCTTGGCTACTTCTTATCATATCTCTCATAAACCTCCATCATCAGCGGTATCGTCCACATGCACCATTTACCCTATGGTTCACACAGGGGCTGCCTAAAACACCCAAAACATGTGAATATTTGCTCGTGCTCCACAATGCAAACCATGATACCACCTTCAACCCCAATATTTGAAGATAATTGAAGCTCTCTAACTCTTTTTACTAAGGCCTTTTGCACTCCTGATGTAACACAGGGCGAGGCTTTCCTGGTGTGTGCCTGAACATACTGTGTTTACTGTTCTACATCCTGCCGATTATGTTTCAATACACACTTCATACCTATTTAAACCTAGCAAATGGAGTATGCTTCTTTAAAGCCAAGCATGTCTAGTCTCGCACTTTACTTCAATTTTGTGAACCACCTATGTTTTTTAATATCACCTGCAACTTGAAACTTATCACCGTTCCCCATCCTGCTGGCTGGGTTCCTCCATGCGCACCATGCCTTTGTGAACACAACAAGTGGGATGTGCTGGATTTTAGGGGGAAATGAGTGTCCTTCAGTTTGACAGCAGAGTTGCTGGCAGAGTTGCTGAATCATTACAGGAGGCCTAAGGCATTCCCTGTGGTGGGGAAGTCTGCAAAGTTTGCTTCTAGCTCATTGACCACAAAAGTTTGGAATGAGCGTCATTGAGTGAGGGGGCATTTAGCCTGACCTTTGTGATCTGTAGTCGAGTGGATGATTGATAATGGGATGGGGGTGTAGTCAGACCAGTCAGGTGGGATAGGGTCTGCAAAGGTGATGCAGGGGGATGATGTGATGACTAAGTCTAGGGTGTTGCCTTTGTTGTACTTAGGGAAGAGCACAATTTGCTTAACGTCCATGGAAGCGGTCAGTGGAAGAAAGCATGTATCGAGTGTGGTTGTCAGCCTATGACTCGGGGATCTTAAAGTCACAGAGAAAGACATTATTTGAATGTGCTAATTTGGCAGAGGAAAGTAAATTGGAGATGTCTTCAATCAAAGGGTTATTCCTGTCAGGTGGTCTGTAGATGAGGTGTAGGGTGATGGTTTCTTTGTGCGATAGAGGGAACCAGTAGGCAAGTGATTCAAATGAGCTTGTTCTGGGGGAAGGGATGATGGAGCATGGCCAATCACTCCAGTGGTTGATTGCCACTCAGTCTCCTGCCCTTCCTAGCTGGTCGGAATGTTGGATGCCATAGCCTTGGGGTAGGAGGACGTTGCAAACCTGTGGGGAGGATGCAGTAACCCATGTTTTAGTGATGAACATGGCCTCAAGGTTGTTGTGTGAGATGAGGTCAGCGATCTCTGCAGCATGAGCAACTTCTGAGCAAGCATTGATCAACACTCCTTTCCTGCTGCAAAATCCTGGAAAAGCTGCCATCTCCCAGCTTAATCGTCACACTGAATCTGTTGGTTGTCTCCATGACCATCAGTCTGGCTTCAGAGCTGCCAGAAGCACGGAATCTTCTCTCCTGAACATCGATGAAGACCTGCTCTCCAACCTTGATTCCAACACCCACTGTGTCCTCATCGTGGCCTCCTTCCACTCATATAAGGTCATCATTAATGTTTACTTGAATGGTTCTGTCTTGGTCCAAGGCCCACAAGCCAATCTTCTCCTCTATTATGGACGCTTCCCATGCCTCATCAATTTCCTTTCTTCTCCTGCTGTCCCCTCTCTTCCCTCCACAGCTTACCTGCCTCCGCCTGCTGTCTCATCCTTGGCTACCTTGCCCACACCTCCTTCCTCTTCTGCCCCACCTTGAACTGCTTCTACACCTCTGCAGGGCATACCTCTTATTTGTACCCCACCCCAAAAGTCTTTCAAGGGTGGCAACCTTCTCCATATTGCCACTCTAAACTCCTGCTCAGCTGTCATACACTCATCTGACATCTGCAGCCTCCTGGAGGACATTGACCTCGATGTACTTGGTCTCACTGACACAGGGTTTACAGCCAGCTCTGTCACAAGCTTTGACACTCTCCTCCCTGATGGCTACAAGATCCTCTCCAAGCTCAGATCCAACCGTTCCGGAGGGGGTGTAGCCCTGATATTCCCAGAGTGGATTCCTGTTTCCATCATTCCTATGTAGGCCTACTCCTCTTTCGAAAGCCACATCTGCACGCTATCTCTCTCCTGAGCATTCCCTTACTGTTGCTACCATCTATCGGCCACCTTGTCCGATCTCCTCCTTCCTCTCTGAGTGGGCAGACCTCTCCTCTTCACTCCTGGTCTCAACCACTCAAATCCTCCTTCTTGGAGACTTCAATATCTATCTGGATGCTTCCTGTCCTTCCACTAGACTCTTTTGTGACCTCTGTGACTCTCTCTCTCTCTCTTCTCCCCCAGGCCCGACTCACTCTACAGGGCACACTCTGGATGTTCTGATCTCTTCAGACCTTTCCCTTTCGATCCCTCTCACCACCCATCTCTCCTGTCCTGGAGTGATCACTTTCTCCTTTCCTCCCATCTCACCCTTTCTAACTCTCAGGCCAAGCCAACTCCATCACTGCCACCTACCTTCACTACCTTCACGGTTATCCGACCCATGAGACATGTGTCAGTTGAGGCTTTTTCTGCCACCTTCTCACTCCCTCCACCTCCTCTGGCTGACTCACATCCTGACACAGCCCTTTCCATTCTCCACTCTGCCATATCTGATACTCTAGATGTTCTTGCCCCCGTCATGAGGATCCGTTTGAAACCCAAAGACAAGTGCAACTCATAGTATGACTTAGACCTCTTCACCCATAAAACACAAGTGCAGGGTGGCCGAGAGGAAATGGCGTGCTTCCGGTACATCCTCTGACAAACCGGCCTGCCGCCTACTCCAAAGGCAATACCGGCTCTCTGTCCACACCATGAAGGGAGCCCACATCCAAGCCCATATCTCCGCAGCATCTAACAACTCGGCTGAACGGTTAGGAAATCTGGAAAGAGCTGGCCAATCCTGATGCAGTCACTACCTCACCTGTCCCTTCCCAGGCCCTCTGCATGGCCCTGGCTTCTCATTTCATCTCTAAAACTCAGGACATTCTATCCTCTCTCTTTTCCTCTCCTCCTCCTCCCTGTACTCTCTGCTCTTCCTCTGGCCCTTCTTCGGCCACCTGTCCACCCTCATTCTTTGCCTTTCCCCTGTTCTAATCTGATGAGGTTTCCAGACAAGTCTGATAATTGAAAGTCTTGTCAAAACAGGTTCACCCCTGTTCCTCCAAAACCATTACCTATCACATTGACACCCTGGCTCCTGCTCTGGCTGATTTCTGCAACCACTCCCTTTGCCACTGCATTCTTCCCCTCCCCCCTGAAGCACTCCCTTGTGCACCCTCTTCGTAAGAAACCCTCTGCCGACCTTTCCTGCCTGGCTAACTATCGTCCAATCTCCATCACTCCTTTCCTGGTCAAACCCATGTAAAAGCTGGCCATCTCCCAGCTTAACCTTCACACTGAATCTGTTGATTGTCTCCATGACCATCAGTCTGGCTTCAGAGCTGCGAGAAGCATGGAAACTGCTCCCGTGAACATCCTTGAAGACCTGCTCTCCAACGTTGCTTCCAAAACCCCTGGTGTCCTCATCTTACTTGGTCTCTCTTCTGCCTTTGACATGGTCAACCATGCCATCCTGCTCAACCATTTCCATGATAACCTGGGTAGATCAGGCCCTGGCTTGACTTACCTCCTTCCTCTCCGCTCAACCTTCACAGGTTCAACTTGGGTCCTTCCTCTCCTCTACTTCTATCTCTACCTGTGGTGTTGCCCAGTAGTCTAACCTCTCTCTCTGGCTGTTCAACCAATACCTGGAACTTCGTGCCCACAACATTGCCGCTCTCTGCCCCAAGTTTCAGTGCTGTGCAGATGACACTCAACTCATTTTCAGGCTCCCTTCAGCCACCTCTTATTCTACCCTCATCTATGACTGTCTGTTCCGCCATCCAGGTGTGGTGTGCCGCAAATTACCTCTGCCTTAATGCCACTAAGACAGAGATTCTCCTCATTGGCACACCTGCTCCCTCCTTTCCTGTCATTCTCTGGCCGGCCTCTCCTAGCCCTCTTCCTGCACCCACATGTGTTGCTAAAAACCTCATGGTCATCTTCGACTCCACACTTTCCTTCTCTCCTCACATCTCTGACGTCTCTAAGAAGTCACACGACCAGCTGCACCTCCTCAGAGTTCTCAGAGTTATTCTTCCATTCCTCCCCTTCCCCCAGAATCTCACTGTCTCCAGAGCTCTGGTTCTCTATAGGCTGGACTACTGCAACAGCCTCTTTCTAAATCTGTCTGCCTCTACTCTCCACCCTCTGTAACTCATCCAAAACAGCACTGCAAGACTTGTCCTTGGCCTCAAGCCCAGGGATCATATCTCTCCAGGACTGAAATATCTTCACTGTCTCCCCGCAGCGGCGAGGATTAAGTTCAAAACCCTCTGCATTGTCCACAAGGCTTTCTGCAGTCTTGGACTTCAATACCTTCAACTCTCGCTTTCTAAATATCTTCCCTCTCGAGCTCTTCGCTCATCCACCTCCAACTCCCTCTTGGTCAGTTGCTTTTCCAAGAAGCTAGTTGGTGGCAGATCTCATTGTTCTGCTGGGGCCTCCCTCTGCAACAGCCTCCCTGCCTCTCTGAAACTTGAGGAGAACCATCTCCATTTCTGGAAGAACCTCAAGACCTTCCTTGTTGCTTCTGCTTTCTCTCCTCCTTTCCCCTGCTGATCTCCTGGCAGAATCTGAAACCGCACTGGTTACCTGGCGACCCTCTGATCTTGGGCCCAGGTCCCCTCCCCGCTAGTTGCACACCTGCACTGCCCCCTGGCAACCCTGGCACTTGGGGACAGTTTCTGTATCCCTCTAGCCCCTACTAGCACTTGACTCCTGATGTCTGCTCTTACCCTTGCACTTGCCACCAGCTTACCACACTTTTATTTGTTGTTTTTATTTATTTGACTGTCCTATTTACTGCACTGCCCCCTCACCTTCCCCCAGCACTTTTCCCCTTCCCCTCCCCACTGCACTTGCACGATGTTATGTTATTGAAATTTATCAAGCGCACGAACACCCAGAGGTATCATGGCACTAAAAGAGAGGGAGGAAGAAGGAAAATGCAGACAGAGAGCAGAAAACTATTTAAACAGCAAAGTTTTCAGCTTGCGCCGGAAGGTGAAATGGTCGATGGTCTCACACAGGGGGAGAGGCAGATTATTCCATCCCTTATCGGCCGCTACCGAGAATGAGCGGCCACCTTTACGAGCAAGTCTGAAGCGGGGCACCATCAATCGACAGGTTCCTTGAGAGCGGAGGACACGAGTGGGTTGGTATCGAGGGAATTTAGCCTGCAGGTACTTCGGCTCCAATACCATAGAAGGCCCTGTGTACCATGCACATCCATTTAAACATAATTCGCTGGGCAACTGGAAGTCAGTGCAGATGACGCAACAATGGGGTCATTTGGCCGTCAAAAGGGGATGGAGAATGGATCCGGCAGCTGCAGTCTGCAGAAGCTGTAGCCATCCTGTCAGATGGGCAGGTTGCACAAGATAGAGCAAATGGCAGTAATCCAGCACACTCAACACCAAAGCCACAACCACAGGAGCCTGGTTAGCGGGCAGAATATAAGGAAGTATGTAAGGATCTGGTCGTATCCTGCATCCTAATGGAATCTGGAGTGAATGTCATGATTGACAATGGAATGTTACTGGTTAGAATGTTTATGTGTGACTGGTGTTCTCTTGAAGGGAGTTGAGAGATGTAGACTGAGAGAGAGGATGCCGGTGCTTGTCTATGAGATCTGGACTTTACCATCTGAGGAATAATGACTCTAGAAACTGTATGTTACACTTGGAAACAGAATAAAATAGTTACTCATCCACACCTTGATGTCAGAGTCATTTTGCTAAAAAACAGAACCCCACAAAGAACCTTTCCGAGGATCCTAAGTTTAAAATGGCTGGATTTACATACCGCACTGACTTGTTCATCCATAGTCAGTGTGGCTGATATCCGCACGCCAAGGTTATATATCGATGATACCGGTAACGGAAGAGGACCAAGGGAGGAAGGCCAAAACTCTGCAGTCCAGAAGGATTGTGGATTGGAGGCGCCTAAGACGAGAACCTTGGTTTTGCTACCGTTAAGTTTCAGCCAATTTTGTGACATCCATATACCTAATTCCTCAAGACAGTGCCTGAGGCGAAATGCCTTTTCGGTTTTAGTTAGGTCAAGGCGGACCAGAATCTGTGTGTCCTCTGCGTAGGAATAAAAGCAGAACCCATGTGAGGCAATGAAGAACAGAAGGCATCTTATATATATATCAAATAGAATAGGGGATAGAGCTGATCCCTGAGGAACGCCACAGGATAGGTGAACCTGGGAGAACGGAAGGGGGGAAGAGACACTGATTGTCACCTCGCTGTCTATCTTCCCTCTGTTTCCCATCCCTTGCCTCGTTGCGCCTTGAAACACTTGTGTATAGGCGCGTTATAAATGCCATATCATATCATTATCATATCATGAGAGAGTGTGTGCATGTGGTCGGTGGGAGTTGGGTGGGGGCAAGGGCAATATTGATGATGTTCACTAGGGTAGCTTGCCAGGGCCAGGGCTGCCCAGGACACTTGGCCATTCAAACCCTCGTCAGGCCCTTGGCATAATTAGGCCTGAACAGGCACAACAGGTGAGGTCCCTGTCTTTGCATGTCCTTTGCAGAGGACACCACTGTTGAGGACGGCTATGGAGGACTGATTAAATGGGCTATGGGTGGAGCTAATGGGTTTCAGGACCTGGTCACATAACCAGCAGCCTACTCAATTCTTTCTACCTGGAGCTGGCCTACAGTCCTAAAGTAGGGGCTTTGAAGGTGTGAAAACTGGAGGTGGGCCGAGCAACTTAGTGGCAGGGCCTGGTCATGTGACCAGCAGCATTCTCAATGCTGTCTGCCTGGAGCTGGTCTACAGTTCTTATGCATAGGCTTAGAAGGGGCAAAAACTGAAGGTGGGAAAAGCAACTGAGTGGCAGGGCCTGGTTGTGTGACCGCAGACTATTCAATGCTGTCTGCCTGGAGCGGGCCTACAGTTAACTTCAAAATCTTCTACTAAGACTAAATCCTAAAACTGTCAGGCTTTGAGCTTAACTGAGGTTTGGCTGTGGGCTTACCAGGTGGACAAGGTTGGTATTGCTGCTGCAAACGGGATTCCTGCAGAAAGAGACGCCACACTGTCTGGCAAGATTGCAACAGAAGGGATTGTGCCCGGAGCTGGCCTCCAAAAAGAGGAAAACAAACAAGCTGGGGAAAGAAACCTCTGTTGGCAAGAGTGTTCAATCCGTGGTTTGATGGTAATGCAAAACATTTTTGGCTATGACAAAGTGTGTTTCTAACAGGACTGCAAAGAAGATACACAAGGGCTCAAATACTGCATATGAATAAAATGGTGGAAGTCACACTTGCCTAATACTTTGTTTCATTACACCAGCATTGCATTTACAATTGCAGTTAAACCATGAACTCACAGAAGACTGCTATGAAATAACACTGACAGGCCCTACATAACACACAATATAATTGTTCTTATAGATATCCCAGGGGATGTGTTATTGCCTTGGAGGGGCAGCGTGTGAGGGAGAATGGCCAGATGGTTTTGCATGGCTATGGGCTTTCAGTAAATTGGTTATTAAACCAAACAACACTTATGCACTGAGTACCCATCCTCACATCCCATCTCCCTATTACCTTTTCTCTTGTGCAATAGTTTTGAATTATAGGGGGCACCAAATTAAACATTTAATAGCCAATATTACAAAATGAATATGGAGAATGGGGCCATAATTTGTGTTGGAGGCCTTCACTACTGTCAATATACAATCACTCAACTCATGTGAGAATATCAAACATATTTTCACTGTGGGCTCAACCAGGATTGTTACTGATAGGAATCCCAATAGCATACCGATACCAACCTCCATGTTTCCCTTGCTAGTGTAGTTAAATGCAATCTTGTACCACTCAAAATGTAGTTAATCAGTGCTCTTTAACCTATTGCCGGAAATACTCGTCCGTGCATGCCAAGATTGTTATGGGACTATATCAGCTTTCTACATCATCTGATTTTTTGTGCAAAATGTAGCCTTCATGATGAGTAATGTATTGACACATCCATCTATTTTGTAAAAAGGAAGTTGGCAGATGGCCTCCTTCTACAGTAATTCTACAGTTGGTGTCATCATGTTCCTAAAATATCACTATTTTTATTTGTTACAAATGTTCCATCTTGAGCCTATTTTAGCAATGCTTTGGCACCCATCTTTTATCGACTCTGGCTGTACACAACATTTCATGATCCTGTTTATCATTTAAAAACTAGGTGGTTTATTGCCATTGTTGCACCCAAACCTTCATGGGCTGACCGTGCCAGTAGGAAGAGAGAGTTACATAGGCGCCCATTAAACCACATAGGTATCCAGATACCCAGTGCTCTTTCTGTCAGCGGTGGTGGTGGATTTAAGTTCCCGCTACCCTGCTCCCTGTAAAAGATTTGGGAGCAAGGGTTCAAGGTTGTTTCTTGCGTATCATACTGTTAAGCACTTCTAAAATAGGGTGACCCAGAAGAACTTGTCACAATACTTAATGCACCCACCACAGTAGATTACTTTGTTTGTATATCATGTTTTCTTACTGTTATGGATAATTCAGACAGTGGACCATATAATCTACAGTATGTACAGTATACACATTTAGTCAACATCCTTACTTCTGTGTTTGTTCCAGAGTTCACCGGGGTGGGCCTTTTCCCTGTAAAAAAAAGAAGAGATTTGGTATACTACATATTGAGCTCACCTTTGTACCCATTCCAAAAGCACAACTTCTGTTAATGTTCCAGAGAGCAATATGATGTTTGCAAACATGTCCCACTGAATTGGTCAAGTATTTGAAGTAGCACACGTGCCTCCATGAGCATTCCATTCGACCTCTCAACAATGTGGCAGCCTCCCAACACCCAACTCCTATCTTTATTCAGAGTTCACACTTGATCTTCCCAAAGCATGTTGCTCTTGTCAGGGTGACTCAGGCTAAACATATTTGGAGGATCAGGAAAGCTGTGCTCATTGCAGCAATGATATATTGATATATGTGTGCAGTTTTATAACCCGCAAACAAGGACCCATGGTGAAGGCTTCACATTATAAATATCACTGCAAATATAGAAACATCAACATTGGAAGAATAATAATAATAATAATAATTATGTGATTGTGTGTAAGGGCAGCAATCACATACAATAGAGTGTTCAGACACTTCATAATGGTTTTTATTATAGATGGTTACAGGATATTACTACAGTAAGTACTGTCCACTTAATGGCACTGTGTGGTATGCTGCAACATATGATTTGCAGCACGTGATAATTCTCCTTGCGGTCCAATAGCAGTATTAGCTACCACCACAAAAACACCTGCTAGACGAGGTGGAATTTCCATTATCAGCTGAAAGAATAATTGTGGTGGCTCTTTTTGGAAGCCAAACCTTGTCAAATTCTCAGAAAAACCAAGGTTGAAAATTGGATCTTAGAACATCTACACAAGGGCACCAAATACATACAACATGGTCTGGAGAAATCATTCATCAATATCAACCTTCTATGACTACTGGATAAGGGTTTCAATTGCATTTGGCTGCATTTCAGTAATTCCCATACAGCCTCATCAACACTTCTCTACGTCAAACCAGAACAGGGCCCCCTTCCACCATCAGACACCAGGGTGCCTAGCCATCACAGGCATTCTTTTACAGTACTGTACTATAGGCTAATTCAATGTAATGTCATGCACATATCAGCACTCTAGTATACCCATCTGTCTACCAGGCTGTAAGTATGGAGAAAACAGCCTTAATAGTGGGCATCACAAAAATCTGTTGATGAGATCTCAGCAAATGTAGCACCATATCCGATCTCAGTGTATTTTGCACTTACGTGATGTAGACACATCTGTCCAAGAATAGTGTTGAGTGTGAGTTATCCATTTTAGCAGCCGTGCTCTGCGGTTTTGGCAAATATTTAGTTATTTTTTGCCATCCAGTCCTATCTGGTAAATAGTTCTACAGAAAGTTGACACATTCCATATATTACTGACATTAGTGACATTTGTGATGTGAGATGTGAATTAAAAGTGGTTTCTTAGTGCTATAAGGCCAGGCACAGCGCCCCTTGATACTGATTGCAATAAATACAGGTTTGGGATGTATCATTTTAAATGCATCCATGACATGAGTGAAATATCATAATTAGGGACTGGATCATTATTGGAGGGACCCTTTTACAAATAACACTAACAGGGTAGAGAGGGGAGGCAATTGATTGTAATGTGATCACATTATAAAAAATACAATTCATCTTGCTATATACTATGCTCACACTAATTATCTTTTTAATATGGCAAATAATGCATTTGCACACAACAGCTTTCCTACACATACTGTTGAAGAGGTAATGGCACTGCTAGACTCACACCTGGACAGCAGCATGCATTGGGAGTGTGCCCAGAGGCAAAATACGGATTGAGGACCAGCTCTGGAACTTGTTCTTTCACATGACCACCGCAGGGATTTTGTTTGAGGTACAGTATGGTGCTGTTGTGTAAAAGAGTGGGGAACGTGGGTAACATATACTGTGAATGATGTTGGAGCATGTTGGAGGGTAGTAAAGAGAAACATGTGATAAATGATGGTGATTTACCTGGAGTGATGCACAACGATGAGGATAATCTCCATTTGAGGTACTGTATGCAGGATCGAAATTTTACATATGCGTAAAGTGAAGGGGAATGCAGAAAAGGTGTGCACCAATAAAGAATGACTGAGAACACAGGAAAACATACTGTATCCCGATGTGTTAATGACATTGTCACACTTTGTAATGTCTGAAGGGTTATTGATTTTGTCAGCATAGTCTTACGGGACTTAGAGATGCCTAGGCTGCCATGATATTGAAACAGTATTACAACTACAGTCAGAGCTACAGCCAACACTTAGTTTGGTGTCTTTCAATATATGTAAACTGCATCTTGCAGCCGATTTTTTGCCCAATCTGCCGTAGACCTGTTGATGCTTCCAGTATGACTTCTTCATTGTGCTGCAACCTGAAATCTCCTGAAAAGAAAAGAAACAATAACACAAGTAAGAACTTGAGATCCCTCTACACTTTGGAACTACACATGTTTCAACCTAAAAATCAGTGTCTGAAAAGTACAAGTTTATTGACAAATATTTTAGAATTAACTATACAACCTGGATTTGGTTTTAAAGCCTTTTGAATATATATTTCTCCGGTAAATGATCAGTGAGTTCATGCATATTTTTTTTAAATTTGTTTATTTGTTTGTGGTTTGTTATAAACCTTTACAAAATAGAGCAAAAGAGCAAATCATTTTAAAACATATACATCTTAAAAGAACAATCTGTTACAATAAAATCCAGACTGCAAACTCATAATTACAGAATGGAAAACACATAAATACAGAATGGAAAACACAATTAACATTCACCCTTAAATAAGTGCAGTCAGTTAAATCACCAGGACATCAACATTAGCTTAACCCAAACTGCAACCTCCTAAATACAGAATGGAATACACAATTAGCATTCACCCTTAAGTAAGTACAATCAGATAAATGACCAGGATATTAGCTTAACTCACAAACTGATTTAAAAAATGTAATTAGGCGTATAATCAAAATGGGAGAGTTTACATGCCTCAATTTGTACCAAATATACTGACGATCAATACATATATTTGAAGAAAACAATTCAAAAAAGTAATCGATTCTCTGCTTAGTCATCATTGGGCATATTAGCAGGATGTGAAATAGAGACTCATCCACCCCCACCTGATTACAGAATCGACACCATTTCTTATCCCCAGATGGGTTTATCAGATTTAAAATATAATTGGTATGCATAACGTTCAACCTAAATCTCATGAAGGAATTTCTAATAGGTATGGATGTATATTTCATCAAGTAATTTTCCATACTCGGGAACATTTTCCAGAATGAGTGGGCTTGATTGTAAAGTTTAGATTCAACCACTCATTGTATGAGACCAATCAGTCCCACAAATGATTAATTTACATTTATTAGGCTTATTCAGAAGAGTACTCTTTGCAATACCCAATTCCTCAAACGCTGTTTCAACATCTTTCTTTAGTCTGGTCATAAACAGACAAGTTAGGTCCCTTCCCGCCTGTGTATACAAGTTACTTACCCCAGACATCATACATTTTCTCCACAATTGGAGCCTCTTACCCATTACCAGTGAGTGAAGAGATTGCAGCCCAAATTCATAATGTATAATATCGATTGGAATGCATTTGGGTAAAAAAAACAAGATGCCCTTCCAAATTGTACCTTCCAGGACCTTCAAAAAGTCTGTAAAGTTGGCAGCAAACAATTCCAGACCATAGATTAACCTTGGTACCACTTTTTTCAAATAAAATTCCAAAATTGGTTCCATGGTGAATCTACCACATTTTTTCTCTAACAACCTCATCTGTCTTAAAGCAACTTCTGCTTTAGCCTTGAGTTGGTTTTTAATCAAAGCAGCAGAATCAGTACCCGAAAAGCAATACCCCAAATACTTGAGGGCTTTTTGCGGCTTGATTTGCTTACCTTCGCAAAACCAGGTATAAGACTCCTGTTTCCTATTGGGTTTACCCATACAGATGATGATGGCATACAGATGATGATGGTTTTCATTGGATTTATTGTCAAGTGAAGTTGGCTTATGAATAGTTAGAACTGATTTATAAGGCGCTGCAGACCCACTTTAGTGTTGTCTAACAAAAGAAAATCATCTGCATACGCAAGCCATGAAATACACATACCATTCAATTTGGGAGAAACCAAACCCTTATCAAAGAACACTGTTTGGGCTCTGCTGACATATAAATTAAAAATAGTCGGCGCCAACATACATCCTTGGCTCAAGCCATTAAAAGTTTCCATCTGTGAAGATAACCCACCTTCAGAATTAAGTCTTATCGCCAGCCTGGAGTCAGTATACAAGGCAATCACTATTTCCAACAAGTGGTGCAGAATACCCAGAGATTTTAATTTGTTCCATAAAGTTGGGCCATCAACTAAATTGAAGGCCATACTAAGGTTGATTGATGCCACAAAGGTAGTTCCTGCACCCTTTACCATGGCTTTACTCTGTAAGCATTTAAGGACCAGGCCACCACAATCCGTGCCACACTTTCTTTTTAAACACATTTGATTCAGACTCAAAATTTGATTGGCATCTATCCATTTGTGTATGTCAACCAGTACCAGAGAGGCGAAGATTTTAGATTCTGAGTCTGCTATCGCTATCGGATGATAGCAAGCTGACATCATACGTGAACCCTTTTTGAACACAGGAATCACTGAAGAAACCCTCAAAGACACATCTTTAAAAAGAATACATAACATTTTTGCCTAATACAAAGGATTGGATTTTAGGACTTTGTTGTTGAGATTATTTAGGCCTGGCGCATCTGTATTTTTTTATTTAATTATCAAACCTTTAACATCTTCAACCAGGCATAACATAGGCCAAGATGGAGCCATCGCCCCCAAATCTTGATAAACTTGATTACTTGCTCTATATAGATTTGAAAAATGACCTGCCCATACCTCTTCCGGAATTGGATTCAGCATACAGTCTGCCTGTGAACAGTCTAAATTGTTCATTAATTGCCAAAAATGTTATGATGATACACCCCTCAATGCTCCTAACATCTTTTCACCACCCCGTTGGGCAATAATAGAGCGATGATTGATCATCCAATTCTTATACGATTGTTTTCAGCTTTTTTATTAAGCCCATTGATACTTGATCCAAAGACCCCAATTTGTGAAGTCTAAGCACCTCCCTTTGAAGGGCCACCTTTTTTACATGAACCTCATGGTCCATAAAGTGTTTGTAGCCGGTCTTAGGGCGACTCCGATGGGAGGACATATCATACATCCTCTGAATTCTATTACCAATAGTAGATTTAAAGCAGTTCACAGAAAACATGAGCATGTGCTGATCTAACGGGGTATCTTCATATTCACGATCATTGTTGCTGTACATTTTTGAGTTAAGTTATATGACCATTTGATCCTGTTCTTTGAGGAATTTAATAAGAGTCCCTTATTATAGATCTTATGGTCTCTCTGCTGTACCTTAGATGAAAATGTAACCTTTAACATACAATGATCACTCTCAGGCACCTCATTTACTTCAAATTTATCCAGGGAGTTACCCCGTTTTGCTGACAAACAAATGTAGTCAATTATAGAAGAACAACCCCTGGCCTTCCAACTGAAATGCTCATTTTCAATCAGTTCGAGACCCCAAAGGTCCCCAAAGAATAACCACAGAGCACCTCTTAACTTCTAGTTTCTAGAAGAAAAGTTGGCTCTATTAAGAGAAAGATCATCACCAACCAACCTATCGACTGAACAATCTGAGTTTAAATCCCCAGCAATAATTATTTGACCCCCTATATTTCCATTACACCATGAATCAATAATTTTTCCTAGGTCAATTAACTCATTTTCCAAGTGCAGGTCTAATAATTCATACGAGTTCCAATAAACATTTATTAGCAGTAAAGGAAAAGCATCAGCACCCCGCCCCCACCTTAAACAATGTCAATAAAAAAGATTGTCTGTTGTTCCAGCCACCTGTTTTTATGAGGCCGGGAGAATCTTTTGAGGCTGTAATCAGGCCACCCTTGGGTCTGCCCCTCAAACTCCTTGCCGCACGTAGTTCATTAACCACGAACCCCTCCCAGCCCACAGGGGAAGTTAGCCACGTTTCCTGGAGGACAATAAGATCAAAAGTTTGCAGATCTTTCATAAGGTTTCTCATTGTTAAGAAGGTGGTAACAACCCCTGGAGTTCCAACTAATCAGTCTCAAATTATGGCTCCTTACTAGAGTGGTTTCCCTAACTGTTTTAGATTACTGATTGCATCATGTAAAGAAATGGCCAGCCATCTCCAGTCCTGTTTGTCTGGCCCTTCTTCCGATCTGGGATGAGACTGAGTTTCTTTCTTTTCATATTCAAGGCCATTGTCTCTGAGTCCTCCACCATCAAATGCTTGCATTGGAAGCGTATGATCTTTGAATGGAAAAAGATCAAAGCCCATGCGTTGAAGGGCTTCTGCCTCCCTTAGCAACATAGATCTCACCAAGGGTGAAGGGATTACCAACCTAACAAAGTCAAGTCGTTCTTTATGAAGAAAATCAACCAATCGAATATCAGCTGAGGTAATGAGGCTCAATTCTGGAATCGATGCAAATAGGGAAAGAATATAAGGCCTATTTAAAGGTTGATACCTCCCATCATTAAACAAAGAGCATAATATCAAACCTGGTAGATTCACAAATACAGGAGGTCTAAGATCATGTTCGTAACTTATTTCTACATTGTCCCTCTGTGACCCCGCCTTATCAAACTTGTTCGCATTAAAACACTGGTTCGAAGTATTAAGTTCCTCACCTCTTGAATCATTTTTAATGTTTGATAATTCCTCCATTCTCCCTTTTTCCTTCAAACGTTTGTTTTCATTCATAATATCTTTAACATTCCTCAAAAGATCATCCACTCTTTTCTGCGGATTAGCAGAAGACACATTAACGTTATCTTCCAGTACTTTACTGTGTACTGGCAGAATGACAGACTCCCCCCTACCATTCTCCGACCCTCTTACGACAGTAAGGTTGGTAAAATGCAGAGTGTTGCAAGCCCTTAAGTCTTTATGAAAAAGGCCCATGTTCACAGTCTGTACAATGGCTCTTTTACCTGGGTTTGAAAGGGGTCCAGAATCTCTACGTAATAGATTATAATTACGCACGTCCTTACCATTCACCTTACTAGAGACCAAGACATGTTTGTTTCGACTTAACTCTTCAAGTTCCTTTTCAGAGTTATTTGCAGCATTTTTAAAAATATCAAAGATATCGCTTAAGCCAATTTCAAGGCTATTTGGTTGGAAATAAGGGGGATCCTTTTAATTTTCATGGATTCATACATCCCTTCAGCCCCATCCTGATATTCACTCTGCGTGGATTGATCAGAAGAATGTTTGTCATCAGGGAAATTAATTGAATTTTCTTTATCATTAGCAACATCACACTGAGAGCCTAAAAAACTATTGAATCAACCACTTCACTTTCAATCTGATGTTTGAAGTCCAGATCCCTCAGGAACTTTCTGGACGATTTATTTTTAAAATCTCTTTTTTAGATTTGTTATTATTTTTCTTAGCCTGCTTTTTGGCAGCTTTAGAGTTGGGAATACCTGGAGCCACACTGAATGGAGGAACCACTCCACCCGTACCTGTGCCTCAGATATCTTGTCTAATCAGGCACAGACAGTGGCAAAACTGGCCTGGATTTGCTCGAAGCGTGGCCTTCCCATGAACTGGTTAAGGACTGGGTTGGGCCACCCGGCGTGGGGGAGGGGAGTAGTGGGAGGATTTGGAGGGCATTGTCAGAAGAGAAGGTATCAACATAGGTTACTATCTAATTACAGGAAGGGACTACTCCATTCAGGGAGCTCTCAAAAACAACCCAGGGAAACCTGGTGAGTCAATACTATCATATTGGCATCCTTGTTCCTTCTACTGGTTTATTCTGAGTCTTGTATGAATCAAGCCATTAGAAAACCAGTGGTGGATGACTCAGAGCGCTCCTGCTGGATCTTAAAAGAAAGTGTTACAGAATGCTGAGTCCACGTATAACTACACCCCGAATGCTATGTATCCTTCAACCACTTTAGTGCAATTGGCTGCATTTTTGCAGGGCCTTATCTTTGAGCTACAGACAAACCGGGCAAAAATTACAGCTCTCACACAAAGAGAGAACACGTTGCAAGCCCAAACAACACCAATATCCAGGCTTTAACCCCTACTTTGAGCACAGAATCCCATCCAGTCCTCAGCTCAACCACATACCCTATACAGGTTCTGACACCATCACCTGCACTGTCAGCCCCACCTTGGCGATGTACAGTAGACCCTGGGAAATATAGAGTGTTCATGAAAAAGTGCAGGTTAAATGTTTTCTGTCACCCCAGTGCCTTCCCCTAAGGTAGTCTTCATTTTGTCCTATTAAGAGGGTCATGCTGCTAAATGGCGAATCCCTTTATTAGACAGAGAAGGCCCTGTTCTGCAGGAATTCAGTGCTTTTCAGGGGGAATTAGAGAAGTTGGTTGCATGGAAAACACAAACCCAGACATTGGACGATCATCTATTAAATCAGAGATCCAAGGCTTTATCAACCTACATCTTGACCTTCAACCTTTTATCACGGGTTATATAGTGAATACAAGGATGTTTTAATGCAAGTTGTAAATATTACAAATGACTGCTCACAAACCATAGAGTTGATAGTTCAGATAGATCAGAATTTGTCTGAAAGAAGTTGGATCAGAGACTAAAGGCCAACAAGCCTTATATGTCAGTCTCAAAGACAAAGATGGGATGGCCTTTCGGGGAGTCCCCCCCTCCATAGAACCAATCCAATTAAAGGGGTTCAGGGTCTGCTCATAAAGGAAGAGAGGGATACATGTCAACCACTACAACTGTGCATTATTGCAGCAAAGCAGGCCACTGTCTCAGAGAATGCCTAACAAACCAAAAGTAAGGCTGTAAAATGGTCGGTGCTAATGAACAAGCTCCGTTGGTACAAGCACATCTGCAGGGGTCCGAACGCTAGTAAGACCAGCGAATAAAGATTTCAATTGGCCAAGACTACATGTAAAGACCTCTCATCTTATGTTACTATTTACCTTGGTGTAACAACATTCTGGTTGGAAGTTTGGAGTGTAGAGACTATAGAGCAATGGGAAATTACATAGATATAGGTCAATCAGCTTAGACTCTCCATGTCATGGGTGACAACCCCATAGGATGTTTGGGGGGGAGTTGGTTCTACCTGACCTCAGCCCAGGTTACCACTCGCACCAGGATCTTAAAATGTATATGTGGCAATGGACACTGGGAAGAAGTACAATTGGACCTCATTGAGGCTACTCAGTTTGGCTCATCCTGCAAATGCCTTGTTTTGTTTTTCATAATCTATTTATTTATTGGGAGCAGAGAGTGGTAAACGGCACATCAGAGTACTGGAAGCCTCTTTGTTATCTACTAGGCTATGCCATGTGGATGAAAGTGTCCGCTGAGCTTGGATAACAAAGCAACCCATTTGCACTGAAGATCCTACTGAAACTGTGTAATTACTTATCAAATGAATCTCAGAAACACTCTCTCATATTGTTAACTTTGGGGAAAGCCAAGGTTGCTGATCTCAGTATAACTAGTATTGCCCACAAGAAGAAAAAGACTGCAGTACTAAAAAAGGGAAAAAGGGACTTTGGCATTGCCTCCCCTGTAGGAGGAGTAGATACAGCCAGGGGTCCACTGTTGGTGTCAACCTTGCTTGAGAATACGGATAGGGAGGCTAAGAGCCAAACCATGACTCCGTCCTCTCCATGAAATCTGGGCAAAAAAGGGCAACGTCAAAGAATGGACAACAAGCTCTGGGCTCTGATACAGAGACTTACATTGACCTATCCAGAGCTTCTGACGTAAGGTAGAATGATCAAAAAAGTTGCCCCCTTTCAAAGTCCACCTGGAAGCATCGAGAAAAGCAAGACGATCAAACAATGGACCTGGTAATTTGACATCTTGTCTTACCCTTTCTGAATCGAGCCCAAACCTATCTCCCCTCGGGGCCTTTTTGTTACCAACCCCGGCAACCTTGTTGCTTTAGGGTTTAACTTTATGACTTAGGACTTTGGTCTACAGCACCTCTAATTTGTAGTCCATATTTTTTCTCCCTATTGATTCTCTCTCCCAAAACATACTGATACTTGATATTCTACCACCTTGGGCTGCTAAGCACTTTGGACCTATTCAGTACTCTGTGAAGATTCATCTATTACCTGTTCCTTATTTGGTATGGCAGAAAGACAGACTTTGAGTTTTACGGAACAACAGATTCAGGACACCATCTCTGGCCCCTCTTTCTTTGACCCCACTGGCACAAATCCCCCAGTGGGTACATCCAATTCAGGGGAAAACCTTTTACGTCTCAAGAAAAAGTGTTTTCGAACAGAACTTCACCCACATTTCTTGAGGGAGTATTTAAAAGCTAACATCATCCCCAGTGGCTTAATAATTCGGAACACACCGTGTTTATTCCTGGACGACAAGGAGTACACGACATATTTCAGCTACATCGCAACTAAATGCAGCCGGGACTTGATGGTCCTCACCATCAACACAGCACAACGGATTAGTAGCGCCATACAGAAAGATTTAGATTTGGAAGAAACCACTTTCTTAACTAACACTGCCATTACCAATGCCAAAAATCAAATTTCAGACCTGAACAAACTATTTGACGATTTCAAGTCCACCACACTTACCAGAAAGACAAGGAAGCTCCAAAAGGACATTAAAGAATTTCAGTTAGAAGTAGTGTACCCATACATTTCTGATAACTACATTTCAGACCTTAACCAGGGGACAACATCTGGTAATCCTAACACAAGACCGCAAAGAAATCGACGTGGGGGCGTCCATTTTTCAGGTTCGAGTAGTGGGTCCTTCTCAGACGACCAATCCAGGCCACAACAGGGCCGACAACAGGGTCGACCACAGGCAAGTTTTGCGTACCCACCTCAACAACCCCCCCCCAGCTTTCCTTCCTTTTTTAGGTGGAGGTTTTGGCAACCCCCAATGGGCACAACCACAATGGGGTTTCCCCGCCCGCGGAGGCAGAACAAATCAACGCCGACGCCGACCGAGGTATTGACCCCCTCTGGTACCTCTCTCACAACCCCGGTCTTCAATCTAGCCAGACTTGAACTTTCAAAATCTGAGCTATCAGTCTTATCGAAAGGACTTTCCTTCGTACCAACAGCCACCACTGATTGGTACGATACAGAAATGGAGGTGCGCACTTTTCTCCGCAAGGTGAGACTGCGCACTTTCTTCCAACAACATAACCTGGATGAGGAAACTGATAGAGATGACACCGGTCTGCACCAACCTTCCACCTTTACCCCAACTGACGGCCAGATTCCACACGATCTCCTCACATTCGAGAGATGCGTACTGGAGGACCTAGATTGTCTTAAAACTGGTACTTTGAGAACGAAACATAATCAGAGTGGGTAAAAGGCATAGCAGCCAAAATGTTCATGCCATGGCCACCAGGGGGGATCCCTGTCAAAGGCGGTTTTGCAACACAATACCACATATGTGCACACTGCACACACAGGGAAGACATTGGAGAAGAGGCTAGCTATTTTAGACCTTTGGAAAATGTACCAGGAGAAGTGGGAGGATCCGCCTCCTGAGTATTGGATGCTTAATCAGTGTAGGGATGGGCCTCCACCCCAGTGAGCAAAACACCCCGGTCAATCCCACATGTAAGCCTAGGGGTTAGTGGTATTTGTTAGGCTACAATTGGAGGGAGGGGAAAGAGGGTCCACACATCCCAGAAGTCTGAGTAATTGTCGGAATTGTGAAGGACATAAGGAAGTCTCAGCAGCCTTGCTATTCGAACAGTATTTAAACCATCCCCAAAGCCATATTCAACACTTAGTAATATAACATTCAATGCACACTTATCTGCATCCTGAAGTGGTTCAAAAGCACAACCTTGCGTGCACCTATTGACACATACAGTCCCCAGTACTACTGCTTCTCCTTGTCGCAGCTTGGAATCACCTCAAAAGAAAAGAAGAATATCACAAGGATAAACTTGAGATCTCCATTACACATTGGAATTACAGTCTTTTTCAAACTAAGAACTACCCATCACACATCCCCACACGCATTTCACAAAGAGTACAAAAATCACTGCACATTTATTTATTTATTTATTTGGCACTTGTATTGTGCACCAAGCCTTGAGGCATCAGGGCACTGTCACATGAGGGACAGAGGGAGACAATTGAATTGGAACATAGATGTGTAAGGGAAAAGGAAACAAATGACATAGCTATCAAAAGGAACATCTCTTTGGTAATTTGCCTGGGGAAGTTGTTTTGTGTCCGAGTGCTATGACTCCTTATTAGCCTTGGGAGAAAAGCCATATTTTAAGGCATTAGCGGACCCACTGGAAGGATGGTTTGGTGCTTAGTGGCAGCTGTAGTTCATTCCATTGTTTTGCTGCTGTAATTAGGAAGCTGGATGCACCAGCTCTTTGTAGCCTAAATATAGGTACAGATAAGTGATGAGTCTGGGAGTACTGTGTGGGTCTGATGGATTATGGTATTGGGACTTTTCTGGTGAGATATCTAGACACTTTATTGGCCAGGCATTTACGTGTTATGGACAGGGTTTTGAATAGACTGTGCTCACTCATTGGCAGCCAGTGTAGGTTTCTTCTGGCTGTAGAAATGTGGTCTCTCTTGGAGATATTTAGGGCGTCTCTTACAGTGATATTTTGAAATGTCTGAAGCTTTCTAATGTTGGTCGTGGTCATTCCAGCGAAGAGTGCACAGAGACACAGCTCTCGGTAGAGAGGAAAGGTCTCCTAGTGGTGATTAGTTTTGTGGTATATGATGCTGCTTAGATTGGGACGGTAAGGTGTCCAAGTACACACACAAACGTTTTCACATATTTAGAGGTTGTGATGGGGTAGCCGTCAACGATGAAGAGTTATATGCTTTGTCTAGTGTATTCAGTAGAGGTTGAACTCCAACCAGGGGCAACTCAGTTTTGTCATCATTCAGGCATATTGAGTGCATGACCATCCAGGCTTGGATAGTTTGATAAATCCTAACTAGAGTTTTAGTGTCTAGATTGCAGGAGCCTGATAGGGAAATGAGGATTTGGGTACCATCCACATTATTTATGTAGGAGATACCCAATGAATGTAGGCGGTCGGAGAGAGGTTTGTGAATATATTGAATAAAGTTGTGAGACACAGGAGATTTGGAGGACTCCACAGGCAACCAGAGCTGGCTTAGCTGAAGCAGTAGATGAGAACACTCTCATAGTTTGATTTGATGGGAAGGATGCAATCCAGGCTATGGTCTTCGGGGAGTTGTGGCCTGCTGAGGAGAGATGTTGGCATAGTATTTTGTGATCTACCAGATAAAACGCCACAGATAAGTCTAGTAAGAGGAGGAGGGTGAGTTTACTTTGTCTTTCAATTCGTCTATCAGTATTTTTAAGTCTATAATAGCTGACTCTGTGACATGGCCCCGGCGGAACCCTGCCTGGTGCAGTCCTAGGAGGTTGTTGTTTTCTAGCTGCTTCGGATTTGTAGATGTGATGTCATATTAACTGCAATGATCATCACATCAGATGTGTGCACATCTACCTTGATGTTACAAAATGGCTGCTACTGTCTATAGAGGTTCAATTTGCTCTTTGAACTAGGTAATCATTGAGTATTGGGAATCAATTCCAATTGTAAAATGTTCCCATCTGATTAAATGTTATTCAAGACTAACTGTCATGTTCTAGTAAGTTTTTAGTTAGCTTTTGGTCTTTCACCTATATACCAACTATTGGAGATTTATTGGAACTTTTGAGGAGAATGCGAATGGCAAACGAACACTATGTCACTCAGTGAACAGATATGATGTTGGTTAATTATAACTAATGTGGGAATTGTGACACTCATTAACCTATCCACCAAACATGAGCCACACTTATGAGGAAGTCACAAATCAATAGATTTACGTTGCACGTACGTTATTTGACAAGATAACTAGCATATTTAAAAATGGCCTTCACTGTGGATGCACAAGACTAGAAAGAGATGACGGTCTAAATGTGACGTATGGGCAACTGAGTTTTTATTTAGTTTGTTGCACCTTTTCGTAGAAATTAAATATTAAGGTCCAGACATGGAGTACAGATAGGCGTGGATTACAATAAGAATTAGTTCCCCAACAAGGCCACATGCTTAAATATTATTGAGAACTAGGATGATAGGACAGTGATTGTGTGGGTATGTTCTCCCTGCCAAGATGGCAGACATCGAGAATGAATACAAATAGCCATTATAAATGTTGGCGGTGTAACAGATGAAAACACTGATTAACGCTGAAAGGCCTTTCCTGTGAAGTCGGGTCACACTTTCTGTGTATGTAAGAGATTTTGGGATAAAGATCCATATATTTTGAATGACCAGTAGCAAGGTCCAATAGTACAGCATATAATAAGATATGGGTAGTGGTTAGTTTTGACACATAATAGATACATAGCAGCACAGAAAGATCAACACATGTATTCATTTTGTGGTTGCAAAGGTTATATATAGGGCAGTGTATTTTACACCCTGTGTTTAGAAATAGTATGTTTAGAGTGAGCTGTGATAGAGGAGCAGAAGTGGGTGGAGAGAGAAGATGGAATCAGAAAGGTGTTGTGGTAAAAGCGAGGTCAGTGAGTCGACATGGCAAGAGTCCCACCATATTGGTTGTCACGTCCTAGCACACAATGAGCAGGATGAATGCCCTGATGTGGAGGTGCAGCCCTGTTTAGCTCATTTCCAATACAAATCCCCTTTCCATCCCCCAAGAGAGAGGACGAGGTCAGAAGCACCAGCGCTGCACAGATGAACACTAATTGTATCCAGCTGCAGAGCACAAAGAAACTGAGAATCGAATGTTAGATGTGGAGAGGGTAGGTAGGGATGCACACTGCAGAGAACTGATTCATGAGAACAGAGAACACGATTTTGAGATGCCAACAGGCCAGGTGAAGAATTAGAGAACTATTACCCTCACCCAATGAGAAGTCATCCCTTTTGAATTACAAGTAGGTGCATAATCAAAGCAAATAATTCTATGAAATTCAGACTCAGGAGTGGTACCCTGGTCATGTCATTACTGGGCACCTGGGGTCTAAAGGAGATAAGGGGGAGCTGTGTCTTGAACGTACCATGATCAGGGATAGGAGGAGCAGAGCTGATGCCAGTACATTTTGTACACAGTCGAGGGTGCAGTTTGTGTTTGCCGTGGCATCTGGTATAATGAGAAGGACCATTGTCTTATCAAAGTAGAGTTGACCTTGCCAGTCATTTTCTGAACCTGCCTGGGTCACAGAGGTGCATATCACGTGACGGACAAAATGTATTAGTGTATCAATACACCTGTTAGCCAATCATGTACTAGGATTCAATAGTGACGATGTAGTGGGCCATGTGCATGGGGAAGGGGCTTAGCTAAGGTGCGGCCAATCAGTCCAGAGACTATATGGGGTGTTAGCATGTCATATAGTTGCTAGCCAATGAGAGTGGTGGGATTGCTTTTTAACCTTTGTATGATAATATGTGTTTTTTTCTGCTATTTAACCAGTAACTTCTTGTGGCGTGATGAGCTCTGTGTCAGTTTGGTTCTAAGGTACCATTTGAGACCTTATAAGCCTGAGGCATATAATAAGCCTTGTTTTCCCTTGCAAAGTGGTACAGTGGTTATTTGGAATTTTTTGATTATTTTTATCGTATGGGTTTTGGGTTATGTCACTCTACAACTCTGTGTCCTGTCTGACAGCCTGCACCGCATGAGTGCCACCCGGCACAAGAGACTAGTAACTGGACGAGCCCGGTTTGACTAAGCAAATGGGAACTAGAGACCTCACAGCACAGAGGCGAAGGCCTGAGAAAAAACGGGAGTGGGGGCCGAATCCATAGCGAGCAGTTAAGAAAAGCCTCCAGCTGTCAATGCAGAGTCCTTTTGATGAGTTGCATAAGTGGTTCTGCCAAGAGAAGAGGGCCAGCTTGACTCCACACCCCTCCTGAGGAGCACCGCTGCTCAGCAGAAGCAGGAGGCGGTGGCTCCAGGGAACAGAGAGGTGGGTGGAAAAGCGAGGGAAAGGGTGGCAAACCCTGTAGTTGGAACATTGATTACAAGTGGTAAAATGATGCCATTTTTGATGTATTACCAATCATGACGTATAATTTGCTGTATCTGTCAATTTGAAAAGGTAACAAAAATAACTTTTAAAAAAATGTTCTACCAATGATAACAGTGGGTAAAGGGATTGCAGAAAGGGGAACGAGCGTGTACACATATCCACTTCTAAGGACCTTTGAAGTTTTCGGATCCCCTTTACTCAGCTGAGGCCAATTCATTGCCTCCTGAAGTTCCCAAACAAAGCACCATTCCCACTCTCACCATCTAGTCACTTTTCTGCCTTACAACTAAACAATGTTTTCAGAAAAACAAAAACTCATTTGGCTATAAAAATGCAGACATTTCTTCCATTGATTAATGTCTGGATTATGGATGTACGGGATGCTCCAGAAGCGGATCGCCCAGGCATTCACACAGGTTCTGTGTGCGGGGGCACTTCTTCAGGCTCTTGCCAGGCACAGTACCCATAGACATGCCACCAAATCATGTTTTGGGCTGCTGCGTTTGTTAGTACGGGATCACGTGCATGGTTGCAGGTTATGTCGCAGACACAAAACCCACGGGGCATGTTTTAATGAGAATTGTCTTGGTCATACTGCACCGTAGGAAAGGATGATGAGAGACAGTACCCCAAGCTGCATAAGAACACAGTAGTGTAATCAGGTCATTCACTATGGCCACTGTGGCCTGGAGTATTGTTCCTGGATATGGTCATAGGCCATTCCTTGCACACAACACCAATAGGCAGTAGCTCAGGTCCACCGGCTGTGGGGCTTGTAGGGATGGGCAATCTATCAGCGGGATACAGTTGGCTAGTGGTAGAAGTGTACTGGAAAAAGTAGTGAAACTGTGGTTTCGGCAGGGGAGAGGGTAGGCAGAATCATAGTGCATCATGTGACAAGGTGTTGCAGCCGGGGTAGTGCAATAGTCTAAGTGACTAGTTAAGGATCCAATTACAACCTTAGATTTGCTCAAGGACATGAATGGAGAAATCCTCTATATAGAATGGTGAATATGGCCGTAAAAAGTAGAGGAATGGTAAACATAAAAAAAAGAAAAGTAGTGGATCACCGCTCCCGACTGTTCCCGCTCACTTCGATCTCGCAGTTGGCAAGGGTAATGTTCCTTGGGCCTATCCATAGCACATGCCAAATCTTCCGCGTGACTATTTTGGTTAGCGTGTGCTTTGGCTCTGTTCTCCTGGAACACGACTGTGTTGGTAGCGTTGATGTCTTTGTCGAAGTTATGCATATGTAACCATACATTGTTTTACCTTTTGTAGTGGCATGTTAACGTCCTTTCAAACGACGTTTTCATTCCTGGGACTTTATGAACTTGTGATTAATGTAAGGGTGTGTGCAACCATCTTCGGAATCAATACCGTTCCTTAAATATTATAGTTTTTTTTTTTTTTCTAGGCGTGCAGAATTAAAATGTACTGTAAGCACGAATCGTTAGCTTCATTTTCATCTACGGCGCAGTCCACTCAGTGCTCCGTTATCAAAGGTCTGGCTGTGTTTCATCTATTTCTAAAGCCAGCCTAATTTATCATTCAATAGTATTTATCATTGTGGGTTTCTACTTGACGCCTTAACAGTATACCCACTTACACACTACCACATCTATGGGTTTTAGAAGCTATTTCGAAAATAATCGTTTTTGCCTTAAAATATATATATTTTCAGAATGTCTACTGCTTTTGTGTTGCCTGCTAGAAGTGCTCAATCGCTTAAAGGAAATGGCGCCTGTCTCCGGCTGTTAAAAGTGATTCAAGCCCAGGCATGTGAAGATGAATGTGTGCGGTATGTCTCCACATATTGCAGGGGAGAGTTAGCCATTGACAGCAGAGTGCAGGTGAATCCTCTTGCGGCCGCCTTTGATCTGGGAAGTGTCAGTCCTGCACTCTGTGCGAGTGGGGTGAACACGAAGGACTCCAGGCATCCACAGTTCAGCATTATTAAAATGCCCATGGTTCTTTTGAGAAAAGTTTCAAAATTATTAAAACTTTATAAATTAGATTGTAAGTGCCCGGGGGAAAGAATCGGAGGTCTTGAGAAGCTGAGCGTCGTCTTTAAACTCAGTAGGGGGTGGGGAAGATGAGCAGCGAATGGAAGTCGGGTATTACATTTGAAATAAAGCCAAAAGGTGTTACAGTGCGCGAGGTTTCAGGACAAGTAATGTCTGGCTAAATGGCATACCCTTTAAAATCGTCTACACATAAACGGATTTTATATTGAAACGTGCAATAAGGCCATCATCACTCCGTAACCTTAACACGTGTTGGATTCTCTCTTTAAATGGTGAGATGAGATTGAGAACCGTGAATCTGACCGTTGAAACAAATTACCTTTTGCATTTAAAACAGGCAGCTATGAAAACACATATGTTAGTGTGACACACATTCGTATTGCTCTTACCACACGTGTCCGTGGAGGAGACCGAATACCCCGGAAGTGGCTGAAAGAAGAAAAACGACAACATGGGCTCTTATTCTAGGACTAGTGGAATTCACAACTCGAGGCACAGAACAACTCCCTGGTGGGCGTGCAGTCCCTTTCCTTCAGGGTAATTGCAATATAAGAAAGCAGAGACTGACAGAATCATGTTTGGATCATTTTTTCAGGAGAGTAGACACAGGATAGATAGAGCAGAGTATGTGTTTCAAGGCCTACACAGTCGAAATCACAGAAATCTTAAATGAATTCAGCATTGAGCGAGAACTAGGAGGATGAGTGTGAGAGAGAAAATAGTCAAGTTGGGCGAAACCCTTCAACATTTATTTTTAAATATTAACACAGTAAAAAAGACAATGCAATTACTTAGAAAATCAAGTTAAGAATGATAATATATTTCCTTCACATAAAGATTCCGGTGGTTGAAATATGCAATACCCTTTTAAATTACAAAGGTATAGTAATAGACTATTCAACATGGCTAAAATGTCCTCAGTCATGGCAAATGTGTATTTATCTTGAGTGGTACAGAAGCTGTGTCGAATTTTGCAGCCAATCCAACAATGCAGTGCAAGGACTTGCCTTTCATAAGAGCATGCCTAACCTGCCAAGTGGTGCATACACCATAGGAGCTCGAAATACGCTTTGAAACTATATCCCGTGGTCTGTACATTAAAGACCATGCTCAAAGCCTATTTCCTCAAATTGAATTTACAAAAGCACTAAGGTTAATCTCTGTGAGAGCACCACAGAGGTGTTTTTCTTTTGTGCTTATTTGGAGAGTGTCAGTTGTATTGATTTTCTGGAGTTGAGTATGACTGCACTGTAAGGATCACTTCTGGACTTCCCTTAAATCCAGTCATCAATTCTTGGAGCCAGACACGAATGTGGGAGAAAGGCAACAACGGCGCCGGTAGAGCTACCGGCGCCGTTGTTACCTCTCCGCCACATTACGAGTTCTGCTTGCTGGTGCCGGACTGCACGCGTGGTCCGACCACGCGTGCAGACCGGCACTCGTAAGCAGAACTTGTGATTGCACCGGCACCGTTATTAACATTGCCAGTGCAACCATGCTCCCGACCCCCATTCTGCCCTATTGGGACCCCATTCTGCCCTGTAGGGCAGAATGGGGATCGGGAGGCTGGCCATACCGGCACCCGCAAATGGGCAATTACCGGCCCATTCATCTCGTAATGGGCTGGTAATGGCCCATTCGCGGGTGCCGGGGCTGGTAGCGAGGTTGGCGGCAGCCATTCCCTTAATAAGGACACGGCTACCGCCAAACTCGTAATGAGGCCCACTGTTCTTAAGGACAGTATATGTGTGTGTGTGTGTGTGTGTGTGTGTGTGTGTGTGTAATATGGATGCTGCCATGCAGGTTCATAACCATAATTTCTAGGAGTGGATATCCAATCTACATCTGTCCATATCTGCCCAGTGTGACTTGAGGGCTAAGTATGCACTCTTGTTCTGCATATGGCTTAGATGTATCCTGCAAAAGTTGCAAATGAAACTAATGCTAACTTTGCCCCACCATCCACCATCCGTAACTCGAGGCAGCAACCTGGCGAAGCTGCAGACTGTCAAACCCATAATTCAAAGCAGCACCCCGGCTAAAATGCATGTCTGCCCCGGTAACTCAAGGCAGCACCCCGGAGAAACTGCGTGCTGTCCCCTGTAACTCAAAGCAGTACCATGGTGAAACTGTGTGCTGTCCCCTGATACCCAAGGCAGCACCCTAGCAAAACTGCGTGCCGTCCCCCTTTCTCAAAGCAGCACCCTGGCGAAAACTGTGCGCCACCCCATGTAACGCAAGGCAGCACCCCAGCGAAACTGTAGACTGTCAACCGTTACTCAAGGAAGCACCCCAGAGAAACTGTATGCCACCCCCGGCAACTCAAAGTAGCACCCTGGCAAAACTGCTTGCCGTTCCCCCGTAACTCAAGGCAGCACCCCTGTGAAACTGAGGACTGTCAACCTGTAACTCAAAGCAGCACCCCGGTGAAACTGCGTTCCATCCCCTGTAACACATGGGAGCACACCGGCAAAACTGCAGACCATCAACCTGTAACTCAAAGCAGCACCCCGGCAAAACTGCGTGCCCTCCCGGCGTAACTCAAGGCAGCACCCCGGCAAAACTGCAGTCATCATCCCTAGTTTCAAGGCACCTAATCTGCTGGCCTACACCCCTAAGACATAGCATTCCCCCTCAAGCCTTGACCCCTGCCACAACCCCAGATATCCCTCTCAAGTCCTGACTCCACCCACCACCCGCACTGACCTCTAACCCAACCCCCAGGCAGAACCCTCAATCACTCCCCTGACCTCCGCCCCAACACCCCAGTCAGCCCCCTCAAGTACTGACACTGCCCCGCATCCCATTACCTCTGCTCCAATCCCAGACAGCTCCCTTGATGCCCTAACCCCGCACACCACCCTCCTAACCTCTGCCACAACCCCCAGGCAGCCCCTGGCTAGTACACTTCATTCCCCTCACCCCGACTTCCACCAGAACCCGCAGACAGCCCCCTCAAATCATGACACCTCCCACCATCTCCTGACCTCTGCCCCAACCCCCAGACAGCCCACATAAGTCCTGGCACCACCCACCACCCCCTTGACCTCTCCTCCAACCCCCAGACAGCCCCCTCAAGTCCTGAAACCACCCACCATCCCCTTGACCTCTGCCCCAATCCCCAGGCCGCCTCTGCCAGTAAACCCTCCTCCCATCACTCTCCTGACATCTGTCCCAAACTCCAGGCAGCCCCTTCAAGTCCTGACACCACCCCCACCCCCCTGACCTCTGCCCCACCCCCAAGCATCCCCCTCAAGTCCTGACAACACCCACCACCACCCTGACCTCCTCCGCCGACTCCAGGCAGCCCCTCAAGTCATGACAACACCACTGTCCCCCTGACCTCTGCTCCAACCCCCAGGCATCCCCCTGAAGTCCTGACACCACCCCCCGACTTCTACCCCAACCCCCAGGAAGTGCTCTCAATGCCCTAACCCAACCCACCACTCCCTAACCTCAGCCACAACCCCCATACAGGCCCCTGCTAGTAGAACCCCTACCCCTCACCTCCTGACCCCTGCCACAAACCCCAGACAGCCCTTTAAGTCCTTTTGCCACCCACCACCCCAACCTATGCCACAACCCCCAGGAAGCCCCTTTTCTAGTACACCCTCCTGCCCTCACCCTCCTGACTTCCACCACAACCCCCAGGAAGCCCCCTCAAGTCCTGACACCACCCATCACCCCCTGACCTCTGTTGCAACCCCAGGCAGCCCCCTCAAGTCCTGATAACACCGTCCTGACATCTGCCATAACCCCCAGAAGTCCTGACACCACCCACCACCCCCTGACCTCTGCTTCAACACCCAGGTAGCCCCTCAAGTCATGACAACACCACTGGCCCCCTGACCTTTGCTCCAACCCCAGGCAACCCCCTCAAGTCCTGAAACCACCCCCCGACTTCTGCCTCGACCCACAGGAAGTGCTCTCAATGCCCTAACCCCACTCACCACCCCCTGACATCTTCCACACCCCCATACAGCCCTTGCTAGTAGACCCCCTCCCCCTCACCTCCTGAGCCCTGCCACAACCCCCAGATAGCCCCTTAAGTCCTGTCACCACCCACTACCCCAAGCTATGCCACAACCCCCAGCCAGCCCCTTTACAAGTACACCCTCCTGCCCTCACCCTCCTGACTTCCGCAACAACCCCCAGGCAGCCCCCTCAAGTCCTGACACCACCCATCACCCCCTGACCTCTGTTGCAACCCCAGGCAGCCCCCTCAAGTCCTGATAACACTGTCCTGACCTCTGCTATAACCCCCTGAAGTCCTGACACCACCCACCACCCCCTGACCTCTGCTCCAACCCCCTGGTAGCCCCCTCAAGTTCTGAAACCACCCCCCTGACCTCTGCGCCAACCCCCAGGCATCCCCCTCAAGTCCTGATACCACCACCACCCCACTTGACCACTGGCACAGCCCCCTGGCAGTCCCCTGCTAGAAAGGAATTCGCCAATTTGATCAAATTTCTTTTACCATATGGCCCAGTTGACTGAATTTAGGCTGTACTAAATGATCATACAACCAAACATTCGGTCCACTGGGCCATATGGTTACATTATTGCGAACGAGGGGAACAGGGGATGCAGAGGTGTTCCCCCCTTCCCCTTGCTCGCTATTATGGGAACAGAGGTTGCAGGGGTGTCTGCCGCTTCTGGGATATTGGAAACATGGGACTTTAAAAAAAAGAAAGAAAAAACAGAGTAGGGGGCTCTGTGGCGTCAGTTCTAACCCGCGTTGCAGGTTCGCAGTGGCAAAACTGGGTTTGAGTGAAATTGACCACGGTCAATTCCGCCGCAAACAATTATGCCAGAGTCAAATAATACCAACCCGCTAGTACACTCCATGCCCCGACGTCTGCCCCAACCCCAGGCAGCACTCTGCTAGAAAACCCCTTCTCATCACCCCCTGACCTCCGCTCCAACTTCCAGTCCACCCCCTCAAGTCCTGACACCACCCCCAATATTTAGCTTCAACATACCTCAAATCCTCTGGCATGCCACCACCATGAAGTATACCTGCCACATATCTTCCTCCAACATGTGGTCATTTGGGAGCACTGCTGTTGAATCCATGACTGGAGCAACTTCTATCACTCCCTGGTAGACCACAAATAGCTGCACCTCAACAGGACATCACATTGTTGCACCACCTATACTGTGGCCACCCCATGTACATGTGACATGATAATGCAATGCAATGTGACATATGTATGCAGCCTTTGCGCCATTTCATTGGCCTCAAAACACTGCAAGTGAATGCCCTTGGAGGACAGAAATATAAGGAATCACAGATTGGGCATAATCATAAAGAAGGCCTGGGTGCATGTCTGTCTGTGCAGAAGTAAGCCAGTAGGATGGGCAAAATCCCTGCCAGTGACCAAAGCAGAACAGGCCTGTATATGGGTGGTAGGAAGCCTGTCAGACAGTGTGCGACTCAGCCAGACCGGAAATGTGAGCTGCTAGACTGAAACATCAATCATGGCACTGCATTCCAGTGGCAGAGGGGATGCATGATATAAGAGCAGGTAGTGGGTGATTACAGATGTGTGCGGGTGGGTGACTATGATGTGGGAGTGGTACAGCAATTTACCATTTACTTCACAAGTGTTGTGTCCAGCCCACCCATCCCCAGTGAGGCCACATCTCACTGCAACACCCACAATGCCAAATACTCACAACAGAAAATGAAGTGTGGCCACATACATGTTTGTCAAGCAAGTACCAAAAGGAACACCTAAACATCTGTGGACCAGAAAGGAAATCAACGTACAATAAACTCCACCTCCAGTATGAGGCAAATGAGATGTCACGAGATACAACACAAAATGTAAACATGTGTAACATGTGTCACTACACATGAACAAGTGAGTATCAATCCCCAATGAGAGACTACATATCATGAGACATCACGCATATCACCACAACCATACTTGCATGTACACCATTGCACAAACAGTAAAATCCTTCACTCCAACAACACCAACACACTGACACCAAACACACAGTGCTCTTACACACGGAATGGAATCAGAGAATCATCCAGTGCCCCCTCAAGCTGTCTAATGGCCCCACAACTATATGTCAAGCACATGTGCAACCCTCCACCCCGCAATTGTCACAGTAACAACATGACGCTCACAATGAGGCCCTAATCCACATGAACGACACCGAACATATGCACTGGGAGAAAATGAAAAAAGTAAATGTGCACACAGACAAAGAGACTGCAAGAAGCATGGAATGAACTGTTTGAAAAACCTGTTTTCAAATAGAACTATATACAATAAAATGAAGGGAAGATTAAAAGGGTCTAAGGATTTAAATAAAATAAAAAAAGTAAAACAAAAATAAACCTAATCCTAATGAACTATATACTTAGGTAGTGGACTAGTTCTCTCCAATCTCTGACGAAGCCTCCACCAGGGCTGATTCACAATCCACATCATCTGCCAGTAGGCAGGCCTCCGTTATTGCCTTGAAAGCTTGCAAAGCTTGCAGGGTGGCACCATCTGCCTCTCCAAATCCTTTGCAAGTTTGCTCCAGGATGTCAGCCTGCCTCCTTGACCGCCTCAGCGCTAACTGAGTCCTGGCCACCAACACCACAGCTACCCTTGCCAGTTGCCTCTCCACCACCAGCTGCCTCTGTTAGCAACCAAAAATGGAGCACATGGCCTGGTTGGATGCCCGGTGATCCTCCTGCCTCACATTTGCCAAGTGCCTCCTCAGGTTTGAAAAGCCTGCCAAAATCTGTCCCCTGACAATAACCATCTGCTGCTGCAGCTGGGCAGAGTGCAAGCTCCCGATGTACGTCCTGCGACCAGATGACATTCATTGGGGGAGTATGGCATCTGCACTGCCCTGAAGTGTCAGCTGTCTCCTCACTGCATGTTCATGTGTCGGTGCCTGGGCAGGCACAGGGACCACCTCACTTGGGGTTCTTGGGACTTCCACCTCAGGCATGGACGGGCATAACCAGACTGGGTGGTGCTGGTGGGACTGGTGCACAGGGGTCCGTGTTGGTATGTAGCATGGAAGGCACCCGGAGGATGACTGGAGCACAGAGGAGGAAGTGGAGGAAGGGGCCATTTCATTGGCCAGACCAGAGAGACCACCTGAGAAGAGTGCTGTTGCCAGCTAGCTCCGGAAGAGGCACATCTCATTATGATGCTGTATAAGCGTGTGGTGAGAAGCAGCATCACAAATGGGTGCGCTCAATCTCGTGACCCCAGCTATCAGGGGCAGCACCCGATCCTGGATGACACATCGGCTGAAAGTGAGTCAAGAGTCAGGATGGAGGCATCCAAGAAGGTGGCCACTGCCTCAGCAGATGGCCAAGGAACAGTAGTTTGCACAGAACCCTCCACGGTGGACTGCACATCCTCATGTCCCTGGGTCAAGGGTGCATCCTGAACACCCTCTCCGATGCCCACTCCTGACCTTATGTGCTTGGCTGCAATTGTCTCTTCCTCCACCACCACCTCCATAAACCCAGAAGATTCCACCCTCGATGGCCTCTGTGTGTCAGCACACTGTCCCACAGCTGCTGAGGTGTCCCTCGACATAATCTCCTCCTGGAACTTACAATCAGCAGCTTTGCCCGATGGTACTGGTTCTCCCCGCCCCAATTCACTCTCAAAAGAGGTGGTGGTAATGATGATTGGCTGGGGTCTGCACATGGATCTGGTGGCCTGTTCCCTGCTCCTCTGCTACACAGCAACACTTCAGCTTTCTTCACAAGCTGCAGCAACTTTGGGAAAGGGGACAAAGAACATTGACATCAGTCATCAGTATCAATGAGTGTGGGTCACACACAACATAACAGTACCATTCAGTCAGCACGTCAGTCAGCACGGATAAATCAGCCACTGACACATGCACACACACACATGCAATCTGCATGAATGCTAACACACAAATGTAGGGACAATGATGACTCACAGTCATTACAGACACACATGTCAACCCAGCAAATTGTCGTATGGCCACAAACACATTTCAAGTAATCATGCAGTGGCACAATAGCAATGCCAAAGTGACACTAGTGTGACATGCAGCCAAGGTCATGGGAAGTGCACCTGGCCACCTGTCCACCCAATTATATGTAGCAACATGCATCCCTGACAGCTTGACCTGTAGGAATGCAACCTGTACAGTCACAGTTTCCAAAGCAACAAGCATTTATGCTGTTGGCCCCAGCACAAACTTATGGAATGATCACACGTCAACTCAGGCTTCCCATGCAGTGGCATGAGACGGAGCATATACCCATCCATGAGAGGTCAATTCACCAACATGACAGTTACAGACAGCCATGCACAAATATCACTCTCACCTGATGTTTGTGGATGTCTTCACTTGCAGAAGTGCAACCCATAGAGGTACCCTGCATGCATGTTCCTCACATGGCCACAGCATCGTAATCTGGCATCCATACTGTCTCAGCACTTACTCTCATAAACTCACATTGCATGTGCACAAGTGCACCAAGTCAAAAACAACAAACAGCACACATATCAATGCATGTCCAATCAATCTATGACTGCCATCACAGTTTCCCAGAATTGGCAATAGACTGCATGCTCCGGTGGATCACTGCAACACACATGCTGTAAGGAGAAGGGGTACCTGCAATCCTGCAAGCCCATGCACAACACACATACACTGTAGAGCAGTGAACCACATGGATACTCACCTGCAGATTCCACACAACCTTGCTATTTACAGATCTGGGTGTGGAGTGCTGTATAGAACCTCTCGAGGACCCGCAGCTGTTTAAATGACATCCTCTGGCAGCCTGTGCAGTGCACCTCCCCTGTGGGATCTACCTCGAGGCAGCCCCCTCTGGGGCTCTGGGGATCCCACAGGGGAGGTGCAGTGCACCTCCCCTGTGGGATCTACCTCGAGGGCAGCAAGTGCCTTGGTATTGCTCCGGGTCTTGAGGTCCTCCCAGCACTTCGTGGTGGTCTTCAGTAAACAGACTGATATCCCCTCTGTGTTGATGGCAGCCCTGATCAGTTCCCAGATCTGTTGACATCTTTTGTGTCCCCAGTTGAAGAGGGCATCATAATTATCCAGGACCTGATCCACCATAATACCAACTTCGATGTTGGTGAAGTTGGCTGTCCTTTGCTTTACTGAAATGGGGGTGCTGCCCGATGTAGACGAGGAAGATGGTGCAGAGATGGCAACCCCCAAGGCAGGTGTGGTCTAGCTGGGTCCTGGATCTGTACTGTGGAGCTGTGGCAAATGTGGCACAGAGAAGTGGAAGTCCCAAGATGTCAAATGAGGTGGTCACAGGGCTGAGACAGGTGAAACAGATGGCACTCCAAAACTGTGCTGGTGGCCAGCAGGCACTTACACTCGATCAGGAATTAGCAGATGGTGAGGTGGAAGGCAGTACAGGGGAGAAGGCATAACTGGTTGTGTGCGAGAAGGTACAAAGATGGAGGATCAACTTTTTCTGATACCCATTTGGGGGTACTTCGCAAGCCGTTACCTTCACACAATGCGTACCACATTTTTGTTTTTGGGGATTGCCTTTGCGCATATGCCTATGTTTTTTGTGAGGGTTTCTGTGTATTGCGTATGCATCTTTTTGGTTTTGGAGTGCCTCTACGTATCACTTACCACTTTATTTTATTTTTCAGAAGCTTTATGAGTACCTCGTAAAAACTGTTTGGGTTTGGGGGTGCCTTGGAGCCTTGCAGGGCCACTCATCTACATACACCATCATGTAGGCTGTTTTTCATGATGGTGTGAGAAATCTTTGTGCTTTTCATATTGCCTGCACCATGAGATGGAAGGCCCCAAAAGGTAAAGGGAGCAGACATGGACTTGGTGAGGACACATGTGCCCCAACCCCATGAGGAGGATGTGATGAGCCTCAGCCCACAGGTGACCCGGGACCCGGAGGTGGACATGGGTGAGGCCTACAGGTGGGCCAGCACCACCAAGGGTCACTAAGCCCAAGAAAGTACGCCCTGCAGAGCAGGAAGAAGCACCACCCCATCATCAGGCACAGGAGAAAGAAAAGGGAGGAGCTTGAAAAACTCATGACATGTGTGACAGAACACTGTGTCGAGCTCTCCCCCTAACTAAGCAGCACCCATACTCCCACCCAGCAAATGGCAATGTGGCAGGAATACCAACCTCATTAAGCCCTGTGATGTGGAGAGGCGCACTGCTAAAGAAGTCCACAAGGGAATTGGAGACCTCCTTCGAAGTACTAAGCAGAAGCTGAGTGACAATCTGCCCAGGCAACTTAAGGAGGGCCATTGAAGAGAGGCCACAAGTAAACTCATCAGCAGAGTGCATGGACTCCAATGTGGACCCATCCGGTGAGTGGCATTTGTGTGTATCATAATGGTGCAGTATTATGGATGACAAGCTCCTACATGTGTTGTTGCACAGTTAGCTGATGTTAGCAGCCATCCATGGCCAATGTATGTTTGCTACCGTGAACACTTCTGTCACATGACCTAGGTCGAGGGAGGTGGTTGTGTGGTTTCCATGCATGGTAAATGTTGGTATCGCAGTACACATCACTGTCTGCTTGTCTTCACATCTGTGCTATTATTTGTATGTAGGATGGTTTATAGCCAACTTGGAGCTCAGTGTAAAACCCTAGAAAGTGCCCCCCTGACTGGCACACATCACAGCCAAGCTACACCTCTGTAGCATGCAAAAAAGCATCCTCACTATCAATGTCTCCTTTTTGAAGACTTTGATCTCGACGTCCTCACTCTCAAGAAGACATAGTTCGATGCCAGCTCTCTTATTGCTTATGAGTCTCTCCTCCTTGACAGCTACAAGATCCTCTCCACACCTTGGCCCAACCAATCTGATGGTGGAGTTACCATGATCTTCCCTGAGTGGGTCCCAACCTCTCTCATACCCACCCAGACCTATTCCTCCTTTGAAATCCTTGCTTGCAAGCCTGTTGTTTCTCTGACTCTCTCTCTCATCCTTGCTGCTATCTACAGGCCCCCTGGCCCTGTTTCTCTCTTCCTCTCGAAATGGGCCAACTTTACATCCTTTTACTGACTTCTTCCTCTAAACTCCTTCTCCTTGGAGACTTCAACATCCGCCTTGATTCCACTGTCGCTGTCTCTGCACTCTTCCGTGATCTCTCTACCTCGCTCTTCCTCACTATCCTCCCTTCTGGCCCTATCCACTACCCCAGACACACTCCTGATGCCTTCATCCCTGCTGATCTTCTCTTCTCTAATCCTCTGACTTCCCCTCTCTCCTGGTCTGACCACTCCCTCCTGTCTTCCCACTTTTAATCTCTCGGCCCATGTCTGAGGCTCCCCCTAGCACCGCCACCTTCCTTCGTGGTTATCTGATGAATGAAATTAGTATCTGTTGCTGCATTTGCCTCCACCTTCTCCCCCTCTAACCTTCCCCCCTAATGACTCTCCTACCGATTCTGTTCTTGCCAATCTTCATCTTGCTATTACTAACATGCTTGACATTCGTGCCCCTGTCATGAGAATCTTCCTGAAACCTGCCTCCACGCGTAACAGTTCGTACGACTCTGATCTAGCCATTCTGAAACACAAGGGCGAAGCAGCTGAATGGAAATGGCAGTCCTCAGGCAAATCCTGTGACAAACTGGCTTGTTGCCTGCTGCAAAGACCATACGTCTCTCCATCTGCTCCACAAAGAGGGCCTACATCCAAGCCTGTATCTCTGGAGCCACTAACAACACAGCTGAACTCTTCAGACTCTGCAAGTAACTGGCAAATCCATCTGCAGTCCCTACCTCACCTCTTTCTTCTCAGGTCCTCTCACTACACCTGCCCCCCATTTCTACTCTCAAACTTAGGACATTCTGACCACACTATCTGCATCCCTCCCTTCTACTCCTCTCCCTGTCCCCCCAGCTTCCCTTAGCCTCCCTCACCTACTCTCTCCTCCTTCTCACCATTCACAACGGATGAGGTTTCTAGAGTAGTCCACTATATGAAGGTCTCTTCCAAACAGGTTTCACCCTGTTCTTATATAGCCATTAAGGACACCTCATCCCTTTGCTGACTTCTGAAACTTCTCCTTAGCCTCTGGCTCTTTCCCTTCCTCTTTCAAGCACTCCCATGTACACCCACTTCTAAAAAAGCCATCTGCCAACCCCTCTTGTCTGGCCAACTACCGGCCTAGCTCTACTACACCCTTCCTTGGGAAACTCCGGGAGAAGTTGATCTTCCCCTAACTGACCCACCACACTGAGCTTGTTGGTTTGTTTAAATGACCATCAATATGGATTCCTTGCTTCCAGAGGCACAGAAACTGCTCTCCAGAATACCCGTGAAGAAATGCTTGCAAATCTTGATTCTAACTCCTGCTGTTCTAATTCTGTTGGTATATCGGAACGGGCACTAGATTGTTTGACCTCCTTCTCCTCCACCACCACTCTCTATGCATGTGGTGTTCCCCAGGGCTTGATCCTCTCACCCTGGCTCTTCAATATCTACCTTGCACCTCTTGTTCACCTGATCTCTGCCTTCTCTCCTCATTTCCAGTGTTACACAGATGACACACAACTCTTCTTCAGGCTCCCATCCTCCTCCTCTTCTTTGTCCTCTATCGTCCAGGACTGCCTGTCTGCTATCCAGTCCTGGTGCACCTCCAATGATCTCTGTCATAATGCCAGTAAAATGGAGATTCTTCCTATTGGGACACCTGTTCCCCATTTCATTACTGCACTGTGACCACTCTCTATGGGCTCTCCTCCTTCTTCTTCCACTGAGGCCAGAAACCTTGGCATGATCTTCACCTCCTGCAGAACCAGGAAAATTAGCATAGCAATGAGTAATTTGCAAGTCTGCATTACATGTCATAGATATGTTAATGGAATAGTGTACAATCAATTGCCCCAACAGCGTTAGGAAAGGTAGCTATGGCAAAGAACCTTCACTTCCCGCTGGCCAGCTCTGCTGCAGTATGTGGGAAATGAATGAATTTAGACATGTGTTGCAATAGTGCTTGTAAGACCACCTGCAACATTTTACAAAAAACAGGTTGAGATAGCCCTGCTGCCATGGCTACAGTGCCCTGGTTTGACCCACGTGCACCCAAATGAAGAACTGCAAGTACATTCACAACTGGTGGGATGGCTGTAGCCTTATTAGTGGCTGCTTCCGAGTCCCCCTTTTATCAGTTCTACCAAGTAGAAAATTGCTCCACCGTTCAGTCTGTACAGACGAATTACATCTTTGTCTGACATGTTACCCAGGTTCGATATTTTCGTCGTTTATTTCTCTGCCTCCTTTCTTGTCTGCCATGTTGCTCTTCACATCGTATGTTTCCCTCAGATAGATTCATCAGTGGTTGCTGTCCTTGGTTGTTGGCAAGCATGTGTCGAATTGATAAATAGGCAGCCACACCACCTGCCATCTGTCCAGACCAACAAGTACACTGAAGAGCATGACAAAGGTACAGTCTGTGGGGTGTTGTCACACTTCCAAGCAAAGGTGTCTTTGGACCTACACATAAAACATAACACATAAGACTTGTGTGAAGCTGGACTTGTAGTGGGGGTTAAAAAAAACGTTTTGAAAAACAAAACACCAATGCAGCACATGCAAAATGGATGCAAAATCACAGATTTCTTTGCTTAAATATGAACATTGCATCCAGCTACAAATTAGTGGGTGCTATACACCAACCTATGAGACACATTGCCTGCTTTGGATGGCGTTATTGTCCTAAGAAGATAATGCTGCCACACACAACTCATAACTGTCATCACTTCCAATTTATTGCACCAATGGCGTGGCAAGATCCTCTGCGGTGTCCATGTGCCTCGCATACCCTGGGGCTACCTACCACCATCCCACCATTATGGGGTGGCCACACTTCTATTTGACTGTACATAAAAGGACAGTACTTAAAAGTGCTAACCCGTCACCATGAGCAGACTCTTAACGAAGGCTTAACGAAGGCTACCAGAAAAAGGCTCCTCAGTGAGCGGGACCAGTGTGACCGGTCTGTTCCCTTATGCCTATCAGCCTCCTTAAGTCCATGCATCAACCTCACCGATCCAGCTCACCTACCGTATGCCTTAATCTCTCACAGTAAAACACAAAGTGATTCTGGCTAGCTTCACCCATCTGCAACTATCCTGATCTGTCCTTCCCACTCTACACCTAAATGCGCAACACATAACATTCCACCAGATGACTCACTGTAAGCTTGACTGCTACTCGGTAGACATACACTTTTGCCTGCGCCACCTCTGCCCAACATGCCCGTGCCTTTCAAAATCCGTCTCCAACACTAGGGGTTACGCAGTCCCATCAAATTCTGCAGACTGTGGGCCCACGTCCGGTATTTCATTCATCCGGTACATGCGCTCAATGGCTGAATTCTCACTGCTAAAGTTCAATAATGTATCTATGTATGCTGAAATATTACTGTATCACACAATAATGCTTCTATGTATGCTCTGAAACTTCAGACTCTCACCGTGTTCCACTGGGATACACGGATCTCTCACACATCCAACTTCTAGTTCATATCAGCCCCCTTCGGCCGTCGCCGACTACCCGCTTCCAATCCACACTCAGACCTCACCCCTGTGCCTAACTCTGCTGTGCCTTATCATATTGTACTGCCTAACTCTGCTGTACATGTATCATACTGAAATGTCTAACCATGCTGTGCCTGTTAAATTGTAGTGCCTAACCATGCTGTGCCTTGTCATATTGTAGTACTCCTCTGCATCGCAACAGCCTGCCCATAGTATGAAACCCTCAGCCTGCTTCACCGTTGCACTGTGCTAATATGCCCTTTGTCACTACTTATCGCCACTACATGTTCATATCTTATGCCGTTTTGATGTGTCTCAGCGCCACTGTTAACAGCTGCTCTGCCCCACTGCCATGCACTGCTGAAGAAGCTCACGCAAATACTGTTATATTGATGTGATATTGCTGCTTAACTCTGATGCTAACTTCACTGTTACACCTGTGCTAAGTGCCCTTGGCACCTCTGCCAAACCTATGATACCAATGCTATAGCACCTACTGCACCCTAAGCGACGCCATTGACTGCCCCACTAATGCTTGCCTTAAGCACAGCGCCACGTTGCCTTTAGCAACTGTATTATATCAGGTATATTATATACCTCTACATAGCCCATCGTTAGCGTAAGGGCCGACCCTGACAACTGTGTACGTGCAGTGATAACCCCCATAGGATGCCTACACTGAGCTACCCTTAGCATACATTAGTCTCCAGCAGCACACCAACTATACATCCAGCCCTGTGTTTAATATGGCCTCAATAGCCCACACGCATGCTACTGGACATAGCTCAGCCACTATAGCATCCCCTAATCTCGCTAAAAACCCATCAACCTACTTCCTACCATCTTTCTTCACCACACCAAGTCTGCCAGACAACATCCCCATACTACCCAAACCAGTCAAACACCCCAGATCCACGAACACCAGAAACAGACTCCTAGGCCTATGCTCCCGGTATACTCCCAACCCCAACCCACCACGAGAACACCACGGTACCACCAAGAAAACTGGCCCTCTCCCGAGACTGACACAGGACTGATACTATTCCCATCACCACCTACCCTGCCCGAGGTCACAAAAATCACCATAACCTCCCAATATGAGAAAGAAAAAATAAAGAAAAGCCTGGCACCAACCAACTTGCAATGTGTGCCGATCAATACCAGATCCCTCCCAGCAAATGCCACATAAATACATGACCTTATCACAAATCTTGACCTTGATATCCTGGCAATCACTGAGACCTGGCTACACGAAGCCGCGTGTCCTGCCTTATCACTAGCCATCACACAAGGAAACTCTATCTTTAGGCAAGACAGACACACAGCCAAAGGTGAAGGAGTAGCCCTCAAAGTCAAAGATTGCTTAGCAATCAGGCAAACTCCCTCAAACCTCGGGGAGAACACTCATTCCTTCGCATTTAAGATCTCTATCTCCCCTAACTCCACACTTACCACCCACACAGCCTACCGCCCTCCAGGTCCCATAGCAGACTTCCATGACAACCTCATCCATCTCCTAGTTGAAAAGCCTCTATTAAAACAGTTCTCCTCGGCGACTTCAATCTTGGACTCAATGACCAAAAAGATAGACCCTCCAAAGCCCTGGCCCAAGCATCGTCTTAGCTCGGCTTCCAAAAAAAATGTCCTCACACCCACCCACTGCAAATGGTGCACCTTTGATTGGGTAGTAGAACACATCTGTAATGTAGCTCCATCACCCCACCCCCTGGTCTGCCTATTACCTTAAACACCTCCTCATTACTACCCACACAACACACCCAAATATCTCAGGCCCATTCCACCTGCTCTCGCCAGAAGTGCACAGAACCTCACTAAAGAAAGAATCATCCCCCACATAGAGACTCTAACCATCAACCTCCCAACCTCCTCAGACCCATCACTACTGGCGGATATCTATAACACAACAATGAAAACAGCCGTCGTCTCCATTGCTCAACTACAAAACAAAAAAAGTGAGAAAAAAACACTCTAATACCTGGTTTTCTGCAGAACTAAAAGAACTACGTGCCTTAAAACATAGAGCGTTGAGCAATTGGCTTGGATTTCCACAGGAATCCGCACTATCCTCATGCAAAACGGTGGCCACTCAATACAAGAAAGCCATTGTTACAGCCAAATCCTCTTCTTACAACGAAAGAATCACCAATGCCACCTCTGAATCAAAAAAGCTCTTTGCCATCTATAAAGAATTATCCACCCCTGCCACTAAATCACAAGAAATAGTTAAAGCTAAAACATGATCTACCAAGGTACAGTCAGCACTGCTAAACAAAATTGAGCTCATACAAAAGAAGATCCATGAGCATCACAAAAATCTCTCTAAACATATCATGTTAGCATCCCTCCCTGACAGTAAGATCACCCAAGACAAAATAAAACCCTTCTCCTTCAGGGAAGTGATTGGAGCAGAAGTAGTAGACATTGTCAACAAAATCAAGCCTTCCAACTGTAAAGGAGATGCCTGCCCAGCCAAACTAGTAAAAGACTGTGCAGAAGCACTAGCCCCTTTTCTAAAAACTTTCATCAATGCCTCATTCAAGTCCAGCACTGTCCCTGCCAGCCTCAAAGAAGTATGGGTTTGCCCACTTCCAAAAAAACCTTCGCTGGACCCTTAAATAATCCATATTTACAAGCCCATCACCACCCTCCCATTCCTGCTCTAAATCTTGGATAAGGCTTCCTATACACAAATCCAGCAATTTCTGGAGGAAAACAAGATCCTGGGCAAGAGGCAATCCGGTTTCCGCTCAGCCCATGGGACAGAATCTGCACTACTCAATCTCAAAATACAACTTGGTGATGGACAAAGGCAAATAGGCACTTCTCCTCCTATTTGATTTGTTGGCTGTCTTAGATCTCGTCGACCATGATATTCTTGGCAAGCAACTAAAAAATGCAACCCACATCTCCCCGCAAACCACAGCATGGATTGCGTCCTTCCTCAATGGAAGACTCATGAGAGTCTTCTCAGACTCTGGCTGTGCCTCACCAACCACCATACACTATGGTGTCTCTCAAAGTTCATGTACTACACCCACCTTGTATAACATCTTCACCCTACCTCTCTTCAATGACTTGGATCATCGCGACATATCCTACACAAACTATGCCGACGACACACAAGTTTTACTCCCCCTAACCGGCATCTATGAAGAAGACTCTGCGGCCCTAACCAAAATCTACACACCCATTCAAACATGGATGGCAGCCAACGGCCTTTGTCTCAACGGAGATAAACGAGAGATCCTAGTGGTAGGCACCAAAGAAACGCTCAACAAACTCTCCCCGCTGTATAGCTCATTCAACATCGACAATACCACCATCACTGCCTCATCAGCAGTAAAAACTCTAGGAGTATACCTCGATGCTTCCCTGTCCATGACACGCCAGGTCAGTGCCATAGCCTCCTCCGGTGCTCTCACCACGAAAGTCATCAATGCAGTCAAACCTTTCCTATCAAACAGTAACTGCCTGTCAATTGCCAGAGCAACAGTCAGCAGCAAGCTTGATTATTGCAATGCCCTCTTTCTGGGCACCTCTGCCAAAAACTGCTACAAGTTACACAAAACAATGCCCTTAGAGCAGCACTGAGTATCCCTAAAAGGGAACACATGTCCCAGCCAAGAATAGATGCACACTGGCTACCGGTAGAAGAATGCATTCTCTTTAAAACCTTGGTCATTACACATAAATGCCTCTCACTCAGCGCCCCCATATCTTTCTGAAAGGATCACCCCCAGCTCTTCATCCAGACCCACGAGAGCGCATCTCAGTAACCAGATCTATGTCCCTTCATTCAAAAGGTCTAAAGCAGAAGGCTGCAGCTTGCAACACCTCGCACCCAAAAACTGGAATTCCCTCCCCACTGAACTAAGAAATGAAAAGTCTTATACAGCTTTCCGCAAAATGCTAAAAACAAAATTGTTCAACTAAGCATGTCACTTCTCTGTAACCGGTCACATTGTCCCAGGTTGGTATGCTGTTTCTCTGTAACCATTGAACATGCATCCTCCCAAGGGTGTCTATACTGTTTGCACTGTCGAACCGCTCATGTAAGTCTGTAATAAGCAAGTATTCTGCAACAGCGCCACAATGCCCCTGTGCCACTGCGCGCTATATAAATTCAAAAAAATAAATAATGTGGCACTCCTCCTGTACATCACCACTTTGGTACCGTACTTCGGCGCCAATTTCACGCACTTATGAAATTGGAGGAATGCCACAAGAATACCCATGGAAAGGACAGATAACGAAAGTGCTGGTTGCTAGGTCAGTTGTCAGCCCTTCCTAGCAACAGGCATCCATATTCTGAAAGTGGGGCATTCAGTACGATTCCGGAAGAATGTGCCACCTTTAGAATAGGGGTTAATTACCGAAAATGTTGCTACCACTTTTTACAACATTTTCGGTAATTAAGACCTATTTAAGAATCGGGCTCTCAGTCTCCTCTCAAAGGTTCCTTGAATTGCACTCTGAATTTAATAAACATTCAATGATGAGAAACTGGAAAACATGACCCTGTGGATACAAATCACAAAGCAGAGAGGCGGCCAGCTACGTTTTAGATCCGCTGAAGTGAGGCAATCATGTAGAAAGGAAGGGTAGGTTAATTGAGTCAACATAATCAAGCCTGAAAGGTAGCACAGGATTGGCAGATATGAGATGGTCATTGATGAAATCATGCTTGAAAAACTTTCTCCGTAGTCCTAATAGTTTTATTGATAAACAAACAGCCAGAGTAAGCGACAACATTTCTGTGGACAGAGAAAGAAACACATATGTCACACAGAGTCCCAGCTACTAAATGCTCTCGTCTGTCACACACTGTTCTTAGACAATTTAATTGGAAGCAACTTCTATTAGGTTTTCACCCAGAATATAACCCCTTTCTGACTACAATTGTTTCTTAGACTTTTTCTTGTAATCTTCCTTTCTCTTGTCACAATGATATTTCACACTGAGTCACAACCTCTGTATTCAGACTCCTACCTCCAAACATTTCTAAGAATGTACTTAGCAAGGAACTTCTATTTTGTCGCAACGCAAAAAGATGGTGCACCCATCCCTGAACACAACCATCTCCTGTCTGCAGTAAACTCAAAGACATTTTATATGAGCTTGTTTTTTTCACTTTTCATCAAATGATTGTTATGGCCATGGTATGCCCTCTTCTGTCTCCATTTTGTTCTAACCAAATCATCCATTACTATGCTGTACTCTCCTAGTTATATCGTAAATATAGTCAAGGGAGAGTATATTAGCCTGGAGCTCTGTTTCCCTGAGGGAACATGAGGACAAACATAAAGCTAGGCATCATGATTTAATAAGGCACATTAGGTTACATTTCATATATTATTTTCAGTTCAAACATAATGATTCAAGTTTTTATTCGCTGGCCCATAGTAACTGCTTTTGAAACATTTCCTTTCTTGAATTAATGTTATTGTTGATGGATGTTGTTGTGTTGAGGTCTGTGTTTTCATCAAAAAGTGACCTTTGGTTTGGGTTGCCTGGTAGATCTGAATCTATATTTGAGTGTTCATGGCAGTTGCCTTGGGAAGAAACAACAATTGAAGAACCACCATAAAAAAGAAAAAGAAAACACTGCATTATTTTCCCTTGGGCAAATGATGAATGCATATTACCCAAACTGGGTCCTGTGCTTAATTCCTGTTTTGGGAGGCGTTCTTCTCATGAGTATAAATCCTTTTGACTCTTTTGTGCCACCGGGCACACTACCAGGAGTGAAGCTCACTACAAAGCAATCAAACAATGCTCAAGCCCTCTGCCCAACTTGGTAATCCCTGATTCCAAAGAAAAATTAAATGATATTAAAAACAGGAGGGATGACATATGACAACTAAATGATACTGCAAACTCAGTTGCCCCTCTACTCTTAATCCCACAGCACATAACAGAAACCTAGTTCTGGACTGCCTTCACTTCTCTTTTCTACCACAACCTTGCTAATACCTGTGCCTAAGTTAAATCATCTGTACACAAAGACGACACCCTCCTCACTTCCATCTTGAGTAAGACAAAGGGGGGATTCTTCATCCTCATTCCAAAGCACTGCAAAACAGAATTAATACAAAATGACTTTCGGCCCAGACAATCTTGTGAACAACCAACTGATCACTATCCTTCCATTCATTGGAAAATCAGAGAGAAACCATTTGATAACAAACTCCATGATTAAATTAACCAACATGATCTGCTCCTTGATTAACCGTCTGAGTTCAGAGTAAAACATAGCAGTAAACCACCAGAACGCAGATGATGCACTTCAAATCAAACAAAAAAGTGACCTGGATGTATTACAGGCAGCCACCTCACGTTGGCCAAATTCTCTGTATACAGAATGGTCTTCTCGATGCACTGTTCTGAAACGGTTTGCATCTTAACTCTATTATGACCACCACACTCTAATCTGGCATAATAAAGTAAACTGACCTGTGGTCTGGTGTAGTCGGATCCGCTGGTAGCAGAAATGTTCTAGTAGGACTGTCCCACGCTGACTCCTATGAGCCCTGTAGGAACAAGTGAGACAAAGGGAACAGAAAGGGCCAAACCCCAGATAGGGAAAAACGCCAGTGAAGGGGAAAACCATGTTTGCTTGTAGATCTTAACTAGGAAGGATGCTGGATTGCAGGTGAGGTAGCCGTGGGTGGCAGAAGGCAGCCGCGGGAGAAATCCTTTCTTTCCTGTAATAATGTGCAGAGATCTTCACTAGGAAAGATGCTAGATTGAAGCTAGGAATTGAAGCAAAAACAGCGTTAGCTCCAGAATGCAAGAAGCAACACGCTTACCTGGCTGCTCGCATTAGTTGAATAGAATGCAAAGGAGTCTCCTGACTCTCGAGCACCATCTTGGAATAGACTATTGAGTTACTTGTGGAAACACACAGAATACCAACTCAGCGCCATCTTGAATATCCTAATATGCCATAAGGATGTCTTTTCCTCCAATGGTGCCATATGGACCAGGTGTTTCAGCTAACACACTCTTAAATAGGAGTAAAGCACAGGTTCCAAGGATTCAACAGGCACCAAGGACATACCTGTTGAGTCCCACAGAGATTAACCTTTTCTTTGATAACCTGTTTAGTCATACAAGGGTCAAACATGTCCTTGGTCATCATTAACCCAAACGCTGCGCCATTGGGATCAAGTCACAATGACCCAGACACCTCACTCCACCAATGCAAGGACGATACCTCATTATACCCAACATTCAGTGGCACAGGACATCCCACGCCACAGGAATTTGCTCACCTCATTCAAGCCTGGGTTTTAAGCACATACCTGATGCTCAACCCAAAAATATGAACTTCATCCTGCTCGGTTACCCATCTAAGCAGGATGCCATTCAAGCATGGCTAAACGACACGTACCTTGATAACATCATGCCTCCTTGGCCCTGACTGCCAACTAATTTGGGTTCAGTATAGACCACACTCTCTTCCCTTTGACAACATATCAAAAATACACAAACTTCCTGGTACCAGCTAAACCTCCTCTGGGAGATAAAACCTGTTCCTCCACCATAGGATAATAGAACTACACTCCATACCTGCTAATCTCTTACATCAATTAGGAAGACTGCCTCATCGCTGGTGTACTGGGGATGCACGTGGCCCACTTGGGATCACCTAATATGCTGCCTGGGATGGGACCCTTAACAGTGAGCAAGATATTGGGTGTCATTACAAGGTCGGAGGTAACCATACCGCAAATAGCGGCATGGTTACCCCCTTACCAGTTACCGGGTCCAGGTTCCTTGAATGAGGAATTACCGGGGCATTCCAACCTTGGAGGACCCGGTAATTCCTCATTCAAGGAACCCGGACCCGGTACATCGCCATTCCCATTCGAGCCCCCATAGGGCTCAATGGGGATGGGGAGGGAGCTAACAACGGGCCCGTTAACAACGGGCCAGTTGTTAGCACCCTGGTCTGCTAGCGGGACCCGCTAAGGGCGCCTGGTTTGACCAGGCACCCTTAGCGGGTCCCACCAGCAGACTCGTAATGGGGCGGTAAGGGGTTGACGGCTCCGGCACCTTTACCGGCGCCGTTAACACCTTACCGCCAATCTTGTAATGACCCCCCTTGATTCACATTTCTCATATCTTAAGTGAGCTGCAATTACTTCCTGTCCCAGCCTGCATGACCTACGAGGCAACCTCTGCTCACACACCTGCCTACCCAGCTGCACAACTATACCTAGCTCATGTGGTTTTGCTGCTCCAGGATCCAGGCCAGTGATGGGCTTGAGGCAAAACTAGTTGGAAAGGACAAAAAGATGAAACAGGGCCTTTTCTTGCTATGCTCATGTTTATAGGAACAGCGTTTGAGTAGGGATCCAGACCAATTCTTCAGTCAATGTTCTGCCAATACCTTGGTGTGGCGCATGCTCTTCTTGCATTCCTTCACCACACCCCACTGCTATGGCTAAATATCTCATGCTACATATTGTAACCCTCCTTACCTCAAATGTTACCCTCAATAATACGTAAATGTATCTATTTCTTTTTAGTTACATTCACGCTATAATAAACCCAAACATCCCCATGGCTAACATCCCATTCTACACATTGCAACCCCTCCCCACCTCATATATTACCCAACATGACATGTACATTTCTCCATGGCTTCGTAGCTAGGTTCATGCTATGTATCACCCAAATACATATACAAAGATACTTAGTTTTATTCAAATTTCTTTTAAAGAAAATGTAAGTACGAAGATGCCTTTGTCAGAATATGCAAGATCTCTGTTTATCATTAACGGGTTCTTTGTTCTTCTAATTACATTTTAAGAAATGGTGCAACAGTTTAAATGATCAAAAATATATTTTGAACTCTGGGTAACACAAAACGTCCAGACAATCTTGAAAGAAGACTATACGGGACATTAATTAACAGCAGGCTTGAATGATCCAGCCACTGCCTGGTGTGACTGTCAGAGTTTGGAAGAGGTGGTATTCCCCGGGGGTTTCTTGCCGACCCATGGGGTTAGTGATACACTTCAATGAAGATACTGGAGACTAAATATACTGCGAATCGCAGCATCCCATGCTTCATGAAAACAGTGCCTTGGTTGACGCTCTCTTGTTAAACGGAAAAAACAATAAATGTGGTTATGCTCACTGGGGATAGCAATCCTTGACACAACTGCTCATGATCAAATTCGGTTAAAGATCTGTCAATTAACTTCTTCAATAAAATGAAGCAGCCCACATGAGTGATCGCTCCTCTAAAGCACCACAAGCATGGTCACAGCTTTCACAAATTCCACAATAAATGAGCACAGACTGGAGGAGTACCCATTGTTAGTTTTGGTCATGAGTCAGTTATAAACACTTGCTTAACTACTCCAAGACTCGAAGTGTTCTTCTCACAGCTGCCACAATACAACAAAGTGATTATAAAATGGCGTGGAAGACTCTAATCAGCTTTGTAGCATCAAAATGTTTAATTAAACATAATAGGCCTCATTATGAGTCTGGCAGTAGCCGCGCCGGTTGTTAGAGAGAATTCTCAGAAATGTGCTAATTCCCTCAACCTTAGAGACCCCCAGCAACTTTGCTGGATTTTGAGGACTAGATTTTTTAACCTGGAGAGAGTGAGACCCTTTTTCCGACTCTCTCGTGTATTTTAATGTGATTTTTGAACATTGTGTTTCTTTTGGTTGTGGAGCCTGACAAACTCCATAGGCATCATCTTTTACATTGTGTCACATAGCACCTTCAGTGCAGTGACACAGGCAAGTCTTTCATATTTCCCAAAGGTTTAAATACATTCACTGGGATAAACTCCTGTTTCCTAGAGCAGTAAAGTGAAATTGACTTTACTTATATTTGTCACGTTCTAGATCCAGCACACACTATCTTACAATAGGGTGCTGGAGGGGTTACTTAGTATCCCCTTTGTCTAGCTTCTCATGTAACATGTTTATGTTACCCTTTCCTCGATGAATAGCTGGTGGCTTACTTTTAACTACCGTGGTGTGCATTTACCGCAGGCTGCATTCGCAGCTGCAGTAAAGCACCAAAGGGTGCCATTTTTTTCAAAATGGCTCCAGTCTTCTTTTTTCACCCTTTCTTTGTGGAAACGTCCTTCTTGAGATTTACTCTGTGTACCAAACTAGGTTTGATCCCATTGTTCGCTTTGCCTTTGGCGGGATTTACAAGTGAAGCCCGCCTCTGGCTCCAGGGTGTCTGGGGTGGGCAGGAAGTGAGGGAGGTGGCCAAAAGTCCCTTTGCTTAGTCTCCAAGGAGACGCAAATGCACTCTGTCATGATTGGCCGGCTGACAGTTGGCAAGGACAGCCACCCTGCTGGGTGACTGACAGCTGGGCTGGAATGAATGGGAGAGAACTTAATAAAATTCAAGGCTTTGGCTTGGAATGCAGAGTCGACCACTGGACGAAGGAACCAAATAAGAACTTGAGGAGGACACCTTCTGCAAATCCTGGACCGTTGGTTTGCCCAGTGAAGCCCTGCTGCTGTGCTGAAACTCCAAATTCGTAAGGACAGAGAAGCCCATGCAAGGACGATTTCTCCCCTTGAGTTGATGGAACCAATCAATTCCAATGTAAGCCACCTTGACATTATCTCGGAGCTGGTTGCAATTCAACAGAGATGCTGCTGGAAAACAAAATGCCAAGGAGAGGAACACCAGATTGTGTGTGTTGCTTTTCAGTTGGCTAAGAGCTCCAGGAAGATCCTACGGACTCCCAGGGAGCAGGACTTCAACAGAGTGTGGGACCCCAGAAGCAAGGAAAGTCCATCTCGACAGCCAGAAACCACAGTGTTGCTATTTGCGGCGAGGAGCTGAAACACCAAAGTGCCACTGGTTGGAAAGATTGCCGTTTGCAAGCGGTGACCATCCCATTGCAGCGCAGGAGTCCCCCAACGTCCTCCCTCTTGTCCCCACGACTGAAGCCCAGGAACAGTGAACTCTGCAGAGCTGACAGGAACAGAAGTCCTCTGCTGCACTTTTTCTTCAATACCAAGTTATTGTAAGGTCTGAGAGAACTTACATCTTATTTTAGAATTGTTTGCATCTTCTACTACTCACAAGTTTAACCAGCTTGTGGCCCTATATTTGATTCTTCTTTTCTTCAAAGATTCTAAAACATTGTGCAAATACTTTTCTACTTACCTACTAGAAGTGCTTCAGCCCATATAAGACATTCGCCCATTGACTTCACCTTAACATGTTATACTGAATGACTCTGCTTAGTGGATCAGAAAGTATTTTCCTGCTTAAGAATATGTGTGGTCTCTTGTTTCTTCTCATAAGCTTTTCCTTTAACCAATTTCTAAAAGTATTCTAAATGCAACAGTAATATATTAATGTCCCCAGCAGCCTAGATATTGAAGTCAGCTGAGGGTTGTTAGGCAGAAACCTGTGCAGTTCCCTCTGGGACCACTGCAAAAGATTTAAGACTACAGGTGGTTGGCAGTAAACCCAATTGGTAGCAGACTGTACCACCCAGATTTACCTGGTAGCTGTGGCTGAGCAGTCAGACTTCTCTCAAGAAGAGTTAGGCAGTATACAGAGTATTCACATTAGGTCAAAAGAACACAGTAGAACAAGCAAACACTGACCAGAGCTTGGTGTAAAAGAGATATAATTATTTTTAAAAACACATCTAGTAAAACACACTGGCACTAATATCAAGCAGTTCAAAAACACGGTCACTAAGAGATATACACTCCCTTCAACGATTAGTTAGACAAGTCTTAAGTAAAGCAACACTTATTTTCAGGCAGCGGTGAGTGCTTAACGAAGATGGCACTCTAATCAATAGGTTTAAAAGGGAGAGAAAGGCAGAGGAAAGATAGAAACAGATCCCAACACTTTCAGAAGAACACAGTAGGAGAAGAAGGCAGGTTAAAACCTTAAAGTCAAAGTTAACAAGGCCAGACCCACTTTAAGAGGCTCCGTTCGAAATGTGTCCAAGGTCACACGGTTCAAAGTGCCCAACAGTCTCGCAATAAGTTCAGAAAGAGTTGGACCAAAAAGAAAGGGACCAGTTAGATGGTCAAGGCGGCCAGCCCAGTCCAGAAGCTTAAGGGATTATTGTTACCTTGTAGCAATCTTTAGAAAGGGAGGCCTGGCGGACACAAACCCTTAAAATGGTTGGAACGCTCCAGCGGGGGCAGTTGTTCCTGGCAGCGGGTGCAAGTCGGTGCTTCATCCGGAGGAAGAGAGGATCTCGTCGGAGAGGAAAGCAGGAGTCCGTTGCACTGCCAGGGAAGAAACCAGCCGCAGAGTTCTCAATTAAAAGGAGCGGTCCTTTTATTCGCGGTCCAGTGGTAAGTGGTTATCCGGTTGCCGGGGGGTGCTTGGAACGGGCAATTCGACCACAAGACGTCCTGGGATGCAAAAAAAAAAGGAAGGTAAACTGGTTGTGCCCACCAGTCAGGGGAAGAAGACTCTCCAGCCGGGAGATCTCCTCTGTCGTTGGGAAGTGGTGAGTCGGTTCAGCAGGGCTCCACCGGTGGTGTCATCATAGCAGGCCGGCTCAGCTTCTCCCTCGTTGGATTTTCAGGTCCTGTGGCAACTTCTGAAGTTCCAGTTCCAAAAGCCCTGCTTTTATGCAGCACACCCCCATTCACTCAGCCTAGCTGTCAATCAAACATGCTAAGTGGTGAGCCGGCCGGCTCACCACTTGGGCCAATCACACAAGAGTGTGACTTGAGTTATCAAGGTAACTCAGTCCAGGGTGCCTAAACCCCCTCCCACACCCCCTGTGGCACCCAGACAGAGCGGCACCACTTTTGGAGGCTTCTGTGGAGAAGCCTGCCAAAAAGTGGAACAAAGGGCTCGACCTTTGGTTTGGAGTTACATAGGCGAACACAAACACCATTTTAAAACAGAGTTCTGGCAGAAAATACCAACTGGTGAATTAATATTAAATAAATAAACCGGTGGTATGTTAGAGACCAATGTGAAAAAGTATTAGCCTCGAACAATTGGAAAATCCCATAGAGATATATTTGCGGTAGAATATAAATAGTAGTATCCACTGCCACCAGCCAAAACTCAACGAGGGGGGATGGGACAGTGCCCCCTCGAATAACAGACCCAGGGGCAATCGAATTGCCCCTACAGTACGTCCACAATATGATGGTTTGTACTGGTTCTGTTAGTAATTTGGGACTAGTAAAGCCAATGGTGACTTTACATGCCCTGGGAGACAGTAGTCAGTCCCAGGGTATGGAGTCTATGGTGGGGGGGTCACTATGACACCCCGGTGTTACTGCACGGAGGGTGCTGTGTAACACACATACAAAAACATAAGAGACCCTATGGAGTAAAAGACCCCATAGCCCATGAAACACATTAACATTCAAAGGAACACCATAAATCATGTCCAAGAGTGGGAAAAAAAAGAGTCTCACTCTTGGCAGGAGAAAAAACAAACTCCAGAAATCCAGCAAAGCTGCTGGGGGACTCACTAGGTTAGGAAATTCAGCCTAAACAGAGAATTCTCCCTAACAAGGGTGTAGGTTGTGACTGTAGGCCATCCCAAAAGGGTCTTTACTGATTTACATACTAAGAGTGTACAGTTTTGAAGTGTATTTGTATGTTCCTTTTATATTTCTCCCTTCTGAAGAAGTCTTATTCTAACTGACTGATGAATAAATGAATAATTGTTTATTCAAGAAACCTTGTGTGTAAGTGTTTATTTGAATATTGGTGACTGTTTAGCTCCCCTACAGCTCACATTGCCCCCTCTTGAGATAAGCCTGGATGCTCAGCCACACTACCAACCTGTGTAGTACAGACCTATACCAAAGGTTGTGTTCCTATTGCAAGGAGGTCAAGGTTATTGTAGTCCAACCAAAGTGTACAGCATACAATCTTGCCTAACACTGGTGGCAGGCGGTGAAGATAAATTGTAGAATTGTTACACTAAGAATTTGGTTTGCTTTTGTTCAACTAAAAACCTTCACAAGTCTAAGATCCACTAGAAAAGCAATTGTAACATGCCAGATATGGATAACTTCAGACTGAAAGCCCTGATCATTCTAACAGTAGAGCAACTGAAAGAAATGTGTAAAGTCAGGAATCTCCATGTTAAATGAAAGAAAAATTAACTAATTGCAAGATTGTTGAATAATCAAAGTCTGGCAGTAGGCCTGTTACATCTACTAACCCGGGAAATGTGGAAAATGATAATGAGGATGATAATTCAGAGGCTAACTCTAATATTGTTGAAGAGTCAGAAGAGTCGGAGGAGTCTCAGAAAGAGAGCCTTTGTTACCTCAACAGGCCTTTTTGCCTCAACATGTATCCACAGGGACCCCACAAAGTCCATCACTGAGTCCAGAATGTGTGTCTCTTGAGTAAATTAAACTTGAGTTAAAATTCAAGCTGAAACCAAACATCAGGACATCAAACTAGAGAAATGTAAATGCAACATGCTCTTGAAATGAATAAATTGTCTCTTGAAAATGTTTCTATCCCAGAATCTTCTAAGACTTCCAGTCTAAAGAGACCTCGCATGCCAAAAGAAGCAGTGAAAATCAAGCGAAAAAAAAAGAAAAGTACTGCTACCGAAGGGTTCTACCCATACTGGTCATGTTCCGTGTAAATCTAATTAGGGACCCTTATTACTACTAGTAGAATGAATCCAGAAACAGAGCCCAAAGCTTTTTCTGAAAAGAAACACACAGAGAAGGTCTACACAATAAATTCAAGTGATTGTTTTTGAAAAAGAAATCAATTTTCACAAATGACAGTATATGCATCAACAGAAAAGTGCTGGTACCAAAAAAGTTGAATTGGCTCCTATATTAGGTTAATTCTCAAAAATAACAATGAACGATAAGTATCCACACCCCATGAGGAGGTAAAAATACCTCTAAATTAAATCTGGTGTGTAGACCAGGAGAAAAAGTGACAAAGAGCTACCGTGGTCGAATACACATAATACACAGACATACAGTTGACCGAATCCAAGAGACCCGGTCTTTAATGGGATTCGGTCTCAAAAGACACAACAGACAAAATTCTTAAACAACAAATTATAAATCACCCTGGTTATCCTCGGTGTTCACCAGGAAATGAAAGTTTGCAGTTACATAAGTCATAGAAGATGTGAATAGAAACTTGAGCACAATCACGTTAGCATATACTCTGTATAATACAAATTCTGAAAGAGCTATGCCGATGCTGCAGGGGGTAAAGTTGAATACATCCAATAAGTCAATGTTGACCATGTCTCTAAGAGTCCAAGCTTGTCAACCCCAGAGTTGCTGTCTGCATTCCCCCTTGCTCAAAGTGTATTTCGGTGGCAAATATGCAGTAGTTCCAACCGAACAAATGTAACGTGTGTCTGTTCGTGATGGCTGCCTTCTTCAGGGCGAAACGAAAAGACCCCGATAAACAAAAAGAAAAAGAGACCCCCTCAAATGCTGCGTGTTTCCTTCATGGACACTCAAAGGCATCTAGTAATACTTTCACAAAATGACAAAGAGACAAAAATGTTTTTTGGGGTTGTAAACTACAAGTTTCATTGGCCAAGTGGAAGGCTGGGAGGAAAATGCTACCTCTGTCCTGCCATTGGGAGAGTACATAATAATTACATCAACTTACCACAGATATCTTTTAGGTGTTCTCTGTAAGACCATGCTCCCCACAGGGGTTGCTTGCATCTCGGGCCGCCACTCAAGTGTAAACTCTACTGGGGAGCTCTGAGCTGTAAATGCCAAGGTAGAACCGTTGATGTGAACGAAATTTTGGGACTCCACTTAGTCCGAATTCCCCTAAACAGAAAGGAGGGGAACGGGTATGGTCAATTGCTACTCCTTCCTGTACATGTCAGAGTACTAGCTGTACCTAAGTATTTGTATCCTGTCTCATGTTATGCTAGTATGAGGGTTTACCTGAATGGGCATGTGCGTCATGTCCCATCTGTTGCTCAACCCTACTTCGCAGGTTGAGTGGTCCCTTGCATCATGTATCGGTAGATATTGAGGTCATCTCATGGGCCATGGAGGATGTATGATGTGAAACTTGATATTTTGGATTGGTTGAGTGCTTTCCAATATAACTATGGGATTCAGGGTTTCACAGGGAATCAGTTGATTCCTTGGCTTTTGTCTAGGCTACCCCTGTATGAAAATGTGAAGCTAGCTTTGATAGCTAGAATTGGGAAAACTCCTTCCCAGTACCTTAAGAGGTTTAGGACCCTCAAAAAGACTCATGGTACTCCTTGGTATACGAATGTTTGAAAAACGTGGATGGTTGGGTTAAGGGTTGCAGAGTGAACTCCTTTGAAGGAATGAGAAATCTATTTTTGATGGAGTCTATTTTTGATGCCTGCTCTCCTGAGCTGAGACAGCACTTGGCTGACTCAAAAGAGATTGATCCCAAGAAGTTAGCAAAAGCTGCTGTCTTTTGGGTTGCCAAAAGGGCTCCTCACAAGGATTCTGGGGCCATCCACAAAAAGGATGAGGGGAAGCAGCACAAGAAAGATGACAAAGAAAATTCTAAAACCTCCCATCCAAAAGAGGGCCACAAACATAAGAAGGGTAAGCATTTGGAAAACCATGTCAGTCTAGTGAAACCTTTGGTGCGAAATCAGAGGGAGGTCAGCAGAAGCTCACATTTGTAAAAACATTTGGAAATTGTTATGCTGTGGGTCAACTGACCATGTGAAAGGGGATCCCAGGCGCAAGGGTAAACCTTTAGGGGTCCACACTGCCTTCATAGCCTTCATCCCTGAGGGAGGAGTACATATGGCAAGTGGAAACTTTTAACTATTGGCTGAAGATCCATTGGAGACTCTGCCAGTGTTTCTTTAGTGTCCCTGGGTCTGTGGGAACAGCAGAATTTAGATGTATATAACTCTATACCAGATAACACAAAAGAACACTACATGGACAGTGTACTTGTAAATGGTCAGGAGACCCCTGCCATTAGACACACTGGGGCCAGCATCATAGTGGTGGGTGAAACCTTTTTAAAACCTGAGGATGTTGCTAAGGCACCCAAAGGCCCCATTAAGCTTGCTGGTGGCCCTATCCAGATGCTTCCAATACTACCAGCTCCCATCCATTGCAACAATATGACTGTAAGAATACCTGTCAGTGTACAAAGTGAGGTGCATGGGAGAGTTCTGCTGGTGAATGACTTAAAAACTCTTGGAGTTGTATCAAGTACCCACAGGCCTCCCAGTAAACGGAAGCAGCCACAGACTAGGAAGGCCAGTGAGCCCACTTTAAATGACTCTGAGTGGGTTGTTACAGAATGACCTGTAACACCCAGTCCACCGGAAGAGCCAACTTCTATTTCCAGGATGAAACGAGACAAGCGGAAACCCAAGGTCTCAGAAAACACCTGTGACTACTTCACCAACTGAGGGTGGGGTTCAACCAGAAGATGGTGAATCAGCTACTGATGACACAGAGCTGGAAGAAGACCTTACCCCTGTTGGAGATCAGGATCCTAAAGACCATCCTGAGCTGCAGTCTTTACTGTCAAAAGGTGGCCCTGTAGGGCAGACTTCGACAACGGTCAAAGAGAGTGTCCTACTCTTGAAGGACTTCACCAACAGGCAGATTCCCAGCTGGATGGGCAAGAGCCAGGGAAGCACAGGCTGTACTGGGAGGATGGCCTCCTCTACAGTGAACCTATTGAGTCTACCCCAGGAGACTACTGAAGACTTGTAGTGCCTCAGGAGGTGAGACCTCAGTTTCTACAGTTAGCCCATGAGATTCCTTTGGCTGGCCACATAAGCTTGGAGAAGACCAAGGAAAGGCTTTCTCTTTATTTCTACTGGCCTAAAATGGGGTCTGTTGTAGATACATTCTGTAGAAGCTGTCACACTTGTCAGACTTCTGGCAAGAGTGGAGCCAAGAATATGGCACCTTTGGTGCCTCTCCCAGTAGTGGGAGTCCCTTTTGAGAGGGTAGGAATCAACATTGTTGGTCCCTTAGACCCTCCAACATCTTCATGGAACTGATTTAATTGGTTGTGGTAGACAATGCTACCAGGTATCCTGAAGCCATACCTATGAGTATTGTTACTGCTCATACAGTGGCTAAGGCCCTACTTGATATTTTTATCAGGGTAGGATTTCGTAAGGAGGTTATCTCTGACAGGGGGTTCCAACTTAATGTTCCTCTACATGCAAGCCATGTGGAAAAACTGTGGAGTGACCTACAAGTTCTCAACAGCCTACCATCCCCAAACCAATGGATTGGTGGAGAGATTTAGCAGAACTATGAAGGGCATGATAGGTGCTTTAGAAGAACCCCTTAGAAGAAAGTGGGACTTTCTACTGACATGTCTCTCTTTGCTTATAGAGAAGTCCCTCAGGAAGCAGTTGGATTCAGTCCCTTTGAACTTCTCTGTGGTCATCCGGTTAGAGATCCATTGGCCCTAATCAAGGAGGGGTTGGAGACAACTCTTTCTCACAAGCCAGTGAGAGTCACTGACTATGTGCTAGGTCTCTGAAGGAGAATGACACACATGATGACAGAAGCTGCAGATAACTTGAAAGCAGGTCAGGCTCTTGTGAAGCATTGGCATGACCAAAAGGCCAACATGGTTTAGTTTACTCAAGACCAGCTAGTTCTAGTTATGGTACCTAAAAGTCAGAGGGACTTACATGACCAATGGATTGGACCCTTCAAGGTTGTGGGAAAACCTGGAGAGGTCAATTATTTGGTGGACTTAGGCAATCCTAAGGAAGCCCCCATGGTCTTTCACACCAACCGCCTAAAGGACTATGGGCTTCATTACAAGATTGGAGGTAATGGAAAAACCATGCCGGTAAGGGATTACTGGCACGCATACCGCTCCGGGCTATTCCGACTCAAGAACCCAGTATTAGGGGCACCGCTGATACTGTGCTCCCTCCTACTGGCATGCGTGCAGGCACTCGGCCCTTCGGTCCGGCAATACCGGGATGCCGCTAACAGGAGAATATCAAAAGTCAGGCAGACATGCAAATACCGGCATCATGAGGGAGGAAATAAGGGATACCGGGATGCCGGCAATACTGGAATCGCGAACCACCCGCAAACAGCTATGTGCAGGGTTCCCAACTGCCACAGGTGCACACAATCAGCACAGGTAGAGGCAATGGAGTCTAGCCCAGCACAAAACGAGCACACCCACACTCCACACCCCTTTCCACACCAAAATGATTCCACTTTCAGTAGCAATACAGGTGCTGGAGGACATGCTTGCATTGCTACACCAGCAACAACAACAACAGGGACCACAGAGGAGACACAGGAGTAGAAGGAGGGTGAGACAGGCCCAGCAAGCCCCACCAGTAAAGCCAGTGGTACCACGCTAGCAGCCCCCAATCCCTCGCATCAGAGCCAGTCCATTCTACCTAACCCCTGAGCAGATCTACAACCTGTACCATCTGGACCGGGACACCATCACCACCATTGTGGACATGATACACGACAACATTGTCAGCCTGATTTAAATAACCACCGCCATCGCACCTCTACTGAAGGTAGTGTCTGTGCTCCACTTCCTGGCCACAGGCACCTACCAGCAAACAGTGGGGCAGATGCAGATGCATGGCATATCACAACCCTTATTTTCCCGAATGCTGAACCAAGTGCTGGATGCCCTCCTGAACTACTCAAGGAACTACATATCCCTACCACAGACTGGCCAGGAGATCTTTGACACAAAAGTTGGCTGCCATGCACTGGCAGGCATACCAAATTGTGTTGGTGCACTTGTCTGAACCCATTTGGAATTGGTGGTCCCGCATGAAACGGAGCTGGTGTACTGCAACCATAAGCTATATCACTCCATCAATGTCCAGATGGTATGTGACTCCAGCAAGATCAGCACACATAGTTGTGTCCGATTTCCCGGATCAACTCATGACTCAATGGTCCTGCGCAACTCCACGCTACCACGATACATGCAGAGACATGCAGGACGACGTGTCTGGCTGCTTGGTAAGTTGCATGACAGGCATATGGCAGTGTAATGGGGGAGAGATGTGCACACCATCATGGTGTCATTGTTTTGGTGACTGCACAATGTCCACATCCCAAAACACTGTGCCCCAAAGCATCCCAAACTGAACATGACAACCAATCCCCATAGCAATGATGGAAGCTGCACACCAAGCACAACATGCCAAACTTCCTACCACCCCAGATCCCATAACACGTCCACCACCCAACATCAGTCCTCACCCTCCGTAACACAATCCAGCAACATGCGGTGAATATGCAGAATGTAAATGTCTGCAGCAAATGACTACACAGGACAAGCATCCATGAGAGTGCACAAATCAAAACCACCAAGGGAATCCACTGCTTGTCACAGGGCCACCACCACAGTAGCGCAGCATGTCACCATGGGAATAATAAGCTCTGAATGTCAAATAATGCAGAGACTACTGCCAACGCTGCCAGTAAGTAAATCATACTGAACACTACACATCACATATTTAAAACAAACACAGCGGTATGTGTCGACAGTGCATGAGCAACATCAAGGCAGTGTACACCGTGTATCATCTTGAAGACGCAATCCACACAATAAGACCATGGCACAGCACACATTGTCGCAAGGGAAAATGTGTGCATACAACCAGGGACATGTGCATGTGTACCACAAATATCTGCAGGCATGTGTGATAAGTACCGCTGTCCATCATGATTTGACTGACACATACCTTATTTTGCACCCATGTAGAGGATAGTAGCTATCCCTTGAAGACTTGGCTCCTCACCCCTGTCTGTAACCCGCACAACAGGCATGAAGAGGACTACAATCATGCCTATACCCGTACCCGTGTAGTCATCGAGCAGGACTTTGGTCTGTTGAACGCACGTTTTCGCTGTCTCATTCTGTCGGGTGGGGCACTCCTCTACAGGCATGAGAAGGTGGCCAAGATCTTCATGGCAACATGTGCATCTGAAGAAATGTGCCCCTGCCCTCTGAAATTGAACAGCAACCACCAGGTGATGATGAAGAAGATGAAGTAGATGTGCGCGTGCATCATCGTGGTCGTGATGCACAGGAGGGATGTGCCGTGCACTAGACTGTGATTGGCCAATATTTCTGAGACACATAGGTGCAGAGGGTGCCCTGAAAGTGGGACTGAGGGCGCTGGGTGTGGGAGTGGGAGTACATGGACACGATGCACTGTAAACCAATAAATGACACATACACAATAACGAATTTCCACTCAAGTATTTTTTCAGGTACACAACGGGTGTATTAAACTGTAAAAAGTAAAAAGTGCTCATACCCTCCACCTCCAACACTCCCCCTACCCCCACAACTCCCCCACACACCCTCTCCCCCTTTCCCCACAACTCCCCCACACACCCTCTCCCCCTCCCCCACAACTCACCCACACACCCTCTGCCCCCTCCCCCATAACTCCCCCACACATCCTCACCACCCTCCGCCCAAAACTCCCCCACACATGGTGTTCTATCAAATCCTGCAGGTTGCAGCATCAATTGCCATAATCAGGCTGCCCCTGCTACTTTTTCCCACTTCCTGCATCTGGTCTGAGCGCTGCAAGGTGCGCCCAGACTGGCGAAGGGGGCTGGTCTGAGTGGAGCTCGAGGAGGAGGAGGCCGTGCCCGCTTGCTCCAGTCTTGGGGCAGGACTCTCCTTGCATAGGCGAGTTGTGCTCACCTCAATGGCCTGCCTCAAGGACGGTGTGTTGTCCCAGCCCTCCTGCCTTGCCTGGGCACCATCCAGTACAAACTGTCTGACAAGCCCTGTCATATCCTCCTGGCATTGCTCCGTGTGTGCCATTTTCTACACCCCATCCCAGACACCAGTGGAGGTAGATGCTGCATGTGGCAAGTGTCCCAGATTATGTGGCTCCACTGTGGGGCTCCAGCTCCCTTGTCCTGGCTCCCCTCCAGACTGTGCTTGTGTGCTGTCATTGGTGGTGCTGAATGGGGTGATCTGGGGTGATGGGGGGGTTGGGTGTGCCAGGTAAGTCTGATGACTCATCCTGCACAGGGACACACATGACACACACCTGGCCTTGGCTCTGTACATCCTCATCACTCTGGGGTGCCGTGGCTGCCGCCTCCCCGACAGAGCTGTTGGTAGCTGAAAGGACACCATTTGCCGCTGGCTTCTGTGCAGTGGGCACAGCAGTTGTGAGCACAGTTGCTGTAGCAGTGGCCCTTAGCCGCACCAGTGACGTAGCATCCTGTTGGGCCTTCCCCTTCTGTGGCAGGTGTGGTTTGCTTGGGCCTGTAGAAGGTCTGTTGCCTACTCCCTGCCCCTTGCCTTCTTAATAGGAGTTGGCGCCTGCGCCGCTGAGTCCCGGGCCTCGCTGACAGGATCTGAGCATGCGGGGAATCGAGTGAGGGACGGCATCAGTGATGGTTGTACATGCATTATGCATACATTGGTATTATTGCTGTTCTACACATCAGAGAGGATTAGGTATTGGACTTTTGACATCCAGGTTGCTTGCTATATGAGGGGAGCATGCAGGCATACGTCAGGTTAACACATGTTGAGGTGGTGTATGCTGTGTGACATGTTTTTTTGTTTTGGACTGTGTGCAGTGTGACAAATGCTGTTTCCATGTTTGTGGGATGTTTCTCAGGAATGGCATTGGCATGCTGCATGCATGTGGATGTGCCAGTGCTGAGGATGGCATCTCTGCAGGGATGTGTCCATGTGTCTGTAATGGGCCATGCATTGCCTCCTGGCACGGTCACATTGGTGGACTATCATCATACTTTGCACTACAGTATTTTCTTAGGACACTCACCTCCATCTGTCAATGACGTGGCGCCATGTTCCATCTTGCCCACTCCTTCCATCGACTCAATGTCGATAGTGTTGGCGCAGGTTTCCTCCCAATGGCTGAGTTTAATTGAAGAGCTAGGGCCACCGCGAGTAGCCAGGCCCTGGCTCCGGTTGGCCGACATGATGTTACGCACTCTGAGGTGCAGGTCGTCCCAACGTTTACGCATATCCTTCACTGTGCGGGGGGTGTTCCCAACTGCACTCACTTAATGGGCTACTAGTTCCCAGATCTCTTTTTTCTTGAGATGGGCTGCTCTCTTGAGGTCATTTGAAAAGACCACCTCAGCATTTTCAGCCAGCGTGTATGCTAGCATTGTGAGCTAGTCCTCTAAGAACCACTCCTTACGCTGCCGCAATGCCCCTTTCTTCACTGCCTTTGGCATGATGCTGGTGGAGTAGATGTTTTTCTTCTGTTGGAATGAGGCTCCAGGTCCTGTGCAGTGAGGATGGCAATGAATTGTGTTTTTACAGATGGCCGCCGTGCCCTTTCCCGTTCCGGCACAATGACGTTAGTGGTGACCGCTAATGCCATTTCCTTTGATGCCGGGCCCATTATTTAGAGCGGGACGGCTGCGGTAGTGCTGTCTGCGCTTCCCATGAAGCCACTAAGGGGCGTTTTGGGACTTTAGCAGCATGCCAGTAATGTCATTACCGGCATGCCGCTACGCTTGTGCACGCAAACTCGTAATGGGCCACTGTTAGCAGCCTCTTTCCTACACAGACACGGTATTTGCTCCATGCTGGTAAAAACAGTTTTTTACCTCCAACCTCATAATGAGGCCCTATGTCTCTAAAGCAGAACTGGGAGCTTTGCTTCTAGCCTCTGCTCAAGAGGAGGAGAGTGAACCACCACCTGATCTCCTCAGGAGACAATCTTTAGATGGAAAGATAGACTGAGTTCATCTCTCTTTTGATCTGACACTGGAACAACAGGATGAGTGCAAAGCTCTGTTAAATCAGTTTGCCCCTCTGTTTTCTCTTTCACCAGGCTTGGCCCCTTGTGATTCTTTTTTAGCCATTTCTTTATAGAAAGGTCCTTCTTGAGATTTACTCTGCACGCCCAACCAGGTTTGGTTCCCTTGTTCACTTTGCCTTTGGCAGGATTCACGAGTGAAGCCCACCTCTGGCTCCAGGGTGTCTGGGGTGGGCAGGAAGTGAGGGAGGTACCCAGAACTCCCTATGCATATTCTCCTAGGAGACCCAAATGCACTCTGGGGTGATTGGTCGGCTGACTGTCCAGCAAGGACAGCCACCCTGCTGAGTGTCTGACAGCTAGGCTAGAATGAATGGGACAGAACTGAATAAAAGGTGAGACGTCTGGCTTGGAAAGCAGAGTCATTCACTGGACGAAGGAATCGAAGAAGAACTTGAAGAGGATGCCTGCTGCAACTCCTGGACCATTGGTTTGCTCGGTGAAGCCCTGCTGCTGTGCTGAAATGCCAAATTCATATCGAAAGAGAAGCCCCTGCAAGGACGACTTCTCCCCTTGAGTTGGTGGGACCAATCAACTCTACGGTAAGCCACCTGGACATTCTCTAGGAGCTGGTTCATTTTCCACAGAGTTGCTGCTGGAAACCGAAATACATGGGAGAGGAACACCAGATTGTGTGCGTTGCTTTTAAGTTGGCTAAGAGCTCCAGAAAGATCCTTCGGACTCCCAGGAAGCAGGACTGACTGAGCCCGAGCCCCATCAACAGAGTACGGGACTCCAGAAGCAAGGATAGTCCATCTCGACAGCCAGAAACAGCAGTGTTGCTATTTGTGGTAGTCACGAGGAGCTGAAACACTGAAGTGCCACTTGTTGGAAAGATTGCCGGTTGCGAGCAGTGACCATCCCATTGCAGTGCAGGAGTCCCCCAACGTCCTCCCTCTTGTCCCCACGACTCAGGCCCAGGAGAAGTAAGATCTGCAGAGCTGCACAGGAACAGAAGTCATCTGCTGCACTTTTTCTTCAATACAAAGGTACTGTAAGGTCTGAGAGAACTTACCTATTATTGTAGAGTTGCTTGCATCTTCTACTTCTGACACGTCTAACCAGCTTGTGGCCCTACATTTGATTCTACTTTTCTTCAAAGACTTCTAAAACAGACTTTTGCCCGTTGACTTTGGCTTGACCTGTTATACCTAATGATTCTGCTTAGTGGATCCGAAAGTATTTGCCTGCTTAAGAATATTTGTGGTCCCTTATTTGTTCTAATAACCTTTTCCTTCAACCAATTTCTAAATGTATTCTAAATGCAACAGTAAGATATTAATGTCCCCAGCACCCTAGCTATTGAAGTCAACGGAGGGTGTAGGTTGTGACTGTGGGCCATCCCAAAAAGTGACTTTGCTGAATTAGAAACTAAGAGTGTACAATTTTGAAGTGTATTAGTGTGTTGCTTTTATATTGCTCCCTTCTGAAGAAGGCATATTCTAACTGACTGATCAATACATTAATAATTGTGTATTCAAACAACCTTGTGTTTAAGTATTTATTTGAACACCAGTCACTGTGAATCGCTGTGTAACTCCCTACAGCTCACATTGAGCCCTCTTGAGATAAGCCTGGCTGCTCAACCACACTACCAAATTGTGTAGTACAGACGTATACCAAAGGTTGGGTTCCTATTGCCAGAAGGTCATGGTTATTGTAGTGCACCCAAAGGGTACATTCAATCTTGCCTAAAACTGGTAAATACCAGCACGGCTGTCACTGGAGTCATTTTTTTCCAGCGCCCGGCAATGAGGACTTACCGGGGCATTACGGCCCCAGCGGTCCCGGTAATTGCCCGTTGCCAGTCGGCAGAAACAATTACTCCCCATTCCCATTCGAGTCCCATTGGAATAAAAGGGAATGGGAAGGACGGATGCACCGGCACCATTCATGAATGGTGCCGGTGCATCCGTCAAGGTCTGTGAATGGGTGCCGTTTCGCCCACCAGGTCAGTCCTGGCGAGCTGAAATGCACCCGCTCGCAGAGCTCGTAGTTTGCCGGTCCTATGGACTTCATAAATATCGACTTATGTCGATGTACCACTAATTGTAATCGGGCGGTAATTCTGCCAGACCAAGTGGCGGTAACCGTAAATCTACTTGGTGGTATTCCAATGGATTTACCACCAGAATACCACCAAACTGTGATGACCGCAAAGTCCTTTGTTTATAGCTGATGCTCAAATACAATACTTTATATTTGTGTAATTGTTTTTTTGATTCTATATTCAAATGAAAGATTTCTGACTATTAAAATATCTTATTTGTGATTTTATACCCTGGTATTTTTCAGAATTATAACATAATTCTTTTTTTATTCGTTTTCAATGTCTCACTGGATGAAGAGGACACACATATATCTGCATTTTGTTTCAGAAGGTTTAACTCATTTGAGTGCAAATGTGGAATTACCATTTCTTCTCTGAACTTTTAAACCATTGGTTTCATAAAAAATATCAGAAAGTAAAGGATATAACAGGAATTCCTAGCTATTCCTCATTGATATAGTTATAATATTGCAATTGTATTCTTTAATAGTACCTCTCGCAGTGGCATACAGTGCTCTCAAAGGGTTAAAATTTATATCTTCAGACCCTGGAATTATCATGAATCCATATGTATACTTCCAAGAGAGCAGAAGAAATGTCTTAGCTGTGTTGATTGCAACAATAGGTTAGGTTTCCTTAATCTTCCAATCTTAATCAATTATTGAGAACATTACATTTATTTGAAAATGGAGGTATGTATTAGATGTATACATACAGAGGTATCTCATCCCACTTAGCCTTCCGCAAGGAAATTAAAACACACCTGTTCACATGAATCTCCGTCAGGTTTCACTTCCTCTCTTCCAAGTAACTTGCCATGTATATACTATGCCACCCATGTTCATGTAACCTGCTCTAACATTGCTACGCCTCATGTAAGCAATGCCGTAACCTGTAACCAAGCCACACTGATGTAGCAGTGACCGTGATGTAACTCTCCTCCAAGTAACTTGTCATGTGCACACTATGCCACCCATGTTCATATAACCTGCTCTAATATTGCTCCGCCTCATGTAACCGGTAAGCAATGCTGCAACCTGTAACTAAGCCACTCTGATGTAACAGCGCCTTGATGACCTTGGGCTGCCAGTTTGCTTCATAAATACACATTTTTAAATAAATAAATATAATCCTTTCTGATCTTGATTTATTATATCCCCAATTCATGAATGTGATCACATGGCAAGAATGTTGGTAATTATGATGATTGCTGTTCACTAACAATGTGGGGTCCTACCTTTGTTTTAATATCAAAATTATATTGGCTTCTTCTTTTAATGGAGGAATTTGTTGATGATGCGGAATGTTACTGAATAGTGTGAATATGGGTTTAATTGGCAACACTTCCCAAACTCTGTGCACATAACATATGGTCCCTAGACCTTCCCTCGAGCTGTTTTTCTTAACATATATAATGTCATTACCGGCATGCCGCTACGCTTGTGCACGCAAACTCGTAATGGGCCACTGTTAGCAGCCTCTTTCCTACACAGACACGGTATTTGCTCCATGCTGGTAAAAACAGTTGTTTACCTCCAACCTCGTAATGAGGCCCTATGTCTCTAAAGCAGAACTGGGAGCTTTGCTTCTAGCCTCTGCTCAAGAGGAGGAGAGTGAACCACCACCTGATCTCCTCAGGGGACAATCTTTAGATGGAAAGATAGACTGAGTTCATCTCTCTTTTGATCTGACACTGGAACAACAGGAGGAGTGCAAAGCTCTGTTAAATCAGTTTGCCCCTCTGTTTTCTCTTTCACCAGGCTTGGCCCCTTGGGGCCAGCATGTGATTCTCACCGATGACTGTTTACCTGTTAAAAGCAGAGGTTACAGAATGTCAGACCATGTAAGAAGCCACATAAAGGAAGAGGTCCACAAGATGCTTGATCTCAGGGTCATAGAGTCATCTACAAGTCCATGGTCTAGTCCAGTTGTGCTAGTTCCAAAGGCAGGATCCAAAGAGTTGAGATTATGTGTGGACTATAGAGCTCTTAATGCAGTTGCCACGATTGATGCCCATCCTTTACCTAGAACAGATGAGCTGGTAGACAAACATGGTTCAGCCAAGTACCTCAGTACATTTGACCAAACATCAGGCTATTGACAAATAGCTCTGACAGACCATGCAAAGGAGAAAACTGCATTTTCAACCCCAGGAGGCCTCTATGAGTTTAAGGTTATGCTTTTTGGACTAAAGAATGCAACTGCTACATTCCAAAGGATGGCGAATCATGTTCTGAATGGGATGGATCACATCGGCATAGCATACTTGGATGACATTGAAGTGTTCAGCCCTACTTGGAAGGAAAACATTGACCACTTAGGAAATGTACCACAGGCTCTTGAGCAGGCCAATCTGACCATAAAGGCAAGTAAATGTCAAATTGGACAGAGTAAAGTGGTATACCTTGGACATGAGGTAGGAGGAGGTGAAATAAGGCCATTGTCTAGCAAAGTACAAGCTGTACAAGACTATGCCACCCCTACTACTCAAACACAGGTGAGAACCTTTCTAGCTCTCACAGGATACTACAGGAACTTCATTGAGAACTATGGGACCATAGCTTCTCCCTTGAATGTGATCTCATCATCCAAATTCCCCAAGAAGGTCAGGTGGAATGAAGAGTGCAGGCATTTGAAGGATTTAAGCAAGCTCTTTGTCAAACTCCAGTCTTAAGAGCTCCTGACTACAACCAATTCTTTATTGTACAGACAGATGCTTCCAATACAGGTATAGGTGCAGTTCTGAGTCAGCTGGATGAGAAAGGCAGGGAACACCCAATCTGCTTCATCAGTAGAAATCTGAAGGAACCTGAGTCAAGGTGGGCAACCATGGAACATGAATGTTTTGCCATTGTGTGCTCTTTGAAGAAGTTTAGACCATACTTGGACGGATTTACTTTTGTGATTCAAACAGACCACCAACCCTTGAGATGGTTAATGCAGATGAAGGGGGAAAATCCTAAATTGTTAAAATGGTCAATCAGCCTACAGGGGTTTGATTTTACCATTCAACACAGGTCAGGGTGTACTCACCAAAATGCTGATGGTCTCTCCAGAAAGTATGACCGACTGGAGTAAGGAGATTCATTCACGGGGTGGATTAAATCCTCCTGCCACTTAGTCTGGGGGGACGAGTGTTATGGACAATTCTCAGAAATGTGCTAATTCCATCCACGTTTGAGACCCTCAGCAACTTTGCTGGAGTTTGAGGACTTGATGTTTTAACCTGGAGAGAGTGAGACCCTTTTTTCACACACTCTCATGTATTTTAATGTGATTTTTGAAAACGGTGTTTATTTTTGTTGTGGAGTCTGACAAACTCCATAGGCATCATCTTCTACATTGTGTCACATAGCACCATCAGTACAGTGGCACAGGGAAGTCTTTCAGATGTCCAAAAGGTTTAAATACGTTCTCTGGGATAAACTACTGTTTCCCAGAGCAGTAAAGTGAAATTGACTTTACTTACATTTGTACTTAGTATCCCCTTTGTATAGTTTCTCATGTAACATTTTTATGTTACCCTTCCCTCGATGAACGGCTGGTGGCAGTGGTTTACTTTTAACTACTGTGGTGTGCATTTACCACAGGCTGCGTTCGCAGCTGCAGTAAAGCACCCAAAGGTGCCATTTTTGTCAAAATGGCCCTGGTCTTCTTTTTTAGCCATTTCTTTATAGAAAGGTCCTTCTTGAGATTTACTCTGCACGCCCAACCAGGTTTGGTTCCCTTGTTCACTTTGCCTTTGGCAGGATTCACGAGTGAAGCCCACCTCTGGCTCCAGGGTGTCTGGGGTGGGCAGGAAGTGAGGGAGGTACCCAGAACTCCCTATGCATATTCTCCTAGGAGACCCAAATGCACTCTGGGGTGATTGGTCGGCTGACTGTCCAGCAAGGACAGCCACCCTGCTGAGTGTCTGACAGCTAGGCTAGAATGAATGGGACAGAACTGAATAAAAGGTGAGACGTCTGGCTTGGAAAGCAGAGTCATTCACTGGATGAAGGAATCGAAGAAGAACTTGAAGAGGATGCCTGCTGCAACTCCTGGACCATTGGTTTGCTCGGTGAAGCCCTGCTGCTGTGCTGAAATGCCAAATTCATATCGAAAGAGAAGCCCCTGCAAGGACGACTTCTCCCCTTGAGTTGGTGGGACCAATCAACTCTACGGTAAGCCACCTGGACATTCTCTAGGAGCTGGTTCATTTTCCACAGAGTTGCTGCTGGAAACCGAAATACATGGGAGAGGAACACCAGATTGTGTGCGTTGCTTTTAAGTTGGCTAAGAGCTCCAGAAAGATCCTTCGGACTCCCAGGAAGCAGGACTGACTGAGCCCGAGCCCCATCAACAGAGTACGGGACTCCAGAAGCAAGGATAGTCCATCTCGACAGCCAGAAACAGCAGTGTTGCTATTTGTGGTAGTCACGAGGAGCTGAAACACTGAAGTGCCACTTGTTGGAAAGATTGCCGGTTGCGAGCAGTGACCATCCCATTGCAGTGCAGGAGTCCCCCAACGTCCTCCCTCTTGTCCCCACGACTCAGGCCCAGGAGCAGTAAGATCTGCAGAGCTGCACAGGAACAGAAGTCATCTGCTGCACTTTTACTTCAATACAAAGGTACTGTAAGGTCTGAGAGAACTTACCTATTATTGTAGAGTTGCTTGCATCTTCTACTTCTGACACGTCTAACCAGCTTGTGGCCCTACATTTGATTCTACTTTTCTTCAAAGACTTCTAAAACAGACTTTTGCCCGTTGACTTTGGCTTGACCTGTTATACCTAATGATTCTGCTTAGTGGATCCGAAAGTATTTGCCTGCTTAAGAATATTTGTGGTCCCTTATTTGTTCTAATAACCTTTTCCTTCAACCAATTTCTAAATGTATTCTAAATGCAACAGTAAGATATTAATGTCCCCAGCACCCTAGCTATTGAAGTCAACGGAGGGTGTAGGTTGTGACTGTGGGCCATCCCAAAAAGTGACTTTGCTGAATTAGAAACTAAGAGTGTACAATTTTGAAGTGTATTAGTGTGTTGCTTTTATATTGCTCCCTTCTGAAGAAGGCATATTCTAACTGACTGATCAATACATTAATAATTGTGTATTCAAACAACCTTGTGTTTAAGTATTTATTTGAATACCAGTCACTGTGAATCGCTGTGTAACTCCCCTACAGCTCACATTGAGCCCTCTTGAGATAAGCCTGGCTGCTCAACCACACTACCAAATTGTGTAGTACAGACGTATACCAAAGGTTGGGTTCCTATTGCCAGAAGGTCATGGTTATTGTAGTGCACCCAAAGGGTACATTCAATCTTGCCTAAAACTGGTAAATACCAGCACGGCTGTCACTGGAGTCATTTTTTTCCAGCGCCCGGCAATGAGGACTTACCGGGGCATTACGGCCCCAGCGGTCCCGGTAATTGCCCGTTGCCAGTCGGCAGAAACAATTACTCCCCATTCCCATTCGAGTCCCATTGGAATAAAAGGGAATGGGAAGGACGGATGCACCGGCACTATTCATCAATGGTGCCGGTGCATCCGTCAAGGTCTGTGAATGGGTGCCGTTCCGCCCACCAGGTCAGTCCTGGCGAGCTGAAATGCACCCGCTCGCAGAGCTCGTAGTTTGCCGGTCCTATGGACTTCATAAATATCGACTTATGTCGATGTACCACTAATTGTAATCGGGCGGTAATTCTGCCAGACCAAGTGGCGGTAACCGTAAATCTACTTGGTGGTATTCCAATGTATTTACCACCAGAATACCACCAAACTGTGATGACCGCAAAGTCCTTTGTTTATAGCTGATGCTCAAATACAATACTTTATATTTGTGTAATTGTTTTTTTGATTCTATATTCAAATGAAAGATTTCTGACTATTAAAATATCTTATTTGTGATTTTATACACTGGTATTTTTCAGAATTCTAACATAATTCTTTTTTTATTCGTTTTCAATGTCTCACTGGATGAAGAGGACACACATATATCTGCATTTTGTTTCAGAAGGTTTAACTCATTTGAGTGCAAATGTGGAATTACCATTTCTTCTCTGAACTTTTAAACCATTGGTTTCATAAAAAATATCAGAAAGTAAAGGATATAACAGGAATTCCTAGCTATTACTCATTGATATAGTTATAATATTGCAATTGTATTCTTTAATAGTACCTCTCGCAGTGGCATACAGTGCTCTCAAAGGGTTAAAATGTATATCTTCAGACCCTGGAATTATCATGAATCCATATGTATACTTCCAAGAGAGCAGAAGAAATGTCTTAGCTGTGTTGATTGCAACAATAGGTTAGGTTTCCTTAATCTTCCAATCTTAATCAATTATTGAGAACATTACATTTATTTGAAAATGGAGGTATGTATTAGATGTATACATACAGAGGTATCTCATCCCACTTAGCCTTCCGCAAGGAAATTAAAACACACCTGTTCACATGAATCTCCGTCAGGTTTCACTTCCTCTCTTCCAAGTAACTTGCCATGTATATACTATGCCACCCATGTTCATGTAACCTGCTCTAACATTGCTACGCCTCATGTAAGCAATGCCGTAACCTGTAACCAAGCCACACTGATGTAGCAGTGACCGTGATGTAACTCTCCTCCAAGTAACTTGTCATGTGCACACTATGCCACCCATGTTCATATAACCTGCTCTAATATTGCTCCGCCTCATGTAACCGGTAAGCAATGCTGCAACCTGTAACTAAGCCACTCTGATGTAACAGCGCCTTGATGACCTTGGGCTGCCAGTTTGCTTCATAAATACACATTTTTAAATAAATAAATATAATCCTTTCTGATCTTGATTTATTATATCCCCAATTCATGAATGTGATCACATGGCAAGAATGTTGGTAATTATGATGATTGCTGTTCACTAACAATGTGGGGTCCTACCTTTGTTTTAATATCAAAATTATATTGGCTTCTTCTTTTAATGGAGGAATTTGTTGATGATGCGGAATGTTACTGAATAGTGTGAATATGGGTTTAATTGGCAACACTTCCCAAACTCTGTGCACATAACATATGGTCCCTAGACCTTCCCTCGAGCTGTTTTTCTTAACATATATTTAATTTTGTTTGAATTTTTGTCTGCTGCTTGCCCTATTGAAACGGTCTCTGAGCGCCGTAAAATATTCAAAGTAGAGGTAAAAAAGAAATGTACCGAAACTTTCAGAGCAAGATAAGCATAGACAGAGGTTGGCAGGGGAGGTGGTCTGTGTTGTAGGCATTGTTGGAAAGTGTTGATGGAGGAGGCAGTGCCGATTTAGACTGGTAGAGTATTCCAGGCTCTGGGTAACCCATATTTTAATGTTTTTTATTGTGTTCTGGTTTAGTTTGCAGAGTGGAATGAGTAGGAGATTTTGGTTGGCTTGCCTAGTGTTTGTGTGGGTGAGGGGTTTCAGCTTGTTGTGTAGGCAGAATGGGGTTTAAGGGTCGATGGCTTTGCATACAATGCAGAGTTCTTTAAAAGCAATTATCTAGGGTGCCAGGAGTTAGAGAAGCTGGGAGAGATCTCTGCTGTTGTATGAATGTTTAAGTAGGTGTCGGATAATTCTTGCTGTTTCATGCTGAATGGCTTGCAGTGTGGTGAGGATGCTAATGGAAAGTCCCTTGAGGAAAGTATTTCATTAGTCCTGCTTGGATATAACCAGTGCTTGGAGTTCAGTGAAGAAGTTGATACTAGGAAGAATATGCCTTACCTTGGGAAGAGGTGTTGTTTTATGTTGTATTTGGAATATGAAGGATAGGTAATGATCAATGGTGAAGTCTAGGGATTTGACAGGTGTGTAAAGCTTGATATGTGTGGTTTGTCCAGGTAAGTTATTTAATCCTGGGTAGATGATCAGGTATTCCGTTTTGGATAATTTGACTTTTCAGAAGAGGATGGCCATCCAGGTGATGATTTCGAAAAGACAGTTTTTCAGGGAGTGGATTTGTGAGAGGGATGAGATTTGGTAGTACATTTGTATGCTGTCTGTATATTGGGAAAAATTGATGTTGTCCTTGTTTAGGGTCTGTCCAAGGTATTCAACATATAACTTGAAGATGAGAGGAGTTAGGGGGATCCTTGTGGAATCCCATACTTGAACTTGACCAGGGCAGGGTTGATTTGATAGGGGGCCATAGAGACATTTGTCTTTTCAGTGAGGAAGCATGTCAACATGTTGAGAACAGTGCCTGAGAGTTTCAGCCTTTGAGATAGAATATTTAGAAAAAAGTAAGTGACAGTGTATAAGGGTGAAGAGAGGCCCAGGAGTACAAGGATGGCTGTGTTTCCTTTGTCAGTGATGTGGAGGTTATCCAGGATGTAAAGTGTTGCAGTCTCAGTGCTCAGGCTGGGTCAAAGGCCTGATTGGAAGGCTTTGGGAGGTTGCTTGTGGTAGTATGCTGTTGGATAGGGCTTGTCTTCTATGATTCTGGTGAGGTATGGCATATAGTGATGCAATGGTAGATTATGGGGCTTTGAGTTAAAGGATGGTTTCTTGAGAATGACGAGATTTGAGTGCAGGGGAATTGTACCATGTGAGAGACTGTATATGATGATGCTGACCCAGTGCAGAGCCAGGTTAGTGTTGTAGTTGGACGTGGCTTGAGGTTGGCATGTGTCATTCAGGAAGTTTGCTGGGTTTTTTGGGGCTGTGAGGTTGATGAGGGTGTCCTGGTTGATGGGGTGGAATTTGCCCTATGTTCTGCAAGGTTTGGGAATAGGGGTTGGAAGCGAGAAAGCAGAGAAGAGTTCTGGTCTGATGTTGGGTATTTTATAGTTGAAGTAGTTCCTGAGGGAGTTGCATTCTGTGGTTGATGAGGGTGTGGTAGGTGTTTTCTTGGTGGATGGGTATCAGTTCTTTTCCAGGTTATTTCAGGTATATGGCTTCCTATTTAGTGTAGAGGTGGGAATTCTTAAACCATGGATTGTGTTGGGTGGGAGATGTCTGTGTTTTGATGGTTTTTATTGTCAAGTACTTGGTTGTTTGTGGTCTTATAATTTCTGAGGAATATGGTAGGGTAGGTGAGAGGAGGAGAGGGTGATATAAGTGGTGCTAGGACTGTGTCTGGATTGTGATTAAATTATCTAGCTAGGGAACCAAAGGTGATGTGCGGCAGGGTCGGTGATGTTGTGTGGTGGAGTAAGCTTGAAAGGGAATGCAAATTGGTCAGACCACGATACCCAGATTTGATTTAGCACAGAGGTGAGATGTTTGCTTGAAATTAGACAGTCAAGGGTTTCACCCGATTTGTGTATGTGGAAGGTGATGTGTTTGTTGAGTTCATTGGGGGTGTGTAGAGTGAGGAATCTGTTAAGTATGTGGTTGATGTCTGGATGGCAAGTACCTTGGTTAAAATCAACAAGGTAGACGCTGGTGGAGGGGGAGCAGTCATTGTTAGTAGAGATGTCAGACCATACACTGTGGACGTGGGAAATGTGTACTGGGGGCACCACATGAAGTGAATACATGTGTGCTTTGAAGTATCTGTGTGATGCTGGAAATGTGTTTGGAGGGACAAGGCTTCCTCATCCTTGTCCTACCACTTCTCTGGATATGATTTCCATGTGTTTTCTGCACAGGAGTCCAGTGGGACTTCATCCTCACTCTTTGGTGAACAGTACCCATTGGATACCCATAGGGCACCCATCTGCACGGGTACCCCCTTGAACCCTTAGTGTATGTGTTTGGGCACATGCCTGTTGACCACTGAGCAGGGTATGGGTTGGTTCCAGCTACATGCTTACTTGGCAGTGGCTCTGGGTATGCTCCATTTTAGGGAAACTACAGGTCCTGCCACAGAAATCAATGGATTCCTACACAAAGGCAAGATGGCCACTGTAGCCTCTTGGTTTCTCAAAGTCCTGAGAAGCCCTGGTTCTGTTCTCTTCCCCTGAGTGGCTGTTAGATGGAAGGACCATATATGATTATGAGGCTTCCACCTGCCAGACTGGCTGGAGGATTGCCTGGTACTGTTTGTTGCTGGTACACCCTTGGGGTCGGACCTGTATCAATGAAGTATGCAGTCAAATCAAATGCTGTGTTGTGGCTATCTGGTTTTGGTTGTGTGACACAATGCCCAGATTAGCTGACTGAAACTGGAGTGAATGCAGTGTAGTGCTCTGAAAGGCTGGGGAGGCACCCCCAGTCCAAATCCTGTTTTGTCGGTGTCTGGTTTTGGTTGAACTTCCTGAATACCTGTAAACCTGAGTTGGCGTTGCCTGCATGAATGCATGAATGTGTGATAGGCTGGCTGAGCCAGGCTCAGCCTGAGTGGATAGGAAGTGTTTTGTATAACAAGGGACCTCACACTCACCTCTTTGCCAGAGTCTGAAGCAAGAAACCTGAAACAAGAAGCTGAAGTCATCTTAAGCTTGTATCCTGGGTCCAGCTGAAGAAAGAACTCTGCTGTTGCATCTCCTCATCAAATCCAAAGGCTGCGTTGCTGTCTCAAGGACTGAAACAGGGAGGACCTGGATAGGCAACCTCTTCCCATACCTACGAGGTGACATTGTGCAACTGCTGCTCTTCACCGAATGTGTCCTGGGAGCAAGTCATGTGTCCCTGCCGTCGGGCGAAGGGACCTTCATGGGTCCAGAAGAGGAGTGCCTGGATATCTTGAAACCAAGAAGTCCATTTGTGTCACCAAGGGTCTGGAGGAGTGTTGTGACTTCTGGAAGCCAGGCTGCTGATTATTGCCCAGAAAAGGGGTACCTGGGCATAGTGCTGTCCAACATTCAGAGGTGCAAAAGTTCTGAGTAAATGAAGAAAACTTCAAGGGGCTTTGCAGCCACGACATCTGCCCACTCTTCCATGCCGGAGAAGATCCAGGGTCACTGCCTGCAGAGGAGTGCCAACAAGTGGGTTTCCCAACATCAATCCATGAGGAAAGTGTCCCGAGCATCCAGACTTGGTTAGGGTCTGCAGTCCAGTCCAGTGCTTGATTCCAAGTCATCAGAAGCCACCCTGTAACTTGTGCTGTGGCTGCAGCACCAAAGAACCAAAAGGCAGCCAAACAAGAAATACTAAAACCGACACTTGATACTGCCACTACAACCATTGCCACTGAAAGTCACTGATGACCACCAAAGGATGTATCTTCTTAATCCAAACTGTGTCGAGATCCACAGCAAGTTTCATCTTCTTGGGACATCCAGAGCCAGGAAAGCAACCCGACAACAGAGACCACCGTGATATGGCTGCATTGCTGCCTTTCCAACCCTGCTTGGTCCCCCTCTTCTGTTCAACACCAACATCACAGTGACTCCTTCTTTTACAGGGGGTCCATTCTTGATTGGTCTTGTTGCGTAAAGTCAAGAAGCTCCACCACTTTGCCTGCCAAGGCGCCAATAGTACTTTGAAGTGCAAGAGCATCTCCCATCCTCAGACTATTACTGAACATGTTTGGACTGGGCTGTAATATACAACATAAAGTTCATTTTAACGTTGCCTTACAGGTTGCCCAAGTTGGGGGATCCTCACAAAGCAATGCCTTTTTGGTCTAAAGATAGCATTCTGCCAATATTCTGAATAGTGCATGCCTTTCTACAATAATGACTATGAAGTTAAAACATTAATACTTCTTATGCTTTTTAATAACTTTCGGCAGTTGGTGCATTTTTACTGAAACTATGTTTTATGTGGTACCACATAAAGTTGTATATATTATTGCCATTATTAGAATAGTGTTGCTTGAGTATGCAGTCTGTTATTTATTGGTAAACTATTACTTGGAGTTTATTTTACTTAAGGAACTGGGTTAGAACATAACATAGTGTGTGGACATTCCTTTGTGGAGAGCATGTGGACTCACTGAACCTAATAACCATCCTCCCTCACCTCCCTTTGAGTCTCAGCCTTGGTTGCTCGTACATAGCTAGCATTAGAGAACCTTGGCTGGGGAGCTCTGTGCCTCTACCCCCACTATATAGTGGGCAGAAGTACATATACTCCCCTCCAGTCATTACAATGTGTATGGTGGATGGGGCTGCTAGTTGTGAGTGAATCTTTGTCAATGATGGCTATTCCACCACCTGTTTGTGGGCTTGGGTCTACTTGACCTAAAATATTTGACCTAATCACATTTGATAAAATGTATTTGACCTTTTTCTTCATTCTAAAATCCCTTCCCCTCAACCTAATCTATACCCTTACCCACCCCCATATTTAGATTTAATTAAATTTGACCGAAAAAAGAAGTCAACACATGTTGATCAAATGTTTCGATCAATTATGCTAATACCGTTTTTTGTGTGGTCACTACCTGGGTTTTATGATGTAGTGAGAGGAGAGCATTTCAGATATGATACGAGTGTGCTAATGTTTGAGCAATGCCTCTTTGAGAAAGATCGTGTCAAGGGTATGATATGATATGATTGGTTATTTATAATGCACTTAATACCAAGAGGTTTCTAAGCGCGGACCCGGGGATCGAATCTGTGTTGCTCTGTGTCATCTTGCTTTCAAGGTGAACACGTTGCCCCTGAGCTATCCTCCCCAGACTGAGGGTGTGTGGTTATAGGTGAGGAGAATGCAAGTGTATGTAAATAGTTGTCTCTGAGAGGTTCTGTGATGGAGTTTGGTTTGTAATGTGTTTGTTGATGTGTGCTTTGTTTGTGGCATGTATCTGCTACCCGATGGCACACTTTGGGCTAAGAAGGAGTAAAATGTGATATAGAGAAAGATATGTATTCCTACTCATAGCTTTGTCTGTCTGTGCTCTGAATGCTGGGTGATTTGATGCCCAGAGGAAAATGCTAAAATAACCACAGTGACCTATAAGTAGTTCAACAAGAAAAATATATAAATGATGAATAATAAGGCACCCTATTTTCACTGGCACTGATGTAGCAGAGAAACACATACTTCTAGTAAGGTATTTTTGCTCCAAGGCCCCAGGGCCTGATGGCATAGCGATGCCAACCCTTAAAATGCATCAAGAAAGATGGTCAGTAATTTTGCACCATATATACTGTAAAATATATAGAACTGGGAAAATACCTAATTCCTCGAAACAGTCCATCATTTTTTACGGTCTTTAAAAAAGCGGACTGTTTGAATCACGAATATTATAGACCTCTGGCAATAATGGATTCAGCAGGAGAGATTTATGCGAAAATTATACTGACGGAAATAAATAAATGGCTGAAGAGAAATAAACTGTTACATGATAAACAGGCAGGTTTTATATCTGGAGTTGGAACAGCTCCTAACTTACACATACTACAAGCATTGAAACATCAAACAATAGCTAAGCAAACTGTCATATATGCCATTTGTAGACTACAAACAAGCCTTTGACAGGGTATCTAGACCATTGTTTTGGAACAAATTACAATTAGCACTGTGTCTGGTGTATTTGCTTAATGCAATTCAAACATTGTATACAGGAACAGCTGTTACAGTCAAATTGACTAGGGAAGGATTATTAACTCAAGCCATAAAAAACAATGTTGGATTGAAACACGGATGCTTGCTAGCATCTACTCTATTTAACATTTATATACGAGATATACCCACATATCTAAATAAAATAAGATCCATTCCACCTAGACTTAACCTGAATAGCGTTAAATATTTATTATACACAGATGATCTACTGATCATAGACCAAACTTTGATAGGGTTAAGTTGTATGCTCCATGCACTGCAAAAGCATGCAAAGACTAATAGCCTCCAAATTAACTCGACCAAATCAAACATTGTTATAATTAAGAATGAGCAAGCTTTCAAAAACAAACTAGGAAAGAAATGGCATATTGTGGGAGAAATTATCAAAACTATTAGACAGTGCAAATATCTTGGAGTGAACATTAGTGATAACAAGGCCAAGGTGCCGATCAAAAAGGAACTCAAAAGTAAGATGCTTATGCTTCGCTCACAAATAAAACTAATCCAACAAAAATATGGGGAATCTTCGAACAAAGCTATCATCACATATTACAGACAAAAAGTAATTCTGATCATTACATACAGATCCTCCAGTAAGACGACCAGTATTCAACCGAATTGGCTGTTTCTGGAGGGTCTATATTGGAAGCCACTTTTGAATCTACCAAAAAGCTTCCTGATGTCGGTAATACGTTAAACATTAGGTTTCACTTCTCTTGAAAACTGGAGTTCAGTATTGTTATATCTGAAATGTAAAATGGAGGACTGATACAAAAACACGGTGATCGATATCATATCTCAGTCTTTTGATGACGAAGGATCTGATATGATAAAAATGTGGAAAAATAAATGTAGAGAACAAATGGCAGAAGCAGGAATTAGTGAAATTCTGCTAAAAGAAAACCCTGTGAGAGCTAAAAAGAAGTTCTGGATGTACGATTGGAGGTATAAATGTTTCAAAAATGGGCATTTCCCCCCAAAAAAACCTTAGATCCCTAAATATATGGAAAAACACTTGAATATTCAATACCGTTTGGAGATGATGAGATTCAGATTTAATTTAGTTCCAACTGGAGCAGTTCAGGCAGGTTGGGATGCAGATAAGAAGGGAACCATTACTTGTAAGTGTTGTAAAAATGATAAAGGACTTGAAACGGTAAAGTACTTGATGTAGGAATGCAAAAAGGTCAGTAAATTAAGGCGTGCATTTTTTGCTAAATATTTCATGGACCAGATTTAAATTGATCAAGATACTATGTGGGCTACAATGTGTGATGCGCAACGGATATCCCTGAAAATAGCTATGTTTGACTATTTGGAAAAATAAGAATCCTCGAAACATCAAAGATCTACCAGGTTTAATATTAATAGGCAGAAGACCCTTACAAATTAATGCAAACTCCAACAGCATTACAAATGAAATGTCTATGCTAATAAATATAGATCTGTGAGATGTATACTAATGAGGATGCTGCATCGCATTGTATAACCATTGCAAATTGTGTAAATAAGCAAATTGTGTAAACTCATATGTGTGTATATTTGGATTTTATAGTGATTTTATTGAAATTAATGAAATGTGTATATTTGTAAAGTTGATATATTGAAACGAATGAAGTTTGTTTATTTCAACAAAATACAATAATATATATTTTTTTAAGTAAGGAGCTGCATGAAGTGTTGTGACAGGGATATTAAAGCTGCACAATGTTGACTTTGAAGTCAGGGTTAAAGTCTGACCCTATCTGAAACAAGAACAAAAAACAATTAAGTCTGTCTCAGCCCAAGTGTGGGTTTAAAAAGACCTGCACTTATGTTCTGGGCGCTTCCAAGCTGCAAGATGGTGTCCTTTAAGGGGTGTGGTTAAAATCTAACCCTTGCTGAAACACGATCAAAGAGAAAATGGAGTACAGGCACAGGCTTAAAAAGCCTCATAGCAAAGGCTTTTGGGGGGCTTTCAAACTGTGAGACAAAGGGCGTGTTAAAATATTACTACCTTCAACAAGAACACAGAGAAAATGAGGCCAATCTCTGTCCAGGAGTTGGTTTTAAAAAGGCATTCTTATTCATACAATCTGGGGACTTCTAAGGTGCAAAATGGTTGTTTTCAAGGAAGGGGCAGTTAAAATGTAACCCTACCTAAAACAACAATAAGTAGAAAATGAAGTCAGTGTCAGTAAAGGCAGGGGTTTAAAAAGGGCTACTGGTGCATGTCTTTCGAGGGGCTCATAAGCTGCAAGGTGGTGACTTTCAGAAGTGTGAGGGGTTAAAATGTAACCCTACCTGAAACAAAAACAAAGAGAAAATGTAGTTATTCTCAGTCCAGATTCAGATTCGATGGTGCTTCCAAGATTCAAAATGGTGGCTTCTAAAGGGCCCTAGGGCTAAAATCTCATTCTACCTAAAACAAGATAAAAGAGAAAATAAAGTCACTATCAATTTAAAGTCAGGATTAAAAAGATCTGCTAGCTTATGCATTTTGGGACTCTTCCAAGCTTCAAGATGGTGGCTTAAGGGGGAGTGCTTTGAAATGTTCATACATGAAACAAGAACAAAGAGAAAATGAAATCACTCTCAGTCCAGGCACAGGTCTAAAATGCCTGCTGGCACTTGCGTTTTTTGGTGCTTCCAAGCAACAAATTGCTGACCCTTGGAGTGGGGTATTTACCCTACCTGAAATAAGAACAAAGAGAAAATTAAATTGGTCTCAATGCAGGAGCGGGTTTAAAAAGGTTTGCTGATACGTGTGTTCTGGGGGTTTACAATTTGCTAGATGTTGAATTTCAAGAGGTTGAGGAAGGGAAAAATATAACCCTACCTAAAACAAGAACAACGAGCAAATGCAATCCCTCTCAGTCCAGGGGAAATATGTTTGTTGCTTCATGTATTTTAGGGGGCTTCCAAGGTGCAAGATGATGACTTTCACAGAGTGTGAGGGTTGAAATATAACCATACCTGAAACAAGAAAAGAGAGAACATGGAGTCCATTTCAGTCTAGGGTAAGGTTTGAAAGGCATGCGGGTACATGCCTTTCTGTGGCCTTCCAAGCAGCAAGATGATGGCTTTCAGGGGGGATCTAATCCTACTTGAAATAATAAGAAAGACAATGGGCCTCATTACGACCCAGGCGCTAATGGGTTAACAGTGCCGTAAAAGGCTGCGGCGCCATTAACCTATTAGCGCCTAATTACGAGGTTCCTTTGCGGAACCCGACCTTAACGGCTGGTGTAGACCAGCCGTTAAAGTAGGGGCCCGCAAAGGGACCTTGGTGCTAATTAGGGTGCCGCAATTTGCGGCACCGTACTTAGCGCCTTCCCCATTCCCATTGAGCCCTATGGGGCAAAAATGGGAATGGGGAAGGGCCATGGAGGAAGGGGGAATTACCGCCCCACCAACCTTGTAATGGGGTGGTAATTCCCCCTTTCTCCATGGCGGAGTCGGTAACTTACCGGCATGGACCATGGTGCTAATAGCACCATGGTCTTCCACCAGGGTCGTAATGAGGCCCAATGAAATTAGTCTCAATCCAGGGACAGGATTAAAACATCCTGGGCGTGAAGTGTGTCACTAAATATAACTGCAGTTGGCAACGTTTTTCCTGGGCATAGCTTTAAGCATCAGAGTTCTGTGCTAAAGACTATTGCCCCACCTACTCTGGGACTATATCCACTGGACACGTGCGCAAAGCACACATGTGAAGTGTAGCTAAGTATTGCTCTAGTATGCACAGTTTTCCTGGTAGTGGCTTTGAGCTTCAGAGTTGTGTGCATATAGCTACTGCCCCACCTACTGTACATATGGAAATATATCTACTTCACAGCAAGCAGAATGTCTAGCTAAAAGACTGTTGGCTTTTCAACCAGCTTGTCAGTTTTAATGATTTTAGCATCATTAACATACCTGGATGAAAACCAGAAGATTGAAAGAGGTGGAAAGCACCATTTATTATTTATATATATATATATATATTTTAAAGTACCTTTATCTCGCCTCAGGGTAGTGCACAGTGCCTTCAGCCAGGCAGCCCACTCTTCAATGTTGATGATGGTCGTCCTGACTGAAGGCACTGTCCTTTGTGGGGTGCGAGATAAAGGTACGTTTCGTTTCATTTTACAAAATAAATTAAAAAACATTAGCACCCGTGTAGTTATCTACATAGGTGCTAATGGTGATATGTCCCTTGGTGGCTCGGCCCACCCTGTAGGCAATGGCAGGTGGGCCCACCCTGTAGGTAATGCCCTGCCACCCTCGTTAAGGGACCTTCACTGTGCTCGAGCCTTAACTTGAGCGGTGGGCCGTTACCTACAGGGTGGGCACACCACCTCGGAGCATTTTGCCTCAGTGAAGATTGTGAAGGAGCCAAATAGAAAGGAAACTAATGATGAATGGTTAAGGCTCACTAAAACGCTGCAAAACACATCAAACAGCACTGGAATAAATCAACAATGTTAGTTTAATGGCTACCAGGATTTTTTCTTGGATGGAAATGCAGAGGTCACAATCATATGTCACTTAATGATGCACTATCATCCTTATTATCTAAAACTGGGTATTAGTGCGCCCGGTATTCTAAGTCGGATTGTTTACTTGTTGTAAAAATAATGGGAAATGCAAGAAAATATCAAAAGAGTTATTATTTATAAATGTATTCTGGAATCCTGCTGCATATTTACAGATGACAGCAATTCAGGATCTGACCTTTATTCTTGCACAGTGGTACATGGAAGTGAATGAGGATAACATAGTAATTGTTGGGGATTTTAACAACATGTGAATGCCCAACCAAGAGTTAATTCGTAGGACCAAGTAGTTATGTTTGGACAGGCGTTGTATTGGTAACCTTTCATGTTGCAAACTTTGGCATAGCATTTCGGAAAGTTGGGGCCTCCAACAGCTGGAAGCCATTGTGAAAGAGGATCGCTACTCTAGGACCTTGTAGCAAAGTGGAAATAGTCTTTCTCTGATTAACTGCGTTGGCATGTCCATTGATCTCTATGAGAATTGCTCCAATATGGAGATTCCTTTCAGAGAATGGTAAGAATGCTTTTCTTACATTTTCTTTGTGGTGTCAAGTAGTGCATTAAGAAAGAGCAGATCAATTGACCTTAATGATTCCCAATTATAGGGGGGATTTGAACAAGATGGCATTTTATGACTCTGGAAAAATGTACACATATACTAATCAACCTACGGAATCATCATTCTACAGATGAATTGAATGTTTTATTTAACAAAAACAACTTGAATACCAAAATGAAATCAATTGTGCAGTCAATTTCTAAAAAAGGCCCTGACAACTAAAGAACAAAAGAATAAGAAAGCATACAACAACCAGGTTGCCCGGAAGAAAACAAAGAAGCAATACCATCTGACAGCTTTATAACTTATGCATTAAGATGTTTTCCTGGTCTATCTAAGGTTTTTGTAATGCAAAAGTGTACAATCCTTTTGCATTGCAACAACTCTCTCAGACAGCTTCAACACTCTATGTACCACTAAGATAGTTAATTAATGTAGCAGTCGCTAAGTTCTAGGAACCCTCCTAAATGTTGGTATACTGTTAATAACTCTCAAAGGAAAAGCAGAGAGGCCTTACTCAATCCTACTGGAGATGATTCATGGGTATAATACTTCACAAAACTCACCAAACTCTAAAATGAGCCTTTGTTTAGCCAGCATTCTTCTACAGGGGAACAGAATTTTCGGATAACGGTCCTATAATAATTTTTTAGGAAGTTCTTGCCAATGAGGAACTGGCCTGGCACACGATCATGGGAAGTGAATTATTTTATCACTTACAGAGAATGAAATCAAGAAGAATACATATACAATTACCAGGCGGTGAGAGACCGACCTAAGTAAAAAGGTCTCACCCTATGACGCTAGGTTAAAACCACATCATGAGGATATCCATGAAACCGTAAAGAAATATCAGTAAATAGAAATGTTCCATCTTCCCCAAGTGACGGAACGAGATTCAGAATTTTGAGATATTACGAAGTGATAATCCCAGGATGGGTTAAGAATCCATATGACAAATTTGCCAAGACTTGGGCCTGTGGTGCTGGTCTAAGTGAGCCATGGGATGAGAGCATAGGAGACACAAGTCCAGCCAAAGTTATAGCTGGCTTACAGCAAGTGGCTGTAGAAAAAGGAAATGAGTGCTCAGATTTGGGAAAAACAGGTTGGGTTTTGTTGCATGCGTTTAGAAAGATGCATCAGCAAAATATAGAATTGCAGGCAAATGTCTTGAAATTAGAGAAGGAGTTGGCTGCGGAGAAACAGATTGTGTTAATTAAGCAGCTGCAGATGAAATTGTGTCATGATAAGGCAGACCAATATTAGGCGGTGGGCGAACGAGCTGCAGTGAAAGTTGCCCAATACAAATATAGGAAAAGGAGTGTAGGAGTGAATTCTCGAAAGGTATCAACTGTTTGACAGGATGAGTTCATGGAGTGGTTCAGACAGGGAGACACTGCCTAAGCCAGAACCTGACAAGAAGGAGGTGACTGCTATACTGGTCATGCGCAGAAGAGCAGGGCCACATCCTCAAAATCCGGCAGGTGGGTTGGTAGATTTAACCACGCTGGAGGATTTTACTCAGCAAGATGTTGGGGAGATTATCAGTCGATTGAGACAGAAGGCGGGTGAGCCTCTGTTAACATGGATGGTGGGACTATTTAACAGAGGGGCAGCAGGCCTTCACATGGATCCAACAGTACCCCATGATTTTTGCCATTGTCTCAGGAAACAAATATACAGGAGGTCTTGCAAGCAGGGCTGCCTCCTGCTGATGCCCAGGGGTGAGAAACAACACTTTCCTAGTTACAGTTAGCAGCTAAGGGATGTAATCACAAATTTCTGATTACTTCCAATTGGCCCAGTGAGGAGAAGAGATGGTCTACATTGAGAGAGGCCATTCAGAGACTTAGAGAGCATGCTATGAAGAATGCAATTCATATTGATGATCCAAAACATATGGCGCTATCCATTTTGGCACAGAATTCGATCATTTTAACAGCCCCGTCTGCATACAAAAATGTCATCATGAAACTGCTGGTGCGAATTGCAGCCAAATTAATGGATGAAGTGGTAGATGCCATCCGACAGTTAGTAGACATGGGCAAATGGGATGAAATTGAGGAAAAACCCTGAGAACGGGAAAGGGAGAGAGGGGGACGGAATGACAGATGCACTCCAGGTATGAGGGCCGATAGTCGAGATTCTTGAGTATCGAGGAAGGACATGTTTTTGGCACTACTAAAAGGTGTGCCGTGGGAAGAAATTGACTGGATTAAAACCCGAGAAATGTATCAGCTATTCAATAAAAGAGGGCTTGATGGAAAAGAAAGATACAGACAGGTTAAAAGACAGGTTTTGTATAAGTGAGATGGGGACACTTCCCGTTCTGCACCGCCTAAGGAGGAGGTGGATGAGTGGGTGCTTAGGGATACCTTCACCATACCAGCCAACATATGCTGATTTGAGAAAAGTGGTGAGAGCGATGTTGTAGACTGAGTCCATAATGTACACATTAAAAATACGAATTGGATTGTGGTCAAACTCCGGTAGCGTCTGCCCAGCTTAAGGTGGACAGGCAACCTCATGTGAAGGTAACTTTTTTTGGGCAATCTGGGAATACCCAAGATTTTCCTGCTTTGATTGATACCGAAGTGGAGGTGTCATTGATTCATGGCAATTCTTCGAGATTTAGAGGTAGACTTACTGGCCTGGGAGGGAAAGGGACACCTACAATACCGACGGGTGTTGACATGAAAATTGGTAATTTAAAATGACAGATATATCAAGTGTTAATTGTTCTTATACCTAAGTACATTATTGGTTTTGACATTTTGGAGGCATTGGCCTTAGGCTTAGAAGGCAAAACCTATCAATTTGGAGTGAGTGCATTGATTTCTACACCAGCTATTGTGGGAACATTGAAGATGCCCCCAGTGCAGGTTCCTTTGGCAATGAAATGTGTGCTGATGAAACAATACCTCATTCCTGGGGGGCACAAGGACATTTCAGACACTATCAAGGTATACATTGAGGCAGGGGTGTTAAGTCCTGTGCATATGGAACAATCCTGCCTGGCTGATCAAAAAACCGGATGGAAGTTACAGAATGACTGTGGATTATTGTGAGTTGAATAAGCATACTCCTCCTTTAATTTCCACAGTCCCAGGCGCCGTTATTTTGATTGAGAACATGCAAACATTTGAGGTAACATGGTATGCAGTGATTGATTTGGGTAATGCATTTTTCACTGTACCGATTGCAGAAGAATATCAATAGCAGTTTGCATTTTCATGGAATGGATGGCAATATACGTTTGCATGTTTGCCTATGGGATATGTGCATAGTCCGAACATCTGTCACCGGCTGGTGGCAGAACACTTAGGGCCTCATTACACGGTAGGCGGTAGGGATTTACCGGCACCGGTAAAATACCGGTACCGGTAAATCCCTGCCGCCTTACTACGAGTTCCCTTAGCGGGTTGGAGTTTTAACGCCTGCTTTTTGCAGGCGTTAAATACCAACCCGCTAAGGGACCTCGGAGCTAATTACGGCACCGCAAAATTGCGGTGCCGTAATTAGCGCCTTCCCCATTCCCATAGAGCCCTATGGGGCAGAAATGGGGAAGGGCAATGGCGGAAGGGGGATTTACCGCCCCTCCAACCTTGGGATGGGGCGGTAAATCCCCTTTCCGCCAAGGCGGTGCCGGTATTTTACCGGCATGAGCCATGGCGCTAATAGCGCCATGGCTCACCGCCTACCGTGTAATGAGGCCCTTAGACAAAATACTGTGCAAATCTGATGTACAGATTTTGCACTACATTGATGACATTCTAGTGCAGGGAAAAGATGAGCAAAGTGTGCGGATGCACCTTGAAATAATCATGGAAGGATTGTGAACAGAAGGCTGGGAGATTAATGAGGACAAGATCCAAATTCTAACAGAGACAGTGGTATTTTTGGGGATTCAGTGACGCAATGGACATTGAGAAATGGTGCTGAAGGCTAAACAAAAAATACTTGAATTTGCTACCCCCGTGCACAAAAAACAGGCTCTGCAGTTCATTGGGTTGTTTGGGTTTTGGAGACAGCATATACCACATTTGGGACAATTATTGTCCCCCCTCTACAAAGTATTAAAGAGCAAAAATCCTGGGCGTGAAGTGTGTCACTAAATATAACTGCAGTTGGCAACGTTTTTCCTGGGCATAGCTTTAAGCATCAGAGTTCTGTGCTAAAGACTATTGCCCCACCTACTCTGGGACTATATCCACTGGACACGTGCGCAAAGCACACATGTGAAGTGTAGCTAAGTATTGCTCTAGTATGCACGGTTTTCCTGGTAGTGGCTTTGAGCTTCAGAGTTGTGTGCATATAGCTACTGCCCCACCTACTGTACATATGGAAATATTTCTACTTCACAGCAAGCAGAATGTCTAGCTAAGTGTGGCTGCAGTTGTCAGACTGTTGTCTTTTCAACCAGCTTGTCAGTTTTAATGATTTTAGCATCATTAACATACCTGGATGAAAACCAGAAGATTGAAAGAGGTGGAAAGCACCATTTATTATATATATATATATATATATATATATATATATATATATATATATATATATATATATATATATATGTGTATATATATATATATATATATATATATATATTTTAAAGTACCTTTATCTCGCCTCAGGGTAGTGCACAGTGCCTTCAGCCAGGCAGCCCACTCTTCAATGTTGATGATGGTCGTCCTGACTGAAGGCACTGTCCTTTGTGGGGTGCGAGATAAAGGTACGTTTCGTTTCATTTTACAAAATAAATTAAAAAACATTAGCACCCGTGTAGTTATCTACATAGGTGCTAATGGTGATATGCCCCTTGGTGGCTCGGCCCACCCTGTAGGCAATGGCAGGTGGGCCCACCCTGTAGGTAATGCCCTGCCACCCTCGTTAAGGGACCTTCACTGTGCTCGAGCCCTTAACTTGAGCGGTGGGCCGTTACCTACAGGGTGGGCACACCACCTCGGAGCATTTTGCCTCAGTGAAGATTGTGAAGGAGCCAAATAGAAAGGAAACTAATGATGAATGGTTAAGGCTCACTAAAACGCTGCAAAACACATCAAACAGCACTGGAATAAATCAACAATGTTAGTTTAATGGCTACCAGGATTTTTTCTTGGATGGAAATGCAGAGGTCACAATCATATGTCACTTAATGATGCACTATCATCCTTATTATCTAAAACTGGGTATTAGTGCGCCCGGTATTCTAAGTCGGATTGTTTACTTGTTGTAAAAATAATGGGAAATGCAAGAAAATATCAAAAGAGTTATTATTTATAAATGTATTCTGGAATCCTGCTGCATATTTACAGATGACAGCAATTCAGGATCTGACCTTTATTCTTGCACAGTGGTACATGGAAGTGAATGAGGATAACATAGTAATTGTTGGGGATTTTAACAACATGTGAATGCCCAACCAAGAGTTAATTCGTAGGACCAAGTAGTTATGTTTGGACAGGCGTTGTATTGGTAACCTTTCATGTTGCAAACTTTGGCATAGCATTTCGGAAAGTTGGGGCCTCCAACAGCTGGAAGCCATTGTGAAAGAGGATCGCTACTCTAGGACCTTGTAGCAAAGTGGAAATAGTCTTTCTCTGATTAACTGCGTTGGCATGTCCATTGATCTCTATGAGAATTGCTCCAATATGGAGATTCCTTTCACAGAGAATGGTAAGAATGCTTTCCTTACATTTTCTTTGTGGTGTCAAGTAGTGCATTAAGAAAGAGCAGATCAATTGACCTTAATGATTCCCAATTATAGGGGGGATTTGAACAAGATGGCATTTTATGACTCTGGAAAAATGTACACATATACTAATCAACCTACGGAATCATCATTCTACAGATGAATTGAATGTTTTATTTAACACAAACAACTTGAATACCAAAATGAAATCAATTGTGCAGTCAATTTCTAAAAAAGGCCCTGACAACTAAAGAACAAAAGAATAAGAAAGCATACAACAACCAGGTTGCCCGGAAGAAAACAAAGAAGCAATACCATCTGACAGCTTTATAACTTATGCATTAAGATGTTTTCCTGGTCTATCTAAGGTTTTTGTAATGCAAAAGTGTACAATCCTTTTGCATTGCAACAACTCTCTCAGACAGCTTCAACACTCTATGTACCACTAAGATAGTTAATTAATGTAGCAGTCGCTAAGTTCTAGGTATACTGTTAATAACTCTCAAAGGAAAAGCAGAGAGGCCTTACTCAATCCTACTGGAGATGATTCATGGGTATAATACTTCACAAAACTCACCAAACTCTAAAATGAGCCTTTGTTTAGCCAGCATTCTTCTACAGGGGAACAGAATTTTCGGATAACGGTCCTATAATAATTTTTTAGGAAGTTCTTGCCAATGAGGAACTGGCCTGGCACACGATCATGGGAAGTGAATTATTTTATCACTTACAGAGAATGAAATCAAGAAGAATACATATACAATTACCAGGCGGTGAGAGACCGACCTAAGTAAAAAGGTCTCACCCTATGACGCTAGGTTAAAACCACATCATGAGGATATCCATGAAACCGTAAAGAAATATCAGTAAATAGAAATGTTCCATCTTCCCCAAGAGACGGAACGAGATTCAGAATTTTGAGATATTACGAAGTGATAATCCCAGGATGGGTTAAGAATCCATATGACGAATTTGCCAAGACTTGGGCCTGTGGTGCTGGTCTAAGTGAGCCATGGGATGAGAGCATAGGAGACACAAGTCCAGCCAAAGTTATAGCTGGCTTACAGCAAGTGGCTGTAGAAAAAGGAAATGAGTGCTCAGATCTGGGAAAAACAGGTTGGGTTTTGTTGCATGCGTTTAGAAAGATGCATCAGCAAAATATAGAATTGCAGGCAAATGTCTTGAAATTAGAGAAGGAGTTGGCTGCGGAGAAACAGATTGTGTTAATTAAGCAGCTGCAGATGAAATTGTGTCATGATAAGGCAGACCAATATTAGGCGGTGGGCGAACGAGCTGCAGTGAAAGTTGCCCAATACAAATATAGGAAAAGGAGTGTAGGAGTGAATTCTCGAAAGGTATCAACTGTTTGACAGGATGAGTTCATGGAGTGGTTCAGACAGGGAGACACTGCCTAAGCCAGAACCTGACAAGAAGGAGGTGACTGCTACACTGGTCATGCGCAGAAGAGCAGGGCCACATCCTCAAAATCCGGCAGGTGGGTTGGTAGATTTAACCACGCTGGAGGATTTTACTCAGCAAGATGTTGGGGAGATTATCAGTCGATTGAGACAGAAGGCGGGTGAGCCTCTGTTAACATGGATGGTGGGACTATTTAACAGAGGGGCAGCAGGCCTTCACATGGATCCAACAGTACCCCATGATTTTTGCCATTGTCTCAGGAAACAAATATACAGGAGGTCTTGCAAGCAGGGCTGCCTCCTGCTGATGCCCAGGGGTGAGAAACAACACTTTCCTAGTTACAGTTAGCAGCTAAGGGATGTAATCACAAATTTCTGATTACTTCCAATTGGCCCAGTGAGGAGAAGAGATGGTCTACATTGAGAGAGGCCATTCAGAGACTTAGAGAGCATGCTATGAAGAATGCAATTCATATTGATGATCCAAAACATATGGCGCTATCCATTTTGGCACAGAATTCGATCATTTTAACAGCCCCGTCTGCATACAAAAATGTCATCATGAAACTGCTGGTGCGAATTGCAGCCAAATTAATGGATGAAGTGGTAGATGCCATCCGACAGTTAGTAGACATGGGCAAATGGGATGAAATTGAGGAAAAACCCTGAGAACGGGAAAGGGAGAGAGGGGGACGGAATGACAGATGCACTCCAGGTATGAGGGCCGATAGTCGAGATTCTTGAGTATCGAGGAAGGACATGTTTTTGGCACTACTAAAAGGTGTGCCGTGGGAAGAAATTGACTGGATTAAAACCCGAGAAATGTATCAGCTATTCAATAAAAGAGGGCTTGATGGAAAAGAAAGATACAGACAGGTTAAAAGACAGGTTTTGTATAAGTGAGATGGGGACGCTTCCCGTTCTGCACCGCCTAAGGAGGAGGTGGATGAGTGGGTGCTTAGGGATACCTTCACCATACCAGCCAACATATGCTGATTTGAGAAAAGTGGTGAGAGCGATGTTGTAGACTGAGTCCATAATGTACACATTAAGAATACGAATTGGAATGTGGTCAAACTCCGGTAGCGTCTGCCCAGCTTAAGGTGGACAGGCAACCTCATGTGAAGGTAACTTTTTTTGGGCAATCTGGGAATACCCAAGATTTTCCTGCTTTGATTGATACCGAAGTGGAGGTGTCATTGATTCATGGCAATTCTTCGAGATTTAGAGGTAGACTTACTGGCCTGGGAGGGAAAGGGACACCTACAATACCGACGGGTGTTGACATGAAAATTGGTAATTTAAAATGACAGATATATCAAGTGTTAATTGTTCTTATACCCAAGTACATTATTGGTTTTGACATTTTGGAGGCATTGGCCTTAGGCTTAGAAGGCAAAACCTATCAATTTGGAGTGAGTGCATTGATTTCTACACCAGCTATTGTGGGAACATTGAAGATGCCCCCAGTGCAGGTTCCTTTGGCAATGAAATGTGTGCTGATGAAACAATACCTCATTCCTGGGGGGCACAAGGACATTTCAGACACTATCAAGGTATACATTGAGGCAGGGGTGTTAAGTCCTGTGCATATGGAACAATCCTGCCTGGCTGATCAAAAAACCGGATGGAAGTTACAGAATGACTGTGGATTATTGTGAGTTGAATAAGCATACTCCTCCTTTAATTTCCACAGTCCCAGGCGCCGTTATTTTGATTGAGAACATGCAAACATTTGAGGTAACATGGTATGCAGTGATTGATTTGGGTAATGCATTTTTCACTGTACCGATTGCAGAAGAATATCAATAGCAGTTTGCATTTTCATGGAATGGATGGCAATATACGTTTGCATGTTTGCCTATGGGATATGTGCATAGTCCGAACATCTGTCACCGGCTGGTGGCAGAACACTTAGGGCCTCATTACACGGTAGGCGGTAGGGATTTACCGGCACCGGTAAAATACCGGTACCGGTAAATCCCTGCCGCCTTACTACGAGTTCCCTTAGCGGGTTGGAGTTTTAACGCCTGCTTTTTGCAGGCGTTAAATACCAACCCGCTAAGGGACCTCGGAGCTAATTACGGCACCGCAAAATTGCGGTGCCGTAATTAGCGCCTTCCCCATTCCCATAGAGCCCTATGGGGCAGAAATGGGGAAGGGCAATGGCGGAAGGGGGATTTACCGCCCCTCCAACCTTGGGATGGGGCGGTAAATCCCCTTTCCGCCAAGGCGGTGCCGGTATTTTACCGGCATGAGCCATGGCGCTAATAGCGCCATGGCTCACCGCCTACCGTGTAATGAGGCCCTTAGACAAAATACTGTGCAAATCTGATGTACAGATTTTGCACTACATTGATGACATTCTAGTGCAGGGAAAAGATGAGCAAAGTGTGCGGATGCACCTTGAAATAATCATGGAAGGATTGTGAACAGAAGGCTGGGAGATTAATGAGGACAAGATCCAAATTCTAACAGAGACAGTGGTATTTTTGGGGATTCAGTGACGCAATGGACATTGAGAAATGGTGCTGAAGGCTAAACAAAAAATACTTGAATTTGCTACCCCCGTGCACAAAAAACAGGCTCTGCAGTTCATTGGGTTGTTTGGGTTTTGGAGACAGCATATACCACATTTGGGACAATTATTGTCCCCCCTCTACAAAGTATTAAAGAGCAAAAATCCTGGGCGTGAAGTGTGTCACTAAATATAACTGCAGTTGGCAACGTTTTTCCTGGGCATAGCTTTAAGCATCAGAGTTCTGTGCTAAAGACTATTGCCCCACCTACTCTGGGACTATATCCACTGGACACGTGCGCAAAGCACACATGTGAAGTGTAGCTAAGTATTGCTCTAGTATGCACGGTTTTCCTGGTAGTGGCTTTGAGCTTCAGAGTTGTGTGCATATAGCTACTGCCCCACCTACTGTACATATGGAAATATTTCTACTTCACAGCAAGCAGAATGTCTAGCTAAGTGTGGCTGCAGTTGTCAGACTGTTGTCTTTTCAACCAGCTTGTCAGTTTTAATGATTTTAGCATCATTAACATACCTGGATGAAAACCAGAAGATTGAAAGAGGTGGAAAGCACCATTTATTATATATATATATATATATATATATATATATATATATATATATATATATATATATATATATATATATGTATATATATATATATATATTTTAAAGTACCTTTATCTCGCCTCAGGGTAGTGCACAGTGCCTTCAGCCAGGCAGCCCACTCTTCAATGTTGATGATGGTCGTCCTGACTGAAGGCACTGTCCTTTGTGGGGTGCGAGATAAAGGTACGTTTCGTTTCATTTTACAAAATAAATTAAAAAACATTAGCACCCGTGTAGTTATCTACATAGGTGCTAATGGTGATATGCCCCTTGGTGGCTCGGCCCACCCTGTAGGCAATGGCAGGTGGGCCCACCCTGTAGGTAATGCCCTGCCACCCTCGTTAAGGGACCTTCACTGTGCTCGAGCCCTTAACTTGAGCGGTGGGCCGTTACCTACAGGGTGGGCACACCACCTCGGAGCATTTTGCCTCAGTGAAGATTGTGAAGGAGCCAAATAGAAAGGAAACTAATGATGAATGGTTAAGGCTCACTAAAACGCTGCAAAACACATCAAACAGCACTGGAATAAATCAACAATGTTAGTTTAATGGCTACCAGGATTTTTTCTTGGATGGAAATGCAGAGGTCACAATCATATGTCACTTAATGATGCACTATCATCCTTATTATCTAAAACTGGGTATTAGTGCGCCCGGTATTCTAAGTCGGATTGTTTACTTGTTGTAAAAATAATGGGAAATGCAAGAAAATATCAAAAGAGTTATTATTTATAAATGTATTCTGGAATCCTGCTGCATATTTACAGATGACAGCAATTCAGGATCTGACCTTTATTCTTGCACAGTGGTACATGGAAGTGAATGAGGATAACATAGTAATTGTTGGGGATTTTAACAACATGTGAATGCCCAACCAAGAGTTAATTCGTAGGACCAAGTAGTTATGTTTGGACAGGCGTTGTATTGGTAACCTTTCATGTTGCAAACTTTGGCATAGCATTTCGGAAAGTTGGGGCCTCCAACAGCTGGAAGCCATTGTGAAAGAGGATCGCTACTCTAGGACCTTGTAGCAAAGTGGAAATAGTCTTTCTCTGATTAACTGCGTTGGCATGTCCATTGATCTCTATGAGAATTGCTCCAATATGGAGATTCCTTTCACAGAGAATGGTAAGAATGCTTTCCTTACATTTTCTTTGTGGTGTCAAGTAGTGCATTAAGAAAGAGCAGATCAATTGACCTTAATGATTCCCAATTATAGGGGGGATTTGAACAAGATGGCATTTTATGACTCTGGAAAAATGTACACATATACTAATCAACCTACGGAATCATCATTCTACAGATGAATTGAATGTTTTATTTAACACAAACAACTTGAATACCAAAATGAAATCAATTGTGCAGTCAATTTCTAAAAAAGGCCCTGACAACTAAAGAACAAAAGAATAAGAAAGCATACAACAACCAGGTTGCCCGGAAGAAAACAAAGAAGCAATACCATCTGACAGCTTTATAACTTATGCATTAAGATGTTTTCCTGGTCTATCTAAGGTTTTTGTAATGCAAAAGTGTACAATCCTTTTGCATTGCAACAACTCTCTCAGACAGCTTCAACACTCTATGTACCACTAAGATAGTTAATTAATGTAGCAGTCGCTAAGTTCTAGGAACCCTCCTAAATGTTGGTATACTGTTAATAACTCTCAAAGGAAAAGCAGAGAGGCCTTACTCAATCCTACTGGAGATGATTCATGGGTATAATACTTCACAAAACTCACCAAACTCTAAAATGAGCCTTTGTTTAGCCAGCATTCTTCTACAGGGGAACAGAATTTTCGGATAACGGTCCTATAATAATTTTTTAGGAAGTTCTTGCCAATGAGGAACTGGCCTGGCACACGATCATGGGAAGTGAATTATTTTATCACTTACAGAGAATGAAATCAAGAAGAATACATATACAATTACCAGGCGGTGAGAGACCGACCTAAGTAAAAAGGTCTCACCCTATGACGCTAGGTTAAAACCACATCATGAGGATATCCATGAAACCGTAAAGAAATATCAGTAAATAGAAATGTTCCATCTTCCCCAAGTGACGGAACGAAATTCAGAATTTTGAGATATTACGAAGTGATAATCCCAGGATGGGTTAAGAATCCATATGACGAATTTGCCAAGACTTGGGCCTGTGGTGCTGGTCTAAGTGAGCCATGGGATGAGAGCATAGGAGACACAAGTCCAGCCAAAGTTATAGCTGGCTTACAGCAAGTGGCTGTAGAAAAAGGAAATGAGTGCTCAGATCTGGGAAAAACAGGTTGGGTTTTGTTGCATGCGTTTAGAAAGATGCATCAGCAAAATATAGAATTGCAGGCAAATGTCTTGAAATTAGAGAAGGAGTTGGCTGCGGAGAAACAGATTGTGTTAATTAAGCAGCTGCAGATGAAATTGTGTCATGATAAGGCAGACCAATATTAGGCGGTGGGCGAACGAGCTGCAGTGAAAGTTGCCCAATACAAATATAGGAAAAGGAGTGTAGGAGTGAATTCTCGAAAGGTATCAACTGTTTGACAGGATGAGTTCATGGAGTGGTTCAGACAGGGAGACACTGCCTAAGCCAGAACCTGACAAGAAGGAGGTGACTGCTACACTGGTCATGCGCAGAAGAGCAGGGCCACATCCTCAAAATCCGGCAGGTGGGTTGGTAGATTTAACCACGCTGGAGGATTTTACTCAGCAAGATGTTGGGGAGATTATCAGTCGATTGAGACAGAAGGCGGGTGAGCCTCTGTTAACATGGATGGTGGGACTATTTAACAGAGGGGCAGCAGGCCTTCACATGGATCCAACAGTACCCCATGATTTTTGCCATTGTCTCAGGAAACAAATATACAGGAGGTCTTGCAAGCAGGGCTGCCTCCTGCTGATGCCCAGGGGTGAGAAACAACACTTTCCTAGTTACAGTTAGCAGCTAAGGGATGTAATCACAAATTTCTGATTACTTCCAATTGGCCCAGTGAGGAGAAGAGATGGTCTACATTGAGAGAGGCCATTCAGAGACTTAGAGAGCATGCTATGAAGAATGCAATTCATATTGATGATCCAAAACATATGGCGCTATCCATTTTGGCACAGAATTCGATCATTTTAACAGCCCCGTCTGCATACAAAAATGTCATCATGAAACTGCTGGTGCGAATTGCAGCCAAATTAATGGATGAAGTGGTAGATGCCATCCGACAGTTAGTAGACATGGGCAAATGGGATGAAATTGAGGAAAAACCCTGAGAACGGGAAAGGGAGAGAGGGGGACGGAATGACAGATGCACTCCAGGTATGAGGGCCGATAGTCGAGATTCTTGAGTATCGAGGAAGGACATGTTTTTGGCACTACTAAAAGGTGTGCCGTGGGAAGAAATTGACTGGATTAAAACCCGAGAAATGTATCAGCTATTCAATAAAAGAGGGCTTGATGGAAAAGAAAGATACAGACAGGTTAAAAGACAGGTTTTGTATAAGTGAGATGGGGACACTTCCCGTTCTGCACCGCCTAAGGAGGAGGTGGATGAGTGGGTGCTTAGGGATACCTTCACCATACCAGCCAACATATGCTGATTTGAGAAAAGTGGTGAGAGCGATGTTGTAGACTGAGTCCATAATGTACACATTAAAAATACGAATTGGATTGTGGTCAAACTCCGGTAGCGTCTGCCCAGCTTAAGGTGGACAGGCAACCTCATGTGAAGGTAACTTTTTTTGGGCAATCTGGGAATACCCAAGATTTTCCTGCTTTGATTGATACCGAAGTGGAGGTGTCATTGATTCATGGCAATTCTTCGAGATTTAGAGGTAGACTTACTGGCCTGGGAGGGAAAGGGACACCTACAATACCGACGGGTGTTGACATGAAAATTGGTAATTTAAAATGACAGATATATCAAGTGTTAATTGTTCTTATACCCAAGTACATTATTGGTTTTGACATTTTGGAGGCATTGGCCTTAGGCTTAGAAGGCAAAACCTATCAATTTGGAGTGAGTGCATTGATTTCTACACCAGCTATTGTGGGAACATTGAAGATGCCCCCAGTGCAGGTTCCTTTGGCAATGAAATGTGTGCTGATGAAACAATACCTCATTCCTGGGGGGCACAAGGACATTTCAGACACTATCAAGGTATACATTGAGGCAGGGGTGTTAAGTCCTGTGCATATGGATCAATCCTGCCTGGCTGATCAAAAAACCGGATGGAAGTTACAGAATGACTGTGGATTATTGTGAGTTGAATAAGCATACTCCTCCTTTAATTTCCACAGTCCCAGGCGCCGTTATTTTGATTGAGAACATGCAAACATTTGAGGTAACATGGTATGCAGTGATTGATTTGGGTAATGCATTTTTCACTGTACCGATTGCAGAAGAATATCAATAGCAGTTTGCATTTTCATGGAATGGATGGCAATATACGTTTGCATGTTTGCCTATGGGATATGTGCATAGTCCGAACATCTGTCACCGGCTGGTGGCAGAACACTTAGGGCCTCATTACACGGTAGGCGGTAGGGATTTACCGGCACCGGTAAAATACCGGTACCGGTAAATCCCTGCCGCCTTACTACGAGTTCCCTTAGCGGGTTGGAGTTTTAACGCCTGCTTTTTGCAGGCGTTAAATACCAACCCGCTAAGGGACCTCGGAGCTAATTACGGCACCGCAAAATTGCGGTGCCGTAATTAGCGCCTTCCCCATTCCCATAGAGCCCTATGGGGCAGAAATGGGGAAGGGCAATGGCGGAAGGGGGATTTACCGCCCCTCCAACCTTGGGATGGGGCGGTAAATCCCCTTTCCGCCAAGGCGGTGCCGGTATTTTACCGGCATGAGCCATGGCGCTAATAGCGCCATGGCTCACCGCCTACCGTGTAATGAGGCCCTTAGACAAAATACTGTGCAAATCTGATGTAAAGATTTTGCACTACATTGATGACATTCTAGTGCAGGGAAAAGATGAGCAAAGTGTGCGGATGCACCTTGAAATAATCATGGAAGGATTGTGAACAGAAGGCTGGGAGATTAATGAGGACAAGATCCAAATTCTAACAGAGACAGTGGTATTTTTGGGGATTCAGTGACGCAATGGACATTGAGAAATGGTGCTGAAGGCTAAACAAAAAATACTTGAATTTGCTACCCCCGTGCACAAAAAACAGGCTCTGCAGTTCATTGGGTTGTTTGGGGTTTGGAGACAGCATATACCACATTTGGGACAATTATTGTCCCCCCTCTACAAAGTATTAAAGAGCAAAAATGAGCACGGTCATGGGATTCCTGTCTGATGAACGAAGAGTGAACACACTCCTATGGGGGTTACACCTTGGTAAGTGTGTACACGTTACTGTAAATGAATTCTGACAAAAATGTATCAGGGCAATTCTGAGTACTGCAGTCAGATTTTTAATAAAACTGCAGTTTACATGTTTGTAGATACACTTAACTAGGAGTTACAACAGTATTTACACATTTTCAGGTATAGTAACCAGTTTGTAAGTGACAAATGTCAAATATTTGTAGCATCTTTCCAATGCTTGCACATCCACTGAGGGGTCCTTGGCAAGGAGACCAGTGAATTTAGTGAGGCGATAGCATAGTAATAATTAAGTGCATCTACAAACACGTAAACTGCAGTTTTATTAAAAATCTGACTGCAGTACTGATACATTTTTGTCAGAATTAATTTACAGTAACGTGTACACACTTACCAAGCTGTAACCCCCATAGGAGTGTGTTCACCCTTCGTTAATCAGCCAGGTATCCCATGACCTTGCTCATGTTTGCTCTTTAATACGTGACTACCCACCTGGGTAGAGCAAGGCATCAACCAGGTGCCCTTTTTGATAAACACCCCCTCTACAAAGTGACATGGAAGAAATTTGACTTTGAATGGGGAGAGAAGCAAGAGAAAGTATTTCAATTAGTAAAAGACCCAGTGCAATGTGTACTTGATTTGTGGCAGTTGAGGGCAGGGGAGGTTAAACTAAACGTATGTGTACATTACAATTATGCCAATTGGAGTTTGTGGAAAAAGCAAGACCAGAAAAGTGTTCCTTTAGGTTTTTGGAGCTGTAAGTTAACCGAGGCTGGTGACAGATATACTATACTCAGTTTGAAAAGCTATTGCTAGCATGCTATTGGGCTCTGGTGACTGAGAACATGAAGCATTGATTAGACGTGAAATTCCGATCATGCAATGGGTACTGAGCTCTCCTAAAACAGATTGAATAGGACATGCTCAAAAGGCTAGTATTATCAAGTGGAAATGGTACATTCAAAGTAGTGCCACATCATGCAAGGGTGGAGTAGCGAAGTTACATGTGCAAGTAGCTGGTATGCCACCTGTAGATGTTGCACCACAGGAAGTGACAGAAATCTGTGAATCTCTCGTGAAATGGGGAGTGCCGTCTGGAGATTTGACAAGTGAACAAACAGAACATGCTTGGTTTACTGATGGCTCAGCCCGATATGTAGGGACTGAACCACATTGGAAATCTCAAAATGAGGAAAATGTTCATAATAACAGGGAAAGGACAGAACAGTCAGTTTGCAGAACTGTGTGCAGTGTGTCAGGTGTTAAAACAAGAATCGCCTGGTCAGTGTCATATATACACAGACTCATGGTCTGTGGTCAATTAACTAGCTGTGTGGCTGCCAACATGGCAGAAAAATGGGTGGAAGATTCATTCGAAAGAATTGTGGGGAAAAGAATGATGGCAAGATATTGCAGAAATGTTGACAGTGAAGTGACAGTGTATCACGTAGATGCGCATGGTGCAACAGACTCATTAGAACATTGATTTAATTCTGTTGCAGATGAACATGCCAAAATTTCATCTGCGTATGAGCGGAGTCGAGAAGACGATGATATGGAGGAAAAGTGGGCATCTAGGAGAAAGAGCCACTATCAGGTAGTGGTCGAAGTGTACGAAAAGAAGTAGTGGAACTATGGAGGTCATTACAACCCCGGCGTTAAGGGTTAACGAACGGCGTTAACCCTTAACGCCGGATTCACACTTTAACGCCTGCTTTTGGCAGGCGTTAAAGTCCATGGCGCTAACCCGTCATGGTACTAATTACGCCGCCGTAATTTACGGCGGCATGATTAGCGCCTTCCCCACTCCCATTATGCCCTATGGGGCAAAAATGGGAATGGGGAAGGGAAAATGGGAAATGGGGATTTACCGCCCCACTCACCTTGGAATGGGGCGGTGCACTTAGCACCAAGGTTGTAATGACCTCCTATGTTCCTTGCTTGCCTGCCCCTGCTCTCCACAAACCCCATTGTCACAACCCCTCCCACACACAATACACCCCCCAAACACTTGCACCTGCTGTTTAAGGGAACGTTCAGTGCACTGAAAGTGAAGGTTTCAACTTCTTCCTACACTTTTATTTTAAAACAAAACCATTCTGGAACGGATTCTTTTTAAAATAAAAGTATAGGAGCTGTACAAGGTAATTTTAATAAGTATAGGAGCACCGCTCCCGACCGCTCCCGCTCACTTCAACCACTGCTATCAGGTGGGCATAAGTGAGAGGAATTAATAATATTCATGTGGGAGCAGTGAAAACTGTGATTTTTAATTGTCCAATATGTTAGCATCAGAGACATCGACCTATTCCTTGAGTAATTAAGGGAACAATGAAGTGAGGAATGTTACCAGGACAAATTTGGCAGATTGATTACATTGGTCCAATGCCGATTAGTAAAGGATGCCAATTTGTGTGTCGACCAGATTGCATTGTGCTATGGAGTACCTGTACAAATTAAAAGCGACAATGGATCATACTTTAAAGGCGAGTTAATTCAGGAATATTGTCAGGAAAAGGGCATTGACTGGATATTCCATGTCCCATAAAGTCCCAAAGCTTTGGGGTTGATTGAGAGAATGAATGGATTGTTGAAAGAACAACTACGTAAGACTGGTGATGGTAACTTGACAGGGTGGAGGGATCTGTAGGATTGTTTAGCGTGTTTTGGGAGCACAGAGCGCAGCACCACTGCACAGGATCAATGTATAGCATGTTTTTTTGAAGTGCAGCGCCACTGCATGGGTTTGGTGCATTGATATAATGTGGTACAGCAAGACATGTGTTATTGAGCATTTTTTTTATGCAGCGCCACTGCATGGGTTTAATGCAATTGCTTCACGCTATGTGTTGCCAGTGCAACATATAGATATGTAAATGAAGACAGGCTACACAGGTTAAAAAAAACATTTTCTCATTTAAAAGTGCATTTTATTTTTCATATTCAAAAGGCACACCATTTTTTTTTCTTTTCATCTGAAATGCCTATGTTGCAAGAGACACATTTGAAGATTAATGAACTAATATAATTAACCGTACTAACATGATTCTGACTTCTTAATAATATAATGGCCCTCATTACAACTCAGGCGGTAAGGGGTTTACGGCGCCGTAAACAGCGCCGACCCTTACCGCCTGAGTACGACGTCCCTTAGCGCCATGGCGGACTTAACACCTGCTTATAGCAGGTGTTAAAATCCATGGCGCTAAGGGACCATGGAGTTAATTACGCCACCGTAATTTACGGTGGCGTAATTAACGCCTTCCCCACTCCCATTATGCCCTATGGGGCAAAAATGGGAATGGGGAAGGGTAAATGGGGATTGGGGACTTACCGCCCCGCCAAGGTCGGAATGGGGCGGTAAGTTCGCCAACCACCATGGCGTAAACGTAGTTTACGCCATGGTGGTAAAGTCACGGCCCAGGCGGTAACTTACCGCCTGGGTCGTAATGAGGGCCAATGTGTTCTCCACTGCAAAATGAGGCAGGCTGAAACTCATTTCAGACTGTGTGCAGATTTTTTTTTTCTTCTTGTTTTTCTGTGCTGCTTTGTCCACAGTATTTGCAGGAAGCAAGGATTTGAATAGCGGGAAATCAGTTTTGTTACAGTTGCTTACTGTAAAAGATTTCTATTGTGTGCAGAGGGTGGATAGGACATGATAGAATTGTATTGGTTAGGATCCTTTGGTAGGAGGTAACCAGAGTGTTCTTGTATAATCTCGGGGAAGAAGCTAGGCAGACGACATCTTGACACAGCTCGGAGAAGGACTGGGTTGATAGCTGGGGATGCCTGATTCTTAAAGCAGATTCAATACTGCTACAGAGGCTGGGATTTCCAGTCAACAAGTCCCAGTTTGAGTGACAGTAAATGCTTGTCCTTGCTGGGGGAACCCCTCCAGAAGGCGACCAGCCAAAGAGGTTACATGCTGAACAAGCCTGGTAATTATCTCGCTGAAGTGTGGGGGCTGTTCGTATGTGTGCAAAAATATTCAGTCAGAGTAGGAGAGGAGATTCCTGTGTTTTAACCACATGTTTAATGTTGCAAATTGAATTCTTGTTCCTCGCCACTCTCTTTTCATTTTGTTACAGATAATGTTGTTACTGTGAGTTTTCCATTTATTTCTGTAAAAAAAGAGTAAGCTTGTGTTGAAATGCAAGTTTTATAATACAAAAAGAATTATCTGAAAGCAGGCGGGAAGTGTGTTTCATTTTTATCTTGTCCTTTGTGCATCTATCATTATAACACTGCTAATATGGGAAGATCTTTGCACAGTGCAATTGTCATTTTTAAAAGTTGCTAAAAGATAAGACATGGCGGTAGGTGTGTGCATGAATCCATTCAGTATATGAGTGTGTGTGTGTTTTCTGAATGGAACATAATAATAACAAAATGAAATAGCCTGCTGCCGAATGTCTATGAGTCGGCAGAAAGAGAGGCCCTGGACATAGCTCACCAAACGTAAATAAGTTGGTGATAAATACCACATATAGCTTGCTGTCGTAGATAAGTCAGTGAGAACAGCCCATGGTGGTACTCCAATTGGAAATGTGGTGTTTCTGAAATGCAAGCCTGAGGTCTCTCTAGTGATCACACGAACAAACTAAACAAAAAGGGGTTCTGGATACTGTGGTCACATATATAAAACAAAGGATTTATGCTCACCCATAAATACCACCAATAACGCATACCAACATAATGTATACCACTAAATGTATCAGTGTGCTGATATAATGTATGTATACTATAGTACTATATACCAAATCTAATCTGAATGCAAAGAGTGATTATTACTGAATTATTTTCATTTTGGCGGTAGGAAAATACCGCTAGGCCCCAGATCTATACAAAATACCCAACAGATCGCATCTGGGTTGTGGTGCAAGTGTTGAATAACAGACGTATTACAAACAATGACACCCCACTTATGTGCATGTTAATACACGTTTTACAAACCTAATGAAACCTAATGTGGCAGTGGAAAATGTGTTGTACTCAGAGATATTGCCTGGGGCTCTAGCTCCTTATAGAGCCAAGAACAAAGTTATGGCAGAAAAAGTCACGAGTCCACAGCGCTTATACAGTGATTAAGAAAATAAACATCAAGGCTGCGGGTATCTGGGCGGGGTGGGTGTACTGCCAATACACATCCACAGGAATAGTTGAAGAAAAACAAAGATGTTCCCAGTCTCACTGCACCAAGAAATTATAATTAGTTGTTTGTGCAAAGAGAAGCCTTTATTGTTTGTGCGAAGAGAAGCCTGACATGTGTTTCAAGCTGTGTACAGCTTTTCATCAGAGGTTTAGGTTGCAGCAATAAGAACTCCACATTTAACGTAGGACAATGCCAGATACAGTTCTCAAAATGCCTCGCAGTTGCGGAAAGCTCAATGACCTTGTGTTTCAGTCTACTTGTGTTACCATTGCACCTGTAGACTGAAACACAACCTAAGCCTCTGATGAAAAGCTGTACACAGCTTGAAACACATGTCAGGCTTCTCTTTGCGCAAACAATAAAGGCTTCTCTTTGCACAAACAACTAATTATAATTTCTTGGCGCAGTGAGACTGGGAAAATCTTTGTTTTTCTTCCTTATAGAGCCACCCAAGAATAAGCAGGAGTAGACTTGCATTCTAATGAAGAGATCAGACTGGAAGCTAGAGGACTCTAAGTTATTGATACAGGAATTGGACTACGAATACCATTGAATCATATGGGATTGATTGCCACTAGATCTGGATTAACATTGAAGGGAATTCAAGTGCCAGGAGGTGAAACCCGGGACGTGGGACCCTTTAAGATGAGGTAAAAATACTTAGAGATAGATGGGAATGCAGAACTTACTCATACATCAATAACCAAACCAACTCAGGAAGTTGGCAAAACTTAGTACTATTTTATTAACAATTATCTAAAACAGAGAGTTACAATGGACAATCAATGGAAGTTTGCTCGAATTCTCTCAACGTGCTACATGGAAAAACACACATTTATAGCAAAAATGTGTCATCATTAACTTCACACTACGTGGCAAACTAAGGATTCCTTCTTGGGGATGTAATAGGTTTAACAGGAACATCTAAATATATATTCCACACTGACAGGGTTGTGATTGGGTCTCTAAGGTCAGGTGGCCAACTAAGCGCATCCCAAGTGCAAGTCATCTTTCGTGTTATATGAATATTCAACACTTTATTGGTTACACAAACTATAGAGCTCTTTGATACATGGCCCTCTATAATTGGTTGGCACGCTGTATCCTTCTGGAATATTCCACTTGCTAGCAGCACGCAAGCTTGTTAACCCAGGTGCTGGGAGGGTTGGCCTGGTCACGCCTCCACCACCCAATTAGCCCAACATATATCATCACTCCTGTGGTTTGCCATTCAATTAGGCTTTGAACTTGGCTTTGTAGAAGCTCACTGTGCCTGAGAATAAAAGGGAGAGTGGCATGGTCTTATCTTCTGGTTTCACGGTAGCTCGACCCAAAGTCTATTTTGATCTGACCATGTGACTGGAGACCACGTTTTTGAGCTCTTTGTTGCATTTAATACTATTAAGTGATGAATTTTGGACTCCTTGAGTGTTTTTCCATTCCAACTCTAACAGAAGTGTGTTTCTTTCTCACATTCATGTAACTTCTTCACGGACAACCAGGCTTACATTGACCTCGACTCTTTGGTGCTGGAACAGCCAGCCTTTCTTGAATTCTCCTTTGACATTAGCTGTTTTCCAACTGCACCACACGCAAGCCCATTCTCTTCACAGGGTTTTAAGTGTACGACAGTGCACTGTGGAACATACAGATTCTATACATTCCTATGTATATACATTGGCACATCGTCACAATCTACTCACTACGTACCAGCATCAGGATTACTTCGTCTACTTGCTTTACTGCATCTGTACAATAGTAAAATGACTTTGCATTGTCTTCAGTGTTTCTCATTCATTAACTTACTTCTTTTGGGACTCTCTCCAGAAGACCATAATTTCTTTGTGAATGCATGCAGGGTTTTCTCAATGGATACCTTGTCTCAAGAATTCTTTGCGGTATAGGCATCCTCACTGGTACTGCACATGTCGCATTTTCCGATTCCCACCATATAGGCAACATGGGGGTGGAGCATCTGGTAGGGGTACTTGGCTCTTCCTCTACACTCCCTCCATCTGTGCGATTCATCAACCACTCTCTCATCAATCTTCACATCAAGACATCCACATCTGAAGAAGTGCTTCTTTTGAGTCCATAATGTTATGACTCCTTTCAGGCATCCTGCTGATTTCACATGCTCATCAATACTCCAGGTCATCAGACTGCATTGTCTATTGGGACTGCAGTAAATCCATCTTCCCACATACTTCTTGTGGTTCTTCAGATACAGGAATGTTGTTCCCTCAGGTGCATGAATACTAGCCTTTATGTAGTCTTTGATTTCTTCATCTGTCAGCTCTTTAGGTTTGAATCCTGATTTGACATCAATCACAATCTTCATTCATACTGCTTTCTTCCCGGTCTTCTTGCATTGTGTGAGTATTATCCTGATCACACAGAACCCAGACATGATCATCACCAACAGGGCTCCCAGGAACTTGAAAATGTTCGCCATCCATTGTGAAACCCATGAGAAGATTGACGCAAACCAGCTGTCATCAGCAATGTCTGCCACTTTGTCCTTGATCTTGCTGTGTAGGTTTGTCAGCATCGTTTTGGCCTCTGTCAAGGTGTCATTCTTATTGTCTTGAGAAGGTATGAATGTGCAACATGATTCTCCATTTTTGGCACAAACACCTCCATCCATAGCTGTAATGATATCCAAGACATATCCGTTCTGAAGAACCATCAGGTGTATGGCTCTTAGCTCCTCCTTGATAGCATTGAATCCCTTTATATTTGTGTTAATCATCTGCAGAAGCTCCCGTCTAGTTATCTGTAGCCACTTGGCATTTGCCATCGTCTGGATCCTAGGCATAAAGATAACAGTAAAAACTGAAGCAGTCTTGCTGAACAATCTGTGTTCATATGGAGTAGCATCAACAGCCTCTATTGATTTAGCTGAGAAATAGTGTTCTCTCTTCATTTGATCAAGGAGTTCAGCAGATCTTTTCTTCCTTAGGTGAGCATCTGCTTTTGGAAACTGACCAATGTTCAGGTCACTCTTCAGAATCACCAATGCTGGACCATGAACAATCACGATAGAACACAGTCCTCCACAATCTCTGGGCAGCTCCATGTGTGCTCTGGATCCACAGGCCCAGTAGTGATCCATTATCACCACTGTCCCATCTTTCATTCCTGGCAGATCAAAGATTTGACCGCACTGTTGATTCTCTCCAACTTTTCCTGTGCCATTGTTTATGAAGCATAGTTCTGCACAAGCCAAAGGCACTATCTGCAATGGGCCTCTTTGTCTTTGACCCACGTCAGAAGCTTTGCAAGCCTTGGCCAGGGAGATTTGCATACATTTTCCACTCATTTCATAACCGGCTTATGACCAGTTACTGCTACAGCTCTGCATACAACTATGCCTTCTTCCCAGCCATCTGGAGAAAGTACTGTTCCCCATATTTGCATTTGGCCTCTCTCTTCGCAGCTTCAAACTTCTTCCTCAGTTTTTCCTTGGCAGTTGAGCTTTTTGTTTGTTTCCCATCTGATTCCAACTCCCTTCATGCCAGGATGTCTATATCCTCTCACATGATCTCTGGTGTGTGCTCGTTCTCTTGTCTTAAAATCTTGGACATAATCATCTTCTTCTGGGGCTGACCATTCTGTTACCCAGAACTTAATACAAATCCAGCAGTGCACGCCCTAACCTCCCTTTCTTTTGCCGTTCTATTCTTTAAACTACTAAGGGCGGTGGCACGCACTTTAATCAATCATCAAAATGTTATACGAAGAAATCTCTAAAATCACAGATAAACATGCCCAAACCAGGGAATTTTCTACAGAAGAAGCAGAAGCTAACCTTAAGTTGATCAAGGATTCTAGTACAAGTTCAGTGGAAACAGATCCAACTAACAAAATCAGACAACTGGAGTATCTCATTAGGAAAGAGGTTAATCGCAAACTCCACGCTGTAACACTAACAAAATATTATAGAGCTCAACGGATCCCTAGGGGATTACGGATGCCTGTACGACCAACTTTATGCAAGGAGAATAAGGAGTTTGTACGTAAATGGGAAAATATATTAAACAAGTGCTCACTTGATCTAATTCTTTTTACCATACAGGAATTGGCTAACGAATTGAAATCCATCACAACTGACATCGAGACTATTAAATCTGAATTAAGTAACTGCTTGAGTAATGAATAAATTAAAAATATGCTGGAAGACATCGACAAAAAATTAGAACAATACAAATCAGAATTGGAAAGCAAAAAGATTCGCAAATTTAAAAGAGATACCTATGATTACCATAATGATGAGGTATACACCTGGATGGACAAGTATAGACAGTCTGGACAACCACAACACTCCAGGAACACCTCTGATCAATTCAGTTCAGACTCTGACACGCAATCTCACCCAGGTACTTCAAGAATGCCATCTCCTTCCAATGAAGAGCAAATTACCACTACAGAGGTCACTGTAAGAAATGAAGATCGAACACCCAGAGAAGAGAGACAGCCTAGACAGCCTTTTTTAGACAAAGGGAAAGGAAGAAAAGAACCAGGAGGGGCCACAGGAAACGAAACCTAGCAGAAACCAGAGGCGAGGTATCCGAACAGGAGAGTCTATTATCAACATATCCAAACGTAATTTGAGAAATTTGAGTTGTTAATTTGTAACAACTCACAGTACAAGCCTCTTCAACACCAAAGTAGAACTTTTCAAATGTGTTCGGTTATTGAAACTGAGAGCATCTTTTGCTGAGATTGAGATACCTGAAGAACAAACAACCAATAACTATCTTGAACTCACATCCAAGAGCTCTTTCATACCAATTTTACCACACAGTACCATTGATATCTTTCTTGAATCTGTCCTACAAGAGCTGAAGAAAATCTCCTTCAAAACACCAAATTTCGTAATCTCAACCGCAGGGACTTGTCGGTTATCAGGAATTTTTGTATGAGGACAAGACAATTACCATTCGACCGGCAGACAAAGGCGGCGCCCTAGTGGTGATGGACTCTGCTGATTATCAGGACGAATGCTGTAGACAACTAAGCGACACTAATATCTACAAAGTCCTACTCTGCAATCCACTCAGAGAAATCTGGAATAATCTCAAAATTATGCTTGAAATGGCAGAGGAGAATGAATGGATAAGTGAAAAAACCAAAGATTTTTTGACTCAGAAATTCCCTCAAACTACACATCTCTATTTACTGGCCGACCGATCGTGGCTGCCACCAACAGTATTCTCCAACCTCTGGGAATTTATATCGACATGATTTTGCAACCAATCATACAGAAACATTCTACCTACATCAAGATACTACACATTTCATGAACAGATTGGCCAACATTCAAGTGGAAGAGCAAGACCTCCTAGTAACCATTGATGTGAACAGTCTGTACACCTCTATTCCGCACTGTCTTGGTAAACTAGCAGTGGATTGGCTGCTATTACAGGAAGAAGAAATAGGGGCATGCAAAGAATGGATCATGATGTTGCTTGACTTCATTGCACAAAATGCTTATTTTCAATATGAAAAGCAATATTATTCACAAATTAGCGGCACGGCCATGGGGGGCACCATGGCTCCAGCGTATGCTAATTCATTTATGTTGAAATTCAAAGAAGACCACATCATCAAGCATCCGGTTTGGAATCAATACATTAAACACTGGGGCAGATATATTGACGATATCTTCCTAGTGTGGTCCGGTCCACAAGCAACTCTAGACTCATTTTTGGATACAACAACTTGATAGATGAAAGAATTTATGTATGAAATAGGCCATCCTAGTGTACATTTTCTAGATGTTCTAGTGATTCCAAATGTACCATCATTCAACACAGAAGTTTATCATAAACCAACTGACAGAAACAACCTCCTCCATAGGATGAGCTTTCATCTAACAGCATCAAAAAAGTCATCCAAAATCAAGAAGTCAATTCTTAAACATTGGCCGAAGTTAACTTGCGATGCGAAATTTCAGAATCTGTTTCAAGGAAGACCTGTCTTTGCTAATCAACAGAGCAGTAACTTGAGGGACCTATTGGTTAATACCAAACCCAAAACGACCAAGAAAGTTTTGTCAAAAAAACAAGGGACATTTCCGTGCATGTCGTGCAGCAACTGTAACAACCATATAAAGGGTACCATGGTCACACACCCTAGAACTGGAGAAAAAATAAAAATCAAGGACTATTCTACCTGCATGTCAGAAGGAGTTATATACTGCATTAAGTGCCCTTGTGGCCTACTGTATATCGGACAGACTAGCAGAAAAGCACGGGTAAGATGGAACGAACATAAATCAAATTTTAGAACCAACAATCAGCACTCGCCAATTGCCAGACATTTTAATCAAGCTAAGCACCAGATAGCACAAATACGATTTCAAATTCTCGAAGTAGTGCAAATGGCGAACATTAGAACTAGCGCTACCAAAAGGCTGGAACAGCGTGAAGCATATTGGATTGAAAGACTTGACACAGTGTCCCCCGTGGGCTAAATGAAGAACTGAGTTTGTATTGCTTTATATGAAAAAGACACCATCAAGTTGAGTTTGCCTTGTTTTAACCTGTTCCTTTTTCACAGCAAATACATTCACAAAACAATTACACTGACTGCTATCAAGCCAGATGTAATACCCAAATATATGCTATGAGTGATGTGCTGTTATGAGAGTGTCATTTATTCTTCTGACTAGTTATAAGATTGCAAGTGTTCACAAGGGAGGACTGGTAAGGTTTCTATTACTTGTTCATTCTATCTCCTCTTGAATATATATATGTGTAGCCTTGTTATATAACCAAACAGGATCCAAACGTTGAGGATGGATATCTATTATCCACATTGCAGCTAAACAATTAGGTTGAGTTTAAGGTCTATCATCTGTACTTTACCATTGTTGTTTTGCATAAGTATGTCTGGTACTTATGGTTTTGTAGATGACTGCAATAAGTTCTGCAATATTTACTAACTGATCCGCATTTTTCTGTAATCTTTCTAACCTATAGTCCAATGTATCTAACAGATGTTTTTTCAAGACAGAAGGGCGGATTAAGTAACACCCTCAGACTGAACCATCAGTTGGACTAGATTCATTAGGTACATTAGCAAAATGATGTCATTTTTTTATCACTTATTGTACCTTTGTACCTGCGTATACCATACCAGCAGCATAGTCATTCCAGTAATCAGCAGCCGATATCACATTAGAGAGATTCACTGTCACGTTCATATATTCGCAATGTAAGTAGGCTACGGAGTCTTGTTGCCATGATACACATCAGCAGTAGTGCAACGCCACGTAACTACGCAACGTTCCACACAGAAGCGTTTCCATGATAACGCTTGTACTCTACCTGTACGGTACTTTATTTCTATTTGCAATTCTGTGCCTGTGTACATCGTGCCAGCAGCCCAGTGTCTTCAGCATTTAGCAGCCGTAATTACATATAAGAAAACCCGTAGTCACGTCCATTTAGCAGTAGACTATGAAGGCTTGTTGCCATGACTCCCATCAACAATAGCATAGCACCACGTAATCACGTAACGCTCTGAACAAAAGCGTTTCTATGACAACTCACGGCCAGATTAAGACCGCGATAAGCTGCGTCTCTGCTACTATCACCACGCCACTAGGTAGGCTGATAATTAATGTATATTGATGCCCACTGATTTTTGAATGACAAGTTAGCAAATTAAATTCCTGATACATAGATCTCCTTTGTTTGACAGGTAGGCACATTAGTGTTCTGGCACCTTTTCCACAGTGTGAACGTATACACGCATCTAATTAACAGGCACATTGCTTACAGATCCAATGGCTTCCATTTGCCACCTTGTAAACAAATGAAGAAAGTTTCAGTATTCTATGACGTAAGCTCTCTAATATTCATGTCAGTCTCCTTTAGCAACATCAGGCGTATTCAGGCGTATAAAGATAACTAAGCACTTTATCCATTTAACCTGTATTGCAGATAGGATTGGTATAGTGGATTCACATTGGAGGGACGACTTTTAATAAGCAGTACGTGCGACAAGACTAGCAACGTATGTTTCCTAAGAATTTTTCATACACTAATAGATACAATCAGGTACGTGTACTCCAACCATAACAATGCAGGATGCAACATCGCAATTAATGTTAATTCTAAAAGGGATGGTTATTAGTTGGATGTTGATTAAATAGTTTGGGTCTTATTTATATGATCACATTTGAATGTTTCATAAATGCAAAGCTGTGCATTATCAGTCTACTCGAGATTGCATACGGGTACTAGTAGGATACCTTTGACATATCTCAACTCTGGAAATAATGACGCAACTTATTGCTTGATGTTAATGAAAAATTATGAGGATAATGGAAACATCACTATGATGAATAAGTGACAAGGACAGACATAATTGCAGGTAAATGTTCTTCTTGATATGGTTACTTGTGCCAATCAGCTTAATGGGTTTATGTAAGTACTCCACATGACTGTTTTTTCTTGTTTTCTTTTGCTTGTGTTTTTTTCTTGTACTACAGAAATTCGCCCCTATGAAGGACCAAGCATAGGTCTGAAATGCATTGGCATATTATTTCTGCTTCTTCCAAATTGATAAAGTAAAGAAGTCACTTATTAAATGCTCCACTTTGGATATCTTCTTTTTATAAATATCTGTTATCTCAGATGCTTAATTATTTATAACTCACTTATCTGCAAAATAGAAATGAACCTAACATCCATCAGTAGTCTTCACTACAATTGGCGACCCAAGATCTGATGATAATTTTTTCTCATCAGAAATTTCTACAATTTCCTTTTTACCCGGTATAGTGTATACTGGTTTACTTGGTGACGTCATTAATCGCATGCTTTAAATAATGAACAGTTATATGAACTTAAGACAAATCCAGCAGTGCCCGCCCTAACCTCCCTTTCTTTTGCCATTCGTTTACCCATACCAAGGATGCCATTCAACCCTGGAACTGACCTCTTGTATGACAGAGTGCAAGGTGAGTCAGGCAATTATCTGTTTGGACATCTATGTCATTAGCTATGAATATTTTAGACTTTCCCATAGCATAAGGCAAGAGAGCACATACATAGCAATCCTGCCTAGAAGTTATTTTTCCCACTTCCTTAATGTGCTGATACCACATGTTATTCCCCAAATGTGCTGTACTATCTAAATAATCATTTAATTCATAATCATCTTCCCTTGCACTTCTCTTAGGTCTATTTCTTTCCAGTCGAGCGTGTATACGCAACTCATGAAACACATCAGTATACATTTTTCTTACTGGAGGAATCATAGGGACACTTGTCAGAGAAATTGGTGCCTTCCCATGGGTTACTGGTGTTGAGACAATCACATACTGCCTTGGCCTTCTTACAGTGTCAAGTTCTGCAAAGGTAATTGGAGTGGGAAGGATTGACAGGACTCCTTCCCTTTTGGGACCATTAAAGTAAACAGTGTGGATCAATGGAAACAGAAAAAATTATAATAGATGCTGAACAGGCATACACTTTGCACCAATATATTAGGTTCCACCATTGGTGTCTCTCCACACGTTGTTGACCCAGCTCAATTTCTGGAGTTGAAATATGTTCAATAGACCACATGTTTGCCTGTAATTACTATTTAAGGAAGGAAAAATTAATTTAAATAAGGCAATCTTGTTAAATGCTCAAGGAATTGTCTGCTTTGCTCTATAATATCCACAAGTAACTGACTGATGTCAGAACCATTTATAGGATCTCGTATGAACACATAGATGTTGGTGTTGCACTAGACAAGATAAGGATGAAATTGAAGTATATAATAAAAGATCATGAAAAGTAGTCTATGGGCTTCATCATTATACAGGAGTATGCATGTGTCCAAAGAGAGAAATTCAGTGAGAAACAAGTTGAGGAACTGCTCCCTTTCCCATTCATTGAAAAAAAGGAAGTCTAAATTGGTCATTTTTCCATTTACTTCAGCACTCCAGACTTCAATGTCAACAACCTCATGCGGCTCAAGAAAAGTACGTTTCTCACTTCCTGCTATAATATCTATAAGGAGTGTTTCAGAAGAGCCACAGTCCAAATGTACACTTTTGTCTATCTACTGGATAGTCTTTGCATCCTTCTTCCTCATCATCAATCAAGTCTGCACATGCTGAACTTCTTATTCTTGACTTGCTTCCGAATGGGTTGGGGGTATGTCGGCCTCACCAGCATAGACTTTCACTTCTCCTAAGTGAATCCAAGCTCACTTCCCTTGGAGTTTGACTGCTGAGGGAGTGATGTTATTGTGAATGTTATTGGTTATTTATAACACGCTTAATACTACAGAGGTTTCTAAGTGCAGACCCGTGTATCGAACTTGTGTTGCTTTGTGTTGTCTTGTTTCCAAGGTGATCATGTTGCCCCTGTGCTGTCCTCCCGGAGTAATGTCTTCCACAATGAAAGGGCCAATAAATATGGTTTGTGCCATTTCCTTGTGAAGTTCCTTACTTGAACGGTGTCTCTGGCATATCATTTAGGAACACATAGCTTTTTAGATCCGGTTGCTGTTTTGTCTACATCTGTGTTCTGAGATCGACACCCCTTCCTCTTGAGTTGACCTGAAATTAAAGAGATTCTAGTGGTCATACATGTTAAGTACTCATGTAGCTCATTTCCTAACAATTCTGTAGTTGTCCGTGCATCACTCCTAGTACTCAATGGAGGAGTCAGAGGCGTTCTCATCCACCTCCCTGTAACTAGTTTGTGGGGTGTGAGGTGGTGGTCAGAGCAGGGCTGATTTCTCAATGCATATAATGCAAGGAGCAGGCAATGCAGCCACCCCTTCTTCAGTGTCAATTTCAGTTTTGCTATCCTTTCCTTGAGAATACCGTTGAGACTTTCACAAATTCTGTTCACTTGCGGGTGATTAGCAGAAGAAAACTTATGTTTAATACGTAGCCAAAAGCTAATCTGTTTGAATACTTCATTCACAAAATGAGGTCCATTGTGTTACCTGACCACCTCACATACTCTGCATCTAAGAAATACTTCTCGAACTAAAAACTTCACAGCACATGTGGTAACAGGATGTGTGCATGGACCGGCCTCAATCCATCTTGAGAAGGGGCACACTACCACTGTCATATACCTATATCCAATAAAAACCTATAGTCAATATGTAAATGCTGAAAAGGACCATTTGGTTGAGGATTTTTTGAGGAGGAGTTTGCAGCATGGTCCCAGCAGTAAACTTTTGACATATGATGCAATTTACTATATAAAAAGCAACATGTTCTAACAGGTCTGGTACAAACCAGTCCTCCGCAATGGTTGCTGCAAGGCTCTCCCTTGTAACATGCGCACTATAGTGTAGCTGTTCTAACGCCACCCTCAATAAGGCTACATGCATCCCCTGTTTACCAGTGCTGTCTTGTCACCACAGTGCTTCAGAAGGGGATAAAGAACACCCTCTCCGTGTCCACAGTTCTTTCTCTTCCTTTGGAGCTCTACCTTGAATTTCATCTCCATCAACTGTGTTCTTGACAAATCATTAAACCCTTCATTTACAACCATTATTACAACAATGTTGTCCTTCACATCAGGAGTATCAAAACTAGAAATATCAGATGGATATGCAACCCTTTTGGCCTCTTCAGCTGTGGCTTGATTTCCGTGTGAAATAAAGTCAGTTCTCTTAGGATGTGCTGCTTACTTAACTATTACTGTGGCTACTGTGATTTGTAGTGTTTTAATAAGCCTGTCCAATAATGTGGCATGTTGTACTGGAGTGCCGTAGGCTTGGAGATTGCCCCTCCTTTTCCAACGTGCTAACCCTGTGTGCACGGTTGATGTCACGTAGTCAGAGTCACTATACACGTCACTTCCTGCCCTGCATGATTCTCGAGTGCGACATTAAGCACCACCAATTCTACAGCTTGCATTAAAAAATGAGATGGAAGTCTTGCACTTGCTACTACTTCAAATTCCCTGTTCACCCTGTTCCTTACCACAGCTGAACCTGAATGTCTTTCTCCATCACTTTGATCAATCTTCGAAGACCCATCAATAAAGAGAACCTACCCAGCTGCTAAAACATTCTCCTTTCCCCTCAGGATCTCGTCATAGAACTCCTCATAATTTGAGCAATCATGCTCATCAACTGCAGGTGGTTCAGCTACAAACGTGGCAGGATTCACCATTTTACACCTGACTATCTTGATCACTGGATTCGATATAACCACCTCATAAGCAGAAGCTCTTGCAGACATCAGTGTACCCTTTGGTTTCTCCAAAACAGCAAGCAAAGCATACTCAACAAATAAAGTAATGGAACACCATATCACTATGCTTGCAGACTTCTCAAAAGTGAGCGTGGCTGCTGCCAATGATTGTTCGCAAGGGTAGTGAACTCTCATAACTGGGTCTAAAATCCCACTATAATATGCCATGGGTTTATACCCCAATGTGGTTGTCTGTGTGAGCACTGCTGTCGTAACTGTTCCATTTGTTTGCAAAAATAAAAAGAACTTCTCAGAATAATTGGTAATTCCTAAAACTGGAGCTGTGCAATTTGCTTTTTTTAGTGCATCAAACCCTACCTCCATCACCTCAGTCAATTAAATGTGTTCCTTATTCACCTGTGCTTACTTCAGAGCCTGCAAAAGGGGTCTCGTATATGAACTATAATCAAATACCAATGCTCTGACATAATTGCACAGTCCCAAAAACTGCTGCATTTGCTTTATTGTGTGGCGTTTTGACATTTTCATGATTGCTTCAGCTCTTTCAGGTGTAACTTTCTTTCCTGCATGCAAAATTAACTGTCCTATGGACAACTCCTCTTACTGATAATACTGCAATTTCTCCACATCCACTTTATATGCTTTGTCTGCCAGAATAATCATTAGCTGAATCGAGTCTCATCTGCACTCTTCCTCTGTTGTGCTACAGACTAAAATGTTGTCTACAAATTGCAGCACAACATTTGGCAAATCAATATTGCTTAGGTCCATCTGCAGGACCCTATTAAAGATTGATGGAGACTCACAGTACCCCTGGTGCAAACGTGTGCGTTTCAGCTTTGTCTGGCGAATTGTAAATGACGTAAGATCTTGGGAATCTTTGTGCAACAGGATTGAGAAAAACACATTTTTCAAGTTAATCATCATAAAATATTGTGCTTCTGGAGAATACTACATAAAATCATCGCAGTATTCGGAACTACAGGAAACTCTGCCTCTAAAATTTGGTTAATCATCCTCATGTCCTGGATGAAACATCATGACCCACCCTTCGATTTCTTAAATGTATTCACTGTGGTATTACATGGTGACTGTGACATCACCAAGATGCCTTATTCCATCATGGCCGATATAGTCTTAAAAATACCCTCATCTGTCTCTCGAGACATAGGATACTGTCTACCTCGAGGTAAAATTGCTCCTGGTTTCAACTTAATTTTGACTTCTCCCACCCGCCTTCAACAGGCCTATATCATAGGGGCCCGTAGTCCATAAAGACGTAGGCACTTTTTCCATGCCCTCATCAAAAATCTGGATGCTGCTGCACTATCATCATCCATTGTGGGATCTCGCTTTTTTCTATCCTGATCCAATAAGTAATGCTCATTTCTAACACCACTTTGTCGTCTGACGGGTCGTCTTTAAACATATTGTCATCAGGGACATCAGTCAATCTGTACCCTTCCCCAATGTCAATCACTGTTCTCCATGGCCTGCCCTCATCATCAAATCCTTCGAGCATGGCCAATTCCCCTCACACTATGGCTGCCTGTAATACCAGGGGAAAAACCTGTCCCCCTTCTTCGTCCATAGCTGTCTGTGGCCTGAACAAAAATTCATCAGGCTTTCTCATAACCTTGCCCACTAAACCAGGTAGCCAGGTTAACAAAATGCATACCACATAGTGAATAACATCTGTCTCTAACGGTGTTCCTCGCAGAGCTATTTGTCCTGTAAAGGCTAAGATAAATTTGCCCACAATTAAATAATGTATTCCTGGCATGGAATACACTATACCTTCGTCAGTGAAGGAAATCTTCATATTTAGCTTTGTCATCAAATCTCGGCCCAGAATATTAACTGGTGTCTGTTTTGAATACAACAATGGGACATACATATCACACTCTCCTAAAGAGACTGATAATTTCTCAGTGAAAGGAACTCTACTTGTAGCTCCAGAGAACCTTTGAGGATTCATGGCATTTCCTGATAATGAAAAGGTTCCCTCTCGTATACATGAGCGAGTTACCCCAGTGTCTACTAAAAAATAAACAGATTTGCCTCCTATGGTAACATCAACCCTTGGTTCCTCTTGAGGATTTGGTGTCACCGATGGTACTGAACACATCAAGTCACCCTGTGAGCTGTCCTATTGTATGCACATGCTTATTCCTGTAACTGTGAAAGGATTCCCTCCCACGACAGTGACACCCCCTACTCTAGGAGTTAGTAACTGTCCTGTGTTTGCACTATGCAGTATCTGCATGGGTGTGTGCTGTGACTGCCATTGTGTCTGGTCTTGGGTGAACCCTTCCCTACTTTGTGGGCTATATGCTGGAGGACAAGCTGTCCCCCTACTTGAGAATTGCCCATTCTGTACCTACTCTTGGCTCCCACATGTTCACACAATGTGCCCTGTCATTCCACATGTCCAACACACAGGAGGGAGTCTCCTAATCTGCCCTCCCTGCATGCCTTGATTATCATTCTGCATATTCTGAAAACCACCTTGCTATTCTGGAAGCTTCCCTGATTATTCTGAAAGCCTCCCCTTCCTCTGAAACCTGTTCCCCTGCCTCTTGGCATGAATCCATTCCTTCCTTGATCCGACTGCCATTGATTATTCGCCTGTGGCACCACCACTACTTGTGGTGTTCCCAGCCCCTCTCTGCTGGTCAACATCGCCCTTTCTATAGCATATTTCAAAAATAAATTCTGTACTATCTTAGCTTCCTCAAGCTTCCTAGCATCTTCCCATTTTTGACTGCCGCTCTTCAATTATTAAACGGCACTCCATAATGTGCTGTGTTCTGTGCTATGACACTTGAGTATCCTGGCAGTATCCATACTAGTTGGGGGCAAGATTTGTTAGATGAAGACAGGGAATAAGGAGGTTGTTTTTAGTCTATGAGTATTGCACATATTTTCAGGAAACAACCCGCAAATGGAGAAATATGACGCACATTGTTGGGCGTGGAGATGTGTGTTATAACATGACTTGTGAACCCAAAGACGTTGGCACGTGTCGACAGTTGGACTAGCAAATTAACAAGGGGGGTCCTGGAAGTCCCTCTGCCAGACATTAGTCCTGGTTGCGAGAGACTTACCCAGAGTCTTTAGCTCACTATCTTTCTTAGAGAAGAAATATCCCAAACATATCAGTCTTTGTCCTGCCCTGGGGCAGTCTAGCACTGAAATGCTAGGCAATTCTCCTCTGAACAAGAGTACCAACAGTATCCCCAGACACGTGTTTCGGTCTGGTTGGACCTCATCAGTAGGGACGAGCTGAGCAATGCCAGTGGTACAGATTCATTCAAAACCTTCCACTCATCACTTTGTGGTCACAGTTTGTCTCACTATGTGAGAGAGGGTATGCCCAGACGTGGGTCCCTTGCTCGCTGCGCCATAGGGAACCAAGCTGCACCTCACTGAGGAGGCCCAACAAGGCCGAAACATGTCTGGGTTTGCTTGTGTTTGTGTGCAGAGTGGGCCTGGTCTAGCAGTTCGGACCACGCTTCTACCATTGGTGGCAGTACCAGACTGATTTGCATATGGCTGGACTCCTTTTGCAATGGCACAGACGGGCTAAAAAACGGTGGTGTGGAAGGTTGCCCAGAGCAACGCCAGTGGTACAGATTCATTCAAAACCTTCCACCCATCAATTTTGTGGTCACAGTTTGTCTCACTATGTGAGCGAGGGTATGCCCAGACATGGGTCTCTTGCTCGCTGCGCCATAGGGAACCAAGCTGCACCTCACTGAGGAGGCCCAACACGGTCGAAACATGTCTGGGGTTGCTTGTGTTTCTGTGCAGAGGGGGCCTGGTCTAGCAGTTCGGGCTGGGCTGCTACCATTGGTGGCAGTACTAGACTGATTTGCATATGGCTGGACCCCTTTTGCAATGGCGCAGACAGGCTAAAAAACAATTGTGTGGAAGGTTGCCCAGAGCAATGCCAGTGGTACAGATTCATTCAAAACCATCCACCCATCACTTTTGTGGTCACAGTTTGTCTCACTATGTGAGAGAGGGTATGCCCAGACGTGGGTTCCTTGCTTGCTGCGCCATAGGGAGCCAAGCTGCACCTCACTGAGGAGGCCCAACAAGGCCGAAACATGTCTGGGGTTGCTTTTGTTTCTGTGCAGAGGGGGCCTGGTCTAGAAGTTCAGGCTGGGCTGCTACCATTGGTGGCAGTACCAGATGGATTTGCATACGGCTGGACCCCTTTTGCAATGGCGAAGACGGGCTAAAAAACGGTGGTGTGGAAGGTTGCCCAGAGCAACGCCAGTGTTACAGATTCATTCAAAACCTTCCACCCATCACATCTGTGGTGACAGTTGGACTAGAGCATGTGTGATGTTTCGAATTTGATGTTATGTAATTAACAGTGAAGGCTGACAGCCATTTCAAACATGTGAAGTTGCCTACTGGATTGTTGTTTCCAGTGGGAACATTATCTACACTTACATTCCTTCTAACATTTCTGGAGGAACTTGTGCTTTAACTTGATTGGGACTAATAATGTTGCCTTTGCAACCTGCTTTGCATCGCATGAAGAGATATACTTTTGAACACGTGGGTTTATCGCCTGATTATGATTCTCATGTGCATTTGTTGTCTGAAGCTAGAGTGTTAGCTCTTGCATTTTCTTTGGTGGGTGTGTCGGGACTTGCTGCTGGGGGTTATTAAATCCCTGATTAGATTAGATTGTTTTTTGGTGAAGGGGATAAATCAGACCTCTCAAGCTCTGGAAGAATTGCTTTTAGATAGTAGAATTTTCAAGAAAGACATTTTGCAGAACAGATCTGCCATTGATTATTTACTTCTGAAACATAATCTGTGGTGTAATGCAACGCAATTGAGGGTATATGTTGTTTTGACCTGCGTGATCTTTCGCGATCTATTGAAAAACATATGAGAAGTTTAAAAGACCTGATTTCTTTAGTGACCCAGGATGAAACCTGACGCTGGTGGGATCACGTCTTTTCTTGGATTCCTGCCGTGTTACGTTATACCTTTATGTGCATTTTTATGATTGTTTTGGTTTTGGTTGTTTGTTGTTGTTGTATTTCTTGTGCTCGTAATTTAGTGATGAATTTTTGTTGGTTTCAGAAACCGTCTTTTGTTTTACTGGGATATGGAAGCTAAATGTCCAAGGGCAGATTGTAGTGCTCGAGTGAAAAGTGAGCTAAAACATGGCGCTAGTAAGCGGCCATTTTGGACATTTGCTTCCGACCACAGTGAAAGTTTGCATTTCGCAATGAACCCTTTTAGAACATAAACAGGATGGCAGTGCCAGCAGTATTCTAATGAGAAGCTCATAAATTCATCAAGTAGGACATTTTTGCATTGCTCGTTCAAGGACGAGCTACGAGAGTAGACTGGGATGAGCAGGTACACTGATAAGGGTGGTGAGAACGGGAGTACAGTAGCACAAGATGGGTTTTTCCACTGTCTGGACATTCAGTAACTTGGGGAAGGTGGAGACCCTGACCAAATAAGAAGAGTGGGGTAATCTCCACCATACAGCTCCACCATACTCTCTGAAAGAATGAAAGAATGCACCTCTGAAAGAATGCAGCCGAGTGCCAGCTTTTATGCTCCTTCTGAAACTTACTTACAATATCCTGATTATGCCGGCACCTATTCAGGGTAAGAAGCTCAATACCAGTATACATCCCTAACCATTATTGCAACCGTATTGCACTGTCAATGTATGGCTGTGTGACCTGAGTATACTCACCATTTCCAAACTGTATTGTGCCTTATGGTCGCTTTCAGACCACTTTTTAACTGTGCCTTATGGTCGCTTTCAGACCACTTTTTAACTGTGCCTTATGGTCGCTTTCAGACCACTTTTTAACTGTGCCTTATGGTCGCTTTTAGACCACTCTCAAATTGTGTTGTGCCTTATGGTCGCTTTCAGACCACTTTTTAACTGTGCCTTATGGTCGCTTTTAGACCACTCTCAAATTGTGTTGTGCCTTATGGTCGCTTTTAGACCACTCTCAAATTGTGTTGTGCCTTATGGTCGCTTTTAGACCACTCTCAAATTGTGTTGTGCCTTATGGTCGCTTTTAGACCACTCTCAAATTGTGTTGTGCCGTATGGTCGCTTTCAGACCACTTTTAAATTGTGTCTTATGCCTTCAGACCAATCTTAAATTGTGTTGTGCCTTATGGTCGTTTTCAGACCACTTTTAAATTGTGCCTTATGGTCGCTTTCAGACCAATCTTAAATTGTGTTGTGCCTTATGGTCGCTTTCAGACCACTCTAAACTGTGTGTGCCTTATGCCTTTGTCAATTTCTAAGTGCCATGCCCCACTATATTGGCATTTTTAGCCACGATTAGAACTTCCCAAGCCTGAACCCTTGCTGTAGCATATCCGCCTTACAGATACTAACAGGATCTACCAACCTAGACTGATAGTACATTTGCACCCCTATCCCCTCCAAACTCACCAAATACAAGCATTACCTCATCGCTACCACAATATGCACACTACTACCTGCGTCTCACACCCACGTGGGACCATAGCCTGGACTCTCCTAACCATCACCATCATAATGGCCCTCACCAACTCTACACCCTGCAACTTGCATGAGAGAAACTTGCGACTTAGAGCTAGGCTCCCACGACTTTATGACATCAAAAATAAGAGAACCAACCCACCAGTATCCACGCGCACCCCCACTACCATCAATCCTAACCTCCCAGACCTTGCGACGATAAATCGTCCTCAACCACTTGATTACCCATACTACAAACAGAGGAGACACAACCACCCCAATCCCAGAACTGCCAAAGATAACAAGATAAATCCAACACTATCAGGAGCACTCATTAATGCTAGGTCCATTATAGCACATAACACCGAAATAGCAGATATACTGTCTTCGGACAATTTAGATATCCTTGCTGTCACTGAAACCTGGCTCCATGATGCAGCTGGCCCTGCCCTCTCGACTGCCATACCAGATAACTTCAATATCCTTAGAGTCGACCGTCCCAACACTAGAGGAGGTGGCCTAGCCATCATAACCAAAACACACCTAGCTGCCAGACTCACCCCACACCCAGCTCTCACATCATGCGAACTTCTCTCAGCTAAAATACCTATCTCAAATAACAGCACACTAACTATACTTCTTGTGTACATACCACCAGGCCCACTAGGCAATTTTGAGGAAGACTTATCTAGCCTCCTCACCGACAGCATCAAAGACTCCACTCAGCTCCTTCTACTAGGCGACTTTAACTTAGGATTCAATGACGCTGAAGACAAACAAGCACAAGCAATCCAAACTATTCTAGCCAATCACGACATTACCCAAAATGTCCTAGCTCCTACACATATAAAAGGCCGCACGCTAGACTGGATAGCCAACCACAACTGCAACATCACCATCTCCAGTATCCTACCTCAAATATGGACCGACCATCATCTTATTTGCTTCACAGCCAACATCGAACCTCCCAAACCCAATAAGATTAAAATAGCACCCCCCATGCCAACAAGAAGTAAAAAAGAAATCACAGCTGAAAAACTACTCCCACTCCTCCTACCAACTCTCATAGCTAGTCCAAATGATTCCAACCCCAGTGAGTTAGTCGAATCATTTAACACCGCCATGACCAAAGCGCTAAACTTGATTGCCCCCACCAAACTCCACAAAAGTAAACGGGAATCTCACCTCAACTCTTGGTTTACCCCCCATCTCAAAGAAATGCGTATCCAAAAACGCAAACTCCAAGCTATCTGGAGGCATACTCCCTCTGCCGACAATAGAACCACACTTGCTAACTTTGCCAAAAAATACAAAAAGGAAATCATTCAAACGAAAAAAGACTCATTCAATCATAGAATCAGTAAAGCCAATTCCAACTCCAAAGAGCTCTTCACTATTCTTCGTGAATTGGAAAACCCTATTGCCCCCACAGACAATGTCCCCAAGGATAAATCCTGGTGCACTAGCATCCAAAATGCTCTTGCAAATAAAATCATAACCCTTCAATCTAAAATTGCTGAGAAAAAAGCCTCCTTGCACCCTCACGGTACCCACACCACCCCATTGAAGGAGTCACCCAGCACCCCCCCCCAAAACAATGATAAACCCTTCAGGTTCACCAACATCTCTATACTGGAAACGGAAAAGGTCATTCTGTCCCTTAAACCGTCAAATTGCCAAGGTGACAGTTGCCCTGCGCAAATCATTAAGGATGCAGCTAGAGATCTAGCACCCTTCATCTCGAAACTTATCAATGCCTCCTTTAACACGAGCACTGTACCCACCAACCTTAAAGGATCCTGGGTTCTCCCCCTCCTCAAAAAACAGACACTTGACCCAGCTATCCCCACTAACTACAGGCCTATTACTACGGTCCCATTCCTCCTTAAAATCATTGATAGAGTAGCCTACCTCCAAATCCAAAACCACTTGGAGACGCACCAACTATTAGGTACACGGCAATCTGGCTTCAGACCACTGCACGACACTGAAACAGCCCTCATTGACCTTAAGACACAAATTGACGAGCTGAAGGACAAAGGTAATACAGCTATGCTCCTCCTCCTTGACCTGTCAGCGGCCTTTGACCTGGTGGATCACGCAGTATTATGCAACCATCTAGCGTCTGCCGCTCACTTCTCAAGTGAAGCTATAGCATGGGTACAATCCTTCCTAGCCAACCGTTCAATGAGAGTGTTCTCCCCTGTAGCAGCAGCGGACCCAATCCAAATCACTTGTGGTGTCCCACAAGGCTCATGTGTCTCACCGACTATGTACAATATCTTCACTAAGCCTCTCTTCGACAAACTTGACAAACTAGGGGTAACCTACACGAATTATGCAGACGATACGCAGATTCTCATACCTCTATCAGGCAACTTTGTCGAAGATATAGCTCTAGTAAACAAAATCTACCTCCTCATCCAGGCATGGATGGCCTCCCACGGCCTCTGCCTAAATGACGACAAAACTGAGATACTAATACTGGGTTCCGACTCCAACCTAAAAAAACTGAGCCCCAACTATCGTAACTTTAACATAGATGGCAATACAATTAAGGTGGCTACCGAGGTAAAAACCTTGGGCTTCAACCTCGACTCCACTCTATCCCTTAAAAAACAAGTCAACACCCTGGCATCCTCTACAGCGTACACCTGCAAACTAATCAGGACCTGCAGACCTTACCTCTCTAAAACCAACTGCATCATGCTTGCCAATGCGTTAGTCATGTCCAAACTAGACTATTGCAATGCCCTCTATGCAGGGGCCAACAAATCCATCATAAATAAAATGCAAATCCTTCAAAACAACGCTCTTAGAGCTGCCCTTGACATACCCCGCAAAGCACATATCTCAAACGTTAGGAAAGACCACCACTGGTTCAAAATCAGCGACAGAGTCCTGCTCAAGACACTATCGCTTACCCATAAAGGGCTCAACAACACTGCTCCCCCCTACATCTCAGCCAGACTAACTAGAAAATCATCTAGGCACCATACCAGGGCTACTAACCACTACCTGCTCGAAACCCCTAGATTCAGACGCTCCAAAGCGGGCGGAGCAAGTTTCCCTGTCAAAGCTGCCCAGGCCTGGAACGCATTACCCACTGCACTAAGAGCCAATTTACCCTACTCCAATTTTAGACGCAAGGTAAAAAACTGGCTCTGGACAAATGACAACTAACCCCTGAGGCACCCATGATACCGTTGTCCATAATGACTTCTGTTCTCAGACCTGCACACTCCCTCAAAACTACAATATGCTAGTTTTCTTTTTCTTCTGCCACACGGCAAGTATTGATCTGTCTTACGGTACTGTTATGTTGTTTCTCGCCTATACTCTGTATGTAACCCAAGTTTAAGTAACCTTGTACCTGCTGCGCCCGGCTACCCCGGGGTTTGTGTGCGCATTATCAAATAAACAATACAATACAATACAATACACCTATCAGCCTTCAAAAGACCAACCAGAACCCAATATTCAAACATGCTCACAGTCCCCAGAGGTAAGAGGGCCTGAGCCAGTTGCTAGCTTTCCTTACCTTTCAGCTCTGCAATGGAACGCATTACCACCACCCCTACAAGGAGAAACCTGCCACCTAGCTTTACGTAAAGCCATAAAAACTGTGCTCTTAATCTAAATCCTGCACAAAGGCAATGCTCTGAAAAACTACACCAACCTTTTGTACTGTTCCGCTACCATATACTTTGAACCACTTGAATATGCTATGCCAAAAGCACTGCCAACTGTGTTGTAGTTGCCACTGCTAACTGTTTTGTACCCCATGTTAATTTTGTAACTAAGCATGACACAGGTAACAGTGCCGCAATGATCTTGGGCTGTATTGTGCGCTATAAAAAAGTAATGCGTAAATAAATAAATAAAATCTGCTGAGGTAGAAGAAAATGGGCCTCATTCCGACTTTGAAGGTAACCACGCCGCTATTTGTGGCATGGCTGCCTCCATAATCGTTCCGACTCCGCCCTGTTGAATGGAGTAATAACCGGTCCATTCCAAGGTTGGAGGGACCGGTAATTCCCCATTCACCAGTGCCCTTCTCCATTCCCATTTGAGCCCCCATAGGGCTCAAATGGGAAATGGGAATGGGAAGGCGTTAATTACGGTACCGTAAATTACGGTACCGTTATTAGCACTAAAGTCCCTTTGCGGGCGTTAAGGAAGGACCCGCAAAGGGAACTCGTAGTAGGGCAATAAGTGACCGTTAACCCTTACCGTCCTACTCGGAATGAGGCCCAATGTCTCACTGAAAAGGAGGACGCTCCATTCCAGGCCCGTTAGCTGAGGTGTTCTCTCTGCCTACCTGCTTTGGGGCTTTGCATTGTTGTGCCAGGTAATATGAAGGTGTTCTCTAAAGCTGCACTGACGGTGATGTATTAGATTATATCTTTGTCATTGTGTGTATCTATGTGTGATAAGTAGCTTTTATTCATCTGTGTGTTGTTTGTTATTAACTGAATAAAGGGCCTGCAAAGAGCCGATTATATTCTAACTATTGGTCTAAGTTTGTGTTATTGCCTCCCTATGTCTAAGAACTTTCATCTTGTGTGAGGGGGGGTATGTATTACTAATCCATTGTCCCTACACATTATGGAAAGCAAAACATCACCTATACGGAATGGAAACTGTACCTGCCTTGACATGCAGGCTTAAATTAAATGGTCTAGCAAATGGAACACACTCAACGTGTGTGTAGGTCTAATCTAGAAATGTGTGCTTCTTTTGTAGCTCTTGGTCTCAAATTGCATAATAAGATATGAACTATTTTGAATGTCTGGATCAACCCTTATATAAAAAGAAGCTTATTTTGTATTTCAAAATGTTTTGACAACCCCACCAAATACTTTGTTTGAGGACCAAAAACAGTATAATTTTTAAAAAATGAGTTCCAATCATAAATGACTTTGAGGACTGCAATGATACACTTCTTTGCTTATTGGGAGTAAATAGGCAGCTTAACAACCCTGTTAGGATAAACAAGAAATGGCATTATTGGGATTGGGGTATTATGGAGAAATATGCAACACTTACGTTCTTTACAAAGAATATTCCAGGTGGGGGGTGGCTACGAGATCTATGTGAGGAGTCGTGTTCTGAAAGAGCTCCTGTGATCTGGAATCTGATCCTTGCCAAAAAGTGCATATATGCATGCACATATGCTCTGAAAACCCATGTGCCCGCTTATGAATGCGGTGCATATGTCCACTGCAATCCTAGAGACTGTAAGATGCAAGGGTATGGTGCTGCAAACATCATTGAGTTTGAATATTCTTGAGCAGTGACCCAAAATGGCGGACGGGAGGCACAGACAAAGAAAGGAGTCTGCCGACAGTGTGAGGATAGGGACGGAACTGTGGTGGAGATAGTCGAACGCGGGGTGCAGCTCATTGGAGCCTCTGTGCCATACACTGGGGCATTGACAAGCTGATTGTGGGGCCGAAAGTAGGGAAGCATATGCGAGAGGCCCCAAATCGGATCGCCCCGGAAGTTAACCTGCAGCAAGACATGGCTGCCTACTGACGCTGGAGTGGTCGCAGGACTGGAAACGCTGTGCAGGGGATACCCCACGGGGCCTTCACGGCCCCAGCGCTCGCACTGCATAATAATCTTGCAACATTGTTGCAAACAGCAGAGCGGCCCGAAGAGGAGGCAGACGCGCATGGAGCGTCTGGGGCCCCATGAAGGAGAATACCAGGATGCCCGAGGGGCAGGGAAATAAGGACAGCCTGAATGCTTCCTTGCTGAGAAGGAGCCACGGTGGGTAGAGCAAGCGGGTGCACCCGCGGCAGAGCAAGCAGTCAGGGGGCATAAGCGCTGAACAGTGCGGCGAGGCCCTGGCGGACTGGAAAGGCGCACGCCCCATCTAAGTGCCACAACCGGACCTAGGACACATGCCTGAGGCACCCAAGGCGGGTGGCGCGGCAGGCACATTCCGGGGAGCCTGCAACTAAACACAAAGGCAGCCCGCTCAGAGGAGGCTGGCCGTGGACATACAGCTACGCCGCATACACGGGAGATAGTGTGGCACCTGGAACAAAGGAAAGCAACTTGGTAAGCTGTGCACACGCATCTGTGGCTGCCACAGGGAGGCCCAGTGGACCCCGACAGAGCCATGTAGCAGGGCAACCAGCACAGCACATAAGGGCATAGGAGCGCATGCACAACCAGGCCCAAACGTTGACCTTGGGCCCCAAAACACATGAAAGCCGGTGGCAGGCCTGGTGTGCAGTAATTGGGCTGCAGGCATGGGCTGGAATTGACTGGTATCGGGGGACTGGCAGGAATATGCTCCCAATGATAATGGGCCACATGTGGAAGACATAGGTGCCGGGTGAAGACGGCACCCTCTAGCCCATGCAAGAGGCAGAAAGAGTGGAGGCGTGAGGCGCACCCAGCGGATAGCACCGCAGAACACCACACAAACAAGCAGGCTGCACACGCGACCAGGCGGCATTCACGGCTGGAGATGCCGAGCCCACAACGACACCCAGAAAGGCCCACAAGCACTTGGGGGTGCAGCCACAGACTTGGACCAGCAGGAGTCGGGGCACATGGACGGAAAAAAGAATTGTTAGCGCACAATTACATGGGAGGATACAATCCACCCCAGGCATAGACTTAGCAGCATAAGGAAACCCCCAATTTAGCTCATCCGGGTTCCATTGCTGACCATGGACCGATCCGACGGAGCCAAAGACCAAACGCCGTGGCGCTCGCACACACACGCCCAGTGACATTAAGATGGCCAACAAACTGTCTAAAACAAAGGGCAAACAAGCCACGCTCGAAGAATACACCAGAACACCGCCGGTGGCAGAAGGGGCCAGGAGCAAGGAGAGAACCCCCACCGCGGGCACTGATGTCACGAGCAAAGATCAGCAGATCCTTGAAGCAATTGCGGACCTGAAAGTGGCATGGGAAACCAAATTGGAATCGGCTATGGTCGAACTGAAGGCAGCACTGGAGCTCAAAGTAGGGGCAGTACAGGAGGAGGAGAATCTCCTCCGGCTAGATGTCAGAGCGCTAGCAGAACGTACAGGCGATCATGAGAAGGAAGTGGCCCCGAATAAAACTGCATGGGCATCCCACAAATCCGAGATCCATGTCTTAGAACAATACATGGGCAACTTGTGTAGTTTATAACAGTTGGGGAAGGAGGGGGGTGTTAGTTGGGGAGTTTATGTTTAAAGTGGGAGGGATATGAGCCCAAATTCATGCAAACTAGACTGGAGAATAAACCCGGGAGGGGGGGAGGAGGGACAAATCACGCATGGCAATGGGAAGTCTTAGACTTGTAACCTGTCATTTGAGAGGCCTCAACAGTTATCTGAAGAGGAATAAAGTAATGATGTACTTGAGAAGGCTGAAAGTGGACATAGCATTACTACAGGAAACCCACCTTACTAAGGAGATCTAGAAGTGGTTAAGAAAAAGTGGAGAGGGACTACCACGGGAGCGACATATTCTGCTTATGCAAGGGGGGTGGTCACGTGGGTGGCACCTCATGTACCGTTTCTGTTGCTTCAGTCCACAGCAGACCCAGATGGAAGAATGATAGTGGTGTGTGGGATGCTGGAAAACAGGGAATTGAGCATTATAAACTCATATGCCCCTAACCAAGACACTGCAACCTACTTTCGGGCCCTATACAGTAAAATTAGCCCCCTACCGGGTGGTGCGATTTTATGGGGAGGGGATTTTAACTGAACGTTGCACCCGAAAATGGATAGGTCAGATAGTAAACTAGACAGACCCACCCCGGCTGCGAAAGCATTACAGGCCCTGCTGAGAGATTTTGGACTAGAGGAGATCTGGAAACAGCTACACCCAGAAGACAGGCACTATTCACACTATGCTGCCCCACACAATCTGTCCACGAGATTCGATTATATGTTTGTTGCCTCAGAGTTGGTAGGGGCAATGACAAGCTCAGAATACAAGGCCAGAATACTATCAGGCCGCTCCCCCCAGGTCTTGGAGCAGAGGCACCAGCCCCTAGAGTGAGAATTCCAACTTGGAAGCTCAGAGCCGAGGCCCTGCAGGACTCGGTATTCCATGAGGACCTAAGGGAGACGATTATTGAGTACTTTGATATTAACACAGGGAGTGTGTAGTCAGAAGGAACCATATGGGAGGCATTCAATGTAGTAGTACGGGGTGCAGCCATATCCAAATCCAGAGGGCTCCAAGGGGGCATAGAGTGAGAGCTACAGGAGACAGAGAAGGAGTTGAAAGAAATGTTGCAGAGGGGGAGCACCTCACAGGAGGACGCTGAACGGGTGAATCTATTACGACAAACTAGCAGGGAGCACTGGGACAGACTATGTAAATTGAACTATAAAAAATATATCGAAAGGCAACATGAAGGGGGAGACAAACCGGGAAGGCTGCTAGCATGGTGATATAAGAATGAGACACCACGACCAGTGGTCAGGGAGATAAAGGGGAAAGAAGGCCAGACCAGGGACTCCCAGGAGGAAGTTAACAAGGGGTTCGTTAGATTCTACTAACGCCTCTATAAGGACACGGGGATAGGAAATGGGCCGGGAGATTCAGGACACATTGGAAGACATAGGATTACCCAAATTAAACAATGAGGAATGGGAGGACCTGGACGCCCCAATCACATTAGAAGAATTAGAGATAGTTATTCAGCACTTACCCACTTGTAAGGCGCTGGGGTCGGACGGGCTCCCAAGTGAATTTTACAAAACATACAAGCAGGAGGTACTCCCCCCACTGCTTACTATGCTAAATGAAGCGCTTGAATCAGGGAGGCTACCGGAGTCCCTGAGGGAGGCGGTGATTATTCTGCTTCTTAAGCCGGGCAGGCCAAGCACGGATTGCGGGTCATATAGACCCCCATCTATGCTCAACCAAGATAGCAAATACTCAAAACAACGCTGGCAAACAGGCTTAAACGAGTTATTGGCAAACGTATACACCCCGATCAAACAGGCTGCGTTCCAGGCAGGAATATAACCGACAATCCTAGGAGGCTCCTCAACATTATTGAACAGACAGAGAAGGGCCCGGCAAAATGGTAATAGTCTCGTTGGATGCCATTAAGGCCTTCGACTCTGTGAGTTGGCCGTGGTTGATAGCGGCCTTGAAAGAAATGGGATGTGGCCGGGGTACCTGAGGTGGGTCAAAATGGTCTTTAGCTCCTCAATCACCAGGGTCAAAACTGGCGCAATAATCTCAGACAAATGGCAACTTAGTAGGGGCACTAAAAGGGCTGCTCCTGGTCGCCCATGCTGTACATCCTCACTTTAGAACCCTTGGCAATCTGCCTCAGACAACAGTATGGGGAGATAGAGATCCTCACGAAGGGAGGATTTCACCTGGTATCATTGTACGCTGATGACATACTGCTATACTTGCGCTTCCCAGAAGAAAAACTACAATATGTCCTGGAGGTGATGGAACGCTACGCCACCCTCTCGGGCATAGCGGTAAACCCCAAGAAATCAAGCATGTTCCCTTTGGGGAGATAAAGGTGGGCCCCGCACAGGAACCTACCGGTCTTGCCGATACCCTGGCAGACCAGGACATTCCGATACTTGGGAATTGACATATACCACACGGCTGCGGAGGAACACAAATACAACACGGAAAGGGCAGTGGAAGGCATTAAGAATAGCATTGTTTAACTTATAAGGGAATAGGGGTCTCAATCCCCTCTTCCGAACCACAGAAGCCAAATAGATTGATCCCTCCCACCGTGGTTGGCACGGGCGCCTGACAACTGATAACACAGGAAGCCACGTGGCAGCCAATTGGGGGGACGATGGAGTTAGGGAAAAGGGGATGGAGTGACAAAGGAAAGGAGGGGAACATACACAAGCAAATACATACAATACAGCGATATTCCTGAACCTGTACCTCTATTTCCTGAACACCTAACCTGACCTCCTATACCTGTAATGACCTTGCTACATACGAACCATAGGAGCTCTTTAAACTCCACTTTGCACCTCACAGAACATAAGCGGATAACCTAGAACATGGATTTTGAACATAAGATAGGGCTTGAACATAACGTAGGACTTGGACAGTCATTTCTTGAACACACATAGATTGGCTTACAAGCTAAATGGCACAAACAAAGGGGTGTCCCTTTTTATGAAGACACAAGACACATGGCCCTTCGGGCACAATGAAGCCACAAACAATGATTTAGGAAAAAGGACACACACGAACATGCCCTTTTACTGTGTGGACCCATGCATGTGCTTTAAATAGTCTCTATATCTTTCCCAGTGCCCTGTTTTATCCGTTCAGAGCTTTATAGCATGTTTTATCCACATGGCGTGTCTAATGCATGCCATGTATCTTAGGGCGTGTTACATCACACACCCACTGCCGAGTTGAAATAATCAATTAATAAACAAAGTAAGCATATAGCAACTCCAGAATATGAACACTGGGGTCAAAAACACTTAACTGATGGTCGGGATGCCTCACAAGGACATCCGGACCCAGAAGAGCAATGCCCGAAGCTTTAGGGAGCCCGCTTCACCGCCCGGCCCGTGGTTATTCAGCTGTTCGTCACCGTAGCGGCCCGGGGAAGCTCCATCAGTCCTTCGGCGTCTGAGAATTTCCACATGCCTGCTCCTAAGCTGCCACCGCCCGTGCTGAGAATCATTAATTACCTGCACTGAGGCACGGGCGGCAGCGAGTTTTAACAGTTGCTGCTAATGAGCAGCTGTTGTAGCGCGCAATAGGAGAACTACACACTTCCCAACGCCTCATGGGAAATGTAGTTTATCGCTTTTTGCAAAGCAAGAAGCGCCGACCTGTGCCTTTCCTCAGATTCCTGACAAGCATGGCGTTCTGGTCCAAGCTACCCCTGGCCATGGTGGGTAGGGCGGCTTTGATTAAGATGGTGGTCCTGCTGAGATTGCTACACTTTTTTACGAACATCCCGTATATGCTCCCCAGCGCTTTTTCGTGAAACTCCAGAGCTTATGCAGGGGCTTCATATGGCATAACTCCAGGAACAGGGTGGCCCTTTGGAAGCTGCAAAACTTGTGTGACAGGGGGGTGGCATAAACCTACCGAACTTTGAGATATTCTTCCTGCCGGGACAGCTCCAGTATGTGGCCAGATGGTTGTCCGAAGAAGAGACGGCTGAAGCCAGGCTATTGTGCAAGGACACAGCCCCCTTTTTTCTAAGGGAAGTGGTATGGCTGCCTAAATCATAGTTGCAAGGAAGGGCAAGACTGCTGGAACTGGGCTGGAAAATATGGAGCAAAGCATGGCAAATAGTGGGAAACCCGACCCCATGCTCCCTGCAGGTGCTGCTAGTGGCGCTATGTGGGGAGGACTCGCAAATGATAAAAGGGATCCGTAGATAGTGGGAACCGATGGGCCTTGTGACCCTCTGAGACGTATGGCAAGAGGGGGAGGTACTAGATTTCCAGAGATTAATTGAGGACACCGGGGTGCACAAAGGCCAATATATTACATACACAAGAATTATCAAACGGGTGCGAGAAAGATGGCCTGAGGCAGTGCTAGCGGAGCAAGCCGATACAGTCATTGAGACGATGTACGATATCTTGGAGGGTGGGCACGAAATATCCTGCATATATGAACTATTGATGACTAGGGTGGGCAAGGAGTTTCTCCAACTGAGGCGGGATTGGGAGGAGGAGGCGGGAGAACCTATGCAGGATGGACAATGGGATATGGCTCACAGGTACCACAGGAAGGTGTCCCGAAACACGAGGCTACAGCAGATCCAGTTATATGTTAATCATAGGGCATATATGACCCCTAGCAAAATTGCCAGGTTTGGAAGTTCAGTGACACAGAAATGCCAAAGGTGCAGGGAGGTGGAAGCTGGGATGATACACGTTTTGGGCTTGTCCGTAGGTGGGTAGATTCTGGACAGAGGTTAAGCTACGCCTGGGCGAAAAAGGGATCACACTGGAGGTGGAGTCAGTTTGGGCATGCATGCTGGGGGGCTTTGCCAGACTACGCAACCTGAAACACATTAGTAAGATGAAAGACCTAGCCTACATCCTGGCCAAACAGAGAATTGCAATGGGCTGGAAGGCAGCCCAACGACCCAGAATAGAGACGTGGTGGGCTGACCTCCTGAAGTGGACAGAAGCAGAAACGGTAGCTTGGTATGAAGCAATCAGTAGGGGAGGGGAGGAGGAAGCGGGACCCCTGATAGCATGGAGACAATTGGTGGCCATGATGGTGGGACCCTCCCAGGCCAAACTTAGGGAAGACGATACGAGGGGGACTAATGAGGGAGACAAGCCCAGAGATACGCAAGCTGGTGGCATTGAAGCAGGGGCTCGAGTTAAGGGGACGGGAGGGTGGAGGACTGTGACGCATAACATGTGAATATAACGATGTGAAGCTCATATGCAAATGTCCTAAATGTAATGTTTGGAGTGTTGTTAATAAAATTAATAAAAATTGTTTTAAAAAAAAAAGAATAATCCAGGTTTTTCAGGCATAGAGACATTTTACCATCTTTCCTCTTCAGGTTTCAGTTTCCTTGTTTCCTTGTTCTATGCACAGAATAACATGTACGTGCTTTTGATTAAATCAAGTACCTATGAAATAAATCCTGGGGGCAAGATTAAAGATCCCTATAGCATCAAGAAGCTGCATATTGTGCAATGACTCTAAGCAGATAGAGACAATTGTTTATTCATTTTTGGAAATCACAGGAAAAGCAATGCATTTTTGATACAAAAATGCTTACAAAATGTAACATTGGTAACATAGCATAGGGCAATGGTACTTGACAGTGGGGTAATAGAATATGACTTGATAAACAGATTTTGCAGAAGAAGGTGGAAACATAAACCAGGCATGAGGACAAGACAGAATGCTATATGAACGGGATGGTGGAGGAAGTGCTAAATTAACAGTGGAGGGGTGATGGAAAAATGTAATAGGGTTGACCGTGAGGGTCGGTAGAGGGGAAAGCATGGTGATGCAGAAGCGTGCAGTGCTATATAACAGGTTCTTCTGAAAGGAGGAGGGCTTTGAGGTTGGATTTAAATAGTAGTAAAGATGGAGTAGTACAGAGAGTAAGAGCATTCCAGAGTAGGGGAGCGAGGAGAGGGAGAGAGCGGAATTAGGGGGAGCATGGGGCTTGGGTAGTCGCAAGAAGGTGAGTCAAGGATCATAGTATCCAGTGTGTGGGGAGAGTAGGGATTGAGATGAGCAGATGGTTAGGATGGAGCAAATCGATAGTTAGTTCTGAAATTTACTCACAGGCTGCGCTTTTATAGGGACTGCTAGAGTGGAATTTCTTCCAGATTTGTGCATGAATCTTTTGAGTGAAAACACTAAGGCTTTGTCTTATAGAAGACCAAGAAGTGTCTTTGATTATAGAGTTCACAAGATTTTTACCAAAATTGTATGTTATCTTATTGTAAAATCCGTAATGTGATAAACATGGTTTATATGAATTCCTGCTCCCACCTGTGAGGCTAAAAACCTCGGGGTCATCTTCGAATCCGCACTCTCCTTCTCTCCTCACATCTCTGACGTCTATAAGAAGTCATACTACCAGCTGCACCTCCTTGGAGGTATTCTTCCTTTCCTCTCTTTCCCCCAGAAGCTCACTGTCTCCAGAGCACTGGTTCTCTCTAGTCTGGATTACTGCAACAGCCTCTTTCTAAATCTGCCTGCCTCTACTCTCCACCCTCTGCAACTCATCCAAAACAGGACTGCAAGACTTGTCCTTGGCCGCAAGCCCAGGCATCGTATCTCTCCAGGACTGAAATCTCTGCACTGGCTCCGAGTGGCAGCAAGGATTAAGTTCAAAACCCTCTGCATTGTCCGCAAGGCATTCTGGGGCCTGGGACCTCAATAACTTCAACTCTCTCTTCCTAAATATATTCCTTCTCAAGCTCTTCGCTCATTCGCCTCCAACTCCCTCATGGTTAGTTACTTCTCCAAGCAGTGAGTTGGTGGTAGATCTCTTTCCTCTGCTGGGGTCTTCCTCTGGAACAGCCTCCCTGCCTCTCTGAAACTTGAAGAGAACCATCTCTGGTTCTAGAAGTACCTCAAGACCTTCCTCTTTGCTACTGCCTCCTCTCCTCCTCTCCCTGCTGATCTCCTGGCTCAATCTGAAACTGCAATGGCTACCTGGCTACCATCTGATTCTGGGCCCAGGTCCCATACCCGCTAGTTGCACACCTGCACTGCCCTGGCATGTCAATGCAGACCCTAACATTTCTTGCGCCAAAGATGTTATCCCGCACAGACTGGACGTCTTTACTGAATGTGTTAAACAGTTTCACTTCAGCCTATGCTTTCAACATATTTATTTTTTTCCACATTTATTTTAGGAAACTGTATAATAGGATTGTGTGTTGTAGGAGTGCATGTTATAGCAGCACGTGTCATAGGAACACGTGTCATAGGAGTGTGTTTCATCAGAGTGTGTGTCATAAGAGTGTGCAGCACATTTGTGTCATAGTAGCATGTGTCATAGGAGCATGGTTCATAGGGCCATGTGTTGTAGAACATCTGTAAAAGGTGCATGTGTCATAGGTGTATGTGTTGTAGGTACATGCGAATGTATGTGCCATATGTCCACATGTTATATGTTGTCAGTGCATGGGTAGTAGAGTGTGTGTTGTGGGAGCACTTGTTACAGCAGCGTGTGTTGTAGGAGTACGTGTCATAGGAGTACGTGTCATTGGAGTGTGCATCATTAGAGCGTGTGTCATAAGAGTGTGGGAAATGTGTGTCTTCATAGTGTGTGTCGTAAAAGCATGTGTCATGTGGGCATGTGAAAGAATGTGTCATATGTCCACATGTTGTTTTTAGTAGGCATGTCTCAAATCAGAGTTTTGAGATGTAAAGTTCTCAATATACAGACTGTTTAACCCATACCCCTCTTGTGAAAATGTTACATATATTCCATCCCCCTAAAACTGAAATCAAATTCAGCTGAGCCTTTCGTTTGGTGTGATTGTTTACAAGATGATAATTGTGTAATGTATGAACTATAAAGCTCATACGCTCTGTGTACAATTCATATGAAAAGTGTACATTTATTCCATCACCTTAAAACTGACATCAAATTCAACTGAAACTTGACTTTGATGTGAGTTTTAAAGAGATGTTAATTGTGTAATGTACAAACTGTGAAACTCATACGCCCTGTGTACAGTTTGTTTGACTGATGTGCATTCATTATGTGTATGCATCATATATGGATACATTTAAAACAGTAACATCTCAAAATTGGATGAATCAATTTCAATATTTTTAATGCACCTTTTCCAGATGAAATATGGGCTATGAAAAAAATGGAATTCGAAGGGGTCAATTTTGAGATATTTGGGCCACAAAAATATTTGTGTCCCTATGGTAAAATCTCATGTTCAAAGCCGTTCAAAACACAATCGATTAAACATTGCATGCACCAGCGGCTGCCTTGGAATATTACTGTGCAATGTTTTCAGATTTTTCATGCACGGGTTCAAAGGTTATTGAGAAAGGTTTTTCTCTGAAACTCCATATAGGGTCTCATCACGACCCTGGCGGTACGGGGTAAACAGCGCCGTAAAAGGTGCCCGCGATGTTTACCCCGTACCGCCTCATTACGAGGTCCCCTCGCGGGACCCAGGAAGCAACGCCTGGTCAAACAAGGCGTGCTTACCGGGTCCCGTGAGGGAAAGAGGGAACAAACAACGGGCCAACTCGTAATGGCCTGTTGTTTGCTCCCTCTCCCATTCCCATTCAGCCGTATGGAGGCTGAAATGGGAATGGGGAAGGACCGGGTCTTGGTCCTTGGAGGGAGGAATTACCTGGTCTTCCAAACTCGGAATGGCCCGGTTATTCCTCATTCTGAGGACCCGGACCCGGACGCTATTTCGGCAGCAGCCATGCCACCAATAGCGGCATGGCTACTGCCGAACTCGTAATGAGGGCCATAGACTTTGTCTTAACCTTAACAATAACCTTTGCTAGTGCAACGGCATGAGATATATATAGGAATACTGAATAGGTATACTGTGCATACATCAGACTGCAATGACTATGAATTCATTCATGCTACATCATTTGTGAGTCCTGGATCTCTCTACGTAGAGATGTGAAATACAGGGTAAAACAACGTTGGCAGGGTGGAAGAGGTTTTGAGTGTTCAATGCACACTCTAGTGAGGAGGCATGAACGTATGTGATTATTACTAGAGGTGCTCTAACACCCACTTTTTTCTATCTCTAGTGGAAACGGGTGCTGAAGCATGCAATAGATAAAAAGGAAGTCCCTACGGTCTATTTGCAACTCCTTTCAACGCTTGAATTCTTCTTACCATAAATCATTGAAAATGTTTGAACGTTCAGGGAACCATAATTTGATGGTTCACGTTTCCTTGAAACTCGTCAAAGAATGACAGATAATGATAGCAGATTCACTCTGCAAATTTGGGGTAATAAAATGGAAGATATGAATGCACAGACCTTATTGTAACGTATAGCCAATCTTCCATTGAAATGCCCAGGTTAGTTTGCCAGTTTCTGGTGTGTCTTCCTATTCTTTTAATTTGGGTACAGCACAATTTATTTTTGGGAAATCTGATTTCCACATTACAGCCCTGGCCACCTACCATGATGTGCGAAAAGGGTTATAATGGTGACAATTATAACATGATTGTTCTTATCACACATTTTGGTGATCAACATCTCTGTGTGCATCTGTGGAAATCCGATTTTCATGTACTTCTATCGCACATGCACACCACTTCCAAGCTTATTGTGTGTTTTGAAGTCAAGCGAAACGAAAATCATTTTTGGCAGTTTAATTCTATGAGTTAAAGTAGCATTGAGTTATCTTTTGTTTAACACTTGAAGTGTAACTTAAACTATCAAATGCCCTGCTCTTGCAAGTTCACATAATCACATTACATTGTTACAAAGCAGTGATACCCACGGGCATATAAATATGAATGTTAATTGTGACATGAATCTTATTTATATTAATGCGTTTCCACTGAAGAGACTCTGCCAAAGTCTATGCTCACTTAAGGATTTGAACTCCAGTATTAAATTGCAGGTAATTAAATTCAGAAACTTGGCAGATCTGTCTCCTATGGTTATAAATTAGAAGAAAAGCTCCAGCTTTCACTGTCATCCCTGTACTGGGAATAGTTCCAGATCAAATTCGGATTTACCATCTTTGCATCCTTGCTGTGATCTTTCAAAAAAACAACGGGTACAATTTCCAAAACAGTGAACGGATGAATGCATTCCAAACGGATTGCGTTTCTTATTGGACCACTGGAGACATGTGTCCTCATAAACAGTCGGTTCTAATGTGAAACACTCATGGTTTAACTAATTTTCAAATAAAGTACTGCTAATATGTTATGCATCTTATAAATCATGTCACTACCAAACAGAGCCTACCAGCGTTGACCATCCCTCAAAATAAACCTGTGAGTCGGTGTGTTTCACTGCATTTCCCTGTCACTGGTGTGGCAACCTGTCTGCAACATATTTCGTGGCATCTTACTGGATATGTCTTCGTTCACTGCCTTTTACATGGGGCCTCATTACACGGAAGGCGGTGAGCCATGGCGCTATTAGCGCCATGGCTCATGCCGGTAAAATACCGGCACCGCCTTGGCGGAAAGGGGATTTACCGCCCCATTCCAAGGTTGGAGGGGCGGTAAATCCCCTTTCCGCCATTGCCCTTCCCCATTCCCATTTCTGCCCCATAGGGCTCTATGGAAATGGGGAAGGCGCTAATTACGACACCGCAATTTTGCGGTGCCGTAATTAGCTCCGAGGTCCCTTAGCGGGTTGGATTTTAACGCCTGCAAGAAGCAGGCGTTAAATCCTCCAACCCGCAAAGGGACCTCGTAGTACGGCGGTAAGGGTTAACGGTCACCGTTGCCTTTAACGGTGACCGTTAACCCTTACCGCCGTCCGTGTAATGAGGCCCATGGTCTTCAAGCCCTCTCGCAGATCTGCAAGAGAGTGATTGTATATTAAGGTACAGGAAACAGTGGGGAAAGGCAAGATAGCCTTGTTGTTGTTTTGATGTCTGCAGGCATGAGGTATGCTGGCCTCTCCTTATAGGTTTGTTTTTAGGTTTTCTGTGTTAAGAGCAAGTGGCGTCTGTGTCCAGACGAAACCTTTTATCCCACGAACTACTAATGTGAATTTTAAATACTTGATATGCCCAGGGCTGAAACCAAAATGTCTTTTCGATGGCTGTTAACACCCGGTGTTAGGGATACTTATGAAGTGAGTTTAGCTCAAGATATGTTATAACATGCAAATAGCATCTCAAATTGCATGGTGTGATGTCGATGACAGGGCATAGGCAGGTCTGGAGCATTGTTACACATTTTCCTGGTATCTGCCCGTGCCTCTTAATGAGCACACAATTATTAAGCATTAGAATGGCACAGCTGAGTTGTCTTTGAGTTTCCGGTATCTTTACAATGCTCCTGTTTAACCTGAGTAGATAATCTAGTTCTACTGTAGGTGTTTAGAGGAGGGCAGTTAGGATAGTATCGTCTAAACAATGCGATCGTGACAGAAGTTATGTAGGAATGAGGGTTTAGTTTAAACGACATTGCAGTAGACGTCACACCTTCAGCAAGGCTCTCTAGGATTGTGCCTCAAAATCAAGGGACAAGCTACTTGTGCCTTTGTTGATGGCAAGACGATATTGATGCCATCGGGAGGTGAAGAGTGAAGGAGAATCTAAGTCCTCTCCACCCAGGAGGGTGGAGCAGTGAAGTTTATGTCCCGGGTTGGCCTCAAAGACCTACCTGGGTGACGATGAGGAGGAGCTGCTCAGTTGACCGACCCAGGTGAAGAATGAGCAGCCTGGATGAAGGCAGCAGCACGAAGCTCCAAGGCCGCGAAGTGCAGCAGTGAAGTCAGTGGCGTCCCAGTTGTCCTTGGGATGCCTACCACCACGAGATGGCTCTGAGCAGCAAGGTGGTGGGGACACCTCCCGAAGTCAAAATGGTGCTCTGTGTGCAACAATGATGTCAGTTGGGCCCACAGTTAACAGGGCCCGCCCTGAACATAACAAAGGGCCACAGGGCACAGCAGTGAGCATGAACAGACCCCCACTCACGCAGGAGGCTGCACGGGACTGTCTCAATAGTACCATTGAAGACAGACACCAACGTGCTGTGAAGGTGTGACTGACTGCAGCAGATACCCCACTGTGACATAGTGCTGTATGTAATATCTCTGTTATAAGTCAATGTATATATGTATGTGTAGTTATATGTATGAATTTATGCACTGTTATGTAGGGGAATTGTTAAGTAGGGGGAAGTGTAGAGTTGGGATAAGAGTTAGGAGGTCTGTTAAGTAGAGTTAAAAGTTGAGTAGAGCTAGGACAGTATGTATAGATGGCAATTATTTAAAATAGGGGGTAGAGGGGAGTTACTCTTGAATGAGGTAGTGGGATAGTGTGGCTGCCTGCCTGAGGCCACCTACCGAAATGGAACCACCCACAGAAGCTATCATCTAGCCTCAAACTCCATGTGGGTTTTACCTGAGTGTATGTAGGAGGAAATCCTAGGGAAAAAGTATAAAAGGTATACATGGATTTATTAAATAAAGAGGGATCCACGTTGGTATCCATATACAATTCACTCTGGTGTCTGTGTCACTAGGTTATCAAAGAACATAGGGTGCAAAACATCTCTTGTTAACAGTAATTTTATTTTAGCAGGTCCAGCACCCCTCCCTACCCATCAGGCTGGAGGTGGAGGGAGTGGTATCCATAGTAACTGTCCATGCTCCAGGGAAGGGAAAAGTAGACCCTTGCATGCACCAGGTCTGGGAAACAGGGGGTAAACAATGTTTTTGCTTCTTTACAATTGCATGGGCTGGTTTCCTAGGCTGCCATATTCATTACCAGTATTACTCAATTGACTGTCTCCATTGTAGATATTCTTATTAGTGATGTTTCTGTACTTATGTGTAGGCTATACATACAATTTAGGCACAGTGGATTTCACTTTGCATTTCTTTCTTTTTGTATGTATATCATTTGGGTGAACTATTTTTGTCATATAACTCGGATTTGTATGTGCAGTAGCGGTATTGGTTCAGTATCCTTGAAGGACATGCAGGTTATTGTAATAGGTCCACACAAGACTATTTCTTTGTCTGTTTGTTGATTGATTAAATACATGTGTTAACTGTTGTTTACCAATTAAGGTGATGTTTACCAATTAAGGTGTGTTGGTGCAGCTGGAAGAGCTACATTTTGTAAGTATGGTCCACGTTTATTCTAGTCTGTATGTGTAGAAGTAGGAACTACATTTTCGAGTATTTCTGCTAAGTTAAATGAAGTTGTTTTTGGCTCCGTTTTGAGGGCCTTATGTAGCTGACCGCTCTACCATTTCCATTTTGTTTCTGGAGTCCAGTCTAGCAGTGAGTGCAAACAGTACCCTGTTTGGTAAGTGTTTAGATTTATTTTGTGTCCTTCATTTAGGCAGTCGATGTATGTACTTGCTGCTTTAATGAGTCAGTGAACATTTCACATTAACATGAACTTTGACTTTACTTAAATTTATTTTGTGAATTTCTTGTGTTCAAATTGGATTTATGAAGCATAAGGTGAGTTTATCTAGGTTTGTCTGCATAAAGGAGTGACTTGCGATTATCCTAGTAACTACTTTATTTTTCGTTTTTTTACTAAAATCCCATTAACGTTACTACTGTTGAGACTGCCATGATTTTTACTCTTGGTTATGTAGATTGGTGATTACATAATTTTTGGGTTTCCATATAGTCCTGACAGTTTGCTACATAATTTTGGACACTTTCATCTATTTTTATTTACTTTGGAGATTTCCAATTATGCACTAACTTGAAGTATTATAAATATGCTCTACCAAAATATTGTTTTTGATATATATCATTATCTTTACTATGTATATGTGTGTTATTAGGCCGGGTGGATACCTTATGGGCAGCACGTTTGTCTTTGAAGTAAGACAACGAATAGCAACACAGGTTCGAATCCCCATGCTTAGAAGCTGGGTCTGGTATTAAACATGTTATAAAAGAACACTTCTAATTAATTACAATTATGGAGGGGACATTTCCTGAGGAAGAGAGTTTCAATAACTTGAAAGATGTTGAAAAGCAAAGCCATTATGTGGTCGTCTCCAAGATCCATGTTGATTGATGCTCTGTTATGTTCAATAGAAGTGAAACTATGTTGCATACTTTGAAGATTGTATTCACTTCATGTGTACATATTTATTTATATATGATGGCACTTCGACACTAACATTTAGATAAGGTTATCTATGTGACTACATTTACAGAATCTCTCGAAACCTGCCTTTGTGTTGGGATAAATCGGTTTTGTGTAACATGTTTCCACTTCAGTTCTTTAATGTGGCCTGAGTCTACATTCTTTTCTTTTCTACTCACAATTTTAGATCATGCTTCATTGAACATGCTCTCTGTTGCTATAATGCCTTTTTCCCCTTGCCAAAAGCTCATATGCCAACTCTTAACAGGCGTAATTAAGCCTGAGCCCCCTTCATGACTCCCTATTGCTGACAAGTGGAGCCAACATGCAGGTGTGCCCTTTCGAACCTGCAAATAGGACTGTCATCCTAGATAATGATGAATTAACATCTGTACCAGTAAGAACACGTGTCAGTCATTTCCCTCACTAAACCTGTTTGCCTAAATATGGCCTCTAGTGAAGTGAAAACATGTGTGATGACTCATAGGTGTACATTGCTGAAGTAATTGATGAATCCTACTGTGCAGTCTATGAAAGTATAGTTACGTTAATAGTCTGGAATGCGCCCACAGATGTGGCCAGGATCTAATGAAAGAATGGGCCTGCACACTATACACAAAGTGTGGGTCTGAGTACTCGCAAGTTAATTTACTGAAGTTGTTTTGGCGTGTTTCTGTGGATCACAGCAAATTTTGAGATTTTGTAGGTTACTGCATAGAATGTCGGATCACAATTCAAGGAAAAGCAATTGCATCTTGCTCTTCAATTCTTCAAGGACAAGAAGGAGTTTAAATAAGTGCATGCACGTAGCACAGATATCAAAACGTGACATCAAATTCCCGATTGGCAATTATTTGCTCTGGAACTAATGAGGAGATGGGTCTGACATTTCTGATCTGCATCTGGTTTGCTTATGCCTGATTCACAAAGTATAAGACTGGAGCAAATATAGTGATGCCTAATTGGTCTCAATAGCTAACCTAAAGATACTGCCCTTCGTGAGCTCCTGCTACTTTGAGTATTTGCTAACCAACATTTTGGGTTATAACTCATGTCACACTTATGGTGTAATTCTCATGCTTTTATTCCAAGGCCAGATGCCTATCTGTGTGGGCCTATGTCACACACTTATTATGTATGAAATACAATGTTAGAGTAACACACGTTCAGGCAGCAAGTACTATGACTGAGGTTGTTGTGGGAATTCAATGTCAAGGAACAGACTGCAAAGGTGTTCTTCTCCAAAGTAATCCAAGAAAAATACAAAAGTAATGAAAAATGGAGTGCACACCTTGCAAGAAATAAAACGGGTTTTATTTGCAAATTCGTCCGGAGACAGACAACTCTGTAGAACTGAACTGACACCATCTCTACATGCCCATTCCAGGCTACAATTTCTATAGATGCAAACCACAATATTAGCATAATTTAATAAATGTTACATTAATTCCAGTTCCAACATTTTCATTGCCCACTCGTCATCAAGCCCGTACACTCGTCATCAAGCCCGTAAAGATAAATATACATTCTCACATGCGATAGGGTGCATCCCATCTAGTGACCCTTAAAAATACTGCCCCTCAGTCATGAACTAATTTCATAGACAGCCGAAAATTCAGCCTTTCTATTGGTTTGTGTTCACCTCATTATAATTGATAAAGAAATAGCTATTCTAATTGAGCAATAGCATGGGAGACAGTTCATGCTGTAGCATCCCACTGATAATGACCAATCATAAAATGAGTGGAAATCTGCGAGGTCAAATTTTGTTGCATCCCATGGGACTGCACTATAATTGGGCATCTCAGCTTTCTGCCCCCTGCATCTGCACCCTCTGCAACTCCCATCTCAATACACGTTGACAACTTCGGACATAACCCCCTAGTTGTCTTCTTACAATGTATAGCTAAATAAAAAATGTGTCTGAGTCCCTATGTTTTTCTTCCATTTATTCAAATGATTAGGAGCTGTGAGCTATTATGTATTAATTTGCTTATAGTGTGGAATGGAACCTGCTATCTCAAGCCTTGTTTCGGCCCCTCAGAACTTACTCCCTTGTAGAAATTATCTCCTCTTCTATCCTGACCTTGGCTGTTTGGAGCTCTTCACCCAGAAACAGAAATATTATTCCATGAACTGTTACTGCCCAATAAAAAAGATTCGACCTTTAAAAATGCCATATTTTAAGATGGAAAACCACTTTCTCATTCCAACAACTATACCTAATAAATCTCAAACTACAAAACCAAAAAATAGAAACAAATTACACTGCTCTTTCTAATAATATTTATATGTGGCGAAATAAATAAAATGCACTGAAAGAAATGCTTTACTCCAAGTGTGTTTTGCTGTGAAGATGCCTTAAGATATAACGCGACGAAACACAGCAAAAATAAGTTGTGAGGATCCTAGTTGCAATAGAATGTGACAGAACTAAGTATAATAAACTAACAGTGACAAAACGATGTTTACCCTAAATACAATGTTGCTTTAGAAAATGGAAATGTGATAGTCAAAATACGTCATTGCCAGGAGCATGATATCTGGCTAAAAGATGTTTCTTAACTTATACTTGCACACTTGTTTATGGTGTTGGATGTGCACCTTTACACCCCCATCCTTTGATAACCCCTGTTCATGCCCCGTATCACAGTCATCTTTTGGAACCCAAACCTTACAAACCCTGCATACTCCTCGGGTGTACAGGTCATAAACCAACATTCGCCCCCCCCATAAAAATCTACCCAGTGTTCAGTTTAGTTTTCAGGATCAGGGGGTGGCCTCAAGGGTGTTCCTGTGTGTCCCTGGTAGACCAATTGTGTTATGTACGTCAACCATATGATGTGCCATTTCACCCTTCCAGGTATTTGTGTGTGGATATTTCTGGTGAGAGGTATGGCAGTGTCGTTATAAGTCTTTGAGCATACTGACATCAACCGCTTGTTAATTACCCAGAGCTAATTGGCAGGCACAGAGAACAAGGAGCACCCCTATGAGGTAAGGGACTGTTGGCAAGGGGGCAGCCCTCTCCCACCCCCCTAGGTGCTTTAGAGTGAGCCGAGATGCATTCAAAGCACTACGATAGGCCAGGGGCAGGGGATACGGTTAGAGGGACACCTCCCAGTTTAACAGGATTCTACTCCAATATAATCAAATGTAGTCTATCCACATAGCCATAGTATAAGGCATGATCAGCATTGCCATTTTGCATAGATATTAGTAATCATAGGTAGAAGGCCATGCAGTAAATACTGAATCGCATGAACTAGGTGAATCGGGAGACAAGAGAAATCCCCAGCCATGCCCGAGCTCCCATGAGGACAACCCACATCCCCAATCACCACAACAACTATTCATTGTTCTAACAGTGTTGCAAAGATGTTTGAGAAAAATGTGCCCTACAAGGCTGCGATCACTGACCGATGACTGGTGTGCATGTTATCTCACATTGGCCAAAGCATGACCTAGCCCATCCACAGGTGACCACGAGTTATAGCCCAAATAACTGACTAAAAATCTGAATTCCATAGCGCCAGTTGACCTTTGACCACCAACCCCAAAGTAACAAGTCCTGAAATGTTCAAAGAGGAAGGACATGGCACATTGTTGAAGCAACAATTGTGTGATTTGTATTGCCAGGTGCTGGGAGGGATAAATCATAGTTTAAAACGAGGGTTGAGACCTTGGAGCCAGATGGCGCGGAGGGGACTGAGTGAAATGTGTGTTTGAAAGTTAGAGTGACCCAGAACCTCCTTTTTGCCCGTCCTAAGGCCTGCTAAGTGCACAGTATGAGTGATAAAATAGTTGTATTATAGGAGTATAATTAATGTGTTTTCTGACCTTCGACGTGAAAAGACGATCACTGCAGCACCCACGTAATAGAAGACGGACAGACTGGGCTGCAACCAATGGTCTGGCATCCCTCATGGGGCACGGGGTTTCTGTATAGGTGCACACCAACCAGCCAGGTGCAATTTACCCTACAAAATTGTGCCATGTATGATGATGTTTTGCTTTATAAGATTGTGCTTGTACTACTTTTTGGCAAAACATTCTTAGCAGCAGAGTTCTTTGTTGTTGCTCTCATCTGCAGGTGTGATTAAACCTTGTTATCTTTACAAGATCAACTTGAGCCTTACTTCCCTAGCGGGTTGTATTCTCTCTGGTGTGAGCATTCAGAGACTTGCCTTCAGGACCAGCAGCTTCATGATATTGCGCAACCACACTGGCACCAAGGAAAAAATGGTAGAATACCAGTCATCTTCATCCATCCTGCTTGTTTCTTTTTCCGTAGTAATGTGGAGGGTGTGCAGTGCATTTGATGCTTCATTGAGGCTGCCATTTCTGGCATTGTATGAAGGTGTAAAGGTGCAGCATACAGTACAGATATTGGTGCACACCCATCCCTAAATGGCTGTTGACAAGTCCAACATGTACGCATTCTGCAGGGTGGTCAGTCTAAATTCCCTGAGCTCATCCCTTCCATAATTTAGACCCCTCTCTGTACCAGTCACAAGCTGCAATTGCTCCCAGTGAGCAATCTGCAGCCATTTAGCATTGGATGCATGGTGCAAGAAGAGATGCAAAGAACGTTGCCATCTTTGAAAACAAACGAAACTGAATAGGTATGTCATTGAACCGATCTGCTGTTCTTGAGAAAAATTATTTGTGCAGCGATGTCTTTGTAAGTTCAAGGAGATCTTATCCCTCTTGTGAAACAGAACTGTGTCAAAAATGTTCCCAGGATGTCCGACAAGTGACAAGAGGTCAGAGTTCAGTAATACAAGTGCACGTGAGTATAGGGTAACATGGTAGCAGGTTCCAGCCCAACATGGTGGAATAGTGGTCCATCAAAGCTGCTATCCCTCCTCATAGGCTCTGGAGCTCGAACACACTTGTGCATCCTTAGCACCTGTGATTGTGCTGCCCTTTGATATGAAACATAAAGAAGGTTGTGTAAGTGCTCGTATAGTGATGGGTAGTTTTCTATCATTGATCCAGGTCAATGCCTGCATCTTACTTCTCCAAATGCTAAGACATGTTTCCTTCATGTGTATGACCACTTCTTCAGCAAATCCCACTGATTCTCCCTCCCTACACCTTATCAACCCTTCTACCCACTACTCCTGATGAAAAACAGTCCCTTTTATATCTAAGCATGGTCTTGTCCTGCACCAAGGATATTGACGCCCTGTACTATTTTTGCAAGAATATGTTTGTTGCATGGTAAATGATTGATCTCCTCTCCTGGGCCCCGCATTTCATAATGTAACGCAAGATGTTTCATCTCCTCCCTTTCTCCTATTTCCTTTATCTTGATATACTTATCTTCATAAACAACATCGTCTTCACCATTGTATACCCATGTCACTTGGACCTTATATGCCTGGAACAACTCCAAACATTGCACAAAGCCGGATGAATCAAGCAGTGTGCTGTGTATACTGGCACTTTCTGTGGGATGAAAATTTGGCATGTGATATTAATGAGCAGACATAACATGTGCCATTGCCCTCTCTCTTCCCACTGTACACATGTGGTTATAGCACATATTGTCAGTGTTGTATAATGCGCATCCCTAGTGCTGCTCAAGAACACATCAGAATTCAATATATCCCACCTAGTTCTGGTAACAGACAAATTAATATTCTCAACCTTAGTGCTAGGTTTTTCCAAACCCAATTGTAAGATAAACCTAAAAAAGAAAGTGAGAGAAAAAAGAAAAAAAAACAACAAAACATAATAATATAAGTGTTCCCAATCTCTTCCGTTGTGTGGTGAGAAAAAAAACAGCCTGGTCATCAAAAAAGACAAACAGATGTTAGAAAAGTAATTGTAAATTGCATGATACTTCCTTTGGGTCTCACCCCTTTTCTTCTCCTGAAAGGGGAGGGGTGCCTTTGTCTCTGCTGGTGAAATTCATTACAAACACTTGATCCTCTGGATACAGTCAGGGCTGCTGCAACAGTGATTCTTCTATTTGTGGTGTCTGCTCTTCTGCAGGCAGCTGGTTTTGACAGGGGAGTAACTGTTTGGATATGAACTTGGGAGAATTGGTAAACTCCCTAAAATAACCCTGAAATGTATCTCCCAATATTTCAGCAGAACTATGAACATCGGAGATAGTACGGGGAGGAGTAATCAGTGCTTACACCCTCCTATCCATACCTATCTTGTGCAGGGTTAGATGGTGATCGGAACCAGGCTGGTTCCTCAAAGGGAAGAGTGTAAAGGGCTAGCAGTGCAGCCAGCTCTTATGATGTGTATCAGACAACTTCACAAGCAGTTTTTTTAGTAAACCATTAAGGCGCTCCACAATACCATTGGCTTGTGGCTGTAAGCTGAACATAATTTGTGTCTTATACCTAATATGGAAGTAGTGATTGAAAAAATGTGGGCCATTATTGGAAATCAACACCTCACAAATATGCCATTGTGGTAAGACCTTGTGCATGTGGAATTTAGCTGCTGATCTGGCATCATTATGGCTACATGGGCCTACATAAAGCCAATGGGAGAATAGACACACCACAACAATTAAATAGCGAAATTTAGAGCATCTAGTAAGCATATCAAAATAATCTATGTAATGGTGCCAAAAATGCCTGCAAGGGTAGTGCAATGTTGTTTTGATAGTTTTCAACATATAACCCCAGTTATAACGCTGACAGGTGACACAATTGGAAATAAACACTACCGCATGTTTTTGTAAGTGCAGGCAAACCATTGTTCATTGAGGTCTGCTGCAATGTACTCTTTGAATGTGTGTGCTGGGTAGTGCAACTGTTCAAGGACAATTTTTAGTAAATCCTAGGGCATAACAGGCTTTCAGGAAATGTTCTTTCACCATATTAAATCGACCATGGATAAATAACACCCCCTCTTTGTCCATAAGTCTTGCTCTTGCATGGCAGCACATCCCTGTAGCTCTATAATATGGGCCCTGGGCAGAACATTGTATTGTTCAGTAAGTTGTACTTGCTGTTGTGGGATGTTTTTCAGTGAAGGAATAATCTCTGTAATGTGAGGTAAATATAGCTGCATCTACTACATCATTGCCCTGCAATATTAAGTCTGTGCTTTTAGTATGGGCTGTGCACTTCACAATTGCTATTGCAGAAGGAAGGGGCAGCACCTCTATGAGATTGGACAGTAAACCTGCATGCTGCACTGGTGTGCCATCAGACTTTCTAAACCCTCTCCTCTTCCACCTTGACAATCCTGAGTGGAAGAGTAGCGGGTTTAGAAAGTCTAATGGCACACCAGGGCAGCATGCAGATTTACTGTTGAGGTGACATATGCACAATCTGAATAAAAGGTGGTGCAGCATCCTTTGGATATGTTTATTATTGTTTTTAAAGCCATGAGTTATGCTGCCTGTCCACAGTAGTGTAGGGCTAATCTTTCTTACGAGATGATCTCAAATTCCCCATCCTCATAGTATATCACTAACATTAGTGTGTGCCTGTACCCCAAATTCTGATCAATCGTTGATGATCTGTCAATGAAATGTACCCCCCCTGAGATCATTGAGAATCTCCTGGTATGTAGCAGACTAATGTATATAGTCACATTTTAGCAATGGGTTAACATAGTGACCCATAAACACATTAGTGATTTGACAGTTTGACCCCATATCCTGAAACCCTTTGGGTGGTAAGAATGGACGTTGATTTTTCCAGGTTAGCAAACACTGCATGCTCCACATAGAGTGTCCCTGGACAGCCCATAGTAATGTTGGAACTTTTTGAATAGCAAACGCAGCTGACGCAAGTGCTTGCTCACAGGGAAAATGGTCCAGCATCACTGGTTCTAGGGTAACACTGTAATAGCTCAACAATGTGTGCCGCTGTGAAGTTTTCTGGGTGAGGACAGCCAACATCACCTGACCATTGGAATGGGAAAACAAATAATTGTTTACTATAATTTGGGGTTGCTAAAACAGGTGCATTGCTAAGAGCAATTTATAATACCTTGAATGAGGCAACCATTTGATCTGTCCAAATGATGGGGTCCTTCACCTTCTGTTCTTCTTTCAACCCCTGCAGGAAGGGCCTGGTGTACATAGAATAATCCAAGTCCCAGGACCGGCTGTAATTGCACTGACCCAAAAATTTTCTTTTTTACTGTGTCCTTCTGGGGCATGTTTTGTACCACCGCTGCCCTTTCTGGGGTCAATCTCCTCCCCTCTGATTAATTCTGCTTTTACAATGTTGTTTAGCTGGCAAAGGTCCTCCATCATCCTCCAAGACCCCCATAATGCTTTTTTCACTGGATACACAGCTGTTTTGCATGTGGATTCCCATGATTTAATGATGCCCTGTCGTCACAATGCTACAATGGTGTTATAGATTCCTTCATCTGGCTCCCGTGACATGGAGCACTGTTTGATTCAGGGCACTATTGCCATTGTTTTAGTTTAATTCGGATGGCCCCTATTCATTTCAAGAGACCTACATCATGGGGGCCACTGGTCCATATTTCTTGAGGCACTTTGTTTAAATCGTCCTGCACATTTGCTGATAGTGTCTTTGCCATCATGAAAAGCTGTCTCGTCAGTCAAGTCTGTCAAGCACTATGCAGGTTCAATACATACAACAGTGCCCCATTCAAAGCCATCTTCGTATGTTCCCTGCAAGACAATGTTGCCTGTCCTTGTAAAGGCAGCTTCTAAGTGCATTATAACAGTAGTGCCTTGTGGTATTTTCTTGTGTATTGCTGGGCGGAATAGAAATTCTGTGCACAGTTGGAATGTATAGTCCTTAATCTTGTGCACCCATCTCAACAATGTTTGTACCCCATAAAGGAATAACTGTGGGTGTAGCGGGACACCTTGTAAGGTGCTATGAGCACAGAATGCTTGTATAAGAGCAGCTACTCTTGCAGAATATACTCCGGGAGCGGAGCACACTATTACCTCTTTGGAGAATGTAATCATCATGTTCAATTTGCTCATAATGTTTCAGCCTAATATTTTAAATGGTCTGTCTCTCGAATACAAAAAAGGTGCTGCAATATCTTGCGTCTTTATGGTAAGCTGTAAGTCTTCATTGAAAGGATCTGTTTCAACATCCCCAAAAAATCCCAGTGTGTCCATAACTTTTTCAACAAAGGATATATCCCCTCTGTAATACAAGACCTGGTAGCTCCTCTGTTGATCAAACATGAAAATGTCCTGTCACCTATCGGTATCGGAGCTAGCAAGTGCTAAGGAGAGGCCAGGAGTGCAAGTGAATGGGATCGCATGGGGTGCAGGGGGAGAGGAGCCACATGCTAAGTGCAAGGAGGGCAGGTGGACTGGGTGTGGGCCTCATGCCCTGTAGACACAGAGGGCACCAGGCAGCCAGTCACTGTGGCAGACAGGGGTGTTAGCAGAGGAGTGGGAGAGAGAAGAAGAGAAAAGGAGGGTGTTGAGAAGCTTATGGAACTTAAGGAGATCCGGCTGAAGCCTGAAAGTGGCAGGGAGACCCTTTCAAAGGGAGGCTCCTGCAGAGGAGACAGATATACCGCCACTCCTTGCTTAGAGAAGCGCCTGATCTGCAAAGATTTGGGGCTAAAAAAACTGAAGGGATCAAGCCGGGAGGTATTTTGAGAGAGAGAGTTGAATGTAGCGGGGTTCCAGGCCCCAGAAAACATTGTGAATGATAAAGAGGGTCTTGAAGCAACCAGGAGCCAGTTGAGTGATTTTAGGTCTGGAGAGATGTGATCCATCGGCTTGAGGCCTAGGATAAGTCTTGCAGTCCTATTCTGGATTAGTTGAAGGGGCAGAGGAAGGATAAAGGAAGATTGAGGAAGAGGTTGTTGCAGTAGTCCAGCCTAGAGAGGACAAGAGTTCCTTACACATTGAGTTTCTGAGGGAAAGTGAGGAAAGGAAGAAAGCCTCTGAAGTGGTGCAGCTCATAATGGGCATTTTTGATAAGGTCTGTGATGTGAGGAGAGAAGGAGAGAGAGGAGTCAAAGATGACACCAAGGTTTTTTACCTCACAAGAGGGTGAGGGGAGGAGACTCAAAGAGGGGGGCCAGAGGGTAGGAAGGGAGGAAGGAGCTGGGGTCCCAATGAGAAGGGTCTCAGTGCTACAGACATTAAAGCAGAGATCATTGGCAGCACACCATGCATGAATAGCAGTCAGACAGTCAGGGATGAGAGAGGAGGAAGAGGAGCAGGTAAAGGGAAGCTTGAATGAGAGCTGTGTGTCATCTGCATAACACTGGAAGGGAGGAGAGAAAGAGATCAGGTGGGCCAGAGGGGCAAGGTAGATGTTGACAAGCCACAGTGAGAGGATAAAGGCTTGAGGGACACGGAGGTGGAGAGAGTGATAGAGGAGAGAAATGGGCACAGTTGAACCTGGGAAGGTCGGTCAGAGTGGAGAGAGGTCAACTAGTCCAGTGCTAGACCTTTAGTACTAAGGGTGTCATGGAGTCGGTTTGTCAGGGTGGCATGGTTGATAGTTTATTTTTATTTATTTATTTATATGGATCCAGTAGCCTGCAGGCATCAGGGCACCGTAACAAAAACACAAGGTGCAATAGAAGTAAACGGGACAGTAGATTGGCAAAGGTAGGGCCTAATGAGGAGAAGTGTGGGGTCTCAATGGAACAGCAGAGTTTTTAGTTGTTTACAGAATTTCTTAGGTTCTTTAAGTGATTTTAGTTCTGGTGGAAGGGAGTTCCAAATTTTGGCAGCCCTCACTGGGAAAGACCTTCCCAGGCTGTTAGCACATTTGAAGCTGGTGTCTCTGATCAGGGCAAGTGTAGACGAAAGTAAGCTCCTTGGGTGTTTGTAGGTAGACACAAGCTCTTAAATGTAGGTAGTGATATTACCATTTAAGGCTTTGTGGACAAGGGTTGCTGTCTTGAATTGTAGATGGGCAGTTATGGGTGCCAATGGAGGTCTTGTCGACAGTGAGAGATATGATCATATCTGTTTTCTTTTTGATGAGGCGGATTGCGCTGTTTTGTATTACCTGCACTGCCTGCATGTTTTATTTGTGGGTGCCATTCAAGAAGGCATTCCCGTAGTCAGCATGGAAAGAATAATTGCATGAGCAATGGCTGCACAGACTCAGAGAGGAATGTTCTTAAGGTTCTCAGTAATTGGAGGTAGTAGGAGCAGTGTCTTACAGTCTGATTCATGTATGCATCAGCATTGCGTACGGAGTCTAGATGGAATCCTAGTGTCTTAACTCTCTTTGATACTTGAATGCAGCAGTTATGTATGGAGAAGAATAGGTACCTAGGGTCACGTTTGGAGCTCTGCCATGTGCTGTGCCAAACATCATCAACTCCATTTTATTGCCATTAGAGCACATCCAGTTTGTGTTCATTCAAGCTTTGTTGTGATCATATGATGTTTGAAAAGTGGAAGAATCAAGAGCGTAATCTCCTGAGATCTCAAGGACTAACTATGTGTCATTAGCATAGTTCAAGAAAATAAATTAAGGCTGCCAACGAGGTTGCGCATTGGTCTAATGTTCAAATTAAAAAGTAGTGGGAACATACAGGCTCCCCGGGGGTGCCACAGGTTATGTGAGCAGACGGTGAAGTTGCATCTCCACAGCAAATTCTTGAGGTGCACTGCGAAAGAAAGGATTGTACCCATTTGATGATGTTCCTGCTACATAGTCCTATTTCTCCAAGCATGTGGAGTAGGTGGTTAAGGTCTAAGACGTTGAAAGCCACTGATAAGTCCAGTAGTACAAGTGGGCCAACATTACCTTTATCTGCGATACCCAAAATATGGGATTTGGAGGTCTAAGAATGCAGTCTCTGTACTGTAGTGCAGGCGAAAACCAGTATTGTCAACAGTGACGGATGTTGTTTGATTCAACAAAAGACTGGGGTTGTGTGGTTGCACTTTTGTCAAGTATTTTTTGTAGGAATTTGCAATTTGTAATGGGACCTGTTGCTAGGATCTTTGGGGTCGAAGCCAGGTTTCTTAACCAAATGTGTGACAGTGACCTATTTTTATTACATTCGCGACCTGGTTGCAGGAGAAAGAGTAGTTGACAAATCTGACAAGGAAAGGGGCAAAGATTTCTTTATTATCCAAGATGAGGCGAATCATGTTTTTTCAGACATTGAAAGGGACATCATATTCATCATATCTGAGATGGTAATGAGAGAGAAATTGAAACTGTCTATCTTGTCTTTATGTACTAGTTTTTGGGGAGGTAGCTGGGTGGTTGTGTAATTGTTTAAATCAAGTTTAATGTTAGAGCATGCCTTGTTAACTTTTTCCTCAAAGGCTAGTTGTATACTGATGCAGGGCCTCATTACAACCCAGGCGTTAAGGGGTTAACGGCGCTGTAAAAGGTGTCGGCGCTGTTAAACCCTTAACGCCTGATTACGAGGTCCCTTTGCGGGTTCGAATTTAACGCCTGCTTTTAGCAGGCGTTAAAATACCAACCCGAAAAGGGACCTAGGGACTAATTACGGCACCGTAATTTACGGTGCCGTAATTAGCGCCTTCCCCACTCCCATTGAGCCCTATGGGCCAAAAATGGGAATGGGGACGGGGCCATGATGAATGGGGAATTACCGCCCCGCCAACCTTGGAATGGGGCGGTAATTCCGCCATTCACCATGGCGGACCCCGGCATGGACCATGGTGCTAATAGCACCATGGTTTAGCGCCGGTGTTGTAATGAGGCCCGCAGTCTTTGTCCATTGGAGCCACAGTCATAGATGAGGTGCCTGGATTTTCCAAGGATTTAACAATTTTAAATAACTTTTTGTTGTTATTATTAGACTTCTCAATTTGCTTGTTGAAGAAGTTTTTCTTGCTGTCACAGATAGCAAGTTTATATTTTTTTGTCTAGGTCTTTCCAAGTACTTTTAGTTGCTTCAGATGGACATTTTAACCATTTTGACTCTGCTTGTCTTTTGCATTTTTTTTATTATGCTCAGTTCCTGGGTGTACCATGTTTGGTGGGATGTGTTTTCTCTAACTAGTTTGCTTCTAATAGGGGCTACTCTGTCAAGCATATGGTATAAAGATTGGTTGAAATAGTCAACCAGAGCCGCTGGAGTGTCAATATCTGATGTAGAGTCCACTATTGTGTTCAGACAATTTTCCAAGTCCTTATCAGTAACTTTTTGGAAGTTGTGGTTTGTGATTTGTTTTTGTGGATTCTTTCCTTTAGTGGTGGGATGTTTAAATAGGGTCTGAAATATTATTGAGTTGTCTGACCAAATGCAAGGTAAAGGCTCTCAACTTGTAAGGAGAGGATCTTAGCTGTGACCCAGTCAAGGGTATTCCCTTTGATATTGATGGTCTGACCAAATGCAAGGTAAAGGCTCTCAACTTGTATAGAGAGGTTCCTAGCTGTGACCCAGTCAAGGGTTTTCCCTTTGTTATGAGTAGGCAAGTTGTTAGCTACATAATAGTCAATGTTATTCAATGCATTTTCAAGTGCAGTAGCTTCCTTGTCAGTGTTGTTGGTATGCGGTTGATTAAGGTCCCCAACAAATAGGGTCGCACAGTTTGGGCCTTGTAGGTCATTTAGGATGTGTATGATATCATAATTGAAGTTTGGCATGTTTGTTGGATGATGGTAGATTAAGACAATATTGAACCAGCTTCGGGAGTAGGAGTCATTTTGACGTGGAGAATCACACAGTCACTGCACGTGCAGGGCTCTTGGAATAGGCGTAGCTGTTTTTTTGTGATAATCGCTACTCCACACCCAGGACCTGTGGGGTGGTTTATGCAGACCGTTCTAAAGCCTTCAGGTGTGGCTAATGCAATTAGGGGACCACTAGCTTCTGAAGTCCAAGTCTCAGTAAGGCAAAGTATATCTAATTCTTGTTCTACAACATAGTCGTGAATGTTTATTGCATGTTTGGAAAGGGAGCATGCATTTCATAGGGCACATTTCAGTGTTGTTGATGCCAGTGGCTTTGTATCAAGACTGTTATTGCTTAGGTCCAACATGTCGGAATATAAGGGACCATTTTCTTCTGGCTGACATGCGTGCGGAGCAATCCTCCACAGGTTTAAGGGGACATTCATCCTCGGTTTCCACATTCTGTGGTGTGGCCATTGGACGGAAAAGAACATCTGTGCAAGTAACAGGGTTGAGAAGGGTTGCACCAGTAGTTTGCTCGGTCTTAGACATAATCTTCACTGAATCAGTTAACTCAACTGATGTAAGGGCATCAAGACTGTTAGACATACCTTTGTAGGCATTGGTAAAGAGGTGTTGATCTGACAAAGCGATGGGTAGTGGGTCCAATCTCATATGGAGATATTTATCAATAATGGCTATTTGGCAGGCTTTCTAGGCAGCAAATAGTAAATTAATGTTGTCAAGGTAACCCATTCTGAGGAAAGCAACACTTACTGTGTGGCAGGTGGAAGGAGTGGCATCTCATTATCGCGGCAAGGCACAGTCCAGCAAAGACCGGCTTTTTACTGAAGCAATGTCTCAGTGAATAGTGAGGAAATTTGGGAAATGTATTTCAAAGTTGATCTGGAGACTTCTGTTTCCTGTGAGAGTGCTTTTCTCTCTGCAATGTTCAGGCACAGGTAAAATATATCCTGTGATTCAACAAAATGTGAAACACACAAAGGCCCACAAGGCTACTTTCTGTGCACAGAAAGGTACACACAGAGGCACATGAGATAAATATCTGTGCATAAGCAGCGCACGGGAGCAGCACACATTTGCAATCAGCAGATAGCAGCGATCAGATGTTCTAATGGACCTGCACCGTGGAGTGAATCAGATTGTGTCAAAGGCAGAAGAAAGATCCAGAAGGATAAGAACGGATGTAGAGTTGGAATCATGATTTGAGAGCAAGACATCACGGGTGTTCAGTAGAGCCGTTTCCGTGCCTCTGGATAATCTGTAGCCAGACTAGTTGTCATGGGGACTACCAACAGATTCGGTGTGTTGGATCAGTTGGGAGATGACCAGCTTTTTCAAGAATTTGCCCAGGAAGGGGGTAATGGAGATAGGGTGGGAATTAGACAGGAAAGAGGGGGCGACAAAGGACTTTTTGAGGAGAGAATGCACATGCAAGTCCTCGAGGGGTAGCCGGAAGGAGCCAGTGGCAAAGGAATCATTTCAGCTATCAGCCAAGGCTGGTGCGAGGGAGGCAATGTTGTGCTTAATAGTTCTGGAGGACCTGGGAGGCACCTTTTTAGAGGAGACATCCGTTGATAGGACTTGTGTAGAGACCTCATCCGGTGCTATGGGCGAGAAAGTGGAAAGTACAAGGCAAGGGGTGAGGGGGGGCCAAGGAAGGCCTGAGAGCTGAGGAGGGAGGAGGGTAGGTAGGAGAAGAGAGCAAGGACAGGATATCATGAGTTGTGGTTAAGAAGTGTGAGGCCAGTGAAGTACAGAGTGTCAGGGATGGCAGGGGAGAAGTGGAGACTGCAGTAGGATTGGCAAGTTCCTTGCAAATCTTAAACAGTTCTCCTACGGTGTTAGTTGCCGCAGAGATGCAGGCTTGGATATGGGTCCTCTTCTTCGAGCATGTGGAGAGCCTGTATTGCTTTTGGATCAGGCAGCAGGGCAGTCTTTCAGAGGATGTGCCTGATACACACCACTTCTGCACAGCAACTCTGCACTTGTGTTTCAGAGAGGCTAGGTCAGAGTCATACCAGGTATTGCACTTGGAGGCAGGCTTCATGCTGATCCTCATGACAGCGGCAAGGATGTCCAGGGTGTTGGTGATAGAGAGGTGAAGATTAGCAAGGGCAGAGTCAGTGTGGGAGACCGTTGCAGGAGTGGGAGGTGAAATGAAAGTGGCGGCAAAAGCAGCAACTGACACTCACTTCATCGGTCGAATGACAGGAAAGGAGACTGGCAGTGCAGGATGAGGCTTAGGCAGGGGACTTAAGAGATCCCGGAGAGAGGAGGGGAGAGCATGGTCAGACCAGGATAAAGGTGTAGTGAGAGGGTTGGAGATGGGGATGTCTGCTGAGATGAGAGAATCCAAGGTATGTCTGGCTGAGTGTGTCAGATTGTAGGGATGAATGGTGAGGGAAAGTTAGTCACCGAGGGTGTAGAAGAGTCCAGTGGGCAAATCAGGAGAGTCAAGATGAATATTGAAGTCTCTGAGGAGAAGCTTGGAGGCGGAGGCTAGAAAAGAAGAGGTGAGGTCAGACCACTCTAAGAGGAAGAGGGAGACCAGATCAAGGGTCTTGTAGATGGTAGCGAGTGTCAAAGAGAGGGTTGGATAGACGGCAAGCCTGTAGACAAGGCATTTGAAGGAAGAGTCGGTCTGAGTTGGAATGATACTAGCAGGCACCCATTCAGGGAAGACCAACGCCACTCCATCTCCAGACCAGTTAGGCCTAGGCTTAGAGAGGATCTTGTAGCCCTCAGGGAGAAGTATGGCAAAAGCAGTGACAGATATGGCAGTTAACCACATCTCAGTGAGAGATAGAACGTCAAGGTCAACGTCTTTAAGAATGAGACAGATATACGAGGAGTATTTAACAGCAGAGTGAGATTTGATTGTAGCAAGGTGAAACTGGTAGCCACCGTAAAGAGGGTGGTGGGTGGCTGAGGAAAGGGGCTACGTGTTGCAGTGTGGTCAATAAAGAAAATGAAATAAACACACACAAGGGGGCAGTGTGAGAAACCAAATAGTGTCTCACTTACTAGTCCCCGGGGATCTCTGTCTAAGGTGACCAGGGCACGTCCATCGCCTTTGCATCCAGACCCTGGGGGTGGACCCATGTGGGAGGATCACCTGGGTGACGGGTCTTTGGGGAGTGGGGCTGAGTCAACCAATGGAGGGACGTTGTATTCCCCCCTTTCCCGTACCCATGCCCAATCCTATTTAATAGGATTCTCTACGGTTCCAACTTCCCCCCCTTCAGCACAAACACTGGGCCAAGGAAGAGGGTGACTGAGAGTAAAGAGTCTAACCCTTGCATATTAAATTGGACATGTTCCGCTTATCAGGTCTGGCAAAGTCAGGCGCTTGAACCTAATCACCTACATCTGATACCCATTAGTTCTTCCCACATGGATAAAAGGTGGAACATAGAGAAACACTCAGAACAAGGTGGAACACAAGAAAGAGCTGAACTTCCGAGGCAAAGGCAAACCTTCTAGAGCAGGATAACCTATCGAGAGACTAGAGCAAAGGGTAAATAAAACCAGAAGTTCCCTGCAGGAGGTTGTTGCTTGTAGGAAGCCATGAAAGAGACACAAAGAAAGGCGAATCACAAACAAGAAGAAACCTGCATTGTGTTTGAAAGACGCCAGCAACCCTCCAGGATGAACAACAGATTTGGGGAGGTGAGGCAAAGCCGGTGGTATTAACCTTGACTCGTGAATCAAAGCCGTAAATAAATGAACGGAACGTGCACAGCCTGTGAGTTAGTGAAAGATATGAAAGGCCGGTTTTTGTCATGGAATGATTGAAGCTGCAACACTGTATTTCACAAGTGAAGGTTGTGCACATGCTGATGAGACACAAAAGAAAGCTAACCAGTGATAAACCTTTAAGTGGCTGATAACTTTGAAGCCAGTGTGGTCCGGCAAAAGGAAGTTACCCACTCAAGAGTCTTCGCAAAATGTGAAATGTTTTGTTTATAAAGTGGCAAAGGGAATGAACTCTAAAATGCGTAATGGTAAAAATTAATCCTTGCCAATGGGGAAGTGAATAGGTTAATGCTTAAATAGAAAGATTTCTTTGAACATTTATGCGCATGGTGCTGAACTACCAAGAACAAGAGACACTGGGGCAAATAACAAAAGAGTGTGAGCTGAGGAGAAAGTCAAAGTGGTCTTGCACAGGTCTATAGTAAAAGCCTCGCAAATTTGAAAATCTTCAGCATCAGTTAAAGTTCCAAGCCCGACAGAGGGAGGCCAGAAATGTGAATTAAGCTTGGGGAAGGGAACCCCTGCAAGTGCTGTGACTGCAAGGTTTGGGCCCCACTGCGGGAGATCTGTGTTGAATCAGGTTCTTGTTGATTGAGAGGTCCGAGCCCGGCTGAGGGAGACCTATATGAAAAGTTAAAGCTTTGAGAGGTCTGATCCTGACAGAGGGAGATCTACATGAACTTTTATTTGAACTGTCAAAGATCTTTTTGAATGCTGGGATAAGTGACTTTAACGTGGAAAGCCAGGCGGGCCTCGAGCCATGCTTTAGACTGCTTTTGTTTTGAGAGTCAGAGTATGCGATCTTGTCTACGGGGGCCGCCTTACTCCGTGCAGTCCAATGTGGGGAAGAGAGCTGACTCAGCCACATTCTTTATGTTATAACACTGACTTTCCTTTGCATACCTATTCCCATTACACACTTTTTGTATAAGAGATAGGGCAGGCATTAGGTTTTGTTAGTACAGTCCATTTTGATTTGACAGAGATTGACTAGGACTGTGATTTTTTTATTATTTGATGGTTGAGACTACTCCCATCATAGCTATAGGGCAAAGTAGGAGTTGCTCCATACCTTGAACATTGAATTGAGGTTTTGTACTTGTACCTCTTGAGTCAGTGTCATACTTGTGATACCATGCCTCCCTTACAGCAGGGAGAATAAATATGGGAAGGGGCACTCACCAGCTTGAATAAGGTATTCCAAATGCTGTGGGACAGACCAGGCAAGTGCTTACACTTGGCGGATGACTCAGAGGGCTGAAGGCCCAATAATGATGTGTGGTGGAGCGGGAGGTTGGGAGGGAAGCAGGAAGAGGGTGGTGTGAGGTGGAAGGAAAGGGCTACACACCACGGTGCAACCGATAAAGAACATTACATAAAAAACACACACAAGGGGGCAGGAAGAACAAATATGGGAAGGGAAACTCACCTGCTCCCAAATGGCATTCGAAGTGCCGTGGGGCAGCCCGGGCAAGTCCTTATACTTGCCGGATGACTCGGAGGGCTGAAGGCCCTATCATAAAGTGGGGTGGAGCAGGAGGTGGGGAGGGAAGCAGCAAGAGGGCGGTGGGAGGCAGGGGGAATGGCCTACATGCCGCAGTGCGCCCGATAAAGAAAAGGAAATAAAAAATACACACAAGGGGCCGGGAGAACAAATATGGGAAGGGGTATTCACAAGCTCACCAGCTCCAATATGGCATTCCATGGATGTGGTTGGCAGGTATTGAATGGTGAACCGTCATGGACATTGCTGTGCAGTGTTACCCCACCATACCCTGCATCTCTCAACAATATGTCTGCCTGTTCTCCTAATAAAGAGGCAAACACACGGTAGTCCCTGCCATCTCTTTTTTAAGGGCATAACCCATTTGCATGCCCCTGCTGTGAGGAATGACACGCTGTTCATTATGTTTTCCTTATCCATTTTTAGCCATGGTACATAATGAGGCCCCCTCAACCTGTTTGTAATAGGGGAAGCTGTGTCCCCTGCTTCTGGGTCTCTAGTGTCTCCTCTTCCCTCTTGCTGCTTGCCACAGCTATTCTGTTGGGCAGTGTCCTAAACCACTCAGATCACAGCCTCCCAAGTCTATCCTCCCAGAAATCTCTCTCTCTCGTCTCTTCCATTACCCTCATGCCATTATCGTCTTCTGCCTGTCTGTCACCACACACTGAGTCACTACATGTAGAATCACTATCCACTTCTTCTAAGGTAGGCATGTCTGTGACAGGTTTACTATCAAGTTTAAACATGATCTGTCCTGTCATCCACTCATCTGGTACTACCGTTGCACACCACACCTTATCTCACTCTTTCCATCATCAATCTGTTGTTGATCGTTTTTCCCTATTTACAAAAGTAATGGGTTTTTAACTATGTTTGTTAATGTATTCCTAACAGAGTCTGTTGGTGTTTTTCTGATAGCCCCTACTAGCATCTTTTTCTCCTCAACTACGGTGCTATAACAGGTATTGGTAAAGCCTGCAGTGGGCTGTAAAGGACTGGTCTTTAGAGGGAAGGACCCATAGGCAGGCAGGGTGGAAGGCACCACCACCTTTCGATTATTTTTTGCTATGTCATCAAGGTCGTCTTCTTCAAACATCTTCCATAACTTAAACATTTTCTGTCCTTTCCATAGCTTTTTCCCTTCGCGTATTGACAATAAGTGTATGTGTACATGTGCTCAAGAATCCCCTTTTCATGTGTACCCTCTGCAGGTCATGGTTTACACATTCTTTCTGCAGTATCGTGTACCTACCCTGCATGGTACTCCAATATTGTTTCCCTTTACTGCGGGATTGTTTTACATAAATGTTCTAAGGGGGGGTCTCCATAATGCCAATAAGCCCCATCCCTCCCTACTAAATATCTGCTGACACTAGGCCAGCATTGTCCTATATTCTAAAACCTATACATCCCAAAGATAACCCAATTTTCAAAAAAATCCAATACGTCTCACCAATAAATCAATTTATAAAATATCCAATTGTGAACCGGTTCCCTTTTTTTCAACGGTGCCTGCAGTCTTCCATCAATCCCTATTATTCTCACCCACAGATCTCTCATCGCAACCAACCCATTTTCATCTCACACTAAGACCTCTAAATACACCACCACAACAAACCTTAGTTATGAATGAAGGTTACACCCTGTAAGAAATGCATGGCATCAGAGTAAGACGGTGTCAGGTAATATTATCCCCATATATATGGTCGCCATAAATAATATCGCCGGGCAAAGGTTGTGGCGATATTATATGGGTGACCATATATATGGGGACAGGGGCAAAAAAAAAAACATTTCTAAAAAATAAAAAGAAAAAAAAATTGGGGATTGCGGGGGTGTCCCCCACATGTTCCATGCAATAATGTCGCCACAAAAAACGGCCATTTTTCGGCGACATTTTTGCATGGCGAGATTTTTGTGGCGACATTATTACATGGAACCAGTAAGACAGACACAAGTAATCACAGCACAAGGGTATTTATTGAACTGTAAAATGGGTGCATTAAATACATAATATAAACCTAAATCTAAGATGGGAGCCAGCTACGACCATCAAATACTAATAATATAGTCCTAGTGAAGTCTAGTCAAATAAAAAGGTCCTATACTAAGAAAACCTATTGCCAATTGTTACTGCTATGCTTCACAAGAAAAGAAAGAAGTGTCCCCACTTCCACTTCCTAAAGACCCCTCATCCAGGTGATCCTCCCACACTGGTCCACCCCCAGGAACTGGATCCGATAGCAATGGCTGTGTCCTGGCCACCTGGATGACAGATCCCGGGGACTTGTAAGTGAGACACCTTCAGGTTTCTCACATACCCTTCCCCTATGCAAGGTGGATATGCCTGTTCTCTTTCCAGGTTCTATTTTGCTAGCACCAGAAAGATTACAGGGACAAAGGATGTCCAAGAACTCTCGCATATTCCATGGGTTTTTCGTGACCGGTGTTGGTAGAGGTGTAGTGATTTTACCGGTCTCTATACATCAGCTGATGAATTGGTTTTTAAGGGCTATTAAGGTCTCCTAGGCTCAGTTGTCCCATACTGGACAAATTTGGGAGTAGTAATCTGCTTGCCAACAACTCTAGGGTAGAAAATCTCCAAATGGAAGTGGAGTTTCCTGTAAGAGAGTAGAGAAAGGAAATTCCACCCCAGAATAACTTCTTGGGGGAGTCTAGAAATTATGGCTGACAATATTTCACAGGATTTACCCCGGATATTAATGTGTCCAGGTATTTTGGTGTAGACTTCATTGTACCTGTGTACACGTGTAACTCTAACTAGGATCAAATGCATTTTCCATCTCCTCTGTCGTTACTAAATTGGCCTGTATAGCAGTGTGCTTACTACCTGAGACAATCAAGGCTCTTACTTGCCTCCCATTTACCCTAGCCTTTTTGTCTGTAAAGTCAGTAGAATATTGACATAAACAGATACTAAAGGTCTCTAGCTCTACTTCAGGTTATTCCCATTCTCTGCCCTTAAGACAGCCTATTTCCATAGGTTTGTCCCTTAGATTCTTTGGACAGTGTCTAGCTACATGTCCCATTTATCTACAAGAAAAACAGACAGGAGGGGGTGGTCTGCTTCCTTTTATTAACTCCCTTTTGCTTTCTTCTTTGGTTATAGGGTCAGTTCTTCTGATTTCTACTTTGTCTCATGGCATCCCTTCTTTAGTTCTATAGGACCCCCGTGTTTAACTAAACCCTGAGGTTGAGGTCGATGGATAGACATATGATACTTCCGTTCCTCCCAACCATGGGCTGAGTGGAATTGTTTAGCTGCAGCTGAGTGGTTTTGTGCAGTCTCTATGGGTGCAGCTAAGTTAGGTTGATTTAATTGTGGAATGGCTTTCTGCAAAAAAGTGGGTCAGTTCTTCTAAGAATGTGTTATTCAACCAACAGGACTAGAGTGTTTTTGGCATGTTCACTCATTTCAAAGAGGGTTTCTCCTGAGTTTAATCTAATGGCTCTACACTCCTGCCGATAGACATTGCAGTTTTGCCTCACTCTTTAATGAAAAGAAAGGTGGCACCTTGTGCAAGATTAAGTAGTTTATAGGAGGTTTGTAGTTCACCTTTCAACAAAGGGCCCACATAGCATCTTTTGAGGTTCTCTTACCATCCTAGTCAGCTAGGCTTTCGAAGATCAAAAAAGAGTTTCCTAAATCTTCACCTTCAAAATATGGCTGAAGTACCCCTTGTGGTAGTAGGGGTCTCGCTTGTATTTCAATTAATGTTATTAAATGTTTTTGCAGTCCAGCTTTGGCCTGCATATGATGTGGCTCTAACTGGGTGATGACATTGGCTAGGTCAGCCATTTCTTCCAGGGGGTGTAAGGGTTCCCTCAGTAGAGGGTTCCAAATCAGAAAATAAACAACTCTCGAATCCTTTGGATAAAGTCTCAAAGTCCTCTGATTCCTCTGATTCTGAGTCTGCCAGAGGAATGGTAAGTTAACCTCTACCCCTGATGGCTCTGCGATGGATGACTATTGGGTACCAAAAAAAAAAGAAAAGGTTTGTCTAATAAAAGTAAAGATGGGTCAAACTTTCAGTATTATTCTTTCCCACTGTTGTATATTATAATGTGAGAGAGGAAGGGTGTCCAATAATACTTGAGTCTTAAAGAACAGACCCTGTTGACCAGTCAGGACCCGATGTTGGGAGAACAAAACCTCTTTTAGGAGGGAATGGTGGTCAGAGTCAAAGAGTTCAACAATTTTATTTTCCACTTCTGGTGGTACAAATATTATCAGCATGTGTTTCAATTTTTATCAGTTGGATCAAATCCCACTTTTGACACCATATTTAAGAAAGGTATAGTATCAAAGTAAGACAGACACAGGTGATCACAGTTCAAGGGTGTTTATGAAACTGTAAAATGCATGCAATAAATGCCTAATGTTAACCTAAATCTAAGATGGGAGCCAGCTACGACCAGCAAATAATAATAATACAGTTCTACTGGAGTTTAGTCAAATAAAAACGTACAACTTACTCCACTGTACCAATTACGTGGCCCCCTCTTGCATCCTAACCTTGGCTGGTTGCATAAACGATACTAACTGAGATCTGCAGCCATGCCCAATAAAATTGTTCGACCTTTAACAATGCAATATTTTAAGACGGCAAACCTCTTGCTCATTCCAACAACTGACAACTATGCCAAATAAAGCTCAAACTACAAAACCAAACAATAGATACAAATTGCACAGCTCTATCTAATAATATGCATATTTGTGGTGAATAAATTAAAATGCAATGAAACAAATGCTTTGCTACACCTGTATTTTGCTGTGAAGACTCCCTAAAATGTAACACGACCAAATGTGGCAGAATTAAGTCACGAGGATACTAGGTGCAATAGTATGCAACAGAACTAAGTGTAATAAAAAGAAGTGTGAAAAAACTATGTTTACCCTAAATACGATGCACTAAAAAAAGTACACGTGACAGTCAAAACACGTGGCAGCAATATCATTTGCCTGATATCAGGCTAAACAAGTTTTCTTAATTCATGCATGTTCACATGTTTAGGGCAATGGATTTGCAAGAGCTTTACAAGATTTTCAGGACGATCAAGGACATCTTTTGCACAAGCAGATTAACTTTACTTTTTTGTAAGCATTTCACTAAGATTTTAGGGATTCAATCTTCACTTTCTATTTTCAGAGTATCCTAAACTGGTGTTTAGCTATTAATCTCTTTTATGATTCAACTGTATCATGAGCATGATGGGTTACAAAGCCACATAAGCGCCTGGCAAATGGCAGCGGTGCACAAAATAAATCCATATAACATAACAACAATGATTCAATATGACTCAATGCTAGGTCTTAAGAGACAGATATTACAAACTAGGCAGTTGTGGTGCAATATACAAACACATCAATCCCCTGACTCCTCTCAGCACTCATCCACATGTTTGACCTTATGGATTGCTTGCTTTCTAACGGAACCCTGCTAAGCCATATTTGGTGAAATGCACACAAGCTTTCTAATCCTACTCCGCGTCCTCCAACACTCTGGACTTCGGTTCTTAAGGGCATTCCCACCACCAGCACACTGAGGCTATAATAAGGGTAAAAAGAACTCTATAAATGACAACTGCGATACAATACAATTTATGGCTATGTGTTAGGTATGCAGGCAAAACACAGTGAGTCAAGCCAGATTGTGCACCAGATGTCAGCTGTAGTGTAATTAACCATACATAGGTATGACAAGCATAACGATTCAATCTATCTGAGGTTTTCATGCATAGATATTGGGATCCAAACAGATTTACTGGTACAGATCCACACAGTCAGTAGAATCAATAGTTATGTTCTAGGAGTGCAGGGGAGAAATTAAGTGTAGATTCACTTTATTTGCCCAGATGGTAGTGACACTATGGACAGGGCTAGGGTGCAAGACGAGCATGCATGAACAGAGCCCAAAACATGCTCTAAACTCCTTACTAAGTGTTTGTTGTGCAAGATGGATGCAGATCTGAAGCAGGGACACAGGGGAGAGCAGTAAGAAATGTCTACAAACAAAGGCAAGAGTCAGCTGACTGCCCCACCCATTGCAATGGGTTAGGTAGTGCAAAATACCCTTAAAGAGGGCCTGATGCTGTTGTATATTTCTCATCACTATACTGTCAGTGAGTGGGACTGGAAGGGCTAAAAGTGAGCTCTGACAAAAACAGCATCCAAGGGTGGTCACCATTTACCACTTACTCCTAGTACATGTGTCCCAAATTCAGTATTTATAGTGACTCTGTGAAATAGAGTATATACCTTTGTAATAATGTACAGTAGTATCCTGGAGTGCAATCATTAGAGGTAAATGTAATCTGTTTATAAAAGTGGATAAAACATAGATGAAAACAATAAGGACTCCTTTGCTGCAATGCTAAGTACATGTAATGTACCTATTGGGATGGAAACTGTGGGCTACAGGCCAGGCCCATACCCACATTAACCTCATAGCCCCTGGATACCATGGCCAGTGCCCAGATTGTCCCTGACATAGCCTTTGATCATGTCATGGACAATCTGGCCAGTGGCCATGGCTGCAGGTCATGACTCAGGCACCAGCATCACATAACTATTTTTTTCGTATCTACTTTTTGGCACTTTTGAAGAAAAAAAAACACTGTATGGATTAACACCAAACATGCTTTCAGGACCTGACCGAAGTTCCTCACACAAATTTGATAAAAATCCATCCAGCAGTCAGGGCTGTAGGTGGGACTGAAATTTCACAATCTAGTCAATATGGATTTTTAAATTGTTGGGACCCCTTATAACGCTGTGCTTCCTTGAGGAAACAAAACCAAACTTTCCAAAATGAGTTGGGTATGCAGATTCAAGGAATTGCAAAAACGTGTAAGCCACCCGAGAAGGTTATTCTTAATGGGAATGCAAATTATGTCATGGTTAATTTGAGATAATGAGAACCTTTGAAATTCAGAGAAAAACCTTTGTTAAAGCGATGTTATGGTTTCAGCGCAAAATCAAAAAAACAAAGGAATTCAGCAGTTGTGGTAAACAAGGCAACCATAATGAGTGCCCGCACCATGCACTGTTCAGACTAAGATCCAGGACATCAAAGACAACATCAAAAATGGCATAATCAATGACATCACTGATGACATCAAATAACCTGGAAATAACTGTAAGCAGTTTAAGCAGAGGATTTGTCCTGGAAGCTCTTCATTGAAAACAGAACAGGCATTTACTATTCTCCATCTACACCTCTCCACTTTCCTTCCTCATCGAATCCTGTAAGCTCTCATGCCACTAATATGATGAAGATTCCCAGATATTCTTCTCCTTCCCCCCCTTATTTGGCTATTCGCTTCTCTGTCTCTGCCTGCCTCTCTGCTGTTCAGCTCTGGATGTCATCCCACCTATTACATCTCAATCTTTCTAAAACAGAAATCCTCTTTTTCACACCATCCTCTCCCTACTCTCTCCGATTGTTTGCTGGACCCTTTTTTCCTCTGTCTTCTCTATTCTTTTTCTTATTCTGTGCACAATCTTGGTGCCATCTTTGAATCATCCCTTTCCTTCCTGTCTCATATTTCTTCAACTGCTTGTATCAGTTGCTTTCACCTATTCAACATCTGCCATATTCGTCCCTTTCTGTATTGTTTTCTCATAACCTCTCTTTTTTGTCCCATTACTGTAAAGTGTGTTCAGTGCTTAAGTGAAAACACTTTTTACATTTCAATAAATACAGCTACTAAAACAAGTATACTTTGAAAGTACAATATATGTAACCTTTACCAAAAGTTAGTTCCCAAGGTGGTTGGCCTGAGCTCATGGCGAACATCTATGGAACAATAAGAAGACCTCAGATAGATAATACCATGTGTATACTCTATATGCATGATGGTGGCCTCTACTCTTAGTTTCATTCTCTGGTCATTGCATGTGTTTCCTGCTTACTAAATGTTACCTGTCTATGCATAAGATTTGTATACTCTGTTTATCCACGCACGTCTAGTAAGTCGGCATTACGTAAGGCTCTGAAAGGCCACTAGAAAGTTTCTGTTGGAATAGGTACATTTTGTGATTCATAGACAATTTCATGAGAGGCCAATCGATCACCCTTTATATGTTGGTAGCAATACCGTAACGCAACCCCTTGTAAGGATTTTCCATCAGGATTTTTACATCATAGTGATGTCATGTGTGATGTCTTCAGTGATGTCATTGATGGTGTCATTTGTAATTTCACATTTGATGTCCTAGCTATACCACTATAATGGCTCTGTGGGCCACTTTTCAAGGCTTGCAGCTATGACCAGTGGTCACATTCATTGGGGCATGGGCTTCAGCCATATTGTAGGTCACCAAGAAAATCTATAGTAGAAACCGGGTAGGACAACTGAAGAATAACACACCTCTAACAAAGTCTTTTTCAGTGAAATGCAATGCATTTCTATCACTGAAGATGTTTCATTTTGCCCTGCACTTTTTATTGTAAAGATATCAAATTCCTCTTTAACATATATAAAGCAACTATACATTCACAACTATAAAGTGACACATTGACATTTGCCACGTTGAGCAACTCATGCTGGAAATGCAAGGAATGTCTAAAGTGCCTGGGGCATGAGGCTCACCCATGCCCAGTACCTACCAGCCACCCACAATAGCCACTGGATCTAACCTGTTTCCTGGTGCAGTGCCTAGTTGTGTAGATAGTGATGTCATGAGTGGTGTCATCACTGATGTCATTGATGATGCCTTCATTGCAGTATAGGCTGCACAACACAGGGCCCAAAGTTAAGATGACATTGCTTCCAACACCTTAATTGTTTTTTAACTAAAGTTTTGGAACTGAATTTCAGGTCCTTCATTACACTATATGTTAAAAATTAAATGGGTCCATTATTCACTTAAATCCCTTTTCAGATTTAGAATAGCATATTCTATTTTCTTATGAATACAAAAATGCTGTAAGATTCATAGCTATGCAAATTAGTAAAATAGTCAATGAAAAACATTTTCCTTACCATACCTTCTCTTTTCTCTGCAACGGAATGTTTGTTCTGAACAAGAAAGTTCTTAAAATGTGATGTATTCCTGTTAACATTGATTTACAACGTCATAAGGAAATATTTATGTTAGAGGTCTCTTTCGTTTACAACAACTGTGCTTAGATAATAACATGTATGTTCTCGGTACCCTACCTACTAGGCATGTTAGCTTTACTAACTTACCATAGAGGAAAAGAAAACAACTCATTAGAGAGAAAGACAACAATCTGTTCTTGTCATATTAACTTATTTACTTAAATACGGTAAGAAAATGTAAAATATGGTTATGTTATATATATGATGCACTTAAATTACATAATACGTGTGTACACATTTCTTCTAACTTAACGCAAATGTAAATACAACTCCTCATGTTTACTTCTGGACCTTACACATCCTAGTTAGTAACTGAGTTTAAATTCTGTTATTTAACAGTGAAATTCTATTATTGTGCGACACTTTAAAAGTAATGTAAATATACAATAGATGAATATAGTCAACATATGTACATTTAACAAAACAATCATGCCAGTATATCTCTTAAAAAGTAAACTTTACACAACTTTTCAAAGCAACTTAAATATACATTTCAGTTGTCCTACTTTGTAAGCTGATATATAACGTAATTACAATGCAGATTTTTTTTTACAGAAATAGAGTATTAAAAAAAAATACTCTTTTAGGGAAACCCAGTGACCTAGTTTACATGTGTCCTATGTCATCTGAAGTTTGTACAGTAATTTGAGGAATATTTTATTGCACATACACACACACACATATACTTACATAAAATAATCATGTTTTAATATGTTTTAACATGTAATAAACATGTTGCTTTCTGAATTATTTCATAACATGTATATCTGTGACATCTCATTTTTTCTCCACAGAAAATATGAATTCTTATGTGCAAGAATATTTTTGAATAAGAACAGTTCCTCCTGAATCTGTGTGCATCTTACCTCAGCCACCAACACACATTGGAAGATAATTACATAAGTATAATTAAAATGTCTATGAAATACTGGATCTCGCAATGCAAAACCTAGCTTGTTTTAGAAGTATGGTATACATATTGTTTCTGACAATTTCTTTTACAATTTTTTGTATTTGTCATATAGAAGCATTACTTTGAACCAACACTCCCTATTGCCAAACATAATGCACATGGAGCCTATAAAAAGAATGTAATAATATTAAGAAACATGAATACATATGTGAATAGGTAGCCAATGTATTACATAAAAAAATAAATAGAAGATTGCAGGACACAAATAAGTGTAACAACACTGTATTGTTTGATTTTCTTGACAAACAAAAACTAATTTGAATGTTTTTATCAGTTTTGCAAACATTTTAAAACATAAGCACTTTTTATGTATGAGGTAGTCTTCCAAAAAATGCAATAGGGTCCATCCTGAACTAAGACACATACACACTAATAAAGACCTTTATTTAGATTCACTGTATGAGCATGCCCTCTCAAACCTTAAAAACACTTATGTGCATTTGTAAAACAAAACACCATATGTTACAATGAGTCGATAACAAGAATGGATGCATACTTTTGTAAACACTTTGTTATGATATTTACGTTTTCCATTATTTCTGAATAATGTTTGTCTGGTTTCTCCTCAGGTAATGAAAGGAACATTAAAACTCTGGTTCCAATAGTAATAAATATGCATTCTTTCAGCTTTCAGATAATTTACAAAGTTGATATTACAGAGTAATTGCATCCAAACCCATCTACTTCTCTCCAAACCACATAGCATAGTGTAAAATGTTCAAGTGTAAAATGAACAGGGCTGAAATTACTGAAGTGAAAATCTTCATATCGCTGACACAGTACTTTATTTTTCTTTCATTTTACCGCTGCTTTCCATAATATGGAAGTGTGTACTCCCCCCGTAACCTCCAAGCCCATAATGCTGAACAAGGGGAGAAGAGTCACCCCCACAATCCCCCTCCCCATGTTTGACATTATGGGAATTCAGAATTATGGTCCAGCCAAAAATCAAATAAATGGTCCATTCAACCATTTATTTTCAATATTTTCAGGCATTCCCATTCAGTAGTAATAGAAAGACCCTCAAGAAAAATGTTTTCAAGGTTTCTACACTTTTTCAGAAATAGATAACTGACCTCAAACAAACATTAAAATTGGTACATTGTTGATGCTATGTTATGTTAAGCTCTGACCATTTTTAGAGCACATGTACACCAGAGGGCATCTTGGTGCTAGGACTGTAACCCCAAAGCAGGACCCAACCACCCTAGAAGAGAATAGTTTTCAGTAAGGAGAGATAATTCTCAATGCTCCAGAAAGGGAGATCATTCCAAAGCCTTCCGGTTGCAACTGAGAAGGCCTGGCTCCCTACCTGTGACTGACGGAATTTGGAATGAGCACAAGATTGGGTACACTCGAGTGAAGAGTCCGACACAGGGTATAGGGTAGAAATGTGTCCTGTAGAAATTCTGCTCCCAGACCATATTAAGCCCAGTGATTTGAAACAAAGTAATTTGAATATGATCCTTTCTGCCACCCACAGCCAACGCACCGGAGGACGGTAAACAATGAGAAAATTAAGTGTGCGCACAGCCGAGACAGTGAAGCGCACCGGAAAGGTCTCCAGAAATGTCTCAATCTTAAGAGATGCATTACTGATTGTTCCATCAACCTTATGTCTTTGCAACATGATCAACAAATAGTCTTTACATTCCAAATGTCTAAGTGAAGATTAGTTAAGAACTATAGTCAGGACCTGTCATGTCATAGTGAGCATTTGTTACTGAATCTGCAAACTGCCAAGTTTGTTGTTCAAGTACTCAAACACATACAATTATTTTAGAAGGCTCTTAGAAACTATTTGCTGGTAAGAAGCTAAACAATCATATAAGACACACATATGATAATCATATTAAAAATATCCACAGTAATAACTCCAGGATACCGAGAAGCAACTCTTAGGCATCCTGTTGAGGTTTTCAGAAAAGTGTGTGTGTTGTGATTCTGCAGTCAATAAATGACACATCTTGGATGCAATATGTATTTGACCTGGCTTTCTATCTACTAAACTTTTAAGAGCAGTTAGTCCTCCCGAAAATGTTTGTCCTTGCACTGTACTTACTGACAGCATCATCTTGTAAACTGAAACAAGAAGAACAAGGTTACATATTAGTAACATTGAACCCCTGGTTTATTATCAAAAATATATTGGCAACGTTTGAAACTATTTCAGCACTTTAGACTACACCAGCTTTCAGTTGTTTTATAGACGATAACTGGAATGTTTTTCTTCTTTCCACTCAAGCTCTCATTATTTTTCTGAATTAGAACCTTTGTGGGTCTAAGCAAACAAACCAAGGTGAAGAGCATAGAACACATAGCTGATCGTACTCTTCAACAAATGAAATGTAGGCTGTCACTTTTGAGCCATCAATGTTAAATAAAAACAATCATTGTTATGTTTAACATGAGACAATGCATGCATGACATGAATTCAGTAAAGAAAATGTGACCTATATCAATCTGTGCAGCCTGTAAAGTCTATTCTTGAGATTTGAGCACAGTGATTGCATAGGCAAAGTAGAAAGGAAATGGTGCTCTTTTCACAAACATGTCTTAAAAATCATAAACAGGGTCAGTGTTCTACAGTGAAGAATTTCACCAAAATATATTCAAAAAATGTGCAATGTATAAAATGACAAAATCAAGGACATTTTCCATTGATCCATTCCCCAAGTCAACTTCCATATTCAAGTATCACCATAACTCAACTCTGGATTTGATGGAATGTCTCAAAACAGATTCCAAACCAGCTCTTGTAGATATGGATTGTTCTAACTGATTTAAACACACTTGTGATTTCTTATATAATTCTATGGGCATACTGTGCCACCTAAAACAGCAACAGATTATACTATGGACCATGCTTCTGAAAGCTTTATTAGAGGTTTAGATGAGGCACCACACCAGTTCTTGCAAAATGTAAAAAGAGTATTCTCACATTTTGATGTGGCAATAGAATTCAAAACCATGTGTTTCTATGGATTGAAATGGGACATGGTTTCTCAGCTTGCTTGTGTATTTAATCATGATAAAACCTTAGAATGAATCATTGAACAGGCCTCTAAAATGAATGAAATATTCTCTCAAGAGATGGAAGGGGGTAGGTAGGAGTAAGAAACCCACTAAAAAAAAACAAAGGATCTACTGCTGCAATACTATAGGTACACTCTAGGAAGATGCCATTGGAGACAGCTCAAATTCAAATAAGGAATGACATACCAAATAATCAGAGGGGCGTGGCCATGTAAGGAAAGGCAGCAAGACCCCAAACTCCCCCAACACCTTTATTCCAATCCATAGATCACAGAAATAGAAGTTTTTTTAATTCGCCCAATGTGGGATTTTGTTATGATATGTCAGGAGCAAAAAACATCCAGAATCAGATGAATAACGTGCCATAACAGACATTGGGGGCCCAGAGTAGATTTGACACTGACACAATGGTACATGTAAATCAGGTTAGACCAAGGTAATAGACAAGAGTGACATTACACAGGGTGATAATAAATAACTACCTAGACAGGCTTCCCACAATAAAAGCATGAATGACAACGATTTACCATTGAATGAGCAAACTGAAGTGCCTAGTGATTTAAAACCAAGAAAACCACTGAATGACATTGATATATGAAATGAAAACACACACGTAAGGGGGGTATGGTTTAATCTAGAGTTGAAATCATTCACGTGTGTGAAAATGAGAAAGAACAAAACAGAAATAAACAAGAAGAATTTAAGGAACAAAGAATCAAAAGACAGTTTAAAATGGGTAGGCGGTATGAAACAAATGAAGTGATAGGTGATGCTATAAAAACAAATTAAGAGGTTGCATTGCCTGACTGTTATAATAGTGATCATGTCCCTGCAGTAAATAAAACATGGCAAAGACCATCCCCTGAAGAGTATTTCGAGACACAGATGTTGCATGAGGCAGAATAACAAAGGTACTTACCTTACTGACTATCTTACTGCTAGTCCATAGTCCCCTTTCCTCCAAACTTTTGGGATATTCTATCCAGTGGAACAGGACCGGAGCACTTTTGTAAAAAAAACCATCAAATTGAAAAATGTGTCCTTCTTCTCTTTTTATGCGGGGTATCACACATGGCCGTAACCCCGCCCTCCTTAGCTCTGCCCACGCATCGCCCTTCCGTCTTTTTCTATCGCCAGGTCTGAGACCTTTAAGCAATAATAGAGGATACTTATTAGAGGGGATGGTGGGTGGGTGTATGGAGGAAAGGGGACTATGGACTAGGAGTAAGCTAGTCACTATTGTTAGTAACTTAGTTATACTCCTACGTCCCGTCCCCTTTCCTCAGTACTTTTGGGAGATTGCCAAGCACTTCTCACAGGATAAACGGGTGGATGGAACTCCCTTACTGAAAGAGGTTTTTAAGAACAGCCTGACCAAATTGAGCATCAGCTCTGGAGCTCAGGTTTAAGCAGTAATACTTACAAAAAGCTGATGGGGAGGCCCACGTAGCTTCCTTGGAAATGGTTTCCCAGGGAACATATTTCTGGAAGCCAATGGCAGCCGCCTGGCCCCACACAAGATGGGCATGAATTCCTTTTGGAGGCTGAAGGCCCTTAATGGTATACGCCTCTGATATACAGGAAGCAATCCATCTGGAGATAGTTGCTTTTGGAACTCTGAAGGTCACAAAAAGATTGGAAGAGTTCCTAAGTTTAGATGTTCTGTCCAAATAAAACTTAAAAGCTCATCTGACATCCAAATTGTGCTAATCCCTCTTGGTGTCTGAGGCTGGGTCTGGAAAGAAGACGGTTAAAGAAATGGATTGGTTCAAATGAAAATCGGATACCACCTTTGGAAGGAAAAAAGGATTAGTCCAGAGGACAACCTTATCCTTATGAAAGGTGAGGAGAGGATGTTCTACAGACAAGGCCTAAAGCTCACTTACACGCCTTTCCAAAGTCACCTCAATCAGAAAAGGCATTTTCCACGAAAGGAACTTCAAGTCCACCGTAGCCATGGGCTCAAAAGGCTTATGGCATAAGGCAGTGAGGACCACATTCAGCTACCACTTAGGATGCGGGTTGCGCACAGGTGGATAAAGATGCAATCAACCTGTAAAGTGCCTTTTAATCACAGGGTTTGTCAATGAAAAGGAGCAGGAGTCCGTGGACAGGTAAGCAGCGATAGCCGACAAATAAGTCCTACAAGACAAGACATGTATGCATGAAGCTGCCAGATGAGAAGCGAAAGACAGGACCGTGTCAATGGTAGCATCTTTGGGGTCCAGCTGCTTAGCGAAACTCCTGTGACAGAACCAGAGCCATTTGCTCCTATACTGAGACCTTGTCGAAGGTTTTCTAGCCGCCTAGATAATACGCATATTATCCGTGGACAAGTTGAAACTTTCTAAGGATTTGAACTCAGGCAACAGGCCGCCAAGCTGAATGATTGTGAGAAGGGGTGCCACATCTGCTGATCACTCTGGTGAAGCAGGTCGGCAATCAGCAGAAGCCTGATCAGGGAGCACACTAACAGATGCAGAAGCTCCGAAAACCAGAATCTGGCTGGCCACCAAGGGGCTATGAACAGGAGAGTGCAATTTGTCGTGTTCCTGAGATTGCATAGTGCCCGGTGAATCAGAGGAAGAGGCGGGAACGCATAGGCCCTCATGTTGTGCCACAGAATTTTGAGAGGAAGAAGCACCAAGTCCATTCCTGGAAGCATAAAGAGGAAGTTTTCTGTTTGACAACGTCACAAAGAGGTCCAGTTCTGGAGTGCCCCAATGGCGTAAAATGTCAGAGAAGATCTCTGTGTTCAGTTTCCACTCGTAGATCCTAGCTGACTGGCGCTCGTCGGCTGAGAGAGTCTGCAGTCACATTCAGTTGGCCCGGAATGGGTACTGCCAGCAGCTGACACCATGCTGAATGGCCCATTCCTAAATCTGAATGGTTAGATCTACAAGGGGAGGTGACGTGGTATCCCCTGCTTGTTGATGTAAAACATGGATACCGCATTGTCTGTGTGGAGGCGGACCACTTTGTTGACAATAACCGGCTTGAAAGCTTTGAGCGCCAGGAAAATCGCCAGAAGCTCCAGAAAATTTATGTGAAATGTTCTGTCCTGTGGCGACCATAGGTCGAAAACCTGAAGATGATCTAACGTCGCGCCCCACCCCAAAAGGGAGGAGTCCATTGTAATGGTTGTTTGAGGCCTGAGCTCCTGAAAAGGAGCACCCACCAACAGATTGCTGGAAGCTTACCATCATAGAAGATCTGCCATCATGCAGGGAGGAACCAGAATCATCTTGGTGTCCAGGTTCACTGCCTGAAGCCAGCAGCTCCGAAGAGTCATCTACGTGTGTCTCATCTTGAGACGTGCAAGGGGAAGAGTAAGCATGCACGAGGCCTAGAAGCCTCTGGAACCACCAGGCCAACATGCTCTCTGACTGAATGAAAACCTGACACGTGTCCAACAGATCCGCCATCCGGTTCACAGTCAGGTACACTCTGCAGTCGATCGTGTTCCAACGGAAACACAGGAATATCAGTTCCTGAGATATCGTCATGGAGGATTTCCGCCAGTTCACCGACAGCCCAAGGCAGAACAGGAGCTGGAGGAGAGACTGAAGGTTGCCTGAGGCTTTCACTGGACAAGGACTGCGCAGAAACCAGTTGTCCAAATATGGATGCACATGAATACCCTGTAGCCTAAGAAAAGCTGCGATGACTGACATCATCTTCGTGAAGACACGCAGTGCTGAGTTGAGACCAAAAGGCAGCACTCGGAATTGGAAATGCTCGTATCCCAGGGAGAACCGCAGATATTTCCGATGCGGGCTCCAAATCAGAATATGCATATATGCATCCTGAAGGTCCACAACGCTAAGCCAGTCGCCCTTCCGAAGAGAGGGCTTCATTTGGCAGGGCATGATCATCTTGAATTTCTCTTGGGGAAGAGAAAGGTTGAACCGGGAAAGGTCGAGGATGGTGCGCAGGCCAGCCTGGTGGGGTTTGGGCACTGTGAACAGATGAGAGTAGAAGCCCTCCCCTCATTCCACTAGAGGAATGGGTTCCACCGCCTTGAGGTATAGAAGCTTCTGGACCTCGGCTCTGAGGGAGTTTCCCCGACTGCTGAAAGGGAGGATTGAAGGGTGGGGTAGGGGGAGAGGGTTAAGCGGAAATCCGCTCGAGCAATGGACAAAACCCACCGGTCTTCGGTGATGGTCTGCAACGCCTCCAGATAATGCAAAATCTGTCCTCCCACTGGAGACTTGTGAAAGCGCAAAAAAAATATCATTTGGCAGAGAGACTACTTGTCCCTGAAGAGGAGAACTGAGACTGGTTCCATATGTTAATATCCCCGCAAAAATATTGCAATACAAAAATATTGCCATATTTTTGTGGAGATATTGACCCATGGACCCTGCAGGGACACCCCGCAACTACTGCATTATTATAAAATTTGTGGGGGCACCCCCACAACCCCTCCTCCCACAAAATATCCTCTCCAAAAAGACAAACGGCCCTATGTATGGCGATATTTTTGGTGGGGAAATGTTTTAGGGTACCCCAAGACTGGGATCCAGAGCGTTGACTCAGGCCTTCACTAGCACTGACAGAAACTTGGCAGTTTGAGTGCTCGCCTTAGTCTTTGTGAGTTCATCATCCGTTGAGGAATGATACAACTCTTTGCCGTCAAAAGGCAGGTCCAGAACTTTATCTTGGACCGCCTTCGAAAACTTAGTTGCATGAAGTCAAGCTTAACGAGAGGTGTCTACCACCAACATAAGACCTCAAGCTGAGGTATCAACATGGTGTGCAGCAGCCTCCAGCATATCCTGCACCAATACCCTGGCGTCTGACAAACCACCTTTAAAGTCTTCCAGTCTGTCCACAGGAATGAACTCCTGGAAATCAGCCAAATCCCTACAGTTTCATATTCGCTGCCACCAAAACGAGCTCCGTGTTAGACTGACGCAATTTCAGCGCCCAGTTGGCAAAAGCCTTCTTGCTCAAGGGATCGAGCAATGTATCTTCCTTGGCCAGAACTTGAGCCGCAGCCACAGAGGATGCTGTAATGATACCTACCCCCGGGCTTCCGGACCAGGTCCATCTGTCCCGGGAGCAGGCATCCAGATACTTGGGAAAAATCCCAGCAGCCCCGGCTAGGGGCAATCTGGGTACAGTCCTAGCACCGTAGGCACCAGGCTCATAGAAGGGGTCAGTCCTGGCGCCATAGGCACCAGGCTCATTTGCTTTCACTTACCTCACGCAGACCATGCTGCTCAGCATTCAAGCCAATGTGAAGTCTGAAGGGGGACTACTTTACTTCAGGGACTATTTTTCTTACTCGGTGTGGTCTTGCGAACTTCTTACCTGGGACTACTTTGAAGGCTATTTAAACCACGCCCGAAGAGCAGCTCACGCTTTGCGTTATTCTGCATCCGGCAACGTAACGCTCACCGTGCCTGCAAGTCAGCATCCAGTCTTCAGCCACGGCCGCCTCGAGTCTGGAGCTCCTAGGAAAAAGGGGAAAGAAGGAAAGAAGGTTAGTACAAGAACAATACTTTCTATTCCTCACCTGATCCTGGATCCATCGCGCCTTCGAATAGGAAGAAAGCTGTTATTTGATGCGCGTTGCATCTCCTGCTGCAGCACTGCGCTATACTCACCAGCCTTCGCAGCACCTCCACGATCCACCTCTGTCTTCATCACTTCTTCGCCAAACTCCAGCACCTAAGGGGGACAAAAAGAACAGCAAGGTGAGCCGAGAGATTAAACAAGGCAATATTAGTCAACACCATAGACTTGCCTGATTTTACCGCCTGAGACATTCTTCATCTCCACGGGCCGGCGCAACCTCCATCTCATCTTCGCCGACCTCCGGCACCTAAAGGGAACAAAAGGACAGGCAGGTGAGCCTGAATTTTACCAGCTGCCACGAGGCAATCTTCTCTAGGGGTCAAGCTGCAAGCTGCAAGGAATCAGACAAGAGTGAAAGTCAGACATTTGAACTCTTACGAACCATATACTTACGGCTCCTACCAGGAACCTCAGAGTCAATATTGTTCTGGAACTCCCCAATTCCTTCGGACCAGTGAAGTAACTGGTTATCCATGCATCCCTGCATTCCACGCAGGATGGAGAGCTCATCTTTTAAAAACCTAAGGTGAGAATATAAAAGAAGACATCGGAGGTGATTCGAGGGGAGAACAGTGGGAGGGGGTTATCACTCAAATGCACGGGTGGCTAATTCCCTTTCTCCACTTTCAGGAGAATACTTCTACGAGTCAAGCAGACGAAATTAGGTGGGCCAGTCCAGTCTGTCATCTCTGCACTATGCATCACGTGGGTGGAAACCGCAGCTGTCCAGTTCCGATTGGCTGTGGGAGCCAGGTGAGCGTAACAGAATGCGAAGCCAACCCACAAATTCCCACCCGGGTGTTATGGAGACCTCAGAAACTGACCAACTGGCCCAATTACTAGGGGAACTAAGGGCTGAAGTACATTCTGCCCGCCAAGAAAAGAATGCGCTTAGGAGAGAACTGATTTTGTCAAAGGAGCGAACTGATGACCTTGCTAGGCAATTGCTGCAAAGCCAGGCTGGACAAACACCCCTGCCTGGACTCGGAGGAAACCAACTCCTGTTTCATCAAGCAACCCTGTGCAAGTAGTTCTACCAGGAACTATTCCATTAGTTCTGCCCGAACGCTTTGCTGGGGACCCCAAAATGTTCGCCGTGTTTATGAACCAATGCTGCCTGCACTTTTTATGCAGACCTTGGGCCTTTCCAAATGATCATGCCAAAGTAGCCTTCGTACTATCATATCTCAGTGGTAGCGCAGCCGATTGGTCGATTCCTCTAGTCAACCAGGACGACCCTCTTCTTTGTGACTTTCAGGGTTTTCAATTGAGCATGGAAAGACTATTCGCCCGACATTCACAGGGACAGGCCCTGAATAACAAACTTTTGTGCCTGCGGCAGGGTAACCAGGATCAATTAACCTATAGCGCTACCTTCAATAGGTTGGTGGTGGAAACAGGATGGCCCGAGGTAAAACAATTACGTTATTCCATCACGGACTGCGAGAAGAACTCAAAGATGTTTTGGCTCAAGTTGTGAACCCACCTCAGGATTGTGCTGAATATATAGACTTAGTGATCCAGATAGATCACCAACTTCAGAATAGAAAGGCGGATCGAGCTAAATTCGAGAATCGAGTGTTGGTCAAACCCAATGTAACCCCCAAAGGAACAGATGCACCAGAACCCATGCAGATGGGGGGGGGGGTTAGAGGACCTTTAACTCAGAAGGAAAGAGAAAAGAGGTGACAGTTGCACTTGTGTCTGTACTGTGGAACCTCAGGACATTTTCTATGGGATTGCCCAGTAAAACCACCCAAAAAGGTGGTAGGAGCTGCGGACAAAAGTCAAACAGAGTCTGATCCGGGAAACGACCACGCCCGACAAGCGTAGAGATCCGCTTGCTGAGCTTAAAGAAAGACACTCAGACTTCGCACCTAATCGTGCCAATAGTCCTCATTGATCCAAGGCAGCCATCACGTATGCACGCAGTAAGAGTGTACATAGATAGCGGGGCCATAGGAAACTATATGGATCATGAACTGGCTTCAAGGATGAACCTATCTCTTTGCAAAAGAACCACTACAGATGTCATCACTACCGTCGATGGAACTGAAATTGACTCTGGGCCAGCAACTCATTCCACTACAGAGATGACACTGTTGGGTCAAGATGGGCATCGAGAAAGCATTGTGTTTGACTTATTCAAGGCTCCACAATTCCAAATAATTCTGGGAATGCCATGGTTGGAAACACATAATCCTTGTATAGAATGGCGAGAGAAGAGAATGACCTTCCCAGATTATGCACATACCTGTTACCCGGAAAAAACCTTGAACAAGGGCCTGGCCACAGTCACTAACCCACCTGTTCAGTTACCTCAGGAATATCAACAATATCTGGATATTTTTCAGAAAGAACAGGCAAACACCTTACCACCTCACAGATCTTACGATTGTCAGATCGATCTTGTACCCGGTGCACAACCCCATGCAGCAGGATCTACACCCTTACGGAGCCAGAAAACCTTCACCTACGACAATACCTGGATCAATACTTTGCTAATGGCTTCATTCGCCCATCCAAGTCTCCTGCATCCTCAGCTCTGTTCTTCGTACCTAAAAAGGAAGGTGACCTTAGAACATGTATAGATTACTGTGCATTAAACCAAATTACGGTAAAAAAATGATGCCCCTTACCTCTGATCCCTGAATTACTGGACCAAGTTAAGGATGCTTGTATCTATACTAAGTTAGATCTCTGAGGGGAATGTCATCTGGTACGCATGAAGAAAGGCGATGAATGGAAGACTGCCTTTCGCACCAAGTACGGATTATTCGAATATCAGGTGATGCATTTCGGGTTGTGCAATGGACCGGCAGCCTTCCAGTATTTTCTGAACGATGTTTTTCGCGAACTCATTGACGTCTGTGTTGTTGTATACATAGAAGACATTCTAATGTACTCCTCCTCAAGATCAGACCATGTTAAGCACGTTCGAGCAGTCCTTGAAAAATTACGCCAGCACAAGTTGTATGCAAAGTTGGAAAAATGTGTCTTTCATTCCACAGAAGTCAAATTTCTTGGATTTATCCTGACCCCAAAAGGAGTTCGAATGGACTCTCGAAAAGTGGATGCCATTCTCAAATGGCCATCACCCAGTTCAGTTAAAGGAGTTCAAAGCATGCTTGGCTTCGCTAATTTCTACCGAAGATTTATCCCTGAATTCTCTCATATTGTACATCCCATCACAGCACTTTTGAAAAAGAACAAGCGCTTCTTGTGGACTGAAGAAGCTGAAAAAGCCTTCCAAGATCTAATATAGAATTTCACGTCTGCACCTGTTTTAAAGCATCCACGCCCCGAGCTTCCATACGTAGTTAAAACGGATGCATCCAGTTTAACCATGGGAGCTGTCCTGTCTCAGAAGGATCCGGAAACCAGCCGACTTCATCCAGTAGCATTCTGGTCAAGAAAATTTGGCACCTGAATTAAACTATGCAGTTACAGATAAAGAGTTATTGGCCATCAAATCTGCTTTCAAGGCTTGGCGGCATTATCTTCTCGGTGCCAGGCATATACTCACTGTAATCACCGATCACAGGAATTTACAATATTTGAAGACAGCCAAGGCCCAATCATCACGTCAACTTAGGTGGGCATTATTCTTTGCAGAATTTGATTTTGTGATCACTTATCGACCAGGTTGTAAAAATGGCAAGGCCGATGCCCTATCCCAAATAGGTATGGGAGAAGTATACTCGAACCCGGAACCAGTACCTATAATTTCAAAAGAAAGAATCCTTGGCATAACTACTCTACAAACTCTAGAAGACATTCATTCAAAAATCCAGCAATGTTTTGATCCAGCAACCATACAGGACTGGGTAAAGGAAGGCCAAGATTATTCAGTTATCAATGATCTACCGTACTATCAAGGTCGTCTATTCATATCACACAAGGAGCTACAAGAATTAGTCATCTCCAACTATCATGATGCGCTGATTGAAGGACATCCAGGAGTTGCAAATATTGAAGCTAAAATTAAGAGGCAATTTTGGTGGCCCACCTTGCGAAAAGACGTTAAGTCATTTGTGCTAACTTGTGGAATCTGTGCCCAAAACAAAAGCCAGAAGAAGAAACCAGCTGGTCTTTTACAACCTTTGGATATTCCACCTACGCCATGGCACACTTTGTCCCTTGACTTCATTACTGATCTGCCTCCATGTAGTGGATTTAACACCATTCTAGTTGTAGTAGATCTTTTTTCCAAGATGACCCACTTTATTCCTTTAAAGGGATTACCGTCCGCTGCAATTTTAGCCAAGGAATTTCTTGGAGTTATCGTTCGACTACATGAATTCCCTTCCGTATTGGTCTCAGACCAAGGTAGTCAATTCATCTCACAATTTTGGAAAAAATGCTGCAAATTGGTGCAAATCGACGTGAGGTTATCTACCAGTCACCATCCCCAGATCGATGGTCAGACAGAGAGGACTAACCAGACTCTTGAACAATACCTTCGTTGCATGCTACACCAAACCGAAGGCAATTGGAAGGATATTTTGTGGATTTCTGAAAAAAGCATACAACAATTCTGTACACTCAGGAACTGGCCAAAGCCCCTTTTTTACCATGTATGGACATCACCCTCGAACCTCAGATTTGCCCCAACAACTAGAAATGCCTGTGGTGAATCATTTGCACTCTACTATTACACAAGCCTTCAAGGAAGCAACAGAGCATTTAAAAAGGGCAAAAGAGAAATACAAAAAAAATGCTGACCAACATAGGAGTGATGCTCCACAATACCAGATTGGGGATCAAGTTTGGCTGGCTACTAAACTCATACCCCTGAAAGGAACTCAGACCTTTAACCCAAGATATTTGGGACCTTACACCATTAAGGCCATTATCAACCCGGTGGCCGTTAAATTGCAATTACCTTCTAACATGCAAATCCACCCCGTCTTTCATGTTTCACTCCTGAAACCAGTCCAACCCAGGACAAGATTAACCAAACCATCTTACCGTATCCTAATTGATGGGGAACCCGAATTTGAAGTTAAAAATATCCTGGACTCTAAGATAGTTAACTCAAGACTTTTTTATTTAATTGACTGGAAAGGTTACAGACCACAAGAAAGATCCTGGGAACCTAGTGACCACGTTCATGCACCCCTACTGGTGAAAAAATTCCATCGGGACTTCCCAGACAAACCAGGGCCAAGAGGAAGAACGACCTTGGGGGGGGGCTGGGGGGGAGTGCTGTCATGATACCTACCCCCGGGCATCCGGACCAGGTCCATCTGTCCCGGGAGCAGGCATCCAGATACTTGGGAAAAACACAGCAGCCCCGGTTAGGGGCTATCTGGGTACAGTCCTGGTGTCGTAGGCGCCAGACTCATAGAAGGAGTCAGTCCTGGTGCCATAGGCGCCAGGCTCATTTGCTTTCACTCACCTCATGCAGACCATGCTGCTCAGCATTCAAGCCAATGTGAACTCTGAAGGGGGATTACTTTAATTCAGGGACTATTTTCTTACTCGGATGTGGTCTTGAGAACTTCTTATCTGGGACTACTTTGAAGGCTATTTAAACCACGCCCGAAGAGCAGCTCATGCTTCGCGTTATTCTGCATCCGGCAGCGTAACGCTCACCGTGCCTGCAAGTCAGCATCCAGTCTTCAGCCACGCCCGCCTCGAGTCTGGAGCTCCTAGGAAAAAGGGCAAAGAAGGAAAGAAGGTTATAGAAAGAACAATACTTGTATTCCTCACCTGATCCTGGATCCATCGTGCCTTCGAATAGGAAGAAAGGCGTTATTTGATGCGTGTCGCATCGCCTGCTGCAGTGCCGCGCTATACTCACCTGCCTTCGCAGCACCTCTACGATCCACCTCTGTCTTCATCACTTCTTCGCCGAACTCCGGCACCTAAGGGGGACAAAAAGAACAGCAAGGTGAGCCGAGAGATTGAACAAGGCAATATTAGTCACCACCATAGACTTACCTGATTTTACCGCCGGAGGCATTCTTCATCTCCACGGGCTGGCGCAGCCTCCATCTCATCTTTGCCGAACTCCGGCACCTAAAGGGAACAAAAGGACAGCCAGGTGAGCCGAAAGAACAAACCAAGGGAATCTCTTTCACCATAATAGACTTAACTGATTTTACCGCCGGAGGCATTATTCCTCAAGACGTCATAATTTCTCACCCTGCACCTGTAATAAGGAAGAAAGCACCAGATTCCATACAGGTGTCATTTGCCGGACAGTGTTGGGTAATACAGACTCTTACCTGAACTTTACCAGCTGCCACAAGGCAATCTTCTCTAGGGGTCAAGCTGCAAGCTGAAAGGAATCGGACAAGAGTGAAAGTCAGACATTTGAACTCTTACGAACCATATACTTACAGCTCCTCGCCAGGAACCTCAGAGTCAATATTGTTATGGAACTTCCCAATTCCTTCGGACCAGTGAAGTAACTGGTTATCCATGCGTCCCTGCATTCCACGCAGGATGGAGAGCTCATCTTTTAAAAACCTAAGGTGAGAATATAAAAGAAGACATCTAGGTGATTCGAGGGGAGAACAGTGGGAGGGGGTTATCACTCAAATCCACGTGTGGCTAATTCCCTTTCTCCACTTTCAGGAGAATGCTTCTAGGGGTCAAGCAGACGAAATTAGGTGGGCCAGTCCAGTCTGTCATCTCTGCACTACGCATCACGTGGGTGGAAACCGCAGCTGTCCAGTTCCTATCGACGCCCCTGTGGGAGCCAGGTGAGCGTAACAGAACGCAAAGCCAACCCACAAATTCCCACCCGGGTGTTATGGAGACCTCAGAAACTGACCAACTGGCCCAATTACTAGGGGAACTAAGTGCTGAAGTACATTCTGCCCGCCAAGAAACTAATGCACTCAGGAGAGAACTGATTTTGTCAAAGTAGCGAACTGATGACCTTGCTAGGCAATTGCTGCAAAGCCAGGCTGGACAAACACCCCTGCCTGGACTCGGGGGAAACCCAACTCCTGTTTCATCAAGCAACCCTGTGCAAGTAGTTCTACCAGGAACTATTCCAATAGCTCCGCCCGAACGCTTCGCTGGGGACCCCAAAAGGTTTGCCCTGTTTATGAACCAATGCTGCCTGCACTTTTTATGCAGACCTGGAGCCTTTCCAAACGATCAAGCCAAAGTAGCCTTCGTACTATCATATCTCAGTGGTAGCGCAGCCGATTGGTCGATACCTCTAGTCAACCAGGAGGACCCTCTTCTTCGTGACTTTCAGGGTTTTCAATTGAGCATGGAAAGACTATTCGCCTGACATTCACAGGGACAGGCCCTGGATAACGAACTTTTGTCTCTGCGACAGGGTAACCAGGATCTACTAAGCTATATCGCTACCTTCTATAGGTTGGTGGTGGAAACAGGATGACCCGAGGTAAAACTAGTTACATTATTCCATCGTGGACTGCGAGGAGAACTCAAAGATGTTTTGGCTCAAGTTGTGAACCCACCTCAGGATTGTGCTGAATATATAGACTTAGTGGTCCAGATAGATCACCGACTTCAGAATAGAAAGGCGGATCGAGCTAAGTTCGAGAATCGAGTGTTGGTTAAACCCAATGTTATCCTCAAAGGAACAGATGCACCGGAACCCATGCAGGGGGGTTAGAGGACCTTTAACTCAGAAGGAAGAAGAAAAGAAGTGACAGTTGCACTTGTGTCTGTACTGTGGAACCTCGGGACATTTTCTACGGGATTGCCCAGTAAAACCACCCAAAAAGGTGGTAGGAGCTGCGGGCAAAAGTCAAACAGAGTCTGATCCGGGAAACGACCACGTCCGACAAGCGTAGAGGTCCGCTTGCTGAGCTTAAAGAAGGACACTCAGACTTCACACCTAATCGTGCTCCACTTTCAGAAGAATACTTCTACGGGTCAAGCAGACGAAATTAGGTGGGCCAGTCCAGTCTGTCATCTCTGCACTACGCATCACGTGGGTGGAAACCGCAGCTGTCCAGTTCCGATTGACGCCCCTGTGGGAGCCAGGTGAGCGTAACAGATGCAGAGGCCGGCTTGGATTGCAGAGTGGCAGCCGCTACCACCGTTGAGGAAGGAAGCAGACATGACGCCAATGCTACTTCCTCTGAGGAATGAAGCCTGTAATGGGTTTCAACTCTCTTATTGATATGCAGCACAGTGTGAGGTTTATCCCAGACCTTGTGGGCTTCGGCCATAATGTCCCTCTGAAGGAACAGGCTGGTGCGCTCCTGCAGAGACAAGGTGAGCACCCCGGAAAGCACCCCTTCCTGCAGAGCGGGCACCTCAGGAACTGGTATGTCAAGGAGAGACATTATGTCCAGGACCCGGTCATGGAATGCTCTGGCGGAGCGGGGCTGGTCCTCACTACACTGATCTGCCGGAGGGTCATCCACTGCATCAGGATCAGACGGTTGCGATGCAAGCAGCATCAAATTGACGTCTTGCTCTGCTGGAGTCTTGTTAACCGAAGACAAGGGAAGCAGAGACAGAAGAGATGGATGCGGGCCGGGAGGCAGGTGCCGTAGCTGGAACTGTCGGGGCAGGATGCAGCACCGGAGGGAAGATCTCCCTAAAAAGACCTTTAAAGTACTCCCTCATGGGGTCAAAGTTCATAAGACTCTGAAACTGCCCAAAAAAGGCATCCTTTGCCAAAGTTTTAGGCACTGGAGTGGGTAGAGGCCACTCATGAGGGGCATACCCCCATGAACATAATGAGGAAGGCTGCCAAGAGGACCCGCCACCAACCGGGTCTACATAGACCAATGGCTCAGAAGCAGGAGGAAGATTGTATGCGGTAGTGGCATCCTAGTGCGCCAGTCATAAGAGGGGCAGAACGGATTAACCCTGTCCCATGGAAAAGGTTGTCCACCAAACAGAAGGTTCCTAGCACCCGCTGTCAATAGCATGGGTGTAAGGGAAGAATCCAAAACAGCCACCGTAGACCATATGGGAAGGCCTGCCATTTTGTTAACCTCTGAGGAGAACTGCGTCACATGTGTACATGAGGCAGGCATCTCCACAGACTGGTCAGGGGACTTGATCGAATACTTTAGCTTTGACACAAGGATCCTCGGCAGAGCTGGTACGATGGGGCATGGGATGTTTACTGGACATCCTGACGTGGCCCCTTCAATTAGCCTCCAAGAGAGGAACCTCGTAAAAGCCAGTAACAGAGGAGTTATGGTAAAATACCTCTCCCTTTGCCCCCTCAACAGAACCGGTATCACCGCAAGTGCAGGAATGTTGAGGAATTCACCTCACAGACAAGACCCAAACAGGTCTCTCAGTTCTGTCGGTACACACCCTAGCCTCAAAGAGAGGAACCTCGGAACGGAGTCCGGTCTTAACAGCTCCCCGAAGAAGGACCTGGAACTGTGGTTCAGTACAGAAAGCTTCAACAGAGACCTCAGGGTGCACCCCGGTGTCTGTATGGAAAGCTTCAGACAAGAAGATCTTGAAGCGAACTCTGGTACCCAAAGCCTCAGAACCACTGGGCTGACTATTAGCACCTGATTGGTGAACCTCAGATTGTAATCTGGTGTTGGCAGTCCCCTCATGGGAACCCTCTGAGAAAATCCCTGCTACGCATATTAGGCCTGCGAGGCACCTGGTAGCAGAGCTCTTGAAGCCCCTCCCGGACCTGGAGGACTCCGGGAAGGAGTGCCCCGGCCGGGGTGCCCTAAAAAGTAAGGAATTTACCAGGCGTCTCTTCTTTTCATCAATGAATAGTTGAAAATGTTGTGGAGGAATGCGCTGGAAGACCTCCTCCCGCCGGCGAAGATGACGCTAAAGTGCCCAGATGGAAAGAGAGTTGCAGTAGAAACACGAGTCTTAATGGTGATCCGTTCCCAGACACTCCAAACAGAGAGAATGGGGATCCACCTTAGCGAAACAACGTTCGAAAGAGGAACAAGAGCCAAATCACAAACGATCCGGTATAGACAGAGGACTAAATGACCACAGAACCAGAGCAAGAGAGAACGACAACAGGAAAGAAGAAAAATGTCTTTCCTGTGATGCAAGTGCATCCAGCCCTGACCGTGAATAGAAAAGGACTGAAGGGTGATGCGTGGGGCGGAGCCAAGGAGGGCGGGTTTACAGCCATGTGCGGTACCCTGTGTAAAAATAGAAGAAGGACACATTTTTCATTTTGATGCTTTTTTTTACAAAAGTGCTCCATCCCGTCCCACTTGACGCATTGTCCCAAAAGTATGGAGGAAAGGGGACGGGCGTAGGAGTAATAACAGGTACAGTTAAAAAAAAGGTAAGTGTCACACACCAGAAACTGATATTTTGACACATGGCACTTATAAAACTATATAACAACTGGATTGCACAGTGGAGGTAAGTGGAAGGGATCCATACAATGAGGAAAAGTCATAAGAGACATGGGAGATGAACACTGGTGATCCCGAGACAGAAGGGCAGTCAGTGGCAAAACCTCAAATGAATTCTCAAGACAAAAAAATAAACAAAGACGTTAAAAGAGAGATGGGCAACAAGAGGGTGGGTATAATTTCAAATGCCCCTTTGCCTAGCAAGAAACCAGGCAGGCTTAAGGAAGCTAAGCCCTGAAATCAGTAACAACTCACATTTCCTGTGTGTACTTGAATTTGAGGTTAAATATTACGCCACTATTGAAGAGAGGTGCAAAATGTTTGCAATGATTGACTCAGGTGCCCAGGAAATAGTGAGGTCAAGGAAAATAATGCAAATCATAAATGAATGAAGATCCCCACAGGACATACTGAAGTTGAGGCAGAGTGAAGTCCCAGTGCATAATTTTAATGGGGAAGAAATACCAATGGAGGGTGTCACTGAAGTTGACATCAAGATAGGGAGACATAGTATGAGTCAGGAAGTGGTGGTCACACCCATTGAAGAACGGAGGATAGCACAGGGGTACTGCTCTGGGCTTGGAAGCAAGACCAAACTTAGCAATATATGTTTGAATCCTGGATCCGTGCTTAGAAACCAAACTCAAGTATGGTATTAGGAGTGTTATTTAAAAAAAAAACAATTAAATAAATGAATAAATAAAATACCATTCCTTAGAGGAATATATTGTCTTAAGAGATGGTCACTCCTCATTGGGGGGTAAATGTGGTGTTGTGGTCTTTGGCCAAAAACGTAGTAGTAACAGTGTAAAAGAACGTCACACCATTGCTTGATCAGAAAGTGCAGTGGGAGTATATCTTCAGAATGGCTGTGTGCCTAGCGGCACTGTCATTCTCCTGTGCCATGGTGAGATACAAGGAGAAAAATAGCTGCAATCTTTAGAGATGTAATTTGACCCCAAGAAAAACTGGCAGAGACAGAGAGATGAAAATAAACTGCAATTATATCTGAATGAGGCAAAATTGTAAACAGACTATTGCTTCAGAGTCAGGGCAGGAACAATATATTTCAACAATAGCAGAGATACGCAGGCTTGGATCCCTGTGAATGAGCATCCAGAAATGATTGAAGCAGTGTTGGCATTAGATCAGGCAAAGAGTGCCATTAATAAAAACATATTTAAACAGATGCTTGACAGAGAACAGATACAAAGTTTTTAAATAAAAAATCAACAAATCTTTGTTTGATGGCCCTGAATTGGGGCAAAGGATTGTGGGAAGCTGCATGTTAAGAATACACGTTGGTTCCAAATGCATTAATCACAAAATATGGATTGTAAGTGGGACCAAAAATAAATTCTATTTGGCAAATTAAATCATGCACAGAATGTTTATGGTTTTAGATGTCTTAAATCAAAAGGTTTGGTCTAGGCCTGGTGCAGCAGCACCTGAATTTGAGAACAAACGACAAGCTTATCATTGTGCCCAAATGATGCCATATGCAGTTGAGCTTTAGGTAAAGAAGGATGTCAATATTCCTGCTTTCACCAGGCACATTGATATATCATTAAAGAACACAAATGGACATCGGATGAAAGGGCCGGATGCATTTGTGTGCCTCAATGAGTCCATGAGACAGCAAGGGTTAGAACGTGAATATACACATTAGTAGCGATCGGAGATGTCCCCTTTGAATACTGGTGAATAGCAAGGGGTGCCAAGACATTCATTTGGAAAAAAATACAGCATTAGGGATGCCAGTGCAGGATTAGCACTACACTGCTGATCTAAATAATCAAATTATTGGAAACAATAATGCTATGTCACTTCACAGGGTAAATTGCCTGAATTGCCTGAATCATTAGATTCCAAACCAAAGGGGATTTTCAGGATTCAGTCTGTTTACCCATACACACCAAAGGATGTAATTTGCTGTCACCAGGATAATTGCATCCTATTTAAAGTAGGTGAAACTAAAAAGGAAGAACAAAACATTAAAAAGAAGTAAATTGAAAAGGAAGCTAATGTGCCAAGACATTTGAGGGTGGTGTCTCTTCAAAGGGATACTGCCACACAACTAGTGGAAATCACATAATTCCCTCCTTTATTGGATTTCCAAGAATTCTCTAAGGTAGTGGAGGAACAAATTCAAACTTCATATGCGTGTGCAAGTGAAGATGAAAGAGATCAGTTGAGGAAGATAGTCACAAAGTTCGAAGACGTATTTGCTAAAGACACCTATGACTGTGGGTTTACCGATTTGCATGTTGCTTCACTGCCAGAAGGATAGGGTAGGGAGGTACTATTTGAGCAACAATATAGGCTACCCTTGACCTGCCTGGAGTCCTTAGCAGAAATAAATAAACATTTAGAATCCAGGGGAATCATTAGGCCAATCCACAGTACTTCAAATACTCCCATATCATGTGTACTAAAGGCCAATGTTCAATGGTGCTTGTGTGTAGACTTCAGAGAATTAAACAAGAGAGTTCCTGTGTCAAGGTGGCTGATTCCATTTATTGATCAAGGCCATGCACAGGTTCAAGGGTCAAAGGTATTTGCCACTTTGGATCTTACGGCAGGGTAATGGTGTGTGCCACTAGCTGGAGATATTCAAAATCTATTTGCCTTCTTGTTTATTCTATTGCGTACGACCACAAAGTGATGGGTGGAAGGTTGTGAATGTATCTAAACGACTGGAAATTGCTCTGGGCAACCTTCCACACCACCGTTTTTTAGCCCGTCTGCGCCATTGCAAAAGGGGACCAGCCATGTGCAAATCAGTCAGCAGCTGCCGCCACCGAAGGTAGCAGCCCAGCCCGAACTGCTAGGCCAGGTCCCCTCTGCATAGAAAACCAAGCAACCCCAGACATGTTTCGGCCTTGTTGGACCTCCTCAGTGAGGTGCAGCCTGGTTCCCTGCATTCTATTGCAGTATGAATGGAATCATATACCCTTTGGCTATATTAATAGTGGGAGTGAGTTTGGGATATTCAAAGCAATCCAAGATGCAGCTGAGAGGGGAACTGTGATTTATGTGGATGATGTGCTAATCAAAAAAGAAATTAGACATGTACTCAGTCAGTTACAAAAGACTGGGAAAAAAGGTATAATTACAGAAAACACAGTGGTGTAGAAATAGGTTAACCTTGTTGGAGGTATGTAGTAAGAGAGTATGGGTTAAACCCACACAAATACAAGGTCGAAGCTGTAGGATATTTTGTGTAGATTTGGGGTCTGATGGTATTTTTTTACCGCCAAAAAAAAAAGTAATTTGGTGATGACTTATCTTTGCATTTAGATTGGGTTTGGCCTTTCCTCTTTTCAGTGACCATGTCTTGTTACACTATATTAGATAATTTAGTAATATACACTATTGGTGCTAATTTCTAGTGGTGAGCATAACTTCCCTGTTCTATTTATGGCCCAACATACACAAAATCTTCCTTATTCTTATAATATTCTTGTGATCCATAGAGAGCCTTGGACCTACATTCAGAAAAACCACAATTTCACATAGAGCGTCATCAATAGCCTGTGGTGTTATCAATGATTTATCTACATCAGTGAACTATGCTTCCATAGGCCTCATTACTGATTCGTTACTGGTTCATAGACCCCCAGTAATCTATATTTTGTATTAGATTTCACCCAGACACCATGCACTGGGTGAACACACGCATACATCTATTTATCACCGCTAATTCTATTATTCCATCTGCATGGGAAACATGACAAATGTACTACCTAAAAATCGTCCCTGTGTGATAAAATGTTATTTCTAAGGCACCAAGAAAAGAGAAAAATAAAAACTCTCTACATGTTCTGCTTTTATATTGTCTATTTTAGAAACAATTGCAATTCAAAATAACATCTTACCAATTACATCGTATTGTTCTCTGTAATAAAAAACAATAAAATAAACAATGCAAAACAGAGCAACATTCACTTTGCAACATTATCATATGACAAATTAAATGCATGGGATTTCTTTTGCTTTGCTATCCTAACTGCCTAGCATTTTTAGAACACATTAGCCAAGCAATCTCATAAAGATAACCTCACTTCGAACTTGGCTGCTTACCAAAAGATTTGTGGTTTTCTCCCCCAGGCAATTTCCTTCAGAAGAGCGGCCTGGTCGGCAGTGGTTGCCTTTGTAATCTCAGTGTCTAAAGTGTGTATGGCGAGAACACAGGGTTCTCAAGCCAATGTTAAGACACCAAGATCATCCGTCTCTGGAGCCCAGCAAAAGCAATCTGATTGTCCCTCTGTCATTCTTTCCCCAGCAAAACTCTGCCCCGTCCCATTCTGCTTATGTGGCATAACTGCAGATACATTTCCTTCCAATCATATTAGCAGAAAATGTATTCTGTTAACTCCCTCATGTCCCAAACAATGGTAGCTTCAGATTATAATAACTGTATCTTTTTCAATTTCCTGCTGCCTTCCTGCCTTCTGCATTCAGCACAGCAAGAGAAAAGAGAGAAAAATGCATGTTTAAAAATGAATTTCAAAATATGTATTTTCACCTCACTTTGTACATGGGACTACATTATAATGTTAATGAGTTAGCATTAGTGATTAGTACTTGTTAATTAAATCAGTCAGTTATATAAATACTATTCAATAATGTAGTCCTTTATGCATGAGGGAATCCAGAGAAAGAAGAAAAAAAATGATGCACTTTTACTCTCTGTATAAAGAAACACATGATGCACATTTACTCTCTGTAATTTTATATTGGGCTTTGGCTGTATTATGAATTCCATACCTTGCATGCCCCCAGCCACATATTTACCTGTCATACTGGCAACATAGGACTGGATCTATGTGTATGCCACATTATTGCTGGTAGCAAGATGCCATCACATTCAGTGAGTTGCTATGAACTTCAAGGCGCTATACTTCAAAGCACTATAAATTATACTACATTATCCCTCCTTTTCTGACAATTTGGCAGTGGTCCAAGCCACAATTGGAAGAAACCCAACTTGCGCTCCTTTTTCTTTTTTCATCATAGCAATTCAAAAAAAGGAATATTCACATTTTTCACAATAAATCACTGTTTAGCCACCATAAAATCAAAATTCATCTTAAATGAGACCATCAGTCCTTATAAAATATTTTACATATTTCTTCCCAACTGAAGTGTCCATAGTCCAGTGTTTTGTTTTTATACTTGAAGTCAATCATAAAACAATAAAATAAAAGAAATAATTAAAACAAAGAATTAACATAGCAAATTAAAAAAAATTAATTACTATAATAAAGATGTGGAACTCCATACTGAATGCACCCACAATGCGGCAAGTTTATTCTTCCTCTACTGTCATCCGCCTCTGAGACGTCCTAACCAGCAACATCACATCATCTGGTTCATTTGGGGCATTCTTTCATCCTTGCACTCTTGGATGCTTTTTCATAGGAACCTTCTTTTTTGGCGTCCCGATTACTTTGTCTTCACCTCCATCTGGAGGCAGGCATCACTTGATCTTTATCCCGTGAACTCCAGGACTCCATCGCCTACCGTGTCCTCCGGTCCTGTGACATCTGACCTCAAAACACAGGTTAGTGTTCTAAATCAAATAGAAAAGAAAGAGATTAAGTATATAGCACAAAAATAAAATATCTAGGTATTCAAAAATATTTTGCTCTTTTTCTTTCACTTTCTGAAATTAAGCACATGTTAGAGAGAAAACAAACATACATAAAGCATCATTGATCATTTAACATGTTTCAAATTTGTAAAAATAATGTCATTAGCCTCAGCCCCCTTTTAATGATCATCACATATACAGGGTAATTCATAGAATTTCGCAGAAAAGTGTCGCATGTGGCTGGCGCAGAGTGTCCGCGTGAGATTGACTGCGCCAGGCACGTGCGCTAAAACCGATTTCCGCGCACAGCGTATTCATGGATTTTAGGCTCCCAAACCAGCCGTGGCGCAGAGAATAGCAGCGACCCTGCAGCAGCGCCAGTAACGCCCCCAAGAACGCCCTCGCGCAAGGAAAAGCCATCAAAATCGCTAAATCATCGCAAAGGGCTGCGCTAACCCTGGACCAGTTCACCGGGATGGCAAACAGCAAACGCCAAGCGGGGAACGTGTATTTCAGGGGTGCGCGGGAAGTTCCACACGCGATTGGCCCCGTGCAAGCAGGGTATGTGTATTTCAGGGGTACGCGTGAAGTTCCACACGCGATTTCATCAGGGTACGTGTATTTCAGGGGTGCGCGGGAAGTTCCACACGCGATTGGCCCAGTGCGAGCAGAGTACGTGTATTTCAGGGGTGCGCGGGAAGTTCCACACGCGATTGGCCCCGTGCAAGAAGGGTACGTGTATTCCGGGGGTGCGCGGGAAGTTCCACACGCGTTTGGCCCAGTGCGAGCAGGGTACCTATATTCCATGGGTGCGCGGGAAGTTCCACATGCGATTTCAGCAGGGTACGTGTATTCCAGGGGTGCGCGGGAAGTTCCACACGCGATTTCAGCTGGGTACGTGTATTTCAGGGGTGCGCGGGAAGTGCCACACACGATTGGCCCAGTGCGAGCAGGGTACGTGTATTCCATGGGTGCGCGGGAAGTTCCACACGCGATTTCAGCAGGGTACGTGTATTTCAGGGGTGCGCGGGAAGTTCCACACGCGATTTCAGCAGGTTATGTGTATTTCAGGGGTTCTGGGGAGTACTACACGTGAATTGGCCGTGTGGGTCCTCCCAGGTGTACGCTCCACAACCTCCACGGCCCCTGCAGGCAGCCCACACCACGGGGGACTACCCTGCACCCCTGCTCATGTCCCGCAGGCAGCCCATCCACCATGGGCATGCCCCCCAGCCAACCCACATGTCACCTTGCACTACTGATCAACAATGCATGTCTCCCACCACCCCCACCCCCCAGCAGTGCAGGGGCAGCCTCCACCAGGCCCCCACTCATGTCTCCCACCACCCCCACCCCCCAGCAGTGCAGGGGCAGCCTCCACCAGGCCCCCACTCATGTCAACCACCACCCCCACCCCCCAGCCATCAGGGGCACCCTCCACCAGGCCCACACTCATGTCTCCCACCACCCCCACCCCCCAGCAGTGCAGGGGCACCCTCCACCAGGCCCCCACTCATGTCTACCACCACCCCCACCCCCCAGCAGTGCAGGGGCAGCCTCCACCAGGCCCCCACTCATGTCCCCTATCACCCCCACCCCCCCGCCACCAGGGGCAGCCTCCACCAGGCCCCCACTCATGTCTACCACCACCCCCACCCCCCAGCAGTGCAGGGGCAGCCTCCACCAGGCCCCCACTCATGTCAACCACCACCCCCAGCCATCAGGGGCACCCTCCACCAGGCCCCACTCATGTCTCCCACCCACCCCCACACCCAAGCCACCATGGGCAGCCCCCACCAGGCCCCCACCCATGTCTCACACCACCCCCACCCCCCAGCATCCAGGGGCAGCCTCCACCAGGCCCGCACTCATGTCTCCCACCACCCCCACCCCCCAGCCACCAGGGGCACCCTCCACCAGGCCCCCACTCATGTCTCCCACCACCCCCAACCCCCAGCAGTGCAGGGGCACCCTCCACCAGGCCCCTACTCATGTCTCCCACTACCCCCACCCCCCAGCAGTGCAGGGGCAGCCTCCACCAGGCCCCCACTCATGTCCCCTATCACCCCCACCCCCCTGCCACCATGGGCAGCCCCCACCAGGCCCCCACCCATGTCCCCTATCACCCCCAACCCCCAGCAGTGCAGGGGCACCCTCCACCAGGCCCCCACTCATGTCTCCCACCACCCCCACCCCCAGCATCCAGGGGCACCCTCCACCAGGCCCACACATGTCTCCCACAACCCCCACCCCCCAGCCACCAGGGGCACCCTCCACCAGGCCCCCACTCATGTCTCCCACCACCCCCACCCCCCAGCCACCAGGGGCACCCTCCACCAGGCCCCCACCCATGTCCCCTATCACCCCCACCCCCCAGCAATGCAGGGGCACCCTCCACCAGGCCCCCACTCATGTCTCCCACCACCCCCACCCCCCAGCCACCAGGGGCACCCTCCACCAGGCCCCCACTCATGTCTCCCACCGCCCCCACCCCCCAGCCACCAGGGGCACCCTCCACCAGGCCCCCACTCATGTCTCCCACCACCCCCACCCCCCAGCAGTGCAGGGGCACCCTCCACCAGGCCCCCACTCATGTCCCCTATCACCCCCACCCCCCAGCCACCATGGGCAGCCCCCAGCAGGCCCCCACTCATGTCTCCCACCCACCCCCACCCCCCAGCCACCATAGGCAGCCCCCAGCAGGCCCCCACTCATGTCCCCCTGCACCCCTACCCCCCAGCATCCAGGGGCAGCCTCCAGCAGGCCCCCACTCATGTCTCCCACCACCCCCACCCCCCAGCAGTGCAGGGGCACCCTCCACCAGGCCCCCACTCATGTCTCCCACCAATCCCACCACCCAGCAGTGCAGGGGCACCCTCCACCAGGCCCCCACCCATGTCTCCCACCACCCCCACCCCCAGCCACCATGGGCAGCCTCCACCAGGTCCCCACAATCCCCAATCATGTGCGTTATGGTTGGCCTCCACAGCCAAAAAGCCCTACCAAGTAACCCATTCACCCACATGGAAATGGAAATTACATGTTACACCCCCAATGTTCATAAAGCTAATGAACCCATGTCCGTCACAAACAATGGTTGCAATTGAATGGGAAAACACCCAACATGACATGCATGAAACCAATGAGATGATACCACACAGTGAAGTATGAAAACAAAATTGTATTAAAAAAAAATAAATGCAAAAGAAATGAAACAAACTACAATGGCAATGAAAAAAGATAAGCTGCATGTCCGTTTAAAATAAATAAAAACACCAAATCCTTATCCAAAAAAATGTTGTTCAAAGTCAAATGAAAAATAAAATCAATCCAATGAAGAACTATGTACAAAACATTTAAGGGTCCATGAGCCCAACGGAACAAAGGAAACCTACAAAAAACCCTAACTAAAATGCAACTATATACAAAAAGTGGAGCAGTGTCCGTCGACTCCAAATCATAAGAACAAACAAAGGAAACCTAAAACTAAAGAAATATATACAAAGGCGGCGGGCAAGTCCAGCGGCTCACTCCGTGGTGTTCCGGGCCAGGGCATCATCGAACTCCTGTTCGATGTCCCAGAGGCGGTCCTGTTCCATGGCCCCGAGGGTCCGCAGGGACGACGCCGTGTCCTCCTCCAACCCGCTGCGGATTGCCTTGAGGCACTCGGCCCGCCTCAGTGCCCTCTGCATGGAGTTCTCCGCCCTGACCATTGTGAGCGCGCCTCTTCCGCCCGCCGCCGCTCCGCACCTATCTGCTGGCCCAACCGCTGCCACACAGAAGACACACCCCGTCCTGGGTCAACCTGACCTCCGGCCGATGCCTGCCCCTCCGATGTTGAAGGCCCCGAGCCTTCATGGCTCCCACCACATTGCTGCTGCTGCTGTGCCTCTGCCCGTGCACTGCCTCCTGCTGCCTGCACATCCTCCGCCGGCTGGGGTGCAGTTGTTGATGTGGCCACCCCTGCTGGACGTCCGACTCCCGACTGTGGCAGGGATGCCTCCTCCACCAGCCTGGCCGCACCGTCAGAGGCAGCTCCACAGGGCACCCAGGTGACTGATGGGTGGGAAGATGGCACAGAGGACGACTGGCGCATAGGGGGTCCAGTTGAGGAGGGAGTCAGAGCAAGCCCCATCAGACGGAGGAATCCGGCCTGGGTGACCTGTCCCAGCAGGCTGAGGTTGTCAACGAGCCATTCGAGATGACGTACAGTCTCTCCATGAAAAGACTGCAGGTCACCTCGCATGGCCAGTTGACGCAACGCCACACCAGCCAGGACAGGCTCAACCCGGACCTGGATAGCCACGTCCGCAGGCAGAGGAAGGCCAGTTGACGTCAGCTCATCCCCTGCCTGAAAACGGGTCTGGACGTAGGCATCCCTGCTGGTGCAAGATGATGCAGGGACAGGATTGGGGACAGGATTGCACACAGGCACCTCCGCGGCGGACTGTGCTGCCTCCTGTCCCTTGTCCTGCACTGCACCACTAGCACCAGTGGGATCCCCACCTCCAGACCCCGTCTCTGGTGCTTGCACGGCCTCCTCCTCCACCAAACCCCCCACCAACCTGGATGACTCCGTGCCATCTTCCCCTGTTGGGCCCTGTGGGGTCCCAGCTGCCCCTTCTGCTGCCGAGGAGTCCAACTCCAACCTCCGCCTCTTGGACCTCCCCCCGGCAGCTGCGGCCTGGGACGCGGCACCAGACTCCTCACTCCCCGACGAGATGACAACACGGGAGGGGAGACGGGCCTTGCGTCTCCGGCTGGTGGTGGGATCCCCGCCGCTGTGCTCCACAGCACCTTCTCCGCCCTCTTCATCAGTTGACGCTGCAGACAGGGAGAAACAAAACACAGGCATCAGGGCACTGTACAATGGACACATACACACATGACAGTTGCCCATGAGTGGCATTGGCAAACCTCAGACATGTCATCACAATCCCCAACACACATGTCATTACAACTCGCACACATGAGCCATACCACAGCCATATCGCAACTGCCACCACCATCCCTACACATACAACAGCATGAGCAGCCAAAGGTGAGCCAGACATCACATGCAACACAGGAAGTGCACCACACATGTACACACACCACCACACTTGCATGCATGTGTACACCTCTGCCAAGTGTCGCACTGTTCAGACGGGCATCCATGTCACATCTGCCAATCAGGCTTCCACATACCGCTGTCACATGCATCCATGTTGCATCACTGTTGCAACCTTGTCAAATACACACACATGCACATGTACACAATGCAGCCGAAAACAACATACATGCGTGACATCACGGACATGTCTACTTACATACACATTCATCCAAACATGTGTGCCCACACAACTGCATTTGGCATGCAAGCCTACACACACAAGCACCATCCATGTCTCACACATTACAGCCCTCGCATGTGTCAGCCCCACGGCCCTGTACACCCCCACCCATAGTCGACCCCATACAAACAGATGTGCAACCTGCACACTACCGAATAATCACCACACGCACTGCTCACAATCAGGATGCATGTACACTCACCGCTCGACTCCAGACGGGTCTGCTTCTCTAGGACCTGGACGTGGAGCGCTGGGGATATGCGTTCCAGGTCCTTCATCTGTTCTTCCGACAAGTGGCCCCGGCGCCCCTTGGCATCCGCTGCCTTCAAGAGGCGCCGGGCCTTGTTCAGGGTCCTGGACCTGAAGTCCTCCCAGAGCTTCCTGACATGTTGTAAGTCGCGGACTGCAACCCCCTCCGCGTTGATGGCAGTCACGATGTCAGTCCAGATCCGAGTCCGTCCTTCCTTGTCGGTGCAGGTACTTCCGAAGAGGGCATCATACTGCCCCAGGACTTGCTCCACCAGGACACCAACTTCGGTGGCACTGAAGCTGGTGCCCCTCTGCCTCTCTGGCCGGGGGTTGTCAGTGGTCCCAGATGGTGTTTGCCCCGACATGACAACCCCAGAGGCAGGAGTGGGTGGGCAACTGGGTCCTGGGGCTGGGCTGTGGAGCGATGGAATCCCAGTCGGGAGTCTTCGGTTCCAGCAGGGGTGGACACAGCAACTGGACCCCTGCAGATGGCTGATGTGCAGGCACCAAATGGCAGGGCACGGTGGCAGCAGGCAGGCAGGCAGGCAGCAGCAGATGGCACATGGGAGGCTGCTCAGGGCACTGGGGGGCAGTAATTCGGCCTTCTGGGCAGGAGCGTGGTCTTCCGTGTGTTTTCCCGTGGCCAGCTTGATACGGAGTGATTTGGCACATGAAAATCCTGCACGTCAGCGTGAAATTCGAGGAAAGGCCCTTAGCGCCTAAGCGCGTCAGCACGCATACGCAATTCTATTGGACCAAAGGCCTTCAGCGCGTAAGCGCGTCTGTGACGTGACCCGCACGGGTGTTTCCCACACAGCACGTGATGACAGAGCACACGTGGAAAGACTGCACGTCAGAGTGTCATTGCGTGTAATTGGACAGCACGTCAGAGTGTCATCGCGTGTAATTGGCCAAAAGTGCGCGTACACGCGATTGGCCTATGTATGTGTATATCAGGGGTGCGCAGGCACTTACACACGCAAGTACGTCAGCGCACCTGTATCCTGGAGTGCGCGGGAATTTCCACACGCTATTGGACTGGGTACTGGATTTCAGGGGTGCGCGGGTCACACGCTCGCCTACAACACGCGCAACAAGCTCAGACCCAGGATGAACATAACGTTCCTAGCAGCAGCGGGCGTGGGCTACCAAAGGAGGAGGAGGAGGATAGTCAGGGCCAGAATATTCACACCCAGAACCAGCCTTTTCCGGATGCCTGATGACCAGGTGTATGGGAGGTACAGGTTTCCACCACACATAATACTGGACCTGGTGAGTGAGTGGGAGGATGACCTCACATCACCCACCCTGTGCTCCCAAGCACTCAGCCCCCTGGATAAGGTCCTCAATGTACTGCACTTCTTAGCCACTGGATCATTTCAGCGGACAAGTGCCATAGTGGGTGGGGTATCACAGGCCACCCAGTCACGCTGCCTACACCAGGTCTTGAACATCATCACTGCACGCCCATCAGTCCGCAGGCACATATACCTGCCCAGAACACCTGCAGAAAGGCATGCTGCTGCCCTGGATTTTTACGGTGTGGCACGATTCCCCAAAGTGCTAGGTGCCATCGACTGCACCCATGTGGCTCTACGTCCCCCCAGGGCATCAGAGAACATCTATAGGAACCGCAAGCACTGGCATTCCATCAACGTGCAGGTAGTATGTAATGCCAAGGGAATCATCACCTCAGTATATGCCAACTATCCCGGGTCCACCCACGACAGCTTCATTTACCGAATGTCCACCCTAAGCCGGGACCTAGAAGCTGGGCGGCATGGCGATACATGGCTGCTTGGTGAGTATGAATGCCACTGCACATGCATGCATGTCAGATACTGAGCAAGGTCACAACCCCACCAATGATACCAATCACCACCTCCACAGGGGACAGTGCCTACCCTCTCAGCCCCCACATGATGACGCCAATTCGGAACCCCACCATGCCACCCCAGGTAAGATATAACACAGCCCACACTACAACCCGGGGCATAGTGGAGCGCACATTCGGAGTGCTAAAGTCACGCTTTCGCTCCCTTGACCGTTCTGGCGGGCAGCTGTTGTACGCTCCCCCAGTAGTGTGCAGGATCATAGTGGCAGCATGTGTCCTGCACAACGTTGCAACACGCCGGGGCCTGGCCGTGGACATGGTGGTGGCCCCACATCCCCAACCACATGCACAGCCGCTGCGCATGGGAGGGGAAAGGGCACGGGGGAGGCAGCCCGTACACAGCTAGTGGCTAATTACTTCACATAGAAATCACACCCCTGTGGAGTGCACACTGCCCTGGCACATTCCATCTGACAATCAATGATGACTCAACCTGACACTGATCCTGAATGTCTGGAGAATCAACCGTGAAAACCATATCAGCCTGAGATTGTTCACCTGGAAGTGTTACAATGTGTGCATCCCTACCCACACAGACACCACCAATGCAGTTTTGTGAAGAAACACATTCAAGCAGCTAAAATGAATACCCACTTGCAAAATGCAACAAGAGGACAGTGCCATGTCAGCCAACACATCCCCAGCACCGCCACATGACACACCGTGCCATGTCATGCTATTTGCAGGTAAACAAAGTAATCCCCACAACATGACACTAGTGTCACAATGTAGTGTCCCTAATTGAAACTTGCAACACCTGAAATGCTCACAGTAATGCAGGACCAACAACAAACTTGAGCAGGTACTACCATTAACATGACATCACAAATGTAATAAATTAGTAGTCTCACCACCTGGAAATGCCTGCACTCCCATCAATACCAACTGTGCAGTGTTGGCGCCATGTAGAGTTGTAGGTGCACTGCTGCCAACATGGACCCCATCTCCAAACTAGAGGGCCTTGTGTAGACATGAGGAAGGGACCTGCAAATTGGGAGGTAGACACAGATGATGAGTTACACATCAATGCAACATGCAGTGTGCAACACAACAGCAATATGCACTAGGAATGTATTCACAGTATTGACTAGACTACCCACACATGTAGTGGGAGTCCAATGTCACCATGTAGTCAATGTCACTTGGGCACACCCTTTGCAAGCCCAGCCCGAACTGCTAGGCCAGGTCCCCTCTGCATAGAAATCCAAGCAACCCTAGACATGTTTCGGCTTTGTTGGACCTCCTCAGTGAGGTGCAGCCTGGTTCCCTGTGGCGCAGCGAGCAAGGGACCCACGTCTGGGCATACCCTCTCTCACAAGGAGAAACAAACTGACCACAAAAGTGATGGGTGGAAGGTTATGAATGAAACTAAACCACTGGCAATTGCTCTGGGCAACCTTCCACACCACTGTTTTTTAGCCCGTCTGCGCCATTGCAAAAGGGGACCAGCCATGTGCAAATCAGTCAGCAGCTGCCGCCACCGAAGGTAGCAGCCCAGCCCGAACTGTTAGGCCAGGTCCCCTCTGCATAGAAAACCAAGCAACCCCAGACATGTTTCGGCCTTGTTGGACCTCCTCGGTGAGGTGCAGCCTGGTTCCCTGCATTCTATTGCAGTATGCATGGAATCATATACCCTTTGGCTATATTAATAGTGGGAGTGAGTTTGGGATATTCAAAGCAATCCAAGATGCAGCTGAGAGGGGAACTGTGATTTATGTGGATGATATGCTAATCAAAAAAGAAATTAGACATGTACTCAGTCAGTTACAAAAGACTGGGAAAAAAGGTATAATTACAGAAAACACAGTGGTGTAGAAATAGGTTAACCTTGTTGGAGGTATGTAGTAAGAGAGTATGGGTTAAACCCACACAAATACAAGGTCGAAGCTGTAGGATATTTTGTGTAGATTTGGGGTCTGATGGTATTTTTTTACCGCCAAAAAAAAAAAGTAATTTGGTGATGACTTATCTTTGCATTTAGATTGGGTTTGGCCTTTCCTCTTTTCAGTGACCATGTCTTGTTACACTATATTAGATAATTTAGTAATATACACTATTGGTGCTAATTTCTAGTGGTGAGCATAACTTCCCTGTTCTATTTATGGCCCAACATACACAAAACCTTCCTTATTCTTATAATATTCTTGTGATCCATAGAGAGCCTTGGACCTACATTCAGGAAAACCACAATTTCACATAGAGCGTCATCAATAGCCTGTGGTGTTATCAATGATTTATCTACATCAGTGAACTATGCTTCCATAGGCCTCATTACTGATTCATTACTGGTTCATAGACCCCCAGTAATCTATATTTTGTATTAGATTTCACCCAGACACCATGCACTGGGTGAACACACGCATACATCTATTTATCACCGCTAATTCTATTATTCCATCTGCATGGGAAACATGACAAATGTACTACCTAAAAATCGTCCCTGTGTGATAAAATGTTATTTCTAAGGCACCAAGAAAAGAGAAAAATAAAAACTCTCTACATGTTCTGCTTTTATATTGTCTGTTTTAGAAACAATTGCAATTCAAAATAACATCTTACCAATTACATTGTATTGTTCTCTGTAATAAAAAACAATAAAATAAACAATGCAAAACAGAGCAACATTCACTTTGCAACATTATCATATGACAAATTAAATGCATGGGATTTCTTTTGCTTTGCTATCCTAACTGCCTAGCATTTTTAGAACACATTAGCCAAGCAATCTCATAAAGATAACCTCACTTCGAACTTGGCTGCTTACCAAAAGATTTGTGGTTTTCTCCCCCAGGCAATTTCCTTCAAAAGAGCGGCCTGGTCGGCAGTGGTTGCCTTTGTAATCTCAGTGTCTAAAGTGTGTATGGCGAGAACACAGGGTTCTCAAGCCAATGTTAAGACACCAAGATCATCCGTCTCTGGAGCCCAGCAAAAGCAATCTGATTTTCCCTCTGTCATTCTTTCCCCAGCAAAACTCTGCCCCGTCCCATTCTGCTTACGTGGCATAACTGCAGATACATTTCCTTCCAATCATATTAGCAGAAAATGTATTCTGTTAACTCCCTCATGTCCCAAACAATGGTAGCTTCAGATTATAATAACTGTATCTTTTTCAATTTCCTGCTGCCTTCCTGCCTTCTGCATTCAGCACAGCAAGAGAAAAGAGAGAAAAATGCATGTTTAAAAATGAATTTCAAAATATGTATTTTCACCTCACTTTGTACATGGGACTACATTATAATGTTAATGAGTTAGCATTAGTGATTAGTACTTGTTAATTAAATCAGTCAGTTATATAAATACTATTCAATAATGTAGTCCTTTATGCATGAGGGAATCCAGAGAAAGAAGAAAAAAATGATGCACTTTTACTCTCTGTATAAAGAAACACATGATGCGCATTTACTCTCTGTAATTTTATATTGGGCTTTGGCTGTATTATGAATTCCATACCTTGCATGCCCCCAGCCACATATTCACCTGTCATACTGGCAACATAGGACTGGATCTATGCGTATGCCACATTATTGCTGGTAGCAAGATGCCATCACATTCAATGAGTTGCTATGAACTTCAAGGCGTTATACTTCAAAGCACTATAAGTTATACTACATTATCCCTCCTTTTCTGACAATTTGGCAGTGGTCCAAGCCACAATTGGAAGAAACCCAACTTGCGCTCCTTTTTCTTTTTTCATCATAGCAATTCAAAAAAAGGAATATTCATATTTTTCACAATAAATCACTGTTTAACCACCATAAAATCAAAATTCATCTTAAATGAGACCATCAGTCCTTATAAAATATTTTACATATTTCTTCCCAACTGAAGTGTCCATAGTCCAGTGTTTTGTTTTTATACTTGAAGTCAATCATAAAACAATAAAATAAAAGAAATAATTAAAACAAAGAATTAACATAGCAAATTTAAAAAATTAATTACTATAATAAAGATGTGGAACTCCATACTTCCAGGATACATCCGAATGAATGCACCCACAATGCTGCAAGCTTATTCTTCCTCTACTGTCATCCGCCTCTGAGACGTCCTAACCAGCAACATCACATCATCTGGTTCATTTGGGGCATTCTTTCATCCTTGCACTCTTGGATGCTTTTTCATAGGAACCTTCTTTTTTGGCGTCCCGATTACTTTGTCTTCACCTCCATCTGGAGGCAGGCATCACTTGATCTTTATCCCGTGAACTCCAGGACTCCATCGCCTACCGTGTCCTCCGGTCCTGTGACATCTGACCTCAAAACACAGGTTAGTGTTCTAAATCAAATAGAAAAGAAAGAGATTAAGTATATAGCACAAAAATAAAATATCTAGGTATTCAAAAATATTTTGCTCTTTTTCTTTCACTTTCTGAAATTAAGCACATGTTAGAGAGAAAACAAACGTACATAAAGCATCATTGATCATTTAACATGTTTCAAATTTGTAAAAATAATGTCATTAGCCTCAGCCCCCTTTTAATGATCATCACATATACAGGGTAATTCATAGAATTTCGCAGAAAAGAGTCGCATGCGGCTGGCGCAGAGTGTCCGCGTGAGATTGACTGCGCCAGGCACGTGCGCTAAAACCGATTTCCGCGCACAGCGTATTCATGGATTTTAGGCTCTCAAACCAGCCGTGGCGCAGAGAATCGCAGCGACCCTGCAGCAGCGCCAGTAACGCCCCCAAGAACGCCCTCACGCAAGGAAAAGCTATCAAAATCGCTAAATCATCGCAAAGGGCTGCGCTAACCCTGGACCAGTTCACCGGGATGGCAAACAGCAAACGCCAAGCGGGGAACGTGTATTTCAGGGGTGCGCGGGAAGTTCCACACGCGATTGGCCCCGTGCAAGCAGGGTACGTGTATTTCAGGGGTACGCGTGAAGTTCCACACTCGATTTCATCAGGGTACGTGTATTTCAGGGGTGCGCGGGAAGTTCCACATGCGATTGGCCCAGTGCGAGCAGGGTACGTGTATTTCAGGGGTGCGCGGGAAGTTCCACACGCGATTGGCCCCGTGCAAGCAGGGTACGTGTATTCCAGGGGTGCGCGGGAAGTTCCACACGCGATTGGCCCAGTGCGAGCAGGGTACCTATATTCCATGGGTGCGCGGGAAGTTCCACATGCGATTTCAGCATGGTACGTGTATTCCAGGGGTGCGCGGGAAGTTCCACACGCGATTTCAGCAGGGTACGTGTATTTCAGGGGTGCGCAAGAAGTGCCACACACGATTGGCCCAGTGCGAGCAGGGTACGTGTATTCCATGGGTGCGCGGGAAGTTCCACACGCGATTTCAGCAGGGTACGTGTATTTCAGGGGTGCGCGGGAAGTTCCACACGCAATTTCAGCAGGTTATGTGTATTTCAGGGGTTCTGGGGAGTACTACACGTGAATTGGCCGTGTGGGTCCTCCCAGGTGTACGCTCCACAACCTCCACGGCCCCTGCAGGCAGCCCACACCACGGGGGACTACCCTGCACCCCTGCTCATGTCCCACAGGCAGCCCATCCACCATGGGCATGCCCCCCAGCCAACCCACATGTCACCTTGCACTACTGATCAACAATGCATGTCTCCCACCACCCCCACCCCCCAGCAGTGCAGGGGCAGCCTCCACCAGGCCCCCACTCATGTCTCCCACCACCCCCAACCCCCAGCCATCAGGGGCACCCTCCACCAGGCCCACACTCATGTCTCCCACCACCCCCACCCCCCAGCAGTGCAGGGGCACCCTCCACCAGGCCCCCACTCATGTCTACCACCACCCCCACCCCCCAGCAGTGCAGGGGCAGCCTCCACCAGGCCCCCACTCATGTCCCCTATCACCCCCACCCCCCCGCCACCAGGGGCAGCCTCCACCAGGCCCCCACTCATGTCTACCACCACCCCCACCCCCCAGCAGTGCAGGGGCAGCCTCCACCAGGCCCCCACTCATGTCAACCACCACCCCCCAGCCATCAGGGGCACCCTCCACCAGGCCCCACTCATGTCTCCCACCTACCCCCACACCCAAGCCACCATGGGCAGCCCCCACCAGGCCCCCACCCATGTCTCACACCACCCCCACCCCCCAGCATCCAGGGGCTGCCTCCACCAGGCCCCCACTCATGTCTCCCACCACCCCCACCCCCCAGCCACCAGGGGCACCCTCCACCAGGCCCCCACTCATGTCTCCCACCACCCCCACCCCCCAGCAGTGCAGGGACACCCTCCACCAGGCCCCTACTCATGTCTCCCACCACCCCCACCCCCCAGCAGTGCAGGGGCAGCCTCCACCAGGCCCCCACTCATGTCCCCTATCACCCCCACCCCCCTGCCACCATGGGCAGCCCCCACCAGGCCCCCACCCATGTCCCCTATCACCCCACCCCCCAGCAGTGCAGGGGCACCCTCCACCAGGCCCCCACTCATGTCTCCCACCACCCCCACCCCCCAGCATCCAGGGGCACCCTCCACCAGGCCCACACATGTCTCCCACAACCCCCACCCCCCAGCCACCAGGGGCACCCTCCACCAGGCCCCCACTCATGTCTCCCACCACCCCCACCCCCCAGCCACCAGGGGCACCCTCCACCAGGCCCCCACCCATGTCCCTTATCACCCCCACTCCCCAGCAATGCAGGGGCACCCTCCACCATGCCCCCACTCATGTCTCCCACCACCCCCACCCCCCAGCCACCAGGGGCACCCTCCACCAGGCCCCCACTCATGTCTCCCACCACCCCCACCCCCCAGCAGTGCAGGGGCACCCTCCACCAGGCCCCCACTCATGTCCCCTATCACCCCCACCCCCCAGCCACCATGGGCAGCCCCCACCAGGCCCCCACTCATGTCTCCCACCCACCCCCACCCCCCAGCCACCATGGGCAGCCCCCAGCAGGCCCCCACTCATGTCCCCCTGCACCCCCACCCCCCAGCATCCAGGGGCAGCCTCCACCAGGCCCCCACTCATGTCTCCCACCACCCCCACCCCCAGCAGTGCAGGGGCACCCTCCACCAGGCCCCCACTCATGTCTCCCACCAATCCCAACACCCAGCAGTGCAGGGGCACCCTCCACCAGGCCCCCACCCATGTCTCCCACCCCCCCACCCCCCAGCCACCATGGGCAGCCTCCTCACAATCCCCAATCATGTGCTTTATGGTCAGCCTCCACAGCCAAAAAGCCCTACCAAGTAATCCATTCACCCACATGGAAATGGAAATTACATGTTACACCCCCAATGTTCATAAAGCTAATGAACCCATGTCCGTCACAAACAATGGTTGCAATTGAATGGGAAAACACCCAACATGACATGCATGAAACCAATGAGGTGATACCACACAGTGAAGTATGAAAACAAAATTGTATTAAAAAAAAAAATAAATGCAAAAGAAATGAAACAAACTACAATGGCAATGAAAAAAGATAAGCTGCATGTCCGTTCAAAATAAATAAAAACACCAAATCCTAATCCAAAAAAATGTTGTTCAAAGTCAAATGAAAAATAAAATCAATCCAATGAAGAACTATGTACAAAACATCCAAGGGTCCATGAGCCCAACTGAACAAAGGAAACATACAAAAAACCATAACTAATATACAAAAAGTGGAGCAGTGTCCGTCGACTCCAAATCATAAGAACAAACAAAGGAAACCTAAAACTAAAGAAATATATACAAAGGCGGCGGGCAAGTCCAGCGGCTCACTCCGTGGTGTTCCGGGCCAGGGCATCATCGAACTCCTGTTCGATGTCCCAGAGGCGGTCCTGTTACATGGCCCCGAGGGTCCGCAGGGACGACGCCGTGTCCTCCTCCAACCCCCTGCGGATTGCCTCGAGGCACTCGGCCCGCCTCAGGGCCCTCCGCATGGAGTTCTCCGCCCTGACCATTGTGAGCGCGCCTCTTCCACCCGCCGCCGCTCCGCACCTATCTGCTGGCCCAACCGCTGCCACACAGAAGACACACCCCGTCCTGGGTCAACCTGACCTCCGGCCGATGCCTGCCCCTCCGATGTTGAAGGCCCCGAGCCTTCATGGCTCCCACCACATTGCTGCTGCTGCTGTGCCTCTGCCCGTGCACTGCCTCCTGCTGCCTGCACATCCTCCGCCGGCTGGGGTGCAGTTGTTGATGTGGCCACCCCTGCTGGACATCCGACTCCCGACTGTGGCAGGGATGCCTCCTCCACCAGCCTGGCCGCACCGTCAGAGGCAGCTCCACAGGGCACCCAGGTGACTGATGGGTGGGAAGATGGCACAGAGGACGACTGGCGTGTAGGGGGTCCAGTTGAGGAGGGGGTCGGAGCAAGCCCCATCAGACGGAGGAATCCGGCCTGGGTGACCTGTCCCAGCAGGCTGAGGTTGTCAACGAGCCATTCGATATGACGTGCAGTCTCTCCATGAAAAGACTGCAGGTCAACTCGCATGGCCCGTTGACACAACGCCATACCAGCCAGGACAGGCTCAACCTGGACCTGGATAGCCACGTCCGCAGGCAGAGGAAGGCTAGTTGACGTCAGCTCATCCCCTGCCTGAAAACGGGTCTGGACGTAGGCATCCCTGCTGGTGCAAGATGATGCAGGGACAGGATTGGGGACAGGATTGCACACAGGCACCTCCGCGGCGGACTGTGCTGCCTCCTGTCCCTTGTCCTGCACTGCACCACTAGCACCATTGGGATCCCCACCTCCAGACCCCGTCTCTGGTGCTTGCACGGCCTCCTCCTCCACCAAACCCCCCACCAACCTGGATGACTCCGTGCCATCTTCCCCTGTTGGGCCCTGTGGGGTCCCAGCTGCCCCTTCTGCTGCCGAGGAGTCCAACTCCAACCTCCACCTCTTGGACCTCCCCCCGGCAGCTGCGGCCTGGGACGCGGCACCAGACTCCTCACTCCCCGACGAGATGACAACACGGGAGGGGAGCCGGGCCTTGCGTCTCCGGCTGGTGGTGGGATCCCCGCCGCTGTGCTCCACAGCACCTTCTCCGCCCTCTTCATCAGTTGACGCTGCAGACAGGGAGAAACAAAACACAGGCATCAGGGCACTGTACAATGGACACATACACACATGACAGTTGCACATGGCATTGGCAAACCTCAGACATGTCATCACAATCCCCAACACACATGTCATTACAACTCGCACACATGAGCCATACCACAGCCATATCGCAACTGCCACCACCATCCCTACACATACAACAGCATGAGCAGCCAAAGGTGAGCCAGACATCACATGCAACACAGGAAGTGCACCACACATGTACACACACCACCACACTTGCATGCATGTGTACACCTCTGCCAAGTGTCGCACTGTTCAGACGGGCATCCATGTCACATCTGCCAATCAGGCTTCCACATACCGCTGTCACATGCATCCATGTTGCATCACTGTTGCAACCTTGTCAAATACACACACATGCACATGTACACAATGCAGCCGAAAACAACATACATGCGTGACATCACGGACATGTCTACTTACATACACATTCATCCAAACATGTGTGCCCACACAACTGCATTTGGCATGCAAGCCTACACACACAAGCACCATCCATGTCTCACACATTACAGCCCTCGCATGTGTCAGCCCCACGGCCCTGTACACCCCCACCCATAGTCGACCCCATACAAACAGATGTGCAACCTGCACACTACCGAATAATCACCACACGCACTGCTCACAATCAGGATGCATGTACACTCACCGCTCGACTCCAGACGGGTCTGCTTCTCTAGGACCTGGACGTGGAGCGCTGGGGATATGCGTTCCAGGTCCCTCATCTGTTCTTCCGACAAGTGGCCCCGGCGCCCCTTGGCATCCGCTGCCTTCAAGAGGCGCCGGGCCTTGTTCAGGGTCCTGGACCTGAAGTCCTCCCAGCGCTTCCTGACATGTTGTAAGTCGCGGACTGCCACCCCCTCCGCGTTGATGGCAGTCACGATGTCAGTCCAGATCCGAGTCCGTCCTTCCTTGTCGGTGCAGGTACTTCCGAAGAGGGCATCATACTGCCCCAGGACTTGCTCCACCAGGACACCAACTTCGGTGGCACTGAAGCTGGTGCCCCTCTGCCTCTCTGGCCGGGGGTTGTCAGTGGTCCCAGATGGTGTTTGCCCCGACATGACAACCCCAGAGGCAGGAGTGGGTGGGCAACTGGGTCCTGGGGCTGGGCTGTGGAGCGATGGAATCCCAGTCGGGAGTCTTCGGTTCCAGCAGGGGTGGACACAGCAACTGGACCCCTGCAGATGGCTGATGTGCAGGCACCAAATGGCAGGGCACGGTGGCAGCAGGCAGGCAGGCAGCAGCAGATGGCACGTGGGAGGCTGCTCAGGGCACTGGGGGGCAGTAATTCGGCCTTCTGGGCAGGAGCGTGGTCTTCCATGTGTTTTCCCGTGGCCAGCTTGATACGGAGTGATTTGGCACGTGAAAATCCTGCACGTCAGCGTGAAATTCGAGGAAAGGCCCTTAGCGCGTAAGCGCGTCAGCACGAATACGCAATTCTATTGGACCAAAGGCCTTCAGCGCGTAAGCGCGTCTGTGACGTGACCCGCACGGGTGTTTCCCACACAGCACGTGATGACAGAGCACAAGTGGAAAGGCTGCACGTCAGAGTGTCATCGCGTGTAATTGGACAGCACGTCAGAGTGTCATCGCGTGTAATTGGCCAAAAGTGCGCGTACACGCGATTGGCCTATGTATGTGTATATCAGGGGTGCGCAGGCACTTACACACGCAAGTACGTCAGCGAACCTGTATCCTGGAGTGCGCGGGAATTTCCACACGCTATTGGACTGGGTACTGGATTTCAGGGGTGCGCGGGTCACACGCTCGCCTACAACACGCGCAACAAGCTCAGACCCAGGATGAACATACCGTTCCTAGCAGCAGTGGGCGTGGGCTACCAAAGGAGGAGGAGGAGGATAGTCAGGGCCAGAATATTCACACCCAGAACCAGCCTTTTCGGGATGCCTGATGACCAGGTGTATGGGAGGTACAGGTTTCCACCACACATAATACTGGACCTGGTGAGTGAGTGGGAGGATGACCTCACATCACCCACCCTGTGCTCCCAAGCACTCAGCCCCCTGGAGAAGGTCCTCAATGTACTGCACTTCTTAGCCACTGGATCATTTCAGCGGACAAGTGCCATAGTGGGTGGGGTATCACAGGCCACCCAGTCACGCTGCCTACACCAGGTCTTGAACATCATCACTGCACGCCCATCCGACTCCCGACTGTGGCAGGGATGCCTCCTCCACCAGCCTGGCCGCACCGTCAGAGGCAGCTCCACAGGGCACCCAGGTGACTGATGGGTGGGAAGATGGCACAGAGGACGACTGGCGTGTAGGGGGTCCAGTTGAGGAGGGGGTCGGAGCAAGCCCCATCAGACGGAGGAATCCGGCCTGGGTGACCTGTCCCAGCAGGCTGAGGTTGTCAACGAGCCATTCGATATGACGTGCAGTCTCTCCATGAAAAGACTGCAGGTCAACTCGCATGGCCCGTTGACACAACGCCACACCAGCCAGGACAGGCTCAACCCGGACCTGGATAGCCACGTCCGCAGGCAGAGGAAGGCTAGTTGACGTCAGCTCATCCCCTGCCTGAAAACGGGTCTGGACGTAGGCATCCCTGCTGGTGCAAGATGATGCAGGGACAGGATTGGGGACAGGATTGCACACAGGCACCTCCGCGGCGGACTGTGCTGCCTCCTGTCCCTTGTCCTGCACTGCACCACTAGCACCATTGGGATCCCCACCTCCAGACCCCGTCTCTGGTGCTTGCACGGCCTCCTCCACCACCAAACCCCCCACCAACCTGGATGACTCCGTGCCATCTTCCCCTGTTGGGCCCTGTGGGGTCCCAGCTGCCCCTTCTGCTGCCGAGGAGTCCAACTCCAACCTCCACCTCTTGGACCTCCCCCCGGCAGCTCCGGCCTGGGATGCGGCACCAGACTCCTCACTCCCCGACGAGATGACAACACGGGAGGGGAGCCGGGCCTTGCGTCTCCGGCTGGTGGTGGGATCCCCGCCGCTGTGCTCCACAGCACCTTCTCCGCCCTCTTCATCAGTTGACGCTGCAGACAGGGAGAAACAAAACACAGGCATCAGGGCACTGTACAATGGACACATACACACATGACAGTTGCACATGGCATTGGCAAACCTCAGACATGTTATCACAATCCCCAACACACATGTCATTACAACTCGCACACATGAGCCATACCACAGCCATATCGCAACTGCCACCACCATCCCTACACATACAACAGCATGAGCAGCCAAAGGTGAGCCAGACATCACATGCAACACAGGAAGTGCACCACACATGTACACACACCACCACACTTGCATGCATGTGTACACCTCTGCCAAGTGTCGCACTGTTCAGACGGGCATCCATGTCACATCTGCCAATCAGGCTTCCACATACCGCTGTCACATGCATCCATGTTGCATCACTGTTCCAACCTTGTCAAATACACACACATGCACATGTACACAATGCAGCCGAAAACAACATACATGCGTGACATCACGGACATGTCTACTTACATACACATTCATCCAAACATGTGTGCCCACACAACTGCATTTGGCATGCAAGCCTACACACACAAGCACCATCCATGTCTCACACATTACAGCCCTCGCATGTGTCAGCCCCACGGCCCTGTACACCCCCACCCATAGTCGACCCCATACAAACAGATGTGCAACCTGCACACTACCGAATAATCACCACACGCACTGCTCACAATCAGGATGCATGTACACTCACCGCTCGACTCCAGATGGGTCTGCTTCTCTAGGACCTGGACGTGGAGCGCTGGGGATATGCGTTCCAGGTCCCTCATCTGTTCTTCCGACAAGTGGCCCCGGCGCCCCTTGGCATCCGCTGCCTTCAAGAGGCGCGGGGCCTTCTTCAGGGTCCTGGACCTGAAGTCCTCCCAGCGCTTCCTGACATGTTGTAAGTCGCGGACTGCCACCCCCTCCGCGTTGATGGCAGTCACGATGTCAGTCCAGATCCGAGTCCGTCCTTCCTTGTCGGTGCAGGTACTTCCGAAGAGGGCATCATACTGCCCCAGGACTTGCTCCACCAGGACACCAACTTCGGTGGCACTGAAGCTGGTGCCCCTCTGCCTCTCTGGCCGGGGGTTGTCAGTGGTCCCAGATGGTGTTTGCCCCGACATGACAACCCCAGAGGCAGGAGTGGGTGGGCAACTGGGTCCTGGGGCTGGGCTGTGGAGCGATGGAATCCCAGTCGGGAGTCTTCGGTTCCAGCAGGGGTGGACACAGCAACTGGACCCCTGCAGATGGCTGATGTGCAGGCACCAAATGGCAGGGCACGGTGGCAGCAGGCAGGCAGGCAGGCAGCAGCAGATGGCACGTGGGAGGCTGCTCAGGGCACTGGGGGGCAGTAATTCGGCCTTCTGGGCAGGAGCGTGGTCTTCCGTGTGTTTTCCCGTGGCCAGCTTGATACGGAGTGATTTGGCACGTGAAAATCCTGCACGTCAGCGTGAAATTCGAGGAAAGGCCCTTAGCGCGTAAGCGCGTCAGCACGAATACGCAATTCTATTGGACCAAAGGCCTTCAGCGCGTAAGCGCGTCTGTGACGTGACCCGCACGGGTGTTTCGCACACAGCACGTGATGACAGAGCACAAGTGGAAAGACTGCACGTCAGAGTGTCATCGCGTGTAATTGGACAGCACGTCAGAGTGTCATCGCGTGTAATTGGCCAAAAGTGCGCGTACACGCGATTGGCCTATGTATGTGTATATCAGGGGTGCGCAGGCACTTACACACGCAAGTACGTCAGCGAACCTGTATCCTGGAGTGCGCGGGAATTTCCACACGCTATTGGACTGGGTACTGGATTTCAGGGGTGCGCGGGTCACACGCTCGCCTACAACACGCGCAACAAGCTCAGACCCAGGATGAACATACCGTTCCTAGCAGCAGTGGGCGTGGGCTACCAAAGGAGGAGGAGGAGTATAGTCAGGGCCAGAATATTCACACCCAGAACCAGCCTTTTCGGGATGCCTGATGACCAGGTGTATGGGAGGTACAGGTTTCCACCACACATAATACTGGACCTGGTGAGTGAGTGGGAGGATGACCTCACATCACCCACCCTGTGCTCCCAAGCACTCAGCCCCCTGGAGAAGGTCCTCAATGTACTGCACTTCTTAGCCACTGGATCATTTCAGCGGACAAGTGCCATAGTGGGTGGGGTATCACAGGCCACCCAGTCACGCTGCCTACACCTGGTCTTGAACATCATCACTGCACGCCCATCAGTCCGCAGGCACATATACCTGCCCAGAACACCTGCAGAAAGGCATGCTGCCGCCCTGGATTTTTACGGTGTGGCACGATTCCCCAAAGTGCTAGGTGCCATCGACTGCACCCATGTGGCTCTACGTCCCCCCAGGGCATCAGCGAACATCTATAGGAACCGCAAGCACTGGCATTCCATCAACGTGCAGGTAGTATGTAATGCCAAGGGAATCATCACCTCAGTATATGCCAACTATCCCGGGTCCACCCACGACAGCTTCATTTACCGAATGTCCACCCTAAACCGGGACCTAGAAGCTGGGCGGCATGGCGATACATGGCTGCTTGGTGAGTATGAATGCCACTGCACATGCATGCATGTCAGATACTGAGCAAGGTCACAACCCCACCAATGATACCAATCACCACCTCCACAGGGGACAGTGCCTACCCTTTCAGCCCCCACATGATGACGCCAATTCGGAACCCCACCACGCCACCCCAGGTAAGATATAACACAGCCCACACTACAACCCGGGGCATAGTGGAGCGCACATTCGGAGTGCTAAAGTCACGCTTTCGATCCCTTGACCGTTCTGGCGGGCAGCTGTTGTACGCTCCCCCAGTAGTGTGCAGGATCATAGTGGCAGCATGTGTCCTGCACAACGTTGCAACACGCCGGGGCCTGGCCGTGGACATGGTGGTGGCCCCACATCCCCAACCACATGCACAGCCGCTGCGCATGGGAGGGGAAAGGGCACGGGGGAGGCAGCCCGTACACAGCTAGTGGCTAATTACTTCACATAGAAATCACACCCCTGTGGAGTGCACACTGCCCTGGCACATTCCATCTGACAATCAATGATGACTCAACCTGACACTGATCCTGAATGTCTGGAGAATCAACCGTGAAAACCATATCAGCCTGAGATTGTTCACCTGGAAGTGTTACAATGTGTGCATCCCTACCCACACAGACACCACCAATGCAGTTTTGTGAAGAAACACATTCAAGCAGCTAAAATGAATACCCACTTGCAAAATGCAACAAGAGGACAGTGCCATGTCAGCCAACACATCCCCAGCACCGCCACACGACACACCGTGCCATGTCATGCTATTTGCAGGTAAACAAAGTAATACCCACAACATGACACTAGTGTCACAATGTACAGTGTCCCTAATTGAAACTTGCAACACCTGAAATGCTCACAGTAATGCAGGACCAACAACAAACTTGAGCAGGTACTACCATTAACATGACATCACAAATGTAATAAATTAGTAGTCTCACCACCTGGAAATGCCTGCACTCCCATCAATACCAACTGTGCAGTGTTGGCGCCATGTAGAGTTGTAGGTGCACTGCTGCCAACATGGACCCCATCTCCAAACTAGAGGGCCTTGTGTAGACATGAGGAAGGGACCTGCAAATTGGGAGGTAGACACAGATGATGAGTTACACATCAATGCAACATGCAGTGTGCAACACAACAGCAATATGCACTAGGAATGTATACACAGTATTGACTAGACTACCCACACATGTAGTGGGAGTCCAATGTCACCATGTACGTCAATGTCACTTGGGCACACCCTTTGCAAGCCCATGAAAACGGGAAGCAGGAGGGGTGTGTGTGACTCAAACCCAAGCATCTGAACCAAATACATGACAAGCCTGCATGTGCCCAGCCACAATGCAGCGTATGCCCACAGGAACCACGGAAGGCAACAAATTGTCCCAAAAAAATTGGGAAAAAAAAAATAAAAAAATAAAATAAAAATAAAAAAAAATAAAAAATGGCCATTGATGGGCCCGGGGGGGTTGGGGAGGCCACCCAGGAGGTCCGAGGACAGGGTGCACACCAAAACCCACCTGTGTGGATTCTGGGAAAAAAAAACACCTCCATGGGCTCATGGCCCACACGGCTACCCTATTGTGGGAGTATCACGGCTGTCGCTATTATCACCCGGTGCAGCTGCATCCGGAGGTGGTTGCACTATGGGAGGCAGCCCACGCAAGGCCCTAGTCTGCTCCTCCATGGCTGCAAGCATGCGGGTGTGGTAGGTCTCGTTCTGGAGGATGAGTGTGCGGAGGTCCCCATGCAACAACTCACGGGATGCCCGGACCTCCGCCCTCGTTGCCTGCATCTCAGCTGAGAGCGTACGGGTGAGACGCTCCAGCTGCTGTTCTGTCCTTTGGTGTGTTGAAGCCTCAAGCTCAACAAGAGTCGTCCTGAGGTGAAGGAGCTCCTGCCTCAGGGCTTTCCTGTGGCCCTGGGACTCTATGGAGATGGCCTCCTGCAGAGTCGCCAGTGCCGCCCGCCTGTCCCTGTTGGACGCCAACATGTCCTCCCTGTGTGACCGGCAGATGGAGTCGGTTGCCTGCTGTAGTCGCTCCATCAGCCTTTCAGGGGGGACAATGGAAGTGGCCCACACGGCCATGTCGGGCACTTCCACATCTGGCACCAGTGGCAACCCCAGGCCAGAGGGGCAGAGGGGTACCAGCTTCACTGCCACCAAAGTTGGTGTCCTGGTGGAGCATGTCCTGGGGCAGTATGATGCCCTCTTTGGATCGTCCCGCACCAGCAAGGAAGGACGGGAGAGTATCTGGGCCGACTGTGTGATTGCCATCAACGCGGAGGGGGTGGCAACCCGCGACGTCCAGAAGATCAAGAAGCGCTGGGAGGACTTGAGGTCCAGGACCCTCGTGAAGGCCCGGCGCCTCGTGGAGGGGGGCAGGGGCCGCATGAGTTCCATCCAGATGAGGGTCCTGGAACGCGTACGCCCAGCGCTCCACGCCCAGATCCTTGAGAGGGAGACCCGTCTGGAGTTGAGCGGTAAGTGTCCAAGCATTGCTGTGTGAGACAGGGCATGTTGCGGTGTGCTGGTTCTCTGATACTTGCCTGTATGTGTGACATAGGCCATGTATGCATGTATTTGTGCAGGGACATCATGGTAATGCATGTGCGACCAGTGATGTGTGAACCACATGGTTGTTGCATGTGTTTAAATGCCACATGGGGAGCCCTATGCAGATTTTAAACATGAGAGCATGCCAGTCTCTGTTCCTGGACATGGGTGGGGGTGAGGGATGGGTGCTGATGGCAGGTACATATATGGTAGCCATGTCTGTGTGCCTGACCTGCGTGTCTGTGACTTGTGCATGCCATGGATGCATGACACATGTGTGTGACAATGCACAGATTCACCGATGCAGCCTAGTTACCCTTGTATCCGCTGTGTTTGGGGTGTATGGGCCAGATGGATGTGACTGAGGTGAAGTGTGTGCATGTGATAGGCATGACCCATGATGCATGTGAGTTCCATATCATTGTATGTTTCAAGAGTCCATTGGACATGTATGGAAATGTCCATGGCATGCACCATGCCTGTTACTGTGTGTGTTTTGCCTGGACTGACCCATGTGTTGTGGAGGGACATGATGGAAGTGTACTTTGACAGTGGCACTCATCTGCTATTGCTTCCTGTCTAGGGGACCATTGTACAGTACCCTGATGCTTGTGTTCTTTGTCTCCCTCTACGCAGCGGCTAGTGAAGAAGAGGGCGGAGACGGCGCTGTGGAGCAAGGCGGCGGGGATGCCCCAACGGCTGCAGTGGAAGGGGTGGGTGAACCCCCACAGGGGCCTGCTACGGTGGAAGACGGTGAGGAGCCATCCAGGTTGGTGGTTTCCACAGAGGAGGAGGAGGCCGCCACAGGGGCACACATGGGGCCTGGTGGGGGCATCCCTGCTGGTGCAAGTGGTGCAGTCCAGGGCGAGGGGCAGGAGGCAGCACAGGTCACCGTGGAGGGGCCTGTGCATGTCGCTGTCCCTGACCCTGTGAGTGCACCACCATGCACCAGCAGGGTTGCCCCATCCCAGGCCCGTCCGCAGGTAGAGGGGATGTCCATGTCACCTGACTCCCCTCCACCTGCGGACGAGGGGAGCCGTGTCCGTATGGAGAAGGTCCTGATTGGGGTTGCGATGCGCGCGGGTGCAATTCGTGATGACGTGCGTGCTTCCCGGGAGGAGCACGCACATCATCACGAAGAGCACCATGCCGACGTGGCCCAATTGGGATCTTCCATGTTCGGGGGTTTCCTGCAAGTGTCGGCCAATCTGGCGGCCCACTCCTCCTCTGTGGAGGCTATACGCCAGTCGTTCTCCTTGCCGTCTTCCGGCCCAGATGCCACCAGGGCCCCCTGTGGACCTGCCCTGACCTATGCAGCCAGCTCAGTGGGGATCCCATCCCTGCCACAGTCGGGAGTCGGAGGTCAAGCAGGGGTGGACACCACAGCAACTGTACCCCAGCAGATGGAGGATGTGCCGGCATCATCAGGCAGGGCACGTGCACGACGGCGTCGGTGGATTCCATCAGCCTGGATGCCGTTGTGCTGGCAGAGGCAGTTGCGTCGGAGGCAGCAGCTGAGTCAACGTGGGAGGCATCATGGCTCGGGGCCATCAACATCGAAGGGGCAGGCATCGGCCGGAGGGCAGGAGGACCCAGGACAGGAAGTGTCTTCCGTGTGGCTGCGGTTGGGCCAGCAGATAGGTGCGGAGCGGCGGCGGGCGGAAGAGGAGCGGCTCACGATGGTCAGGGCGGAGAACTCCATGCGGAGGGCCCTGAGGCGGGCCGAGTGCCTCGAGGCAATCCGCAGGGGGTTGGAGGAGCAGATGGTGTCGTCCCTGCGGACCCTCGGGGCCATGGAACAGGACCGCCTCCGGGACATAGATGAGGAGTTTGATGATGCCCTGGCCCGGAACACTACGGAGTGAGCCGCTGGACTTGCCCGCTGCCTTTGTATATAGTTCTTTAGTTTTAGGTTTCATTTGTTTATTCTTATGATTTGGAGTCGACGGACACAGCTCCACTTTTTGTATATAGTTGCATTTTTGTTAGGGTTTTTTGTAGGTTTAATTTGTTCAGTTGGGCTCATGGACCCTTGGATATTTTGTACATAGTTCTTCATTCGATTGTTTTATTTTTTAATTTTATTTTTCTTCTCCATGGAGCAATGGTGTTTGGATTTTCTTTTTTTTCTGTCGGATTGATTTCATTTTTATTGTGACTTTGAAGTACATTTTTTTTGGATTTGGTGTTTTTCATTTTTTGGGACGGACATGCACCTTTTCTTTTTTCATTGCCATTGTAGTTTGTTTCATTTCATTTGCATTCATATTTTTTTAATACATTTTTGTTTCATACTTCACTGTGTGGTATCATCTAATTGGTTTCATGCATGTCATGTTGGGTGTTTTCAAATTCATTTGCAACCATTGTGTGTGACAGACATGGGCTCATTTGCTTTATGTACTTTGGGGGTGTAACATGTAATTTTCATTTCCATGTGGGTGAATGGGTTACTTGGGAGGGCCTTTTGGCTGTGGAGGCTGACCATTACGCACATGGTTGGTGATTGTGAGGACCTGGGTGCAGGGGGATATGGGTGGGGGCCTGGTGGAGGCTGCCCCTGGATGCTGGGGGGTGGGGGGTGATAGACATGGATGGGGGCCTGGTGGAGGCTGCCCCTGCACTTCTGGTGGGTGGGGGTGGTGGGAGACATGAGTGGGGGCCTGGTGGGGGCTGCCCATGGTGGCTGGGGGGTGGGGGTGATAGGGGACATGAGTGGGGGCCTGGTGGAGGCTGCCCCTGCACTGCTGGGGGGTGGGGGTGGTGGGAGACATGGGTGGGGACCTGGTGGAGGGTCCCCCTGTATGCTGGGGGGTGGGGGTGGTGGGAGACATGGGTGGGGGCCTGGTGGAGGCTGCCCCTGGTGGCGAGGGGGTGGGGGTGATAGGGGCCATGAGTGGGGGCCTGGTGGAGGGTGCCCCTGGATGCTGGGGGGGGTGCAGGGGGACATGAGTGGGGGCCTGGTGGAGGGTGCCCCTGGATGCTGGGGGGTGGGGGTGCAGGGGGACATGAGTGGGGGCCTGGTGGGGGCTGCCCATGGTGGCTGGGGGGTGGGGGTGGGTGTTAGACATGAGTGGGGGCCTGGTGGGGGCTGCCCATGGTGGCTGGGGGGTGGGGGTGATAGGGGACATGAGTGGGGGCCTGGTGGAGGCTGCCCCTGCACTGCTGGGGGGTGGGGGGGTGGGAGACATGAGTGGGGGCCTGGTGGAGGGTGCCCCTGGATGCTGGGGGGTGGGGGTGGTGGGAGACATGGGTGGGGGCCTAGTGGAGGGTGCCAATGCTCTGCTGTGGGGTGGGGGTGGTGGGAGACATGAGTGGGGGCCTGGTGGAGGGTGCCCCTGCACTGCTGGGGGGTGGGGGTTGTGGGAGACATGGATGGGGGCCTGGTGGAGGGTGCCCCTGGTGGCTGGGGGGTGGGGGTGGTGGGAGACATGAGTGGGGGCCTGGTGGAGGGTGCCCCTGGTGGCTGGGGGGTGGGGGTGGTGGGAGACATGAGTGGGGGCCTGGTGGAGGCTGCCCCTGCACTGCTGGGGGGTGGGGGTGGTGGGAGACATGAGTGGGGGCCTGGTGGAGGCTGCCCCTGCACTGCTGGGGGGTGGGGGTGGTGGGAGACATGAGTGGGGGCCTGGTGGAGGCTGCCCCTGGATGCTGGGGGGTGGGGGTGCAGGGGGACATGAGTGGGGGCCTGGTGGGGGCTGCCCATGGTGGGTGGGGGGTGGGGGTTGGTGGGAGACATGAGTGGGGGCCTGGTGGGGGCTGCCCATGGTGGCTGGGGGGTGGGGGTGATGGGGGACATGAGTGGGGGCCTGGTGGAGGCTGCCCCTGCACTGCTGGGGGGTGGGGGGGGGGTGGGAGACATGAGTGGGGGCCTGGTGGAGGCTGCCCCTGGATGCTGGGGGGTGGGGGTGCAGGGGGACATGAGTGGGGGCCTGGTGGGGGCTGCCCATGGTGGCTGGGGGGTGGGGGTGGGTGGGAGACATGAGTGGGGGCCTGGTGGGGGCTGCCCATGGTGGCTGGGGGGTGGGGGTGATGGGGGACATGAGTGGGGGCCTGGTGGAGGCTGCCCCTGCACTGCTGGGGGGTGGGGGCGGTGGGAGACATGAGTGGGGGCCTGGTGGAAGCTGCCCCTGCACTGCTGGGGGGTGGGGGTGGTGGGAGACATGAGTGGGGGCCTGGTGGACGGTGCCACTGGATGCTGGGGGGTGGGGGTGGTGGGAGACATGGATGGGGGCCTGGTGGAGGGTGCCCCTGCACTGCTGGGGGGTGGGGGTGGTGGGAGACATGAGTGGGGGCCTGGTGGAGGGTGCCCTGCACTGCTGGGGGGTGGGGGTGGTGGGAGACATGGATGGGGGCCTGGTGGAGGGTGCCCCTGGTGGCTGGGGGGTGGGGGTGGTGGGAGACATGAGTGGGGGCCTGGTGGAGGGTGCCCCTGGTGGCTGGGGGGTGGGGGTGGTGGGAGACATGAGTGGGGGCCTGGTGGAGGCTGCCCCTGGATGCTGGGGGGTGGGGGCACAGGGGGACATGAGTGGGGGCCTGGTGGGGGCTGCCCATGGTGGCTGGGGGCTGGGGGTGGGTGGGAGACATGAGTGGGGGCCTGGTGGGGGCTGCCCATGGTGGCTGGGGGGTGGGGGTGATGGGGTACTTGAGTGGGGGCCTGGTGGAGGCTGCCCCTGCACTGCTGGGGGGTGGGGGCGGTGGGAGACATGAGTGGGGGCCTGGTGGAGGCTGCCCCTGCACTGCTGGGGGGTGGGGGTGGTGGGAGACATGAGTGGGGGCCTGGTGGAGGCTGCCCCTGGATGCTGGGGGGTGGGGGTGCAGGGGGACATGAGTGGGGGCCTGGTGGAGGGTGCCCCTGGATGCTGGGGGGTGGGGGTGCAGGGGGACATGAGTGGGGGCCTGGTGGGGGCTGCCCATGGTGGCTGGGGGGTGGGGGTGGGTGGGAGACATGAGTGGGGGCCTGGTGGGGGCTGCCCATGGTGGCTGGGGGGTGGGGGTGATAGGGGACATGAGTGGGGGCCTGGTGGAGGGTGCCCCTGCACTGCTGGGGGGTGGGGGTGGTGGGAGACATGAGTGGGGGCCTGGTGGAGGGTGCCCATGGTGGCTGGGGGGTGGGGGTGATGGGAGACATGAGTGGGGGCCTGGTGGAGGGTGCCCCTGTACTGCTGGGGGGGTGGGGGTGGTGGGAGACATGGGTGAGGGCCTGGTGGAGGCTGCCCCTGGTGGCGGGGGGGTGGGGTGATAGAGGCCATGAGTGGGGGCCTGGTGGAGGGTGCCCCTGGATGCTGGGGATGGGGGTGTAGGGGGACATGAGTGGGGGCCTGGTGGGGGCTGCCCCTGCACTGCTGGGGAGTGGGGGTGGTGGGAGACATGGATGGGGGCCTGGTGGAGGGTGCCCCTGGTGGCTGGGGGGTGGTTGGTGGTGGGAGACATGAGTGGGGGCCTGGTGGAGGCTGCCCCTGGTGGCTGGGGGGTGGGGTGGTGGTAGACATGAGTGGGGGCCTGGTGGAGGGTGCCCCTGGATGCTGGGGGGTGGGGGTGCAGGGGGACATGAGTGGGGGCCTGGTGGGGGCTGCCCATGGTGGCCGGGGGATGGGGGATGGGGGTGGGTGGGAGACATGAGTGGGAGCCTGGTGGGGGCTGCCCATGGTGGCTGGGGGGTGGGGGTGATAGGGGACATGAGTGGGGGCCTGGTGGAGGCTGCCCCTGCACTGCTGGGGGGTGGGGGGGTTGGGAGACATGAGTGGGGGCCTGGTGGAGGGTGCCCCTGGATGCTGGGGGGTGGGGGTGGTGGGAGACATGGGTGGGGGCCTGGTGGAGGCTGCCCCTGGTGGCGAGGGGTGGGGGTGATAGGGGCCATGAGTGGGGGCCTGGTGAAGGGTGCCCCTGGATGCTGGGGGGTGGTGGTGCAGGGGGACATGAGTGGGGGCCTGGTGGAGGGTGCCCCTGCACTGCTGGGGGGTGGGGGTGATAGGGGACATGAGTGGGGGCCTGGTGGGGGCTGCCCATGGTGGCTGGGGGGTGGGGGTGGGTGGTCGACATGAGTGGGGGCCTGGTGGGGGCTGCCCATGGTGGCTGGGGGGTGGGGGTGATGGGGGACATGAGTGGGGGCCTGGTGGAGGCTGCCCCTGCACTGCTGGGTGGTGGGGGCGGTGGGGGATATGGGTGGTGGCCTGGTGGAGGCTCCCCCTGGTGGCGGGGGGTGGGGGTGATAGGGGCAATGAGTGGGGGCCTGGTGGAGGGTGCCCCTGGATGCTGGGGGGTGGGGGTGCAGGGGGACATGAGTGGGGGCCTGGTGGAGGGTGCCCCTGCACTGCTGGGGGTGGGGGTGGTGGGAGACATGAGTGGGGGCCTGGTGAAGGGTGCCCCTGGATGCTGGGGGGTGGTGGTGCAGGGGGACATGAGTGGGGGCCTGGTGGAGGGTGCCCCTGCACTGCTGGGGGGTGGGGGTGATAGGGGACATGAGTGGGGGCCTGGTGGGGGCTGCCCATGGTGGCTGGGGGGTGGGGGTGGGTGGTCGACATGAGTGGGGGCCTGGTGGGGGCTGCCCATGGTGGCTGGGGGGTGGGGGTGATGGGGGACATGAGTGGGGGCCTGGTGGAGGCTGCCCCTGCACTGCTGGGTGGTGGGGGCGGTGGGGGATATGGGTGGTGGCCTGGTGGAGGCTCCCCCTGGTGGCGGGGGGTGGGGGTGATAGGGGCAATGAGTGGGGGCCTGGTGGAGGGTGCCCCTGGATGCTGGGGGGTGTGGGTGCAGGGGGACATGAGTGGGGGCCTGGTGGGGGCTGCCCATGGTGGCTGGGGGGTGGGGGTGGGTGGGAGACATGAGTGGGGGCCTGGTGGGGGCTGCCCATGGTGGCTGGGGGGTGGGGGTGATAGGGGACATGAGTGGGGGCCTGGTGGAGGCTGCCCCTGGTGGCTGGGTTGTGGGGGTGGTGGGAGACATGAGTGGGGGCCTGGTGGAGGGTGCCCCTCGATGCTGGGGGGTGGGGGTGGTTGGAGACATGAGTGGGGGCCTGGTGGAGGGTGCCCCTGGATGCTGGGGGGTGGGGGGGTGGTAGACATGAGTGGGGGCCTGGTGGAAGGTGCCCCTGCACTGCTAGGGGGTGGGGGTGGTGGGAGACATGGATGGGGGCCTGGTGGAGGGTGCCCCTGGTGGCTGGGGGGTGGGGGTGGTGGGAGACATGAGTGCGGGCCTGGTGGAGGCTGCCCCTGCACTGCTGGGGGGTGGGGGTGGTGGGAGACATGAGTGGGGGCCTTGTGGAGGGTGCCCCTGGATGCTGGGGGGTGGGGGTGGTGGGAGACATGAGTGGGGGCCTGCTGGAGGCTGCCCCTGCACTGCTGTGGGGTGGGGATGGTGGGAGACATGAGTGGGGGCCTGGTGGAGGGTGCCCCTGGATGCTGGGGGGTGGGGGTGGTGGGAGACATGAGTGGGGGCCTGGTGGAGGCTGCCCCTGGTGGCTGGGGGGTGGGGGTGGTGGGAGACATGAGTGGGGGCCTGGTGGAGGGTGCCCCTGGATGCTGGGGGGTGGGGGTGGTGGGAGACATGAGTGGGGGCCTGGTGGAGGGTGCCCCTGGATGCTGGGGTGTGGGGTTGCTGGGTGACATGAGCAGGTGTGCAGGGTAGTCCCCTGTGGTGTGTGCTGCCTGCAGGGGCCGTGGAGGGTGTACACGGAATACCTGGGAGCACACAGCCAAATCGCGTGTAGAATTTCCTGCGTACCCCTGTCATACACGTGCCCAGCCAAATCGCATGTGGAACTTCCCGGGCACCCCTGAAATCCACGTACCCCGACAAATCGCGTGTGGAACTTCCCGCGCACCCCTGAAATCCAAGTACCCGGCCAAATCGTGTGTGGTACTTCCCGCGCACCCCTGAAATCCACGTACACGGCCAAATCGTGTGTGGAACTTCCCGCGCACGACTGAAATCCACGTACCCTGACAAATCGCGTGTGGAACTTCCCGTGCACCCCTGAAATCCACGTACCCTGACAAATCGCGTGTGGAACTTCCCGCAAACCCCTGCAATCCACGTACCTGGCCAAATCGCGTGTGGTACTTCACGCGCACCCCTGAAATCCACGTACACGGCCAAATCGCGTGTGGAACTTCCGGCGCACCACTGAAATCCACGTACCCTCACAAATCGCGTGTGGAACTTCCCGCGCACCCCTGAAATCCACATACCCTGACAAATCGCGTGAGGAACTTCCCGCGCACCCCTGAAATCCACGTACCCGGCCAAATCGCGTGTGGTACTTCCCGCGCACCCCTGAAATCCACGTACACGGGCAAATTGCGTGTGGAACTTCCCGCGCACCACTGAAATCCACGTACCCTGACAAATCGCGTGTGGAACTTCCCGCGCACCCCTGAAATCCACGTACCCGGCCAAATCGCGTGTGGAACTTCCCGCGCACCCCTGAAATCGAGGTACACGGCCAAATCGCGTGTGGAACTTCCCACGCACCCCTGTAATCCACGTACCCTGACAAATCGCGTGTGGAACTTCCCGCAAACCCCTGGAATTCACATGCCCTGCCAATTCGCGTGTGAGACTTCCCGCGCACCCCGGTATACACGCACACGTATTTTTTGTCAGCGGGTGTCCGTGTTTGTGGGTACCCCTTTGCACGTCATTTGTCCTGGAGGGCCACAGTATGGGACATTCATCATGGCAGTATATAGATGCTATTTGTTGGCGCACCTTTTGGCGCACATTTCTTACAGGTGCAGAGACGCTACCGCCTGCTTTCTTGTGGCGGTCGTGTTTGTGCCTGTGCGCTGGTTTGAGCGTGCGCTTTTTTGCCCTATTCTATTCCATGAATACGTGTTGTAGGCGAGCGTGTGGGCGTTCCGCGCACTTGTACCCTGTACTTCCCCCGTGATGCCCACATTTTGGCAAGTTGTTCCCCATTCCGAGTGTTACGCCCCGTGTTCCGCCTACTTTTGTTGCGTGCGCCGCGCTATGCACGATTTTCGCTGTGGCCTGTACGATTTTCGCTGAGACCTGGCGCACGCAGTTAGATGGCCTGTGCGCCAACGTGCGCCGTGCACTTTTTTATCGCACATCCGATGGTTTTCTCGTGCACGGCCTTCCATGAATCGATGTGCGCTGCTTTTCGTGCGATTTTCGCACTTGCACTGCGATTTTCGCTATTCCACTGCGATTCGCACGTTTTTGGCCACTTGCGCCGCGCTAATTATTCCATGAATCGGCCTGATAGTCTTTTCATTTACATCTATCCCATTACCACAATCACCTCTATTTGTATGACTCTGGTATTGGGCTCAATGAATAGACTCATGTGTCTTCTTTCATGTATTTAAGGGACCTGATCTGTTTCTACACACTTGAGCCTCCTTACTTCATGTTTGGGGTGCCAGGGCTTAATTTGGTTAACATGAACAAATTGTTCTGTTAACATTTCACCTTCAGTTCTCAAAATGTTGTAAACCACTGGAGATTCCTTATCTATATTTTGAAATGGCCCCTGCCAGGCTGCTAGAAATTTAGAATTTTTCTGTTTACCTTTTCCAAAATGAAATTTATACACCTGATCACCCACACTATACACTTTCACTGATGCCTTTTTATCTTAATATGACTTTGCACTGTCAGCAGCCCTTTCCAAATTTCGCTGCACAAAAGCAAATGCATGTTGTAAATGCTTCCTCAGTTCTTCCATATATTCATGAACTGTAGATGCACTTACAAGTGTCTGCTCATGTGTCCTGTATAGCAGGTATTGCGGCAACACCATCTTCCGACCTGTCATTATTTTATGAGGGCTGATGCCTGTGGCCTTGGCAGGAGTTGATCTGATTGCCATCAAAACCAGAGGTAAACGTAAATCCCAACTGGAACCTGCCTCTGCTACAAACTTCTTTAATGTATCCACAACAGACCTATTACATCGTTCAGTTCCACCAGAAGAGGCAGGTCTATATGCAACATGTAGTTTTCTTTTCACTCCCAGTATCTGCCACACCTTACTCATTAAAGGGCTTTTGAAATGACTTCCTCTGTCTGATTGTAACACTCACGTGGTATCCATGGGGATGTCACTCAGCCTGTTGAAGTCTACTCGACTGGATACTGGGCGTGAAAGACAGGATTGGTAGAGTTTATCTCCCTAGTGTCTCTGTGTTCTTGAACCCCTTCTTCCCCAGGGTCCAACCCTTCTCTTTGATCCACAGCTTACCTTGTTTTCTTGTAAAGTGTGCTCTCTGTCCTGTTTCAGCACAGGGGTGCGTTGATTGATGCGTGCTCGCTGCTGCCTAGTTACTTTACTGGCAAGAGTCTGACAGGTAAGTATAATGAGTTTTTTTAACAGTTCTCCAACTTCGTTCCTTTCCTTCCTTAGATGATGGCCGGCGTCCGGGGATGGCGACGTGCTGCTGAGATGAGTAGCGCAATGCGAGATGCGACCCTTTTGTATTTGTATTGAACTGAGTTCTTTTTCTGTGTCTTTTAGGTGCCGCAACGTTTTCAGCGTGGATGCTGGTTATGAAGAAGAAATTCAGTGAGTAAGCACGGTATGCGGCGCCTCTAGATGTTTTCACGCTAACCTGGAGTGTCTTTTCCCTCTTGCAGATGGATGAGAAGTTCCGGAGACAGAGTTTCACCAGAGCGGCTGGGATTCAGGTAAGCGTTTGAAGCTCGCACAGTCTTTAAAAATAAGCAAAGATCTGCTGAATGCTTACTAATGCCTTTTTTCTGTTCTTTTCCCTTTTCATTAGGAAGCGGCGTGCCGGGATGGGAATGACACCGCCGAAGATGCCCGCACAACAGAAGGAGCGATGAATGATGGGCAGAAGTGCTGCAAGGTAAGACTGTTCCTAACAGTGTTCTTGCAGGAGCTGAGCGCAGAAGAAAGATGCAGGCCTACTGGAGACCAATCCGAACACGATGAGTGTCACGATGCAGGTGCAGAAAACACAAAGCATGTTTCTCAGCCTGGGCGTGGCTTAAATAGTCTCTGGGTATCCCAGGTGTCTCTGGGCTGAACCACACCCAAAAGACTAGACTGCACATGGAGTTCTGGGAACCGAAATATGTGGGGGCATCCATCTTGTCCACATCAATGTACTACAAGTCCAATCCCCAATGTTATCCTATGGGAGTGAGTGAGTCTGGCGCCAAAAGCGCCAAGTCTGACTTCATGTGGGTCTTTGGAGGGATGTAGAGGCCCTTGAGGGCCATGTAGGTGATTGTGGCCTGGCTCCAGTCTGACATCTTGGAGGGCTGGGGACATGAGGGGCAGGAATCATGACACTGATTCCATTCTTTGCGGTAACCCAAATCTTGAAAATATATGATTTAACAGTAATGTAGCTGCCTTTTGTGCACCACAATCTGTTGCAGGAATACACTCTATCCATTTTGACATTAAAGAAACCACACTCAAAATATACCGGTTCCCCCTGCTCTACCTTTGTACAGGCCCTACATAGTCTATTTGCAAATCTGACCATGGAAGAGTTAAGCCTCTTTTCATTAATGGGGCTCTATGCATTTGTGAAGCAGGTTTAAATTGGGCACACACTAGACATCCTCTTGGGACATATGTGGCCAATAAGCATAACCTTTCTGTATCGCTAATGTTTTTTGTGAACCTCTGTGTCCTGCAATTATTACATCATGTGCATGATGTAGCATTAGCCCTCTGAATCAAAGGGGTACCACCCACTGTATTTGTCCCGTTATGGACTCCTTAATCATGAGTCCATCCTGTAGTCTAATGTGTTTCTTATTCTTTAATTGCACCCTCAACTCTTCTTTTCCCACACAACCATTTTCTGTTAAAGGGTTTTGTTCAGGGTCTAACACATTATTATAATAGATTCCCAAAATTGGATCATCTTTTTGTGCCTTAATCAGATCTTGATCTGCTGTATCAAAACTCCACTGTACAACTTGTTGATCTACCTCTTTTAGAGCTTTAGAGCGTGTTACTGCATCAACTTGTATTTCACCAAGTAAATGTTCAATAGACAACAACTCTCCCATCACAGCCCCAATTTTAGCTAAATGATCTGCTTTATCATTTCCCTCCTTATCCTCTCATGAAGTTTCTAAATCTCCATGAATTATCCTCCAGTATATTGTTAAATCATTCTCTGACACCAGTTTATTTATGGCTTGTATCATTTTCCCATGTTTAAGTGGCTTTTTATTGTATGTAATCATGCCTCTCACTTTCCAGCCTGGCAAATATTCCACAAAACTATTTTGTGCATAATCAGAATCAGTCACCAGGACAATTTGATTAAATTTATTATCAACTGCAGTAGCGATTGCTTTATAAATGGCTGCCAATTCCGCTACCTGACTACTCCTAGCCCCAATTCTCATCCCTACACTGGGAATGCCTTCACATTTCAACCAGACATTTCCTATTCCTGACACCAATTGTTTATTACTGTCATTGTGAAAAGCACAACCGTCAACTTATACAGTTGGCAAATCCTTGCATGTCTTTTCATCAAAAGCTTTGTGCGGTGATTGTCCAAATTCCTGTAAACTAGATTCTACTTCTACTTCATTTGATATATGTTCAGCTGCACAGCCATGTAGATCTGCCAAAACTTGAGCAACTGGGCTCTTTTTATTTTGGCCATATCTCACTTCTACAGGAAAGCCTTACAATGCCAGTGTCCATGAGGTAATTCTGGACTGTGCTAGGTTGCCTGACCTAATTCTTTTACTCTCTAAAAACTGCAAAGGTTGATGATTTGTCTCTATAATGACCTTTTCTTCCTGAACAATGGGGCGAAAATGCTGTAGCACCCACACAGTGGTCAGAAGGGCCTTTTCACATTCACTGAATTTAATTTCAACTTGGGAAAATGCCTTACTCGCATAAGCAAAGGTTTTGTGATTCAAATCATGTTTTTCTGATAACACTGCTGACATACAATGTTCAGAGAAACCTATTTCTATAAAGAAATCCCTATCCTTTATGGGGTATGTTAAACATGGTGCCTTTATAAGACATTCCTTTAATTTAGCCACTGCCTCAGACTGTTCTTTTTCACATTTCCAGGGTGTGTTCAATTTTAGTAGTTTAGTCAACGATTGAGCAATCTCAGCAATCTCAGCATAATTTTCAATAAACTTTCTGTTATAGCCCGCCATTCCTAATAAACTGTTTAATCCTTTCACACTTTTAGGATCTTTTAGCTATTGTATGGCTTCTACCTTCTTCTTTTGTGGGTTTAGTCCATGTTCATTTACTTCATGTCCTAGAAAATTCACTTTTTTCTTGCACCATTGTGCTTTTTGTAAAGATACTTTGGCACCTGCTTTTTGCAATTGGCCAAGAACATCTTTTATTTCATCAAAATGGCTTTTCAAGCTTTCATCTTTTATCAGGACATCATCCACGTAAACTATGGTTCCTTTTTCTGCTGCATCAGGCATAGCCTTTCTCAAAAATATTCCAAATTAAATCCCACTATTGACGTACCCGAATGGAACTCTAACCTGTGCTTATTGGGTTTTATCAAATGAAAATGAAAATAAATTCTGAATCTCCTGTGCCAATGGCATGCACCAATATCCAGATGTGAGATGTAATGTAGTAAACACTTTTGAGCCATGCACCTGAGCAAGGCCTTTATCAATGAATGGCAGTGGCCATCTGGACACTGGAACTCTTTTATTTAATTCTCTCAAATCTGCACATAGATTCCATTGACCATTTGGCTTTAACACACCTAAAATAGGTGTGTTGGATGTGCTATGAATAGGCCTGATAATTCCCCTAGACTAATTATCTCTGCCAATAACTCTAAACATGCCAGTGGTAATCTATACTGGCGCACACATACTGGGTTTCTACGACACCCTTCCGGTAGTGTGGAACATGTAAATTAGTTAGGCCGCAATCATGAGCATTTTTAGCAAAGACATCTTTAAACTCCATAAATATTTTTCTCAGTTCATTTTTACCTTCATCGCTATCGCATGCATCTGCTGATAAAATCTGCTCCTCTACCATTTTTGAAAATTCTGGGAAATGTTCCAGTGGAGAAATCTTTGTGCTTTCTTCTAACTGTGTGGCTGTATCTCTCTGTAAAGCAGCCACTTTTAAAATATTTTGGCATATCAGCTTCCACTTCAATGGGCTGATTTTCTGTTTCCTTTTCATTTAAGTCAAATACTATATAATCCTTTTGATGACAGCACACTGTCTCATTTGAACCATAAGGGTAAACAGATTGAATTTTAAAGATTCCTTTCGGCTGATAATCCAGGTACTCTGGCCACACAACCCTGGCATCTACATACCTTTCAGGGATATTTCCAATCACCATGTTATTTAGATCTGCAGTATAATGTGATTTTTGTATGGCCATTCCTAATGAAGAATTTTACTCTAATTGAATATCTTGACACCCTTAATTATTCACCATAATTTTCACAGACCCTTCACCAACACCTATCAATGGGATGTATTCATAGTCCAGGCCTTGCTGTTTTATGGATTCATTCAAGCACACAAATGCATCAGAATCCTTCATCTGTTGTCCATTTTTGCATTTGTCAAGCTGCTTGGTGAATGCAGGAATAATAGTATTCTTCCTCAGCTGTAATTCAATTGCATATGGGACCAGCTGTGCGCAATGATAAGCCCTTCTTTTTTCTTCAAATTCAGGTGCCGGCCCACCTAGCCATGACCATATTTTTTGATTAAGAAAATCTAACACCATACACATTCTGTGCATGATATCATTGCCCATGTAAAAATCATTTTGTGTCCCACTCACTATCCACATATTATGGTGAATTGTTTTCTGTCCAATACTAATCTTCAGCATGCATCTGCCTGCAATTCGATTTTCAAAGTCTGGACTTTCCAAACCAGAGGCATATTGGTTTTTAATTCTAAATTTTGGGATCTCCTCCCTCTCCATCATTTTCTGCAGTAATGTCTCATTAATAAAGCTTCTTTCCTGTTCAAACGCTAGTATAGCTTTTACTACTTTAGAACAGTCATTAATACCGATGTGAACCCATGGTTGCTCATCTTCCATGTGTATTTCAGCAAGAGTAGTAATGTGTTTTTCTTTGTCTGTTTTAGGAGTAGTATTCTGTTTGCATGTCTTCTCTATTAAATAAAAATGTAATGTGTGCTCATCTATTGCAGTTTGCCATTTTTACCTAGGTTCTAAATAAATTTGTACAGATTGTTTCTCATTTTCACTTTGCATTTTATCTTGACATATCAAGATAACAGTGACGCTAGGTATACAGCTATTCTAGAGATATACCTCTACTGCATCATTTGTTTTGGCAACGGTGTGGCATTCATTTATATTGCTGTTCTGTGATTTTATTTTCTTAGGCCTCTATGATTTTTTGGTTAATGACCACAGTACTCCATTCACCCCATCTATGAGAGGAGACCATATTTTCAGGCAATCTGTCCCCATCAGAAATGGAATTTCACAAATAGATGTGATTAATACCTCCTGTTTCATTCTGTGTATTCCTATCTTTATGTCAACCTCGGTAACACCTATAATAGACACCTCCTCCCCGTTAAAATTATGCACAGGACCTTCATTTTGCCTCACTGTGATCTGATTCTGTGGAAATCTTCCCTCATTAATACTTTTTACCAATTATTTAGACATAATCGTGGCCTGTGCGCCAGTGTCAATCATAGCAAACGTTTTGCATTTCTCTTCTACAGTGATAGGAGCATAATACCTGTCTTCAACTTCCTCTAACACACATAAGAAGAGCAAATTCTTACTGATTTCAGGACTCACCTTGCTCAGGCCTTTTTCACTTTAGGCTAAACACATTGGTAAATGGAAAGATATATTTTCCTCCTTTCTGTCCATTTCTGTGTAAGAGACTTTATTCATTTCCCCATGTTCGGAGGTTTTTTGAAGTGTGGCCACTGTTTGCCCATCCATACAGGTATCATCAGAGGTCACATTACAATCCTCAAACTGAACATGTGTAGCAACATTACTTGGCAATTTGTAATTTTCTAACTCTGTGCATTTATAGTTATTCAGTATGGTACCAGTCCTTTTAACTTCTTCAAAAATATGTGGCTCAAAGAATTCTTCAGGTTATTGAACTGTACCCTCCTTTTGAGTATTTATTTTTTTCTGTCTGTGTTTGGTTATCGTTCTGATTGCCCAGGGAAGGAGTTATAGCATCCTCACTTACTCCCTGTTCACTGGTATTCCCCATGATTATTTTTCTTAAATCTGTCTGTTTGTTCTTTTGGAATCTCAGGTTTTCCTGTTTCTTTTGTACAAATCTCCAATATTTGATTTAGCTCTAGGTTAAACCGAACTTCTTTTTTATAAGTATTTTCACTTTCTGTCACATGCTCATTTGCTGGTACTTTCATTTTTAAATCATTAGGAATCTCAGAGTCATTATGGAAAATCACATCAGGGCAATCTGTATTCTTAGCATTGCAGGTATCATTAATGCTTAGTCACTTATCAGAAACCACCCGGTCAGTGCTATGGCCTTCTGCCCCCTCCTTTGATGACTGTTTTTGTGCTGTACAGAGCTTTCTTTTTTGCTCAGCCAACATTTTCACTTGGGCCTCGAGACACTGGAATCTTTCTATTTCTTTAGATTCTTCTCTTTATGGCCTAGGTTGATATTGATTGTTTTCTCCCTGATTTAATCTATTCTGATATCTCTCAGGAGAATGATTTCTATTGGGATTGCTTCTGAACTCTTGATTCATATGTGGAGGGGAGCGAGGTGCACCCATCCTTTGGTTGTAGTCCCCTGGTGGTGGTGAATCATTGTATTGATGAGGAGCGTAATTCATATTCTGCCTCATGTCCTGTCTCTCATGTTGTGGGTACTGACCTCCATGTTGATTCCCATTATCAGTAAATCAATCCACATATCGGGGTCTATCCTGATTACCATATATCATGGTGTTGGGTTCAAATCTGCTCTGTGTCCCCAATGTCTGGTAGGGAACATTATTTCTTTAATCCTCACTTTGTCTCTGATTATTATTCATACCTAACATATCAGGCCGATAGCCTGCCCGGGGCCTATCTCCTAAGTACCTAGGGCTGATGTAGCTCTCCCTATTACTTGCATCATGTAATTGAAACATTGATGCAGGAAGTGATGACCTTTGCTGATTACCCCTTTGTTCATGTGTCAAATTGTTTTTACCTGGACTCTGAGCAGACTCAAGGTACATTTTGGCTGACCTGATTTCCATCACTGTTGCTGAGGGTTCTTCAGATTTTGGTCTACTGTCTTTCATTTTATCATTTTCTCTACCCTGACAATAGAGTACCTCATATACATTTGTGTTTTTGTGTACAATCCATTCAAGGGACTTGTCACGGTCAAATTCATGGACTAACTGTGATATGATATCTTTCTGTAGCCCATAGAAATAAGCAGTTTTAAACTCATTGGAATTGGGGTCAAAAGATACATAAAAACAAGAAAAAGCACTTTTTAAGTCTTAAAAAATTGGTGAGGGGATGTATTAGGCCCAGCCGTAATCGTGTAATCAACTTTCTTCGCCTCCTGTAATGACTGGAAAGGAGAAAAATGACGCCTAATCTCTTTTTCAAACTCAGCCCATGTCATATTCTGCTGTTCATTTAATCCCCTTATGATACTGGCTGTGGGAGCATCTAGAGTTAAATGAAAATACTGTCTGTATTGTTCCTTAGTATCTGGAGGCCTTTAAATATGTCATGCACCGCTTCTAAGTGATCCTCTATGCAGCACTCCCCTTCCTTTTTAAATGGTTTGATCAGAGCTTTGACAATGTCATTATCTTTATGGGGCTACAAGTTGCTCTTCACGGAATTGTACTACTTGGTGATTCAACCCTGGTTTCAGGTGTATGGGATTGGTGGTGGCCCCCAATGGGTGTATCAAATCCCCCAAGGGCGCTGCAGCCAAGTTCAGTCACCGGCCCAATCACTGGGGCAGTAGCTCTTTGGATAGAAATAGGATTCACCTCAACTCCATTGAATGTGGTGCCCTGCCGTCTATCCTGGGACCTGGAAATGCACATTTGCTGTTCCAAATCCTTACACTTCTCAAGGAGCCTGTCTGCCTCTTTTTGCAAATAAGTTGTTTTCATCACTCATTTTATTAATAACCTCCTGCATATCGCACATTTGCATTTGGCATTCATTGAATTCTTTGTTTGTCTTGTCTCTTTCTTGAAACATTGTAACCTTTTTTTGTTCAAAATTTTGCAGATCACTTTCTTTTTCACAATGTTCTTTTTGTAAAATCTGCATTTCCAAAACAACCTCATCTCTGTCTTGTCTAATATGGTCTACCAATGGTTTTAAATGTACCAATTCTTGTTCACTATCCTCAAACTGTTTCTTGCTTTTAGACAATTGAGTATGAAGATGCCTACATTTTAACTGCAAGTCTTTTTGACATACCTCCAATTCTACTCTTAACATTTCCTCATTTTTACTTGCCCCATCTAGATCAGCTTTTAACCTGTTATTTAGCTTAGTATCACTTTCTTGCATGCTCAGGGACCTATTCAAAATAAACCATGTTTTGGTGCATAGCTGTATCAGACCATCTTTCTCTGCATGTTTATCATCTGCATTTAATAGTCTCATAAGGCAGACCTGAATTATGCTGCCTTCTGCAAAAAATGTGGTCTAGTGGTTCTTTCTACACCATAAATGCGGTCATGCCATTCTGTGGCATTATTTGATGACCATGTTGATGACCATGTCCCATGTGCATGTAACTTTGCCTCCAGATATTGCACTAGTACTGAGAATGTGGCTTCTATTTGAGACATTCTGAAACTTGCTTTTAGTGACACACTGCTATTGTGAAATGGGTTCCCTCTAATGCACGGATGGTAGTGTGAGACACACATGCCACGCCCAGTAAGTGCTGTATGATCACTTTCCCGGCCAACGCACAATATATATGTAGGATATTTTGTGTAGATTTGGGGTCTGGTGGTATTTTTTTTATCACCAAAAAAAATAGTAATTTGGTGATGACTTATCTTTGCATTTAGATTTGGTGTGGCCTTACCTCTTTTCAGTGACCATGGGCCTCATTATGACCCAGGCACTAATGGGTTAACGGCGCCGTAAAAGTCTGCAGCGCCGTTAACCTATTAGCGCCTAATTACGAGGTCCCTTTGTGGGACCCGACCTTAACGGCTGGTGTAGACCAGCCGTTAAAGTAGGGACCCGCAAAGGGACCTTGGCGCTAATTACGGTGCTGCAATTTGCATCATCGTACTTAGCGCCTTCCCCATTCCCATTGATCCCTATGGGACAAAAATGGGACTGGGGAAGGGCAATGGAGGAAGGGGGAATTACTGCCCCGCCAAACTTGTAATGGGGTGGTAATTCCCCCTTCCTCCATGGTGGAGTCGGTAACTTACCGGCATAGACCATGGTGCTAATAGCACCATGGTCTTCTTTTTAGGGTTGTAATGAGGCCCCATGTCTTGTTACACTATATTAGATAATTTAGTAATATACACTGTTGGTGGTCATTTCTAGTGGTGAGCATAACTTTCCTGTTCTATTTATGGCTCCAACATACACAAAACCTTCCTTATTCTTATAATATTCTTGTGATCTATAGAGAGCCTTGGACCTACATTCAGAAACACCACAATTTCGCATAGAGCGTCATCAATAGCCTGTGGTGTTATCACTGATTTATCTACATCAGTGAAATATGCTTCCATAGGCCTCATTACTGATTCATTACTGGTTCGTAGACTCCCAGTAATCTATATTTTGTATTAGATTTCACCCAGACACCATGCACTGGGTGAATACACGCATACATCTATTTATCTCCGCTAATTCTATTATTCCATCTGCATGGGAAACGTACTACCTAAAAATCTTCCCTGTGTCATAAAATGTTATTTCAAAGGCACCAAGAAAAGAGAAAAACAAAAAACTCTCTACACATTCTGCTTTTATATTATGTGTATTAGAAACAATTGCAATTCAAAATAACATCTTACCAATTACATTGTGTTGTTCTCTGTAATAAAAACAAGAAAAGAAACAATACAAAAACAGAGCAACATTCACTTTGCAACATTATCTTATGACAAATTAAATGCATGGGATTTCTTTTGCTTTGCTATCCTAACTGCCTAGCATTTTTAGAACACATTAGCCAAGCAATCGCATAAAAATAACCTAAATTCGAACTTGGCTGCTTACCAAAAGATTTGTGGTATTCTCCCTTAGGCGATTTCCTTCAGAAGAGCTGCCCAGTCGGCAGGGGTTTCCTTCGTAATCTCAGTGTCTAAAGTGTGTATGGCTAGAACACAGGGTTCTCAAGCCAATGTTAAGACACCAAGATCATCCGTCTCTGAAGCCCAGCAAAAGCAATCTGATTTTCCCTCTGTCATTCTTTCCCCAGCAAAACTCTGCCCCGTCCCATTCTGCTTACGTGGCATAACTGCAGCTACACTTCCTTCCAATCATATTAGCAGAAAATGTATTCTGTTAACACCCTCATGTCCCAAACAATGGTAGCTTCAGATTATAATAACTGTATCTTTTTCGAGTTCCTGCTGCCTTCCTGCCTTCTGCATTCAGCACAGCAAGAGAAAAGAAGAGAGAAAAATGCACGTTTAAAAACGAATTTCAAAATATGTATTTTCACCTCATTTTGTATATGGGACTACATTATAATGTTAATCAGTTAGCATTAGTGATTAGTACTTTTTAATTAAATCAGTCAGTTATATAAATAATATTCAATAATGTAGTCCTTTATGCATGAGGGAATCCAGAGAAAGAAGAAAAAAATTGATGCACCTTTACTCTCTGCATAAAGAAAAAATGATGCACATTTACTCTCTGTAATTTTATATTGGGCTGTGGCTGTATTATGAATTCCATACCTTGCATGCCCCCAGCCACATATTTGCCTGTCATACTGGCAACATAGGACTGGCTCTATGTGAATGCCACATTATTGCTGGTAACAAGATGCCATCACATTCAGCGATTTGCTATAAACTTCAAGGCGCTATACTTCAAAGCACTATAAATTATACTACAAAGCTATTCAGAAATTAAAATATCCCATATCTGAAGGGTCTAAAATGCTTGTTAGAAATGAGAAGCTAAAACAGAAAATGTATTGAAGATTATGCAGAAGATACACATCCATTGACTAAATTACTGAAGCAAGGGGTACCCTGGAAAGGGGGAAAGAACATGTGAGGCGGTGGCCAATTTAAAAAAAAAAAACTGTTTAATACAAGTTTCATATTTAGCTTATCCAATGACTAACCAGGAGTTCTTCATAAAGATAGGATTCACAGATCAATGTATATCAGCAGAACATGATGCAAACCAAAACAAAACCATTGCATATGCCAGCAAAGCAGTGTCACAGGCAGAAACTAAATTTAGTGAATGTGAACATGCACTATTGACCACTCCTGGGCATTACAACATTTCCACCACATTATTGAGCGAGAACGGGTGATTGTTGAAAAGAATGATCAGCCTCTGCAATTTTTACAGATTAAGAGAATCAGATCAGGAAAGATTAGCTCAGTCAAGAATCACATCATAGACATTGTCCCTGTAGGAGTTGCCAGTGAAAGTGAGATATGGACAGAATAAAAAGAGCCATTTGCTCAGGGACTGGGAGACTTACATGATTGTGCAGCTGCCTGTGCTTCTGAAGACCATAGTTAGAAAAAAATGTAACTTAATTTGAACAATCTTCACACAGGGCATTCAATGAAGAGACATGTGGCGATGTTCCAACCATGTATGTAGATGGATGTGCATACCATGGCAGGGGTGATTCTGAAAAATAATTAGTGGCAGGAATAGGGAATTTATGGGTCAAGTGTAATGGCATTCCAAGAGTGAGAATAAGGTTAGGTTCCAAAAGCAGACAAGTAGCAGAGTTGGCTGCTATCTGTAAAGCGATACCCAGAGCAATAGAAAATACATTCAAAGAAATTGTTTTAGTTACTGATTCTGATTATGCCCAAAATAGATTTGTGGAATATGTATCTGGGTGGAAATTGAGAGGAATTGTCAGATATAACAAGAAACTACTTAAACATGGTAAAATGATTCCAGCCATAGATAAACTGTTTCAGGGAATGGCATGATCATTCACTGGAGCAAATTACAAGGTCATCTGAACATTCTAGGGGAAGACACAGAGGGGAATGACAAGACAGATCAGTAAGCCAAGTTTGGGGCAGTAATAGGGGAATGGTTTCCTATTGATCACCTTCTTGATGAAATCCAAGTAGATGCAATAACACACTCCAAATATCAGGTAACAGTTGATCACTCCGTGGATCAGTGGAGCTTTGATAGCCCATATCAGGATTTGATCAATGCACAAAAAGAAGATCCCATTTTAGGTATACTCTATAACCATTTATTAGATGCAGAGCATAATCTTCTGACTGAGGAGGACTGTAAAGGGAGAGAAGACTTGAGGGTGTTGCTAAAGAACAGAAAGAGAATTCCATTTGGTTTCGTGTCAGGCCAAATACAGTGGGTGGTTCCTTTGTCATTTCAGGGACTGATGTTACATCATGCCCATGATGCCATAACTGCGGGTTAAAGACGGTCCCAGAAATCAGTACACATTTTAAAAGAATATGCTTATTGGCCACACATTTCCCATGATGCAGAGCTACATACTAGAAGATATTTGGTGTGTGCACTTGTTCAAGCTACTTCTCCAACACATAGGGTGCCAATAATGAAGAAGGGTCTGATGCTACCATGGTCAGATTTGCAAATTGACTTCATTGGTCGTGTGTAAAATTCAGTACGGGGACACAGATACATGCTGACGGTCACTTGTTTAATGTCCAAATGGTTTGAGTGCATCCCAGCAGCTGATTGCAGTGCACAAACAGCAGCCATATTGCTGGTGAATCATATTGTTTTAGGTTTGGTTTGCCTCAAAGAATATAATCAGACAGTGGGAGTCATTTTATCAATACGATGATGACAAAGAAGTGGCACATTTTTGGGAGTGAAAAGGAAACTGCACATGTCCTATCACCCATCTTCTTCTGGAGGTGTGGGATGTTTCAATAGATCAATCTTTGATATTTTGAAATGTTTGTAGCTGAAGCAGGATCCAGTTGGGATGTGCGACTCCCTCTGGTTCTAATGGCTAATAGGTCAACGCCGTAGAAATACACAAACCTCAGTCCACATGAAATGATGACAGGTAGAAAAATGTTTTTGCCACAACATTTGTTATACCAGACCAATTAACAGGTTATGGTAAATGCAGCCACAGTTCATGAATATGTGGAACAGCTGAGAGAGGGTTTTCAGCATGCATTGGCATTTGCGCTGTGGAATCTGGAAAGAGCCGCTGACTATGAAAACTCATACTATGATAAAAAGACATCTGTGAGAGAGAATGAAGTAGGTGATCAAGTTTCCAAATTACTTTGCAAAAGGTAAACACAAGAATGCCACATTTCTAGCATCCTGGCACTGCCATTACAAAATTGTGGACACAGTTTCACCTGTGGTCTACAGAATTGTAATAAAGGAAGGAGAACTAACCATGGAACAATTTGGCCATGTCATTCAAATAAAGCCATTTCACCTAAAACATGAGATGAGCAGGCTAGAACAAGCTGAGGAAACTAGCAGGGGATGGAAAGTATATCTGTCACATTAAAATCAAAATGGAAAAGGAATGCAGCACTTACTTTGGAGGGATTCACTGTAACAGGTAAGTAGATGCACCATAGCAGGTAGATAGGTGTGAACGGAATAGTTAATTTAAGTACAAAATGGGGGATAAAACAGGTGAGTAGGTGAGCTTTGGAATATGGAGGCAATCTATAAAAATATATTTAAAAATGGGGTTTAGGCTTGTTAAATGTTATGTTTAGGTAATGAAAGGTGTTATACATTTTGCTTACAAACATGTGGAACAAATGGGGATGTTTGTTTGTTTATTTATTTATAGTGTGCACCAGACCCGAAGGTATCCGGGCGCATGTTCAAGAATACTTTAAGCTTTACAGGTTACAAATGTTTACATGCTGCAATTACTTACATATAACAGTTACATAGTACAAAACAGTATGGTAAGTATAAATTGTACAGGATATATACAGTTATATAGAGAGTATGGAATATATACAGTTATATACAGGGGTGTATACATAGTTCGTCTTGTTAGTGAGAGGTCTGTAGACATAGGGCAGGTTTTTAGATTGTTTTCTTTAATCCATTTAATGCAGTTAAATCTGAAGTGTGAGTAGGATTGGGCAGATTTTAGGAAGGGCGGGAGGGAGTTCAACAACTGGGCAGCTTTGACGGGGAAGCCTTTTCCTCCGGCAGTGCTCAGTTTGAATAGGGCTACCACTAACTGGTTGGAGTATACTTCTCTGGTGGGTCCAGAGGATGTTTTTCTGTTGAATCTTTCAATTAGGTATTTGGGAGCTAGATCGATAATACGTTTGAATGTTAATGAGGCTGTTTTGAGTTTAATTTTGTCCACTGTAGAGAGCCAATTGGATTGCCTTCTAGCCTCTAAGATATGCTCTTTTCTTGGAATTCCTAAGGCAGCTCTGAGAGCATTGTTCTGTAGGGTTTGGATCTTTTGCAACGTGTGTTTATTAGACCCTATGTATAGTGCATTTATTGTTAGAGATTAACTGCTACAGCCATCTATTCTAAAATATGCAACAGATATTAAACACATGGACAAATATTGCCGATTTTATTTTATTTTTTTCAGCAAGAGGACTTGGTGTTACTTGTGTTTTGGTGATTCATTTTTAAATTACAAAAAATATACATACAACATAAAAATGATTATCAAAAGGCAAAGAGTATTAAACATAGAGTTTAAAAAAAAGATATTCAAATGAAAAAGAGATAAAGATTTTTTTTAAAAAACAATAATATTTAAGATCATGATTGCAAACTGCATGCTATCTAAAGACATGAGAACTTGTGAATGATAGATTTTGCAAACAACAACTGATGGAAGATCATATGGATTGATGGAGTGGTGAAGCCAGGATTTCCTTTTTGTTTGTTTCTGCAGAGCCCTTAGACTTAAGGCCTTACAGAAACAAAAGGGGGAAGATATGTAAGAGATACCAGAGGTGCACATTTTAACTAAGCAACACATTTAATCGTCAACTCAAACTCCTGTAGAAAGTAGCTGGCAGTACGCAATTAGCACTAATGTGTACTTCACCATGGGCCTATACCTTAGCAATGATGAGAGACAGTGATGAGAATTCATACAGTATAAGCACTACAATATTAACACTAACCCCTAACATACTTATCTTTAACCTCTAACCTACTAATATAATTAGTGATAAGAAAGGGTGTAAACAGGGGAGTGTAGAGGTACACTGCAAGTGCAGACTCTGCAATGCTGTTTAGAAATAAAATGCAGAAATGAAAACTGCTTTTGCGATCAGGACATGAGGGTGAGGAATTTGAAGAATCGTTCTACCCAAAGCAGCCATTGTTTGAGCTGATAGAGTAGGAAGCCAGAATGACATGTTACATGTCGATTCCGGTCCATTTGAACCAAACTCTGTACAAGGGTGACTGTGAAAAAGAATAGGGACTTCTGGAAGTTTCCAGAAGGCTTGGCCATGCCAGAGGAGGTTTATGAATGATGGGATGACATCACTGACAGGTGGTAGAAGATCATATACTTTCTGTAGAAATATATATGAGAAATGGGTTGGCAGAGAGAGGGTTTAAAAAGGTGGAGAGAGAGAAAGGAAAGGCTTTTGGTTGCCTAGAGACAGTGGAGAAAAGAGATCGGCGACAGAAAAGTGGAAAGGTGCTTGGATCCAAGGCCTCCAGAGGTTACTGCGGGAGTACTGAACGACTGCAGTGTCAAGGAGGGGTTGGCCATTTTTCAGCTGGGTCCTGACTTCAGTGAGGAGATTGACAGTCTGAGCTTTGCTGTGCTGGCAAAATTACATCAATCAGTTGGTAAGCATAAAGTGACAAAAGAAGAGTTTATACACACTTTAGATACACTTGTACTGATTAGTAAAAAGTCAAATTTGTCATTATGAAAGGCCCTTTGTTCATCATTCATTGATATAAAGATGTGTCTTCCTATGCAACGCCAGTCGTTTGCAATAAGAAGAGTTACTGCGCTCCTAAGGCTGTAACAAACCAAGGGTGATATAAAAAAACAAACGTGTGTGATTTGCTAATTTGGAAAATTAGTGGACTGCCTGTGGAGGAGAGCCTTTCACTTTGGGTGAAAGAAGCAAGGAAAAGCTTCTGAAATTGCTATGGCCATAAATGGATTGCATCAATTCTAACAGGTTGTGAAACCAGCAAGTGCAGCTAAGCAGAAATATGTGTATTTCTCTTCAGATTGCTATCATTGTTACAATGATTGCACATTGTGTTATTTTCTGTGTGCTTTTATACTGATCTGAAGACAATCTATAAAGTGTTTATATAAAATAATGAAGACTGCGCATGGATGGATTTTATTTTGTGTGGCCTGTTTATTTTGTAAGGTGTAATGAGCTGTATATCGTACAATTATTACTGCAAAAACAGGAAAGAATTAGAGTGCACCACATAATACGAAGCCTGGTGATGTCCTTAGTCAGTGCCCTAAATAAAAAGGATACATTTTGAAGTGAGCTGACCTCCACGGTAGAAATCAGAGAAACACATAAGCTAGCGCTTGAGTGTGTAGAGGACTGGAGATAAAATATGCGACAGTGGACAGCTGTAGAGCATCTACGATTGATTCAGCCAATCAGGCTGCTCTATCTCTGGTGGTTGATATGGGTATTGCTGTTCGTGAGGTAAGTGACCAGATTGCCTTATGTGTATTGATAGATATAATGTGGGCGAAAAAGGCAATCAGATGGCAATGATGTGAGTTCAACTAACAATGCTTCAGATCGCATCAAGTGGAGTCTGCCTAAACTACAAAAGGCGAAGGAAATAGTGACTATAGAACGATCAATATGTATTGATGAGAATAATAGGTTGGGGAAGGATAATGTGAATTGTATAATCAGATATGAAGAATTATGCACACTGTTAGCAAGCATGTATTTATTGAGCGCAAAAGGAAAAGGAGAGATGCAGTACTAGTTCCACACGTTTACATCGCTTTGATACTAAGGTTAAAGAAGAAAAGAAGACACGTATCCATGGTATCAAGAGAATGGTTAACATTGTTGGCACTGGTTTGATATCACTGGATAGTACACATCTTAAAACTGCCATCAAAAAGCGGAAATTTGCATATTATTCATCGGGGCATAAATATATTAAGCAAATACACTGGGGGAAGAGGCTCAATTTGGCAGCATGCACAAAGAGTGGACATACAGTGTGCTTTTGGAAAGTAATAAGGACAGGCAACACCACTAATACTCTCCTTGGTGAGGTTTCTTGTAAAGAGTGGGAGGTATATATTGCTAACACCATAGGCAAAGGAGTGGGGGAAATTCCTTACTCTATGAATTGTGACATCAAATGGGGAGGATTGCCTAGTGGTTCTGAAATAACTAGTATTGTTAATAAGCTGAATAGTTCTCGAGCTGCAGGACCAGATGGCACATGTAATGCCCTTATTAGATCTAAATCAGAATTTTGGGCAAAACCACTGTTTGATCTAATGGTATGCATTAGTAAGGCTAATAGCATCCCTATGCCATGGCGGGACAGCAACATTGTGGCTGTTTACAAAAAGGATGGTAGGAGCTCCCCATACAACTACAGGATGTTAGCAATGCTTGACATACCCTCCAAGATATTTGCAAAAGTGTTGCTCAAGGAGATCACTGTTTGGATGAATGGCAAAAACATCCTACCTCTGAACCACACCAGCTTTAATAATGGTTCTTCTACTTAATACAGTTTAATAACTCTGATATCAATAGTCGAATACAAATGGAATGGCGACAGCTGACAGTATATATGGTATTCATTGATTGATTTTAGTGCGGACTTCAACACTATACTAAGGGATCGATTATGGTAGAAACTGGATGCATTAGGCATACAAGGGGTGATTGATATTGATTATCAAATTACATATCGATATGAGGGAAAAGAGTCAGATTCGTAGGCGAAGGACAAGTACCCAACTGGTATCCCACATGTCGTGGTGTAAAACAGAGCTGCATACTTGCACCCACCCTTTTTATTTTATATATAACAGACCTTCAGCAGGCCCTCGATGCATATGGTATAGTTGTGGTTAAATGTGGTGGGATAAGCATATCCTGGCTAGGATATGCTCATGACATTGTCATTATGTATTACACCCTGTAGGGGCTACAGAAAATTTGAATGCCCTAGGAACATATGCTGCCCTAAATGGCATTACAATCAACATTGATAGGACAAAACAGATCGAATGTAGGCAATGTAATAACAAGAAAAGTAAGAAACGTTGGGTCATGGATGGGAACCATATCAAAGTGTACCTCTGTATAACTATTTGGGAGTTGTCATTATTATTATTAATAATAATAATAATAATGATAATACTAATAATAATAATAATATTAATAATAATTTAGCATTCTTATAGCACTACGAACCCTCGGGCATCTGAGCGCTGCTTATTATTACCCACGGTGTGTGGTGCGCATTTATCAACCTTGGAAGTATGAAAGGCTGAGTTTGGCCCTGCCGGGATTCAAAGCTGCGTCAGCAGGCTCTGCACAGATGTCAAAGCGAGCGCTCTACTCGCTGTGCTATCAGACCAACAGTGATCATTGATGATCACTTATCATGGTGGGCTCACTGACGTTATCTGGGGACTAAGGTCAATCAGCATATGGTTGCTCTTAGTGCATTTGTTGGTAATAATGCAGGTTGTTCTATTGTATCCATACTCGCCATCTATCAGACCAAAATTAGAACTCTTTTGGCATATGGTGTTGAGGTTTTGGGAACAAATACACTCAGCAACTAAAGAAAGATGGTACTGAAGCTCCCTAAGATCATGGCATTTGAATATATGTTATTAGAATGTGGTATTGCTACTGTAGAAATTATGATTAGCATATCACTTTTTATTGCATCATAAGAAATTGATCCAGATGGATCCTAATGCATTTGTCCAGAAGATCCATAGGTATCACTTGAAGAGGAAAATGCCCTTACGTAATAGCTTCTTTGAAATGATCAAAACGGATACAGTCCATTGGTCTTATGTTTTGGACACTGGAATTGTACAAACTGTATTTTCAAAGTATACATATCAGATAATGAAAATCATAAAGGCTGTTGATAGAGATCTAGCATTGGTTGGCTTGGCCACGAAAAAATAAACTGTAGAGAATCCTTCGCATATGTTGGTAAGCAATGCTGGCGATCAAAATATTTATGTACCTACCTGAATGCTAGAATTGTGAGGCAGTATATGATTATTAAGTTTAACTGTGTTGCTACTTATGAAATCGTGAGAGCCTGGATTGGTATACCACAAATTGTGTGAACATTTAGGCTATGTGGGAGTTATGTATTAGATACTTTTATCCACTTATTTATTGATTGTGAGTGTCTAACATCTATGAGAAGGCAACATTTTATCCAACATAGAAAGTATGCTTTTAGCTTTTCCAATCAGGAACTATGGGACTGTTTTATGAGTGGTGATCATTTTAACATTATTTATGTTGTTAAATATTGTTAGTATTTATTTGAAATCTTGAACAATCTTGTGAATTGAAAAGATTGTTTTTTATTGAAGTATTGTGTAATATAAGGTGTTATGGTGATTTTGTATTACGTCAATACCAGACTATGGCCCTAATTATGAGTGTGCCAGTCTGGGAAAAAAAGCCAGTAAAATGGCCGGTAATACCGAATCCGGCATTTTTATTTGACCAGTACACTCCGAGTTTACTGGAAGGGGAAGTGAACTACTGGTAGGCCTGACCTGCCAGGAGTTCAAACCCCTCCCGGAAAATAATTGCCCCAATCACCGGCGACAGTAGTAGCAGTGCCAGTGACTGGCAATGGGGGAAATGGGTCACATGAGTCACTTATGTCCCTTTGGGACCCATAAACACAGGGGCGCTGGCTGAGCTAACTACTGGCGCCTTTGGCGCCAGGCTCATTTAGAGATGTGAGCTGGAACACTTTATTTCTGTGCATGATTGCTTTTACTTTATTTCAGTGTTGGAGTGCTTTTATTTTACAAGAACTTTCCAGGAGCTGAAAGCCTTTATTCCAGAGAACATCCTCATGTGCTGACTCATCGGGTGTGGCTCCCTAGGCCTAGTCTTCATGCGCTGACTCATTGGGTATGGCAGGGTGTGGCTGGCAGGCTGAACTTGGTGGGCGTGGCTTCAGAAGCTCAGCTATATAAGCTGCTGCATCCTTAAGGCCGGTGCTTCGTGTTACTGTGTACTCGCGTGCAATGCAGTGCTCAATGCCTCTTCGACCAGTTTACTTACCTTTGAAACCAGGCGTTCTCCTGCAAACTCACCTCCAGGAAACTGGTGCTTCATCGCTTCATCTGCAGACTCATCTCCTGACATCCAGCGATCTTGATCCCAACGCTGCAGCACTGCACTCCGCATCCATAAACTCAGACCCTGTAAAGAAGAAAGACAAGGTTAGAACATCCACCCTAGGGCCGCGCGGTATTTGAACCCCCCTAGTTAACAAGTTACCAGCTACTTGCCACTGCAGCTTCGTTCCTCATTCCCTCCAGCTGCCGCCTCAAGCTCTGCAACTTCTGCCGGGCTGGCAACATCACCTGCAAGGGAAGAAAGCAAAAGAGCAAACATCAAAAGTGGAACGGACAGCAATACAAGACAACAAACTTTACAATACAACAAAAACAGATGAGGAAAGACAAATGCAAACAGGAACACTTACCTGAAGTATAGTGGCTAAGTCGCAGCAGGACTGGACTACCATGTGCAAGAGACCAGTGTAGGATCTCTGTCCAGATCATACAAATGCTCCTGCCAGAAGCAGCAGGATGGAGTGCTCGCCAAAACTAATCAACAGGTGAGCTTTCCTGAGAGTGCATCGCATGCGTACCACGGTTTGGGAGAAAGGATCTGGAAGGGGATCAAGCTGCCATACTCACGCCCCCTATTCTCCACGCAGGAGCAGTCCCGAGCAGCATCCCCTATTACCACCATTCACCACATAAGCGCAGAGGGCGAAGCAGTACCCGAGCGACCTCACCCCGGGAGGGCTGCAACCGTGCCCCAACGCCTCCGCAGAGACCAGGTAAGCATAACAGAACACGAAGCCTCTTCAGATCTCTGCCTGGGCATTATGGAAACTTCTGAAACTGACCAATTGGCCCGATTACTGGGAGAGTTACGGGCTGAATGCCATAATGAGGGATCTAATTGTGAACCGGGAGCGGACAGATGAACTAGCAAAGCAAATCCTCCAGGCACAGGCAGGCCAGGTGCCACTGCTGGAGTTTGCCCCTCCTGCCATGCCTCCACAGCCCACGCCAGTACAGGTGGTTCTTCCAGGGGGGGTTCCCCTGGTCCCACCAGAATGCTTCACAGGTGATCTGAATAAGTATGCCATCTTTATGAATCAATGTCGCCTACATTTCTCGTGCAGACCTGGGGCATTCCTCAACGATCAAGCGAGAGTATTCTCATATTTGGGAGGTAGTGCAGTGGACTTGTCAGTACCCTTGGTAAACCAGGATGATCCTTTGTTTTGAGACTTCAGAGGTTTCCAGCGTGAAATGGAGAAACTATTTACACAGCATACTCAACCGCGGGCTCTGGACAATGAACTGTTATCACTATGGCAGGGTAATCAAGACTTACTAACATATGTCACTTCCTTCTATCATCTGATAGCACAAACTAACTGGCCAGAGGAGAAAAGACCTATGCTCTTTTACCAAGGCTAGCAAGGGGAACTTAAGGACGTATTAGCCCAAGTAGTAAATCCCCCAGAAAGATGTGCTGAATACATTGACTTAACAGTGCAGCTCGATCACAGATTGCAGGATCGGAAGATAGATCGGGCCAAGACCGAGGGGCGGTCGGTCTATGTGCGACCCCGTGAGACTCAAACCAAATCACACAATCGGTCCAAGCCAATTCAAATCAGAGGCTTGCGTAGCCCACTCACCAAGGCAGAAACGGAGAAAAGTTGACAGCAACAGCTTTGTTTGTACTGTGGTAAGGCAGGTCACTATCTCCGAGAATGCCTGGTTAAACCACCCAGGAAAGCAGTTGGAGCAACTAATAAGGGTGAAGAAGAAGAACTGGACTCAGGAAACTCCAACATCCGGCAAGCGTAGGGGTCCACTTGTCGAGCTGTGAAAAGGAACCTATACAGACCTCACATCTAGTCATCCCTGTGCTCCTGGAAAACCACAAGCAACTGTCAAAAATACATGCCTTGGAGACATACATTGACAGTGGAGCTGTGGGAAATTACATGGACCAAGATCTGGCTACCCGGATATGCCTTCACCTCCGTCAGAAGCAGGTTTTGGAAAACGTCACAGCAGTTGATGGATCTCAGCTATCTCTGGCCCAGTGACGCATTACACCGAGAAGGTCACGCTTCTGTGTCAGGACGTCACCAAAAGGACATCACCTTCGATCTCATCAGCACTCCTCAGTTCCAGATGATATTGGGAATGCCCTGGCTGGAGACCCACAATCCCAGGATTGACTGGCATAAACAAGTTCTGACCTTTCACGAAGACTGTGCCAACACGTGTTATAGCAAGGGATTCTCATTAAAAGGTCTTACCAACCGAAGTTTGTCGAAGAAAGAAACCATACTGGGTCTCACCAGTTCACTACCACCTGAATACCTGGATTCCCAAAATGTCTTTCAAAAAGAGCAAGTAAACACCTTACCTCCACACAGACCGTATGACTGCCAAATTGATCTGGTACCTGCAGCTCAAGTTCCCAGCAGCTGGATTTACGCCCTAATAGAACAGGAAAACCAGCATCTAAAAACCTACCTCGATCAGTATCTGGCAAATGACTTCATTCATCGTTCAAGTCCCCTGCATCCTGGGCCCTCTTTTTTGTGGCTAAAAAGGAGGGAGACCTGAGAACTTGCATTGACTACAGAGCAATTAACCAGATAATGGTAAAAAAATGGTAACCGTTACCGCTTATCCCCGAGCTCTTGGATCAAGTCAAAAACACTCAAATAAATACAAAACTAGACTTACGAGGGGGTTACCGTCTAGTAAGTGTCAAAAAAGGAGACGAGTGGAAGACGGCATTTCACACAAAATATGGCCTTTATGAATATCACTTAATGTCCTTTGGACTATATAATGCCCTGGCAGTGTTACAATGTTTAAAGAATGACATGCTCCGCAAACTTTTTGACATTTGCGCTCTTGTCTATATTGATGAAATTCTTATCTATTCGATCACCAAGGAGGACCACGTCAACCATGTCCGGGCAGTTTTGGAGAAACTGCGGCAACACTGGCTATTTGCCAAATTGGAGAAATGATTCTTTCATGTGACAGAGGTAGAATTCCTTGGGTCTATTCTCACACCACTGGGCGTACGCATGGATACGCACAAGGTAGACGCTATCCTTAACTGGCCATCACCGACATCCATGAAGGGAGTACAGAGTGTACTCAGCAACTTTTATCACCGGTTGATTCATGGGCTCTCCCAGATCGTCCACCCAATCACCTCTTTACTACGGAAAAAGAACAATTGAATTGGTCCGCAGAGGCAGAGAAAGCCTTCCAGGAGCCAAAAAAAATCATTTACCACAGCACCAATTCTATAGCATCCTCAACCAGAAATACAATACATGGTCGAAACTGATGCTTCCAACATAGCAATGGGAGCAGTCCTGTCACAACGAGCCCCAGAAACAGGTCAGTTGCATCCCGTGGCGTTCTGGTCTCGCAAGTTTTCAGCCCCTGAATTGAATTATGCAATCACTGATAAAGAACTGCTAGCAATTAAGCCAGAGTTCAAAGCCTGGAGACATTATCTTCTTGGAGCTAGACATACAGTCACCATCGTCATGGATCATTGCAATCTGCAATACCCGAAGACCGCTAAAGTGCAATAATCACGGCAACTCCACTGGGCTCTCTTCTTTGCAGAATACGACTTCATCATCACCTATAGACCCGGAGTACACAATGGAAAAACTGACACCCTTTCTCGCATGAGTGAGGGAGAAGAGGCATTCACTACACCAGACCCCGTGGCCATCATCCCAATGGATGAATTCAAGGCATGATTGCTGCAACCTCTACTCTAGACCACTTAAAATCTGACCTGCAACACTTGATGAGTCAACCAGCACAACAGCAATGGGTAGGGAGACCAGTATACAATCGTGGACAACCTACCATACTACCAAGGACAATTGCATATACCAGATAGGAAATTACAGAATCAAATAATTGCAAACTACCACAATTCATTAGTAAAAGGGCATCCGGGAATAGCCAAAACCCAAGCTAAAATAAAGAAAAAGTACTGGTGGCCAACTTGGCGAAAGGACTTTGTCCAGTTCATCACAACCTGTGGCACATGTGCACAACACAAGTCCCAAAAACAAAGTCCTGCAGGTCTGCTACGTCCTTTAGAAGTACCCCCAGCAACTTGGCATACATTATCAATGGGTTTTATTACAGACTTTCCCTCCTGTAACAGATACAATACCATCTTCGTCATTGTAGATCTGTTTTCCAAAATGGCCCACTTTATTCCCCTGAAAGGTCTCCCAACTGCTTCTACACTGGCTACCGTGTTTTTGGAACAGATCGTCCAGCTACAAGGGTTCCCATCAATATTGATATCAGACCGAGGAACTCAGTTTGTCTCTGCATTCTGGAAAAGGTGTTGTAAAATTGCCAAAATCGACCTCCAGTTATCTACAAGCCATCACCCCCAAACCGACAGCTAGACCGAATTGACTAACCAGACCCTCAAGCAATACATAAGGTGTATGCTGCAACAAACCGAGGACACCTGGAAGGACATACTTTGGTTAGCAGAATACGCATATAACAACTCCATTCACACCAGTACGGGACAAAGCCCATTCAACATAGTGTACGGTAGACATCAACGGACATCCGTTTTCGGCCCACTCATATCATTAGAAATGCCCGCTGTAACAACCTTACACAAAACCATCACCCAGGTTTTTAAGGAAGCAGCAGAGCATCTTGCCCGAGCCATTGAGAAACAGAAGCAGTTTGCGGATCGACACCGAAGGGAAGCTCCCAACTACCAAGTTGGAGACAAGGTTTGGTTAGCATCCAAAAACATCCTTGTGAAAGGACCATGGGTGTTCAGTCCCAGATATCTGGGACCCTACACTAGCGAGGCTTTGATCAACCCTGCAGCACTGAAATTAGAATTACCGGCTTACATGTGGATCCACCCGGGGTTTCATGTTTCCCTCCTAAAACCATTGAGACCAGGTACATCGATCGATACTCCAATGGATCCAGAAATAGTTGAAGAAGAACCAGAATATGAAGTTAAAAGGATCCTAGACTCAAAGATGGTCTGGTCCAAGTTATACTACCTTATATACTGGAAAGGTTATGGACCCCAAAATCGAACCTGGGAACCCAGTGAGCATGTCCACGCTCCACGATTTATCAGGCAATTCCACCGCAATAACCCCACTAAACCAGGGCCAGTAGGGAAACCACCCATGAGAGGGGCCTTGAGAGGGTGTGCTGTCATGGCCACAGGCCCCAGAACACAAAAACCACACCATCTAGTGATGGGGGCAATAGGTCACTTAACACACCTATGTCCCTTTGGGACCCATAAACACAGGGGCCCTGGCTGGACTCATATAGAGATGTTAGCAGAAACACTTTATTTCAGTGCAGGAATGCTTTTACTTTATTTCAGTGCAGGAGTGCTTTTATTTTACAAGAACTTTCCAGGATCTAGGTGTGGCTCCCTAGGCCTAGGCCTGGTCTTCATGTGCTGACTCATCGGGTGTGGCAGGGTGTTGCATGAAGGCTGAACCTGGTGGGCGTGGCTTTAGAAGCTCAGCAATATAAGCTGCTCCATCCTTAAGGCCGGTGCTTCGCGTTACTGTGAACTCACGTGCAACATGACGCTCACCGCCACTTGGACCAGTTTACTTACCTTTGAAACCAGCCGTTCTCCTGCAAACTCACCTCCAGGTAACCAGTGCTTCATCGCTTCATCTGCAGACTAAAGTCCTGATATCCAGTGATCTTGATCCCGATGCCGCAGCACCACACTCCGCATCCATGAACACGGACCCTGTGAAGAAGAAGAAAGACAAGGTTAGAACATCCGTCCTAGGGCCATGCTGCATTTGAACCCCATGCGCCCCCTAGCTAACAATTTACCAGCTATTGTACCGCTGCAGATTTGTTCCTCATTCCCTCCAGCTGCCGCATCGAGCTCTGTAGCTTCTGCCAGGCCGGTAACATCACCTACAAGGGAAGAAAGCAAAAGAGCAAACATCAAAAGTGGAACGGACAGCAATAAAAGACAACAAAGTTTACAATACAACAAAAACAGATGAGGAAAGACAAAGGCAAACAGGAAGACTTACCTGAAGTATTGTGGCTTAGTTGCAGCAGGATTGGACTACCATGTGCAAGGGAAGGAACTCGGTCCAGATCATACATGCGCCCTTGCCAGAAGCAGCAGGACCGAGTGCTCGCCAAAACTAATCAACAGGTGAGCTGTCCAGGGACAGCTCATCCCACGGGTAAAACGGTTTGGGAGAAAGGGTCTGAAAGGGGATCAGGCGCACAAGCTGGCATACTCACACCCCCTATTCTCCACGCAGGAGCCGTCCCGAGCAGCATCACCTATTACCACCAATCACCACATAAGCGCAGAGGGTAAAATCGGACCCTAGCAATCTCACCCCCGGGAGGGCTGCAACTGTGCCCCAATGCCTGCGCAGAGACCAGGTGAGCGTAACAGTTACTCACAACACAGAGGGCCTCATTCCAAGGTTGGCGATAAGGGGTTAATGGTGCTGGTAAGGGTGCTGGTGTCGTTAACCCCTTACTGCCGCATAATGAGGTACTTTAGTGTGTCCTGCTAAGGGCGGCTGGTTTTACAAGGTGCCCTTAGTGGGAGCCGCTAAAGGACCAGGGAGCTAATAACGTGCCCGTTATTGACCGGCCCGTTGTTAGCTCCCTCCCCATTCCCATTGAGCCCTATAGGGGCTCTAATGGATATGGGGATAGGTTCCCTGAATGGGGAAATACTGGGTCCTCCAAGGTTGGAATGAGCTGGTAAGTCCCCATTCAGGGAACCTGAACCCGGTATGCGGTATGGGGGTAGCCATGGCGCTAATAGCACCATGGCTACCTCCATACTTGTAATGACCCCCTTGATTTGGACAGGCACTCTGCCATTCAGCACTACACATTGCATTCATACCAGTTTCGGGCAGGGCTGTCTCAGTCATTGTGTCAACCACCGGTCACTAGACCCCCATAACACATAATGCATGTTCGTCACTGTGATGCTGGAAATGCATCGGTGGGACAGGGCCTCCATATCCTTGTCCTTTACAGCCTTTTATCTTGTGTTCTGTAGTGTTTTCCGGTCATGAGTTCATGTGGGACTCCTGGCGGTTGAGCTCTCTCTTTTGGTTTGGTGTACAGACCCATGGGATACCCTTATGGCACCAATGGATGGGGGTACAACCCTGTTCCCCTAGTGTATGTTTTTGGGCACCTGTGTGTGGCCCACAGAGAAGGGTATCGGCTGGTGGCAGCTCCATGCTGAATTTGACAGGTGCTCTGAGTAACCTCCATTTTGGGATACCCAGGCCCTGCTATTGGAATCAGTTGATTCCTGATAGCAAACAAGATGGCCCCTGTGGACTTTTGCTTTCTATTGCCTGTTACCTTGTTTTCCCAAAGTCCTGGGAAGCCCTGACTCTGTCCCTTCCCCCTGACTGGCTGTTGGGCGGAAGTTCCATTTATGGTGTTGTTGTGAAGTCCAGGCCAGACTGGCTGGAGCCTTCCCAGTGACTGTATGTTGTGGGTACACCCTGTGGGTGGGACCTGGGTGAATGCAGTGTGTGACGAATATGCATACTGTGTTGTGGATGTCTAGTATCTGGTGTTTGACACAATGGGCCTCATTACGACCCAGGCGCTAATGGCTTAACAGCGCCGTAAAAGGCTGCGGCGCCGTTAACCTATTAGCACCTAATGACGAGGTCCCTTTGCGGGAACCGACCTTAACAGCTGGTTTTACCAGCCGTTAAAGTAGGGACCCGCAAAGGGACCTTGGTGCTAAGTACGGCACCGTACTTAGCGCCTTCCCCATTGCCATTGAGCCCTATGGGGCAAAAATGGGAATGGGGGAAGGGACATGGCGGCATGGGGAATTACCGCCCGGCCAACCTCGGAATGGCGGTTGGCGGACAACGGCATGGACCATGGTGCTAATAGCACCATGGTCCTCCGCCTGGGTCGTAATGAGGCCCAATGACTGACACAGCCCTGCCCGAAACTGGTATGAATGCAGTGTGGAGTGTTGAATGGCTGGGTACTTGTCCCAATACACATACATTGTTGTGAGTGTCTGGAGAGAAGTGAAAGGCCTGAATGCACTGTGCATCTGATTGGATGCCTGCCTGCATGAATGCCCTTCTGACCGATTGGTTGCCTGAGTGTGACCCAGCAGAATGAATGTGAGATCAACTAGTATATCTGGGGGACTCTCACTGCTAGAATTCGTGTTCAGAAGCTGAAGACAAACTGGAGTTGTAACTGAAGCTTAACTTTGAAGCCCTTCTAGAAGAGAAGAATTGCTGTTGCCCGTCTTCATCAATCAGAAAGCTGCTGTGTCTCCAAGGACTGACCCAGAGAGGACCGCCGCAGAATCACATGGAGGAATCACAAGGAGAAGCGCCTGGACACTGTTATCCACCACCGTCGATGACCACCATCGCCGACCGGAGTCGCTGAGCTCCCTTGCCTAAGAACTTTTGATTAACGGATGCGCTCGCCCGCACCGCTGCCCGCCTTATCCCCTTATCCCCCCAGAGACGGCCAGGCCATCAACTCGCCGAGGAGCATCCTCCGATGGGTTTCCCGCCACCCAAAGACCACAGAGACGCTGACAACTCGACACCCTTGCTGGGCCACAGTTCTTCAAACTCTTTGCGGTCCTGAACTATCGACATCGAGGTGCCCCACACGCCTCATCCTTGCAGGACATCTATGCTCCGTTGCCGACGAGCACTGCTAGGAAAGGAGTTGCTACTTCCCCGCCGTAGTTCACCCTGTTCATCGCTGGACGTTCGACGACCCGTGGCTCCTGCCTTAAAGGGAGTGCACTCAAGAAGGGCCGCCGATTTCCCAACGAGGAACTGTACAGCACCAGGTACTTTGGGGTTGCTGAACTATTGGAAAGACACTTGTGAACAATATATGGACTGGGCTTGAGATATATATTTACTTTACAGGTTGCCCAGGTGGGGGGATATCCACACAGAGCTGTGTCTAGGTAGCAGGACCAGTATTCTGCCTTTGTTCTAACCAACTGCTTTCCTCTTGTATCTATTGTTGCTTTCCTTTACAAAGTGATTTGTGTGACATTTAACCATACAGTTGATGCACTTTAATGAGCAGGGTCGGATTGGCCCCTCGGCCTTTCGGCCCGTGGCTGTGCCGAAATCATCCCTGGGCAGTGGGGGCCGGTTTCTGGCCACTCCTGGGCCGGTTTGGAAGAAAAAAAACATTGAAATAAAAGTATTTTATTTAACATTTTTTTTTCTTTTTTTTCAAAAAGCCTTTCATCCTTCTTAAGTCGATAAATGAGTACCAACAGAGGTATGCATATTTTTTCTATAAAAAAGAGCTTAAGCGTAAGTGCTATACAATAACATATTTTCATTTGGCCTTGGATGTCTGTTTGGATTCCCAGTAATTTAGTGTACTTAGGAACAATGTTGTTTGATGCCACTTCCTGTATTGTTAAGGGGCGAGAGTTTGTGTTTCATCACTTTGGGGTGGGGTCAAATGACATCACTTCTGGTGATGTCATCAGAGGTCAAGGGCGGTGAGGCGAGGGGTGGGCCACTTTTTTGAGGCGAGGGTGGGCTACTTTTTTTTGGGTGACCAGGCCTATTTTCTGTCCCAGTCCGACCCTGTTATTGAGATCTAATAGTAAGAGTGGTACCACGTAGAACTGTATATTTGCCATTGTAGATAACTGAGTACAAAGTGAGTTATCATGATATTGTACATAACTTTGAACATTAATTATATAAAGACTGTGTTTTAACTAATACACTGTGTGGACATTCCTTTGTGGGGGCTTGGGGACTACACTGTACTTAAGAACCAGCCTGCATCACCTCTTGAGAAGTTAGGCCTTGATTGCTCGACCACGTACCAATAATAGAGAATCTTGGCTGGGGTCCTCTGTGCCAGAATTATAGACACCCCCCTCCAGTCTTTACAGTCACACACTCCATTCACCCAGGTCCCACCCCACGGGCATATCCACAGTATACAGTCATTGGAAAGCGTCCAGCCAGTCTGGCCTGGACTTCCCCACAACACCATATATGGATCTTCCACCCAACAGCCATTCAGGGGGAAGGGACAGAGTCAGGGCTTCCCAGGACTTTGGGAAAAGTAAGGTAACAGGCGATAGAAAGCAAGAGGCCACAGGGGCCATCTTGTTTCCTATCATGATTCCAATGACAGGGCCTGGGCATCCCAAAATGGAGGACTGTCAATTCAGCACGGGGCTGCCACTAGCCCATACCCTGCTCTGTGGGCTACACACAGGTGCCCGAAAACATACGCCAGGAGTACAGGGTCGTACTCCCATCCATGGGTGTCATAAGGTTATCCCAAGGGTCTGTTCACCAAACCAAAAAGAGGAAGAGCCGCACCGCCAGGAGTCCCATGTAAATAAAGGACAAGGATTTTGCGGCCCTGTCCCTCCGATGCATTTCCAGCATCACATAGGGAGATACCAGAAATCTTTTGCACTGTGAAATGAGGCCTGTGTATTGGTGGTGCTGTTGACCAAATTCTGTCCTGACATTGTTATGCTTGCTTTTGCTTGCTAATCACTTGACTTGAGGAGGATTTCTTTTTGAATCTGCGGAAAGGAAAAGGGGAAAACGGCAGTACATTAGATGGGGATTGAAGTTCAGTCTGAGTCCCTCTACTAATTCATTGATTTCTGTTTAGTGATGCATAAAGAATAATTTTGAATACCCATCCCAGGATTTTCTGGTCTATTGGGCAGTATCCATGTTTTGACAAGTACTGCACTCATATGATAACCGCCAGTGTGAGCTAAACCTGCACATGTAAGGGCAGTCATTACCATTCCACAGTATCAAATACTTTTTCACAGACAGTATCAGATTTTACTGCACCTGATAATATAACAATATACATAAGCAGACATAATTGATAGCCTGAGCTTGCTCAGATATGCACGTCAGAGATGATGTTATTCTTAAAGTCTACATGAGCTGAAAGGCATAGAAACATAGACTGGTCCCTGATCGTAAAACTCTTTACTGTGATTCGCTGATCATGGGAAATGTTTCCCTTATAATTTGAGTGTCTATGACAGGGGTCAGGAAACAACAGCTCTCCCGACGTTTGCACTATCACTCTGATGATTTACAAACATTGTACTCCAGGAAATGTGAATAACCAAAGGTTGTATACCTCATTTCTATGAAACACAACAAACTTGTTTCCAAAATGTTTGTGTGTCTTTCAGAATGAGCAGCATATTTTGAGCTCTGCCATTTGTATGATAGTGTGAATTACAAACGTTCGATGTTAGAGTTGACCGTATACAAATAAAAATGAATGTTTATATTTATTCTCATGGATTCAATCACTTTTTTTATTCCTGTTTTTTTCATTTAAAAGGGTTAATACCCAACATGTATGTAAACAATTATGTTAGACATCATTTTGTGACTCTATAAGTGACTCCTTGAGTGACTTTTTGATAGATAGCATTAATTGAAAACTTATCCATGGGTTCTGCAAGATGAGATACTTTTTTGCAGTCTATCTATGATCTTTTTTTTGTGTACAGAATTATGATCAATTAAAAAAAAACATTGACAATGGCAACAGTTTTGCCAGGCAATGCCACTGTGCTATTAACTGGCCATTAATGATAGCAGGTGCCAAATGTTCTGAGTACATGAGCGTATAATAGCAGTGTCTGGCAAATGTCTGATACTTATATACAAGCCAAAATGGTTGGCTTTAAAATCCTTGTTTTTAACAGGACTTCACTGAAAGACACACGTAGTGCTTATAAGTGAAATGGATGAAGGCAGATGAGGATAAGACATTTTTATAACATCAGTTGCAAGTTTATAGCTCCTGCTTTGAAAAAATACTGGCAGGTACTTCGTAGTGCTTATAAGCGAAATGGATGAAGGCAGATCAGGATAAGACATTTTTAAAACATCAGTTGCAAGTTTATAGCTCCTACTTTGAAAAAATACTGGCAGGTACTTCGAGCACAAAACTTGATGGTAAGGCTTGATAAAGATAGCTAAAAGAAATCTCAGGAGGATGTTTTATGGGTGGGGAGGGGCAGGAAGTGGGTGGGGAATAGCCATGGATATGTTCATGGGCAAGGGGAGCCAATTGGTTGGTAAATAACCAAACAACATCTACAAGCTGTGCGTACCACCTCATATGCCGTTTCTCCGTAGCAGTACTCTAATGCAATAATTTCGGCTGAAATTAGAAAGTCTGCCTAATAGCATATCTGTGGTCTAGTTTGCATTTAGAAAGTCCACCTAATAACATATCCATGAAGGGAGTTTAATGTGGTTTAATTGCATTTATAAAGTGTGCCGAATAGCATATCTGTGGTTTAATTGCATTTAGAAACTCGGTGATGTAGTTTCATTTAGAAAGTACACCTAATAACATATATGTGGTCTAGTTTGCATTTAGAAAGTCCACCTAATAGCATACTTATAGCATAGAAGTCACACTACCAGCTACACCTCCTCAGAGGTATCCTTCATTTCCTCTCGTTCCCCCAGAAGCTCACTGTCTCTAGAGCCATGGTTCTCTCGAAGCTGGACTAATGTAACAGCCTCTATCTAAATCTGCCCGCCTCTACTCCCTTTGCAACTCATCCAGCACAGGACTGCGAGACTTATCCTTGGCCTCAAGCCAAGGGACCGTATCTCTCCAGGACTGAAATCACTACACTGGCTCCCAGTGACTGCGAGGATCAAGTTCAAAACCCTCTGCATTGTCCACAAGGCTGTCTGGGGCCTTGGGCCAAAATACCTTCAACTCTCTCTTCCTAAATATCTTCCTTCTCAAGCTCTTCGCTCATTGCCTCCAACTCCCTCAGGGTCAGCTGCTTCTCCAAACAACGAGTTGGGGGTAGATCTCTCTCCGCTGCAGGGGCCTCCCTCTGGAACAGCCTTCCTGCCTCCCTGAAACTTGAGGAGAACCATCTCCGGTTGCGGAAGCACCTCAAAACCTTCCTCTTTGCCTCCGCTTTCTCTCCCCCTCTCCCCTGTTAATACTACTGAAACTGCACTGAATCTGCAACTGGGCCACTCACCGTTCTTGGTCCTTGGCCCAGCCACTGTCCCCTGCACTGCCTCCCCGGCAACCCCTGCACTGCGGGACTGTGTCTGTATCCCTACAGCCCCCCTTTCCAGCACTTGTCTGCACTTACCTCGCACTTGCCACCAGCTGGCCCTTGTTATTTATCCTGCATGCTGTATGCTAATAACCCTGTACTGCACTTTCCCCCTCCCTTTCCCCCATGCACTTTCCCTTCCCCTCTACCCTTGCACTTGGCGATCTGAATGACACCTGGCTTAGTAGGATCGTTGTCTGTCTCCCCGTGTTTCCCTCCCGCCTCGTCGTGCCTTGAAACACTTGTGTATAGGCGCGTTACAAATGCCACACCATATCCTATCATATCTGTGGTTTAATTGCATTTAGAAAGTCTGCCTAATAGCATATCTGTGGTTTAACTGCATTTAGAAAGCCCACCTAATAGCATATCTGTGGTTTAATTGCATTTAGAAAGTGTGCCGAATAGCATATCTGTGGTTTAATTTGCTGTTAGAAAGTCCACCTTATCGCATATCTGTGGTCTAGTTTGCATTCAGAAAGTCCACCTAATATCATATCTGTGGTTTAATTGCGTTTAGAAAGTCTGCCGAATACCATATCCACCCAATAGAAAGAAAGTCAACACAATAGCATCTGTTGTGTAGTTGTGCTTAGAAAGTCCATCTAGTAGCATATCTGTGGTTTAATTGTGTTTAGAAAGTCTGCCTAACAGCATATCTGTGGTTTAACTGCATTTAGAAAGTCTGCCTAATAGCACATCTGTGGCTTAACTGCATTTAGAAAGTCTGCCTAATAGCATGCTGTGGTGTAGTTGCATTTAGAAAGTCTGCCTAATAGCATATATGTGGTGTAGTTGCTTTTGGAAAGTCCACCTAATAGCATATCTGTGGTGTAATTGCATTTAGAAAGTAGGCCTATTAGCATGTCTGTGGTCTAGTTGCATTCTGAAGTCTAAATCGAAACTGTCAAATAGTTGAATTTAGAAACTGTGAATAATCTCACCCTGTGATATAGTTGTACTTAGAAACTGTGAATAATATAACCCTGTGATATAGTTGAACTTTGAAACGGTGAATAGTTGCATTCTGAAAGTCTAAATGGAAACTGTGATATAGTTGAATTTAGAAACTGTGAATAGTTGCATTCTGAAAGTCTAAATAGAAACTGTGATCTAGCTGAATTTAGAAACTTTGAATAATCTCACCCTGTGGTATAGTTGTACTTAGAAACTGTGAATAATATAACCCTGTGATATAGCTAAACTTAGAAACTGTGAATAATCTCACCATGTAGTATAGTTGAATTGAGAAACTGTGAATAATCTGACCCTGTAGTATAGTTGAATTTGGAAACTGAATAATCTCACCCTATAGTATTGTTGAATTTTAAAACTGTGATTAATCTCACCCTATAGTCTTTTGAATTTTGAAACTGTGATTAATCTCACCCTATAGTATTGTTGAATTTTAAAACTGTGATTAATCTCACCCTATGGTAGAGTTGAAGTTAGAAATGTGAATAATATCACCCTATGGTATAGTTGAATTTCAAAACTGTGATTAATCTCACCCTGCGGTATAGTTGAATTTAGAAAGTGTGAATAATAGCACCCTGCGGTATAGTTGAATTTAGAATTTGTGAATAATATCACTGTGTTGTTTAGTTAAACTTAGAAACTGTGAATAATCTCACCCGGTGGTATAGTTGAATTTAGAAACTGTGAGTAATCTCACCCGATGGTAGGGTTGAATTTAGAAAGTGTGAATTATCATTAAAGATAGTACAGTTAATCATAGAGAGTGTGTACAATTAACATCTGGTGGTATAGTTGAAGTGGGAAGGTGTGATCAAAATCATCCAACGCCAACTATAACACAGTTCAAACTAATCCAAACCATGAGTCCACCCAACCCACCAGGGTCCGCTGAAAATGACCCCCACACGCCTGCGAACCCTTCCAGCCTGCCCTACCTCTCATCACCCCTTCCCCAAACCATCCTGCCCTCCACCATATCCCCTTCCCATCCCCTATCCAAACACGAAGCCAGAGGGGCATGATGGTGAGACAACCAGGCACCATTAGGTACCTCAGGTATGCTAGTATAGCTGGATTGCATATATGTATCATTAGATTTATACCATAAATGTAAATATCCATATTAACACTGTATATAATTCACTACCTCATCTGATACTAGTGCCATAAACTATCTGCATTATTGTTAAGTATGTACCATCCTTTAACTCCTATCATTGCAAATTATGTAACGCTGTAACTCCCTGTAACTTTGTAAGCTTTGCATATTCTTTCTGCTGCGCCCGGTTACCCTTGGGTCTGGCGCCCATTACAAATAAAGCAAACAAATAAACAAACAAACCATCCCAAGACCACTGCTCCTCCCATCACCTCCTCCCACCCTCCTGCTGTCATCATACCCACTCCTCCAATTAATGGCCTGCCTAGCCTCCCAAGCACACCCAGCCCGCTACCATCCACCCCCCACTCCCCTCATTGAATCCCACCTTCATCCCCCTTCGACCCCAATCCTTCCGCTCCCTAAAAATTGCACACCTCACCCTGGCAAGCACAGTAGCCAATTCCCTTTCCCCCGTCAACCCCCTCCTACCCTCTCTCACACACCAACCACAACAAAAACACCGAAGAGAAAACATACTTGGTCTCCCTAAATCTCTCAGTACTCATTGCCACTCCTGTCTCAACCCACCTCCTCATCCTCCCAATATCGATCATCACCACCCTCCCAACCTGCCTCACCTACCTGAAACCCCTCTCCCTCGAATTGTCACCAACCACAACTGAAACTCCCAACCCCCCACCTTCAAATCCTCTGACCCAAATCCAATCAACACGTCACACCAGCCCAACCCCTCCCCCCAAACCCACCAACGCAACTGCCTGCCTACTCTTCCCATCGACCACCAACCAACCCCCTCTCGATTCCCATTTTCCACTCTCTCCCCACCCACCCCCCACCTCTGCACCTCCCTCATCATCCTCCTGTACTGAAGTAAATTGCATCCTTTTTAATGCCCGATCTGTAGCAACAAACAGACACAGCATCTTTGACCTCCTTGCCTCTGACAAACCGGACCTGATCTTTATCACGGAAACCTGGTTCTCTGACGACTTCGCCCCTACCGCCAATGAAGCCTTCCCCCAGACTAATTCCACTGAACTGTCCCTCTACAGGAGGAGCAATAGCAATCACCTTCAAGTCTCACTTCTACACCTCAATCATCAACAACCAGCCATCCATTCCTTCCTGTGAATCACTAATCGTAAAACTATCCCTTCCCCCTTAGTTCTCCCACAGCTTCCTAATCATCTACAGCCCCCCTGGCTACGATACACAATTCTCAAAAAACCTCTGCGACTCCATTGCCACCCTCCAACTAAACCAGCCCACCCTCACCCTTCTAGGAGACTTCAACATTTGGCTTGACATCCCCACCAACCCTATGGCCCACTCTCTGGTTGACAGCATAGACGCGATTAACTTCCATACCCACATAAATGGGCCGACTCACTATAAAGGACACACATTTGATGCCATCTTCAACTCCCACAACCTGATACTTCTAAACCCTCCCAGCCCTATCATCTGGCCTGATCACATCATTGTTTCTTTCGCCATTTGCTCACCCAATCCGCTCCCCTTACCCAAACCAGAACCTCTGAATCTACGAAAATACTGGAAGAAACTCAAAATCCTCCCCGACCTAGCCAATGCACTCCTTCAAGCTCCTCCCCCAACCTACCTACCCAATGAACTCCTAACCCCCGATGCCTTTGACTCATGGCTCAACACCTCACTAATCCCGCTCACCCCCTCTTGCAAACCATCAGCTCGCCATGGCCTTTTTCCTAGATGGTTCACACCAGAACTGAAGACCACTAAACATCTATATAAATCGCAAGAAAGCAAATGGCGGAAAGACAAAACAGCCCTGAGCAGATCTACCTTGGCCCGGCACCATCGCCACTACAAGGCCAAAATCCGAAAGCTAAAAAAGCCCATTACAACTCCCGAATCCTAAACTGTAAAAACTCCAGCAAAGAACTTCACAAAATCATCCCCAAATTCACCCAACCATCATGTACCACCATCCTTGCCACCCCCTCACAATCACTGTGCGACTCACTCTCTACACTTTTACACCACAGCTCTCAAAAGAATAGACTCTCTAACCAACAAACTAGCTTCATACCAGTTTCGGGCAGGGCTGTCTCAGTCATTGTGTCAAACACCAGACACTAGACCCCCATAACACATAATGCATGTTCGTCACTGTGATGCTGGAAATGCATCGGAGGGACAGGGCCTCCATATCCTTGTCCTTTACAGCCTTTTATCTTGTGTTCTGTCGTGTTTTCCGGTCATGAGTTCATGTGGGACTCCTGGCGGTTGAGCTCTCTCTTTTGGTTTGGTGTACAGACCCATGGGATACCCTTATGGCACCAATGGATGGGGGTACAACCCTGTTCCCCTAGTGTATGTTTTTGGGCACCTGTGTGTGGCCCACAGAGAAGGGTATCGGCTGGTAGCAGCTCCATGCTGAATTTGACAGGTGCTCTGAGTATCCTCCATTTTGGGATACCCAGGCCCTGCTATTGGAATCAGTTGATTCCTGATAGCAAACAAGATGGCCCCTGTGGACTTTTGCTTTCTATTGCCTGTTACCTTGTTTTCCCAAAGTCCTGGGAAGCCCTGACTCTGTCCCTTCCCCCTGACTGGCTGTTGGGCGGAAGTTCCATTTATGGTGTTGTTGTGAAGTCCAGGCCAGACTGGCTGGAGCCTTCCCAGTGACTGTATGTTGTGGGTACACCCTGTGGGTGGGACCTGGGTGAATGGAGTGTGTGACGAATATGCATACTGTGTTGTGGATGTCTAGTATCTGGTGTTTGATACAATGGGCCTCATTACGACCCAGTCGCTAATGGCTTAACAGCGCCGTAAAAGGCTGCGGCGCCGTTAACCTATTAGCACCTAATGTCGAGGTCCCTTTGCGGGAACCGACCTTAACAGCTGGTTTTACCAGCCGTTAAAGTAGGGACCCGCAAAGGGACCTTGGTGCTAAGTACGGCACCGTACTTAGCGCCTTCCCCATTGCCATTGAGCCCTATGGGGCAAAAATGGGAATGGGGAAGGGACATGGCGGCATGGGGAATTACCGCCCCGCCAACCTCGGAATGGCGGTTGGCGGACAACAGCATGGACCATGGTGCTAATAGCACCATGGTCCTCCGCCTGGGTCGTAATGAGGCCCAATGACTGACACAGCCCTGCCCGAAACTGGTATGAATGCAGTGTGGAGTGTTGAATGGCTGGGTACTTGTCCCAATACACATACATTGTTGTGAGTGTCTGGAGAGAAGTGAAAGGCCTGAATGCACTATGCATCTGATTGGATGCCTGCCTGCATGAATGCCCTTCTGACCGATTGGTTGCCTGAGTGTGACCCAGCAGAATGAATGTGAGATCAACTAGTATATCTGGGGGACTCTCACTGCTAGAATTCGTGTTCAGAAGCTGAAGACAAACTGGAGTTGTAACTGAAGCTTAACTTTGAAGCCCTTCTAGAAGAGAAGAATTGCTGTTGCCCGTCTTCATCAATCAGAAAGCTGCTGTGTCTCCAAGGACTGACCCAGAGAGGACCGCCACAGAATCACAAGGAGGAATCACAAGGAGAAGCGCCTGGACACTGTTATCCACCACCGTCGATGACCACCATCGCCGACCGGAGTCGCTGAGCTCCCTTGCCTAAGAACTTTTGATTAACGGATGCGCTCGCCCGCACCGCTGCCCGCCTTATCCCCTTATCCCGCCAGAGACGGCCATTCCATCAACTCGCCGAGGAGCATCCGCCGATGGGTTTCCCGCCACCCAAAGACCACAGAGACGCTGACAACTCGACACCCTTGCTGGGCCACAGTACTTCAAACTCTTTGCGGTCCTGAACTATCGACATCGAGGTGCCCCACACGCCTCATCCTTGCAGGACATCTATGCTCCGTTGCCGACGAGCACTGCTAGATAAGGAGTTGCTACTTCCCCGCCGTAGTTCACCCTGTTCATCGCTGGACGTTCGACGACCCGTGGCTCCTGCCTTAAAGGGAGTGCACTCAAGAAGGGCCGCCGATTTCCCAACGAGGAACTGTACAGCACCAGGTACTTTGGGGTTGCTGAACTATTGGAAAGACACTTGTGAACAATATATGGACTGGGCTTGAGATATATATTTACTTTACAGGTTGCCCAGGTGGGGGGATATCCACACAGAGCTGTGTCTAGGTAGCAGGACCAGTATTCTGCCTATTGTTCTAACCAACTGCTTTCCTCTTGTATCTATTGTTGCTTTCCTTTACAAACTGATTTGTGTGACATTTAACCATACAGTTGATGCACTTTAATGAGCAGGGTCGGATTGGCCCCTCGGCCTTTCGGCCCATGGCCGTGCCGAAATCATCCCTGGGCAGTGGGGGCCGGTTTCTGGCCACTCCTGGGCCGGTTTGGAAGAAAAAAAACATTGAAATAAAAGTATTTTATTTAACATTTTTTTTTCTTTTTTTTCAAAAAGCCTTTCATCCTTCTTAAGTCGATAAATGAGTACCAACAGAGGTATGCATATTTTTTCTATAAAAAAGAGCTTAAGCGTAAGTGCTATACAATAACATATTTTCATTTGGCCTTGGATGTCTGTTTGGATTCCCAGTAATTTAGTGTACTTAGGAACAATGTTGTTTGATGCCACTTCCTGTTTTGTTAAGGGGCGAGAGTTTGTGTTTCATCGCTTCCTGGGATGTCACTTTGGGGTGGGGTCAAATGACATCACTTCTGGTGATGTCATCAGAGGTCAGGGGCGGTGAGGCGAGGGGTGGGCCACTTTTTTGAGGCGAGGGTGGGCTACTTTTTTTTGGGTGACCAGGCCTATTTTCTGTCCCAGTCCGACCCTGTTATTGAGATCTAATAGTAAGAGTGGTACCACGTAGAACTGTATATTTGCCATTGTAGATAACTGAGTACAAAGTGAGTTATCATGATATTGTACATAACTTTGAACATTAATTATATAAAGACTGTGTTTTAACTAATACACTGTGTGGACATTCCTTTGTGGGGGCTTGGGGACTACACTGTACTTAAGAACCAGCCTGCATCACCTCCTGAGAAGTTAGGCCTTGATTGCTCGACCACGTACCAATAATAGAGAATCTTGGCTGGGGTCCTCTGTGCCAGAATTATAGACACCCCCCTCCAGTCTTTACAGTCACACACTCCATTCACCCAGGTCCCACCCCACGGGCATATCCACAGTATACAGTCATTGGAAAGCGTCCAGCCAGTCTGGCCTGGACTTCCCCACAACACCATATATGGATCTTCCACCCAACAGCCATTCAGGGGGAAGGGACAGAGTCAGGGCTTCCCAGGACTTTGGGAAAAGTAAGGTAACAGGCGATAGAAAGCAAGAGGCCACAGGGGCCATCTTGTTTCCTATCATGATTCCAATGACAGGGCCTGGGCATCCCAAAATGGAGGACTGTCAATTCAGCACGGGGCTGCCACTGCCCATACCCTGCTCTGTGGGCTACACACAGGTGCCCGAAAACATACGCTAGGAGTACAGGGTCGTACTCCCATCCATGGGTGTCATAAGGTTATCCCAAGGGTCTGTTCACCAAACCAAAAAGAGGAAGAGCCGCACCGCCAGGAGTCCCATGTAAATAAAGGACAAGGATTTTGCGGCCCTGTCCCTCCGATGCATTTCCAGCATCACATAGGGAGATACCAGAAATCTTTTGCACTGTGAAATGAGGCCTGTGTATTGGTGGTGCTGATGACCAAATTCTGTCCTGACATTGTTATGCTTGATTTTGCTTGCTAATCACTTGACTTGAGGAGGATTTCTTTTTGAATCTGCGGAAAGGAAAAGGGGAAAACGGCAGTACATTAGATGGGGATTGAAGTTCAGTCTGAGTCCCTCTACTAATTCATTGATTTCTGTTTAGTGATGCATAAAGAATAATTTTGAATACCCATCCCAGGATTTTCTGGTCTATTGGGCAGTATCCATGTTTTGACAAGTACTGCACTCATATGATAACCGCCAGTGTGAGCTAAACCTGCACATGAAAGGGCAGTCATTACCATTCCACAGTATCAAATACTTTTTCACAGACAGTATCAGATTTTACTGCACCTGATAATATAACAATATACAGAAGCAGACATAATTGATAGCCTGAGCTTGCTCAGATATGCACGTCAGAGATGATGTTATTCTTAAAGTCTACATGAGCTGAGAGGCATAGAAACATAGACTGGTCCCTGATCCTAAAACTCTTTACTGTGATTCGCTGATCATGGGAAATGTTTCCCTTATAATTTGAGTGTCTATGACAGGGGTCAGGAAACAACAGCTCTCCCGACGTTTGCACTATCACTCTGATGATTTACAAACATTGTACTCCAGGAAATGTGAATAACCAAAGGTTGTATACCTCATTTCTATGAAATACAACAAACTTGTTTCCAAAATGTTTGTGTGTCTTTCAGAATGAGCAGCATATTTTGAGCTCTGCCATTTGTATGATAGTGTGAATTACAAACGTTCGATGTTAGAGTTGACCGTATACAAATAAAAATGAATGTTTATATTTATTCTCATGGATTCAATCACTTTTTTTATTCCTGTTTTTTTCATTTAAAAGGGTTAATACCCAACATGTATGTAAACAATTATGTTAGACATCATTTTGTGACTCTATAAGTGACTCCTTGAGTGACTTTTTGATAGATAGCATTAATTGAAAACTTATCCATGGGTTCTGCAAGATGAGATACTTTTTTGCAGTCTATCTATGATCTTTTTTTTGTGCACAGAATTATGATCAATTAAAAACAAACATTGACAATGGCAACAGTTTTGCCAGGCAATGCAACTGTGCTATTAACTGGCCATTAATGATAGCAGGTGCCAAATGTTCCGAGTACATGAGCGTATAATAGCAGTGTCTGGCAAATGTCTGATACTTATATACAAGCCAAAATGGTTGGCTTTAAAATCCTTGTTTTTAACAGGACTTCACTGAAAGACACACGTAGTGCTTATAAGTGAAATGGATGAAGGCAGATGAGGATAAGACATTTTTATAACATCAGTTGCAAGTTTATAGCTCCTGCTTTGAAAAAATACTGGCAGGTACTTCGTAGTGCTTATAAGCGAAATGGATGAAGGCAGATCAGGATAAGACATTTTTATAACATCAGTTGCAAGTTTATAGCTCCTGCTTTGAAAAAATACTGGCAGGTACTTCGAGCACAAAACTTGATGGTAAAGCTTGATAAAGATAGCTAAAAGATATCTCAGGAGGATGTTTTATGGGTGGGGAGGGGCAGGAAGTGGGTGGGGAATAGCCATGGATATGTTCATGGGCAAGGGGAGCCAATTGGTTGGTAAATAACCAAACAACATCTACAAGCTGTGCGTACCACCTCATATGCCGTTTCTCCGTAGCAGTACTCTAATGCAATAATTTCGGCTGAAATTAGAAAGTCTGCCTAATAGCATATCTGTGGTCTAGTTTGCATTTAGAAAGTCCACCTAATAACATATCCATGAAGGGAGTTTAATGTGGTTTAATTGCATTTATAAAGTGTGCCGAATAGCATATCTGTGGTTTAATTGCATTTAGAAACTCGGTGGTGTAGTTTCATTTAGAAAGTCCACCTAATAACATATATGTGGTCTAGTTTGCATTTAGAAAGTCCACCTAATAGCATACTTATAGCATAGAAGTCACACTACCAGCTACACCTCCTCAGAGGTATCCTTCATTTCCTCTCCTTCCCCCAGAAGCTCACTGTCTCTAGAGCCATGGTTCTCTCGATGCTGGACTAATGTAACAGCCTCTATCTAAATCTGCCCGCCTCTACTCCCTTTGCAACTCATCCAGCACAGGACTGCGAGACTTATCCTTGGCCTCAAGCCAAGGGACCGTATCTCTCCAGGACTGAAATCACTACACTGGCTCCCAGTGACTGCGAGGATCAAGTTCAAAACCCTCTGCATTGTCCACAAGGCTGTCTGGGGCCTTGGGCCAAAATACCTTCAACTCTCTCTTCCTAAATATCTTCCTTCTCAAGCTCTTCGCTCATTGCCTCCAACTCCCTCAGGGTCAGCCGCTTCTCCAAACAATGAGTTGGGGTAGATCTCTTTCCGCTGCAGGGGCCTCCCTCTGGAACAGCCTTCCTGCCTCCCTGAAACTTGAGGAGAACCATCTCCGGTTCCGGAAGCACCTCAAAACCTTCCTCTTTGCCTCCGCTTTCTCTCCCCCTCTCCCCTGTTAATACTACTGAAACTGCACTGAATCTGCAACTGGGCCACTCACCGTTCTTGGTCCTTGGCCCAGCCACTCTCCCCTGCACTGCCTCCCCGGCAACCCCTGCACTGTGGGACTGTGTCTGTATCCCTACAGCCCCCCTTTCCAGCACTTGTCTGCACTTACCTCGCACTTGCCACCAGCTGGCCCTTGTTATTTATCCTGTATGCTGTATGCTAATAACCCTGTACTGCACTTTCCCCCCTCCCTTTCCCCCATGCACTTTTCCCTTCCCTTCTACCCTTGCACTTGGCGATCTGAATGACACCTGGCTTAGTAGGATCGTTGTCTGTCTCCCCGTGTTTCCCTCCCGCCTCGTCGTGCCTTGAAACACTTGTGTATAGGCGCGTTACAAATGCCACACCATATCCTATCATATCTGTGGTTTAATTGCGTTTAGAAAGTCTGCCTAATAGCATATCTGTGGTTTAACTGCATTTAGAAAGCCCACCTAATAGCATATCTGTGGTTTAATTGCATTTAGAAAGTGTGCCGAATAGCATATCTGAGGTTTAATTTGCTGTTAGAAACTCCACCTTATCGCATATCTGTGGTCTAGTTTGCATTCAGAAAGTCCACCTAATATCATATCTGTGGTTTAATTGTGTTTAGAAAGTCTGCCGAATACCATATCCTCCCAATAGAAAGAAAGTCAACACAATAGCATCTGTTGTGTAGTTGTGCTTAGAAAGTCCATCTAGTAGCATATCTGTGGTTTAATTGTGTTTAGAAAGTCTGCCTAACAGCATATCTGTGGTTTAACTGCATTTAGAAAGTCTGCCTAATAGCACATCTGTGGCTTAACTGCATTTAGAAAGTCTGCCTAATAGCATTCTGTGGTGTAGTTGCATTTAGAAAGTCTGCCTAATAGCATATATGTGGTGTAGTTGCTTTTGGAAAGTCCACCTAATAGCATATCTGTGGTGTAATTGCATTTAGAAAGTAGGCCTATTAACATGTCTGTGGTCTAGTTGCATTCTGAAGTCTAAATCGAAACTGTCAAATAGTTGAATTTAGAAACTGTGAATAATCCCACCCTGTGATATAGTTGTACTTAGAAACTGTGAATAATATAACCCTGTGATATAGTTGAACTTTGAAACGGTGAATAGTTGCATTCTGAAAGTCTAAATGGAAACTGTGATATAGTTGAATTTAGAAACTGTGAATAGTTGCATTCTGAAAGTCTAAATAGAAACTGTGATCTAGCTGAATTTAGAAACTTTGAATAATCTCACCCTGTGGTATAGTTGTACTTAGAAACTGTGAATAATATAACCCTGTGATATGGCTAAACTTAGAAACTGTGAATAATCTCACCATGTAGTATAGTTGAATTGAGAAACTGTGAATAATCTGACCCTGTAGTATAGTTGAATTTGGAAACTGAATAATCTCACCCTATAGTATTGTTGAATTTTAAAACTGTGATTAATCTCACCCTATAGTACTGTTGAATTTTAAAACTGTGATTATTCTCACCCTATGGTAGAGTTGAAGTTAGAAATGTGAATAATATCACCCTATGGTATAGTTGAATTTCAAAACTGTGATTAATCTCACCCTGCGCTATAGTTGAATTTAGAAAGTGTGAATAATAGCACCCTGCGGTATAGTTGAATTTAGAATTTGTGAATAATATCACTGTGTGGTTTAGTTAAACTTAGAAACTGTGAATAATCTCACCCGGTGGTACAGTTGAATTTAGAAACTGTGAGTAATCTCACCCGATGGTAGGGTTGAATTTAGAAAGTGTGAATTATCATTAAAGATAGTACAGTTAATCATAGAGAGAGTGTACAATTAACATCTGGTGGTATAGTTGAAGTGGGAAGGTGTGATCAAAATCATCCAACGCCAACTATAACACAGTTCAAACTAATCCAAACCATGAGTCCACCCAACCCACCAGGGTCCGCTGAAAATGACCCCCTCACGCCTGCGAACCCTTCCAGCCTGCCCTACCTCTCATCACCCCTTCCCCAAACCATCCTGCCCTCCACCATATCCCCTTCCCATCCCCTATCCAAACACGAAGCCAGAGGGGCATGATGGTGAGACAACCAGGCACCGTTAGGTACCTCAGGTATGCTAGTATAGCTGGATTGCATATATGTATCATTAGATTTATACCATAAATGTAAATATCCATATTAACACTGTATATAATTCATTACCTCATCTGATACTAGTGCCATAAACTATCTGCATTATTGTTAAGTATGTACCATCCTTTAACTCCTATCATTGCAAATTATGTAACGCTGTAACTCCCTGTAACTTTGTAAGCTTTGCATATTCTTTCTGCTGCGCCCGGTTACCCTTGGGTCTGGCGCCCATATCAAATAAAGCAAACAAATAAACAAACAAACCATCCCAAGACCACTGCTCCTCCCATCACCTCTTCCCACCCTCCTGCTGTCATCATACCCACTCCTCCAATTAATGGCCTGCCTAGCCTCCCAAGCACACCCAGCCCGCTACCATCCACCCCCCACTCCCCTCATTGAATCCCACCTTCATCCCCCTTCGACCCCAATCCTTCCGCTCCCTAAAAATTGCACACCTCACCCTGGCAAGCACAGTAGCCAATTCCCTTTCCCCCGCCAACCCCCTCCTACCCTCTCTCACACACCAACCGCAACAAAAACACCGAAGAGAAAACATACTTGGTCTCCCTCAATCTCTCAGTACTCATTGCCACTCCTGTCTCAACCCACCTCCTCATCCTCCCAATATCGATCATCACCACCCTCCCAACCTGCCTCACCTACCTGAAACCCCTCTCCCTCGAATTGTCACCAACTACAACTGAAACTCCCAACCCCCCACCTTCAAATCCTCTGACCCAAATCCAATCAACACGTCACACCAGCCCAACCCCTCCCCCCAAACCCACCAACGCAACTGCCTGCCTACTCTTCCCATCGACCACCAACCAACCCCCTCTCGATTCCCATTTTCCACTCTCTCCCCACCCACCCCCCACCTCTGCACCTCCCTCATCATCCTCCTGTACCGAAGTAAATTGCATCTTTTTAATGCCCGATCTGTAGCAACAAACAGACACAGCATCTTTGACCTCCTTGCCTCTGACAAACCGGACCTGATCTTTATCACGGAAACCTGGTTCTCTGACGACTTCGCCCCTACCGCCAATGAAGCCTTCCCCCCAGACTAAGTCCACTGAACTGTCCCTCTACAGGAGGAGCAATAGCAATCACCTTCAAGTCTCACTTCTACACCTCAATCATCGACAACCAGCCATCCATTCCTTCCTGTGAATCACTAATCGTAAAACTATCCCTTCCCCCTTAGTTCTCCCACAGCTTCCTAATCATCTACGGCCCCCCTGGCTACGATACACAATTCTCAAAAAACCTCTGCGACTCCATTGCCACCCTCCAACTAAACCAGCCCACCCTCACCCTTCTAGGAGACTTCAACATTTGGCTTGACATCCCCACCAACCCTATGGCCCACTCTCTGGTTGACAGCATAGACGTGATTAACCTCCATACCCACATAAATGGGCCGACTCACTATAAAGGACACACACTTGATGCCATCTTCAACTCCCACAACCTGATACTTCTAAACCCTCCCAGCCCTATCATCTGGCCTGATCACATCATTGTTTCTTTCGCCATTTGCTCACCCAATCCGCTCCCCTTACCCAAACCAGAACCTCTGAATCTACGAAAATACTGGAAGAAACTCAAAATCCTCCCCGACCTAGCCAATGCACTCCTTCAAGCTCCTCCCCCAACCTACCTACCCAATGAACTCCTAACCCCCGATGCCTTTGACTCATGGCTCAACACCTCACTAATCCCGCTCACCCCCTCTTGCAAACCATCAGCTCGCCATGGCCTTTTTCCTAGATGGTTCACACCAGAACTGAAGACCACTAAACATCTATATAAATCGCAAGAAAGCAAATGGCGGAAAGACAAAACAGCCCTGAGCAGATCTACCTTGGCCCGGCACCATCGCCACTACAAGGCCAAAATCCGAAAGCTAAAAAAGCCCATTACAACTCCCGAATCCTAAACTTTAAAAACTCCAGCAAAGAACTTCACAAAATCATCCCCAAAGTCACCCAACCATCATGTACCACCATCCTTGCCACCCCCTCACAATCACTGTGCGACTCACTCTCTACACTTTTACACCACAGCTCTCAAAAGAATAGACTCTCTAACCAACAAACTAGCTCTTTTACACCCACCAGGCAATCCACCCACCCAACCTGCCATCCCACCGCCTGCGTCCGCTACCCAACTGACTTTCGACTCCTTCATTCCAATATCAACTGACCAATTTCTCAAACTTCTCTTTGCCCGCAAACCATCCGGCTCCCCGCTGGACCCCTGCCCAGCCACAACCCTCAAAGAAATCTTCACATCTACCTGTGCAGGAGAACACGCAAGAACCATCATAAACGACTCCCTTTCCTCAGGAATTTTTCCCGATGCGTTCAAAGCTGTTCATGACAAGCCTCTACTAAAAAAACCTTCCCTCAACCTTCTCGAGCCCAAAAACTACCACCCCATTTCAAACACAAGGTTCCTTGCCAAACTCATTGACCAAACAGCCTACCCCCAACTAAATGCCTTTGTCGAAGCCAACAAGCTCCTAGAGCCCGCTCAATCAAGTTTCAGAGCCCGACACGGAACCGAAACCACCCTAACCTCAATTGGGGATGACCTTAAAAACACTGCTGATTCTGCAGGATCTGCCACACTAATCCTTCTTGACCTATCCGCCGACTTCGACACAATCAACCACTCAATCCCCCTTGACCGCCTCCACTCGCTGGGAATCTGTGGAAATGCTCTCAAATGGATAGCATCCTTCCTCGACAATAGGAACCAAATAACCCCACTCTCCACCTATGCTTCCCATGCCTGACCAGTCAACACTGGAGTTCCACAAGGAGCATGCCTATCAGCCCTCCTGTTTAACCTCTATATGTCCACCCTCCCACGAATAATCCGCTCGCACAATATCCTGTGCTACAACTATGCCGATGACACACAACTAATCCTAAAACTCCTGAATTAAAAACCCAACTGCCAACCTGACCTCGCTTCCTGCCTCCTCGACATAGATCACTGGATGACCACAAACCACCTCTTGCTAAACCCCTCCGAAACAGAAATCATGGTATGTGGCAACACCAATCTTCTTCCGCACCCGCTACCCAGGACATCTGCTAGGGGCAATTCCCTGACACCCTCAAATTCAGTAAAAACCCTTGGATGCACTATGGACTCAGACCTAACCCTCTCGCTCCAAGTCAACAACGTCTCCAAGTCCTGCCACTACCACCTTAAAACTCTTAGGTGCATTTTTCCATACCTCTTCTTTCCCAAAAGTCTCTCTGTGGTCCAATCAATTGTTGTGTCAAGACTGGACTATGCTAACCCCCTCTACCTCGGAGTCCACACGTACCAACTGTCTGAACTACAAAGAGCACAAAACGCTGCTGCCAAACTGCTTCTAGCACTTGGCCCAACGGATCACATCTCCCCAGCCCTCAAGACTCTGCACTGGCTTCCGGTTGCCCGAAGGGTGACCTTCAAAACCTTATGCACATCTCACCAAGCAATGCATAAAACTAGACCTCAATATCTTCAAGACCAACAAAAACCCTACCATCCTCCACACACTCTAAAATCAAGCTCTGTGGCCTTCTAGTCATACCAAAAACCAACTCAGTCAGGTTAGGTAGATCATTTTTCTCAGCCCTGGCCCCCACTCTGTGGAACGCACTTCCACCCCACATCCAACTCACCAAGGACCCCATGTCTTTCTTCAAACTACTGAAAACTTGGCTCTTCCCCTAAAATCGACTCTTAACTCAAACTCGATAACAGCAATCAATGACCTTAGCCCAAAGCTGCTCTATCATAAATAACAACCGAACAGCATGATCCGTACGAGAAATCGAAAACTAATAACCGCTAATGTAAATTAAAATGGATAAACTGAATAGAATGAGTGAAGTGAATGAAAGTAGTGAAGTGAATGAAAGGAATAAACTGGACGAAAGCAGTGAAATGTATGAAATTAAGGAAATGGATGTAATAAATGAAATGGATGAGAGGATCGAAGTGGACGAAAGGATGGAAAGGAGGAATACATAATACAGATGGAGTGCACGGAATAGATAGAGTGCATGGAACAGATAGATGGCATGGAATGACAGAGTGCATGGAATTAACGGAACGAATAACATAGATGAATCAAGTGCATGACATGGATGGAGTGTATGGGACGGGTGGAGTGCATGGACAGATGGGGTGCATGGGACGGATGGGGTGCATGGGACGGATTGAGTGCATGGGACGGATTGAGAGCATGGGATGTATTGAGTGCATGGGACGGATGGAGAGCATGGGACAAATGGAGTGCGTGTGACGGATGATGGGAGTAGAATAGATGAAGTGGGTGCAACGGATGAAGTGGGTGGAACAGATGAGGTGGGTGGAACAGAAGAAGAGTGTGGAATGGATAAAGAGTTTAGCGGGGATGAAGAGTACAGCGGATGAAGACTGTAGAGCGGATGAAGAGTGTAGAACAGGTGAAGAGTGTGGAGCGTATAAAGAGTGTGGAACAGATGAAGAGTGTGGAGCGGATGAAGAGTGTGGAGTGGATAAAGAGTGTGGAGCGGATAAAGAGTATGGAGTGGATGAAGAGTGTGGTGCGGATGAAGAATGTGGTGCGGATGACATGTGTGGAAAGGATGACGTGTGTGGAAAGGATGAAGTGTGTGGAAAAGATGAACTTTGTGGAAAGGATGAAGTGTGTGAAAAGGATGAAGTGTGTGGAAAGGATGAAGTGTGCAGAATGGATGAAATGTTGCGAGCAGATGAAGTGTGCAGAGCAGACGAAGTGTGCGGAGCAGATGAAGTGTGCAGAGTGAATGAATTGTGCGGAGTGAATGAAGCATGCGGAAAGGATGAAGTGTGCAGAAAGGATGAAGTGTGCAGAAAGGATGAAGTGTGCAGAAAGGATGAAATGTGCAGAAAGGATGAAGTGTGCAGAAAGGATGAAGTGTGTGCGAAAAGGGTGAAGTGTGCGAAAAGGATGAAGTGTTCAGAAATAATGAAGTGTGCTGAAAGGATGAAGTGTGCGGAAAGAATGATGTGTGCAGAAAGGATGACGTGTGCGGAAAGGATGAAGTGTTGTAGGGTGTCCTGACCCACGTTTAAGCTACCCTGCTACAACATTTGGTGCTGTGGGCTTAGGAAATTCAAGATGGCGGAAAACCCACATGTGCGCCGAAATCCAGGAAAGCTGCGCAGTTGTGCGCACACCGAAATGGTTACCTAACTTGCCACCCACCAGGGTAAAGAAAGGTCTTTGTTAACAAAATCCACTTTTACTGATGTCAAAAAGTTGCTGAAATCGTGACTCATTGGACCACTTTAAAGATTCAACCCTTTTTGTGGGGTTCCACATAACCATCTTACTGTAAGGAGCCCCATCAAAACAATGTTAAGCAAGGATTTACTACCATGTAAGAACCATTCCTGTTTAGAATGCATTAATCCAAGAAAATCCCAAAAATGGGTGCAGTACCAGTACTCACCACTATCCAAAAGCCGGCGTTTTAAAACCCACTGTGTGTTTTTCTGAAGGCAAGCAAAATGCCTATTTCAAACCTTGCAACATGTGCAAAATATTCACTGAACACCAGCAGACATTTGGCAGAATGGAGTTTTGTGTGCCTACAAAATCTGGGAAATGAAGAGCCCAAAAACAATGCTTATAACAAAAATGCTATGGAGTCAGCAGCTTAAGCCTAACTGCAACTGGATTTAAAACCACCAAAATCGAAAATGTTAAATTAAATGAGTGACCTATGTTTGGTGTCACATGCCTTTGTAACTGTTGAAATGTCATAGTTTTGCACTTAGAATCAGCATTCTAGCTGCATGTGTAAAATTACAAGTTATTTTAAAAGCAACAAAAAGTTAGCTGAAGGTCTGGCTTAAGGAACTTGATTTTGCCTAGCAACGGATCCCATCAGGAGTGAAACTTGAGTCACAACTATGTTCCCAGGCCAATGTTCCTTTTGCTGCCCATACTAAGGATATGCCATCTATCTGATAATTGAATTTCCTGTGCTCTGCCAGAGAGTGAACAAAGCCCTCTCCACTCAGGCAAAGGTTTTTATTACAGACGTCGTAAAAAGTGGCTTCCTCCTGGAGAAGCTGGGAGGGGCACTGCCTGTGAGAAGCAAGCTGGCTTGGCAGAAACTGGAAAGACTGGTTTCTGTACCATGTGACCTGAAAAGACACACCCCTGCAGCAAGGATATGGTTTTATAAAAAGGGGGATAATTCATAGTGCGGACATGTGAAAATTTTATAAATGATACCATAATTCTTGTGATTTTTCTGCCCACAGTTTAAGACGTGGTAGGAACCGGTGGTATGTTCAGGGGGGTTTTAGCGGAAAAGTGGATATTACTCTAAATGTGTGCATGTTAAAAATCTGAAACTTCATCAGTTAATGTCCCTACCCCCTGCACACATGTATGTAAAGTTGGGTCCATGTCGGAAATTGAAAAAGCAGTTAAAAAGTCAATTATGTACACTCTTTGAATGCAAGCTCCGAGAATGAGCAGATTTGGACATAGACATGGCTAAATTCAGCCACACCATGTATATGTAATTTCAAACAACTGTGTAACTCTGAAGTATGGATTTTGATCATATATATATTTGGGTGCACAGATGATAAGGGAGGTTGTTTCAAGAGATCATAAAATGACATCAATCTGACTCACAGTTCAGTTTGCCAATCAAGCGGAGGAATGGAAGCCTGACCAATGACGAATGAGAGGGGCAAGTCTAGTGATGCAACACACACACCCATTCTCAAGAAACAGATAAAAGCAGAGAGTCAGGACACATAGAGACATTCAATTTCATCTGCCGCTGGAAGCCCTGCCGGAAAAATCCATACTTACCTCCATCAAACTCCAGAAAGCCAAACTAGAGACTTCAATCTATCCAGAGCAGAGACCAGACCAGAGAGAAAGCAGTGCTGTGCCTAGCAGAGACCAGACCAGAGAGAAAGCAGTGCTGTGCCTAGCAGAGACCAGACCAGAGAGAAAGCAGTGCTGTGCCTAGCAGAGACCAGACCAGAGAGAAAGCAGTGCTGTGCCTAGCCGAGACCAGACCAGGCGCTGTGAGCAGAATCCGGAAAGACCTGACCAGACTGAAGTCCGTGACCAAGTCGCTTTCCTGTTTAAAATCTCTTGTGAGTACCGCCAAACTGTACCAAACCAATCTCTTAGTTTAAATTCATCTAATTCAATCTATTTAACCTAAGTAGAACTGCCTCCTAGCTGTCACCTGTCAATTCTAGTAAAATTTGTCACTTGTCAAAGTGTGCGTTTAAAATTTACAAAACCAAAAACGACCTTTACTAAATTACTCATATCTCCGCAACCGTTTGGGCTAGAGACTTGCAATAACTTTCATTTGGAAGCTGAGATCCTAGGCTTTCCTAGGACCCCAAAACGGTAGAGATAGTCCTTGCGGTTCCTTTGTAATAGCGCTCGGCGCATCCGCGAATTTTGCCGCGATTTGCAATTTCTTCACATGTAAAAAAACTGCTGCTGCCTGATTTCATTTGCCAGAAATTCGTTTAACCTGCTAACTATCCCTGCATCATTGCTAGTGTGAGCCTGGACTAATATTAACTAGATACCACTCATCCTGAACCTCTAAAAGGGAATTAAGAGCGTTTCCAGCATATTTCTCATTCATTGCTAGCACCTATCAAAGCATTTGCCTGTGTTTTCAAACTTCTGTTTAAGCTTGCTGGATTGAACTGGATTACAGTTGATTGCATTTCTGAGAACTGTGTGTTTTCCTTCCATTTCCTTGCCTTGCATCAAGGGGGGGAGGGGAGTAGCCAGAGAAAAGTGATTACATTGTTTGGTTGAAATCATATTGCGTATTTTCTGTACTGCATTCATTGAATATTGCATCCACCTGAGCTTACATAAAGCATCCTCTACCACATTATACTTTTGTTCCTATTTACCAGTGTGCTACCTTATCCATTTCATGTCAACTCATTAGTGATTAAAGAAGTGTGCTAGTGCCAGATTCTCCGTTGTTAATATTTACCATATCAGATTAAGTGTGATATTCAATTATTAATTTATTAAAAAGTGTGATATATATTTTAATTTATCAAATAAACCTTTTAAACTTGCAAAACAGAATTACTTCTTGGCTCAGTGGGGTCAGGGGGATTCCAAGAGAGGGGTGTTATACAAGGGTAGTCATCCAGAACGCATGAACTGGACCTAAAGATATATCAATAAGGGTTTTCATTCAGTATTCTAGACTAGGCGTTAACTTGGCTGTAGTGCTGAATTGAATCCTCTTACAAAGTGGGGGCTCGAGCCGAGACGTTGGGTTAGATTTACCAGTTGTGCAGCTTAATACAGTGTGCTAACTGACGGGATACATACACCCGGTCGGATCACCACGCTGCATTACGCTGTGAAGCATTCCTCAAAAGGGACACTCCAAGAAAAGTTCTGTTCTGCAAAAATAAAATACTAACTTCTGTAAGTCAGGACAGAGACCAATCTCTAGAATGACGACCTTAGTAGACATGAAAATAGCCAGAGAGCACCTCTTGCATAAGCTATTTGTGAGAGGTGAATGGACCGAACAGGGCCAGGATGTGTGGTTGCAGGCCATCACACAACAGGTCACTGAAACAGGGTCAGATATATATAGAGATCAGGGTCCCTTACATGTGGCCCTGAGTGAACTATATATGGCTCCTAAAGCCAAAGAGGAACACAATAAGATCGCCAGGATAGCAGCATACCTGTACCTATATATGGGAGACATGCAGGATAGATGTGCTGAAAGCCAAAATCTGGCAAATAGGCAACAGATGGCATTACAGAAGGTCCAATCTGATCTGGACTCTTCTGAGCAGAGGCTGCAGAGGAGCCAGGAGTCAGAAAATGACAGCAGACTGTACATTACTAAAATAAAGGAGGATATGGATGTGCTGCAAAAGGAAAAGTCAGAACAGGATACTAGATTTCTGGCCCTGCAGAAGGAGCACCAAGACAGTTTGGACTCCTTACTGCAGAGCCAGAAAAAGCTGGAGCAACAGATCAATTTCAACAGGGCATGCACAGAGCAGGTAGCCACCCTGCAAATCCAACTAGACAGAGAGAAAGAGGAGAGCAATAAACTGATCCTGAAAGACCTGGATACCCAGGCAGAGTTTGATCAGGAGCGCCAGAAAGCTGGTGCCTTCCAAAGGCAAAGGGACGACCTGGCGGCACAAATGCAGGCTCTTAGTCAGGAAAGAGACGCCTTAGGCCAGGAAGTCTGCCATTTAAAAAGGAAAATGGAAGAAAATCACCTGGCCCACCAGGGACTGGGTGACCTCCAAAAAGAAAACCAGAACTTGCTAGAGCACACCAGGAGGGTGGAGGATGCTCTAGCAAGAAAGGAGCAGGCCAATAGGGACACAGCTCAGGAGGTAACCCTCCTGCAGCAAAGACTGGCCCAGTTCTCCAGGACCAACCAGGAAGCACAGAGGGAAAATGAGGCCCTCTGTCAACACAATGATAGGCTCCAACAGCAGGTAGCGATGCAGGAGAGACTGATAGAGTCGAGTAAGGCCTTAACTGAGGAACTGAAGGCACAAATGCAGGCTCTTGCATTGCAACAGGGAGCAGGGGCGGATAGAGATGAGGTTCGCTGGGAAATGGAAACTCCGGAGCATAACCTCAGGAGCCCTAGTACCAGAGGCCCTCATACCTCTCAGTCCCTGGACTCTGCCACCCCCATGTCCCCTGGCGCACATGAGCACAGGGCCACAGGGATGGCAGATTACTATCCAGCCAGAAGCATGGGGCTCATAGGCCAGTACCATCCAGGAATGGAGGGGTGGGCATCCGGGTATGGGCACCCAAGTACAATACAGTTCAGTGGGGAACCCCAGGAGAGTAGGCCCATTAAGGGCATCCTGAAAACCTCTGCCCAGTTAGGTCAGTGGAGGGGGTACCCATCAAATCCTGACAGCAAGGAGGAATCTGAAGACTCCTCTGAACTGCGCAGGACACAGGAGACCAGGTCCCCACATTCTGCCAGCCATTCCCAGGCTCGCAGAATCCGGGAAAACCTGGAAGAACAGACGGGAACCTCTGGGAGCAGTGCCTCTGAGTCCGACGAAGAATGGACAAGGGTTACCCGAACCAAAAAGGCCAATAAGGCAAAAAGGGCCTTGCTCAAGGACCCCTTAAAGCAGATTAAGGCGATCAGGAGCGTCATCACGCCTTACCATAAGAACGCTAAGTATTCTGTTTGGGAGCACTTAGAGTTGTTTGAACAAATGATGGAGACTTTCCATTTGAAGGACAGCCAAAGCTGCATTCAATATGTAAAGTGGACCTTCTCCCCGGAATACTCCAGTTTCTTTGCGGGGCTGGAGGACCAAAATCATTTAAGATGGTCCACCTATAAGGCGGCCATCCTGAAACATTTTTCTGTTCACAGAAATCCTCAAGAGGCTCGCAAGGCAGCCTACAATTTGCAATGTGGGGAGGATCAGGCCCCACAAGAATTTGTGCAGGAGTTAAAGCAGGCTTTTGCACAGACCACAAGAAGGGTGCGCACGGATAGCCGTGAATTTATAAACACGTTTTTCCATGCCTTGCCCAAATATATCATGACCCAGCTCGTGAGGGATTTTCACGAGAAAAGATCTTTAGACTGGGTCATTGAACAGGCTACCCGCATCTATGAGGTGCAGAAGCCCATAGAAAATAAAAGCAATGCCCAGAAAAACCCCAAAACCAACAGCACCCCTGCTGCTGCCAAGGTGGCAGAGGTAAAGGTCACCCCCGTTTTGGATTTGGAGATGGGGGGGCCTAAAAACCTACCTGCACCTAATAATGCTAGGCCCAGAAGGTCCTCGGGCCAGTCGCAGACAGGGAGCCAGGGAGGCAGCCCCACAAATGGGGTCCCTCGCTCTCCTGACTATGTAAGTCCTCGCTACAAAGGTAACAGACCCATCCTGGGTTATGTGTGGACTCCTCCAGCCCAAGGGGGGGGATCCAGCCAAGCACCTAACCCAGGGAACTTCCCTCCAAACTTCCCACAGGAGGGCAGAAAATTACCAAACCCTGGGCAGAACTTTTTCCCCAGATATCCACCCGACTTTCAGCCCCAAAACCATCCATCCTTCTTTCCCCAATTCCCTGAGCCCAGACCACTGAATCCGGGAGAGGGGAGGCCAAGGGTGGAGGGGTACCCAAATCTTCCCAACCCGGGGTATTACCAGAGGAGGGACAGCTACCCTTCCCGGGATCAGCCCAGGGGAGAAAACAGGGCCCCGTATCAGCCTGAGCGGGTTTCCCAGTTAGAGCGCCAGGTTCAAAACATGGCGCGGGATCTGGGTCACATACTGAGGGCTCAGCAGAACCCTCAGATGGGCGTGCCGGCGCAGAACGCACCCAACTCTGGACCTGGTGCTCCAGAACAATGACGGGGGCAGCACCCCGATAACTCACCGGTTCCCAGGGAGGAGGCACAAAGGGAAGGGGGGTGTAAAGCCTTGGAGGAAGCTTCCTTCCTCACTTGTAAACAGCCCCTGGAAACCCAGGAACCGGAAACGAAATCTCTTGCCCCTGAAAGTCTGCCTCCTAAGGAGCAGAGGGGGGGTAGGAGAAACAAAAGACCCAAACAGACTCAGTTTGAGGAGGAGGTACAGATCTTCCAATTTGAGGGAGAGGGATCCTCAGAGGATCCTGGGAAAAGGATCTTCTCCTTCAGAGGGGGGAGAACTCCTCCCAAAGAAAAATGGGTCCCTAGGGATGCAAATCCAGACTGGGGAGATGTGGAGACTGAGCTACCGCCGCCCACCATCTCATCCCAGAACCAACAGCAAGAAAATCCCCTGGTTCAAACCCATCCTGGGGACTGCCTCCAAAAAGGGGGGGGCGGCCCAGAACCGGAACCAGGGGAACCCACAATGGCTCTGATCTCCAGTTGCCAACTTTTTCTTTCAGATTCCCAAGGCTCTCCACAGAATTCTGCCCAAAATTCTTTTCTCGCGATGTCCAAAACCAGAAAATTAGCCCACCAGTTGTCCAAAAATGTGCATTATCTGTGCCCCCTTGAGGAGAAGGAGGGAAGATATTATGCCCCGGTACAAGTACAGGGGCAGGGTACAATCTCGGCACTGGTGGACACTGGATCTCAAGCTACCCTTCTGTCCAGAAGGGCCTTTGACGAACTGAATGCAGGAAGGGGAGAGAATTACCAAATTCCTCTCACCTCTCTTCCTGGACAACTGCAGAACTTTGACGGGAAGGAAATTCCCGTCGAGGGGACGGCAGACTTGGACATTAAGATCGGGCGACATAAGTTGAAACACCCGGTCATAGTTGTGACCCCAGAGGGCACCCCTTGTTTACTAGGGAATGACCTCCTGAGAAGGTTGTCACCCCTAATAGATTGCGTAAACAAGGTCCTCTGGACTCAGACTAGCCGACCCATAAAATTAAAACAGAGTGTCAACCATGTTAGTTTAAACGGCACATGCCACATGGTTGAACAAAAATCTGACCAAGTAGAATTTCACTTCCAGAACAACCAAATTCCAGACGTGACGGTAATAGCAGTAGGACAACAGACTGGTGATGGGGGGTCCTCTCTATTTCTGAAAATCAACCTTCCTTCCAGTCTAAAGTGGTATTCCACGCTGGAAGGAAACACTCTGAAATTCTATACTAATCCACAATCAGAAACTCCCACTCCTATAGTCCAGAAAGATGTGAAATCAGCTCAGAGCCTGGCTGAGATTCAGCAAATTGGAGAGCAGTTGTTCATCCCAGTTCAGTTAAATGATGGGAAGGACTCTGTTCTCGCTCGAGTGTGCGTGAACAATGGTAAGAGCTTCATCAGCGAAGCCATGTTTCGCCAACTCCCAAAAGATCCAGCCATTCCCACCTTCAAACTGATAGACAAATGGGAAATGGACCTGGAAGCACCTAATTCCAAACATCTCCTGCCAAGCAGGTGTATGCTCAAAATCTCCATTGGCAACAAGAGCATAGTCCACAATTGTTGGGTCGTGCGAGACGTCCCTGCCGCCTTTTACTTAGGCAGTGACATTCTCAATCGCTTTGCCATTAGTCTGGACCTAATAAACTTCAAAGCTTGGTCCCGATTAGCGGATAATCCCATGGGCTTTGATGATCCAGAAAAAGCATTTAGGTCAGCTCAATTGCTACCTTATGCAGTTGAAATTCAGGTTAAAGAGGAAGTCACCATCCCAGAAAGGACTCGACAATTCTCCCTGGAAGTGAAAGTTAAAAGGGGACAAGAGTTGAAAAACCCTGATGCTTACATACATCTAAATGCTTCTCTCCAACAGCAAGGGTTGGGGGTAAACCCGACTCCATTAGTCAACATAGAACATGACCCCATTCTAATAGAGGTGGATAACAGCGACTTAAAGAGTATTACTCTAGCCGCAGGCACCATTATTGGAATGGCGGTTGATGACCGACATTTCTCCATTGATCTTGTAAATGAACTGTTAGGACCCATCCCCAAGGACTGTTTTGACAGTGACAGTGATGACAACGCAACACCAGACAGGATTTTTACCCGGCATGGGGGGAACTTCCTGGTGTACACTTCCTGCCCCTATGGTAAGGAAGATGTGACCTGTGACTTCAGGAGGGATGAGGTGATTTTCCAGGTCCATGAGGGCTGCCTTTCCCACCTGAAGCCTCCGGTCCAAATCAGCACTCTGACCAGGGACTTCTCCACCCAGCTGGAGGAGGCCGCGGAAATAGCCAAACCAGAAGTCTTTCCAGGCTTCAGGCAGATGGTGGAAGAGAGGGTCAACCTAGCTGATGCCTGTGTGACTCTGGAACAAAAGCAAAAGTTGAAACAAGTTTTCTTGGATTTCCAAGATCTCTTTGCGGTAGACTCATATGACTGTGGTCGCACTGACATCCACACAACAACAATCCCCACGGACCCTGGCATGACTCCTGTGTTTGTGAAGCAATATCACTTGCCTCTCGCATCAATGGAGTCCCTTACTGAAATAATTAAGAACCTTGAGTCCCGGGGAATAATCCGTCCAGTCCACAGCACCTTCAATAATCCGGTGCTGGGAATATTGAAGCCAAACGGCCAGTGGAGACTCTGCGCCGACCTTAGGGAGCTCAACAAACGGGTCCATACTTCCCGATGGCCTCTGCCCTACATTGACCAAGGGCTGGCCCAGATTCAGGGGTCACAGGTATTCACTGCAATAGACCTGACCAATGGATACTGGACTGTGCCTGTCAGTAGGGAGGACCAATACAAGCTGGCTTTTACCTTTGGGGGCCAGCAGTACACCTGGACCCGGACTCCCTTCGGATACCTCAACTCCGGCAATGAATTCAACATTTTTCTACACAAGGCCATGCCCGACTTGGGTGCAAGGGGTAACCTGGCTTATGTAGATGATGTCCTCATCAAAAGCTCAACTGTTGAGGAACACATAGCGGAGATCCGTTATGTTCTGACACAGTTGAGGGCCGCCGGAGCAAAACTTTCCTTTCAGAAAGCACAGTGGTGTAAAACCCGTGTTAACTTCTTGGGGCATGAGATTACTCCTCAGGGTCTTTGTCCCCAGGAAAAGAAAGTGGAAGCACTTCAGAAACTGAAAGACCCCACAACTCTGCGGGAACTAAGGAGCCTCCTTGGACTGACTAATTACAGCAGAAAGTTCATTGAGGGCTACGCAGAGATCACCAGACCCCTGATTCATCTCCTGAAGGGGGGGGGTCAAGTGGGAATGGGGTCCAGAACAAGCCGAGGCAGTAAAACAACTCAAAAGAAGCCTCTCACAAGCGCCTTGCCTAGCTTACCCTGTCAGAAACAAGGAGTTCTTCCTGGAGACGGGGTTCTCTAATACGTGCTTGACGGCAGTATTATATCAAAAGCATGACAAGGTCAATAAAGTAATCTCCTATGCGAGCAAAACTTTATCCTCTGTGGAGGAAAAATTCAACGATTGTGAGAAGGCACTCCTGGCAACGGTGTGGGCATTGAAGAATTACCGCCCGTTTATCCAGGGGGAACACATCATAGTGGAGACTCCACACCAGCCTCTGCAATATCTCCAAAGTGACAGAATCCGGGCCGGAAATGTGAGTAATTCCCGAATTACTTCCTGGATTCTGTCAATGCAAGGCTTTCCTGTGGAGGTCAGATATGGCCAAAACAAGAAGAGTCCCCTCGCGCAAGGTCTGGCTGACTTGCATGATTGTGCCAGAGAAAACTGTCTCGAGGACGAAAGTCTAAAAATAAAGGACAACATGGAGGCATACCTTAATTCCCCCCACAAAGTCTTTGAAGAAGACAAGTGTGAGGGAATGCCCACTGTGTATGTGGATGGATGCTCTTACCATGTCGACAACAACGGGGAGAAAGAACTGGTGGCCGGCGTAGGGAATGCATGGGTGAATGAGTCCCCAGAACCCTCCGCTGGATACAAAATTGGTCCCCGAAGTAGTCAGGTGGCAGAATTGATGGCTGTGCATCAGGCCATCCTCACTGCTGTCCAGCATCAACTCCACGAACTGGTCATAATCACAGATTCGGATTATGTACGGAACGGGTTCGTGGAGCACCTGGTTAATTGGAAGACCAGAGGCATGGTATGTGCTAACAACAAACCCTTGAAACATGGGAAGTTGATCCAAAACATTGATGATCTGGTCACCTCGAATGGGATGACCATCTATTGGAAGAAGATCAAGGGTCATTCCAAAGTAGAGGGACCAGACAAAACTGGAAATGACTTAGCTGATCAGCCGGCCAAAACCGGGGCCATCCAAGGGGATCTAATTGAGATTGAGTCCCTGTTGGGGGAAATCCAGGTCACTGCCATCACTAGGTCCCAGACAAATGCTCACAACGACCTCTCAATTGCACAATGGAGTAAGGAGACCCCTGATGCTGATTTGATTACTGCTCAGAAGGGGGATCCAATAATTGGTAAATTTTACCAGCACCTTGAGGACCCTGAGAACTTTCCCCTGACGGATACCGATTACATTGGGAAAGAGGACCTAAGAGTGTTGATGAAATGTCCCAAAATGTTCCGGATCCAAGACGGTTTGTTGGTAAGGAAATCCAAAGCTGGCCACGATCAGTGGGTGGTTCCTACCTCATTCCGAAGCCTGATGTTAAGTCACGCCCATGATGCGGCCACTGCCGGTCATAGGGGGTTTCACACAACATTGGAAATCTTAAGAGAGGTTGCATACTGGCCACACATGGGGCAGGACCTCGACCAGTACCTGAAGGGTTGCCTTGTGTGTGCACAATTTCAGCCATCATCCCTCACACACCGGGCGCCTTTACAAAAGAGGGGAATGACACTGCCATGGTCAGATTTACAAATCGACTTTGTAGGCCCTGTGATTCGCTCGGCTAGGGGGAATAAGTACATGTTGACCGTGACATGCTTGTTTACCAAGTGGGTGGAATGTCTCCCAGCCCCAAATTGCAAGGCAGAAACTGCAGCGGCCTTGATGATTAACCACATCTTTTCCCGTTTTGGTCTACCTCAAAGGATTGAGTCAGACAGAGGTAGCCACTTCACCAGTGAAGTAATGACAAAGATGTGGGAGATACTGGGGGTCAAGAGAAAGCTGCATATTGCTTATAGACCAGCTTCTTCTGGGGCAGTAGAGAGATATAACCGGACAATTGTGAGCATATTAAAGAAGTTTGTGGCAGATTCTGGGCCAAGTTGGGATATCCGATTACCTCTGGTCCTAATGGCCATCAGATCTACCCCTTCATCTGCAACCAAAATGTCACCATTTGAGTTGATGACTGGGCGCAAGATGGTGCTTCCGCAGCATTTGCTCTACAGGACCCAAGAGCAGACACTGATAAATGCCTCCACTACTCATGAGTATGTAGAGAATTTAAGGAAACACCTCCAACATGCTTTTGCTTATGCTCAGCGGAATCTAGAAAGATCGACTGATAGCATGAAGACCCATTATGACCTGAAAACTTCCAGGAAGGAATATCAGGTGGGAGACCGGGTCTATCTATACAACTTCCAAAGGAACCAGGCCAAGCAGCGCAAATTTTTGCCTACATGGAAGGGACCCTTTGAGATCGTCGATAAGATCTCCCCTGTGGCCTACAAGATCCGCATCCCCAAAGGTGGTTCGGCAGAGGGGGAAGACAAGTGGGTCCACATAAACCAGTTGAAATGTTGCCATCCCAGGCACACTCTGCAACAACTGGAGGAATCCTCTGGAATCCTAGCGGGTACTGTATCAGACTAATTCAGTTCCAATCATAAAACCTACCACATCTAGTCTCTAAAATATTGTGATTTACATGAAACTGTCTCTAGTGATGCTGTTTTTTTTTTCAAAATAAGAATGTAATATTTCGTTACGATGAAATGCATATGCTGCCCCACTATCTCAACAGTGGTGGAAAAAAAAATCGTCTATGAGTAGATATTGCCGCTCTTCCTTTATCATCCTAGGAGAGATGAAACCATGAAGGATGACCAAGAAGGACGATCCGGAGACCGGGAGCAAAGACACAACGGGCCCGGGGTACCGCCCAATCTTCCCATCAGGACCGGCGAGGAGAACTGATCGATCTGACCGGATGGAGAAGAAGATGCTGAACGGTGCCATCTACAGAAGAGGAAGAAGATTATGCGGACAGACCGGTGCGTGGGTCAAAACCCTTGGGCACGCGACTCCCCATCGACCCAAACTCAAAGTGCAGTCACGTGGGGGGGCTTGTAGGGTGTCCTGACCCACGTTTAAGCTACCCTGCTACAACATTTGGTGCTGTGGGCTTAGGAAATTCAAGATGGCGGAAAACCCACATGTGCGCCGAAATCCAGGAAAGCTGCGCAGTTGTGCGCACACCGAAATGGTTACCTAACTTGCCACCCACCAGGGTAAAGAAAGGTCTTTGTTAACAAAATCCACTTTTACTGATGTCAAAAAGTTGCTGAAATCGTGACTCATTGGACCACTTTAAAGATTCAACCCTTTTTGTGGGGTTCCACATAACCATCTTACTGTAAGGAGCCCCATCAAAACAATGTTAAGCAAGGATTTACTACCATGTAAGAACCATTCCTGTTTAGAATGCATTAATCCAAGAAAATCCCAAAAATGGGTGCAGTACCAGTACTCACCACTATCCAAAAGCCGGCGTTTTAAAACCCACTGTGTGTTTTTCTGAAGGCAAGCAAAATGCCTATTTCAAACCTTGCAACATGTGCAAAATATTCACTGAACACCAGCAGACATTTGGCAGAATGGAGTTTTGTGTGCCTACAAAATCTGGGAAATGAAGAGCCCAAAAACAATGCTTATAACAAAAATGCTATGGAGTCAGCAGCTTAAGCCTAACTGCAACTGGATTTAAAACCACCAAAATCGAAAATGTTAAATTAAATGAGTGACCTATGTTTGGTGTCACATGCCTTTGTAACTGTTGAAATGTCATAGTTTTGCACTTAGAATCAGCATTCTAGCTGCATGTGTAAAATTACAAGTTATTTTAAAAGCAACAAAAAGTTAGCTGAAGGTCTGGCTTAAGGAACTTGATTTTGCCAAGCAACGGATCCCATCAGGAGTGAAACTTGAGTCACAACTATGTTCCCAGGCCAATGTTCCTTTTGCTGCCCATACTAAGGATATGCCATCTATCTGATAATTGAATTTCCTGTGCTCTGCCAGAGAGTGAACAAAGCCCTCTCCACTCAGGCAAAGGTTTTTATTACAGACGTCGTAAAAAGTGGCTTCCTCCTGGAGAAGCTGGGAGGGGCACTGCCTGTGAGAAGCAAGCTGGCTTGGCAGAAACTGGAAAGACTGGTTTCTGTACCATGTGACCTGAAAAGACACACCCCTGCAGCAAGGATATGGTTTTATAAAAAGGGGGATAATTCATAGTGCGGACATGTGAAAATTTTATAAATGATACCATAATTCTTGTGATTTTTCTGCCCACAGTTTAAGACGTGGTAGGAACCGGTGGTATGTTCAGGGGGGTTTTAGCGGAAAAGTGGATATTACTCTAAATGTGTGCATGTTAAAAATCTGAAACTTCATCAGTTAATGTCCCTACCCCCTGCACACATGTATGTAAAGTTGGGTCCATGTCGGAAATTGAAAAAGCAGTTAAAAAGTCAATTATGTACACTCTTTGAATGCAAGCTCCGAGAATGAGCAGATTTGGACATAGACATGGCTAAATTCAGCCACACCATGTATATGTAATTTCAAACAACTGTGTAACTCTGAAGTATGGATTTTGATCATATATATATTTGGGTGCACAGATGATAAGGGAGGTTGTTTCAAGAGATCATAAAATGACATCAATCTGACTCACAGTTCAGTTTGCCAATCAAGCGGAGGAATGGAAGCCTGACCAATGACGAATGAGAGGGGCAAGTCTAGTGATGCAACACACACACCCATTCTCAAGAAACAGATAAAAGCAGAGAGTCAGGACACATAGAGACATTCAATTTCATCTGCCGCTGGAAGCCCTGCCGGAAAAATCCATACTTACCTCCATCAAACTCCAGAAAGCCAAACTAGAGACTTCAATCTATCCAGAGCAGAGACCAGACCAGAGAGAAAGCAGTGCTGTGCCTAGCAGAGACCAGACCAGAGAGAAAGCAGTGCTGTGCCTAGCAGAGACCAGACCAGAGAGAAAGCAGTGCTGTGCCTAGCAGAGACCAGACCAGAGAGAAAGCAGTGCTGTGCCTAGCCGAGACCAGACCAGGCGCTGTGAGCAGAATCCGGAAAGACCTGACCAGACTGAAGTCCGTGACCAAGTCGCTTTCTTGTTTAAAATCTCTTGTGAGTACCGCCAAACTGTACCAAACCAATCTCTTAGTTTAAATTCATCTAATTCAATCTATTTAACCTAAGTAGAACTGCCTCCTAGCTGTCACCTGTCAATTCTAGTAAAATTTGTCACTTGTCAAAGTGTGCGTTTAAAATTTACAAAACCAAAAACGACCTTTACTAAATTACTCATATCTCCGCAACCGTTTGGGCTAGAGACTTGCAATAACTTTCATTTGGAAGCTGAGATCCTAGGCTTTCCTAGGACCCCAAAACGGTAGAGATAGTCCTTGCGGTTCCTTTGTAATAGCGCTCGGCGCATCCGCGAATTTTGCCGCGATTTGCAATTTCTTCACATGTAAAAAAACTGCTGCTGCCTGATTTCATTTGCCAGAAATTCGTTTAACCTGCTAACTATCCCTGCATCATTGCTAGTGTGAGCCTGGACTAATATTAACTAGATACCACTCATCCTGAACCTCTAAAAGGGAATTAAGAGCGTTTCCAGCATATTTCTCATTCATTGCTAGCACCTATCAAAGCATTTGCCTGTGTTTTCAAACTTCTGTTTAAGCTTGCTGGATTGAACTGGATTACAGTTGATTGCATTTCTGAGAACTGTGTGTTTTCCTTCCATTTCCTTGCCTTGCATCAAGGGGGGGAGGGGAGTAGCCAGAGAAAAGTGATTACATTGTTTGGTTGAAATCATATTGCGTATTTTCTGTACTGCATTCATTGAATATTGCATCCACCTGAGCTTACATAAAGCATCCTCTACCACATTATACTTTTGTTCCTATTTACCAGTGTGCTACCTTATCCATTTCATGTCAACTCATTAGTGATTAAAGAAGTGTGCTAGTGCCAGATTCTCCGTTGTTAATATTTACCATATCAGATTAAGTGTGATATTCAATTATTAATTTATTAAAAAGTGTGATATATATTTTAATTTATCAAATACACCTTTTAAACTTGCAAAACAGAATTACTTCTTGGCTCAGTGGGGTCAGGGGGATTCCAAGAGAGGGGTGTTATACAAGGGTAGTCATCCAGAACGCATGAACTGGACCTAAAGATATATCAATAAGGGTTTTCATTCAGTATTCTAGACTAGGCGTTAACTTGGCTGTAGTGCTGAATTGAATCCTCTTACAGTGTTCGGAAAGGATGAAGTGTGTAGAAAGGATGAAGTGTGCGGAAAGGATGAAGTGTGCAGAAAGGATGAAATGTGCAGATAGGATGAAGTGTGCGGAAAGGATGAAGTGTGAGGAAAGGATGAAGTGTGCAGAAAGGATGAAGTGTGCACAAAGGATGAAATGTGCAGATAGGATGAAGTGTGTGGAAAGGATGAAGTGTGAGGAAAGGATGAAGTGTGCGGAAAGGATGAAGTGTGCGGGAAAGGATGAAGTGTGTGGAAAGATTGAAGTGTGTGGATAGATGAAGTATGTGGAAGGATGAAGCCGATAGAACAGATGAAGTGGGTGGAACAGATGAAGTGGGTGGAACGGATGAAGAAGGTGGTAAGGATGAAGTGTGTGGAAAGAATGAAGTGTGCGGAAAGGATGAAGTGTGTGGAAAGGATGAAATGTGTGAACGGATGAAGTATGTGGAAGGATGAAGCTGATTGAACAGATGAAGTGGGTGGAATGGATGAAGTGGGTGGAACAGAAGAGGTGGGTGGAACGGAAGAAGTGGGTGGAAGAGATGAAGAGGGTGTAACAGATGAAGTAGGTGGAATGGACGGAATGCATGGATAGGACGAAGTGCATGGATCAGAAGGAATGCATGGAACTGATTGAACAGATGGAGTGCATAGAACTGAGGGAGTACATGCAACGGATGGAATGTATGGATCAAATAGAGGGCATAGAATGGACATTGTGCAAGAATGGTTGGAGTGGTTGGAGTGCATGGAACACTTGGAGTGCATGGAACGCCTGGAGTGCATGGAACGTTTGGAGTGCATGAAACTGTCGGAGTGCATGGGATGGTTGGAGTGCATGGAACGGTTGGAGTGCATGGAATGGTAGGAGAGCATGGAACGGTTGGAGTGCATGGAACGGTTGGAGTGCATGGAACGGTTGGAATGCATGGAATGGTTGAAGTGCATGGAATAGTTCAAGTGCATGGATTGGTTGTAGTGCATGGAACGGTTGAAGAGCATGGAATGGTTAGAGTGCATGGAATGGTTGGAGTGCATGGAATGCATGGAGCATGAAGGTGCTCGATCTCAAGCACCTACTGAAAACCACCTTATTAAATCACCACGCTTACTCTCTTCTACACACCACCACTCAACTAGAACACAGCGATACTATGACACATTCGGTATAGCTGTTCTCATACCAACACCTGCCACATACTCCCCATCATCCTAACTAATCACAGCTGGCTGAACACCCACCAGCCTAGCCATTCTCCTCAGGCCTAACACAGCCAGAATCAGTCTGGTATCACCCTGCCAGAACGAAATACATACTCCTGACCTCCCAACCACCACACTTACCAGTAGGAAGCAGCTAACACACGAGTGCCACACCAGCTGCACACATATCCGTTGCACACTTGCACCTCATGACTCTCTCTCTCTACTGACTTGAACAACGGTTCCCGAGGGCGTTCAACCTACCAGCGCATTGAGATCATACCAATGGTTCATAAGGCGCTATTTAAATGCAAAGTAACATAACAGAATATAACATTATAGGTTTAGTGCCACCTAGTAGCCAAAACTAATGTGGTATTGCCAAGCTTACTCACATGGGGTGCGGTAGTATTAACACAATAGTTGACTAAGAATCATTTTGCTTCATCATAATTATCTTTTTCCCATTTGAAATTAAATGCAAATATTTTCATGTAAATATTCGAGCATTTCAAAAGTTAGCTCTCCCTGATTTTCTTCTATAGATGTTGCTACTGAAAATAACTACGCAGCTGCTGTTTTTCATTGATGCATTTGTAATGGTTCAAAAGCTCATTATTGCAGAACATTTTCTCAAAATGATTTTCCTTTCAATAAAATTCATTTCACACGAATAGGAATTTGTATATCCGTTCTGGAATCATAATTAGTAGCAGAAGTCCTTAAAAACAACATCTATCTTTGCATCATCTTTACCTACATAATTGCACGTTAGCATAACAAAACCAGCCTGAATTAGGCAACATGCTTCCTTCTTACGCATGAGTACTGTGCATTTTGTTCATGCAAAATGAAAGCGTTGAGGATGTGGAAAGGCTGTGGCAAAGTCATAACGTATTCACAAAGGGATGTGCTCTGAGATGCGCTGCGCTTGCAGCGCTTAGCCTCTGATATGAGACAAGAGAATGAACAGAGGAGAAAGGGGCATATGTTAAACATTTTGGTCCCTGAAATGGAAACCCTCATATGTAACAGCTTCTGCCCTTTCCCAAACATCTTCCTCTCTGAAACGTGGGTAGAAAAGAAACTACGGTACATTAGGTGACAACCCTGTGAGACCCGTTATCTACAATGTGCGCAGCACCCCTATGTGAGTGGATGTATACAAATTGCTCTAATCACAATTGATTGCACACCTATGTGAGTGGATGTATATGAATTGCTCTAATCACAATTGATCTCGGGAAAATTGATCTGATTTATTGGGTCAATTAGGACATATATGCAGGGGGGAAACCCAATCCAAACCCCCCCCCGCAATCACCCAGCCAATCTCCTTATATTATGTGTTATGCCAAACCCACCCCACGCATATGTGAAAGAAATAAGATACAGGTAAAGGTCAATTGTACAGAAGGTCAATTAGGACCCCTATTATTAGGTCAATTAGGACAAAAGGTCAATTTGGGTAATACCATGTGAGTGGGAGGCTTGAGCCATCTTATCTAGGTATCAGACATTCACCATCATATATATGTATGTGCAAAGACGGGCCCAGTCACTAGCTCTCAAACGTCTGGTCCTCTTTCTGCCCCTTGGCCCCATTGTGATTAAAGGGGTATGCATTCAATCGATGGGGGTTGCAATGACACATGCAATATGGTTGTGACATACTGTAGCCACAATGTTCTTGATATCAGAGCCGAAAATGACTTGTTGCATGTAAAAAGGTTGTTTTGTCTTGAACTAGAGCCAGTCATGCGTGTCTGTTCTTAGGATACAACCTTTTCCGTGGATATTCCCAGTATCATCTGGAACTGTTTTTTTTGTTGTTGTTGTTGTATAAGCCCCAAGTTACATAATGCTGTGAAAAGAAGATGGTATTACCTTCTAGGCGATGTGAAATAGACATAAATAACCTTTATCGAAACGTTGTAACTCATGTGAAATATTAGCTAGCTAAAATAATTTCCTCACCCTACGTATTAAGAACGGAGTCGGCCGTTCGTAATAGTAATGGCAAAACCTACTGAAAAACTATTCCCAATGATTTTGATTTTAAAAGAATGAATGTGAATGGTAGTTATGAGTTATATGCAAACAAGCCGGCAAAATAGATGGTGCAGGTTAATGAAGCATGCATTTGGGTCTAGCAGCTGAGGATCATTTATGTTTACATTGGAAATGATTGCTAATATGAAAGAAGGGTTGGGCACATGGCAATGAGTACACACATTAAAGTTAAGAGGCAAGGCAGTACACTCCAATGCGAGCGGCAGTGTATTTAGAAGAAGAAGCGAGGGACACAATATGGCGGAGATACTACTATCTTCCAGGGCCTCTCTGCCAGATCCTGGGAGGACTGGCTGTGGAGACGGTGGAGCATCCCTGCCTGCTTACTGTTCATGTTCTGTGGACACTGAGCCATCTGGGAAATCTAGCAAAGGAGTTTCAAGCATTGGAGATGAACCGCAAAGGTTCAATAAGTACATGCTCACTGACATACAGTGTTGAAGTCCGACTTGGGCTGATGAGTAGAGTGGTAGTGGCACTCACAGAATGATAATTGTCTGACAATGGATCCCAGTACCGGAGATGCCTTCCGCCTGGTTAGGGAAAGACTGATTAAAGTTATTCTGGAGATTTTCCCCAGGAAGACCGACTGGGCAAAAATATGGAATTTTTAGCAGCACAAAGTGGTAACCCCAGCAGACTCCTTAGACTAACTTAAAACAATGTTTACTCAGAATTCAGGGATTACTAAACCGGATGAGACTGCTCAGGAGGCTGAGGTAATTTCCTTGTATCTAGCTTGCTCCCCAAGGTCCAGGCATAATTAAATACGGTGTGCATCTGTTGGCAGAATAAGCTCTTAATGGAGCTAGTGGTGGTTGTGAAACACTGTGTGGGCTGTCAGGAGCAGTGAAAAGAGACCATTGAGAATAAGCTCATGACCCTACAACTGCAAGGCCTACATGGATAGGTGCAGGATCCTCTCCTAATGACCCCTGTCAAAGGGGGGGGCATTAGGGAAGGATCTGGTGTTATAGGGTGTGGCCTAGGGCAGGGAGCACTGCATCAGGGTGAGTTTCACAACAAGCACCTAGAGATATCCAAGTTCATTTGGGTATAAGAATCAGTGGGGGAGGGAGGTAGATTGAACCATTAGCCTATAACTTTTGTAAACAGGTCAATCACCGGAACAACACGTGTCCTTACAGACCTCAACAACCCTTTCCCAGAATACTCAAGAACAGACACTGCCCCATGGCCCTCTGTTAGGGGGCAGGCCTTCTTTGCACTCTGTGTATGATAATTAGTTGGTTTATATTCACACTGCCAAAGCTATAGGGTCACAGTTGACCCCTTTAAGGAGCTAGCTCGTATTCCCCAATACCAACCGAAGCAGAACAAGGGTTTACACATGTCATTGAATAACTTCTCAAACAAGGCACAATTGTACCTACCACTACTGCTTGTAACACCCCAATATTGGCTCTCAAGAAGCCAATGACAGATACACACCATTTGTTCAAGATTGGTTCAGTCACTTGTACTTTCCTGTATCAACTTTGGTAACTCTGTTTTAATTGGGCTTCCTTCCTCTCCGCTGTCCCTGTTGAAAGCAGTTATTTTTTTTATGGGGCAACATGCTTTATTTCTGGAGCTCGCAAGTGTGACCACAAGACTCATGTTTTAAGGGCCCGGTGTTCGCTGCCTCTGTATCCAATGTATATTCTGAACATTTCTGTGCACCTGTAGTGTGGCATTTTTCTTCATGAGCTGCTTCTTTACATTCTAATCTAAATGTGTTACTTATTATAATTGTTTGTACTTGTTATAAATGTATTCTGTACAGCTCTATGATGCTTTGTACCATGTCCATGCTCTATAAGAATTACCAATAAAAAGAAAAATAGATGTGAGGTCATTGAGTTGTTTTTGTAACAATATGTGCTCAAGAGTGAAGGAGAGTATGAGGGCGCAGGATGGACTTCTTGTAGGCCCCAAGTAAAAAGTATAGTCCAGTTTAACCCCAACGATGGCACGAGTGATATGGATGAGATTGTCTTCAAAGAAGGGTAAGAAAGTGAGGGGGTTTGCCAAAGGGCTACCGGTGCGTTAAGGTCTCAACCTGAAAAAATAGCTGAAACAAATTACTGAGAAAAAATGGCCTTCTGCGTTGATACTTCCACTGGGATCCCCCAAACAAAGCCCACATCTGGTACAAAAATATAGGATTGGTTTGGAAGTAAATTAAAACGCGCACTGCCAAAGGAAATAAGTTCTGCGAAAAATCCTATTTACAATTCATGTTATAATCACAAGTACAATTGTATTGTTGACATGAGAAAATGTAATCATGTGGTGAACAGCCGACATGTGTTTCGACCCTGCAGGTCGTTCTCAAGGCCTGCTTTTAAAAAAAGAAATATTAAATACCATATAGATGTTCCGTCGGGAAAAGGACACTAATGAGCCTTTGTGGAGTAGTGAATGAAGAAAAGTTGGTCACAAAAACACCAATCATCAGTTTGATTCTTTCTGATAACTCTCATTCGGTGTAATGACGGGAAAAACCCGTCTCGAACCGTGTAGGGATCCAACCCTTCTATTTTCTTCCAAGCATCACGAAGAAACCATTAGATGCACGATATTCACTCGTCCATGTGACTTAACGCTTCAATTTGCCAACATAGAAAACTTTCTTTTCTGCATTCATGAGACAGGGTTTTCTCGTCATTACACCCAATGAGAGTTATGAGAAAGAATCAAACTGATGATTGATGTTTTTGTGACCAACTTTTCTTCATTCACTATTCCACAAAGGCTCATTAGAGTCCTTTTCTCGACGACACCATTATATGGTATTTACTCTTTCTATTTTTGAAATCAGGCCTTGAGAACGACCTCCAGGGTCGAAACACGTATCGTCTGTTCACCACATGATTACATTTTCTCATGCCAACAGTACAATTGTACTTGTGATTATAACATGAATTGTAAATAAGATATTTCGCAGAACTTATCTCCTTTGGCAGTGCGTGTTTCAATTTACTTCCAAACCATACCTATATTTTTGTCTTCAAAGAAGGACGTGCAAATCTGTTTGAACAACAATTGCAAGAGGCGGTGAACACAGCATTTGCCTGTGCAAGCATAGACGTTATGGCATTGAGCAGCACACCTACAGATTTAAATTCATCTGATGTTTTTATATGTTTCTGAGATATACAAATCAGTGGCCTGCAGGAAAGGGTGCAGCTGTTTGCCGATGTAGGCCATACCATTGTTCCTGGCGGTTTGCCTGGAGGCTCGCCCACCCACTGAAGCCACGCCCACTCCTCATCAAAGGACCCTTACCCAACCCGCAGGGTGAAGCTCGCAGGAAAGGCCACAGGTGTTCGGCATCCACAGGGGAGGCTGCCCCAAGGACTTTGAGCAATTACACAGTGGGAGGACAAAGCACAACTGTGACTGCGTGTGCCGAGCCCCTGAGCAGGTTAGAATCAAGGCGAGGGGAGCCACCATGTCCTTATTGATTAACATTGCAGACATTCTTTTGGCCCCAAACCTTAGATGAACTTGAATGGAGGCTGCAAAATCCAAAAGAGCACCCACCTATCTTCCAGCTAGTTCACCCGCCATGTCAACAGCCGTACCTAAACAGAAAATGCTCACCACATAGAGTAGCATTTCACTAGCTCCCTCATCAGTATGATTGTGTGCCGCATAAATCTAATAGCCACGCAAGACCTCCAAGGGAGGCATTCAATTTGTTTCTTGGCTTATTTAACATCCCTGTAAGCCTAGACCCTTCGGGAGACAAAAATAATGCGCACGATACCAAGGATATTAAAGACGATATCAACGTTGACAAGGCCCAATGTTCTACCAACAAAGGGACTGCCGCTGGGTGAAGATCGGCGTACCAGGCTGCTGACAATGGAACCAAGACCATTGCCGGCAGGTTACCTACAGCAGCCCATCCCCGATTACTGCTGGACTTTTCCCATGAGTGGCCATAGGGAGATGTAACAACCATGACATTGACACAATTGTGGCTACCACTGTGACCCTCACAGCCCTCGTGTCAACCTCCAAACAGTGCCCGCCAAATGGCCCTGAACCTCTCTGATACCCTTGAGATTATAGCACCAAGAATGAGGGAAGAGCATAATCATACCAATGATGAATAGCACTGATGAGATTCGTTCAATCACCAAGAAAATACTCTGCCTACAGGGCCCACCTGGTGGTGTGCAGATGGGTGGAAGCAAATAGCAGATGAAAAATAGGGGACATGTGTCTGTGTGGATGCAGGACATACCAATATGATAAACAGTGACCTCCATCCAGGCAGCAGTTCACCTATCCCACCACCCCCCTTGAGCAGGTCGCAAACTGCACTCATGTCCTGTTTGGTGAGGGGAGTCCAGCGGCCAATGAGTGCAAATGCACCACTGTTCTATCTGAACTTTTGATACTAAAGAACTTGCTCTAATTCTTGTTTGAAGTAATTGGGAGGGGAGTGGTAAAGGGGGGAAGGGACCAAACAGCCTGGAGGGTGGACAAAGGTCCTTAAATACATCTGTGACACCAGCATCCACCTATCAAGAAACCTGTCTCAATAAAATTAGAGCTGACCAGGGTGGGAGGTGGCAGACCAGCGAAAACAGAGTGAGCACCAAAACCATAAGAGCCCGGCTGGTAAAGGTCACATGTCCTCTATATGATATGGTATTTGTTATGATATGATATGGTATTTGTAACGCGCCTATACACAAGTGTTTCAAGGCGCGACGAGGCAGGGAGGGAGGGAAACAAGGGGAAAACAGACAAACGATCCTACTAGGCCAGGTGTCATTCAGATCGCGCAAGTGCAGAGGTAAGGGGAAAAGGAGGAAGTGCAGGGGGGAGGAGGTGGGGGGGAAGTGCAGTACAAGGTAAGTAGCGTAAAAAAAAAAAAATAAAATAAAATAAAATAATAATAAATAATAAATAGAAAGGGCCAGCTGGTGGCAAGTGCGAGGTAAGTGCAGAGCAAGTGCTGGGAAAGGGGCTGTAGGGATACAGTGACAGTCCCACAGTGCAGGGGGAGCCGGGGAGGCAGTGCAGGTGGAGAGTGGCTGGGCCCTGGACCGAGGTTGCTGAGAGTGGCCCAGATGCAGGTTTGAGCTGAGTTCAGTGGGGAGTTAAGCAGGATTAGCAGGGGAGAGGGAGAGAGAAGGCAGAAGCGAAGAGGAAGGTTTTGAGGTGCTTCCGGAACCGGAGATGGTTCTCCTCAAGTTTCAGGGAGGCAGGAAGGCTGTTCCAGAGGGAGGCCCCTGCTGCGGAGAGAGATCTACCCCCAGCTCGTTGCTTCGAGAAACGGCTGACCATGAGGGAGTTGGAGACGGATGAGCGAAGGGCTCGTGAAGGAAGATATTTAGGAAGAGAGAGTTGGAGGTATTTTGGTCCCAGGCCCCGGAAGGCCTTGTGGACAATGCAGAGGGTTTTGAACTTGATCCTCGCGGCCACTGGGAGCCAGTGAAGAGATTTCAGTCCTGGAGAGATACGGTCCCTGGGCTTGAGGCCAAGGACAAGTCTCGCAGTTCTGTTCTGGATAAGTTGCAGAGGGCGGAGAGTGGAGGCAGGCAGATTAAGATAGAGGCTGTTACAGTAGTCCAGCCTTGAGAGAACCAGGGCTCGAGAGACAGTGAGCTTCTGGGGGAAGGAGAGGAAGGGAAGAATACCTCTGAGGAGGTGCAGCTGGTAGTGTGACTTCTTAGAAACGTCAGATATATGAGGAGAGAAGGAGAGTGTGGAGTCGAAGATGACCCCGAGGTTTTTAGCCTTGCAGGTAGGGGCAGGAAGGGGGCCAAGGGAGGCCGGCCAGAGAGCTGCAGGGAAGGAGGGAGTGGGTGTGCCGATGAGTAGAATCTCAGTCTTACTGGCGTTGAGGCAGAGGTCATTGGCGGCGCACCATTCATGGATAGCAGACAGACAGTCGGAGATGAGGGAAGGAGAGGAGGAGGCTGAGGGTAGCCTGAAGATGAGCTGGGTATCGTCTGCATAGCACTGGAAGTAGGGGCAGAGAGCGGCGATGCGGTGGGCAAGGAGTGCCAGATACTGGTTGAAGAGCCAGGGAGAGAGGTTGGATCCCTGGGGGACACCACAGGTGGAGAAAAAGATGTCAGAGAGGAAGGAGCCCATTTGGACCTGGGAGGGTCGATCGGAGAGGAAAGAAGTCAGCCAGGCCAGAGTAGACCTAAGTGGCTATGAATCCATCTCAAGTACACACAATTCGCTCCTCTCTCACCATTGCAGATCCTTATTTTGGGGGCCGATGGTGCACCCAGGGCAAATGCTACAGCTGGTAAGGAAGCAGTGCTTAATTTGTGGGGGTGGTTGCCAGTGGCCAACACGCACTCTTTTTTGGGCACCGGAACTCATGCGGGGCCAGCGCACATGCAATTGCTTTGTTTGTTCTTCCATTTCGCTTTGCATCGATTATAAATCATTGGGATTTGTCATTCTGATCTCAATCTCTCTCGTGCTTGCAGGTTGCAGGCCATGGCTGGCTGAGCCTGGGAGGGGCCAGCAATAGCAATTAACAACAAACTGTTACAAACAATAGCCAATGAAAACGACCATTCTGTTGTTACTATGCAGTATTTGATACATTCTGTATAGTAACACAGAATGTGCAATTTTCATTGGCTGTTCTTCGGAGCCACTGAAATTACATGGTGATTTGTTGTTGTTGCCACAGGAGGGGCGCGGCGCCACCTTCATTTCAAGAGTTACTGTGAAGTGAAGGTGTGAAGGCGTGGCGTCGTCGGTCCTGACTTGTGAGAGAGAGAGTCTGCCTTGCGTGGTGCGGCCTAGTTGCTTCCTGGGGCCCCATCTGCCTGCTTTTTCATTTGTGCAGGTGCCAGTATGCGCACCAGCCCCCCTCCCACCCTGAGGCCCTGACAGGAGACCAAGTCCCAGCCGTCAAAACAGGTATGCCACTTGTTGCGTGCGGTGCAGCCTGAGCCTGTCACAGTCAAGTGATCAGGCAAGGCCCAGGTCGGGGCCCGGGTGGCGGCACAGTCCTCTGGTGGTGTCCTGACTGCCCAGGAGTCAGGACCCACCCAGGGATCCGTCCACACCTGGGCATCTGTCTGTGTGACCTGTGTGCAGTATGCTGCTGACTGCAGTCAGTGCCAGGCCCAGGCCAATTTCTGTGACCAGGGGCTGCCAGCTGCCACAGACTGAGTCGGATGACTCTGCCGCAGGTGGCCGGTCCCATGGATTGTGCCCAAAAGTACATTTTTTACTTTTTTCTGTGAAAACCTGAACTTCCGTGGGGCCAGTGGCTGGGACCCCCCCCCACGGAAGGTAGATTTTTAAAGAAATAACTTATTTTGAGTGGCGGCTGTGGCCCATCACTTTGAAAGTGATGGGCCCCAGCTGCCCAAATATACGTTTTTTCTTTTAAAATCTTACCTTCCGTGGGGCGCTGCACGAGCACCTATTTTTGTCAACATCAGGCTCAGCATGGCCGTGGTGGTGGCGGCCCCACAAAAGGTAGCCTACGTGATTGAGGCAAGGCAGGGCAAGGCCCAGGACCGGGCGGGCACGGCCAGAAGCGTGGGCCCACTAGTCTGTCACAAAAGGAATGAAATGTCATTTGGAACTTTGGCCACTTTTTCATTGGTGCCGATCCCGACTCGAGACTATTGTATGCCCCAGTCCGACCCTGCATAGCATTCACCTAAGCGAAACATGAACTGTGAATTTTTGCCTGGGTGTTTCCGTTCTTCCTTTTAATGTTATCGGCCTCATTAGTTCACAAACGAGCTTCAGCGAGGGGACCCGGTCCGGAATGGTAAACGTATTGGGCCAAAACCGAACTGGCTGTACTTCGCGAGAAAAGCCCATGCAAAGACGAACTTCTGAAATGTCATTTCAGGCAAAGATACACACATGGAAACTAGATGGGGATAAACATGGTGCACGTACCCACTAATCTGTCATCATAAATAAAAGCACTAGATGAGTATCCGTGTATAATTCTGAACCGCCTTTCACTGTTTTTTTTTACATAATTCCAGCGCATGTTTTCTATCCTGATGTGTGGTTTATACACCAGATGTGGCCCCTTAACCTGGGTACAATACGCTCCGAGCATGTGCTCCGAATGAGAGCACATACAATCCTCAGATAGGAATCCTCAGTAGAGGTGGGTGTCTGTTACACCCCGCAGTTTAGTGAAGTATGCCAAGAACATGTCAGTGGGAATGAGATATCTGAATATGCATTCTCCTCTGGCTCCTGAATATTGGGTGACAAAACATATTTCATTTTTTTAATATGTGTTAAGGTGGAAAGAGGCCCTAAAAGAGAAGTAGCACAGGCCGTTAATTGCACAACAATGTCTTGCAGAAATGACTTTTTCCAAGTTATACATCACCATGCTCATGCTTGAAGGAAGGGTGAAGGGGGATGCATTTATGGTATGTGATGACTGATAAGGGCTTGAGAGTAAATTGATTACACAAAACACCTGGATGAGGTGACTGAGGTACGGGCTGAGGGGAGGGTGCTCTTCCTGAGGTAACCAATTAACAATACTTGGTTTACTTTAACAGACTCTCAGATGGGGCAGAAGGGGTAGAGACAAATACAGTGCAACAGTGACTGAAACAGAATGCTTTTTTATTTCTTTGCATTTTTAAAGCGTTCATACAGCCCAGGGGCATCGAGGCGCAGTTACAGGAGGAGCATGTCTTAGTTGCGTATTTATAACGCGCTTAATACCCAGAGGTTTCTAAGCGAGGAGTCGGGGATCGAACCTGTGTTGCTTCGTGTCGTCAAGCACATTACTGCTGAGCTATCCTGAGTCCCTGGACAATGATTGCAACGCAGCTCCAATAAGAGCCATTTGGGAAACAGGGCGGTGGGAGGGGGTGGGCCGGGCGGTGGGGGGTGATTCTACAAAATTGACAGTTAATATAACATCCACAAGTTTGCAACAATTTTATCAAATGCATTATCACTTCGAGGACAGAAAGTATGGTCCAATTTGCCTCTGGGTTTGCCGGAATGCTGGAACCACTACACCTACCATAACCAGTGTTTTCCAACTTTAAAGCATTATACTTTCTCAACCCATGTGTGCCCTTCCCCATCCATCCCACTACTAGCCTCTGCCAGCAGTTGCTGCAGCGCCAAACATGTGACATGGAGCAGCAGCAGTGTGATGGGCTGGTGGTGGAACGATCTAGGTAGGTCTAGCACTGAACTGGCACGGCCGGCGTGCCTGCGCTGAGGGCGGAGCCGCGCCCGCGCTGAATGCGGAGCCACGCCCGGCATTTTGGGGCCAATATTTTTTGGGCACTGGCACTTATTTCTGTACAAATTAAGCACTGTAAGGTAGTAATCAGGACTGGCCACGTACCATCTACTTTCACTGCCAAAACCAGAAAGGCGCTAGCGGCTCATGCAGGGGGGTCAATATATTTAGACAAGGTCTCCAAAATGGCCCCAAACCATAACAAACCCAGGGAAGCACTTTTAAATAAATGCACACATTGGATTTGTGTATTAAGGGGTTGCTTATTTGTAAATTCAGGAGCAAATCATAAGTTGCACTAGGATATGTCACCAGGGGGGAAATGGCTTTGACTTTGTTAGAATTTATATCATGGAGTTAAGTGTGGCCGAAGCAATTCTCAGCTTTAGCAGGCGATGCCACCTTAGAAAAGCTGCGTGACAGAATTCAGTGTCCACTCCATAGGTACGGCTGATACCCCCATGCAAACAGTTTAGATTTGCATGACCTTTCGAGAGAAAACACTGTCCCCCTGGGGAAAAGGACACTGGGTGATTCTTTTTCTCCAAAACCTCTGCAGCAAATGGTGCACTGACGGTCTACTAGCCAATGTTTTGGAATCTGCGGTACACCCCGGCTTCTCAGCAGGTTCTCTCTATGTGATGACAGACTGAATTATTTTCTTCATTCGATTCCGTCTCTTCATTGATTGAGGTGATGGGGGTTCATCGGCCATGTGGCTCAGTACATGACCTGTGTCCGGCAATGTTTAAATAACATCCACACTTCTCTGCATTTAGATAAATAGTTCCTTTGCAGCTCAAGAGGGCTGCAGTGATCCCTTTTCACGTAAAACCATACCTAGATCCCTATCAATAACGTAACTATCTGCCCATCTCCACATTACCATTTCCAATTAAATTGGTGAAAATGGTAACAACAACACAACTTCAGCCCTACCTTGAAGCACAAATTCTGCTATATATATATATATATATATATATATATAGCAGACTTTAGATCTGGGTACAGCACAGAAATTGTAGTGGTATCAGCAATGGATGACTTAAGATGGTTCTGTGTTATTGATTCTGTTGGACCTCTGGTGGCCTTAAAGAGGATAGACCAATCCATTCTATTTTCTCGCCTTAGTGAGTTTGGAGTCAGAGATAAGGCCCTGGACTGACTATCCTCCTTTCTGATTGATAGAACCCAGTCTGTGTTTCTCCCGCTGCTTGAGTCATAAAGTCATAAAGTCATAAAGGCTGTGGCTTGTGGTCTTACTCAGGGATCCACCATGACTCCGCTATATATTTATGAGAGCCTTAGCAGATCTTATTAGTTCATTTGATGACATATTTTACATCTATGCCGATGATACGCAACCGATATTTCTTGTGGGGGAGGCTGCAGGCTCTCAAGTGGACAATGTTAGGTTATGCTGTGAACAGGTCAGTCTGTGGATGTATCAAAATCGACTCAAATTAAACATTCAAAATACTAACATTCTGGTGTATTCCTCTGTTACATTAATGTATTATTATTTTTTTTCATTTTCACTTTATTTCGGCTTGGGGCCATAAAAGTACATCATAACACATCAAAACATCAAATTACAAATTACACATGGCCTGCGGTAGCAGCCATGTAGTCATGGTTAAGTTGCTCATCTCATAGGAAGAGCACTTTTTGGGCAGCTTATAACTTCGCTCCCCCTGGACGAATTCTCACCAAACTTTGCAAAAATAAGTATATGTCCCACTCTGATTTTCTTTGCAAAGTTTGGTGAGGTTTGTTCCAAGGGGGGCAAAGTTATAGGGGGTCCCAACATTTATTTTTTTCCCCATAGAGTGAATGAGAAAAAAACTTTGCTCACGTCTACAGCTCAAACCGCTGGACGGATTTTAACCAAACATGCGGCTCGAGCAGTGGTTTGTCCCCAAAAGCATGCTTTTGTAAATTTGGTGGAAACCCGTCCAGTAGTTTTTTTTAAAAAACTACGAAAAATTGGGTCTAAAAAAATTAATGATATCTATACCCGCTTCACGGACAGGACACCGATTGGTTAATCGTCTTGTGTCATGTCCGTGGACACGCAAAATGTTTGCTGATTGGCTGGGGTGAGGTGTGAGGTGCGTCACATTGTTTCGATGTGCCCGCCATCTTGGATACACCGACAGCGTGGTGGTGAACAGAGGAAAAATGCAATTTCGGGGAGTGTGTTGGTGTGTAGGAGTGCTTGGGGAGGGTGGGTGAGTAAGTGATCGGTCAAATGCTGTATTTGTTTGGGTGGCAGGTGCCCCTGATGTGTTTGCGATGTTTGTGGTCACCGCGGCTGTCCGCGGACATACTAAATGCTGGGAAGACTACTAGTTATTTTACTTTAGTATGATGTTGGTTTTGGGTTGTTAGTAGAGCATTGATTGTAGTTAATATCCTCTATAAGCAGCCCACATACCACAGTCAAAATGTTTGGGTGTGTTATGCTGCGGTGGTTGTGGCCAGGGCCTAGAGTCACAGCATAACACACCCATAGAAGCAAACACCCATCAAATATCCACAATCCACAAGTTTGTGTGCTGTTTCATTTGTAGAGTTTGTATGTGAAGTTTTGGCTAGGCTATGCAGTTAAGATTGTAGAGTTTGTAACAAGCACTGCGGCATAAGATACCCATTGAAGTAAACACTTTGTATGGTGGTGTATGAATGTTTGCTTGAATGGGTGTGTTATGCAGCAGTGTTTGTGAGTCCATTTATTGTATACTTACTGGTTGACTTTTTTGTGGTTGTATGCAGTTTTTTCATGACATGGGTAATTGGACCAGACATTCTTTTTCGATCTCGCTGATAAAAGAAAAGATCATATGTTAGTGTAGATAGTTCATAATGAGTTATTGCATTGCATAATAGACATTTCTGTTTTTTCAACCCTCATATTTAGTACTTTAGAAGTACTATATTTCAAACCAGTGTACTGCGCAGTTTGCTCAGTTTCTTTCTGTGTTTGTTTTTTAAATGATTGGGTCGGTGGAAAAAAAAATTCCATGCTGTATTAAAAAAAAAAAAAAAAACTTCTATGTTGTGGTGCAATATATTTCTTTCATTGTTTTAGTGTTTATATTCTGTTTCTTGCTAATCTTCTATCTGTTGGCTTGTTGCAGATTTTTGGGGCAGTTAGATACCTGTTGGCGTATTCTAATTGTTTATTTCTACTTTTATGCTATTCATCTATCTGTTGGGTTGTTGCAGATTTTTTGGGGCAGTTAGATACATGTTGGCATGTTGTAACTGTATATTTCTTGTTTGATTTTAGTGGAATTTATTTATCTGTTTGCTTGTCGCAGAATCTTGGGGCAGTTAGATACATGTTGGCGTATTCTAATTGTGCATAATTTTGAAGTTTAAGTTTTGCTTATGTTCATACACAGATTATGTATTACATTTTGGTTTTAAGAATATTAAGTAAGCGTTCACAAGATTTGCTGGTAATCTCTGTTTTACAGTAATGGTAGTATCATTACATTTGAACCATCCACAATTCTTTTTTATATACGCAGTGTAGTGACCTGCATTGGTTGTGGCTCCTGCATGGTAGATTATACCTATTATTGTGAAGCTTTTCTTACCAAGTCATACTTGACCATGCGTGAATCCACTCAGTTTACAGTTGTTTTTGGTACCATCTGCATTGTAACGTAAAAGCATTACTATTACGTATTTATTATGTGTCGGTATTTGTAAGGTGGAGCGATTATCTGAATTGCAGGTAGTACATAATCTGCCATGGCTTGCATTTTGTTTTGCATATCAAGTGTACGTAAGCATGATAGTGCTACATAGCTCATGCCTTCTTTAAAGACTGTGCTACCAATATCTAGAAATGCTTTAACTAGGGTAAGACCTTTAGATTTGTGAATGGTAACTGCGTATGCTAGAGTTTGTGAAAATTGTTCTCTGCGTACATACATGTCTTTGAAAAGAAGGAAGCAGGCTGTTGAGCATCCTATCCTTTTAACTTCTGATAGTTTCTGAAAGAGTATATTGACAACTGAATGTTGTTGTCAGGTGGGATGTTTGAAAGCCAACAATTGTACCAAGTGCTCCATTAACTAGTCCTTGCTCCACGTCAAGGTTACATTTAAGTATTACTCTACAGTTTAAAGATAATTTGAATTTTTCTCCAAACCAGCTGTGTTGGAGATAGAGTTTTATAAGGTATTTAGTATTGTTGTGGCTTGTTGACACAGGGGTAGTGTCATAGCATGTACGTCCAGTTTATCTGTGGAGCAAATTACAATTATTGGTTTCATTTCTTTTTTCAACATTGTTTCATTGAATTTTGAACAGCTTGCAAGAGTTGGCATCAAGGATATACAATTGACATTTCTGTGTGCCAATTGTTCCATGACATCAGTAGCACATGAGTTATGGCTATAGAGTGCATGGATGTGCCTGGTTTTTAATATTGATTGTGCTTGTTAAGATTGTATACCAACTCTAATACTTTTTAAAATGTTTGTGTATGTGAGGTCTGCAGACTGGCTCATGTTTTCCGTTAATTCTCTGTATTGGAAATGTTCCCAAAGGTTGACATTTCCAATGCTGCCAAGAGATTTACGGTACAGTTTGTGCCCTAAGTTTTTAAAAATAGGTTCACCTTTCACTGGTGTCAATTGAAGAAGATCTCCAAAAACAATAATGTGTTTTCCTCCAAAGAGCTCTTCGTAGTCTGTTTTGAGTACCTCTTGTAATCTGAGGTGAATCAAAGCCAACATTAGGTTGGAGACCATGCTCACCTCATCTATTAGTAGCATTTTCATTTTGTTTCAAAACTCTGTGTAGTTCCATTGCAGCTTCTGTAGAAAGTTTGTTGTTTTGGTGTTCTACTGGAAGGAGTAGTAATCGGTGAAAAGTGACACTGCCTATGTTGTAGGCAGCTAAACCTGTGGGGGCAGTTACAACAGCTGACAGTTTGTTGTTTGTCAATTGTTGGAGGAACTTGCTGATGATTTTGATTAAGAATGTTTTGCCTGAACCAGCTTGACAACTCACGTATAGCAGTATAGGTTTGTATTCTTGGCAGGTACAGTTTTTACTTTCATGTTGCACACCATGTTTAAAAATTCTACGCTGGTCATTATTCAGTTGTGATTTCAGTACAGGAAAGTCTTCTGTAGCTTGTTCATACTGACACATGGTGTTTTCTACTTCTGTCATGGCTAATTCCGCCTCATTTGCTATTAGTGGCTGTCCAAGTGGTTCTTGGCTTCCTGTTACAGAAGGTTGAGTACTGTCAGGAGTGCCCACTTCTAGTTGGGCCTGGAGTTTGTTTGTGCCCTCCCTGACTTATATGTGTAAAAATGAATAAAACAGACACTCCCCGGACAGGGAATAAGGCACAAAAGAGCAGGTTGCAAGAGTTCAAGGAAATATTTATCTAGATCTCTGAGAGCGCTCTGACCATATCAAGGTTACAGCACATTTATATAGGCACTTTGGCATATCTAACATATGATGCTACGTCGGACCCGGATTGGTCAGCCAGGGTGGTGTCTTAGGTGTGGGCATCATCTCTTCCTCCGGGTTGGTTGCTTGGTTGGCGGGAGGATTGACGTCAGACATCTGTGATCCGGATGGTTGAAGGTCAGGTCACTGTGAAACACGGTGGTCACTATCTAAACTAAGAAAATACATTCTAAATAATGCATGCTCTAAATAATGGTTGATCAAAAGACCCTCAGTAGTTTACCGTGGCACTGTACAAATCACACAGGTATCTATGTCATGCATAACATTTGGGTTATACAGGTCACAGGTTTACGGGTCTTGACCACTATAATACTCTCATTGAACTGTGGGGTTAGTCTCACAAGAATCTCAGGTATGTGGCATTTGTTAGTGTTGGGCACGATATACTGCAGCCGGGTTCTAATGTTAAATGAGGGTCTGTTGGGTGGGCTTCATAGCATGGTCAGCAGTCTGGCACATGAAAGGAATATCTTGCAGGGACACAGGGTTAGAATGGCAATAAGTTTCAACTGGCGAGGGTACGAGGGCAAGGACACTTTTGTGGAGAAGGACGAGCTATGTGCTCGGCTCATGTTGGTTCACATGCAGGACAGTGATCTCAGAGGAAAAGAGATGTGTTACATTTATTTTTTGTTGCAAGCATCTCTGGCTTCAGCGTGAGAATGGAGCTGCAGAGTTTTCCAGTCAGAGTGGGAACGAGGGTGGGGGCCATGTGCTCCGGGCTGCTGCGGCGGGGAAAGGGAGAGAGGCATTTTGTACTATCACAGAGAGGCCTGGTCACCAAGATGGAGTCGAAAGGGGGTACAAAAAATGGATGCCCTGTGTCCGGCTCAGTGGTCCCTTCTACGCTAATGTAACCCAAAGTTAACATTGCATAAGGGCGAGGGGCATACCCTCCACTGGAGGCACTTGGTCCAAGTTTTTGTACTGAGAAGTGATGGTAGAGAGGGGCCCATTGGCCCCTCACTCCCACACATTCCCCCCCTTTCGTTACATCTAAAGTAACAAATACTGTTATTTTTTTTCTTTTCATTCTCCCTTCGGTAGTACTCAGCCTCCGCCACAGCCTCGTCCCACGTGGGGGTGCCTTTTATTGGCATCCAGGCTCTGCATACACTTCGTAAGCTATTTCTCTTCTGGCATATTCGTCTGGTGTACACATTAAGTAAATTCCTCCATCCCCAACTAAATCCACCCATACTTCTTGGTACCATTGCAACTCCCTTGGTTCTTTTAACGTTGTATGATGCAAATTATCAACTATATCCCCATATTGCCTGTAAATTGCTGTCATTCTGTATTGTGGTGTAGTGTACTCCCCTGTTTGCATTTGTGCATCTATCATGGTAGCTACCGTTGTCGGTCGGCCCTTTGTTACCATCATCATAGCTGAGGTTGGCATACTTTTCTCACAACATCGTAGTCCCAGTTGGCACACACAGAAGAACAGGAGCACAAAGACGCTGATGGGGACCAGTATTTTCATTGCCACATTTACCCATGATGGTATCCAACTGAACAAATTGTCGAACCATGTGCTTTCTTCTGTTTCTCCTTCCGTTCTCATTCTCTCCCCTAGATTGTGTAGTGCTGTTATCACATGTGAGAGTGTCCCGTTATCAGCATCTTCAGTTGGCACGAATGTGCAATACGCCCCCCCAATATTTTGGCAAACACCACAGTCCATCGCCGTGATCTAGGACATATCTGTTTTGCATTGCCATTAGGCGCAGTGTGCGCCTAATGGCAATGCAAAGCTCTATTTTTATCACGTTCAACCCTTCTTCAGTGTCGTTAGCCAGTTGGATGAGCTCCCAGTGCACTATCTGCAACCATTTGGCGTTTGTTCGTGCTTGCAGTCCCGGAACAAGGAGTGAGGCAAAAAATGTCTCTGCTGATGAAAAGAGCTTGTATTTCTGCGGGATCTCAGCAAGTACTTTTGATGATTCGGATGAGATGTAATTGGAGGATCTTTTACTTTGTGTCAATCTTTTCTTTAGCTCATATTCTGACAATAGTTCATATGCTGGAGCTTCTGTTGTCACTAGTTGGGACGCTGTCGATGGTTCAGCCGATTGCCCTGCTGCCGATATGCCAGCTGATTGCTCTGCTGCCGATATGACAACCAATTGTCCTGCTGACCCTTGGATATGGCTCTCTGGTATTTCCATCAGGGATGTGTGGAGGGTGGCTAGAGCACAAGTTCCCTTCCATGACGCGGGGAGGTGCAGGTAAGCTTGTTTGCCACAAACCCAGTACATATCCATTAGTGCTGAGGTGCCTTTCTTCATGTCAGGTATTATTACTGTTTTGTTACAATTTCTTGTCTCCCCCATGTTCACTCTTCCTTCCCCATGGAAACACAGTTCATGTTGCACTTTTTTTTGTATTTTGATAGGCTTTTCTAACGCTGTGACCCACGTTAGCTTTGCGACATGTTGCGACCAGATGGGGTCACATGTCTCCTTTATCCATTGGAAAGTGTCATTTGATAGTCTCGAAGTTTTCTGCTTTGCATTCGATAGTTTCTTCGTGCCACTTATTTTCTGCATATCGAGTCCCCTTGATGACAAGAAATGGTTCCTTGAGGCAAATTACTCCTTGGCGTCTGCTTGTGCACGTTCTCTCATTTTCCAGTTTTTTCAATGTGACGGTGTGCGCTTGGAACGTGCTCTTTATTCTGCGTAGAACCAGATGAATTAAACATTGGGCCTCTGACAAGGGTACCTCCTGCAGTACTAACATTTTTGGTGTCCCAGATGCATGCGGGATGAGTGAATAGACGTAGCAGCTTTCATTTGTTACTTGCTTCGCCGTGGCACTCATATCGGAATACCATTTATTTGATTGATCAGGGTGGCGGGGATCTTCTATTTCGTCTAACGCCAGGTCATGATAAATGTTGTATCTTTTCCCTCCCGCCCCCCTTTTTCTCCTCCTCCTCCCTTCCTTGTTATTGTTTTTCACCCTTTTGTAATGTATTGGAAACATTCCAGTCCAGGTTGTATCATTGTTATTCAATATGGCATGTGTATCGTCATCAGTAGCAGCAATGTTGCATGAGGTAGGGTGTATGGTTGTCTGTGAACGAGTACTAGAGTTAGTTAAATCATTTGGCCAATAATAATCTCCATCATATTCGTTATATCCATAAGCATTACCCATATTTATATTCAAACTTAACACTGATACATTTGTTGATCCTACAGTGATGTGTTCTGAAGGTTGCATCACATCTGTATTGTTGATGTTAATCTCATGTGATTCTTTCCATATAGTCTTTATCCCAGTCCATATCAAGTGCGATCATTCTCGTATCAGGTTAGCCCCGTTCCCCCCCTTGTGCATGTCATTAACCATAGATAGAAGGGTATAATACCACGCCATAAAAAACCACATTACTGACATCAAAACTGCAGCGCATTTTAAAACACATTCAACATTACTGAACCTTTTAGCCCTAATGGCGTCCCTATCAATATCTAACATTAATTGGTTCTCCACGATTGTAGTTCGTAGAGCCACTTGTCACCTGGAGGGGCGATATAGATTTGTTAAGTGACCAGAATATATACATATATTTACATTTTTTGTTCAACTTCATGTTTAATCATTATTTCATTTTTGTTCATTTTCTCTATTACACATTTACTTTTGCTATGGAGAGAAGGAGAGGTAAACAGTGATGGAGAAAAGCGTGGAACAATAATCAAAACAAAGGTGAGAGATAGAGGGAGTTGAGGTGTATGGAGAGGATATCGATCAGTCAAAAAGGAAAGAAGGAAAAAATAGAAAAGAAGGAAGTGGGAGATAAGTCGTGCAGAACAAGATACATATCAAAACTTTTATCTCTGCATGTTCTCTTTACTGACAATTTGGTTATCTCTTTTCAACCTCATTTGTGGTACCAGTGGCACCATCTTGCTCCTCCTGGGGGATTGTACTATCGTGTGCCCTCCTCACATCTGATAAGTGCACCCAATACTTCAATCCTTTCACCTTCGCGGCAGTGGGTGTACTATAGATGACCTCGTAAGGGCCATGAAACCTGGGTGAATTCCACCTCCTCACAGACCTGCAGATGTACACGTGTGCTCCTGGCATCAGTGGCCCGCTTGAACTGTCTGTGGCCGGTGTGGTAGTATCAGTCGCCACATTTTCAGTAAAAGGCGGTGCTATTTGTCGCGCTATGCTGCGTACTGCGCGTGTTAACTGGGTCAGGTATTCCTTGAATTCTTCCCCCAGCACTGTGGCAGCCCTGTGCGCATCCAATGCTCTTCTGATCGGGGATACTGGCGTGTGTATTCGCCTCCCAGTTACAATTTCGTGGGGGCTCAGATGGTGGTCTTTACATGGTTGCGTCCTGAGTTGGAACAGTGTTAGGGGCAAGCAATACACCCAGTTCTTCTTCAGTGTGTTACACAACTTAGATAACATACTCTTCAGCAGTCCGTTGATCTTCTCTACCACCCCATTCGCCATCGGATGATAAATTGAGCATTGTTTGTGTTTTACCACCAAGAGTGATGTCACTTCCTTAAAGAGGTCATTCACGAAGTGTGTACCATTGTCTGATCTTATCACATTGCATATTCCCCATCGGGAAAATACTTCCCGAACAAGGAACTTGGCCGCACACTTCGCATCTGGGTGGGGACATGGGCCCGCTTCCACCAATCTTGAAAAGGGGCACACCACCACAATCAAATATCTTGCTCCATTACACCGCTCTCCCATATCAGCATAGTCTATATGGAGCTCTCTAAATGGTCCTGTTGGTCGGGGCAGGGTACCGCGCAGTGTTCTCAATGTCATTCCTGAATTATATGTTTGGCATGTTATGCATTCTACAATGAATTTTGACAGGTGCTCTTGCAAAATGGGGACGAACCAGTGTTCCTGGATGTCTGCGGCAATGTGTTGTTTTGCTACGTGGCTGGGCAAATGCAGCTGTTGGAATGCTATTTCTAGTAACTCTACGGGCATTATACCTTTCCTGTTGTCTCCTGTCTCCAGATGAGATCTGTGGCTGATTGTTTACATCCCCGTTTGCTCCACAATTCTTGCTCCTCCTGTGGTGCTCTTCTTTGTAACTCTATTATCTGCGCTATTGGTGTATTACTGTAGGCTTCTTCTAGTGGGTCTGTGATGGTTGCTTTTACAATGTATTCGAGTGTTGGTGTTACATTGAAATACAAGGCCTCCTTCGCTGCTGGGTCGGCTGCCGCGTTTCCCAATGAGATCGCATCTGTGTTGTTGGTATGGGCTTGACATTTCACCACTGCCACTACCGATGGTACTGCTAATGCATCTATTAACTCATTCAACAATGTCACATGCTGTACTGGAGAACCGTCTGCCCTCCTGAATCCCCATCTTCGCCACCGTGACAACCCTGAGTGAACTGTGGTAGTTGCATATGCTGAGTCTGAGTATATTGTCACCACACATCCCTTGGCTGTGTGCAGTGCTTCGATCAGGGCAGTTAGTTCAGCTGCCTGTGCTGAGTAATGGGATGGGAGGCACTTTTGCACAATCGTCTCATAGTCATCTTCCTCCATGCGCACTACCGCCATTCCAATGTGTTTTACCCCTGTTTCGGGGTTTATTGATGCTGACCCGTCTATGAAATATATTTCTCCCTCCTTCAGGGCATTTTAACTCGCTTTTGGGATGTCATCACCTTCCCCCTCATACGTGGCGCAATCATGTTCCTGTATGTCCTCTGTCGTACATGGCTCTGTGATGAATGTTGCTGGGTCTACTGTTTTGCACCTCACAACGTGTACGTTGGGGCTTGAAATTATTATTTCATATGCTGTTGCTCTCTGTGTCGTTAGTGTTGATTTTGATTGCTCAAGGGTGGTGAATAGGAAATGCTCCGCATATAGCGTTACTGAACATCCCATGACAATGATGGCACTCTTTTCAATCGCGAAGGCTGCAGCTGCAGCTGCAAGAGCCTGTTCGTACGCGAAATGGCCTTGCATTACTGGGTCTAGTGTCCCACTGTAATAAGCCAATGGTTTGTGACCTAAAGATGTTTTTTGTGTCAGTACTGCTGTCATCAGTGTTCCATTACACTGTGAAAACAAGAAAAAGTCGCTCTCATAATCTGTGTTTGCGAGGACTGGGGCATCGGCAATGAGGTCTTTTAATTTAAAATACTGTGTCATCATTTCATGCGTTCATTTTACTGCAGCTCTATTTTCCTGTGCTTCTTTTAATGCTTGTAGTAAGGGACGTGTGTATGCCGCGTAATCAAGGATCCATGCTCGGCAATAGTTACAAATGCCAAGGAACTTTGGCATGTCTTTCACAGTTTCTGGGATTATTAAGTTGCATATGGCAGCTGCTCTGTCTGGGAGTATTCGCTTCCCATCTTTTGATATCAGCTGTCCGAGGTATACAACCTCTGCAAGGCAGTATTGCAATTTTCCTTTGTCCACCTTGTACCCCTTGGTAGCTAGTACATTCAGTAGTGCTATCGACTCTTCTCTGCACTTTTCTTCTGTATGGCTGCAGACGAGTAAATCGTCTATGTATTGGATGATGGTACTCTCTACATCTATGTTTCCAATGTCTTCACGTAACACCCTGTTAAAAATGCTGGGGCTTTCGCAATACCCTTGTAGGAGTCTGCATTGTTCATACCTGTTGTTCCCTAATGTGAACGCTATCAGGTATTGGGATCCTGGGTTGAGTGGTATGGAGAAGAAAGCATTCTTCAAATCAATTACAGTAAAACATGTTGATTCTTTTGGTACGCTGCACAATATTGATGCCGTGTTAGGCACTAATGGGAACTCTTTTTGAATGACGTCATTGAGTGGGCGGAGATCCTGGATCATCCTCCACGCCCCTCCTTTTGCTTTTTTGATCGGGAAAATTGCTGTATTACATGGGGAGTTTGATGGTACTATGATGCCTTGTTTTAAGAGTGCATTTATGGTTTCCCTAATTCCCTCCTCTGCTTCTCTCGATATGGGATATTGCTTTACTCTCGGCGGTATTGCACCTCGCTTGAGTTTTCTTTTTATTGGTGTCACCTCATGCAGTAACCCTACATCGTGGGGCCCTGTGGTCCAAATTTCAGGTGCTACCTTTGCCATGTCTTCCTCAAATAGCCATGAGTGGGTTGTGTACCTCTCTGTACTGGATCACAATATCACATGGTATACTTATTTCCATATTATTTCTCCGTCATTTTCACCATCAGTGAATAATTCCTCTTCTGTTATGTCTCGTAGCATTATATTTGGGTCTATGCCTAACACAGTTCTCCACTCACACCCATGCGCGTCCAGTCCTATGACCACAATACGTCTGCTGGAGACCTGAACTGCCTCGATGTCTATGGACATTATCGTGCCCGGCACAACATCTGTTTGTACAATTGGGCGGAATATGAAATCTGATGGTGTTCTCCATTCTTTTCTCGTTATCTCTGGCACCGCTCATGCTAATACCTTGATGCCATAAATAAACATGCTTATATCAATGGGTATTCATCGCACCACAACTTCGTTCATCACTGTGCTGATCATCAACATAGCTCATACTGGGCACACTCCCGGGGTTGAACATACTATTCCTCGTTCTGTAAACGAGATGGTCATATTTAGTTTACTTAACAAATCTCTCCCCAGCAAATTAATTGGCGCGTCTTCGTGGTACAGCAAGGGTGCGCGCATGGTTTTTCCCCCCACCGTTATATCAACATTTTAGTGTAAGGAACTTTTAAAATAGCCCCAGAGAACCCCTGCGTCTCTAAATTCTTTCCTGACAGCGGAAACCGCCCTTCCATAAGACATGACTTCTCCGCTCCTGAGTCTACCGTAAAGATAAACTGCTTATTTCCTATCTCTGCCCCCACTAGTGGTTCCTCTTCTGCACGTAGGGTGGTAGATAGGACTGGACATGAAAGTGTTCCCTGTGGGCTGTCCTAATCTGAATGTCTTTCTTGCCCTGGCACTGAAAAGACATTGTCTCCAACCACAGTCACACCACGGTATGGAGCAGGCACACCGTTTGCGGCTGTTGCAAAACAATTATTGTTTGTGTTTCCTGCTGCGTTTTGTCTTGCTATAGGTTGTGGCGGTGGTTGCTGTCCTTGCTGCATCTGAGGTACATTATAGCACTTGTCCTGCTGTCTCCCTCCTCCCATCGGTAGTCCATAGGGGCTACCTCGGTGTGGGCACCCCCATCCTTGTTCGTTCTCCATGGGCTGCTGCCCCTGGACATACCCTGAAGGCCGCATTCTACAATCTCTGGAATAGTGTCCCCATCTCCCACAGTTCCAGCATGACCCTTGTGGTCCGCCTCTCAGTCCTTAACCACCAAATCCTCTATTCCCCATGCCTCCAAACCCCCCTCTCTAGCCAAGGTACCCACCTTTTCCTCTTGCTGGTCTTTCTTGCCACTGTTGTCCGTCATATTGCTCTTCTCCGTTCCACGGTCCTTGTCCTCCTATTGCCCGCAGTGCCGCTATTGTTACTGGTCTGTTTCCCACTTCTTCATCCCCCTCGTTTTCTCTATCTGTGGCTACGCTGGCATTGATGGTGGCGACCTTCACTAATTTGTTCTGTACCAGCTTCGCCTCATCTGCCAGCCTTTTTTGTGCTATCTCTTTTTCCCTCTCTTTGATCCTCCTGCAGTGGTGCACAATTATGCCCTGTATTTCAGGCCAGCCCTTGGCTTGTATCCCAGCTATTTTGTCCAATGCCCTCTGTACCTCCTTTGGGAGCCCCTTTTTGATGATAAAATAGAACAAGGCAGTGGTCTGGTTCCACGCCGTGCCAGTTTCGCTTCTCCATAAATCCTGCACCCACAGTATGAATTGCATAGGATCCTCGTTCTCCTCCATTGTGCACTGCATCACTAAATGTATATCTGGAATATCTGGAAATGTGCGCATCAATGAATCCCATACTTGTGCTCGAACGTTGTTGAACGCCGGGCCATCGTGGCGTTCACAACTCATCGTTACCCCGGGGAATCTGGCCTTTTCCCACACTGCATCTGTTTGATCTCCAATTGCTGACACTAATAAACTTTTCACATCCCCTATCGCTAGCGGCACTCCTGCCCTGTTTTTCTCAAAGGCGTGTATCCATTTCCCAGCCCCTCCCGATAGTGGGGAGAGGACCTTCAGTATGTTGTTTTTATCCATTTGAGCCCATGGAATGTAGTGTGGCCTACCTGCTCCTTTATGTATCAATGGCATTTGTAATGTGTATTTCTTTCCTACCTTACTTACTGCGCCTTTCTTTATTTTACTTACCATCATGTTTCCCCCTCGCTGTCTTAGTCTACCCTGCCATAGTGGTGGCGATGGTGTATCTGGGTAACGGTGGTTTGGTAGTTGGGACCCGGCCTCGGCAGCTGCCTCTTCATATTCGTCTAAGTCACTCCATATCTTCTATTTCTGATTCTTGCTCATTGTTTCCTTCACATCCTTCCCCTCTCTCACTTTCTGGGGTGGGTCGGCGTATAATCCTCACAGGTTTGTCATTTAGATGAAGCAGGAACTCCCCTGACTGCCATTCTTTCTCTCGCCCTTGTGGTATGCGTGTTCCTTGTGATGATACTGACCGCGCTGACCGCGCTGGTTCTGAGATTGCTTGCGCCACTTCCCCTGCTGTGTTCAATATTGGCACTTCTCCTCCCCCTGTCAGCATTTGGCCTCTATCACACAATGCTCTTTGCCACGTTATTTCCATCTGTGCATGCAGCAGCTGGCGGTCTAATTCTCCAGTTAAGTGTGCCAAATTCATTGGCGGTGCACTTGTCGGACCATACAAACCTCCTTTTTCATAGGGCGGCAGTGCCATGGCGACTACTCCGGTTTAGGGAGCGGGGGTGGGACATGCTGGTATGTACAGGGGCTCGCTTTATCCTACTGCTGGCCTTGACATTAAAGGATATATTTTTGTTGTATCGCCTTCAGCTGTAGTTGTTGTGCACTCGCTCTTTGGCGTTCCGCTTACCTCTTCCTATTTTTTCTGGGTTTCGTTCGTTCTTTCTTTACCTACCTCTGCTGTAGGCGTACCTTCTTCAAACATTCGCCACAGGTCTAGTACTTCTCTTCTATTCTGTAGTTGTTTCCACTTATACCTTGCTAACCAGTGTGTGGGCACTAAATCTTACACCCTTTTATCGAATGACCCACCTTCTGGCCAAATTGGCGTCACACTGTCTCCTTTTATCTCCGTCAACCACTGATCGTGGTATTTTTGTATCTTCTCACTGTATAACGGAAGGTGCTGACAAATATGTGCTAGTGGTGTTATTCCCCCCATGACGATATTTTTTCTTCTTCCCCTTTGTCCGTACTCGCCCTTCAACCTCTCTTTCCCTTTAACTTCTTCTTCACTAGTCTTTCTTTCCTTCTAGCTGGACAATATACCCCAAATCTTCTCAATTACTTGTAGTTTGTGTTGCACATATATGCATATATATATACATATATATATATATTCAGTGAAAAAACTTTGTTAAAGGGACGTTATGGTTAAGTTGCGCTACTAAAAACCTATGAAATTCAGTGAAAAAACTTTGTTAAAGAGACGTTATGGTTAAGTTGCGCTACTAAAAACCTATGAAATTCAGTGAAAAAACGTTGTCAAAGGGACGTTATGGTTCCAAGTAAAACCGAAAAATCTTTGAAATTTGCCAGTTATGGTAAGCTAATCAACCATAACTCCCGCCACCACCGTGCACTGCTAAGACTAACACCCAGGACATCAAAGATGACATCACAAATGTCATTGATGACATCACTGATGACATCACATGTGTATGTACTTTTAATGAAATATGTGTACAAGGGATTCTTATTATAATGTTGCAAAACAAGTGTCAAGGATCATTGCAATAAATATCATACCCTAATTAGTGCATTGAACGATGCATTGATATAAATAGCATTCTATTATGGGGTTCTATCTAGTATACTAAGCTACTCATACAGAAACATAACATTGTGTGCAGCGTACAAGATGAAGGTATAATATTCGTAATGTTAATATGTTGAATAATGATATGATAATTGTTTTCTTAATAGATTTTTGTGTACTGTGAAATATGTAATAAGTAGCTAATAAAACACATAAACACAGTAATCCTGAGTTTCTACATACCTTTTGAAACTTTTCAAATTTTATTTTGTGTTCGATCTGTCCGCGGACAACGTGCATGTCCGCGAACCACGCACATGCACCCCTATAAAAGACCACGCCCTAGAGCTTATTCTCATTGTGTTTCTGGCTATTCTTCAGAGCACAGCAACTTGCTGATTACACCATCGAGATGGCATCCCTGGCTGCAGAACTGCCACCTGATGCTGCACCTGCTTCAGCAGCACCCCCACCCCCTCCACCACCTCCCCAAGGGCCTGAAGAGGGGAACAGGAGTGAGGATGCAGAGGAGGAAGAAGAGGATGATGAGAATGAGGTAGAGGAAAACCCTACTACCCGCACTAGGCGTGAGTCTTGGGTGTGGCGGTTATTTACCATTCATGGTAATGAACCTAAGGCTCGTGCGAACCGTGTTACCTGCAATGAGTGCAAAATGATACTCAGTCGTGGGAAGCACGGTAAGTACATCTTTGGGACCAGTACTATGAAGCGACACCTGAGGTCATTTCACTCTGGCACTATTCGCAGGGTTGTACCTTGCAAAGAACGTAGCAGGTTGATTTCCTCTACTTCGTCCTCTGTTTCTGATCCTGTCACCACAAGGACCACCTCTGTGGGACACCGTCTTCCTCAAGCTGCCTCACAGGCCATACAGAATGCTGATGACCCTTACCTTTCGAGGGTCACAGTTGTATGTATGTACTGGGACACAGTACTCTGCAGGGGGGAGCGTCTTCGTAGTGCTTTTGAGACTATCGTCTCAGAGCACGAGAAGATCTGCTCACTACCCAAATAAAACCCACTCTACATCTTCCTCTCTCAGCTTGCCCTTTCTTATCCCTGTGGTTGGTGTCCTTCCTTTCCCCTCCTCTCCTAGTGTGTCGTGTATAAAAAAACCCAAAAAATACAAAATATCAAAAATCAAAAAAAATAAGGCTCTTTTCAGAGCCGCCTTTCACAGTTAAGGAATAGAAGTGAAAATAAATGAAGCAGGGCCCTTTGTGTTTTTTAGAAGTCCGTGGACAGTTCCCGAACATTTAAAAAATTGGGTTGCTACCCCATCACAAACATTGCAATTTTCTCTGGGAAGAGGTGTTGGCTCTGAAAAGAGCCTTTGGGTGGTGTTTGTAAGTCAACAATTATAAATGCTTAACACCTACTTCAAAATGGTTATTGTATTTCCAAAAAAGGTCGCAATGCATTTTGTACATTTCTCAGAAAAATCTGATTGCCAGCATAAGTAAGATGGACTCCATCTCTGGGAAAAATGTATGTACTACGAAACATAATATTTTCATTGTGATAAGAGGATATGCCAAAATCTCTTAGAAAGGCACAAACAGCCTTAGTAACATTGTGCCATGCTTTTTCCATTTGTGGACCAAATGAAGAAGAACGAAGCCACATTTGTCTCTGCGCAATCCGTGAAAATATCACTTGAGAATTAGGAAACATGTCCATAACCTTCCCAAGTCCTTCTTTCATAGCAAATTGCAAAGAAATTCCAGTCACATGTCCTAAACTGTTCCCTCCACAATGAATTACAATTATGTCTGGATGTTGCTCTGTCTCCAAAGTAGCACAGAGAGGTAGCAAGTCCAACCACTACATTCCACGTACTCCATGCCAGTGTACTTCCACATGTGGGAATCCAAGATCTACAGCTACTCCACAGCTTTCTGCATGTACCTTCAACCAATGTATCCACGAATCTCCCAAAATCCAAACAATCTGTTTTCTGAAACACACAGCCATAGCTATCTTTTGTTATCTCAGCAAAAAGAGTATCTGAGAAACTCTCTCCTGGCACAACACACCCACTAAACTTTCCTGACCAATCCCTTTCAGTGCTTATTCTCATTTGCATGACTTCTGAACCCAAAAATCCCCGGATGTAACTCCTGATGTCCGCGAACTACCGCCATGTTCGCTGACATATTGTAACATGAACAGCCCTTCTACCATTTCCACTTTACTCTCTCTGCCATTCCCTCATTGGATGTAGCTATAAAATCACATGACCATGCACCAATCACATTCAAGACCTCTAGATCTAACTGCATCATCATAGATCAGCACTGCAAATGTACTGTGAATCTCTCTGAGTACAAGTGTCATATCATTGGCAAGCACCATCTACCAGAAATACTGTACAAGTCTCCAAGATTTCTACTTGCAGCTCCATGCATATCCATATGCATGAACACAAACTTCAGGTATGCATATTTCCTGTACAGTAGATAAACACATTTTCAAAAAGACTTTTAGCTTGTGTAATCTGTAAAATGAATTTACTGTATTTTTTTCAATATCCTGAAATCAACTATCACTTATAAACCTTCTACTATTTACTTTCTTTATACACACACACTCAAATCATGTTAAACTAACATTTATTTTTTAAATGAAATATATAGACTACATATATTCAAACAAAATTGCATGCAAGCACAATCTATGTTTAAATCTTTAAAAAAATACTTATACAATTTCATATTTTTTTGTTTTTATTTATCTATTTACTTAATTACTTTAATTTAGACATGACATTGAGGCGCTATTACCTAGAACAGCTTACTTACAGAAATAGTAGTATTCACTGGTATATTATAAATTTCACAAGACTTAGTAAAGATATTTTTTTAGCTACAGTTAATCATTCAATACAATTTGTTCATTAAGAACATATCATATGTACTGAACTGATGCAATTTATCTTATGTAAGTAAATTAGTTTAATGATTTTAAAGAAGGCACTGAGGATTTCAATTAAAAAAATCAATATCTAAATTAAAAACAGCGCTATATACAACCAAAGTTACTAATTTGAAGCTTTTACAATTGCAGTGAAGACCAGTCTACTGAAAAGAAGCAGCCGAATTCGAAGAACAAAGAAGAACTAAGAAATTACCTGTTAATTTAAGAAAAAAAGTAAGTAGAATATCACCATAATATTTGTATTATTAATCAAACATACTATAACATTAATACAAGCTATTTTGGTGCCTAGAAATAGAGATTGTGTACCATTTTGTCCAAAAATCTCCATGTCTTAAACAGCGATTTACAGCCAGAATGGCCCACAAATTCCTATTTTTGGACACACAAATTACCCAACTGAACCGCTACAATTTTCACATTATAGAAAAAACAACTGTTTTAATTGTATACATTAGATTTACTATTTGTACTTTTCCACACCACTAGCTTACTTTTTTTTTGTCATCTGAACCCCAGTTTAGTAATACATAAATTCAAGAATACCTATCCCTACTAGTTGTAGTTCCCAATGCACAATCACACAACATTACATACATCTTTATCATCTTACTCAAACACTCATGCACACAGCACACATACATTCCAGAACACCCCAACCCATATCTTGTTTATTTCTTTCAACAGACCCTAAAGAATGCCTACCAAAAGTCAAGTCCGTAGAAATCAACGCAAAAGTAGAGCAAATGAAAATAAAAAAGTGTCCAACATAAGCATCCATCTCTAGCAGAATGTGTAAAAAAAAGTTGAAACAAAACAGCTAATACAGTCATTTAGTGAAACACAAGAAGTTTCAAGTACAAAAACTTTGCCTCCTCTATTAAAATGTAAAACAAACCAAAAAACAATTAACAGAAAATCAGCTATCACTACAGATAAAACTACTTCTTAAGTTATTTATTTTACTGTTAAACAAAATTAAACCACTAACAAAACTAATAACTAAATTACAAAAAAGACTTCTCAATAAGCGAAATGTCAACAGAAAGAACTTCTTAAGTATCTGCGGAGGTGAATGGAATCACACTACGAGCACAGAACCATATTTTAATGAAGATGCGTACAAACAAAAGCAAACAAATACAATTGCCATACATAGCAGTGGTCGAGGTTATGAAAAAGTGAATAATACCATAATGGAACAAGAAGTACTCCTTACAAAAATATGCCCTGAAAACTTAGAGTTACCCCTCCATTCAACTCAATCAGAACGTCTAGTGTACAATGGCCAGGCACGTCAATGTGTAACATTCCCAAACAATGTTTCAAATCTTTACGCCAATTCCTCAATAAATATGTAAAAAGCAAAGACAAAATCAAAATTAAATTATTGCAAAATTTGGATACATGTCCAGTGCGCAAGTACCAGGACTACACGGACATTCATTGGCCTGCATTACAGGACTTACTTGTAAAACCACTTTCCATGATATCAAAAGGATATCAACACATCATTCAACTATAAGAAATCTAGTCTATAAACTGTATTATGCTAAAAGTCATGCTTTAGCACTAGCAAAGTTAAATAACATCCTTCTACATGGTACAGCAAAAGACCTACTTGAAGAAATTCACTATATCCAGAAAAAATATTTTGGAAGTGAAAGCCATTTACAGAATGAAATAGCTTTAAACCAATTAAGCAACAATTCTACACATGGCAACTTTTTGCTAAACACATACAAAAAAGAAATACTAAAATTTAAAAGTACATCAGCTGAAGTACCAAACCATGTATTTGTGTGTTGCCGTAGAACTTTTTATAAAAGTAACACAAAAACTGTAGACCTATCATACAAAATAGAAGACAATGAAGATTCTAAATGGTGTGAATTAGCTCTCTACCTTGTAGCAGAAAACAAATACGAAATAAGTGACCCCTTAATACTTTGCAGTTACTGCACTACAAAACTTGACAACAACCAAACTCCTTCACGTGCTATCACAAATAATTTGGAATTATACCCAGTACCAAAACCCCTACAACAACTTAATTTATATGAGAGCATCATAATTCAAACAGTACACCCATTTCAAGCAATAATACGCCTTCAACCAAAAACAGCAAAATTACCTCCTTCTGAATTGGTAAAAGGCATTTGTGGAAAAGTAGTTTATTTACCATTAGATCTAAAAGAACATGTCCATACTCTAGGAGTGCAACGTCCAATGCAGCAATCTTTAATTATCTTAGTAAATGGAGTACCTACAAAAGACAAAAAAATATGGCAACAGCTGGTAGATTTATATAAAGTTAGACAAGCCTTCCAATATCTTAAAGAGAATAATTAATATTACAAAGAAATTAATATTGAAGAAAACTTGAAAGATACAACTGAAATAATTCAAGAAACACAAGAAGCTGGTCAATTTGAGCTACTAGATCATGCTACAATATCAAATACTTTAGACCATTATACAATTCATCCTTTGCACTGTAATGACACCGTAGAAGATGCACTGGAAACTTACCAAATGCGTCAAACAAAAGGATTGCCAATCAGGATATGGGAAAAAAGTATAGAAGCACGTGCTTTTCCTCTACTCTTTCTTACTGGCAAAGGAGGAAGGTATGATGATAGACCTATTCAAATATCACCTTCAGAATACCGCTCATTACGGATGTATTCTGAAGATCCCAGATTTAAACAAAATGTGGAATACATATTCCACCTACTCTTTGAAAGTGAACTAGCAACTTTATGTTACGGAGTTGCACACATATTAAAATCAGGATCACACTTTCAAAATATGACAGCTACACAATTATTAGAAAAAGTGCAACAAAAGGATGAGGTTTTACAATCAAATATTACAAATCTATTAGCAAATATGCGTGGTACTAAAGAGTACTGGTTTCGACGTCATGGAGATGTACATTGTATGATCAGAAACCTTGGCCCACGCACTTGGTTTGTTACATTAAGTTGTGCAGAATATGCATGGGAAGATTTACATGATTTCCTACGCATATCAAATAAAAACAAAACAAACACAGATATACTAACACCTGGAGAACTTTGTTCTTTGGATCCTGTTAATGTTTCAAGATATTTTCACCATCGCTTCATTGCTATGCTACATTTTATTTGTAATAAAACTGTTCCTCAACTTGGAGAAGTGCAACACTTCTTTTGGAGAAAAGAATACCAAGCCAGAGGAGCACCACATATCCACATGCTTTTATGGATTAAAGATGCTCCTAAATTTGGTCAAGACAGTGCTGCCACTGTTTTACAGTTTATTGAAAAATATGTCACTTGTGAAATTCCATCAGAAGCCACAAATAGTGATCTTCATGCACAAATTTTACAATTTCAAAGACACAAATGTGGAAAATATTGTCGTCGCAAATACAAAAACAAAGGGAAATACTACACCAAATGCCTATTTGGTTTCCCTAGACCAGTTACAAATGCAGGTCAAGTGAACAACCTCATGTCTTCAGTTAGACATAGTGTTAAAGGTAAGTCACCTAAAAATACATATTACATAAAAAGAAAAGAAGAAGAAAAATATATCAATGATTATAATGCAATCATTGCCCACTTATGGAATGCAAACATAGATGTGCAGTACATTGCAGACAATTCTACTGCAGTTGCACGATATGTCACAGCATACTTAACTAAAGCAGAAAAGACAGAGCTCCAAGACCTCTGGAATGACCTGTCATCAGATAAAACAGTATCTCAGAAATTATACAGCTTGGGCATAAAAATGCTCACCGATAGAGAATGTGGATCATATGAAGCAGCTGATCATTTAACTGGTACTGCATTGTATGGTAAATCTGAAAATATAGTATGGCTAAGTCTTGGTCCAGCTAAATCTAGAAAAAGAGTTCTAAAATCATATGAAGATATAGAAACAATAGCCAAACATGATCCCAACAGCCAAGACATTTTAAAAAACAATTTATTGGACACATACTACCCAAACAGAAGTAATACTTTGGAAAACATGTGTCTATACCACATAGCCCAAAACTACACATACAAAAATAATAAGAAACCTGATGAAAAAAAAGGTAAATATAGAGTAACAAACTGTGAAGGCAGCTTAGTTAAACTCACTAAACCAAATTTAATTAATCATATCAAATTGTCATTAAAGACTCCTCAACATAAAGAAGTATATTACATGTCTCTGCTACAACTCTTCAAACCATGGAGAAAAGAAGAACAATTACTAGATAACTATGACTCATATGAGGATGCTTTCAAAGCAAATGAAAGCACTATAACTGATGTAAACTTTACACAGTACAAAACAATGTTGCACAATGAACAGCAACACGAAGAAGAACTCCAAGCCCAACTAGATAAGGACACTCCTGACAGTAGTCAACCTTCTGTAACAGGAAGCCAAGAACCACTGGGAGAACCACTAATAATAAATGAGGCAGAATTAGCTATGATAGAAGTAGAAAACACCATGTGTCAGTATGAAGATAAGGAAGACTTAACTATACTACAATCAAAACTAAACAATGAGCAAAGTAGCATTTTTCAAGAAGTAACAAAACAAATTGCACATGGTGTAAAACATGAAAATAAAGAATGTTCCTGCCATAATTATAAACCTATACTACTGTACGTCAGTGGTGAAGCTGGTTCTGGCAAAACATTCCTAATCAAAATCATTAGTAAGTTCCTTCAACAATTGACAAACAACAAACTGTCAGCTGTTGTCACTTCCCCCACAGGTTTAGCTGCCTCCAACATAGGTGGTGTTACATGACACCGATTACTACTATTAACAGTAGAACACCAGAACAAATTAGACTATTACAAACTTTCTGCAGAAGCTGCAATGGAATTACGCAGAGTATTATAGATGAAGTGAGCATGGTCTCCAACCTGATGTTAGCTTTGATTCACCTCAGATTACAAGAAGTACTCAAACAGACTATGAAGAGCTCTTTGCAGGACAACACATTATTGTTTTTGGAGATCTGCTTCAATTAACACCAGTAAAAGGTGAGCCTATTTTTAAAACATTAGGACACAAACTCTGCCGTAAAACTGTTGGCAGCATTGGAAATGTCAACCTTTGGCAACATTTCCAATACAGAGAATTAACAGAAAACATGCAGCAATCTGCAGATCTCACTTATGCCAACATTTTAAAAAGTATCAGACTTGGTATACTTTTTAAAGAAGCAGAAGGAATATTGAAAACCTGGCACATTAATGCACTTCATGGCGCTAATGTATGTGCTACAGATGTTATGGAACAATTAGCCCACAAAAATGTCAATTATATGGCCTTAATGCCAACTCTTGCAAGCTGTTTCAAATTCAATGAAATCATGCTAAGTAAAGAAATGCAACCAATCATGGAAATTAGCGCCACAGACAAACTAGATGCACATGGTATGACACTACCCATGTGTGACCAAGCCACAACAAGACTAAATAGTTTAGAAAAATCAATCTCAAACACAGCAAGTTTAGAAAAGATATTAAAATTGTCCTTAAATTGCAGAGTAATGCTTAAACGTAACCTTGACGTGGACCAAGGACTAGTTAATGGAGCACTGGGTACAGTTGTTGGCTTTCAAACATACCCACGCGACAACAAAATTCAGTTTGTCAATATACTCTTTGACAAACTTTCAGAAGTAAAAAGGATAGGACGCTCAACAGCTAGATTCCTTCTCTTCAAAGATATGTATGTACGCAGAGAACAATTTTCTCTAACTCTTGCATACACAGTCACGATTCATAAATCACAAGGTCTTACCCTAGACAAAGCAATGATAGATATTGGTAACACAATCTTTAAAGAAGGCATGAGCTATGTAGCACTATCACGCTTACATACACTTGACGGTCTATTTCTAATCAACTTTGATGCAAGTAAAATAAACGCTGATATTCCTTGCATTTTAGAATACAATAGACTTCGCTCACTATACACCCCACACCTAAACACATATTCTGTTCCACAAAAAGTAAAACGTTATAAAAGAAAAATAAATCAAACAGAAATGCAACAGGATGTCACTGCAAATCCTCCAAAGAGAGAAAAAGAAACTAATACTTCATCAAGTACCACAAGCAAAAAAGAATCAATTAGGGAAAGTAAACCAAGTACTTCTTTAAAGAAGGAAGACAAACTCCAAAAAAAGCAGTTAGATACAGAACTACCTGGACCATTTAAATTCTCAAATATAGTTGGTGTAAGTTGCTACGCAAATGTAGCAATTAATATTCTATTTCAATTACCACCAATTGTTGACAACATTTACTTACACAGTACAAACCCATTGTGTTTGCAAATGTAAGTACTTCACAGAAATGCAGCAAACAATCCTGACAACATGTATAGTGTTTTTGGAATAAGACAACAATTGGACTACTGTGCTGGAATGGTGAAATTCACTATAAATTCACAGGAAGATCCACAAGAATTTCTAATGTACTTACTACACGTACTGGAAAACAAAAACATACCTATAAATGAAATCTTTCAGATTTCATACATGTGGAAACATACATGCACTCTCTGCAACAATGTGACACAAGAAGAAATCCCCAATGAACGCTTTATATATATATATCAATACCAAATTGTGAATCCATTCCATTTCAGTAACTTGTACAAAATGCAAACCATGGTAGATCATGCTCTACCTGCAATTCAGATAATCGCTCCACGTTAGTAATACAAACACATAGTAAATACATAACACTAATGCTTCTACGTTACAATGCAGATGGTTACCAAAAACAACTGCAAGCTGACTGGATTCACACATGGTCAAATATCACTTGGTAAAAAAACCTTCACAACAATAGGTCTAATCTACCACGCAGGAGCCACAACCAATTCAGGGCACTACACTGCATATATAAAAAAGAAATGTGGATGGTTTGAATGTAATGATAGTACCATTACTCTAAAGCAGAGATTACCAGGAAATCTTACAAACGCTTATTTGATGTTCTTAAAACCAAAACTTGATAACTAAACTGTATTTAAACCCTAAGTAAACTTGTGTTAAAAAATATAAACTGTTAGAATACTCCAAAAGCTATCTAACTGCTCGAATATTCTACAACAACTAATCAGATAAATGGATACCACTAAATTAGACCATAAAATATACAGTTAGAATACGCCAATTGGTATCTAACTGTCCAAAATTTAACAATATCCAAGTAGATAAATCAATACCACTAAAATATATCAAAAAAATAGACAGTTAGAATACGCCAATTGGTATCTAACTGCTCCTAAATTTTATAATAGCAAAACAAATAAATAATATGTTACTACTCCAAAAAAATACAACAAGCCAAAGTATTAAGCATTAGCCAGAAACAACAAGTGAACACTGAAAACAAACAAACAAATAAACTGTAGCATAACAGAAAAAGTTTTTTTTTTAATCCAACATGGATTTTTTTTTCTCCCACAGACCCAATGATTTTAGCAACAAATACAGAAACTGAGCAAATTGCATAGTACTCTGATTTGTAATCTACTAAATATGAGGGTCCAAAAAAAAAAGTATATTGATTATTTTTTATTTTTTATTTTTTTTACTTGGTTTAATTGTATAAAACAATTTTTACAAGGTTTTAGATTCTTAAGGTCAGAAGAAGAAAAGGAGAAAAAGGAGAAACCTTGGTGATAAAAGGATAGCACAGTCAAAAGAGGAGACAAAGAGCAGCAGAAGAAGAGGAGGAGGATAAAAGCGAGGAGGACAACAAAAATCTTGGTTGTTCCCTCTAACCTCCCGTAAGTGTAATAGAGAGAAAATTTCGAGCCATGATTTCCATTTGCTTTCCCCTCCTTATTGGGTTATTAGACCAATAGCACGAAAAAAGCCCACCACTGCTATAACCCAGGACGTCTTTTCTCCGCTGATTAAGCGACACCACCATTCTTCTTCATCGTAGAACTGCAAATTTCTGAATAGAGGATCGAGGTGTAGTGTGCGTGCAGCCTGCACATCCCGGCAATTCATTAACAGGTGTTTAATAGTTTCCTCCTCGTCCCCATTTTCGCAGAATCTGCACCCTGTTTCTTCCGACTTATTCCATCTTGACAGAACTTCCTTTGTATGAATGATATTCAATCGAATTCTCAGGAAGGACTCTCGTATTTTCTTATCAGGACATTTCGACAGGTACTGTTTTGTAGAATTGACTTTCTGCCAGCTTAAAGGTAGGTCGAATATCAACTTCGAGGTCGATGCCTTCTCCAATGTGTCAATCCAGTCTTGTTCCATAATGCGCACTTTCACCTTTACCGGATTGTTAATGAGTTCGTCACTAGAACTACTCGCCCAGTCTAGGAGAGTTGTCATTCTTAGTGACCAGTCCGACAGCATTTTACACGACCCTGATATTATTTCCTGATGTATTTCCTTTAGTATCAGCGGCGGAGAGGGTAGTAGCGTTTTTCGATAAAGCATGATTTCATTACGAGCCACAATGGAGCTCAGCGATTGAAGCGACAGCTCTCTCCTTATTAATACAATTGGAAGCGACTGTGGCAGATTGAGCAGTTTTTTCCAAAAAAGTCCCTCCACTTTTTCCCAGAAGTTCGATGGTAAATTGGGTAAGGCTTCAACTCCATAAGTCAGGGTGGGGACTACCTTCGCTCTGTAGAAGGTCAGGACTGGCTCTAATGTGAAACGGCCAAATTTGGTCGCTATTGCTCTTGCCTGGGTTATGAGTAGGCGAGTTTTAGTCATTATGTAGTCTTGCATTGGGACTTCTTTTAAGCTTTTGTTTAAGATAATCCCAAGGTACTTGAAGTTGGTCACTTTTTCCAGCTGTTTGTTGTCCACTGCCCAGACAAATTTCTCCACATCACGTGATGATTTTCCAAACGTCATTATTTTGGTTTTATCGAAATTCATCTGGAGATGGTTTTCTTTGAGATAGGCGTTAAGATTGTTGATCTGTCTCTGCAGGCCTATAGGTGTGAGGTCCATGAGAATGATGTCATCTGCATGTAGCAGGCGTGATATTTTGCTTATTCCCAATGTCGGGGGGAAACTACGTACTCTCTCCTCGTATTCCTTGTAATCCGCTATATAGGCGTTATACAAGGCCGGGGCCAGTGGGCAGCCTTGTTTGACGCCTCTCTCTGTCTTGATCTCGGAGGAGAGACGACCCAGATTGTTTAACCGTACACACATTGAGGTTTCTGAGTACAGGGCCTTTATTGGATCCAGAATCTGTGGGGGGCAAGCGTGATGATATAGTTTCTCCCAAAGTAGCCCTCGATCAACACGGTCGAAGGCCTGGACCAAATCAATAAAAGCCATGTATATTTTGGGCCGTCCCTCTGAAACCTTAGCTTTCAGTGTGCTCAAAGCCAATATATTTGCCGTCGTGCCAATGTTTTTCACAAAGCCTCCCTGCAGAGGATCAAGGAGGGCTGATGTAAGTATCCAAGATTGAAAATTGTCCAACAGTAGAGCTCCAAAAGCTTTACCTATGGAGTCTAGCAGCGCTATTGGGCGATAGTTCGAGGGAGTGTCTTTGGAGACCTTTTTGAAAATAGGTACCACTAACGCCTTCTTCCATGATAGTGGGATCTCTGAGAGCTTAACACATGTCATGAAGACCTCTTTGATGAAAATTGACCATGCTTTCAGATTTTTTTTCAGGTCATAGTTCGTGATGCCATCAGGGCCGGCTGCTCTGGAGCTATTAAGTTTTTTAATTTTCCATTCGATCGTCTCGATATCAGTCGGGACCGCCCAAACGATCTTTTTTATCTGCTGATCTGGAGTTAGTAGATTTTTAGATGATGATGGGACTCCATAGAGGTCCGAGAAGTGAGATTCCCAACTTGCGTCACTTATTGAGTTTTGAAGGGCTTGATTCAGAACTTTCGAATCCCCCTTAATTAGGGACCAGAATTCTCGCGCGTTCTTACCACAAATGGTTCGTAGCATGAGCTCAGCGTCATCTTGAGCACGCTGGTATTTCGATGACCTTAACCATGATTTGTAATTGATCGCCGCCAAAATTGCTTCTGCTTTTTTCCCTGCAGACTCCAAAGTAGCTGCTGCTCGCTTCAGTTTTCTCAGCCATTTTCTGCGTTCTACTAATTGCGGGTTGAATACGTGATTAAATGGCTTTGCTGTTGGCTGCTTCTTTCCTTTATTAGAGGCGAATATCGAGAGCACTGAGGCGTAGTCTGTCGATGCCTTAGCCCCAATAGGGTTCCCGTTTTTCTCCTCCTTATACAGGCGTGTCAACTGGGCAATTGCAGATACGGACATCTTCAGCCGTGTGCCACTTTGGTTGATTTCCAGATTTGCGTTTGTATAGCGGGCTTCTGCTCTTGGTGAGGCCCAAGAAAAACTCACGATATTATGATCGCTATATTTAGTCCTGGTCACTTCAAAGGATTCTTTTATTGTTAGAAAGCTCCTTGATACCTGGATGTAATCGATGATGGCCGTTTGGTTATTTCTCTCCCAAGTTGGGATAACCTCTGCATTAGGGGCTGGTCTTTGTAGCAGATTATGTATATCTCTTGCCTTTGTTAGGTTCGTCCATCTGCGGGCTCTTCCCGTAGCTGAGTTTAGTCCTTTGGTTAAGTCCACATTCAAATCACCTACCAAGATGGTATGATTGGTAGTGCTCGAAGTTAGATAGTCATCGATAATCGTCTCCATTTGATTGATGTAATTATCACAGGTCACCCGTTTTGGGTTCCAGTAGGTGTTCACCAGTAATATCTCAAGCTGCGAGGCCTTATCACCAACATTACGGGAAGTGTTCCAAGTGATGATTACCGCTAGTATAAACTCTGTTGTTTTGAGTACCTTTTTCAGGTAAAGGCCACTTCCCGATCTGATGGCGATAATAAGCCCTGATCTGGGTCTGCCCTTGTTTTCTTTAAGAGCCGGTGAATGAATCAGGTGGTAACCGTCCAAAGTAGGTTTCTCCCTTAACCAAGTTTCTTGTAAGCACAGCACATCGAAACTTATGAGGTCGACATCTGACTCCCAGTCAGGTGTTTAAAGCCTCTGGTGTTCCAAGACCCTAGCTTTAAAGAGGGGGGATCCCATGTCGGAGGTGCCTTGACTTCCCCAAAGAAGTCAGTGATTAATCCTTGTGGTGGCTACTTGCTTCTTTGGGGACCTCTGCTGGGTTCCGGCTTATCTCCATTTTGATCATTGAAATTCGAGGGCTTTAAATCACGAAGAGGCACCCTACAAGCCCCTCTATCACTCAATTGTTGTTCAGCGAGTAGAAGGTATCGGCTTCTCGTCGGTTTCCCGTTCCCTCTCATTTATGCCTCTTCCGGTGGATAGTTGCTGGAAGCTCTTTCTTGCTGGGGGGGCGTCCTCCATCTTGCCAGTGTTAATAAGACGCCCCTCTTCACTTCGCAGTTCATGTCTTCGTATGTTTTGCAGGATCGGCCTTTGGCGTCCGTAGTTTTGTTCGTTCGCCTTATGATTTGTCGCTTTTCGTGATGCCCCCTCTTGGGGTGGTTTAGGCCCCAGGATGCCGTCTGCGACATAGAACAGGTCGAAACCCAATTTGAAAAGGTTAGACCTTTCCCCCCAGATCTGTTGCTGTGTGTAGTTTGAGTCGATGTGGAGATACGAGCTGTCTTTTCTTCCATTAGGATTTGGCTCGAGGATGTTAATCTCCTTTGTGATGTTAATTTGTGAGAGATGAGATTCGCTAAATAGTTTTGCCAGGGCTCCACGGTTCAGGATCCAACTGTCCTGTTTTTCCTGGACCCTTTGGAGTTTGAAAATCCTGGTAGTCTTTTCTTTTTTTCCTGGAAATTCTTGATCCACAGCTGCCCTTCGTGGGAGCCCCTCCGACACGGCTCACCTTTCATTCCACCTCTGCTCGTGGATTCGTGATTTGTAATGCGGATTTAGGACTGCTGGGGAAGCTCTTTCAGCCTTCGATCTCTCTTTACGGTCTCTTTCTTCCTTCAGCGACCTGGCTCTTAGATCTACGGAAGCTCTTTCGTTGTCACTATCACACTTTTTCCTGGTAATAAGCCGGGGGGAGCGCCTAACTTCCCTGGATTTGTGTGCAAATGTATCCATCTTGGATCTCGCTCCCTCTGGACCTGCCCTAGAGATCTGGCTCGAGTTCCTCTTGTTCTTGGCCCGAGGGGTATATGTTGGCGAGTCCATGAGGAGGGCTTTTGTTTTTGGTTCTTCCGCAGCTCTGTTTTCGCGAGTCTCTGGGGTTTTTCGTTTTTGCTGGATTGGGGGCGACAGGTCTATCTCGTCCTCTTCCACCGACTACGTGCTAAGGTCGATTAGATCAATTGAATCCAAATCGCTAACGGATTCCGTGTCAGGGGGGTCCTCCTGATTTTGATCGGCTGGCTTTAGTTTGAACACTTTTCTGTTTTGCACAGGTGACAAGTCATTTGCCGTCCTTGGCTCTCTTATGTTATTCGGTTTCGGCAATGCTGTTTTCCTCGAGTCAATTGACGCTGGTTTGGCCGCCCTCTGGGCCTTTTTTCTTCCTTGGGCCGGGTAAGGAGCTCCTACATGCTTAAAGATTTCAGAAGTTGACGGGACCCTAATTGTTGCAAAGTTGGTTCCCGACTCTGCAGGTTGAATCTGACCGTCTTCCGGGAGGTTAAGAACTACCACACCATTTTTCGTGCCTGCTAAGCTCTTTATTTGCGGGTCTGTTGAGCCCGCCTCAATCCTAGGAGGCTGGGGGAAGATGGAGTTTCCACTTGTGGCCCTCAGATCAGCTGAGCTGCAGACATCCTCCGTTGTTTGGGATTCCTGGTTACTTAGGGAAACCCTTTTGGGCGCCATCAGGGTGTCAATCAGGCCCCCATCCGCATGCTGAGGTCTCTTGTTACCTAAAGCATTTTGAGAGTCCTGCCCGCAGGTCCTGTGGGCCAGCACAAAACCTTCTAGATAGGTGAGTTTGGAGTGCATCAATGCTATTAGAGTATTTTGATCTTTAAGCGTTTCATGGATCGATTCGTACAGCTTCCCAAACGGAGCCAATGCTATCGTGACGGTGGACAGGATCGTCATTGGATCTAGCTTTTTCACAGGTGTTTCTGGCATCGGTTTGGCAGTAAGTTCGCTCATCCGTCTAGGAAGCACAGGGGAGTTCACGTACTGTTCATTCCCGATGCATTTGTCTAGGCCGCTTCCTAACCCTATCTCCTTGACTCCCTTAGGGGAAGGGAGGGAGATCGAGTCAAGAGGAATCAAAGGGAAGAATGGTTTGGACAAGGAGGCTACCCCCTCTCCAGGGTCAGATGGAAGAGAGGTCTGCCCCTCCCTCTCCCGCAAGCCCCTCCGATCCTTATCCTGATCTTCCTGGAGCTGCCGACGGGGGTCCTGGGTTTTTGCAGCTGGAGGACACTCTATTTCTCTGCGTGCCTCTTCAAGAGCATCACTTATCTCTGAAGGGTTACTTCTCGCAACCGGACCAGTCTGAATATCTCCTTCATCACCAAGACCAAAACCAAACTCCAACCCTGGTAGCATATTACTAGATGGTTCGTTTACAGGCCCGGTAGGTAACTTTGCTGGCACCGTCTTGTTGATAGCCTCTTCCACATGAGGTTTAGGTTTTGAAGGTAGAATTAGATTTGAGAGATGTAGGGCCGTGTCTTCCATTATGGCCAGCAGCTCCGCGTCAGAGAAATCCTGCTGTCCACGACCTTCACGGCGCGATTTTTTGCCAAAAAAGTCTTTGAGGGTGATCATTGCGTTTGGAGGGATCTGATGCTGAGTTTTTTTCCCTCCTATTCCCCCCCTCTTATACGGAGCTTTTAAGCGCGCTGGTCTTTTGGGGAGCATTTTCTGTAAGTTTCCCTGAGTCTTTGAATAAGCAGAGGATTCCGTCCTCCTTTTGTCAGATAGAGGACTCAATGGTAGGGTGATCACTGGAGGAGCGTTGGGCAAAGAACTTGCATTCGGCTGAGACAGCGCTACCGGGTTGAGGGACGCTGTGGTAGCCGTGGCAATGTAGTCCTGGGAACTTGGAGAGTCCATTAGCCTGACCTCTCCTTGAGGCGACAAAGATCTCGCCCTGTCTACTGGCACCAGACTCTTCGGGGAGGTAGAAGGACTAGGTTCTAGAGCTGCGGGGCTAGCCTCTGGGTCGATTGGTGGTGTGGGAGGGGAGATCACCTCGCCGCCTGGCGGTGTTCGCAGGTCATCCATTTCCCCCCTCGTGTGTATCATGATGTTGACTTGTTCCCCCCCATAGCAGGCGTATAGGGTAGGCCCGCCCCCAAGACCCCCTTCCTCGGGTTGGCGTCCGCTGGTTCTCTCTCCGAAGCGGGCGGGCATAGATAGTTCTCAGGTCTAATGGGGGGGGTTCTAACCATGGGACTGGACTTGTCTTAGGTGACGCTTGGGGTTCCCTGCTTCCCCCTTTTGTCGGATGGGGCAAAATTTCGGGCGTAGGTGTTTCGCTGGTCATGGAGAAGTCTGTGGCGCCCTTCCCCGAGGTGATTGTTTCCCCCCCCGGTATTCACTCCTCACGATCGTGGGGAAATTGAAAACACACTCTGAATGATGTGATTGGTTCGTTACATTATTGGGAAATGTTGTTAAGGGGAGGTTGTAATGCATATCCAACGACGGGCCATATTCTGTTATCTGCTCAGCTGCATCGGTGGAGCTGCTATTTAGAAGCTCTGGGCACCGCAGTTTCTTGCTCCGTAGATTTCTCGGCTCAAGTTCGTTCACTGATGGTTTCCTTTTGGCTCTCTGCGCCAGCTCAGTCATGGTGGAAAGGGCCCCTCCCTTGACACACGCTGGTTGAAGAGCACTCCTTCCTCCTCCCGCCGACCGCGGACTGCTGACTGCCCTTGTCAGTCCCTTCGCGGTCCGCTTCGCGGAGGGAAATGGTTATGTGCCAGAGGCTCACCAGAGCACACGCCTCTCAGCACACGCCTCCAAAGGAAAGTGAGAAAATACTGCGCTCTCGAACAGCGCTCACTGCTCACACTGCTGACTGCCCTTGTCAGTCCCTTCGCGGTCCGCTTCGCGGAGGGAAATGGTTATGTGCCAGAGGCTCACCAGAGCACACGCCTCACAGCACACGCCTCCAAAGGAAAGTGAGAAAATACTGCGCTCTCGAACAGCGCTCACTGCTCACACTGCTGACTGCCCTTGTCAGTCCCTTCGCGGTCCGCTTCGCGGAGGGAAATGGTTATGTGCCAGAGGCTCACCAGAGCACACGCCTCTCAGCACACACCTCCAAAGGAAAGTGAGAAAATACTGCGCTCTCGAACAGCGCTCACTGCTCACACTGCTGACTGCCCTTGTCAGTCCCTTCGCGGTCCGCTTCGCGGAGGGAAATGGTTATGTGCCAGAGGCTCACCAGAGCACACGCCTCTCAGCACACGCCTCCAAAGGAAAGTGAGAAAATACTGCGCTCTCGAACAGCGCTCACTGCTCACACTGCTGACTGCCCTTGTCAGTCCCTTCGCGGTCCGCTTCGCGGAGGGAAATGGTTATGTGCCAGAGGCTCGCCAGAGCACACGCCTCTCAGCACACGCCTCCAAAGGAAAGTGAGAAAATACTGCGCTCTCGAACAGCGCTCACTGCTCACATGTAATAAGTCATTACAAAATACTAATACTAACATGCTATTTTCTTTTATCACAGAAATTAACAAGAAAAACATGGACTCCCGTTACTAGACCAAACAGTAAGTATACAATAATAAGGAGAACCATAGCAGCATATCACATCCATAGTATCTAATACCTTTGTTCCTTATACATTTGTTTTTCACCCAAAGTTATAAGCAAATATGAATGTGATATGCTGCGATAGTTGTTGCCAGGGCATAGAGTCTTGGGTGCATGGCCAAATGGCCATGCACCCAAGACTCTATGCCCTGGCAACAACAATCAGGCATATAACATCCATAGAGTCAACCATTTCAACTATGGTCTATGGAAACTTTTAATGGTCGCGGACATTATGAGTGTTCTTAGAACACTTTTAACTTGCCAGCGAACAATACGGACAGCGTTTTCAGGACACCCCCTACGAACATTTCAGAACAACGCAATAGTTCTTAGAACACTTTCAACTTGACAACGAACAATACGGACAGTGTCCTCAGGACACCCCCATTTTGTTTATTTGCGAACATTTCAGGACACTGCGTGTGTTCTTAGAACACATTCAACTTTCCAGCGAACATACGGACTACGCCTTCAGGACACCCCCTACGAACATTCCAGGACACCGCAAGTGTTCTTAGAAACGTCTTCAGAACACCCCCATTTTGTTTATTTGCAAACATTTCAGGACACCGCGAGTGTTCTTAGAACACATTCAACTTGACAACGAACAATACGGACAGTGTCCTCAGAACACCCCCATTTTGTTTATTTGCGAACATTTCAGGACACTATGAGTGTTCTAAGAACACATTCAACTTGACAGAGAACAATACGGACAGCGTCCTCAGGACACCCCCATTTTGTTTATTTGCGAACATTTCAGGACACCGCAAGTGTTCTTAGAACACATTCAACTTTACAGAGAACAATACGGACAGCGTTCTCAGGACACGCCCATTTTGTTTATTTGTGAACATTTCAGGACACCGCGAGTGTTCTTAGAACACATTCAACTTGTCAGCCACAACCCCATTCATATTTGCGAACATTTCAGGACACAGCCAGTGTTCGACAACTTCTTCAGAACACCCCCATTTTGTGGATTTGCGAACAATTCAGGTCACCGCGAGTGTTCTTAGAACATATTCAACTTGACAACGAACAATACGGACAGCGTCCTCAGGACACCCCCATTTTGTTTATTTGCGAACATTTCAGGACACTGCAAGTGTTCTTAGAACAGTTTCAGTTTGCTTGCGAACAAAACGGACACATATTGAGTCTTCAGAACACCCCCCATTCAGTTTATTTAGAACATTTCAGAACACCTGTGATGTCCGCAGACAAATCGAACACAAAAAGAATGTCCAACACATAAAAAACACAACTTTCATCCTATCTCATACACTCCCACTCTCCCCAAACACTCCTACACACCAACACACTCTACTAAATACAAATTTTGAACAAAGTTTCACCAAGCTGTCCGCGGACGACCGCGAATCCAAGATGGCACGCGCTACCGAAAATCTGACACGCTTCACGCTCCACGCCGTCCAATCGGCGAACACGTTGCATGTCGCAAGCCGATTGGCCAATCAGGACACTGTCCGCGGACCTACTTTTTGGTCATTTTAAAAAAAAACTACTGGACAGATTTTCACCAAATTTGCAAAACACGCTTTCGGGACCAAGCCGCTGCTCCTGGTCCAAATTTGGTGAAAATCCGTCCAGCGGTTTGGGCTGTAGACGCGAGCCAATTTGTTTTCCCATTCAGTCTATGGGAAAAAAAAAGTTTTGGGACCCCCCCTATAACTTTGCCCCCCCTGAACGAATCCTCACCGAACTTTGCATACAAATTCAGAGTGACCCACATACTCTTTATGCAAAGTTTGGTGAGGATCCGTCCAGGGAGAGCAAAGTTATAAGCCGCCCAAAAAGTGTTCTTCCTATAGAAACACCAACTTAACCATAACTACATGGCCACTAGCATGGCCATGTAATATATATATATATATATATATATATATATATATATATATATATATATATATATATATATATATATATATATATATATCAATTTTCAATGTTACCCTTTTAATGGTTGCATCTTCAAATTCAACAGATCATTTTTGCATATTTTGCCACTTTTACCCACAAATCAATCACAGTATTTGGATATCCTTGACACTAATGGACAGAACACAAAGGACATATAACACATATCATGCACATGCACTGCCTGCGCGCTTCTTCTTCCCGTCTGTTCTTTTCACCACCCCTTCCCCATTTCGCCTAGTCTTCTCATTCACTCCCCACCTCTTACACCCTGTTACTCGTTTCCAAGAATTCTTTGGTACCTAGAAAAAGAATGTTCTAAATAACTACTCAGAGTCTCCTCAATATACAAGACTCCTACTGTTTTCTCCGGCTCTTCACTTATTTATTCTGCACTGGACGGGACAATGCTACGCAGCGCCGCCTTCCACCCCGTTCGGGCTAGGATACCACTTCTCTTTTTCTCTTCACTTATCACAAAAACCTAATGGTTATATAAAGGACAGATCAGAAAAGCCTCATCATCACTCACACAGGCCCTACTACTCTTCCCTATAACCCATTACCACCTGTCCCCACTGTTTCCCCCTTACCTTTCCTAGTAACCTTTGCAACTGGCACTCACGTGTTCAGTCAGGTGACTCGAGGGTCACCGCTCGCAGTCCGACCCCAGTCAGGCTCGCACCCCAACCAAGCCGTGGCCCACCTCGGCGAGCAGCTTTTCAGTCAGGTATTCGTCAACCAGGAACCCTTGACCCTTCTTCGTAGTGCGCACAGGCTGGTCGGCGCAGAGGCGATGGTTTTGCTGGGTGGCATCCCGGATCTCGCCGCACGGCGCCGGCCTCGAGGCACCTCTCCGATCACGTCGCAGGGAGTCACCAAATGTTTGTGCCCTCAATGACTTATACGTGTAAAAATGAATAAAACAGACACTCCCCGGACAGGGAATAAGGCACAAAAGAGCAGGCTGCGAGAGTTCAAGGAAAAGTTTATCTAGATCTCTGAGAGCGCTCTGACCACATCAAGGTTACAGCGCATTTATATAGGCACATTGGCATATCTAACATATGATGCTTCGTTGGTATGTGGCATTTGTTAGTGTTGGGCACGATATACTGCAGCAGGGGTCTAATGTTAGTTGAGGGACACAGGGTTAGAATGGCAATAAGTTTCAACTGGCGAGGGTAAGAGGGCAAGGACACTTTTGTGGAGAAGGACGAGCTATGTGCTCGGCTCATGTTGGTTCACATGCAGGACAGTGATCTCAGAGGAAAAGAGATGTGTTACATTTACTATTTTTGCAAGCGTCTCTGGCTTCAGCATGAGAATGGAGCTGCAGAGTTTTCTAGTCAGAGTGGGAACGAGGGTGGGGGCCCTGTGCTCCGGGCTGCTGCGGCGGGGAAAGGGAGAGAGGCATTTTGTACTATCGCAGTGAGGCCTGGTCACCAAGATGGAGTCGAAAGGCGGTACAAAAAATGGATGCCCCATGTCCTGCTCAGTGGTCACATCTATGCAAATGTAACCCAAAGTTAACATCTCATAAGGGCGAGCGGCATACCCACCACTGGAGGCACTTGGTCCAAGTTTTGTACTGAGAAGTGATGGTAGGGAGGGGCCCATTGGCCCCTCGCTCCCACACAGGTTCTTCTGCGTGTTGCTGTTCATTGTGCAACACCTAACAATGAGACACTAAAGGAGTAATTTAATGACGCCTGGACCTAACTCCACTGAAGCCTTCTAGACAATAAACGACAAAAAAGGGGCCAGTTATCATTCTCATGTATAAACTCAATCCTTTCTACCAAACCTCGGTCCATGGACCGAATAGGAACCGAGTCATGAGTTGTGAAACATATCAAAGTATCATTTATTCAAAAGAAACACACAATATAGATGTCACCATTAATAAAACAAACATCACATTAAAAAAGTGTAAAACGTAGTGCACTTTTTCTAAAACATACAGTACAAAACAATTATAAATGCTCAAAATCAGTCTAAAAAACAAATAAAAACCACGTGCCTTGGTGTCACCTGTACACCTCAATACTCCTGCCTATACAAATATACCCAGTACAATTTGTAATTAACAACACAATATACCCAGTGTATAGCAACATTATGGTTGGTAGCACCTCAAAAAGACAACCATTGTTTGTTTTCAGAGGTTACCTATTAATGTTTTGTCAGCTAATCGTGTACCCTTCTAACTGCTACTAGAGTAACTGTAACCACTCGCTTGGTTAATGAACAGCACCTTTCAAGCTCAGGGATTTTATGCCCGACATGTTTCGTTCATACAAATTAATGGCAATGATTCTATGAACTTCTTCAGGGGATCCAAAAATGCCCACTATACACATTTAACAAAACTGCACAGGAAGCGCTATTGAACTGCCATGGAGGTGAGGTCAATTAAAGCGTTGAATCCACTTTCAATTTATGAAGACCTGATGTATACACAACCAGCAAAAAATGCCAACATGTGGTCAATACAACATGGTTCTGGTAATAAGGGGAGCGTCTCATCTGTAGACGGTTAACACATTCACAACAGAAGGAGAGAGGGGTTTAGCCCAACCTGCTGGAAAACCATACGCCGGTACAGCGTGTAATCCTTGGATAGCACCAATTCACTCGGGACCGCGACCCTGTCGCAGGACTCGGGTTGCAGTTCCAAAACGAAGTCAAAAACTTCTGCCCGGTTGGTCCATGTGTAGTATTTCTCCTTCACGCGGCTCCCAATGGTCTGTTCATTGTGAAACATTGTTTGGTACTGTGTAAAGTTTACGTCTGTTATAGTGCTTTCATTTGCTTTGAAAGCATCTTCATAAGTGTCATACATATCCAGTAACTTTTCTTCTTTTCTCCGTGGTTTAAAAATTTGTAGCAGGGACATGTAATACAGTTCTTTATGTTGAGGAGTTTTTAATGACACTTTGATATGATTAATTAAGCTGCGTTTGGCAAGTTTCACTAAGATGCCTTCACAATTTGCAACTCTATATCTACCTTTCTTTTCATCTGGTTTAATATTATTTTTGTATGTGAAGTTTTGGGCTACGTGTTAGAGACACATGGTTTCCAAAGTGGTACTCCTATTTGGGTAGTATGTGTCTAGTAAATTGTTTTTCAAAATGTCTTGGCTGTTGGGATAATTTTTGGCTATTGTTTCTATGTCCTCATATGATTTGAGAACTCTTTTTCTAGATTTAGCAGGACCAAGACTTAGCCATACTATATTGCCAGATTTTCCATACAAGGTCGTACCGGTTAAACGGTCTGCAGCTTCATAGCAGCCACATTCTCTATGAGAGAGCATTTTTATGCCTAAGCTGTACAATTTCTGTGATATTGTTTTGTCAGATGACATATCATTCTTGAGGTCCTGAAGCTCTCTTTTATCTGCTTTGGTTAAGTAGGCTGTAACATATCGTGCAACTGCAGTGGAATTTTCTGCAATGTACTGCACATCTACGTTTGCATTCCATACAAGGGCAATGATTGTATTTTAATCATTGATGTATTTTGATTCTTCTGTTCTTTTAATGTAATATGTGTTCTTAGGTGTTTTAACTTTGACACTATGTCTGACTGAAGACACGAAGTTGTTTACTTGACCTGTTGTTGAAACTGGTCTAGGGAAACCAAAGCAGCATTTGGTGTAGTATTCCCCTTTGTTTTTATATTTGCGACAATATTTCCCACACTCGTGTCTTTGAAATTGTAAAATTGCATGAAGGCCACTATGTTTTGTTTGTGAAGGGATTACACAAGTGACATATTTTTGGATGATCTGCAAAACAGTGGCATCACTGCCCTGACCAAATTCAGGAGCATCTTTAATACCATGTGGATGTGTGGTGCTCCTCTGGCTTGGTATTCTTTTCTCCAAAATAAGTGTTGAACTTCTCCGAGGGGAGGAACAGTTTTATTACAAATAAAGTGTAGCATAGCAATGAAGCGATGATGGAAATATCTTGATATATTTACAGGATCTAGAGAGCAGAGTTCTCCTGGTGTTTTTATATCTATGTTTGTTTTGTTTTTGTTTGCTATGAGTAGGACCTCGTGTAAATCTCCCCATTCATATTATGCACAACTTAATGTAACAAACCAAGTGGGTGGGCCAAGGTTTCTTATCATACAGCATACATCTCTGTGACGTCAGAACCAGTATTCTTTTGTACCACGCATGTTTGCTAAATGATTTGCAATACTTGACTGTAAAAACTCATCTTTTTCGTGCACTTTTTGTAATAATTGCGTAGCTGACATATTTTGAAAATGGGTACCTGATTTTAATGTGTGTGCAACTCCGTAGCATATAGTTGCTAGTTCACTTTCATGTTTTGTCTGAATCTGGGGACATCAGAATACATTTGTAAAGAGTGATATTCTGATGCTGTTATCTGTGTGGGTCTATCATAGTACCTTCCTCCTTTTCCAGTAGGAAAGAGTAGAGGAAAGGCCCGTGCTGCTATACATTTTTCCCATATGCTGATTGGAGATCCTTTGGCTTGTCGCATTTGGTACATTTCCAGTGCATCACCTATAATGTCTTTACAGTGTAAAGGATGAATTGTATAATGGTCTAAAATATTGGATTCTGTAGCAGGATTTAGAAGTTGAAATTGACCAGTTTCTGGTGACTCTTGAATTATTTCAATGGTTTCTCTCAGGTTTTCTTCAATATTAATTTCATTGTTGTTCTCTAGGTATTGCAGGGCTTGTCTAACTTTATGTATGTCTAGGAGTTGTTGCCAATTTATTTTGTCTTTTGTAGGTACGCCATTTACTAAGACAATTAAAGATTGAAATATTGGCTGTTGCACTCCTAGAGTGTGTACATTTTCTTTAAGATCTAATGCTAAATAAACTACTTTGCCACAAATGCCTTTCACTAATTCAGAGGTAGGTAATTTTGCTGTTTTTGGTTGAAAGCGTATTATTGCTTGTAATGGGTGCACTGTTTGAATTATGATGCTCTCATATAAATTGAGCTGTTGCAGGGATTTTGGTAGTAAAAATAATTGCAAGTTATTTGTGATAGCACATGAAGGATTGTGGTTGTTGTCAAGTTCTGCAGTGCAGTAACTGCAAAGTATTAAGGGATCAGTCATTTCATATTTGTTTGCTGCTATAAGGTAGAGAGCTAATTGGAACCATTTTGAATCTTCATTGTCTTCTATTTTGTACATTATGTCTACAGTTTTTGTGCTACCTTTATAGAAAGTCATGTGGCAAAACACACACACACACATGGTTTGGTACTTCAGCAGAAGTAGTTTTTAACTTTAGTATTTCTTTTTTGTATGTGTGTAATAGAAGGTTGCTATTTGTACAGTAGTTGCTAGTTTGTTGTAAAGCTAATGCATTTTGTCAATTGCTTTTACTTCAAAAATATTTTCTCTGGATGTGCTCTATTTCTTCGAATAGTTGTTTGGCTGTGCCATGTAGAAGATTGTTATTTAAATTGGCTAGTGCTAAAGCAGGACTTTTAGCATTGTAGAGTTTATGGACCAGATTTCTTATAGTTGAATTGTGTGTTGATATCATGTTGATATGAAGGTGCTCTTGCAAATAGGTCTTGAAATGTAGGCTAATGAATGTCCTTGTAGTCCTGTGTATTTGCGCACTGGACAGGCATCCATATTTTGTAGTAGTTTCTTTTTGAATTTGTCTTCGCTTTTCGCATTATTACATACTGATTGAGGAACTGGCGCAAAGATTTGACAGATTATTTGGCAATGTTATACATTGATGTGCACGACCATTTGTAGTCTGGACCTTTTGGTTCAGTGGATTGGAGAGGTGATACTGAGTTTTATGGGGATATTTTTGTGAGCAGAGTTTCCTGTTCCATAATGGTGTTATTAAGTTTTTCATACCCGCGTCCACTGCTATGTATGGCAATTGGGTTTGTTTGCTTTTGTTTATATGCTTCTTCATTAAAATATGGTTCTGTGCTCGTGGTGTGACTCCATTCACCTCCACAGATGTTTAAGAAGCTATTTTTGTTGACATACCGTTTATTGAGAAGTCTTTTTTGTAGTTTAGTAGTTAGTTTTGTTAGTGGTTTCAAAATGTTTAAAACTAAAATAAATAACTTCATTTTAAGAAGAATTGCACCTTCTATGAGAGCTTCTAAGATTAATTTTGTACTGTAGGTTTTAAGGGTTGTGCATGATTTCTCTCCTGTTTTTATAAGGTTCTGAAGGACTCTGTGGCGGAACATTTTCTTGTAAAAATTCTTTTTTTTGGTATGGTCAATTGCCACTACATCAATATGTATAGGTGCAGTGTTAGCAGTAGTCGTAGCAAGAGTGTTGTTAATCACTTTCTGTTTCTTTTTACATCTTGATAGAGGAGGCAACGTTTCTGTACTGGAAGCTTGTTTTGTTTCGCTTAATGACTGTATTCGCTGTTTTGTTTGAACTTTTTGTCCAAAATCCGAAAAGGATGGATGCTTATTTTGGACATTTTTATTTTGATTTGCTCTATTTCTGCGTTGCTTTCTACAGAGTTGCTTTTTGGTAGGCATTCTTTGGGGTCTGTTGGAGCAAAAAAGTAAGTGTGGGTTGGGCTGCTGTGCACTGTATGCGTGCTTTGTGCATGGGTGTCTGAGTATGATGGTCAGGATGTTTGTCGAGGTGTGTGATTGTGCAATGGCCAGCTACATCAAGTTGGGAAGGCTATTCTTGTATTTGTGTGTTACTATACTGGGCTTCAGATGACAATATGAAGTATGCAGTTTGTAAGGGGAAACACTAATACTAAATCTAATGGTAGAGGCTTAATACACTTGTTTATTCTACAATACTAAAATGTTAGTTGTTTGAGTAACAGTTAGAATAGTATGTTAGTGTTGTACTTACTTTTTTGTATGGAAAGCGTAGGTTTCTTCTAAGTTCTTGTTCGTACCTCAGACACTGCTGATTTTTCAGGAGAGTGGTCTTCACTGCAATTGTAAAAGAATGAAGTTAGTGAATATGTGTGTTTATAGCACTTTTGGTAATGTAGACATTGATTTTTTTGTTTTTGTAGTAGTAGTGTTTTCTGATAACTGAGCAGAGTATGCACATGCACTTTCCTTTGCCTGTGTGCATCCTGTATATTTTACTTAGAATCTGTTAGTTGAATATGCTTTACAAATGAGTATAATAGTAAACGTATAGAGCACACTTGTTTTTTTAAGGCTATGTTAATGGATGCTAGGAATAGAAGAAATAATCATATGCATTTTTTGCTATTTTTACAGGGTAAATGGCAGAGATTTTACAGAAAAGCAGCCAATGTATGCATTTGTGAAGTTGTGGGAAATAAAGCAGAAGGATTTGATGTAGAGGCAGTGGTGTTGTTTCAGCTGGGAGCCTTTCTAATGATATTGTCTGTCTGTGTGCATGAATGAAGATGCATGTACTCATCCTGGCTGTGTGTAATTTTATAACACACTAGACAGCCTTTTTCCCTAATTATACTGTTATTTCTCCCATCTTTTAATATGAAATAACATAATTTTAGCTAGCTGTGTGTGTAAACAAACATTTGGAGAGCAGACAGGTTTGCAAGTGACACTTGATCATAGCAGGTGGGAGAAATTACAGTAACTTCATTTTACAGTTTATATATGGTAAGTGGCAGTTACTCTGTTTATATGTATTCCTAGAAGAGCTGTACATGTACTGTGTAGAAAATATTCATACCTGTAGTCTGTGTTCATGCATGTGGATGTGCATGAATCTGCAAGTAGAAATCTTGGGGAGTTTTCAAAACTACTTGGATAGACGTTAATCACAATATTCAGGATTTTGCACATTGGACTTTCCTTCATTTTGTAATTTGCATGCCATGTGTCTTGGTACTTTCTAGGGGGCACCAGTGGAAGTACACTGACACAGCAGATCCAATCTTTCAAAAGATACTTTGTTAAATTAGCCATTGGCGGTATTAGCGAGCGCTCTCCTGACGACCCCTTGGTTTGCATTCACTGAGTTTTATAGTAGTTGTTACTGTAGGTCCTTTGCAGTCACAGCCCAATTGTACTGAGATTGATCAATAGTACATCTAAAGTGCTGATCTGTGATGATGGAGTTAGATGTAGAGTTCGTGGATGTGATTGGTGGATGGTTGTTTGAATGATTAATAGTAGTCAATGAGGAAATGGTTCAGAGTGTGAAGTGGAAGGGTAGAAGGGTTGCCCCAGTGTTACGCACTCTGCGGACACCGCGTCTGTCCGTGGACAGGGCGTGCCACATATGGGACTTATCAACATATCTGGAATGGAAATAGGACTGTAGGGATCAGCCAATCAGGTGTTGAGATGGTGTTTTGTGTTGAAAGAGGCTGTGTGTAGTGAAGATTGCTAGGTGTAGAAAGTCAGGGTGCTGGTGGTTGGGGATATGTATGTGCATGGTTTGTAGCAGTATGCTAAATGCAGGAATGTGGTAAACAATTTTGATGTTAAAGGAGTGGAGGTGGTGTGGAGCACTGTGCCTGGTTTCAATGTGCAGGGAATTGCACACGTTTGTGGAGATATAGGCAGGGTGAACAGTCCACATGTAGTTGTGTTGCACTGTGGTGCTTTGTGTTTGGGCTATGTCCGTGCCCCTACTTTGTTGAAAGATCTGGAACACTTGGTTCAGGTAGTAATGAAAATACTTCCAAATGCCAAGGTTATTTGTTCTGGTTTACCTAGAGCAATATGGGACAATAGTTTTGTTTTTTGTCCTCAGCAAAATATTGCTAGGTGTGCAATCAACCGAGGTATGTTTGCTTTCATGCTTAGAGCTGGCATGTTCTTTTGTAATAATGAGAACATTGATTCTGGTAATGTTGTTTATTTTAAAGAAGATGGCATGTCTTTGGGCCTCATTACACGGACGGCGGTAAGGGTTTACCGGTACCGGTAAGGGCACCGGTACCGGTAAACCCTTACCGCCTTACTACGAGGTGCCTTTGCGGGTAGGTACTTTAACACCTGCTGAGGATAAGAATCCCTTGTACAGACCTTTCATAAAAAGTAAATGCACATGTGATGTCATCAGTGATGTCATCAATGACATTTGTGATGTAATCTTTGAAGTCCTGGGTGTTAATCTTAGCAGTGCATGGTGGTGGTGCGAGTTATGGTTGCTCAGTTTACCATAACTGGTGAATTTCAGGGTTTTTTCGTTTTACTTGGAACCATAGCGTCCCTTTAACACAGTTTTTTTCACTGAATATAAATATATACATATAAGCAATGTTCCCTCTAAGCTGTGCGCATGTGCGCTTGCCCACCTTCCTTCTGGGTGCCACTCAGAAGATTATTAGCAGCGCACACCGACAATTCTCACCTATTCAAAAAGATTTAATAAGGCAGAAGCCACAGCAATTACCTGAAATGTTCTTTCTCTTAAAATAAGCAACTAGTCTTGATGTTCTGCTAATTTACATTACACAACTATGTACCTGAACTCCCTAACAGCAAAATACAAAACAAGAGGTTAAAAACTAACATGAAAAACTGGCTCCATGAACAGAACAATCTAACCAAGATATGCCTGCATACATTAACCAACAATTTTCCCTCCCCACCCATGACTCTGACCTAAACCTGACCTGACTCTACCAGACTTTTACCGTATGAGTCGAACTTCTGCCCTAGAGTAAATTACGATACTACCGAACAACCTTGACTCTTCCTCTCTTGGCTCTGCAAAAGGTTAGCAGATGTGTACCTATATTCACTTGTTTTATGTTTGTTGGAACATGAATAACTTTCACGCGCCAGGATTTCTGTTACTCATTGTGCCTTACCAAAAGTGTCACCCACACTTTATAATCGAACTACCAGCTCAAATATCGGATACTGACTGTAAGCAGGCTACATGGATGTGTAACCAAATCCCATACTTCCTCTTCTTTGTACATATGTCACCCAAGTGCTTTGAAGCAGTCCCCTTGTAAGTTAACGCATCATAAAACTCAAATATTACTTAGCCCTCTAAAGATTTTGAAAAGACAAATGTGATGCTCAGCGTCTTCTACTTTAGCATTACTAACATGACCCTATAAGTAGAGAGCAGCATTGTAATATCATTTACTTAGCCCACAAGGGTATGGACAATGCCTGGGATTACTCGTCCATAGTATCAGGCACCGGATATTCAGACAGGAGAATGCTTGTCACACAATCTGCATCGTTTCCAAGTGTTCAGAGTTCCTTTGGGCATAGACCTTCACAAATTATATGGTAACTCGCTTCTATCACTGAGCACTTGTTTAATCCTACACAATGATGTAAGGGTGGGGTATGTTGCAAACAATCTTGTATGCACTGCAAAAGAATTGTGTACATGCAGAGTCATGACATTCTTAAAATGCACATCATGTGTTGAGTCATTTAAATATTCCTTTCTTGCAAAGTATTGTGGGTCTGCAAATATCCCAGAGAGTGTTTACTGCTCCAATCCCTCACTTTTTACAGGGCTCTATCAACTAATATTGGAGGCAAGCACAGGAGGTGGGAAAGGGTATAGGTCGAAGCATCACTCCTTGCGGGTGATGAACAAAGCAGCACATTTCAAAGACCAAGTCAGACGTTTCGGCAGTGCACTTAAGGAAATGTGTTGCGTGTTTGCTAAAGGATAGGAAATTGTAGTACCCATGTAGGGAACAGCATTTTTTTTTTCTATGCTCAACTACCGAGGGCTTTTCAATATAACCATGTGTTCTGCATGTGCAGTCTCTAGCCTGATGCAATTACCTTAACAGGCATATATGTGTGATTTACTTCAACAGGGCTCCACAATAAACCTCATTTAGGCTCTTGTATAATTTTATCTAGGCTGTGGTGCAGAAGGGTGGGCAAAACTATACACTTTATTATGTGATATGTCATTTCACTCCCTATGTCAGGGGTACAATCAGGGCTCTAATCAGATTGTGCACCCTACTTTGATGCCAAATGATTTTTCAGGGAGTAAAAAAGTAATTAGCTTTGCCAACAGGGATACTTCCTGCTTATTAAAAGAGGTTCTTTCGCCATAAAATTCCTTTTGAGATCGGGCATTAATATTATTAGAGTTCCTTCCTATCCCACTGCTCTACTGGTTACTAATTCGAAAACATATCAGTGAAGCTTGGTGGGTTTAAACACTGATATGTTCATTGTTTCTCATTTTTGTTAGGCCCATTTTCCTTTTTTAGGGAGTAAAAATGCATGATGCATATGTCTCTTAGCTCTAAGGCTGGTGTTATCACTACCCACAGGAGAACGTAATGTGGATAGTAAGCAGAGGCACAGGAATTTTGGATCATCATATTCTAAGGTGCAGTTATTCTGATGCAATTATCATCCTTACACAAATTAATAGAAGCATGTTTTCCGGGTCCTTGAATTACTTCATTAAAGTGGCACTAGAACTCCTTTCAGCATGTTTTTGACACATTGGGCCTCATTGCGACTCAGGCGGTAAGGGGTTTACGGCGGGGTAAACAGCGCCGACCCTTACCGCCTGATTCCGAGGTCCCTTAGCGCCATGGAGGTTTTAACACCTGCTTCTATCAGGTGTTAAAATCCATGGCGCTAAGGGACCTTGATGTTAATTACGCCACCGTAATTTACGGTGGCGTAATTAACGCCTTCCCCACTCCCATTATGCCCTATGGGGCAAAAATGGGGAAGGGTAAATGGGGATTGGGGACTTACCGCCCGCCAACCTCGGAATGGGGCGGTAAGTCCGCCAACCACCATGGCGTAAACGTAGTTTACGCCATGGTGGTAAAGGTACGACCCAGGCGGTAACTTACCGCCTGGGTCGTAATGAGGCCCATTGCTTTTTATTTACACTAATCCATCGGCAAATGTATTCTGTCTGAATTTCTTGACAGCCACATCAGTTATGACAAGAGATATTTGTGTTCTGTAATACAAATGAGTGATTTTCCAGTGGCATAAAACATGCAGGGCCTCATTACGACTTGGGGTGGTATCCCGGCATAAATCTGCCATACTACCGCCCAAACAAAACTGTTACTGTACTTGGTCCGGAGGCATTTCCGCTGGATTACAACTGGTGCTGGCAGTGTAATTCCTCATTCATACTGGGCCTCATTACGACCCAGGCGGTAAGGGGTTTACAGCAGCGTAAACAGCGCCGACCCTTACCGCCTGATTACGAGGTCCCTTAGCGCCATGGAGCTTTTAACACCTGCTTTTAGCAGGTGTTAAAATCCATGGCGCTAAGGGACCATGGAGTTAATTACGCCACCGTAATTTACGGTGGCGTAATTAACGCCTTCCCCACTCCCATTATGCCCTATGGGGCAAAAATGGGAATGGGGAAGGGTAAATGGGGATTGGGGACTTACCGCCCCGCCAAGGTCGGAATGGGGCGGTAAGTCCGCCAACCACCATGGCGTAAACGCAGTTTACGCCATGGTGGTAAAGTCACGGCCCAGGCGGTAACTTACCGCCTGGGTCGTAATGAGGCCCACTGAGTCCATATTGAGTCCATTGGACTCAGTGGCTTTTTTGGCAGAATTACAGCAGAAGAAATTCCGACAATTTTGGCGTTCAGTTGGAGGATTTATCTCCAGGATTTTCCTGGAGGCAAATCCTCCACTCCGGGCCCGAAATCGTAATTTGAAGTCTTCGACTGGTTGATGGGTTTCTGTATAATCAAGTGAGACCTATTTTATTTTAGCCTATGTGTTTGGAAAAAGTGTTGTAAGATTTTAAAAGAATTGCAGTGGCTGGGAAGAGGAAATTCCTTTCCAAACTCTCTTCTGTGACGGTAGCTCACAAAGTGACTTACCTCATTAGTCAGTTGCACACATGGAAAATAATGTGTGCACAACAGCCAACCGGTTCCGCACATAGAGAAAAATAATTAGAGGGAACATTGCATATAAGGTGTCAACAAGACAAGAAAGAGAATTAATACATAGCACATTCCCTCTATATTGGCTAAGTTATTAGCAAATCCCCTGGCTCTCGAACGTGCTCCAGCAACACTGTTCGCAGTTTGGGATTCTTCTCAAATTCACAAGGGTAACTACATCTTCAATTAGGCATGTGGTGTGCGTGCTTTGGCGAAATGGGTTTACTGAGTGGTCTTTAGCCCAGTGGGATTGCATTTGCACCAGAAAGCACAGTCCGTAGGGGCATGTGGCCAAGGTGGGTATCAGCATTATTTGGGTGGTAGTGACTGATTTCTATCGCACTATTAACAGGCGTTTGGCATCTTGTATCAAAGTCCAGTGTACCACGAACTACTCTTTGCTCCTTAAGTTCTATTTGTATGGAGTCATGTGCTCTTTCCCCCGGTGGCGCAGCTGGTGCAACTTAGAATATCCCCTGGATAAACACCACGTGGACAGATTTAAGCCAATGAATGCCTTTGTTCAGGAGGGCTTCTCTAAGTTCATGGTTGGTTGATGCCATTTTGGGGACCTTATGTAAGTATAATACCCCCTCCATGCAAGTCGCTACCACCTTGGTGAGTCTGGTGAATTTGTTGGTGTGATTGTGGGCCACATTCCCAGCGTTAGTGGGAATCTTCCCTCTTTTGACAGTGGGACATGCTACACCGTCTCCCATCACTGGCTTATATGACAACGGTGTGGTGTGCAAGTTATTTGTAGTCAGGGGAGTTGCTAGGTCTGGAATAAAAACGGGGCTACGCTGATGTCGGAACTGTTGGGACTGGGGGCTAGCTAATCTTTTGGCTGTAGCTCCTGAGATTCTATCCGGGGCTGCAACCAAAAGATCAGGGGCTATAGCCCCTTTAGCCCCCCCCTAGCAACGCCCCTACTTGTAGTAGATCTGGGCAGGCCTTTGTTGGTAGGGTCCAAGAACCCATTGGAAAACAATGCTCTTTTGAGGTCGTTGGGCTCTCTAGTGCCATTAGATAACCCCACCCTCATCAAATTGGTGCTTGGTACTGCTGGTTCTGGAGAGTTTGAGACCCACTTGTCGCCCTCCGCTCTGGTAGATTAATTCCCCATTAGTACCCTCATTACTCCACCCTTTCCATGTGCTTCCAGGAGTTGAAGAGTAATTTCTTCATTAATATAAGTTCAGACAAAACAGAGCTACAGCTGCACCCATTGGCCAGAGGTGCCCCTTTACCGACCTGCCTAGTGGTGGACAGTGTGACTGTTTCTAGATGGAGAGGAAGGCAGGGGTGGCTGGTACGAGGTTGAGGCCCACTTTTATGACTTCCAAATACCATTGTTATATCATGCGTCAATGTGGTCAGCGTGATCACTTCACCCCGGACGTTCTCCTTGTGGACTTCGCTCTCCATGTGCTCCTTGTCCTCTGGTAAACTGACTTCGACAGTGGAGGAGGTACACTCACCCGTTCTCCATCAGGGGAGTAACCAGATCCCCTCCCATGCAAATGTCATCATTGTCAATGCTATCAGGACTCTCCGGCAGACTCAGGCTTGGTAATCAGGGCAACTGGCAATGAGGTGGTTAGTATAGACTGGGTGGGGTAGTTGCTGTCATTATTGCCTCCTGCAGCGCGGGAGAACAGGACTCCACAGGGGGCGTATATATACTTCCATATGCCCCCCCTGACATTAGTGGCATTGGCATTATTAGCATTGGTAGAGAGGCAGTGACATCAGCTAGACTATCTGCAACTCCATTCCAGTGCTTGGGTTTGCTCATAGGAACTTTATCATCCTTGTTGGCTTTGTAGTCATTCATTTTACTGTTGCTTGCCCAGGGGTACAGGATTGTGGACACAGGTGAGCCAGATTTGCCTATAGTGTCAATAGCGCCAAAGAAAAGGTGAACCTCATTAAGCAAGGCATCTGCCTCCCCCACAAGCTGCGTGGGTCACTGGGCCTGCCCTTTAGCTCACCATTGGTGGGGGTGTTGTTGAGATTATTCGCTTCAGTGTTAAAATGTTCTGTTTTGGGACGGCACTTGTGGAAAGTGCACTTGATGTGGGATGTGGGATGGGAGCTCTTTATCCTGTCATATTATTGCAAATGTCAGCCATTTCAGTCATGAATAATAGGCAGCCGAAGCAAGGTTACAGAGAAAGCCAAATGGTATGTCCTACTCCTCACCCTCACCCGCTCTTTAGGGGGTGTTACCCTTCCCTCAACCTACATGTGCCGAACACCCTATGGAGTGCCAAACATCCATGCCCTTTGCCCCAAAGGTTTCGTCCCATGGGTGTTTGGAGCAGACTTTGATCCAGGATTGGGCGTGGCCACAGAAACTATCGCTAGCCGACAGGTACACTGCAAAGCAGTATGTGGGATCACCAAACACCCACAACCTTTCCCCCGCAGGCTGAATTTGATCTGGGTCCCTTTAACATTGACCTGTTTTTCTCAGTTCTGCCTCCCCCTCTTTAGGCACCTGCACTATCCCTGTCCCAAAGGCTAGGAATCTGGGGGTTTGACTGGATGTGTTGCTCTCACTCGATGCCCAAATTTCTCGAGTTTCTAGTTGTTGCTTTTTAAACCCACGTTCTCTAGGGAGTCCTGGAAACCTTTGCATTTCCACATCGGATCACATTGGTTAATGCCATTATATCAATCAGATTGGGTTTCTTTAACACAATCTATTAGGGCCAACCTAAATCATCTATTTGTAGGTTACAGAGGGTCCAAAATGCAGCCTCAAGGATGTTGCTGAATTTGTGCCGTAGAGATCATATCTGGCTCCCAGTTCATGAATGCATAAAAGCCAATGTGCTCATGTCACTCAAAAAACCTTTTAAAATGTGGTCCCTGGTCCTATGAGTAGTAGGTTTCAACTGCATCTACCCTGGTGCGCTCTGCCTCTGCAAATGTTTTTGCTACCCCCACATTTAGAATGGAATGATGGGGGGCACTTGGTTTCCATCCAGGCAGCGAAACTCTCACTATGGGCGGCCAGTCGGGCCATTTCTCACCACCTCGAATTTAGACTCAAATTGAAAACATTTGCGTTTCAACCATACTGCTGTTTTTTTCTGGGCTGCAGGGAGATAATTTTATTCTGAGTTTCTTTTTTGGCTGTCTCTCTTGTTCAGCGCTGTGATGCCTTTTCAAGATTTTATCATACCATACCAAACCAGATTTGAAAGGAGCCATGATTTTCAAGAAGTATTGCTATGCGCGAGTGTGGAAATAAACAACATTTTGGTGTGCAATACACCAACGTGCAATATTACTATGTGTGAGGTAACATCATAATTGAGGCTCTTTTGCATATTGTACCATGAGACATAACTCACTCTTAGAAATTGACAATTTTTAAATATTCAACAAATGACATGTTCTACAGGTTAATCATTATTATGTCTTTATTTTATAACTAGTGTAAAAGCCTGCATACATGGGCTGAAGTGCATAAAGGAAGAAATGTTTGGAGTGTTGATATATTATTAGGTATAATTTAATGTATGTTTTTTTCAAAATACAGAATTAAAAATAGAAACAGTAAAGTGGGCACAATATCATAATATAAAGTAAAGTAAAGTAAAATAAAATAAAGTTTAAAACATACATGAAAGAATATTATTGACATAATACATACCAAGAAATATTACAATAATTACATAATACATAAGTACATTGTAACTGAATTAACTGACAAAACCTATATATTTATTTGAAGTATATTTCTTTGAAAACAATGTTTTAGGTAATATCTTTCCAGGCTTGGAACCTTGAAGTATTTTAATTTTGACATCAGGTGATGTAAGAACTTGAGACATTGCAACGAAAAGTTGTCCATAACTGAGCACTGGCTATGGGAGGAACATTCCAGCTTTTTCAAAAGTTTGACCATCGGCTTCATTATAAGTTTGGCGGTACGGAAATAAGGATTCTGATAGCAATATACCAGTACCCTTTCCTGACCACCAAACTATGAGTCTGCTGGCAGGGGCACAGTACTCCTGGCAGGCCTGATCTGTTGGGAGTTCAGGCCCCTAACGGCAGTGTTTTCACTAAGCACTGGCACCGTCAGCAACAGTGCCTGTGCTTCAGTGTCCCCTTTCCTGTGGAGTCCTGTGTCAGTCACGGACAACTTTATGTTGCAATGTCTCGAGTTCATACATCACCTGATGTCAACATTATGAAACTTCAAGGTTTACAGCAAGGAAAGATGTTACCTAACAGTTCAAAAAACATTGTTTTCAAAGAAATATACTTCAATGAAATATACAAGTTTTGTCAGTTAATTAAGTTACAATGTCCTTATGTATTATGTGATTATCCAATGTAATATTTTTTGGTATGTATTATTATGTGAATAATATTCCTCACATACGTTTTAAACTTCATTTTGCTTTAATTTACTTTATATTATGATCTCTTGACTACTTTACTGTTTAAAAACATAAATTACATTAAAATATACCACATAATATATTAACCTTTTGTGTTGGTGATACATTGCGCTTTCCACCGAAAAGGGTGGGCATCTTGCCACCATATTTGATACGATGCCCTTCACCTAAATATCGTAATGGCATAATACCACTCCGTTTCAACTTGTGGATCACAAATGACATAAAACCAAGACGACGTCTTGTGAGTATTGATCACAACTTATGTTGTTTCTGTAAAGTTGATACTATTCCCGAAACTCTTGTTCACCTGATCACTGAGTGTCCAATGCTTAGGTCTAAAAGAGAAATTGTTTTCACAAGACACTGTGAATACTTAGGGAACATATCTCAAACTGAATGCTGGACGGTAATGCTGGGGTGTATCAACTTGGCAATACAAATTGCAGCTGTTAACTTTCTACACAGCCTAAATTTGGAAGATGAGAAAAAGGACTAGAATGACAACATCTGTCAATAATCCTTTTGATTATCTAATTGACTTTATTTAGTCTGCAGAAGACATGTAAATGAGCTTGAATTTTCTTTTTTCTTTTTTTCCCCTTCTTTCTCTTTTTCATTATTTTTGTAATAATGTTAATTTTGTTAATTTTGTCTTATTCTGATGATGAAGTGTGTGATGATAAGAAATGAACATGTAATGTAATCAATTTTTATGAGATAAGTTTTATGACTGTTTTGATATGTTAAATGAATTTTGAAAGGTTGATTCAATTCAGCCAAATAAAAAAAAAATATATATATATATTAACACCTGGAAAATGTCTTCCTTTATACACTTTAGACCTTGTCCTATGGGACACCACGGGAATGGGGATACACCGTTCTGCTGCCGCTTATGATATCCCGGTAGCACCAGGATATTGGGCAGCAAAAAGAGTGTTACGGGGTCAGCGGTAGCCTGTGCCTACTGATGTGTTTTACCGCCGACCCCATAATGCGGTCTCTTGGGACTTGTTAATAGTCATTACAAAGGCAAGTTTGATTGGAAACTGTCTCCTCCTCAAAATTAATGGTAGTTCACTGTTGGCAGGGGCTAAATCTGTTTTGTGGGATGAGCATGATCTGGTTCCTGTGAGGACCGCCACAATTATCAGATTGGCTGAAGATTTTTAATTAACAATCTGGTTCCAATGCACAGGCTTATTTTTGTGTTAAGATTTCTTTGCAACATAATAATACTGGCAACTTCAATTTCTGAAGAGATATTCCCAATGGTGCCAATCGGTTTCGAAAATTATATGGCATCGCTATGGGCATCTTCATCCGTCTAATCATCAATGGAATCTGAAATTAGATATGTTTTTAAAGCAACAGCTCCCTCTATTGATGACAGCAGGCAAAGTGGGCAGCTTCAGTAAACACACATCTTGCCTTTCATTATATAATAAGTATGATGTATTTTTAGGTTTTCATTAAAACTTTCACATTTACATACTAAACGGAAATACATATATTCTTCTTATAAATACAACCAATAGTTTTAAATAAAAATAAACATACATACAACATTCAAATTAAAAATAGCTACAATTCATCATTGAACATCTATTGCACTTTCTGCATCATTGCTTTTCCTCTTATATTTAAGCTCTAATCCAACCTACTTGTGTCCCATTGATGCATAGCTGCCAAAAGAAGCCTGTCTCCAAAAAAAAAAGAAAATAGTTGTCATTTCCAAAGATAGAAAAATCTAAGTTCTTGTACTTTTGTGCATTCAAGTACAATATGTTTAATTGTTTCAATTGTTCCCGTCTTCTTAAAACATGTACATATCTGTTTATAAGTGGTATATTACTTGGGACACCCAACAACTCGCCAGTGGCTAATATAGTAAATTGAAACAACATATAAACTCCAGTATGGTGCGGCAGACAAACAGGTTGCTCAGATCATCTGCTGATCAAGCTTTAAATTGCTCGCACATCACCCTGTCATCCTCCCCCAACCTTTCTTCCTGCAGCTATTTTACTCTATGTCCCCCATCCTCTACTTCTCCCACTCATCTTCTTTTCATTGCAGTGGGCACCAGCATTGAGCTGCTCCTGCATCACAGGCCACCATGGAAAAGGAAGAGGGGCTCCACTTGGAGACCCACCTTCCATTTCCATGGCTGCCACCTTGCATGAGTATTTGATCGAATCACCAGGTCACAACAAGCATGCCACCCTTTGATTCAAACAAATACATTGCTACCAGCACTGTTGGATGTTAACCCTGGGCTACTAAAAGCAACAATCACCAGGTCACATGCTGTACCCGGTGGTTATGTCCGGTGGACCCTTGCCAAAATTAACTTTTCTTGGCCGTTACGACCTGGTACAGCCCGGTGACCGTGTTATCATTGCTATAACAATCTCCTCACATCAAGGGCCAAGAAGAGGCAAATATATTGCTTCCTCCTTCCATAACGTGGGATAAATCTAATGTGTTTCAATGTCCACAGGATTTTCATCATGTTCTTAATATTGCTAATTGAATTTCATTCTTAGTGTTGCAGTCAGCGTTGAATATGATCCGATGATATTTAACTTGCATCCAACTGCCTCAGTAAGTATCTTACATTCTCCTTTCAAGTTGGTTCAAAAATAGAGTTGGCCTCTCTAAATGTCCTTCTTCACATTAAATAATAGATCTCAAGGCTTCACCATAAACACGTCTATAAAATGTATGCATTCTCAACATTTGCTAAAGTAATTAATGAAGTTATCCCTAACGCCAGACGAATACAAAATTGTCTTAGTCCATAGAGGCACACATAGAACAGGTCTCCAACATATGCCCCCAATTTTATCAAGCCAGTTTGGGATACCCCTAAGTCTAACTTCGATTTCCTTCAAAACTGTAGGGATAAGTCTTTGTACATATACTTTATTTATCAGTACCATGAGATAAAATTGCCCAGGATTACACATTTTGCTTAAATGGCAATGCTGGTATTTTGGCACTTGATCACATTGTTTGCCAAGCTTTTTCATACGGCAAGTTAATTGTGAACCTTAATAAAGTAAGATAATATGATTTTAGTAGAAACATGGTATTGTCTTGTGGCAAAGCTCAGAAAAGATCCACAATCCCTTGGTTTGCCAGTTGCGAATTAGGCTGTTGAAAGCCATTCTCCTAAAACATCATGCTCTTGGTTGAGGTGGCTGCACATTTTTCACAACCCTCATTTGAAGAAGCAGAGTTCCAGAGCTGTGCCATACTGAGAATATATGAGGTTTTGTAGCTGTTGCTTCCTGGCGCAGTACCTTTATTGTGTACAACAGTATAGCGTTTGCTGCAGCTTAACGTCCATGTGTTTCTTCCCATTACCACAGCAATGCAAAACTGGCCTGAACAGGCACTCACAAACCACATGTTACACCCATTCCTCCCATGCATTTACCTACCATCAAAGGCGCACAGCAACCCGACAGTGATCAACAAACCTTCATCAAACACAGCCACGTCACTCCAACCACATCCAAAAAGGGACAGGAGTGCAGGGTGGTGCAAACCGAAGGCTGAATGGAGCATCTAAGACAGACAAGAGGTGCTATTGTTGGACAGAAAATTCTAGAGTGACAGAAGGTGATAGAGGTGGACTTTTGGTGTGACTGGTGGCCACCAGATACTAGGGCCAAACAGATGGTGATGAGCGACAGCATCTAGAAAAAGTTGCTAGAAACAGGCAGAAAATGATGGAGAATATGCATTAAGGTCCATATGCAGAAAGCTTCAATGGTCAGATCAGTGATAACGCTGAAGCCTAAGTGGAAAGAATTCTATAAATCTATTTAAAGAGAATGGGCCTAGTGACAACTTGTGCCATAGAAGCAATTTTACCAGTTGGCTGCATGCTACAGACAACCTCCCGTTCTCTGCGCTTACCTTGCCCTACATGTGTTTATGTGTGTTGTGCGACAATCATGCTTGGACTGTTAATGCTGACACTAACCCACCCTATCAGAATCCCACACATTGCATCTGACACCACCTCCCCCTATCAGATAGACGTCCGTAGCCACACACACACCCATTGCCCATGGGCAGACATACACACCCTATCAGATAAGTAGGAACATTCCATCTTACCAAATAAGCTATGTGTAGGCATGAGTGCTAATGTTCTACAATGAGCAGAATCGGTATCTATCATTCAGTAGGCAGGTTCTAAAATCTGAAGTACAGGCATTATGTGCACACATAAACATTCACACATCCATCTTCACCATGCACCTCTTCCCTGCCAGACACCATGTCCACCTCAAGCAGACAATGTACCATATGCCTCCATCAGGCAACCATACACCCTATCAGACAATGAGACACACGTTTCATTGCGACACTCACAAACATTTGAAGGACACTTTTATCAGACATATTGAACCCCATCTGACACCCACTCATTCCACACCATCATCCATTTACACATACCATAAGACACCAACCCCCATCAACCGCCCACAACCCCGGAAGAGGCTCAGATACACAGGGGGAATTAAATAGAACATGGGTATCTCCTGCAAGATCACAGATCCTCTGCATCTGAATAGGAGCATGAACATTGTATATGAAATATGCCTTCACATACACACATGAGGCATCAACACTCCACATACATATGTTCATACTTACCAAGCAGGACTCTCCATCTTAGATCCATACAAAGGTTCAAACGGGTACATGGCATACATCAATGTGGGTGCTGGTAAAGTAGGAAGCAGGAGCCCAACTGCTTCTCTAGCCTTCCTTGGATAGAGCTGCAGGTCTTGTGCATATTAACACCACGATGGCAACATGCTCCATCTGTGAGTGAAGCATAATGGTCATAAGAGGCAGTGCTGGAAATAGGGGCAGTCTGTGAGTATGTTGCCTTCCCTGTAGTATTATTACCCGTGTGCTTGCTGGGAAGGTTTTGGAGTATGTTGCATCTTGATTGCACCAGCTGCGTGGTGGCACCCTGCCCACACAGACATGCCCAACGCATACCTTCCAACTTGTCACATGGATGTGTATCCAGTCATGGCTTTAATGTTGCTATCTTTTATATGTAGTACTAGATTTATAAAGAAAATACCAAAGCCAAAAGCAGCAGGGATCTACGACGTTTGGCTCTGCTGATGTTCTGGAGACAGCTCTGTTATGCCCTAGCCAACCTAGTCAGTTGTGAGGGGTCATGAGAGTAGCAGTCCAACACATACAAAGAGATGCAGGTTGCAAACCCCAGGCACATGATACGTTCTTGCTTCCCAGGGATCCCCTACCTTCAGACAGGTCTGACCCCAATATTAACGAACACACCCCATCCTAACAGTCAAAAGCTGCATCAAGTAAATGTACCCTTATAAGATTTCTGCCTCGCTCCCAGCCACCCAATTAAAAAATGTCCACCTCACCCAGACACCCACACTCTACTAGCAGCCACCTCCATCAGAGGGACCAAACTACATCAAATGCTCACGCATCTCTACACCACCCCATGCACCTGAGCTTTTCCCCTAATCAACTCCCATCAGTCTCCCCAACCACCACATCAAAGACCAATACACAGAAAATGCAGCCCTGCCCCTCCAATGGTCAAACACACCCTTCCACGCAACACACACAATGGGGGTCATTATGATTTGGGCGGTAAGTGATACCGGGCACCGGTAAGGAGACCGGTGCTGGTAATCCCATATGGCCCTATTCCAAGGTCCCTTGGCTGGGACCGCAAGGAACGTGTGGTCTGACCACACGTCCGTTGCCGGTCTCGCTAAGGGACCTGGGCGCTAATAACAGGCTTGCAAGTCGCAAGCCCGTTATTAGCGCCCTCCCCATTCCCATTGAGCCCTATGGAGGCAATAGTTTGTTCAATGGGGACTTACCGGTCCCTCCAGGGTCGGACTGCACCGGTATGTCCCCATTGAACAAGACCGGTGCCAGTCCCGGTATTGGAGGCAGCCATGGCGCAAATAGCACCATGGCTACCTCCAATTTTGGAATGAGGCCCATTGACTCAAAAAGAACCCCACATCACAACAGATGTTCATCACTTCACATAGTTGTCTCATACTGATGACATCCCCAAATCAGATGCTCCATCAGATACCCACACCCTAAATCAGAGTCCCACATCCAACACCCTATGCCTGTGGATTGGCATGAATTGTTCTTCCATCAGTTCTAATACAGGAAGGGGCACTCACGCACACCCTTAGGTCTTTCATGAAAATGTAGAACATATGTATGGCCTACTTCACAATGGATGGCAGCAAAACCGCAGCATCTTCCTATATCTTTCTTTCATGGAAGATGTTCACAGATCTGATGCAGCAAAGAACAAGCATGAGGAGTAGGATGTATATTAGTTTCCCTCCGAACAGTATCATGCCCATTCTTCTCCCCCATGCTACCCATGACTCGCCATTCACTGAACCCTTCTGGGAAGAGGTGAGCAGGCATGGCTTTGTGAATATCTAACATAACCTGCTGAGAGAGATGCAGTAGATCAGCACTCCTAAATACGGTCAGACTAGGATAGATGTCAAGCAGGATGAATACACTGTCTAAACACTAAGCGGTAGTAGGCATTCAGCAAGGACGGTATCACAAGGCCAAGCCCTTCTCTTCCCGTTGATTCCAGATATAGGTTTATTTGCCCCCTTGTGATTTACTCTACTGAGCTGTATTGGAGCTGACATTGGATGTTACGATAACCCAGGATAGGCCGATGCTGTTTTACAATCTCCTAAAAAATTATTAATCCCAGATGAAATGGCACCGTCATCTATGGTTTTACAATGTGAAATTTAAAAAAAAAATGGAGATCTGGAAGGCAGACCAGATAGTTTGCAACTTTGTACAAAGCTGAGCAGAACTCTTGCAATATTGCCCCTCAGAGATTTCTTAGCAAAGGGAGAGATTGGTAGATTTAGAATGCTCTCTTCGTGTGCATTCTTGTACTAGGTACTGTCTGAGAGAGAAGAAGCAATGCATATGGTGCTTTTACCAGAGAAAAACATTTGGGAAAAACTCTGCTATTGCAGTTGGGCGGCATGAGCTCTGCAGTATTAAGCAGCTATAGAGCAGGTTGAGTAGTGGTGGAAGACCGGTTGGGAGTGAGAAAGGAAAGGAAGACTGGCTATTGGAGAAGTCCTGGAGTGAGAAGCATGTGTAGTGCTGCAAGGTATATTGATATACAGAACACTAATGGCGCAGGTGCTGATGCAAACATCTGGGCATGGTGTGCTAGAGCAAGGTGTCTCTTTTTGCATGATAGGTGATTTCAAAGTTTGGCGCAGTTCTGGTGCGGGGAGGCTGGGGCGAGTGTTATAGTGCAGGGGGTGAAAAGACCTGGGACATATTGATTGCTGGTGTGGGGTACATGCAAAAAGAGAACTGCTTTGCAGGTGATGGTGCAGTTATCAGAACATATGGAGGAAGGGTGCTGGAGCATGACAGGAGGAAGGCAGGGCGTGGGCTGTGCAAGTGCTAGTTTAGGGTAATGGGTAGTAGGAGCTGTTGTTGACAGAGTGAATATCGGATAGGTTGTGATTAGACATGTAACATGGTTGGTATTAGGGCAGGGTTGGAGAAGGCAGCACTGAGGCTAGGTAGAGCCTGGTGAAAAATATATGGGGGTTTATGTTGATGGAGTGTGGGTACTGCTGTAAGATTATCTGGTAGCACATATATCAGGGGTATTGTGAGTGCTAGCATAGGGCGCAAGCAACAGTTGCTCTGCACATGATTGAGGCAAGAATAAGAAGGGATCCCTGGCCTCTACTCCTTTAGACAGATGATGGATGCAGGATTGATGGCCAATATAGAATCTCTCTGAAACATAGTCTTTGTGATTTTATGTATTGCTGTATTATTCTTGATCCAGCATTCACAGCATCTAAGACAAAAGTGTTAATAGTGAAAATTATCAAACCTTCAAAATATGGGATAGGTGGTGCGCCTCCCGAATTGGTCAGTATATATTAGCTTGGGGTATGCTTATCTTCGAGTGGAACATGGGTAACTAAACTAAAGTTAAGCAAGCAGTAAAACCAATGGTCGCAACATATAGATCCATAATGAGGTGATTTAAACTTTGTGGTGGACAGAATAGCCAGTGACAGCCCGACGCCCAAGTTAAGGGCCCGAGTAAAGTGAGGGTACCTTAATGTGGGTGGCAGGCCGTTACTGGTGGCATTTGGCCCACCCGAGGGTTATGATATGACTTGATATGATATTGCATTTATAACATGCCAATACACAAGTGTTTCAAGGTGCGACGAGGCAAGGGAGGGGAACAGACGGAAGACAGACACAAAGATCTTACTAGGGCAGGTGACATTGAGATCGTGCAAGTGCAGGGGAGGGGGGAAGGGGAAAAGTGCAGTACAAAGGATAAAAAGTATTAAATAAAAAAACAATAAATACAAACAATAAATAAGAAGTGCGGCCAGCTGTGGCAGGTGAAGGGTAAATGCAGACATCAGGTGTCAAATGCTGGTAGGGGGCTGTAGAGAAACCATTTGACTGGAGACAGCGTTTCTGAGCTTTTTGCTGCATTTAATTCTATTAAATGATTAACTTTTGACACCTTCAGTGTTTTTCCATTCCACTTCAAACAGAAGTATGTTTCTTTTTCATGTAACAACTGGATGGACAACGAGGTTCATGGTGGCCTAGTCTTCTTGGTGCTGGGCCACCAAAGCCTTTCTTGTATTTCTCCATCACCTTTCTGCACCACACAGAAAATCCCTTTCCAATCACAGGGTTTCAAGCCTTGCTTAAAGTGCACTGTGGAATATCCAGGTTCTATACATTCCTAGTATTATACGTTGGTGCATCGCTGCAACTATTCACTACATAGCCAGCCTTAAGATTACTTTGTCTACTTGTGTTACTGCATCTGTACAAGTGTAAACTGATTTGTATTTTCTTCAGCGTTTCTGTAGCATGAGCATCTTCATCTCAAGCACGAAATGTTGCTCATCTTTACCACCTCCTCTGCGCAACTTATAGAACGCCTATGTTCTTTTGCCTTGTGCATCTTTTCTAGGTGCGTCATCTCTTGCTCGCTCTGCATGATGTCACTAGTCTTCTCTTTCACTCATTTTCACACTTCTTCTAGGACTTTGTCCATAAGGCCATTACTTCTTCGTGAATGCATATAGGGCTTTCTCAATGCATACCTTGTTTCCAGAATTTTTTGCAGTACAGACATCCACACTGGTACTGCACGTGTTGCAATTTCCAGCTCCCAACATATAGGCAACATGGGGGCGGAGCTTTTGGTGGGGGTACTTGACTCCACCTCTACAATACACATCCATTAGTTCATGGTGCACACCTCATCCAGTATGGAAAATAATGTTTATTAGCCAGTTAAAAAGTAATTTAACAAAAAGTGAAATCCTCGCCTGCAGCCACTGCAGAATAAAATCATGGAATTGGCAGGTTAAAATCTACGAATACAGAGTCAAAAGGTCAACATTCAGGTGGCCATCATCAATTCTTGATCTCTCTGTTTTTCTTGAGTCACATGCTTTGCCGAAATGGAGTTAACAATGCCATGAATTATTTAATGTTCAACTTCCAACCATTTAGAGGATATACAAAGGAATATAGCAATGCTACACAAGAAGCTGTCAGTCATGAGTGTCCCTCTGTGCCACTTTGAAAAGTATAATTATTCATAAAATTAAAAAGAATAATTCAATGATATAATTAATGTGTTCCAACTGACTCTAAATTGCCAATTGCTTGCCAGTGACATGTTTGATTTCCCTTATTATGAGGGTACTAAAATCAATCTAGATCTTTCTGTGGTAGTGAAACTGGCCGGAAGGCAGCATGTATTGTTCTCAGGAATCTGCAGCACACTGGACAATGCCGAATGACTTCAGTCAGTCTTACTTATCTCCAATGTACAGCCCTATGCAAACCATGCAACACCTGCACTTGATCAGTAAAGTCCACCACATGTCCTCTTTGCCCAGCGCTCTTTTGTTTACCAACTAATTTTGCACATGAATCCCATACATACAGGAAACATTTGAAAAGTTCAAAACATAATTAAATGAGTAATAAAGGAAGTTTAAATAACGTAGTTCTTAAAACCAGTTGTAATATCTAAAGGGTTCACTAGAGTTAAGGGTTAAACAACGTTGGAGTAATATAAAAAGTGAACAAAGATGTGTAATGGTTTCAAAAAGTTGAATGATCTAACATTTTTAACAAGTGAATCCTTAAACTTCAAAGAAGTTTAGTGTAAAAAAACAGATTCCACAGAGACTTTGCTATTTTAGATCAGTAAAATGTAACTTACGACTGAAATCTCCTGATGTTGGCGCAGATGGATTTTGAGGTGAGGAGTTATTGACCTCTCAAACGTCAATCCAACGTTCTAAAGCAGGCGTGCTGCACACCACATCATCTCAGCAAAGGCAGGCCTGCTTTTTGCTGCTTCTCACTGCTGTCCTCCTCTCCATTTTTACAGTGACCTTACCAGATGCATTTCCTACTTGGTAATGGTATGCCCTCTTGCCTCAAAATTATAATCATGCCCAGATTAAAGTGACCGAGAGCTTCTGTGACACTGTGTGCATGGGTTTTCAGCCGTCAGATGTCCAACCACTGTGTTACCAGTCTGTGTATTTGTTCACTTTTAAATGCCAGGGCTGACAGAAGAAGCTAGAAATTATTATTTGGACACAGCACATCATTTCTTATAATAAGGCAGACACTGATTGTAAAATAAAAACAAGAATTTGAATTTGCTCTACTAAAACATATTTCATATATACACAATATATGGGACCAGCGTTGTCTTTGCAAAAGATGCTGTGTTATAAAGATAGATGTATTCTCTTTACTACTGTACTTTATTCTTGTAACATTTTTTTTTAAAATTTTCTGAACAGATGGTTGCACAATGATAAATAATGTTTTGGTACACATTTATGTTCTCTTTTTATGAAGGCCTGAATCATGAACATCTTTCGATTAAATACAGCACTCATTAAGCAAACTAAAACACGAACCTATAAAACCCCCATTGCTGCAGGCAGTTCCAGATGAAGACGTTGCTGAGGACGCACGCCTTGGAATTAGATGATAGGAACAAGCATGTATGCTCCCTCTGCATAACGATCTCCCCCTATCCCCCTATCATGTACACATTGTCCAAAAAAAAAAAAAATACTTTCCTTGACAGTTCAATCCAGAATTCCTAATTTCCATCCGATGCATTATTTTACAAAATGACTTTGAATGCCCTACACGTGTCATGAAATAGTAGATATAGACAGTTTTACTCGTTAAATCACTCACTTATTCATACACTCATTCATATCATAGAAATGTTCACAATGTTGTTTAATGCTCATATTATTAGTACTTGAGAATTATGCGTCAACCAATCGGCATGCAAGGAAAGCACATTCACACCCACAACACCCAGACTACCCTGCCTGCAGAAAGTGGAGGCAACAGAAAGGGAAGATTGTTCTAATTGGGACATGGACAGTGGGACCCTTCACCTGGCCTACCTCTGCTTTTGGCTATTCTAACTCCACCCTCCTGTCCAGGCAGCTGACTTCAAAGGGACATCAATAATCATCACTATGGTGTGAATGAGGCTTGGTTTCTTCAGTGCTGCCTCTGAGGCAGCGTGTCCCAGGAGTCCATCGGGGATGATCCTATAGTCTCTGGGAAGGAGTTACCTTTCCTGAAGGTGAATCAAAGGGTCAGCACACTGGCTATTGCTCCAAATGGATGAATTGGAGAGAGTCAGACCAGACACTAATACACATCAGTCCTGTCATAGCTGGCCCTGTTCACTGAGCTGACACTTTCATATCAAATTACCATGGCTGTTTAATTGTCTGATTTTCTCAGTCACCGTTGCGCAACTAGGCTCATATTTAAAGATTTACATGCCACCAACTGACTAAGACATACAATTATTACAATTTAGATCAAAGGTGCAGACGATTAATAAATAGCCATTGCTGCCTGCAGTAACTTTGTGTTCCGGCAGAATTTACGCATGTTCAGCATGTGCTTGATGGCTGGTAGGGAAGAAGAGGATCTAAGGTCTGGCGGTAGAGCTTTCCATAGTCGAGGGGCAGCTCTGGCGAAGCACCCTGCTAAGACTAGAGACAGTTTAGCTTTTGGAGTCGGCAAGAGGTATGAGTTGTTGGACCTCAGAGAGTGCTTAATGGGAAGCCAGGAGAACCAATCAGAGATATAAACTGGTATTTTCCCATAATGGCTAGAGTGTGTGATACATAGAGCAGTGAAGGGGATTTGCTTACCAATAGGTAGCCAGTGTAGGGATCTCCTCTCCGCCATAACGTGATCCCTTTTCTGGAGTCCCTTGACCACTCGGACAATGTTATTTTGTACCAATTGAAGACAGTTTATTTTGCCTTTGCCTATGCCCTTGAGCATATTATAGTGGCCCAGTTAGATTTGTCAAGAAAAAGTGTAATGTGAGACAAACGCTTGATATGGTAGGATGTGCTTGACACAAGGCTACGAATGTGATCTTTCATAGTAGGTTCTTGGTCCAGGACCACTCCTAAAGTCTTAACCTTGTGAAATGTTGCATATTAGCATTCTGCAATTTGTAACTGACGATAGACATCATCCAGTTTACACAGTTTGGGTGCTGTGCCGAACACCAAAATCTCAGTTTTTGCATTATTATGTGCAAGGACATTACGCATCATTCATGAGTGTATATTATTACAGATGGCATTGATGGTCAGGGTATTGTTAGTATGTTTGCCTGTGAGAAGAATAAGGCACTGTGGTGTATCATCTGCATAATTGGCATATATTATGCCTTTAGAATTCAACAGCTCAAAAAGAGGTAGAGTGAAGAGATTTAAGAGGGTTGGAGACATTCAGGATCCATGTGGCACTCCGCACAAAAGCACATGCCTCTTTGCAATAGCTTCTTCATAATGGACACTGGTCATTCTGTTAGGGAAGAATAAACCCAGGAGGATGTTCCACATGCAAATGATGCAGAGTCAATAGTCTTGTTACTAAGGTGGAGTGATCTACCAAATCAAATGCTGCAGTTAGATGCAACAGCATCAGAAGCGAGATATCCTCACTATTGAAGTATTGCCGGATGTTATTTTTCAGGTCCAAGAGAATGGACTCCGTGCTGTGGGTGCTTCTGAAGCCTGACTATTTAATATCTAAGATGTTGTATAGGGTTGAAGTTATTGAATTTGACAGTGGCAGTTGTGTCCAGTTTCTTTAGAAGAAATGGCATGTTAGTAATACGGCGATAGTTTGCCGGAAGGGTAGGGTTCAGCAAAGGGTTTTTTCAGGAGAGGAGACATCCACATGTTTTATCTCAGTGGGAACGTAATTCTCTTGAAAATAGGCATTTACAAATTTGGTGATGACAGGGGTAAGAGACTGGGCACAGGATCCAAATTCGGTGATGAGAGGTGTAAGAGACGGGGCACCGGATTTAACAATGATGGCACGGCAAACATCTCCTCTCCAATTAGTAGGTTTTATTTTCTCAATAGTGTGCAACATCTCTGCTTCCCCAACCTCTCTGAATTTGAACAGTGATATGGAGGTACCCCATTTGCCTGCAAGAGGTGGATTGTCTAAGGCCCCTATTTTAGCTGAGATTTCACCTTTGATTTTTTCAATTTTTAGTACCATTGCATTCTGGATGGAGGTGCACCAATTAACTTCTTTGGCAACTGTGGGAGCAAAAGGGCGAGGGTCTTCCAGTTCTCTTGGGATTTTAAATAGTTTCCTCGAGTCAGATGATGCCACCTTGATTCTTTTGTCATATGAAGACTTTTTTGCTAGACAGATATACTCCTTAGCAACAATTCCGTAGCATATTCTCTACTTCAGGGACATTGCATTGCTTTTATGGTGTTTAAGTTCCAGAAGTTCCTTAGAGAACCACACTTTCGATGGTTGTGACCTCATCAACCTAGATTTTTGTGGAGCTAATTTGTTGACTGCTGATAACATCATGTCATGGTATATTGCGACCATCTCGGTGGCTGTGTTGTAATTTCCCAGATTGTCCAAAATGGGTGTAGAATATGGCAACATAGAGGATGGGGTACATTTCCGAAGATTGCTACAAAGTTACTTTGGATGGCGTGCTTCTAGGTTTTCGTACAAATCCTATCCAAGGGAGCTTGAATTGAATAAGAAAATGATCTGACCAAGGACATGTGGTTATTTCTATATTCTCTTCCAGAGTCCTATGCTAGATTACCCAATCCAAAATCCTACCCCCCTGTGTGGGTTGCTTGTGTAAGATGGTGACCAAAGTCAGGTCCCTCCAAAGTGGCTTAGGAAGAGTTAGGTCATGGTATCTAAAGATACAACATAATATCAACACTAATACAAATGAATCCAGCATATTTTTAAAAACCCTCGACATTTCTTAAGAGGATTCAACTATGGCCAGACAGACTCAATAGATGATATACTTTTTAAAGTGGAATCTATGGAATTGTTAATTTTTACATGAACAGGTGAAATAGGATCACACAGAAATTATATATATTATAGGGCAGCGATAGCCGCCTTATAGTTAAGGTGAGTCGGACTCCCATATGAACCCCTCAAAATTCTATTGTTAATACATTTTGATTCGAGTAATAATAATAATAATAATAATAATAATAATAATAATAATAATAATAATAATAATAATAATAATGACAATAATAATAATAATAATAATAATATTTTTTATTGTGATTTAGTTCAAATATTAGAACTTTACACAAAATATCACATAAAATATAAAACATTACAATGTACCAAATAAGTACTAACAGCAATAAAACAATAAAACACATCTTACATAATTATGCAAAATTACAAAAGTACAAACTTCATAGAACTTCATTTAACTTCATATAACTTCATATTTCTTCGCACTATGAGAATACATGTAAACAATTACATATATAAAATAGGAAACTCTAATATCTCTAATACAATTACACAGGTGTACACATATCTAAAGCACATTATCAGTGCATCCCATGTAGATCATTTAAACAATAAAAACAGTAAAACAGTAAAACAGGTCAAGTCGATTCAGCCAAACTAAATTAAGTTGGTAGCAATAATGTTCTAACCTGAATCCACACTCTATACAGGGCAAGTTGGGAAGATATTGTATATGAGTTAAGACAGTAGGCCCAAAATGAATCTCCAACAATACTCTCATAACTATGAACACATATATAGCGGACCCAATTTGGGGCTAGAGGTTAGAACATGTCTGGCGGTTTCCAAGGTGCTTGGATTCTTACAAATACGACAGGTCCTATCATTTAAAACTAGGCCCTGTTGGACACCCGTAATAGCGAGGACCTGAAGTTGATTTGTTTGAAGCCTTAGCAGGAAATGTCTTACTGCCGGATCAGGGCATCATAATAGGTAGGGCTGCTTTCTCCTGTACCTATGTATTACATTAACCACAGCGTAACGCCCTTTCAATCTTTCAAGGTGAGAATCATTTTCACACCAATCCCAGTGATTTAATTTACGCATAAAAGATTTTTTCAAATGTATAAATGGTTGCATTTTCTTTTCTGCGTGAATCCAACCAATCTCAAGGAAAGGTGATTCATTCAATGTTTTAAAGTTATCTCCCTGCTTAACCTTCTCGACATCATAGTTATTTCCCACTTTCGCAAGCAGTTTACATTTCGGTGCAGAAACAGATTTGAAATAGAAAACTCCCCTGGCACACAAGGCCATACGTCTCAAGGAAGTTAGACCTAGCTCAAGTCTCAGGTATTGCATAGAGCATGATGGACCCAGACCTAGCACTGCTCACCAATATTGGCCTTCTAAGATATTGAGCTAGTCTAAGTCCTGCATAGCTAACGCTTCGAGGCCATAGAGTATAGCTGGGACAAAGCACCGCTGACATAACTGTATAGTGCCTGCCAGGCTTAAACCCACATTCCCTCTTGAGAATTTGCACGCCTGTAGTGTTAGTATTTTGGCTCGTCTTTTTTTACATGTAATTATCCTATTGTAATTAGAGGTTATGGCAAACTCCAGGCCCAAATAAGGCTAGGAATCAGCAAACTCGATCAAACCCAAGCTAGATTCAATACCCAGCCAGATGGATCCCTTACTACTGATCCGCATTACCTTTGTCTTCCTCAAGTTAATGGTCAAGCCCAGCTCAGAGGAGTACTGTGCCAGTTCCTCAAGCAAGCTCTTGATGCCCGATATTGTTCTGTCAAACAGTATCAGGTCATCTGCATAGAGCATACCTACCACTGGGATTGGCCCCAACCGAGGGGGGCAATTTGACCTTAATCCCATACGTAGGAGTAAGTCAGAGGTGTAAAGATTATACAATGCAGGCGCAGCTACACATCCCTGCTTTACTCCGTACGTATAGTAATAGGTTCAGTCACAGCACCTTCATTATTGAGTCTTACCTTAGCGCTGTTTTCATTATGTAGTGCTATTAAGATCTGAACTAACCAGTCGGGACAATTAAGGCTGATCAACTTGGTCCAAAGTTTTTCTCTTATGACCTGGTCGAATGCACTAGTGAAATCAACAAATAACATATATAGAGTAGAATCTTTATTACTCATTGTGGTATTGATCAATGAATCTAGCACTCTAATGTTATGAGTGGTGCTGACCCCTGGTCTAAATCCCGTCTGGGCATGATGAAGAACTTGTTCAGAAACTATCCAGGACTCCAGCTCTCTAAGCATCAGAGTCGCAAAAACCTTGCCCGTAGCATCCAACATGGACAAAAGTCGGTAATTGATTACCTCCCTACGTTCACCTTTCTTGTGAACCGGGATCAACACCGACTTTTGCCATGTCGTCGGCACGGTGCAAGAGCGACAAACCCGGGAAAAGAGAGCTAGAAGAATCTGAGCCCAGTTATCTGGGTCTTTTTTCAAGACAGAGTTTGCTAGGCCATTAGGACCAGGTGCATTAGATCTCCTAGAATTTAGAATGACTTGTTTTATACTTTTAAAATTCATAGGGAGTGGCCAAGGTTCTGCATATCCCGTGTTACAGTGAGAGTAGATGTTAGGATTGCAAAACTTACCCTTCACATATTGTACCCATTGATCAGAGGGAATTGGATTTATTATTTTCTTTAACAAATCACCACCGGTCCCGGTCAATGATTGCCAGATTTTACGAGTATCTCTACTACCAAGGATCTGGATGAATTTTTCCCATCTCCCTCTTTGTTGTAATTTAATTGATTCGAGTAATGGACTGAAATTTCGAAAGTGATTATGGACTTGCTCCCCACCCTCGCCCCAGACTAGAACACTTAATAAAGAATTATTAAAAAATGTAAAAGTTATTAAGCGTCAACAAATATTTTTTTCTCCAAAAGTGCAGCCTTCTTCCCATTAATTTTTCCATAGACAAACAAGGTCAATATTTGCCAAAGCACACAGCATTAACCTCTGGACAAATTTGGACCAGGTCTGAAAGTACTTGGGCACGAAGCTTTGACTCTCGATCCAGGCATGGTAGGAGATTATTCTGTGTAGTCGTTATTTAAATATTGGACAGAGAAGAGGGTGCCCCCTTCTGAAATATAGATATCTATATTTCAGGGATTTACCCAAAGCCATGTTTTTTTAGAAATGAAATGATCACCATCTTGTTTCTCTCAATGTGAGAGATATTCAATGTTATAGCTGACGATATGGAAAAATGAAACGCAGGAAAAATACTATGTGCACGTCAAAAAAAAAATCCAAATGCCAAAAGGATACAGGTCGGGGGTGGCTAAAGGGCACCAAGTGAAATTTGGTAGTTGGAGGGATTCTAGGGATTGAGTTTGCAACACAAAGCTTTCTCTAGCCTTGGCTATACTGACATCTCAAAGCAAACTGCATCACAGAAACAGCCTGTGTTGTGGGGGAAAGGGAGAGAGCAGGGGAGGTGAGGAGGCCATCTGGAGAGTGGGGGGAGCTGGCACAGATGAGTAGGGCATTTGGTGAGGGCCTGGGAGGCAAGAAAGCCTTTTTGGAATATGAATGGCGATTGATGGTGACTACTCAAAAGTATTAAAATTATATATTTAATTACTTTGAAATAAAGGGATACATTCGAGTAAGTATTGACAGCCTGAATCAGCTTGATGTAATGGTGGGGACACCTCTCACGCATCTATGCAAGATATTGACAAGATGTACAGCCAAGATTATTCAGTACCATTCCGAATGCATTAAGGGCACATTCAATAAGACATATATGCCCTTGCCTATAGGAGGTTCATTATCAAAAATAGTATTATGAAATTTGATGACATATTTGCATGCCACGTATAAGGGAAAGAAGCAAGAGAAGAGATTGGCAGTATTAGAGCTCTGGAAAATGTATAGGAATGAGAAAGAAGATCCAGCCTATAAGGTAGGGATGCTTAGTAGGTTCCATGTGTTAATATCCCCGCAAAAATATTGTAATACAAATGCAAAAATATTGCAATATTTTTGCAGCGTTATTGACCCATGGACCCAGCGGGGGACACACTCGCATTATTTTAAAATATGCAGGGGACACCCCTGCAACTCCTGCTCCCACAAATTATCCCCCCCAAATTATCGCCTATGGTGAGACAAACGGCAATATGTACGGCAATATTATTGGTGGGATATTTTGTAGGGATACCACTAAGTCAGCATAAAGAGGAAAATGTAACACCTTTAGCTCCTCTTGCCCCTTCTGAGAAACAAGACGTTGAGAATAAAGAAGAGAGGTTTTACCCTTTGAAAGAAATGAAAGCAGCAGCGTGATTTGTTAATCCATCTTTCAAAGCCCTTGCCTACACTGGTGAAGAGACAGAAGAAGAAAGCAAAAGTAGAGAATGCAAATATGTACAGACACGCTATGAAAGCAAGCAGCGTGATGAGAGGATGAGAGGAAGGATAGTCAGAATAAACAAATAGAGATAGGAGTAGAGGCAGAGAAACAAAGGAGAATAATAAATATATCTAAGGGCAAAATAATAGTACAGAATTAAGGAAAGAGAGGGAAGGGAAGAACAAGATAAAAAAGAGGAATCAAGGTAAATATGGAGAAGGGAGGAAGAAATCTATAGAAGCAGGGGACTTAAAGATGATGAGATTGAATAATTATGCAGTAGAAGCATAATACCCATAGAAGCGCATGAGCGAAACGAAGAAGACAGAGGATCGCAACCGTCCCGTGGTGGATGGAGAGGACCATTGGATATGCCAACATGGAGAGAAGAAGATAAAGAAAGTATACAAACAAGAATGGGGAGACTATATAGACAAATGAGGGATAAGGAAGGGTACAGAACTCAATACAGCGAACAAGGAGCATCCTTTAGGGGAACAGGAGGAAGCTTAGATGATGTCAGAATAAATGAGCATAGGACTATATCCTTAAGTGCTGTATGATATGATATTGTATTTTATCGCGCTCATACACAAGTTTTTCAGAGTGTGACGAGGCAAGGGAGGGGTAAAGTGTCAGGTATTGGTTGAAAAGCCAGCAAGAGAGGTTAGACCCCTGGGAAACATCACAGGAAGAGAGTGAGATAGAGGAAAGGAAGGACCCCAATTGGACCTGGGTGGATCAGTCAGAGAGGAAAGAGGTCAGCCAGGTCAAGACCTGATCGGTGATACCCAGGTTATCACGGAGGCGGTTGAGCAGGATGACATGACGGATCTTGAGGATGCAGTAGAGGACAATAGTCATATAAGTTGGGGTATAATGATGTCAAACGAGGAAAGTAAACAAAAAAAGGAGATGCGAGAAGAAGGCGCATATGGATTTTCAAGTGAATCAAGCATACATAAAGGGGTAAAATTGTTAGATCTAGAGGACCCTAAAGGAAAAACAGCAGAAACAAAATCAAATACTGAACAACCAGAAGAATGATCATACAGTACAGGGCATGCGTCACCACCCTATGTGAGCATACAAAGGGCATTTCCAGGGAGAAAAAAACAGGTGATGAGAGGGGATGAGAATACTCAGTGATCCTACTAGACCCAGTGACATTGAGAACGTGCAAGTACAGGCGAGATGAAAGGAGGAAAGTGCAAAGGAGAGAGGAGGAGTGGAAAGTGCTGAGCATGGGATAAAGTAACAAAAACTTGTAGTGCAGCCAGTGAGGCGGTGCAAGGTTAAGGCGCAGACAAGAGATGTCTGATAAGTGCAGGTAAGGGGACTGTAGTTTTACAGATACAGACCGAAGTGCAAGGGTTGCCAGGAGGCAGTGAACGTGTGTGGCTGGGAGGGCAGGGTCTTGGAACCAAAAGTCAGAGGGTAACCAGGTGCCTGGTGCCAGAGCAGAACAGATCAGCAGGGGAGAGAAAGAGCGAAGGCAGAAGCAAAGAGGAAGGTCTTGAAGTGCTTCCGTAACCAGAGGTGGTTCTCCTCAAGCTTCAGAGCAGCAGGGAGGCTGTTCCAGATTGAGGCCCCAGCCAAGGAATGAGATCTACCCCCAACTCATTGCTTGGAGAAACGACTGACCCTGAGGGAGTTGGAGGTGGACGAGTGAATAGCTCGAGTAGGAAGGTATTTATGGAGGGACAGTTGAAGGTATAATGGACCCAGCCTCCAGAAAGCCTTGTGGACAATAAAAAGGGTCTTGAATGTAATCCGTGCAGCCAATGGGAGCCAATGAAGTGATTTTAGGGCTGGAGAGATACGATCCCAGGGCTTGAGGCCAAGGACAAGTCTTGCAATCCTGTTCTAGATGAGTTGCAGAGGGTGGAGAGTAGAAGCAGGCAGATTTAGAAATAGGCTGTTGCAGTAGTCCAGCCTAGAGAGAACCAGTGCCCAAAAGACAGTGAGCTTCTGGGGGAAGGAGAGGAAAGGAAGAATACCCGTGAGGAAGTGCAGTTGGTAGTTTGACTTCTTGAGATGTCAGAGATGTTGGGAGAAAAGGAGAGTGTGGTGTCGAAGATGAGCCTGAGGTTCTTAGCCTCACAGGTGAGAGCAGGAAGAGGGCCAGGGGAGGACGGCCAGAGTGTGACAGGAAAGGAGGGTGCAGGCGTTCTGATGATGAGAATCTCTGTCTTACTGGCATTAAGTCAGAGATCGTTGGTGGCACACCACTCCTGCAGAGCAGACAGACAGTCAGAGATGGGAGAAGGAGTAGAGGTGACAAAGGGGAGTGTCATCCACATAGCACTGAAATTTGGCACAGAGAGTGGCAATGCAGTGGGCAAGGAGTGCCAGGTATTGCTTGAAAAGCCAGCAAGATAGGTTAGACCCCTGGGAAACATCACAGGTAGAGAGTGAGATAGAGGAATGGAAGGACCTTGGTTGGATCTGGGAGGGTCAGTCAGAGTGGAAAGAGGTCAGCCAGGCCAAGGCCTGATCGGTGATACCCAGGTTATCATAGAGACTGTTGAGCAGAATGGCATGGTAAATCTTGAGGATGCAGTAGAGGACAATAATCATATGAGTGGGGGTATAATGATGTCAGACGAGGAAAGTAAACAAAAAAAGGAGATGCGAGAAGAAGGCGCATATGAATTTTCAAGAGAATCAAGCATAGATAAAGTGGTAAAATGGTTAGATCTAGAGGACCCTAAAAGGAAAACACCAGAATCAAAACCAAATACTGAACAACCACAAGTATGATTGTACAGTACAGGGGATGTGTTGCCGCCATATGTGAGCATACAAAGGGCATTGCCAGGGAGAAAACAATCAGGCAATGAGAATGCCGCTTGGAAGAAAAGGAGCATGGGTATATGAGAAAGGGTCAGGGTTTTCACAGTTCCCACTATTAGAGAAAAGAGGGGGTCGACCACAATATATTCCATGGCCCGAGATGGATAAGGAAAATTAAAAATACACACTGCTGAGTTTGACTTGCGGTGCAGGACAATAATTAAGGAATTAGAGTAAAGGACTTCTGCAATGATGATAGCTATAAGCACTATACAATGCCTATTGTCAGCCATTTTAGGGGAAAGATCTGATGAAATATGGAAAAGAGCAGGGTACCCAAAAGTAACCACACAAAACACAGTGCATGATGGAGCGCCATTTAATAACTTAAGAGCAGAGCTATGGTGAGCACTATATATAATAGATATTGGGGCGATATTGACTAGGAAAATGAGGGAAGATGAAGACCCCATTGCTTTTATTCAGGATATTCAAAACAAATGCAGTGCAGAGACACATGAACTGTGGGATAAAACTGTGCATTATTTTACCATATATTATGTCAGGGACTGCCAGAACCAGTACAACACAATTAAAGAAACAGGTGAGAATGGAAGCAAAACCATGGCCAGAGATACAATTGGCAAATGTGCATTGTTGCAGAATACTAAAAGAAAAAGATAGGACAAAATCTGAGAGAAGGAAGCAAGATGAAGCAAAGTTGGTGCAGAAAATGTTATCAAAGTATGCCCTAGAGGTATCGGTGTTGACAAGCAATGAGGAAAGCACGGCGTGAATAGAACAGTTCCCACAGCAAAATAATATAGCCATGTCCATGATCAGAATGGGGATAATTTTGTGCCAACAGGCAGAGGGAATGGGCCTCGAGGAGGAGGACGAGGAGGATTTCAAAACCCTCTAGGAAGTGGAGGAGTTAATGGTGGAAATCATTAACATGGCTAGAGTACATACAAGTAGAGCAGCCATGCCACAGCAAAATTGGCAATCTTTAAGAGGGGGATGGGATATGCTCCACAATATAACACTGATTAAAAAAAATATTATGCTCAAGAACACATGCAAATTCAGGCATACACGCCACAACCACAGCAGTTTCAGCAAGTGTCATTGCAGACACAATCACTACAGCGGCAGCAAGAGCAAGCACCCATGCAAATGCAACAGGCACCCACTCAACAGACACAATATATATATATATATATATATATATATATATATATATATATATATATATATATATATGTATATATATATCCCAATGCAACAGAAAGGTGCATCGCAATGGCAGAGGGACACCGGAGCTACACAGGACGTGGTATTGCAAGTAGAGCCTGACACAAGAGCTGCACTTTTCAAAACATGTATTGATGGTTTAAAATGGGTTGGAAAACTCCTATCTCTTCCTATAACTAAAATGGGACTATTCTCGACCATCAAACAAAAAGAGAGTACAGTCTTAGTCAATCCTAAGTCAAAATGGCCTATAATAATAAACCTAATGCCTACCCTCTTTCTAATTCAGTAAATATGGGAACGTGTAATGCAAAAAGGAAAATTAGTGTACAAAAGAAAATTCAGTATGGCTGAGTAAACTCTCTTCCCCACGTTTGGTAGCATGGGGTAAGGTGGAACACTTGAATCTTGTGACAAACTCTGGCTTCGGGCACAAGATGCAGTTTGTTTTGTGGACCAGGGTCTACTTGGCCTCCATGAAAAGTCAATAGTTTCTCAGCTGGACCTCTGGGCTTACTCTCACTCCAGCCCAAGTCACCTTTTAGCTTTTAATACAGTTCAACAAAAGTTTGTTTCCTTCTGGTTATCACGATTCAGTACAGTCTGCCAAGATCACACTTTTCATCACAATTTGTGGAGTTCCCTTCCCCAAGCTTCAATCACACCTTCATAGGTTCTCTCAGTTGAGCTCAACCATCTTTTCACTTTCTTTCCGCTGTTGAAGACTTTTAAAACTGACATGACAACTTTGACATTTTTTCCTCTCCTACACCAAGGCCTCTTGGTACATGTAGTTTTGATCACAGTACTTATTTCAAAGTTCAAAGATATTTCTCACAACCAGGTTATCCTTTGCTGGGATGAAACCTAGCAGTTCAAAGATAGCTCTCACATCCAGATTTCTCTCTGCCAGGATCAAGCCTAGCAGTTCAAAGACATCTGTCACATCCAGCTTTACCTCTGCAGGGATCAAACCTAACAGATAAAAAAAACATCTCTCACATCCAGGTTTTCATCTGCTGGGATCAAACCTAACAGTTCAAATCTTTATCTCAGTGTCTTTCTCCTCCCACCTCTTCTACAGCATCAGACATTTCGCAGAGACTTTTGATTGGCAATCTTCATTCACCCAACCACTCTGTTATTTTGTATCTTTAGTTTACAGTTCTTTACAATGCTTTGCTTTCTGTCGCGTCTTATCGGTACATGTGTGACCTTCATTTGTCGGATACTATTGCTGACAAGTTTTATTTAACACAGACCAGACTTTCATTGCTTTCATCAACTCACCAGCTGTATTAAATAATTTTCATCTTTTGCGGCTTTGATCCTGAAGTCAAGGCTGATACCACAATTGCTGCTGCACCTCCCCAACTCTGCCATTCACCCAGGAGGGTGGCTGGCATCCTTGAAACACAAAAAGAGGTTTGTCTCTGCTCTCAAGCAGCATAGCTTCCTTGTGCAACATTCAAGGCCCTTCAGAGGCAGCAATCTCTCGCCGTGGTGTCCAAGGTTTCTATATATCTTGGTTCCTTCCCTCAGCCTGTCTCTTTGCTCCACCTGGTTCGCTGTCAACTCCTTTTTCTCATGCATTGCCTTGTGCACAGTGTGTCTCAGTGTTCCACATATAACCATGTGGGGAGAGCTAACGTATCAGGTGTTTGTAATTAAGATCAAGTGCCTGACCGTGCCTGGTCCTATTAGTGGGACATGTCCAATGCATTGCATGGGTAGTACTCCGTTCAGCCTCAGACCTCCTCTTCATCGGCTCAGTGTTTGTGTAGGAAATGGAGGGTCTGGGAAGTTGGAATATTCTACAAAATAGGATGGGACAGACGTATTTGCAAAGGGAGGATACCATGTCTCAACATTGGATGTTCCTCCACCAATCCCTGAAGACCCCTCACCCAGGTGATCCTCCCGCACTTGTCCACCCCCAGGGTTTGGATCCAATGGTGATGGCCATGCCCTGGACACCTGAGTAAGGGATCCCCGGGGTCTAGGCAATGAAACACCCTCTGGTTTTTCACAGTAGTCAAACCCAAACTAGGGAGTGTGACTGCGGTTGGAGGAAAGGCTTTCACAAGCATGGGGATGCATTTATACCCACAATAGGAAACCCACAGGACGACCTGATGTGTTCAGTACTATCTGTAACACCAGACCCCCAAGAGGAACAAAGGGTTAAGGTGACAATAGGACGCAACACTTATTCATTTCTTCTGGACATGGCAGCGACTCGTTCATGTGTCCATGAGGGAACATTTTTAATGCCAGGCATTGTCACAAATGCTCAGGGATTTACTGGGGTGACAACTTTTGTTCCGTTTACAGACAAATTACCTATTTCTATAGGGGAACACAACATGTCTGTGCCATTGCTATATTCTGACAGACACCAGTGAATATATTAGGAAGTTGAAGATAGGGTCCCTGGAATGCCCCTACTTGTCCCCCATGAACATGATGGCATGAAGAGTCAAGAACGCCCGAGTGCCAAGTACACCACTGACTGGCACCTATGCAGAGAGGTATTCCCTCTGACAGCCATTCAAACCTTATCCATTGCATGTCCTTACAGATACAGGTGACTCTACAGTGAGCATGTATCCAACACTATTATGCACTGGATCAATTAAATGCCAAGAAGCCACTGTGCTGATGTCATTAGTGACACCACAACGTAGCAGCATTAGTCATAAAGCACACTCGCAGCCCTGCACAGCCTTACACGAACACACACTCACATGCATGAAGAACATGCTTACACAGTTCTGTAGATAGAGGACAGATACATATACATACTGTCAAAGCTTGTATTAGTTTTCTCATTCAAGCACAGTAACGCTGAACGCAAGGCAACAAGAGATCCTGAGCAAGTTTGCAGATGCTTATGACAATTAACCCTGTGGAACTACAGGAAAATATATGGAGCCTTGTGGGACCACTTATGACTGACCTATAGAAAACCTAGTACAATATAAGCGAGTAGAAATCATATTGTAAGTCTAATGAAAATCACAGAAGGCCATAAACTGCAGGACACCAGACAAGGGAAGCAGACTGAGGCTGCAGGAAGCGGGAGGACCGAGCTAACAGTCAAGGTCAGAGATAAACAAGTGCATTCCAAGAATCAAATGACAAGGTGCCAGCTGCAGGAAAACAGAATAAATCCACATAAATGTAGACCCAAAGTGCTCGATTTTGTGGTCCACCAACACATGATATGGCCGAACTAGAGAATGGGTATTCACCCGTGGTGGGAAGACAAACCATTCTCAGCAACCCAGATGAGAAGTGAAACAAACGTTGCAATGTGTAGCGCACGCTCATAGGCAAATGTGGTGTTACTACCAGAAACATTTGGGGCAGATAGTCATTTCACATCACCTTGAAGAGGTGCTGAGGGCAGAGGGCAGAGAATTAAACTGGGTCCCAGGCTTGGGGGGACCAGATCTAACCAATCAAAAGACAGAAATCCTGGGGTACATTGCAGAGGGCAAGGGCTAATGGTAAGTCTACGACCCTGCAACAATGGAATAGTTTCTTGTACACAGAGCAGGTCTGCCACCTGACATGGAACTGTCCAGTAGAATTAGATGTATACTGGCCCGCTATAGGGTATACTACCCCGAGCACCAAACCAGATAAGGGGCTAGGTTTTTGAGGGAGGGTCCAGGTGATGATGCATTTGGTATCAACATTGTGAAGCGCATCATGTGGAGTTGAAAATTACTGGAGAATTGTGATTGTCCTGTATAGTCCCTGTTGGTTTTTACAATAAACAAACTGAGTCCTGCATTTATTCTGGGTTAAGGGTTGTCGAGGCATTGGGAGACAAACGTGTGAGCTCCTAGCCATCCCCAGGCTTCTGGCATAGATGGTTTCTCTCCAATAATGTGATCTAATGACAAAACTTAACATGACAATGGGCCTCATTCCGAGTATGGAGGCACCTCCCATAATGGTACCGGGTCTGACCTGGATCAATGGGGACTTACCGGTCCATTCCGACCTTGGAGGGACCAGTATTTCCCCATTGAAAAAACCATTCCCCATTCCCATTTCAGCCCCCATAGGGCTCAATGGGAATGGGGAAGTAGCTAATAACTGTACTGCAATTTGTGGTACTGTTATTAGCTCTCTGGTCCCTTAGCGGCTCCCTCTAAGGGCGCCTTGTAAAACCAGGCGCCCATTGCAGGACCCGCTAAGGTACCTCGGAATAGGGCGCAAAGGGATTACCGGCACCGATGTCCTTAATGGTGCCCAGTATCCCTTTGCGCCCACCTCAGAATGAGGCCCAATATCTTTTACCTACGAAGGTGTGGTGTGGTCAACCCCGGGGATAAATTATATAAATGTGAGGGAATTTATAACAGCTTTTGCAGGAAGGAAAGCTTTGCAGGGAAGTAGTCTTATATGGAGTGCACGTTTTATTATGATGATTACCTAAATTAACAGGTAAAATAATAAGGCTTCCAGATACATTTTTGTTCAGGCCAGCAATTCCCATGGATGATGAGGAAGGGCATGGTGTACCTTTAAAATTAGAAGCAGCAGTGGTAAGAGAAGAAAGGGTGATGCTTCTTTGGACAGACAATGAGGGAAGAGGATCCCAGTGGAAGCCTCGCAGGCCATGTATAACACTGTCGACCCGTATCTTTTGAGGGCCACCGTACTGTGTATGTACTGTGGCACACCGCTCTGTGGGAGGAGCCGTTTCGGAGTGCTTTCGAGGCTGCGGTTAAAGAGCACAAGAAACACTGCTCCCTACCCGATTAAGGCCCACACAACATCATCCTCTCTCCAACTGCCCCTTCATCATTGTGGTTGGTCCCCCTTTCCCCCTACCCTCTGCTCCCTTGCCTCTCCTGCAAAAAATGCAAAAAAAATTTATAAAACACAAAAGAAACAAAAAACGGTTCCTTTAGGAGCCACCTTTCACAGTTGAATAATAGAACTAACAAAAAAAGTTAAAGGCCCCCTGTGGAGTCGGGGGACAGTGCGTTAGTCCGTGGACATTGTAAAAAATGTGTGTGGTGGCGGCATCAAAAATATTTAACTCTTTTTCATAGGAAAATGGTGGCTTTTATAATTTGTATAATGCTTAGACGTTTAAAAAGTATCAAATACTTGATGAATATTTATAAAAATTTGAAAAAGAATTAAAACTAAAGAAACAACAGACCTTCCAACGTGATGAACTAGACTATAAATTCAAAAGGGTGTACACATTCCAAAATAAATTCAGAACAAGACAAACAACAATAAAAAAAACCTTCACAGAAAGATCAAATGCACAACAAATGTCTCTGGAAACAACACCACGATCATTGGATGATCTGAACTAGAAAGTGAGAATGAAGGAGAAATAGAATTACCACAAGCTAGCAAAACTGTGCCTGAAACAACCACATCATACTCTTTTTTTAGAAGAATATCAAAAACACAGACAATCAAGAACCTGCCTACTTTATCAAAGCACACAACAACTGAGAGATCAGCAGCAACAATATGGAAACACAAATGGTGGCCAACAAAGAGGGGCAGAAGGGGCAAGAACTGACCAAACAGGAGGAAATCAAAATACAGGGATGCAAACAAGATCACAAAATCCCCATCAGAAGAGAATGTAATACTCAATCTAACTGATACAGAGCTATCAAAAGAATTGATAACGGCATTGAATAAAGGATTATCTTTTAGCCCAACAAATCATGCTAATTATTTTCAAATTAATCTGGATCTATTCTTCTTCGCTACAACAATGAACCTGCACAATCCATATACTGAAAAAACCCAACCGTCAGAACTAACAGTTTCAGATACAGAACAAACTGTGAATTTACTTAACATTGGAGAAATGGAAGATATTCATACAATGGAGACAGTCATGTCAGTCTTCAATATAGACATTGTACTAATAGAAACATCAAACCTAAAACCGAAATCAAAGTTTACAACCCAACTAGCAATGGAAAACACAATTGATATATTTGTGCTAGCAGTACAGTAAGATCTGAGAAAGAATTGTATATCCAAGAAGTCATTTGAATGGAATTCACAAAACTTGAATGTCAAAGAAAGAAAAGCCATCAATGAACTAAGTAATAATGATGAAATTACAGTTAAAGAGGTGGACAAAGGAGGCAAAATAATGTTTCTCAAACCAACAGATTTCATACAAATGGCTGAAAAGCACCTGAATGATCAAACCTGTTATGAAAAATTAAAGGAGAACCCCCTGCTGAAAATCATAGAAGAATGGAACACCATGAGTACACATTGGTATGAAAATGGTCTGTTAACAGATGATGAGTATGACTATTTGAGAAACAAACAACCGGTACTCGCAACAATATACTTCTTACCCAAAATACATAAAATATACAACAAAATACCATCAAGTAGACCGATTATTAATGGAATTGGATCAGTGAGCGAACCCATATCAGCATACATAGATCGACACTTACAACTTTAGCAGCAATTCTGGCATCATATGTGCGAGACATGAAACATATTATACAACAACTTGAATTCATAGATTGGGAAGATGACTTTAGATTGGTTACCTTTGATGTCACAGCACTCTATATGAGCATTTTGCATCTAAAGGGAATGGAAACAGTAAATTATTTTCTAAAAGCAAGATCAATTTTGTTTTTGGACCAAAATAATATGATCCTTGAAATGTTATATTTTGTATTGAACAATAACATCTTTCTATTCAACAGCACAATCTACAAACAATGTGAACGAACGGCAGTGGGGGCAAAATGTGCCCCAAACTACGCAAAACTGTATATGGGGAACTTCGATCTCAAACATGCATGGACACACCAGGAATTCACAAATGAAAACAACATTGTATTTTGGGGGAGATATATATAGATGACGTTTTGGTCATCTGGAGAGGAAGCCAAAAGTCTCTACAAGAATATCACATGTTTTTGAATAACAATGAATATAACCTAAAATTAACAATGGAAAAAAGCACCAATCAAATTAATTTCCTAGATCTGGAATTACATATAGACAATAACAAAATACAATTCACACTATACATCAAACCCATGTCTGGAAATATTATATTGCACGCCAAAAGCAATCATCCGCAACTCATCATTCAAAACATACCATATGGAGAATTCTTGAGAATAAAAAGGAATTGCACAGAGGAAGATGAAATGAAGAAACATGTAGACACAGCCTTCAGCAAATTTCAAGCAAGAGGATATGGCAAACCACATGTAAAAGCATACAAGAAAACCAAGTTACTGACAAGAAATGATCTGCTACAAATCAAATCTAGAGATACAAAGAAGCAACCCAAAAATCAATAAGATTCATCAAAACATGCAGTATGGATCACATGACTTTGAGAAAAATCCTCAAAAAACATTGGTTTTTACTGAAACTTGATAATTACCTAACAGATTATATTGATGAAAATCCAGGTATGACATACAGAAAAGCAAAAAACTTTAAGCAAATTGTATTTCCTTCACATTTTCTACTTGAGAAGGCGAGCAAAGGCAAAAGCAAACTATGGTCAACAGAAAAGTTAAAAGGTAACTACAAATGTGGAATCTGCAACTATTGTAAATATGCAGACAATGCAGACAATGGGAAAAAGGAATAACATTACCAAATGGTAAAAAACATGAAATCCAGGAATTCATGAACTGCAACTCACATTTTAAAGTATATGCAATAGAATGTATATGCAACAAACTGTATGTGGGAAGTACAGTAAGAGCATTGATAATCAGATTCTCAGAGCATCTAAGAACAATTAAGAAGAAAGACACCAGATATCCATTAGGTCAACACTTTGAATCTGAACATTCAAATGTAAACACAGAAGGAATAAGAACATATGGACTAGAACTAGTCAAAACCCCATCTAGGGGAAGAAACAGAGAAAAGGTGTTATGCCAAAGAGAAGCAGTCTGGATTTGAGACCTGGACTGTTGCAAAAATGATTTGAATTTTGACACGGAAATGGGCCACTTTTTATAATATGTATGTGCCAAAGCACCTATCCATAACCATGTCAAAACAATGTTTAAATTAAAAAATGTAAAAATGACAACTGATTTGTGGGTATTAGAATGCATCAAAAGTACAGTGAAATCAGTAATATGATATGTTCACAACATACGTTCTTCAAAGTGTTTGTCAATAGATAGAGGGATTCTATTAAACAATTAGGTATATTATATGAAAAAGTGCAGCAATTTGGAAGAAGAGAAAAATAAGAAAAGGTAGAAAAACAAACAGTGATTATCATGTTTATCACATAAAAACTGGTAAGTCTATCCCACGTACAGCCTGACACTTTTGAACAGCTAACACATTCTCCATATTTGCTTGAACACTACGAAATTAGGCCAGTGTTACATTTCCCAAAGCAAAATGGCGACCGCGATGTAATTTACGTCCAGCACGCCATGATGTCATCACGCTGAATGCGTATATGACAAACGTAGAAATACTCCCATTTTGGAATCGAAATCGGACGATCTGACTTGATTCCCCATGCGGATTCTGAACCTCACAGAATGAATGGATACACGAAAATTAGGTAAGAGGAATAGGTGAGATCAGCAAAAACTGTTTGAAATAAAAACTACTTTAAATGACAATTCAAACTAGAACGTTATGAGGAGAGGAATGATATATTCCATTTCTTTTTTCAGAATAGAAAATAAATAAAACATTATTGAAGTAAATAGAACAATACTGCATGGGGAAACCATAGGAAAACAAACAGCAGTCTGAGAAAGAAAGGAAACAATAGAACAGGCTACACCATAACAAGACAATTAGACATTGAATTGCTATCTAAAGTAAGTATATATGATAAATTACAACTAATTGTCTTGTGATGTCTATAAATCAATATACAAACACTGACCTTTTGCACTCACAGTCACTCATATGCTAATTCTTGTTCCCATAGCCATGAGACAGACATTGGACAATCAAAGAAAGGAAAATATAAAAATAACTTTGATTAACAGGAATACAGACAACAAAATCCCTCCTGAGGAACCACCTGAAAGGATGGGGAAACATGTGTTTTTGAGGGAAAATTCAACTATGATCTATGTATGAATTCAATACATATCAATGCTAATTTGAAACTAATGTATGAATTGAATACATAGCAATGTTAACTATCAGAGTGAACTAAGGGATGAAACTAATGTATGAATTGAATACAAATCAAAAGGAAAAATGAATCATGAATTGATGAAATATAATTTTGAATTGATGTATGAATTAAATACAAATTTAAGGAAATAAAATGTAACTTTGGAGTGCACCAATAGGAGCCCTTGTGGTTATTATTTAGTAGTAAGGTTTTACACTGGACAGTCGCAGTGTTTCAAGGACCAAGGGGCAGCAAACAAAAAAACAAAAAACAATTTTTTACAAGGAAGTGATTAGGAAACTCGCCATAGTTGTAACAGGCTGAACAGAATTATCACTTCTAATGCTTAGAGCAGACTACCGTTGTGTTCGCAGACAGAACACCTAATTCAAGGGGGTGGAGAGGTTTACACTTATTTTAAAGAATGTATTGTACAATGGTGGCACTTAAAAAAAACTTGTTTATTTTTTATTTCCTATAAATACTTAGAAATCTTTTCACAGGCACTCTACATAATTTTTGCACACACTTTCTGAGTGCATTTTGAATGTTTAGGAGAAAGATTTGATTTCCAAAATCAGTGAAAGTCATGCCATTACTCCAAAAATGGTGTGCACCATCCGCCACAGTGTTCTAATTTGCAAAATATGCCATCCCAATACCATTCAAAATTGTACATACACCTTTTTTTACAAGGCACCTTCCTGCTTCTTGTTGGGGACACAACAAATTGGTGCATCTCCATACTACCCTAGGATATATTTGTGAAAAGATGATCTTCCCAAATGGAAATAGTTCAATTAATGCTTGCAGCATATCTTTCAATGCAATCTGTAAAGATATTGCACTAGTATAGCCCAAACTAGTTCCTCAAAATGTTCCACAATTAAATCTACACAGTGAAAATGAGACATACTTTTGCAAAATACTAATAAACTCACCCAGTTTTGGCAAGGCACACTATACCAATATACCTCCACTCCCTCCAATCCAATATTACAAGAAATGCCACACATTTCTTTATACCTTTTCAGATTAATGATCCAAGAAACTCACACAATCCACACAGTAAGCCTTCTCATAACAATAAAAAAGAACTGCTACCCTCTCCTCCAATAAACCACAACCAGAACACCTCATTGGCTAATCCCCACAGACCCCTTTCCATGCCAGGCATCCCTAAAAGACCCGGATGTGGCACGCCCTGTCCGCAAACTACCGCGCTGTCTGCGGACCCCGTAACACAGTGCAGCCCTTCTTCCCTTTCCTCTTTATTCTTTGTAGCTCTCTCTCATTGGCTGCTTCCAAGCAGTCACACACCCATCCACCAATCACATCCAAAGACTCTACATCAAACTCTGTCATCTTAGTTCAACACTTCAGATGTACAGTTGAACTCTCAGAGTACATGTCCCATGTTACTTACAAGCACCTGCATCAAAAACAACTATAAACATCTCCAAAATTTCCATTTGCAGATTCAATCACATCTGTATTTTTCAAGACAATGGGCCTCATTACGACCCAGGCAGCCACGTAATAAACGGTGCCGGTAAGGGACCGGCACCGTTCATTACATGCCGCCCTATTACGAGGACTGCTGTGGGTCCCGCTAAGGAACGCCTGGTCAGACCAGGCATCCTTAGCGGGACCTGCTAGCAGTCCAGGATGCTAACAACGGGCCCGCCATTAACAGGCCTGTTGTTAGCATCCTCCCCATTCCCATTGAGCCTTATGGGGGCTCAAATGGGAATGGGGATGTACCTGGTCTGGGTCCCATGAAAGGGATTTATCGGGCCCTCCAAGGTCGTAATGGCCCAGTAAGTCCCTTTTTGCGGGACCTGGAACTCGGTATGGAGGCAGCCATGCCGCTTTTAGCGGCATGGATACCTCCATACTCGTAATGAGGACCAAAGTACAGGTATGCTTATCTTTTTTTTATTATATTTTCTTCTCTTTTACAAATGCATATAACCAGGGTTCTTGCCACTTTCCCTGCATTAACCTAGTCAATAATCATACTCTCATCAAGTGGCAGTTACGTACAATGCTGTGTGGTTACAAAGTTTTCTTTTAATGACCATTTTCATAACAGTTTAAAAATATGTATTTGTAATTCCAGCAGCACTTTCTGTGGCTTTTTTGTGAAAGAAAAGAAAACCACATTTAAAACATTTCTACAGCATGTTTAAATGACAGATACTGGGCCTCATTACGACTTTGGAGGTAGCTCTGGCGCTATTAGTGCCATGGCTGCCTCCAAAATTGTGTCCGGGTCTGGGTTCCCTGAATGGGGAATTACCGGGCCATTCCGAGTTTGGAGGGCCCGGTAATTCCTCCTTCAGGGAACCTGGGCCCTGTCCTTCCCCATTCCCATTTGAGCCCCCATATGGCTCAATGGGAATTGGGAGGGAGCTAACAACGGCCCACTCATAAATGGCCCGTTGTTAGCTCCCTGGTTCCCTCGGGGAACCCACTATGGACGTCTTCATAAACCAGACGTCCACAGTGGGTCCCGCGAGAGAACCTCGTAATAGTGCAGAGTGGGTTTAACGGCGCCGGCACCATTACCGGCGCCGTTAAACCCATTCCGCACATCTCATAATGAGGCCCACTGTGTGAAAGTTCAATATATTGGCAGTACATGCATACTTGCCAATATGACCCATTATAATCTACCAAGTGTAATTGTTTTCTTTCATTCTGTCACTTGTAATACCACTTCTTCCACTAAGAAAGTTACACTAAAACTCCCACAGTACAAAGTCAAAACGAAAACTGCAAGTATGTTACTAAAGCATGGCATTTTCATGGAATGAATAATGGCAAAATGGAATGTGTGTAAAAATATTTATTTCAGCACCATTTCAAGTAAAACTAATAAATGCATGTATACATTTACAACACTACTGTGGGTAATTTAAAAAAAATAATGAAAGAAAATGGAAACGATTTGTGCAACATTTTGAAATGAAACTCACAGTGTGTGCAATTTTATTAAATTTGACGCACATGCATATGTGCTAACATTCCCATTTCTAATCTGCACGTGTTTATTGGCTCCAACATTTTTGTCTGCATTCTGGGACTTGTAGTGCCCCTTTTCTACTGCAAAAATTGCAACCACAATTCCCACAATACAAACAAAAGAACAAACATTTTATAAGCAACTACACATTTGAATGCATCACATTTGAAAGTATGCATGTACTGACAACATAATAAACTTTCACACAAGTGCTACTTAACAGTGTTCAACAAATATTTTCCATCTTCATTTCTTTTTTTAATAAAACATTCACGCACAGTGCTTCTATAAATCCACAAAAGGTTTTTTTTAACATCCATGTTGAGCTCCCAAAAAGGACAGCATTTTAAACGCTCAGTATTTTCCATTTTGCATTGTATGAAAAAAAATCACACTTTCTTGCTCCAGCCCGTTAGACATACATAGCAACGGTGCCAGTGCTCCCGTGTCCCCATTCCCATAGAGTCCTATTGGAATCCACAGGAATAGGGACTAACATTTTCCGGCACCTGACTTTCCAGGCCAGTGGTACTTGAAATGTCATGGTGGCTCCCGGGAAGCTAGGTGCCAAAAGATTTTATGAATCGGGTGGCAACCTGCCTGCACCACCGACAGGGTTCCCACCAAACTCGTAATGAGGCCCAATGTTATTAACTCTTCTTCCTAACAACTCCTCCTACATTCATAAATAATGTTTCTTGTACTAAAAGTACTTCACCATTACTATATATGCCCACTCATTTTCGTCTTTCACAATTGCAGTGAACAACAACCTCAAACAAGACACCAACCTTAAGAAAACTACTCTTCACATCCTACAAAGTAAGTGCATTACTGTAGCATTATTCTTTCTGTTAGTCGTACAGTATAATTTATCCACCTACAAGCCTAGAAAATTCATTAAAAAAATTAACATTTATTTCGCTCTTACTGATTACACTTCAACATGTACACTCTTTCTAGTCTTACCTAAACACCATTATCATACCACCCACTATTATACTGAAAACATAGTAATGTCCTTACTTACTCATTCACACTGTTACTCGTATGCACTAACCCAAGCCCTTCACACATCTACACACACAGTTACTCGTACAACCTTCCCAACCACAACTATAAACCCACAAATCCCTCTATTTAGCTATCTTTGCCATCATATCCACACACTCATTCACAATACACACATATATATTCCACAACTTTCAAACCCACAATTTCCTTTTTTTCCAACAGACAGAACAGCATGCCTACTAAAAAGCAACTCCATAGAAAACAAAAACAGAAAAAAATAGGGCAGTTCAAAATAAAAGCAAGCCAAATACTCATCCACCCCTAGCAGAATGTATAGCAAATATTTTTAAAAAACTGCTAATACTATCAGTCAACAAAACTAAACCAGCAACCACTAAAAAAACTAGGAAACCTCTTCCAAAAACAAAAAATTAAATAACATGTATAAACAAGAAGAAAACTACTAATGACCCTACCATTATATCTAACAATGCTATCATAGCCATAAATAAGTATTCCAAAAATCTATTTTACAAAAAATGTTCCAGCGTAGAATACATAATAATGTACAATTCCACAGCAGCTACCCCACTCTCACACACAATCGGCCTCATTATGAGGCTGGCCGTAAGGTGTTAACGGCGCCGGTAAGGATGCTGGTGCCGTTAACCCCTTACCGCCGCATTCCGAGGTCCCTTAGCGGGTCCCACTAAGACTGGCTGGTAAAACCGTCCTTAGCTGGAGCCCCTAAGGGACCAGGGAGCTAATAACAGGCCTGTTATTAACAGGCCCATTATTAGCTCCCTCCCCATTCCCATTGAGTCTTATGGGGGCTCAAATGGGAATGTGGAAGGGTATTTTGAATGGGGACTTACCGGGTCCTCCAAGGTTGGAATGACCCAGGAAGTACCCATTCAAAGAACCCAGAGCCGGCACCACTTTGGAGGCAGCCATGGTGCTAATAGCACCATGGCTGACTCCAAACTCATAATAACCTCCAATGTATCAGCGATCTTACTAGGCCCAGTGACATTGAGCATGCGCAAGTGCATGGGAGAGGGGGAGGGGAAAAGTGCATGGAAGGGGGGAGAAGTGGAAAGTGCGAAGCAGAGGAGAAACAGATAAATAATAATAAATAAATAAATAAATAATAAAGGCGACAAAAAGTGGTAGTGCAGCCAGCAATTTGCAAGTGCTAGGTTTAAGGCAGGAGACAAGGTAGGTCTGATAAATGCAGGAAGAAAAAGGGGGGGGGCTGTATGGGTACAGATACAGACCCCAGTGCATGGGGGGGCCCAGAGGCAGTGCAGGAGAATGGCAGGGTGAGCAGGTACCTGGGCCTGGAGGACAGAGGGTGGCCAGGTGCACAGTGCCAAGAGAGAACAGATCAGCAGGGGAGAGGGGGAGCGAAGGCAGAAGAAAAGAGGAAGGTCTTGAGGTGCTTCCGGAACCGGAGATGGTTCTCGTCAAGTTTTAGAGTGGCAGGGAGTCTGTTCCAGAGGGAGGCCCCAGTCGAAGACAGAGATCTACCCCCAGCTTGTTTCTTTGAAAAACGACTGACCCTGAGGGAGTTAGAGGTAGAGGAGCGAAGAGCTTGAGAGCGGAGTTATTTGGGGAGGGATAGCTGAAGGTATTTTGGACCCAGGCCCCAGAAAGCCTGTGGACAATGCAGAGGGTTTTGAATGTAGTGCTTGCATCCACTGGGAGCCAATTGAGAGATAAAAGTATCCATCCCCTCGGAGAAGTGGAACACTTCTTTTTCGGGAAAACAATATCAATCCAGAGGAGCACAACACATTCACATGCTTTGGTGGATAGACAATGCTCATAAATTTGGTCATGACAGTGATGCCACTGTTTTGCAGTTAATTCACAAATACATATCCTGTGACATCCCTTCAGAAACCGCACATACTGACCTATGTACATAAATATTACGCTTCCAAAAACATAAGTGTGGCAAATACTGCCGACGTAGATATAAAAACAAAGGTAAATACTACACTAAATGCCGCTTTGGTTTCCCTAAACCAGTTTCAGCATAAGGACAAGTAAACAGTATGATGTCTTTTGTTAGGCACGGTGTGAAAGGCAAATTGCCTAAACACAAACAACATTAAAAGAAATGAAGCGCAAAGTATATCAATGATTACAAATCAATAATTGCCCTCTTATGGAATGCAAACATAAATATACAATATATTATAGACAATTCCACTGCTGTTGCAAGATATGTCACGGCCTATCTCACCAAAGCTGAGAAAACAGAGCTAAAAGACCTCTGGGATGACATATCATCCAACAAAACACTTTCACAAAAACTCTACAGCTTTGAAATAAAAATGCTCTCCCATAGAAAATGTGGATGCTACGCAGTTGCATACCGTTTAACAGGCAGAGCCTTATATGGCAAATCTGAACAGAGGCCTCATTATGCTAGTGCGGAAATAGCGTTGCCGTTACTTCCGTACTGGCACCCTTTTCCGGACTGGTGTAGTCTGAGTCATGATGCCGGTCTTACCGGCATAGCTAGGGACCCGCCGAGCCTGGCCACACCATCGCCGGTATCAGCGATGACACACAGCATCCGTGCCAGTGATACTGGCATTGCATAAATCCACATTAACAGGTGCACGGACATGCAACCACCGGCATGAACATGCCAGTAATAAGGGGTACAATGATGCCGGAAACACCGGCCTCGCAGACCAGGCGTTACGAGGAGTCCAGTGTGTAGGAACCGGCCACAGGTGCTCACAATCAGCAAAGGTGGAGCCAATGGCCTGTAGCACAGCACAAAAGGACCACTCCCAAACCTCACACCCCTTCCAAATCCACAATGCTACCATTAGCACTAGCAGTACTGGAGCTGGAGGACATGCATGCACAGTTACTCATTGAGGAGGCATTGAGGCAGAGTATGCAGCAGAGGTGTATGAGGAGAAGGAGGGCCATCATGGCCCAGCAGATACCCATTGTGCACCCGGTTGCCCCCCGCAGGCAGCCACCAATACTTTGCATAAGGGCCACCCCATTCAATCTCACCTGCAGAGATCCACACCCTGCAACGGCTAGAAAGGGACACCATCACCGTGATAGTGGACCTGATTCATGATGACCTGGAGAGCCAAATAAATATCCGGACAGCCACCACCCCTTGCTGAAGGTAGTGTCAGTGCTACACTTCCGTGCCACAGACACTTATCAGCACCCAGTGGGACAGCTGCATGGAATCTCCCAACCCTGTTTCTCCTGTGTGCTCTCCTAGGTGCTTGATGCTCTTGTGTCCCATGTACACGACCACATCAGCTTACCACGGACTGCGGAGGAGGTGAATGACACAAAAATAGCATTCCATGCACTCGCCGGCATGCCTAATGTAAAAGAAGTGGTCGACTGCACACATTTGGAGCTGGTTGTCCAGCATGCTGTGGAAGTAGTTTACCACAACAGGAAACTATACCATTCACTCAATGTACAGATGGTGTGTGATGCCTGAAAAATAATCACACATAGATGAGCACGATTCCCTGGCTCCACTCATGACTCCATGGTGCTGTGCAACTCCACGCAGCCCCGCCACATGGGACGACATGCTGGACATCGTACCTGGCTGCTGGGTGGGTCTAACCACAAGGCCATGAGGAGCGTTAAATTGGAGCAGAGGGGCAGTAAACAGCATGGGCAACCTGGCTGCTGGGTGAGTCTAACTACAAGGTTATGAGGAGTGTTGAATTGGGGGGGGGCAGTAATCAGCATGGCCAACCAGGCTGCTGGGTGAGTCTAACCACAAGGCCATGAGGAGTGTTGAATTGGGAAGGGGGGCAGTAAACAGCATGGGCAACCTGGCTGCTGGGTGAGTCTGACCGCAAGGCCATGAGGAGTGTTGAAACATAGCACAGCATGAGATGCATAAAGAGCGGATGTGCACGCTGCATGCAGAATCACACCGTCTGCAACATCCCGTAACCATTACCAAGCATGTATTGAAGTGCACAGAGGCTGGATAGGCCAACAAAAGTGAAAGGCAGATGATGACTAAGACCAAGGAACCTCATCATCTGCAACCTGCACAACAACAAACCTCACACATAGAATGGAACATGACCATACACAGCGTTCTGAGTGCAATGAACCTGCTAGTGTGTAGATGTAACTGAATGTGCTACACAGTAATAGCATGCCAAAGCGCAAGGCCTTCCCGGCTGTGTCTCAATGCATGTAATGCACATAGTGCATATATTAGTAAATGTATTCGTGCCTTTAGAAGACACAAACCACATGTACCAGAATGCACCAGATATTAGTGACAATGAATGACAATCCAAACAACAGTAGAGTAAATTCACAAGTCATGATGGTTAGCCAGAGAGAAAACTATCGGCCGCACTGAAATGAATTGTGACTGCACACACATTCCCCAGGTACACCATTCGTCAGTTCGCTTGTCATGTCTCCTAAAGGGACACCTTCAGGTAGAATGTGTTAAGTCCAAATTAGCAAAATGCAACAATTCTTGACTACCACCAATACATGATTGGGACCTGCCGGCTTCACCCAATTAAGCTTCAATCATCCATGCAAACACCCACCCAGCCGTAATGTTGTTACGTAACCCTTTACCCCTCACACATCCACCCACCCAATGGATATTTGACCTTGTCATATGTGTTACGATGTAGATGGATGTGTACATGAAGTTCTGTAGATGTAGACTGAATACCGTGAATATCACTGCAAAACAAATGTTAATGAGGTGAATGTCTAAAGTCCCACATCATAGGCACAATGCACTTTCAAGTAACACATTAATAACATTTAAATCCATTGGTGTGAGCTGTAAGGGATTTGGGAGAGGGCAGACTGACAGTGAATGGCCTGTGTGACAGCAACTGCCCAAAACCCCCTTGCCCATTCATCTGCCCTAGGTTCAGTTACGGGGTACATGGGAAATAACCGAGGCCATGTGCAGTAATAATTTCCTGTGCATGGTAGTCTTCTCAAATGCACACTGTACAGCCTGTGTCAGCATGGAATGACCACAAAATTGACAGGTACCCTTTCTCTTGCTCCCATGCAGGTGATGCCGGGTATTCCTTGACCCCTATCAGGCATCCCCACAACAGGCACAAAGAGGTGTACAACCGTGCACATGTACGCACTTGCTGCACCATCGAGCAGACATTTGGCCTGTTGAAGGTTGCTGCCTCAGCAGATCTGGGGGAGCCCTCATCTACGGGCCCGAGAGGTGGGATAAATTGTGCTGGTATGTGCCATGCTGCACAACATGTGCATCTGGCACCATCTCTGCCTGCCCCCTGACATGGACATGCTGCCACTAGAGACTGAGGACGAGGATGAAGAAGATGATGCACTGTGCCACGATGGCAATGATGGACGTGCCACACGGCAAGTACTAATTCAACACTACTTTTGATTAACTGTTACAGACACGACACTGGATATGAATCACACTGGGCACTGGACATGAATCACACTGGACACTGTACATGATTAAATGCACTCATACTGAATAAGCAATGTCCAGTCACATTTTTTTTAAACTGTGACATGAATAATTCTGTACAAATGTGATCGTCATTGCCTACCCCTAAAATCCTGTACTACTGACCCCACACCCTCTCCCCAACTATCCCTACACTATCCCTACACCCCCACCCAACTATCCCCACATCCCCTCCCCACCTATCCACACACCCGCTCCCCAACTATCCCCACACCACCTCCCCAACTACTCCCTCCCCAGACACACAAGAACCTTGACATATTTTCACTCCCTTTTGGTTGGAGGTGGGTGCCCCCTCTGGCGGGGAATTGAGCCGCTGTGAATGACAGCCAGGACTGCTTTGCATTGCACTCGTAGGTGGTGTTCTCGAGGATGGGGCCAGTGGGGTGGTGATGTGGCATTGTTCAGCAATTGCCTGTACCAACAAATTGATAGGCTCCACCAGTGGCCAGGGAAACAGGTGTCTCTGGCTGGTGGGGGGGAGGGGCTTGGCAGCAGGTGTCTAAAGCTTGTGGGGCTGATTGGTAGCAGGTGTCTCCTGCTGGGGGAGCTGCTTGACAGCAAGTGTCTCCTGCTGGCGGGGGGGCTGGCTCAAAGGTGTTGTTGCACACTCTGGTCTGGTAGTGGATGTGCTCGTATCTTCGCTTGAGGTGGTGGTTTGTCTGCGGCAGGGCCGTGCCCTGGTGCACCTGGATGTGGTTGCATGTTCACTGTCATTGTCAGATTATGTGCTGGTGGGGGACAGTGAGGCAGGGCATCAGTGATGGGTGTGGATCCATCAGACAGACATCAATGCTAATACTTTCAGACTCATGTGCATTGTCATGGACATGGTGGAGGGGAGGGCCTGGCATGGTGCACACATGCATGTGTGGGGATGCAGAGTGGGTGCAGATTTGTTGTGTGGCCATTGTGTGTACAGTGTATGTTGACTGGGGGACTAGTGTTTACCGGTCTGTGTGTTATAGGCATGCCACACAAGCTGTGTGATATGTTAATTTCGATTGTGTAACAGATGTGTTTCCTTGTGACTTCTGCCTATGGTTGTTGCTGCATTGATGGTGTTTCAGCATGATGATGGGATATGGTGGGAGTGACAAGTGTCTGGCTCAATTTAAATGACATGGTTTGTAAATCTGTTCATTATGGAGAAGTATATGATGTTTATGGAATAATAGATATGTTGTACTAAACATTGCCTATATACTGCCCTGAAGAAGGTTAATCCGAAATGCATTGGCACTTACGTATTATGGGCAACTCGAGATGAAAACTCAATTCAGAATTTTCATGATAACGTCACTCTAAAGAAAATAACAGGAATGTGAATTAAACATATTCAGTTACAAAATATTCATTTTGAATTAATTTATTGCACCTTGAACAAACTCCTTACGAAGCTTTCATTTTTTAAATTTGCAGCAACCTTATGGGGCAAACTGAGAAGCGCCATTCTTAACAAGGTGTACGCACTTTCTTTTTTTTTGTGTTTTCTGGGTGAGACAAGTGTGCCACATGTGCCATTGATGTGTGCATTTTGTCATGACATGCCTTTGGTCATGTGGTGGCACAGCGGTGACGACACCAGTTCGGCATTGTGTGGGTGATGTGCATCTGTGTGCATGCAGGTGCTACTTGTGTGGGCAATCAAGTGGACATTGTGATGCTGGAAATGCATTGGAGGGACAAGGCCTCCATATCCTTGTCCTTTATTGCTTTTTCATGTAGGTTCTGTCTTGTTTTCCGTGCAGGAGTTTATGTGAGACTGCTGGCCGTGCAGCTCTTCCTCTTTTTGGTCGTGGTGAACAGCCTCTTGGGATACCCTTATGGCACCCATGGGTGCAACCCTGTACTCCTACTGTTTGTTTTTGGGCACCTGTGTGTGGCCCACAGAGCAGGGTATGGGCTGGTGGCAGCTCCATGCTGAATTTTACAGGTGCTCTGAGCATCCTCCATGTTGGGGATACCCTGGCCCTGCCATTGGAATCAGTTGATTCCTGATAGGAAACAAGATGGCCCCTGAGGCCTCTTGCTTCCTATTGCCTTTTACCTTATTTTCGCGAAGTCCCGGGAAGCCTTGACTCTGTCCATTCCCCCTGACTGGCTGTTGAGTGGAAGTTCCATATATGGTATTGTAGGGACGTCCAGGCCATACTGGCTGAAGCCTTCCCAATGACTGTATGTTGTGGGTACACCTGTGGGGTAGGACCTGGGTGAATGGAGTGAGTGACGAATATGCATTTCATGTTATGGGTGTCTAGTATCTGGTGGTTGACACAATGACTGAGACAGCCCTGCCGGAAACTGGAATGAATGCAATGTGGAGTGCTGAATGGCAGAGTGCTTGTCCGAATCCACATTCCGTGTTGTGAGTGTCTGGATGGAGAAGAATGGCCTGAATGCACTGTGAGCCTGATTGGCTGCCTGACTGCCTGAATGTCCTTCTGAATGATTGGTTGCCTGAGTGTGACGCAGCAGAGTGAATGGGAGATCAACAGTATATCTGGGGCCCTCTCACTGATGGAAATCATTCAGAAGCTGAAGTTGATACGTGATGCTTAACCTTGAAGCCCGATGGAAGAAGAAGAATTGCTGCTGCTGTCCTTCGCTAATCTGATAACTGCATGACTATCAAGGAACTGATCCAAGAGCGTACCTGGCTAGGAGACGTCTTCCCAAAATACGAGGGACCATTGTGCACAAGCTGATCTTTGCCATATCTCCCTGGACGTCAGACCCTCTGAAGTTTGCCAACTGGAGACGGGGATGGCCGCAGAATCACAATGTGTAGCGCCCGGGCATTGAAGTCCACCAACGTCGCTGGCCGCCGTCGCCGACTGGAGCCGCAGTGCTCCTTTCCTAAGAACATTAGAAACAAGGACTCCCTTGCTCATCACTGTCACCCGCTTTCGTCCTGCCGGAGAAAGTCAAGGCCGCCGACGACCGAGGAGAATCCACGGGTGGGTTTCCCGCCACCCGAAGACTGCAGAGACGCTGCTGACCTGACAGCCTTGCTGGGCCAAAGTTCTTCATTAACTCTTTTGCAGCAACAAACTCTCATCGACGAGGTGCATCGCCACCTCAGCTTGCAGGACGTTTTCGACTGATCGTCAATGAGTGCCGCAAGAACCGAAGCTGCTGCCGCAATGACAGTGTTCGCCCTTGTTCTTCACCAAAACTCAATGACCTGTGTCACCTGCCTTAACGGGACTGCACTCAAGAAGGCCCCGTCGACGACTCATCAAAGAACTCTACGAAACCAGGTACTTTGGGGTCATGGGACCTTTTAGAAGGACTCAAGACTATATTGACCATAATTGGACTGGGCTTGTCAAATACACTTTATTTACAGGTTGCCCAGGTGGGGAGATCCTCGCACAGAACCATCCCTTGGTAGTGGGATAGACTGTTCTGCCATTGCTTGATTTAACTTTCTTTCTTTCTGTGGTTTATCGTTGATTCATTTTATAATCTGATTCGTATGCCATTTGAACTGTTAGTAGTTCATGCATTTCAAAGGAATTGATAGTTAAGAGTGGTACCACGTAGACCTGTAGATATTTGCCATTATAGTATTGCCAGAGTACAAAGTGTGTTATTGTGATTGTGTATATAACCTTGAACCTTATTTATATAAAGACTGTGTTTTCACTAACATAGTGTGTGGACATTCCTTTGTGGGTGCTTGCGGACTACACTGTACTTAAGAACCAGCCCGCATCACCTCCTGAGAGCTAAGCCTTCATTGCTCGCCATGTTTTACCAATTAGAGACTCTTGGCTGGGGTGCTCTGTGCTTCCTCTCTGCAATATAGAGAGCAGGAGTACAGATACCCCCTCCAGTGCTTTACACTGGTGACAGTGGTGGGATTATAATGGTTGGGATTATAATGGTTACAAGAATCAGGGCCTCATTGCACGGTAGGCGGTAAGGGTTTACCGGTACCAGTATTTTACTGCCTTACTACGAGGTCCCTTTGCGGGTTGGGGAATTTAATGCCTGCTTTTTGCAGGCGTTAAAAACCAACCTGCAAAGGGACCAGGGAGGTAATTACGGTACCGCAAAAATGGGAATGGGGAAGGGCAATGGGGGAAGGGGGAATTACCGCCCAACCAACCTTGGAATAGGGCGGTAATTCCCCTTTCCACCAAGGCGGTGCCAGTATTTTACCGGCATGGACCAAGGTGCTAATAGCACCTTGGTCCACCGCCATCCGTGTAATGAGGCCCTCAGTGTGTAAACTTGCCAATTACAAAATATCTACACTTTGTTAAATTGAGGTTTAGTTGTGTACAAGATAACTACATTACAAGCAATGGAATCTATTGCAAATGACAAATTGACTAGGATGATCTTAGAGGCTAGAGTGCTTGTGAAGCCATTGAGTTAGACTTTGAGGATACGTCTAGGGCTGAGCTGATAGCTGCCCTGATGGACTACCAGACTGATTCTGAAGCTCTTGAAGGGGGTGATGCAACCATTGAGGCCCCTGCCTCTGGGTTTGTTATTGAATCTGATTCTGAGAATGGCACCATTCCTCCTGCCTCTATTCCGACCTCCAGCAATGTTTCTTCAGGGAATTCCTTGGAACTTGAATTATTAAGGTTGAAATTGGCCTTTGAATATAGAAAATTGGAAACTGAAGCTGAACTTAAGAAAGAGGAGTTGGCACAGCAAGTGATACTCAAAGATAAGGATCTTGAACTTAAACACAAGGACACTGAATGTCAAAAATCCAGCTAGAGAAAGCTATAGTGGAGGGTGAGTAAGAGTAGTGATCCACCTGCTGTAAAGCAGGCTTCAATGGAACCAGTAGCATACCGACTGTGGGGCTCTGGAACAAAAGAAGGGTGACCCCAAGTGTAAAGGTAAGGCACTTGGAGTCCAGGCTGTCTTCCTGACCTACGTTTACCCCATGTCTGAGGTGGAGCCCACTATCCTTGCCTCCTCTACAGGAATCACATTTGGTGCTCCTGAAGAGCTTTCCCTAGTGTCCCTTGGGGCCTAGGACCTGTACGCAGAAGTACTGGCAACAATCCCACAGAACACCCGTAGAATGTGTTAAGGATTTAAATCAGGAGACGCACACCTTAGTCTCGGCCTAGTATGCAGCGCGCAATTGAAATGCTTATTTTTTTATGTCAGATTCAATATTGAGATGGTACACCACTCATATCACACCCCCGTTTCAAATACCCCGGGTCACAATGGACCATGAACCAGGCTGGTTGATAAAATGTAATATTTATTTATTTATTTTAAAATTCAAAATAAATCATACCATTTTTAATATGGGGCAGCAATCACCAATGGGGTGATAATAGCAATAGGAATTTAAGCAATGCACTTAGTTTAACCTTCTATTGACACATTCACAAAACACCAGGGAACAGGAGCACTTTTTGATTTTAGGAAAGATAGCACTGAAGTTAGAATTTCCCCCTGCAAGGTTCCCTCAACCCACAAATAATCAATTCTATGTGGATAACCAGAAGCAGCAGGTAATCAGGAATGACAAATGGAAAACAGAATTGAAATTGGACCTTCCATCCTCAAACAAGAGAGAAAAACAGATTTTTAAACCCTGACAATGCTAAAAAGGACACTCGGAAATGGATGAATAAATAAATGAATGTGTGTAAACACCTTGAAACAAATATTATTCCTCACTACAGCAACAATGCAAATATACTAACAATCACAAGCAATAGATTAGCAAGAGCATACAGTTCGAAAAGTGAGTGTAAGATTTAACACAGAATGCAGCAAATGATACGTTGGAAACTTTGTAAACTTTTGCGATTCCTGCCTGAAATGATCAAAATGGTTTTTAATAATAAAACGGGTGAAATACACTGATATTGAGTGTGTTTTTTATGTTGGGGGGTAGCTATAGATCATAGGTACCATATGGAAGTGGTCGGTCTCTAGCTGGTAAAATGAGTGAGTTATACAAGATCTAGAAAGGTGCGTTTTGAGGAAAATGGAGCGGTGAAAAAGGAAGGGAAATCAGTTTTGACAAGAACAGTTTTACTCTACACTAGAGCATTCAGGCTAGGCTACCAAAGAGGGACACAGTAAGCTCCAGGTTTGATTCGCGAATTCAACCCTAGCTCCCCAGTGCCCGCCCTGGCGGAACGAGTCTGATCACTCAAAATAGGATTAATAGTTTAGGATTTCACAAGACAAAATTACTAAGAGATGGCGCGAGCACTAGAAATCAATGGCAGGGTGGCAAGAATGATTATGACAGTTTTACAAGTTATCAGGGTAAGGATAGGATCACTTACAGAGGGAGACTAAGGACAATGCAAGGCAAGGTATACTATGGTTTCTATGGTTCCTATTGATAATCACAGTCCACTTTAGTTAGGATTTTTGAACAGTCAGCATTCTAGTCACCACACAGATCTGGTCTAACTAAGGACAGCAAGACAAAATCAGTGGGGCAGGATCAGCTGGGCAGGGACTGGTTACCGGGTAGCACTTCTGAACTAGAAATTCTGGTCACTGGATAATATAGGTCATCAGGGTAGCAGGATGGCAGCAGCATGCAGTGAGTGGCAGCAAGCCAAGCTGGATCAGGATGCCAAAGGTACCACAGTTTTCCCCTTGTTAATTTGAATTTGAGTTGTTTTCAGAATTTGAGGCATTGCCGGAGCAGGATCAGCAATGCTTGGAGTTTTGCAGTGGACCATGGAGTAGGGTCAGCAATGTTTTGGCCTTGTAGTTGGGATCTGGAGTCTGGAAGATGAAACAGGAACAAGAACGCAGCACAGGAAATCAGGAAGAGTGTGTGTCCTAGAGTCTTGTCAGGGACCCTTATTTATAATGCCTAATGACATCATCCAAGTATATGACTGGGGCTAACTTTACTAAACACACCCCTAACAAAGGGATTGGACAAGGGTTCTAGTCTCCCCCTTGCTCTCAGTTGGCTGGATTTCCAAGGGAATGATGTCAGATTTATGAGGTGAGGTTTACAATGTCCAAAAACTCTGAAAATCGTACTGAAAATCTGATTTTGCCAAAAACATACATTTCTACAAGTGCAATCTCTTAGCAAATTATATCCTCGGGTTACATATTGTGTCCAGCCCAGTTCAGTCCAATCCTCAGGTTTGTGGGACCTTGTTTCACCTATCTGATACATTTTGGTAATTTTAAACATGAAAGATTTGGCCTAAAATTCTGTAACTTTATAAACAGATGTGCATTATCGCAAGGAATGTATGTACAAAATGTTATGTTTGCAAAATTAATACTTTCCTGGTAATCTCTCCTATTTTGTAACTTCTGTTCCCCATGCGGCTATGAGTTCTACATGTTTTAAAAGAAAGCCCATAAAATTAGATTTGAAACTGCAAACTTTTTACATTTTTGCTAATTCTTGCTGCAGAAATAAAAGTCTTTAAAGTTCCTTTATAAAATAGTCTTTGGAACCAAAAGGCAGTTCCTTTGTAGGGTCATTTTTTTTCTTTCCTCCCACTGCTGCCAACTGTCATTTCCTTCAAGGCAAAGTGGGGGTTTCCAAATAAATTGAAGGTTTTATTGCCCCTTACAATTGACAGGTTAGTGTCCCAAGACTCCTATTGTCCCAGCCTGGAGCACAGACAAATATCTGACGAGCGTGTGAACTTTCTTTTTCCTGGCCCATTCAAAGTTTTTCAAGCTGGCAATTATCAGTTACGTGTCCTGGATTTATGGTGTATCTCCCTTCCTTGGGGAAGTTTCATGGCTAGCATCTGGAATGACTGGTTTTTCTGAGAGCTTGCAAATCCAGCCCATGTTTTTTAAACTCTTTTATTTCTTACTTTGGGCCCTGAATTAAAACAAACCTGTTAAAGAAGATAGCCTATGTGTGTATTATTACCACTAACATAATCCCTTTACATTGCTAAGTAAGCAGGCTTTCATTAACAGTTTATTTTTAAACAGGCCATTTTTTTCCTTCAGTCAGCAAAGCCCATTTTTCGACATGGGTTAAAAACTGCAAGCATCACGTTTTTTAAATTTGGTTTGGCAGCTCCCTCAGATGCCCATATTGTCTTAGCAGCTGTAGTAATTTACTTGAATGCAGGAGCTTTATCTAAAGCAAAGATACATTTACACTTGACCTGGCTCAGAGAGTTAAAGTCTCTTTAAACTGCTGAGCCTGGATACTTTTTGGAAAGAAATAAACGTGTGTTCCCGTGTAAATGCAAGTGAAGTTGCTTATTGATTTCTCTCAGAGTTGGTTTGACTGAGCTTGTCACTCGGGAATTATGCCTGGTTTTGGTGAAGCACAGTGAAATATCTTGGGGATAACAGGGGCTTTTTAATCACAGTGGTCTCAAAATTAACAGATGGAATTAGCATCAAAGCAGCATTTTTAAAGGATGAAAATGTTTCACTTTGAAGGAGATTTTTGGCTTGTGCAGCAATGGCAGTGCTTGCTTTCCACTTCATTCCATTTATATGTTTCAGAACAAACTGGCATACTTTTTCAGTGTGTCCCCTTGTTCCATTTTGCTTGAAGTGTGCTAGGCAGGATGGTACAGCCATCTTTTTGTTGCTACCAAAATGCATTTTTGAGGTCCTGGTGCGCATATGCGCCAGCACAGTCAAGTTGCTGTTTCTTATGCAAATGCAGCTTAGTGATGTGGGGCAATGCCGTTCAGTGGGTCAATATATCCCACAGTTTTTGTGAGGTGTCCTCTTGAATGACTAGCCTTCTACTGGTTTGAGAGACACTGGGGCAAGCATGACAATGCTGGACAGGACCCTGTTCAAACCAGAGGACTATCTAGGTGCTCCTCTAAGAACCACCAGGTTAGCTGGTGGGCCTTCCAAATTATCGCCAGTAGCCTTAGTCAACATCATGATTGGAGACAAGACAGCAAAGCTTCCTGTCCTGGTTCAGGACAACGTGCCTGCTAACATTTTGTTGGGCAATGATTTGGTGGAAATGGGGATGATCACGGATGGTCTACCCAAGGCTGCTGCGGCCATCACCCGATCACAGGTCACACTAGGTCCGGCTGTGAGTCTGGTACCCCCACCAATGGGGAAACCCAATGCACCAAGAAGGAAGAGCAAGAAGGCCACCTCTACGAAGGGGGCCCCTTCTCTTCCTGCTGCTTCATGCTCCAGATGGGCTGGATCCAGTGATAAACCCAGACTCAACTCCTGAGAGAGATGAGGCAGAAGACCCTCCTGTGGGAGAGGTGTTCAACGTGGAGGACCACCCCAACCTTCAATGCCTGTTGGCTGAAGGGGGACCTTCCTGGGCAGACTTCCGTAAGGATCAGAGAGACTACCACTCTCTCAAGGGTCTGAGGAAACAGGCCCAATCCCAGGCACAGAAAGACGTGCCTAGGACATTCCCGATATATTGGGAGGGTGAGCTCCTTGTTAGTGAGCCCACTAGGGCCAGAACTTGGTGCCCTCAAGAGGTTGGTGGTACCCCAAATTTACAGGCCCTTCCTCCTGCAGTTCACAAATGAGGTACCTTTAGCTGGCCATCTTGGGACCAAGAAGACTAAGCAAATGCTTTGTGCCCATTTCTACTGGCCCCGGATCAGAGTAGAAGTGGAGTCCCACTTCAGGACCTGCCCAACTTGTCAGTTGCCTGGCAAGACAGGAGGCAGTGTCATTGCCCCACTGTAGCCATTGCCAGTGGTTGGCACACCATTTGACATTGTCGTTCCCCTTGACCCTCCCACTTCAGGTGGACATCGGTTACTCCTGGCATTGGTTGATCATGACACCAGGTACCCTGAGACTATACCGCTTTGGACTGTTACTGCCAAAGTTGTTGCCAGGGCTCTCCTGGGCATTTTTACCCATGTTGGATGAAAACCATGTGGAAAGAGTGTGGGGTAACCTACAAGTTCTCCACCTCTTCCAATCCTAGACCAATGGTCTGGTTGAGAGATTTAATAAAACTCTCAAGGGAATGCTAGGTGCTTTTGAAGAGCCCCTAAGGAGGAAATGGGATATCTTCCTGCCATGCCTGCTGTTCGCTTACAGAGATGTACCTCAAGAGGGTGTTGGTTTCAGCCCCTTTGAGTTGCTCTTTGGACATTCCGTGAGGGGGACCCTTGCCTTGATCAGAGAAGGTTTGGAAGCCACTCCACCAGGTCCTACCAAGCAAGTGGGAGACTATGTGTTAGGCATTAGATGGAGGATGACACAGATGATGGATCAGTCGACAGCGAATCTTAAGGCCAGCCAGGAGTTGAACGAATACTGGCATGACCTTAAAGCATCACAAATGGTTTGGACTCCAGGTCATGATATCATTTTGATGGAGCCTACCAAGCCTAGAGCTTTGGCAGATAAGTGGACTGGACCCTTTAGGATTATCTCTAAGATGGGCAAAGTCAATTATCTTGTTGACATGAAAGTCCCTGGGGTTGCCCCTCAGGTATTCCACGTCAACAGGTTTAAACCTTTCCATAGGCGATGAGAAGTCTCATGTCTCTTGCTGGCTTCAGAGGAAGAAGAGGATGATAGTGAGCTCCTTCCTGATTTGCTGCATAGCAACCATGAGGATGGCTCATTGGAATGAGTGCATCTCTCTCCAGATCTGACTCCAGAGCAGCAGAGGGCTTGCAGGGATTTGCTCTGGCAGTATGTGCCTCTGTTCTCACTGACACCAGGCCTCACTCCATGGTGCAGGCACGAAATTAACACTGGTGACAGCGTACCTGTCAAAAGCAGATGCTACAGGATGTCAGACACTGTGAAGAACAACATCCAGGTTGAGTTTGCCAATATGTTGGATCTGGGTGTTATTAAACCCTCAACCAGTCCCTGGTCCAGTACAGTTGGCCTTGTCCCCAAGGCAAGTTTCCAGCCAGGTACCAGGATTGGCGGTTCTGTGTGGACTACAGAGGGGTTAATGTCATCACCAAAACTGATGCACACCCATTGCACAGGGCTGATGAGCTCATGGACACCATAGGTGCTGCCAAATTTGTAAGCAACTTTGACCTTACCTCAGGCTATTGGCAAATAGCTCTGACGGACCATGCCAGGGAAAAGCCTGCATTCTCAACACCTGAGGGGCTTTACCAGTTTAGAGTCATGCCTTTTGAGTTGGAAAATGCACCTGCCACCTTCCAGAGATTAGTCAACCATGCATGCAGTGGGCTGGAGGCCTTTTGTGTGGCCTACATAGACGACATTGCCGTCTACAGTTCCACCTGGGAAGAGCACTTGACTCACCTGGATAAGGTGTAGCAGGCCTTAAAAAGGGATAACCTCCCTATCAAGGCCAACAAGTGCCACAAAAGTCACGTAGCTTGGTCATGAGGTAGGAGGCGGTCAAATCCAACCTCTCCCCATTAAGGTACAGGATGTACATGACTGGGAGACTCCCACTACTCAAACGAAGGTGAGAGCATTTTTGGGCCTCACTGGGTATTATCGCAACTTTATGGCGGACTATGGAACCATATCTGCCCTTCTGACAGCTCTGCCTTTGCCCAAACAACCAAGGAAGTTTAATTGGACATCAGACTGTTACAGGGCTATTGCGTTCACCTGATATCCCCGGGGGCGTCTGGAAGGCTCTGAGATCTGGAACCCCGGATGCTTAGTTGCCCAGTGCTGAATAATGAATCTTAGTTATTTGTAGGGTGAGCTATCCGTCCTGCGTTTCTTGTGCAGGGGCGCTTGACATTTGTTGGTGAGCTGCCCGAGTTGCTTCACTGGTGCAGTATGCCTTCCTTGGGCCCAGGCCTCCTGTGACCCCAAATCTTCTGGTAGGCAGGTAGGTTTGTTAATTGCAAGTCTTTGTTCTGTTTATGGTGGGAATTCGTTAATGTCTTTATCTCCTTCTTTTCAGGTGCAAAGGTCTTGATGCTGGCGTGCGGGATGGAGAGGCACGTTTCTAGGTAAGAGAAAGAGCAAAGCACAGCACCTTTATTGTCTTTTAAAGCTAACCTGTGTTTTCTTCTTCTTCTCCTCACAGGCTGCTGGGGTGCTGTGAGTGGATGAGAGCGCTATGAAAAGCAGGCCCCCGGAATCCGTTAAGGTATGTACAGTGCTGTGCGGTTGTTTAATATTGAAAGCGAACCTGATTATGTCTCTTTTCCTTTGCAGATGTTGCTGTGGTGCTCCAGATGCAAGCGTGGTGTAGCACGATGGAATTCAGGTAAGACTGTTGGAATTTGATGTTCTGGAAGTGCACGTTCTAATATTGTTTTTCCCTTTCTCTTTATTATCACAATGTTCGAACAGCAGCGGTGGTAGCAGATCACCGGAAGTCCTTAAGCTAGTACTCACAGGTGAGTGATGTTTCTTCTTCTCTCGGTTTCCACAGATTGCAGCCCAGTTGAGATGCTGAGTGCTGGATGGTGTTTTATCAGGTAAAACAGAATAATCTTGTTCTTGTTCTTGCAGGATTACAGGAAGATGCTGAAGACCAGGAGCTGGACAGGGTGAGCGTCACGCTGCTGGTTGCAGAATAACACAAAGCGTGTTCTGCAGTCAGGGTGTGGTCTATATAGCCCGGGTAAAGCAGTACCAGGGAAAGTAGTTCCAGGCCTGCCACACACAAAACACTAGACCGCATGGCTTGGTTCCTAGAACTAGACTGTGTGGGTGCTTCAATGTTGGATTTAAAGGCCCATGTACATAACTGTGACCTAGTTTGAACAGCCCTTCCTTCCTACATGAGCCTGGTGCCAAAGGCGCCAGAATCGGCTCCGGGAACCCTTTTGCAGTGGTTTTAAGGCCCTCAGGGTTCTGGTGGGAGCCTGCCTGTGGCACAACTTGTGCATCCTCACAATGGTCATGACAAGGGCCTTTGTTGGCTTGAAAGAATTCTGTGTAGGGCACCTGTTTTGTGTGCGCCTGATTACAACAAGCACTTTATCGTACAGACAGATGCCTGCGACACCTGAATTGGGGCTATCTTGTCCCAGTTAGAATACAAAGGGAGGGAACATCTGATCATATTCCTTAAGTAAACAACTCAAGGGTAGAGAACTTAGGTGGGCTACTGTTGAAAAGGAATGTTTCACTATAGTTGGGAGCCTTAGGCATTTTAGGCCCTACCTTACAGGGTCTACCTCCAAGGTCCACACAGACCATAAGCCCTTAAAGTGGTTTAAGCAGAGGAAGGGTGAAAATACGAAACTACTCAGGTGGTCCTTTAGCCTACAAGGGCTAGACTTCACCATTGAGCATAGTCCAGGGAAGGGTCATGATAATGCAGATGGCCTTTCCAGAAGGTATGTTGACCATCTGGATGAGGGTGCAAATCTTGTGGGAGATTAGACGCCTCACATCAGTCTGGGGAGGGGTGACTGTGATGCTGGAAATGCATTGGAGGGACAGGGCCTCCATATCCTTGTCCTTTATTGCTTCATCATGTATGTTCTGTCTTGTTTTTTGTGCAGGACTTCATGTGGGACTCGTGGCGGTGCGGCTCTTCCTCTTTTTGGCCGATGTGAACAGACCCTTGGGATACCCTTATGGCACCCATGGGTAGGGGTACAACACTGTACTCTCAATGTATGTTTTTGGGCACCTGTGTGTGGCCCACAGAGCCGGGTATGGGCTGGTGGCAGCTCAATGCTGAATTTGACAGGTGCTCTGAGTATCCTCCATTTTGGGGATACCCAGGCCCTGCTATTGGAATCAGTTTATTCCTGATAGGAAACAAGATGACCCCTGTGGCCTCTCGCTTTCTATCGCCTGTTACTTATTTTCCCAAAATCTCGGGAAGCCCTGACTCAGTCCCGTCCCCCTGACTGGCTGTTTGGTGGAAGTTCCACAAATGTTATTGTGGGGGAAGTCCAGGCCAGACTGGATGGAGATTTCCCAATGACTGTATGCTGTGGGTATGCCCGTGGGGTGGGACCTGTGTAAATGGAGTGTGTGACAAATATGCATTTCATGTTATGGCTGTCTCGTATCTGGTGGTTGACACAATGACTGAGATAGCCCTGCCCGAGACTGGTATGAATGCAGTGTGGAGTGCTGAATGGCAGAGTGCTTGTACGAATCCACATTCTGTGTTTTACGTGTCTGGATGGAGAAGAATAGCCTGAATGCAGTGTGACCCTGATTGACTGCCTGAATGCCCTTTGAATGATTGGTTGCCTGAGTGTCACCCAGCAGAGTGAAGGGGAGATCAACTGTACATATTGGGGCCTCTCACTGATGAAAATTATTCAGAAGCTGAAGTTGATACTTGATGCTTAACCTTGAAGCCCCTTGGAAGAAGAAGAATTGCTGCTGCTGTCCTTCGCAAATCTGAAAGCTGCCAGACTGTCAAGGAACTTATCCAAGAGAGGACCTTTCTAGGAGACCTCTTGCTGAGCTACTAGGAGACCTCTTTCCGAGCTATGAGGGACCATCATGCACCAGCTGATCTTTGCCAAAACTCCTTGGACGTCAGACCCTCGAAAGGCTGCTGACCGGAGACGGGGACCGGTGCAGAGTCACGAAGTGAAGCGACCGGACATTGAAGTCCATCACCGTTGACGACCGCTGTCGCCGACCGGAGCCGCAGTGCTCTTTTGCCTAAGAACATTAGAAACAAGGACTCCCTTGCTCATCACCTTCAACTGCTTTCGACAAAACTGTCTCATTCTAGTGTGATAGACTGTTCTGCCAATTTTTGATTAAACTTGCTTTCTTTCTGTGGTCTATCATTGATTCATCTTATAATCTGATACATATGCCATTTGTACTGTTAGTAGTTGAAGCATTTCAAAGGAATTGATAGTTAAGCGTGGTACCACGTAGACCACGTAGACCTGTAGATATTTCCCATTTTAGTATTGCCACAGTACAAATTGTGTTATTGTGATTTTGTATATAACCTTGAACCTTATTTATATAACGACTGTGTTTTCACTAACATAGTGTGTGGACAATTCTTTGTGGGTGTTTGGAGACTACACTGTACTTAAGAACCATCCTGTATCACCTCCTGAGAGCTAAGCCTTGATTGCTCGCCACGGTTTACCAATTAGAGTCTCTTGGCTGGGGTGCTCTGTGCTTCGACTCTGCCATATAGAGAGCTGGAGTACAGATACCACCCTCCAGTGCTCTACTGACATGTGGGGTACATCACTGGTTTTTGTTTTTGGGTTACAGGCAAGTGCATTGTGCATTTGTACAACAAGGTTGTCGGCGGGTGGAATGGGAGCATGGATCAGGTTCCACAAACTTGACATATTGACCTGGGCATTTGCATTGGGGCTGCAGGGTGTGTGATGTGACTATAGGCTTACGGAGACTCACCAGCATCATCAGATGTCACATCTCCCACCTCTGCCACTCCAACTCCCTCTATCGCCTTCTTGTGCAGGACAGAGCTGCACGTCTCCTCCCACTCCTGCAGTTTCATAGGGGATGGTGCTCCCCCTCCTGTGGCCAGGCCCTGGCTGTGCTGTGCGGAAAGGAGGTTGTGCACACAGAGACGTAGGTTGTCCCACCTATTCTTGCAGTCTTGCACAGTATGTGGTGTGGTCCCCACCACCGCAACTTTACGGGCAACCTCCTCCCATATATTCTTCTTTCGTATTTGCGTTTGGTGCCACAGATCTGTGCAAAAGACTTCTTCTTAGTGCCAGGGTGTCAGCAAGCATGTTGAGTTCAGGTTCTTTGAACCTAGGCTTCCAGCAACGGTCTGCAGGTTGCCTTGCGGACATGTCCCTCAGTGTTGGTAGCTGCTCAGGTTTTGACTCACAATCCTGTGCACTGAGATTGAAATGGATTGTGTTTTTGTAATGGCCGCCAGTACCGATAACAACGTTTTTCTCGGAGCCGGAGTCGGAGTCAGCGTCAGCGAGGATGCCAGTATGCAGGGTTTTGGGGCCATTACAGGCATGCTGGTGCTATAATTTCCAGCATGCCGGAATGCGTGTGCACGCTGAGTCGTAGTTTACAGCAGCAGTGCTACATGGACACGGTGGCACTGGCATGCAGGTAATTTTAATTTTTTACCGGCAAACTCGTAATGCATAATCTGGCTAAGACTTGGTCGAGCTGCATCCAGAAAAAGGGTGTTGAAATCCTTCCAAGACATAGAAACAATAGCAAGACATTATCCCAACAGTCAAGTCATTTAAAAAATAAAAACTATTTATTAGACACATACTACCCAAACAGAAGCACTGTTTTGGAAAACATGTGCCTATACCACATAGCCCAAAACTACTCCTACACAAATATTGTCAAACCAGATGAAAAAAATTGAAAATATGTTGTCAAACATAGGAAACCCAGCCTAATTAATCATAAACATAGAGACCTTTTTTACATTGCCCTACTGCAACTTTTTAAACCATGGGGAAAGTAAGAAGAATTATAAGGTAACCATGGCTAATTTCAAGCAGCATTCAATGCAAATGAAAGCAGTATAACAAATATCAGTTTCAAGCAATACAATAAAAGTTGGACAATGAACGCCAACAAGAGGAAGAAGTTCAAGCACAACTAGATGAGGACATGTCTGAGGGTAGTCAACCTTCTCTTAAAAGAAATTAAGAACTACTTGGAAAACCACTCATTATAAATGAAGCAGAAATAGGCATGACTGAAGTAGAAAATATCATGTATCAATATAAACAATCAGAAGAAAACTTGTCAGTGCTGAAATCACAGCTAAATGATGATCAACTTACTATTTACCTAGAAGAGATTGAAGAAATGGAACATGATTTGAAGCATGAAAGTAATACTTTATGCTGGCAAAATTATAAACCTCTGCTCCTGTATGTAAGTGGTGAAGCTGTTTCTGTAAAAACATTCTTAATTAAAATAATCAGCAAATTCCTACATAACTTAACAAACAACAACCTTTCAGCTGTTGTAAAAGCCCCCACAGGTTTAGTTGCCTACAACATAGGAGGTGTTACTTTACACTGACTACTGCTCCTTCCAGTAAAACACCAAAACAAATTAGAAAACTATCAGCAGAAGCTGTTACTGAAGTACGCAGAATTCTGAAACAAATGATAATGCTCCTAATAGAAGAGGAAAGCATGGTTTCGAACATTATGGTGGCTTTAATTTACCGCTGATTGCAAGAAGTCCTAAAAACGGACTGCATATAACTCTTTGGAGGAAAACACGTTATTGTTTTTGGAGATCTCCTACAGTTAACACCAGTGAAAGGTGAACCTATTTTTAAAATCTTAGGACACAAACAGTGCTGCAACACATGTGGCAGCAATGTAAATGTAAATCTCTGTTAACATTTCCAATGCAGAGAACTAACTCAAAACATGTGTCAGTTTGCCAACCTCACCTTTGCTAACATTTTAAAAAGGATTAGAACTGGTCTTCTTTCTGAATATGTACAATCCATCTTAAATAGTGACTCATCCATAAGCTTTATGGGTGTAACACAACTGCTCCTGATGTCATGGAACAATTAGCACAAACATTTTTTAAATGCATGCCCTTAATGCCAACCCACGCAAGCTGTAGTCAATTTAATGAGACAATGGTAAAAAAAGAAATGTAACCAATGTTGCATATTAGCTCCACAGACAAACTGGAAGTGCACAGCATTACAATCCCTATGTGTCATCAAGCAACAGCATGACTAAAAAGCTTTTCTCTTTGTCTCTTGCATGTGCAGTTACTATTCACAAATCGCAAAGTCTAACCCTGTATCAGGCATTTATTTACATTGGCAGCACAGTCTTTAAAGATGGTATGAGTTATGTAGCACTTTCACGTCTACATACTCTCGAAGGACCATTCCTAGTCAATCTTAATGCAAACAAAGTCAAGGCTGACATTCCTTGCATCCTAGAGTACAACAGACTACATGGACCCTACACCCCCCCATCTAGATATGTACCCAGTTCCTCAAAAACTAGGAACCATGCTGGTGTGTATTAAGAAGATATTTATTAATTTATTAATTTATTATTTATGTCAAATTAGAATAAACAGCTTACATCAGCCACCAATGAGGTGGCAATGAGGTGGCAACACAAAGACAAAATATCCTTTTTGGTAAAGAAGCACTGAGATAACTCAAAAATATACAGTGACAATAATTTCCTTTTACCGCTCGCACCACTACAATCAGAGAACAGTTCAAAACACACCAAGAAAATGAATGCAAACAAACAGGAAAGTGAATGCACACAGAATTATGCTTCAGTCCCAGCAACCCCCACCACCCCAAACATCCACTGGGATTGTCTTGTTTGGATGGAAGGCAGTGGTAAGGAGTGCAAACACAAGGGAAAATCAGATTTGGGATATGATATGGATCACAGAAACAATATGGGGAGCAGGCAAAGGATGGGACAGTTCATTTTTAGAGCACAATGGAAGAATGGGTTTTTAATGATTTATCACAACTGCTATGGGGATGAACTGAAAGGAAGGGGATGTTTTCTGCTTACACTTAAAAGACAGGCAGGGTTGTATAGATTATCAGTAAGCCCGCAATGGGAAAATCGGATTTTGGGATGTTTGGCATAGTTTCAATGGGGAAAGAAAAATGCTAATGGGAATTCATTTTTACCTTACAATGGGGAATAAGAACAGAAGGGGAAATCAATTTGGGATGTTGAGCACAATATCGGTGCAGAAAGACAAATGTGAATGGGAATTCGTTTTTACCTCACAATGGGGAAGTAGGAACAGAATGGGAAAATGGGAACAATTTGGTTTTGCACCCTAAAACGTGGAAATAGGAACAGAAATGGGAAATGGGAAATGGGAACAATTTGGTTTTGCACCCTACAATGGGGAAATATGAACAGAATGTGAAAATGTGAAAATGGGAAAATTTCATTTTGCACCTTACAATGGGGAAATGGAAAACAGGGCTTTTTTAAAAGCAATTAATTTGCAGATATTTAGGACTATACCGGCTCACAAAACACTGGGAAAGATTGTTGGTTTTGAATTCCACCAATACAGATCCAGTGGATTCAATGGGGGAATTAATTGATTTACTTTGACAAATATGCTAAGGATCTACACAGGCAAATGGGGATTCTTCAATGGGGCAATGACTGAAATACACAGGCAACTGAGGGATTCTTCAATGGGGAAATGACTGAAATATGCAGCCGATGGGCTTTTGCAATGGGGAATTATCTAATGCAATGCTACAAGGATACCGAGCATACACACTATGTGGCTTTTGGGGTTTATTTCTACTTACAGGAGAGGTCTGAACTGAACATCAGGAAGCGTCAGGACACTGCTGGGACAGTAAACGAGGGTCAGTCAAGGTCTCTGCTGAGTCCTCCAAGGGGTCCCAAGTCAGCGTCTGAATCTTCTGGCTCCTCTGCAAGCTAGGCCTATCACTGCTGGGATGTTCCTCCAGATTTTGGCAGTAGATCACCTCATGGGTGAGTGGGAAAAGTCCTGCTCTGAGACGGGATGACTTAGTTATAGTGCAAATGACATAACAATGTGTCATGGATCCTGCAGAAGGGATTGGTTAAGGCCCCAGTACCCCACTCCCACCTGTGTGCTGATAGGTCCAGAACATTTGGGAGTACTCTGGGACACCAGGGGAGGAGACCACTTCATCATCTCAATTCAACATTGGGATTGTTCATGTTTTTGTACTTAAAATCTCACTACCTTGCAAATACCCTTTACCTCTGTGTTTGAACAGATATGAATGCATTTTTGACACCTATATTTTGCAGTGAACCACATAAGACTTGTGAGGGGTCTATATGTCATTCCTGTGCAAAGATACAGTTTTTCTTCATTTACTCCCAAATTATATCCCTGAAAAATATGGCCCTTGGTGGGCTGCATATGAAACATACTGGGCCCGTTTTAAACAACTTTTTATATCTCTCAAATTTACAGTGAAGGCCATATTACTTTTTCATGAATAATTCTAGTTGTGTTGATCGCACACATATTATTTTGGGATGACCAGAAAGGGTTAGCTGACACCTTTCCAGAAATCACCCAACAGCTATTGTGGGATACGTATTGTCAATTTTACATGACAAAATGCATTTCTCCCATTTTACACAATGGGCAACCAAACCACTCCTTGGCTCTGGCCCCCACCTTCCTGGAGCGCATGGCATCCGCAGAGGGGTCTGTGTTTAGATTAGCCTGCTCATTACAAGGGCTAATGACCACTAATGCACTTTTCTATGGGCTTGCGTGACCCTAAGGTCTTAAATGCTGGAGGCCAGATCTGTCTTATCTTGTCCACACTGTGGATTTGATTTTAGAGCCACTTATCTTATTCTTTGCATTTTTAAATTTCAGGCCTCTTTAGGTCTCCAGTACAACCAATGGAAGGAATGCAGTTCCACATTTGAAGAAATAACAAGCAGCCCACTGCCTTCCACAACTCTGCTGAAAATTGCCTTTTAATTCACATTTTACCTTTAAATAAACTCTTTCGATAGCGCACAGTTACAGCACATATCAGGGTCACCTCAAAGTTTTCCCTTTGCATACAGCTGTTAAACATCATAATTACATTTTTAGGAGCATTGGTGTACATGTTGCTTTACAGATTGTCACTTTGGAGGCAAAATCGAAATGTAATTTTGTTGATTTCACCCATGACAGGACTCCATTTTTACTGCATCTGATTAAACCCAGTTCAGCATCCCTTTATAGGTTTTGTGCACTATTGTTTCATACGTGATGGGCTCATGATAGACAGAAACCAAGTTAATATTTTGAAAGTCTTGTGAACATTTTTGCTGAGCATATTTTTATCTTAAAGGGAAAAAACAAAATTACTAATTTTATTTAATAGTCATGACAGAAAGTGCTCTGTTCACTGCACTGCCATACCCAATGCTGACATCCCATTGAGGGTTTTGTGGACTGCTGTTTCCTGGACATATCATTTCATGTCTTCATGGAGTAGTGAAAATATCCTTGCCATGTGTCTTTTGCTTTCTTTGGGAATGGCAGCTCGCCTCTCTCCATACTTTGCAATATGAGCACCTTTTCTTTCCTTGCCATTTGAAAGTGCATGGCCTTATATCGGACCTTGTTTCTCGCATCCAGGGGCTATTTCACCCCACAATTGGAATAACACAACTCACCTGAACCTTTCCCTCCCAATTTAAATGACGTCTGCAGACATAGAAATGGACCGCAAACCCTTTTTTCACCTATCAAAAGAACCCCATATCATCTATATTCCACTCTCCTACCCTGACCAAGTCCTATTTCAGTCATCAAAAAACCCTAAATGTGTTTCTCAAGCTGTCCGGCCAAGACTCTGTCCGTGGACTAGCGTGGTGTCCGCAGACTACCCCGCCACCCATATGCTCTTTTTCCACCTATACAGAGAGCCTCATATCAGCTTTTTTCCACTCCCCCACCTCTCTTTCTAACACCAAATGACCATAAATGTGTTTTCTTGACTTTTTCTCTACCAGTCCATCCGCGATCAGTGGCTGCTGTCCGCAGACACAACATGGCGGGCGTTTTGGGAAATATAATGCACCTCACATTTTTTATTTATAATAATAATAAATTGACCATTCAGCAGGCTCACCTGATGTCTGCTGATCTAATGTCGCACCCTGACCCAATCAGAGGCACGTCCATGGACCGAACAGCGAAACGAGTCCGCAGACTGAACCCAGATAGCACTAATTTATTTTACCTACTTTTGAAAATGAAAACTCGAGATGGATTTACACCAAATTTACAAAAGCCCATTTTCGGAACCAAGCTGCCACTCCTGCTGCAAATTTGTTGAAAATCCATCCAGCGGTTTGGGCTGTAGTTGTGAGTAAAATATTTTTTCCATTGCGTCTATAATTTTGGGACCGCCGATATAACTTTGCCCCCCTTGAGGAAACCTCACCAGACTTTGCAGAATAAATCTGTCGGGTGATAAAGTTGTTTTGCAAAGGTTTGTATGGATTCATTGGGGGGGGCAAAGTTATAAGTCATCCAAAAAGTGCTCTTTCTATCGGTTGAGCAAATTAATCATAACAATAGGGCCGCTACCGCAGTCCCTGTGATATTTGACAGATTCCTCTTTTGATATTGCATGAGGATCAGAATACTACATTGCACTATTAATGCAAAGCCAAAGAAAACTACAGTGCTATATTTTTTCCTATGGTTAAAAATCAGACTGATGCATGTTTCTCTTCCATAACTGAAGTATTTTTAGAGAGATCACCTTCAGCCCAGTAGGGCATCTTGTTTTTTTACAACTTTTATTTTAACTTTCACAGACATAACATGAAAGCATATATAGCAGCGTTAACATCAACATTACTCTGGTTTGTGTATATTAGGTACACTTGACATACATAATTACTGTGCATCTGAGCTTTCTTCCCTTTCACATATATCAGAGAAATAATGTGTGTATCTTTTCCATATTTCACTGGGGCGATTATGTACGGGTAAAAGGCCTGCATTCACTTCCACACAGTCATACGCCCATGTCATATCTTTTTCCCAATCGTCCTTCGTAGGTGGTTCTTTACATTTCCATCGCATCAATATAATCCTTTATGTCAACAGTAGACTGAGATTAAATATCTTGCGCCTTGTAGGGTTAATTTTATCAACTGTTCGCAATATACATATACCTGGGTCCCACATAATAAGTTAGTCTGACATTTCGTCCAGCACGCAACACACGTCTGCCAAGTATTTTGAGAGTCGCGTACAGGACCACAGCATGTGTAGTATGTTAGCTTCTTCACTCCCACATCTGGGACATTTCCCTTCTGCTTTGCGGTATATGGTTTTTAGCCTGGCCGGGGTGTAGTAGTTTCTGTGTAATACCTTATAGTGTATTAGCCGATAGCGTGAATTGTGTGAGATATTCCTCGTCAGTGTGCATAGCTTTGTCCAATGCTGTTCTGTGATGGCGTAGCCCAGATCATGTTCCCACTTCCCTCTAGCATCTGGAGGTGGTGCCTCCCTAGTGGGTAACGCATTTTTGTGCAAATTGATGTTTTTATCACGTTGGCAGTGAACATGTAGCCTAGACCTGAGTGTACTTGAGGTTCAGTAGGGAATGCCTCCCACTCATTCACCATGGCAGAACGCAATCAGATAAATTGTAACTTTTGTAGCAGACATTTCCCCCACAATCTTTTAAATTTCTTCCCAGCTGATGAATTGCTTTACTGTAAATAGATCTCCAAACTGGAGTATCCCCTTGTCCCTCCAGTGTATGGCTAGTGTCTTGTCCAGTGTAGGGGGGAGGTAGTGGGCTTCTCACAAGGGCATGTTTGGGTGGTATAAGGTCTTGTGTCCAGAACGCCCTGCCATTCTGGTCCATGCTGGGTTGATGGAATTATCATTTCTGATTTTGGCTTCTGCTTCTCTGTGTAGGAGCCTCGTATGGCCCAGTATCTGTGTTTCGATCATTGAATGCGGTGCCTGAGGCTTCCCTTCTATACAGTGTGTGGCGTAGATAATATAATTCAAAGTCGGTGGCAGGGAAACCGCCTTTTGGGTATGGTTGTGTGAGTCTTTGCCAGCTCACTCTGGGCTGTCCATTCCAGACGAACGTTACACATGCTCCCTGAATTCTGGAGAAGAATGATCTGCCTGGCCATACAGTGACTGTGCTGAATAGATAAAATAGTTTGGGTAAAATGATCATTTTGATCAGTGCTAGTCTGCCCATGTGTGAGATCGGGAGTGACCTCCAACGCTCAAGTTTGACACATAGCGCGTCTACAATTGCTGCATAGTTTAGTGTGCGTACGAGTTGTGGCGTGTGGGCTATTTCAATGCCTAGGTATTTCACCTTAATGGGAGCCCATACAAGTCTGAGTAGTTCTGTGGGTTTTTGTGTAGCCTCTGTGAGGGGGAACATCTTGGATTTGGTCGAGTTAAGTTTCAGCCCAGAATATTCCCTGAATTCTTTGACTGTATGCAATATCCTGCCTAGATTAATATCCGGATGTTTTAAATACAGCATTATGTCATCTGCATATAAGGTGATGATCTCCATTGTACCTGCCATGGGTATCCCCGACTTGCTGTGTTGGGCCCTTAATAAATCTGCAAGAGGCTCTATAACAAGTGCAAAAAATATGGTCGATAGCGGGTAGCCATGTCTGGTGCCTCCAGCCAACTTTAGGATCGCAGACAGGGTCCCATTGACACAAACTCTGCCATGCGGTTGCGTGTATAGTATCCGTATCTAATTCACAAAGTTCGGTCCAAACCCATAGTTACTGAGCACCCTAAATAGGAAGGGCCAGTGGACTTTATCGAAGGCCTTTTGCATGTCCAATGCTAGTGCCCCACCCCATGTATTCTTGGGTATTGATGCAAGTATGTTATAGCAGTGGTGGATGTTTCTTGCCGTGGATCTACCCAGCACAAAGCCCGCCTGGTCCTAATGGACCATATATGGCATCAATGGGTTCAATCGCATTGCCAATATTTTTGGGAAAATGTTTGCGTCTGTATTTATTAGTGAGAGCGGCCCATAGGACCCGCATTCTTCAGGCTAGTTCCCAGGCTTATGCAACAGGGTTATAATCTCTTCTCACATTGTGTCTGGAAGCTTACCTATTTCTAGGGCCTCGGTCCAGACTGCCTGGATTTCTGCAAATTCTTTATAGAACTTGGCTCCGAGCCCGTCGGATCCTGGTGCCTTAGGACTTAATCGTTTATGTTATCTCTGTTTGTGTCAGAGAGCATTCCAAGGAGTCCCTCGCCTCAACTTACAAGAGCGAGGTTTGTATCTTTGCTAGGTATCTATCTATTTCCTATTCTGTAGCTACACTTTGTGGGGAGTATAAACCTGCATAAAAGTCATAATAGATTTACCCTATTTCTTCCTTATCTGTAACTACTTCCCCTTCTGGCCGTGTTATGCAGGGGATATTAGTGCTTCCACGTTCCCCTCTGACGATCCTAGCCAGGAGTTTGCCTGGGTGTTCTTGCTCCCCATACCTCTGTGTGGCAGCCGGCCTATCAAAGTAGCCTACCTCCCGCTCCACTGCACCCTTGAATTCTTCTGGCTGAGTTTTAATATCAAGCTTGGTTTGGGCTGTCGGATAAGTGGCATACTTTCTCTGTAGTTTGGCTATTTCTTTCTCACATCTCCCGAGCTCTCTACGGATATCTCTGAGCACCCCAAGCTCTGTCAACATAGCAATGCCTCTAATATTTACTTTAAAGGCCTGCCACAGTAACACCTGGCTCTCTACTGAGCCGTCATTCATTTCATAATATTCGCTGATATGTTGGGCCAATTCGGTCTTGTACATGTGATCAGATAATGGGGTAGCCTTAAATCTCCACAGGGGTCTTCGTGGGGAAATCTTAGGGATATGCATGGTTAACAATATTGGTGAGTGGTCTGACAGTGTTCTGGGCAATATTGTCACCTCAGACACCCATTCCAGGCCCCTTTGCGATACCGAACTATATATCGATTCTGGAGTGCATATCATACACAGATGTGTAGAATGTGTATGCACGTTGTGATCCATGTAGTCAGTACTCCCCGCACCCTGCTAGAGTATGTCATGTAGAAACGGTGAGTTCCCTAGCCAGGTGGTATCTTGTCCGCCTGGTGCCCAAGTAGGTGTGTCTCCTGAGGAATGCAATCTGGGTGCCGGTTCTGTTAATGTATGCCATTATTTTCCTTGTTTTCACCGGCATCCACAGTCCCCTCACACTCCAGCTTATTAATGTAATGCCCCTTGGGGCTATCTCAGCCATACTAAGCACTAGTTCTGATGAAATCGATTGTGCCCTAGTATCCCATATTGTTCTCGTTCAACCAATCTGTGTACGTCTGTGCTGTTCCAACTTTAACTCCCCAAAGGTTCCCACTCCCCCCACCCCCACCCGCATAGTTCCCCAATCTTTAATTATGCATTCTCCCCCTCCGCCCACCCTTATGTTCCTTCTACGCAAATTAACATTATCGTGCACCCGCATTGGGGGTGGGGGGGGTCGCTTCCATCGCAGCCGATGGCAAGAACTGATAAATAAATGCCCGTAGGTTTCCGAACTTTAATCGTTTCCAGTACCCATAATAAATCTTAGGTACCAGTATCGCAGATATTCTTCACTGAGTACATGATGGATCCTGATTTTCTACTACTGATACCTTGTGGTCAATGTTCCATGGTGCAGTTAGATCAGTTGTTTTCAGCCGTCTTGCGTGAGCAACATTGAGGTGCCCGTGTTGTCTTCTGTGACACTGCGGTGCCCGTGTTGTCTTCTGTGACACTGAGTTTCTGTTTAGGTGGTATTACTATGCTGGATTCGACAAAGGCTGTTGCTTCCTCTGGGGAGGTAAAGAAGTATGTTTTGTTGTTATGCTGGGATAGAGCATTGACTCCTGTAAACGATGTTCATTCTTGCTGGACCGCCAACGTATAGTCTGGGAAGATCCGGATCACGCTGGATCCCAGTTTCATTTCTTGTTTATCTCTTGCCGCTTGTATCACCAGATCCCTGTCTCGATAATTCATCAGACTGGCTATGAGTATGAGATAGGCACCTGGCTTGTGCTCGCTCGATAACGAACATTTATGACCAGCCAGGGTCACCCAGCAGGTCTCTGAGCAGTTCCTCCACCGCTATTTCCATAGTGCCTTTCAGTGCATTCACTGGCACTCCCACTATGCGCACATTGTTGTGATGGGATCTGGCCTCCAAGTCCTCATACTGGAGCTTCACTGTCCCCAGTTCCTTGGCCATTTCTGTCACGGTGTTTCGCAATATCTCAAGTGCGTCTTCTGTGGTGCTGATCCAACCTTCAGCTTCTGTTATCTGGCCCATGGTTTTCTCAAGTTCGTTTCTAATTGAGGTGACATTTGTATTGATGCCATCGAGTCTGTCATCAGGGCTGCGAAGCCCAACTGCATCTATGCAAAGACGGCTTGGGGGTCCATGGTGGCTGGTGTGGTCGGTTGCGCGGATGGCATGGTTTATCCGGAGCTGGTGTTGCTCATGTTGCTTGCTTTGGATACTGGCATTGTGTACTTTTCCATAGCGCCTTTCGCTCTCTTGGGCGCTGCCCCTTTGGGCATTGTATCCTGCTCCTTCTTCCCCTCCTGATGTGGGAACCCAGCTAGCTGGGCCAGAGGGTTTTATTGTTTGCTAATGATGTTCTTCCGGGGCCGTAGTGTTATCGGAGTGACTCCTGCTCAGTATGACCATGGCGGGCAGTGCCCTCCATCCTAGAGCTGAGGGTATGTGGTTATGGCGCAGATTGGAGATTTAACCTCGCCGTCAGCCCCGGTTTCGTAGCTTCTGTGGGCCGCCCTAGAGATGTAATTAACAGTTTCTTTCATGTGATAATGATCATGCCTTACAGAGCTCAATGTCACTTGCTCTGATGGTTGGGGATCACTGCCCTTGTGCTTTGACTCTGTTCGGCAGGCTTGGCACACGTGGAAAGTGCCTGCACTGCTATTGGCGCCACGCCCCTCCCCACCAGCTTTGTAGCTTGCTGTCTGTGTTTTTTTTGGCCGGATTATCCTTGATATCTTGACCTCGCCGGGGCCATCTGCGGGTTCCTGATGTGACTTGGGCTTCGGTCAGCGAGGATCAGAGCACTGTAACCACGTAATGGCCTATGCATCTCGTCCTCCCCTGGGCTGGTGTGGCTGCATTGTTGTTTGAAGTCAGTTTGTGGTATGCCCTCAGGCTATTTCTTAAGTCTTCCCCCAGAGTGGACTTGTCCCTCTTGTTTGCACCCGGGAGCTATGTGTAATTTGCTGGGCCGTATACCTTTTGGTGTTCCTTCTCTCTGCCCAGCACGTATGTTCACAGCATGCAGGGTTTGTTGTAGTTGGACGTGTGTTTCCCATCCATCAGTTCGCCAAGACCCCTGTGCAAGTGTGGCAAAGTGTATATCTTGTGCTGGTGGGTGTTAAATGTCATTTAGTCGTTATATTGTTTCCCCTGTTGACTGCTGTTAGGCAGAATCACCTGCAGTACCCTTTGGGAACACTACATGTAATTAGGACTACAAGTGTAAGCAAAATTTCACCTTTGGTACAAGCCTGTACAACAAAGTAAAGTGGAAGAGATGGCCAGACGTATTTCAAGAGTTTAAATGAGCAGTGGAACAAGTTACACAAAGGACCAACAAATACAGTGATTCAAATATACACTTACTCAAGGATTCTTGGTAAAAGAATATAAATGTATTTACTCAGTCAGTTAGAAAACATTACACTAGCATAAACAGCTCAATATCACACACTAAAAAACCACAAATACACAACCGGTAAGTAAATGAACAAGTTTATCTTCCCTGAATTGGGAGCAAAATGGCACTTCAGATACTTAATAAAGGGGTAAAAAGACAAGGTTATAAGAATAGACAGCCCAAATACATTCATAGGCAGGGCAAAGGGTTTCAGTTAAATACAACCAGCAATTCTTCTCAATAGACCTGGGCCAAGTCAAAGGTTCAGAGTCTTTTGTATAGGATAGCACAGTTCTGGTAGATAACGGTTAAGTCTTTGCCACAGAGATTACACACATTTTGCTAGGCAAAAAGTTTGACGAATGTTAAAGGAAGAGCAAGACTTCATAGTTGAGGATAGTTTCACACGCTTTCTCCATGTCTGAAAAGATTTGCGGACCGCGTTTGCAGAGTACCTTGTCAACGAAGAAGAGCTGTAGCTGAGGCAGTTATTCCTGGCAGTTTGAGAAGATCTTGCTGTTCCTGAGCTTCAGTTGTGGGGACAAGAAGGAGGACGTTGGGAGGTTCCTGCACTGCCCAGGGATGAGGCCAAAAGCTTTAACAAGACGTCAGTTTAAGGTGTGAGTGCCTTAAAGTCCATGAGCTTGTTTCCTTCTCTTTGGCTATCCAGTTTTCAACAGTACTCGATGAAAATTCAACCAGATGGGGACGGTGTCCAGGTGGCTTGAGAGTTGGTTGTTCCCACCAAACTCAAGGGAAGAAGTTAACCTTGAAGGGGTTCTCTGTCGATGGAGTTTCAGGCAATTCGGACCTGCAGCAGGGCTTCACCGGTCGTCCAGGAGTTGCAGCAGTCCCCTTCCTTCATCTCGTCTTCAGATCTTTCATTCCAGTGGTCGACTCTGATTTCCAAGTCCCAGAGACCTGATTTTAAACAGTTTTCCCCCATTCATTCCAGCTTGGCTGTCACTCAGACAGCAGGGTGGCTGTCCTTGCCGGACAGCCAGCCAATCACGCCAGAGTGCATTCATGTCTCCTAGGAGACTAAGCACAGGGAGTTTGGGGCACCTCCCTCACATCCTGCTCACCCCAGACACCCTGGCGCCAGACGAGGGCTTCAGCACTGAAGCCCGGTAAAAAAGGCCAATGAACAAAGGGACCAAACCTGGTTTGGCACGCAGAGACAAACACAAGAAGGACCTTTCCTTAAAGAAATGGTGAAAAAAGTTGACCGGAGTCTGTTTTTACAGATAGGTCTTGGGTGCCATATTGAAAAACATGGCTGTCCGGATTTCTAGCTACCGTTGATAGCGGTCAGGAAAAATCATGGTAGTTTGATCTAAACTACTGCCACCAGCCATTTAAAGCAGGACAGGGTAACATTTGACTGTTACATGAGTGTTTTGTCTCAGCGGAAGCTAGGCAACCCCTACAGCACTCTATAGTAAGATAGGGTTTGCTGGGTCAGTAAATTTAAAGAGACTAGTAAGGTCAATTTAACTTTACATGCTCTGGGAGACAGTATTCAGTACCAGAGAAGGTATTTAAACCTTGGGAAGTCTGAAAGACATCCCCGTGCCACTGTACTGAAGGTGCTGTGTGACACACAGAAAAAGATGATCCCTATGGAGTTGTTTTAAAACTTCATAACCAAAGAACACAAAAGTAAAACACATTGAAAATGAAAAGTTCAAAGCCCCAAAGTATAGCAAAAGAGCTGGAGGGCTCTAAGGTAGAGGGTGTCTTTGTGCAATGGCTGGAGCACTCCTGGCAGGGCAAAGGGGGGAAGGGCACCCACATCTAACGGCCGCCGTGCACGGCTCCCCAAGAGCACGTTTGTTCTTTGCGGCGCAGCCATTACCATTAGCCCAGTGTTTCTGTTTATAATTATTTAACCCACCGGTCCACTGCCTGTGTGGCTGAGGATTGCATGGTCGGGTGGCTATGCCGCTTGTGTGGGGCGGGGGAGAGTGTGCTTGCAGTCCTCACCTCATGTATGGGCATCTGCCATGGAGTGCCACCTGGGCTTTCCACCACGGATGCACGTATGTGCAGGCACTCTATGCCATCTCTGCCGGAGCGCCTACATACTCTTCTCTGCGTCGCTGGTCCCTGGGGCTGGCTTCACCGTAGCACCGCGCTCAGGAATCTCTTTGCTTCTCCTGCTTGTCTGGATGGATACGGAGCGGTCCATTGTCACTACCAGGGTATGTTGACGCTGATTGCTGCCAATGTGGTGAGACTTACGTGGTGCTCCAAACTGTCCAGGAGGCTGCTCAGTCCTGTGCACAACACACAGCGTAGCTCGGGTACCGCTGCACCATTCTACTCCATTTTCTTTATGCTGGTAACAGATGTTTTTTTTTCACCAAATCAATAGTAGTCACTTGAATTGACCTCAGAATGATTCAAGGCTGAATGGATCTGCCGGGATTTGAACCTGGATCAAGATGCTGAAAGCTATTCGTTATTTGTCTGCATCATGCTCAGTGAACTTAGCGATCGTACTTGCACTCTGTCTCCTGTGCATAACAAGGTTTGCTTCCTTTACTGTGCTGAGTCTTCAATGAAGAAAGAAATCCCCTTTAAATTATGTATTCAGCCCAATGCCCTTCAGTGATAAAGTCAAAATGGACCAGAATATTAATGTTAAATAACTGGCTTGCCCTAGCAGCAGTTTCCCAAAGCAAAGGGCTGGTATCAGTGCTGGCCAAATCAAACTGCTAACTGCAATAGTCGGGTTTATTTATCGTGGGAATGGCTATTGCTGTTTTTTTTTTTTTTTACTTGTTCAGAGAACCGTCAATGATCTGAAATTGATACTTAATTACTTTCTGATAGCGAGCATCTCATACATGTTTCCTGACACTTCTCAGTAATGTAATAGCTGCTCTTATCCAGTGTATTAGTACTCCTTTATTGAAGTTAGAAAAATTAATCACTGCGTTGTCCTGCTGCTAATTTGAACTTGTTCATTTCAGGCTTGGCCCATGGCCTAGGTAAGCACTTAAATTGTGAGCTATCCCTGGCATAAGTAAAACCCTTAAAATATTCGACTTGCAGAAGTTATTAAATAGAAGTTACTACATTTCTCCTTTCATTTGAGCTACTTGTCTCAGTTAACGAAATGTTATTTTTTTATTTGTATAACTGCAGACTGTGTTTGTTGCTTAACCACCGATAAAATGTTAAACTAGAAAAAGCTCCAACTTCAGCTGCTAAAAGAAGATTCCAAGTTCACTGTAGTTGGTACTTTGTCTGCATGTGATGTTATCCTCCGTTTCAAGACGGAACTGATAGCAGCTGAATTGGAAGCTGTGATAGGTACTTATATACCTTCTTTCTTTTCAGCACAAAGTGGTTCCCTGGTTAGGACTGTGAAAGTAAAGAATGTAATGCTGAAGTCCACCACAAGCACATCCTAGGCGCAATGTAGCAGAGTACATCCAAATCCTACACTATTAAAATCACATACATCAATATAAATATCAATATAAAAAATAAAGTGCAAAACCAGCTAATGACATTTATAATCTAGCTAATTGATTTCAGTTTGTTCTTCCTGCCTTTTAGTGCAGCAATAAAGTATGTAGCAAAAGAAAAGCTTATAAATTCATCGGCACAGAGCAGTAACTAAAAACTATACCATGGTGCTACGTCTTACATCCCTGTGCAGGTTGCAGAAGATTATAAAAGGTAATAAGGATCCCCTTTCTTTTGGGGTTATTCTGTTCAGTAGTTTTTAAAATATTTGACAGGAAAGGGGGTGACCCCCTTCTCACAAAAATGTAGTTATATTTTCCATTGTGCTTTGCAGCAGAGAGGCTTTTCAGAAATCAAACACCACCTTTTTATTTTGCTCGATGCAAGTGATTACTGCAGTAATATCGGGGGTATGGGAAAATGAAAAGTGAAGAAAAAGCTATTTGGAGGTGGAAAAGGGTTGACATTGCATTAGGTGATAATAACGGTAGGCGCGCTCGTGATCGAAAATGCATCACATGCAGCAAACAGAATGGGAGGTGGGCCAGGGAGGCAAACATTAACTGAGGTGGGTGCAGGGACATAGGGGAAAGAAAGGAGGCACATGGGGAGCGCATGTGAGGAATGTTTAATCTTTCATTGTTATTGCAGTGATTAGCACAAAATTACTGTGACATTACTGCAGTAATTATCGGGGGAATGGAAACTTAATGAATTGGGGACATCTGTTGTGCTCACAGCTTCTAGCATGTGTTGTCTGGTCTCATGAGAAATTGCAGCCCTCCAGATAAGGTGCATACTAGGCCTTTTTACCTTTTTTACGCATGAAAATCTTGTAAATACGACAGCTTTATTGTTTTCCTGTGTACATTTACACACAAGTTTAGAGCAGAGGGCAGTACAAAGGTCAGGTTACTTGACAGAAACCAGAAGGCTTCTTTTGAGCCATGGATAAAAACCTCTGAAACAGAATGTATTTCTCTGAAGCCTTTCAAAAAAAGGAACTGCACACTGTGATACAAGGAATGGTTTATTTCCATTCAGCTTCTGCTGTGTTGCTACTCATGGAGCAAACGGAAGCATTGTGCATATTTATTTTCCTAGCATTTTAGGATTGTAAAATGTATAAGATGGAAAACTAAGCTGCAATTGAGAATTCATATTTTGTAACAAATGATGCTTTTTTTCCCAGGTGAAAGCAAACCAGTATCGCAAATTGTATTATTCAGGAGTTCCTGTGCTGTGTGCATAATCATTCAGAGGCAGATAATTTTTACACTTATAATTTAATGTACACTCTAATTATAAAAACAGTGCGTAAACTGATGACTATGCACGGTCTAGTTTACATTAATTCAACCTTGCAGTCAATGGGGTACATTACTATTAATGGTCAGTGGCAGCACAGTCTTTGTTCAAGGGTCAGTGAGTCATTACACCAATCACAGGTGTCCTAGCCACTCATATCTACAAGGCTACAAGTAAAACATCCAAAACCTGACTCTCCAGGAAGTGCATGGGCTGTTCAAAAACAAACAAATGAAAGTTACATTTGTAATTGAAATAGAAACTCAGCCAAACGTGTCCCGGTGATAATCCAGATATATATTTAACTTTATGTAGCGCTTCATGTATGGTTTGTCCAACATCTAGGCAATGTGATTATTATACACCAGTCAATACTCCGTTAACCAACCTCTGAAGGATGTTAGCCAATAAGATAGCCTAGCCATTTGAGCACTCGTTGCTGTGATCTGTGTGTGATGTGTAGGTTGCAGGTTCGAAGCCCGGCAAGGCCAACTCAGCCTTTCATCCTTTCAAGGTCGATAAAGGAGTAGCAACTTCGATTTGGTGATAAGAGTAATAAATATGTTCTATGTACAGCACTTTGCCAGAAGCGCTATATAAATAACCATTTGACCATGAGATTAAATATAGAATTTAGCATGGAGTCCTTGCCTCTCTGCACTGTTGTAGCATAACATTGGCATACCATTAGGTAGTAATAGCTCCAGGAAATGAGGACTTTCATTAAACATCAAAAGACAATTCTGCTATAGGACCTCAAAACACACAATACAATTCATGCTTGCTTTTCTATGTAATTGGCTAATTTTTTGTGTTTTCAACAGTTAAATATATACAGGAGAGATAGAATGGGCAGACCTTAGAGAAATAATGAAAGGTGTATTCTGTCACAATGCAGAAAGCTGCCGCATAGCAAAGATTTCCATACAGTTTTTGCACATGTCGGCTGGATGTCACATACATTTTACTCTCTTGCAAAGGAGAAAAGTCATTTTGCTCTCTTAAAATCACATTTACGCGCAAAGTTTAAAAATACGGAGTAAAAAATTCCCACCTCAAAATCTTATCTGGAGCACTCTCTACTAGGCAGGGGAAAATGGGTCCTTGTGCGCTGTCCCAGTTCAGTGGGCCACAAATAAACCTATTGGTGCAGCATTTGCAGAGACTATGGCCAAAGGACGTGTGCACTGGCCATGGCTGAAGGCCCAGACAAGTGGGCTTGAAATAAACCTAGTTTATTGAAATATACAGTGGCTACAGTCAAAGGCCATGCTCACTGGCCAGGGCCGAAAGCCATGGCTAGTGGGCCCGAAGGAAAACTATAGGTGGAACATTTATAGAGGCCATGGCTAGTGGGCCCGAAGGAAAACTATAGGTGGAACATTTATAGAGGCCATGGCTAGTGGGCCCTAAATAAACCTATTGGTACAACATGGCCATGGCTAGCAGCCCTTGAATAACCTATGGGTTAACAAAACCATTGAAATTCATTGAAACACCATTAGTTAAGGGACAGTTAAAGTGATCAAATTAAAAGACAAACACAAACTAAAAAAGGACAAAATGTGGCACACTCCACTGTATGCATAAGCACGTAAAGGTTAGCCAACCAGATCCACTTGTAATACTGTTGAGGGGATTGTACGGGGCATCGAAGTGGATCAGTTGTTAAATTAGCCTAACAAGAGCATGACCACTCGTAATGAGGAGCTGGTTAATGGTTCATCAATGTAGTTGCTAAATTTTGTTAAGTGCAATGAAAAAAATGAGTTTACCCCCCAACTACTCCCCCACCCCTGGATGGCCAACCTCCCCCCGGATCATCGCCCCATAACAATTTACTCGTTCAAGGATACAAGTGATCAAATTTAACACACCAATACCCTTGAAATTCAGCGGATGTGGGAAGTGATGATCATCTTAACTCAGCATCTCCCCTGTTGCAAAGCACCATGAGCACATACAAAAAGAGGTATGGTCACTTGAGAGTCTGCAGCCACATTTTAGCTCCGAGCGCTACAGCTCCAGCTCACCGATGAGGCCCGACCAGGCCTAAACACATGTCTGGGGTTGCTGTTGGTACTCTTGTGCAGAAGAGAATTGCCATAGCATTTCGCGGGACAAAGACTGATATGCAAATGGATATTTCTCCTCTGTGAAAGGTACAGTGTGCTAAAGTGTGGCTGCGGACTCTCAAGTGGGTACCTTCCCATAGAACAGGCCAATTGGCCTGGTTCGTTGCCGTAGATGGGCAACTATGACCGTTTTTTTACATAACAGAGGTGATTCACAATGACAAACAAAATTAGGTGCTGGCAAGAAAGCTCAGTGGGTTGAGCACTCGCTGCTGTGATCTGCAAATCACAGGTTTGAATCCCAGCAAGGCCAACTCAACCTTTCATCCATCTGAGGTCGATAAATAAGAAACTCCAGTTGGGTAATGTACATGGGTTCTCTGTAAAGTGCTGAGGTATAAGCACTGCATAAATAACGCATCATTAGATCTTAGGTGTCATCAATGGGAGGAAGCAGAGTTAGGATAATCATCAATGCCCACATTTGCTGAATTTCAAGGGTTTTATCGCATTAAATTTGATCACCTAACCTCTCCGTTAACTTAAGCTTTTTTCAATTAATACATAGATATATCGAGATTACAACTAGGCCAATAAAGTAATAATACCCTGTTTAATAGATAGAGTCTGATTTACAAAGCATGTTTCAATGTTTATTTTATTGAAAAATGCCTTTGTAAATCAGTCGGCCCATAACAGAAAGAGAGGGATAGAGGGGTATTATGTGGCATGACGTTTCTCTTTACATAATGGATAACGCTAATACGTGTTTTTTAAAGTGATTGGAACATGTAAAGACTATGGGCCTGATTTACAAAGAGGGTTTTCAATAGAAAACTCCATTGAAAAATGCTTTATAAATCAGGCCGATAGTATTTACGGGTTTGCAGCACTTTAACCAACAGGTGTTACCATTATTCTTATGTACAGAGAAACATCCAGCCTCAGTGTATCTCTCTCTCTCCTTCACACACACGCACATATAGATTCACATTACCACACCCGCAGACGCTAACACTTAACTCTTTGCACACATGCACATTGGAATTTATACAGAAACAGTTTTCAACATTTACCTGAACATCGCCTGCCACATTAACCAGAGTGCTGCCATTTTGAACTATTCCTGTTAGAGTCTGCAGCTTTCTGCCATTCAGGGTACCAGGCCACATGTTTGAGCTTCGATCCCGTTGATTTAATTAGATTCATTCCTGATTCCCTCTGCAAGCATCCAGATTGCCAATGCCCTTGACAGAAGAGTGAAGCACCACACAAATATTAGTTATTGTTGCAAGACTTAGCTGTTCTCAGATGCTTCAGGCAGGACATAGGTAACATTGTTTTCCCAAAATTAGATAAATGTAATGGCAGTGTAGGACATGGGTTAGTGTGAACAAAACGTAGAAACAAGACCTAGTCTGGGTATTGAAAGAGGTTGTGGTTATGCTGCACCCATTGAGCAGTGAAAAGACCATTAGAACTGCATCTGACATGCTGAATAGAGCAAATAAATCAGAGCAATTAGTCCTCAAGGGCAGTGTCTCAGCTGCAGGTTTATGAAACCACCTGATTCCCATGAAAGATATGGGAGTATGTGATATAGGAAAGCAACATGTGTCAAGATGGGAGTTGCATGAGGTGTTACCAAATGTACAACTGCAAGGTTTGAGAATCGCTGAGTGGTGCCAAGTTGTCTGGTCTCATGAGAAAGTGGTATTGTGTCCATTTTGTTGCCACAGGGTACTGACTTCACTGTTCACACTCGCTTCACGATTGGGTCACCTTGGCAGGCATGCACACCATGAAGCTGTCCTGGCCAATGGGAGAAGGCCATTGCAGCAACAATAACATCAATAATGTTGCCCAATCAAAATTGAGGATTTTTTGCTGACTACACAATTAGGTCATTCATAGTGGCGGCCTTTAAATGATTATGGGTAGGTTACTAACCAAAGTGTTTGGGTTGTATAGGTTGTGGTTCGATTTTTGTATGGGGACTAGCAATAGGGAGTGTGGAATTAACATGCACTTGATATTTGTAACACATGTTGTTTTGTAGTTTTCCTCTATAAACATTGTCAATTAATATGGACGTGTTGAGAGTATTTTCAGTGTTTCAGTTCTAGCGAGCTGACTGACACTTCCAGACATATTTACAAGTAAAGAAACCTGTTTTTCTTGCAAAACGTGCACTCTATTATTGATTCCTTTGAATGTTTATCTTTTTTTGGGCCTAGCATTCATTTTGGTGACTGCAATGTGATTTCAGGACCCGAGAGGCTGGGGGTTCCTCCGTCGCAAATCCTGTGTTTCGTCGCCTACATGCAGTGACCTGTCCATGTGCACACCACATCGAGGTTTTCAGGTGCTGTGTTTCTCTAAAGGCCTGCGTGATCGCTGGAGTGGGGAGCTGTACTCAGCGGACCTCAGAGAACACATACAACATGAGTGCACTCTTGTGAGAAAATCAGGGAAGGGAATATGTATATTTTTTGTTATTGTGTGATGTATGTGTGAATAAAAAAGAGAAGGGGAAACCCCTCGCACACTGGGGAAGACAACATTGTGAAATAATTGCAGCAACAATAACATCAATAATGTTGCCCAATAAAAATTGAGGATTTTTTGCTGACTACACAATTAGGTCATTCTTAGTGGCGCACAATTAGGTCATTCATAGTGGCGGCCTTTAAATGATTATGGGTAGGTTACTAACCAAAGTGTTTGGGTTGTATAGGTTGTGGTTCGATTTTTGTATGGGGACTAGCAATAGGGAGTGTGGAATTAACATGCACTTGATATTTGTAACACATGTTGTTTTGTAGTTTTCCTCTATAAACATTGTCAATTAATATGGACGTGTTGAGAGTATTTTCAGTGTTTCAGTTCTAGCGAGCTGACTGACACTTCCAGACATATTTACAAGTAAAGAAACCTGTTTTTCTTGCAAAACGTGCACTCTATTATTGATTCCTTTGAATGTTTATCTTTTTTTGGGCCTAGCATTCATTTTGGTGACTGCAATGTGATTTCAGGACCCGAGAGGCTGGGGGTTCCTCCGTCGCAAATCCTGTGTTTCGTCGCCTACATGCAGTGACCTGTCCATGTGCACACCACATCGAGGTTTTCAGGTGCTGTGTTTCTCTAAAGGCCTGCGTGATCGCTGGAGTGGGGAGCTGTACTCAGCGGACCTCAGAGAACACATACAACATGAGTGCACTCTTGTGAGAAAATCAGGGAAGGGAATATGTATATTTTTTGTTATTGTGTGATGTATGTGTGAATAAAAAAGAGAAGGGGAAACCCCTCGCACACTGGGGAAGACAACATTGTGAAATAATGTATGAGTTTTGATTAGTAGTTCGGTGAAGCTTCCCTACCATAGGGATAGATGACATCATAAATAGAAATAAAAGTGAAGAATCCCGTAAATAAGGAAAGACTGATCTCTTTATGAAGCGATGGTCCTGTGTGGAAAGGGCCTGGTATCTCTCCGTTCTAGAGTGAAAGGGACCTGAGGAGGGTTGAGTTCCCTTGTCTCGAGAGAAGGAGATATAGGAAAGGTCTACACCACCGTGTAAATAGATGCATTTTATTATTGTTTTCTGTTAAGCAGTTTTGTTTACAGAAGTTTTTTGTGTCGGCAATGGTAGTCCATTGTGTGGACAGGGTTTTTTGGTAGTGGTTGTATTAGTAGAAGTGTTTTAAAAAGGGCCGGGTTTGATTTTTTGTTGTGTGAGGGTGAACCAGGTTTGTTAATTGATTGTTGAGCTAAGGCGCTGCTGGTTTGGTGACCATGAGAAGTTTTGTTTTAAACCGGTTGGATTTGAGAAGGAAAATGGGTACTCCGTTGGAGCATATGTGTAAGACGCTACTGCTACTGCAGTATAAGGAAAGAATCCTGTAGTATCACTGTGAGTGGGTTCAGGGAACTGAAGATAAAATGTTTACACCTTGGCCCAAAGATGACACACACAATAAAGATATACTATAACAAGTGTATACACATTTATTGTCAACTTATAAAGGGAACAATATTAAAACCAGACAGAGGATACTTGAATTGTGGAAAATGTTTGAAGACTGAAGACGTAGTGAATGCACCTCATGGCAGCACACAGGGAACCAATAAGACACCTACACTGTCAGTCTAGAAAAATGGACACCTCTCATGATTGACGGCAAACGTATTTTGGTGGCCGAAGGCCAACCGTCTCATGCACGATACGATAGAAATACAAGTTTCTTAGTTTACCAATGAACAGCCATTTTGATGTAACAAGGATCGCCATTTTGTTTTCTAACAATTGCTCATTACTTTCTGTTCAAATTGCTTCGCAGCACATTTTCTGCTTACACTGCTCGACTCTTAATATTGTTGTCTGAATGTGAAAGGACAAGGCTGCAGTGCCGCGAGGCTAATAAGAGTTTGTTGAAACACAACGTAGGCAGCGCCGGGAAGGAATGCCCGGTTCTCTCCAGAATGTAGCCTTGAAGCAGAGCCGCAGGGCATTTAATCATTTCACAGCTGCCAGCCAGTCTCGTTATATGGTAGAATATGTTAGAATAAAGCAGCTAAAGGTTTGAATTATGCTCTTCTTATGGCCCCCCTTTACCGAGCCCTGTGGAGCGTGTCGGCTCCGAGGACACGAATAGCACCTCATAGATAGCAAGGTCTGGAATGTGACTCTTCCCCCGTATGTGGCTTGCTTCCAAGAACAGAAGCACTGTGTTCTGTTCAACAAGTAAAAGATGTCTCCGCACTTGCAAAGTTGCATATTGTTACTAGAATAGATAATTGAAGGTGTCATATTCGTCGAAAGTGTCCATCATCAAACCGAGTTCAAAGAAACCCAATAAAGGGGGGTGTTAAACATGTCACAGCTGATTGTATGATATGCATTTTGTATAAATGTAACTAATGTACGTAATTCGCTCTCTTCCGTCCCTCAAGGTCTAGAGATACACGTCGCAGGGCGTGAGACCGAGTTGGCCAACTGAGACTATTTGCTTTGCAATAAACCCTAGCTTTGGGAATACAACCTCGTGTCTGGCGTATCTATCGTGTGTGGTGACTTGCCTTGTTCCCATAGACGTGAGGGACCCCTAGGGGCCCCTTTCAAGATGGCGCCCGAATAGGGACCCTCCCCCACTTGTTCCATCGTGTACGTTGTAATTGAGTAAAGGCGGAGAACGACGAGGACAGGACGATCGATCCCTGTAGAAGTGATGAGAGATTCCTTTGCAGATCTGCACACACCTGTTCCCTGATCGACATATCTACAAGGAGGCTATGGTCCCGAAATGAGGCGGAAGCCAAGAAACGCAGACACAACATCATTGGTTGTGTCAGTATACAGACGAATTGTGTCCTGGAGGACAAATTGATTTATCAGGTGAGTCATTCCCCGATTCAAAGTAATCCTGATATTGGTTGAGAGTTGACTTTGCAAAATCAAACACCCTAGGTAAGGTTGATTAACCAGTGGGAAGGTTGAAACATGCCTGAGGTATTGTCCACCCTAACGGGGTTTTTCTGCTGTGATAGACAATCTTTGGAAGATGGCGAAAATTGCACCACCTGGGGGAACGCCGGCGTATGAGATGTATGTAAAGTATGGTGTGGGAGCGATAATATTCTGTGAGACTTGGCATAGGCAAACCAGAAAGCAACAAGACCATCAGTGGCCGATAAATGGTAGTTTTGAGATAGCTAGAATAGACCATTTGGAAAGAGTGTTGATAAGAAAGAAAGCGCGTCGTGCAACATTTGATATTGTTAAGGACTGGAGAAGGGAAGCAATGCTCCAATTTAGAAGTAGAGAGAAGCATGCGCGCAGGCATACATCAAAAGGTGAAGTAACGGAAGAAAAGGAGGAGGAGGAGGGGACTGAGAGTCTAAGAAGGTCAGGTAGACGTGGCCAGTTAAATATAGAAAAAATATAACCACAAGGAGAATTGAACATAGCAGATGAAGTAATGGAAAACATATTGATCCATATGAAACAAGGCCCAAGATCAGAAGCGAGGCCAAACACGTCAGTAACTATTGCCCAAACCCCTCCCGAAGCTCAAACTCTCCCTCCCGCAGCTCAAGCCCTCCCACAAGCACAGAAAGCGCACATAACAATTTCTATTATCCAACCAGGCCCACAGCAGACTCTCCCCAGTCCCATTGTCCCATCCGCACCTCCCGCCTTAGATACAGACTCGGTACCGTCCGTCCCTCCAGGGGTTGAAGTTGAAACTGCGGGGCGAGAGGTGGGGCTGAACAAAGTGGATGCACGAGGGTAACTCGCAGTGCGATCAGCAAAGAAAGAAAGGTGGAATTGCAGCAACAGGCAGAAATGTATAAAGACAGGAATGATGGGACGGCAGCATTGGCTTCGATGTATGACTTCCGAAGAAGCAACGAAAGACAGGTAGTGTTGGAATGTATGGGTGAATATTTGGTAGAGAGATGGAAACAGTTAATTTGGAAATTACCACCGCAGCGATTGTTAGACTTGAATACATTAGCACGTTGTAGACAGAGAGATGAAGAAGTGAGGGAACATGTGTATGGACTTTTTTAACTTAAAAATGAATTGGATAATGAATATGCTGAAATGTTTACTGCACCTGGGTACAGGGGTAAGGATATCGGGAGAAATAGAAAGGAGGCGGTAGAGCCATATATACAGCGACGACATACGATGTCGTCAGTACAGAGGGGCGACAAATTGAAAGTATGTATACGAGAAGCGTTCAGATGGATGTCGGATCCCAGTATTCCCACAATGGAGATACATGAGATATTTGATGAATATTCCATGCCCATGAAAAGAAAAGCACTGCAGTCGATGGCTGAACATTTACTAGACAAAGATATAAAAAACGACAAGGCTAGCCCACCCGAAATAATGGCAGTATATAAGAAAGCACTAGAGCGAGGGACAGGAGAAACAGCCCTATCGCTTGATCTGGGAATATTATTGCACATGAGAGAAGGGGGAGGGACAGTAAGTGGGGCATTTCCTATGAGGGAGGTCCCACCTACCTTTATGCCTAAAACAGAGGTTCCCGCAATGGGCAACGTAGCGGCACAGGTAACGCCAGCCCATTATACCGCCCATTACGTGCATGTCCCCTTTTCCAGACAGGAGGTGAACAACATAAAGCAGACGATTCTCGATATAAGAAAGAATCCTGCAGGATTTTAAGGAAATATAGTCCTGCCTGCAATCATCTGTGTTTACCATGGGTGACATAGACCTAATATTCCCAGTGATCCTGCTAACAGACATATGGAAGCAAATAAGAAAGGTGGATGACGCAACGGCCTATGGCGCCACATGGGCGGACTTGGTAATAGAAGACAGGAATAAAGAGGTTGGAGGGACACCGGGAGCGAACATGGTAGCATTACCAGCACGCATGATACAGACATTAAAAGAAATTGGCCCAGAGAAAATAATTCAATGGGACAAGTTGACTGCATGTGTGCAAGGCAAGGATGAGTTAGCAACAGATTATTTCAATAGATTCGAGGAAGTATTCGCAGACTTCAGTGGGCAGGATGTGAGCTCGGAAGCGGGGAAGAGGCTATTTGTTGATAAATATGTGAGGGGGTTGAGACTTCCAATTCAGAACCTAATAATTACATCAGAAAGTGCATGCAAGCAAAAACACTGGGTGAAGTATTACACATGGCCCAATATTATGAGACTAGAGTGAATGCGGGAAAGAACCAGGAGGAGAAAGATAGAGTAAATCTGAAAACAAGGGTGTTACTGCAGCAAGTAGCAGGACATAATAGAGGAAGAGGGAACGCACATGGGAGGAGTAATTTGAATATGCATGGGGGGCCATTGGGACCAAATAAGTGTGCATACTGTAAGGAGGAAGGACACTGGCGTGCGCAATGTCCACATTTACAGAATAGAAATGGATCTGGTCACAGAAGACAGCACAGAGAGCACAAAGGAGCGAATGGAATGCAGCAGCACCACAATAATGAAGGTAATCAAAACCAAGGCCAAAACCAAAGTACTCCTAACCAGAGTCAGGGTCAGCAAAGCCAACAATATGGGAATCAGAGTGGGGGAAATAGGGGAAAGAATGGGAACATTTTCAATACGCAGCCAAATACATATTATAGTAATAGTAGTGACTACACATCGGACAATGTGTTATTTCCCTAATGGGACAGCCCAGTGCAGGGGTCGGAACCAGTGTCCATTCCTGTGAATCAGATAGGACCATGTGTAGAAATGGGAGTCAGGAATAAGGAGCACTGCTTCCTTATAGATACAGGAGCGCAAAAGTGTTTAATAGACCATCACGTGGTTCAGGATATACCACTGTCAGGGCAAAAGAATGTTTCCGTAGGGTTCGCAGGTACACCAGTCTTAAACCCAGTGTCCCAACCAGTCCCAGTTAGTATAGGACCATTCACTGAACATTGTCCTTTCCTTTTAACAGACAATTGTGGGGAGAACTTGTTGGGATTGAATTTATTGAAAAAGCTAAGTGCGATTATACATTGTACGTCAGACGGGGTGTTTCTAACGATTTGGCCACAAAATGCCTCTGTGTCAGAATTCATGTCTGAAACCTTGCCAGGAGAGTTAAGAGAAGTGCCAACCTGTATATGGGCGATGCATGACAACAATGTAGGATGCTTGAAGATAGAGCCAGTGAGGATCATTTTGAAAGAAGGAGTTACACTGCCAAGAATTCCCCAGTATAAAATTTCGGCTAACGGAGAGATAGGATTGAAAAACATTGTTTCAGATTTGGTGAAATTAGGGGTAATTGAAGAAATTACAGGTAGTACATGTAACAGCCCGATTCTTCCAGTGTTTTAGAAAGGAGGCAATGAAGTACCATATCGTTTCATAATTGATTTGCGTGCGCTAAACAAAGTAGTAGATCCACAATTTCCTTTGGTCCCAGACGTCACTACAATATTGACAATGATACCTGCCTCAGCAGAATACTTTAGCGTAATTGATCTAAAAAACGCTTTCTTTAGCATTCCGGTGGACAAGGACAGTAGATAATTGTTCGCGTTCACATTAGGGGGACGATCATTCACATTCACGCGCATTCCACAAGGTTATACGGAAAGTCCGAGTATTTACAGTAGAGCGTTAAAAGAGCAAAGAGACATGCTAGAATTACCAGTGGGGTGTGTACTATTGCAATATATAGATGATCTGTTGATCGCTGCTGATACAGAAGAGATTTGTAAAAAGAGCACCGTATTACTACTGTCACACCTAGCAGCACATGGCCATAAAGCTAGTTTGAAGAAGTTTCAATATAATCGAAAGGAGGTTGCTTATTTGGGCTACCTACTTTCGAAAGAGGGGAGAAGGCTAACGCCAGAATGCATAGAAAGTATTTCTTGTATGCCTATTCCAAAGACACAGAAAGGAGTCAGAGCCATAATAGGCATGGCTTCTTATTGCCGGCAGTGGATCGGTAATTTTGCGTTAATTGTGAGACCAATGGTGATATTAACTAGGAAGGATGCGGTGATGCCTTTGCAATGGAATGAAGAATGTCAGAGAGTGTTTGATCAATTGAAAACTGCATTATGTTCTGCTCCAGTTTTGGGCTGGCCAAATTATGAAAAAGTGTTTAGATTATTTGTATGCGAGAATGAAGGATGTGCATTAGCTGTTTTGACACAGGAACAAGGTGGAAGAAATAGGCTGTGTGGCTATTTTTCTTCTGCACTGGACCCTGTAGCGCGCGCACTACCACAATGTTTGCGATCTGTCGCGGCGGCTGCTACATCGGTGAAACAAACGGAAGGGATGGTATTGGGGCATACTTTAATTCTGATGGTGTCACATGCCATAGATGTCCTATTAAATAGGACACAGACGCAACACCTCACCTCCGCTAGACTGACAAGATATGAGATTATCTTGTTCGCGCCCAATATCCAAATGATGAGGTGTAGCGCTTTGAATCCTGCAGAATTAATGCCACTGCCCATAAAAGAAATTGGTGACAACGAATCACCACCCCATCATTGCTTAATGGTCACTGAGGATGAAACGAAGGGGAGAGTTGATTTAAGTGACACCCCACAAAAAGAGCCAGATGGAGAGTTATTTTGTGATGGCTCTTGTTTTAAACTACCTGATGGCACGACAACTGCCGCTTACGCCATCACTACCCTAGAGAACGTTGTGGATAGCAAAAAAATTCCCTACAACTCGGCACAAGCCGCAGAAATAATAACATTGACCAGAGCCTGTGAGATTTCTGAAAATGTGAATGTGAATATCTATAATGATAGTCAGTATGCTTTTGGGGTGGTTCGTAACTTTGGTCGACTCTGGGCTGAGAGAGGTTTCTTGACTTCACATGGGGCCAGAATTCAACATGGCCCTTTGATTGTACGATTGCTGTCTGCACTCACGTTTCCAAAGCGCCTAGCAATAGTGAAATGCGAGGCACATAAAAAGGTAACATGCAAAGTGGGAGAGGGAAACGCATTTGCAGACAGAATTGCAAAACAAACTGCCACTGATTTGAATAATAAAATGATGACAGTTCAGACTGAGGAAGTACCCTGTATGATAGAAGATGGAATTGCCACTGTCAAAGAAATGCAGGCCAAAGCCACGGCCGATGAGATACAAGGATGGGCAGAGGGCTCTGCTGAGTTAGATTTAGAGGGTTGTTGGGTGGAGAAGGGAACTAAAAACTGGATGTTGCCAAATTCTTATGTGACTGCAATGGTCACAATGGCTCACAGCCCTACTCACATCTGTGCGAAAAAAATAATACAACACCTATCTACGGTATGGCAGAATGCAAACATAAAGAAAAATGCAGAGAGGTTGGTGCAGAACTGTATCATGTGTTTACAACACAATGTAGGAAAGGGAACAGTGACTCCAATAGGCAGTTTTGGCCCGCCCTCTATGCCTTTTGAGGTAATCCCTTTTGATTTCATAGAGATGGAGAGGTGCCAAAACTTGAAATATGTCTTAGTGGTGATCTGTGCATTCAGCAAGTGGGTGGAGGCATATCCCTTAAAAGACTGCACAGCAATGAGTACGGCAAAAGTAATGCTTAAAGAATACTTTTCCTGTTTTGGCTTGCCCCGTGTCATATGGTCAGATAATGGTGCACATTTTGTGGGCGCAGTGGTGTTACAGATATGTGCGGGTCTTCAGATTGATAAGAGATTTCATAGTTCAAGGCATCCGAGTTCGGCCGGTCTTGTTGAGAGGCACAACGGAATTCTCAAGTCAAAAATTAGCAAGATATGTGCAGGGAGCAAGTTGAGTTGGGTGGATGCATTACCGATAGCGTTATTGTGCATGCATACGTCTGTACAGGCTAGAACTGGGCTCTCCCTGTATGAGATCGTGATGGGGAGACCGGCGAATGTTTGGTGCTCACCTCAGCCAAGGCGACCGAGTGAAGTGGAACATCCTGTACTTAGCACTTATTGTGGCCTTTTAATGCAGAAATTGCGTTTGATTCATCAGCAGGTGCAGGAGGCTCTACCCGTGAGATATACTGGTCCAGGGCACGCGCTGGAGTCAGACAACTGGGTACTGCTAACAAACTTTGAGAGAAAATCGTCGTTAGCACCCAGGTGGCGCCGCCCCTATCAAGTTCTTCTGGCAATGCAGACGGCAATATCTTTTTGGCAATGCCAAAAAGATCCCATCTCCACTGAAAGATTTGCCCAATCCGGATGACCAGAAAGAGACAGCGGTCCCAGAAACGAAAGAAACTGTTGCCAGTCCACCACCGCTAAAACTGTCCGAGCGGAAAGTGAAAATCGAAACAACGCTTGAAGAGATTGCCAAAAAGGGGGAAGGGCAAAGAGTGCCCCAACGTTGCCCAGCAGAACCTATATCACTGCTGGCCGACACGAAATCTGCATTGCAAATAACGTCAGATACAAAACGTGTACCCCTTTGGCGCCCACCAGCACTTGCCATTGCACCAGAGCAAAACACCGAATCCGCATCACTTTCACGGCGCACACCAGCATCTGTCATTGCGCCGCAGGCTGACACTGAGCCTGGATTTGGAAGTGCATCAGCACTGTTCACGGATCACACAATACCGGGAGTGAGGCGATATGATTTGCGGCCTCGAAAGACAGAGTGATCCACAGTTCTTTGTTGTCTATGCTAACCTCTGGTTCCGCTCATGGACGGAGAAGGAACTAGAGGTGTAGTGGAGAGAAGTGTAAGAATTGTGCAAATTGGACAATTCAAGACTCGCGGCTCCTCGGTGCGATCATAAAAAATACATGTGTCCTGAACCAGAGCGGACAAGCTGGGCGCACATGGTACTAAGGCAATAGAGAACTGTTCAGAAGTCCTCTGAGCAGTATAAGAGAGAATAAGTGATCTTGCCTAGAACGAATAAGCAAACCAGGCTGCAAAAGGCTGGCAGACTAAACTGTTGACACTTCCTTTGAACTTATTGACATCCGGACAAGTGCGACGAAGAGAGATATCCACGACAAACGTTGTCAGGAAGAAGAAGGATAGTGAGAAAAATGTTGAGACCGGTTTCAGGCTCCTCCTGCACCATGGCTGAGAATGAGTTAGTTATAAAGACTGTAAACTATGACGCGTACAATTCTAATGAAAAATAATTGTTGGGTATGCGCCCATTTACCGCAGCATGCAGGGAAAGGAATACGGTGGTATGTACAACCATTGCCATTAGGTTCTGCATGCAGTGCATCTTTAAGTGCAATGTTCTATGGAAAGTGGAATAAAAGTAGTACGGGTCAATTAGACAGAACAAACATGAATGAGTTTGAGGAAATAATTATGAGGCCTGTGGTTTGTTCCAAATTCCATAAGGCACAAGTGATGACCCCAGAACCTATGAGAAAAAGTATGTGAAAAATAACACGACAAAATAGACAAGATAGATTGTCCCCACCAGTTAAAACATCTGTGATGGGGTTTCGTGTAAGAACAGACGGGAACAAAGATGCAGTTCCCCCTTCTTACACAGTGAATTATAACCTGAGAACTGTCCCTTTTTGTCTAAAAAAGAAAGGCTCCTATTCAGTAGGAACATTTACTGGATGCATGAATACAGTGGTATTAAAATGGGAAATAGAACCAGTATATGTGGGAGATCTAGTCTATTTTATATGTGGAGAGAAAGCATATCCTTGGTTGCCCAGAAACTGGGGAGGTACATGTTACCTAGGGCTACTGTTCCCGGGAGTGTTCCTCTTAGAAACAGCAGACATGACCAGACTATCCAGATCTAGAACTAAAAGGAGACACAAAAAGGTGTTTTGATAGCGACTGACGTAGCAAAATCATTCATTCCATTCTTGTCCCAGATAGTGAACTCCTATAACATAAGACAGCTGTCCAGAATACTAAAAGATACCATAAACACGAAGACAGATATACTATTTAACATGATGTTGGAAGAAAAAGGAATCAGGGTAATGACGCTGCAAAATAGAATCGCTCTCGATGTGATCCTGGTTGATCATGGGGGAATTTGCAAGATTGTGGGATCAGCGTGCTGTGTATTTGTAGATGACTATTCCCCTACGATTTTTGAAGCAATAAAGAAAATGCATGTCCTAAGCTCCGAATTCCCTACTGGAGAAGGGGGCTGGGGAATAGAGTCCTGGTTTTGGGGAATACTGCGTTCTTGGGGATGGAAGTTGATCTCGATATTAGTAGTGGTGTTTGGAATATTCATAACGTGCTGTTGTTGCATACACTGCCTACCGTTAGTTTGCCCTGAGGTAACTGAGGGATGTACGAAGGGATGTATGCATATGCTAACAGAAAGAAAACGAACTTATGGCCGGGATGACACAGACACACATGAAATAAAAACAGTGAAAGAATTAATGGCTATAGATATTAATGAAGATGATGATGCTTATAATAGCATGCAAGATTCCGACATAAGTGCTTCGGATTTATCGTCATCAGGGGTTGACGTCATCAGAGGAGGATACAATAGATGAATGAGACGTTTGGCATACGGCCAAAGGAGGGTTTTTCAGTGTAGAAAAATGGATATCTCTCATGATTGACGGCAAACGTATTTTGGTGGCCGAAGGCCAAACGTCTCATGCACGATACAATAGAAATACAGGTTTCCGAGTTTACCAATGAACGGCCATTTTGTTTTCTAACAATTGCTCATTGCTTTCTGTTCAAATTTCTTCGCAGCACATTTTCTGCTTACACTGTTTGACTGTTATTATTGTTGTCTGAACGTGAAAGGACAAGGCCGCAGGGCCGCAAGGCTAATAAGAGTTCGTTGAAACACAACGTAGGCAGCGCCGGGAAGGAATGCCCGGCTCCCTCCCGAATGTAGCCTTGAAGCAGAGCCGCAGGGCATTTAATCATTTCACAGCTGCCAGCCAGTCTCGTTATATGGTAGAATATGTTAGAATAAAGCAGCTAAAGGCTTGAATTATGCTCTTCTTACGGCCCCCCCTTTACCGAGCCCTGTAGAGCGTGTCGGCTCCCAGGACACGAATAGCACCTCATAGATAGCAAGGTCTGGAATGTGACTCTTCCCCTGTATGTAGCTTGCTTCCAAGAACAGAAGCACTGTGTTCTGTTGAACAAGTAAAAGATGTCCTCGCACTTGCAAACTTGCATATTGTTACTAGAATAGATATTTGAAGGTGTCATATTCGTCGAAAGTGTCCATCATCAAACCGAGTTCAAAGAAACCCAATAAAGGGGGGTGTTAAACATGTCACAGCTGATTGTATGATATGAATTTTGTATATATTTAACTGATGTACGTAATTCGCTCTCTTGCGTCCCTCGAGGTCTAGAGATACACGTTGCGGGGTGTGAGACCGAGTTGGCCAACTGAGACTATTTCCTTTGCAATAAACCCTAGCTTTGGGAATACAACCTCGTGTCTGGCGTATCTATCGTGTGTGGTGACTTGCCTTGTTTCCATAGACATGAGGGACCCCTAGGCGCCCCTTTCAACACAGGCTTCTTCCCTGCCCCTTTATGAGTCCTTTCCTTTATAGTCTGCCATGGGGTTCACCAACTCCCAGTATCTGCCCCCACTGAGCCCAATAAGGGAACATCGGAAAGTGAAAGATAAAACCCACTGATTATGATAATAGAAAATAAGGCTTGCAAAGAGTTAGAAGCAGCACTAAAGAGAGCAGAGGAGGAGCTGGTGAGAGCAGCGCAGGGACAAGATGAGGGGCAATGCACAGTGGTAGGTATGGACGAGTGGAGGGCAGGACAGATCCTTTTTTAAATTGCTAGTAAGGTTATCAAAGGTATCATGGTAGACTTAAGTGAGGACTCTCTCAATTCAGGATGTGCTCTAGAGGTTCCACAGTGTAGGGACAAATGCCACAATAGCATAGACTATGACATGATATAAAGCAAAGGAGAAGCAGCAGGCAAAGAAGAGAATTGGGAGACAAGCAAATAACAGAGGGAAATTATACCCTGGGGCCCTAGGATAAGAATGTGGCTAGGCCAAATGACCCTAGTAAAGGGTAAGGAGCAAAGGAAGATATCTCAGAATAGGAAAAGGGGGGTCTAGTTCCCCTTGCTACAGAGGGGAGCAGGGAGAGTACATTATTTTTCCTAGCCTCACAAGGATCAGAACAACCTAATAAAGATGCTGCCCTCCCATGTAGCTAGAGCAGGCAAGTGGATATATGCCTCAGAAAAACAGACAGAATGAATAACGTTAGCTGTAGGGGACTTGAAGAGTTTGTTTGCTGCACTACGAGGGGAACGGGTGGATGAGATATGTAAGAAGGCGGTGTACCCAGCGGTGCAGCTGAGCAGTGACACCAATGATGGAGCACCATTTGACAATTGTCGAGCACATGTATGGAAAGCATTGAGGGACATATACCATGTAGAGCCTGACATAAATTCCATCATGGCACGCACAATGAGGGCAGACAAAGACTCTGCACTTTACACTCAGCAGATCCAAGCTATGTGGTGATTAGTGACAGGTGCTACAAGATTATAGCTGCCTTTTATCACATGTTGTGCAGAGGTCTACCCAAAAGTTCAAACTGATTTAGATAAAGTTGTTGGTATCGAGGTGAAGGGATGGCCAAAAATACAGGCACACATAGTGAATATTTTTTTAGAGAAGGAAAGAAAGGGAGAAAGAGAAAATGGAGCAAGCACAGAAGGCAGAAGCTAAATTGGTTCAAAAGCTGGCTAAATTCAGCATGGAAACGACAGTGATTACTAACGCAACAGAAGGGCAGCAAGTATGGAACGCCCCACAGGGATTGATGGCAAGACAGGCAGATGGAAGATGGGAATCAGGAAGCTTCCAGAAGGGAGGGGGCAATTACTAAAGGGGTAGAGGGAAAGGATAGGGAGGAATGATACGCAGGAATGGAGGACAATGTTGGTGTTGTGGAAATATAGGGTATTTTGTATGAGAGACCAGAAGCAGGCCACCTTTTTCTTTTAACAACTCTAGCAGTCCAGCGTTTCGCCTCACCTAACACCCACTGTCTCAAATGCAGCCCCGATTTATGCCATATGCCCCAGATCCTATGCACGTCTCAGGCTCCATGAAATCACAACAAATCTAATACCCACCACTGAATGCCATACAGACTCAAATGCAGCAGCCACCCACATAGTTACCTACTCAGACATGGGATAAATAAAACCTAATACAGAGCACAGTAACACATTACACAGGAGCAACCATGTAAGGGGGCAATCCTTTCCCACTCCCAAGCACAAATGCTTATCCCAAATATTACAGCCCACAGAGAGCTCTGACATGGCCAGTACTGTCAATTACTTCAGACCTGGAAGAGGGACCCCGGGTAGGTGTGAGCATAGGATTAAACATTTTGTTTAATGGTTGACGCAGGAGCTACCAAGTACTGGTTCAGGGAAGGAAAGTGACCCCAGTCAGATAAAATCATGGACATGCAAGGATTTTCTGTGGCAATTGTATTGGTTCCTTTAACTGAAGATGTACCCTTCACTGTCAGTGCAAAGGAGTTCTCAGAACCCTTATTGTATTCAAAAGATACCCCAGTTAACCTTTTGGGTAGGGATCGCCTCAGTAAACTGAATGTGATGATTTCATTCACCAAGGAAGGTATAGTGTGTTCGACACCAGGCACATACCATGCTAGAGCTGCAGCAATAACAGAAGCACATTGTAGCGACAGCCCCATGCGGAGAGTACCCCTGAGTCCAGATTTATTGTTGTACGGAGTAACAGTATAGTTGTAATGGGTGCCCCAGATACAGGACCAGACATTGCATATACTTTCTAAATTTCTGTTTATGCAAGCTTTTCCCCATGAAAGGGCACAAGGTACTATTATCACATTAGACTTGGAGGCAGTGATCACATGGGCATACAAGGTAATACTGTCTAGCATAGAAGAGGAGAGGGACAATGGCGCAACATGTTGTGCATAGACCCAACCCAGCCACTTACAGTGGTGTCTGATGAACAGCTGTTCGAAGATACCAATGGCATGGTGGAGATGGTGTTTTAAATATGCATACCTTGTCAGATAACAATAGAGCATAGAAAAGTACCGCATACCATGCTCATTGCTAATACATTATCACCAAATTTAAAGAGAGAACTGGATAAGGTGTCCAGGTACTTGGACAAGCAACACCCATGATGTAGGATTACTGAAGAGTGTAGGGGCGGTTTGCATTAAGCTGAAACCAGGTGCAGCGTTGCTCCAAGTAAGACAATATCCCATGTCAAAAGAAGCAGATGAAGGGATTTATTTCACCCTTGTAGCATTATGCAGCAATGCATAATACAGCCATCAGAATCACTATGTTATATGGCTATATAGCCTTGGAAAATCAAAGGGTTCAAGTTGGAGGATGCTTGAACAATATTGCAGAATCTGAATTTCTGGTGGTACCTAATCCTGCCACCATCCTTTGCAACATCCCCAATGCAGTGACTAATTGACCTGAATAATGTTTTTTTCTCCATCCCATTGCAGCCATACTATCAGTACCTCACTGCCTTTACTTACTGTGTACAGAAATGTCAGCATACCGGTGGCCTCAGGGGTATTGTGAATCCCTGAGCATCATTAATAGAGTTTTGTGAATGTATTTAGGAAACTTACAAGTACAGAGCTTCCTGTATGTAGACGACCTGTTGGTCTGCAACCCAACAGAGGAACTATGCAGAGGCGACTCAGTAAAACTAATAACTTTATTCGCAGAGAAGTGTTACAAGGTGGAACGGGCCATTTCTTTTTATTTCCATTTTTTCTCCATAATGTGATATTATTTCCACAGCACTTTCCACATAATATCATACAGCATACACAGTAAAACATTTCTATCATACAAACAAAATGACCATTTGAATTTCATTGCTAATTATTTAATTAATCCACACAAACAAAATTACTAATCACATTACGATACACATTATTTCCTCAAGCCATACAAAAAAACACAAGCTCTCAAATGTGATAAATGTTTGCATTATACAACCAATCCTACGTTATTAAAATTATGTTTCCATAGCTTCCTTGTGCTTTACAATATGGCCAATGGAAAACCATTGGGACCTTCAGTGCTCACAAAAGGGTTGACATTGAAACCCTGTATTAATGGTTAGGTTGAACTCCACTTCTTTCCAACTACCATGCAAAGCTATAATTAGGATTACCTTGCCTGATTGAAGGCAATCATGCCAGAACTTCTCACTGCAAATGTATTCCAAATTGTGTACACATTGGACCAATTTACTCATATATAACATAATAATTACTTTACATGATGTTAATACATGTTGAGAAATGTCCATGATATTAGGAGCATTGCAAATTGACCAAATATGTTGTTCATGTGGAATATGCAATTGTGGACCCTTTCTGGATAAGGTAGGACCTTGGTCAGTCTTTAACAATAGGTAAAATCTTCTTCTAATTTTAGATGGGCTTTTCATCAAATAACTTTGAGGCCTCAGATATGTGTAACCCAGGCTACTGAAGGGAGGGTAACACTTAACAGATTCAATATCTTTGAAGTTTTATCCCCATTCTCATTGATAACATTTTCTCTCAAACTCAGTTTTAAACAGACAGAAATAATTTGTCCAATCTGGTGTCCAATATGTCATCTTAAACATAGTGCAGGCAACGTTATTCCAAGCATACAGCTTGCTGTTAGGACGACGATTGATAAAATCAGTGCCTGTAAGTTGTAAAAGTTGCCATTAGGATCTGTCAACGTCTTAATGTACAAGGTCCCCTTCTTTCTAAGTACCAAACAATTAAGAGACTTCAGACCAAATTCCAATTTCAACAATTCAATCGGAACCAATCTCAGCAGCTTCAAAATAGCCCTCCAGAAACGACCTTCTAATATCTTAAGCCAAAGGCAATAAATCTTTGCCAACGCTTCCAGTCCTTAGGTCCTAGCAGTACAACAGTTCTGCTTATACAGCAGAGCTATCCCCTGATAACAATAACCCCCACACTTTGGCTCAAGGATGATCCTAGACTTAGTATTGTCTGAAAGAACCAAATTAAACTCCTTGGGCTTCGACATAACACACTTTGCAGTGTTAAACCAAGTCGGTGTTGGGGAGGGATCAGATAGGGACGTTAAAATCACATTGGACACTGACACTTGTGGTCGGTCAATAACTATGCTGACCAAAAAACATCCAACAAGATAGACTGGGCCACAGTCACTATCGCCCTTTGGTGCCATTAAGGTGCATGATGAAGGAGGTGCACATAAAGTGCCTTGGGAGGACGTGGGGGCCTAAATTATTGCCTGTTGTAACGGTGATGGAAATTACTTTTAACTAATATCATGGAATTCAAGGGGGCACTCTAATCTTTTAAAAAACCTGCTGCTGGAAAAATCATTAAGGAAAGCAGATTGTATCTTGTTGCAGGAGACTTGGCTCTTGAATGCTTTTTCATTGGATGGGTATGAGGTTTTGTGGCAATCTGCTGAGCTCAGTATTGGGGGCAGCCGTCGGGCGGGTTGACTACCATGGTTTGATCGACCTTAGGTTTCACAGTGGTGGACTTGCTGACTTTGCCTTTTGGGGCTCTGGCAGTTGCTTTAAATAACAAGCTGTTACACAGTAACCTCCTTTTGATTAATGTTTATTGGCACACCGGGGTGGATGTGTTGGACGAGCTATTGTGGCAAATTTTGGAGTGCATCATGAATTGGCAGAGCAAGTCCAATAGGGTGAATGCTGTTTAAGCAGGAGACCTGAATGTTAACTGTCTAGTGGCGGAGGTGGTTCTTTATCCAGGGGACCTAGTAGTTGAAAGAGAAAACCTTTAAGGTGAGTTCTGGCAGACAGTGGAACCATATGCTGAACTCACTGGGCTTGGCTATGCTAAAATTAAATGTTCAAAGGGGCAGATGGTGGTCTCCTGACTTGGCTCAGGGGGGATCACAAGTCCACTAGTGATTATATCTACAATGACTTTTATCTGCCGGAAACCTGCTCTGAGTTTAAAGTTGTGGATAACGACTTTAGCGATCATAGCATGCTGGCTGTTGAGTTTGGGGTCAAAAAACTATTCCTCAATGTAGGGGGCCTGGTTGACTTGTGTACTAATGCAAGGGGGAATAGACTGACTTGGATACCCTCTATAGGCAGTCAGATTTGTCCTGGAAAACTGAAGTATTTTGTACGCAAGAGTTTGAAGGGCTCCTGACTAATTTCCAATTGGAAATTGATTAAAAAAACAATACAATTCCTGTGGCCAAACATGCTTGTGACACTGAACTTGCTGGGAAAAAACTAAAATGAGAAAGGACAACCTTATGAGAAGGGAATCGTGTAAGGATTTAGAGTCTTTTTCTCGAATAGTGAAGAAAATAAGACAAACATATAAGAACTATGGTAAAAGTCACAGGGTGACCATGTGCCAGAGAGACTCTGAATCTATGTTTGGTGTCCTGATTAAGAAGGATTTGAGGGTCTTTTGGCATCTGGTGAATTCAGGAGATGTGGGTATTACCTTTAACCAACTCAATGCCGTACCAGAACAAGAGTGGGTTAAGTTCTTTGGGAAGCTTTATGGAAACAGCGATGAACTGGGTAATGTGGGTGAGGTGAAGCCTGTGCACCATGACAATTGGTCTCTTCTGATTGACATAGAATCCATGGTCATATTGATAAAGGCCTGCAGTAACTCTAAAGCGGCAGGGTCAAATGGCCTAACCAACTGTATCTTCAAGGAGCACCCTTACATGTGGGGGAAGATCTTAACCATATATCTTGCTGCCATTATTAGTACAGGTGTGTTGCTATCCTCAATGGTATTGGCAACAATAGTGCACATATATAAGCGAAGGCTCGAAATGAGCCATCGAATTATAGACCGATCTTGTTGATAGACGTAGACTGAAGATTATTCTCATCTATAGTGCTGGGTCATTTAAACCAATGAGTTGAGTCATTACACTGGTTGTCAGCACTACAAACAGGGTTTAGAAAAGGTCACTCAAAATCATTGAATGGTATGGTCATTCGCTTTCTCCAACAACAAGCTTGGGGGAAAAATGAGGGGACAGTCTATGTGGCTTCAATTGACCTCTCCAATGCTTTTGACAGGGTAGACCACAGGAGGTTGTGGGCGATACTTCAGGACTGGGGCTTGCCAGGAGTCCTATTGAAAATATTGACTGGTCTGCCTGGGTCCTTCATGCAGGTTTGACTCAACAAAGATGGTGACCTTTTTCGCTGCATGGAGGTCATCAAGGGTTTAAAACATGAGTGTGTATTGGCACCCTGTCTTTTTAACCTCTATGTAGCTGACATCAAGGGCCATCTGCATTGTTCAGCTTTTGTTCCCCCGAAAATATGGTAATTTAGGGTCCCCTGGCTATCATATGATGACAAGTTTCTCCTTTTTGACGTCACCAAAAAAGCCTTCAGAGGCTCCTGAATTCCTGTGTTGAATATCCTGATTTGTATGGGCTGAAGATTGATATTGATATTGATATTTTATTTATATTGCGCTTGTACACAAGTGTTTAAGAGCTTAAGATTAATCCCGCCAAGACAAAAGGAATGCAATTCACCAAAGGAAATAAGCAAAACATATTGGTTTGGCCTTTGGGGGAGTGTAGGTTCAGTTGTACAGACTACATGTTTTATCTGGGTTCCAGATTTTCAAACAGCTTTTGTGTGGAATGATCTGGGAGGGTCTGAAGTCAAAAGTGGCTGCTCTAGCTGTCCAACTCGTTAAGCTGGACACTAGGTTTGGAAGATATTCTATTAAGCCGGCGGTGCTGTTCTACGAGGGGAAAATCATTCCCAAACTTGTGTATGGCGCTGAGGGGTTCAGTGAGTCAGCTGTGGGCAATCTTGACACTATTGAGGCAGTGTTATGGATGGCAGCCATTCGCTGGACTAGCTCAAGCAGATGACTTCCTATGAAAGTTCTGTGGGATGCCTGGAAAAGTTGAAACAACAAGGCACATTATACTGGATTGTAGTGGATTGGATACCGAACGGAGGACCCATATGGGGCTTTTTTGTTCAACCTTTAGCTTGTTGCCACAGGATGACGTTTTGCATCGCTGTACTTGTGTTAATAATATTAAGGATGGATTGGAAATTGCATCTTTTGTGAAATTTGTAAGCTTATCCAAACCCCAATTAGTATAATCCTTATGATATTGAATTGGTGGATTGTTATGGGTTTTTGAGAAAGATTCTAATACAATGAAATGATACAAGTGGAATGGATTACTAATGTGGATTGTAATGATTTGTATTTTAGCATTTATGATAAGATGTATATTGATTTTTCCTATGTTGCTTGTCTTTTTTTCTCTTTGACTTGTTTTGATTTTTATATTGTGCTTGAGAGAATTGTAAAGGTTTAAATAAACCTAAACAATTAAAAAAAAAAATAATAATAACCCACACTGCTACCTCCAAATTATTTTATCAAGGAAGTCTGTAAAGCTGCTTTTCTACCCTTCTCAGCTATTAGCTCTGTGTAATTTCTGTGACCAAACTCCAGTTCTTTATATACACAGACTCGCTCCACAATGCCTTCCATAAGATGTTAGGGGGGCTTCTTGCTGCTCTTTCCACCAGAACACATGTAATTTGTGCTATATTCAAGACAAGATCATTTTTGCAAATGCATATGCTAAGTTCAATGGCCATCCTAGTCATATCCACATATGTACGATCTATAATAACAATGTCATAAAACAGCCATTCTACATGTTTAGCACACAATTTAGGCAGGCAATTGTTGACCCTTCTCAGGGGGGAAAGCACACAACCCTGCTTGACACCTCTAATTGTCAAGATTGGCTAGTGCCATCACCCCCCACCCCCAACCTCCCCACTCTCCAGCTGGACGGAAACAGTAGATGCTTCATGCAATTGCATGATAACCTTCAAAAGACAGGATTCCTGAAATTTTGCCAACGATTAAGGGTGGTGAATGCTGTCATCAAATCTGCGTATATTACATAGAGGCTTGGGGCTCCTTTAGTTCCTGTTTTTCCAATCAAGGAGTCCAGTAGCAGGATATAGTGCCCAGTTGTCAACCCACTTCTGTTTGAAAATGACCCATTATATTCAATGCATCAACCCACTTTTGGAGCTCTCCCAGTACTATGGTAGAACATATTTTGCTCATCACGTCCAACATAGATGATAATTTGATGGCATGGTTCTGTAGCCTTTTTTTATAGACTGGAATCAATATTGGTTGGCACCATGACACAGTTATGCAACCTTCTTGGCACACTTTGCCGAACAGTATAGATAATATTGAAGTCCAATGTCAGGATATTGTTTTAGGACCACATTTGCAAGCCCCTTGAGCCCTGGCGCTTAAGAGCTTTTGAGGCTTTTTAAAATTGTCTCTATGTCCGCTTTATCAAAGTCAAGATCGAAGGGGTCATTCAAAAAAGGGCACCCTTCTACTTAACGCTTCTCTTTTATTATAAAAAGTAGTGGCAATATGTACTTTCCAAGTACTTTCTGATATAGGACTAATGGTAAAATCAGTGGGATTACCACTAGGGTAGCCCAAAATGTCTGAAATACATTTGATAGTTCCACCAGCCAGTGCTTGGATCATCCTTGCCACTGAATGGTATTTACTAAGTACTTGCATTTCCTTAACCAGTTTTAATATGTGTTCCTCGTTTTCTTGCAATTAACAGATATTCTGTTAGTTTACCATAAACTTTGTGGGCCACTCAAATTTTGCGTTTTAGCCGCTGCTTAGCCAATTGTATTTCTTTATGATATTGTTTTTTCCCCTCTGTCCAACCAATGGAGTATTTACAGGGTCCAAAGAAGCAAAGCTCCTAGTCAATTAAGATATCAAGGCCTCAGTTTAATTTGCTATCATGGCCAAAAGATCAGGCTGTTCTGATTCTAATTTTCCATCTATGTACGTCCCAATTTTCTCGAACTTTTAGGCAGCCCAGTCAATTCTACTTCCTATCAGATTGGCCATGCCCCCTGCATGTTCTAATTTGCCTGCATCTAATAGCATCTGCATAATCAGAGCATTATGGTCTCTGCACCCGTTATTATCTATTTCTATTTGTCTAACTCATCAGAAAAGTTAACTTGGGGTATGCATGTAATCAAGGATGGCCATTTACCCCCTTTTTTCCAGGTATACACACCCGGTTTATCCCCAGCCACAATACCATTCAACATCGTCATTTCCCCTTTACACATACATTTATACCACAGTCTACCCAGTCTATTTGTTCAATTTTGGGAAGGGATGCTTTTTGCATCCACCCTATCGTTAGCTTCCAACAGAATCATATAATTGCAATAGGCATTCAAATCTCCGGCCATCAAAGTTGAATCTGATTTGGAAACATACCAATTAATTATAATTTCGATAATATTTTCAAAAATCCAATTGGTGTGTTTCCCACATGGGCGTCATATATATTTAATAACAACAACCTAAATGGTGTTCCCAAATTTCCATAATGAATTTCCACAGCTAAAACGTTTTTTTTTTTTCATGAGGAGGGATGTAGACGCTATTAGCTTTCAAACTGTAATAAACACCAATAGCTAAACCACTCTGCGGTCGACCAATCAGTTCCTTATTTGCAAAATGTTGGTAAATGCTAAAACACTCCATTACCATTTATGTTACCAGCCAGCATACTTGTAATGAAAAAATGCTGTTTTCTTTTAGAAAATTGTATGAACCGGACGGATGCTGGGGGTATCACTATGCTCCCTAACTGTCTCCAAATGGTAATTAAGCCATTTGCTGCCTAATCAACACATCTGGTGACCAGCTCATTTTCCATGTGCTAGACTGCCCACAAGCTGTCTCTGACGAAGGCACCACCACCTGTGGCACCACCGAGCTTAGTATTTCTCCTCACCTCCCATTCACAGGGCCCGAGCCCGGCCCTTTGCTGCTCTAGTGCTGGTATTCTGATCAATAGACACTGGGAAGGCACAACCTGACTGCACCTTGGCTCTCCGCTCTGACAGGAGGTGCTCCTGAGCTCAGTCCCTTTTTTTATCCACATCTCCAGTCGGGTCTACCAGATTCCTCCTATTATCCTCCTGCTCTGACACTCCTCCGGCAGTTCAGGTCAGCTGAAAACTCCCCAGCGCTCAGCCGCATGGCTGCACACCTCACTAGGGCTCGGTGCTTCCACAGCCTCCAGCCGCGAATAGCCAAGCTCGCTCTTCACCTCCTTGTGGCTGCTCTTCCACAGCGGGTGTGAGGCAGGGTGCGATGCAGGCTGAAGGCTTTTGTGCAGCCTGTGGCATCCAATGCCACTATCGTCTTAGGGCCACGCACTGGTTTTGAAGGTCATAGCCCCCCAGGCTGGAGATATGTGCCATCAACGGTCTGCAGCAAGACCTACCAATGGAGAGCTGCGCTCAAAGTCCTCAATCTGCCTCCGATTTTCAGGGCGACAGACTTGTGCCAGAAAAAGGCAGCCACTGTGTTGAACGGTGCAAATGTGTTATCGTTGCTGTTCTCTGTGGAGCAGACACACTTTAGTCAAACCTGTGACTGCTTCCATCTTGACTCCACGACTCACTTAATTTAAGCATATTTCTTAGCAGAGGAAAAGAAACCATGATTCCCTCATTTTAGCAAGTGAAGAGGGAAGATCTGAGCACTGAATCCCCACCCGGTGGCAGGTGCAGGAAATGTGGAGTACAGGCGACTGACTACCCGGTGTCTCTTTGAGGGACCAAGTCCTTCTGATTGAGGCTGCCCCCATGGATGGAGTTAGGTCAGTAGGGCAGCTGAAAGGGGGTGGTAATCTTCACCTATAACTAAATACAAGCGTGAGACTGATAGCCAAACCGGGACCATGAGGGAAAGTTGAAAAAAACTTTTAAGAAAGCAAAAAAACTTTGAGAGGTAAATGGGTGAGGTCCATGCTGTCCACCCAGAAAATCAAACACGACGGGCTGGCCACTCGCCCAGATCCATGGATCCTGTCCCGGGACAGCTGCCATGGCGTGCCCAGTCCCTGCAGTGTGCATTGTGTATTTCCTCCATGGTGGTGCACTGCGACTGGCTCCATGTCAGCTCGGAAGGCCCTGGTGAGGTAGGTGGCTCTGCAGTCTGGCAGAGAGTTTTAGAGCCTCCTTGCTGCAGTTTTAATGTGTCTGCAGGGTTAAGGGAGAATGACCTCTGCTGTGTCCTCCTCCTGGAACTGTCCTGGCCCTTTTGGTTTTTTCTGGGTCAGCCACGGGATCGGAGCTCCCTGTGCCCGGTGCTGTTGTCTGCTAAATTGGACTGTCCTCAGTACACCGCTGCTGGTGCATTGCACCACCAGGCTGGGAGGCCCATGAAGGGCGTCAGGTGTCTTTGGTGATGTCAATGACCCACCTGCCCTGTCTTGAAACATGGACCAAAGAGTCTAACTTGTGCATGAGTCGGAGGGCAAAACGAAACTCTGTGTTGTAATAAAGGTGAGGACTGGTATGAGCCATCTGAATTGGGATCCCATTGTGGCATTGCAGTGGGTTCAGCACAAGCCTGTCTCGTCTGCTCTGTCGGGTTGTTGGAGCATGAGTGTGTGCGAATAGACCCAAAAGATGGCGAATTCTGCCTGGACAGGGCAAAGCCAGTGGAAACTCTGGTGGAGGACCGTAGCAGTCCTGATGTGCAAATCAGTCATCTGACATGGGTATAGGGGCAAAAGACTAAGTGAAATATCTACCAGTTCTTTACCTCTGAAGTTTCCCTCGGGATAGCTGCTGCTCAGAAAACCCAGTTTTATCTGCTAAAGTGAATGATTAGAGGTCTTGGGGCTGAAACAATCTCTACCTAGTGTTAAACTTTAAATGGTGAAGAAGCCTGGCTCACTGGCATGGAGCCAGGCATTGAATGTGAGTGCCCAGTGGGCCAATTTTGGTAAGTAGCACAGACCCTGTGGGATGAATCAACTGTCAGGTTAAGGCACCCAAAGCCAATACTCATCAGACCCCAGAAAAGGTGTTGCTTGAAGTGGAGAAGGAGTCCATGTGAACAGCAGTTGATGGGTCAGTCGATCAGAAGAGATAGGCGAGTGCCTTTCAGAAGGGAAAGGCAATGGCCTCTAATCGCCTCAGTCGATCTAAAGTGAGTTGGGTTCATATCATCTAGTGGTGGATACTAGCAACCTTGCAGCATCCAGTGAAGTAATGAAAACAATCCCTGAGAAGCCAGCGAGAGCCCAGGGGATACCATTCTTTTCTTTGTGAAGGACAGATCACCCTGGACTGGGTTCATCCTGAGAAAGGGGCCTGAGCCATGGAAATCATAGCAGTTCTGGAGATGTCTGGTAATCTGTCACTGGTCCTTGAACATTTGGGGGAGATGGCCCCCATAGCGGAGGTTCCCACACACCATGTGCGGTGGCTCCGTCCCCCTGCAGAGGGAAAAGCTCTAATGAACCCAGGCTTGCTAGGGTTGATGTCCCTGCCGTTGGGTGCCCCCAAAGGGCCCCAGAGTTCTACCAGGGCTAAGCTCTAACAACCCAAAGCTAGAGCTGCAGTGACCCCCGTCTACTGCAACCCACTTCCACTGCCATGAGTGCCCAGCAGCCATTGTGGGTGTGTGGGCGACCTGTTCCTCCCTGTAAAGTTTTCCATTTTCATGCGTGGCAACTCAAGCAGTACTAGCTTTTGCTTCCAAATGCATCCTGGAACTTGTAGTTTAGTTTCCCCATTGCAAGGGTGAGTCTACAAGTCCCAGCATGCAGTCCGAAACAATAAAACAGGTCTGGCTCAAGGATTCTGCATGGAAATGGGAAACTTGTCAGCTATGAACATATGGTGGATGGTGCAGTTTGCAAACAAGATGCAGCAAAAACAAAAACACCTTGCTAAAAACCTGTCACCAGTGGCACCTACACAAGCAGGTGCTCAGATCTGGCTATACTCAAACACGCAGCCAACGCTTCTCAAACCATAAATGTTATACATTCCTCTCTCTTGGGAATTAAAAGAGCGTTGAAAACCTTAATAATCACATAGTTTTACGGGCACACATTTGTCAGCAATATCTTTTTCAGCTCACATAACAGAGAGCCGTGCATGGTGTGTTGGCATTGGCCCCTAAAGCGCACTATTTCAAGTGCATTTCCAACAAGAACTGGTAAGGCACCTAAGTTCAAATTATGTGCCTCCTTGCTGTTCCAACTCGGTCAGGTAGTCAATGGAATCTATTATGGAGGATACTTTAATATGGTCAGCAAATTAATAGAAACGTATTCAATTTCAACCAAATGCCATATATCTTCCTGTTGCTATCAATTTTATAATACGATGGTTCCTTTCAGCTCCAGCTGCTTTTCAGAGAACCTCCTTGAATGAGTTTCTTGCAATTCCATGCCAATGTCTGAAATATAAATCACATGTGAGAGGGGATATATTGGTAATTGGAATTACAGCTGAATCCAGTTCAAATGGGCAAATATCAATAAGTCAGTATACAACATATTACACAATGTCCTTCGAAACGTGAGATTCTTCTGCATGGTGTGCCTAATTCTACAAATCCACGAGCTAATGGGTGTTTTGCCAGTAGACAGTGGTATGAGAAAAGCGTATCCATAATTATGAAGTGAATGATCCTAATACAGGTTACATATAACAGCTGACAACTTTATTATATTATGTGTCGACCAATATTCTTAAACATACCACAAATATATATATATATATATACATACTAGCAAAACGTACCCACACTGCGCACAGGTTCTGTAGACAAACATGATAACGCTTTCATCAATTGTTGAAAATCAGTGATCCTGTAGGTCACTGTTCCGAGCCACTTATTACTTGATGTGCTTTACACTACGAAGTAAACTGCACTGAGAATGGTTGTGTGTGGCTCGCTAAAATATTCCAGAGCAGATGTGGAGGGGAGGCAAGAGTTGGCCTGGTGCAGTATACTGGGACATTCTGTCTGCTTAAAATGAGATTTATAAAGTCCTTCTATGACCAAATTGATATTTTGCTGATTTCAGGCAACCGTCGCTTGTGTAAAGTGGCTAAAATCCGGGGAAAGTGGTGGGTTGTAGAACTGTCATGTAGTCAGTAATTTACAGAGGGTCCTAACAGGTGACATATGGTGCAGATTGGTGGAACAGTGTGGAATTGTATAACGAACAAACTTTTTTGTTGCTTTAGATAGATAGATAGATAGATAGATAGATAGATAGATAGATAGATAGATAGATAGATAGATAGATAGATAGATGATAGATAGACAGACAGACAGAAAGACAGACAGATAGATAGATATATCTTCACTGAAAAAAAACTTTAGTTAAGGTGCAGTTCAGTTGTGCAGATTTAACGCAATTAAACCTTTGAAATTCAGCAGATGTGGGAAGTCATGAGCAGCTTAAATCAGCACGCTTGTGTTGAAGTCCACCATAGCGACATTTTGTATGCCATTGTGAATCTCTGCTCTTATAATATGTATGTGCTCATGTGCTTTACAACAGGAACGCGCCAAGTTAAGCTGGTCATGAGTTCCCACATCCACTGAATTGCAAGGGTGTTGTTGTGTTAAATCTACACACCTTAAATACACCATAACTAAGGTTCAGTGAATTTCTAGGGTTTTGTTATACCATAGTTTTTTTTATAGGCCAATAGCCATGCCTTTCAGTCATGGCCAGTGGTCATGGCATTTGGCGGTGTCCACTGTACATGTTCCCTCAATATGTTTCTGTTTAGACCGAAATGTGGCCATGGCTTTTGACTATGGCCCCTCTCCATGTCTTTCAGTCCCACAAGCCAGGGCCTTCAGCTCTGGCCAGTGAGCAGGGCCTTTGGCAAAGCCAACCATATCCTTTAAAACACTACCTTTTTTCCCACTCGCTAGCCATGTCCTTCACAGATGACCATTTGCCCAAACTTCAACCGTTGGCCCTTTATATTTTGCCCCAATAGCTTTCTTCCAGTCCCCTTATCCATGGCATTTGGCTAAGGCCAGTACCAAAGGCTTTTGGCCATGCCCACTCTACATATTGCTCCTATAGGTTTCCTAAATGGGCCAACTGCCATAGCCTTCAGCCGTGACCACTCCACTAGGTTTCATTTGGGCACACTAACCATAGCCTTTGGCCATGTCCAGTGGCCACAGCGTTTCACTGTGGTCCCTTCACATGTCGCCCCAATAGGTTTTGTTAGGGTGTACTAGCCATGACCATCTGCCATGGGCAGTGACCACAGCCTTTGGCCGTGTCCACTTTCCATATTACACCAGTTAGGTTCTTAAAGTAACCCAGTAAACATAGTCTTCGGCCACACCCATTACCCTCACCTAAGTGTAGCTGTAACATTCCACCATGTTGAAGTATTAATCATTCTTTGAACTGTCTTTAAAAAAAAATGTTTTTCTATAACCATAGTGAGTACAACCTCCATAATAGTAATGTATTGCAAATAACCCTGATTATTCATAAAATAACCTGTTATTCATGTGACACACTTGTATTCTTCATCCCGTTTTCTACTATACCTGCAGTTATGCAAAACTAACCCCGCTTATGAGAAAACGTTCAAGCTCTGAACTTGCTCCCCATTGCCCCATATACCCCCAATTTCACTTGGTCTTCTCTTTCCCCCTCCTCACCTCTAGCCTGATGCCATTTAATCCTTTTTACCTCTTACAAATGGCCTTTTTTCAGTTTTTATTTTTGGTTAACCCTGGTCATTTCAGAAATAACCCTTGTCATCACTTGTATCAAACAAACTTTGTGTTTGCAAATAGCCAAATCCGTCTTGCGAGTCAAAAGATATTAGCAATTCAATTTTCAGGTTTCCTATGGAACATGACACTGCCGCACGATAAAATATATTTTACAGGTTCTGAGGTAGTGACACTGTATATGGTTAAGTTGCTTATCTCACTGGAAGAGCAGTTTTTGGGTGGCTTATATCCTTGGTGCCATTAGATGAATCCTCACAAAACTTTGCAAAACAGGTAAACAGCCAAATCTGAATTATTTAAATTATGTCAAGTGGGTGGAAAAGATGTAAGGGGGGCACCAAAACGTTTGAAATCCAGATAGACATGAACGGATACAAAAATTGCTTGCGGGTGCAGTCCAAATCGCTGGAAGGATTTGGACCAATTTTGCATGAGGAGCAGCAGCCTAAGTGTGTTTTTGCAAATTTGGTGGTAATCCATTGGGGCAAATCAGAAGAAGTATGCGGACACTTTAAAGCCATTTCCACCAATGCCCTATTAAATAAAAAGTAGGTCTTCCTTGCCCTATAATTATGGGGAGTTCCATAACTATATAATTAATTAAGGTGCTTGTCAGTTGTCTGTGAAAAGCTAGCCCTATCTGATTCTACCACTACTCAAACAAACTATGGTCAGGAGAATGACTGCCTTCTCTTGGTGAAGCAGGGATCTGCTTTGCTTGCATGTTTTTTAAATATCTTATTTTTAAATACTCTTACTATTTGTAGAGAGTGCAGAGTGTGTGGACACCTAGGTTCACACACCCTTCACTCTCCATCCTAACAAAGACTCTGTGACACCCCATTGTCTTCCCCCATGCTGTGATTGCCTGCCCGCCCCGGTTAGCTTCCCTCCTCCCTTTTTCGCTCCTTCCCTCACTGTATTCTTCCCACTATGATTGTAAAGCACTCTGTTGATTCCCGAAGCTAGGCCAGTGCTCAATAAATACACTAATAATAATACTACTAATAATAATAATTATAATAATAGAATTTAACCACCTTCTGTACAAGGGATTGCAGTTCTTGGATAAGGTCTTGGGCTTTTCCCTTGTCTTGTGGGATATTTTCCTGGGGCTGTTTCATAAAGTATGTTTGATCCTTTCATCCACATATTTTGGTTGGCTAGGACCTTGTGTCATATCTTCACTTGGTTGGGTTATACCCCCAGGAATGTAATTATGTCCTATTCTTACTTTAGACTAATGTTGGTCCTCTGGTTATCTCGTTCTCTTTTCCATATTTCAGACTCTTTTTTTTCTACTACTCTTCAGTTTCTCCTTCTTGAGGGTTGGGCTCTTCTCCCCCTTCCCAGGGTAATCGTATCCACTGATTAATATTCTTTTTCCCAGTTTGACATATGACGCTCCCTCTTATTTTGTTACAGTTTACATTTATGAACTTCATAGTTTGAGTTGCAACAAATTCACTGGGCCGAGTTTCTCGACTTGTCCAGTGGTTCCCTTTTTGGCTTCTCAGCCCTCCCATTCTCCCTGTTACCGTGTTTCATGAGGGAGGGAAGAAGGACCTCTCCACTTAATCCCTCTCAGGGGTTGAGATCTTCTTCCCACTTCCCAGGGTAATCTTGTCCACTGATTAATATTCTCTTTCTCAGGTTTACATATAATGTTCCCTGTTGTTTTGCTACCGTTCAGATTTATCAACTTTGTAGTTCAATGGATGATTTCTCCACTTGTATAAAGATTCCCTTTTGGCCTCCCAGTCCTCCCGTTCTCCCTGTTACCTCTTTCTTCATGGGGGAACATTTCTGGGGCCGGCAGTGGCACAAGACCTTTTCTCTTGCTTGGTTTGTCTTTCTTGGTTGGTTTCTCCATTGGTGTCTCTTCACCCGTTGATTGCTTCACTTTGGTGCTACTGTCCGGCATCTCTCCTGGCAACCTATATCATTTCAGATGTGTTCAGGCTTTGGTGTTGCCATATTTGGTAGGGCTCCCTGCCCACCACAAACTACTTGTGGTCACGCCACCAACTGTTGTCGGGTCCTTAGACCTTCGGTTGTCCGGCAATTAGGTGTGCTGTCTTCCCAGAGTCTGAGTCCTTCTGAATTCTGTGGGCTCTGCGGCTCTCACTGGCTCCAGCTCCCATTTGCGTTATGCTGCCAGTGGGGCTTCCTTGATGCCATGCAATTCTCTCTCTCACTATTCCCAGCATGTCCTCCTCCTTAAATGTCCTTGTCAGAGTGAGGCTGAGGTTTGTCCTTAAAGAAACAGCTTCTTTTCTTGGGCTCTCGTGATACATTCTATGGTTGTCTTCAGTACAGTATTGGTTTATATTGATGTTAAGTGTCTAAGGCAGTCCCATATATGCCATCATGGGAGAGGAGTTATGGAGTTCTTTAGAGGACCGGTAGTCCTTATACCCTAAGGGGAGCCTGTACCCCTACGGAGGGTATTGTGGAGCGGGTTCACCTCTTTGGGCTCATTGGGGGCTCCCCCTTGGGGAGAAGGGATGAATTCCCTCGATTCATCACACCATTCAGAAGATTTTTTTAAAAGTCAAAAAGTAGGTCCCAAGAAATTAGTGATATCTCTGACCAGTGTGCGGACCAGTGTGCAGACTCACTTCCTGATTTGGAATCCACAGATGCCTCTGCACCAATTAGAGACTCACTTAATGTTTGCAAATATGGTACGCAGCCACTGATTGGTCAATTGAGGAAAGTGAGGTGTGTCAAAATGTTTGAGGCAGACACCATGTTGGATCTGTGAACCATATCCATGGTCCACAGACAGCGCAGCACAAAATCCCTCTGCAATGTATATGTGTGGTTATTTTGAGGATGAAAGAGTGTGAAGTAGTAATAACAATAACATTTGTAGTGGCTATGGCAGTGTCTACATTGTTCCGGATATGGCTGAAGTATATTGTTGTGGCTATGGCCAGTGTCCAGATTGTTTGTGACATCCCCAAGGCATATCGCTGTGGCCATGGCCCATAGCCACATCCTGAACACTGGTCATAACAATATGTTTACTTTGGGTTGAAAATGTGGAACAACACTGGCCAGGGCCACAAAGATATCATTACTTTGAAAAATATGGCTGTGACCATTGTCACAACAATATGTTCACTTTGGGTTGAATGTCTAGAACAATGTGGCTACTGGCTATGGTCAGTACAGTATGTTGACTTACTTTGAATGGTTGCCACTATGCGTTGAAGGCCTAGGAGAATGTGAGGACTGGCTATGGGCAGAACAAGGTGTTTAGTTTGGGTTGAATGGGAGCAACAAAGTGGCTACTGGCTATTACTAAAAAAAGTGTGCTTAGTTGGACATGGTAAGAAGGTAAAATCTGTGTTTCTTTGTAAAGAAAATAAAATATAGTTAGTTGTAGACTATAGTACGGAAGATACAGATAATTAAGATGTTTTACATATACTTTTACCCCTTTCGAACCTCATAAGTAGCTGCTCCGCCTAAACAACGTCACACTGGAGCTCGTAGGGCTCCCCCCATGGCAGAACTAGCCGTAATGTGATGTTTTCGAGCCCCCCGGGTTTGTGGACAGTGTTGGGAGTCTGTGCACCCTGTTTCTGTTGAGCCCCAATGTGGAGGCCGTTGCGGACTCGGCGTGAGGAGAGGGCTGGATCCAGCAGGCGGTCTTAGGGGGGGACTAGTGCCTCCTCCGGTATGAGAGTGCACGGGAGAACGGCGGAGGGCTGGAAACCCTCTACTGGTGGGGGGCTGACCCCTCCATAGTGCTCAGGTCATCAAGCCTGCCGAGAATCCAGCGTGAGGGCAACGAGGAATCCCGGAGGAAGAGGAAAGGAGCTGCAGTGGTGCTGCCTGTGACCGGGTCTTGCAGCACGGACCCGGCCGCCCCTGTGACATAAGAAGGAGAGGCCAAGGGAGCAGTGAACCAGAGAGAAGACACCAGGTGAGAGGGAGGGTGGAGGAGGCACCAGGAGGCATCAGGAGGAATTCACCCACACCCAGAGCGTAGTCTCTCCCTTGGCTCTGTGCGGATACATTTTATGTACTATGTTTTCTACAGCATGCTGCCCTCACCAGAAGTGAAAAGGGAGCCTTGGGACACCTGGATCCAACCACACAGCGGAGCAGGGACCTGAGGGGACAGTACAGAATTAGACTGTGGAGAAGGGGAGTGGAGCCTAGGGAGCTGGTGGTCCAGTGACCAAGAGCAAACCACCTGGAAAAGTGAGGCAAACAGGAACACAGACCCCCTGGGTGATGGCCAGGACAGTGAGGTCATAAGCACAGTGCAGCTTGCGCTTGGGAGAGACGCGGTGCCACAGAGAAGAGACGGCCTCGCTAAGGAATTAAGGCATTTACAGGCGGGGCACAGTGGTCCACTGGAGCCCTGAATTTTGAGGAATATTGCTTGAGGCCATGCTGGAACAGGATCGGGGACCACCAGAACATAGAAGTGTAGTGCAGGTGGGAGTTCACTTGCTTCAACCATTTTGGAGAGACCTTGCTGACAGTGGGGGAAACCACCTAACCCAGGTCGAGATGGCCGCAGGAGGAGGCACATCGGCGCCTGCCCTAACCAGAGATGACCTTATGGTCATACTTCAAGAAATTAAGGTGATACAGACGGACATTCAGGGCTCAATCTGCAACCTTAAGGGATGTGTGGATAAGCTGGAAGATAAAATGGAGAGGATGGAGAATAACCACCTGCAGGTAGACCTCCCGGATATGAAATATCAGGCACGCTTGACGGACTTGGAAATGCATGAGGAAGAAACCCTCCTGAAGCTGGATGACATGGAAAACAGGGAGCGCTGGTAAAACCTACGCATTCTGGGGGTCAGAGAAAGGAAGGGAGAATCTGCTGTGGATGTTGGAAGGAAGATGCAAGGGCTGATTAACCAGCTTTTTGCCCTGGAGGGTTGGAAAGAGGTACAGCTCGAGAGGGCACATAGAGGTGGTGGCGGAGAGGGGAAGGGCCTAAGATCAATAGTGGTCCGCTTCCTGAGCTATTAGGAGAAAATGGAGGTCCTGGAGAAGGCCAAGCGGTTGGGGAGCTTCCAATATGAAGGGGACATGATCAGGTTGTTCCAGGACCGTTTGGGACTCACCCTAACCCATCGTAGAGATTGTCGCCCCCACACACAATGGTTATCTGAAAGGGGGCATTAGATACCGTTGGCCCTTCCCATTCATGCTGTCCTTTGAAAAAGGAGAGGCGGACTATCGAGTGACCAGCGGACAGGAGGTACATCAGGTTCTCCAAGTCCTCAAGAGAGAAGATTCTAACAAAGGTCAGGAGGGGTCGACAGTTGCACCGGCAGAACAGCAGGGTCCACAGAGTGTAAAGAAGAAAATGCTGGTTGGAAGGAAGTTCATAAAGCTCAACACCCCTACGCAAAAGGAACCTGGGGACTCTTGCGGAGGAGAAAGGGATGGCACAGTCATGACAGGCTAGAAGATATGTAAGCAGGGTGTGAATGGGGGGAAGTGAGGTGACACTTGAAACGATGGGCTGGACAAGCACTCATCCCTGGTGGCCCATCCCATGGTGGGTGTCCTGGAGGGGAGATTCGTTTTTGTTCTGGGGGAAGGGAGGGATGGTGGAGGGGGCATTGGGAGGAGGGACACAATGAAGGCAACATTGAAAAACACTGCATTGCGAATGCTTGAGTGGTGGGGCCATGGTCTTATGCGTCCAGATGGTGCAAGTTGAAGGTGAGGTCTGGCCGGGACTCTTAATATGGGTACTCTGAACGTCAAGGGCCTGAATTCTCCCACTAAGCGCTCTTTGCTGGGAAAGGAGTTTCGGAACAGAGATATTGACATACTGCTGGTGCAAGAGACATGGTTGGGGGGACTCCTGGGGTACATACTGGATCAGGGCTGGTGGATGTATGGAGGGAGGGTCATCCCTCAGAGAGGGGCTATACCTTTTTTTCCCCAGTCCATGGATCACGAACATGGATCGATTATTGGTTCCTGAATCAGAGGCATGTCAGTAGGGTCATTTCTAGCAATCATTCACCAGTTAGCTGGTCAGACCATGACATGGTGGTCGTGGGCATTGTATTGAAAGGATTGAGATCCTGGGAATCTTTGTAGCGGTGCAATGATAACCTTTTGAAAGATTTTGTCTTTGCGAAAGAAATGTGGGAGGCGATAGAGGAGTCCTTTAGCCTAAATGATACAGGGGAGGTGGAGCTGGGCATGACTTGGGATGCAACTAACGGGACATGGAGGGGCCACATCATTTGGGAAGGCACGGCCAAAAAGAGAATTAGAACCCTACATGTGGAGAAGCTTAGGGGCGAGATCTGAAATTTAGAGACATTGGAGGGTAAATGGGAGGGGGAGATAGGGGTAGACGGGGAGCTAGCGAGGGAAAAGCGGCAGGAGCTATGGGACCTGGAGGTGGGGCAGGTGATTGCTGGCTTGCAATTCTGAAGCAAAGATACTATGAGAAGGGGTATAAGACAGACGCTAGGCTGACGGCCAGACTGTGGGGCCAATGGGCAGAAAGGTGGGTATCTGGTATCCAGGGTTCAGATGGGTGGCTACGTTCCCTCGTTGGAGATGTGGCCCAGAATTTGAGGTTAGAATGAGAGGTTCTAAGAGAAAGAGGGGGATACAACCGATGAGGAAGTGCATAGATACTTGGGGGAGGTGCCCCTCCTGAAGCTCCAGGATGGTGAGACCGCGGGAATGGAGAGGCTGATAACCCAGGAGGAAGTGTTGAGGGAGATAGCAGGGTTGAAGCTGGGGAAGGCTCCCGGAGAAGATTGGTACACAGCTGGATTCTATAAGAGCTTTGTGGGCCTCTGGCACAACACCTGGCAAAACTATTTAACCACATCCTGGATACAGGAGGGCCCCCCTATCCTCCGGGAAGGCACTCTTTATGATAATACCAAAGAGTGTTGTAAATCCTACAGTCCCATCTCTCTACTTAACCTCGACGCAAAGATTTTCAACAGAATACTAGCTATTTGTATGGAGGGCCACATGCCCACATTAGTCCACTTGGTTCAGGTGGGGTTCATCCAGGGTAGGCAGGGTGCAAACAACCTTCATAAGACACTGCACTTGATGGAGGCTGCAGCAAGGAGGGAAGGGAATCCGGTGCTGGTAGCTCTCGATGCTAAGAAGGCTTTTGATCGGGTGGACTGGCAGTTTTTGAATGGGGTCCTAAAGAAATTCAGCCTAGGAGATCTGATCATAAGTGGGATATTGGGGCGTTCGATGTATCCCCAGTGGCGAAATTGACTGTGAACAGGCATCTGTGGAGGGCTTTTGAATTGCAGAGGGGTACTAGGCAGGTTTGCCCCTTTCACCCTCCTATTTGCATTAGCGATGGAAGTGTTAGCGGAGTGATTAAGGAGGTCCGCACCGGTGGAGGGCATTAGGGCGGCTACAGGGGAGTTCCAATTGGGACACTATGCGGATGACGGGCTGTTGCACTTGGTGAATCTTATAAGCTCTGTCCCCGCTGCACTGGCAATAATTGAGGAATATGGGCAGTTCTCAGGTTTTAAAGTCAACAAAGACAAGTCAGTGATCTTTCCGATCTAACTACCCCCCCTCTTCGACAAGCTATTTGCTGAGATGGCAATCTAGTGTAAAGGACAGCTAAATGAACCTCCTCCCTAGAGTACTATATCTTTTTCAGATGCTGCCAGTCTGGGTTCTGAGGCGCACCTAATAGAAGCCAAATTGCAGATCTTGCGGTTCCTCTCTCAGAATCAGAAACCCAGGGTGGGATACGAGACGTTAATGTTGCCAAGGATCGAGGGGGTTTGGGGCTCCCAGATCTGACGTTGTATTATAGGGCATCACAGCTTAGGGGGATGGTCCTGCATTTGAGTGAGATTCCAGACAGACAATGGATTTATCAGGAAAAACAACTCATGCTCCCGGCAACGGTGGTGGAATGGCTCTGGGTCCCCAAGGGGAGGCTCCTGAGGAGAACTCGAGAACAACCATGTCTTGGGATCCATAGGGAGGTGTTGAGCATGGGAGGAAGAATGGGCAGGATCACCATGTGTCCTTCTCTGATGAGCCATATATGGGCACCCCCGGTGCGGGAGGCCCTACCAGAGATTTCAAGGTACCAGGCATGGTTTGAGGGTGAGCTCTTCAGGGTGTGACAACTGTGGAAGGGTGGGAAATTTGTGTATATCCAAGAATTGGAAGAGGTCATGGCTATAGGCAAACGTTTTGTGCTTGTCTACCTTAGATTAAAGGGCATCTTTACAGCAGAGAAGTGGAGGTAGCTGAACAGAGGGACCTCACACCGGTTGAAAGGGTCCTGGATGGGCACAAGGAAATGAAGGGTCTCATCGTGCGCCTTTATGGGACTTTGTTAGAACCGAAGGGGGAGCACAGTCCAGGGACTGCACCAGAGATGGCAGAGGGACCTGGGAATAGAGTTGGATGAAAACCTCTGGCAACAGATGTGCCGGAGAGCTTTCAAGACATCGATTTCTTGTCAATATAATTCAACAAAAGGTAGCTGGCGCTCCTCTCCAGAAAGAACATGGCATGATAACCTGTTCTGAGGTGAGAGTTTGCAGCACACGCTTTTTGCTCACTGTGCCTTTCACAGATGGGAAATATCCATTTGCATATCAGTCTTTGTCCCACCCACATGGGCAGTCCAGCACCGAAATGTTATGGCAATTGCTCTCTGAACAAGAGTATCAAAAGCAACCCCTTACATGTGTTTCAGCCTTGTTGGGCCTCATCAGTGAGGTGAAGCTTTGCCTCTCTGAGCACAGTGAGCAGGGAGTCCACGTCTGGGTGCCCCCAGGTAACACAGGGTGACCAACCCCAAGTTCCTTGCAAACATTTCAAAAAATGGTAGCTGGCGCTCCTCTCCAGAAAGAACATGGCATGATAACCTGTTCTGAGGTGAGAGTTTGCAGCACACGCTTTTTGCTCAATATAAGTTTCACGGTTTGAAACTATTACACTGCTGGCAGTATGACACAATGCGGCTATCCAAAATGTTTCCCACAGTGAACCCCCAATGTTGGCATGAATGTGGTAACACTGCAAATTATTGGCATATGTGGTAGGGATGTCATACAGTGCAGATGTATTGGGCAAAGGTCCTGGGCTGGATTAAGGACACGGGGGGCCTGATCCAATGTTAATATTTTTTGGTCTTGAGAAAAGGGAGGACAGGTGGTGTGCTCTCCTCCGTTGGCACCTTTTCTTCTTTTGGCAGCCCGGGCAAACCATACCAGACACTGGAAAATGGCGATCCTTCCTACACTGAAAGAGTGGGCTAGAACAGCAACAGATGTATACCTGATGGAACATATCACCACAGCAATCCACAGAGGGGGTGCAACCATATAAATGGAGTGGCAACAGTTCTGTAGTACCTTTGGGTGGGGTGGGAGAGGGCAGAAGACTCAGGTCACGGGGCCTGGCCTGGCCCGGCCCGGGTAAACATTAGACAATGGACATACAACCTGAAGGAGTATAAATTGGGACTTGTGCCCTAGAAACCACTCGGTGTTGATTTACTTGCTGGTGAACCTAAAAATTGGATTCAATGAGAACTGTTCCAGAGTAAAAGGGAGGGGGGTCGGGCTGAAGGGGTAAGTTACTGTATCAGAATTATTGCATTGAGTGGTTGTCCCTCGGATTAACTTATGTAATTGAATGTTTGACTGTGATCCAAAAATCAATAAAATTCAAGTAAAAAAAAAAGCACACCAGAGCGTGTGAGCGCAGCGTGGTGTGCATCGCACTGTGTTTGATGTTTGTTGGGAGGAGGAGTGGAGGAGAGGCCCTCTAACAACCAGAGGCAGGCGTGGTAGTAGAGCACTGAATATACTGAAGATAAGCACTCCACTGGTTTCCTGGTGGCCCCAAAGTAGGACCTTTTCTGTATTCATTGATGTTAGTAGTTATAACATAGCTGCACTGATCTCCCACTTGTTCTTCATCACTTAACATGCTGGTATGCAAAGGGCTAAATCTGGTGACATAAAACTTGAAATCGAGGGGCAAAGGTGGGTGGAAGCCAAAAGGAAGGACAATGGTTAAAAAAAAGTGACCGGGGATAGCCTGGAGCCCACGGCAAAGGATATGCCAGAGAGAATATGTGATAGCTTGGATACTAGGGGAAACATCACCAATTATTGTGAGGTGGAAGTACCCGCCCCAGCTCCTGACCAAATAATAAAGTTGCGTACTACTGAGCATGGACTAATGAACCACTCAGATTCCACGGGCATTGACAACGATAATTCTCTCCTGGAACCTTTCTACTCACTTCAAAGAAGCATGAATGGAAATACATCTGTAAATGAGCCATTGGGTAGCGAAGGAAGTGCGAAGGAAGTTGGTGACAATCCCAGAAGAGATTGTGCACGGGGTGCTGTTGCCCTTATGTCTATCAGCTTCTCCACTCATGTTTGCGGAAGCCTCCATGATTGAAAACAGCAAAGAGGCGTTTGTGGAGGACTCACATAATGAGATACTACAGTTTGAAATAGAAATACTCTTGTGATTGTGTAATATGATTTATTACAACATTACTGCTCAGGGAGAAGTAACTACCTGGATAGAGCAGTGATTGAAAATATTGAAAAGCAAAATTGCCCAGGAGTGCTTTGTGGTGACTTGAGAGGGACTGTGGTACGAAGTCTGGATGGTACGAATTCTGGAATGGGAAGTTACCATAGAACCGACTGAAGTCATTGAAGTCTCGCAGGAGCTTGAGCAAGATAATAACAATTTGAAGTCTAGAAAGAGTAGTGAGCAATGCCTGGCTCTGACTCGTAAAGAAAAGCAAAGACTGAAACATAGAGCTGCGATAAACATAGCGTTGAAGCCTCAAAATAGGATGGACCCAGATGAACAAAAGACAAATTAAATTGAAAGTGAGAGACAAGCCGTGAACACCAAAAAAGGTAGAAAGAGGGCTGCTCAAAAAAAAATAAAAGGGCAGGAGAAACACAGGGCACTGACTAGTTGGCTAATAAAAGTCCTGGTTTGTAATCCCAAGGAATATGAGGGAGGTAGAGAATGGAGTGTCTGGTCAAGGCGGGGTCACGAGTGAAATATTATTTGTAACTGACAGAGGACTGCAAATAAAGGGGCTTGAAGCTGTTTATTAAGTGAAAGTCATTGCAGAAGAACCTCTAGTCATCTTGCCCCCTAGAGCAGAGGGCTTTAAATCACCAGACAGTAAGAAATTTGTATTGAAGCAGCATATTCACTAATGGAGCTAAGAAATGGTTAAATAGGGAAATGGTCTTCATTTTTTTTAAAAGGCATACCACTTTTGCAAATACATTTGGAGCGTGTGAAACTATTGGATGACTTAACACATCATAGGTCAATAGTCAACTGCTATTCTCAGGATATAATGGAATTGATAGGCACACATCTGAATCGAATGGCAGAAGATGGGGTCCGATGCAGAACCTGTTCAGCCTTCAAATTCTAATTATAGAAACAAGGGGAATGTGTCTACTTTGCCAAACTTGGAGCTTCTTGGTGCATGTACATGTCCAAAGGCACGTGTGCAAAAGGAGATTCTGGGAGAATAAAGGGAGGGCAGGATGGTGAGAGCAGACATGACTGTGACAACTATGCCTACTGGGAGGTGGGAGATCAATATAGAGAGTGGGATTCATTATCAAGACTTCTCCCTGCTAAAGTTATGCACATACTGCAAGGAACATGTTCTCATAGTCGAATTGAGGGGAAAGCAGTTAGGTGAAAATAAAAATTTGCTCTTGGTTAATATTTATATTCCTCCAGGGGGTACCAGAACATGCGATATTCTGAATTAAATTGGGATGGTGATAACGGAATGGCATATTGCTTCAGGAAATAACTGGACCCTTATGGGAGGAGATCTAAATGCACTCTGGGAAAATGAACCGGTGGGTTTAAGGTTGAAGAGTGACACCCACACCAAACCGATTAACAAGCAAGGTAGACAATGCCTAAAATGTGCCAGCATATGGGAACTAACCATTCTGAATGGGAACTTGCCCGTTAGGGGTACTTGGAGAGGCAAAGGTGGTGATGCTATCCTCAATTATTTTTTTTATTAACAATGAAGGTTTTTTTAGCAGTACAAGAAATGAATGTACACTTCACTGCACACAGCGATCATGCAATGGTCTCCCTTAAACTCCACAGAGATTATGCCAGCAGCTCACAACAAAAGATTGCAGATGAAAAGGTAAAGGTAAATGCCAGGGGTGATAGAGTGATCTGGTCTGACAGGAATATAAAGTACTTCAACAATCTTTTGGGATCTTATATGAATATGAGCATAACCTAAGAGGGATTGGAAATGGAGTGTGATATACTTGAGTTGCTTACAAAGCTTCTTAAATGGTACACTCCAGTGGGCCAACGGTATACCGTCATGGGTGATAACTTGAGGAAGAGAGCCTATGATCCGGCAATTAGTGCTGCAAAGTAGTGTCTAAGACAGCAAATTAGACAAATAAAAAGATCTGTGCTGGACAGAGATCTGATGATATCCCAGACCACAATTCTGAAAAATGCCTAAAGAAACTGGCTGAAGAGGTGGTACATGAGCAGAGATAGCCTCCTGTGGCAAAGGAAGTTTAGAATGTTTAGTGAGGTATGGGGGGGGGGTCCTGCAAAGATGGTGAGCAATCCCATTAATAAACCAACATGGCGAAAACATTAATTGAGAGTGTTTGGAGTTGATAGCCAGGTGACACTCTCACCACATAAAAGGGTTGGCACACCGTTTAATGTAATCTTTAACAAGGATGAGATAGTCGAGAAGATAAAAAAGCTGAAGAGCTCACAGGCCCCTGGACCAGACGAGATACCAAATCTGGTCCTGAAGCAAAATCCTGCCATGTGGGGTCATTTGCTGATCAAACTATTTGAACGGGTATGTAGACAGAGAGTGTTGCCAGCCAGGTGGAAAAAGGCTAGATTAATTCCTGTTTACAAGAAGCTCCAATGGCCCCACAAATTGTAAACTTTTGTCTATGTTAGACGCAAGGGGCAAACTGTTCAGCAATTTCATCCTGGAGAGGCTAAAGCATTGGATAACAAAAAAACAAATACTTAGCCCATTTCAGATTGTCTTTCATGGCCAGATCAAGTAACTTGCACTATTGCTGCTAAATGTTCTTGTCAAAAAGGCAATGATCTGCTCTGATACCCCTATTCGTAGACTTCAAAGCAGTCTTCGATAGGGTTAACCTTTACCTACTGTCGTGGAAGCTGGAAAATTGGGGGCTGCTGAATGATCTGCTGCGAGTAATAAAGGATTTTCATGCCGATAATTCTGTGCAGGTTAGGTTGGACAGCATGGATGCCAGCACCACTGACATACCCATAAGAAAGGGATTCAAACAGGGGTGTGTGCTGGCGCCCATGCTCTTCAACCTGTATATGATGGATTGTTCAGTGTGTTTGAGGGAGATACATTACTTCCCACCAAGAACTGGTACACAGGTAACTGGATGGGTCTCCCATGTAGATGATCTGGTCATCTTGGACCCGATAATAGTGAGCCTAAACTGCTCGGCAGCTTATATGTATAAATTTGCAGAGCGTAATGAGTTAAAACTGAACTTTGACAAGACAAAGAGTATGATATTTGAAAATAAGAAAAGCAGAAACTGTAATCATTGTTAGAAGCGGGGACACCCATAGAGCGGGAGCTGGAATATATAAATATCTCAGTGTCACCCTTAATGATAAGATGACCGACAGCCATCTGTGTATTGCAAAATGCCATAGAGCACTAGCCTTGACAACTATGACAGAGAGGTTTGCTAATCAAACAGCAGGTTTCAGCCTCGCAGGAGTTATACTATATACAAACAATGTCCCAGCAGTTACCTATGGTATGGAAACTTCACTACAAGCAAAGCATAGCTGGCTTAACATAGTGGAAGGAAACATCTGGAGAGGTATACAGAGACTATCACAGGGCTTTCCAGTACATGCCATAAGGTAGAGAAGAGGTGTATGCTCCAGAAAAGCTAGTGTGCTGATCAGACGTGGTACATTAGGCATTAATATGAGAAAGAACTTGAGTGGCCCTCTGCTTTGTATAATGGGGAAAGCTGTGACTAATATTGTATGCAGGGACCAGAAATGTTTTAGTGGCTTGTGCAGAAATGTGTTTGACACAATTGGATGGTTATCGGATTGGGATCAGAATGATGTTTTGATAAAAGTAGTTCAAAATGTAAGATTGTGGGATTTCTGTGCTTATATACATATCTTTAAAAAGATGAAAACATGCTGTTGTTTGGGTGAATTTTTTAGTTTGTTTAAGTTTGTGAAAACTGATGATGACAAACTGGATCTTGTTTTTGTTTGGATATGTTTGAAAGCTAGCAATTGTTCCAATTGCTCCTTTGACCAAACCTTGTCCTACATCTATGTTGTGTTTTAGTATGACTGTGCTTCCAAGACAGCTTTGTTTGAGGTACATTTGTTTAGGTGATTTAGTCATGCTGTTGATTATTGACGCTTAAGTAGTGTCATGCTGTGCACTTCTAGTTTATCTGTGTAGCTGATAAGAACCATGGGTTGCATCTCTTTTTTCAGCATTGTTTCTTTGAATTTGTTACAGTTTGCAAGGGTTGACATTAAACACTTGCATTTTTCATTTTGGTGAGTTAGTTGTTCCATTACATCAGCAGCAGATGGGTTTTGCCAATACAAACAGTTCTTTGTATCCAGCTTTTAGGACTGCCTGTATTCTTTGATGAATTAAAGCAACCATTATGTTGGATACCATGCTTACTTCATCTACTAGGAGGACTCTCATTTGTTGTAGAATTCTGCTTACTTCAATGACAGCTTCTGCTGACAATGTATAATATTCGACTGTGTCTTGTTGTTCTACTGGGAGGAGGAGTAGTCAGTGTAAAGTTGCACCTCTTTTGTTGTACACAGCTAGACCTGTGGTGGCCGTTGCAACAGCAGAAAGATTATTTGTTTAGTATTTTACACATTTCTGATTGTTTTAATTTAGAAGGTTTTGCCTTATTTTGAATGAGTGGGTATCCAAGTGGTTGTTGGCTTCCTGCAAGATATGGTGAACTCCCTTCAGGAGTGTCTTTATATATTCTTGTTTAATTTTCTTCTTATTGTAAGCATTCTTTATCTAACATTTCTTTGCACCGTTTGCAATTTTCATTTGTTATACTGCTTTAATTTGCCTTGAATATAGTTTCATTTTTTTTTTAATGTATTGTGCATTTATTCTTCATTTATACATCCAAATGGCCTGTCAAATCACACCAAGACATAGAATGGGGGGTAAGGGGTATGAAAAACAATACAGAAAATGCTCCTACTAAGCCTTGAGACATTCGGAGCAGGCAAGTTGTAACGCTCACCTGATTCCCGTAGAGGCGCCGGTCTTGACTGGGCGTATACCGTATCTTCAAAGGTGATGTGTAACACACGGCTGGCTCTTTGGGCTGGACCTCTGTGCACTGTATGTTTGACTCGAAGGGTAAGATGTCTGCAGATAGAAAATATGGGATTAATGAACTGGGTTATTGAATGTCTCTCTCTTCTTCCCTTTCTCTTCTCCTGTAGGACCCCGAAGGTTAACGCTCTCACCTTAGGTAAGTGAATGCCGTACTCTCCATCTGCCTCGGGGCAGGGTGCTGTAACCAGTTTCTTCACTGGATAAGGGGAGCAGGCCACTTGACTTCAGAGGACTGCTGTCCGTCGTTTACTGCACGAACGGTAAGTTTCGAGTAATTCTAATGTCTTTAAAGTCTTTAGTAATGATGTCTCTTGTTTTGCAGGGTTCCGGCGATGGTGGATGACGGGCTGAAGTGAGTTGAAGATGGAGCCCGTGTGATGAATAGAAGCGCCTGTGAGCACGTAAGTAAGCGCTTGTTGCCTGCTTCACGATGCGCTCTAACTGTCTTTTTATTTTGCAGGTACAAGTTCGGAGCGGCTGCAGGGTGCCGGAATACCCACTGGGTTAGATGTGGAAAGGAGTAATGGCACGTGAGTATTAAAGTTCCCCAATGTCTTTAAACGCACCTTGTTTTGTCTTTCAGATGCGGGATGCAGCGCCGAAGGCCTCCGGAGCGTGCGAAGAGTTGGTAAGCTTTTGTCTTTCAGATGCCGGAATGCAGTGTGAAGACCTCCGGAGCACACGAAGAGTAGGTAAGCCTTTGTCTTTCAGAATGCAGTGCGAGGCGTTGGTGACAGCCGATGGCCCAGGTAAGTGAAGAGCTGTCACTGAAGACCGTAATGCTAACCTGTTCTTTCTTGTCTTTATAGGTGTTGCTGAAGACTGGATTCAGGATGGTAAGCCTTTTTCCTTAGGCCCAGGATCAGATGCAGAAGACACGATGAGCGTTCTGCTGCAGAGGATGCAGAATAACGCAAAGCAAGATTCATCCATCAGGTGTGGTTTAAATAGCCTCCTGTAGTGCTTAGGTGTCTCCTTCCACAGCCACGCCTAGGTAAGAAAAGGGTTCCTGCTTTCCAGAAGAGTTCCAGTGTTCTGAACCTATGGAGTGGCTCCTGCCCCACCCAACAGGAAGTAGTTCCAAACAGAAGAGGATCAGAGGCTCAACTGGCAGGCAAGTAAGCAGCATGGTCTGCTGCAGGTAAGTCCACCCAAGCATTATGAGCCCGGCGCTTCCAGCGCTGGGACTGGGCATATTTATGAGCCTGGTGCCACTGGCGCCAGGACTGGGTCCAAAAGGTCCCAATTGGGACTGGTTGGCACTCGGAACCTGGGTTATGAATCTGCTTCCAAGGGAGTTGGGAAAACCCTGACCTTTTGGAAGCAGAGATCATGACAGTACCCCCCCTCAAGGCCCCTCCCAAACCGGGCTTCTCCGGGGGTTTTGGCTTGTCAGGAAATGTTCGGTGAAATCTTTTGATTAGGCGAGGAGCGTGGACATATTCAGCAGGTTCCCAGGATCTCTCTTGGGGGCCGTAGCCTTTCCAGTCAATTAGGTAAAATAGTTTAGATTTGGAGATCTTGGAGTCCAGAATGCTTTTGACTTCAAACTCGAGTTCCCCATCAACTAGGATAGGTTTTGGAGATTTAGTTAGTCGGGTTTGAGGTTGCACGGGTTTTAATAGAGAGACGTGGAAGACCGGATGTATCTTCATGTGCAGGGGCAAGTCCAACTTGACCACTACTGGGTTTACTATGGTAGTGATGGAATAGGGACCAAGGTATCTTGGGTTGAATGTGCGTGGCCCTTTTAGAGGTAGATATTTGGTGGATAACCAGACTTGATCCCCTACTCGATATTGAGGGGCTTCCTTCCGATGTTGATCTGCTCCTTTCTTGTATTGTTCTTTAGCCCTTTGAAGGTGAGAAACAGCTTCCTTAAAGGCTTGGGTGATTGTAGAATGCAGGTAGTCTACTGCTGGTGTTTCAAGATCTTGGAGGGGATCCAACTCCGAGGTTCGAGGGTGACTGCCGTACAAAAGAAAAAACGGGGTTTTCCCAGTTCCCGAATGGACAGAGTTATTGTAGGCATATTCGGCTATCCAAAGGATGTCTTTCCAAGTTTTTTCAGTTTGTTGCAGCATGCAGCGTAAATACTGTTCCAGAGTTTGATTGGTCCTCTCGGTTTGTCCGTCGGTCTGAGGGTGGTGACTGGTCGATAGTCTCACATCAATTTGAGCCGACCGACAGCAACTTCGCCAAAAATGAGAAATAAATTGACTACCTCGATCCGAAATTAGAACCGAAGGAAAACCGTGCAGTCGGACGATGTTTTCGAGAAATTCTCGGGCCAGAGTTGCTTTTGTTGGCAAGCCTTTGAGCGGAATGAAATGTGCCATCTTGGAGAATAAGTCCACGATTACTAGAATCGTATTGTATCCGGAGCATGGAGGTAGATCGGTGATGAAGTCCATAGAAAGCGTATGCCAAGGGCGAGGTGGGATGTCAATAGGGCGTAAGAGGCCTGCTGGTCTTTCCTTTTGACTCTTGTTTTGGGCGCATACTCCACAGGACATTATAAAGTCTCTGATATCTTTTTTCCAAGACGGCCACCAGAAGTAGCGCTTGATCTTTTCTGAGGTCTTGGCTATACCGGGATGTCCTTCCATTAAAGAATCTTGATAACAAGAGATTACTTCTTTCTGTAAATCTGTGCTGGGTATGTATAATCGTTCTTGGAAATACAATAAGTCGTCCTTTACTGCAAAGTCCTTTCCTTGCAGATGCCAATTCTGTATGTCTGCTGGAGTTACAAGTTGCCTGGCTTTATCCTTAACTTCCTCTATGGATTGTGTGGCGATTACACCCAGAATTCTTTGTTCAGGAATGATTGGTACAGGTTTAGGGTTGATCAAGTGTTCTTCCACTCCCATCCGAGAAAGGGCATCAGCTTTACCGTTTTTTGTACCAGGTCGATAGGTAATTATGAAGTCAAACTCGGCAAAGAATAATGCCCAACGGAGTTGTCTAGAGGATTGGGCTTTTGCGGTTTTCAAATATTGCAGGTTTCGGTGATCCGTAATCACAGTAACGGTGTGTCGGGCCCCCAGCAGATAATGCCGCCAAGCCTTAAAGGCAGACTTGATAGCCAGAAGTTCCTTGTCAGTAATCGTGTAATTGATTTCAGGAGGTGAGAATTTGCGGGACCAAAATGCCACGGGATGCAACTGATTGGTTACCGGGTCCTTTTGTGATAGAACTGCCCCCATGGCAAGGCTTGAAGCATCAGTTTCCACGATGTAGGGGAGTTCGGGGCGAGGGTGTTTTAAGATTGGTGCAGAGATAAATTTAGTCTTCAAATCCTGGAAAGCTTGTTCCGCCTCGGCAGACCATTCAAAACGTTTGTTTTTCTTTAACAAGGCAGTGATGGGCTGGACTATTCGAGAGAATTCGGGGATAAACCTGCGGTAAAAGTTAGCGAAGCCTAACATGCTTTGCACACCTTTTACGGAGGATGGTGATGGCCATTTGAGAACTGCATCGACCTTCTTTGAATCCATACGCACTCCGCCAGGTGATAATATGAATCCCAAGAATTCAACTTCAGTCACGTTGAAAACACATTTTTCCAACTTAGCGAAAAGTTTGTGTTGATGCAATCTTTCGAGGACCATTTTCACGTGTTTCCGATGTTCAGATTCCGATGAAGAATAAACGAGGATGTCGTCAATGTAAACAACAACACACACATCTATGAGCTCTCTGAGGACATCGTTCATAAAATATTGAAAGGCGGCCGGGGCATTGCAAAGTCCGAAGGGCATGACCTGATATTCAAATAGCCCATACTTGGTGCGGAAGGCCGTCTTCCATTCATCGCCCTCTTTTACTCGTACCAAGTGGTAAGCTACTCTAAGATCCAGCTTTGTATATATGCATGCTTTTCTGACTTGGTCCAGGAGTTCAGGGATCAAAGGTAACGGATATCTATTCTTAACGGTGATCTGGTTCAGGGAGCGATAATCTATACAAGTTCTAAGGTCTCCTTCCTTTTTTGGAACGAAGAACAAAGCTGAAGAAGCAGGGGACTTGGAAGGACGAATAAACCCATTTGCCAGGTATTGATCCAGGTATTGTCGAAGGTGAAGGTTCTCAGGCTCGGTGAGGGCATAAATTCTACTACAAGGAGGTGTAGATCCAGGTATCAGGTCTATCTGGCAGTCATAAGACCTATGAGGAGGTAGAGAGTTAGCCTGATCCTTCCGGAAAACATCTTGGTATTCTAGGTATTCGGGAGGTAACTGGGGAGTCTCTGAAGAAATTGCTGCCAGTGCAACACCAGGTGGAGGGTGACAAGTAGAGACACATTCTGGAAACTGGACCGTTCTTGCTCGCCAATCGATCAGAGGATTGTGTTTCTCTAACCAAGGTATTCCTAGAATAATCTGAAACTGAGGGGCCTTGATCACATCGAACACGATCTTCTCATGGTGTCCATCTTGACTTATTAGCGTCACTTCTTGAGTGGTATGCGTTACTGGCCCGGAGGCTATCTCCGTACCATCCACCGTAGTAATGACGTCCTTTACAGCCTTGGGACAAAGAGTTAGATTCATCCTCAAAACCATTTCATGATCCACATAATTGCCAATGGCACCGCTGTCGACGTAAGCTTCAATTGCATGTAATCGATCCGGATTATCAGGGCTAATGAGGACCATAGGTATCACGAAATGCGAGGTCACGGAACTGGTTTTCACGCTCGGCAAGAGGACCTCTATTCTTGTCGGGCGAGGTCGTTTCCCTGCTCAGAGTTTGTAACTTTGGTAACTGCAGCTCCTACTGCCTTCTTAGCAGGTTTCACCGGACAGTCTTGAAGAAAGTGCCCTGAGTTTCCGCAATAGAGGCATAATTGCAACTGTTTTCTCCTTTCCCGCTCCTTTTGTGTTAGAGGACCTTTCAGACCCCCTATTTGCATGGGTTCCCCGGAGTCTACTCCTTTGGAAGGAGTTGGCGGTTTGGAAAATACTCGAGCATCAAACTTGGAACGATCGGCCTTCCTGTTCTGCAGTCTGTGATCTATTTGAACGACTAAGTCTATATAGTCCGAACAATCTTGTGGGGGATTCACTACTTGGGCTAACACATCTTTGAGCTCTCCACGTAGACCTCTATAAAACAGCGTAATCCTTTTGTCCTCAGGCCATTGAGTTTCCACTATCAGTCTGTTGAAAGACGCAATATAAGCCAAAAGGTCTTGATTACCTTGTCGCAATGAAAGAAGCTCATTGTCCAAGGCCTGCCCCTGTGAATGTCTTGCGAACAGTTTTTCCATACTGAGCTGAAAAGCTTGAAAATCATGGAGAACCGGATCATCTTGATTTACTAGAGGGATCGACCAGTCTGCCGCATTGCCACTAAGGTATGAAAGCACGAAAGCTACTTTAGCTTGATACGTTGGAAAGGCTGCTGGCCGGCATAAGAAATGCAACCGGCATTGATTGATAAATACTGCAAACCTCTTTGGGTCACCAGAAAATCGTTCGGGCGGAGCCAGAAGTACATTCCCAGGTAGGTTGATCTGCACTGGATTCATAGAGGATGTAGAAGGAAGATTTCCCCCAGATGCGGGTAACGGGGTCTGTCCGGCTTGTGACTGTAGCAATTGTCTAGCGAGATCATCTGTTCGCTCCTTGGAAATAATCAGTTCCCTTCTTAGAGCGTTCGTTTCCTGACGGGCTGCATGCACTTCTGCCCTTAGTTCCCCAAGTAACTGGGCTAGTCGGTCGGTATCCGAGGTTTCCATAGCGCCTGGACGGGAGTTTTGTGGTAGGCTTTGCGTTCTGTAACGCTCACCTGATTCCCATAGAGGCGCCGGTCTTGACTGGGCGTATACCGTATCTTCAAAGGTGATGTGTAACACACGGCTGGCTCTTTGGGCTGGACCTCTGTGCACTGTATGTTTGACTCGAAGGGTAAGATGTCTGCAGATAGAAAATATGGGATTAATGAACTGGGTTATTGAATGTCTCTCTCTTCTTCCCTTTCTCTTCTCCTGTAGGACCCCGAAGGTTAACGCTCTCACCTTAGGTAAGTGAACGCCGTACTCTCCATCTGCCTCGGGGCAGGGTGCTGTAACCAGTTTCTTCACTGGATAAGGGGAGCAGGCCTCTTGACTTCAGAGGACTGCTGTCCGTCGTTTACTGCACGAACGGTAAGTTTCGAGCAATTCTAATGTCTTTAAAGTCTTTAGTAATGATGACTCTTGTTTTGCAGGGTTCCGGCGATGGTGGATGACGGGCTGAAGTGAGTTGAAGATGGAGCCCGTGTGATGAATAGAAGCGCCTGGAAGCACGTAAGTAAGCACTTGTTGCCTGCTTCACGATGCGCTCTAACTGTCTTTTTATTTTGCAGGTACAAGTTCGGAGCGGCTGCAGGGTGCCGGAATACCCACTGGGTTAGATGTGGAAAGGAGTAATGGCACGTGAGTATTAAAGTTCCCCAATGTCTTTAAACGCACCTTGTTTTGTCTTTCAGATGCGGGATGCAGCGCCGAGGGCCTCCGGAGCGTGCGAAGAGTTGGTAAGCTTTTGTCTTTCAGATGCCGGAATGCAGTGTGAAGACCTCCGGAGCGCACGAAGAGTAGGTAAGCCTTTGTCTTTCAGAATGCAGCGCGAGGCGTTGGTGACAGCCGATGGCCCAGGTAACTGAAGAGCTGTCACTGAAGACCGTAATGCTAACCTGTTCTTTCTTGTCTTTATAGGTGTTGCTGAAGACTGGATTCAGGATGGTAAGCCTTTTTCCTTAGGCCCAGGATCAGATGCAGAAGACACGATGAGCGTTCTGCTGCAGAGGATGCAGAATAACGCAAAGCAAGATTCATCCATCGGGTGTGGTTTAAATAGCCTCCTGTAGTGCTTAGGTGTCTCCTTCCACAGCCACGCCTAGGTAAGAAAAGAGTTCCTGCTTTCCAGAAGAGTTCCAGTGTTCTGAACCTATGGAGTGGCTCCTAACCCACCCAACAGGAAAAGTAGTTCCAAACAGAAGAGGATCAGAGGCTCAACTGGCAGGCAAGTAAGCAGCATGGTCTGCTGCAGGTAAGTCCACCCAAGCATTATGAGCCCGGCGCTTCCAGCGCTGGGACTGGGCATATTTATGAGCCTGGTGCCACTGGCGCCAGGACTGGGTCCAAAAGGTCCCAATTGGGACTGGTTGGCACTCGGAACCTGGGTTATGAATCTGCTTCCAAGGGAGTTGGGAAAACCCTGACCTTTTGGAAGCAGAGATCATGACACAAATGTTGTAACATGAAAGCATCAAGATAAAATGCAGGGGAACAGGGATGAGGAGAACAAGACAATAACATTCCTACGAGTCGATAGGACATTCGGAATGGGCAAGTGCCAAACAGAAAGCAAGCAATTGCGGGAGGGCGGAAGTGCAGGTACAAGTATGTAAATTGCATTATGGAGAACCGGACATGCAATTTTGAAAAAAGCAGGTAAAAATGACTGCAGACTGGGAAAGCCTTGCCTCATGGAAAGAGGGGCTACATCAGGCATGCATACATGCATTTGTGACAAAAGCAGGTATAAATGACTGCAGACTGGGAAAACCTTGCCTCATGGAATGAAGGGCTACATCAGGCAAGCAGAAGACAGTGGAAAAAGACGATGAGTTTTACAAAAACTAAAGCAGAGGGCGCATAGAGATGAGTGAGGAATAAAGAATGGCACATAACAGTGAGGCAGCACAAGGCTGAGTAATAGTCAGAGTCTGAGAATGGAGGAAGTAGGAGTTCTTAGAAACCAGAGGGTCTCTCACCCGCTAGTCCTCTGGGACATGTCACCCAGGTGGCCATGACACAGCCATCACTTTTGGATCCAGTTCCCTGGGGTGGAGCAGTGTGGGAGGATCCCCTCAGTGAGGGATCTTCAGGGGGTGGGGGAGAGATAGCCAATGGTGATATGCAGTATTCCCCCCTTTTTTGTTCATCTATCCAATTCTATTTTTAGCATTTTCCAAAGTCCCAACCACCCCACCCCCGCCCCCTTGTTACACGAACACTGGTCTGAGGAAGAAAGTGACTAAGAGTAACCAGACTAACTCTCACACATCGTACTGGACCTCACCCATTAATCGGGTCAGTCAAAGTCAGGCACTTTACCCTAATTTTATACATCTGATATCAATTAGCTCTCCTCACATGAATAAAAGATAACAACTAAAGACACACTCTGAGCAAGGTGGAACATGAGATTGAGCAGATCTTCCAGGTTGAAGGCTCACCTACTGGAGTGCAGCCTACGGCCCAAGGGGTGAGAGCAGTGGGCTGAAAACCCCAAGACTTCCCTACTGGAAGTCGTTGCCTCCGACAAACCACAGCGATCCGTGGAGAATGCCAGATCTCACAGGTGAAGATTGCATTGTGTTTCAAAAATTCTAGTGACCCTCCCAGGTGAATGGCAAAGTTGGGGAGGCGAGGTCAAGCCTGCGGTACTAACCTTGACTCGAAAATCAGAATACACAAAACAAGAAACAAGTGCACACAGCTGGTGAGTTGTCAAGCGACCTGAGAGATCGGTGTTTGTTAAAGTGAATTAAGTAGCAACATCATATGACAAGTAAAGGCTGCACACGTGCGGTAAGACACGAAGAAATGCAGACCCATGAATTAAAATACAGCTGCAAGAACAGCAATACTATGTAACAGAGTGGCCCATTCGAAAGTCTCCATGAAAGGTGCATTGTTTGAAGCTAAGTGTGAACAAACAGCAAGAGTGAAAGTAAATAGTGAACGTCGAGTCAAAGTGGTCCTGCAGTAGATTGTAAAGAAAGACACATACATTTAAAAGACTTCGACATTTTGAAAGTAGTCTGAGTCCGATTGAGGTAGACACGAAATATATCAAGCTTGGCGAAGGAAGCCCCTAGCAACTTTATGTGAACTGTATCACGATAAGCTTGGGGAAGGGACCCCCCCCCTTGCAACTCTGCATGAATTGTATCGTGAGAGGTCTTAGCCCGGGCCAGGGGGGCCTACGAGAACTGTGTGATGAAATGTCTGAGCCTAGTAGAGGGGGACCTTTTTGAACATTTTGGTTAAAACATTATTTTGAGAAAGGAACTTTAAACGTGGAAGGCCAGGCAGGCCTTGATCCACGGTTTTGAACTGTGTACTGTGTTGGAAGTTGAGCAGAGTGTGTCATCCTGCGTACAAGATTCACCTTACCTCATGATGCCTAACGTGGGGAGGAGAGCTGGTTTAGCCACGTTATCATTTGAAAAACTGACTTTTCTTTTTGCATACATTTTTTCCTTTTTAAACTTTTTGGTACAAGAGATAGTGCAGGCATCCTTTTTAATTTTTAGTATATGCCATTTCGATTTGACAAACTCCACTAGGACTGTTTGTTTATCGTTTGGTGGTTGTGACTACTCCCATCTTAGTTATAGGGCATAAAAGGAGTTTCTCTAACCGCAACATTTTCAATAAAGGTTTTTACAAATTGTATCCATTGTGTTAGAGTCAATACTTGTGATACCATGCCTTCCTTATATATGCTGTTACAGTGGGATCTGATTCAAGTGATACAAATTGAGAACCCATGCTGGTAATTGTCCTCCCACCAGAAGGAGAGAATAGGATTATTGAAGTCCTTGATTCTGATCGAATATCCACTATTAAAGAGATCATATTTTCCTAACTTCAAATTCCAGTTAATGTCACGGTTTTATAACACAGCACACTCCAGTCAGGGATTCCTTCACCTGACAATGAACGTGGCGCACAATAAGAAAGCTTTTTATTATTAAAAAACCACAGATTTGTTTTCAGTAGGCCTCAAACCCATCTCAAACCCACCTTTACAAACACCATGTGTCGCAATGGACTAGGAACCAGGCCGGTGTGTATCAATAAGATATTTATTAATTTATTATTTAATGGAGAAAGGAAAAAAATCAAAATACAATTTTACAACAGCCACCGGTGTTGTGGCACACAATGCAATGTTTCCTACAGAACAATTAGTTCAGAATCCTAACACAATTCACATAAAACGTTAATGGCAAACAGGAAAAATGGTTTAACCATGTGATTGCACTAGGGTTAAGCACTCCCCCTTCAACACTCACCCCCAAACATCAGCTAACTTAATTCCCTTTCGATGGAAGATAGTGGTAGGGAGTAAGGATACAGAGAGATAAATCAGCTTTGGAATACAGCCCCCCACCCCAAGATGGGAAGTCAGAAAAGAAAATGAAAACCCGATTTAGGAGCAAAATGGCAGAATCAGATTTGCTTGTTACTCGCACATCAGCTCATGACCACGGTGGGACAGCTAGGAAGGAAATGTGTGTTCCTACACTTACGGAGATAAGGAAGCCTATAGACTACTACTTAGCACACCAGGGCAACATGGAAACAAAGTAGGAAAATCCATTTTTGGGAACAAAGCAATGCAAGAGAAAAACACACACGGCAATGGAATTTTGTTTTTACACAGGATTTGTGAGGACAGGCAGCTAAAGAAAAGGATTAGCTGTCAAAATCCAAAATCGGTTTCAAAGGATACAAAGGACACAGTGGATTGCTCTCAATGGGACTACAGTTCAGGTTTTCAATTGGATAGATGTATGTTAAGAGTACATGGGGTAATGCACACAAAAGCATGGGCAAATTGACAAGGAGACTACTTATTAGAGACTATATTTTAAAGACTATAGGTATTAAAGAAAGACACTAAGTTCAAGGGGGTTAATTTCAAAATTGAACCAGCTTTCACCATGAATTTCCTTATAGGGGAATTGGTTGATTTACTTCCAAATAATGTTAAGGATTTAGGCAGACAACTGAAAGATGTATCAAAAGAATGCACTAACATACTCAGGCTAATACAGATTATTCTATGGGAAGGCGAATGAATTATACTGGCAGTTTGGACTTTCAATGGGATTTTCAATAGGATTTCCTATGGGATTTTCTATGAGATTGAGTTTACAAAAGAGAGGGTTATGCAATTTGGGACTGGGGCTGTTTGCTACTTACAAAGTAAGCCTTGACCTAGGATTCTGGAAAGTCAGCAGGCAAGGGGTCTGGTCTCCACACTCTCCTGGATGGGATTCTGGACAGCCAGGCTGGATATCAGGGCTCTCTGGCCGGCTAGGCAAGGGGTCTGGTCTCTGAACTCTCTTGGATGGGATTCTGGAGAGCCAGGCTGGATCTTGGGACTCTCTGGACAGTTAGACAAGGGGTCAGGTCTCTGCACTCTCTTGGATGGGATCAGCTGCCTCCAACCCTTTCTCCTGCCTCCCTGGATTCTTGTGTGTGTGTCTGATCTAAATTCATAACGGTTACAATTCTGCAAATAATTCAACATGTTCAGAATGTACATCTCCATCTTTCCACCGACTGTCAAGTTTTTCCCATTTTAAAATCAGCCTGAAACGAGTCTTGACTGGCCATTTCAGTTCACAGAGTCCTATGAACAATCATTTAGTCTCTGAAAATCCGCTTGGAAATCACCTTGAACAACATCATAAAACCACATTATTTCTTGTTTTTGGTGCTGGGGAAAAATGCCTACAATGCATAACTACTTTAATGTCAATTTTGAGGCACTGAAACAGATGTAAGGGCGGTGCTTCACCCTACCAGCCAAATGTCTCCCCCAGCTCGGCTTGCAACAAAGGATTTTTATTGAACCCTTTGAAGTTTGTCAGTTTGTCCTGGGAAGTGGATGCAAAAGGAACTCACACTTCTTGGTCCAGCAATGGCCACACTTGCTCTCTTTGTTTTTTCTGCCAGGGTTGCCTTCCAGTCTGGTAGAACAGAGGATCATCATGCCCTCCGCCACATCACATGTCATTGTGGAATGATTCACTGATTAATGTGACTCCCAGTGAGAGATCAGGCTTTCAATTGAGCCCAACACTGGTTTTACTGGTCTGCTCGGCCTCCAGGTGATTGAAGCCTGGTGGGGAAGAACAAATGTACAAATGTAGCCAAACCCCCATCCACACTGACATTTCTTGTGCAAACAAAATCCCCTGTGTTACGTTGGCTTTTAAACATTGTTTTTATTTATGTTCTTTCACACGTGTTGCAGGCCGTATTTCATTTACTGTTTAAATGTGGTTCTGTAGCACATAGGATTAATTTGATTTGTCTGCATTGACTGTTGATCCATGGATAGGTAGGGGTAAGCCTCCTGCAAAGGGCTTTTTGATTTGTCACATGATGAAAAATAAACGGAAGCCATTTTTCATTCATTTGCAGTGTTTCAAAGTGCTGCCATCCACATGAAATGGATAACAAAGCTGTGTTAGTTGCAATGTGAAATCCTTGCCCCTCATGTGAATGAACAGTAAAACAAGGCTGTTTATGGAATGTATTGCCTAACTATTTGGCATTCGGATGGAATAAACTAAACACAGGGCTGTTTTGAATGCAGTCATGACTTCTTATTATTCAGATGAAAGAAAAAGTACACGCGGATGAAAGGAAAGCAATTGCAAAGCCATTCTTGGTGAAAGGTTCAACTTCTGATCATTCAAAATGGAATAAAATCAACCGCAGATACATTCTTTGGGTTGCAGTGTTCAATTCTAGCCACATATGTGTCAGGGAAGCAGAGCACAGGCATTTTTCGTGGCACATTTTTAAATGCGGTTTTTATGTGAAGGGGATTTCTGTTAGGGCCTGTAAATGCACCCCACATTAACCAACAGGATTTTTTTTCACAACACAGGTGCTATTAGATACCCTTCCGATAGCCCATCATCAAATACAACAGTGGGACCAAATAGTCTTAAAAGTCAGACCCTCCTATATATTTATCAGATCTAGCGCCTTAAACCCAACTTTTCCAGAACTGGTTGTTTTTGGTCTTAAACTGCCTCCTTCAAAGGCAAGTTTGTAAGGGACGAATGACTTCGAAACCTTCTCTGAGGAAGTTGAGACGCTTTTCATTTTGGAGTCTGAAAGTCAGACAGAGAGAACCCTTACCCATTATGATTGATTTTGAAACAGTGGTAGCTAGACTGGCGGCCCATCAAATTCAGGCTGAGGACAGCCTTCAGGAAATTTTGACAAGATTTATCCAATTACAAGTAAGACCCATATTACCTCAAGGGATACTACAACCCTACTAGGAAGGTGAAGACTTAGGGAATTTATTGGAGGATTTCAAATGATTGGCTGAACACCTGGGATGGAGAGAAAACCTAAAAAAATGCTACTTGGGACCTCTGCTAAAAGTTGAGTTACAAACCACTTATCAGTTGTTTAATCTAACCTTGGGAGCTACCTTCATATCGATCAAGGAAGGGGTCCTTAAAAGAGTAGGTCAGACCAGTAATTTCTATAGACAAAAACTAAGGTCCATCTGAATAAACCCTGTGAGACCCCCCTGGAAGTAGGAGAACCAATTAAAAACAGTCTTGCCCTATGGGTAAGCAATAAAACACTGGCAGAGTTAGTAGAAAAGCTCATCTTGGAACAGTTTATCAACTCATTACCTTCTTTTCTAATAACAATAAAATCAACCCACTCTTAACCTGGCTATTGAAAGTGCCCAGAACCATTCAGATGCAGTAAAACATTTTCATTCCTTCCATGAAAATGAAGATTGAAAGGATCAAAAGCCACCCTACCGCTATCAAAACCTGACGTTAGAACGATAAGGACTCACTAAAATCTGAGAGTGGACCCCAAGCGAAAAAAGGTAGAACCAAAAAAACCTGACACTAATATTAAAGAAGAATTGAGGATAGAGGAAACCAGAGGGATTAAGCCAAAACCACCAAACTGTTTCTCATGCAAAGAAAAAGGTCATTTAGCTCATATTGTCCCAAAAATCAAAAGGAGGAACCTATGGAAATAGGTTGCTTTAGAGGTGAGGAAAGGGCCGAACAAGTGGAGGATCGATAAACCTTTAGCATATGTTTATGCCGATCCTCAGAGAATTTTACATATGAAAAAGCTCTGGTGAATGGGAGAATAGTAAAAGCCTTAGTTTATTTTGGCAGTAAGCAAACATCAATTAGAGCCAATATGGTGTCTTCAGCAGATCTATAACATGCAATCATGGGTAGAGTCACCTGTGTACACAGAGATAACAAAATCTATCCCTGAGTGTCGGTGCACATTAACATCAGGGGAAAGTCCCGGCTAATATCATCAGCCATTATCTCTGGACTTCCGGAAAAGGTTATTGTAGTAAGAGACTTTCCAGAATTCTATGCCCTTCTTCAAGAGACTCCTACCTCAGCCAGAGAATATATGCCACAAGGTCAATGGCAGCCTGATTTCTATTCTCAGACTTCCCCGGTGTGGGAGTGGATGGAAACAGGAGCCTCATAGAGACATTAGTTATATCAAATCTCCTCAATCCCAATTCATGGGCTACTCCTAAATAACTAAGGTTGACATCCAGACCCTACCAGAATAGCCAGAAAGAAATTATGTGGATATGAGAGAGTCCATGGATAGAGTTTCCACTTGTCCACTCCAGAGTCCTCAGACTAGAGATCTTCGGAAAGGAACAAACCTATCCCCTCGCATAGTGGAAGGTTATGTGAGAAACTAAAGGGTATCTCACCCGCTAGTCCTCGGGGACTAGGCATCCAAGTGGCCAGGATACAGTCATTGTTTTTTTGCATCCAGCTCCTGGGGGTGGACCAGTGCGGGAGGATCACCTGGGTGAGGGTTCTTCAGGGAGCGGGGGTGAGATAGCTGTTAGTGAGACGCGGTATTCCCCCCTTTTTTGTTCATCTACCACATCCTATTTTTCAGGATTATCCAAAGTTCCAACCCGCCACCCCTTTTGACACAACCACTAGGCAGAGGAAGAGGGTGAATGAAAGTAACCAGACTAATTCTCTTACATCGAACTGGACCTGTCCTGTTAATCGGGTCAGGCAAAGTCAGGCACATTACCCTAAGTGCATACACCTGATACCAATAACCTCTCCTCACACGAATAAAAGGCAAAGCCTAAAGACACACTCTGAGTAAGGCAGAACACAGGGTTGAGTAGAAATCATGGGACAAAGCAACGAACCAAGGGACGAGAGCTGCAGGCCGGAAACCCCAAAGCTACCCTCCTGGAGGTCTTTGCCTCCTACAGACAGCGAAAGACACGCTGAGAAGGCCAGACCCCACAAGTGAAGGTTGCATTGTGTTTCAAGGACACCCGTGACCCTCCAGGTGAATGGCAAAGTTGGGGAGACGAGGTCAAGCCTGTGGTACTAACCTTGACTCAGAAATCGGAAAATACAAAACCAGAAAGAAGCGCACACAGTGAGTTGGCAAGTGACCTGAGCAACCGGTGTGTGTTAAAGTGAATGAAGTGGCAACATCATATCACAAGTGAAGGCTGCATGAGTGTGGACGAGATGCAATGAAAGGCAGACCTGTGAATTAACTTTGAAGTAAATTGCAGCTGCAAGATCAGTGATACTAAGGGCCTCATCACGAGTTTGGCTTGAGCCCATGAATGCAGTGGTAATGGCATTACCGCCGCATTTAAGGACTGGCTGGAGGTAAAAATGTCAATTTAGGGCCATTTTCAGCCGTTTACAGTGCTATTACCGCTGGCACAATTGCTGCCGGCCATAATAGCACTTCCCAACTCCATGGACGCAATGGGAATGGGTATTTACCACCTCCCACAATTTGTGATCCAGTGCAAATTTAACTGGACTGAGTTGCGGTAGCAGTATTAGCGATGGGCGTTATCCCGGAGGTATTACCGCTGGGATACCGCCCAACTCTTGATGAGGCCCTAAGTAACAGAGTGGTCCGGTAAAAGAAAGTAGCCCATTCGAAAGTCTCTGTGAAAGGTGCATTTTTTTAAGCTTAAGGGCAAACAAACAGCATAAGCTTAAGTAAATAGTGAACGCTGAATCGAAGTGGTCCTGCAGTGGTTTGTAAAAAAAAACACACACATTTGAACGACTTCAACATTCCAAAGTGGTCTGAGCCCGATTGAAGGAGACCCGAAGTATATTAAGTATGTTAAGAATGGGGAAGGGAGCCCCTGTTGCAACATTTTGTGAACTGTATCATGATAAGCTTTGGGGAAGGGAGCCCCCTTGCAACTTTGTGTGAACTGTATTGTGAGCCCAGCAGTGGGGGACCATTGTGAATGCTGTGAATGTTTTGGTTAAAACATTATTTTGAAAGTCAGAGAAAGGAGCTTTAAACGTGAAAGGCCAAGCAGGACTCGATCCACAGTTTTGAACTGTGCACTGTGTTGGAAGCTGAGCCAGAGTGTGTCATCCTGCCTATAAGGATTGCCTTACCTCATGAGGCCTGATGTGGGGAGGAGAGCTGGATCAGCCACATTATCATTTGAAATACTTACTATTTCTGTTCATACATTTTCTCTTTTTTACACTTGTATTGTATTGTATTAAATGGCAATTTATAGAGCACAGCAAAGCCCCGAAGGCATCAAGGTGCTAGTGGCAGCGGACCACCAGAGAGGGAGAAGTAAAATGTCAGACTCAGAACCAACACTTTTTTAGCTGCCTACGAAAGCGGATAGTTCCTGAATACTCCTGACATGCAGCGGGAGCGCATTCCAATACGTCAGAGCCATCACCGAAAAGGATATACCTCCCATCCGGGAACGCTGGAAGATGGGAACAGTCAGCAGAAGCTGGCCGGATGAGCAAAGGTCTCTCTTAGTTTGGAGAGACAGCCTCGATTTAAGGAACATGGCGCCTGTAGCATGGATGGGCCGGTGGACCATACAGAGGATTTTGAACTCCACCCGAGAATTCACAGGGAGCCAGTGGAGGCGCCGCAGTAGGTCCCGAGAGTAAGCTAATCTAGGGGCACCTAGAGCCAGTCTAGCTGCTGCATTGTCAAGAATTTGAAGTCGCTGGAGCAAGGCCGCCGGTTGGCCCAGATAGATACCATTACAGTAATCAATGGCACCCATAATGGTGGCCGTGACAATTTTACTCCTTGCATTCCAGGGGAGACATGGGAGCACTTATTTCAAGACCCTGAGTTTTTCAAAGCCACTATGGCAAACCGTAGAGATCTGTGCCTCTATGGAGCCTGGACGACATAATCTTAATGCTAAGACCTTTCACTACACTAGTAGATTGGTGACAAAGGCCCAAACAAGTGTGGCAGTAATCAGGGGTCCAGCCGATGGTTGACTGACTGATGACAAGTATCTCTGACTTATCACCGTTCAACGTTAGCCAGTTTTCAGACATCCACTGGCAGACCGCAGATAGAGAGTCTCTCAAAAGAGACGAGGGGCTATCTGTCGGGGCATTAAGACGAAAAAAGATTTGGGTATCATCTGCATACATAAAGAAATGCACCCCAAAGCTGGCAATGAGACGAGCCAAGGCAGCTATATATAAATTAAAAATCAAACGGGAGAGTGCCGATCCCTGAGGGACTCCACAGTCAATCATCATAAGAAGTGAAATAAAAGGAGGGACAGACACAACCTGGGTACGCCCAGATAGAAAAGCGGAAAACCATTTCAAAGGCGTTCCTAAAATGCCAGCGTCTGAAATACACTGCAGTAGTCTTGAATGGTCAACGGTATTGAAGGCCGCTGAGAGATCGAATGAGATGACACCATCTCTCTGGGGTCTAATGCCAATGCAATGTTGTCATGGAGAGCAACCATCACTGACTCTGTGCCCATCCCAGGGCGGAAACCCGCTTGGAAGGGGTAAAGAATGTCATTAATCTCAAATTAGGTAGAAAGCTGAGGAATGTCAATTGAATCCAACAATTTGGACAAAGCCGGAAGGAGCAATATTGGACAGTAGTTTTCCGCTACATCAGGATCTAAGTGGGGCTTCTTAAGCAGAGGGGAGATAACTGCATGTTTAAGTGAAGAGGCAATATAACCAGTACTACATGAGTATTGATGCGCCTCAGTGAGTAAAGGGACCAGATTCATGGCGGGATCATGCAGGATATGCAGGGGAATAGGATCCATAGGTGAAGCAGATTTAAGTTTGAGAAGCACCTCTGTGACCAAGCTTCCAGAGATGGTAGCAAAAGTGTACATGCTAAAGCATTTACAGCCTGATTCATGGAATTATTTGCGTGAAAAACGCAGATTTGCGCGACGTTCTGCCCGAAAATCCCTATACTTCAAACATTAATTTTCGGCCAGAAAGGCGCGCAAATCTGCATTTTTCACGCAAATAATTCCATGAATCAGACTGTTAATGTTTGGGCAGTTAAGAAAATTAGTGCAGTTAGAGTTTATACTTCTCTCAGTAGGGATAATTTCTCTAATCATGCACATTTTATTTTGAAAGAAGGAAGCTATCAGATCCCAGTGAGATTGTGAGCGAGGGGCCACAGAGGAAGATAGAACAGGAGTAGTGCGCTCCTTAGCAACTAAAAAAACAACTTAGAGTAGCATGAGACGTTATGGATCCGGTCAGCATAGTGCTGAGATTTAGCTGTTTTAACAGCCTTTTGATAATAGTTCCTTACGTGTATATATGCCAATTTAGATTGAGAATTAGGAAATAAACGCCATTTACCCTCCATTCGACGGCATTTCTCTATCAGTAATTGCAGTACTGACGAGTACCACAAGGCAGAAGGGACGCTGCACGTAGGGCGAAGCTGAAGTGGAGGTAATACATCAGCTGAGTCTTTCAGAGCTGTGACCAGAGCATTGCAGATATTCAGGCCATTAATTCCATGATGTTGAATAGAGTCAGTAACGGCACAAGAGATCGTATCAATAGGAACATTCGACCATCGATGTTGTTTCAACAAGGGAGGGGGCTTGGCGTTAGGGTAGGAGTGAGGCAGAGTAAAAGGAATTAGGAAATGGTCAGACCAAAGCTTAGGCAGCAGCTCGAAGGCCTGAAAACCAGAAATATTAGAGAAGATTAGGTCCAGTTGCTTGCCCCCAAAGTGAGTGTGATGATGATTGCAAGGAGAGAAAATAGAACCAGTCAATGAGACTGTGTGCATGGGGATCAGAGGGCGGAGTAGATGGAGATAAAAATCGCCAAGTAACACTAGGTTGGAATATGTCATAGTAAGATCTTCAGTGGTTTGTGCAAAATCCGTTTCAAACTGGCATGAGACATAGCCCGGAGGCTGATACACCACAAGCAGATACTTGTAGCTTAGTGAGAAGTAGTTCACAAGGAAGATTGTATGCCAAAGGAACAACTTGGCAATTGTAAGGTTTCGCCACTATTAGCACAATGCCGTCCCCAGACTTGGGTGGGGGATGATCACTTTGCACTATATCATAATTAATGGCAAAATCTGCACAATGTCAGGGCCAGAATATCATTGAACCAAGTTTTGGTGATACAAAACAAACGGGGTGTGAGTATCCAAAATATATTTGAGGTCATCACAACGTGCTCCCGCAGAGTGGGCAATAATCATGAGTGCAGTAAGCACAGAAGGTGAGTCGGTTGCATTTAATGAAGCGTGACCAGAGGGAGTAAAAGTGAAAGTGCATAAAAAGCCCTCGGGACATATTGTGTTGTACGGTGCAAGATCTATAAGTACCCCACTTGGATAAAAAGTGTGATTGTGAGGATTTGCAGAGCCAGCATGATCAAGAGCCCAGAGCACGGATTTCAAACGGAGGAGCATAGACGGATTTTCCTTAAGCGCGCCTGCAGCGTGCTGACTGCGTGCCCGCTGCGCCCGTCAGCTGCACGTGCCACTAGTGCGGCACATAAATGCCATCGTGGAGAGGGAGGAAAGGCTGAGGCCACCCGCTCGCAGAAGTAAAAAGAGGTGTGCCCGCAGGTGCGGTGTCCTAGAAGGTCAAGATTCCCACTATGTAAACACAATCACTTGTTCACACAAAATCAATTCAGTAGTGCACCCAAGTTGTAAAATATCTACACACGTTCTAAAACATAAGCAGCTTTTAACTGGCAACACGATTAAAATAAGTGCAAGTATATGAACCAAGTGGCTTTAAAGTGGCCAGCTCCTTATCGGAGCAGCCTCACCCCTCAACCTCACTTTTTAGTAAAAGAGATAGGGCAGGCATTAGGATTGTGTTAGTATAGCCTATTTTGATTTGACAGACTCCACTACGACTGTTTTGTTTATCGTTTGATGGTAGAGACTACTCCCATCGTAGTTACAGGGCAGAATATGAGTTTGTCTAACCCCAACATTTTCAATAAATGTTTTCACAAATTGTATCCATTGTGTCAGTGTCAATACTTGTGATAACATGCCTTCCTTACAGAGTGCAGAAGCCACCCGGGCTGAAGATGGAAGTTGTCGTGGTACGCAAGTTGCTCAAAGGTCTGATGATAGAATGGTGACAGGCGTGTAGAATAGCACAACATAGGTGCAAAACACTGCCAGTGGGTGTCACCAGAAGTATTGTAGGCACCCATCAAGGCGGAAAGTGACGAGGAGAGGAAGAAACTGCCAAAGATGGTAAGAAAGGTACACATGGCAGAGGGCTAGCCTCAGTAAATGCCTCTAATGATTAGGAGGATTGAGGCAGTAGTGCGTGAGACGAGGAATAAAGGAAGGGGAGGGGGGCAAGGGCAAAGAGTTCAGGGATCGATGCAGCAATTATGGGCTGCAACAAGGCTTACCAGCTGGATACAGTGAGGCATACAGCATCATAGATCAGCAGGGGAAGGAGGGTAGTTTCAGCAGGTGGAAAGGAAGCAAGCAGAACGTCATCATCAAGGCATAGTAAAGGTTGGCAGATGACAGCATGCAGATTCTCCAGCGTGTATAGGTGCAACAAGGCAGTACACAAGTCCCTTTGCCCGTGCCTTTGCCACGGGAAGGCTTCACCTGCCGGCTGGTGGGAGCTAGCCATAATCAATGTCGCAGCCAATCTGGCCTTCTGGTAAAGGGCGGAGCCAGCCAATGAAGCTGGGTGCTGGTAGTATTGTGGATCAGGGTGTTGGGGTCTGCCATCTTGCAATAGCAGTGCTCTGGATTCAATAAATGCAGCATGGCTCTGCAGGCTGCTGATGTAGGTCTCGCAGACCAAGTGGATCAGGCCCTGGTACCTCAACCTAATGTGAATCCTCAAGCACATACAGGCATCACACATGTCATGGTCACCTAAGAATTCTTCATCTTTTCTCCAAGGTTTGCAGTTGGAGTAGAGCCATGTAATAAAGTCCTCTAAGCTCTGTAGATTTAAATGATAACTTTACATGGTTAATTTGATTGGGTTTTGACAGTCTTACATTTGGCATAACATTATTTTTGTAGGAATAATTTTGGGCTGTATTATAGAGACACAGATTTTCCAAAACAACACTACTGTATGGATATGTGGAATCAGATTATTTTTTTAAGAAGTCTTGACGGTTGGGATCGTCTGTGGCTACAGACTGAATTTCTTGGTAAAATTTAAGAACTTTTTTTAGCGATGAAGCTGTGGAGGTGGGCCATCAATCACCTTAACCCAAAGCTGGCCCACCACTTAAGAATTGAGTGCTTGTATGTAATTAAAGCATGTTAATTGGCTGGGAGGAGCTAGATGATTCCATAGAGTCAAACTAACCTGAGTCTCTCCGACCCACACACGTTGACAAATTATATACATTTTTGCAACAGTTAAAACACTCCTATACATTTTATTACAATCCACCACCCACATGTGATTGGTCAAGACCTATACAAAAGAAATCCAATCTTTCTCCAATTCCCCCATTCTCATTGGTCACGATAATCTTAACTACCATCTTCAATTCATGTGTACAACACATCCTCTTTTAGGATTTGTCTGTGGTAGGTTGTGACATCATCACATATTTACATAAAAACATTATTACAGGTCTCAGCGTGCCTGAGACCTCCTAACCCTAAAGGTAATTGCACATGATTTGCACAAATATTTGAAACACCATGAGGAGAGGAAGCATAAACAGGTCCCCTTTGAACTGGTGATAATAATCTCACCCACCCCAACTTGCTAGCGTCTTCAGAACACTGTAATCTAAATGACTACCAATTCTACATAAATGGCCTCAGGTCACATCGTGAGAAAACAATTGGAACCCATGTAGTATTGGTCACTCTTACCTCGAGCGTCACCCCAAGTTTATTGTTGGCCAAAAGCAAATGACTGGATACCTCTGAACAATAAATAACAATCTCCCATGCACTTAAAACGATTGCATCTTCCTTCTGCAATACTGCCACGCCATAAAATAGTTGCCCTGCTTCTAGGCATTTCAGAGCACCCCATATCTAGCTTATGATTATATTTCATTGGCGATGTTGACAATTAGCTTGCTGCGTGTGTGCAAATATGAAATGTATCAACTGAAACACAAACTTTTTATTTTTTAATTTATTGTATTTTTGCATTTATAGCAGTGCACCAAGCCCACATGCATCTGGGCACTAGTTACATTGGTAGGTATAGTCCAGGTAGGTGGTACATGATTGAAGTTAGGTGAACAAATGGGTCTTTAGGTTTTTCCTCAAAAGTTGGTGAGACATCCCAGAAGGAAGGTGAAGTAGCAGATTGTTCCGGAGGTTAGCCATAGAAGTAGGGAAACTAGAGCCACCTCCTCATTTCTATCTAAATCTGACGGTAAGTAGCCGCTGGCTGTTGGAAGATCTGAGTGGTCTGGCTAGTTTTTTTGATCCTCTGGATGAGGAAAGTGGGGCCTTATTAGCAGGACAGCGGTGTGCAATTGTGAGGGTTTCAATGTCATTCTTTCCCGGATGAGGAGGCAGAGGACTGACCGTCTTACCTCAGAGATGTGGTCAGTTTTGCTCAAGCCCAGGTCTGCTCCCAGGGCTTTGTTTTGGATTACCTGAAGCCTATTCAGGTTCTTGTCTGTGATCCTGCAGAGTAAGGCATTACAATAACCCAGCTTGGACAACACAAGTGCAGACAACTTTGAGGCGGTTGGTGACGGATAGAAACAGTTTACTTGCTGGTATTTGTTTTGTCATGTAGGCTGTTGCAGAGACAATGTTGTTGATTGGTGCCCCTCCCGTTCAGTATAGAATCAGATGATATCCCATTGATGAAAATACTAGCTGTGGGATCTGTATATAACAGGCTTATATAAAAAAAAAGTATGTACAGTGCCTTAGTATTGTATTCATATATTGCTAGGACATGGAATCAATGGACTTCTGGGCATCTAGTGTGGCTAAAACCACCTCGAGGAGGAGTCTATATGAGCCATGTGTGAACACATGTTATGTAGATTCAACTTGTTCCTCTGCCCAGTGTAAATCCTGATTGGTCTGGTTGAATTATATGTTCCATAAGCGGCACAAGCCTTTTTGCCAGCATTTTGGTGAAGATTTTGACATCTCAATGTATTAATGACAGTGGCCTATAGGACTAACATTCATCTGCAGGATTCCTGAGTTTCAAAAGCACTATAATGATTGCCTCTCTGATGGTTGTTGGCAGCAGCCTGTTTGCCGTAGCCTCATCCCATACCTCCAGTAGGGTCTTGCTAAGGAGAGTTTTATGGTGTTTATACAATTCTGCAATAAGTCAGCCAGACCTAGGGGCCTTACTTTAATGGAGACCATCAATGTTGTTCCAGAATTTTTCTACAGTTATCCCTAGGTCCAGCTGTGCCCTGGTGTCTTCTGATAATTGCTCCAGCAGTATATTGTCTAAGAATGCATCAATCTGCGCAGTGGTGCAAGTATCTTGCTGCATATTAATGGTATTGTAGAAATTACAAAAGGCTGCATTGATTTCTGTACTAGCATACATTTACCAGTCCCCGTAAACTTGAATATATGATATGTTAGGGTTTGCCGTATTTTGTTGAACCACGCGTGCCAGGTCCTCCCGGGTCTCAACCTCCTCACCATATTGGCGGGCCGTCACCGGGGCGCCTACAATGTTTAGCTCTTTGTCCGCATGTGCACAGAATTTATTCAGTGCATTGCTAATATGTTGGAGTTTAGCTGGTGTGGGGTTACTCGCATATTATAGTTCTGGTTTCTTAAGGTCCATCTCGCTGATTTGTATGTCTTTACATTTAAATTTCAGTACCCGAAATTCTGTTCACATAGTGTTTACCCTAATATATACCTTAAAGGCTTCAAATAGCATCTTGGTCCTCTCAACTGTACCAGTATTGATATCAACCAAGTTCTTGATGGTATCCGATAGGATAGAGGAATATACAGTATCTTCAAGTGCGATGGACTTAAACCTCCAGGGGCGGTATTGAGATTGGCCTTGTGTAAACCTTAACTTTACTAGGATTGGTAAGTGATCAGAGTACATCCTGGGTAGTATTATCATAGAGGTGACCATTCCCATTAATACAGGTGAGATGAGCCATAAATCGATTCTAGAAGAGGTATCCTGCACTGTGGAGTAATAGGTATATTCTCATCTTCCTGGATATTGTTTCCACCACACATCAACCAATCCTATAGAAGGTATACCACCTGGCAAAACCTTGGCTGTACATGCCAAGCTTCTTGGAGTAACCTCTGTGCAGTCTAGAACAGTATCCAAAATCATATTAAAGTCCCAACCCCACACTATAGGTACCTGTGGAAATGAATGGCATATATCAATAATGTCCACGTAGAACTGGGAATCATCTACATTGGGCTCATAGGTGTTTAGCAATAAGACTTCACTTGTCTTATTACCAAGTACCAACCACAAGTGTTCACTGGGGAATTATTGTGTGTGAACCAGAGTTTTCAGTGGATCAGGATGAGGACAACCATTGCTGAGTAGGGTAAAATGTATAATATTTATCGGCACCCAGTAGTGGTCAAATGGAGATGCTATTTTATCTGTACCGTGCGTTTCCTGTAAAAACAAATCCGCACCTTGTGTTGTTCAATATACATTAGAAATCGTTGCATCTTAAGAGGATCACCCATTCCCCAGACATTCCAGCTCATACATGTCCCTCACCCATCATTCCAGTACAATGTCCTCCAGGGTTTCATTAATGAGTTCCTTCTATACATCTTCTTACTTCAATAACATAGCCGTAAAATCCTTTCACCATATCATGCCTGCTTAAACTGAGCATAATTTTTCCATGAATGTTCCTACCCAGCCCAGGCCCCCACCATCATCACACCATAACACTGTGTAATGTAAATGTCATGTCCACTGTGAGGGGGAACAAGTTGTGCCACAAGCAGGCTCCCACCAGAACCCTGAGGACCTTACAACCACTGCAAAAGGGCTCCTGGAGCAAGTCCTGGCACCTTTGGCACCAGGCTCATATGTAGGAAGGAAGGGCTGTTCAAACTAGGTCACATTTATGTACATGGGCTTTTAAATCCAACATGGAAGCACCCACACAGTCTAGTTCTAAGAAACAAGCCATGCTGTCTAGTGTTTTGGGTGTGGCAGGCCTGGAACTACTTTCCCTGGTGCTACTTTACCTGGGCTATATAAACCACACCCTCACTGCAGAACACGCTTTGAGTTATTCTGCAACCCGCAGCGTGACACTCACTGTGTCCAGCTCCTGGTCTTCAGCATCTTCCTGTAATTCTGCAAGAACAAGAACAAGATTATTCTGCCTTACCTGAGAAAACACTATCCAGCACTTAGCATCTCAACTGGGGTGCAATCTGTGGAAACCGAGAGAAGAAGTAACATCACTCACCTAGGAGTACTAGCTTAAGGTCTTCCGGCGAACCGCTACCACAGCTGCTGTTCAAACATTGCGGTCTGCAATAACTAGAAAGGGAAAAACAATATTAGAACGTGTGTTTCCAAAACATGTAATTTCATCAGTCTTACCTGAATTCCATCGTGCTATGCCACGCTTCCATCCAGAGCACCACAGCAACATCTGCAAAGGAAAAGAGACATATTCAGGTTCACTTTCAATATTAAACAACCGCACAGCGCTGTACTTACCTTAACGGATTCCGGGGGCCTGTTTTTCATCGTGCTCTCATCCACTCGCAGCACCACAGCGGCCTGTGAGGAGAAGAAGAAGAAAACACAGGTTAGCTTTAAAAGACAATAAAGCTCTGCGCTTCGCACTTTCTCTTACCTAGAAAACGTGCCTCTCCACCCGGCACGCTAGCATCAAGACCTTTGCACCTGAAAAGAAGGAGATAAAGACATTAACAAATTCCCACCATAAACAGAACAAAGACTTACAATTACCAAACCTACCTGCCTACCAGCAGATTCGGGGTCACAGCAGGCGTGGCCCAAAGAAGGAGTACTGCACCAGTGAAGCAACTCGGGCGGCTTGCAAACAAACGACAAGCGCCCCTGCACAAGAAACGCAGGACGGATAGCTCACCCTACAATAACTAAGGTGAGAAAAGAACCCAGTGAGAAGGAATCGGTCAGAGGGAGGTGGGAGATTCACCCATTAGAGACAATTATCACAAAACCTCCCTTCTGTAATTGCAGATTCATTATTCAGCACTGGGCAACTATGCATCCAGGGTTCCAGATCTCAGAGCCTTCCAGATGTCCCCAGGGATATCAGGTGAGTGTAGCAGTAAACTCTTGCCCAACAACCCATAAACATAAACACTTAGCTCGAGGATGGCTATGAACTGCAGGCATGGCACTGTCTGGATCCCAACACAGCAAAAGTTAAAATAGCAAAAAGCAAACTTAAGCACCCAATAGATATGAATATAGTGACAAGCATTCGATTTCAGCAGAGAATGATCTTTTCCTTTACAATGAGGGATATTATTTTCAATGAAGGCCATTGCTTCCCCTTGCAGAGTGCTAAAAACTGCCTTATTTTGAAAAGTGAATCTCAATTTTGCTGGGTAAAGCATTGAGTACGAGATAGATCTGTCTCATAGGAGCTTCTTCATGCCACAAAAGTGTTTCAGCTCTTGCTGGACCACATTGGAAGATCAGGGTTCATAAAGATCCTATTTGATTTCAGATATAGTTGACCTTTTTCTCCAGCTGCTTGCAATATAGCTTATCTGTCACTATAATTGAGGAGACAAGCTACGATTGGTTGAGGTGGGGCCCCTGGTTTTTGTGGAGGCATCAGGGATTTATGGGCCCGCTCAACCAGAAAATGAGGAGAAATAGGGAGGGTGATTCAATACTATCAACTAATTGGTCTCAACAATGTTCTCCAAACTACTCCCAGTGAGGCCTTTCGGAAACCCCAATATGCGCAAATTGTTTCTGCATGTCCGTGACTCAGTGGAGAGGGTGTCAAGTGACACCTTCATAGTAGTCACTCATGTTCAGCCACTCATACCCTCATTTCAGCCTCCGTAATGCAGTCCTGGGCTTTTTCCAACCTTTCTCCAACTTGGTGTTAGCAGAGATGTTGTACAGTTTACAGATAACATAGGAGAGGTATGCTGCCATACTTGTGAGAATCTTCTGTAATTCAGAGGAGTCAGTCATTGCACATGAGCGTCAGCGCCACAAGCAGGTATGCAGGTATCAGGCTGAGACCACTTTGCATGGTTTAAGTGCCCTGTTTTTTGTGCAACTCTTTTGTCATCTTTCCTCCTCCATATATGAGTTTTAATACACTAGTATAGTTTCCTGGAGCAAGCAGGGGCCCCAGCGATTTGATTATGCACCACAACTCCATTAGCATCTATCACCCCCCCAAATGATGAAAAGACCTGACCAACTTCACTCTCACAAATGCATAACTCAGGAATGTAAAAGAAGTGGCTGGGGCCAGCAGCCAAAAGGTTAAATCACTGGTAGGAAGATGGTACAACAGAACATGGGAGCATTCCAGATATACGTTAGCATAGAGGGGGCTGCACACTACTGCCCACCACTTTGCATAAAGAGGACCAAGTACCAGGCCGATGAAAGTAGCAGGGGAAAAGTAACTCCACAGCTCAGTGGGAGCAGGGATCAAACACCCTCTCTACACTACATCTACAATTTATTTTGACCTTGAGGCCTTCAAATTCCTTTTTGTGTCTCCTGGCTGCTTCTCCTGTGTGCATGCATATACTTGAAATGGGGCGACAAACATGGGGGAAAGCATGGGCCGAAGATTGCCACCACCAACCTCTAGAGTATATATGTTGTGGCCAGGTGGTGTCCCAGAGCCCATGGAGCACACCTCTGTTGCGGACACCCAACCAATATGAGGGTTAGCTAAGTGAGGCAGGCAGTGCAGCTGGATGAATGTGTCAGCGCTCCACTGCAAACGCTATCCCCACCATCATTTAAGGCCATGGAGACTCTGAGTGACCACACCAACTGTGCACTACCTCCAGCAGGAAGTCTCTTGGTGAAGCGGTTCACTCCAGACAGCTCCAGAGCGATCCCGAGCACCTCTAGTAGAGCTAGTCGAACCACCAGACTCTCCATCGGTGTATCAGCAAGGATCACACAAATATGTGCTCTATAAGGAAGGATTGGGCCAGTGGGGCTAGGAAAGAAGTGATGAGGCTGAAGGAGCCTCAGTGGAAAGCGGACATCTTGTGCGCCACGCTACAGCACCCCATCTGACAGCATTTTCATACCATGGCTGAAACATTTTTGTGAAAGTTTTTGTCAAATGATAAATGTTTTTTTAGCACTGTTTCCTCAGCTTTTCCACTGTCCTTAACTCAAGACATAAAACTATTTACTTTATCTTTGGCACAAACTGGACAAGGGAATCGAAAGTGACATTTGGTGAAGTATTTACCTGTGTTTTTGTATCGATGTCAGCAGTATTTGTCACACTTATGTCATTGTAAACGTAAGATTTTTGTCCGTGGGTCATTATGTATGTCTTCTGGGATGTCACAGGTAATGTAATTTTCAACAAGTTGTACCAAAAATGTCACCACTATTGTGGCCAAATTTTGAAGCATCTTTAATCAGCAAAAGCATGTGGATGTGTGGTGCTCCTCTGGATGGATATTCTTTCATCCAAAAGAAGTTTTCTACTTCCCTGAATGAAGGACATTTTTTATCAGAGGTGAAGTGTAACCTGGCAATGAAACAATGGTGAAAGTATCTTGAGACATTGGGAAAATTAACAGTTTGCCAGCGTGGGAAAAAGTGGAGGTAATTCCTCCAGTTTACCTCCAATAATTGGTGTTATTACCCTCCGGTAATTCCGGTGACGGTAATACCATCAGAAATCCCCAATGGAGTCCTATGAACTCCATAAAATGGGGATTTACACCACCAAACCACCTCCACTGGCAATACCACCAGACTAAATAATAGTTATGGTAATACCGTTTGGTGTAAGCTCTGTGGTATTACCACCAAACTCGTAATGAAGTCCATTGACAGGATCAAGAGAACAGAATTGTCCTGAACTTTATAAGTGTATTCCTTCTTTATTTTAATTTGCAGTACATAGAAAGTCACTCAAGTCATTCAATGCTTATTCAGCAAATTTTAGAGTAACACACCATGTGGGGGCGTTGGTTACTTAAAATCCAGTGTACATCAGCATGACGTCAAAACCTTTGTACCACGCACATTTGGCAAGAGATTTGTAATACTAGACTGGAACACTTCATCTTTGTCTTTTATCTTTTGAAGAAGTTGAATAGCTGACATGTTACATTAAGTTGCCACTTCACTTTCAAACATGAGATGAAAAATGTATTCAACAGTTTGCCAGTATCTTGGATCTTCAGAATACATTTGTAGAGAACAATATTCTGATTCACTGATTTGTATGGGTCTTTCATCATGTCTTCCCCTTTTCCTGTAGCAAAGAGTAGTGGTAAACAACAAGCTGCTAAACTTTTTTCCCATATACTCATTGGAGACCCTTGGGCTTGACACAATTGATATGTTTCTAATATGTCTTCTGTGGGGTCTCTGGAATGCAGTGGGTGAATTGTACACTGGTCAAGAATGTGGGCCGCAGTGATCAGATCAACCGCTTAAAATTGGCCCGTTTTTGGTGCAAATTTATATATTTCTCACACAAATATCTTTTCAGTATACATTGTTTTGTTTAAGATACTCTAGGGCTTCTTTAACTTTGTGTAATTCAACTCGTTGTTGCCAAAAAATGTTGTCTTTCATTGGCACATCATTAACTAGCACAATCAAAGAATGCTATACTGGTCGCCCTACTCCTGCTGTTTCACATTTTCATTAATGTCAAATGGTAAGTATACTACCTTGCCACAAATGCCTTTCAGTGATTCCAATGGAGGCATTTGGCAGTATTGGGTTGGAGAAGTAGTATAGCTTGGATTGGTGTACTGTTTGAATTATGATACTTCCATATAGATTACATTGTTGGAAAGCCTGTGGAATTGGACATATTTGCAAGTTGTTATTGAAAGCTTGTGATGGCATTTGGTTATCATCAAACTTAGTATTCCAGTATGTGAAAACAATGAATGGAACATTTATGTTGAATTTAACTTCTGCTCTTAGATATAAGACTAATTGGAACCATTTTGATTCCTCATTGACTGCTATCTTGTAGGATATATCTGGCATTCTACTATTCTTATAGAAAGTTCTGTGGCAACAGACACACAATTTGTATGGAATTTCCACAGACATGTTTTCAAACTTTGCTATTTCTTTTTTGTATGTGTTTGTGAGGAGGTTTGTTAGAAAGTTGCTGGTTTATGTTTTGTAAGTTAACTGTGTTTTCTAATTCTAGTTTAGTTCCTAAATATTTCCTTTGCATGTGTTCTATTTGTCTGAGAAATTCTTCGGCTGTTCCATTTAGGAGATAGTTACTACATTTTTGTAGTTCTTGGGCAGGACTTTTAGCATTGTGCATTGTATTAGAATTGTAGCTTTGACCTTCCTGCAGTTTATTTCTGCTTCTTTCATTCCTATGCAGGACTACTCCTTTGAATGCCTGGTCTGCCGGCTCTCTATTCATACTGGCCTCTCTCTCTCATTGTGGCCACTGTCTATAGGCCACCTGGCCAGGCCACCCTCTTCCTCTCTGAGTGGGCTGACCTTTCCTCCTCCATCCTCACTGCTACCTCTCAACTTCACCTCCTCTGAGACTTGAACAGCCACCTGGATGCTACTTGCCCTTCTTCGGGAGAGGAATCGCCATTGTCATTGTAGCAGTCCAAACCAAAGAATATCTGTACCTGTGGCCTTTGTTGTGTGCTGTGTGCCAGCGCTGGGAGTTTCCTCGAACTCGCGCTATCTGTTCGGCCGCTCGCTTCCTGGAGGAGGCGGAGCTTCGGGCCGATCACGTGATCGCTCACGTGACTTCAGACGGCACAAAAGCACTCTCAGTGCAGCCGAGCGGCGAGAGGAATTGCCATTGTCATTGTAGCAGTCCAAACCAAAGAATATCTGTAGCTGTGGCCTTTGTTGTGTGCTGTGTGCCAGCGCTGGGAGTTTCCTCGAACTCGCGCTATCTGTTCGGCCGCTCGCTTCCTGGAGGAGGCGGAGCTTCGGGCCGATCACGTGATCGCTCACGTGACTTCAGACGGCACAAAAGCACTCTCAGTGCAGCCGAGCGGCGAGAGGAATCGCCATTGTCATTGTAGCAGTCCAAACCAAAGAATATCTGTACCTGTGGCCTTTGTTGTGTGCTGTGTGCCAGCGCTGGGAGTTTCCTCGAACTCGCGCTATCTGTTCGGCCGCTCGCTTCCTGGAGGAGGCGGAGCTTCGGGCCGATCACGTGATCGCTCACGTGACTTCAGACGGGCACAAAAGCACTCTCAGTGTACCCTCGCGGCGTTAAGCCCCGCAGGGTAAAGCCCGGAGTCTGACTGTTAAGCAGCTGTTAGGCGCGGAGGCGCTCAAGACAGGTAATTCTTAATTCCTCATCTTCCTTGGGTCGGGGGGATCTCATTAAACTCCACCATCACTAATCTAGAAAGAAAGTTAGCAAATGAGACTCCGAAGCTCACCTCCACTGGAAGAGATGGTTGATCAAGAAGGTTCATACCTTGGGGGGGAGGGCAGTACAACTCCTGATATTTTACCTCCTACTCTACCAGGAATATCTCACCAACCCACTCAGTCTAGCCAAAACATTACCCAAGCGGTTTGCCGTCTGGCCCCTGAAGTACATGTGTCTCCTCCACTTATTCAGGAAGGGTGGAAAAGAGGACTGGAGTACACTTTAACGACAAAAAAAATACAAAGTAGGATTAATGACCACTTTGCACGAAAAAGAAATAAAAGTACCAACGATCTAGCAGACCTAAGGGTCATAGCTGGCCAGACTTCCAGTACAATTCAGGAGAGTGATGTCATTCCTCCAACACTTATGGCTACCGACTGTGTTTATCAAACTGAACCATTACTGTTTAAAAATGGCCCAGCTTCAGCAGTTTTACAGGATGAACTTGAATTACAGGAAGTGCCCCCTACAACTAGTGAGAACACGCTTACAGCACTGAGCTTTGTTTTGAACTCTCTGGTCTCTGTATTCGAACTTTTGAAATCAGAGGTTCAAACACAAGCAGGCATTTTATTAGAACTTGCAAATGAAGTATCAAAGAATGAGTCAACAACAACGGCACGCAATAATATCATGAATACGATTTTGATCCCAACAATAAAAGATTCACAAATTGAGGGAGTAAAACAAGGCTTGGATCTCACTCAAATATACTCCTTGCTGAAAGAAGAAGCTAAGAACAATCTCATAACTCAAGAACTCATAAGAAACCTATCTACGTAAACTCGAGACATCACAATTAAGAATCATCCGCAGACAGAAGAGGATTCTGTGGACTGCTTTGATGATACACCATTATCAAATTCAGTCCTAGAAGAATTTCGAATGACTAGCGAACGTTGAAATAGAGCCTATAGTAGAGATTTTGGAAAGCCCAAATAAAAACACAGCTGTAAACGTCCAAGATTCCCCTCAAATTGAAGTTAATTTAGATCTGGTTACGTCACGTCATCTCAAAAGAAGAAGAAAAAATAAGCAGAAAGAGAGGTTTTTATCAATCGACCCTCATCGCCATCCACAATTTGAGAAAACTCAAAAAAAAACAAAAAAACAAAAAAAGAGATCCTCAAATAAATCGGAAACAAATGCTTTCTTTAAAAAACTATCACTGAATGAAGAAAAGACCTCAGCTCCAGAAGTTGATGTATCTCCAGTTGCCGGCCCCTCTCAGAATAAAAACCAAAAGCCCTCAAGATCCATCAAAAGAGGAAAGGGCCTAAATGGAAATTTAGTGATCCCCGTAAAATTAAGGAAAGCCCATAGCGACATAACGCTTCAAACAATAAACACGGGCATGCAAACTGAGCCAAAGAATCCTGCGAACGGAGCTTTTAATAACTCAGAAACAACCGTGCCTAAATTGAAAATTAAGATAGCCCCCATTTTCTTAAAAAAGGGTACTAAAAAAACTGCGACCAGTAGCACGGCACTTCAAACAAGTGCAAGTAACATCAGATTGGCGCCCATCTTCCTAAAAACCATTTCAAAACCTGCGGTAGTAACCCCAATGGCCTCTCCCCTTGTGCTCCAACCGACTAATGACAATGTTCCAACAGAGTCCCTGGCCCATGAAGCAGACTGTCGGAACGGATTGGGAAAATCAAGAAACCTAGAGCTCTATCTACAAACCGGCTCAACGGAAGAGGAGGTAGATGGCCCTCACCACACTCCCATAGAGTGGGAGACAGAGCAGGAAATAGCTGACTTCTCAATTCCAAGGATTTGGTTAAGACTGGAAAGACCTCTCGGGTATACGTCCCTCTGCAGATCAGTTATTTTAGCAGAAATCAGAAAAAACTATAAGTTGTTTCTTTTTTCATCAGAAGACATCGAATATGTCAAATTTCCAGCTGTTAATGACAAATTTTTTGTGGAGGTCGGCCTCAGCTCAAGAAGAGCCTTCCAGGCATTAAGTGGGAACAAAATTGAACTAGCAAGAGCAGGCCTGTTGGTATTTGAGCAGGAGGAGGAAGATGGATTCAGAAATCACACCAGTACATATATAAACAGAGAGGATTCTCTAAGACTGAGAGGACCAGTCGGTCCACCGAGTGAACATTCAAGGACCCCTAACTCTGGCCCCAAACTAAGCGAGAATCTAATTATGAAATTACCTGAGATTATATCACAGGTCCTTCTGAATCTCGGCGAGGAGCAAATGAGCCTTTAAGCAAAATAGCCTCGGTCTCGTCTCCTGGAACACAAGAGGCTCTACTTTTCTAAAAAAAAAGCTACTAAAAAATAAACTACTAAAAGAATTTGATATTCTATTATTCCAGGAGACTTGGCTAGTAAACCCCATAGAGATAGAGGGGTTTACAGTTATAAGTCTCGGGGCCTCACAAAAATCTAAAGGGAGACCGGCGGGCGGACTTCTAATGGTCTTCAAAAACTCGAGTATTCAACAAATCTTCCCTCTCTGTAATAACGTCGCAGGCATTCAGGCCTGCAAAGTAGAGCTGGACTCAGACAACTTAAGAGTCACTCTAGTCCTCATTAATATATACTGGAATCCAGCCACTATAAAGCTGCAAGATTTTTTGGAACTCCTACAGACCATTTTAATAGCAGCGAAGACCAACTTCCAGGGAGCACACATTATAGTAGCAGGTGATTTTAATGCAGACAATATCACCCTAAACAACAGCCGAAAGGGCAAACTATGGTGGGACTTTTTTTCCTCCTGGGACCTCGAAATGATCATTAAGCAAAATGGGGACAATGAAATAGAAAATCATACTTGGCGCCGGGGCTCTTCGAAATCCACATTAGATTATATTTTTGTAACACCAGGTCTCGCATCTTACTGCCCGACCCTAACCCTTAATTGGGAAGGAGGCAGTGACCACGCAAGCCTAGAACTTCGATTCTCGGCTTTACAGAGAGACATCAAATTACCATGTCCGCAGGATTTAGTCGGACTCAAGGGCAAATTGAGAGTGGTAAAATATAAATTTGGTGGGGAAAAATTAAATCAACTTTTAGAAGCAATTCCGGGACCGTTATGGACTGAGGAATTTCATCCCGAAAATTTCGGGAATTTCATATGGTCAATTTTGTCCACCACAGGTGACGAAAGCTGGAGGAAAACAAACACATTTTCATCATTATGATGAGGAAATACACAAGCAAAAAAGGTCTCTTCATCATCTTATTCGTACTCTAAAAAAAAGGGGGGGAGGAGACCAACGAGAAACCTTACAAAAAATCAGGAAAGCCAAACAATCTTATAGAAACTGGTCTCGCAACCACAAACATCAAATACAGCAAGAAGATGGGGAAAAGATGCTCCATTTGCTTAACGCCAACAACTGCAGAAGCTTTTGGGCCGCACTAAACCAACTGGAGACAGGCCACAATAGCTCCCTCTGCAACCTAGTTCCAGAGCAATCCTGGATTGACTATCTGACCAAGAACTTTGAACATCCAGGTTCCAGAGATTTCACTGGACCTTCAGTAACCTGGTCATTATCATTCACTCAACAAGACATTTTTGACCTTATTCTTTCAGCATCCACATCAAAGGAAGCAGGACTGAATGGTCTAACCTATCAGGTTTTAAAAAATCACCCTACAATGTGGGCAAAGCTGCTATTCCATCTTTTTCGGGAAATCATAAAGACTGGCTCTTTTCCCCCGTCCTGGAAGAATGCACTTATTATTCCATTCTTTAAGGGGGGCGACAGACTCAAACCTGCTAGCTATCGACCAATCGCCCTCCTCGACATTGATAGCAAATTGTTCATGCGACTTCTCCTGAAAGATCTCACTCACTGGGTTGATACCAACGAAATTCTGTCCCGGCACCAAACGGGTTTCAGGAAAGGCCTATCTACCAGCTCAAATGGCCTTATCCTGAACCTTCTCAGTGAAGGCTCGAATGAGAAGAATGGCTCCCCATTTTTCGGTGCATGGGTAGATTTATCCAAAGCATTTGATTTGGTGGACAGGGCTCACCTCTTGCGGAAATTGCAAAAATGGGGGATTCCAGCACCCCTTTTGGCCATGCTCATAGAGCTTCACAGGAATACCACCATCAGGGTAAGACTGGATGACGCCGGCAATTTATCAGAGGCTATAGAGGCTCTCAAGGGAGTCCGGCAGGGCTGTCTAGGTGCTCTGTTGTTTTTCAATCTTTTTCTAGCAGACCTAGGGAATTTCCTTGAATCGGCCTCTATGATAGCACCTAGAATAAATGGGAGAAGTATACACTGGCTGGCCTATGCAGACGATATTGTCTTGCTGGATGGCTCGGCCCGGGGGCTGCAACAGCTCCTTCTCAAACTAAGTGACTATGTCAAGCTCAATGGTCTTATAATTAACCCCTCGAAATCTAGAATCCTGGTATTCAAACATCCGAGAAAAAACCTTCCCTCCAGGAAATGGATTCTCAATGAAACGGAAATCCCCAGAGTTGAAGAGCTCACTTACCTGGGCTACAAAATGTTTGCATCTCCATCGATGAGTAAGATGCTACCAATTATTTTTGGCAAGACCTCTAAAATCATGGCCCAGATGAAGAATCTGATGGGGAAGTTCTGCAAATTCTCACTATCGCCGCTTCTCAAATTCTATATTGGTAAAGCTGTACCAGTCCTTCTGTACGGCTTAGAAGTGAAACCTATGCTTTGGAATTACAATTGGAGCAAAACTGAGGGTCGGCTATGGAGAGCAGTATTAAACTTGCCTACATGTACACCTCTTAGTAGCCTGCGATATGAACTGGGTCTGATCTCCCTAGGCTGTCGAGCGGATTGGAAGCTCTTGTCGCTATATCGCGATATTATCACTGCTAGGTCCTCGACTCTCCTTTTTGATGTAAGGGGACATCACAAAAAGGCCAAATCAAAACAACTTATTGCCCTGGAAAGAAAAGTGGGGGACATTTTACTCAGGCTGAACTCAACATTAGAACTTTTGATTGTCAATCCTCTGAAGATAAAAAAACAACTCGAAATATATGATTGGATTTGTACGATTGAAGGAGTTAGGCTCTTGAACCCACCGAACCTCTTCCTGACAGTGGAGAGAAAAGTAGGCACATTACCACGTTACCTCCAAAAATTCCCCGACAAGAGCATTCGAAACAACTTCCTCAGACTTAGACTAAATCTGGCTCATACCGGAGAAATTTTGGTTAAAAGACATCAGGATGACAAAACCATAAAGCTCTGCAGGTTTTGCGACCCACCAAACCTACAAACATTGAGACATCTGTTGCTAGAGTGCGAGGGGACTTGGACCATAAGACGTCAGCTGCTTGGAAGATTCGTCGCTAGAGAAGAGTCCTTATTACAAGACTCCTTCTGGGACAGACTAATTTCCGGTCAGGAAGTTATGCTCACCACGGCAATAGTAAAGGTTCTAGAAAACTGCTCGATACTCACAAAGTATAGTCGAAGTACCGAATAATGGGTGAACATTTCTCGATCGATCTGTAAGACTTTGGTTGTTTCTAAAGCTCTTATTGCTCTTTTTACATTTTGTAAAGGTTTTCTTAGGAAAGCCATAAACAAATAAATAATAAAAAAAAAGTAACTCTCTCTCTCTCTTTCTCTCTATTCTTCCCTCTGGCCCGACTTACTCTGCAGGGCACACACTGGATGTTAGGATCTTTTCAGACCTCCCCGTCTCTAACCCTCTCACCACTCCTCTCTCCTGGACTGATCATTTCCTCATTTCCTCTGACCTCTCTCTCTCTCTCTCCACCCCTCAGGCCACACCGACCCAGCAATGCCACCTGCCTTCTCGCTCATCCAACCCATGAAACGTGTGTCAGTTGAAGCTTTTACTGCTACTTTTTCTCCTCCTTCTGCACCTTTGGCTAACTCACACCCTGACACAGCCCTATCTAACCTTCATCTTCTGTCTCTAACACTCTTGATGTCTTTGCCCCTATCATGAGGATCTGCTTGAAGCCCAAATCCCAGTGCAACTGTTGGTATAACTTCGACATCGTCACCCTTAAACGCAAGTGTAAGGCGGCTGAGATGAAGTGGAGGGCATCAGGGGCACCCTTTCACAAACTGGTCTGTGCATGCTCCAAAGCCAATACAAACTATATGTCCTCACCAAGAAGAGGGCACACATCCAAGCCCATGTCTCTGCAGCATCTAACAACTTGGCCAAACTCTACAAAATCTGCAAGGAGCTGACCAACCCTGCTGCAGTCCCTACCTCTCATGTTCCCTCCCAGGCCCTCTGCTCAGCCTTGGCTTCTCATTTCATCACTAAAACTCAGGACATCCTGTCCACCCTCTCTTTTATTTTTTCCTCCTCCTCCACTGCTGGACCACCTGCGGTCGTTTCTCCTCCTCCTTTCTCTTCTTCTCCCTTGTTCACACCAGACGATGCTTCTAGACAAGTTCGATCTATAAAAGTCTTGTCAAAGCAGGTTCTCCCCTGCTCATCCAGAACAATCAAGGACCACATCGACATCCTTGCTCCTGCCTTGGCCGATTTCTGAAATAACTCCTTTGCCACTGGAACCTTCCACTCCCAACTTAAGCACTCCCTTGTGCACCCCGTTCTTAAGAAACCCTTTGCCGATCCTTCCTCCATGGCTAACTCTCGCCCAAACTCCATCACCCCTTTCCAGGGCAAACTCTTGGAAAAGCTACACATCTCCCAGCTTAATCTTCTCACTGAATCTGTTGGTTTTCTCCATGACCACCAGTCTGGATTCAGAGCTGCTAGAAGCATGGAAACTGGTCTTCTCGGGAAGACATTCTCTCAAACCTTGACTCTAACCTTTCTTCTGTCCTCATTCTTCTCAATCTCTCATCTGCTTTTGATACGGTCAATCATGCATGCTGCTCACTCGCCTGCGTGATAACCTAGGTATCAATGATCAGACCCTGGTGTGGCTGACCTCCCTTCTGACTGATCGACCCTCTCAGGTGCAACTCAGGCTTTCGTCTCTTCTATCTCTCTCTCTCTACTTGTGGTGTCGCTGAGGGGTCTAACCTTTCTCCCTGGCTCTTCAATCACTACCTAGCACTTCTTGGCCACTGCATCCCCACATTCTGCTGCAACTTTCACTATTATGCGGATGACACCCATCTCTCAAGCTCCCTTCACCCACTTCTTCTCCATCTCTCATAACAGACTGTCTGGCCACAATTCAGGAATGGTGCCCCACCAATTATCTCTGCCTTAATGCAAGTAAGACAGAGATCCTCCTCATTGAACACCAGCTCCCTCCTTTCCTCTCTCTCTCTGGCCGCCCACTCTGGGCCTTCTTCCTGCTCCTACATGTGAGGCTAAGAAACTTGGGGTCATCTTTGACTCCACCCTCTCCATCCCTCCTCACATCTCTGACGTCTCTAAGTAGTCAAACTATCAGCTGCACCTACTCACATGTATTCTTCCTTTCCTCACTTTCCCCTAGAAGCTCACTGTCTCCAGAGCTCTGATCCTCTTTAGGCTGGACTATTCCAACAGCCTCTTTCAAAATCTTCCTGCTTCTACTCACTGACCTCTACAACATATCCAGAACAGGACTGTGAGACTTGCCCCTGGCCTCAAGCCCAGTGATTGCATCAGTCCAGCTTTGAAATCTCTTCACTGGCTCCATGTGTCGGCAAGGATTAGGTTCAAGAAGCTTTACATCATCCACAAGTCTTTCTGGGGCCTGGGACTGCTCTACATCCAACTCTCACTTCCTAAACATCTCCCTTCTCGAGCCCTCTGCTCATCCACCTCCGACTCTCTGAGGGTCAGTTGCTTTTCCAAGCAGAGAGTTGTGGGTAGATCTCTCTCTTTGGCTGGTGCCTCCCTCTGGAACAGCCTCCCTACCTCTCATATACTTGAGCAGAACCACCTCTGGTTTCGGAAGCAACTCAAGATATTTCTTTTTGCTCCTGCTTTCTCTCTTCCTCTCCTCTGCTGATGCCCAGACTGCCCCACGCACTGGTCACCTGGCTACCGTCTGAACTGTGCCCAGGCTCCTGCATGTCCAGTCCCCCAGCACTTGTGGCCTGTATCTGCAACCCTACAGTCCCCCCGCCCTGCTTGTATAAGCCACCTGCTGGCAGCACTTATTGAGTTACCTGCACTTAGCCACCCATTGACTGCATTTGATTTGCCTGCACTTCTCCCTCCACCCGTTGGCACTTCTCCGCTTCCTCTTCCCTGCCATCTGAATGACACAAGGCCTAGTAAGATTGCTGTTTTGTCCTCCCTATGTTTCCCCCTCCTTGTCTTGTTGCACCAAGAAAACACTTGTGTACAGGCATTTTATAATGCCATATCATATCATATCATACAATCTATGCAAATAGATTCACATTGTAGAATGCTGTGCTGCTACCATTTTATTATGATGGGAGGTGGTTTTACAAACACTTCTGGAAATTAATGAATGTCCTTGTAGTCCAGTGTTGATGTGCATTGGGCAGGAGTTCACGATTTTTAAAATTTGCATTCTGCTTTTGTCTTTCAGTTTAACATAGTGATTGAGGAATTGACATAGACATTTGAACGAATGTTGGGACACATTGCATATTGAGCTGCATGTCCATTTTACACTGGACGACTTGTGTGGACATAAGGAAGGTTGACATTTTGCTGGGGAAGATTTTTCTATTAAGGTTTCTTTTGCCATAATGGTTTCTCCTAGTATTGCATAGCCTCCTCTAGTAGTGTCTATAGCAATTTGGTTTGTTTGTTGTTTTTTACATACTTCTTCATTGATAAATGGTTCTGTGCTACTTATTTGAAACCCTTCACCTGCACAGAAGTTAGAAACGTTATCTATGTTCACATTGCACATGTTTAGAAGTTGTTTTTGTCGTTATTTGTTTCATTCTGTTTAAAACTAATGTAAAGAATGTTCTGTTTAGTTTTAATGTACTGTCAATCAAAGCTATCATTATTGTCTGGTAATTTTGAAGTGAGGAATGTGACTTTACAGATATTCTTATGCGATTGCTAAGAACTCTATGCCAGAATATTTTTTGTAAAAAAAAAAAGAAATAATGCTGTACTGTGGCTACATTTAGTTTGAGGTTCGTTTTCAGTTGTAATTTCTTTTGCTACTTATTTGTTTTCTTTTATAATTTGAAGCAGGAGTAATAGTTTTGTTATTAGTGACTGTTGAACTTTGCAAGAGGACATTTACTTGTTCTCTTGCTTGTACGTTTTCGATACATTGTTTTAGTGGTGGTTGAGAATATGAACTTTCCTATTTATCTGTTCAACCTTTACTTTTTTTTCTACGTAGTTGAGTCTTAGTAGGAATTGTTTTGTATCTGGTAGAGAAAAGAAAGTGGGTACTTTAATGTTGTAGGAGGGTTTGATGGGTGTTATTGTACAGGGATGAGAAAGAGTGGTGTATGGATAATAATGTGGATTAATATTGGGTACTGAGATGAGGAAGAGAGGTGCTGGAGTAATAATATAGATTATAGTTGGGTAGAATGATGTGGAAAAGGAATGTCTAGATAGTGGGAGGCATGCAGTTAAACGTTTGTAGAGGAAGAGGCTGTAGACTACTGGTGTAGTGTTATGAAGAAGAGAGAGTGGGGATAATGGTAAATAATGTTATGTTAGTAAAGGTATGAGGAATGGGGAACACAGCAATACATGGAATGTTAGTTTAGTCATGTGAGGGAGACTGTTTTAAGAATAAAGATATATGATATGATAAATGATGTGATATGGCATTTAACATCAGCCTATACACAAGTGTTTCAAGGTGCGACAAGGCAAGAGAGAGGGAACAGAGGGAAGGCAGCGACAACGATCTTACTAGGCCAGGTGACATTGAGATTGCGCAAGTACAGGGGAGGGTGGGGAGGGGAAAAGTGCGAGGGGAAAGGGGAGAGGGCAGTTCAATACATAAGATAAACAGTAAAACAAATACAAACAATAAATCTAATTGTGGCCGGCAGGTGACAAGTGCAAGGGTAAGTGCAGACATCTGGTGTCAAGTGCTGGTAGGGGGCTGTAGGGATACAGAAACAGCCCCCGAGTGCCAGGATTGCTAGGGGGCAGTGCAGGTGTGCATCTGGGGGGAGGGACCTAGGCCCGAGATCAGAGTGTAGCCAGGTGACCAGTGCAGTTTCAGTTTTAGTCAGGAGTTCAGCAGCGGAGAGGAGGAGAGAAAGCAGAAGCAAAGAGGAAGGTCTTGAGGTGTTTCCGGAACCGGAGATGGTTCTCCTCAAGTTTCAGAGAGGCAGGGAGGCAGTTCCAGAGGGAGGCCCCAGCCGAAGAAAGAGATCTACCACCAACTCGTTGCTTGAAGAAGCGACAGACCCAGAGGGAGTTAGAGGCAGATGAGCGAAGATCTCAAGAAGAAATATATTTACAAAGAGAGAGTTGAAGGTATTGAGGCCCTAGGCCCCAGAAGGCTTTGTGGACAATGCAGAGCATTTTGAACTTAATCCTTGCAGCCACTGGGAGCCAGTGCAGAGATTTCATTCCTGGAGAGATACGATCCCTGGGCTTGAGGCCAAGGACAGGTCTTGTAGTCCTGTTTTGGATGAGATGCAGAGAGCCGAGAGTAGAAGCAGGCAGATATAGAAAGAGGCGGAGAGCGCCAATGCAGTGCGCAAGAAGTGCCAAGTATTGGTTGAACAGCCAAGGAGAGAGGTTAGACCCCTGGGGAACACCACAGGTAGAAATAGAGATAGAGGAGAGGAAGGACCCAAGTTGGACCTGGGAGGGTCGATCGGAGATGAAAGAAGTAAACCAAGACAGTGCCTGATCGGTGATACCCAGGTTATCACAGAGACGGTTGAGCAGGATTGCATGGTTGAAAGTGTCAAAGGCAGAAGAGATATCAAGTAAGATGAGGACACAGGGGGTGTTGGAATTGAGGTTGGAGAGCAGGTCTTCACGGATGTTCAGGAGAGCAGTTTCCGTGCTCTGGCAGCTTTGAACCCAGACTGATGGTCATTGAGACAACCAACAATCTCAGTGTGAAGATTAAGCTGGGAGATGGTCAGCTTTTCCAGGAGTTTGCCCAGGAAAGGAGTGATGGAGATTGGGTGATAGTTAGTCGGGAAGGATGGGTCGGCAGAGGATTTCTTAAGACGAGGGTGCACAAAGGGGGTGCTTCAGGGGGGAGGGGAAGACTCCAGTGGCCAATGAGTGGTTGCAAAAGTCAGCCAGAGCAGGAGCCAGGGTGTCAATGTGGTCCTTGATGGTTTTGGAGGAACAGGGGTGCACCCGTTTTGACAAGACTTTCATAGATCGGACTTGTTTAGAAAACCCGTCTGGGGACAACAGGGAAAAGGCAGAGAAGTAGGCAGGAGAGGTGGCCAAAGAAGGGCCAGAATACGAGCAGGGAGTAGAGTTAGGAAGTGGAGAGGAAGAGAGAAATGACAGGATGTCCTGAGTTTTAAAGATTAAATGAGAAGCCAGGGCCATGGAGAGGGCATGAGAGGGGACAGGAGAGGTAGAGACGACAGCAGAATTGGCCAGCTCCTTGCAGAGTTCAGCCGAGTTGTTAGATGCTACAGAGACACAGGTTTGGATGTGGGCTCTCTTCTTGGTGCGGATAGAGAGCTGTTATTGCCTTTGGAGCAGGTGGCAGGCCAGTTTATCAGAGGATATACAGGAAGCACACCATTTCCTCTCAGCCACCCTGCACCTGCGTTAAGGGTGACGAGATCTGAGTCGTACCAGGAGTTGCATTTGGCATTGGGTTTCAAGCGGATCCTCATGATAGGGGCGGGCAAGAACATCAAGAGTATCAGATATAGCAGAGTGGAGCATGGAAAGGGCTGTGTCAGGGTGTGAGACAGCCAAATGGGGATGGGAGTGAGAAAGTTTCAGCGAAAGCCATGGGTCAGACAACCATGAAGGTAGAAGGCAGTGCTGGAGTTGGCTTGGCCCTAGTGGTAGAGAGAGTGAGCTGGGAGGAAAGGAGAAAGTGATCATTGCAGAAGAGATGGATAGAAAGGGGAAGGTCTGAAGAGATCAGAACATCCAGAGTGTACCCTGCAGAGTGAGTTGGGCCAGAGAGGAAAATAGAGAGTGAGAGTTGCAGAGGTCACAAAAGAGTCCAGATGAAGGACAGAAAGCATCCAGATGGATGCTAAAATCTCCAAGAAGGAGCAGTTGAGTGGTTGAGACCAGGAGGGAAATGGAGCGGTCCCCCCACTCATAGAGGGAGGAGGAGATCTGACCAGGTGGCCGATAGATGGTAGCCACAGTAAGGGAATGACCAGGAGAGAGAGAGAGCCTTCAGACAAGGCATTTGAAATAGGAGTAGGCCTGTGTAGGAATGACAGAGGCAGGAATTCACTCTGGGAAGATCACCGCTACACCCCCTCTGGAACAGTTGGATCTTGGCACAGTGAGGATCTTGTAGCCATCAGGAAGGCGAGTGTCAAAGATTGTGACAGAGCTGGCTATGAACCATGCCTCGGTGAGACCAAGCACATTGAGGTCAAGTTCTTTCAGGAGGCGGCAGATGTCAGAGGAGTGATTGACAGCTGAGCAAGAGTTGAGAGTGGCAATATGGAGAAGGTTGCCGTCCTTAAAAGACTTCCAGCGAGGGGTACAAATCAGAGTTATGCCCTGCAAAGGTGTAGAAGAAGCCTGATTGGGGGCAGAGGAGGAAGGAGAAGAGGGCATGGTGGCCAAGGGGGAGACAGCGGAGGGAGGTCTGGAAGCCGTGGGGGGAAGAGAATGGACAGCAGGAGAGAAGAGGAAATTGATGAGGCGCGGGAAGCGTCTGTCAAAGAGGAGAAGGTTGGCCTGAGGGCCTTGGACCGAGACGGTTTAATTCTGGTAAACATTAATGATGGCCTTAGAGGAGTGGAAGGGGGCCAGGAGGGCCTCCCACTGAGTGCCACCATTAATGAGAGTAGATGAGAAAGGAGAAAGCACAGAGACCTGTCATGGCCACAGGGCAAGAACCACAACTGACATTACTTGAAGGGTCCAGTTGGACCCAGTCCTGGCGCCTTTGGCACCAGGCTCGTGAGAAAGTGTGCTCTGCACACTTTTTTCCTAGTACACATGCAATTTCATCACTTGCTGAGCCCCCATTGCTAAGAATACGGACAATAATCATTGTTGAAGAACACTTACCTTAGAAGTGGATCAGTCACAGCCAGTCTGGGCTGCCACTCACAAGGGCCAGTGAAGGAACTAGGCCCAATGAAAGCACCCCTGCACTTGAGATGCAGGACCGAGAGCTCATCATTATAGCATAACAGAGGTAGTTCCAACTATCAGAGAAGTTCACAACACGGGAGCAGGGGAAGAAGCCTGATCCAGGGAAGCCAGATCCTGGGAGGGCTGCAACCATGCCCCAACCTCCCGGCAGAGACCAGTTGAGCGTAACAAAACCATATGAAGAGTCCATAGGTCTGGCAAGGGTTGACAAAAAAGGATGTCAGTGATGGTTTGCCTGAAGGAGGCACTGTTATAGGTGATAGCGATAGGGAGGCCTGGGTTGGAGACCAGGATGTCCTTTTTAAACTTCCTCCTATCAGATTTAGTGAGGAGAGCAGGATAGTCGATAGAGAAGCAGTTAGAAAAGATAGGAGAAACAGAGAGCACCATAGAGTAGGTAACGAGAGGAGAGAAGAAGAAGAAAGGGGTTAGGAGGAGGCAGCGAGCAGACACTAGGGAAGGACACAGGGAGCGGTGCAAGCAGACGATACGAATAGGGATGAGACAATAGTCAACAATTGAACAATATGACAAGATCTAAGACAATGGTAAAACAGTTTGCTAAATGAACGATTTGCTAAGAAGACAAAACTAAAACAACAAGGACAAAGTAGTTGGCAAATGAGAACCTAAAGGAAGGAAGAGTGCAACAGAAAACACACAGCAGTACAGTATAGGACAGGGCAGTCAGTGAGGCGAATGCAAAACCCACAGAAAACCAACACAGGAGAAATTGGCAAAAGTGGACCTATATGAGAGAGTAATATATGGAGAAATACAGGCAGTGTAAGCAAAAACAGCAAAAGCAGATCTAGATGAGGGAAGAATGAAGGAGAAATACAGGTAATGTAAGCAAAACAGGGCAGTCAGGGAGGAAAAACAACAGCAATGAAGAGAGATGACCTAAGTAGGCAAGGTTACTGCAGAAACAGGACAGTAGGACAAACATTGATCACGGCAGTCCAGGCAGAGTAGAGGGCACGTGGGAGCAGGGAGCGTGAAGAGGGGGCGTGAGAAAGTGCTTGGAACACACGGTTGGGGAACTCGGGGAAGTTGCAAGGCAGGCACTTAGGGAGTTGCAAAGAACCACGCAGCCAAGGATTGCGAGGGACCATTCCGGCAGTTTGAGGCAATGCGTGGGGCACGCGGTCAGGAAACGTGAGGGAAGTTGCATGGACACGTGATAGGGGAGTTGCGAGGAACTGTGCAGTCAGCGATTGCGAAAGACCAAGCGCGCAGCATGAGGCAATGCGTGGGGCATCCTGTCAGGAATGTGGGGATTTGGGAGGACATGCATTGAGGGCAATGCAAGGAACCACATAGTCAATGTTTGCGAGGGACAACGTGGGGAAGCGCGAGGCAGGGAATCACAAGGAATTTACAAGGACACGCGATAGGGGGAGTTGCAAGGAATCAGGCAATCGAGGATTGTGAAGGGACCAAACGGGCTAGAGCACAAGGCAAGTGTAGGTCACGTGGTCAGGGGATTGTGGTAGGAAACAAGGACACACGATGAGTGGAGTTGCGAAGAATCAAGCAATCGAGGATTGCGAGGAACCACTCAGGGTAGGGAGTGGGGCAATTGTTGGGTACACACTCGGGAGTTCACGTGAGGATGCAAGGCCACGCGATCAGGGAGTTGCGAGTAATCATGCAATCAAGGATTGTAAAGAAACCATGCGGCCTGGGAGTGAGGCAAGCACTGATCACATGGTCAGCGGCACGAGGAATAGGCAAGGACGTGTGAACAGGGGGTGGAGATGAACCATGTGATCAGGGATTGCAATGGGGCCGTGTGGACTGGGTGTGAGGCAAGCAAGGAGCATGTGGTCAGGGGAATGTGAAGGAATAATGTGGACATGCAATCAAGGAGTTGTGAGGGATCAGGTGCACTACAGTTTACGTACAGAGGCAATGGGTGATGCACAGGAGGAGTATGATAAGTCGCACCGGTGAGGAGGGCAAGAAAGCATGTAATGTGAGTGTGGAGGGTGCGAGAGGAGGGCAAGGAAGTACAGAGCAGCAAGCAAACTCACAACTTCTTACCTGGCAGCCACAGACAGGATGGTGAAACATCCACACTCGCAGTCTGCTCCGCAGACCCCTTCGTCACCAAACACCTGTGTTGCTCACACTGTGGCCTTGTCTTGCGAGGGCTTTGCCGCAGAGTGTCCTGAACCTCAGATTATATAGGCTCAGTAGCGTAGACGTAACAAACGTGTTATGTGGAAATTGGGAAGCGTCTCCAGCGAACCTGTATTGCTCAACACTGATGCCTTGTCCTGCGAGGGCTTTGCCGCAGAGGGTCCGAATCTTGGATTATATAGGCTCGGTAGCGTGGATGTAACAAACGTGTTATGTGGAAATCGGGCAGCTTCTCCTGCGAACCTGCGTCACTCAACACCGTGGCCTTGTGCTGCGAGGGCTTTGCCACAGAGGGTCCCAAACCTCAGATTATATAGGCTCGATAGCATGGAGGAAACAACCTTGCTACGTGGAAATCGGGCAGCGTCTCCTGCAAACCTGCATCAATTAACACTGCTGCCTTGTCCTGCGAGGGCTTTTCAAGGTTAATGCTGGGTACTGGGATGAGTAACAGGGGTGTTGGAGTAATAATATAGAGGAGATTTGGGCAGTATGATGTGGAAAAGGAATGTATAGGTAATTGGATGTATTACGTGAAATATTTGTAGAGGAAGAGGTTATAGACATGTGGTGTAGTGGTATGAGATAGAGAGAAGTGGAGATAATGGGAAATAATGTGATTTGAGTAAACGTATGAAGGATGGGGAAATATAGCAATGAATGGATTGTTGTTATTGAAGGTAGATGAGGGAAAATGGCGTAAGAATGTCGATGTAGAATAATGTTGGGTGGTGGGATGTGGAAGTTGTGGTAGTAACATCATACATGGAGATGTATATGTGATAGTTGTAAAAATGGTTTGCAGAGTGATAGGTTGTAGAACTGTGGGTCGTTGGGTAAATGATGGATTGTAATTGGGAAGTGGTTTGTGGAAGAAGTATGCGTCGTTGATGAGGATTGTCTGATTAAGTATTTTTAGTGGTATGGGTTGCATAGTGGTGGTGTTAGTGAATAAGGAATAATGTTGTGTTGTAATGGAAAAGAGTGTAATTGCAGTAATGGAATGAGGAAGTGTGTAACACAATAGGGTATAGTATGAATGGATAGTTTAGGATAATACACTGTATAGTTATGTAATACTTGTTGTGATGGCACATTCAGGGGTGGAATGGCCTATAGGGAACTCTTGAGATTTACCGGTGGGCCTCTGCAGCCTGGGCCTCTTGTAAAAAGCTACAAAACCATTATATTAAAAAAAGGCAGTCAATTGTTGTATTAGGTATAGGAAAAGCATTGGGCTTGCTAAAAATGTGCTATATGGGGCCACTTTGAGCATTATTTCCAGGGCCTCTTTTGGTCCCCAGTAATTATTTCCAGGGCTTCTTTTAGTTCCCATTCCACCCCAGGGCACATTAATATACTTACTTTGTAGAAAAGGAAGCATTTTCTTTCTTCTGTATGTTTCTTTGATATTCTCTTTCTGTAAATGTAAAAGAAAGGTAGTTGGCAAGTATGAACATTGTAGTAGGACATTTCATTCATTATGGAAGGAGAAATAATTATGAAAGCATACATAATGTATTGCCATTGTTGTTGCAATGAAGTATGTTTTTCAGCATAGAAACCCATTTGCAGTTTAAGTGAAGTTTAAGGTCAGCTGGTGTAATATAGTGGCGTAGAAAGTTCTGGTATAGTTTTGAAAGAACACAAGTAATTTGTACCAAAAGAAGTTATTATTTGTTGCACTGTAGGTTGATAAGTGCAGTATTTTTAGTTATGGAATTGTTCCAAAAGTTGTAAGGAACTACTGGGATGGGTGCTGCATTAAGCTTATTTTATAGCATAGAAAACCATGTTCAGTTGAAGTGACGTTAAAGGGACGGTTCTGCAATATAGTGTAACATAAAGATCTGTTTTAGTTTTGAAAGAAGGCAGGTCATTTGTGTTACTGAATATTGAATAGTATAGTTTCTATCACAGAAAGTACAAGTTCTAGAATGGAAAGGAAAAAGAAGACTGGATAAGTATCTACAGATTGGAATGAGTCATGTTGGCAAGTATGGAATTGTGGAGTATGGAAATGTACTAATTAGGTACTTTGATAGGTGCTACAATGAAGTATGTTTTGCATCACAGAACATCAGTTCTTCTTCAAGTTATATTATAAGAAAAGGTGGTAAAAAATACTTTTGAAAATGAAAGAATATCTGTAGCATTTGTTTTTAGATGTTAATTGTGGAATAGAGATCCTGCTGAAGCTAGAAATAGAAATCTGGAAATGTTTGCACTGCAGGCTGTGATAGAAGAAGCTCTCAATCACAGCCCAAATGCACTCACATAGTTAAAAGATACATCTGAACTGTTGAACCAAGGTGCCATGGTTAGCGGTAGAGTTTTTGGATTGGTGGATGGGTGTGTAACTGTTTGAATGTAGTCAATCAAGGAGTGTTACAGAGATAAAGGTAGAAAGAGAAGAAGGGATGCCATGTGCACTGAAGTCCGTGGACAGCCGCAACTGTTTGTGGATGGATGGCGCATGCCATCCAGACTATTTCATCATGCCTTGCATAGAAAGAAGACTGCAGAGACCACAGACATTGCAGATTTATGCAGACAATGGGTGGCTGAACTGATCAGGCCTTCTCTTCCCCAACAATCTGGCCACTTGCTATGCCCACAATAGTATGCTTAATTTGGGTGAATGTCTGCATCATTGTGGCTACTGGACATGGCTATATAGTTAGTTGTACATGGTAACAAGAGGATATATATATATATTTCTTTGTCGGTAAATAAAAGACAATATACTTAGTTGTAGAATGTTATGGAAGAAATACTTACTACATGTTTTACACATACATTTAGTTTTCTTTGACCCTCGGAATTAGTACATTGTATGTAGTATGTGTTCTACAACATTTGTGTGATACACTGTTGTTCTATTAACATATTGTAATCATCTGATCATGGGGAAAAATGCAAGGTGGATTAAAAAAAACACATGTTGTACATTTGCTGAGATTATGAATATAACAATTGGTTTAGAATGTGTGTCCATTGCTTGCAGTTTTTGTAATAGAAGAATTCAATACTGTTATGTATATTGTTTGAAATGCTTGTTATGTTTTCAATGATTAAAGGAGTAGTTTTGAATTCTCCACAATCTGTTGATTGAGTTTGTTTGGTAATCTTCTTTTTATCTGTAAATGTAAGAGAGATTGATGGCAACTTTGAAAATGGTGTTGTTTGAAGTAGGACATGGCATTCACTATGCAAGCAGAATTACTTTTAAAGCCAGTGTTTAAGTTTAGAGACTTTATAAATGTGTATTACAGTGATGGTGGTTTGCAGAAGAAAAGTAGGGCATGATTCACAGGACAAGTGCACTGTTAGCAGTTGAAAGCCACATGTGAGCTATTGAAGAAAGGTGGAAGAGTTAGAAGTAGGATTTCTGGATGTGATTGGTGGATGGGTTTGTGACTGTTGGAAAGTAACCAATCGGGGAATGTTACATAGATTAGGGTAAAAAGGGAAGAAGGGCTGCCCTGTACGTACGCAGATTTACGTGACTGTTTGTGGACAGATTTTACGTGCCATACGGTCGAATTTACCATGCTCAGCAAGGAAAGAGAACTGTGGAGACTGCCAACACCATGAAGATCAGGATGCTGAACCAATCAGGCTTTGTGGAGGAGTAGAGATGAAGATGGGGACATGGTAGCGATTGCTTCATTTCTTGTTTGAACTGCTGAAAGCATAGAGCTCAACAAGAAGATTGTTTGGATTATGGGAGATTTGTGGGTTAATTGGCTTCAGATACATACAGAGCAGCTTGGCGCCTCGCATAATCTTGGCTTAGGAACATTGGAGGTGGTATGGCAGGAGTTTGTCAAATGAAATGGAGTCAACAATGTGTGAAGATATGATGTATTTGAAACATCCAGAAATGATTGAAGGTAATAGTTTAGGGAATGTAACTAGAGTATCTTTTCAGATTGCCAAGAAAGATTCTTTCAAATGTCTAATGGAACTTTTCCACAAACAATGTTTATTTTTTCACAAATTAGTCAAAGACAAGTGTGGAAAATATCAAATATATTTTGTCCAAAAATGAAAAAAATTGAGGGGGAATGTCAATAAAGGTGTATGTACATTCCTGCAAGATTGTGGGATGTCATTGTTTGAAAATGATAATATGCATCATGATGGAGTGAATATTTATTTTCAGAAAAGAGGAAGTACCTCTAACAAGTGTTGGAAATTACTGTATTCTTTCTAATATTCTGAATGCAGTGAAACAGTATTTGCAAAAGAAATGAAACCGGAAGAAAAGTATGCATTGAAAAAAAATCTATTAGTACACATATTAAGATCACAGTCTTATCAAAAAGGCTCTTTTAAGAGCCAACATTAAAGTGCATGAAAAGAAGGAGTAAAGTTCATACAGCTTAAATCCCTTTGTTTGATCGTCCAGTCTACGGACATATTCTCCTGTCCACATACATAAATCGTGAAGAATAGAAGGGGAGGGGATGGTGTTTTGGTGGTCTAATGTGAATCGAAGGCGTAAAAGCCTTGCGTACGACTTTAATGCCTTCTATTTGGGCCACGCAAGACATCAATTTGTGATCATGCGCATGTGCTATCCATCATGGATCACCCCAATTGTCTTGAACTCTGAATATCTGTTATGTGCGCATGTGCACCGCATCATGACTAATGCAATCCGTGTGGCCGAACACTTCATGCATTTGCGTTAGGCTAAATTTTACAGTGGGGCTGAGCAACATATGTTCATGCTGAAAACAGGTAAGTGAGCAAAATGGTGTCATGTGATTGGCTACATTGTTTGTCGTCTGCCTAAATAAATGCAGCATTACCTCTACGTCTCCACCACACCTCTTCTGTTAGGGAGAGGGGTATTAGCAGCAGCAGCACCTTCTTAAAGCAGCAGCACCTGCACCTTCTTGCAGCAGCAGCAGCCAGGACCACCAGCATCAGGACCACCATCAGCAGCAGGATCAGCAGGAGGAGCAACATCAGCAGGCACCAGTTCATGATGGTGACAGGAGATTATTCCCCAATGTATGTAGCCAGAAGTAACAGCAGCAAACCACCAAAGGAGGAGAAGGAACAGTTTCCTTGAATCAGTGCAACATCAGTAGATGACAGCCTTGGCTGCCTATTGTCAGATGTGGGCTTCAGAAAGAGCATGTTTGGCAGCCCAGCACCACTGCCTGCTTTCTGCCTCACCAACGCCTGGAGGAGACCACCATCATCGAAGAGCAAGATGTAGCAGAGGAGGAGGATTTGGAGCAGGTGGTATACGAAGGTGCCACTCCTTGAACCTCCTATTTCGTAGCCCTTGAACTAACATCACCAGTCAAGAGGCCTGAGGAGAACTCACAGCAGCCACCACCGGTACAAAAGCAGAAAAGGAAAGCCGCCACTGTACGAGCAACCATCGCCACCACAAACACAACTGCACCAGTGGACATCACCATCACTGGACCATTAACCGCCACCAGCACTACCGAATCAGACTCTGAGGAAGCCACCATTGGCGTCCTGGAGCATGATGAGGAAAAGTCCTTCACAAGGTTAGACCTTCCTTTGTCAATCAAGGGACCTGTAGGTAGAGGCTGCATCACCGACAGTGAACAGGAGGAGGACCCAGTGTTACCACAGCACAGAAGCAGAGAGTGGAAGCAATCACCATCACTAGTCCAGAAGCTGGCACCAGTACGCATTACGGCACCAATATTTGGCAAACCCCTCCAACACAGGACCAGCAGGCACCCCCACACCACAGGACCAGCAGCAGCTGGACCCTCAGCTCCCACCACTACCACTGCCAGACCACCAGCTACCTTCAGCCGCACCAGCCCAGCAGTCCCTGGCACTGCCGCTGGAGGCAAGTCATGTACCTGGATCCACTTTGCGCTTTGACCCAGAGTTGACATGTTCAAGCCTGCTGCAACTGCCATCTGACTCCACTGTGGCCAAGATGTTCAAAGGGGAGTCATTTCTGGGAACATTTTACTTACCACATCATCCATGAACTTACACCTGCAAAGACGTCACAAGATTTTCAGAGGTTCAGAGGGCCCAGCAGCACCACCAGTGGGAACGACCTCAGGCAGAACATCCACCACCACTGCAAGAATGATGACCTCTACCACAACGACTGGCACAGCAGCAATGAGGGACAGCATGTAAAGACTGGAGGGGGTGTCTATGTTAATTCCCACTAAATAGTTGGTGTAGAGGCACAGAGGCACCCCATCCAAGGCCTTCAAATTGTAGCAATTGGCTGGCAACCAAGGCTGAGATTCAAGGGAGGTGATGCAGGCTGATTGTTAGGTACAGTGAATTCCCAAGCCCCGACGAAGGGTAGCTATACCCTATGTTAAATACTAATACAGTGCTGTTATTTTATTAGGTGAATATGTACAAATAAAGTCTCAATTTGTTCTCAAGACAATAAAATGAAATAGTTAACACAATATGGGTGACACTATGTGGTGCCACAATTATTCTTAGTTTCAGTAATAATGCACCAACTGGTAATTGAAATAAACTGCACCAAAATTACTAAACTCTGTTTAACCTTAAAACCACAGTTGTGGAAATGCAGATAGATTACTCTATAACATTGGAAGAATACTATTCAGGATAAAATGCAATTCTGCATGAAGCGCCCCCCACCTGGGCAACCTGCAAAAAAAGGTAAGTTATACTTTGCATTGATATTAATGCCCAGTCCTTGATGGGTAATTAATTGTCTGATTTTCTCTTTAAAGGACCATCCACCCCAAGGTACCTGGGAAACAACAGAGGAGCCAGGCCCAAGACAAATCTTAACCCAATGGATGGACCCAGAAGGAGGAAGCCCCTCGTCCTCATCACAGTACCATGAGTGCCTTGGAAGGCAAAGTGGTGGAGTCTCTCAGCTTTACTCAATGATGCCCCTGAAGGATGGACCCCCATTGGGTCATCCCTGTCGAGCAGGAGAAGGGAACCAAGTAGTGTTGGATAGGCATAAGTGAAGGTGTGTGGCAGTGCTCTCCTCGGTCGGGTTGCTACGCCGGCTATGGATGACCCACAAAGCTGAAACTCACTGTCATCCATGACAAGGGTTGGCAGGTAAGGATTAGTCCTTTGTTTTTTGTTGCTGAACTTCGGTGGAGACCGGTGCAGTGGCATAATTAGGTGTCTGTTATCATCAGTTCATGGTTTGTTGCTGGTTGATTCTTCGGTGTGGCAGCTGCAGCACGGATGACTGGATGGCTTCTGGTGAGTTGAACACGAGCACTGGACTTCCCTGCAAACCAAGTCTGGACACTTAGAACTCATTCTTCAGTTCAGAAGGCGGGAAACCCACTAATATGCCCATCTCTGCAGGCAGCAACATTGGACTTCGTCAGTCGTATAAAAGTGGACTGATGCTGTGGTTGTAGTTCCACTTGAAGAGTTCTTTGGTCCGCACTATGCCAGGGTACCCCTTGTTGTGGGAGATACACATCAGTCTGGCTTTCTTCTGGTCATGGACAGTCTCCAGACACAGGACAATACTGATAGACTTCTTGGACATAAGATATATGGACACTCTTCTTCTGAATCCTCAAAGATAACTCTGCAGTATGGCAGGCACTCAGTCAGGGATGGAGTGGCCTATACGGAACTCTGGAGATTTCCCGGTAGGCCTATGCACTCAGCGCCTCTTTTGTGTGACATTTCCAGATATTCCCATAGGAAAAGTGTTGGGCTTGCTGGAAATGTTTAATATGAGGCCACTTTGATATTTTTTTCCAGGGCCACATTTGGTTGCCAGACCAGCCCTGCACTCAGGTCTGGCTTCCAGGGCACATTGGATAAAGAACAGCAGTGTGTAATATCACCTTGAAGCTACGGGAAGAGGTCACATGTCTAGGTCCAACATAGGAGAAATTGGCGAAAGTGGACCTAGATGGGAGAGTAATATATGGAGAAATACAGGCAGTGTAAGCAAAAACAGCAAAAGCAGATCTAGATGAGGGAAGAATGAAGGAGAAATACAGGTAATGTAAGCAAAACAGGGCAGTCAGGGAGGGAAAACAACACTAATGAAGAGAGATGACCTAAGTAGGCAAGGTTACTGCAGAAACAGGACAGTAGGACAAACATTGATCACGGCAGTCCAGGCAGAGTAGAGGGCACGTGGGAGCAGGGAGCGTGAAGAGGGAGGCGTGATAAAGTGCTTGGAACACACGGTTGGGGAACTCGGGGAAGTTGCAAGGCAGGCAGTTAGGGAGTTGCGAAGAACCATGCAGCCAATGATTGCGAGGGACCATTCCGGCAGTTTGAGGCAATGCGTGGGGCATGCTGTCAGGCATGTGGGGAGTTGGGAGGACACGCGATGAGGGCGATGCAAGGAACCACATAGTAAAGGTTTGCGAGGGACCATGTGGGCAAGAGCGAGGCAGGGAATCACAAGGAAGTTACAAGGACACGCGATAGGGGGAGTTGCAAGGAACCAGGCAATCGAGGATTGTGAAAGGACCAAACGGGCTAGAGCACAAGGCAAGTGTGGGTCACGTGGTCAGGGGATTGTGGTAGGAAGCAAGGACACACGATGAGTGGAGTTGCGAGGAATCAAGCAATCAAGGATTGCGAGGAACCACTCAGGGTAGGGAGTGGGGCAATTGTTGGGTACACACTCGGGAGTTCACGTGAGGATGCAAGGCCATGCGATCAGGGAGTTGCGAGTAATCATGCAATCAAGGATTGCAAAGAAACCATGCGGCCTGGGAGTGAGGCAAGCACTGATCACATGGTCAGCGGCACGAGGAATAGGCGAGGACGTGTGAACAGGGGGTGGAGATGAACCATGCGATCAGGGATTGCAATGGGGCCGTGCGGACTGGGTGTGAGGCAAGCAAGGAGCATGTGGTCAGAGGAATGTGAAGGGATAATGTGGACATGCAATCAAGGAGTTGCGATGGACCAGGTGCACTACAGTTTACGTACAGAGGCAATGGGTGGTGCACAGGAGGAGTATGATAAGTCGCACAGGTGAGGAGGGCAAGAAAGCATGTAATGCGAGTGTGGAGGGTGCGAGAGGAGGGCAAGGAAGTACAGAGCAGCAAGCAAACTCACAACTTCTTACCTGGCAGCCACAGACAGGATGGTGAAACATCCACACTCGCAGTCTGCTCCGCAGACCCCTTTGTCACCAAACACCTGTGTTGCTCACACTGTGGCCTTGTCTTGCGAGGGCTTTGCCGCAGAGTGTCCTGAACCTCAGATTATATAGGCTCAGTAGCGTAGACGTAACAAACGTGTTATGTGGAAATTGGGAAGCGTCTCCTGCGAACCTGTATTGCTCAACACTGATGCCTTGTCCTGCGAGGGCTTTGCCGCAGAGGGTCCGAACCTTGCATTATATAGGCTCGGTAGCATGGACGTAACAAACGTGTTATGTGGAAATCGGGCAGCTTCTCCTGCGAACCTGGGCACTCAACACCGTGGCCTTGTGCTGCGAGGGCTTTGCCACAGAGGGTCCCAAACCTCAGATTATATAGGCTCGGTAGCGTGGAGGAAACAACCGTGTTATGTGGAAATCGGGCAGCGTCTCCTGCAAACCTGCATCGCTTAACACTGCTGCCTTGTCCTGCGAGGGCTTTTCAAGGTTAATGCTGGGTACTGGGATGAGTAAGAGGGGTGTTGGAGTAATAATATAGATTAGATTTGGGCAGTATGATGTGGAAAAGGAATGTATAGGTAATTGGATGTATGACGTGAAATATTTCTAGAGGAAGAGGTTATGGACATGTGGTGTAGAGGTATGAGATAGAGAGAAGTGGAGATAATGGGAAATAATGTGATTTGAGTAAACGTATAAAGAATGGGGAATATAGCAATGAATGGATTGTTGTTATTGAAGGTAGATGAGGGAAAATGGCGTATGAATGACAATGTAGTATAATGTTGGGTGGTGGGATGTGGACGTTGTGGTAGTAACATGAGACATAGAGATGTGTATGTGATAGGTGTTGTAAAAATGGTTTGCAGAGTGATAGGTTGTAGAACTGTTGGTTGTTGGGTAAATGATGGATTGTAATTGGGAAGTGGTTTGTGGAAGAAGTATGCATCGTTGATGAGGATTGTCTGATTAAGTATTTGTAGTGGTATGGGTTAGATAGTGGTAGTGTTAGTGAATAAGGAGTAATGTTGTGTTGTAATGGAAAAGAGTGTAATTGCAGTAATGGAATGAAGAAGTGTGTAACACAATAGGGTATAGTATGAATGGATAGTTTAGGATAATACACAGTATAGTTATGTAATACTTGTTGTGAAATCAATGGCACATTCAGGGGTGGACTGGCCTATAGGGAACTCTTGAGATTTCCCGGTGGGCCTCTGCAGCCTGGGCCTCTTTTTTGTTGTATTAGGTATAGGAAAAGCATTTGGATTGCTAAAAATGTGCTATATGGGGCCACTTTGAGCATTATTTCCAGGGCCTCTTTTGGTCCCCAGTAATTATTTCCAGGGCTTCTTTTAGTTCCCATTCCACCCCTGGGCGCATTAATATACTTACTTTGTAGAAAAGGAAGCATTTTCTTTCTTCTGTATGTTTCTTTGATATTCTCTTTCTGTAAATGTAAAAGAAAGGTAGTTGGCAAGTATGAACATTGTACTAGGACATTTCATTCATTATGGAAGGAGAAATAATTATAAAAGCATACATAATGTATTGCCATTGTTGTTGCAATGAAGTATGTTTTTCAGCATAGAAACCCACTTGCAGTTTAAGTGAAGTTAAAGGTCAGCTGGTGTAATATAGTGGCATAGGAAGTTCTGGTATAAAGAACAAAAGTAATTTGTACCAAAATAAGTTATTATGTGTTGCACTGTAGGTTGATAAGTGCAGTATTTTTAGTTATGGAATTCTTCCAAAAGTCATAAGGAACTACTGGGATGGGTGCTGCATTAAGCTTATTTTATAGCATAGAAAACCATGTTCAGTTGAAGTGACGTTAAAGGGACGGTTCTGCAATATAGTGTAACGTAAAGATCTGTTTTAGTTTTGAAAGAAGGCAGGTCATTTGTGTTACTGAATATTGAATAGTATAGTTTCTATCACAGAAAAGTACAAGTTCTAGAATGGAAAGGAAAAAGAAGACTGAATGAGTATCTACAGATTGGAATGAGTCATGTTGCCAAGTATGGAATTGTGGAGTATGGAAAGGTACTAATTTGGTATTTTGATAGGTGCTACAATGAAGTATGTTTTGCATCACAGAACATCAGTTCTTCTTCAAGTTATATTATAAGAAAAGGTGGTAAAAAATACTTTTGAAAATGAAAGAATATCTGTAGCATTTGTTTTTAGATGTTAATTGTGGAATATAGATCCTGCTGAAGCTGGAAATAGAAATCTGGAAATGTTTGCACTGCAGGCTGTGATAGAAGAAGCTCTCAATCACAGCCCAAATGCACTCACATAGCTAAAAGATACATCTGAACTGTTGAACTAAGGTGCCATGGTTAGCGGTAGAGTTTTTGGATTGGTGGATGGGTGTGTAACTGTTTGAATGTAGTCAATCAAGGAGTGTTACAGAGTTAAAGGTAGAAAGAGAAGAAGGGATGCCATGTGCACTGAAGTCCGTGGACAGCCGCAACTGTTTGTGGATGGATGGCGCATGCCATCCAGACTATTTCATCATGCCTTGCATAGAAAGAAGACTGCAGAGTCCACAGACATTGCAGATTTATGCGGACAATGGGTGGCTGAACTGATCAGGCCTTCTCTTCCCCAACAAACTGGCCACTTGCTATGCCCACAATAGTATGCTTAATTTGGGTGAATGTCTGCATCATTGTGGCTACTGGACATGGCTATATAGTTAGTTGTACATGGTAACAAGAGGATATATATGTATTTCTTTGTCGGTAAATAAAAGACAATATACTTAGTTGTAGAATGTTATGGAAGAAATACTTACTACATGTTTTACACATACATTTAGTTTTCTTTGACCCTCGGAATTAGTACATTGTATGTAGTATGTGTTCTACAACATTTGTGTAATACACTGTTGTTCTCTTAACATATTGTAATCATCTGATCATGGGGAAAAATGCAAGGTGGATTAAAAAAACACATGTTGTACATTTGCTGAGATTATGAATATAACAATTGGTTTAGAATGTGTATCCATTGCTTGCAGTTTTTGTAATAGAAGAATTCAATACTGGTATGTATATTGTTTGAAATGCTTGTTATGTTTTCAATGATTAAAGGAGTAGTTTTGAATTCTCCACAATCTGTGGATTGAGTTTGTTTGGTAATCTTCTTTTTATCTGTAAATGTAAGAGAGATTGATGGCAACTTTGAAAATGGTGTTGTTTGAAGTAGGACATGGCATTCACTATGCAAGCAGAATTACTTTTAAAGCCAGTGTTTAAGTTTAGAGACTTTATAAATGTGTATTACAGTGATGGTGGTTTGCAGAAGAAAAGTAGGGCATGATTCACAGGACAAGTGCACTGTTAGCAGTTGAAAGCCACATGTGAGCTATTGAAGAAAGGTGGAAGAGTTAGAAGTAGGATTTCTGGATGCGATTGGTGGATGGGTGTGTGACTGTTGGAAAGTAACCAATCAGGGAATGTTACATAGATTAGGGTAAAAAGGGAAGAAGGGCTGCCCTGTACGTACGCAGATTTACGTGACTGTTTGTGGACAGATCTTACGTGCCATCCGGTCGAATTTACCATGCTCAGCAAGGAAAGAGAACTGTGGAGACTGCCAACACCATGAAGATTAGGATGCTGAACCAATCAGGCTTTATGGAGGAGTAGAGATGAACATGGGGACATGGTAGCGATTGCTTAATTTCTTGTTTGATCTGCTGAAAGCATGGAACTCAACAAGAAGATTGTTTGGATTATGGGAGATTTGTGGGTTAATTGGCTTCAGATACATACAGAGCAGCTTGGCGCCTCGCATAATCTTGGCTTAGGAACATTGGAGGTGGTATGGCAGGAGTTTGTCGAATGAAATGTAGTCAACAATGTGTGAAGATATGATGTATTTGAAACATCCAGAAATGATTGAAGGTAATAGTTTAGGGAATGTAACTAGAGTATCTTTTCAGATTGCCAAGAATGATTCTTTCAAATGTCTAATGAAAGTTTTTCCACAAACAATGTTTATTTAATCACAAATTAGTCAAAGACAAGTGTGGAAAATATCAAATATATTTTGTCCAAAAATGAAAAAGAAATGAGGGGGAATGTCAATAAAGGTGTATGTACATTCCTGCAAGATTGTGGGATGTCATTGTTTGAAAATGATAATATGCATCATGATGGAGTGAATATTTATTTTCAGAAAAGAGGAAGTACCTCTAACAAGTGTTGGAAATTACTGTATTCTTTCTAATATTCTGAATGCAGTGAAACAGTATTTGCAAAAGAAATGAAACCGGAAGAAAAGTATGCATTGAAAAAAAATCTATTAGTACACATATTAAGATCACAGTCTTATCAAAAAGGCTCTTTTAAGAGCCAACATTAAAGTGCATGAAAAGAAGGAGTAAAGTTCATACAGCTTAAATCCCTTTGTTTGATCGTCCAGTCTACGGACATATTCTCCTGTCCACATACATAAATTGTGAAGAACAGAAGGGGAGGGGATGGTGTTTTGGTGGTCTAATGTGAATCGAAGGCGTAAAAGCCTTGCATACGACTTTAATGCCTTCTATTTGGGCCACGCAAGACATCAATTTGTGATCATGCGCATGTGCTATCCATCATGGATCGCCCCAAATGTCTTGAACTCTGAATATCTGTTATGTGCGCATGTGCACCGCATCATGACTAATGCAATCCGTGTGGCCGAACACTTCATGCATTTGCGTTAGGCTAAATTTTACAGTGGGGCTGAGCAACATATGTTCATGCTGGAAACAGGTAAGTGAGCAAAATGGTGTCATGTGATTGGCTACATTGTTTGTGGTCTGCCTAAATAAATGCAGCAGTACCTCTAAGTCTCCACCAAACCTCTTCTGTTTGGGAGAGGGGTATTAGCAGCAGAAGCACCTTCTTAAATCTGCAGCACCTGCACCTTCTTGCAGCAGCAGCAGCCAGGACCACCAGCATCAGGACCACCATCAGCAGCAGGATCAGCAGGAGGATCAACATCAGCAGGCACCAGTTCATGATGGTGACAGGAGATTATTCCCCAATGTATGTAGCCAGCAGTAACAGCAGCAAACCACCAAAGGAGGAGAAGGAACAGTTTCCTGGAATCAGTGCAACATCAGTAGATGACAGCCTTGGCTGCCTATTGTCAGATGTGGGCTTCAGAAAGAGCATGTTTGGCAGCCCAGCACCACTGCCTGCTTTTTGCCACACCAACGCCTGGAGGAGACCACCATCATCGAACAGCAAGATGTAGCAGAGGAGGAGGATGTGGAGCGGGTGGTATACGAGGGTGCCACTCCTGGAACCTCCTATTTCGTAGCGCTTGAACTACCATCACCAGTCAAGAGGCCTGAGGAGGACTCACAGCAGCCACCACCGGTACACAAGCAGAAAAAGAAAGCCGCCACTGCACGAGCAACCATCGCCACCACAAACACAACTGCACCAGTGGACATCACCATCACTGGACCATTAACCGCCACCAGCACTACTGAATCAGACTCCGAGGAAGCCACCATTGGCGTCCTGGAGCATGATGAGGAAAAGTCCTTCACAAGGTTAGACCTTCCTTTGTCAATCAAGGGACCTGTAGGTAGAGGCTGCATCACCGACAGTGAACAGGAGGAGGACCCAGTGTTACCACAGCACAGAAGCAGAGAGTGTAAGCAATCACCATCACCATCACTAGTCCAGAAGCTGGCACCAGTACGCATTACAGCACCAATATTTGGCAAACCCCTCCAACACAGGACCAGCAGGCACCCCCACACCACAGGACCAGCAGCAGCTGGACCCTCAGCTCCCACCACTACCACTGCCAGACCACCAGCTACCTTCAGCCGCACCAGCCCAGCAGTCCCTGGCACTGCCGCTGGAGGCAAGTCATGTACCTGGCTCCACTTTGCGCTTTGACCCAGAGTTGACATGTTCAAGCCTGCTGCAACTGCCATCTGACTCCACTGTGGCCAAGATGTTCAAAGGGGAGTCATTTCTGGGAACATTTTACTTACCACATCATCCATGAACTTACACTTGCAAAGACATCACAAGATTTTCAGAGGTTCAGAGGGCCCAGCAGCACCACCAGTGGAAACGACCTCAGGCAGAACATCCACCACCACTGCAAGAATGATGACCTCTACCACAACGACTGGCACAGCAGCAATGAGGGACAGCATGTAAAGACTGGATGTTACTACCCACTAAATAGTTGGTGTAGAGGCACAGAGGCAACCCATCCAAGGCCCTCAAATTGTAGCAATTGGCTGGCAACCAAGGCTGAGATTCAAGGGAGCTGATGCAGGCTGATTCTTAGGTGCAGTGAATTCCCAAGCCCCGACAAAGGGATAACTATACCCTATGTTAAATACTAATACAGTGCTGTTATTTTATTAGGTGAATATGTACAAATAAAGTCTCAATTTGTTCTCAAGACAATAAAATTCAATAGTTAACACAATATGGGTGACACTATGTGGTGCCACAATTATTCTTAGTTTCAGTAATAATGCACCAACTGGTAACTGAAATAAACTGCACCAAAATTACTAAACTCTGTTTAACCTTAAAACCACAGTTGTGGAAATGCAGATAGATTACTCTATAACATTGGAAGAATACTATTCAGGATAAAATGCAATTCTGCATGAAGCGCCCCCCACCTGGGCAACCTGCAAAACAATGTTAATTATACTTTGCATTGATATTAATGCCCACTCCTTGAATGGTAATTACTTGTCTGATTTTCTCTTTAAAGGTCCATCCACCCCAAGGTACCTGGGAAACAACAGAGGAGCCAGGCCCAAGACAAATCTTAACCCAATGGATGGACCCAGAAGGACTAAGCCCCTCATCCTCATCACAGTACCATGAGTGCCTTGGAAGGCAAATTGGTGGAGTCTCTCAGCTTTATTCAATGATGCCCCTGAAGGATGGACCCCGGTTGGGTCATCACTGTTGCGCAGGAGAAGGGAACCAAGCAGTGTTGGATAGGCATAGGTGAAGGTTTGTGGCAGTGCTCTCCTTGGTCGGGTTGCTACGCCGGCTATGGATGACCCACAAAGCTGAAACTCACTGTCATCCATGACAAGGGTTGGCAGGTAAGGATTAGTTCTTTGTTTTTGTTGCTGAACTTCGGTGGAGACCAGTGCAGTGGCATAATTAGGTGTCTGTTATCATCAGTTCATGGTTTGTTGCTGGTTTATTCTTCGGTGTGGCAGCTGCAGCACGGATGACTGGATGGCTTCTGGTGAGTTGAACCCGAGCACTGGACTTCCCTGCAAACCAAGTCTGGACACTTAGAACTCATTCTTCAGTTCAGAATGGCGGGAAACCCACTAATATGCCCGTCTCTGCAGGCAGCAACATTGGACTTCTTCAGTCGTATAAAAGTGGACTGATGCTGTGGTTGTAGTTCCACTTTAAGAGTTCTTTGGTCCGCATTATGCCAGGGTACCCCTTGTTCTGGGCGATACACATCAGTCTGGCTTTCTTCTGGTCATGGACAGCCTCCAGACACAGGACAATACTGATAGACTTCTTGGACATAAGATATCTGGACACTCTTCTTCTGAATCCTCAAAGATAACTCTGCAGTATGGCAGGCACTCAGGCAGGGGTGGAGTGGCCTATACGGAACTCTGGATATTTCCCGGTAGGCCTATGCACTCAGCGCCTCTTTTGTGTTACATTTCCAAATGTTCCCATAGGAAAAGTGTTGGGCTTGCTGGAAATGTTTAATATGAGGCCACTTTGATATTTTTTTCCAGGGCCACATTTGGTTGCCAGACCAGCCCTGCACTCAGGTCTGGCTTCCAGGGCACATTGGATAAAGAACAGCAGTGTGTAATATCACCTTGAAGCTACGGGAAGAGGTCACATGTCTAGGTCCACTCTTGATCAGTCCTTGAATCAACACAGCAACCTCTGGATTTGATAAAGAGTTGCAGTCGCAGACTTCTTCCGCCACCTGGATTCTAGATTCAAGCTACACAAATACTCCATGTTTCTTCTTCTGGCTTCTGACTTAAGCTTCTGACTCAAAGATAAGTGCAGGGTGAGTTGTTATAAACAAATGTCCCCCATTCACTCAGACTGGGCAAGCCTCAGCCAGTCAGTCACACACTATTTATTTATTTTTATTTTTATAAAAGCGCTACTTGCCCGTAGGCCTCAAAGCGCACATAAAACAGAACAAGACTTACAGAGCAAATTAAAGGACTGGGTGCCGAGGAACCTGGTCTAGGCTGTTCTGATCAATTGTTTTGTGACCTAATATGTATCAAGGTTGAACAAATGAGTGTTAAGACTTTTATTGAACTCATGGCAAGAATTAGATTGCCTGAGTTCAAAAGGGAGTTTCTTCTAAAATAGAGGAGCATGAACATCAAAAGTAGAGCCAACAAAGATTTTGAGGTTATACCTCAACTGGATTAGTTTTAGGGCATCATAAGACCACAGATTGAAACCTGATGGGAGGGTGGTAAGGTGGTTAATAAAGTATTGAGGGGCTTCATTGTGACAACATGTATAGGTCACTGCTTGCACACCCTCTCCATCCCTTCTTTTCACACTGTCAGCCACTCATCATCAGCTGCGTTCAGAATGTACGCCCACCCCTGGGTGGACCTTAACTTTTCATACACATCCACCTTCACTTCCACCACTCTCATTATGTCGTCTGGCAACAGCCATCAAATTGTGACCCTCACTATCTTAGTTGTACCCCTCATGAAAGTTTGTGTAAGCATGTCTGCGAAATCCATGGTGCTGTGATCACTCCATTTCCTCATCACCTTTGTGATATCTTGGGGCTCCACTTGTGGTTCACCACAACCTCCCTCATCCCTTCTATTTGGTACCATGTGTAACTGATGTTTCTGGGTGACCCCACCTCCCTATTCTTGCATACCGATTGGGGGACCACATCGAAATTCATGCTCCTCAACCTCTCCAGTACTGCCCTCGACCCTGATTTATATAACCGGTCTGCCCCCTCCTTCTGCCTGATTAGTGGACCGGCGTCCACCATAGTGTAACTGGTATTGGCCCTAACGCAGGTTTACTCAGGCTTCCAAGCTCACACTGCTACCCTGTACCCTCTACAGCATCAACCATAAATCGTCGTTCCACGACTAGTGCTCTGACTGTTCTGACTGTATCACAGGTGCCTAAAAATGCTCTGACCGGATTGCATACCTATAGTTGCCCGTCCAACCCTGTACTATTGTAACAATATGACGCACTGTCTCTGTATGAATCCTAGAGTCCATGAAGACTCCAGAGTCTCCTAGTCAAGTGCACAAAAGGTACAGTGAAAAACACTTTTCACTTACCTGTTGAATGCTCCAGTCACGCACATCGGGAAGGGGAGCTCCCGGGTTTCGACACCAATATGTAACAGGCTCGTCCTGAACTCCCAATTACCCCTTGGGCACTCAGACACAAATAATACACAGGAGACCAGAAGTAGAGCGAAATGGCATGCAATGCAAGCAGACCAGCGCATGGGAGGGTTCTCACTGCTCTACCCCTCCCATGCACTCTGTCCATGAAACAGCATTTATTGTAACAAACAGGTCCTTGGAAGAGAAAACAGGGAATATTGCTGCTGTTGCAGAATGCTTTCTCTGTCATATCTGTGAGGCAGTCTCTGGCTGTGGGGATCTGATCAAGTTTCAGCAGTGTCATGAACTGTGTACCTTCTCAGGAGGGGGACCATGAGCCGACCCGGGCTGTCTGAGGAGTAACACACATGCCACAGTGCTGCAACCTTCCTTGGCACAGGTGTTCAGTTTTATCAGTCTCATCACATAATAGGGGCTTCAGAGAAAAAACAATAGAAATAGAGGAACAGAGTTTGTAACAAGCAGTAACAAACAATGCAACACTCCTGTGTATCTTGATTCTTCACCAAAAAAACACTGCATCATGCAACATGAACTAGCACTGAAAAAGTGCCCTATCACCAAAACATGGAGGTCCACATGTGCACCCCACTTTTAAAGCGGCCCTGCAGCTTTCACTACTGACCATCACTTCCAACCTGCCCCACAACCTCAATGCATCCCACCTACCTTCCCAAAGCTTACCTCCAGCCCATCTTGCCGAAGCTTCCCTGTCCCCCTTTGATGTGACACGGCATAGCAACAGGGTCTCAGTGCTACTTATGGCAGCTATTACAAAGGACCACTTTGAGCTGCACATTCACAACAGTCTGGCAACCCTGGATGGAAAGAAGTTGACGGACAGATGTGGGTGAGCAAGCAAAGGAAGCCTCATGTGCTTTTCAACGTGAAGTCTAATTGAGAGAATCATTTTAAAACACACACATTGGTCTACATGGCTAAGGGTCAAAAAGGATAACATTATCTAATGCAGCAAATGTATCCCTGCACATTTCCAGTTACACATGTCAACCAGGTATCATGCTACTGAACACCCCAAAGCCTTTCTTGTGTTAGCAATGCTTTGCCACATAGTTGGTGTTGGTTTACCCAATTTGACTGAAAATAAATGTTCGAATGGGAGATTTGAGCAAAGATTTGATCAAATGCAATCATTATGATCAAATCTCCCATTCAAATGTCATCATAGTGAACAAGGGGTGTGGGGGCTGTAGGGGTGATATTCCCACACCTTAGTTCACTATGTCAGCAGGACTTGTGGGGGTGTCCCCTGCACCCGACCGCTTAACATTTCTTTAAAAAAAGAAAAGGACCATGCTGCTCCAGTTCATGATCAAGGAAGAGAAAGAGAACAGGCATTGCAGGGACATAGCGAGTCTGCAGCACACAGTGCAGTGTGCTGCCGCAGGGTCAGTATGGGGGTGGGTGGGGAAGCAGTTTATCCAAAATGGCCGTGGAAGGGAAAACCAAAAGTTGTTTGCAAACAAATAACTTTTGGTTTCTTCTCCCTCAGTCATTTTGAATTCAAACAAACAGCAGTAACTGCCATCACATGCACCAAAACCCAAAAAGATTGAGACCATCAGAAATTACCCTCTACCACACTCTGCCTCCACATATGACTTTTCAAATAGGCTCAGTGGAAAGCTGCAATTTTCTGGAAATTTTAAAGTGCATTCTATTGATAAATTTGGGATGAACTTTAAAACGCCCAGAACAGCCGAGTGGATAGCTAAAGTGAAGCGAGCTTGTCTTGGGCACAGGGCAGTGCCATGCATCATCTATTTATTTTATTTATTTTGACATTTATAAAGCGTCCGAACCCAGGGGCATCTGGGTCCTGAGTTTGATATCCTGGTCGGGCTGACTCAGCCCTTCACTCATACATCTCTCCAGGGTCAATAGAGTGAGGATCACTTTGTGGGAAATGATGAAGTTCAAAGGTAACCTGCCTTTATTTTATTTCTGTTTTTATTGGGTATTTAGAATGCACCTATCCACAATGTGTTTTGAGGCGCAACAAGACAAGAGGGTGGAGGAACAGGGAGGGCAAAAAAAACCAGTCCTACTAGGCCTTGTGACATTTGGATCGTGCAAGTGGAGTAACGAGAAGTGCAGGGAATTGGGGGAAGTGCCAGTCAGGGCAGAAGGGCCTTTGAGAAGGGGAGGCGGGGTGGCCAGAGCCAGGGGAAAGCAGAGAGTGCAATGGAAGGAAGGTCCACGAGCTAAGTGCGAGGTATGGGCTTGAAGGGCTACATGGTTGCAGACCCAGCCAGGCTAGTGTGGCGTGAGGGAACCGGAAGGGCAAGTGTAGGTTAAGGTGGGTCATGGGAGACCAGGTGCAGGACTAGACTGGATCTGGGGGGGCCTGTTGCCCTGTAAGAATCAGAAGGCACCAGACAGCCAGTCAAGAAGCAGATGGGGCCTTTTGCAGGGGAGGGGGAGAGGGAAGTAAGAAGAGAAATGGAAGGTCTTGAGAAGCTTCTGGAGATTTTGTTCAAATCTGAGAGGGGTAGGGAGGCCATTCCAGAGGGAGGCAAATGCTGAGGAGAGAGATCTAACCCCCATTCTCTGCTTGGAGAAGCAGCTGATCTGCAGAGAGTTTGAGTTAGAAGACCGAAGGGCTCTAGCAGGAAGGTATATTCAGGGGAGAGAGTTGGATGTAGTGGGGTCACAGGTCCCAGAAAGCCTTGTGGATGATGCAGATGGTCTAGAACTTGATCCTCGCAGCAACCGGGAGCCACTAGAGAGATGCTATGGCTGGAGAGATGCAGTCCCTGGGTTTGAGGCCACGGATAAGTCTTGCAGCCCTTTTCTGGATTAGTTGAAGGGGGCGAAGAGAGGCAGATTGAGGAAGAGGCTGTTGCAGTAGACCAGTTTGGATAGGACCAGAGCTCTATAAACATTAAGCTTCTGGGGTAAGGTGAGGAAAGGGAGAATGCCTATGAGGAGGTGCAGCTGAATGTAGTCCTTCTTGGCAAGGTCTGTGATGTGAGGAGAGAAGGAGAGAGAGGAGTCAAAGATGACTCCAAGGTTTTGTGCCTCACGTGAGGGTGAGTGGAGGGGGCCCATGGCAGGCAGCCAGAGTGTGGGAGGGAAAGAGGGAGCAGGGGTCCCAATGAGAAGGATCTCTGTCTTACTGTCATTAAGGCAGAGATCGGTAGCAATGCACCATGCCCGAATAGCAGACAGGCAGTCAGGAATGAGAGGAAGAGGAGGAGTCAGAGGAGGAAAGCTTGAAGGAGAGATGCATGCCATCAGCATAACACTGGAAGTTAGGAGAGAAGGTGGAGATCAAATGGGCTAAAGGGTCCAGGTAGATGTTGAAAAACCCAGGCGAGCGGATAGAGCCCTGAAGGACTCCGCAGGTGGGGAGTGAGATGGTGGAGAGAAAAGGGCCCAGTTGAACATGGCAATGTCGGTCCGAGAGGAAGGAGATCGACCAGCCCACAGCCAGGTCTGTGATGCCAGGGGAATCACATAGCTGATTTATCAGGGTGGGATGATTGACCATATCAAAGGCATAGGAAAGGTCAAGAAGAATGAAAATGGAAGGAGAGGTGGAATTGAGATTAGAGAGCAAGTCTTCAGGAGTGTTCAGAAGAGCAGTTTCCGTGCCTCTGACATCTCTGAAGCCACGCTGTTGGTCTTGGAGACACCCAACAGATTTAGTGTGATGGATCAGCTGGGAGAGGGCCAGCTTCACCAAGAGTTTGCCCAGGTAGGAGGTAATGGAAATAGGGTGGTAGTTAGCCAGACAGAAAGAATCTGCAGAAGGCTTTTTGAAGAGAGGGTGCACACGGGAGTGCTTGAGGAGTGAGAGAAGGATCCAGTGGCAAAATTGGGATTTCAGAAATTGGCCAAACCTGGAGAAAAGGAGACAACGTTGTCCTTAATAGTTCTGGATAGCAGGGGAGCACCTGTTTGGAGGGGACATTTATAGAGCAGGCTTGTCTAGAAACCTCATCAGATGTTATGGGAGAGAAAGAGGAGAGTAGGCAGGGAGGGCAGAGGGGGGCTTGAGAGCGGGTGAGGGAGAAGGGTATGGAGCAGTTTTCGAAATGAAGTGAGAGGCCAGAGAAGTGCATAGGGCCAGGAAAGGCAGAGGTGAAGTGGAGACTGCAGTAGGGGTGTCAAGTTCCTTGCAGATTTGAAAAGTTCAGCTGTGTTTTTAGTGGCCACAGAAATGCAGGCTTGGATATAGGCCCTCTTCATCGAGCAGATGGAGATGCCTTTGGATCAGGTGTCCTGCCAGTTTGTCAGAGGATGCACTTGAAGCCTGCCACTTCCGCTGAGCTGCTCTGCACTTGCATTTCAGAGCAGCCAGATCAGTGTCATACCAGGAGTTGCACATGGAGACAGGTTTCATGTGGATCTGCATCACAGGAGCAAGAATGTCCAGTATGTTGGACATGGAGAGTTGAAGGTTAGTAAGGGCTGCATCAGAGTGAGAGTCAGTGACGGGGAGTGAAGGTGGGAGCAAAAGCGGCAACTGGCACTAGCTTCATAGGTTGAATGACGGAGCAGGAGGTTGGCAGTGCAGGCAGGGGCTTAGCCGGGGGCTCATAAGGTCAAGTTGAGAGGGCAAGAGAGCTTGATCAGACCAGGAAGGAGGATTAATGAGAGGGTTGGAGATGGGGATGTCTGAAGGGATGAGAGCATCCAAGGTGTGTCCGGCTGAGTGCGTCGGACCGCACCAAGTGCTCTGAAACTAGATTACTGATAATAGCTGGGCTGTATAAAAATTACAGAACTAGTGTTATTACAACCTTAGATAATGTTAAAAACGTCCAAGATGCTGCTTCCCACTGCTCTGCAGATGTTGTTATGCATTCCAGCATTGGTGAGGCGCTAGTATGTTTTATTCGTATTTTGCTTTATTTCTGATTACAAATTGAAGAATTATTACTTTTTGTTTAGCAATTTGAATACAGAATGCTCAGTGATTAGGACATCAAACTAAATAGAAACCAACAAAGCATGCACATCACTCAGGACTAAAGAGTGGCAGATATCCACGCCGGATCTTCTTTCTCAGCATGCCATTGAAATATGTGTTCTGTTAGCGCCTCTCGCATGTCCTAATCCTCACGTTTATCCCTGCGTTCCTGCCATAATCCTGCTTCCAAGGGAAAGCTGTGTTGTTATTGACTCTTTTGCATGCACCGATTTCTTCAAAAAAACATCACTGACTTATTCTTCGGACTTATGAAGAATGATATTAAAGTAATCATTTCTGAACACTTTAAAGAGTAAGCCGAGGCATTGATCAACAGAAATAATGGTGCCTTAACAGTTCACTTTTATTTATTTTGTCAGAAAATGTGTACACAGTTTCGCATCATTCATCTGACAGAATAGCCATCTTTCATTTCACGCTTTAAACGATTGAAACTTAAAACTGATAAGACAGAGGGATAATATAGCGCTCAGCTATGACTCTTGATGAGGACAGCATATACAGTGTTGCATTAAACATTAATTTGTTTTTGCTGCACCAGCGCCATTGCTCTGCAGGTGTCCTGCCGTAGAGGGATTCGTGTAGCAAGTGTTTCTCATTACCAATGTCTCCACTTTGCTGCACTGGAGTGGTCATGACAGGTCGCATTGGGCCTTAGACGGGTCATACATTTGCATATGTTTATGGTTGAACACTGATATGGGACTGCCTTCTAAATCATGCCATAAGTGTAAAGCTTGGTGTAACGAGCTTGCCATCTACTGCTCAACGGAAGATGCTTGATTTGGAAAAGGCTGTGCACTGTTCATTAGGTATTCTTAAAATTGTATTGGTTACCTGTGCCCTTCTCCTTCACTCGGGGAATGATATGCATGTCTGCAGAATCGGAATGATCACAATATGTACATGTTGTTAGTGTGTATGCACCCACATGGGAATACAATAGACTACAAATTCCTATACAGTTATCCATTTGAAATAACTGTGTAGGTTTCACACTGTGAAAAATGTGGGACCATCCAAAAAGAGCACCAGGAATTTCATGTTCATAATGCTCAAGTTTAAGCTTAGAAAATGTGATTGAACGCGTTTGTCATAAGCATCTGCAAATGTTCACCACAATACAGAGCCCCCCGCAACTAAATGCTTGCATGCAGACTTCCATATTGGACAATATGCACGCATGCATGATATCAATGCAGCAATGATAACATTTATTGACATGTGGTACCACAGCGTGACCCCAGTCATGTAAAGTGCATGTGAACAACAGTGTGCACAAGCCGACAACAAAAAGAAGAGACACGATGCCAACAGCTTGGGATTGCGTGTGGGCATGGGGAAAGCGCTTGGCAGGCACAGCCGTAGTGGTTTTAATTGACTAATGATGGTAGCAGGTGCCCAATGGTGCAAGTACCTGGGCATCTAACAGCAGTGCCTGGCAAATGCCTAGTACTTATACACAAGCTACACAAGTCAACAATGTTGGCTCTGTCAATGCTTGTTTTTAACAAGTCTTCAGTGCTTATAAATCAAGTGGCTGACAACAGACCTGATTAATACATTTTTATTACATTATTACACCCATAGCAGGGTTACAGCTCCAGTTAAGTCATTAACTCTCAGAAGACTACTTTGAGAAAACACTGGCAGGCACTTAAAGTGCAAAATGTGATGATGAGGCCTAAGTAAAGTGAAATGAAAGAGTTCCCATGAGGAGATGTTTTGGGGGGGGCAGGAGTTGGCTGGGAATGGCCATAGGGATTAGCATTGTCATGGGCATTGTATGGGTGGCAACTACCAAACACCACCTACAAGTGGCGTGTTCATCCTCAAATGTCATGTCTACCTATCTGTATCCTAATGCAATCGTTTTGGTTTATAGGTTTCGAAAGCGACACCAAATAGCCCAAACTAAAGATGGCTAAACATCACTTTATGAACACTCTCTACCCGAGTGCACAATCTTTTCTGAAGACCAGGTTATTTGTCTATGTCCCACAACTGCCAATGCAATTAGATAGCCTCCACCATTACACCTATTGCTTAGTAACATGTACAACAGTGTTCAACTTGCTCTACTGAACACACTCCTTTAGTAATCAGCCCTTTCATGGACTGCTGTTCCCTACACTGGATCACCTCTCACTCTGTTCGACTCATAGTCTAGTTACAGCTGCCACACCTGAAGTAACTAAACACAACAGTGTGTTCTCTTCTCCAAATGGCTTACTTCTCAATTACATAACTTCCATCAGCCTTCGACCCGTTAAATTGTGTATCCACCAGGATCTTGTATGGGAAAGCCAATACATCATTAACAGACAGGGAGCCAATAACCTTGGTGTATGTTATTGTGCCAGTGAAGGCACTTCTACACTCCACTGCTCATCAGAGCCACGCTGTGTGAAGCCATATGCACCCAAGCCAACGTGGTAGTTGCGCTGGAGCCTAGGCAACCTCAACAATCAGTGTAAAGACTTAAAGAAGTGTGTATCTCACAAACTTTCAGAAACCCGTGGGGAACCATTTACCGCATGAGGATGCCTACAATTGGTTGGAAATGAGACCATAGAAGAAGTACATGGCCATTATCAATGTGGCAGCCTCAAGGCAGCGTGGTGACATCAGGAGTTATGTCTACTACTAACTGGCTTTGACTCCATGCCACCTCTTTTGACTATGTTTAAATATACTGCTGCAGGAGGTCAAAATTGGTCCGCTTAGCATACAAGGGCTTTAAGATGATTTAGGACATCACCATGTCTACAATATGATGTCGGTATTCCATTTACATCCATGACATCACCCTGCCACGTTTATAGGTGGTGACGGCAGTAGCTATGTGTGATATTTGGCATTGACTCCACGCCATTTTTGCAGACTGCACAAAACGGTAGCAGACATTCGGCTAGGCAAAACAGCATTCGGAATTGGCAAGCAATGGGCCTTATTCATGGAAGGGTTTTATAATGGGTCAATCCCATAGGAAAACGTTCCATGAATCAGGCCCATAATATGTTTTGCTTGGTAGCTCTTACTCAAGTAGGCACTGGGTATTTGTCCCTTTTTCAAGTGATTCTTGCTACTAGTTTTGAAATTTATTTTTTTATTTTTTTATTTCTGTAGTTGATCTAGAGAAGAGGTCATTCCTGTCTCTCCCCTTTTATGGCTGGAGGCTTTAACCTAGTAACAATAGGTACATCCTTGTATCTCTCGGAATTGAGTGAAGAGCTATGTCCTGCTTTGGTACCTTTTTCAGCTACTGTATTTGTATGAGTTTTGTTGAATGAAGTGGGCATTATTAGCACTAATCCTAATGAATCAGCACCTTTAAACCATACCAATGGTACATAAGGCGCTATATAAATGCAAAGTAACATAACATAACATAACATATCTCTGATCTCACTAACATAGGTCGATACAACTGTGATGATCCAGCCTTTTAATCATTGGAGTTACCGCACATTGAATGCAATGTACATTGGCACATTATGATGGCACTGAGAAGCTGAATAGATCTCCTTGACAGTTTTACGTGAGTTGCAGTTTTTTTTTTCCTTTTCCTTTAGGTATCCACAGACTAGCTAAATGTTCATTTTTATTAGTATTTGTTACTTTTTTATCCACCAGGCAATCCGGTCCTGAAGCATTCAATACAATTCAGCTCACTGTAACACTTTTTGATGTTAGGATGACCTAACTTGGCACTGAGAAAATTACTCAGCATCGACCCAGGTTTCTTTTATGATACGCGAGGTTGTGCTGTTGGTGAGAACACTCAGACAATTGCTTCATTTACTTCGCTCATAGTTGTTTTTGAATTTATGAAAGGTGTCTCTTTCTGTGTGAACTTCTAATGAATTGAAATGAAAGTTCCGATATAATATGTTGTAATTCTGAAGCATCAGGTGAAGCAAGGAATCGCCTATGTGAGGTAATTGGAAAAAGTGTCACATGTCTCAACTAACTGTTGGTATGTAAAAGAATAAAAAATGGTTCTGAAAAAATTAGTAACTTGTGACTCCAGCCGTTGCTAACTATTAAGTGATATATCATATTTAGTTCTGTCTCCATTACAGTGAATCTGACTGACACGGACTAAAGTCCACCAGGAACCACTCTCTTTGTGTGTATCAAGGGAGTCAGCTGCATAGACAAATGAAATGTGGGGTGCATTCAAAGGCCCCAAACTGAAGGTCCCTTTGACATAAAAAACAGGATTTCTTAACACTGACCCAGAAACGGCTTTGCATGTTTAGGTTTCAAGTTAAAATTGAAGGGCCATGTGGAAAAGGCCTCCCAGTCATTACCAAATGAAAAGCAGCATTTTAAGTCACAAAGCAAGAAGAAATTCAAAGATCCCTTTCACATGAAAAACAGGATTTTAAACACTGACACAAAAATGGCTATGCATGTGTTTTTGAAGTTTTACCACTGCTAAAGTATGTTATGTTTTGCATGTAACATATCAGCAGACATTTGGAAAAACTTCTGTAGGCCAGAGGCAAACCCTTTTGCTGACTGTGAATACATGTCACAAAGACCTTCCCACTGGAACGCTGTCACCCCAGTGTTTACAGCTGCCATAAAATGTGGCCTTCCTGAAAGGTGTTGGCCTTGAAAGCTGTGCTCTGTGCAGAAACAACTGGACTTGGCAGGAGCATGACCAGAATGTAGACAGAAGATGTGAAGACAGGGGGGAGGGGGCTACTTTTAAGAGATGCTGAATCTCCAACTTGAAAGAGCAAGCTTCCAAAAAAAAGAGATTGATAAAAACAAATCCTCTGGTTACAGGGGAGCCCAGTGAGAACAAATGGCTTGGGGCCGGAACATTGCCATTTGTCCCACATGAAGAATTACTATTCATTTAAAGGGACTATTATCATTTAGGCCTTTTCACCAACAACCAAAAGTCTGATTTTCTTTTTTTTGTATGTGTCTTGGTTTAGGTCATTTCCAGGCCATTTTGGGGGTATCAAATTCCTCCACATGTGACTTAGGAAACTGTAATGGACTTCTAGAAGGGGTTTCTGGCTAATCTGAAAATGTTCCAAATTTGGGAGTTGGTGAACGGGTGGAAAGTAAAATTAGGAACATGGCGAATACATTACATCAGTCTAACAATTATGCGTTTGGTGAAAACGGCTAAAATTGCCACATGGTATGCAAAATGATGCAGACCTAGCTGTCGGCTTATTTAATTGCCCATGATTAGTTGAATTGGAAACTATATATATTATGGCAGTACAAGTAAATCATGACATTTTGCCATATAACTAGATTTGTGCCAACATTTGACATAAGAACAAATGGGGATTGCAAATGGGAATTGCCATATGTTACTCCAGGCCGCTACACCAATCCGTAGAGGGAGGCTGGATTTGGGAGTAGAGAAAAGGGTAACTGTCCAATCCTAATTGCAAGAACTCTTGCACGATACTTCCCCAATATTGTAAAATTGAGGGTGTCATTGCTGCTATATAAGGGGACTGTACTAGGAGTGAGAGAGAGCTGTGTAAATTTACCATCAGGATTGCTGTTGAAATTAACCATCTGACAGATGCAAGGAAACAGCAGAGGAGATAGCTGAGGGTACACAATCTATTTCTAGGAAGGCCTAAAGGCTGACTGGGTCCCATGGTGGAGAGCGGGAGGCCATCCTTGAGAGTGGAGCGACCAGACCCCTGCCCTATCTTTCTAGAGTGTCCTGAAACACAGCTGGCTTTTCTGAACTTTAAACAGAGGCTTTCTATGTAAGTAGAACTGTGCCCTGGGAAACCAAATGGTGGGAGAATCAGTTTTCCCTAAAACCTTTCCCTTTATAATGGATGGGGGCGGGGGGAACTGTGTAGACCCTTAGCCTACTTAACTAACAAGATTAATTTAATTGATTCCACATTTGGTGGAACACTACAGATGATTTGTGTTAAAATTTACAGAGTTCACTTCCCAGTGTGCACTGAAAAACTATAGCCTATAATTTAATTGGGTAATCCTTGTTCTCCTATTGACCCCGACTTCTGTAAGGAAGAGGGGTGTCTTTGTTTTTAAATCAGTCAAATAGTTTTGTCCAACTTTCCCCTAACACAGGCCTTTAAGTGGAGTATGGGGGCTGAAACTACTGTAATAGCCTTGATTATGAAAGATGCAGGTTGGTGAAAAAATAGATATCTGTGAGTTTTTTTGTTTGTTGTTGGCTGTTGTTATTTTCTTTATTTCTGTAGTTGTCTGTGATAGGTTGTGGTGAAAATGTGTTATCCATTTTAGTAGTTTTATCTGTATATAGTCCTCTTTTTTTGGTATTCGTTTTGGAAACTGGAAACTGTAAAAGCCACAATTTTCTGAAGTTTCAACCTTTTGACTGCAGAATTATGTCTGTGTACATGGCAGGAGTGTGGGTGACGTGAAAGTAAGTGTTATTCAATATGTACATGTTTGAAAGTTTATTTGCAGTGTTATCTGTGTTAGTTATATTAATTACTGCTATCAGTTGTTTATTATTTTTTTAATCTGCTCTGATTTTGTGGCAAGTATGTTTTATTTTTAATTTTTTTATTTTTATTGGCATTTTCTTAAGGTTACAAAACAATAACCCTCCTCCCTACCCCTTTTGTCTTCCCCTCTTCACCATGACCAGCAGCACCTTCAATTATAAAAACAAAACTTTAGTAACACATTCATCATTCCTTTCATATAGGATTGGGGCCTCAGGCTATGTCCAAAACCCTAATTTTCTGTGGGCAAAGATGAATTTGATAATCATCCTTCAAATAGTGCAGCACTGTGCCACAGTTCTACCTAAACTTGCAATATTCCACTTGCATATTTTACATCACCCATTCCATGGCTAATATTTGCCAAAGTTTGTATAGCCATTCATGGTAAATTGGTGCTGCGTCTGTCTTCCAGTTGCTTGTGATCACAATTTGGACCATCAATATCAAAACCACAAATGCTTTTTTATGTGATCTGTCTCGTGAGTTTGTTGCTTTTGACCAAAGACCCCCCAGAACTTCCCACATGGTTCTGTTCACCTGGCCCCAAAGTGACTGAAAAGTTGGAAACGACCACCATATATAGAGCCAATTCCCCCCTTTCCTTATGGTTACACCAACACACTGGTGAGAGCCCTTTAAAAATCGTATTAAGTCTCTCTGGGGTATAGTGCCATTGGGTGAGAATCTTAAACCACATTTCCCTTAATTGAATAGACTGTGTTAATTTCCAAATATTCACCCTCTTTAGTCTCCATCCGTTGGGTAAACGGAGGGTTCCCAAATATAGGTGAAAAAGGCCCCAGTATTGTTATGTGTCTCTGTTTCACAACTTTATCCCATATATCGCTCATCAGTGCCGTTATTTGTGATGCCTTCATATGCAAAGGGTGATCAGCTCTAGGTCACCTGAGAACCTCAGCTAAATGAGCACCCACCACTGCCCTCTCCATAGCGACCCAATGTTTGCTATCATCTCCCACCAATCATTGTTTCAATATCCTCAACTGTGCTGCCCAGTAATAACTCTAGAATCCGGGAAGGCCATCCCTCCTCTATTCTTTGGTGCCATTAATGTCCATAAGGCCACTCTTGGTCTTTTATTCTGCCAAACAAATGTGGATAAGATGTGATTGAGACTGTTACTAAAGTTCATGGGAATGGTTACTGGTGAAGCCTGGAAGTAGTAAAGGAACAATGGAAAGGTCACCATTTGTATCGAGGATGAATGCCCCATCCATGATATATGTATATAAGGGGTTCCACATATGTAGATCCCTTCTCAAGGTATCCAACAACTGCAGGTAATTTGTCTCATACAGCGTTGTCATAGATTTTGTTATAAAAACTGCTAGATATTTGATTTCTTCCTCTGCCAATGAGAATATTGGTGAATACCCGGATTTCTGCTATGTTATTTTTTGTTAGTGTGAGGTATTTCAGATTTATGTGGGTTAACTTTTAATCCTGAAACTGCCCCACATTTTGTACGTTCCGATACTGTTGTGTAGAGGAGGAGCCAAGTGCCAGTACCACAAGCACTGCTCCCATGTTGCCTCTATGTTGGAAACCAGAGTGTGAAATATGTGCAGTGCCAGTGAAGATACCAATACCAAAGAGAATCCTGGAAGCAATGTTCCCATTGAGAAAACCATACCTGCATACAAAACAATATGATGGACATTTTAATTAATTCCCAGAAGAAGTGGGAAAAGTGAGCAAAAGGGAACATTGGTGATGCCACATGAAGCAGGGCTGATGCACCCAAAACAGATGAAGAGGCCAGAGAACATAAAGATTATTTAAGTATTAAGAAAGTGTCGAAGATCGAAAGCAAGATGTTTATGCTACAGAAACAATGTCCTTTTACATGTGTAAAGATGCAAGGAACGCAAGTAGACAATGCAGACAAAGCAGACAAAGTATTCTTAAGACTAGCTATGTAGTGAATAGATTGCGACATAGGCCAAATATATATATGTATAGGAGTGAATGAACTATGAACGATTCGGCTACAAATTTTAGCAGAGCTGGACCCGAAAAGGAAAGGCTTTTCCAGAGAGTCGCAGTTGAAAAGCAATTGAATTACAGAGGTGAATCAAAGAAAGGCGAGGTTGGACCAGCACCAAGAAGCCAAGGCCGCTCTGGGCCTGAATAATCAGACAGTGGTTACTAGTGTGTGAAAAGAACAAACTCCTGTTCAGAAGACAGGCACGAGAACAATGAAGACGTCAGAGGTTCATTAAATAAGAGTATTTTAAATGCAGCAGAACTTTAAAACATGGTCTTCAGTCACGTGGATGAGTGAAAATAGATAATCATGACGTGCTACACCAACTCCAGGAGGCAGAATATGCTATACTCCCTCCTATTCCCAGGCACGAAGAACAAATTCAAAGCCAATCTTCAAATGGCTAATTGGCTGGCAAACAGCAGAGTGATGATGGATAGTAGGCTAATTGGTGGGTAGCTGTGGTCAAGACTAGCCCACCAGCACCTGGATGCCAGCCTATGTGCTACTGACGTATGCAGAAAAGTAGTGACGATACAAGGGTGCCAACCAATTATAGAGGGCCACGTAGTAAAGAGCCCTATAGTTTGTGTAACCAGTGGGACGGCATGTATTTGCTGATGTTCGTAGTGACTTGCACTAGAGGAGGGCTTAGTTGTCCCACCTGATGTTAGAGACCCAATCACTTTCCCGACAAGTATGGAACATATACCTAGATGTTCCCCCTAATCCTATCACTTTCTCAAATAGGGTTTTGTAGTTTACTATGTAGGATGATGTTACTAATGATGAGTTTTTACTATATAACCTGCTTTTTTATGAAACTTGCTGAGCAAGAAGATCGAGAGAATTGTCGATTTTTGTTGTAATTCCTTGTTTTAGACAATTGCAAATAAAATAGATGTGATTTGCCAACTTCCTGAGTTAGTTTGATTATTGATGTTTGAGTATCTTCTGTATCCCCATCCATCTCAAAGTATTGCTACCTCATCTTAAAGGGCTGGTTCAATAACCCCAGTTTACGTGGTGGCAGAGGATGGTTAAAAATCTGTCGACCTAGAAAGCTTTGGGGTCCCAGAAATATCGGACGTCCTCCTCCATTTAGCTTGATGAACGTGAAGCTCCCTGTAGATTGCGGCAGTTAGTTTAAAAATCTTGCAAGTGCAGGTGGAACGGGCCCCTCAGTTTAAAACGGAATCCCTTCCCGATTTCTACAGGTAGCTGAACGGACCAAAGGCTGAAGTGGCTGGTTGAGGAGGTGACGATCTAGAGAGTCGGAAGTTGAAAATGCAAATAGTGAGTAGACTGTGTGAGGTGGCAAAATACGAATGGGTGTTGAAGTAGAGGAAAGTGATAAGGGGAAATAACTAATGGAGGGTTTGTTGGGGTAAAAAACTTGAGACAATGATTCTCGAGTTATTAAGTAATTGACTTGAGACGAGGAGCATCAAGCAATTAGGATACATAGATAAAGAGAAATCTATATGCAAAGCCTGAGACCTACATCAATGGATGTTTAGAAGGAGCTGTTTCAAAGTCCCAAGGTGGATGACCTAGACTTTGAAACAGATTGTTCTGTTAACGGGAACAGCTCACACTCCGAGGGAGTAATTTTAGGGGCAGGAACAGTCACAAGGAGGGTGGACTGAGAGATATTTGTGGACTGGCCCAGTCGGTCAGTATTGTCTGTCTGTTTGTATGTTGCATAATATTAATGTGGTGAAGAAATAGTAAAAATTGAAGGAACGCGAAAGAAAACACAGAGATATGAAATTTAATGATTTATTTATTTTGTTTATTGATGGTGTTTAGTGAATAAAATAGATTGAAAAATAACGTGATATAAAAGGCTTGAAGCTGCAACCATTGGTACATGCTCATATTGTATTATTTTTTTGAAAAGTATTTATAAAAGTGTAAAAACAATGGTGAGTATTGACAGTCAAGTGTGACTCATCAAAATAGAGGATATTACTCTGCTTCTACATCTGTGCAAACAGTTTCCAAAACATGCACCCATGCTTGAGCAGTACAGTGTGGAATGTGTTAAGGGCACGGCATATAAGATGTTCATGCCATAGCCACAAGAGGGATCACTAGCAAAAGCAGTTTTGCAACACAGCATACATGGGAAAAAAATTATGAAAGAAGCTAGCGAGCTTAGAGCTCCGGATGATATACTAGGAGCAAAGGGAAAACCCTCCTCCTGAAGACTGGATTCTTAACCAGTGCAAAGAGGGGGGTGATGAGCCTTCTGCTCCACCTGCGGCACTCTGAAGTAAATGGCGATAGTACAAAATATGATGGAGTGTACCCATTAAGGTGGAAATAGGGTACAGCAAACCAGCATATGTGTCGCCTGCGCATAGCAGCGATGAAAGTCCAGAAAATACTCCAGAAAGAGATGTGATTTTTAAAGTCCCACGGGACAAGGAGACAAGTGATCGACCAAGTACATCCTTAGACATAGGAAGGGAGATAAAGAGATGGAAAGGATAGAAAGATAAGGCTGATGAGGTAGCGTTCATACAGAACGAATGGATGGGTGGTCAGATTTTGATCAAACTTGATGGAAAGAGCATTGAGGAAGTAAGGCAAACGCAAAATCAGAACGAGCAAGATGAAAAAGACAGGGAAAGAGAGGAACAATTGAAAGTAGACAAGGCCAAAAGAAAGAATAGACAAACACAGAAATGGCTGTATTAAGATCAGCAGCTAAGAAAGAAAGATCAGAGGAGCAAAGGAAAGATGATAACAGGAAGAGAGAAATTGAATAACAGGATAAGCTGGAGAGGAAGAGGAAGAACATAAATTGAGAGATAGAAGAATACAAAGACGAAGGGATGAAGAAATACACAGGGTAAACAAGAGAAGAGAGGTGAAAAGACAGGAAGAGGAAAGAGTAAGAGAAGAAGCAAGGAAAGGAAGAGAGCTTGATGAAGAGATAGAACTTAAAAGAAGGCAAAGGACATGTGACATTGATTGCATAGAGAAACAGTTAATGGAACCAAATCCAGTAGTAGCATGGGAAGACATAAAATAATTCTTACCGACACACAAACCAATGCCAGGTACATCCAGATGAAATCTAGAAGATCATTTTGACATAAGAAGCATTGGAAACAAAATCGAAAAGGTCTATCAGGATATGAGGACCAAAAAAGAATCAATAGTAAAGAGAAAAATGTATCTATTTGAAAATACGCAGTCACAAGGCAAAGAGGGAAGTTTGCATAATCTTGAACACAAAGCTTTGTCTTTGGACTCTCTGACTTCGAACAGAGATGAGAAAGAGGGAAGTCACACAAGTTGGGGACAGGATATGTCAGATGAGGACAGAGAAACCTTCCGTGGGGAGGAGGGAGCTAATGTATGTAGTATTGAGGGATGTTCTCTGATGGACAGAGAAGTAAGATGGTCAGATTTGGACCTACCCAAATTACGGATATCATAGTCTTTGACGTGGCCAGGTCGACCCAAAGGGCAATCCCATAGTGAGAGGGGGGGACTCGCCACCTTATGTCAGTAGGCTAAGGTCACTACTGGGAAGAAGAAGGTGTGGAACCATTGTCCCTGCTGTAGATAGGCAGAAAATGGGGGATGAAAGTGATTGTGTGATCTCACAGTTACCTTTGTTAGAGAAAGGAGGGGCCAGACCGCAGTATATACCTTGGCCATAGATGGATGAAGATAATTTTTTTTTTAAATATAGTTTTTTATTGTCATGTTTAGGTTATTACAACAAACATATAGTTTCAAAACAAATGCACTCCCTTGAAGATCAGTTTAACAATAACCCTTTTCCCCCCACTCCCCAGCCCCCTTAGCCGATGATCGAATATCAGTTTGGGATTTATCTTGCAGGCCCACTTAAAAGCATTTTCAGACTCGGACTGTCAAATAGTCTTGTGCACACATAGTCTTGGGCTCAGCCTGGTTGCACCCCCTAAGGGGGAGCGTACCTTGTTTGGTTAGTACCTGTGGTGTCCCAACCTTGTCGTGCCCTGAGGCTTGGGAGGATTCGTGGGCTAGGGTTTCATCCCTCAGGCCGGGCGCTCGTATTTTTCAAAAAAGGGGAGTCAGAGTTCTTTAATGTTGGATCTGGATTCATCTAGGACATGCATTAGGAACTCCATGTCATATATAGCCCGAACCTTGGTGACCCATTCTTTCTCCTCCGGCATATGCAGGTTCTTCCATTTTTGGGCCAAGCAGCACCTGGCCGCCACCAGCATGACCTGTAGCATGTGACCCTGGGTGTCCTCCTGATCAACTCCTACCTCGATCCCAAAGAGAAGCAACCAGGGATACAGGGGTCTACCGATTCCATCCACCCCCATGATCCAGGACAGGACCTCTCCCCAATACGACTGTACCCTAGGACAGGGCCACCACATGTGTATGTAGTCACCTATTGCATTTCGGCATTTCCAACAGTGAGGGTCATAGCCCGGGCACATCCTGGATATGCTCTGTGGAGGGTAGTGCCATCTGTGTAGGACCTTTAGCGCTTGATGTCTATACTGGGGGGAGGTCGTTGAGCGGTGGGCCCGGACACACATCTTTGTCCACCTTTTGTCATCTATTGCCACTCCCAAGTCTTTCTCCCATTGTGTCCTTGCCGGTGGGGAATCCCTTGGTATCGAAAACAAGAGGAGCTTATATAAACGGGATATGACCCCTCTGGAGCCTCGAGTAGAGATGATCATTTTCTCGAAGTCTGTTAAGTCCCTCCTGAGGGTGTCGCCCCATTAGTTGGAGATAGAGTAATGACGACAGTTTGCCCAGCCCCAGGGCCTCCTCGAGATCTAGAAGGGGCATGAAGGACCCTCCAACCCACAGGTGGCAAGCTCTGACAAAGCCCGCCTCATACCACTTCTGGTAGACGGCTGGTTCCGCCACTTTAGCTAGGAACGGCGGAGCCCAAATACAGCTCAGCGGGGAGGGCCAGGTTGTGAGCCATCTGAAGTAACTCCCTTCCTTCCAGAAAGACCAGAGGACCCCCAGTACCAGGTGGTCCAGTACCCACCTGGGGATGCGTGCTCTTGGGGCCCATAACCATTTGTCGAGCGTGACTGGGGCGAACAACCTATTGTCCAGGGCCATCCACTGCTTTTCTGTCCTAGGGTTAAAGTGATCAACAAGGATCCTCAACTGGGATGCCCTGTAGTATGTGTTGAAATCCGGGAATCCCACCCCTCCGTCTTCTTTCGACCTTGTTAGGACATCATAAGAGATCCTGTGTTTCTTTCCTGCCCAGAGAAACCTGAGCAAGGTGCGCTTCATTGAGTGTAAGAAGAGTTTAGGCACCTGGGTGGTGAGCATCTGGAAGAGGAAGAGGAATTTGGGGAGTACTACCATTTTAATCAGATTGAGTCGTGCCATCCATGAAAACCCCGAGGCCGCCCAACTCTCTATATCTCTCTTGACCTTGGTCCATAGTGGGGTGAAGTTACTTGAAAAGAGGTCATCCGGGTTCGATGTGATTCGGATCCACAGGTGACGAAACCCGCCTCCGTGCAACTGGAAGGGGAGATCCTCCACATATTTTATCTCGGTTTCCGGCAATTGGCCCCCTATGAAGGCCACCGACTTGCCTAGGTTAACCTTGTACCCTGAGAGGTCCCTATAGCTTGCCAAGGCCCGAAACACATGGGGGATTGTTTGCGACGGTTTGGTGACATACAGGAGGACGTCGTCGGCAAACAAGCTAATCTTGCAATGGGAGTCACCCATCCGAACTCCAGTGATAGCTTCATTGTTGCGCACCGAGATCGCCCAGGGTTCCATGACCAGGGCGTATATCAGGGGGGATAGCGGGCAGCCCTGTCTTGTTCCTCTCCCTAGGGGGAAGGCCTCCGATTCCATCCCATTGGCAACAACCCCGGCCACAGGGGTGGAATACAGTGCCACCATCCATCCCAACCACCTCTGGCCCATCCCTATTGCCGACAGAACCTCCCCCATGAATGCGCAGCTCACCCTATCGAAGGCCTTCTCTGCGTCCAGGGATAGCAGTAGAGCACCTTCATCCCGGGTTTCCCTTGAATGCAGCACATGGAGGGTTTTGCGCATGCTGTCTGAGGCTTGCCTGTTAAGTATGAAGCCCGTCTGGTCTGGATGGACCAGGCGGGGGAGGTATTTCTCCAGGCGGGTGGCCAGGATCATGGCAAAGATCTTGGTGTCGAGGTTCAGGAGAGAAATGGGTCTGTATGAACCGCACTCCATTAGATATTTTCCCGGCTTGGGGATTACCGTAATAAGCGCCTGCAGGAAGGTGGGGGGATTGTATCTTTATTTCGGATTTGATTGAACAGTTTGGCTAGGGGCTTCATCAGTGTGGGCTGGAATTGTTTATAGAAGTTGGCCGTGTACCCGTCTCTCCCCGGGGCCTTCCCCACTTTCAGTCTCTTGATGGCTGCCTCAACCTCCTCCACAACTATATCCCCCTCAAGATCCTGCAATTCAACCTCCGTTAAACGGGCTAGCGGGTGTTCCTCCAGGTATGCCCGGATCTCGTCCAGCGACCCCCCCCCCTATTTCGCATACAGGTCCCTGTAAAAATCTGCAAAGGAGCCTACTATCTCTGCCTTTTTGTTGAATGTGTTACCCTCCCTGTCCTTAATAGGGCCGACCCTCCTCTCCAATCTGCATTCCCTGGCTCTACGTGCCAATTGCGTCCCCACCCTGTCTCCCCTTTCATAGTACCTCTTTCGTGTATATCTCAATTTCGACCTGGAACGCCAGGTTGTCCCTAGCCATCCCCTTCGGCTCAACCACTCTCACCGTCCACCAATCCAGTTTGGCATCCAATATAAGATTGAAATTACCCCCCAGTATCATGGCCCCCTCTGCCCATTTGTCCATTACCCCCATGATTTTGGTCAGAAACCCTATCTGACCTGAGTTGGGTGCATAGAGGATAGCCAGAGTGATGCGCTTGCCTTCATAGGTGCCCTTGATCCCCAGGAACCTCCCCCCAAAGCCTCTTTTGGTTTCACAGTTTGAGAGGTGGAATGTTTTACTCAGGAGGATCCCCACCCCCTCCTTTTTGAGCTTCTGTGGGAGGCCCAGAAGTTGGACCCGATTTCCCTCCCCCTAATGGGTGATTCCTTGCCCTGTTTGTAATGGGTTTCTTGGAGGAAAAGCACCATTATTTGTTGTTTACGGAACATATTACTGGTCAGAGACCCTTTGTTTTGGGAGTTTAGGCCCTTGACATTAAGTGTGCCTATCTTGCCTTCAGTCATTGTCGTCTAGAGAGTCCTTCTCTTTCCACCCCTTGGTGTTGTGCTGGTATGAGGCCTGCTGTGGAATAAAACATTCTGGTTCGATCTGGCTAATCCCCCCTTTCTCCCCTTGGACCCTTCTTGGAGACTCCTTTTTGACATTTGCATTGGTCACCCCCCCCCCCTGTCCTTTGCCCTCCCCCCCATAACCTCCCCCCTTCTCCCCTCCATCTTGAGGCGTTCGTCTATGTCACCCGATCTCCTTCAGGGACAATCAACGAACCACCAAGGACTCTACCCCAGCCCCGGGTAGTGTGAGTGTTCAGGTAACCCATCTCTTTCTCTCAGAGTGTATGTATTAAACCTTGGGACAGATGTGTAGGGCGTGGCCCTACATCCGAGGCCCCCCACCTCCACTCGTGTAACAGCATTATCAACATTTAACAAGCAACAACCAGCCCTATAACCTTGCAGGCCAAACAATGTGCCAACGTGGCACGTAGCTGTAGTACCTCCTGGCTCCGGCCCTCAGCCCCACCAGTGACACCGCCTGGTACCCATGGGTATAGGAACATTTCCTCCACCTCCAGGGAGGCTGTGCTGTTATTACTTCGGATGATCCTCCTAGGTCGTTGACGGGTGTCTGGTTTTTTGGAATTTGCGGGCCCCCTTAACCTTAGCTTTGCCACTGAGCTTTGCCAGTCCAACGGGGCCCCGTGGGGGGTCCCGGGCTTCTCCCTCTCGGCCTCCTGAGTAGCCAGCGCGGTCGCCCCCTAAGTCATCCGTGACCCGTTGGATGTCCTCTTCTGACACCAGATGGTGTCTCTCCCCTAGCCATTCGAATGTCAGGTAGAAGGGTTGGCCCCAGCGGTATCTGTCCCCCTTCCCCTGAAGCCATCTGGTGAGATTGCCACACTTCTTTCTCATTAACAGGGTGAGGGCTGATAGGTCCTGGAAGATAGCCACCCTGGATTCTCCATATTGAATGTTGCCGAGGTTCCTTGCTTTCTCTAGGATCTTGGCTTTGTCTTTGTAATAGTGTAGCCGAGCTAGCACCGAGCGTGGGCCTCTGCCCCCTCCACCCGCACGGTGGACCCTGTCAAATTTGATCTCCCCATCGGCGTCCGTCCCCATGACAATCCTTATGATGTTGTGCACTTTGCCCTCCAGGCCTTGTGCGCTTTCGCCCTCGGCTTCTGCTAGTCCAAAAATACACATGTTATTTCTCCTCTCCCTGTTTTCAATGTCATCCACCTTGAGCTGAAGTTCTTCTTCGCGCCGTTGCATTTTCTGGAATCTGGCTTCCATTTGAGTCTCCAGGAGTGCTGTGGAGAGCTGGTTGTTCTCGACTCCCTCCATTCGGTCCTCTAAGGTGGTGACTTTGGTCATGAGGTCGGCTAATTTGGCGCCCATGTCCGTCCATGTCTCCCGGATCTCTTCAAGGATTATCTGAATATTGTTCTGGATGGCGCCCAGGTCGGGGGGCGGGGTGGATGGGCCCCCGGTTGCCATGGTACCCTCGTTGGCCACAAATTGATATTTCGACAGGTTCTCTTTCCATCTCTTGGGGTGCCTGCTCTGATCGATTGTCATTGGTGATCGCTGCTTGGCCGGCGGCTGTGTTGGGACCCACCAAGACGGGGCGACGGTGGGGGCACGCTGTTCTCGGTTATTGACACCTGGCGTGGGACCAGTTTGCTTGGTGCGGACAGGTGCCCCTGTGGCGGTGATGTCTAGGTTCCTCAGCAAGGGGGCTCTAGGTTCATTGCAATGGTAGCAGCATGGCACAGCACGCTCTGGGCCAGGGGCACTCCCTAGGTGGCTGTCCGAGAGATTAGCGTAGGTGGGGTCTCCTACAGCGTGCCTTGCGGCCAAGCCTCTCCCTGAGCAGTCCTCCCCGAGGGGGTGCAAGTCCTGGGGGTAGTTATGGGGGGTCTGGCCTGGGGGGCCCCTCACCTGTAGCACACTGCTTCTTGTGTCCCCCGGTATGAGATATCAAGGGCGCGCTCCCACGACGGCCTGGACTGGGGGGGTGAGGTCTCCCTGTGTTGCGGTCTCACCTCTGCCATATGGGTCCGGGCTGGCCGCGCCTGTAAGTGGGATATATGGGGGAAGTGCCTCAGGCCTTGTCCGGATGGTGGGGGGACCACGTTCAGCCTCCCAGATGCCCCTTGAGGCCCCCTTTCAATGTGTACAGCAGAGGGGGGCAGTGTGGGGGGCACGCTCCTGTGTCGGCCCCCCGGCACTTCACTCTGCCTGGCCGTTGAGATGCTACTCAGTGTTCTACCGCCTTTACAAGGGGCCAGCCCAAGATGGTGGAGGGTCCGTGTTCGGGGACCAAGACGTCCCCTCCTGATGTGCGGCGCTGGTGGGGGAGGTGGGGGGTGCGCTCCCGCATCGGCCCCCCGGTATATCTGTGGATTCGAATGCAGGGGGTGGGTGGGGGCCACCCTGTGCCGGTCCCGCGTGTGTGTCAAATGAGTCCCCAAGGCGGGGACGGTGTCGCGTAGCGCAGGCCGCACAGGGCCCAACCAGAAGGCTGGAGCACAGGGGCTCGGCGTCCCGCTGGCTATCTATTGTGCCGCTGCACTTCTCCGGTGCAGTCTTCTCCTCCCCTGTGACAGGCTTCCTCCTCGGTGCGCCCCCGAAGCTCCTGGAGCCCACGCAGTTGTGTGTACTGGGAATTCGTTCAGTGTTCTTGTTTTTATTTTATTATGAAATACATTTAATTTTGTTTCAGAGTTAGTAATATTGAAGATGAAGACAACACATATAAAGGTATTGTGTAAGACATTTGATACATTTGATATATATATATATATATAACGCACATATGTATAGACTCAGATTTGTATATTTTTATATTATTATTTTTAACCGTGGCTACAGGATCAGCCAACTAGTCACAGGATTATGCTTCCGCAGGCTAAGATGAGCAACGACTAGAGTGGTTGTATCTGCAGCTAAATGGCTCCACTGTTAACATTGTAACCGCTGCTACAAACACATATTTTGGGTGATTTTAGGCAGTCAAACTGCATAAAAAAAAATACAATCGATTTTGTAATATATTTTTGCAGTCTGTGTTCAATTTTATTAATTTTTGTAACTTAAAGGGTGGCCCTTAAACAGATCATTTTGGGGGAAGGATATAGGTGGTGGAACAGGGGAGGAAACACATAAGGATTAAACATATAATAAAGGGGGTTAAAATAAAAAGAAACATATTTTGGGGTATTTTCTTTCTTTTTATTATTTATTTTTCAACGAAAGGTGGGAAAAATAGCCCCAAATGTGACACCTCCCAGGGCTAGCCATTCGAAGCATCGTTCACAGAAGACTCTCATCACTGAGAGATTGGGAGCTGGTAAAATGTCAGCATGTGCAGTTGACACATGCTGAAGTTGAGGCTTCATTGAGTGTCGGTGAGGTTCCTCTGGTGGATGTAGGCGTTGCAGGTGATGCTGATGTCCATGCACATAATGCATGAGGCCCATGCATTTTTATTTTGTGGTGCTTGTGCAATTTGAGATAGGCATCATCCACATTATCCCAAAAGACTCACACCAGATGGTTTATCATTATTGATGTTCCTAGGCTTTGTGATGGAACATTAGAAGGGCCCCCTCGTAGAGATTTCTTGCACAATGTTCATAGTACGTCCACTGTCTCTTTTTTGAACAGTGCTTTTGAACAGTGCTCTGTCACCTGGAAGTATCGCCAACTGTCTGCAATGGTCTTAACTCCAGTTGCTTTCTTCCTCAGTGGAGACGGATTGGGGATCCGTGTGACATCGTTATCAGTGATACAACTGTCATAGTTGGACGTGTTGGAATGTCCAACGAGGGAGGAATATGTAAAACAATAAAAATGGCAACACTAAAAGGACAATGCCTAAAAAAATAAAATGTTGAAGAAAAAAACGAAAACAAACAATAGACAAACTGAACAAATCACAATACAAGGAGAAAGAGGATTAGTTGAATAGTGGGAAAAAAGGAAGAAGGATTAAAGGGTTAAAGTGCCAAAAGTTCTTGCAGTTACTTGGATAGCCTTTCACTAACAAGCACTGATAGCAATGATACATATACACTTTATTTTTTGTGGGTGGTGTGATTATTCCTGCTGCATGCCCCGATTGGTCACTTTCGCATGCACTGATTTCCTCATGCGGTGCGGGCATAGCCATATCAATGCATTGCAATGTGTAATTGGGCATTTCATTGACTCAGATATGAGTTACGTGTAGGTGCAGAGCTGCACCGCATGATATGATTGGCTGGCGCATCAGGCATGAAGATGTGTATCCGCCTTGATGGATGTTGACACCCTATTGGCTAATTTTGCACATGTGGATTTCGTCTAACGGCATAGGCGTACTCTCATCAATACATTGCAACATAGGATTGGATCGTTCGTTGAAATGGATAAAAGTCACGTGTAGGTGAGTAGGCACAGAGCCGCAGCATGTGATATGACTGTCTGGCGCACCAGGGCCAAAGATGCGTAGTCGCATTGAAGCAGGTCGATGTCCTATTGGCTAATTATGTATGCGCAGTTGTCATCAAACAGCATGGGCGGAGTCACATCAATAGATCACAGCTTGTCATTGGCTCGTTCGTTGATGCTGCTATGCAGCCCATAATGCGATTGTGTGTTAAAAACAGGTGAATATCTGTGTAGCTGCTTCAACGTAACTTTCGATGTGATTGGGCCATCCATTGAGGCAGCTACTGCCACGTGCAGTTGCAACTCCTCATTAGGCGATGTGATTGGTGAATTATTAAGGCACGAACATGTCATTGCACTTGGGCGTACCTGAGCAAACAGAAAACACATGTTGGTTTGCTTTATCGCAACCCCTGCTACACCCCTCTCCCAAACACCTTTTTCATGTTTTCTGTCATTGCTTTTTCTCTCTTAGTGGGTGAACTTCATTGTGAGCTTTCAGGAACTTTTAATAGCAGTACCGTGATTTATCCATTCCTTTTTTACCTTTCTTGATCCTATACTTTTGTACTTTGTCTTGTGCTTTGCAGTTTGTCAGTTTTTGTTATTTTAGCTTGTTATATATATGTTTTTACTGTTTGGGTATTAAGTGGCAGAGTCCATTTTCTGTTGTATTTTTTTACATGTTTCTTTTCCTCTGTGGTCCTGCATTTCAGTATGACTATGACCAGCAGTAATGATGAGTTGGTGGGGGTGGCTTCAGCTTTACCACAGCAACATAAGTAATGTGCCCAAAGAAATGTAACTGACAGTTGGCAATATTTCTGTGTAAAGGACCAACACAGCAAGAAGTAGATTGAGGAATTCTTGTGTAATTTTGTGGTAAGGTTTTGTGGAGGGGACTTTCACACAAGCAATTGCAAAGCTTGGGCACATCGACGTTAATCAAACCTCTTTATCATATTCATTGGGAAGTGGATGAATTCTATAGGAAGGCTCATGTAAAACATAAGTTAAATGCGGATGGAGCAAGATCAGCACAGCAGTATTTGTCATTTGTGCCAGAGACTTTGAACATGATTACTTGCTATTTTCCACAATCTAACACAAACCATCAGTACATCCTGCCTACAACTGATCTTTCTAACTTCATTGTGATGTGCAAAACCTTTTACAGCTTGAAAGGGGTGGGAGGTGGCATCCTAGACAGTTTGAGCATGGATCTTTCGGAATTGTACGGCCAATGGCCAATGCTAGGTATATTTTTAAGTGTCAGTGTTTTTCCTTTCCCAGTTCCTATCTCTTTTTTCATCATTCCCCAAAACGGTCCTTTTCAGTTATAAAATGGACAATAAAAACACATACTGTAAATATGGATCAAAGACGTTTAATTGATCCTTTCAATACACAGTGTGTTAAAAAAAGCATGCCCTTATGTACTTCTTTAAAGCCATGGTTATTGCATTTGTGAGCTGTAGGTAGAGCCCACCAGCCATTGCTGCATTTAGCTGTGCATGCATTTTACCAGCCGAAGCTAATGTACGTAGATACATATATTGGGGAGCAGTCTTGTAAAGATTTATTTTAATATATATTGAGTGTAGTGTTTGTACACAGTTACGGTAACACTTTAATAACTTTCTGTTCATCAACATTACATATAAATGTAAACACTTTACAAAGTTAAGTACATACGGAAACAGGTTTGTTATGAACAGGTTTATTTGTGGGGAATGTGGTTCTGTGGTTCCACAATATCTTTTTTTTTTTACTTTATAGATAAGATACATCGTTTTCATTAGCCCAATTGTCTGTATTATTGATGTAAATTATGTATGGAATAACAAAACCCTTGGAATTCAAGGAAAACATTTTAGTTGCAATGATGTTAAAGTGAGCAATACATTGTAACAAAACCTGTGAAATTCAAGAATAAAATGTAGTTGCAGGGACGTGAGAAATGAACACAACAAAACCTCATCACAGATAACATCAATGATGACATCACTAATTACATTAAAACAGTAACCAGCATTAAGGATGACCTTCAGCCATGGTCAGTGTGCCTGACCAAATATATTTTAACACATTAATGCGTACTAATGATGGCTTTCAGGCATGGACACTGGCCAGAGTCTTCATCCGTGTGCACTTTATATTTTGAAACACTAAGGGGCCAATTCATAGAATTCGGCGCACAAGTGGCGCACGCGGCTGGCGCACAGTGTGCGCGTGCGGTAGGCTGCGCCAGCCGCGTGCGCCGAAACACATTCAGGCGCACAGCGTATTCATGGATTCCAACATCCACAACCAGCCGTGGCGCAGAGTGGCGCAGCGACCCTGCAGCAGCGTCAGTTACGCCCCCAAGAACGCCCCTTGCGCAGGAAAAAGCCATCAAAATCCCCAATCCAGCGCAAAGGGCAGCAGCAAACGCAGTGCGGGGAGCGTGTATTTCAGGGGTGTGCGGGAGTCCCCACACGCGATAGGCCTGGGTACGTGTATTACAGGGGTGCGCGAGAAAATCTACACGCGATTGGCCTGGGTACGTGGATTTCAGGGGTGCGCGAGAAATTCTACACGCGATTAGCCTGGGTACGTGTATTACAGGGGTGCGCGAGAAAATCTACACGCGATTGGCCTGGGTACGTGGATTTCAGGGGTGCGCGAGAAAATCTACACGCGATTGGCCTGGGTACGTGGATTTCAGGGGTGCGCGAGAAATTCTACACGCGATTGGCCTGGGTACGTGGATTTCAGGGGTGCGCGAGAAATTCTACACGCGATTAGCCTGGGTACGTGTATTACAGGGGTGCGCGAGAAAATCTACACGCGATTGGCCTGGGTACGTGGATTTCAGGGGTGCGCTAGAAATTCTACACGCGATTAGCCTGGGTACGTGTATTACAGGGGTGCGCGAGAAAATCTACACGCGATTGGCCTGGGTACGTGGATTTCAGGGGTGCGCGAGAAATTCTACACGCGATTGGCCTGGGTACGTGTATTACAGGGGTGCGCGAGAAATTCTACACGCGATTAGCCTGGGTACGTGTATTACAGGGGTGCGCGAGAAAATCTACACGCGATTGGCCTGGGTACGTGGATTTCAGGGGTGCGCGAGAAAATCTACACGCGATTGGCCTGGGTACGTGGATTTCAGGGGTGCGCGAGAAATTCTACACGCGATTAGCCTGGGTACGTGTATTACAGGGGTGCGCGAGAAAATCTACACGCGATTGGCCTGGGTACGTGGATTTCAGGGGTGCGCGAGAAAATCTACACGCGATTGGCCTGGGTACGTGGATTTCAGGGGTGCGCGAGAAATTCTACACGCGATTAGCCTGGGTACGTGTATTACAGGGGTGCGCGAGAAAATCTACACGCGATTGGCCTGGGTACGTGGATTTCAGGGGTGCGCGAGAAATTCTACACGCGATTGGCCTGGGTACGTGGATTTCAGGGGTGCGCGAGAAATTCTACACGCGATTGGCCTGGCTACGTGGATTTCAGGGGTGCGCGAGAAATTCTACACGCGATTGGCCTGGGTACGTGGATTTCAGGGGTGCGCGAGAAAATCTACATGCGATTGGCCTGGGTACGTGGATTTCAGGGGTGCGCGAGAAATTCTACACGCGATTGGCCTGGGTACGTGGATTTCAGGGGTGCGCGAGAAATTCTACACGCGATTGGCCTGGGTACGTGGATTTCAGGGGTGCGCGAGAAAATCTACACGCGATTGGCCTGGGTACGTGGATTTCAGGGGTGCGCGAGAAATTCTACACGCGATTAGCCTGGGTACGTGTATTACAGGGGTGCGCGAGAAAATCTACACGCGATTGGCCTGGGTACGTGGATTTCAGGGGTGCGCGAGAAATTCTACACGCGATTGGGCCTGTGCGAGTGGGGCAGTGTATTACGTAGGTGTGCGGGAAGTTGAAGAGGTGAATTGCCAGTGTGGGTCCTCCCAGGTCTCCCCTCTACCCCCTCCACGACCTCTGCAGGCAGCCCACACCACAGGGGACTACCCTGCACCCCTGGTCATGTCCCGCAGGCAGCCCATCCACCATGGGCATGCCCCCCAGCCAAGCCACATGTCCCCTTGCACCCCCACCCCCCAGCAGGCCCCCACTCATGTCCCCCTGCACCCCCACCCCCCAGCAGTGCAGGGGCAGCCCCCACCAGGCCCCCACCCATGTCTCCCACCACCCCCAGTCACCAGCCACCAGGGGCAGCCTCCACCAGGCCCCCACCCATGTCCGACTCATGTCTCCCAGCACCCCCACCCCCCAGCCACCAGGGGCAGCCTCCACCAGGCCCCCACCCATGTCCGACTCATGTCTCCCAGCACCCCCACCCCCCAGCCACCAGGGCCAGCCTCCACCAGGCCCCCACCCATGTCTCCCAGCACACCCACCCCCCAGCCACCAGGGGCAGCCTCCACCAGGCCCCCACCCATGTCCGACTCATGTCTCCCAGCACCCCCACCCCCCCAGCCACCAGGGGCAGCCTCCACCAGGCCCCCACCCATGTCTCCCAGCACCCCCACCCCCCAGCCACCAGGGGCAGCCTCCACCAGGCCCCCACCCATGTCTCCCAGCACCACCACCCCCCAGCCACCAGGGGCATCCTCCACCAGGCCCCCACCCATGTCTCCCAGCACCACCACCCCCCAGCCACCAGGGGCAGCCTCCACCAGGCCCCCACCCATGTCTCCCAGCACCACCCCCCCCAGCCACCAGGGGCATCCTCCACCAGGCCCCCACCCATGTCTCCCAGCACCACCACCCCCCAGCCACCAGGGGCAGCCTCCACCAGGCCCCCACACATGTCTCCCACCACCCCCACCCCCCAGCCACCAGGGGCAGCCTCCACCAGGCCCCCACACATATGTCCCCCTGCACCCCCACCCCCTAGCATCCAGGGGCACCCTCCACCTGGCACCCACCCATGTCTCCCAGCACACCCACCCCCCAGCCACCAGGGGCAGCCTCCACCAGGCCCCCACCCATGTCTCCCAGCACACCCACCCCCCAGCCACCAGGGGCAGCCTCCACCAGGCCCCCACCCATGTCCGACTCATGTCTCCCAGCACCCCCACCCCCCAGCCACCAGGGGCAGCCTCCACCAGGCCCCCACCCATGTCTCCCAGCACACCCACCCCCCAGCCACCAGGGGCAGCCTCCACCAGGCCCCCACCCATGTCCGACTCATGTCTCCCAGCACCCCCACCCCCCCAGCCACCAGGGGCAGCCTCCACCAGGCCCCCACCCATGTCTCCCAGCACCCCCACCCCCCAGCCACCAGGGGCAGCCTCCACCAGGCCCCCACCCATGTCTCCCAGCACCACCACCCCCCAGCCACCAGGGGCATCCTCCACCAGGCCCCCACCCATGTCTCCCAGCACCACCACCCCCCAGCCACCAGGGGCAGCCTCCACCAGGCCCCCACCCATGTCTCCCAGCACCACCCCCCCCCAGCCACCAGGGGCATCCTCCACCAGGCCCCCACCCATGTCTCCCAGCACCACCACCCCCCCAGCCACCAGGGGCAGCCTCCACCAGGCCCCCACCCATGTCTCCCAGCACCCCCACCCCCCAGCCACCAGGGGCAGCCTCCACCAGGCCCCCACCCATGTCTCCCAGCACCCCCACCCCCCAGCCACCAGGGGCATCCTCCACCAGGCCCCCACCCATGTCTCCCAGCACCCCCACCCCCCAGCCACCAGGGGCACCCTCCACCAGGCCCCCACCCATGTCTCCCAGCACCACCCCCCCCCAGCCACCAGGGGCATCCTCCACCAGGCCCCCACCCATGTCTCCCAGCACCACCACCCCCCAGCCACCAGGGGCAGCCTCCACCAGGCCCCCACACATGTCTCCCAGCACCCCCACCCCCCAGCCACCAGGGGCAGCCTCCACCAGGCCCCCACACATATGTCCCCCTGCACCCCCACCCCCTAGCATCCAGGGGCACCCTCCACCTGGCACCCACCCATGTCTCCCAGCACCACCCCCCCCCAGCCACCAGGGGCAGCCTCCACCAGGCCCCCACCCATGTCTCCCAGCACCACCACCCCCCAGCCACCAGGGGCAGCCTCCACCAGGCCCCCACCCATGTCCAGGAACAGAGACTTCCATGCTGTCATGTGTGCAATCTGCACAGGGCTCCCCATGTCACATTCAAACACATGCAACAACCATGCGGTTCACACATTACAGGTCGCACATGCATTACCATGATGTCCCTGCACACATACATGCGTACATGGCCTATGTCACACATACAGGCAGGTATCAGACAACCAGCACACTGCAACATGCCCTGTCTCACACAGCAATGCTTGGCCACTTACCGCTCAACTCCAGACGGGTCTCCCTCTCAAGGACCTGGGCGTGGAGCGCTGGGTGTATGCGTTCCAGGACCCTCAACTGGATGGAACTCATGCGGCCCCGGCCCCCCTCCACAAGGCGCCGGGCCTTCATGAGGGTCCTTGACCTCAAGTCCTCCCAGCGCTTCTTGACCTTCTGGATGGTGCGGGTTGCCACCCCCTCCGCGTCCTCTCCCGTCCTTCCCTCTTGGCGCGGGACGATCCGAAGAGGGCATCATACTGCCCCAGGACTTGCTCCACCAGGACACCAACTTCGGTGGCAGTGAAGCTGGTGCCCCTCTGCCCCTCTGCCCCTCTGGCCGGGGGTTGCAACTGGTGTCAGATGTGGTTGTGCTCCACATGGCAACCCCAGGGGCAGGAGTGGGTGACCAACTGGGTCCTGGGGCTGGGCTGTGGAGCGATGTCATTTGAGTCGGGACTCTTCTGTACCAGCAGGGGTGGACACAGCAACTGGACCCCTGCAGATGGCTGATGTGCAGGCACCAAATGGCAGGGCACGGTGGCAGCAGGCAGGCAGGCAGGCAGCAGCAGATGGCATGTGGGAGGCTGCTTGGGGCACTGGGGGCCAGTGAAGTGTCCTTCTGGGCAGGAGCGTGGTCTTCCGTGCGTTTTCGCGTGGCCAGCTTCATACGGAGTGAGTAGGCACGTGAAAAATCTGCACGCTGCGTGTAATGCGCGTAAGCGCGCGTGAAAAACTGCACGTCCGCGTGTAATAGGAGGAAAGGGCCCATGCATAAGCGTGCGCGCGTGAAAAACTGCACGTCCGCGTGTAATGCGCGTAATCAAACGTGAAAAAGTGCACGTCCGCATGTGACTTGACGCGCGCGTGCGTTTTCCCTCAGCACGGGTTAAAGGTGAGCGGGCCCAGCAGTTCGCTGTACGTGCCTATCGTGGAGACCGACGTGTGTTGCTGCTTCCAGTTGTTTCGCGCGCCATCTACTTCACAGCTCTCAAGGACGTATCTCTTCTTTTGGCGGGGGTATTGGCTACGCGTGTTTTTCTGCATCGCGCTAGTCAGACGGTGAGTCGCAAACGCTCCTTTTCCCACTGCGGGTGCCCCTGTGTATCGCACCCATTTTCGATGTCATCGTAGCCTGCGTGTCCCACGCGTACGCGTTATACGTGTTACTGGGTGCCACCGCGTACTGCGGGAGGTTTAATCCACGCACGTAGGCTGCAGGGTTGCGTGCACGGTTTTACTGCAGTTTTGGGGTGCCTGAGCGTTGCGTGACCCGTCAACACATCACCGGGGTCACATACAGCCTTGCAGGTGCAGGGGGGCTGTTAACATCTTGCTTCCCACCCCCTTCACCCCAATTGCCCAGGTCAATTGTGCTGTACACCTCCCATTGGCACCACTCCATCTGTGCCAGCACTATAACATCTGTGCCATGGTAGGGAGGCTACCAAAGGTGAGGGGCGCCTCAGCTGGGCGTCCTCCTCGTGGCGGGCGTGGTCGGGGACGTGGCAGTGGTGACCAGGGAGTAGGGGGACTCCAGGGTGTCCAGGGCAGCCACAGAGGGGGAAGAGGCAGGGGTGCGCCACTTGAGCACAATGTTGTGCCATGTGTCGGTGCAGCCATGCCACCACCCCCTGTGGTTCAGGGGGATGCAGCTCCTGCATCTGGCACTGGCACCCGTATGACCCGGCAGTCCGTTACATCGACTGCCACGGGCCCAAGGGTAGCGGTAGCTGCAGGTGCAGTTGTGGACACCGCCACCCAGGCTCAGGGTCTGCCAGCGCAGGCTGCGTTGGCACTTGAAGAGCCCTTGGTAGATCTCCAACAGGCCAGGGGGGAAACCATTGGGGCAGGCCGGGCTGCTCAGACCAAGACACGTGTCCCTGGGGCAGTCATGTCATCTGCTGCCCCGAACAGCCGGGTGTTGGCAAGTGCAGGGGCAGATGCACCCAACAGCACCCCGGTTGTGAGTCTGCCAACCAGGACCGTTGCGGTCAATGACCCTGCCACAGCTGATGTTGCTGCGCAGGGTCCATTAGTGGGCACCCAGCTGCCACTGACACAAGTCAGGCCTTTGGTCATCCCTCCACCTGCCACTCCCTCGGCTCAATCCACCCAACCCACTGGCCATACTGGTCAGGGCGGCATTAGCCAGCCAGGGTCTGCGCCACAGTCCAAGAGGAGGAAGGTTGCATCTGCAGCACAGGCTGGGACCCCACACACAGCCACGACCTCCTGCACGTCGAGGAAGAAGCCTTTCTGTAAGCAGGAACTGGACTTCCTCGTGGACTACGTGCGGGGACACAGCCGTGACATGCTAGTGGGTGCCAATAGTCAGACTACGGCTGCCCAACGTGACACCCACTGGAAGCATGTGGCGGAACATGTCAGTTCATTCGGCCATGAGGTGCGCACGGCGCAGGAGTGCAAAAAGCGCTGGAATGACATCAAGCGCAGCACTAAGGCCAAGCGTGCCTCAAATTACAACTTGACTCTGGTGACTGGCGGTGGGCCTGCACCAGAGGAGGAAGAACTCACTCCGCATGAGGCTCTCGTTGCGGAGTTCATACCACCAGAATTGGTCGAAGGTGTGGGAGAGATGCTGGACTTTGATGCCCAGTCCAGTGAGTGTTGATGCGTAGTTGTTGAGGACGTGTGTGTTTCACATGTGGGATGTGTTGTGCATGATTGCTGCTACATGTGACCTGTACATGGTTCTGATGTGTAAGTAATGCAATGCCACCGTCATGCATGTCTCCTCTGCCTGCATGCGGGACTCCATGTGGCCATGCCCCCTTGCCCCTCCACCGCCACTCTGCACCCCAGTTCCACCTTTGCACTGGTCTGCTACATTCTTGCCAATGTGTAGTTTCATGTTCATGTGTCCTGTGTAGATGCTAACTTCCAGCTTAGAAACTGCCAGACATATGCCGTGTGGTACAGCCTTAGTACTCGATGCAGGGCATACCACCTGTACATTGATGGAATGCCAGTGCTTGCGGTTTCGGTATATGTGCTCAGTGGCCCTAGGTGGACGTAGGGCCACATGGGTGCAATCTATGGCACCGAGCACTTTGGGGAAGTGTGCCACCCTGAAAAAATCCAGGACAACGGCCTGCCTTTCTGCGGGTGTTCTGGGCATGTATATGTGCCTGCGGACTGAGGGGCGCGCTGTCATGATTGCCAGTACCTGGTGTAGGCAGCGTGACTGCGTGGCCTGTGAGACCCCCCCCACTATGGCAGTGGTCCACTGAAACGACCCAGTGGCCAAGAAATGCAAGACATTGAGCAGCTTCTCCAAGGGGCTCAATGCTTGGGAGCAAAGGGTGGGGGATGTGAGGTCATCTTCCCACTCCCTGACCAGGTCTAGGATGATATGGGGTGGAAACCTATACCTGCCGTAGACCTGGTCGTCAGGCATCCCAAAAAGGCCTGTCCGTGGTGCAAAAATGCGTGGCCTGGCTATTCTCCTCCTCCTGCGGTGTCCCACAATCACTGCAGCAACAAATGGGGCATTCATCGTCGCTGTATTTACGCGTTTGTTGTTTGCGCGCACTTTTATGCTGTGCGCGGGACGCCTCCGTGTGGGCGGAATCGTTGGTTTCCCGTATTCTGGTGTCATCGCGTGTGATCGGAGGGGAGCGGGTGTACACGCGATTGGCCTGGGTACGTGTGTTTCGGGGTGCGCGGGTAGTTCCACACGCGATTGGCCTAGGTACGTGTGTTTCGGGGTGCGCGGGAAGTTCCACACGCGATTGGCCTGGGTACGTGTGTTTCGGGGTGCGCGGGTATTTCCACATGCGATTGGCCTGGGTACGTGTTTCGGGGTGCGCGGGAAGTTCCACACGCGATTGGCCGGGGTACGTGTTTCGGGGTGCGCGGGAAGTTCCACACGCGATTGGCCGGGGTACGTGTGTTTCGGGGTCCCGTGAACTTTCACACGCGATTGGTTGGGATCCACGTGTGTACTGTCATCACGTGCAATGAGGGATACTCCCTCGCACGTCACGTCACAGACGCGCTCACGCGCTGAGGGCCTTTGGTCCAATGAAAATGCGTATGCGTGCAGACGCGCTTACGCGCTAAGGGCCTTTCCTCGAATTACACGCTGACGTGCAGAATTTTCACGTGCCTAATCACTCCGTATCAAGCTGGCCACGCGTAAGCACACGGAAGACCACGCTCCTGCCCAGAAGGCCGAACTACTGCCCCCCAGAGCCCCGAGCACGCTCCCACCTGCCATCTGCTGCTGCCTGACTGCCTGCTGCCCACGTGCCCTGCCATTTGCTGCCTGCACATCAGCCAGGGGTGCTGTTGGTGTGACCACCCCTGCTGGAACCAAAGACTCCCGACTGGGATTCCATCGCTCCACAGCCCAGCCCCAGGACCCAGTTGCCCACCCACTCCTGCCTCTGGGGTTGTCATGTCGGGGCCAACTCCATCTGTGACCACTGACAACCCCCGGCCAGAGAGGCAGAGGGGCACCAGCTTCAGTGCCACCGAAGTTGGTGTCCTGGTGGAGCAAGTCCTGGGCCAGTATGATGCCCTCTTCGGAAGTTGCCGCGCCGACAAGGAAGGACGGACTCGGATCTGGACTGACATCATGACTGCCATCAACGCGGAGGGGGTGGCAGTCCGCGACTTCCAACATGTCAAGAAGCGCTGGGAGGACTTCAGGTCCAGGACCCTGACCAAGGCCCGGCGCCTCTTGAAGGCAGCGGATGCCAAGGGGCGCCGGGGCCACTTGTCGGAAGAACAGATGAGGGTCCTGGAACACATATCCCCAGCGCTCCACGTCCAGGTCCTTGAGAGGCAGACCCGTCTGGAGTCGAGCGGTGAGTGTACATGCATCCTGATTGTGAGCAGTGCGTGTGGTGATTGTTCAGTAGTGTGCAGGTTGCACATCTGTTTGTATGGGGTCGAATATGGGTGCGGGTGTGTGGGTGCGGGTGTACAGGGCCGTGGGGCTGACACATGCGAGGGCTGTAATGTGTGAGACATGGATGGTGCCTGTGTGTGTGGGCTTGCATGCCAAATGCAGTTGTGTGGGCACACAAGTCTGTATGAATGTGTATGTGAGTAGACATGTCCGTGATGTCACGCATGTATGTTGTTTTCAGCTGATTGTATCAGCGCTGTGTACATGTGCATGTGTGTGTATTTGACAAGGGTGCAACAGTGATGCAACATGGATGCATGTGACAGCGGTATGTGGAAGCCTGATTGGCAGATGTGACATGGATGCCCGTCTGAACACTGCGACACTTAGCAGAGGTGTACACATGCATGCAAGTGTGGTGGTGTGTGTACATGTGTGGTGCACTTCCTGTGTTGCATGTGATGTCTGGCTCACCTTTGCCTGCTGATGCTGTTGTATGTGTATGGATGGTGTTGGCAGTTGCAACATGGCTGTGGTATGGCTCGTGTGTGCAAGTTGTAATGACATGTGTGTTGGGGATTGTGATGACATGTCAGAGGTTTGCCAATGCCACTCATGTACAACTGTCATGTGTGTATGTGTACATTGTACAGTGCCCTGATGCCTGTGTTTTGTTTCTCCCTGTCTGCAGCGTCAACTGATGAAGAGGGCGGAGAAGGTGCTGTGGAGCACAGCGGCGGGGATCCGACCGCCAGCCGGAGACGCAAGGCCCGGCTCCCCTCCCAGGTTGTCATCTCGTCGGGGAGTGAGGAGTCCGGTGCCGCGTCCCAGGCCGCAGCTGCCGGGGGGAGGTCCAAGAGGCGGAGGTTGCAGTTGGACTCCTCGGCAGCAGAAGGGGCAGCTGGGACCCCACAGGGCCCAACGGGGGAAGATGGCACAGAGTCATCCAGGTTGGTGGGGGGTTTGGTGGAGGAGGAGGCCGTGCAAGCACCGGAGACGGGGTCTGGGGGTGGGGATCCCACTGGTGCTAGTGGTGCAGTGCAGGACCAGGGACAGGAGGCAGCACAGGCCGCCGCGGAGGTGCCTGTGTGCAATCCTGTCTCTGATCCTGTCCCTGCATCATCTTGCACCAGCAGGGATGCCCATGTCCAGACCAGTTTTCAGGCAGGGGATGAGCTGACGTCAACTGGCCTTCCCCTGCCTGCGGACGTGGCTATCCAGGCCCGGGTTGAGCCTGTCCTGGCTGGAGTGGCGTTGCGTCAACGGGCCATGCGAGGCGACCTGCAGTCTTTTCATGAAGAGACTGCAGGTCATCTCGAATGGCTCGTTGACCACGTCAGCCTGCTGGGACAGGTCACCCAGGCCGGATTCCTCCGTCTGATGGGGCTTGCCACGACCCCCTCCTCAGCTGGACCCCCTACGCGCCAGTCGTCCTCTGTGCCATCTTCCCACCCATCAGTCACCTGGGTGCCCTGTGGAGCTGCCTCTGACGGTGCGGCCAGGCTGGTGGAGGAGGCATCCCTGCCACAGTCGGGAGTCGGACGTCCAGCAGGGGTGGCCACGTCAACGACTGCACCCCAGCCGGCGGAGGATGTGCAGGCAGCAGGAGGCAGTGCAGGGGCAGAGGCACAGCAGCAGCAGCTCCATGGTGGGAGCCATGAAGGCTCGGGGCCTTCGACATCGGAGGGGCAGGCATCGGCCGGAGGGCAGGAGGACCCAGGACAAAAAGTGTCTTCCGTGTGGCAGCGGTTGGGCCACGCCATAGATGCGGAGCGTCAGCGGGCGGAAGAGGCACGGCTCTCAATGGTCAGGGCGGAGAACTCCATGCAGAGGGCCCTGAGGCGGGTCGAGTGCCTCGAGGCAATCCGCAGGGCTTTGGAGGTGGACACGTCGACGGCCCTGCGGACCCTCGGGGCCATGGAGGTGGACCGCCTCCGGGACATAGAGGAGGAGTTCGATGATGCCCTGGCCCGGCACATCCAGAAGTGAGCCGTGGAACTAGCCCGCTGCCCTTGTACATAGTTATGTAGGTAGTGTTAAGTTTCATTTTTGTTTTTATTTCATTTGGACCTTTTGGACATTGGCCACATTTTTGTATATAGTTTTTTTTATTAGTTAGTGTAGTTAGTTAGGTTTCCTTTATTTTGTTGGGATGATGGACCCTGGCTTCTTGCTTTGTACATAGTTGTGGACTTGGACATATTTTTTTTTTTGAATTATCCATGGATCAATGGCTTATGTTTTTTTTTCACATTGGATTTTGTTTGGTGGACATTGACTTTGTAGTACATTACTTTGGATTTCTATATTCTTTGATTTTTTCTTTTTTTTGGACGGACATGCTTCTTTTCATTTTTTTCCATTCACATTTCAGTTTCTTCATTTTTGTTTCTATTCATCTTTCCTTTAATACATTATTTATTTGTTGCACTTCAATGTGTGGTGTCTCATTGTTTTCATGCATTTCATGTTATGTGTTTTGAGATTCACTGACACCCATTGGGTGTATGTGAGGGACATGTGTTTGTTTTGGAACTTGCAATTGGTGTTCTGTGATGTAATTGCAGAATATGAGTGGGTGGATGCAATACTCGGGTGGGTGTTTTGCATTTGGGGGCTGACCATAGAGACCAGGGATCTGGACTGTGATGACATGTTGGGTGGGGAACATGAGTTGGACATGGGTGGGGGCCTGCTGGCAGGTGCCCCACAGTGCTGGGGGGTGGGAGACATGAGTGGGGGCCTGGTGGAGGGTGCCCCTGGATGCTAGGGGGTGGGGGTGCAGGGGGACATGAGTGGGGGCCTGTTTGAGGCTGCCCCTGCACTGCTGGGGGGTGGGGGTGGGGGGAGACATGAGTGGGGGCCTGGTGGAGGGTGCCCCTGGTGGCTGGGGGGTGGGGGTGGTGGGAGACATGAGTGGGGGCCTGGTGGAGGGTGCCCCTGCACTGCTGGGGAGTGGGGGTGATGGGAGACATGAGTGGGTGCCAGGTGGAGGGTGCCCCTGGATGCTGGGGGGGTGGGGGTGGTGGGAGACATGGGTGGGGGCCTGCTGGCAGGTGCCCCACAGTGCTGGGGGGTGGGAGACATGAGTGGGGGCCTGGTGGAGGGTGCCCCTGGATGCTAGGGGGTGGGGGTGCAGGGGGACATGAGTGGGGGCCTGTTTGAGGCTGCCCCTGCACTGCTGGGGGGTGGGGGTGGGGGGAGACATGAGTGGGGGCCTGGTGGAGGGTGCCCCTGGTGGCTGGGGGGTGGGGGTGGTGGGAGACATGAGTGGGGGCCTGGTGGAGGGTGCCCCTGGATGCTAGGGGGTGGGGGTGCTGGGAGACATGTGTGGGGGCCTGGTGGAGGGTGCCCCTGGATGCTGGGGGGGTGGGGGTGGTGGGAGACATGAGTGGGGGCCTGGTGGAGGGTGCCCCTGGATGCTGGGGGGGTGGGGGTGGTGGGAGACATGTGTGGGGGCCTGGTGGAGGGTGCCCCTGGATGCTGGGGGGTGGGTGTGCTGGGAGACATGTGTGGGGGCCTGGTGGAGGGTGCCCCTGGATGCTGGGGGGGTGGGTGTGCTGGGAGACATGTGTGGGGGCCTGGTGGAGGGTGCCCCTGGATGCTGGGGGGGTGGGGGTGGTGGGAGACATGAGTGGGGGCCTGTTTGAGGCTGCCCCTGCACTGCTGGGGGGTGGGGGTGGGGGGAGACATGAGTGGGGGCCTGGTGGAGGGTGCCCCTGGATGCTGGGGGGTGGGGGTGGTGGGAGACATGGGTGGGGGCCTGCTGGCAGGTGCCCCACAGTGCTGGGGGGTGGGAGACATGAGTGGGGGCCTGGTGGAGGGTGCCCCTGGATGCTAGGGGGTGGGGGTGCAGGGGGACATGAGTGGGGGCCTGTTTGAGGCTGCCCCTGCACTGCTGGGGGGTGGGGGGTGGGGGGAGACATGGGTGGGGGCCTGCTGGAGGCTGCCCCTGGTGGCTGGGGGTGCAGGGGGACATGCGTTGGTGGGCAGTAGTGCTAGTTGATATGTGGGTTGGCTGGTGGGCATGGCCATGGTGGATGGGGTGCCTGCAGGACATGTGCTGGGTAGGCCCCTGTGGTGTGAGCCACCTGCAGGGGCCGTGGAGGGTGTAGAGGGTACACTGTAGAGGGTGTGCTGCTCCCCGCGCACCCCCGAAATACACGTACCCCGCTCAATCGCGTGTGGAACTTCCCGCGCACCCCTGATATCCACGTACCCGGCCAAATCGCGTGTGTCACTTCCCGCGCACACCCGAAATACACGTACCCCGCTCAATCGCGTGTGGAACTTCCCGCGCACCCCTGATATCCACGTACCAGGCCGAATCGCGTGTGGAACTTCCCGCGCACCCCCGAAATACACGTACCCCGCTCAATCGCGTGTGGAACTTCCCGCGCACCCCTGAAATCCACGTACCCGGCCAAATCGCGTGTGTCACTTCCCGCGCACCCCCGAAATACACGTACCCCGCTCAATCGCGTGTGGAACTTCCCGCGCACCCCTGAAATCCACGTACCCGGCCAAATCGCGTGTGGAACTTCCCGCGCACCCCCGAAATACACGTACCCCGCTCAATCGCGTGTGGAACTTCCCGCGCACCCCTGAAATCCACGTACCCGGCCAAATCGCGTGTGGAACTTCCCGCGCACCCTGATATCCACGTACCCGGCCAAATCGCGTGTGGAACTTCCCGCGCACCCCCGAAATACACGTACCCCGCTCATTCGCGTGTGGAACTTCCCGCGCACCCCTGATATCCACGTACCCGGCCAAATCGCGTGTGGAACTTCCCGCGCACCCCCGAAATACACGTACCCCGCTCAATCGCGTGTGGAACTTCCCGCGCACCCCTGAAATCCACGTACCCGGCCAAATCGCGTGTGGAACTTCCCGCGCACCCCTGATATCCACGTACCCGGCCAAATCGCGTGTGGAACTTCCCGCGCACCCCTGAAATCCACGTACCCGGCCAAATCGCGTGTGGAACTTCCCGCGCACCCCCGAAATACACGTACCCCGCTCAATCGCGTGTGGAACTTCCTGCGCACCCCTGAAATCCACGTACCCGGCCAAATCGCGTGTGGAACTTCCCGCGCACCCCCGAAATACACGTACCCCGCTCAATCGCGTGTGGAACTTCCTGCGCACCCATGAAATCCACGTACCCGGCCAAATCGCGTGTGGAACTTCCCGCGCACCCCTGATATCCACGTACCCGGCCAAATCGCGTGTGGAACTTCCCGCGCACCCCCGAAATACACGTACCCGGCCAAATCGCGTGTGGAACTTCCCGCGCACCCCCGAAATCCACGTACCCGGCCAAATCGCGTGTGGAACTTCCCACGCACCCCTGATATCCACGTACCCGGCCAAATCGCGTGTGGAACTTCCCGCACACCCCCGAAATACACGTACCCCGCTCAATCGCGTGTGTCACTTCCCGCGCACCCCCGGAATACACGTAGCCCGCTCATTCGCGTGTGTAACTTCCCGCGCACCCCCGGAATACACGTACCCCGCTCAATCGCGTATTTTACTTCCCGCGGCGCCACTTTTTTGATGCGCTGGGACTCTACCGCCTGCCTTCGTGTGGCGGACGTGTTTCAGCTTGTGCGCGGCTTTGGCTGTGCGTGGGTTTGCCCTATTCCATTCCATGAATACGTGTGGTTCGTGTGCGTGTGGGCGTTACCTCTGCTTCCGTGCAGTGCATCCCCAGTTACGCCCTTATTTTCGCGTGTTGTTCCCCATTCCGCGCGTTACGCCCCATGTCCCGCCCACTTTCTGCTGTGTGCGCTGAGGTTGTGCGCTTTCACTGTGCGCGTCGCGCACCGTCGCGCACGCCTTTCGCGATGTTGCAGTGACTTGTGCGCCATGCACGGGTTTGGCGCACATCGCGCGGTGAACACGCGCAGGGACTTCCATGAATCGCGCGCGTGCGCGTGCGCCTGTTTTTTTCCGCTTGCGCCTGCTTGCGCCTGCTTGCGCCTACTTGCGCGTAGATTTTCGGCGCACGTTTGTTCCATGAATCGGCCCCATAATGTTTAGTAAATGTCAACACCATTTATTGTGAAAAATTATGTCTCTTATAATGTGAAAGGTTTTAATTAACTGAAACACACTAATAAAGAAAGTATACATATTTTAAAACCCTAGAAGTCTGCCAACCATAGATTTTGGCTTTTACCGGTGAATACAGCTTTCAGCCATGTCCACTGTATATTATATACCCAATGAACAGGCACTAGTAGGCCCCCATATTTTGCTGTGCCCACTATATATTGTAACATAAATAGGGCACTAGCCATGGCCTTTGACCTTCAGCAGTTAGTACATATTTTGAGCATGTCTACTGTATATTTTAAAATAATAAAATGCAATAAGTAATGGCCTTCGCTGCGCCCACTGTATATTATATACACCAACCAGCCACTAGCCATCGTCTTCAATACAGTACTAGCCAGTGGCAACAGTTAGTTATCTTATTAACATCTTATGCAAACCAGTATGATAATATCTTAACTTATGAAGTAATAACTAGTACATATTCTGTAATAAAATATAGAATATAGATATTGTCCAGGAATGTACATGTCCATGATATATAGGGGCCTTTTTCTATTTCCATTAGATAACCAACACATTATCATGTGAATGTGTAATTGTGATGTAATATATGGAATCCAACTATAACCATGATGTTTCATGAGTACTTACCTTTTATAATATACATTCTCACTGCAACCAAAGTCTCACACTTTGAAAGAAATAATATCACACAAGCGCCACCAAGCCAGGTTGTTTTTGTTTAAAATGGCAAGGGCTGACATTACCACGCTATCAGCGTCACATGCCAGTGATGTTGGCGTGTATATGACATCACGTGACATGCCGCAATCACTAGAAGGAGCACAGGTAAGTGATGTGCAGTAATGGCCGTTGCCAGATAACCACAACTTTCCTGGTGCTCACATCTCATCACATGATTTACTTCTCATGTGACCACTTCCTTGAGGTTTTGCTACATTGGAAAAGCTTTATTTAAATCTACTTTTTTTCCAAATAGGAGCACATCGTCGATTGGTTTGATGCCAAATTAAAAGAAATGCAGGTGACTATTACAGTGCTACCATGGCTCATTTGACAAGATGAAAAGAATGATACGTTAACATGGCTATCTATTTACTTTTTCACAGTCAGTTCACGAAACAAAGTACACAGAGGTATCTAAACTCAGGCTTATGTTACCTTATGACTAGTGTCAAAGTTATTATATAATAATGGTTGTGTTTCTAACTATGTTTTTTGTTTTTTGTTTTTCTATGTTTTTCTTATACACGTGTGTATGTTTTCTGACATTTCTTTTGATGTGTAATTAATATTTTAACAAAGAGGTCTAGCCGTGAGGACGGACAAATAGGTCCGAAATGCATTGGCTAAATATGACATGTGTACGTAAATGACTGCTTCTCAAATTAAAAACTGGTTTTACATATAATGAAAGCTTGACAACCAACATGTGTATGGATTAATACACGAATACAAGATAATAAGGACTGTTTTAAGAAGTAGACATTGCAGCTCAGAAGAGGAATACGAGAACACATGGACTCGGAAGGACGACGTGGGGGCTGCTGGTTGTGATTTGTACTCTACTGCCTAGAATTGTGACCATTGTGTTCTGAATACCAGTATACAATATCTCAACCACATGAGTGATGTATATGTATATTTTTGAAAACCATAGACAGTGCCAGCCTGTGCCCGTTTTTGTTTATCAGTCTTAGACCACTGCCACTGAAATGAGGCAACAACAGGAGCAGTCTTTACCCTCATCAACGTGTAGTATGAAAGGAACTGTACAATCCCATGCATATTCCCTTTGTCTTCCCCTTCTTGTCTTTAGAACATCCGTTTTAAGTCAAGACCAGAAGTCTCTCAGTACCCAGAACCACAGCTCATGCCTCAGGCTTTAGTTGAAAACGTATTACTATTTTGAATGCTGATATTAGGGAAATGATACGAGATGACAGGAAAACACGTTGGTATTAAAACGATTTTAAAACATCACAGGATAGTTTCTCGTCAAGACACACTCTGTGCTGTCAAACATCCCACACATCACCATTATACCCATTACTATCAAGGTATTCCTTTACCTCGTGTAGAATAGGCACACTGAGCTGGATTGCAAGGTCCAGTAACATGCAGAACAGTTCTGCAGTATGCAACCATTTGTCAGCATTGTATTGAAACACAATCTCAGTCTTATGGAGGCTGCAAGATCTGCTCTTTAGGGTACTGAACGTGTTTAACAGAATCCTGGGTACTAATGTGCACTGTGATGTTGTGCAGCTGTGCAACTGAAATAGGTGCCCACACAGTGGCCATTGGCTAAATACTATGCCCTGTTCTGTCCACCACATTAAGGAATCTTGGAATGACAAGAGACAACACAATCACACTTGAACCGCAGGTCAGAGCTATTGAAAGAATCTGTTTTTCCAACGCTATGCTCCACGCCAATGGTCAACCTTAGATCGAGGGCCGTGATTTCACTAAAACTATCCAGATAGGCTCTGCTAATGACCTCTACCACAGACTCCTGGACTACCTGATGAGGAAACTTCAAAAAGACCAAAATGCTGCTTTGAGGCTACTCCTCAGAATGAAGAGATCAGAACAGATCATTGTAACACTATGGGCCTCATTACAAGGTTGCTGGTCTGGTAAAATCGATGCCGGTACTGTAATACGGGCATCATTTTCTGGACCGGAGCATTATAACCCGCGATGCCGGACCCCTCCGTGACCAGCACCCCGCTTGCTGGTATCAGCCCTGACACATAGCAGCCGTGCCAGTGACACCGGCATGCCGCAGACAAGTGCACATCCAGAGGTGCACAAACATGCCAATACCGACATGTACATACTGGTAATAACGCATCAAAAGATGCCGTTTAGACCGGCATGCGAGACAGGCGTTAACAGGAACCTGGTGTGCACAAACCTGCCACAGGTGGCCACCATCAGCACAGGTGGAGACCATTTGAAGTCAGGCACAGCATAAAGGCAGCACACCCACACACCACACCCCTCACAAAGCCAAAATGCTACCACTAGTAATGGCTCTGCTGGAGCAGGAGTACATGCATGAACTGCTACTCTATGAGGAGGCAGTGAGCCAGGCCATGTAGCGAATGCGCAGGAGGAGAAGGAGGGTGAGAAGCACACACCCAATGTGCAGACCATTGTGCCCCGCAGGCAGCCATCAATACCCCGCAACGTGCCAGCCCATTCAACCTAACCCCTGCACAGATCCACACCCTGTACCGGCTGGACAGGGACACCATCAACACATTAGTGGACCTCATACACAGTGACCTGTGAGCGTAATCAACATCCGGACAGCCACCCCCGCCCCCTACTGAAGGTAGTGTGTGTGCTCCACTTCTTGGCAACAGGAACCTATAAGCACACAGTGGGTCAACTGCACGGATATCACAACCCTGCTTCTCCCGTGTGCTCACCCAGGTACTCGAAGCACTCCTCAAACATGTACACGACCACATGAACATGCCACGGACTGAAGCGGAGGTCAATGCCACCAAAGTTGCATTCCATGCAATTGCAGGCATGCCCAACGTCATTGGTGCGATACACTACACACATATTGAGCTGATGGTGCGGCATGCTGTGGAGGTGGTGTACTGCAACAGAAAGCAGTACCATTTGCTGAATGTACAGATTGTGTGTGATGCAAGCAAAATAATAGCACACCTAACCCCTGCACAGATCCACACCCTGTACCGGCTGGACAGGGACACCATCAACACATTAGTGGACCTCATACACGGTGACCTGTGAGCGTAATCAACATCCGGACAGCCACCCCCGCCCCTTGCTGAAGGTAGTGTGTGTGCTCCACTTCTTGGCAACAGGAACCTATAAGCACACAGTGGGTCAACTGCTCGGATACCCAGGCTCCACACACGACACAATGGTCCTGTGGAGCTCCAGCTGCTCCGCTACATGGATAGACATGCCGAACCACATACATGGCTGTTGGGTGAGTCTGACCACAGGGGCATACGTGGTGTTGATTGGGGGGGCTGTTGCCAGACCTGGGAACCAGTCTGCTGGGTGGGCCATGTGGCGTGTCGAAATATAGCACAGCATTGCATCATCTTGGAGCACAAGTGCACACTGCATGTATGAATGCACCATGAACCCTGCCTAAACCCATAGACACAACCAGGAATGTTTTTTTTTTCCCAACAAATCATAAGGCCTACGTACACCCTGTGGGCAACAGATGATGAGAATGTCCATGTATTGTCATGTCATCAATTGTGTCTGTCTATTATTGTGGGCAACATTGAACAGCCTGTGACAACATCAAATGACCTAAATCATCACAGGTAGCCTTACTCTTGCTCACATGCAGGTGATGCCGGGTATCCCCTGATGAGCTGGCTGCTGACCCCAATCAGGCAGCCACTTAACGGACATGATGAGGCCTACAATCACGCACATACACAGACTTGCGTGACCATTGAACAGACATTTGGACTGCTGAAGAGCCAGTTCCACTGCCAGAGCAGGTCTGGGGGTGCCTGTATCTATGGTCCTGAGAGGGTGGGGAAAATAGTGATGGTTTGTGCAATACTGCACAACATGTGCATCCATCGTAATGTACCACTTCCCCCTGACATGGACATGATGCCACCGGACGAGGATGAAGAGGATGTTGAGGATGCTGGAACTCCCCAACAACACGATGCCAATGATGGACATGTAACACATCAAGCATTGGTTGCAAATTACTTCTGTTAGAATGTAGGAGACATGGGCGTGGGTCACACTGGGTGCTGCACACTGTGCATTATTAAATCGTCACACACTCAAGAATGAATGTCCAGTCAACTGATTGTTTTGCTACACCTGGTGTATTGATGGTTGGTGAACTATGTACAGTATAACATTGTCGCAACATACACATCTACCCCCAATGGTTTTCCAAAATCCCACCCCCCCCTATGTCCCCACACACAATGCCCCAACAATTCCTCCCCAAGTGACCCATATTCAGACACCCCCATTCCACAAACACCACCCCCAAGTCCACTGCCACCTCTACCATGACACCAACATCCCTCCCCCAAAAACTAGTTCCACCCATGCACTGGTATCCGTGGACTATATACAACCCCTCTTTGGTGCATTGTGTTGGGGCCCCTGCAACTGAGTCAGTCTCTGTGAGCACTGCATGGGGCTCCCCTGGGTGGATGTGCTTGGCGTTGCACTAGTGAATTCCAATGGTGGTGTGATGATATGTTGTTTGGCTATTGCTGTGACATTGTTGTGACATGCAAATTCATAGACTCCGCCATTGAGGACATCACCTCGTTTCTCTCATGACCTCATCGAGCCAGTTGATAGACGGCCTCAGATGCCCTGCCTAGCATGCGCAAAGTGCTGCGGGTATGGTCCTGCCCTCAATGTCCCGGATGTGGCAGAGTCCAGTGAGTGGCAAGGGTGTTGGGCTGCAGGGGCTGCAGGGGCCTGATGGACTCAACACAGGCTCCACATCCTGGGGCACATTGCTATGTGTTCCTTACCCAGTGGCCTCAATGGTGCCGCGTGCACCTGCTTCAGACATTGGGCTCCCTGGGTGGGCCAGATGTGTGGGTGTGGATGAGTCCTGAAGTTCGGACATGCTCCGGACAGGGGATATTGGCTCTGCAGGCAGGCTCAGGACAGGGGATTGTGGCTCTTCAGGCAGGCTCAGGACAGGAAATTGTGGCTCTTAAGGTAGGCTCAGGTCTAGTGACACCGGATCCGCTTGTCGATGTGCTGGCTTGACAACGGGTGCTTTTGCCTGACATGCCGGGTCAGGCACTGCTGCTGCTGTTGTTTTGTGGGGGTGACTGTCTGCTGGTGTCTTGGACTTCCTGTGCTGATGCTGACTGGTAGGTGTATGGTGATGGCTGGGGGGATGAGCGGTTGATGTCATACGCTGTGGTCTGGTGTCACTGGTTCCTGGGTCTTGGCAGCTGCTGGTGGATTTGGTGCTCTGTCCACGTACTGCATTGTTGTCTGGGGTTTTGGCTAGCTCACCCAGGCTTCCTACTGAGGTGCCTGTGGAGGACAGTGCAGCAGCCAATTACTGTTGTGTGACAATCCATCTGACATGCATCAAACTTGTTAAGTTCATTTTCATGTGCAATGTCATGCTCATGGTTTGGGACGTGACATGGTGCACACATGAGTGGGGATGGAGCACAGCGGGGACATTTTGCAGTGGGGATGTGCCTTTTGGCTGCGGTACTGGTGTGTTCTGCATGGGTGTTGTGTCAATGGCACCATGGCTCGGGGACAGGTGTAGTCTGACTGTGATGGGGATGTGGTTGACTCATGTACGTTGCTGCAATGGTGTTGGGTCTGTCAGATGGGACATGGTGGGGGTGGCATGTGGGGTACTGGTGGCAATGATGCATGCGTCTTGGCCTGAGGTCGCTTGGACAATGTATTAGCATGGCGCAGAGGGCAGGTTGTGGGCAATGAAGTATGCCTGCGCATGCTGATGGGAGTTGTGTGTACATTGCAGGGGACATGTGGTGTGTGTCTGTAGGGTTTGTTGCCTGTCTAACTTGCAGGGGCATTTTTCAGTGTTATGGTCTAGTTGGTGTGTTGCAGGGCAGCAGGTATCTGTGGCACTGACTTGTCATTCGAAAAGCACCATTGACATTGGGGCCACATTTCTGGGATTTGGGATGTAAGTCATGGTCACTCACCAATATCTCCAGACGATGATGATCCGTGCTCTGCATCTCCGACCCCCTCGAAGCTTTCCATGTTGATGACTGAGGCACATATTTCTTCCCATGGCTGCAATTTAATGGGTGAATATGCACCGCCTCCTGTGGTCTGCCCCTGGCTGCGCACGGCTGCACGGAGATTCTGGACGCGGAGACACAAGTTGTCCCACCTTTTGCGGCAGTCCTTTAAGGTCCTGGGTGTTGTGCCCACCGCAGACACTTTTGAGGCCACTTCAGTCCATATTGCCTTCTTCCGGATCTGGGCTGGCCGGCGCAAGTCTCCTCTGAACACTACATCAGCTTTCTTGACCAGAGTGTCTGCAAGCATGGTCAGCTCGGGCTCACTGAAGCAGGGTTTTCTGCGTTGAACGGTACCATGTGTCCCTGAGATGTTCTTCTATGCAGCTAGGCACTGTGCAGCTCTGTAACACTCCTGTTGGTCGTGGATTGCAATGGATTGTGTTTTTCAAGCTGGCCGCCAGAGCATTTCCTGTTCCGGTGCGATGACGTTACCGGTATGTCAGTGTGCCCGTACACACTGACTCGGAATCAACCGTTGATTCCGGCAGCAGTGCAACAGAGACACTGTTGCACCGGCATGCCGATAATTTGTAATTTTTACCGCCCAACTCATAATAAGGCCCTATGTGTTCTTCACTGGCGGCCCATAAAGAAAAGGGTTCATTTCAAACCCGTGTGTATTGCACATCATTGCTTATATGGAAGAGGCTCCTCTCCTACAGAAAGAATTTCCATCACTATATTCCTTATCAAACACTAAGGTCCCACAACACTATACTAGTCTTAATACTTAAGTTTATTAAGACAAGGGGGATCCTCATTCTCCTTTCTGGCCATGAAGTTCGGGAACATACTATCTAAACATATATAGCTGGAAGACATTTAGACCACATCTAAAGACTTGGCTCTTGAACCAACCAACCTGAAAGGAATGAGAGAAAACACCAAGCAACCAAAGGTTATGCTACAGACATCACCCCAAATCCACCACTGCACCAAATAAATTGCATCTGCGCTAACACATCAACTTGTGAAACACACACCCCCTCCTCACACTATTATGGAATTTTCACATATTTACACCCAGCTCCTCACTTCTGAGTATGTATAGATATCTGAAATAATAACACCTCAATAAAATAGCACCTTGAGCTTTAATCAGTTTCTGCTTGGAATCCTGACTACCTCTGCAGATTACCATCCATGGGATTCCCCACCGATTTCTGGACCAGCCTGGAGGACAATGAACTGCATTGGAATTTCTCATAGAAATCTACAAATAAGAGCCAGGAAGACATACTACTGTAAGTGATTTCAATCCGGTATACACCCAAGTGAATGCCTAGCATGTAGTGCACAACTGAAATCCTTATTTAATTTTTGTCCAAAAGTTCTTTATTCTGAACAATATACCACTCATATCACGCCCTTCTCCTGGAACCCTGGTCACACTGAACCAGGAATCAGGCTGGTTTGCAAAGGTAAAGATTTATTTATGTATTTAAAATGCTATCACAATAGGTTTTAATAGGTACACCACACTTACCAATGGGGTGAGGTAACACAGAATAATCTCTTTAATACATAAGTAGTAAGAGTGAGCAAACAATTCAGCACAGAAAATAATACTTGTGTGTGGTTTCAGATGAAATAGCACTGTGGTTAAAGGTTCCTTCTGCACGCCCCTCAATCCCCCAATATGCAATGTAAAGAGATAGGAGGAGAGAGCAGGTATTCAGGAAAGGCAGAATTCAACAGAATATCAATCCCAATTTCCCCCTTTCAAACACAAGAGAAAACGGAATTGACTGTCAAGCTGTCAGAATGGTTTTTAAAGTTATCTTTAGGATGGACTGGGTAAAACACTAAATATGGTAATAATTGCTGAAACTGTTATAAATTCTGATGGGAGCCACTTGGATAGTTGCACACAAACACAAGCAATGATTTAATACCAAGAAAGAATTCAAAATCTTAAAATTCAAGTTGGAGGCAATTAAAAGCTGTTTTACACGTGTCAGAATATCCCAAAATGAAAATTTGCAGCAAACTTTTCACTGCGTGATATTCGTGATATCGGGAGAACCGTATTGATTTGGAATGTGATTTTAAATGAGATTTAAAGTTGTCGATGTTAGCTACCAGCAGAAGTTGACATTTTCTAGCGCAAAAACTGAGGGAGTTATGGACGTTTTAGTAGAGATCGTTTTTTCGAGATAGGCGCAGGAATGGAAAACAGGAATGCACTTTTAAAATGACAAAAGGGTTTCTTACACTAGGGATGACTATGAACAAAACGAATGCCACACAGGAACACAGCCACTTGATCAGAATGACTGCCTGCTGAGGAAATTTGCCTTCTTCAGATGAGAAAAGATCAGTGCAAAAATAGTTTTAACAGTACTAATACAGGAGGAAGATAGGATGGTTTGGATAGAGAGTTCAGACAATTCAAAAATACTCCTAACAATACAGGTTCTGAATACCAGATTGGATGGGTTTAAGGTAGGGATTGACTATGCAAAATACATATGCTAGTAACACAACTCTTTCTGTTGATACTCACTAGACATGTTTTTAATGGGAACCGTCAGGATTCTGGACCGCCAAGATTCTGGTCTAGGACAGGAGTCTGGGCATATCGGATTGGGCAGGATCGGCAAGGCGCTCTGGTCACCACATGGCACAGGACTGGACTGGATCTGCAAGGCCCTCTGGTCACAGCACGGCACAGGACTGGATTGGATCTGCCCTTCTTGGTTCTGATGATAATTATCTTCAGCAGGCAAGCAGTACAGCGCAGCCTGGTGGTCTTTTGATGCTTCCCCTTAGGTTTGTGGGGTTCTGGTTCTGGAATTTTGAGGCCTAGCTGAAAGTGGTTCAGCTATGCAATGGGTTTCTGCTTTGCCAAGTTTCTGGAGTCTGGAGCAAGGAAGATGCAGAGTTCAGCAGCAGGGTGCTCCGCCAGCATCGGGATAGTGAGTGAATCTGTCTGTCCTTTTGAGTGGTGAACTGTGTCTATTTATGCTATGAACAGATGTCATAAAGGGGGTGTGTGTGGGCTGGTTTATCCTAAGCTTGCCACTTTTGACAGGTGACTGGGTCAGAGTCTACTCTGCCCTGATAGGAGGAGAGAAACAGAGTGTCACCTTTATGGTGTGTTTTTATGAGGCTGAGAATCCAGCCCTAGCCCCTGGAACACAAAATCTACATTTGGCACAATCCATATTTACACATGTGCAACCTCTATAACAATCACATATGCCTGATTACATATTTTACATAGCAGCTACTCCTCAAAAACCCGTAGCTCTGGGATCTTGTCTCTGCTTTTCACAGAACTTTGCCCTTTTCATCAGGAAGACAATTACCAATGTTTAGGCAAATGTCTACAAGTGTGCATGTTTAACATGGGCATAAGTGTATGAAGTTTCATAATTCTAGCAGAAATACATTTTGCGTAAAATCACATTGTTTGCCATTTCTTTCCAGAACATGTCACACAATTTTGCCGCCTCTTGAAATGTTCTGCCAAAATTTAGATTCACAAATCTGTTACTTTTATATTTTTCACAATTTTAAACAGTAAGTTATCCATCTTTTTAATATGTGTTCTTTGTTAATGTTCAGCCACAGATGGTTGTTTGGGTCCGCCTCTTTTCGTTTCCCTGCAGTCCAGTAGCAGTCTCCTCCCTGCTTGCTCTTGAAAGAGGCCATTTACAACTGTCTTCACACCTCACATTTCCTTAGTAGCTGATGGTCATTGGTCCTCAGGCCTCTGTAGACCAGGTTCTTTCCCAGCCCCAATATGAGAGCTTTTGTGTGATTTCCTGCAGGGGGAAAGACTTTCCTTCTGTGAGAAAACCTTGTATTCCAGTTTGGTAGTTTCAGCCAACCTTATTTGAATTGTTACTCTGTTGAATTTTTCCTTAGCTTAAAACAAACTTGTTGTATCAAATCACAGCTAGAATACTCATTCAAGATTTTAAACCATGGGATCAAAACAATTACAATATGGGTTACTATCAGTAACAGGCCTCTTAGATTGCAAACATTTGATTTCAGTTTATACATGTTAAAGTTTAATCAGGCAGGCTCCTGACAGCTGTCATTCAGGCGGCCCAGGGTTCTGCACCCAGAGATTTTTGACAGATCCACAGACAGGCAACTTTTACTGTTGACATTTCTTTATGCTTTCAGCTTTTCAGGACCTTATAAATTCACAATGATTTCTTAGACTAAGTGAATTGTATCAACCAGCAAGAATTTTGGCTGTTTGAGGGTGTTTTGTACCAGCGTTCTGAAGTTTCAGCAACAAAGAAAAAGGGATTTAAAGCAAGATTCTGGGGTTCACTTAGCAAAGCGCTGCTTTTTCCTTCTGTCCTCCATTTTCCATTGTTATGCAGCCCAGTGACATATTTCAGGAGTGAGAGCTCTGTCCCACCACTGACAACATGCATGGTAGATTGGGCAGCCATCTTTTTGTGCATTGCAAAGCACGATCTTCAGGGGTTTTGGTGCGCACAAAGGTTTTGCGCCCATTTTGCTGTTTTCTGGCACCATCATAACACAGTGCTGCAGCATAGCAGAGCAGAAGTGGTTCAAAGCATCCCACACTACCTCAACACATACCCTCCACCACCCCGGTCATCCCTTAATTAACCACTCTGTTTACTAAAAATCTTCGTAACTTACACTTTGCCTGTCAACATCCACTCTCTCAATCAATGCCTCACAATCTGAAGGTTGGCCTTACCGCTAACCTAAGCCTATCTATACCCATCATCAAGAACACAGAATGTTTTAATCGGCACACAGGTATTTGGGACTTGCGCTCTGCACCAAAAATCACTAGAGGTGCCTTTCACGCTATCCGACTAACACCTTACTCACTCCTCTTTACCAGAGGCGTATGCATTGAGGCTAATATTACTTGCCAAAGAGTGTTATAAAAGACCATTTACCACATCGTATCTTATCTTCAGCAAGAGCCCCATGTGAAAGAGACAGAAGACATGTATTTTAGGTCAATGTTTGACTTTGCCAGCAAAGGTTTCAGTCCATGCACACAATTCCATAATTAAATCTTTTTTTCAAAGGTCCACCTAGGATTTGAGTTGTTACCTGAAGTACATGGTATGGGGACATAACATTAATCAACAAGAAACAGAGTAAGATTGTGAGGAGATCATCTGTTGGACAGTTTGATACGGATCCCAGGGGAGAGTTTTATGTTAGTGATATTGGGGGTCATTCCGAGTTGGGTTGTAAGGGAAAAATGATGCCGGTAAAGGACTACTGGCATCGTTTCCTGTTACGGCCCATAAAGAGCCACCAGACCGTTATTTACGGCGTCGTAAAGTACGATGCCGTAAATAGCGGTTTAGTGGCGCGCGCCCGACACGCCATGCGTAATTAGCGGCATGGCGTAAACCGGAGCTGATCCCAAGTAAAGCAGACATGGAAAAAACAGCCTCCACAAGACCGCAAAGTACCTTACCGCCATGGAGTAAAAACCGGCATCGCCGAGAAGGTGTTAAGGACCCTGAGCAGTGTTTCCAAGAGGAACAGGTGCACTCAATCAGCACAGGTGGAGGCAATGGAGTCTGGCACAGCACAAAAGGTGCACACCCACACACCACACCCCCTCCCATACCAAGATGATACCAATTGTAGCAGCATTCCTGGAGCTGGAGGCCCTGCTTGCAAGGCAGCAACTACAACAACAGCAACTACAACAACCACAACCCCCACCACAGAGGATACACAAGAGGAGAAGGAGGGTGAGACAGGCCCAGCATGCCCTACCAGTGCAGCCACCATTACCACGCCGGCAGCCCCCAATCCCCCGCATAAGAGCCACCCCCTTCAACCTCACACCAGAGCAGATCCACACCCTGTACCGGCTTGACTAGGACACCATTACCAGCATAGTGGACATGATACATGATGATATAGTGAGCCGCATAGAAATCTGCACTGCCATCCACCCTCTACTGAAGGTAGTGTCTGTGCTCCACTTCCTTGCCACAGGCAGCTACCAGCATTAGTGGGGCACTTGCATGGCATTTCACAGCCCATATTTTCATGGATACTCAAACAAGTGCTGGATGCCCTCCTCACCCACACAAGGGAATACATATCCCTACTCCGTACTCCCCAGGAGATATATGACACCAAAGCTGCCTTCCATGCACTGGCAGGCATGCCAAATTGCATAGGTGCCATCGACTGCACCCACGTGGAATTAGTGGTCCTGCATGCCATGGAGGTGCCGTATCGCAACCGCAAGCAATACCACTCCATCAACGTCCAGATGGTGTGTAATGCCAGTAAATCCATCACACATTGCAATGCCTGATACCCCGGATCAAATCATGACTCCTTGGTCCTGCGGAACTCAACACTACCACGCTACATGGAGCGACATGCCGGACGACGTGCCTGGCTGCTTGGTGAGTAACCTGAATGGGCCATGGCAGTGCATTGGGGCTGTGAGTAGGTCGCCTGCATACTCCACCTGGGTGGGAAAAGGGGGGGGATGCATACTCCACCTGGGTGGGAAAGGGGAGGGATGCATACTCCACCTGGGTGGGAAAGGGGGGGGCTGCATACTCATCCCAGTAATCATCTGCGGCCATGTAAGACTAGTACAATTCTCCACCATGAATGCACACACAATTACCTCCTTTCCACTTCCATGCAGGTGATGCTGGCTACCCTCTAAAGCCGTGGCTCATGACCCCGGTCCGCAACCCACAGAACAGGCACGAGGAGGACTACAATAGATCCCATACCCGTACATGGGTGGTGATAGAGCAGACCTTCGGCCTGTCTAGTTTCGTGTATTTACAAGCGTCCTTCACCTGGTCTAGTAGTTCTGGGATCAAAGGCAGTGGGTATCGATTCTTGATGGTTATCTGATTCAGTGCGCGGTAGTCTATAAATGTTCTAAGGTCGCCTTCCTTTTTCGGTACGAAGAACAAAGCTGAAGATGCAGGGGATTTGGACGGGCGAATGAAGCCATTAGCAAGGTACTGGTCTAGGTACTGGCGCAAATGAAGATTTTCGGGTTCCGTAAGGGCATAGATTCTGCTGCAAGGTGGTTGTGCTCCAGGTACAAGATCTATTTGACAATCATACGATCTGTGAGGTGGTAAGGTATTTGCCTGTTCCTTTTGGAAGACATCCTGAAAGTCTTGGTATTCAACAGGTAATTGCATGGCTACTGGAATTACTGGGGCCAGGACTGAGTTTTGAATTTTCCTTGGGTAGCAGGTGTGAGCACATTCTGGGAAGGTTAGTCTCTTCTCTCGCCAATCAATACAGGGATTATGTTTTTCCAACCAAGGTATCCCCAGTATCAGCTGAAACTGTGGGGCCTTGATTAAGTCAAACATCATAGCCTCTCGATGCCCATCTTGACTCAGCAATGTCATCTCTGCAGTGGAATGAGTTACGGGTACAGAGGCAATTTCCGTTCCATCTACAGTGGTGACAACATCGGCCGTGGTCTTGCGGGTGAGAGATAGATTCATCCTGGTAGCCAATTCCCAGTCCAAGTAATTTCCTATGGCTCCACTGTCTACGTACGCCTTTCCGCGTGCATGCGTGATGGCTGCTCTGGATCTACAAGGACCATGGGTATGGTGAAATGCGAGGTCAGAGTGTCCTTCTTTAAGCTCGGCAAGCGGACCTCTACGCTTGCCGGGCGTGGTCGTTTCCCGAGTCAGATTTCACATGGTTTTCGTCTGCTGCTCCTATAACTTTCTTGGGTGGTTTTACAGGGCAGTTCCGAAGAAAATGACCAGCAGTTCCTCAATATAAACATAATTGCAGTTGCCGTCTTCTATCTCTCTCCTTTTGGGTTAGGGGTCCTTTAACCCCCCCGATTTGCATTGGTTATGAGACATCTACTCCCTTGGAGCTTACGTGGGTTTTAACCAACACCCTGTTCTCAAACTTGGTTCGGTCAGCCTTCCTGGTTTGAAGTCTGTGATCGAGCTGGACCACTAGATCTATATATTCAGCACAGTCTTGAGACGGGTTCACGATTTGGGCCAAAACATCTTTGAGTTCTCCTCGAAGTCCTCGATGGAATAATGTGATTCGCTTGGCTTCAGGCCATTCGGTTTCCACTACTAATCTATTGAAAGTTGCAATGTAAGATAAAAGATCCTGGTTACCTTGACGTAGGGATAAAAGTTCGTTGTCCAAAGCCTGTCCTCGGGAGTGTCGGGCGAATAGTCTTTCCTTGCTTGTTCGAAAACCCTGGAAATCTCGAAGAATCGGGTCATCCTGGTTAACTAGTGGAATGGACCAATCCGCCGCACTGCCGCTGAGATATGACAGTACAAAGGCTACCTTGGCCTGATCGTTTGGGAAAGCTCCAGGTCTACATAAATAGTGCAAGCGGCATTGATTCATGAATGTTGCAAACCCTTTTGGGTCTCCAGCAAAGCGTTCAGGCGGAGCCAAAGGAACGGCTCCAGGTAAATTTATCTGCACCGGGTTACTCGATGGTACAGGAGCTGGACTTGCCCCAAGTCCTGGTAGAGGTGTTTGTCCAGCCTGGCTCTGTAATAGTTGTCTGGCCAACTCATCAGTTCGTTCTTTTGACACTATCAGTTCCCTCCTGAGGGCATTGGTTTCTTGGCGGGCGGAATGCACTTCGGCCCTTAATTCCCCTAATAATTGGGCCAACTGATCAGTTTCCGAGGTCTCCATGACGCCCAGGTGGGTATTTGCGGGTAGGCTTCGCGTTCTGTTACGCTCACCTGGTTCCCACGGGGGCGTCGACCGGAACTGGGCCGCTGTTATTTCCACCAGCGTGTAGCGCCGAGATGACTGACTGGACTGGCCCACTCAGCCTAGTTTGTCTGGCTCGCAAGAATATTCTTCTGCAAAGGAGAAGAGGAATTAACCACCCGTGGAATTGAGTGTCAACCCACCTTCCCCACTCCCGTTGTCTTCCCACTGATCACTCTTGATGTCCCCTCCTTAGTCTCACCTGATGGTTTGGAAGGATGAGCTCTCCATCCTGCGTCGACCGCAGGGGCGCGTTGATGACCAGTTACTTCACTGGCGTAGAGGAATTGGTGAGTTCCAGTATTGACTCTAAAGTCCAATTGTTCATAAGAGTTCAAATGTCTGCTCTTCACTCCGTCCGATTCCTTGCAGGTTGCCGATTAATCCACTCGAAGATTTCCAAATGGCACTCGGTAAGATTCAGGTAAGTCTATTGTGTTTTTCCCCTTAGGGGCCGGGGTACGGCGATGAAGTAGAGTTGACTGTGCCGACCCGAGATGAGGTGGGACCCCTGTGGTAAATCAGGTACGTTTTGTGGGGGGTAACTGGTATTGTCATTGCTTTCTCCCCTTAGGGGCCGGGGTACGGCGATGAAGCAGAGTTGACTGCGCCGACCCAAAATGAGGTGAGTACCTCCCGTGGTAAATCAGGTAAGTCCTTGGGGATAGCTTGTATGGCCTTAGAGAGTCCCCCTGCTCACCTTGCTGTCTTTGTCTCCTTAGGTGTCAGAGGGCGGCCGCGAGATGGAGAGAGCGTGATGGAATGCTGAAGTACCGCCAAGCAGGTGAGTTCAGCGCGCGCCGTAGGAATGCGAAGCAATGCTTCAAAGACTTCTGTCTTTCAGTTCCGTGGCGAAATGGATCAGGATTCAGGTAAGGATTAAAGTTAAAACTCCTGTTCTAACCTTTATCCTTTTTGTCGTCTTGTTTCAGGAGTCCCAGGACTGAAACGGGCGTGGCTGAAGACTGGAGCTGCTGAAAACACAGTGAGCGTTACGCTGCAGCAAGCAGAATAATGCGAAGCACGTGTGGCTGTCCGGGGGTGGTTTAAATAGCCTTGGAAGAAGATCCAGGTAAGTATTCTTCCACAGCCCCACCCAAGTAACAAAATAGTTCCTTCAGTAAAATAGTCCCTCCTAAGCCTCATTTGGCTTGAGTCTTCATGCAGCATGGTCTGCCTTAGGTGAGTATGCAGCATGGTCTGCTTCAGGTAAGTTATCAATAATGAGCCTGGCGCCCATGGCGCCAGGACTAACTTTATCTTTATGAGCCTGGCGCCATAGGCGCCAGGACTGTACCCAAACAGCCCCTAACTGGGGCTTTTGGGCATGCTCCAAGTGGCATGATGCCTGCTTCCGGGGCTGCTGGGCCTGGCCTGGTCTTCCGGGGGCAGGCATCATGACATCCTGGCCCTCACTTTCATGGCCGCTGCCTGTAGGGGGGAAGAGAGAGATGGCATGAGCTATGATTTGGGGGTCAGCATTTCTTCAAGCCTATGGTATAACAATGGGATTGCAGCGTTTTGTTGACATTTGGGTGGGGAGTGGGACAGTGATCTGGGCTTGGATGGTAAATGCATGCAGGTGTCTGGGTCACTCATGTTGGTGGAGTACTGTGCTGACTCACATTGACTGCCTCTTTGTGTGCTATGGCCAATATGGGTAGGAGCCTTTCACCTGGCATCAGCCTGGGTCTCACTTGTGACGGCATGATTTGATGGGGGGGGGGTTCCCATACGTGATGTGACTGCTTGCCCAGCCCTTGGCGGTGCCTTACATTGGGAATGCATTTACTATCTTCACTCATGACACTCACCTCTATCTGCGGATGACGGGGCACTGCACTCCATCTCGCCGACCCCCTCTATGGCGTCAGTGCCCATCATGTCCGCACACGTTTGCTCCCAGGGCATCATCTTGATGGGAGAAGCTGGGCCTCCTCCTGTCTCCAGGGCCTGTGTTAGGTTGGCCGATAGGATGGCCCGCACCCTGAGACGGAGGTCATCCCACCGTTTCCTGCAGTCCCTCGTCGTACGGGGGGTGTTCCCTACGGCGCTCACCCTCTGTGCAACCAAGTCCCAGATCTCCTTCTTCCTGGCAATGGTGGGCCTACGCATGTCACTGCTGAATACTATCTCAGCATTTGCGTGCAGGGTGTCCACCAGGACCTGGAGCTCGTCCTGCGTGAAACACTCCTTCCTGATGCGGGCGGCACCTTTCTTCAGTGCTTTCGGCATGATACTGGTCAGTGATGGCTTTTTTAAGGGTCAAAATATACCTCCGGGTACTGTATTAAGAGGATGGCAATGGATTGTGTTTTTAAAGATGGCCGCCGCGCTCCTTCCCGTTCCTGTGCGATGACGTAATTTCCATATCCGTTAATTAGCGGTGACCGTAATTTACGGATACCGTAAATTACGGTCACTGCTAATAACGGATAGCGAAGATTCGGTGGTGATGTTGTAATGACCGTATTGCTTCATGCCGCTAAGGGGTTTTTACGGGCCCTTTTGCGGTATGCCGCTAGGGGATTTACCGGCATGGCGGAAAGCTCGTGCCCGCGAAGTCGGAATGGCCTGTAAATTGCGGTGTCGTACCAGACCGGACTCGGTCTTTCCGCCATGCCGGTAAAAACCCATACTTACCGCAAAATTTGGAATGAGGCCCATTGAGTGTGATTGGATACTTTTTGGTTGTACTGTTTGCTTGAAAGTTCAGCTAAATGAAATATCTGTATATCTTTCCTGCAATCCCAAATCTGATTAAGGTGTTATACAGACAAATGTTATGTATTGCAAATGGAATTATAATCATAATATGATGTCTTGGATTCATATAAAGGAGAATGGAAGCTTAACTATAAACGAAAAATAAGAATACTTTGAAGAAGAATAGCGGTATATACTGTGTTCAGGGTAAAAATGTACACCTCTGCAAATTATATACTCCATTAAAATGTTGCATGATGTTACATATACCACGATGGAGTAAAATAACTTTGAAAGTATAACAAGGATTTTATTTAGCATAGTTGTGCAATCAACCAGTGTCAGTGCCATTGATATTATACAGCCAGTTAAAGACAATTTCCAAATTTGATAACAATATTTCTTACAATGAAATCATGCTGAAGCATCGCAGGTCAAAAAGGAAAGAAAATGAAAAGCTTCTAAATTCTAACCTGAACCGAAGTCTTTAAAAGGACGAACCACAAAGCAGTTGTATGAAGGTTTTAGAATGTGTTTTTAACAGCCCAACATCATAATGCATGCCACAACTACAGCACAATGTCCTCTGGGTAAAATAATCCTGCATGGCATGAGAGATCTTTCAAGGTGAACTTTATGTCACAACAGCAAAGTCTATTTAATAAATCAGCAACTTATATCAGAGTAGTATTAAGTGGACCTGCTGAGGTTAACTATCCTGCAAGAAACATTGGATATTGTGACTGAAATGGAATTTTCATAGTGCACAACCTATCCTCGAGAATTTGATAACAGCCAAAGACCTGAAACAAAATCTTGAAAAGCAAACACATTGATTGATCATTATTGAAATGACTCAAATAAAATAAAAGTAAGAACGTTTTAGAGGGACATAATAGACTGTGGGCCTCATTACGAGGTAGAAGGTAGCCATGGTGCTACTAGCACCATGGCTATCCCCTTACTGCATTCCGGGTCCGGGTTCTCGGAATAGGGACTTACCTGGTCATTCCAACCTTGGAGGACCCGGTAAGCCCCCATTCTGAGAACCATTCCCCATTCCCATTCAAGCCCCGCTAGGGCTCAATGGGAATGGAGATGGAGCTAATAACGGGCCCGCTAACAGCAGGCCCGTTATTAGCTCCCTGGTCCCTTAGCAGCTAATACGGAGGTAAGAGGTTACCGGCACCAGCATCCTTACCTGTGCCGGTAACCCCTTACCTCCAACCTCGTAATGAGGCCCTATGAGTATGATTCTATCCATGGCCCTCATTCCGAGGTTGGTGCTAGTCATGGTGCTATTAGCGTCATGACTAGCACCAATACCGGTACCGCCACCGACTTGGTGGTATGGGGACTTACCGTTCCAGTCGGACCTTGGCGAGACCGGTAAGTCGCCATTTGAAAAGCCATTCCCCATTCCCATTTGAGCCCCCATAGAGCTCAATAGGAAAGCGTCAATAACGGTACCGTAAATTGTGGTACCGTTATTGACTCCGGTATCCCTTCGGGTCCTGTCCTTAATGCCTGGTAAAACCAGGCATTAAGGGAGGGACCCGCATAGGGACCTCGGAATAGGGCGCAAAGGGATTACCGGCACCGGTGTCATTATCGGTGCCCGGTATCCCTTTGCGCCCAGGTCATAATGACCCCCCATGTGTCGTTAAATACCCAATATGTAAATCAGCATAATAGAGTTTTATTTTTAAAGTAAACACATTGGCGGTCATTCCGAGCCATGGCGCTATTAGCACCATGGCTCCCTCCAAAATCGATCTAATTCCGGTCTGGTGAAGGGAGTAATTACTGGTCCAGTCCGAGGTCGGCGGGACAGGTAATTCCCCATTCACCAGACCCATTCCTCATTCCCATTTGAGCCCCCAGAGGGATCAATGGGAATGGGGAAGGTGCAAATAACAATACTGCAATTTGCAGTACCGTTATTTGCTCCCTGGTCCCTTTGCGCTTAGCGGGTCCCGCAAAGGGACCTCGTAGTAGGGCGCAAAGTGATTACCGGCACTGGTGTCATTACCGGTGCCCGGTATCCCTTTGCGCCCACCTTGTAATGAGGACCATTGTCCCAGATTCTCAGAAAAGGGCATCTTAGTGAGAAGTCCCATGGATAAAAGATGCGCCAAGTTGCAAAGGTGGACCTGCACCACGGCACATCTCTTTTGAGATGGCAAATTCACAAAGAAAACACCCAAAAATGCCCCAAATGAAAAGGTGCATACATTGTAGCACATAAGCGGCACAACTAAGTGGGCATTTAATAGCACATCTGATGAGATGCACACACGTTTGGTACATGTGTCAGATACCCACTTTGTTATATGCAAATGCTGACATGAGCGTTACTTTGCACCAAAAACATGTGCATCTCATCAGATGCCTCAACATACAGCGCATCTACCCTAAAAAAACACAAGCAACGTACATTGGACAATTTGTTAATTTTTTTTTGTCTTATGTGCATAATACATATGATAATAAAACAATGCATATTTTTTAACTTCAGCTTTGCGGTGAGTTAATTTTGTAAAGTGTATCATATCCCCTCGGAGTAAGTGTATATTTTTTAAATGCTGCATCATTCAGGAATGTCATTGAAGGATGTCTACATTGTGTTGATGTGAAGTAGGCGTATGCAATCAATTCATATAATTGTGTACACACTGGCAGTGTTATTGTTAGACAGCCACGTGGAAAGTGTGCTATTTCCTAATGTCCTCTCATTCGTTAATAGTGTTCTCTGAATCTTTGGGTATGAGGGCAGTCAATGGCAACACAAACACACAATGCCCAGCTATGTTGTAACATTCCACTAATTCTACCCTTGTGTATGTACGATGAGACATGCCTATATATACCCTGCCAGAACCATGTTGAAGACCTTGCAGAGGTCTTTGATTGTGAGGATTATAACATCACTACCATGATGCCACTGGTGACTTGGAAGGAACCTTGTGAAAATATATAGTTTTATGGATGCATACATATAGATGAAAGGACAGCCACATCATTACAAAAGTAACATAAATATATAAAATATTGCCACCAGCCACACCATAATTCCTAACACATATTAAAAAAAAACAAGTAAATTTAAAATCCCCATGATATGATCACATAGTTTCAATGCATAAAAAAAATCAAATTGCCATCTTTACCATTTATAAACAGCTCCCACAATTCATTGGAATCAAAGCTATCAGTCTTCTTACCATATTGCAACACAAATTGGTGTTGAAGCAAATCCAGCCTGATGCATTTAGCTAAAAGATGCTTTGTAATTTCTTTTTCAGTCACCCCACATAATCTACAGAATCTCTCACTACAGAGTATCCCCCTTCTGGCACCTTCATTCTCCAGTGTATTTACAACATTGCATTTAATTTGCAAACACCTTCTAATCATATAGCTATTCGTATGGGCAAAAATATAATAAATATTATGTACACTTCTACTCCTGTATATATACAGTCATTGTGCAATTCAGTCATGGTGTGCTGCAAACTACCTCTGTCTCAATGTCAGTAAGACTGAGATCGTTCGCATTGGGACTCCTGCTCCCACTTTCCCACCCTCTCTCTGGCTGGCCTCCCTTGGCCCTGTGCCGACACCCACTTGCAAAGCAAAAAATCTTAGGTCATCTTCGACTCCACTCTCTCCTTTTCCACTCACATTTCAGACATCTCTAAAAAGTCCAACTATCAGCTGCACCTCCTCAGAGGTACTTTTCCTTTTCTCACCTTCCCCCAGTGGCTCACTGTCTCCAGAGCCCTGATTCACTCAAGGCTGGACTACTACCACAACCTCTTCCTCAACCTCCCTGTCTATGCTTTGCGCCCTCTGCAACTCATCCAGAACAGCACTGCAAGATTTATCCTTGGCCTCAAGCCCAGGGACCACATCTCGCCGGTGCTGAAATCCCCCTGAAAAGCATGCGCAAATCCCGAAACACATACGCCACGCGATAGCAGGTATAAAGGTCAACGTGCACACAAGCAAATGAATAAAAAGCATGCACGATCAACAAATGCACTTATGCAGCCACGATGAATGCACCATTTGTTGCAGCAGTCTTCCTGGGATATTGCAGGAGGAGGAGGATGGGTGGGGCCCAGAGCTTCCACCCAAGGACCAGCCTTTTTGGGTTGCCTGATGATCAGGTCTATGCCAGGTATAGGTTCCCCCCTCATATCATCCTAGACCTGGTCACAGAGTGGGAAGATGACCTCACATCACCCACCCTGTGCTACCAAGCACTGAGCCTGTTGCAAAATGTGCTCACTGTACTGTATTCTTTGGCCACTGGCTCATTCCAGCGGACCATCGCCATAGTTGGTGGCATTTCACAGACTATGCAGTCACGCTGCCTACACCAGGTGTGGGCAATAATAACTGCATGTCCTTTTGCCGGCATATATATTTGCCCAGAACACCTGCAGAAAGGCAAGCAGTGGTCCAGGATTTTTATGTGGTGGTGCACTTCCCACACGTGCCATTGATTGCACCCATGTTGCTCTACGTCCACCTCGAGCAACAGTGCCTATCTACTGCAACCGAAAACACTAACACGCCATCAATGTTCAGGTTGTGTGGGACGCCAAGGGCATCATTACTGAAGTCTATGCCAATTATCCTGGCAGCACCCATGATAGTTACATCTTCAGGATGTCCCCCCTACACCGGGCCCTGGAAGCTGGGAAGCATGGCAACACATGGTTCATTGGTGAGTAGGAATGGCCATGCACATGCATGCATGTTACACACAGACATATAGACACTGTCAACAAATAACAATGGCAACCATCCTCACCTGTAACAGGGACAGTGCCTGCCATCTGAGCACATAAATGATGATGCCAATACGCAACCCCAACACACCTGCCCAGGTAAGATACAACACTGCTCATATTGCAACTCAGGGCTTAGTGGAGCGCACATTCGGAGGTGCTCAAGTCACGTTTCCATTCCCTTGACCACTGTGGTGGTGTATTGATATATGCACCACCAGTAGTCTGCAGGATCATTGTTGCAGCATGCGTCCCAGTGGCCATGGAGGTGGCACACCATCCACACCCACAGGCCCGCTAATTGGGTGTGGTTGGGCAAAGGGCACATGGATATGCTGCACATACCCAGCTTGTGCAATCATATTTTACCTAAAATCCCTCCCCTATGGAGTGTACACAACCCCGCTAAATCCCAGGTGCCATTCAATGATGACAATGGGCCAATCCACTGTGCCCACAAAACTACCCTGCGAAAGTGCCTTTGGAAGTGCTAAATTGTGTGCATTCCTTAGAACTAAAAGTTCTTTTATTTTGTGTTTCCAAAAGAAACACATTGAAGAGGGAGTAAGCCACTGCCACCATGCCAACCAATGAATTAAATCACCTCTGTGTCACCAAAACCATCCCATATGTAATGTAAAAGGCTAATTATACTGTGGTATGGTATGGTAATGTTAATTTATATAGCACCTATAAGGCAAGTGTTTCAAAGCACTCAAGCAGAGAGGGAACAAGGGGAATAATAACATTTGTTCATAGCCCTTGAAATTATGAAACAATAATAGTCTGTACAGGCAGAGTAAGTGCATATTATACAATTATCAGTGGAGATAACAATAAATAGGTCTGACAACGATTCTTCATTTTTTCCAAGTGCATTAAGGCACCATCATGCATGGAGTGAAGACATGTGAAAACAGACAGATGATCTACAGGCATGGTGCAATCAGATCGAGCAAGTGCACAGACGGTTGCAGGGGAGTGGTAGGTGGAGTCTGTGAACAAGTTCTGCCGGGGTGTCCAAGTGCATCCAGTCGGTGGAGGCTGGGGAAAGTGCAGAGAGATGCAACTCTCTAGGGTCATTGGCCAAGTGCAGTTATGATGGGGCGAGTGCAGGGCCTGGAGGCAAGTAAGAGAAGGACTATTGGGGTGACAGGGACCTGTGAGACTCTGGGGTACACCAGGCGTCCAGTCAGCGAGCTGTATGGAAAAAAGGAGGGAGAGAGGGATAGAGTAGAGGGATAGGTTAGCAAGGAAGAGGGAGCGAGAAGGAAGTGTAGAAGAGCAAAGTCTTGAGTAGCTTTCCAGAATTTAAGGAGATCAGGCTCATGACAGAGGTCGGCAGGGATGCTAATCCAGAGGGAGGTCCCTGCTGAGGATAAAGATCTCCCTCCAAATCTCTTCTTGGAGAACTGGCTCACTTAAAGACATTTCGAGGTAGATGAGTGGAGGGCTTGGGAGGGACAGTAATTAGGCAGGCATTGTTGCATATAGGCAGGTCCCAGGCCCCAGAAAGCCTTGTGGACAATGCAGAGGTTCTTGAATTTGACCCTTGCAGCAACGCAGAGCAAGTGGAGGGATTCCAGCGCCAGAGAGATGCAGTCTCTGGGCTTGGGGCCAATGACAAGTTTTGTGTTTCTGTTCTAGATTAGTTGAAGGTTTTTAGCCTTACAGGTGGGTGCGGTTGCAGGGCCAAGAGAGTCCAGACAGAATGAAAGTGGGAAACCGGGAGCAGGGATCCCAATGCGAACACTCACAGAATTGCTGGCATTAAGGCAGAGGCTGTTTGAAGCACACCATGACTGAATTGTGGACAGACAGTCATGAAGGGGAGACAGCTGAGGGTATCCTGAAAGAAAGTTGTGTGTCATTCACATAACACTGGAAGTTAGACGTGAAAGTTGAGATCACGCATGCTAAGGCAGCCATTTAGACGTTGAAGAACCAGGGGGATCGGTTCGATCCTTGGGGAACGCCACAGGTTGAAAGAGTGAAAGAAGATAAAAAGGCTATGAGTTCCATCTGGGATGAGTGGTCAGAAAGAAAGGAGGTATACCACGCCAGAGCCTGACCCGTGATCCCTGTGCACCATACCCACTGTGGTGGTCCGCTTCTGCTGTGATGGATCTGACTAACCAACATACTGGTCAAATGTGTAAGCATCGATACATCCAGAAACATCATGTCAGAGCTGTAAGCCATACATGGCCTCAGCTATTCACATGTATAATCTTCAACAAGCACCAATGCTAATATATGCACACATGTCCCAGATTGTGCATGATGTGAACAAACATGTCCCTATTGTGGAGTGTGCAAAAGAAGTGCAGTATAGACTTTCACTCTAAAATTGAAGCTATTTGTAAGGACATTAGAGACAACTCTGTCTTGCCTGTGGCCATAAACACTACTTCCAACTTGCCTTCCTCTAATACCTCATGGCTTTCCTTCCCTGTCTTTTCTGAGCAGGATATCTCCAAAGCTATTCACGGCCTCACATCGCCTCCCCTGCCCCTGCCATCCAATTAGGTGTGCTTGAAGATATCTCTATAGATCTGATTAATCATATTACAATGGCATTGAACTTGTCCTTTCAAGAGTGGCTCATTCCAAGATCCTTGAAGCATGCACCTGTGCTTCCCCTACTGAAGAAGCCCTTGTTGGATCCGCCGTGCTGGCAAACATTCAACCCATTTCTCTTCTTCCATCCTTGATGAAAGTGCTTGCGGCTTTGGTCTCCCCCTCCTGTCATCTTTTATAGAAAGTTCTGGGTTCCTTGATACTTTTCAGTCCGGTTTTTGACCTGGGAGACAAACTGAATCAGTTCTTAATTCTGTGTTTGACGATCTTACCAGCCTAGTTGATCAGGGCTGTGTGGTGGCTCTCCTTTTGCTTGGTTGTCAGCCACGTTCAACACATTACATAAGTCTATTTGGATCTCCCAATTGTCGAGCACAGGCCTAGGTGATCAGGTACTGAACTAGTTTGCAGCCTTTTTGGCTGAACGATCCAAGTCGGTTTTTCTGCCACCTTTCTGTTCTGAATATATTTCACTCTTCTGCGGAGTACCACAGGGATCTGCATTATAACCAATGCTCTTTAATATCTATATTCGTCCCCTTCTTCTTCTTATCATGTCTCATGGCTTCCGTTTTTATTCTTATGCGGACGACACACAGATCCTGGTACGCTTGGACCTCTCTCACCCGGAAACTGCAGCCCGTCTAAGGAACTGTCTGGAGGATTTAGGTGCCTGGATGGCAAACTACTCACTTAAACTCAATGGGCCTCATTACGACCCTGGCGGTAAGGGGTTTACGCCAGCGTTAGCTGCGCCGACCCCTTACCGCCAATTACGAGGTCCCCTAGCGCCATGGTGCTTTTAACACCTGCTTTTAGCAGGTGTTAAAATCCATGGCGCTAAGGGACCATGGAGTTAATTACGCCACCGTAATTTACGGTGGCGTAATTAACGCCTTCCCCACTCCCATTATGCCCTATGGGGCAAAAATGGGAATGGGGAAGGGTAAATGGGGATTGGGGACTTACCGCCCCGCCAAGGTCGGAATGGGGCGGTAAGTCCGCCAACCACCATGGCGTAAACGTAGTTTACGCCATGGTGGTAAAGTCACGGCCCAGGCGGTAACTTACCGCCTGGGTCGTAATGAGGCCCAATGCCAGTAAAACAGAGGGCCTTGTGGTGGGAATGGCTAATCCTCTCACTTATTGGACTCCTAATTTCTGGCCGACTTAATTTGGCCTGTTCCCCTCTCCATCCCCTGTAGTGAGAAATCTGGGGATAAAGTTTTCATCTTCCCTTGCAATGACGGAGCAAGTTGGTGTTGTCTGCAAATCTGGTCATTTTTAATTTCGTACCTTGTGGAAGGTTCTTCCTTTTATCCCTGACCACGTTCATGCTCCTGTCGTACCAGCATTGATTCTTAGTACGGCTGACTACTGTAATTCGCTGTACTACGGCCAACCACGCTATCTGATAAACCGCATTCAAATGCTCCAGAATGCTGCAGCCAGAGTAGTTGTGTGCCCTCAGGCATGCTCTCACATGTCACCTCTCCTGAAACAACTGAACTGGCTCCGATCGAAAAACAGATTCTGTTTAAATCTATGTGCCTAGTGCATCAGCCTTCTATAAACTGGGAGCTGAATATCTCCAGGAAAGATTTGTTCACTATGTTCCTGCTCACCCTCTTCAGTCTCAGGCTGCCCTTCTACTAGCAGTCCCCCAGGTTAGACGTACTAGGACCAGGGGCTGTGCTTTCTCTGTGACAGCTGCAACAGCATGGAACCAATTGCCGTGGTCACTGCGTGCAACCTCTAACCACTTGGCCTTCCGGCGGGCCCTGAAGACCCTTCTATTCTGAGGCCTTTCTCTTTTATTGTATGGATTTGCACCACCTCAGCGCCAAGATGCCTTCTGGCGTACGTGCGCTTTACAAGACTATATAACATAACGTAACATAACATAGACTGCCAAGTTACTCACCATTCCATAACGATCAATATAAATGAACATTTTACATGCCCCCTTGGCACTCAGTTTCCATGAAATAGCCATCATTCCCTGGCGGAAGGATCTGCAGACAAAGAACAAAATGAAACATAGTGCAGCTAACCCATATATGCCCCAAAACGCTGGAGACCCACGGGCACCCCACAGTGACATAGAACACATGCAAACAACTCACAAGACAACCATCAACATGTGTCTCAGCACACATGCGCAGACACCGGCACACTACATGTAAATCAAACACACAAAACACACACTGACAACCAACAACATCCCCCACACTGCCTGTACCCCTCAATGACAGGTAACAAATGTGCATAACATACCCCAATTGATTAGATGATGTCTTATACACAATGCACGCATCAGTCAAAATTCTGCATGGAAATGTGAAGACATCACATATGCAGATAATTGATCCAACCGAAAAGCTGGTACACCCCTGGAAGACTATCAATGGCATTATATGGCTGGTCATCACCTGTGTAGTATTGGGACAGTGCACTGCACACAGTCATGGGAGCACATTATTGAGAAACTCATGTATTGGTCATTTGTTAGGCACTTATACAATTACCCCAAATGTCTCTAAGTGCACACAGGGCAACAGGGTGGGGACAGGGGAAGATAGCCAATGAACTACTAAGAGAGATAGATAATACAATCAAAACTACAAAAACATCATGACAATAACTGGGAGGGTAAATGAACCCACTATGCCTTGTGAGTGCTCACAACATGCAAGGGTACAGGGGAGGGTGGTAAGGGAAATGTTCCGATTAGTTCATGGAGAACATCTCAGGGTGAATTGCCAAGAAAATAATAGTTAAATGTAAGTGCAAACTCCCGTGGTGAGGCTGTACGTGAGCAAGTTCAGTATATACACAGTTGATTCGATAATACATGTGGAGGGTCAGGGCTCCAATGACACATAAGGGCCCACAACATCAGGCCCACTACTGTATGATTAGAATGGAAGCGAGGGAGAGAAGGAAGTGGAGAAGAGAAATTACTTGAGGATTATTGGGAACTTAAGTAGGTTCTGCTGAAGATGCAGAGGGAGAGTGAGGCAATTACACAGAATGCAGCATGCAAAGGAAATGGATCCACCAACATCCCTTTCTATACCAAAGTGCTTCACACGCAGGGTATAGTTGCCAGAGTAATGCAGAAGTCTAGAAGTGGAGTATTTGATCAGTAAGCATTAAAGATAGAGTGGTACGTGGCCCCATACAGCCCTGTGGATGATACACAGGGATTACAATGTAATCTGTGCTGAGTCTGTGAGCCACTGAAGGCTTTTTAGTGCAGGAGAGATGCAGTCCCTGAGCCTGAGGCTAATGATAAGTCTTGCTGCCCTAATCTGTGAAAGCTGGAGGGTCACATGGTGGACCATGGAACACTAAGGAGGAGGCTGTTGCAGTACAGTAATGTAGCCTGGGGAGAACAAGAGCATGGGTAACATTGAGTCTCTGTGGGAAGGTGTGGAAGGGTTCAGTTACAATGAGAAGGAAGAGCTGACAGTGGGAGTTCTTGACAATGTACAGAATATGGGGGATATAGGAAAGGAGGGAATCGAAGATGACTCCAAGATTCCTGGCTTTGGATGGGGGGGCAGTGGTGAGCCCTGGAAGAAGTGCAGAGTTAATGGAAGAAGTAGGCTTCAGGGGATCCAATAGGGACACTCTCAGTTTGGATGGCATACAAGCGAAGGTTATTTTCAGTGCACCAGATCAGGATGGCAGAGAGGCAGTCAGGGTGAATGAAGGTGCAAGTGTGTCAGTAGGAACTTTGCTGAAGAATTGTGTGTCATCAGCATAGCACTGGAATTTGTGGGAAAATGAGGCAAAGAAGCATTGCAGCAGGGAAATGTATATGTTACAGACGCATGGCAAAAGAATGGAGACCTATGGGATGCCACAGGTGGAGGAGGAAGTAGGGTAGGAGAAAGGGCATAGAATGGTTTTGTAAGAATGGTTGGTTAGGAATGAGCTAAGCAAGTCCACTGGCCTCTCATGGAGCATTTTAATGAGGATGGACTGGTTCACCGTGGCAAATACAGATGAGAAATCAAGGATGATGAGGACAGCAAGGGATTGTCATTTGAGGGATGCTAGCACTTCATGAGTGTTCCAGAGAGCAATGTCCGTGGCTGAGGAATGTTGTAATCCACACTGGTGTACATGTACACTGCCAACAAGTACGTCATGGGCATCCGTTTGGGGGATGGCAAACTTCTCAAGAAGTTTCTCCAGGAAGGTGGTGATTGAAATGGGGCTTTAGTTGGCTGGGCACGAAGTCTCTTCAGATATAATTGTAAGGATATGGTGCACAAGGGAGTGCTTCAGGGAGGATGGAAACAAAACAGCGGCAAAGGAGTGGTTGCAGTGATCAGCAAGAGCAGGGGCCAAAGAGGAGATGTTGCCCTTGATTGTTCTGGATGTGCATGGGCCCACCCCCTTGGATGAGACATTCATGGAGTTGACAACTCTGGTGACTTCTTCAGAGGAGACAGGAGAAAAGTGGGAGAAGGAGGAATGAGGAAGGTAAGTGGTAGGGGGCAGAGAGTAGAGGGTTGTGTTTGACAAGCCAGTCACAAGTAGGTTTTGTATGTTCTAGTTTTGGGAGAAAAAATGAGATGCGAGTGCATGACAAAGGGGCTGTAAAGGAGTAGGTGCAGAAGATACAGTGGATGGGTTGTCAAGTTGGCAGAGCATCTCATAGAGTGCAGGCGTACACAAATACTCACCCCTTGCACTCACTTCACGACCTTGCTTGACGCATAAATGCACAGAGCTCGATGTCACAATGGAATGCTGGCCACTGAGGAAACTACTATGGAAGACATAAGCAGACAACACAAAGCAATGTAATACAGCAAGCAACTATAAATGCATGCAAAATGTAGGATTCAATCCAAAGAGCATGGGCAATGCAGACTTAATTGTCACATCATACACTTGGTCAAATACTGCATTCAATGAAATGCAGAAGTACCATGCACCCAGCTGCAGTGAACTTGAAGCTGCAAACACCATGGTGCAGCATGCATGGTACATGCATGAGAAATGAGCAACACCACTAACCCTAATTTGCTGGTAGGCAACATAGCATCCCAAAACAAATGCATACAAACACACATGTTTGTGGCTTTAAACTGGTGCTGCACACTGTAATGGTTGATCCATAATCAATATATGCCAAATGTGCCATTGATCTATAAATCCACAAACATTGCAAGGGATGTGAAGGGTCACTCATTACACATGATCAAAGTGCCATGAACAGGTAATAAAACAGGGCACCTGGCTAGGTCCTGATATGCCCAGGAGGGTGAACGTATATTCAAACAAATAATCAGGATGGGAGTCCCACACTTTTGAGATTCAGGATAATTTTAGTTTAATCTCTGAATTTTGGTGATGATACATTTAATATATCAATTGTTAGCATAATAACAGACAGGCGGACAGTTGTACATTTGATATGTAGGTGTACCACTAGGTACCACCCTCAAGAGTGTGGAGGGTGCAAGCCTTCTGATGGTGCATGATCTCTTGGATACACAGTTAACAAGGGTTTACAACACACGAGTGAATGCAGCCCAGGACCTCAGTTGGTCCATGGGTATTGTCATAGGGAAAAAAACACAACAACAGGTGTGTACAAGTATGCAAGGGGTAGAGTTGTGTCATGGATCAACACTGTAGTGTTTCGGCCACAGGGTACGAAGACTGGACATAGGTGACTGGGATGGCCTTCTTCAGGATGGAGGTGAAGGGATGAAACACTGTCCATGGGGTATCTGTGGGATTCAATGACAGATAGTTTAGGAGGAGTGGGATCTCCTGAGTTAATTGGTGATTTGCGCAACTTATTAGTGACCAATTAGTGTCAGGACAGGTGCAAAGAGTAAGCACCAGAGAACAGAAGCTTTCCGTGAACCGACAAGCAGTGCGGCAGTAAGAGCTTCTGAGAGTCTTCAACCATGCGGAAAGTCAGGTGAAGGCGGTGGCCCAGTGGACAGTGTTGCTGATGGAATTAGTCCAAAGAACCGTATCTGGAACCAGGGTCTACAGATGGCGGTCGCGTCAATCAATGGTGCCAGCAACTGGAAGGAAAAGGCAAGAACTACTAGTGGTCTTGGTCTAGTAACAGAAATGGTTGACCGGTCAGGGGTGGAACATACCTGATCAGGGGTGAAGGAGCCAGGAAGCCGATTCAACAGAACCAGAACGTGTGTGATGTCCGATTTGAGTGGAGGCTAAAATAGCCTATATGCGCCCAAGTTGACTACAAGGCAGGAGCCTCTGTGAGGTGCAATGCGTAAGAGACGCATGGAGAGAGGCATACATCATGGTTTATGGTGCCCGTGTGGTTGAGCTGTGTGGTCAAAGTGATCCAGACAAAATGACTAATTTAGGGAGTGCCGGGTGATGGTGCCTGTGGGTCCCAGCAATTGACATGGTCACTGTGCAGCAGAAATGAGAGAGCAGTGAAATGCCAAAAAATTAACAGGCATGAGGTTGAGACTGAGTGCAATCATGTGACGGACGTTGAGTGTCCTGGAATAGACTATGCGACAGCGAGTAGTTGAGAAACAATTCGCAATTCTTAAAAAACTTACTTGGTTACTGGATCAGAAGCATCTGGCTGTAGCGTTGCCGTGTGCAAATGAAAGTGAAACTAAAAAACTGCAAGTCACTGGAAGTACCCGCCCCCAGATCGGGTGGTCCAATCAGCTGTCAGCACGTGGGCCAATGGGAGTGCCATGTGTTGGAGAGGGACAAGCCCTGTCAATCAACGTTGGCTACGGGCAGAGGGTGCTGGGAAATGTATTCCAGAGGGTGTTCGTGGTGCAAATGCACCAGAATGCATGGTGCACTGCGCAATGTAAAGACAGTTAGAGCAAGTCCAATAGTGACGTGACTGACTATGTTGATGCCACGAGTGGCGGCTGTGGAAGAGGTGTGTGCAGCGATTCAATGCTAAACATGAGCAAGGTTATAAAAATACAGTACCGGTGCAAGTCCACAGTGACTGACTTGGGTGGTGGCTGGAGTGACAAATACAGCACATAAATGTGGGTGAGCGTGGCATACGTTTTAAAAGCCAATCGATGTTCAAAAACCAGCATGTGCATATTCAGGGTGACAGTTTGCAATTCAATGTTCAAAAATAGCATGTGCATATTCCTGGTTACTCATTAAAGAATTAAAGAATCACTCAGTGTTGAAAGGAGACAGTGGTGGCGGTTATGTCCAGAAATGTTTCCATTCAACGGTAATGTTGAGACCGTTTTTTACTGTATTCAGTCTATGGACCCACTTTTGTTCAAGTCGGGTGAGGGCCAAATTGATGCCACCCCCTGGTTTCTGTGGGTTAAGTTGCTGAAGGACCATCCACGTGAATTGTTCGTTGCTGTGTCTTTTTTTTGTGAAAATGGCCAACTAGAGGTTTGTCTGCCACACAATTTTTGATGCATGACCTGTGTTCACTGATGCGTTGTTTAATAGGCCTGATAGTTCTGCCAATGTATAGTAAATTACACGGGCATTCAATGACATAGATCACATGTTTGCTTTCACAATTTGTGTGGTTCTGTAGGGTCCAATGGAAGTCATTGTGGTCAAAGGTTTTACTAGTTTTAGTGAATTTACAGACCACACAATGTCCGCAGCTGAAATGGCCGACCACGGGTGGTAGGTTCCATAGGGTGGAAGTCTCCTTTTCAGGCTCGAGAAAGGTATGGACCAAGGTATCTCGGAGGTTTCTGTTTTTCTTAAAGGCGAAAAGCGGTTTCTTGGCTAATGTCCCTTCATTCTTAATAAGGTGCCAGTGTTTGTTGATCACACATTTGGTTAGGTTGCTAGTAGGACTGAATGTAGTGACACAGACAGTTCTTTCCATGGGTTTCTTCTCTTTTGTGGTGAGGCAGATGGTACGATCTGTGTTAGGTGCTCTGTTTTTGGCAATTTTTACGGCTTTTTTGGGTTATCCCCTGTCGGTGAGACGTTGTTGGAGTTGATGTGCATGGATCTCAAAATTCTCTCTCTCGATGCAATTTCTTCTGACCCAGAGAAATTGGCCATACAGTAAGTTGTATTCGAGGCCAACTAGGTGGTAGCTGGAGAAGTGTAAAAGGGTGTTCCTGTCTCTTGGTTTTCTGAACAGCTCAGTCTTGAGAAGGTTGCCAGTGCGATAAATGTATAAGTCCAGAAAGTTGATGGTCTGGTGGTTCCCATTCTTGAGTGAATCTGATGTGGGGGTTCCTTTGATTGAGCCAGTGATGGAAAGAAATGAGTTTGGTCTGACTTCCTTGCCAGATGAGCAGGACATCATCTAAGTATCTGCAACATATTAAGATGTTGTGGAGATAAGTATTGTTGCTGTTCAAAATGTGGTCTTCTTCATATTGTGCCATATATAAGTTGGCTATGTCTGGGGCGAAGATGGCGCCCATGCTCACCCCTTTGACTTGTTGGTACAGCTGTCTTTCGAAGAGGAAAAAGTTTTCCGTCATGGCGAGGCGTATGCATTCGAGTATGAAATTGGTGGGCGTGGTAGTGATGTCTCGTCTCTTGTTGAGCCAAATCATGAGTGCTTCTAAGCCTTCTTTTTGTGGAATCGATGTGTAATGGGACTCCACGTCCATGGTCACTAAAATGCAATCCGATGTTAGAGTGACTGTTTGTAGGATCTTGATGGTGTCCGTTGTGTCTTTCACATATGATTTAATGGTCTCTATGAAGGGTTTCATAAAGAAGTCTGTGTAGAGTGACAGTGGCTCTAGCAAAGAATCACAAGCGGAGACGATGGGTCTTCCTGGTGGTTTTTCAGCATTCTTATGTATCTTCGGGAGTATGTAGAAGGCGGGTATCCTCGGGTGGGTTTTATTAAGGAATCTGCGCTCATCTTCGCATATCCAACCTTCTTCCTCTGCGTGTTTTGTGAGCCTGGCGATTTCTTCCTTTAATCGTGGTGTTGGGTCTCTGGCGAGTTTTTTGTAGGATGTAGTGTCAGCCAGGAGTCTGGAGCATTCTTGATTGTAGTCTTTGGTGTTCATGAGAATGATGCCACCACCTTTGTCAGCAGGTTTGATGGTAATGGTTCGATCGCTGTTGAGTTCTTTCAAGGCTTTCCTTTCTTCTTGTTTCAGGTTGTCTTGGTAGAAATTCTTTTGTGAGAGTCCTTCGGTGACTGTTTTTAATACCATTTTCTCAAAAGTGTCAATTTCCCCTGGGATTTTATGCGGGGGAGGTACAAAGGTGGATCTGGGTCTGAGGCCAGTGTGGCTCTCTTGAGTACGTTCTTGTACGGGTTCAGCAGAGTTGTCTTGTCCAGGGTTCTGTGGGATGGACAACTCAAAAAATATTTTAGGCGGATGCTCCGGAAGAATTTCCTGAGGTCTGCTTCAGTTTGGAATGAATCAGCTTTTGTGGCAGGGACAATAAAAAGACCTCTTTCCAGAAGGGCTTCTCCTGCGTGGTTGAGGGTTCTTGTAGAGAGGTTGAAGATAGGTATAGTTTTGGAGGTCGTAGTATCATTTCTTGGAGTTGGTATTTGTCACTCCAGCCACCACCCAAGTCAGTCACTATGGACTTGCACCTGTACTGTATTTTCATAACCTTGCTCATGTTCAGCATTGAATCGCTGCACACACCTCTGCACAGCCGCCACTCACGGCATCAACATAGTCAGTCACGTCACTATTGGACTTGCTATGAAATGTCATTACATTGCGCAGTACAACATGCATTCTGGTGCATTTGCACCACGAACACCCCCTGGACTAAATTTCCCAGCACCCTCTGCTCGTAGCCAACGTTGATTGACAGGGCTTGTCCCTCTCCAACACACGGCACTCCCATTGGCCCATGTGCTGACAGCTGATTGGACCACCCGATCTGGGGGCGGATACTTCCTGTGACTTGCAGTTTTTTAGTGTCACTTTCATTTGCACACACGGCTACGCTACAGCTAGACGCTTCTGCTCCAGTAACCAAGTAAGGTGTTTAAGAATTGCAAATTGTTTCTCAACTACTCGCTGGCCCATAGTCTATTCCGGGACACTCCACGTCCCTCACATGATTTCACTCAGTCTTCAACCTCATGCCTGTTACTTTTTGGCATTTCACTGCTCTCTCATTTCTGCTGCACAGTGACCATGTCAATTGCTGGGACCCACAGGCACCGTCACCCGGCACTCCCTCAGTTAGTCATTTTGTCTGGATCACTTTGACCACACAGCTCAACCACATGGGCACCATAAACCACGATGTATGCCTCTCTCCATGCGTCTCTTACGTATTGCACCTCACGGAGGCTCCTGCCTTGTAGTCAACTTGGGTGCATATAGGCTATTTTAGCCTCCATTCGAACCGGACATCACACACGTTCTAGTTCTGTTGAATCGGCTTCCTGGCTCCTTCACCACTGATCAGGTATGCTCCACCCCTGACCGGTCAACCATTTCTATTACTAGCCCAAGACCACTAGTAGCTCTTGCCTTTTCCTTCCAGTTGCTGGCGCCATTGATTGACGCTACCACCATCTGTAGACCCTGGTTCCAGATACAGTTCTTTGGACTAATTCCATCAGCAACAATGGCCACTGGGCCACCGCCTTCACCTGACTTCCCGCATGGTTGAAGACTCTCAGAAGCCCTTACCGCCGCACCACTTGTCGGTTCACGGTAAGCTTCTGTTCTCTGGTGCTTACTCTGTGCACCTGTCCTGACACTACTTGGTCACTAATAAGTTGTGCAAATCACCAATTAACTCTGGAGATCCCACTCCTCCTAAACTATCTGTCATTGAATCCCACAGATACCCCACAGACAGTGTTTCATCCCTTCACCTCCATCCTGAAGAAGGCCATCCCAGTCACCTACGTCCAGTCTTTGTACCCTGTAGCCGAAACACTACAGTGTTGATCCATGACACAACTCCACCCCTTGCATACTTGTACACACCTGTTGTGTTTTTTTCCCTATGACAAGACCCATGGACCAACTGAGGTCCTGGGCTGCATTCACTCTTGTGTTGTAAACCCTTGTTAACTGTGTATCCAAGAGATCTTGCACCATCAGAAGGCTTGCACCCTCCACACTCTTGAGGGTGGTACCTAGTGGTACACCTACATATCAAATGTGCAACTGTCCGTCTGTCTGTTATTATGCTAACAATTGATATATTATATGTATCATCACCAAAATTCAGAGATTAAACTAAAATTATCCTGAATCTCAAAAGTTTTGGTCTCCCATCTTGATTTTTTGTTTGAATATACAAAGTTATAAAGACCAGAAGAGTTAGTACTGCTACTGACCAGGTCTGTTCCCACTAATTGTCAGTGAATGAAACAACTCTATTTTAGGAATGGGAACCCTGGTGTTGTTGGTACTAATGGGTAAAGTCTCTAAGTTACTGCCCCATAAGTTTGTCCAGAAAGAAAAAGAGGGTTGAACAAGAAAAATCACATACAATAAAGTTTGTGAATAAACGTGGTTTGTATTAAAATGGAAAACATTCAAACATGAACAAAAAAACATTTGTAGACATTTTACATATGAACCAAATCTAAATGGTCTTAACATAAATAAAGAAATCAAAAAATCACAGTTTTTGCTTTGGTACATAAAACAGTTCGAAATACTTCATCATGTAGCATAGCGTAAGTAATTAGTGAGATCAAAGGACTATGCTGTATTATATTACAGGTGCCTTCAATGAAACATCTCAGATCGCAAGTGCCTAAAGCATCTTGTATTATAGGTGCCTAAATTAAGCATCTCAGATTGCAAGTGCCTAAAGCATCTTGTATTACAGATGCCAAGGTGCCTTCAATGAAGCATCTCAGATTGCAAGTGCCTAAAGTATCTTGTATTATAGGTGCCTCAATGAAGCATCTTAGATTCCAAGTGCCTAAAGCATCTTGTATTACAGGTGCCAACGTGACGGGGGGACCGTAGTCGAAGTCTTGGTGCCAGGTGTAGGCTTGACAATAGCTAGTTCATAGACCCCAAGGAAGAAGTGCTTATTGGTGCCAATGTCCCCCTTGCATATGGTATATGTTTCGGCAGAGAGGGTATCCAGCTCCAAATAAATCAGCCGGATAGGTAATACTCTACATGAACCGCCTTCATCAGGGCAAATAGGTGGCCCCACTAAAACCTTGTCATGAATCTCGCTTGTGAGGCAGGTTCCCAGAGCAGGTATGGCCAGACAGACAACACTGTTGTGTCTTCTGATTGTGAAGTGGATAGACAGGATTGGTCTATTACACTGGAGTGGCCGAATAGACGGCTTGCTCTGGGCTGGAAGGTAAATGGCTGCTGGGACCCGGAAGCCGGCCGTGGGGTGCAGCAAGGTGGAGCCAAACTTTCAATATGGCCGGAGCGAAGCTCTGAATCCTGAGCTAGGGTGTCCTATGCATCCTGGGAATCAATCCGTAAAGCACTGTCTTAGTAGTGCTATTGGAGCGGGAGAGTATGTACAGGAACCGCGCGTCTGCTGCACTGTGGCGAGTGTCTGCAAGTCAACGGCGGCTGTCCTATGAATATACAAAGTGCCATGAGACACACATCAGCACAACCTGCAACACCTGTCAAAGGCCACAAACAGTCGACCATGCTATCCACTCCCAAACAGCCATGAAAGGCCCACACAGTTAGAATGCCCACATTTAATTTTAGAATGTGAAAACAGTGTCCCCACCAATCCATCTAACCTACACCATGCCCAGAATCATCATCAGAAGCACAGCCTGTGAAACATTTATCCATTAAGAAGCACCGGTGGCCCACAAGACAAGTCAATCCCAAGTGAACACACACAGTTCTAGACTCCCATGCAAACACCACACAAGTGTCTCCTAATGCCCTTCACTTACCTGTCCAGGGAACCCACCTGCCTTACATATGATGCACACCATCAGAATACGCTTCCCCTAAATGAAATCACATGCATAGAAACAGAAACAACATGCACATTCATGACAAAACATGATTTTATACAGTAAATATGCAGAGACCACCCACTGCCGGAGCAACGCGGTGCCAGAGGGTGACTGGAAATAGATTGTGATCAGCCCAGGTGTGCAGTGTGCCACAAAGGAGAGAGGGAGAGAGAGGGACACAGAGGGAAGGCCAATGAAATGCCACATGAAGGAGTACAGTGGCTGGTTTGGAGATGGACAACGACATGCTGTACAGCACAGTATGTGCGACCATAGAGGAATACACAAAAGTAGGTCACACAGTGACATGAGCAACTCTTAAATAACCATACCTGTATGTTAGCATGCAAAGCACTTATAAGATAAGTAAGACATGCAGCAAACATGCACACCAATGATGCATGCTCAACATGCAAGACAGTGCTTATGCTTACCCGCTGACTGCGCTGGCATGGTGTCAATCCTGCATCACCTTCACACGGAACAGTGTCTCCTAATCAGGTACTGAAGGGGCAGTGCTTGATGGAGGGCCTGGGGAGCATGGACGTGAAAGGGTGCAGGGTGTCGTCCCGGGGACAGCAGTCACAGCCGGATCACGGATTACTGAAATATATTTTGAGAAGACATTAAAACAGGCGCAGTGAAGTACCAGTCACACAGCACACATGTGCGATGGAACACAGAAACCATATTTACCTGAACATGACATCATATGCACCACCGTGCAAACGTGCAAGATGACCTCATTATCATGCCTGCATGTCCATCTCTGTAAACGTCATGGCCTTGAGATATTAACAGCACACCTCAAGGAAAATGAAGGGAAAAAATAAAAAGTAAACCAGGAAAGGGCAAATCAAAAATAAAAGGCCTGGGGTGAACAAAAGTATCTAAAAAAAACAATAATAAATTCAAAAATGTCCATCATGGACCGGGCAGGGGATACACCCAGGAGGAGGGAGGGACATTCTGAGATACTCTGCCTCAATGTTAGCATCTCCTCACGGAATGCAGCTCTGTGAGCCAACAACTCTTGCTTCAGGGCTTCTCTATGTGCCGAACCCTCTGCAAGCAGGAATACCTGCAGAGACCTGAGATCTACACGTCGGCTCCAGATGTTGGCCTCCATGCGCAGCCTGTGGGAGCGGCATTACCTGCAGCTGTTGCTCCACCTGTGTTGCTCCACCTGTGTCTCTGGTGGGATCATGGAATTACCCACCCTATGCATGCCCTTAGCCAAACTCTGATAGGCAGCACCCTGTTGGTGCGCGGCACACACTATCTGCTGCTCCCACACTGTCTGCCCAGCCTGCACACTGTCTCTGGCTGCAGGACTGCAACCCTCCCTTGGACATCTGCCCAGGGACCAGAAACCAATACATGAGATAACCATCACAGACAATTTTGACACCACTGACTGGCCTTGCGAAGGCACCTGACCCACTGCAGACTCACGGGCCCCCAACGGCTCCAAAAATTGGTGCACTCACCTCCGCCAGCAGTGAGGACTGCACATCCGGTTCAGCACCAGAGCTACTGGATTCCAAAGAGACAGTATTGTGTGCTGAAAGGCCCAGGATGGTCTGTAGCACCAGTGGATTCTCATGGCCTGCCATGCCACGTCCTGCACTGGTGGTCTGGACCACCACAGACTCTTCTTCCTCCTCTTTCTTTTGCTCTGCATCTGGTGCCTCCTCACCTGCACAAGGATAGAAAAAGACATGAGGTGGCATGTGAAATGTGTCTACAGTAAACATGTGTATCAGATTGCTGTCATGCAACAAAATGCAGGGCATGTCACCATGAGAGAAACAGCATCCACACACTATGTACAAGAAGCCATATGATCATGGCATATGCAGACTGGTAACAACATTCCATGCTCAAGGCCATGCAGCCAGTGGACACATTGCCAACAAACATGGTCATTGGCAAGCACATTATGACACATGGCACAGCAAACTATTGACTAACACCAGTGAAATGGGCATGGTCATGTGGCTCTGTGACATGATATTACATCACATGACAACATGCAGACACACATATTCACATCCAAGTATGCATCCATCACATGCCACACCAGTGTTGACCTGGCACAGGGACTGCACACAATGGGAACATGCCGTAAGTGTGGAAAATAGGAAACAGTCCCAGTTGAAGCATGAATGAAAGAGTAACACTTAGCCAAGGTCTGTGAAGTGGAGAGAGTAAGTGAGTTGGAGATAGGAAGAAGGTACAGTGACCCACAAGAGGAACAGGGGCCTGGATCCATAGAGTGTGTGCTGAGTGTGGGAGGATAACAGGGCGTAGGCCTCACAACAATTTGACTCAGGAGTCATTGCCATAGCGGCAGCAGGGTTGTGCACAGTCTAGACATATACACACTCACTCAGGGCACGCCGCAAGGCGTGCTGGCAGTCTTTTTGGAAGTTCTATGTAGCATGGAAACACCTACATACATGTGTGAATAGAGAATCTACACCCTGCAGTGCATGAAATGTAACTTGTGCTTCACACAGAAGCACATATCTAGGAGAGCAGCGTCACTGATATCACTGATGCAACTAACGAGATGGCATGTTGTGGTAGCATGTTGCAGATGGTGGGTTGGTATGCTAGTGGGGGATGAGTACTGTCACATGGCCATTTGAAACTGATGTGCACCACATGGGTTGCATACACTCTTAAGTACACAGGACAGGAGTCTGCACACCATGACATGGTTCACCCAGGGCAGTCATTGAAACACAGGCAGAAGCACAACACAATCATGCATCTTTTGTTATGTTTCACTACACATACTCTTGCATAATCTTGTTCACTCACCGGACCTGCCCTTGTAATTTGGCAGGCCTCCCACACCTTGCACCTGCTCCAGTAGAATGAATTGGCTCATAGTGAACTCCTCCTCCTCTGGTGACCCCCCCTCCAGTTTCCATAGCAGAGGCGAGGTTGGCAACCATGTTGGACTTGGTGTGACGGGTTAGGTCATTCCAGCCCTTCATTACCTGAGCAGCAGTGCGTTTCTCATACCTTAAGGCATTTATCTCATCCATGACATGCTGTCAATGCACCATACAATGAGCAGGATTTTATGTTTGCTCCCCGTTGCAGGAACATGTCATGGTGGTGCTCCTTCACGTAGTTCATGAGGATCTAGAGTTCTGCTACAGAGTCTCACCTTCAAGGGGGAGAATGTATTCAGCTATAGAGTCTCCCCTGAAATGGGGAGCATTTATTCTGATAAAGGGAGAGGATGTATTCTGCTACAGAATCCCCACCATCAAGAGGGATGTTTTATTCAGCTAAAAACTCTCCCCTTAAAGGGGAGAGTTAATTCTGGTATCTTTATTCTGATGCAGAGTCTCCCCCATCTAGGGCGAGAGTTTATTCTCATACATAGTCTCCCCAATCAAGGGGGTGGAGTTTATTCTTGTACAGAGTCTCCCCTTCAAAGGGGAGAGTTTATTCTGATACAGAGTTTCCCCAGAAATGGGAGTGGGTGTATTCTGCTACAGAATCTCCCATTTAAGGGAGAGGGTTTATTCTGCTACTGAGTCTCGCCCATCGAGGAGGAGAGTTTATTCTGATACAGAGTCTCCCATTCAAGGGGGAGGGTCTATTCTGACACAGTGTCTCATCTTCAAGGGGGAGATCTCAGTCTGATACAGTGTCTCCCCCATCAAAGGCGAGGTTTTATTCTGCAACATAGTTTACCTTTCAAAGGGGAGAGTTTATTCTGATACAGAGTCTCCCCCTTCAAGGGGGAGAGTGTATTCAGCTATAGAGTCTCCTTTACAAGGGGGAGCACGTATTCTGATAAAGAGTCTGCCCATCAAGGGGGAGAGTGTATTCTTATACAGAGTCTCCCCTTCCAGGGGGAGAGTTTATTCTGATAGAGAGTCTCCCCTCAAGGGAGAGGTTTTGTTCAGCTATGCAGTCGCCCCTACACGGATGAGCATGTATTCTGATACAGAGTCTCCCCTTCAAGGTGGAGAGTTTATCTGATACAGAAACTCCCCCATGAAGTGGGAGATTTTATTCTGACATAGAGTTTCCCCTTAAAGGATAGATTTGATTCTTGTACAGAGTCTCCCCTCCAAAGGGTAGAGTTTATTCTGATATAGTCTATCCAATCAGGGGGAGCGTTTCTTCTTCTACAGAGTCTCCCCTGCAAGGGGGAGAGTTTATTCTGCTACAGAATCTACCATTGAAGGGGGAGATTTGATTCTGCTACAGAGTCTCCCCTTCACGGGAGAGAATGTATTCAGCTATAGAGTCTCCACTGAAAGGGGGAGCGTTTATTCTGATACAGAATCTCCCCTTGAAGGGGAGAGTTTATTCTGCTACAGAGACTCCCCTTAAAAGGTAGGGCTTATTCTGGTACAGAGTCTCCCCTATCATGGGGGAGAGTTTATTCTGATAAAGAAATACAAAAAAGTTAGCAGGCACCCCTTCCTAGAAAGACATGGCATTTGTATTTGTATTTGTATTTGTTTATTTGTATTACGCACCTTGCCTTGGGGCATTCGGGCGCACAGTTTCAAGGAGATGGTTACATACATGATGATACAGCAAAAACAAGTTACAAGCGCGATAAGTAATACATAGTGAATCAAGACAGTGCAGGTGATGGTAGTACATAGGTGATCCAACGGATGTAGAGATATGCTAATGATAAGTAGATTACAGGGTATCTGATAGGTGTGCAGCTGTTACCTGGAGTGAGGTGTTTCGAGTGCGAAAAGCCAAGTTTGACATTGTTTTTGAAGGCAAGGAAGGCCAGTTCTGTTCTAAGTGCGATGGGTATAGTGTTCCAGAGTTTGGAGGCGAGGACTGGGAAGCTTGCTCCCCCCGCTGTCTGCAGCTTGAAGCTAGGTATGGATAACGTGTGCACATAGGCTGACCTCAAAGGTCGATTAGCAGAGTGACAAGAGAATCGATTGGCCAGGTATTCTGGTGCTAGATTGTTCTGAGCCTTGAAAGTTAAGGCTAGTGTTTTCAGGGAGATTCTGTGTGCAACCGGGAGCCAATGTAGGCTGTGTCTAGTTTCAGAGATGTGACGTTGCCTAGGAATGTTATGGGCGGCCCTGATGGCATTATTCTGGGTGACTTGTAACTTGTCGATGTTTCTTTGGCTAGTGCCTAGATAAAGGGCGTTGCAGTAATCAATTTTCGCCATGATTAATGTTCTGGCAAGGATGATGCGATTTTCGATAGTCAGAAACGGTCTGCATGCTGTAATCAGCTTACATGTATCGGCCAAAGCAGACACCACCGCATTGGTCTGTCTGGTAAGCGAGAGTGTAGAGTCCAAGTAGATGCCAAGAGTTTTAGTAACTTTGGATACTTTAATGTTATTATAATCGATAGTGAAGGAATTATACGCAGAATCAAGTTTAGCCAATGTGGCATGCGATCAGTAACTCAGTTTTTTCATCATTATGGCAAAGCCCATGATGTGCCATCCAGGCCTGGATGACTGAGTAAATTTCGTTAAGAGCTCTTGTGTCAGCAGTATAGTCACCAGTGAGTGGAATGAGTATCTGGGTGTCGTCAGCGTAATTTGTGTAGGAGACACCCAAATAGTCAAGTATGTCAAAAAGAGGCTTGGTAAACACGTTATATAATGTGGGGGAAACACAGGACCCCTGTGGGACTCCACAAGGGACAGGTGCTGGTTCTGCGGAGGCCATAGGGTAGAAGACCTTCATGGTTTTATTGGACAGGAAGGAGCTGATCCAAGATGAGGCTTCATCAGAGAAGTGACCCGCAGTTTTGAGATGGTGACACAAGATTTTATGATCAACCAAATCAAAGGCTGCGGAGAGGTCAAGTAAGAGGAGGAGTGCTAACTTACCCTTGTCTTTGAGGACCTCAATTTGAGTTTTCAAGTCGATCAAGGCAGTTTCTGTACCATGTCTATAATGGAAGCCAGATTGACGAAGTCCCAATAGTTGGTTTACTTCAAGGTAGTCCTGAATTCGGAAATAGGCCGCACTTTCCAGGATTTTTAATAGAAATGGCACGGTCCTGATGGGGCGATAGTTAGAAGGGTTGCTTAGCTCAGGAGTAGGTTTTTTATTAAAGGAATGACCCTGGCGTCCTTAAGGTTATCAGGGACAATGCCGGATCTGAAAGAGGCATTTATAAATGTGGTGATGAAAGACACCGAGTCATGAGCCGCATCCTTGATAATAGGGGTGGGGCATGTATCACCTTAGCAATTAGAAGGCTTGAGCTTCCTTATGATGTTTTCTACTTCCTCCATGGTGAGGGGAGAGAAGCTAAATGGTTTGCAGGTAGGTTCCGAGGTAGGTAAATTGAGTGGAGGAGCATTCAGGGCGGAATCAATGAGGTTACTTCTTTCGGCATTAATTTTAGATTGAAGAGTGGTGATTTTATCTAACCATGCTTTTTGAATATTGGTACACCAAAGGGTGTCTGTGATACAAGTATCTAAAGGGGTTGTCGGGGACTCGAGTTCCTTTAGAATCTTCAAGAGTTCCTTTGATTAGATTGGGCATTCAGGATGCGTTTGTTATAAACGTCTATTTTGGCTGCGAGAAGAGCATCTTTGTAAGTAGAGGAAGCAGAGGCTAGGTTGTTCTTGTTGATTAGCGAAGGTGAGCTTTTCCAAAGAGCCTCAGCCTTTCTTTTTTCTTTACGCAGGTCTCTAAGTTGTGGAGTAAACCAAGAGTTCAAATGAAGTCGAGGTTTTTGTTTGCGTGCCTTTAGCGGTGCAATGATGTTAAGAGCTTTTAGCATGGCTTGATTGTAGGCATCCATTAAGACTGTGGGAACTGAGCAGGAGGATACTGCTGTATTAAGTAACAGAAGAATGATAGGGAGAAGTTTCTCTGAGGTAATGTCCTTTTTGTTCCGTGTTATGATAGACGGGGCAACATTGGGTTTCAGAGAGTGATACGAGGAATGTAATTCAAAAACTATTTGATAATGGTCAGACCACAGACATGGAGTTACTGATGCCAGTGCACATCATAATATTTGGATACTGAGTTAACACAAACAATGCATACACGGTTGCAGGTATACATCTTTACAACACATGTTGGAAATCAGATGAGGACACAAGCAGCATAGTTAAGACATTGGGTGAATTGCAGGCGATGGCTAAGATACAATAGGTAGGTAGGCTTGGGTGCACAATGTTTTGAGCGAAGGCGAGAGTGAGAAAATAGAGGCTAGGATCATTAGAGAGGCAAGAATAGATAACGACTACATGTCTAAAGATAGGTAACTTTAATGTAATGAGATCAGGGTGAGCGTTCGGTAACCATAGCAAGTCACGCAGAAACACGTGTCACGGAGTAACAATAGTGGCATGCATGCGTTACCAATGGTGCGGACAATCGTAGAGCATTTGAAGGTACGCCAATAAATAGGTTAAATGGTACAGAGTACATAATATGTTTGAAACGATATGCCACTAGATGTGGCTACCTGTCACCATCAGAGATGAAGGGGTAAGACTTGAAGGGATGTACTGCTAAAAACTTTGAAGTTCCTACTGATCTGTTGGGAAACTGAGTTAATTTGGTATATCGTAGCAAGGGCGAGCCGGTGCGGTTCTTGAATGTACAGCATGGCCTTATGGAGAGGGGCGCATGCAGACCTTGTGGGCTGCGATCAAAGCAGCGCTTCTGGCTGACGGTAGTGCCAGCCTTTGTGCAAAAGCCGGCTACCGCCTCCCAGTTGGCTATTGGCCTGTATGTATGCAAGGGCAGCCAATGGGGAGTGTGGAGTTGGGTAGGAGGGTCCACGCAGGGTGAGGAGGTGCCTATCGATGCCGGGTGGCCATCTTGGAATGGTGCCCACGGTATGCAGCAAATAGCGTTCAGATGCAGGTAGATGAAATTAGTCTACAGCACGGCGATGGTCAAAGATGCATCAAAGTGGAAGGCAGTAAAGGCGCACTTAATAGCGCATCACATGAAATTAGAGGGAGCTGAGTCCTTGCAGGTAGAAAGTGCCCAAGGGCCTACCTTAATATTGGATGAAGCTCCTACTTCACTCCTAGTCGGTGCACTGCTCCAGCAGTGATCCTGGGGACAACCGATCCTCATCGGCAGTGGCGAGCACTAGAAGACAGGCTGGACAAGAAAACAGCCTTAGTGCCAGCCTTTGTGAAAACGCCGGCTACCACCTCCCGGTTGGCTATTGGCCTGTATGTAGGCAAGGGCAGCCAATGGGGAGTGTGGAGTCGGGTAGGAGGGTCCAGGCAGGGTGAGGAGGTGCCTATCGGTGCCGGGTGGCCATCTTGGAATGGCGCCCACGGTATGCAGAAATAGTGTTCAGATGCAGGTAGATGAAATTAGTCTACAGCACGGTGATGGTCAAAGTTGCATCAAAGTGGAAGGCAGTAAAGGCGCACTTAATAGCGCATCTCATGAAATCAGAGGGAGCAGAGTCCTCACAGGTAGAAAGTGCCCAAGGGCCTACCTTAATATAGGATGAAGCTCCTGCTTCACTCCTAGTCGGTGCACTGCTCCAGCAGTGATCCTGGGGACAACCGATCCTCATCGGCGGTGGCGAGCACTTAAAGACAGGCTGTTCAATGGTTTTATGCACGTCCCCAACCATCCATTTTTGCTCACTGTACTTTTCACAAAGGAGGAATATTCATTTGCATATTAGTCATTGTCCCGCCCACAAGGGCAGTACAGCACCGAAATTCCTGGCAAACCTCCTTTGAACAATAGTGCTAACAGCAATCCCAGACACATTCTGACCGAAGGGGGAGAGTTTATTCAGATATGGAGTCTCCCCTTCAAGGTGGAGAGATTATTCAACTATAGAGTCTACCGTACAAGGGGGAGCATTTATTCTGAGACAGAGTCTTCCCCTTCAAGGGGGAGAGATTGTTCAGCTATAGAGTCAGCCTTACAAGGGGAGAGTATAGTCTGATACAGATCCTCCCCCTTCAAGAGATAGAGTTTATTTTGATACAGAGTGTCCCTCATCAAGAGGGAGAGTGTATTCTGGTGCAGAGTCTCCCCCATCAAGGGGAGTAGTTTCTTCTAATACAGATCCTCCCCCTTCAAGGTGGAGAGATTTTTCAGCCATAGAGTCTCCCGTCTATGGGGGAGCATTTATTCTGATACAGAGTCACCCCTTCAAGGGGAGGGTTTATTCTGATACAGTGTCTCCCTAATCAAGGGGAAGAGTTTATTTTCATACAGAGTGTCCTCCATCAAGAGGGAGAGTGTATTCTGATACAGAGTCGCCCCCTTCAAGGGGGAAAGTTTATTCAGCTATAGAGTCTTCACTGCAATGTTGGTAGTTTATTCTAATACAGAGCCTCCCCCTTCAATGGGGAGATTTTATTCTGCTCCAGAGTCTTCCCCTTCAAGGGGGAGAGTTTATTCTGATACAGAGCCTCCCCCTTCAAGGGGATGGATTTTTCTGGTACAGATTCTCCCCCATCAAGGGAATGAGTGTATTCTGCTACAGAGTCTCCCCCTTCAAGGGAGAGAATTTCATCAGCTATAGAGTCTCCTTTACAAGGGGGAACGTGTATTCTGATACAGAGTCTCCCCTTCAAGGGGTAGAGTCTATTCAGATACAGATTCTCCACTATCAAGGGGTAGAGTTGATTCTGGTACAGAGTATCTGCCATCAAGGGGGAGAGTTTATTCAGCTATAGAGATTCCGTTACAAGCGGGAGCGTTTATTCTGATCGAACCTCCCCTTCAAGGGAGAACATTTATTCTGATACAGAATCTCCTCATTCAAGGGGGAGAGAGTATTCTGATACAGGTCTCCCCTTTAAGGGGTTGAGATTATCCTGCTGTATTGTCCCCATTCAAGGGGGGAGGGTTTATTCTGCTACACAGTCTCCACTATTGAGGGGAGAGTTGTTTTCTGATACAGAATCTCCCCTTCAAGGGGGTAGGTTTATTCTGTCACAGTGTCTCCTCTTCAAGGGGGAGATTTCATTCTGATACAGTGTCTCCCCTTCAAAGGAGTGGTTTTATTCTGCGGCATAGTTCACCTTTCAAAGGGGAGAGTTTTTTCTGATACAGAGTCTCCCCCTTCAAGGGGGAGAGTGTATTGTGATACAGAGCCTCCCCCTTCAAGGGGGAGTGTTTTCCAACTATAGAGTATGTCTTACATGGGGGAGAGTGTATTCTGATAGAGAGTGGGGGAGGTTTATTCTGATGCAGAGTCTCCCCTTCAAGGGGTAGAGTCTATTCAGATGCAGATTCTCCACTATCAAGGGGAGAGTTTATCCAGATACAGAGGCTCCCCTTAAAGGGTCGAGTTGATACTGGTACAGAGTTTCCCCCTTCAAGGGGGAGAGTTAATTCAGCTATAGAGTTTCCCCTATAAGGGGGAGCATTTATTCTGATTGATTCTCCCCTTCAAGGGAGAGAGTTTATTCTGATACAGAAACTACCCATTCGAGGGGGAGAGATTATTCTGATAGAGTCTCCCCTATCAAGGGAGGGAGTGTATTCTGCTACAGAGTCTCCCATTTAAGGGGTTGCAATTATCCTGCTGCAGTGTCCCCCATTCAAGGAGGGAGGGTTTATTCTGCTACAAAGTCTCCCCCATTGAGGGGGAGATTTTATTCTGATACCAAGTCTCTCCTTCAAGGGGAGAGTTTATTCTGACACTGTTTCCTCTTCAAAGGAGAGATCTCATTCGGATACAGTGTCTCCCCCATCAAAGGTGAGATTTCATTCTGCGGCACAGTTTACCTTCCAATGGGGAGAGTTTATTCTGATACAGAGTCCCCCCTTCAAGTATGTCAATGTATTCAGCTATAGAGTCTCCTTCACAAGGGGGGCGGGTGTTTATTCTGTCACAGTGTCTCCTCTTCAAACGGGAGATATACTTCTGATACAGTGTCTCCCCCATGAAGGGGGAGAATTGTATCAGCTATAGAGTCCACTTTACAAGGAGGAGCATTTATTCTGATACAGAGCCTCCCCTTCAAGGGGTAGAGTCTATTCTGATATAGATTCTCCACCATCAAGGAGGATAGCTTATTCTGAAACAGAGTTTCCCCCTTCAAGGGGAGAGTTTAATCAGCTACAGAGTCTCCTTTACAAGTGGAGGCATTTAATCTGATACAAAGTCTCCCCTCCAAGGGGTAGGGTTGACTCTGACACAGAGTCTCCCCTTCAAGGGGAGACTTTATTCTGCTGCAGAGTCTCCTATTAAGAGTTAGAGTTGATTCTGGTACAGAGTCGGCCATTTCAAAGGGAGAGCTTATTCTGATACAGAGTGTCCCCCCATCAAGATGGAGAGTGTACTCTGATACAGAGGGCCTCATTACGACCCAGGCGTTAACCATAGCGCTATTAGCGCCATGGTTGACTCCGGTACCTTACTGATTCCGCCATGGTGAATGGCGGAATTACCGCCCCATTCCAAGGTTGGCAGGGCGGTAATTCCCCATTCACCATTGGCCCTTCCCCATTCCCATTTTTGCCCCATAGGGCTCAATGGAAATGGGGAAGGCGGTAATTACGGTACCGCAAATTGCGGTACCGTAATTACCTCCAAGGTCCCTTTGCGGGTCCCATCCTTAATGGCTGGTAAAACCAGCCGTTGCGGGAGGACCCACAAAGGGACCTCGCAATTGGGCGGTAAGGGATTACCCGCACCAGTGCCCTTACTGGCACAGGTAATCCTCTACCGACTGGGTCATAATGAGTCCCAGAGTCTCCCACATCAAAGGGGATAGTGTATTGACCTATAGAGTCTCCCCTACAAGGGGACTAGTTTATTCTAATAGAGAGCCTCCCAGTTCAAGGCAGAGAGTTTATTCAGCTATAGAGTTCCCCTACAAGGAGGAGAGTTTATTCTGATGCAGAACCTCACCCTTTAAGAGGGAGAGTTTATTCAAATACAGAGTCTCCCATTTAAGAGGAAAGGGGAAAGGTTTATTCTACTACAGAGTCTCCTATATAAAGGGGGAGAGTTTATTCTGATACAGTGTCTCCTCTTCAAGGGGGAGATCTCATTCTGATACAGTGTTCCCATCAAAGAAGAGATGTTATTTTGTGACATAGTTTACCTTTCAAGGTGGAAAGTATATTCTGATGCAGAGTGCCCATTTCAAGGGGGACAATTAATTCAGCTGTTGAGTCTCCTTTACAAGGGAGAGCATTTATTCTGATACAGATTCTCTCCTTCAAGAGGTAGAGTCTATTCTGATACAGATTCTCCACCATCAAAAGGGAGAGTTTATTCTGATACAGAGTCACCCCTTCAAGGGTGAGAGTTTAGTCAGTTATAGTGTCTCCCCTACAAGGGAAGCATTTATTCTGATACAGAGTCTCCCCTTTAAGGGAGAGAGTTTCTTCTGAAACAGAATCTCCTCATTCAAGTGGAGAGTTTATTCTGATATAGAGTCGCCCCTTAAAGGGTAGAGTTGCTTCTGGTACAGAGTCTCTCCCCCTTCAAGAGGTAGAGTCGATTCTGAGACAGATTCTCCACCATAAAGGGGGAGAGTTTATTCTGATACAGAATCACCCCTTCAAGGGTAGAGTTTATTCTGATACAGAGTCCCCTCTTCAAGGGTGATAGTTTAGTCAGTTATAGTGTCTCCCCTACAAGGGGCAGCATTTATTCTGATAGTCTCCCCTTCAAGGGAGAGAGTTTCTTATGATACAGAATCTCCCCATTCAAGGGGGGAGATTATTCTGATACAGAGTCACCCCTTAAAGGGTAGAGTTGATTCTGGTACAGAGTATCCCCATCAAAGGGGAGAGTTTATTCTGATACAGAATCTCCTCATTCAAGGGGAGAGTTTATTCTGATACAGAGTCTCCCCTTAAAGGGTAGAGTTGCTTCTGGTACAGAGTCTCTCCCCTTTCAAGGGGGAGAGTTTATTCTGATACATAGTCTCCCCTTCAAGGGTGAGAGTTGAGTCAGTTATAGTGTCTTTCCTACAAGGGGAGCATTTATTCTGATACAGAGTCTCCCCTTCAAGGGAGAGAGTTTCTTCTGATACAGAGTCGCCCCATAAAGGGTAGAGTTGCTTCTGGTACAGAGTATCCCCTTCAAAGGGCAGAGTGTATTCTGATATAGATTCTCCCTCATCAAGGGGGAGAGTTTATTCTGATGCAGAGTCTCCCCCATTAAGGGAAGAGTCTATTCTGATACAGAGACTCCCCTTTGAAGAGGGAGAGATTAATCAGCTACAGAGTCTCCTTTACAAGAGGGGGAATTTAATGTGATACAGAGTCTCCCCTCCAAGGGGTATAGTTGACTCTGGCAAAGAGTTTCCCCCTTCAAGGGGAAGAGTTTATTCTGCTGCAGAGTCTCCTATTAAAAGGTAGAGTTGATTCTGGTACAGAGTCACCCACTTCAAGGGGGAAAGTTTATTCTGATACAGAGTGTCCCCCATCAAGATGGAGAGTGTATTCTGATACAGCAATCCCCGCATCAAGGGGGATAGTTATTTCAGCTATAGAGTCTCCCCTACAAGGAGACTAGTTTATTCTAATACAGAGCCTCCCAGTTCAAGGCGGAGAGTTTATTCAGATATAGAGTCTCCCCTACAAGAGGGAGAGTTTATTTGGATACAGAGTCTCCCATTTAAGGGGAAAGGTTTATTCTGCTACAGTCTCCTACATCAAGGGAGAGAGTTTATTCTGATAAAGTGTCACGTCTTCAAGGGGGAGATCTCGTTCTGATACAGTGTCTCCCCATCAAAGGAGATGTTTTATTCTGTGACATAGTTTACCTTTCAAGGGGGGAAAGTGTATTCTGATGCAGAGTGCCCCCTCAAGGGGGACAATTTATTCAGCTATTGAGTCTCCTTTACAAGGGGGAGTGTTTATTCTGATACAGAGTCTCCCCTTCAAGAGGTAGAGTCGATTCTGAGACAGATTCTCCACCATAAAGGGGGAGAGTTTATTCTGATACAGAATCACCCCTTCGAGGGTAGAGTTTATTCTGATACAGAGTCTCCTCTTCAAGGGTGATAGTTTAGTCAGTTATAGTGTCTCCCCTACAAGGGGAAGCATTTATTCTGATAGTCTCCCCTTCAAGGGAGAGAGTTTCTTATGATACAGAATCTCCCCATTCAAGGGGGGAGATTATTCTGATACAGAGCCCCTTAAAGGGTAGAGTTGATTCTGGTACAGAGTATCCCCATCAAAGGGGAGAGTTTATTCTGATACAGAATCTCCTCATTCAAGGGGAGAGTTTATTCTAATACAGAGTCTCCCCTTAAAGGGTAGAGTTGCTTCTGGTACAGAGTCTCTCCCCTTTCAAGGGGGAGAGTTTATTCTGATACAGAGTCTCCCCTTCAAGGGTGAGAGTTTAGTCAGTTATAGTGTCTCTCCTACAAGGGGAGCATTTATTCTGATACAGAGTATCCCCATCAAAGGGGAGAGTTTATTCTGATACAGAATCTCCTCATTCAAGGGGAGAGTTTATTCTAATACAGAGTCGCCCCATAAAGGGTAGAGTTGCTTCTGGTACAGAGTATCCCCTTCAAAGGGCAGAGTGTATTCTGATATAGATTCTCCCTCATCAAGGGGGAAAGTTTATTCTGATGCAGAGTCTCCCCCATCAAGGGAAGAGTCTATTCTGATACAGAGACTCCCCTTTGAAGAGGGAGAGATTAATCAGCTGCAGAGTCTCCTTTACAAGAGGGGGAATTTAATTTGATACAGAGTCTCCCCTCCAAGGGGTATAGTTGACTCTGGCAAAGAGTTTCCCCCTTCAAGGGGAAGAGTTTATTCTGCTGCAGAGTCTCCTATTAAAAGGTAGAGTTGATTCTGGTACAGAGTCGCCCACTTCAAGGGGGGAAGTTTATTCTGATACAGAGTGTCCCCCATCAAGATGGAGAGTGTATTCTGATACAGCAATCCCTGCATCAAGGGGGATAGTTTATTCAGCTATAGAGTCTCCCCTACAAGGAGACTAGTTTATTCTAATACAGAGCCTCCCAGTTCAAGGCGGAGAGTTTATTCAGATATAGAGTCTCCCCTACAAGAGGGAGAGTTTATTCGGATACAGAGTCTCCCATTTAAGGGGAAAGGTTTATTCTGCTACAGTCTCCTACATCAAGGGAGAGAGTTTATTCTGATACAGTGTCACCTCTTCAAGGGGGAGATCTCGTTCTGATACAGTGTCTCCCCATCAAAGGAGATGTTTTATTCTGTGACATAGTTCACCTTTCAAGGGGGGAAAGTGTATTCTGATGCAGAGTGCCCCCCTCAAGGGGGACAATTTATTCAGCTATTGAGTCTCCTTTACAAAGGGGAGTGTTTATTCTGATACAGAGTCTCCCCTTCAAGAGGTAGAGTCGATTCTGAGACAGATTCTCCACCATAAAGGGGGAGAGTTTATTCTGATACAGAGTCACCCCTTCAAGGGTAGAGTTTATTCTGGTACAGAGTCTCCTCTTCAAGGGTGATAGTTTAGTCAGTTATAGTGTCTCCCCTACAAGGGGCAGCATTTATTCTGATAGTCTCCCCTTCAAGGGAGAGAGTTTCTTATGATACAGAATCTCCCCATTCAAGGGGGGAGATTATTCTGATACAGAGTCGCCCCTTAAAGGGTAGAGTTGATTCTGGTACAGAGTATCCCCATCAAAGGGGAGAGTTTATTCTGATACAGAATCTCCTCATTCAAGGGGAGAGTTTATTCTGATACAGAGTCTCCCCTTCTAGGGTGATAGTTTAGTCAGTTATAGTGTCTCCCCTACAAGGTGGAGCATTTATTCTGATAAAGAGTCTCCCCTTCAAGGGAGAGAGTTTATTCTCATACAAAGTCACCTCTTAAAAGGGGAAAATTTAATCAGCTATAGAGTCTCATATACAAGGGGGAGCGTTTACTGTGATACAGAGTCTCTCCATCAAGGGGTAGATTCTGATACAGATTCTCCACCATAAAGGGGGAGAGTTTATTCTGATACAGAGTCACCCCTTAAAGGGTAGAGTTGATTCTGGTACAGGGTCTCCCCTTCGAAGAGGGAGAGTTTATTCTGATACAGAGTCTTCTCTTCAAGGGGAAGAGTTTATTCAGCCGCAGATTCTGTCCTTAAAGGGGGAATGTTTATTCTGATACAAAGACTCCCCTTCAAGAGGAGAGTTTATTCTGCCACAGAGTCTCCTATTAAAAGGTAGAGTTGAGTCTGGTACAGATTTGCCCCCTTCAAGGGAGAGAGTTTATTCTGATACAGAGTCTCCCCTTCCAAGGGGGAGAGTTCATTCTAATACAGAGTCTCCGCTTCAAGGTGGAGAGATTATTCAGCTATTGACTCTCCACTACAAGGGGGATCATGTATTCTGATACACAGTCTGCCCTTCAAGGGGAGAGGAGGAAAGTTTATTCTGATACTGAGTCTCCCCCTTCAAGGGGGAAGTAGTGTTGTTTCAGCTATAGGATGTGCCTTACAAGGGGGAGAGTGTATTCTGATAGAGAGTCTCTTCCATCAAGGGTGAGATTTATTCTGATACAGAGACTCCCCCTTCAAGGGGGAGAGTGTATTCTTATGCAGAGTGTCCCCCATCAAGATGGACGGTATATTCTGATACAGAGTCTCCAGCGTCAAGGGAGATAGTTTATTCAGTTATAAGTCTCTGCTACAAAGGGGTAGTTTCTTCTAATATAGAGCCTCCCCCTTCAAGGGGGAGAGTTTATACAGCATATGAGTCTCCCCTGCAAGGTGGAGAGTTTATTCTGATACAGAGTCTCACCCTTTAAGTGGGAGAGTTTATTCGGATTCAGTGTCTCCCCATCAAGGGACTGAGTGTATTCTGCTACAGAGTCTCCCATTTAAGGGTTTGAGTATATCCTGCTACTGGCTCCCCCATTCAAGGGGAAGAGTGGATTCTGCTACAGAGTCTCCCACATCACGGGGAGAATTTATTCTGATACGAGTATCTCCCCTTAAGGAGGGGAGTTTATTCTGACACAGTTGGCCTCATTACGAGCATGGAGGTAATGAAAAATGAAGGCGGAATGGTAATACTGGCATCGAGTACCAGTCCGGGCCATTACGAGTCTTAAAACTCAGCATTAGCTCCACCGCCTGTAGCGTGCCCCTTCTTACTGGCATGAGCACGTCCACGCGCCCTTGGCGGCGGCAATACCGGGATGCCGCTAACAGGAGGACATCACAAGTAAGGCGGGTATGCACCTACTGGCATCCCAAAGGCGGTAAATAGAGTCTGGACGATGGCACTACTACAGGCATCACGGATCACCCGTAAATAACAACCTGCTCTGTACCCACTGCCACAGGTGCACACAATCTCCACAGGTAGAGACAATGGAGCACAAAAGGAGCACACCCACACTCCACAACCCTTCCTACACCAAAATGATTCCACTTGCTATTGCAATCCTGGGGCTGAAGGACATGCCTGCACTGATACACCGGTAACAACAACTACAACAGCAACAACAACAGGCAGCACAGAGGAGACGCAGGAGGAGAAGGAGGGTGAGACAGGCCCAGCAAGTCCCACCAGTGCAGCCAGTGGTACCACGCAGGCAGCCACCAATCCCTCGCATCAGAGCCAGTCCATTTAATCTAACCCCTGTGCAGATCCACACGCTATACCGGTTGGACCCGGACACCATCACCACCATAGTGGACATGATACACAACAACATTGTCAGGCTGATAGAAATCTGCACTGCCATCCCCCCTCTACTGAAGGTAGTGTCTGTGCTCCACTTCCTTGCCACAGGCACCTACCAGAACACAGTGGGCCAGCTGCATGGCATATCAGAACCTCTCTTCTCACGCATGCTGACCCAAGTGCTGGATGCCCTCCTGAAGCACACAAGCATCCCTACCACGAACTGGCCAAGAGCTCGCTGACACTAAAGTAGGCTTCCACGCACTGGCAGGCATGTCCAATTGTGTCAGTGCCCTCGGCTGCACCCATGTAGAATTGGTGGTCCCTCAAGCCTTAGAGATGGTGTACTGCAATCGTAAACAATACCACTCCATCAATGTGCAGATGGTATGTGACTCCAGCAAGATCATCACACATTGTTGTGCCAGATATCCCATGGTGCCGCGTAACTGCTCCCTACCCCGCTACTTGCAGCGACATGCTGGACGACGTGCCTGGCTGCTTGATAAGTTGCCTGACAGTCCCATGGCAGTGCAGTGGGGGGGTTAGATTGGTAGGGGATGCATACACCACCTGGGTGAGATTGGGGGGTACATACTCCACCTGGGTGAGATTGGGTAGTGAGTGGACAATGCACATACAGCTAAAAACTGAACATCACAACCTACACATGACACATCAATGCCATACATAAGACCAATGCTACACTGCAATGACAATATGCCAGATGTACAAGCAGGCCACCATGGGAATATCAAGCGATGGATGAGAAAACATGATTACACCTGTGGCAATGCCGCTTGTGGCAATACATACAGAGTAATATACATCACCAATATGGATGGAAAAACATTGTTCCGCATCCACAGTACATGTGCATCACCATGCAAGTGAACAACCTGCATCATCTGGACAATGCAATCCACACCAGCAGATCATAGTACAGCACACATAGCATCAAATGAACCTGTGTGCATACAACCAGGGACATGTGCATGTCAACACCAAATAGCTGCAGCCATGGCAGTGATTCCTAAAGGTGTCAGGTCAAATATTGTCAAATATTGACTCACACATACCTCATTGTGCTCCCATGCAGGTGATGGTGACTTACCCCTGTACGGAACCCGCAGAACAGGGACGAAGAGGAGTACAATCAGGTTCATACCCGTACCCGTGTTGTGATTGAGCAGACCTTTGGCCTGCTGAAGGCACGGTTCCGCTGCCTCAGCAGGTCTGGTGGAGCATTCCTTTATGGGCCTGAGAAGGTGGGAAAGATCTGCACAACATGTGCATCCAACGAAACGTATCACTGCCACCTGACATTGACCTGCATGCACCAGGTGAGGATGATGATGATGATGGAGGAGATGCAGCACCCCTGCCAGTTTGTGATGCACAAGATGGCCGGTGATTGACGATTTCTTCTGAACCACAGGGATTCTGATGGTTCTGTGTTAGTACTACAGTGGGCACTGGGATTGTGTGCATATGGACACAGGGTGTGTTGGGATTTGGGCACTGTGCGCTGTCATGAATTGAAAAAACACACACAAAATGAACAATATCCAGTCATTATATGATTTTGAACACAACAGGTGTATTGGATACTTAACATTATTGTGCTTGAACCCTCCACCTCACACACACCCTCCCTCCTCCCCCAACACCCCAACACCACCACCCCCTACCCCCAACACCACCTCCTCCCTCCGCCAACACCCCCAACACCACCTCCCCCCTCACCCATTGCCATCCCACACATGATGTGCCAATCATGGTTTTCCCCGTGTGGCAGTTAGCACATGCAAGGTGGACCTGCTGGTTGCGGCCTCTCTTTGGGGCTGGGGGCAGCATGTCTGTGTGGCGGGTGCTGTGCCTGGTCATGCACACATAGCTTGCGGGAGTCGAGCTGGCAGGTGTTGTGGATGGGGTAGAGGTGGATGCCTGTGGGACCGTCAGTGCCGGTTGTTGCTGCTGCAAATGTTCAACAATCCTGCCAAGGACCTGGGTTACAGCAGCTAAACTGTCGCGGATGACCATGGTGTTGTTCATGGCTATGATGTTAGCCACATTTGCATCGCGTATCTCACAGTGGGTCATTTCCCCCTCCGCCACATACTGCCGTATCAGCTCCATCATGGTACGGGCCTCCATGTTGGTGGTGGCTATGGAGGTGGACGGTACAGTGGCAGGGCGGGCCAAATCTGGACTGCCCTCTTATGGGGACGACAGATGGGGAATCCCCAGTACTACGTCATGTACTTGCATGGGGCTGACTGGTGTGCCCAGTGTAGAGTGCAGGGGGGTGGGCTGGGGGCTCGGGGTATGAGGACATACCACATGGAAGTTGTTGTTCATGTCTACAAATGCCTCGGCATGGCCCTCCACATCGCTGAGGGGGGCTGAAGCAGCTACCTCCCCAATCAAACTGGTGGCAGCAGACTGCGTGCCATCACTCTCTGCCTCTGCAACAGTTGACGACTCCTTTGTGGCATTGGCGTTGGATGGTGTCTCACATGTTGTTTCCATTTCAGCTTGCGTGCCCTCTACTACTGGTGCTGGCCTGTGTTGCAGTCTGGGCGTCGGTGTTGCCCTGGAGGTTCAAAGTCCTGTGCCTGCTTGACTGGCCCTGGATCCCTTGGACATGCCTGCACTGATACACCGGTAACAACAACTACAACAGCAACAACAACAGGCAGCACAGAGGAGACGCAGGAGGAGAAGGAGGGTGAGACAGGCCCAGCAAGTCCCACCAGTGCAGCCAGTGGTACCACGCAGGCAGCCACCAATCCCTCGCATCAGAGCCAGTCCATTTAATCTAACCCCTGTGCAGATCCACACGCTATACCGGTTGGACCCGGACACCATCACCACCATAGTGGACATGATACACAACAACATTGTCAGGCTGATAGAAATCTGCACTGCCATCCCCCCTCTACTGAAGGTAGTGTCTGTGCTCCACTTCCTTGCCACAGGCACCTACCAGAACACAGTGGGCCAGCTGCATGGCATATCAGAACCTCTCTTCTCACGCATGCTGACCCAAGTGCTGGATGCCCTCCTGAAGCACACAAGCATCCCTACCACGAACTGGCCAAGAGCTCGCTGACACTAAAGTAGGCTTCCACGCACTGGCAGGCATGTCCAATTGTGTCAGTGCCCTCGGCTGCACCCATGTAGAATTGGTGGTCCCTCAAGCCTTAGAGATGGTGTACTGCAATCGTAAACAATACCACTCCATCAATGTGCAGATGGTATGTGACTCCAGCAAGATCATCACACATTGTTGTGCCAGATATCCCATGGTGCCGCGTAACTGCTCCCTACCCCGCTACTTGCAGCGACATGCTGGACGACGTGCCTGGCTGCTTGATAAGTTGCCTGACAGTCCCATGGCAGTGCAGTGGGGGGGTTAGATTGGTAGGGGATGCATACACCACCTGGGTGAGATTGGGGGGTACATACTCCACCTGGGTGAGATTGGGTAGTGAGTGGACAATGCACATACAGCTAAAAACTGAACATCACAACCTACACATGACACATCAATGCCATACATAAGACCAATGCTACACTGCAATGACAATATGCCAGATGTACAAGCAGGCCACCATGGGAATATCAAGCGATGGATGAGAAAACATGATTACACCTGTGGCAATGCCGCTTGTGGCAATACATACAGAGTAATATACATCACCAATATGGATGGAAAAACATTGTTCCGCATCCACAGTACATGTGCATCACCATGCAAGTGAACAACCTGCATCATCTGGACAACGCAATCCACACCAGCAGATCATAGTACAGCACACATAGCATCAAATGAACCTGTGTGCATACAACCAGGGACATGTGCATGTCAACACCAAATAGCTGCAGCCATGGCAGTGATTCCTAAAGGTGTCAGGTCAAATATTGTCAAATATTGACTCACACATACCTCATTGTGCTCCCATGCAGGTGATGGTGACTTACCCCTGTACGGAACCCGCAGAACAGGGACGAAGAGGAGTACAATCAGGTTCATACCCGTACCCGTGTTGTGATTGAGCAGACCTTTGGCCTGCTGAAGGCACGGTTCCGCTGCCTCAGCAGGTCTGGTGGAGCATTCCTTTATGGGCCTGAGAAGGTGGGAAAGATCTGCACAACATGTGCATCCAACGAAACGTATCACTGCCACCTGACATTGACCTGCATGCACCAGGTGAGGATGATGATGATGATGGAGGAGATGCAGCACCCCTGCCAGTTTGTGATGCACAAGATGGCCGGTGATTGACGATTTCTTCTGAACCACAGGGATTCTGATGGTTCTGTGTTAGTACTACAGTGGGCACTAGGATTGTGTGCATATGGACACAGGGTGTGTTGGGATTTGGGCACTGTGCGCTGTCATGAATTGAAAAAACACACACAAAATGACAATATCCAGTCATTATATGATTTTGAACACAACAGGTGTATTGGATACTTAACATTATTGTGCTTGAACCCTCCACCTCACACACACCCTCCCTCCTCCCCCAACACCCCAACACCACCACCCCCTACCCCCAACACCACCTCCTCCCTCCGCCAACACCCCCAACACCACCTCCCCCCTCACCCATTGCCATCCCACACATGATGTGCCAATCATGGTTTTCCCCGTGTGGCAGTTAGCACATGCAAGGTGGACCTGCTGGTTGCGGCCTCTCTTTGGGTCTGGGGGCAGCATGTCTGTGTGGCGGGTGCTGTGCCTGGTCATGCACACAGAGCTTGCGGGAGTCGAGCTGGCAGGTGTTGTGGATGGGGTAGAGGTGGATGCCTGTGGGACCGTCAGTGCCGGTTGTTGCTGCTGCAAATTTTCAACAATCCTGCCAAGGACCTGGGTTACAGCAGCTAAACTGTCGCGGATGACCATGGTGTTGTTCATGGCTATGATGTTAGCCACATTTGCATCGCGTATCTCACAGTGGGTCATTTCCCCCTCCGCCACATACTGCCGTATCAGCTCCATCATGGTACGGGCCTCCATGTTGGTGGTGGCTATGGAGGTGGACGGTACAGTGGCAGGGCGGGCCAAATCTGGACTGCCCTCTGATGGGGACGACAGATGGGGAATCCCCAGTACTACGTCATGTACTTGCATGGGGCTGACTGGTGTGCCCAGTGTAGAGTGCAGGGGGGTGGGCTGGGGGCTCGGGGTATGAGGACATACCACATGGAAGTTGTTGTTCATGTCTACAAATGCCTCGGCATGGCCCTCCACATCGCTGAGGGGGGCTGAAGCAGCTACCTCCCCAATCAAACTGGTGGCAGCAGACTGCGTGCCATCACTCTCTGCCTCTGCAACAGTTGACGACTCCTTTGTGGCATTGGCGTTGGATGGTGTCTCACATGTTGTTTCCATTTCAGCTTGCCTGCCCTCTACTACTGGTGCTGGCCTGTGTTGCAGTCTGGGCGTCGGTGTTGCCCTGGAGGTTCAAAGTCCTGTGCCTGCTTGACTGGCCCTGGATCCCTTGGACATGCCTGCACTGATACACCGGTAACAACAACTACAACAGCAACAACAACAGGCAGCACAGAGGAGACGCAGGAGGAGAAGGAGGGTGAGACAGGCCCAGCAAGTCCCACCAGTGCAGCCAGTGGTACCACGCAGGCAGCCACCAATCCCTCGCATCAGAGCCAGTCCATTTAATCTAACCCCTGTGCAGATCCACACGCTATACCGGTTGGACCCGGACACCATCACCACCATAGTGGACATGATACACAACAACATTGTCAGGCTGATAGAAATCTGCACTGCCATCCCCCCTCTACTGAAGGTAGTGTCTGTGCTCCACTTCCTTGCCACAGGCACCTACCAGAACACAGTGGGCCAGCTGCATGGCATATCAGAACCTCTCTTCTCACGCATGCTGACCCAAGTGCTGGATGCCCTCCTGAAGCACACAAGCATCCCTACCACGAACTGGCCAAGAGCTCGCTGACACTAAAGTAGGCTTCCACGCACTGGCAGGCATGTCCAATTGTGTCAGTGCCCTCGGCTGCACCCATGTAGAATTGGTGGTCCCTCAAGCCTTAGAGATGGTGTACTGCAATCGTAAACAATACCACTCCATCAATGTGCAGATGGTATGTGACTCCAGCAAGATCATCACACATTGTTGTGCCAGATATCCCATGGTGCCGCGTAACTGCTCCCTACCCCGCTACTTGCAGCGACATGCTGGACGACGTGCCTGGCTGCTTGATAAGTTGCCTGACAGTCCCATGGCAGTGCAGTGGGGGGGTTAGATTGGTAGGGGATGCATACACCACCTGGGTGAATTTGGGGGGTACATACTTCACCTGGGTGAGATTGGGTAGTGAGTGGACAATGCACATACAGCTAAAAACTGAACATCACAACCTACACATGACACATCAATGCCATACATAAGACCAATGCTACACTGCAATGACAATATGCCAGATGTACAAGCAGGCCACCATGGGAATATCAAGCGATGGATGAGAAAACATGATTACACCTGTGGCAATGCCGCTTGTGGCAATACATACAGAGTAATATACATCACCAATATGGATGGAAAAACATTGTTCCGCATCCACAGTACATGTGCATCACCATGCAAGTGAACAACCTGCATCATCTGGACAACGCAATCCACACCAGCAGATCATAGTACAGCACACATAGCATCAAATGAACCTGTGTGCATACAACCAGGGACATGTGCATGTCAACACCAAATAGCTGCAGCCATGGCAGTGATTCCTAAAGGTGTCAGGTCAAATATTGTCAAATATTGACTCACACATACCTCATTGTGCTCCCATGCAGGTGATGGTGACTTACCCCTGTACGGAACCCGCAGAACAGGGACGAAGAGGAGTACAATCAGGTTCATACCCGTACCCGTGTTGTGATTGAGCAGACCTTTGGCCTGCTGAAGGCACGGTTCCGCTGCCTCAGCAGGTCTGGTGGAGCATTCCTTTATGGGCCTGAGAAGGTGGGAAAGATCTGCACAACATGTGCATCCAACGAAACGTATCACTGCCACCTGACATTGACCTGCATGCACCAGGTGAGGATGATGATGATGATGGAGGAGATGCAGCACCCCTGCCAGTTTGTGATGCACAAGATGGCCGGTGATTGACGATTTCTTCTGAACCACAGGGATTCTGATGGTTCTGTGTTAGTACTACAGTGGGCACTGGGATTGTGTGCATATGGACACAGGGTGTGTTGGGATTTGGGCACTGTGCGCTGTCATGAATTGAAAAAACACACACAAAATGAACAATATCCAGTCATTATATGATTTTGAACACAACAGGTGTATTGGATACTTAACATTATTGTGCTTGAACCCTCCACCTCACACACACCCTCCCTCCTCCCCCAACACCCCAACACCACCACCCCCTACCCCCAACACCACCTCCTCCCTCCGCCAACACCCCCAACACCACCTCTCCCCTCACCCATTGCCATCCCACACATGATGTGCCAATCATGGTTTTCCCCGTGTGGCAGTTAGCACATGCAAGGTGGACCTGCTGGTTGCGGCCTCTCTTTGGGTCTGGGGGCAGCATGTCTGTGTGGCGGGTGCTGTGCCTGGTCATGCACACAGAGCTTGCGGGAGTCGAGCTGGCAGGTGTTGTGGATGGGGTAGAGGTGGATGCCTGTGGGACCGTCAGTGCCGGTTGTTGCTGCTGCAAATGTTCAACAATCCTGCCAAGGACCTGGGTTACAGCAGCTAAACTGTCGCGGATGACCATGGTGTTGTTCATGGCTATGATGTTAGCCACATTTGCATCGCGTATCTCACAGTGGGTCATTTCCCCCTCCGCCACATACTGCCGTATCAGCTCCATCATGGTACGGGCCTCCATGTTGGTGGTGGCTATGGAGGTGGACGGTACAGTGGCAGGGCGGGCCAAATCTGGACTGCCCTCTGATGGGGACAACAGATGGGGAATCCCCAGTACTACGTCATGTACTTGCATGGGGCTGACTGGTGTGCCCAGTGTAGAGTGCAGGGGGGTGGGCTGGGGGCTCGGGGTATGAGGACATACCACATGGAAGTTGTTGTTCATGTCTACAAATGCCTCGGCATGGCCCTCCACATCGCTGAGGGGGGCTGAAGCAGCTACGTCCCCAATCAAACTGGTGGCAGCAGACTGCGTGCCATCACTCTCTGCCTCTGCAACAGTTGACGACTCCTTTGTGGCATTGGCGTTGGATGGTGTCTCACATGTTGTTTCCATTTCAGCTTGCCTGCCCTCTACTACTGGTGCTGGCCTGTGTTGCAGTCTGGGCGTCGGTGTTGCCCTGGAGGTTCAAAGTCCTGTGCCTGCTTGACTGGCCCTGGATCCCTTGGAGGATGTGCTGGCTTTAGGGGTAGTCTCCTGGCCTTCACTTTCAGCATCTCTGCCTTTGGGGGAACAAAAGATGCAGGGCATCAGTGATGGTGGTAGGTGTAACATGGATGATTTGGTGCTGTTCAGTAGTTCACGTTTCATGCATTGCATTCTTGTAGGTGTGACATACAGGGTACTTGCAATGGGGGGGCATACTGGCATATGCTGTGGACTCTCCTTTCTGGACGGATGTGTACTAGGTGGCATACCGTTGTATTGCGGTTTGTGTGATGTGTGATTTATCCCTGTGTGTTGGGTGTCTATTGGTAATGGGATTGGCACACAGAATGTGTATCATTGTGCCAGGGTTTGGGCCACCATCTGGACATGGATCTGTATATGTGTGTATGATGGGCCATGCATTGGCTTGGTTCACTTTCACATCTGTTGTGATACGTCATGCCTTGGTTCTCTGGGGTTTGTGGGGTCACTCATCTCCATCTGCCGATGACGGCACACCCGTCTCCATTTCTCTGAAGCCCTCGATTGATTCCATATTGATCGTGGTGCTACATGTCTCCTCCCATCTCATCAATTTTGTGGGTGAGTGGTCCCCGCCGCCTGTAGCCATGGCCTCCCTACGTTTGGCTGAAAGTATGTTGCGCACCCGGAGACATAGATCGTCCCACCTGTTTTTGCAATGCTTCACCGTGCAGGTGGTGGTGCCAACTGCAGTCACCTTCCGTGCCACCTCCTCCCATATTTCTTTTTTGCGCAGTTGGGCTGCATGCTTTAGGTCATTGGCAAAGACCTCATTGGCATGGGCTACCAGCGTGTCCGCTAACATATTCAGCTCCTCGTCCGAGAAGCGATTCTTGCCATGCGGGGGGTGGACTTCTGAGTAGCCTTGGACATGATAGCTTGATTGGGCCTGCTCTCCACTCTGTACCAGTGCTGTGTTAGGGGGATTGCAATGGATTGTGTTTTTTAAGATGGCCGCCGGCACATTCCCCGTTCCGGCATGATGACGTTACTTCTTGGTCCGGTGTTACAAACCCGGTATTTACATGATGGTATTGCTGGGTCCGTTATTAAGGGGTTGCTCTCGGGCAGAGGCGGTATCGGCGGGTACTGTGATGGCACTATAAGGGGTTTGGGGGGTCTTTAACGGCATGGCGGTGCAGCCATTACTGGCATGGGTGTTCGCGCGTGCTCGCGCTCCCATAATCAGCCGCTATTTGTGGTGTTGAGGGAACACGGATGCGCTAATTACACCATTCCCGCGATTCTCGTAATGAGGCCCAGTGTCTCCTCTTCAAGGGGAGATCTCATTCTGATACAGTGTCTTCCCACATCAAAGGAGAGGTTTTATTCTGTGACATAGTTCACCTTTCAAGGGGGAGAGTTCATTCTGATACAGAGTCCCCCCTTCAAGGGGGAGAATGTAATCAGCTATAGAGTCTCCTTAACAAGGGGGAGTGTTTATTCTGATACAGAGTCGCCCCTTCAAGGGGTAGAGTCTGTTCTTATACAGATTATCCACCATCAAGGAGGAGAGTTTATTCTGATACAGGGTCTCCCATTAAAGGGTAGAGTTGATTCTGGTACAGAGTCTCCACCTTCACTCTGCTGCTGGCTGGGGTGTGAGGGGTGTTGCCTGAGGGGACCACAAACATAGGCAACCTGTCTACTGGCTGATGTATGAGGGGTGTTGTTCTGGGTGGGGGGAATGCAGCGACTTGGGTGGCAAAAATGTGACCCCAATCATCTTGACTGAATGTTCGACACAACCAATGGATGCAGATGTGGCATGCCTACACAGATGTGTGTAAATGTAAGCAACATACACAGCGCCCACCCCAGCACATGCACCTTGAACAACATCGGACATGATCCACAGGTACCACGATGCACCACCCTGCAGGCACAATGCCTGAAATACATGAGCGGAGCAAAGTTCATCACGGGACATGCAGCCATACATGGGGCAAATCCAACCTCCACACGTTTAAATAAATCTCTGTCACTAAACACACCCCACAGGTACACCGCAGACCAGAATACCGGCCCAGGAATCTCAAGGGACACTTACAATTGCAATGGTGCAAGCAAGATAACTCATGTAATCACTGATCAGTTACCACCATTAACATATGAGCAAGTGGCGCAGGACCCATCCACAGTACCTCTGCTCGACCATGCCAGTACACACCCAGCCCCCTCACAGAAATGTTTGCCATCACTGGCGGACCATACCACCATTGCCAATGAGCCTTGGTCATATGGGGGAAGGCAGTGATGGATAAGTACATGGTGACATCAAGTAGTCGTAAACATGATTAGCAAACCACTGTGTATCATGAAGCACATCAGGCAAATATGTCATGATGCACTCCACATGTATAGCAGGAGCCATTCCTCTCCACTCTACCAGAACCTGCGTCCATGCCTATTTTGTTGCAGGTAGGATCACCATCAGCCTCCCATGCAAACAGTTGCCTGCATTTGCCTGAGGCCTGCTAACAAGTGACCCATGCAACGCTTAACAGCACTCCCCGCTTAGCGCCATCGACTACCTTCAAAACGGCCGTGACAACGACGGCAAACTACTACAGGGGCCCACACACCAAACTGCTGTGCGCTGATTGGATCAGGCACACGATATCCGCACACACACCCGACCGGAGGCAGAAGCCGGGCCGCATTCTCGAAGGGCCGCTCTCTAAGGGCCTGTCTGCGTCTGTCCGCGAATGGATGCATTGAGCAACCACTGTCTGCTCGAGTAAGTACAATGCCATGCATCTAGACTTGTCTCTCTCCTACTGCTACCATAATGAATCCTCAATACACGAGTACATGAGAGGATCCACGAGCATTAGCCGCAGCACACACTGCCTCGCATACAACTGACCACTAATTAGGCGCCACCACCACTCCTCTGACTTCGTGCTGCAATCCCTGGTCCAGCTATATCTACACCCCTGCATGCAAACATCGCAGCTCCAAGCCTCTTAAAACCCTGCAAATTGAAGTAACTTGTATTACCATGTACTGTTTGTCTTGGCTCAATACCCTCTGTTATAACTGTAAAGATTGTAATAACCAAACTGTCTGCAACTACGCCCTGATACCTTAGGGTCTGGGCGTATAACAAATGTAATAAATAAGTAAGTAAGTAAATAAATAAATAAATAAATAAATAAATAAATAAATACATAATACAAATTACAAATGCAACACACCCATCAGATGTCAGCAGATCATGTTCATTATCAACTCATTTGTGTGAGTGCTGTACCTGATGGAGAGGTCCCTAAGGCTACATGTTTGGGGATGCTTGTGGTCTCGTGCAGAAGGGATGTGGCCTAGCAGTTCGGGCTGGACTGCCCCTTTTGGGGTGGGGCCAAGCCTGATTTGCATAGGGTCTTTCCCCTTCTGTAATGGCTTGGCAGGCGAAGAACGGTGGTCTGGAGGGTTGCCCAGAGCATTGCCAGTGGTTAAGATTCATTCTAAACCTTCCAGCCATCACCTCTTTGTTTTTGCTTTGTCACCCCGAGTGGGACGGGTATGCCCAGACGTGGGTCCCGTGCCTGCTGGGCCTAGAGACCCAAGCTACTCCTCACTGATGAGCCCCAACAAGGGCGATACATGTTTGGGGATGCTTGTGGTCTCGTGCAGAAGGGATGTGGCCTAGCAGTTCGGGCTGGACTGCCCCTTTTGGGGTGGGGCCAAGCCTGATTTGCATATGGTCTTTCCCCTTCTGTAATGGCTTGGCAGGCGAAGAACGGTGGTCTGGAGGGTTGCCCAGAGCATTGCCAGTGGTTAAGATTCATTCTAAACCTTCCAGCCATCACCTCTTTGTTTTTGCTTTGTCACCCCGAGTGGGACGGGTATGCCCAGACGTGGGTCCCGTGCCTGCTGGGCCTAGAGACCCAAGCTACTCCTCACTGATGAGCCCCAACAAGGGCGAAACATGTTTGGGGATGCTTGTGGTCTCGTGCAGAAGGGATGTGGCCTAGCAGTTCGGGCTGGACTGCCCCTTTTGGGGTGGGGCCAAGCCTGATTTGCATATGGTCTTTCCCCTTCTGTAATGGCTTGGCAGGCGAAGAACGGTGGTCTGGAGGGTTGCGCAGAGCATTGCCAGTGGTTAAGATTCATTCTAAACCTTCCAGCCATCACCTCTTTGTTTTTGCCCTAAGACGTGAACGGCATATATAAACCACAAGCATGGATCATCCCTAAGTACACTTACCTGGGTCTTACTATAAGAAAATGGCAAGTGCAGTCATGATGAATCTGTGGCATGTGGCCATGAACACTGTACAGACATTGCACACAAGGAATGAAAACAATGTTCACAAATACACTTTCCATTGCTCCTGTGCAGGTGATGCCGAGTATCCCCTGAAGCCGTGGCTCCTGCCCACCATCAGGCAACAGGCAACCAGTCAACAGGCACAAAGAGGACTACAACTGTGCACATGCACACACTCGTGTTACGATGAGCAGACTTTTGGCCTGTTGAAAGCCTGTTTTCGCTGCCTCAGCAGGTTGGGTGGGGCACTCATTTACAGACCTGAGAAGGAGGGCAAGATAGTGTTGGCATGTGCCATGCTGCACAACATGTGCACCTGGCACAACGTACCCCTGCCCTCTGACATGGACCAGATTCACCAGAAGATGAGGAGGATCATGGTGAAGAAGATGCATATCGACCATGGCACAATATGAATGAAGGACGTGTTGTACGGCAAACTTTGATTGCACAATACTTTTGATCGACTGGATGACACAAGGCACTCGGAATGGGGGACACTGAGCACTGGGCAATGTTAAGAAATAAATTGACACAGACTCAAGAAGCAATGTCCAGTCATGTGTTTTTCTATGCACACCAGGTGTATTAAATGAATCAAAACTATGTACAGTGAGCAGGAACCAACGTGGACCTCTACCCCTAAATATACAACAAACTACACCCCAACCCCAAACATCCCCACACACCCATGCCACCCACCCCCCACACCCCAACATTCCCACACACCCACACCCCCACACTTCAGCCCCCAACATCCCCACATTACTATGCCCTCCACCCCCAACAACCCCACACACAAGCCCCCCACCCCCCAACATCCCCACACACCCACACAGCCCCCTGCGCAATTTCAAGTTCAACTGCACCACCTCCTGACATGTCAATGTGTGTCAGGCTACTGACACCCACTTTTAGGTGGAGGGGGTTGTTCCTCTGGGTGGCACATACTGCGCAGCGACCTCCGCACTGGGCTTGTCTGTGTAGTACTCACTGGGGTTGAGCTGGTCAATGGTGGGGATTGTGGGTCGGCCTCTGCATCACGGTGTTGGGCCATGGTGGCAACCAACTGGGTGACAGCCTGTGTCATTGCTGCCATGCCCTCACGCACGCGCTGGGCCACATGGTAGACAGCACGGCTTATTGTCCTGGTGTTCTCTTGCCTGGCCGGGCGTGTCCCTTTCCCTCCCACGATGTATTGCTTGACCATATCATGCATGGCCTGCTGGTTCTCCTCAACCGCCCTTCCAAGTCCCGGATGGATTGCGCATCTGGTGGTTGCACGGGGGGTGGTGGTGTCTGCGTGGTTCCCGGGGCTGCGTGCTACTTCACGCATGTCCTCCGTAGAGCTGCGTCCATCAGAGCCATGTTCGGAGGAGAACAGTGGTCTAGGCAGCATGGTAGGGGTTTGTGGCATTTCCTCAGACATGCAATAGCCTGAGGTGTCTGCCTCCTCCAGTTCCTCCTCCTCCTCTGTGCTATGTTGCGCAGATTTTGCCACCTCACTGAGGTCACTGGTGGCCGTCAACTGTGGCCCCTCCACATCACTGGCCACTGTTGATCCCTCCTCACCCACCTGAGGTGTTTGCTGTGGCACAGAAGTTTTTCTTGAAGTGACCTTGGTGGCAGGTGTGCTTTTTGGCATGTGTGCCTTGATGGCTGCAGTGTGTTGTTGCTAGGGCTCCTGCCTAGGTGTAGGAGCTAGGTGCTCATCTTGTTCTCCAGCCTGTGCGCACTGTTTGTTGGGGGGTTCAGGCTTGGGAGCGGTAGTATGCCTCTTGCAAGCAATTGATGTCGACGTCCAGGAGGTGTCGATGGTCCCTCTGCTGAGGTGTGATGTTGGCTTCTTTGGTGTTGTAGTGTGTTCTGCCTCGGTGTCTGATCCCGTGCCTGTGGGGGACAGAGAGGCACGGCATCAGTCATGGATGAACGTACATCATTTATACATCGATGCTAGTACATTTAGAGTCCTGTGCATTGTCGTGTACATGTAGGGGCGGCCATGGTGCTTAGAGGAGTTTGGGGGGGCGCAGTGTTTGGGCATCCTTCTGGGGCAGCCATGATGGGCATGCTGTCTGTTGGGAGGGCTACAGGTGTTTTGTGGCTTGCATGCTGTAGCCATGTCTCAGGGGCTGTGTGCCATGTGCTGTTTGGATGTGGGTCACGTGTGCAATCGGTAGTGGAGATGTGTGCACCATGCAATGGGATGGCATAGTGGTCAGGCCTGTATCTTTACGCTGATGTATATGTGTGTGTGTGTGCATGCAGATGGTACTTGTGTTTGTAATTGGGGACTCATATTGTTTGTGTCAGTGGGGTTAGTTATGTGTCTTCATGGCAGGGATGTTGCGGTTTTGTAGGGGCTAACTTTATGTGGGAGGTGATGGCCCATGTATTTGCTCTCATCTACTTGCCATTTGGACTCCACCATTGTACTTTGGGTATTGGGTGTGTGTGATGACTATTGTATTTTGCTAAGGGTCACTCACCGTCATCCGCCGATGATAGGACTCCCATCTCGGAATGGCCAACACCATTGATGGCCTCCTTGTCTATGACGGAGCTGCAGGTTTCCTCCCAATGTGCCAGCTTTATAGGGGATGATGCTCCACCATCTGTTGCCTGGGCTTGGCTGCGGTTTGCTGAGAGGATGTTGCGGACACGCAGCTGCAGATGTCCCAATATTTCCTGCAGTCTTTAACTGTGCGTGGGGTTGTCCCTGTTAAGATGGATTTCTGAACTCTGACCTGGTGGGCAGAGGTTCAGAAGGCCAGCCTAATTTCTGGAACAGGGTAACCTCTGGACAAGCCAGACCAATCAAGGTAGCTATGGCAGGTGGTCAAGACTAAGGGCCTCATTACGACCCTGGCGGTATGTAGTTAACGGTGGCAGTAGAGCTGCCGGCACCGTTAACCCCATACTGCCTCATTCCGAGGTCCGCTCGCGGGACCCGCTCAGGACGCCTGGTTTTACCAGACATCCTTAGCAGGTCCCGCGAGCGGCCCAGCATGCTAACAATGGGCCCGTCATTAACGGGCCCGTTGTTAGCATGCTCCCCATTCACATTGAGCCCTATGGGGGCCCAAATGGGAATGGGGATGTACCGGGTCCGGGTTCCTTGAATGGGGAAATACCTGGTCCTCCTAGGTCGGAATGGCCCAGTATTTAGCCACTCAGGGATCCCGGACCCGAGTTTGTGGGTAGCCATGCCCTTACTAAGGGCATGGCTACCTCCAAACTCGTAATGAGGCCCTAAGTCTCAGGAGGGGTGAGGGTGACTGAAAGACCTCAATGAGCACACAAGGCAAGGACACTTGCAAATTACTCCCAGACAGATGTTATATCAAAAATATAGACACATTTATTATAAGGCCTTTGTAACTCATACCACAGCAAACGAATCACAGCAATACTAAGTAAACCAACACAACACAAGCAATACAATATATATACAAGACCATTGGGGTCTAAAGGGTTAACTGCAGAAAATATGTCAGCAACCTAGATGGGGAGGAAACAGGCAGTGCAAGTAGTCTTTAAGCCCCTTTGACATCAGCAACACCCCTAACTAAGAGGCATTCCAAACTCTAAGAAGAGAGGAGCCTTATGCTCAATAGTACATGTAGTGCGTAGTGGAAGCGCACGCAGTTGTTCCAATGGGCAAAACAGGGTCTATTCAGGGGTCTCTAGCAGCTCAGGAATGTGGTACAGACCAGCCGTTAAGGTCAGGAGCCGCAAAGGGACCTTGCAGTAAGGCATTAAGGGGTTAACAGCGCCGCAACCTTTCACGGCGCCGTTAACCCCTTAACGCCTGGGTCGTAATGAGGCCCTATGTGTCTAAACAGCAGCAAAAAGTTTGGGGGTGTACACATGGAGGGAAAATTACATACAATTATGTAATCTTTCCAAAACCTCCCAGGCTAAGGACAGGGGGAACTAATCCACCCCTGGATGAGTTTCTTGTTCAGGTCGGTTAAACATTCTGGACAACCCATCAGCATTGCTATGTTGGACACCTGGCCTATGCTCAATAGTGAAGTCAAAGCCTTGCAGACTTATAGACCACCTAAGCAACTTTGGATTCTCTCCCTTCATGTTCATTAGCCACTTTAAGGGCTTATGTTCAGTTTGCACAGTGAAGTGGGTCCCATAGAGTTAGGGCCTCAGCTTCCTTAGGGCCCACACAACAGAGAAACATTATTTCTCCATTGTGTACCATCTGAGCTCTCTGTCCTTAAGCTGGTGACTAATGAAGCCATCAGGGTGTTCTTTACCCTCCTAATCTAGTTGTGATAGTACAGCTCCTATCCCAGTGTCAGCGGCATCTGTCTGCACAATAAAAGGTCTTTGGTAATCAGGGGCCCTGAGGACAGGGGCCTGGCACAAGGAGTCTTTTAAGCCATTGAAGGCCTTCTCACACTCTTCAGACCAAGTTACCTTCTTTTGTTTCTTTGGAGTTGGGAGAGCAGTCAGAGGGGCAGCTATGGTGCCATAGTCTGCCGTGAAATTTCTGTAGTACCCAGTGAGTCCTAAAAAGGCTCTCACTTGGGCCTGAGTAGTGGGGGTAGGCAAGTTTTATACTGTTTGCACTTTACTGGGTAGAGGATGTATCCTCCCTCCTCCTATTTCATGTCCAAGGTAGACCACTGATCATTGTCCAATCTGGCACTTACTGGCCTTTATGGTCAAGTGGGCCTTCTGAAGAGTCTGTAAAACAATCCTAAGATGTTTCACATGGTCTTCCCAGGTGGCACTGAAAACTTCTATATCATCCAGATATGCAAGACAGAATTCATCCAACCCATTCAACACATGATTCACAAGCCTCTGGAAAGTGGCAGGTGCATTCTTCAACCCAAAAGGCATTACCCTGAACTGGTAAAGACCCTCTGGTGTTGAGAAAGCTGTCTTCCCCTTGGCATGTTCTGCAAGAGCTATTTGCCAATAGCCTGCAGTGAGGTCAAATGTGCTGAGGTATTTGGAGGCACCCAAAGTATCCACCAGCTCATCTGTTCTAGGCAAGGGTTGTGCATCCGTCTTGGTGACAGCATTCAGAGCCCTGTAATCCACACAGAACCTCAACTCAGAAGTACCTGCTTTTAGAATCAATACCACTGGGCTGGACCAAGGACTACTAGATGGTTCAATCACCCCAAGATCCAACATTTTTTTGACCTCTGTCTTAATGTAAGACCTTACTTTGTCTGACATTCTGTATCCCCTACTTTTGGTAGGTACACTGTTTCCTGTGTCAATGTCGTGTTTGCACCAAGGTGTCAAACCAGGGGACTGTGAAAACAAGGGGGAAAACTACATAAGCAAACTTTTCACCTCTGCTTCTTGATCAGAAGTCAGGTGAGGGGCTACATGGACACCTTCTATGGAGCTATCTGAAGGACCGCTTTGGAACAGGTTAGGGAGAGGTTCTGACTCCTCTTCCTTAATATCTGAAGCTAGCAGTGCAGCGATTTCAACTCTTGGGATGAGTGCCTTCTGTCTATTTACATGGAACACTTTTGGAGCCTGTCCAACCCTTCCAAAGTCCACTAAATAGTTGACCTCACCCAGTGACCCCACCACTGTGTAAGGGCCTGACCATTTGTCCTGCAAAGCTATAAGCCTTATAAGATTCATGATCAGGACTTTCTGACCAGGTGTGAAAGTGAAGAGGGAAGCTTTCTGGTCATACCAATGTTTCACCAGTACATGCACTGCCTTCAGTTTCCCACTAGCCAGACCCATCAGGAGTACCATCCTTTTTCTGAACCCTAGCACATAGTCCACTACGTTGGTAGTAATAGGGGGAGTGGGCATCTCACATCCCTCCTTGACTATGGCCAAGGGTCCCCTTACAGGGTGACCAGACAGAAATTCAAAGGGGCTGAAGCCAACACCCTCTTGTGGTACTTCTCTGTAGGCAAACAGTGAGCATGGTAACAGAAGATCCCAGTTTCTTCTTTGGGGTGGTTATTCCATTGCCCCAATCATGCTCTTCAAGGTTCTGTTAAACTTTTCCAGAAGACCATTTGTCTGTGGCTGGTATGCAAATGAAAACGTATACGTGACACCACATTCCTTCCACATGGCCTGCATATACTTGGACATACATTTGCAGCCCCTATCAGATTCAATTTCTTTAGGGAAGCCAACCCTAGTAAATATGCCAGGTGAAACTTTTGCAACTGACTTGGCAGTCACAGTCTTCAATGGAGTGGCCTCAGGATACCTGGTGACATGGTCGACCGGCACCAGGATAAACCTATTGCCTGAGGATGTTTGGGGGTCAAGGGGACTAACTATGTCGATCCCTACCCTCTCAAATGGTACACCCACCACAGGGAGTGGCACCAATGGAGCTTGGATTGTTGAGCCATTCTTACCAGATAACTGGCAGGTGGCATAACTCCTGCAGTGACTTTCTACTTGCAGCCCATCTTGGCCCGGTAGAAGTGCATGGATAACCTTTGCTTGGTTCTCTTGATTCCAAGGTGACCAGCAAGGGGCACTTCATGTGCCAGCTGCAGGAGGAAGGGTCTTACAGCAAGGGGAACCACCAACCTCATATGGCCTCCTTTTGTAGATTCTGTAGGCTCACTGTACAGGAGCCCACCTTCCCAATTAATCCTATGCTCCCCAGGAGGTTCACCCTCAAGCTGAGAGCAGGCCTGTCTCCTTAGGCTTTCTAGAGATTGGCACTCATGTTGGCCTTTACTGAATTTTTCTCTGTCATGACCTCCTTCTACTAACAAGTATTTTAGTTCAGGATGGTCATTTGGATCAAATACTTCAGGCAACACTTCTACCTCGTCAGGTTCTGGTGTTTTACCAACTACCTCCACCTCAGTGATAGGTGAGTTAGGGGGAATATTCTCTGTCTCTCTTTTGGATTTTCTGACTCCTTTAGCCTTGCGTTTCCCCTTTGGCTGTGGCATTGCAGTGGTCTTAGCCAGTGCGGCCCTTGTTTGAGACCATGTCTAGGGTCTTTCGGCTGTATCTCCCACAAGCCTGAAAGCTCAGAGATAATTACCCAGCAAGACCTTTCTTAGGACTTTCTCTTGAATGCTCACTGCAATCCTAACTGCTGTACCATTCAAAGTAAGAGTTACAGGTATTACTGGGAAAATGAGAGGTGGTCCATAAGCCAACTTAGTGGGTAACAGAGTAGCTCTGGTAACTTCCTCTGGGTCTACCAAGGTAGAATGAACTACAGTTCGACTACACCCATTATCCCTAAGAGCTGCAGTATCTACCCCATTGATCAGCACACTGTCCTTAAAGTAGTGCTTGATATTATCTGGAATCCTAGCATACGCCTCTGAGACTTTAGGCTCCCAGGACCCCAGGGAAATTAAAACTACCTCAGAATTTATCCCACTGGGAAGGAATCTGAGGAGAAGGATGGCCCTGTAATCTCTCCTTCCTCATACGAGGAGAATGCCAGATTAGCAGAGTGGACACACAAGGTTTTGACCTTACATCTGGGGTCCCGCTTCACATGGTAAATTGCCCCACAAGCAAAACAAGATCCATTGAATCTGTTTACATAGGGAGGTTTATTATAACCAGAGTTCTGTTTTGGAGGCTGACCTCCCCTACCGTGTGAGTTGTCTTGTGACTTACCCTTATTTTTCTTTTTGTGGCCCTTCTGGGAGGAAGTTTTATCAGATTCCCCACCCTCCTTATCTTTGAACGTTTTCCCCTCCTCCTGCTTACCAGGATGAGTCTTGTCCTTATGGGACACTCTATGTGGCACCCACAAATCTGATGCTATGGCAAGTTTCTTAGGATATATCTCCTTTGAATCTGCTAAATGCTGCTTAAGCTCAGGGGAACAAAATGCAATAATATGCTCAAGCATGACAAGACATATCATACCTTCAAAAGTGGAGACCTTATAACCTTCAACCCAGCCAGTCAAGTTTTATTAAGGATTCAGTTACATAAGACACCCAAGTACCACCTTATTTCTTTTTGTACTCTCTGAATCTCTTTAAGTATTGGGCAGGAGTCTTTCCAAACTTTAAGATGAGGGTTTGCTTCAACATTGCAAAATCTGCTCTCTCAGCTTTTGACATTTCCATAATGGCACTGCAGCCAGAATGGGGCAGTCTGCTAAGTAACCAGGCAGTTTTATCAGCATTGTCAACTTGTTGAACTTCACATGCATACTCAAAAGTATTCAGCCAGTCCATAATGTCATTCTTTTCATCATACAAACTGAGCAGATCTTTAGGAAACCGAGGAGGACCCAGACCATTGTCCAGGACCCTTAGTTCCATTGGAAACTTGAAGCATGGCCAGTTCCAACTGGTGATCCCTGTCTTTCTGTTTTTCTGCCTGCTCTATTTTCAGCTTGGCCATGTTCCTTCCACCTAAACAGCAGTTCTTGTTTCTTGAATTCAAGCATGGCCTCAGCATCAGCACTGGCAGAGGAAGCATTGGACATCACATCATCTAAATCCTCATGGGATAAGTGCAGCGACAGACTTGTTAGTCCTGCCAGTGAGAGCAGCCCCAACACCTGCACTTTCCTCAAGAGCTATGGAACTGAGTTCAGACTTTTGCCATTCCATGATTCTTTGACTCTTTTCCATTTTTGTGCCCTGAGCAGGTAAACCACTCTCAGCACACATCTTTCTTAATGTTTCAGATTTAGAAGCATTTAAGTTTAACATGGTACTTGTTTCCATATTGTTAGATAGGTCTATGGCCTTTTTCAGTTATGCTACAACAATTCACTATGTCCTGGGTAGAAACAACTTGAAATGCCTTTACTAGTGCGCAACACTGGATACCTTCAGTCCTATCCCACCGCTGTACACCAATTTGTTAAGATGGATTTCTGAACTCTGACCTGGTGGGCAGAAGTTCAAAAGGCCAGCCTAGTTTCTTGGAACAGGGTAACCTCTGGACAAGCCAGACCAATCAAGGTAGCTATGGCAGGCGGTCAAGACTAAGTCTCAGGGGGGGTGAGGGTGACTGAAAGACCTCAATGAGCACACAAAGCAAGGACACTTACAAATTACTCCTAGACAGAAGTTATATAAAAAATATTGACCCATTTATTACAAGGCCTTTGTAACTCAACCATGGCAAAAAAAATCACAGCAATACTAAGTAAACCAACACAACACAAGCAATACAATATATATACAAGACCATTGGGGTCTAAAGGATTAACTGCACAAAATATGTCCGCAACCTAGATGGGAAGGAAACAGGCAGTGCAGGTAGTCTTTAAGCCCCTTTGACATCAGCAACACACCTAACTAAGAGGCAGTCTGAACCCTAAGAAGAGAGGAGCCTTATGCTCAATAGTACATGTAGTGCAAGCGCACGTGGTTGTTCCAATGTGCAAAACAGGGTCTCTCCAGGGGTGTCTAGCAGCTCAGGAAGGTGGACGAGGCGATGAAGAATAAGTTCCCACTATTCAGGCAGGACCTCCACTTGAAGGCAGAGGCAGTTCCAGAGTGCGTAATGGAGTCGCTATTTCGCACTAGCAATGGAAAGGAGAGGGACCCTCAGGGGCCACCCGTGCGTTAAAAGGGGCGCTGGTCTTAGGGGTCACCGGTTAGTGATGGAAGTACTCACCAGTCCCAGGCGCTCTCAGACCCAAACTTCGCCAGTTCAGTCCACTTCGGTTGCAGGTTCGAATGCAACAAAAAGGATGTCTCTGCGGCTTTCAGTTTGTTACAGTGAGGATTCCCAAATGGGACAGTGGCGATTTCTCTGCTCCGGGTGGATGGATTTATCTGGTTTCACTGCAGCAGGCTTCTGGGGCAAAAGGGTCACAAATGCAGCGTATTTGCAAAGGTTGTTGCCGTGGCAGGGCAACACGGTAACCACATATGCTCCAGTCCTGGCACACTCGCCTCACTTCAAACTTGGGAATGCCAAGTGTACGAAATTTGGTGTGAGGGTGCCAGGGACACAGAGCTAGCAGTATACTAAGTTTCAAGGGCCTCCTCAAAACAGTGGCGGTGCCAGAGTAAAGCAACTGAGTAAGATGCTCAGTCCACTGGTTGGCCCAGGGACACTTCCGAGAAAGCTTACTTGCAGGTTTTGATGAAGGTGCCGAGAATAGTTGGTCCCACTATTCCAAAGGGTCGAAGCATCTTCACAGACCTTCTAGGATGACCAGATGCAGAGGGGTCCCATGGGACGACAGCAGGCTCAGGGTGCCAAACCTTCCAGCGGGCCACCAGCGGTTCTGCGACTCAGCTTTTAATTGGATAATTGGATCCTATCCTTCATTCAGTGAGAACTCCAGAGATCGACATGTTATGAATGTTTTCAGCCTCTTCTTATCCAAAGTTCCCTCTGCGCCAAAACGGAGAGGACCCAATGGGAGATCTGCTCACAAACACTCACTACATATGTGGACAAATCATGGACCACAGTGGTCCCAGTCATTCATGGAACTCCAGACTCTCTGGCACCCAGGATGTGTATTGGGGACAGACACCCCAGCCCACATCCAGGAGCATACACACAAGGCATGCAGAAGCCCACAAAAGAATTGGTGTGTTGCGGGAAACTGCATTTCCAAATAAGGACTTACCCGGGTCGGGGAAGGCAAAGGGGCAAGATGGCCAAAGGACAGGACAAAGAACCTAGTGGCATGGCCATTTGGAGCCAGGCCACCTATTTGTGCCAAACGCTGTTAACACGGTTAAAATGGCAGGAAAGGGTTAAAATGACATGAAAAGATAAGCTGCCACCAGCCCTGTCCATGAAACATCTGCACATCTCCAAAAAAGTCCTACCAGAGTATCTAGGGTCATTTTAATAGACTATGTAATACATTGTACTGTAAGGTACGCTGTGTACTTGTTACATGTTGCACAAAAGTTGCAACATTGGAAAAGGACTAAGGGAAACAAAGTCCCCAAGTACTGACTGTCTTAAGGGCATGTCAGTTTCCCCATAAAAAGTGAGCGAATGCCCAGAGGAGTGCAGCTGAAGGCTGTGCTTCCCCGGCAAAGTCAGTCTATGGTTTCTAAACAGCAGCAAAAAGTTTAGGGGTGTACACATGGAGGGAAAATGGCATACAATTATGAAATATTTCCTAACAGTCCCCACTGCAGAGACCTTCTGCACTACCTCCTCCTAGATGTTCTTTTTTCGTATTTGTGCCGCACGGCGCAGGTCTGCGGAGAACACGACATCTGCATGCTCGACCAGTGTGTCGGCAAACATGTTGAGTTCCTCATCAGAAAAACGTGGCTTTCGCAGCCGCACTGTGCCTTTTTGGGTTGCCTTGGCCATGTCCTTGCTAACACTGTCCACAGTTTGCCAATCCAAGTGCTGTAGGATTGTGTTTTTAAAGATGGCTGCAGGAGCATTTCATGTTCTGGCGTGATGACGTTGCTTCCTCTACCGGCACTTGCCGTGCCGGAATTTACATCACCGGTATCAACGGTACCATTTTTTATGGCATCTAGGATGCCGGTGCCCGTGTCTGCGGCATGGATGGATTTTTACTGGCCAACTCGTAATGAAGCCCAGAGTCTCCCCTTTAACAGGGAGAGTTTATTCAATTATAGAGTCTCCCTTACAAGGGGGAGCATTTATTCTGATACAGAGTGTCCCCTTCAAGGGACATAGTTTATTATGATGCAGAATCTCCCCAATCAGGTGAGGATTTATTCTTCTCAGCTACATAGTCTCCAGCCAACAAGGGGGCTGTGTGGGGGGGGGGGTTATTCTGCTACAGAATCTCCCCTTCAAGGGGGAGAGTTTATTCTGATACAGAGTCTCCCCCATCAATGGTTTGAGTTTATTCTGCTACAGGGTCTCCCATATAATGGGTTGTTTGTATCCTTCTACAGAGTCTCCCATTCAAGGGCGGAGTGTATTCTGCTACTGAGTCTCCCATATGTTAATTCTGATACAGAGTCTCCCCTTCAAGGAAGAGAGTTTATTCTGCTACAGAATCTCCCCTTCAAGGGGGGGGGGGGCATGTTTATTCGGATACTGAGCCACCCCCATCTAGGGGGTGAGTGTATTCTGCTACAGAGTCTTCATTATTTAAAGTGTGAGTTAATCCTGCTACAGCTTGCCTCTTCAAGGGGGAGAGTTTATTCTGCCACAGAGTCCCCTCCTTCAAGGTGGAGAGTTTATTCTGATAAAGAGTCTTCCCTATCAAGGGGGTGAGGGTATTCTCCTACAGAGAATCCCACTTAAGCGGTTGCGTTCATCCTGCTACAGAGTCTCTCATTTAAGGTGGAGGGTTTATTCTGCTATGTAGTTTCCCACATAGAGGGGGAGTGTTTATTCTGGCTCAGTGTCTCTTCTTGCAGGGGTGAGATCTCATTCTGATACAGTGTTTACCTTTCAAGGGGGGAACGTTTATTTTGATACAGAGTCTCCCCCTTCAAGGGGGAGAGTTTATTCAGCTATAGAGTCTACTTTATTAGGGGGAGAGGCTATTCTGAGACAGAATTTCCCCTTCAAGGGGGGGGAGTTTATTATGGTACTGCATCTCTGCCTTCAAGGGGGAGAGTTTAGTCAGCTATAGTCTTTCCCCTACAAGGGGGAGTGTTTATTCTAATACAGAGTCTCCACTTCGAAGACAGAGAGTTTATTCTGAATCAGAGTCTTCTCTGCAAGGGGGAGAGTTTATTCAGGTATAGATGCTCCCCTACAAGGGGGAACATTTATTCTGATACAGAGTATCCCCTTCATTGGGAAGAGTTTATTCTGATACAGAATCTCCCCCATGAAGGAGGAGCATGTATTCTGATGCAGAGTCTCCCCTTAAAAGTTAAAGTTGATTCTGGTACAGAGTGTCCCCCTTCAAGGGGGAGAGTTTATTCTGACACAGTCTCCCCTTCGAAGGGAGAGAGTTTATTCAGATACAGAGTCTACCATTCAAGGGGGAGATTTTATTCTGATACTGAGTCTGCCCTTAAAGGTTAGAGTTGATTCTTGTACAGAGTCTCCCCCTTCATGGGGGAGAGTTTATCCTGATACAGAATCTCCCCCTTCAAGGGGGAGAGTTTATTCTGATACAGAGTCTCCCCTTAGAAGGGGGATAGTTTATTCTGATACAGAGTCTCGCCTTCAAGAGGGAAATTTTATTCAGCTATAGAGTCTCCCTTACAAGGGGCAGTGTTTATTCTGTTACAGAGTCTCCCTTTCATGGGTGAGAGTTTATTGAGCTATATAGTCTCCAACTAACAAGAGGGGATTCTGCTACATAATCTCCCCTTCAAGGGGGAGAGTTTATTCTGATACAGATTCTTCCATTAAAGGGGGAGAGTTTAATCTGATACATATTCTCCCCCAAGTTTATTCTGACACAGCATCTCCCCTATGAATGGGTTGAGTTTATTTTGCTACAGGGTCTCCCATTTAAGGGGTTGATTTTATCCTGCTACAGAGTCTCCCCATCAAGGGGGTGAGGGTATTCTGCTACAGAGAATCCCACTTAAGCAGTTGAGTTTATCCTGCTACAGAGTCTCCCATTTAAGGTGGAGGGTTTATTCTGTTATGTAGTCTCCCACATAGAGGGGGAGTGTTTATTCTGGTTAAGTGTCTCCTCTTGAAGGGGTGAGATCTCATTCTGATACAGTGTTTAGCTTTCACGGGGGACATTTATTTTGATACAGAGTCTCATCCTTCAAGGGGGAGAGTTTATTCAGATATATAGTCTACTTTACAAGGGGGAGGGGGGCTATTCTGAGACAGAATCTCCCCTTCAAGGGGAGAGTTTATTCTAGTACAGAGTCTACCCCTTCAAGGGGGAGAGTTTATTATGATACAGAGTCTCCCCTTCAAGGGGTAGAGTTGATTCTGGTACAGAGTCTCCCCCATCAAGGGGAGAGTTTATTTCAATACAGAGTCTCCCCTTCAAGGGGGTAAGTTTAATATGTTACAGAATCTCCTGCATCAAGGGGGAGAGTGTATTCTAATACATAGGGCCTCATTACAACTCAGGCGTTAAGGGTTAACGCCACCGTTAACCCTTAACGCCTGATTCTGATTTTAACGCCTGCTTTTAGCAGGCGTTAAAATCCATGGCGCTAACCTGCCATGGTGCTAATTACGCCGCCGTAATTTACGGCGGCGTAATTAGCGCCTTCCCCACTCCCATTATGCCCTATGGGGCAAAAATGGGAATGGGGAAGGGAAAATGGGAAATGGGGATTTACCGCCCCACTCACCTTGGAATGGGGCGGTAAATCCGCCATCCACCATGGTGTAAACAGAGTTTACACCATGGTGGTAAAGTTGGTGCACTTAGCACCAAGGTTGTAATGAGGCCCATAGTCTACGCTTAAAGTGTAGAGTTGATTCTGGTATAGAATCTTGCCTTCAAGGGGGAAGAGTTTATTCTGATATAGTGTCTCCTCCGTCAAGGGTAGATTTTATTCTGCTACAGAATCTAGCATTCAAGGGGGAGAGTTTATTCTGTACAGAGTCTCCCTTTCAAGGGGGAGAGTTCCTTATACAGAATCTCCCCCATCAAGGGGGAGAGTTTGTTCTCATACAAAGGGCCTCATTACGAGTATGGTGGTCTGGAATATGGATGCTCCTCGCACCATACCATCTGCCATTTCTGGACTGACACACTACAACCCTGTGGGCTGGGGCCATGGTGCCTGGGAGGTCAAACCTGCCGGTTGCAATGCACCCACCCACAGGGTTTTCGCAGAGCACTGACACCGTTAGCAACAGTGCTGGTGCTTCCATCTCCCCACTCCCATGGGAATGGGGATTAACATTTACCAGGGCCTGACCTCCTGTTGCATCGGAATGTCAGTTCTGGTAAAGTATTGCAAGTCCGGCGGCAATCTTCCAGAACCACGGGCAGAGTTGCCGCCAGACTCGTAATGATGCTCAGAGTCTCCCCTTAAAGGGTATAGATTCTGGTACAGAGTCTCTCCCTTTAAGGGGGAAAGTTTAATCCGATACAGAGTCTCCCGCTTCCCTGGGGAGAGTGTATTCTGCTAAAGAGTCTCTCCATCAAGTGGGAGAGTTTATTCTGATACAGAGTCTCTCCTTTGAAGGGGGGGTGGTATTCATCAACAGAATCCCCCATCAAGGGAGGGAGTGTATTATGCTACAGAGTCCTCCATTTCAGGGGGGGGGGGTTATTCTGCTACAGAGTTTCTCCCCATCTAGGTAAAGACTCAACATTTTTTCAGATTATAGACTTCCCTCGCCTGACTGGACCTTCCAAAAACCTCCCTTGAAGAGTAGGGACTCAGTTTTAAAAAATGCCACATTGTGAAGGGTTCAAAATCAGACTAAATTAATTTCTTGTCATGGGGGAGAATTTATTTCACAGGGGGAGATTCCATTTCAGAATAAAGTCTCCTGGGGGAGACTTTGTTGTGGGAGAGGCTTTATTTTGTGACATCTGCACTTGACGCCAATTTCAACAGCAACTTGAAGAAAAACGTTCAGGGCATAACTACTTGATTTTCAAAAACTACACACAATGCCGATTTTGTTTTCTGCTAATCCATTATTTTGGAAATCAGTACATTCTTGTCAGAATTTGAAAATGTAATGACACGCCATTCCTTAAGGAAAGAGAAATCCTCTCAAATGTATTTAAAGTACGAAACAGCTTTTGCTCCTTCCGTGTGTATGAACAACTGTTAATGTCCGTGGTGACGCGATTGATAATATACTGAGGCCTGGCCCTTTGTTTCGGGGTTAGGGAAAAGGAGAGCATGTGGAGTCATACTTGCAGCTGAGCACTTTTCAATCGAGTACATAAAGTCCAGAAAATAAAAACGTGTTTGAAAATGAAATGCCCTCTTTATTACAGCATACACCACATCAAGACAGCAGAAATTGAAACGTTGTGTGTTGCGAATTGTAATAGCACTATCTTTGGGCGGACGCTTGTGTCTATTGATCTTGGACGCGCTAGCTCTGTAAATCACATTAACGACGGTGTGTCAGAACGGTCTCGGCGCCAGTGCAAACATTCACGATTTCTGATCTGCTAATGTGGGAACATTTGTACTCTTCCCTCAAAACAACTTTGCTTTTCTGACGCCACAGTTTAGAAACTTCATAACATCATCAGACCCACTAATGAGCCATGTGTCAACTTTCCTGCGGCGCTTTAAACTCATTTCCAATGATACGATTGGGTCATGTCTGTTCACCTTAAAATGAGGCCGGTTTCCAAATGTTTTCGCCTACAAGGTGCTAGAGGCCAAACTACATTAGTCCAAAGGGTTGCAAAGTTTTGCACATGGAAAAATCACACTGTGTATCAATAAGTCCTGAAAAGCATCCACGACATTCCAATACAGATCTATACAAATACTGTTTTCTTATATTCTTCGCAGAAAGATTGCCGGTGCCGTTCTTTGCATTCAGAGAAAAGTACATGGTGCAATCAAGAAACCTTAATGTCCGGAAGCGTTTGCTATTCACATCGTGTAATGAAGATTACCCCTGCTATCTGCGCAGGGAGTATTAATGCTATTAAGACTAGGAGGCGAGCATTAGATCGTTGTTTTTGTTCTCCCCTGTTCCCTTTCCCTGCCTGGTCGCACTCTGAAACACTTGTGTATGAGCGCGACAGAAATAAAATATCAATCAATCATTATGCTTTAACTTTTTTAATTTACCACTCTTCAGCTGTTTCAACAAACTCAAAAACCATAACAAAACACTGAAAACCGTCTGAACAGACTTTTTGTTTTTTTAACTACAACCCCCCATAGTCTCTGTAGTCCATATCCTTCCATGCTCAGCTTATGACCATATCCTGTCCCTGAGCTGCTCCTCTCTTTTACTCGCTCTGAAAATCACACTGAGAACTCCACTCTAAGTCCTGCAACCGTTAATGACTTGAACTGATCCAAACGAATGTCGAACTTCCTCGACCCAGGCTTCTACGTCTGCTAGTCTTTCACCTCAATTGTTCTTCTGCTCCTCTCCTAGGAATAATAGAAAGCAGAAACATCAGGGTGGTGTACCTGTATTGCATACATCAATCATATTATTATCACATACTATCATCCTATACGGCCTGTGCAATACATATCTTCGGGTGGGAATTTAATGCTCGCCTCCTAGTCTTTAATAGAATGAATACTCCCTGTGCAGATAGCAGGGCCAATCTTCATTCTATGACAAGACTCGAGGCGAGCATTATGCTTGTTCAAAGCTCCCCAACACTGTGAGCGCTAAATTCTCGGTCGGCTTAAAGTAGAATTCTTTAAATGTTCGATCATTCGACCAATCTGCTGCTATCATGATATCTCTAAGAGACACTCCTGTCCTAAAAGCTTTAGATGCCATAGCTCCGCGCACTGAGTGTGCTCCATACTTCCCCACATCAATGCCTGCTGTCTGAATGACTTCTTTAACCCATCTGGCGATAGTCTCAGTGGCTACTCCTTTAAAAGGCTTCCTGCGCGCTATAAGCATTTGCTGAATATTCGCTGCTCTAAATTCTGCAGTCCTTCATTGGTACGCTTTTACGCAGCTCGCTACGCACCATTTAGGTTTACTCGGGAAATAAGGGTAGTGCACCGAGGATGTCCCCGTCTTAGTCCTACCCACTCTCGTGAAAGTTACGCTCTCTGGGCCGAACGACTTTCTATCTATATCTAGGGCTTTCACATCTGACACGCGTTTACAGGAAACTAAACACAATAGAGTTGCTAACTTTCCTGATAGTTGTTTCAGCAATAAATATCTGTTCCCCGGCCAACTTTCCAATAACTTAAGCACTGCCAGTACATCCCAGACTGCCATATACCAAGACTCTGGGGGGACTTTAAATTTGGCTCCTCTAATAAGCCGCACTACTGCTGGATGCTCCTCTGCTGGCACACCCTCGATAGGGAGGTGTCCTGCAGATATGGCGGATCTGTACACTCCTATGGTACGGAACGCCCTGCCCCCTTGTAGCAATTGGGCTAGAAAATTCAAAATCATCACTACAGGTGCAGAAATGGGATGAACACCTCTCCCTCTGCACCAGCCCATTTGGCCCAAGCCGCGTCGTTGCTCCTTCTCGTGGACGGGGACCAGGATTCTGTGATGAGCTGTGCAGCCTGCACCAAAATGCCTGGCAGCGCCCAACGTCTCCTGATATCCTGCACGCGATGAGCGGGAGAGTCCCCCTCACTCTCAGAGGATGATACGACCCAACTGGGTCCGTGAGCAAGTGTTCTCCTTCCGGAAGGAACCTTGGGTAATCCACGACTAGCTCCATGAGCGTCGGAAACCATACTTGTGACTTCCAGCATGGAACTACTAATAGCAACTCCACTGTTTCCCTCCGGCACTTCGCTAAGACTCTGCTCAGCATCACAAACGGGTGAAATGCGTAATGTGCCAGACCGCTCCATTCTTGCAGAAACGCATCTGTCCCTTGAGCTCCCGGGCTGAAATATTCTGCTGTCTGAGTGTTCAACCGGGATGCAAATAGATCTATGTGCATTGGTCCCCATCTCTCGGTCATCCTCCGAAATACTGCTGGATCCAGCCTCCAATCGCTGGAATCTGAGAGGTAGTGTGAGTTCCAGTCCGCTATTACATTCAGCGACCCCAGGAGGTACTCCGCTGTGACCGATGTCTGATTCTAGGCAGAGGTGCCAAAAGTCCTTTGCTAGTTCGGCTAACATTCTGGACCTGGTGCCGCCTAGGTGGTTTATGTATCGCACTGCCGATATGTTGTCCATCTTCGGTAGGATGCACAACCTCATCTTTCCCTTCGTGAAGGCTCTGATCGCAAAGGATCCTGCCAACAACTCTAGGCAATTTATGTGCAAGTTGAGCTCCTCCTCGCTCCATTTCCTCCTGTCTGGAGATCTCCGCACCGAGCGCCCCAACCCAACCGGCTGGCGTCGGATTCTATAATCAGATCTGGCTTGTCTCCGAAAATGGCACGCCCATTCCAGGCATCCATATTCTTCAACCACCATTCCAGTTCCGTTCTGGATTCCTGATCTAATGGCACTAATTGATGGTACCTCAGGCCTTGCTGCAGATGTCTTATCTTAAACCTCTGCAGGGCTCGATAATGTAAAGACCCTGGAAAAATGGCCTGAATAGAGCTGCCAACAGCCCCACAATCCTCTTTAGTGTTCAGAGGGACACAACCTGCTTTTTTCAGACACCCTCTCAATTTTCTTTTGATGTCGCAAATCTTCCGGGCTGGAAGTTTGAGCGTAGCTTTCCTGGTGTCCAGGATGAAACCTAGAAAGTCCAGTCTCTGCGCTGGCTCAGTATCTGACTTCTCTATGTTCACCAGGAATCCTAGGGATGTTAACAGTTCCTGCACCCAACTCGTCTGGTACTTTAGGGACTCTCGATCTTCAGCTAAAAGCAGAAAATCGTCCAGATAGATGATCAGTCTTATTCCTTTCTCTCTTATTGCTACCGCTACCGGCTTCATTATCTTGGTAAATGCCCAAGGCGCCGAGGCAAGTCCGAAGGGCATAGTCCTGAACTGCCAAAGCTGTCGTTTCCAGCGAAAAGCTAGGAAAGTTCTGAATTCTTCCGCTACCGTTATCATCAGGTAGGCATCCTTCAGATCCAATCTCGTCAGCCAATCTTTCTCTCAGAGCGAATCTCGGAGTTGATGGATGCCTTCCATCTTGAAATGTCGGTATATTATCCAACCGTTCAGTTCTTTGAGATTTATAACTGGCCGCACCTTCTCTTTCCTGTGCACCAGGAACATATTGCTTACAAATTTGGGATCCCTGGGTCACCTTTCTATGGCGTTTTTCGCTGCTGGTAGGCCTAACTCCCGATCCAGGAGCTCCTGCTCTGCGCACCCCAGCTGCTGCTGGTGGGGTCTGTGCTCCTGAACGGGTGGTTGAACAAACTCTAGGCTCATCCCCGCAACCGTCTGTACTACCCAGGCATCGCTGGAAAGCTTGCCCAGTTTTTCAAAAACATGCCAGTTCTCCCCCCTACCGGGGGATAATATGCTGCTCTCACCTTGCGTGAAGCCTTGACCACGACCGGATCCTCTTCCTCTGCGACCCCTTGGGAAGCGACCTCTGGACGGGAAGAAGGAGTCCTGCTGCCTATTCTCCCAGTATTGGGCTCTGGGATTCTGGAGTCTTCTTCCCCCTCGATTGCGACCAGTCGAGCGACCCCTGTGGCGACTGGTCCCTCCAAAAACTTGGTTGGGGAAAATCTTCCGGATGGAAGCTTGCGCCTTCTCCAAGGACGTGTAGGTGCCTACAAAGCAGCCCATCTCCTTGCTGAAGGTCTCTCCGAAGAGGAGTCCTTGTGCCGCCTCTTCGGCTTCGTACAAGGCTAAATCACTAAGCTTCTCGTCGATCTTCAATAATAGGCCTCTTCAGCGCTCGGACACAATGGCACAGTTCGCATTCCCTAAGAGGCATACAGCCCTCTGCGCCCACCCTGCTAGGGCGTCGGGGTCCACTTCTTCCCCTGTATCCCTGGCCCTCTGGCCCTCTCCGCCAGGTCCATAATCTTAGCGAGTGGTCCGGCCAGATCTAGCACCTTCTCCTGGCAACTCCTCCAAGATCTATCAATCCCTTTACGGGGGTCTTTCATTGTTTTCAAGATGAAGGTTAGCATTTTGGGGTCCAGCTCTGGTGTCTCGGCCACTTTCCCTGGGAGATCTGGTCTCTGCTCACAGCCTCTGGCGGACCTCCTGGTCTAGCGCTTTCCTGAGCTTCTTGGTCATATACTGGGCCACTCTCGGCGAGGGTGTCACTCTCGGAATCCGGATGCTGTCCGGATCGAACATCCCTTCTTCCTCCTCTTCGCTGTGTTTCTCCTTGTGGAGTCTTTTCCCCCTCGCTGGGTTTGCACTCCTCCTCTTCTCTCAGTTTGTCTTCATCCTGAGAGGGAGGTTCTCCATCCTCCGGCTCTTCTTCCGAGTCTGGGTCCTCATCTCCATCATACTCTTCCCCTGGATTGGGGGTCGTGAGGTCCGGCACTGTCTGACGTCGCAAATATGCTTCTCAGAGATTTGCGAAGGCTTCGACGACCTTCGGGGCCTTCTCCTTTGTCCCTTCTAAACTGCCTTACCCGAGGGCTGGCGGCTCCGTGATGCTGCGACCCACGTCGTCGTAGGCTTCCACGGCATCGGCTCGCCCCCCTGAAGTGCCGGTCATATGGCACGGGGTGGCTGCGCCGTGGGAAGCCTTTGCCGCGCCGGCGAAGATAACGACAAGGAAATGAAATGAAACGGGATACCTGCGCAAAAGCACGCCAACGCGCTCCTCTAAAATTACAACATAACTCAAAACTGTAACGTTTCCCTGCTCACATTAGTGGCAACACTTCACTGAATAAATGCACAACTAACCCTATGCAATGCTGTTAAATTCTACATCACAATAGGGAGATGCATAAAGTAGTACTTATCTGCTTGAAGAGCAGTAAAAGAAGAGGAGGAGCTCAGGGACAGGATATGGTCATAAGCTGAGCATGGAAGGATATGGACTACAGAGACTATGGGGTTGTAGTTCAAAAGAAGAAAAAGTCTGTTCAGACGGTTTTCAGTGTTTTGCTATGGTTTTTGAGTTTGTTGAAACTGCTGTAGAGTGGTAAATTAAAGAAGCTCAAGCATAATGCTCACCTCCAGTCTTAGAATAACGTTTAGAAGCTGCCATGGGTTGGATACGTGTAAATGGAGTAGAATGTGCCTCAAAGTATGTTCCCATTCAGCCGCAATAGGTGAACTGTGAGATGAGTAATGTATTTGCGACTTGCAGCATGCTACACCTATCCACGTGTACTTATTGCACTCATTGTACAGCTAAATACATAATTAGCAGCCATAAAGTGGCGTCTTTATAGATCATGTGTATATTTGTGCTGTTAAGGCACGGATGACAATAGCTTGTGGCTTGCTCAGTTAAGTTAGCCACAGAAAACACGCAATGATTCTATGGTTATCATTTAGAAAACTGTAACTCCCTACGTATACGATATGATATGATGATATGATGTGGCATTTATAACGCGCCTATACACAAGTGAACCTGAGTTAACAGACCGTAGGCCACTTCAAGGAGAACGTTTGTTTTTCATATAACAATGATATAGGTAAACCAATGGGCGCATTAATCACCAGCACTGTTGAAAAACATCCATAAGATAAATGATATGGTATGGTATGGTATGTTTATTTGTAAAGCGCCTATACACAAAGCAAGTGTTTCAAAGCACTCAAGGAGGGAGGGAAGAAGGGAAAAAACGACAGTTATTCAGAGCCCTTAAATTTCTGAACAATACAAATCTGCGCTGGCAGAATAAGTGCATATAATACAATAAGCAGTGTAGATAACAGGAAATAGGTCTGAAGACGATTCTGCAGGTTTTCCAAGTGTATTGAGGTGCCACTAGGCAAGGAGGGGGACAAGGACGGGAAGATAGATAGACAAATCTTCAAGATGTGCTATGTTCAGTAGAGGGGGCGGCTACACTGCTTACATGGGAACAAAATGTACAATTATAGTGTTTTGGGATGTTTTTGACACAGTATTATTTGTCTAACTCGAGCCTTCCTCAGCTGCCTTCCACATTCATTTTTTCGTAGAATGATATCACTGATTGTGGACATAATTGTGAACGTTTAAGTATGTTGACAACTTGTCCAACTATATTTGTTTGTGGGTGTGTGGCTCGAATAAGTGTTCTTCCTTACACAACTCCACATTGTTTCACCAAGCTGCTGCACATTTTGCCTAGTTACCTGTTACGGCCCTCCAGGCATTAATGGCTACATGACATTTGGACACTCGGACACCCCACTCTTTTCCCCAGATTTCAGCAAAAGTCAGCATTTGTTTGTTGGTTTGTGGCTTGGCCAAGCGTTCTCTTATACAATTCTACATCGTTTCACCAATCTGTACCAGATTTTGCATAGTTACCTGTTAGGACTCTCCGGACATTACTGGCTATACGTCATATGGACACCCCACCCCTTTCTCTGGATTTCAGCACCTTCACAAAATCGGTGAAACATCAATGTGGTCGTAGAAGGACCGGTCTCAACACGAGGAACACAACTACGTTTCAATGCCCTAGGATTTACAGTTTACAAGATATTTACACTGTACTGCACCACAATGAACTGCACCACGCCAGGGTGAGGCGACAGGTGGGGACAGAGCACAGACAGTCCCAGTATGCAGCAATACACCAACTCTCGCCTGTGTGTGCCTGGGGATGCTATGTAGAGTAACAAGAGTAACAAGGAGCTCCACCACCCCGCTCCATGGTTTCAACAAAATCCTGCGGGACCACGAAGTGCCGGCAAGTGTCAGTCTGCAGTCCGCAGTACCGCTGGCCATCTTGCCATGTCCTGCCGCCTGGAACTGTGAGTACTTTTTCCTCCTTGGGAGAACAATTTGACTTGTCACATGCTATAATCCCGTGGATTGATTGCAGCTATCCGAACTTCAAAGCATGTGGAGGTTTGCAATCCATACAATCCCTCTGTTTACTTGCAGTGATGGTCTGTTTACTGAGTGCGGAGCGGGGGTGAGGGACTAGCAAGCCCCAGAAATTCTTTGGAGGCTTGTCCAGACAGGGGGCCAGGACAGGTATCCCCTCTCTCGCCCGCAATGGACAGTGTAAGGACCACAAGCGTCACAGCCAGGAGTGTCATTCTTTGCTATTGGAGGAGGGCCTAGACCCACCAGTTGCCCCATTGATGCTCAAGTATGGATAACTGCTAAAACCATCTTGGCGCTGAACTTACTAGAGGCTGACAATACAGTGTCAAGTTCCCCACCCCTTACGGACTTGAGGCATGCAGGGTGCTCAGGGGCTGGTGGGACAAGTTCTCCTGTATCCTTGCCTAGGCACTCATCAGACATGCCTGACATCCATCGAAATGTCGAACTTAATCCAACACCCTCACTGGAGATCCGGCGATCAGAGCCCAACTGTCTTCATCACCAAAACCCCTCACTTCAGGGGATAGGAGACCTTTAAAATGGAGAGTTGATCTTGAGAAAATTACTGGGGAGTCCCTTATGAAAAAATCGAAGACAAATACAATGGATGGCACCCCGGTGCAAGTGCCGTCATTGGGCACTCCAACAATCTTTCAAATACAGGAGAGGCTAGTACTTGGTCACACGACCACTAAATCTCTGTTGGGCCCCGGGTCTGCTTCCCTGCCCTCGGCTTGTCACCTCACGGATGAAGACCTTCTGCTAGATCTGGCCGCAGCCCAGATGGAAGCACATGCTCCGAGAGATGCACCGAGTATCGACACAGGCTTAATCGTGGCTCTGTCAATGACTCTGGCCCCATACATGAAACTACATGAATCACTCAGCGACCATAGCAGGGACCAGTCCACTCTGATTTCAATGCTGCATACAAAATTGGTATTCCTGGAGGGGTTTGGGACTGGAATTCAGGACAACCTCGAAAAAACTAAGGAGGAGATGACCAACATACTTCAGGCAATTATTGCAACTGTGTCCAAAGACAAGAACAAAAGAAGGAGTGACGTGTTCCAGGGCTCCTTTACCCAGACTCTGAGTTCTTGCAAACCAACACTATTCCCCCCTCCAAGGGCTACTGAAAGTGGTTCTGGAAGCAATGAGCTCGCTAATGCTGACGAGCTCCCTGTGATAAGAACAATGCTGCTCCCAAATACCATTCAAGAGGCAGTGACAGAAACTCTTCAACCAGCTTCATCCCTCTCTCAAGCAGCCTGTGAATCTCTGCCCATGGAGGACCTAGCCTTTCCAACGCAGGACCTTGACTCTGGGGGGGAGGCTGGGGTTCTCAGAGCAGGCCCACTCCAAAAAAATGTATAATATTTTTCATAAACTACCAGTGAGTGATAGGTTAAACCTTAAATCCCTTCAAACCAAGAGATTGATTTTGAGGAGGAAGCTCTCAAAGGAAAAGAGTGTGGCAACACCGGTGGACGTGAGACAACCACAAAAAGAATTTATAACACAGGCTTCCAATGGAAGGACCAAGGAATGGTGTCCAGTCATTATCTCGAAAACAAAATGTCGAATTACAATAATGTCGAAGCAATAATGTCGAAAACAAAAATGTCGATTTTTTTTTTTTTTTTATTTACATGTTTTTTTGGGGTTCCGGTGGTAAAAAAAAGGGGTAAAACATAAAAAAAAAATTAAAAAAGGGGGGTTGGGGGGAAAACCCCCCCATTTAGAATAAAAATCAACAAAAAAAAAAAATTCGACATTTTTGTTTTCGACTTTATTTTTTCGACATTATGACTTTCGACATATTTGTATTCGAGATTATGACTATAAACCCCAAGGAATCTATTAGGAACATAATACCAATTCCGATGGCCAAGCCACACTGCCTAGGGGTCAAATCTGATTGGCCCTTTTTGGAGCTGTCTAGGCCTCCAGCGAGGGCTAGGAGGGAATCCAATGTGGCGAGGCTGATGGAGAGCTCTGTAGATGAAATATCTATTGACTTAACAAACGTATCCACGTATCCCATGGAAAAAGACAAAGGTGGTAGTCCAGAGCCGAATTCCCATCAATGTGAGATTAATCAATTGGAAAATATTATAAGTGAGGCTTCAAGTCTAATAGATACTACAAATAAAGTGGGGGCCCGCAAAATGAAGAGACGGAAGGGGCATGTAAAGTGTCCGCAAAGAAACAGTCCCTCAAGGGTTCCCTTCTCGGGTGAGGGCCTCGGTGACTATCGCTACCTTGGTTTTCAAAGTGAAAATAATCGAGGAGATGAAGGCCTGAATACTTCCCAACCCCTGAATGGCTCCTCATCCATTAGCTTGAGCTTCAAAACACTGGAGGAGAGAAGACTGCTCTCCCCAAAGGACACTAATACTATGAACCTTGTCTACAATCCCACAGTTAAAAGCCTGACAATATATTGCCAGGTCAAAATAGATCTAAAGTTCTCAAAGGGTGACCATGGTGCAAAAACAACGGTCAAAGAAGTGGCCAATGGCAAAACCGGGGCCCCCAGTGTATGATTGGAAAGAATACTTACCATCAAGGACAATTTAATTTTGAATAGAGGAAATGTCATGCGTCTCTTGAATATCAAACCAGCCTTCAATCAAATTAAATCCAAAGATCTTCTACTTGTGGAGTTCCCAGAAGAGCAACGACTGGACAAAATATTATTACACCTATAATCAGTGAGCATGAAACATCTCCTACTATTCAATAGGGCTAAGCTATTACCATTTGGCTTAAGGCTATCGGACTATAAAAGGGATATCCCACTGGCTAGCCATGACAAGACTGCAAGGGAACAACCAAAACGAGCAAAGGGGTTGCACTACTCCAATGCCTCAGCTTGTGCTTCAAGAAGCAATTCCACCGAGGATAGGCCTGTCTCCTGGCATTCTTCCGAGGCGCCTTCCTCTTGACCAGTGACTTCCAGTTGGGAGTGGTCTCCGAAATCCACCAAAGAACAGAGGAATCGGCCGACGCCCCGCCACAATCTGGCTAGTGATGATTGGGGGTGGTTGGCGGGTGCCTTGGCTGAAGGAAATGCCCAATCATAGCGTGGTGTTGTTGGGGGGGTGGGGGGGGAAGACCACTACGCTATGGGAAAACAGGTGCAAATATGTAGCTGGAACACTTGTGGCTTTTTGCAACTGTTTGGTGAGGGAATCCTAAACCTCCTCGACATAGTCTGCCTGCAGGAGACGTGGATGAGGACCCCTCCTCTCTTGGAGGGATTTACCATAACATTTAATCCTGCAGAAAAAGGAACCAATGATAGACCAATGGCTGGTCTCTTAATAGCTTTGAGAGCCGTGAGGGGCTTTGTGATCATTGCAGAACTTCAGCCTTCAACCCTGATTCAGGAAATTATTTTATCTTTGGGCCCATCTTCCCTTGCCCACTCTAGGAAGGTCATGGTGATAAGTTTGTACTGGAACGTGGCTTCAAAGTGGAGTGGTGGTTTTGTGAATTCTGTGGTTACACTGATTGATGAGTCCAGAGCCACTTACTCTAATTTGGAGTTTTTTTTTATGTGGTGACCTAAATATCCACTGTTTTGACAGTGCTTTTAAACTGATTGAGGGCCCACCTTTTGGGGCTTCTAAGCAAGTATTGAGAGGCCTTCACTGGAGATCGAATCCAGCTGACAGAAATATTTCTCTAGTAAATGGTCACATCACTGATTATCGCCCGCCAAGAATAACATGGAAAAGGGGCTGCAACGTTAAAATCCTAGACTATGGGCCTCATCACACGGTAGGCGGTAAGGGTTTACTGGTACCGGTAAGGGCACCGGTACCGGTAAACCCTTACCACCTTAGTATGAGTTCCCTTTGCGAGACCCGACTTAACGGCTGGTTTTACCAGCCGTTAAAGTAGGGTGACGCAAAGGGACCTCGGTGCTAATTACGGTACCGCAATTTGCGGTACCGTAATTAGCTCCTTCCCCATTCCCATTATGCCCTATGGGGGCAAAAATGGGAATGGGGAAGTGCCTTGGTGAATGAGGAATTACGCCCCCCCTCACCTTGGAGTAGGGCGGTAATTCCGCCATCCACCAAGGCGGACGCGGTAAAATACCCCCTACCGTGTAATGAGGCCCTATGTCGTTGTCTCAGAACTCCTCTTCTGCGACCTGACAAATCTGGTTGTACGGGACATGGATCGAAGTTACCATATCATTATAGTGGTAACTGTAGCTAATTGTGGTACTGAAGGTGGAACTGGGCAAGACGATGACATGGATCTGGAACCAGGAAGAAATAGGATGAGGGTGAAGCCTTCTTTGACTCTGAAAATCAACAGCTGCAAGAGGTCTCAGGTCATGCAGGTCCATGGCGTTTCCCCACAACTCACTCAGAGGTATACAATCAGACATGCAGGGCCAGCAATTCCAGAGCAGCAGGCCCAAATGGAATGACAAATCTGCGCCTGAAAGAAGACCTGGAAAAATGGGCTGCGAAATCCCACCAGTGGTTCGACCAAATTAAAAGACAAAATATAATTCCGGCATCCTCGACTTGCTCTACAATCGCCCCTATTTACATAGGGCGATCAGGTGGACCCTCTATTTATAGGCCTATCGCCCTTTTAGACGTCAGCGGCAAACTCTTTGTGTTCATGCTACTTAAAGCCCTTACCAACTGCGCAAGTGTGACATCTCACTATGACCCTTGGCAAAAGGGATTCATCAGGGGTGTGGGGACTTCAGTGAACCTATTTCTATTAAACATCCTTAAGTCAAAGACGAAGGCAAAGAACGGGCATGAAGTATATATGGCATTGATTGATTTGGCCTTCGACACAATAGACCGTCAATGTCTCTGGTCCAAATTGAAAGCCTGGGGTTGTCCAACAGATAAAAAGAAGCTCTCAAAGCATTGCATTCTAAAATCTCCCTACATGTGTGATTGGACCACAAGTCATCCAGCAGTCTCACCTTTGCCTTGGCTCCTGCTCTCCTGTGGCTCTCAGGTACTTTGGGATGGTAGAACCTTTTAAAAGAAAGCGCAACGTTATTGAACATTATTGTACTCGCTGTAAAAGGCAACATAGGTCACTCCCTAACCTTTCCCTTGCAGGCTGCCCAGGTGGGAGGATCCTCATCAGAATTAGTTATCTAGTCTAAAGAAAGTATTCTGCCAATGTTAATAACTAACCTACCTTTCTTCCCTAGTTTATCTTATACCTAACTTGAGAATCCACCTACCTATTTAAAACTGTCTGCAGTTAGTGCATCTATTATTGAATTTAAGTCATGTGTGGTACCACATAGAATGTATATATTTACTATTTTTTTTAATAAGTATTCCAAGTGCAAAGTGTTATTACATATATGTATATTTGATATAGGTAGCAAACTTTATTATATATAAAGAAGCTGTGTTATCACCTAACATAGTGTGTGGACATTCCTTTGCGGGGGCTTTAGGGAAACACTGTACTTAAGAACCTGCCTGCATCACCTCCTAAAAGTTGTTGGGTGTCCTGACCCACGTTTGAGCTATCATGCTGCAACATTTGGTGCTGTGGGCTTAGAAAATCCAAGATGGTCAAAAAGCCCACAAGTGCGCCAGAATCCAGGAGAACCACGCAGTTTGTGCGCACACCAAAATGGTTACCTAACTTGCCACCCACCAGTGTAAAGAAAGATCTTTGTTAACAAAATCCACTGTTACTGATGTCAAAAAGTTGCTGAAATCGTGACTCATTGGACCACTTTAAAGATTCAACCCTTTTGTGGGGTTTCACATAACCATCTTACTGTAAGGAGCCCCATCAAAACAATGTTAAGCAAGGATTATTTACTACCATGTAAGAACCATTCCTGTTTGGAATGCATTAATCCAAGAAAGATCCCAAAATTGCATGCAGTACCAACAAAATCCTCAAGGCGGCGCTAGCGGTCTAAACTCTGACAGGAGAACTGAGTGCAGTTGCTGACAAAGGGATTTGACTCAGCTGACTTCAAAGTCTGCATTTTAATTAAAAATTAGCCACCTGCTGTTCCCAGACGCCTGAAGCCTGGGAATCCCTCTCACCTCCAGAGATTCACACCAGGAGTTAGAATCTCACATGACCTCTTGATTGATAGAAGGCAGACTGGCTGGGAGCCTCCTGGAGACCACACAATAGGCTCTTGAAATTGAATAGGATATGTTGATTTTGACTGTTTCCTGTCAACAAAAGCCTGCCTGCCAGAAGACACATGTGACTGACCCACCCAAGTCTTGGAGGCAGACTCCAACACTCTGAGAACTGAATTGAAAGCAAAATATATATTTTACAGAAACACTGATAACTCTTTGTAATCAAATGACAGAAATGTATAACTTTGAGAGCCTTAATTTAAAAAATGTACCTTCAATTCAAGCCCAAACTCCAATTTGTGTGATGTTCTGGGGCAAAACCCTGCTATTTATGTATACTACAGACTCTGTGTTTAAGCTAGAGACATGTTAATTTACTGGAGTATGTATGGACAGGCCGTGTACATGTGTACAAATCTGGAGAAAAATCCGATGTTGCAAAACCACTAAAAAGCACAAAATATTGCCATTTCTGAATGCAAGCCCCCAGGAAGAGCAGAGTTTGAACAGGGGCTACCATCAGTAAATGCATGATGGGTGCATGTAATTTCAAACCACTGTGTATCCATGAAGTGTGCATTTTGATCAAATATAGATTTTGTGGGCAAACTGACCAGGGGAGGATCCTCTGACCCATAAAACCTACAGCATCACTCTGACTCACAGTTCCTTCCCAATCATGGGAGAGGGGAGAATTGGACCAATGGGCAGTTGAGAGAGGGGCTGGCTAGTGATGCTGCACACACACCCACTTTCAAAACACATAAAAGCAGACAGTCAGGACAGATAGGGACATTCAATTCCATTTGCTGCAACGCGCTCTGCCGGACCACACAACATCCAGAAGATACCAGATTCAACACTTAGACTTTAAAACTCCAAAGAACTTGATTCAGAACTCAAAGCAAGGGCCTAAACCCACAAACTGAGAACTCTTCTCAGTGGGCCTCAGCATCCAGCAAACCTAACAGCGATAGCAGCATCCAGGAGCCGTGCAGATCAGCGCTGGGTCCAGAGAAAGCTGTGCAGAAAGATCCAGAAGCAGTGCTGTACCCAGAGAAAGCAGAGCAGTATCCAGAACCAGAGGCAGAGCAGAGCTGACCCAGAATGCTGTTCGCAGAACTAGAGAGCTGACCCAGACGCTGTGCGCAGAAACCGTCCGTGGCGAGTGAAGAAAACCTGTTGACCAGATCCGTGGCGAGGCCCATTCTATTTCTAAATATATTGTGAGTACCTAGCAGTACCTAGTAGTACCTACTCCCTATACTTTTGCCGCAATCGCGAAAAACGCACTCGCGAATTTGCCGCGATCTGCAAATTTCTCCACGTGTGAAAACAGCAGCTTCCTTGCTTTCATTTGCCAAAAATTCCTTTAACCTGCCAATCATTCCTAGAACATTGCTAAAGTAAGCCTGAACTTATTTAAACCAAATAATCCTCACCCTGAACCTCTAGAGGGAATTAAAAGCATTTTAGCAAATTTTTCACTTCATTGCCAGCACATATAAAAGCATTTTGGGCCTGTGTTTCAAACTTCTGTAGTCTAAGCTTGCTGGGGTGAACTGAATTACACTTGATTGCATTTCTGAGAACTGTGTGCTTTCCTTCCATTTCCTTGCATTGCATAAAGGGGGGAGGGGATTGCCAGAGAAAAGTGATTACATTGTTTTGTTGAAATCATATTGAGTATTTCCTGTATTGCATTTTCATTCAACATTGCATCCATCTGAACTTATATAAAGCATTCTCTACCACCTTATTCTTCTGTTCCTATTCACAAGTGTGCTAGTGCCAGACTATCCATTATTGATTACTGCTCAGATTAAGTGTGATATTCAATTATGAATTTATTATAAAGTGTGATATATATATATATTGTTTAAATTCTCAAATAAACCTTTTAACTTGCAAAACAGAACTACTTCTTGGATCAGTGGGGTCAGGGGGATTCCAAGAGAGGGGTGTTATATAGGGGTAGTCATCCAGAACGCATGAACTGGACATAAAGATATATTAATAAGGATTTCCATTCAGTATCCCAGACTAGGAATTGACTTAGCTGTAGTGTTGAATTGAATCCTCTTACAAATTGGGGGCTCATCCAGGATTCCGGATTAGATCTATCACTTGTGCAGATTAATACAGTGTGGAAGCTGACCAGATACACATATCCGGTCGGATCACCACGCTGTGTTACGCTGTAAAGCACTCCTCAAAGGAACGCTCTAAGGAAAAGGTCTGTTTTGCAAAAATAAAATACAAACTTCTGTAAGTCAGGAAGGAACTCAAATTCCAGAATGACGACCTTGGTAGATATGAAAATAGCCAGAGAGCACTTCTTACATAAGCTATTTGTGAGAGGTGAGTGGACTCATCAGGACCAGACGGTCTGGTTGCAAGCAATCGCACCCCAAATCACGGAAACAGTGTCAGATAAATGGAGAGACCAGGGTCCCTTACATGTGGCCCTGAGTGAACTATATATGTCCTCTAAGGCCAAGGATGAGCACAACAAGATTGCCAGGGTAGCGGCATATTTATATTTACATATGGGAGCCATGCAGGACAAATGTGCTGAAGGCCAAGATCTGGCGAGTAGGCAACTGCTGGCATTACAGAAGGCCCAATCTGATCTGGACTCTTCTGAGCAGAGGCTGCAGGGGAGCCAGGAGTCAGAAAATGAGAGTAGACAGCACATCATTAAAATAAAGAAGGATATGGACATCCTGCAACAGGAAAAGGCTGACCAGGATACCAGATTTCTGGCCTTTCAGAAGGAGTACCAAGAAGGTTTGGACTCCCTACTGCAGAGCCAGAAAAAGCTGGAGCAACAGTTAGACTTCAATAGGGTATGTGCTGAGCAGGTAGTCACCCTGCAAAGCCACTTAGATAGGGAGAAGGCAGAGAGCAATAAACTGATTCTGAAAGACCTGGATACCCAGGCAGAGTTTGATCAGGAGCGCCAGAAAGCTGGTGCCTTCCAAAGGCAAAGGGACGACCTGACGGTACAGATGCAGACTCTTAGTCAGGAAAGGGACAGCTTAGGCCAGGAAGTCTGCCACTTAAAAAGAAAAATGGAAGAAAATCACCTGGCCCACCAGGGACTGGGTGACCTCCAAAAAGAACACCAGAACTTGTTAGAGCACACCAGGAGGGTGGAGGATGCTCTAGCAAGAAAGGAGCAGGCCAATAGGGACACAGCTCAGGAGGTAACCCTCCTGCAGTAGAGACTGGCCCAGTACTCCAGGACCAATCAGGAGGCACAGAGAGAAAACGAGGCTCTCTGCCAGCACAATGATAGGCTCCAACAACAGGTAGCGATGCAGGAGAGACTGATAGAGTCTAGTAAGGCCTTAACTGAGGAACTGAAGGCGCAGGCTCTTGCATTGCAACAGGGAGCAGGGGCGTATAGAGACCAAGTTCGCTGGGAAAGGGAAACTCCTGAGCATAACCCCAGGAGCCCTAGTACCAGAGGCCTTTATCTCTCTCAGTCCCTGGACTCTGCCACCCCCATGTCCCCTGGCGCACATGAGCACAGGGCCACAGGGATGGCAGATTACTATCCAGCCAGAAGCATGGGGCTCATAGGCCAGTACCTCCCAGGAATGGATGGGCGGGCATCCGGGTATGGGCACCCGAGCACAGTGCAATTTAGTGGGGAACCCCAGGAGAGTAGGCCCATTAAGGGCATCCTGAAAACCTCTGCCCAGTTAGGTCAGTGGGGGGGTACCCATCAAATCCTGGCAGCAAAGAGGAATCTGAAGACTCCTCTGAACGGTACAGGACACAGGAGACCAGGTCCCCACATTCTGCCAGCCATTCCCAGGCTCGCAGAATCCGGGAAAACCTGGAAGATCAGACAGGAACCTCTGGGAGCAGTGCCTCTGAGTCAGAGGACGAATGGACAAGAGTTACCCGAACCAAAAAGGCCAATAAGGCAAAAAGGGCCTTGCTTAAGGACCCATTGAAACAGATTAAGGCAATCAGGAGTGTCATCACGCCTTATCATAAGAACGCCAAGTACTCTGTTTGGGAACACTTGGAGCTCTATGAGCAAATGATGGAGACTTTTCATTTGAAGGACAGCCAAAGCTGTATCCAATATGTAAAGTGGACATTCTCCCCAGAATACTCCAGTTTCTTTGCGGGGCTGGAGGACCAAAATCTTTTAAGGTGGTCCACCTATAAGGCGGCCATCTTGAAACATTTTTCTGTTCACAGAAATCCTCTAGAGGCTCGCAAGGCAGCCTACAATTTGCAATGTGGGGAGGATCAGGCCCCACAAGAATTCGTGCAAGAACTGAAACGGGCCTTTGCGCAGACCACCAGGAGGGTGCGCACAGACAGCAGAGAATTTGTCAATACATTTTTCCATGCCTTGCCCAAATATATAATGACCCAGCTCGTGAGAGATTTTCATGAGAAAAGATCTTTAGAATGGGTCATTGAACAAGCCACCCGCATCTACGAGGTGCAGAAACCGGTGGAAAACAAAAACCAGCCCAAAAACCCCAAAACTAACAGCACCCCTGCTGCTGCCAAGGTGGCAGAGGTAAAGGTTGCCCCCGTTTTGGATTTGGAGATGGGGGGGCCTAAAAACCTACCTGCACCTAATAATGCTAGGCCCAGAAGGTCCTCGGGCCAGTCACAAACAGGGAGTCAAGGAGGTAGTCCCACAAATGGGGTCCCTCGCTCTCCTGACCATGTAAGTCCCCGTTACAAGGGAAATCGACCCATCCTGGGTTATGTGTGGACTCCTCCAGCCCAAGGGGGGGATCCAGCCAAGCACCTAACCCAGGGAACTTCCCTCCCAACTTCCCACAGGAGGGCAGAAATTCTCCAAATCCTGGGCAGAACTTTTTCCCCAGGTATCCACCCAATTTCCAACCCCAAAATCATCCATCCTTCTTTCCCCAATTCCCTGAGCCCAGACAACCTGATCCGGGAGAGGGGAGGCCAAGGGTGGAGGGGTACCCAACTCTTCCCAACCCGGGGTACTACCAGAGAAGGGATAGCTACCCTTCCCGGGATCAGCCCAGGGGAGAAAACAGGGCCCCGTATCAGCCTGAGCGGGTTTCCCAGTTAGAGCGCCAGGTTCAGAACATAGCACAGGAGCTGGGTCGCGTGCTAAGGGCTCAGCAGAACCCTCAGATGGGCATGCCGGCACAGAATGCCCCAAACTCTGGACCTGGTGCTCCAGAACAATGACAGGGGCAGCACCCCGATAACACACCGGTTCCCAGGGAGGAGGCACAAGGGGAAGGGGGGTGTAAAGCCTTGGAGGAAGCCTCCTTCCCAACTTGTAAACAGCCCCTGGAAAACCAGGAACCGGAAACAAAATACCCTGCCCCTGAAAGTCTGCCTCCAAAGGAGCGGAGGGGGGGTAGGAGAAACAAAGGACCCAAACAGACCCACTTTGTGGAGGAGGTACAGGTCTTCCAATTTGAGGGAGAGGGATCCTCAGAAGATCCTGGGAAAATGATCTTCTCCTTCAGAGATGGGGGAACTCCTCCCAAAGAAAAATGGGTCCCATTGGGATGTCAATTCAGACTGGGGAGATATGGAGACTGAGCTACCGCCGCCCATCATCTCATCCCAGAACCCACAATACCGAAATCCCCTGGTTCCAACCCGTCCTGATGACTGCCCCCAAAAAGGGCGGGGCGTCCCAGAACCGGAACCAGGGGAACCCCCAATGGCTCTGATCTCCAGTTGCCAACTTTTTCTTTCAGATTCCCAAGGTTCTCCACAGAATTCTGCCCAAATCTCTTCGCTAGCAATGTCCAAAACCAGAAAGTTAGCCCACCAGTTGTCCAAAAATGTGCATTATCTGTGCCCCCTTGAGGAGAAGGAGGGAAGATACTATGCCCCGGTACAAGTACAGGGGCAGGGTACAATTTTAGCGCTGGTGGACACGGGATCTCAAGCTACCCTTCTGTCCAGAAGGGCCTTTGATGAACTGAATGCAGGAAGGGGAGGGAATTACCAAATTCCTCTCACCTCACTTCCTGGACAACTCCAGAACTTTGACGGGAAGGAAATTCCCGTCGAGGGGACGGCAGATTTGGACATTAAAATTGGGCGACACAAGTTGAAACACCCAGTCATAGTAGTGACTCCAGAGGGCACCCCTTGTTTACTAGGGAATGACCTCCTGAGAAGGTTGTCACCTCTAATAGATTGTGTAAACAAGGCCCTCTGGACCCAGACTAGCCGACCAATAAAATTAAAACAGAGTGTCAACCATGTTAGTTTAAACGGCACCTGCCACATGGTTGAACAAAAATCTGACCAAGTAGAATTTCACTTCCAGAACAACCAAATTCCAGACGTGACAGTAATAGCAGTAGGACAACAGACTGGTGATGGGGGGTCCTCTCTATTTCTGAAAATCAACCTTCCTTCCAGTTTAAGGTGGTATTCCACACTGGAAGGAAACACCCTGAAATTCTTTACCAATCCACAATCAGAAACTCCCACTCCTATAGTCCAGAAAGATGTGAAATCAGCTCAGAGCCTGGCTGATATTCAGCAAATTGGAGAGCAGTTGTTCATCCCTGTTCAGTTAAATGATGGGAAGGACTCTGTTCTCGCTCGAGTGTGTGTGAACAACGAAGCCATGTTCTGCCAACTCCCAAAAAATCCAGCCATTCCCACATTCAAACTGATAGACAAATGGGAAATGGACCTGGAAGCACCCAATTCCAAACATCTCCTGCCAAGCAGGTGTATGCTCAAAATCTCCATTGGCAACAAGAGCATAGTCCATAATTGTTGGGTCGTGCGAGACGTCACTGCCGCCTTTTACCTAGGTAGTGACATTCTCAATCGCTTTGCCATTAGTTTGGACCTAATAAACTTCAAAGCTTGGTCCCGATTAGCGGATAATCCCATGGGCTTTGATGATCCAGAAAAAGCATTTAGGTCCGCTCAATTGCTACCTTATGCAGTTGAAATTCAGATCAAAGAGGAAGTCACCATCCCAGAAAGGACCCGACAATTCTCCCTGGAAGTGAAAGCTAAAAGAGGACAACATTTGAAAAACCCTGATGCTTACATACATCTAAACGCTTCTCTCCAACAGCAAGGGTTGGGGGTAAACCCAACTCCATTAGTCAACATAGAACATGACACCATTCTAATAGAGGTGGATAACAGCGACTTAAAGAGTATTACTCTAGCCGCAGGCACCATTATTGGAATGGCGGTTGATGACCGTCATTTTTCCATCGATTTAGGTAATGAACTGTTAGGGCCAATCCCCAAGGACTGCTTTGACAGTGACAGTGATGACAATACAACACCAGACAGGATTTTTACCCGGCATGGGGGGAACTTCCTGGTGTACACTTCTTGCCCTTATGGTAAGGAAGATGTGACTTGTGACTTCAGGAGGGATGAGGTGATTTTCCAAGTCCATGAGGGCTGCCTTTCCCACCTGAAGCCCCCAGTCCAAATCAGCACTCTGACCAGGGACTTCTCCACCCAGCTGGAGGAGGCCGCTGAAATAGCCAAACCAGAAGTCTTTCCAGGCTTCAGGCAGATGGTGGAAGAGAGAGTCAACCTAGCTGATGCCTGTGTGACTCTGGAATAAAAGCAAAAGTTGAAACAAGTTTTCTTGGATTTCCAAGATATCTTTGCGGTAGACTCATATGACTGTGGCCGCACCGACATCCACACAACAACAATCCCCACGGACCCTGGCATGACTCCTGAATCCCTCCAGTCCACAGCACTTTCAATAATCTGGTGCTGGGAATATTGAAGCCAAACGGCCAGTGGAGACTCTGCGCTGACCTTAGGGAGCTCAACAAACGGGTCCATACTTCCCGATGGCCTCTTCCCTACATTGACCAAGGGCTGGCCCAGATTCAGGGGTCACAGGTATTCACTGCAATAGAATTCTCAGTACCATATCATATATATTTGTGATAAAATAAATATATTCTGGTGCAAACAGCTTGTGTTTTGTCCCAGATTCTGTGGTGGCATTATTGTCACCCAGGGTATTACATAGGCGTAATTTCTCCATCTTTAAAGAACCACAATAATTTAAATATTAGTACATATCCTTACAAAGCTATCTAGTGAGCCATGTCAGAGTGATTGACATTGGACAGAGTCTACTGTAGACCTACTAGACTTTCTGTGTTTATTACCAGCTGGCGACAAATGTGTCTCTTTGTCAAGTTACTAGACTCAGTGGTCATAGAAGCAACCTCAGAATAATGAAACCCTGGTAGATGTCTGCAATGAATTTCACATATCATAATGTAAAATCAGTTTACCAACGTCCAAAGAAAGAATAGGAAAACCCAGAATTTCTGACAATTGATCAGCATGTCTTTTGTGATGTCTCATGATGCCCACTGCAATTTATTTGATCAATGTCAGAAGGATGAAAGGCTCAGTAATTCTTACCCTGATTCAAACATGTGACCTGCATGTTAATCACAGATGACTGGGTTAACCTACTGAGAGCTCTTAATTCAGAAAATGTTGAGCTGGTTTATTTTGTGAAGATTTCCCTTTGGTATGTGCAGTCATGTGAGCTAATCTACGGCTCTTCAGGACAGAGGGAGCCACCAAAAGGCAAGCAGGGGGATGTTGGCAAACAGTGGCTGCTGAAAGGCAGAAGTTGGGCTCACAAAATGCAGAACAGCCAGAAAGAAAGATGGCGGCAGCTGACGAAGCTGCTGGAGATCCCTGTAGGAATTCACTGTGCGATATCACATACCACATCCATAGGAAGAGTGAACAATGGAGAAACAATAGAGAAACCAGGGAAGACAAAGGAAGGAAGAAATGACAAATTCTGCTGAATAGGGAGAGAAGAGTGCTTTATTGGTGTAAAGAAATCATAGGAGGAATCCAATGATGAGTGGCAATGCAGGGGGTGTGTGAGATATGGCACAACCAAAGTGGTGAGACGGCCGAAGTCCCACCGAAGAAGAGGAGGCTCGAGGGGAAGTAAGAGACAATCGCCACGAAAGAAACAATAAAGCACAATGAGAAAGAGGGAAGCATTTCTTTGAACCCTGGGACCTGTAATGATAGTTTCTGAGTAGACAACATAAAAAGAAAAGCACTGCAAGAAGGTGGAATATCTGAAACTGAACAGTGACACCTCTGATGATGGTTTCTCAGCATGATGCCACTGCAAATATAAAACACTACGAGAAAGGGAGAGACTCGAAGCTGAGCCCTTGAATCAGTAGTGACATGTTTTGAGAGCACAAAAATGCAAAGGTGAAACATTATGCGATGAAGCAGACAATGGCCCGAACTGAATATTGTGAGATAGAGAGAATCCTCAACTGAAGAAGTGAAGGTTCCTAAGCACTCAAAAGCCAAAATGAGCCTTGTGAGATGGAGAGAAGGCCTGTGCTGCCTACTGGAACCTGAACTGAAGGCCCCCTAAACATGCAGCAGTGAAAGTGAAGTTTGAGATATAAAGAAAGCCTGGACTGCATCCTGCAACCTAGAAGAACCTAGAATACAAGCCCAACCTGATCACTGTGAGAGAGGGAGCAAGACAGAGGTAGTCTATGACAAAGTATTGGAGCTGGATTGAAGGTTCCGAAATATATAGGCCGCATCAAGTAGAATACTGTTGCACCACAAGACGATGCCATTTTAAGCACCGTGATTCATGAACATGCAATTCTGAGATAATAAAAATAAAAGATATTCTGAACTGAAATCTAGCAATTGGTAGCATCCTTGGTTGCATGCATATGTTGCATTTCTCTGGATAATATTAAAAGTTTCCTTGGGCTCCATTTTCTCTTGAGAATCCCTGATTCAGACCCTACTGTCCCTGAATGTTCCTACTATTTACTCACTTCTCGCATCCTATGAAGCTAGTAGTTAAAGTCTGAGCAAGGTCCAATTTAAGGTTAGTGGAATTGGACACATTTCATATTAGAACAACCAGCAATCAGGTTACAGCATTTGTCTGTGTAACGCCAAACAGTAGCCATCTAATTTGAACAATCTTGAACTAAGAATTCATACATTGTTAAGTAGGGTATGCACAGGAGGTGCAACTGTGTAATCATTATACTTGTTTTTTAAAATAATGATAACTTTTTTATACAGAAAAGGTTTCTAAGCACCAACCCGGTATTGGAATCTAAGTTTTTCTGTATCATCTTGCTTCCAAGACGAGCCGCTGCCACTGAGCTATACTACCAACGCCAGGATGCTGACTGCCTGCCACACTAATGAAGCATACATTCTCACTGATAGATGGACTCTTAACGGATACATATTTCTAGATAGTTGCTTTGTTTCCTCAAGTTTTGAAAACATGTTTCAGTTAGGGGTTTGCTTTTGTTTGCCTTTCTTAATTGCGTTTTCAATTATACACACATGGACACTGCTTCCAATTCCTTCTTTTCTTATTGCCAGATAAGGTCTGTGAACAGAACTAAGTGTACCAGCATATAAAAAGGAATTATGAAGAGGATATGCAATCGAATCAAGGCTCCAATTTCCATTTCAAAGTTTCGCTGGCGTGAAAACACTTGGGCTTCACATTTAAAGTTCCTTTGTCCTTAAATCTCTTGACAGAAAGCAGTTTCTTTACTGATTGATTCCCATTTCACATTCTGTATATTCGGAATACAAAAAGAACCGGCTGCTACATATTTTAACAAGAGAGCTAAAAAACAAATAACGATGCATAACTACCAAGTTGCTGAAATGTGATCATTTATTACTTCACGTGTGACACTTTTGATAATGTTTTTGTTTTGTTTCATTGGCATAAGCAAGAGAATGTAACACACATATACAAGCTCTCAGTACCACCCAAACCTGGCTTTTATTCCACAGGGCCATTAAGCCAAGGGTCTTTCTCCCATTTGGGTCTTCTCCTATCACACATTAAACAGGGCTCTGAGTTGTTGCCAGGACTGGGCCTGCAGTATACAAAAGAAGGATGCGGAGTCAGAAGGTGAACGGAACAACTTTCTTTATTGTATTTCAAACAGGAACTGGTGCACCTGCGCCAACACTCCTCCCTTTCTCTTTGCATCATGGAACACGCCCCCAACAGAGGGGCTTATACTTTGAAGGAACAGTGGACTTTTACACCACCCCTGGATCAATGTTCAAACGTCCAGCTCAGCACTCTCTGGCCCAGCGCGACGACTTCCGCGTCACCCGCTGGGGTCTGGTAACTCTTTCACTTGACTCTCCTTCCTCTGGAGGGTCAAGAACCGCTAGCCAGGTATTGGGTCCCCACTGGGTGGGACCCAAAGTTCATCCCGAGGCTCCTTTGTCTCCGGGTCCAGCTCCGGCGGAGGCGACTCACAGTCCACTTGTTTGACAAAATGTTTGAACAGGAATCTGTTTCTCGTAATCTCCTTGTCCTCATTCTAAGCAGTCACAATCGTCCCTTTTACAGCCGTGATGTTCATGGGCTTCGAGGCATATCGACGGTCCATCTTCCTGACCATCTGCTGTTGTATGAGAACTTCATCCCCAATGTGGAAGTCCTTAGGCACCGTGCAGCGCCTCAAGTCTGACTCCTGTTTGTTCTTCTCCTTCACATCTGTGTCCCTCGGAATGACTTCAGGACCCGTTACTCCGGGGTTCGAGGAATCTCTCACCATACCAGTGTGCATGTCATATCGGATCATCAGCACTGAAGGGGTCTTGTTGGTGGCCTCGTCAGGGGTATTGCGATAGTCCAGCAGAAGCCGGCACAAGGCTTGATGAGGGTTGGTGGCCTCTATGCGTGCCCTTTGAAGAGTTTTCTTTATGAACGTCATGAAATGCTCAGCCATACCATTCGCTTGTGGCCACTTCTGAGTTATCGTGAGGTGCTTGAACCCTAGGTGCTTCGCTAGTGTCTCCAATTCATGGCTATTGAACGGCTGGCCATTGTCAGCCTTTACCACTCTCGGGATGCCCCATTCTCTGAGCACCTCATCCAGGATGGCTGCGGCGTGAAGAAATGCAGTGTTGGCGACCCTCTTTACGATGGGGGACCGGGAGTATTCATCAATGAGGAGGAGGAGGTACTTCCTGGTCTCCAGCGGTCCATAGAAGTCGACCGTGACTGGCTCCCATGGTCGCTCCGGAATATGCATTGGTATCAGGGGTTCTGCCGGCGCTGTGCATTGGCAAGCGAGGCAATTCTTGATCCTCTCCTTGACCATCAACTCCAGAAAAGGGAACCGTATATGGCAGCACAGTTGCCTCTTGGTATTTTCAGCTTCCCAGTGACCCTTGTGGGTGGTTCAAACTACCTCAGCCCTGAGTTTTGTGGGGATGACAATGCGGCAGCCCCTCAGAAGGATATTATGATCTTTCACAGCCAGTTCAGACTGCACTCTGGCTAACCTCTCCACCTCCATTTTGCAAACCCCCGGGTGAGCCAGAGTAGCACGATGGTAGTCCCTTCATCTGTTATTGCTCGTCAGGCTGATGGCCAGAGAGGTCGTCGGGACAGTTGCCGATGCAGCTGCAACCGTGTCCAGGGACAAGGCAGGCGGGTGTGAGCTAACAGCCACGTAGTCAATGTATGCGACATCCCCATCCCGGGCGGTAGGAGGGCCCACTGGGTGGTGAGATAGGTAGTCCGCCGGGTTCAGATCACCACCTGGATGGTGAACTATGTTGTAGTCATATTCCTGCAGTCTGATGCCCCATTGCTCAATCCTCGGTGGCATCTTAGTGTGCGTGTTGCAGAACAGAGACAATGTGATGATCTGTTATCAAGGTGAACTTTTTGCCACTGATAAAATTATGGATGTGCTCACAGGCACAGACTGCAGCCAGGCTCTCCTTCTCGGCCTGGGAGTATGCAGACTCAGGGATGTATAGGACTCTGCTGGCATATGCCACGATGTGTATGGGGTTCACGTCCACTGGACTTGTGTGGTCCAGGATGGCCCCCAGCCCAACGGAGCTGGTGTCCACGGTTATCTCTGTGTGCCACAACGGGTCAAAATATGCCAGGTGATGGGCCTCCGTCAGGGCCTTTTTGATGGAATAAAATGCTAGCTGGCATGCGGGAGACCATTCAAAGACAGTCACTTTCTGCAGTAGTTTCCTGCGCGGCTTGGTGATGGAGGCGTAGTGGGCGATGTATCTCGCACAGTATCCTGCTACCCCCAGGATGGACCGAACGTCGGCCACCTGTTGCGGCTCCTTAAGCTTGGCGATGGTATCAACTTTTTCTGGGTCGGGGTTCATCCCGTCGACTGAGAAAATGTGTCCAAAAAATGTTAACTTAGATTTACTGAACTGACACTTGTCATGTTGAGGGCCAGGCCCGTGGCCTGGACAGCTGCACAAGTGGCCAGGAGAGCAGCATCATGAGCTTCTTTGGACGCACCGAAAATGATAATTTCATTGCTATAGTTCAGCGCTCCTTGAATTGGTCTAATTATTTGCCAAATAGCTTCCCAAAAGATCTCGGCCGCCGATGAGATTCCACAGTTCAAGCGGCGATATCGAAACAGCCCTTGATTGGCGAAATTGTTATCACACTTGATTCAGGATGTAGCTCTAGTTGGTAGTAACCCTGTATCAGGTCCAGCTTGGAGAACATTCTGGCATTGTTAAGTTTCACAATCATTTCCTCTATGCATGGTCCCAGATGTCTCTCCCTCTGGATGGCAGTGTTGGCCATCCTCGTGTCGACGCACAGGCGCAGCCTCCCACCCTCTTTTGGCACGATGACCAGGGGGATACCCATTGGGTCGGGCAAGTGGCTGGCTCTATGATGCCATCGGGGAGTAGTTCGTTGAGCTCTCTGGAGACTGCCTCTTAAAGATGGAAGCCAACGCGTCTGGGATGTTGTGGGATAGATCGTACTGATGGGTTGATATGTAATTTGATTGGTGGGTTTTTTAGTTTTCCTAGTCCTGTGCAGAGTTGAGGGAACCTCTCCATAATGTTGTGTTTCATGATAAGCTCATAAGGGGCACCAGCTGTGACAACTCTTACTCTGTCCTCATGCTTGTGGCCGACAGCTGCCGACATTATCACGTCATCCGCACCAAAATGAATGTTAATAAGCCCTAGGCATGAGGCTGTGAAATAACTGAGAAGACATTGACCTTTGGTGTGGCTTCTGATCACACGGATGGTTGTGTCGGTTTAGCGCCCTTTGAGAAGGAGGCAGCGCTTTAAGTGACCAATGGCATGCAAGGGGTTTTGCCGCACCCCACTGGAAAATTCAGGAGTGGGTCGCATCTAGTGCTGGATTGTCTGGGTTTCTCAGATATTCCTGCTCTCCCATGATGTTCACATTGGCGCAGAATCCACTAGAAATTGGAAGAGGCTGTTAGTCCATCTTGACGGGGATACTCGGAGCATCCTTGACCTCCTTGCAGTCTTGGATGAGGTTGACATATTCGTCATGAATGTAGAAATTGGTCTAGTGACTAAAGCAATGGGAAGAGTGGGTGAATTTCACACTTTTTCTCACAGTACAGATATTGAACATATTCTCGTAAAGTTTGATTATGTACATGAACCTCATTAGATTTGTCGTACCTCTGCACGCTTCATGACTTTTAAGGATACCTTTGTATAAAGAAAACAATGAAAATCTCAAAGATTGGCATTAGAAGCAGCACTGATTGACATTGGTCACACAGTGTTTAAAGAACGAATGTCATATGTGGCATTCCCGTGAAATCCTATAGGACTCCACGGGAATGGGGACTTAGAGTTCCCATTGCCTGACATCTCGGGCTGCCGGGACTTGTAATACTGTGTTGGCACTGGCAATCAGGCGGCGGAAATGTGTTATGAGGTGGCGGCAACCCACCGGTAGCACCAGTGGGATACTGCCAACCTTGTATCCTATTATTTTCCACAGGAGCGAAAGATACAGATTAATCTTTCTTCAAATATGTAATCCTGTAAAATCTGTATAACATATCTAGTTCTACTTTCCATCATAGCAATAAAAACCCACAGTGCAGTCTTCCCAGGCCAGTAATGGTTCAGGTCTCAAATTATTCACCATAGGGGACCCAGTACAAATTATAGCCCACAAAGCCCCCACGGTGGTTTGTTTTTAATATTAGTATGTAGGATTGAAATCCAGCATGCTAAAAGCAATGTATTTGCTCAAAAGAAGGGTTAGTGCACTGCAGCATAATCTTTCAAATATACCCTTAACAAGACAACAGTGAAAATGGAAAGCATGGCTCCATTCAAAGCCCCTCTTCCATTTCCATGGGGGCCCCAGGAGAATATAATGAGCAACACAGCATTGTATCACCAAACCAACAAATAAGTGGCACGATAAACTATTTATATTTGCCTTAAGCAAAATGAAACCATTAACAAATCTTAGAAGCATGTACCATGATCACACTACCAACATACCACTGTAGTATAATCAAGAATTCTACAACCAAGAACAAACAAATATCATTGCAATAAATAAATAAATGTTAGTGCCTATAAGGTAGTCAAAGTCATTATATCATGCTAAATAAAACAGTAAACCAAAAACCTTCACATCACCTATTGAACCACATCCTCCTCATGTCCCGACACTACACCAGTCTACAAATGCTCCTGTTGCTCCTTCTGCAATGTGTGCCTAGATTCTATCAAATGTTTATGATCATTTCAAAACAATGGGCCTCATTACAACCTTGGTGCTAAGTGCACCAACTTTACCACCATGGTGTAAACTCCGTTTACACCATGGTGGATGGCGGATTTACCGCCCCATTCCAAGGTGAGTGGGGCGGTAAATCCCCATTTCCCATTTTCCCTTCCCCATTCCCATTTTTGCCCCATAGGGCATAATGGGAGTGGGGAAGGCGCTAATTACGCCGCCGTAAATTACGGCGGCGTAATTAGCACCATGGCAGGTTAGCGCCATGGATTTTAACGCCTGCTAAAAGCAGGCGTTAAAATCAGAATCAGGCGTTAAGGGTTAACGGTGGCGTTAACCCTTAACGCCTGAGTTGTAATGAGGCCCAATGCATAGACATAGGGCCTCATTACGAGGTAGGAGGTAGCCATGGTGCTATTGGACCCATGGCTACCCCCTTACCGCATTCCGGGTCCGGGTTCCCGAAATAGGGATTTACCGGGTCATTCCAACCTTGGAGGACCCGGTAAATCCCCATTCCGGGAACTATTCCCCAATCCCATTCGAGCCCCCATAGGGCTCAATGGGAATGGGGATGGAGCTAATAGCGGTACCGCAATTTGCAGTATTGTTATTAGCTCTGAAGTCCCTTAACGGGTCCCTTCCATAACGCCTGGTTAAACCAGGCATTAAGGAAGGGACCCGCTAAGGGACCTCGGAATAGGGTGGTAAGGGATTACCGGCACCGGTGTCCTTACCGGTGCCGGTAATCCCTTACCACCTACCTTGTAATGAGGCCCATAGAAGGAAAAGACAAAGGTAGTATTAAGACTCCTCAGACAGTTGACTCCTGTCCGGTTCACATCCACAACAAATTGCGTTGACTTTACCTCTAAAATGTGCCATCTTGTGCTTGAACTGTATAGTTGTAAAGGTCAAGTTCTAGAGATAAAAAAAAAAAAACACAAAACTCCACTAACTGGAACAGCACAAGAAGTCCTATGGCAAACAAGTACCATTCAGAAAATAAATGTTAGTATTGATGTAGAACAAGATAACACAGCTGGGTCACAAACTATGGACCAACAGTTGCTAACTAGTAACATTGTTTCCAACATCTTTGATAAAACAGTTAATCTGTTTAGTCCAAAACCAGGGTCAATCCTACCATCAAGCTCCTGATTAAAAAAACAATGTGTATTCAGACTCCTGTCAACTCTAGTGCTATCTTCCACAACTACCCCACCACCATTCCTCTATCCACCTCACTCCATCCACACCAATTTCTTTCTGAAAATGTACCTTTTAGAGAACAATATAACAAATAAATAGCAAAGTTTCAGACTTCCTCTGCTGAAACCCCATACAAAGTATATGTCAGTTGCTGTATAACTTTATACAACCAAAGCAGAAAATCAGTACACACGTGCTACAGAATTGAAGACAACAGACAATCAGGACGGTTTTAATTGATGTTATACCTTACATCAGAAAATAAATAGGACATAACCCTTATTGTTATGGAAATATTGCAATAATAAGCTCCATGACAAATAAATACCATCAGAAGCTGGCAATAACAACTTAAACATATCCCCACTTGCCAATACTCTCCAACAACTCATCCTATGTGAGAATATTCTAATTCAAAAAGTACCCCCATTCCAGGTTATAAACTGATTACTGCCCAAGGCTGCGAAAATTGTCTCCATCAGAGTCAATTAAAGGTAGTTGTGACAAAGTTTAGTATTTACCATTATACCTCAAAGAAAACATTGAAACTCTATAAGGAGGATGCCCAGTAAATCAATATTAAATTGTTTTGATGAATGGTGTACCAAGAAAAGAGAGAGACATGTGGCAACAATTAGTTGACGTAAACAAAGTTAAAGAATCTCCACACAATCTCAAACAGCACAATTAATGTTTTAGTGAGATAGTAACATCTGTTTGTTTTTTTCCTGCAAAACATTTTTGCTGCGAGTTACATTTGCAATTAAGGTATTAGGTGCTTTGTGGGGAGGCAAGATGGGTATTTGGTGCTTTTCCACAACTAATCGCATAATATCATCGGGAAGAGCAAAATCGAACACTTCCTTGTTTGCCAAGTCGGGTTTGCAATGCATAAACCCTGGAAAATCCATTTTGTTCATCGAGGTGCTACGATCTTTCTTAGACACAGTTGTTATATTCGTCTGTAAAAATTGCATTATTATATTTGTTTAGTCATTTATTTTTCTGTCAAGATTTTTATTCAATTTCGCTAGTGAAAGTAAAGCTGTATTCATTGCCTGAAGTGTGATTTCAAAAAAAGGAGGCGTGACTGCTACCAGTGAATTGGGCATGGGCAAACAAGTCGCCTTTGTTTGTCTGGGTGTAGGATGAGTAAAAGAAATTGACAAGATCGACGATTCATGAATAGAGTTAGAAAACATCACAGGGGATTGGGAAAGCTTGTTCAAGGCTGGCTGGGGAGGCGGGGTCATAGACATCATCATTGGTTAATTAAAATGCAAAATAGGTGTTGTAATAGGTGTTGTTGAACAAATGAACGGTGCTTAGCTCTGATCAAATTCCGAAGTATATTCTAGATCAGAAAGAAGAGTGTTCTGAGCCGGGATGGGAGACTTTAAAGTCATGTGTGGAAAAGATGAGTGATTATGCACTTGAACAACAGTGAGCCATTCCTCAGAATTCTCCAAAGTGGTCACATTGACATCCATCAGCTCTGCACTTAAGGAGAATCCCGCAGCCACTAGGTAATCCAGAGGCATGCATAGATTGATGGTATTAGGAATGGCATTAGCACCTTCATTACATAAATCATTTGTAAACTGAGCCGCCAGATTTGTTGTAGCTGGAGTTGTAATCATGGAGACCACAGAGTTAGAAGTGCAATCATTTCGAAATATCAGTTCTTAAAGATATAGAGCAAGCTCACGTAGCATAGCTACCACTCTTGACTAGATTTAAAGTGTGCACTGTCACTTTAATTTCCTGCCTTCAAAACAGGAAGGAGAGCGCGGAGCGCGCGCGGAGTCGGGAGCGAGTCAGTCTGCGTCAGTCCCTACCTTTTTTGTGTGAGAGGAGCTGCAGCAACGTTTTCCTTCTTCTTAGCTGTTTTGCACCCAAAGACCTTGTGTGCACTGTCACTTTAATTTCCTGCCTTCAAAACAGGAAGGAGAGCGCGGAGCGCGCGCGGAGTCGGGAGCGAGTCAGTCTGCGTCAGTCCCTACCTTTTTTGTGTGAGAGGAGCTGCAGCAACGTTTTCCTTCTTCTTAGCTGTTTTGCACCCAAAGACCTTGTGTGCACTGTCACTTTAATTTCCTGCCTTCAAAACAGGAAGGAGAGCGCGGAGCGCGCGCGGAGTCGGGAGCGAGTCAGTCTGCGTCAGTCCCTACCTTTTTTGTGTGAGAGGAGCTGCAGCAACGTTTTCCTTCTTCTTAGCTGTTTTGCACCCAAAGACCTTGTGTGCACTGTCACTTTAATTTCCTGCCTTCAAAACAGGAAGGAGAGCGCGGAGCGCGCGCGGAGTCGGGAGCGAGTCAGTCTGCGTCAGTCCCTACCTTTTTTGTGTGAGAGGAGCTGCAGCAACGTTTTCCTTCTTCTTAGCTGTTTTGCACCCAAAGACCTTGTGTGCACTGTCACTTTAATTTCCTGCCTTCAAAACAGGAAGGAGAGCGCGGAGCGCGCGCGGAGTCGGGAGCGAGTCAGTCTGCGTCAGTCCCTACCTTTTTTGTGTGAGAGGAGCTGCAGCAACGTTTTCCTTCTTCTTAGCTGTTTTGCACCCAAAGACCTTGTGTGCACTGTCACTTTAATTTCCTGCCTTCAAAACAGGAAGGAGAGCGCGGAGCGCGCGCGGAGTCGGGAGCGAGTCAGTCTGCGTCAGTCCGCGTTAGTTCGAGCGGACTCGACATGACTGCAACAATAGCAGAACCCACTCAAGACGGCCCCGCAACAAGGCGGAAAACCTTGTATCAACGGAGAATGCAAAATCCCTGGGTTGCTCTTAAAGCAGACAAACCCACAACTCCATCGCCACTCAAGGTAAGCGCTGTGTACTGCAAAAATAAGAGCGCTACAGATTTGTCTCTCGAGCTAAATACGCCAGCTGAGCCAGTGCCTGCGTTGGAATTGGAGGCAGCGCGCTCGTGCTGTGAGGGTATTGCCAACGAAACGCGGACGTTTTCAACATCTCAAGTTCTCGGTGACTCCAGCGAGTCACACAACATAGTTACCAGTAACGACAATTCATCAGGTCATTCAGATAAACACATGACATCAACAAGTCCTTTAGACTGCCAGCCAGCTATTGTAGTACCTCTGTTAGCCGAAAATACATTAAACATGATTGCGTCAGACAGCACGCGATTCTACGACTCTACTCCAACTGTGCTTAATGAAAGTGAAGCACAGCAACTTAAACATTCGAATCTGGAAAGTTTATCCGTCGCTGCTGTCGAGTCTCTCCCTGTGACGAGTCAGGCTGTCGGTGCGTGCTCCACTTTACTACTTCAACCAGAATCTGCCGATGCCTTTTACTCGCCTCTCGAGTTTACGGAGTTTACAGATGCGGAGATTTTAGAAGCATCCCAAACTGAAGAGCCAAATGTCTATGATTGCCACCACGAACGTCAATCAGCTCATAACGTTCATCAATTGTTAGTTGACGCGCAAACAGGACCCCTATTAATATCTACTGAACGCGCAGCTAACATAAACCCTGCGGCCAGACACTCGAAGATTATGGAACCTATGTCTCACGAGTCCGTGCTAACAACGCCGCAACCCCATTATGCATACCAGAACAAATCTATCAACATATTCCTGTCAAATCGCTTCAGAAGCGAACTCTGTAACATCACAACAAATGTCCCGCAAATTGGCGGGAATTAAACAGACTTTCTTAATAGAACAAACAGGGCTGGAGTCGTCCTGTAGAAGTGCTCTACCGAAGGAAAACACAATTAATTCAGATGTTTCTCCTTTATTGAATAAAACCGTGAAATACACCTTAGACCCAACGGAAGCGGGAATTGCGCCGCTCCAAGTGAGTACGGTGCAGAAAGGTCGGCACATCAAAGCAGGCTCATTTCGGCACAGAACCTCCATATCAAAAATGGCAAATAAATCAAATATCGAACATGAGCAACCGGGAGATGAGTTTGGCGAAACAGGGGAAAAGAACACCACGCGAAATCGTGAAGCACTTTCGGACTCACTAAACTGTTCACAGCAAAGTAGAGATGAAATCAAGGAAACTCAAGTGAAACCAAGTCTTTCTTCTGCTGCGGCTATACAGATCTATAACAACGTTTTAGCTGCTTCTAGCACAGCTTTGCTCCCATTCTCAAAGATGTACGAATCCTTACATGAAACTATAAAAGATCAATCCTCCCTAATTGTCAGCCTAAAGGAAAAGATGGATAAGTTTGAAGTAACAACAACTTTCCTTCAAAATCAACTCTTACGTGAGGCTGATAACACGATAAGATGGCAAGAAAGGTTAAGTGATCTTGCTGCCAGACACCATTGTCAAAACGACACCTTAACTGAAGGTCTACTAGACGCTGTAAAGTGGATGCGTCACTTTGACTTTTCAACCAATCCAGGCTCGTTATCAAGTTGTCGCTACTTCAAACCGGAAACTGCCAAAAAAAACATCGAGCAACTTGACACTCACTGCAATAATCAAAGCGGAAAATCAATACAGGATTCTTCCCATAAAGCAGATTCACCACTAAAACAAGACGTGGAGCAAAATCCTTGCATAAAAATTTGTTCAAATTCAAAGGACTTGCCAGCCTCAGCAAACGAGGAGGTCAAATCTGACACCCAAAGATCTATAAATGTGACCTCAAATCTACCATCAAAATCAACCTCATTTGGAATCTTTGATGGAGCTGCCAAATCTATCTCACTGAAGCCAGCACCTAATTCCAAATCCTCTTTAAGAGACGACAAAAACTTGGAAGTAGCGCAACCTAGCAAGCGACCTCAGAACGCCACAAAATCACGAATCTCCATAACGAAAAGGAAATACATCAGAAATACAACTCAAAAAACCGATTTAGGTTTGTCCAGCGATACGGTGATATCCAAAAAAGACAATCACCCACACACTGAAAGATCTCACAATGTGTTGTCAGCAAAATGTGGCTTTCAACCTCCGTCAAAAAAACGTTTCCGAGCTGATGCCGAAACGAGCAAGCTGAATGAGTCCATCACCGACCTTTGTGACCTTTCAACTTACTCAGATGAATTAGAAGAAAATTTGACGGGAAAACAAAACGAAGTTTGTGCGCTGGTTAGTGCCAATCGACAACGATTGAATGAAGAAGATGTGCTAAAAGGAAACCACACTATACCCTCTACGAAATCTACAAAGATAAATCCAAGGAGAAGCGAAGAAAACAACTTTCCTCCTACTTCAATGTTAAACCCGAAACAAACATCGTTTCAGAAAAAGAATTCCACTCATCATCTTATTCGTGACCACTTGGATTCAAGTGAGCATCATAAACAGTCAGCTTGTAAAATACGACTGCAAAATCTTCACGAAGATGACGAAGAAATAAACCTGAACCGTCATAACGTAATGAAACTTTTCAATTGCATTCCGTCGCTCCGTACTATTGTATCAGATGACATTAAAATCGTCGAGTATCCTACAGAAAAATGTTGTGATCAAGTGCTGCTACATATTGTTTCTTCTTCAGTAAGAAACACCATCATGAAAGCCGCAGACGAACTCCTAGTATTCGGCTTTGATATCTCCCTCGAACCTAATGATGTTAATATAAGCAGAGGACTTCAATCCAAAACTCAAAATTCTTCGTTAAATCAAGATGAAAGACGCGCCATGATACGTACATCTCTGCAAGTGGGTAGAAATACTCGAGACAGAAACAAGAAGTCCTTTTCCCATTTCAAACGTTTGGATAACACTCCAAACTTCGTTGACTCGAGACATTAGCAAATACAGATCTCAAATGAAACTCAGTGCGTCTTCCTTTCTTGGAATACTAGAGGTTTTAATCACCTTTTTAATAACGCTTGGGTAGTTTTCGACTCGCCTTTTGTCATCAGTCTACAGGAGACCTGGTTGCGCGAAGTACCTTCATGTGATGGATATGTAACGCTTTTGAATCCGGCCATAAAGAACCCAACAGGCAGACCATCTTCTGGCCTACTAATGTTGATAAAAATCACTCCATGGTGGTCAATTACTGAGTCTTTCTGCCCAAACCACTTTGTTCAAGGTGTTATCTTACAGACTGCAGATGTCAACATTCAGACGAGGAAACATCTTCTCATTTTAAACGGATATTGGAATCCAACACAAATCAGCAGCAAGAAATTTGTAAATTCTGTCATTACCCAAATTGACAATGCTCAAATAACATATACAAATCTCTCCATCATATTCAGTGGAGACCTGAACTGCTCCTGGTTCAAATTTGAACATTCTTCAAAGACATTTAAATTTATATCCAACGACGATGAACCAGTGAGAAGTCATATGTGGAGAAGTGCTTTGAATATTCGTGGCTGCCAAATGGTAAATGGAAGGGTGAAAGGTGATCAACCGCCCCGTCATACCTGGGCTAACAACAAATCACGATCAATTATCGACTACTTTTGGGTTTCCCAAAACTTGTTCGAAAATGATCCCTCCCTAGAAATATGTGAAATGAAAAACAGTGACCACGATCTTCTTCAATTTTCATGCAGGTGTGAATGGTCTAAACAAACAAATAACCACTCCATTCCCTTGACAGTAAATGCAGGAGGAAACCGAATACGAATCAATGGCTCTCAAGTAAATTTCTTGACCAAACAGTTAGAAAACTCACGTGAGTCTCTGTCAGTCGATTACGTGCCGCTGCTATCAAATTTTCGATCTTCAAAATTTAGTCACAAAGCATCAAATAATTCTTATAAGCACTACACCACTATGCTTATTACAGATGCCAAGAAACAGATGCACAGAGATATTAGAGCCTTAAAAAGGTCACCTTTCCCGATCTGCGGAGGAAAGTCTCTAAAAGTTGCAATAAGGTTGAGGAGGCAAACATATCGCAACTGGCTTCGATCGCAGAAAATAATCATCGATCAGGACAGAGCAGAAACACTTATGAAACATCTAATTACTTTAAACACCTACGAGACTTGGAAAATACTAAATTCAGGAAACCAGCAACGTCATCCTTTAATAACACATGAAATCGATGCTGCAACGTGGGAAGCCCATTTCTCAAACATGTTTTGTAAACCAACAAAGGAACCAATATCAATTTTACAATGTACTGTTCCAAACTGGGACTTACACATCACGTCAATTGACATAGAAGATGCCATACATAGTCTAAAAAATTCTAATGCAATGGGTCCTGATATGATCTCAAACGTGATGTTAAAAAGAAATGCTCCTGAATGGGCAGTCTTCATTGAAACACTCTTCATGCAACTGTCCAATAAAATGGTGATCCCGAAATCTTGGCAAAACGCTATTGTGGTGCCGATACACAAAAAGGGCAGTCGGGCGGATCCAGACAACTATCGCCCAATTGCCCTTTTGGACACGATTGGGAAAATTTTTGCTTCCTTCCTACGCCTAAAACTGTCAAACTGGGCTACGAGAAATCAAATCACTGACATTCGTCAAACAGGATTCACAAAAGGAGTTGGAGTCGAGGTAAACCTCATGATATTAAACATCTTAAAACTCGAAACCTTAAGAGCAAAGAAAAAAATCCACTTTGCCTTCATTGATTTACGCGGAGCGTTCGACAATGTGAATCGTGGTTTGTTATGGAAGAAACTGATTGCCTGGAACTGTCCTCAAGAGCTGACCGCACCAATTATTGCGTTACATTCCGACACCTCAATTAGAGTGCGGCTGAACACCCAGGGCGAATTGTCAAAACCCGTATGCACCAACAAAGGTGTAAAACAGGGGTGCCCTCTAGCAGCTGAACTTTTTAAACTGTTTATCTCCGATCTCCCCAAACACTTATCGTCAGCACGTTCCTTCGCTCCGAAAATAAATGACACACAAATTCAGTGCGTCGTGTATGCAGACGATGTTGTTTTGATTGATTCCACCGAGATCGGGTTGCAAAGACTCTTAAACAAGTTACAAGAGTACTTGGACTTGAATGATTTACATCTGAACTCTGGAAAAACCAAAATAATGACCATCGGAGCGGGTGGCTCTAAGAAGCAAAAGCTATTTAAGTGGTACATAAATGGGACTCCCTTAAACACCACGAATTCCATAAAATACCTAGGAATAATGTTTAATTCTTCGATAAACGAACAGCACTGGAAAGCGGATCTTGTTAACAAGATGACTCAATTGAGTATTCAAGCAAATAAAATCTACAACTCATTTGGTAAATTCAGCCTAAAACCAATTCTAATGTTCTATCGTCAAAAAGTGGTTCCAGTAATCACTTTTGGTTCGGAGGCCGGGTGGAATCTTGACATGAAGATTTGGCAGAAGCTAGAGGGCTTATTTTGGCGTCGTGTGCTGAAACTTCCATCCTACATATCAATGATCCAACTAAATTATGAGCTGTCACTAAACCCCCTGTACACACATGTCATGTGGAAGTCACTAATGATCCTGCGCAAAATGAACTTGACCCCAAGGGCCCCTGCGTATAATCTCTTTGAAGTAAAATCTGATCAAATACAATCTGGACTTTTACAAGAATGGAGACAATTGATGGCCGAACAACTGATTCGAGCAGGCATATTGCAAGAAGATCTGATTTTACGTCCCCAATGGGCTAAAAGGAAATTCGAGCAATGGAGTTGGATTGAGAACTATGATCAACGTGCCTTAATGCCAACCACGCTGAAATCTGATCTAGTAGTTCATAAACTAAATGTCTCTAGTCGATACTTGACAAATTGTCCATCAAGACACCATCGTACTCAGTTCCTGCGACTTCGTTTGAACGCTATTCCGACCAAGGCAATGCAAGTTTCTCGTCATATGAGAGAAACGACCGACAATCTCTGTCGCTTCTGCAAGCTTGAAATTGAAACCACAGAACATCTACTGTCGGGGTGTACGGCGCTGGTTGATCGGAGGATGCAACATCTAAGTGGTTTTGCCCCCGAGACATCAAATAATCATCACTGGTGGCAATATGCAGCATCTGGCCACAACGTCAAACTGACATATGGGGTAGTGAACTTTCTAGACTCTTTGAAATTACACGAAAAACTAAGGGATCACATTAAGTTTAGTCTTAACGACTAGGAAAGTGACTGGTGAAGTGTCTTTCCTACTCATTGGATAATCTTACTTATATAGTGGATTGTTTTTAGATCAAATGTAATAAAAGCACAGAGACCTGTCTGTTTACACACAGGCCTATCGAGCTGAAATTATAAAAAAAAAATAAAAAATAAAGTATGGGACATACAGTTAGGAGTAGATTTTGATTTATCCAGCAATTACGCTGTATCTTTCGCCAAAGGCATAGCAGAGGTTAGAGTGTAGGCAGTGGACATGTAGATTTAGAAGACAAATCAATTGCTTAGTTAGTTAAAAGTACAAAAAGCAAATGCAAGTTAAAACACAGAGTGGAGGCTCACCAGCACACCAGCAAACATTCATACAGCACTTAGCAAAGCACTTTGTAAAGGCACGCATTCAAATGCACACCTGCAAGTGCTGATGAGGGGTTTGTGGGAATTTGGGCAGAGCCAGGTAAGCTTTCCACTCAGGGAAGGGTTTCTCCAGTATTTCAAAGAGCAGGACACAGCCAAACAGCACTTAGCAATGCACTTCATAAATATGCGTGTGCAAATGCGCACATGCCAGTGCTTATGAGGTGTTTGTGGGAAATCGGGCAGAGCCAGGTGAGATTTCCACTCTGATGTGGGATGGGGGTGTTGCAGGATGTTCCAGGAATTGCTTGTGGAGAAGTAGAACGAGTTTTTGCATTCCTGCAATGCCGGAGAGGGGCCAGAAAGATGCCTAGCAAATCCAAAGATATGTACTGAAGTGGTTGGACTGCAACAACACAACTGCATCTCAAACAGCAAAAGCTTGAGTTGCAATAACAGATAAACGCTACACTGCAACAAATAACAAAAGAGAAGCTTCAACTGCAACCATCGACAAAGGCAGGAGTGCCAGAACTCACGGGCTATCCTTAATGGCAGAGGCGCGCGCTCTAATGTGTGTGCAAAACAATATTAAAGAAACAACCAGAATATATAAAAACACACAACAAACTGGTTTATTTCAGGATGTTTATTCATACGCTATTGATAGAATGCTTTACTACTACACAATCTACCCACTAAATTCAAGCAACATCATAGGAAATTGTTCTCTACAAATGTATTCCAGGAGATCTAATATTCCTCAAAACATTGAATACATTTTCCATCTTTTTTTGAAAATAGATTTCTGACCTCAGCAGGTGTCTCCCTCTGGAATGGCCTCTCTACCCCCCTCAGACTTGAGCCAGATTTGCTGAAGATCTGGAACCTTCTCAAGACCTTCCTTTTCTCTTCCTCCTTCCCTCTCCCCTGCTGATTTCCCCTTCTACCTCTTGACTGGCTGCCTGGTTCCTTCAGATTCTTACAGGGCACCATGCCCTGCTCATCTGGTTACTCTGCACTTGGTACCCCCTGATCCTCCCCTCAACCTGCACTTGCCCTTCCAGACCCCCTCCCCTTGTATTAGCCTGGCTGGGCCTGCATCCTTGAGCCCTTCCAACCCTATAACTTACACTTAGCATGTGGACCTTCCTTCCCCTGCACTCTCTGAATTCCCCTGGCTCTGTCCACCAGGCCTCTCATGGCACTTGCATATCCCTCTGGCCTTTCTGGCCTGACCGGCATTTCCCCCTTCCCATCTCCCCTGCACTTCCTATTACTGCACTTGCACGATCCGAATGTCACAGGCCTAGTAAGACCATTTTGTTTTTGTCTTCCCTGTTCTCCCTTCTTGTCTTGTTGCGCCTTGAAAAATGTTGTGTATAGGCGCATTGCAAATAGCCAATAAATAAAAATAAAGTGAACTAGCAACTCTCTGCTACAGAGTTGCTCATTCACAGCAAACTGGAACCCACTGTATAAATATATCAGCTAGGGAACTACTTCAAAAGATCAAATATAATGATGAAATGTTGGAGTCAAGAATTACAATTAGCTTGGAAAATATATGTTGAACAAAAGTATACTGGTTCCCAATCACAGAGATGTTCAGTTTGCTAATTAACCAACGTACCCACACCTGGTTTGTTACACTCAGTTGTACAAAATATACATGGGATCATTAGAGTGACTTCCTGCACACTGCAAAAAAATAAAAGAAGGAATAGATTTGAAAAGCAAAGGAGAACATTGTTCACTAGATCCAGTAAATGTTTCACATTTCTTCCATCAGTGTTGCATTTCAATGTTACACTTAATCTGTCACAAAATCATACTCGACTTGCAGATTTAGTACACTACTTTCAGAGAATGGAATACCAGTCTGTAGGAGCACCACATGGTTACATGCTTTTGTGGAAAAAAAAACACTTCCAAATTTGACATACGATTTATTGAAAAAGAGATTGCATGCAACACCCCTACAGAAGAAATAAATAATGAGCCACAAACTCAAATCTTGAATTTCCATTGATATAAGGGTGGTAAATTAAATATTACCACCACTGCTATAGAAACAAAGGAAACACTAAATGTTGTTTTGGGTTCCCTAGACCTGTTTGCAGCAAAGGTGAGGTAAATAATGTGATGTTTGTTGTTAGACACAGTGTGAAATGCAAGTCTCCTTATAACACATAAAACATTTAAAAATACGAAGCCTCCAAGTACATCACAACAACTACAATTCCAACACTGCATCATTGTAGAATACTAATTTAGCTAGCCAATAATTGCAGACAATTTGACTGTAGTTGCAAGGTGTGTCACAGCCTCACCAAAGCTGTGAAAACCTTTCTGGGATGACATTTCATCTTAAAAAAATGTTTCACAAAAATTGTTCAGCTTCATTATCAAAATTCTCTCACGTACAGAATGTGGATCATATAAATCTTCAGACTGCTTAACAGGCAGAGCATTATACAAAAAATATGAAAATATTCTTTAGCTAAAGTGTGATCCATCTCCATCTTGAATATGAGTACTTAACCCATAACAAGAAATGAAATATGTAGCCTTAGAAAATCCCAACAGCCAGCTATCTCAAAAACAAATTTCATTGAGATGAACTACCCAAAATGATGGCATTGTTTAGAAAAGTATGGGTTCAAACGAAATAGCAAAATACTACTCATACAAAAAATTCAGACTAAATAAAGCACCTGGCAGATATACAAGTCTTAAATTGTAAAGACGTCTAGTAAGACTTTTAAAGCTTAGTGTAGTTAATCATGTAAATATGTCCTTCAAATCTGTGGACCCCAAATAATTTGATAGCATGACATCTCTACAGTTATTCAAACCTTAGAGAAAAGAAAAAGATCAATTAGGTGACCGAGATACATTTCAAGCTGCTTTTAAAGCAGCTGAAAGCAGCCTAACAAATTACAAATTTAAACAATACAAATAAATGTTAGAAAAGGAGCATCATCAAGAAGAGAACACAGATAGAGAAATTAGTACAGAAACTGCCAAAAGGGAGTTGTCTGTCTCTTGCAAGTATACAAGAAATACCTGGAGACCCACATATTCAAAATGATGCAGAGATAGAAATGATATATATATATATATATATATATATATATATATATATATATATATATATATATATATATATATGTTTATATATATATATATATATATATATATATATATATATATATATATATATATATATATATGGAACACACCATGTTACAATCCAAACAATCTGAAAAGATGTATAGGTGCTCATATTGTAGTTAAATGATAAACAACTCAGCATTTACCTGATAGTTACTGAAGAAAAAGATCATAGATTGCACCACGAGAACAAAACACAAAATTGTAAGAATTACAAAACTCTGTTCTTGTGTATTAGTGGTGAAGCTGCTTCAGGAAAACATTTCCAATATAATCAAAATACTTACATGTTTTCAAGAAAAAAAACTGAATACAACTTTTCAGCTGTTGTTACAGCCGCAAAGGTCTAGCTGCCTACAACATAGCAAGTGTAACTTTACACCTACTACTAATCATCCCAGTTTATTATAAGAACAGACCAGATTATCCCATATTGTCTGCAAAGGCTGCATTTGAAGTAGGCAGAATTATGTTTTAAATTAAAGTTCTAATTGATGAGGTAAGCATGGTGTCCAACTTAATGCTAGCCTTAATTCACCTCATAATGTAAGAGGTCCTTAAAACTGGATTTAATTAGCTGTTTTATAGGAAGATGTATCGATGTATTTGGTGGTCTCCTACAACGAACGCCAGTCAAAGGCCAACCTATATTCAAACTCGTCAGCATAGGGAATGCTAATTTATGGTATTGTTTTTCCTGCAGAAAACATGTATAAAATATACAGCAGTCCACGCACCCAACATATTATGAAATACTAAAGATCATAAGAATTATTGTTCTTACTCATCAGCCAAAAACATCCTCAAAAGAGTAGACGTTTACATGAGCTATATGGACAAAATACCTAAGGCCTCAAGTGATGGAGCAATTAACACAACACAATAAACAATGTATGTGTTTGATACTAATCCTTGAAGACTGAGTCTAATTTAATCACACACTGCTTCGAAATGATAGGCAACCTATAGTCCACATCAACTGTATAGACAAACTAGAAGTTTATGGCATGACGCTCTTTATTTGTCAACAAGCCTATTCATGCCTAAAATACCTAGAGGAATCTGTAACTAACACAGTTGGCTTAGAAAAAGTATTGACTCTCTGTATCAACTGCAGAGTAATTCTAAAATGCAACATAGACATAGAAAAGGGAATAGTTAAAGGAGCAATGGGAAAGCTATTGGTTTACAATCATATTCAAATGAAAATAATATCCAATTTGATTTCTTTACATTTGAGAAACTTGAAGAAACTCACAAGGACTAACTCTCAGCTGTGAACTTGTAGACATTTGCAGTAATGTCTCGAAGGAGGTGAACAATTTAAAAGCTGACATCTCTTTCATTCTTGAATAAAACAGAGTTTCTAATGTATACACTCCACCATTTGAGATGTACTCCGTACCTGAAAAATCAATTCTCCAAAAAGAGATCTAGTACAAAATGAAACTCCATCAGATGTCCATATAATCCCCATTAAAAAAAATAATAATAATTCACACAGACGTTATATCAATCATATTCCACATCCTCTGGATATTTAACATTTCACAAAATCACCTGATTCAATTGCTATGTAAATGTAGCAATCAATCTGCTGTTCCAATTGCAACTGCTTGTGAACATTGTTTACTTGAATGCCTCAGAGATATTATGTTTTAAACTTCTTCTCATGCACTGGAATTGCACAAACAACCCTAACACATTCAGATGCATGAAAGCTTGTGGAACATTGTGCAGGAATTGTTAAATTCAACATAAACCCACAAGAGGAACCCCAAGAATGTCTCATGCACTTAATAGAAAAACTGGTGAGACAAAAACTCACTGTAAATGATGTCCTACAGATTACATACACTTATGCATGCAGTCTTTCATATGATCATGTTCCAAATAAATGATGTGTGCATATATGCAAACCAAATTGATAGAGTATACCATTTTAACAACTTCTAAATAATGCAAATCATGGCATGCAGTGCCAATTTGAATATTCTTTGATAAAAATAGACACACATGGCCAGTATGTCATAATAATTATTCTAATATACAGAACAAAACACTACTTTAAACTAACTAACTGCACATATGTTCATTGTCTCTTGGTGGAAAAACATTCACTGCCGTAGGTTTAACATAACATACAGGTGCCACAACAACTTCAGGCCACAATACTGCATATGTAAAACAGATAGGTGGTTGGTTTAAATGTAACAAGTGTTCTATTACTTGTAAACAAAGATTACCTGCAAACCTACAGAATACAGAGTATGTCACGCCTAGAAACACTTGTGTACGGGTGCATAATACATACCATATCATATTGTATCATATCTTATGCGTTTGAGTATCTAACTACTTTAACTATAATATGAAAAACATAGCTGGAAATTGATTATCTCACTGAAAGCTAAAATATGTTTGTTTTTAATCCACCTTGTTTTTTCCCCAAGACCCAATGATTAGAAATATGTTATTGCAACAACCATGTACTTGAAATAAATGTTTTGCAAAACGTGCTGGTTACCGTGAACTATTTATGAGGGTCAAAATAGATCATGTTTGTTCTATTTTCCACTTCATCTTCAACAGCTAATTATCTTTTCTTTTTTTACAGACATACTGCAAAAGTATGTTACCAATCCAACAATTATCAGTGCGTCAACACTTAGACTAACATTTGAAGATTAACTTCACACTTACACTAAACCGAAACCAACAACAGGACCAAGAAAAGGAGGGCCCAGCACCTGCCATACGACTTAACCCTCAGAGCACTATATTTTTGCCCCATCAAACCTAAATCACCACATAAATCAAAGCTCAGAAAATAGGCCCAGTGCCCGACATAGCTGCAAAATGCTCATTTAAACCTTCATCTCCCCTACTGTGTGCTTTCTCAGTCCTAACTCATTCCAAACATGTTACTCTTGATCACACAGGAGAAGGGCTAATAGTATGCACATGTTCCCTACAGAATCACAGCTCTTAAATGAATTTGATATACACATTGCTTTCAAAGTGAAGTATCCGCTGTCCTGCTTAAGCACACAAGCAGATTCACTACACCACACTAACGTGAATGCCCCTGTTGATATATTTGCAATTGCTACTCATTGTACATTTCAAAAACAGATGCAGAATCCCATATCAGGTTCACAGAAATCCTAAAGATCACATATTTTCATTTTAAAATGTTCCTTCAGAGAACATATTACATCAATTATGCCAGCAAAAAGAGCCTGTGCCCTGCCCTCAGATCACTTTTCCCTGGCATTAGTTATATCAAACCCACACCAGAAACAGGAATTAGGAAACATGTGCCCAGGGACAGCCCTGCAGCCATGCACCAAGCCCACTTTTACCGACCTTCATTATAACAAACTTCACAATGTAAACAAAACCACTGAAAATAGGTCCACTGCACTTTATTTACACTTTCAGCACTCCTGCTCTCTGCTTCCCCAATCACAACCTACACTTATGGGCAGGAGATGATAATAGTATACACATGCTAGTTACAACATACCACCCAACCACTTTTCACATATACGAATTTAATTTGTAAGTCAGGCACTGGCTCTCCTGCTTAAGCAGAATTAACATTCACTGTACCTCACTGACATGAACATCACCACTAAGATATTTGCATATGCTACTCATACTGAATTGTGGGCACATCAGCAAAAGTCATTGAGCAGGTGTTCTTTGACCAGATCACTAAGTACCTTGAGGACAATGGCCTTGAAGATTCACTTCAATCTGATTTTGGTAGTAAACACTCAACCAAAACTGCACTCATGCATGTCTCCAACTTTCTCCCTAATGCTCACCACTCCTTTCTATATTTATCCTTTTATAGCTTTCTGCTGATTGTGAGACTGTCAACCACTCCTCTCTCCTCCTCACTCTCCAGGACCTTAGGTTTTGCAAATCCGACCTTGCCTGTCTAGCCTACTACGAATGTTGGTCATTTAAAATTTCTTGGAACTTGAAAAACCTCTGAACCCACCCCTCTCCCTGTCCTCCCAAAGAACAGTCATTGGACATCTGCTCTTGACCCTATCATCCTTTCACTATCACCTGTTTCATGATTACACTCAAATATTTGTCTCCTTTCCCTCTTTCACCCCAGCCATCTCGTAACAGATTATGAACTGTCTCACTGCAATTTGTCACTGGAAAGTTCTCTGTTGCAGCATGCTGAAATCTTCAAAAACGTAAGCCATCTTTAACCCAGCTTCCAGTGCCACGCCTACCCACCAGGCTCATATCTCATTCCTGCTTGACCTACTTGCTAACTCACCCAAGGCCTCCAGTCATTGTGCCCTTGTTAAACCGTAAACATATAGTGCCTCCTTATTATGAATATTGGCCTAAGCTAGAAAACCGCGTTCGCAGAAGTTCGGATTTTGGGTTAACTTCGCCGCCATTTTAAGACACATGCGCCATTTTGATTTCAACTCATGTTCCATGTTCTAAAATGGTGGGCTGCATTTTCAACTTGCAGTCGAGCCGAATGACCTTTGAGTTTCGTTAATGTTTAGGTTGACCGAGAGCCGACTGTTTAACCTATGTAAAGAAACCTTGTGCTTCTTATGAACTGCCATTTAAGTGTTGTCTGCGCTCACAAGCCTCATCCTCGTATAAACACTGAAACAATAAAGAGTAAACTTCAATCGTATGCTTTAGCTGAACTGCATTGTAGCGACTCTTGGAGTAAGGCTTACCATGGATGCGAGAACCTACAGCATCATTGTATTTTCATGGACATGTAAACTTGTTTAATCCTTTGTATAATATTATTTATAACATCTGTCATGTGAACTAGGCATGAACTCTAGCCCGCAAATTATTAACATGGAGAGAGGCTGGACAATATTGTTGAAATGGTATAAATATGTCTGTGTTTAGATGTCCAGGACTCTCACTCCTCGCTGTGTCTGCTGGTACACACTGAGAGGTGTTGGAGCAAGATAGCTATCTGTTTTGCTTTGTAAACAGTACAGTAATAAAAGATATTTGTATCTTTTCAGCCAGTGATTGGTGTATTTCATTTGTGGTAATAAGCCTCGATATTTCTTTGGTCTTTCAGATGGCGCCCGAATAGGGACCCTCAAGATTGATGCCAACACGTTGAAGAGAAGACGTGGCCATCGGACCGGGGTTGGACAGTGAGAAAAAGGGGGCCCCTTTGTATGAGACGCGACACCTCATCAGTACTGCATGATCTGATCCTTGGACAGTGAGCAAGCGGTCCGAGAAGGTATCTTGACGAGGGTCCATATATCGAAGTGGGCAGTTTTGCCGAAATCACCTACCACGAGGGTCCTTTGTCCTTTGTAATCTGATTGGACCTCCTCAGTCTTTATAATCAGGTGAGTCGTGACCTGATTCCTAAGTATCCTGATATTTGGTTGCAGTTTTGTCCTCATGAGCACAGACAACGCCAGGTAACACCAGTGATCTGTCATGCCTGGGAAACTGTCTGCCTGTTTCAGGGTTTATTCTGCAGAGACAGACATTCTTTGGAATTTGGCCGACCGGTGTCACAGGAGAGGTCTCCAGAATGTACTATGTACTATAAGTACGGCATTCGTAGTATAGTATTCACCGATATTTGGCACAGACAAACTAGATATGCTTCCGAATTTCAGTTGCCAGTCAATGGTAGTTTTGAGATTGCCCATATTGAGTATTTATCTTTAAAGAAAAAAGCTAGACCTGTAGCATTTGATGTAATTCAGAATTGGAAAAAAAGAAGCTATGCAGCAACTTACGAGTAAAGAGAAGCATGCACGTTGTCGTATGTCTTATTCAGAAAAGGCATTATTGTATGATCAACAGAATCAGTTAGAGTCTGTTAAAAACATGGATAGGGCTTTCCAAATTGGTGCACAGAAAATATATCTGTCTAAAGATTTTCATGTCTCAGATGATCTAATTGATAAGCTTTTAAATGAACGTAGGCCTGGTGCCACTGCACCACCTCCTTATGTACCTCTTCCTGCTGGTTTACCTCTTCCCACTGTTGCACCCCCTCCCGTAGCTGTCCCTGTTCTTCCCGTTGTTCCTCCACTGCCAGCTGTTGCTCCTCTTTCTATTGATGCTTCTCCTTCTGTATCTCCACCTTTACCGACTATTACTGTTCCTGTGACTCCGTCTTTGTTGCCAGTGGTAGTGTCTCCACTACCTGTTGTAAAGGATTTGTCTGCTCTCTCTTTCCCAAGCAGTTCTGCTCCGCTTGTAGCAAATGAAGAGGCAAGTGCTGAATCAAAAGTAGTGACTCGTAGTACAGTTTCCAAAGATAAGAAGAGAGAATTGTGTACATGGGCTAAGAAATGTATAGAGAAAGGTGAAAAATCAGCTATCTTAGCTACATGTCATGATTTCTGCTTCCAAAAGATCAGGACTTGCCCGACTCCCTTGGAAGCAGACCCATAACCCCGGTTCCGAGTGCCAGCCAGTCCCAATTGGGACCTTTTGGACCATGTCCTGGCGCCAGTGGCACCAGGCTCATAAAGATGCCCAGTCCCAGCGCTGGAAGCGCCGGGCTCATAATGCTTGGGTGGACTTACCTGCAGCAGACCATGCTGCTTACTTACCTGCCAGTTGAACCCCTGATCCTCTTCTGTTTGGGACTACTTTTCCTGTTGGGTGGGGCAGGAGCCACTCCCTAGGTTCAGAACACTGGAACTCTTCTGGAAAGCAGGAACTCTTTTCTTACCTAGGCGTGGCTGTGGAAGGAGACACCTAAGCACTACAGGAGGCTTTTTAAACCACACCCGATGGATGAATCTTGCTTTGCGTTATTCTGCATTCTCTGCAGCAGAACGCTCATCATGTCTTCTGCTTCTGATCCTGGGCCTAAGGGAACAAAGGCTTACCATCTTGGAATCCAGTCTTCAGCAGCACCTGTAAAGACAAAGAAAGAACAGGTTAGCACTACGGTCTTCAGTGGCAGCGCATCTCTTACCTGGTCCATCGGCTGTCACCAACGCCTCGCGCTGCATTCCGGCATCTGAAAGACAAAGGCTTACCTACTCTTCGCATGCTCTGGAGGTCTTCGCACTGCATTCCGGCATCTGAAAGACAAAAGCTTACCAGCTCTTCGGACGCTCCGGAGGCCTTCGGCGCTGCATCCCGCATCTGAAAGACAAAAGAAGGTGCGTTTAAAGACATTGGGCAACTTTATTACTCACGTGCCATTACTCCTTCCCACGCCGAATCCAGTGGGTATTCCAGCACCCTTCAGCTTCTCTAAAGCTCCGAACTTGTACCTGCAAGATAAAAGGGACAGTTAGTGCGCATCGTGAAGCAGGCTACAAGCGCTTACTTACGTGCTTCCAGGCGCTTCTATTCCTCACGCGGGTTCGATCCTCAACTCTCATCAGCCCGCCATCCGCCATCGCCGGAACCCTGCAAAACAAGAGATATCATTACAAAAGACTTTTAAGACATTTGAAGTGCCCAGAACTTACCTTTCGTGCAGTTAACGACGGACAGCAGTCCTCTGAGGTCAAGAGGCCTGCACCCTTATCCAGTGAAGAAACTGGTTACGGCACCCTGCCCCGAGGCAGATGGAGAGCTCGACGTTCACTTACCTAAGGTGAGGGCGTTAACCTTTGGGGTTCTACAGGAGAAGAGAAAGGGAAGAGGAGAGAGGCACCCAATAACCCCAGTTCATTAATCCCATATTTTCTATCTGCAGACTTCTTACTCTTCGAGTCAGACATACAGTGCACAGAGGTCCAGCCCAAAGAGCCAACCGTGTGTTACACATCACCTTTGAAGATACGGCATTCACCCAGTCAAGAACGGCGCCTCTGCGGGAATCAGGTGAGCGCTACAGAACGCAAAGCCTACCGCAAAACTCCCACCCAGGCGCTATGGAAACCTCGGATACCGACCAGCTAGCCCAGTTGCTTGGGGAACTAAGAGCAGAAGTGCATGCAGCCCGTTAGGAAACGAATGCTCTAAGAAGGTAACTGATTATTTCCAAGGAGCGAACAGACGATCTCGCTAGACAATTGCTACAGTCACAAGCCGGACAAACTCCGTTACCCGCATCAGGGGCAAATCTTCCTTCAAAATCCTCTACGAACCCAGTGCAGATCAACCTACCTGGGAATGTACCTCTGGCTCCGCCCGAACGATTTTCTGGTGACCCAAAGAGGTTTGCAGTATTTATTAACCAGTGCCGGTTGCACTTCTTATGCCGGCCAGCAGCCTTTCCAACTGATCAAGCTAAGGTAGCTTTCGTGCTTTCGTACCTTAGTGGCAATGCGGCAGACTGGTCGATCCCTCTAGTTAATCAAGATGATCCGGTTCTCCATGATTTTCAAGCTTTTCAGCTCAGTATGGAAAGACTGTTTGCAAGACATTCACAGGGGCAGGCCTTGGACAATGAGCTCCTTTCATTGCGACAGGGTAATCAAGACCTTTTGGCTTATATTGCGTCTTTCAACAGACTGATAGTGGAAACTCGATGGCCTGAGGACAAAAGGATTACGCTGTTTTATAGAGGTCTACGTGGAGAGCTCAAAGATGTGTTAGCCCAAGTAGTGAATCCCCCGCAAGACTGTTCGGACTATATTGACTTAGTCGTTCAAATTGACCACAGAACGCAGAACAGGAAGGCCGATCGTTCCAAGTTTGATGCTCGAGTATTTTCCAAACCACCAACTCCTACCAAAGGAGTAGACTCCGGGGAACCCATGCAAATAGGGGGCCTGAAAGGACCACTAACACAAAAGGAGTGGGAAAGGAGAAAACAGCTGCAATTATGCCTCTATTGCGGAAACTCGGGGCACTTTCTTCGAGACTGTCCGGTGAAACCAGCCAAGAAGGCAGTAGGAGCTGCAGTTACCAGGGTCACAAACTCTGAGCAGGGAAACGACCTCGCCCGACAAGAATAGAGGTCCTCTTGCCGAGCGTTAAAACCAGTTCCGTGACCTCGCATTTCGTGATACCTATGGTCCTCATTAGCCCTGAACATCCGGATCGATTGCATGCGATTGAAGCTTACGTCGACAGCGGTGCCATCGGCAATTATGTGGATCATGAAATGGTTTTGAGGATGAATCTGACTCTTTGTCCAAAGGCTGTAAAGGACGTCATTACTACGGTGGATGGTACGGAGATAGCCTCCGGACCAGTAACGCATACCACCCAAGAAGTGACGCTAGTAAGTCAAGATGGACACCATGAGAAGATCGTGTTCGATGTGATCAAGGCCCCTCAGTTCCAGATTATTCTAGGAATTCCTTGGTTAGAGAAGCACAATCCTCAGATCGATTGACGAGCAAGAACGGTTCAGTTTCCAGAATGTGTCTCTACTTGTCACCCTCGACCTGGTGTTGCACTGGCAGCAATTTCCTCGGAGGCTCCCCAGTTACCTCCTGAATACCTAGAATTCCAAGATGTTTTCCGGAAGGATCAGGCTAACTCTCTACCTCCTCATAGGTTTTATGACTGCCAGATAGACCTGATACCTGGATCTACTCCTCCTTGTAGTAGAATTTATGCCCTCACCGAGCCTGAGAATCTTCACCTCCAACAATACCTGGATCAATACCTAGCGAATGGGTTTATTCGTCCTTCCAAGTCCCCTGCTTCCTCAGCTTTGTTCTTCGTTCCAAAAAAAGAAGGGGACCTTAGAACTTGTATAGATTATCGCGCCCTGAACCAGATCACCATTAAGAATAGATATCCGTTACCTTTGATCCCTGAACTCCTGGACCAAGTCAGAAAAGCATGCATATATACAAAGCTGGATCTTAGAGGAGCCTACCACTTGGGACGAGTAAAAGAGGGCGATGAATGGAAGACGGCCTTCCGCACCAAGTATGGGCTATTTGAATATCAGGTCATGCCCTTCGGACTTTGCAATGCCCCGGCCGCCTTTCAATATTTTATGAACGATGTCCTCAGAGAGCTCATAGATGTGTGTGTTGTTGTTTACATTGACGACATCCTCGTTTATTCTTCATCGGAAACTGAACATCGGAAACACGTGAAAATGGTCCTCGAGAGATTGCGTCAACACAAACTTTTCGCTAAGTTGGAAAAATGTGTTTTCAACGTGACTGAATTTGAATTCTTGGGATTCATATTATCACCTAGCGGAGTGCGTATGGATTCAAAGAAGGTCGATGCAATTCTCAAATGGCCATCGCCATCCTCCGTAAAAGGTGTTCAAAGCATGTTAGGCTTCGTTAACTTTTACTGCAGGTTTATCCTCGAATTCTTCTCGAATAGTCCAGCCCATCACCGCCTTGTTAAAGAAAAACAAACGTTTTGAATGGTCTACCGAGGCGGAACAAGCTTTCCAGAATTCGAAGACTAGATTTATCTCTGCACCGATCTTAAAACATCCTCGCCCAGAACTCCCCTACATCGTTGAAACTGATGCTTCGAGCCTTGCCATGGGGGCAGTTCTATCACAAAAGGACCCAGTAACCAATCAGTTGGTTCCCGTGGCATTTTGGTCCCGCAAATTCTCGCCTCCTGAAATCAATTACACTATTACTGATAAGGAACTTCTAGCTATCAAGTCCGCCTTTAAGGCTTGGCGGCATTATCTGCTGGGGGCCCGACACACCGTTACTGTGATTACAGATCACCGAAACCTGCAATATTTGAAAACCGCAAAAGCTCAATCCTCTAGGCAACTCCGTTGGGCACTATTCTTTGCCGAGTTTGACTTCATAATTACCTTTCGACCTGGTACAAAAAACGGTAAAGCTGATGCCCTTTCTCGGATGGGAGTGCAAGAACATTTGATCAATCCTAAACCTGTACCTATCATTCCCGAACAAAGAATTCTAGGTGTAATCGCCACACAATCCATAGAGGAAGTTAAGGATAAAGCCAGGCTACTGGTAACTCCAGCAGACATACAGAATTGGCATCTGCAGGGAAAGGACTTTACGGTGAAGGACAACCTATTATATTTCCAAGAACGGTTATACCTGCCCAGCACAGATTTACAGAAAAAGGTAATCTCTTGTTATCACGATTCTTTAATGGAAGGACATCCCGGTATGACCAAGACCTCGGAAAAGATCAAGCGCTACTTCTGGTGGCCGTCTTGGAAAAAAGATATCAGAGACTTTATAATGTCCTGTGGAGTATGCGCCCAAAACAAGAGTCAAAAGGAAAAACCAGCCGGCCTCTTACGCCCTATTGACATCCCGCCTCGCCCTTGGCATACGCTTTCTATGGACTTCATCACCGATCTACCTCCATGCTCCGGATACAATACGATCCTAGTAATCGTGGACCTATTCTCAAAGATGGCGCATTTCATTCCACTCAAAGGCTTACCAACAGCAGCAAATCTGGCCCGAGAATTTCTCGAAAACATCGTCCGACTGCACGGTTTTCCTTCAGTTCTAATTTCGGATCGAGGTAGTCAATTTATTTCTAATTTTTGGCGAAGTTGCTGTCGGTTGGCTCAAATTGATGTGAGACTTTCGACCAGCCACCACCCTCAAACCGATGGACAAACCGAGAGGACCAATCAAACTCTGGAACAGTATTTGCGCTGCATGCTACAACAAACTGAAAAAACTTGGAAAGATATCCTTTGGATAGCCGAATATGCCTACAATAACTCTGTCCACTCAGGAACTGGGAAGACCCCGTTTTTTCTTTTATACGGTAGTCACCCTCGAACCTCGGAGTTGGATCCACTCCAAGATCTTGGAACACCAGCAGTAGACCACCTGCATTCTACAATCACCCAAGCCTTTAAGGAAGCCGTTTCTCACCTTCAAAGGGCTAAAGAACAATACAAGAAAGGAGCAGACCAACATCGGAAGGAAGCCCCCCAATATCAAGTAGGAGATCAAGTCTGGTTATCCACCAAATATCTACCTCTAATAGGACCACGAACATTCAACCCAAGATACCTTGGTCCCTATTCCATCACTACCATAGTAAATCCAGTAGCGGTCAAGTTGGACTTGCCCCCTCACATGAAGATACATCCGGTCTTCCACGTCTCTCTATTAAAACCCGTGCAACCTCAAACCCGACTAACTACATCTCCAAAACCTATTCTAGTTGATGGAGAACTCGAGTTTGAAGTCAAAAGCATCCTGGATTCCAAGATCTCCAAATCTAAACTATTTTACCTGATTGACTGGAAAGGCTATGGTCCCCAAGAAAGATCCTGGGAACTTGCAGAATATGTCCACGCGCCTCGTCTAATCAAAAGATTTCATCGAACATTTCCTAACAAGCCCAAACCCCCGGAGAAGCCCGGTTTGGGAGGGGCCTTGAGGGGGGGTGCTGTCATGATCTCTGCTTCCAAAAGATCAGGACTTGCCCGACTCCCTTGGAAGCAGACCCATAACCCCGGTTCCGAGTGCCAGCCAGTCCGAATTAGGACCTTTTGGACCATGTCCTGGCGCCAGTGGCACCAGGCTCAAAAAGATGCCCAGTCCCAGCGCTGGAAGCGCCGGGCTCATAATGCTTGGGTGGACTTACCTGCAGCAGACCATGCTGCTTACTTACCTGCCAGTTGAACCCCTGATCCTCTTCTGTTTGGGACTACTTTTCCTGTTGGGTGGGGCAGGAGCCACTCCCTAGGTTCAGAACACTGGAACTCTTCTGGAAAGCAGGAACTCTTTTCTTACCTAGGTGTGGCTGTGGAAGGAGACACCTAAGCACTACAGGAGGATATTTAAACCACACCCGATGGATGAATCTTGCTTTGCGTTATTCTGCATTCTCTGCAGCAGAACGCTCATCGTGTCTTCTGCTTCTGATCCTGGGCCTAAGGGAACAAAGGCTTACCATCCTGGAATCCAGTCTTCAGCAGCACCTGTAAAGACAAAGAAAGAACAGGTTAGCACTACGGTCTTCAGTGGCAGCGCATCTCTTACCTGGTCCATCGGCTGTCACCACCGCCTCGCGCTGCATTCCGGCATCTGAAAGACAAAGGCTTACCTACTCTTCGCATGCTCCGGAGGTCTTTGCACTGCATTCCGGCATCTGAAAGACAAAAGCTTACCAGCTCTTCGCACACTCCGGAGGCCTTCGGCGCTGCATCCCGCATCTGAAAGACAAAAGAAGGTGCGTTTAAAGACATTGGGCAACTTTATTACTCACGTGCCATTACTCCTTCCCACGCCGAATCCAGTGGGTATTCCAGCACCCTTCAGCTTCTCTAAAGCTCCGAACTTGTACCTGCAAGATAAAAGGGACAGTTAGTGCGCATCGTGAAGCAGGCTACAAGCGCTTACTTACGTGCTTCCAGGCGCTTCTATTCCTCACGCGGGTTCGATCCTCAACTCTCATCAGCCCGCCATCCGCCATCGCCGGAACCCTGCAAAACAAGAGATATCATTACAAAAGACTTTTAAGACATTTGAAGTGCCCAGAACTTACCTTTCGTGCAGTTAACGACGGACAGCAGTCCTCTGAGGTCAAGAGGCCTGCACCCTTATCCAGTGAAGAAACTGGTTACGGCACCCTGCCCCGAGGCAGATGGAGAGCTCGGCGTTCACTTACCTAAGGTGAGGGCGTTAACCTTTGGGGTTCTACAGGAGAAGAGAAAGGGAAGAGGAGAGAGGCACCCAATAACCCCAGTTCATTAATCCCATATTTTCTATCTGCAGACATCTTACTCTTCGAGTCAGACATACAGTGCACAGAGGTCCAGCCCAAAGAGCCAACCGTGTGTTACACATCACCTTTGAAGATACGGCATTCACCCAGTCAAGACCGGCGCCTCTGCGGGAATCAGGTGAGCGCTACACTACACTTCTTGATCTAGAAAGTATTCCCGAACAGAATGTTTTTATTTAGGGGATGGGAATACACTTGGCTGTAATGTGGAATAATTTGACGGACATGGATGTTCCACAAGGGTTAAGGGATTTGAATGCATTGGCTTATTCAAGGGACACTGCAGAGATAGTAAATGAGCATGTCGAGGGGGGTTTTGAGTTAAGAAGGGAGTTAAAACGGTTTCAGAATGAGAAGTAGATGGTGATAGATTGGGTGCACTGTATGTGCAGAAACGATTCCTTCCTCCTTGTAAATCAACGAGTGAAGAGACGCGAATTTGCACAAGGGATGTTCTTAGATGGATTTCGGATGTGTCGATATCTCCCATAGAAGTATATGATACGTTTAGTCAGTATACTTCAGAAATGCAGAAGAAAGTGTTACAGGCAATGGTAGAATACCTGCATGATGAGTGTATGAAGAAAAAGATTTGTTGTCCCAGAGCATTAATGATTATTCACAAGAGAGCATTTGCGACCGATACTGCTCGATCACTTTAGTGCTCAATCTGCCTTTATTGATTAACAAACATTCAGAGTTGCCTACTACTCAGTTGCCTATGAGAGAGAGGTTCCTCCGACATTTGTTCCTAAAGTTCAGATTCCATGAATGCTGCAACAAGCGCAGCAGCCACTACTATAGAAGCTCACTATGTATCACAATTTTTTCATGTCCCGTTCTCCAGACAGGAAGTGAACACTATTAGGCAGTCGATTCCAGACATTAGGAAAAATCCAACAGGATTTTATAAATAAATAGAATCTGTCTTGCATTCATTGGTTTTCACTTTAGGTGATATAGACTTGTTGTTCCCTGTGATCCTACCTGCTGACTTATGGAAACCGATCAGGACTATAGACGATCAAGCAGGACTGGGTGACACATAGGTTAACTTGGTGCGGTTAGACTGAGTACGGAAAGCTGGTGAGAAACCACCGCAGGTGATACTGACATTGCCAGACAGAATAGTAACGGAATTAAAGACTCTGGTTCCCGAGAGAAGAATAGTTTGAGACAAACTCACTTCTTGTACCCAAGGGAAATCTGAAGGTGCTACTGAATTCTTTAATCGGTTTGAACAAATATATTCAGATTTTAGTGGACAGGATTTAAAAACAGAGTCAGGGAAAAGGTTGTTTGTGGATACATTTGCGCGTGGATTGTTGCCTGATATCCAATCACAAATTATGACTTCCGAAAGTGCTTGGCAAGCTAAATCACAGTCTGAAGTATTGCATATGGCTCAGTATTATGAAAATAGAGTCAATAATGAAAAAGAGAGGATTGAAAAGAAAAAGGGAGACCTGAAAATTAAAGTATTATTGCAACAGATAGTTAGAGGAATCAGAGGTGGGAGTACACAATTTAGAGGCCAGTTTGCTCCACAAAGTAATACGCAGTTGGGTCCTGTACACATGAAGCAATGTGGTTATTGCAGACAAGAGGGTAATTAGCGAGCCCAATACCCGATCCATCAGCAGAGATTGAATAATACATATGGGAGCCTGGGTAGATGATCCAGAGGCCGCCCTGGGGTAGGGGGTCCTGGTAGAAGCCAGTTCGCTCAAAATCCACATTCTCGCAAGATAGTCAGCAACCTAGTATAGATAGTAGAAATATTTTTGATAATCCTTCAACTGCCTATCTTTCTGAGGATCTTGTCTTTGATGATATATTGTTTCGTTAGGACAGCCTGAAGCAGGGTCTGGAACCGGTGCCTATTCCCGTCGATCAGAAAGGGCCCTGCGTTGAGGTGAAAGTGGGAAATAGGAAGCATCTATTATTGATAGATACAGGAGCACAGAAGTGTTCCATTGATCACTCACGGGTTCCAGATATTTCACTGTCAGGGCAGAATAACATTTATGTAGGGTTTTCTGGTACGCCAGTGGTAAGTCTGTTTTCTCAGCCGGTACCGATTTTACTGGGGCTGTTAATGGATCACTGTCCATTTCTCCTAACAACGAATTGTGGTGAGAATTTGTTGGGGTTTAATCTGTTGAAGGAATTAAATGCGGTAATTCATTGTTCTTCGGATGGAGTACGTTTGACCCCAGCAATCTTCTGCCTCACAGTTTTTGACTAGACCTTTACCGCCTGAATTTAGTAAAGTTCCGGCATGTTTATGGGTAGTTGACGACAATGATGTCAGCATTTTGCAAATTGAACCTGTTAAAATTGTTTTGAAGCCAGGAGCTAATTTGCCACGTATTCCACAATATGATATTTCAGTTGATGGTGAGCTATCTATGAAGAGCATAGTTTCTGATTTTGTCCATCGTAGAGTAATCGAGGAAATTGCAGGAAGTTGGTGCAATAGCCCAACTTTACTGGTGTATAAGAAAGGGGTAATGTGATTCCTTTCCGTTTTATTATTGATTTGGGTGCTATCAATAAGATTGTTGCTCCACAATTTCCAATTTTGCCTGACGTAACCACGATATGAACAATGATCCCAGCTTCTGCTTCTCATTTCAGTGTGGTGGATCTTAAGAATGCCTTCTTTAGTATTTCCGTACACATGGATAGTTGATATTTGTTCGCGTTCACCCTAGGAGGATGCTTGTTTACATTTACTCGTGTGCCACAAGGGGGTTCTAGGTCAAAGTTTCGAATGGAAAGGATTGAATGACCAAAGGGTCGAATCAAAAGGACCGAAAACCAAAGGGTCACATTTTTTATTTTTTTATTTTTTTGGGGGGTCCCCCCAAACGCCCTTTTTGTGGTAATAAGCACTTTTTTTCTCCAAAACGGAAACCCAAAAAAAGAATTTTTTTTTTTAAAAAAAGACCCCTTTTTTTAGGTCAAATTGACTCTCACCTTTGACATTCGATCCTTTTGAATTTGGTACTTTAACTGGACACCCCACAAGAGTACACGGAGAGTCCGAGCATTGACAGTAGAGCTCGATACACTTGAGTTGCCTCCTACTTTTACATTGTTGCAGCACGTTGACAATCTTATTTTAGCTGCAGACTCAGAAGTTGCTTGCAAGGAGGGTACCGTGTTGTTGCTTATTCATCTAGCAGAGCATGGGCATAAGGCTTCATTAAAAAAGTTTCAGTATTGTCGACAGGAGGTCGCCTATCTAGGCTATCTCCTGTCAAAGGAGGGAAGAAGATTGACACCTGAACGGATAAAAAGCATCTCTAGCATGCGTGTCCCAAATACACAGAAAGAGATCAGAGCCTTGATAGGAATGGCTTCTTACTGTAGACAGTGGATCACTAATATTTCACTAGTGATAAAACCAATGTTGGCATTGACAAAGAAGGGCATTTCTTTGCCATTACCATGGAACTTGGAACACCAGAAAGCTTTTGATCTGCCCAAGGCTGCACTGTGTTTAGCACCAGTTTTGGCCACACCAAATTATGAGAAGGCCTTTGTGTTATATGTGCATGAATGTGATGGATTTACTTTGGTGGTGTTAACACAGGAACATGGGAGGATGACTAGACTGTGCAGTTATTTTTCCTCCACACTTGAGCCTGTTGCATGCACTTTGCTGAGATGTTTGAGAGCTGTCACTGCTGCATCCGTAAAACAATGTGATGGTATGGTTTTAGGTCACTCTTTAACCGTGTTGGTACCCCACTCTGTAGACGTTCTATTAAACAGAACGCAAACACAACACCTTACTTCCGCCTGATCAACAACATACAAACTGATCCTATTTGCACCGCATATTCAAATTAAGAGGTGAAGCGTATTGAATTCGGCTGAATTATTGCCTCTTGCGCAAGACATTGCTTGCAGTGACAACATGTCACATGACTGCCTCTATACTACAAAGCAAGACACCAAAGGCAGAATTGACTTAAATGATACACCATTGAAAGAACCACAAAAGGAGCTGTTTTGTGATGGCTCCTGCTTCAAACTTCCAGATGGTACATCCATTGCTGCTTATGCCATCACTAGATTAAGCACGATTGCGGAAAGCTAGAGAATCTCGCATATCTCTGCGCAGGCCGCAGAGATTATCACATTGACTCGAGCTTGTGAACTTTCTGAAGGGCTTAGAGCAAATATATTTACAGATAGCCAGTATGCCTTTGGGGTGGTTCACAACTTCGGTAGACTATGGAGTGAACATGGTTTCTTGACCTCACACGGAACTAAAATCCAACATGGTACCTTGATAGTTCAGCTACTCTCAGCACTTGCGCTTCTTACTCAACTAGCAATCATGAAGTGCGCCTCAAACCAGAAAGTAACAGACGATGTAGGGTGAAGAAACACTTTTGCTGACAGGATAGCTAAACAGACTGCCACTGATTTATGTTCAGAAATGTATATAATGAAAGAAGTTACGAATACCTGTACAATAGATGAAGGAATCGATTCAATAAAAAATATCCAAGCTGATGCCACTCCAGAAGAACTTAGACACTGGGCTGAGGGTTTAGCAAGTTTGGATGAGGAAGGTTGTTGGGTGGACAAAAAAAAGAAAAAGATGGATGCTTATGTCAGCGCTATGGTTACAATGGCTCAAGGTCCTACTCATATATGTGCTAAGAAAATCTGCAAATTGCTAGAACCTGTTTGGGTAAATGTAAATATTTCAGAAACTGCTGAGCGTTTGGTCCAAAACTGTATGGTATGCTTACAGCATAATGTGGGGAAGGGTACAGCGACACCGAGAGGTAGTTTTGGTCCCCGCTCTGTGCCTTTTCAAAGTAATACATTTCAACTTCATCGAAATGGAGCGCTGCTTCAACTATAAGTACGTTCTGGTAGTCATTTGTGCCTTTAGCAAGTGGGTTGAAGCCTTCCCTGTGAAAGATGTCACAGCAATGACAACACAATGACAACAGTGAAAACCATGCTTAAGGAATATTTCCTAGGTTTGGTTTGCCAAGGGTCATCTGGTCAAACAATGGTCCACATTTTATCGCTGCTGTTATCCTGCAAGTATGTGTGGGATTGCAGATCGATAAATGGTAACATTCGGCTGGACACACTTAGAGTTCCGGACTTGTAGAATGCCATAATGGTATCCTAAAGAACAGGGTAGCAAAAGTTTGTGCTAGCAGTAACTTGAAATGACCAGATGCCTTACCGGTAGTTTTATTGTCAATGCGGATGACACCTCTCTCCCTAGAACTGGACTCTCTCCCTACAAGATTGTGATGGGGAGGCAAGCTAATATTTGGAACCTACCTAAACCCAAAATATTGAAAGACGTGGAGCGTTTGCTTCTTGCTGAATACTGTGACCAGTTAACTCAAAACCTGTATTTGATTTATCAACCTGTGCGAGAAGCCCTCCCAGTTAAATACGAGGGGCAAAGGTCATCGACTTCGACCGGGGGACTGGGTGCTAACAGAAGCTTTCAAAAGAGCATCCTGTCTCGCACCGCATTGGAGAGGACCATTCCAGGTCCTGTTGGCCACACAGACCGCTGTACGAGTAGCAGGAAAGCGACACTGGATACACGCGACTCACGTCAAAAAAAAAATACCTTTTTCTCTGCCACTCGACAAAGAAGAAAAGAAGCAAACTGTTTGTTCTGCTTCGTATGAAAATCCTGTCTTGAACAACATCAAGGGTGTCTCTGAGATTCTTCCAGAGCCTGTGGGGCCTGGGGAAACTGCTGCTTTGTCTTTGAATTCTTCCTCGGATCTTTCTGCACCCTTGAATAATCTTGCTTCTATTTCACCACTTCCATCAGGAAGCAACGACAATCTGTCTGCAGATCATGCCATATCTGAAGTCTTGAGGTACGGTCTGTGTCCACGGCACTATACGTACAGCACTGGAACCACTGTTGAGCTAGTCTCTTGTCACTCAATGGGTACGTTTGAGGGTTGTACCAATATTGCGAATCTGACTAGTGAGGACAGATCTTTGTATGTTGGTGATCCCATTTATTTTGTCTGTGGTGATGAAGCTTATCCTTGGTTACCAAGAGATTGGCAGTGTACTTGTTATTTGGGTATCTTGCTACCAGGGCTATTTGTAGCCAGGACCTCTGAGGTCTCTGGAGCTCATCCAAGGAGGGACGATTATGGTGATACTCCTTCGCAGGCCATGGGTGAAGTAGCAAAATCCTTTGTGCCATTTTGGGGACAGATCATGAACTCCGAGGATATTAGCAGACTGGCAAGAGTATTGGAGAGAACCATCAACAGAACCACTGATATACTATGCAGTACGATGTTGGAACAAAAAGCAATTAGATTAGTGGCTCTACAGAACAGGATGGTATTAGACATCATGCTAGCTGAGCGTGGTGGAGTATGTAAATTTGTGGGATCTGCTTGTTGTATTTTTGTCCCTATTCAAGGCAATACAAAATCTGCACATTCTTAGTACAGAAATACATGTTCCCGAGGGAAATTGGGATCTTAGTGCTTGGTTCTGGGACTTTTTAGGGTCTTGCGGATGGAAGCTCTTTTCAGTCTTAGTGGTAATCCTTGGTATTCTATTGTTCTGTTGTTGTTGCATACAATGTCTCCCTGCCATATGTTCGATGTTAGGTGGATGTTGTGCGCAAACTGTAGGTAGATTAGGGCCAAAAATACATCCACCTGAGAAAATGGCTAATGTTTTTGTAATGAAGGATATCACTATCAAGGATCTAATGGTGACTGATATTTCTGAAGAAAGTGATTCAGGATGTTCGGACATGTAGTTTTGAGTAAAGCGAATGGTTGACTAAAGCTCTTGGCTTAGGCCAAAAGGAGGGTTTGTTAAACTGTAAACATATAGTGCCTCCTTATAATGAATATTGGCCTAAGCCCATCCGCGTTACACAGAAAACCGAGTTTGTAAAAGTTCAAATTTTGGGTTAACTTCACCACCATTTTAAGACTCATCCGCCATTTTGATTTCAACTCATGTTCCATGTTCTAAAATGGTGGACTGTGTTTTCGACTTGCAGTCGAGCCGAACGACCTTTGAGTTTCGTTAATGTTTAGGTTGATCGAGAGCTGACTGTTTAACCTATGTAAAGAAACCTTGTGATTCATACAAACTGCCTTTTAAGTGTTGTCTGCGTGCACAAGCCTCATCCTCGTATAAACACCAAAACAATATAGAGTAAACTTTGATCGTATGCTTTAGCTGAACTGCATTGTAATGACTCTTGGAATAAGGCTTGACATGGATCCGAGAACCTACAGCATAATTGTATTTTCATGGACATGTAAACTTGTTTAATCCTTTGTATAATATTGTAACATCTGTCATGTGAACTAGGCACAAACTCTAGCCCACAAATTATTAACATGGGGAGAGGCTGGCTAATATTGCTGAAATGGTATAAATATGTCTGTGTTTAGATGTCCAGCACTCGCACTCCTCGCTGTGTCTGCTGGTACACACTGCAAGGTGTTGGGAGCCAGATAGCTATCTGTTTTGCTTTGTAAACTGTACAGTAATAAAAGATATTTGTATCTTTTCAGCCCGTGATCAGTGTATTTCATTTTTGGTACTAAGCCTCGATATTTCTTTGGTCTTTCACCCTATTTGATAGAGAGCTACAACTGAAAGAATTCATCACCACCACTGGCTTTGTTGCTCGCATTAACTTCCTCAACATTCGGAAAAGGCATCTTGTTCTTACTAAACTCTCTAGAAAAGACTATAATCTCCATTCTTGTGCTCATCAGACTGGACTGCTGTTCAAGTGTATTCCTTCGTCTTTCTCTCTATTCCTTCCTCCATCTAGACAAAGTCCTCAACTTTGCCACATGCATTCTCTAAAACCTACTTGGATCCTCCCGCACTTTTCCCTACTGACAACATGCTGGTTGGCTTTCCATGCACAACCACTCTCTTTTCAATTTCCTTATCCTAGTCACCAGAGCTATGAATGGTCTTACTCCTCAGTACCTGTGTGATTGTATCTCGGTTTACTCACCATCTCATTCCATTCGATCCTCCACTGCACTCAACCTCACCATCCCATAGCCTCCTTGTGCTTCTTTATTCTGCTCGTTCTTCCTACTCGCCCCATTTCACTGGAACCCGTTGTCCATAACTATCAAAGGCAGCCCAAATTTGGCTCACTTCAAAGCTCAACTTACACTAGAGTTACTGGCAACAGATGGAGCTCCTTCTGCCCTCTCCTCAATCCTCCATTCCTGTCCCCAGAACAGCCTCCAGTGACTCTTACTAGTGTCATTTTGTAATTTTCATTAATACTTCTCTTTATTTTGAAGCACTTGACACCTTAGGTTATTATCTCATTGTAATTCACCCCTTTTTTATACACATGTTGTCTATGTTTTATTTTGTCCCTGGTATGTGTCCTATTTTTTTTACACCATCATAAACTGGTTCACTACATGTTCTCAACTACAACGCCCCCACGTGACATCACATTAAGTGATGTCATTTGTCCACACCCCCATACGACATCACAGGAAGATGACCTCCTAAAGCATTATCCTTCAGTACACTATGAAAAATATGGTTACTATATCACTGTATTGTGACATTTCATCCAAGAATGGATCATCATATGTAGCATTGTCAAGGTCTATGTTGCTTATGGTGACGAGGATGTGGAGCCATGATGAAATGCTGAGATGAGGAGCCAGGATGAAATGCTGAGAGGGTGTTAATGGCAGGTGATGAAGATGAAAAATAAAGCTGCGGGTGAAGGTGGCCCGAGTACAAAGTAGAGTGTGTGCTGTCAAGCGACAGCATGGTGTGAAGGCAATGCTGCACTGTAGATACACCATGGAGTCGGCGAGGGAATGGCACAGGAAAGATGCAGGGCTGTAAGCCCCAGGAGCGTATGGCCTCAGTGTAACGATTGTTGCATGGCCGAAATTGCCAGGTGCCTGCACAACCAGAGCACTCTGGGACATGTAGTCCCTTTTCTCTGGGCCATGCCGAAGCCTGGATACTGCACGTCCCCCTAGCTGTTTCCCTTCTGCAGGAGGGAACAGCTTGTCATTGGGCATGAGGTATAGAAAATAAATAGCGTTATGCGCTTCCTCGTGCATTCCACCATGGCCGTTGGTGAAACACATTGTGCCGGTGTCATCTTTGATGGAGGGGGGTTTTTGTAAGAAAGTCCGTTGTGGGCAAGTGTGTTGACTGGTTTAGCGTTAGGCTCGATGACGCACTTATTAATATCCAGTCAGGTTTTCAAAACTGCCGTAAAATAGAAATACATTACATACATAAATCAATAAATTGCACTTGAATGTAAAATGTGTAATCCTTTCCTTTCTTATACAAATTTGTTGTTAGTACTTCTCCTAAGAACTGAAAAGGGCCATTTATTGGTGGTTGAACGGCATAGTATATGCCCTTAGCAGAGCTGGTGTTGCGGGGTGCTGAAACATATTTTAGAAAAACATTGATGTCCCTCACACGCCATCTACACACACACACACGACTCCTTGAGGTTTTCATGATAAGTGTGGACCGCCAATATCAACCTTGCTGCAAAAAGTGTGCCTTACTTAGCGACATCCCCCGGTTTCTTTTCGGATTTGTGAAATCTTATACGAATTGATTTCTGCATTTATCATCAGACATTGTACATTAATGACTATGAATGTATGAGAAACATCCTTAGCAGAACATTTTATATTTATGTCTCTCTCAGAGTCGGTGCTGTCTGCCTGTGGGCCAGCGCCTGCGGCAGCACCGCGGCCGCCACAAGCGAATTCCGGACCATTGGTGGTGTCATGGCACCCGACCTGGCACACACCCAACCTCAGCCTGGGTTTGCGGTGGTGGCGGTGGCGGTGCCGCGGCCACAGGCGAGGGCTGGGCATCAGTAGCACCAACCACACACATGCCACAGCAAGCCCCACGCAAACACCCGCCCTCCACCCTCCTCTCAGTCTCAAACACAGTCACTGTCTGCCACCCCTACCTGAGTCTGTGTACTCACCGGGCCTTGTTGATGGAAGAGCTGGAGCTCAGGAGCGCCACGCACATCTTGCAAGTGGAAGACCACGCAGTACGGCAAGAAAGCTGTGGCCACGCCCCCTCCTCTGATTGGATGGTCGCCAGAGGTCGCAAGAGATTGACAAAGGTCACTGGCCAATTGGCAGTAGTTGCTCTTGCGACCTCTGGCGACCCCCAAATGACGTCCCTGTCACTACCCTTGCCTCACTCTTTCTAATCCCACCTCGCCCTTTACATCAATCTCACTCTTTCTCATCCCATTCCCCATCACTCAAACTTACTTGTTCTCATCACAGTCCCCCATTTCCCATGCCACACTCTTCCTTCTCCCTGTCCCCAACCTTCTTCCTCATCTTCCTATCCCTCCAATACCCCTGCCTCATTTTCCCTCATCCCTGTCATGACCGCATAATAGAGATTTACTTAATGTATATTCACATGTGTCCCTCTCAAAAATCTGTTATGCTCGGTCCATTTCTAAATGGACTTGGAACGCGTCTCTTTTTCTACCTTGAAGTACTCAAACATTCCATCCTCTCAACTTTAAATGTTCTAGTGTGGATTTGTTCCCTGTTCAGAGCTTCAGCTTTCTTGTTTCCTGACACTCCCTAGTCTCAGGAAGGTTTGTCAGGGGCTGAAGACTCATAAATCAAAATTATAATAGTTATCTTAAAATGCTTAAGCGAGACAGGGTTTCGAACCTGTGTTGCTATGCATTGTCTTGCTTCCTGGACAAACAGGTTGCCACTGAGCTATCCCCCCTCCTGGCCTGCATGTATGCGTGTTTCTGATAGAAAGTTAAGTAATAGTGGTACTGAAAAAGGTCATCAGGAAGATGTCTCTCAAACTGTCCGTGCCTCTAATATATAATGTTTTCACAGACTCACACATCAATTGTATTTGACATTTGGTGCCCAAATTGAAATCATATTCACCCCTTTAACAAGCCAAATATCTAGAAACTTCAACGGGAACCCCTTCTCAGCAACCATGTCTCCCCCGTCTAAAAGAATATGCACCCTCATTGATTTTGTTTATATTTACTGTTTTTTATTTGAATGAAGGGGCCAGAAAAGGTTTGGATAGCCCATGGGCATAGGACATGGGGTGTAAAGGGGGACAAATCCCCCCCACAATTTTAAGTGGACGGATATAATGGCATTTATCCCCCCAGAATATGTCTGTGATTCTTTAAATGTAATTAATTAATTTAATGTATGTATAAAGCGCTGGAGGGCCCTAAGGTGTAAGGGCGTTAATCTGCAAACATGCGCCACTGGCACCATCCGAGGAGCACAGTGGCAGAAGTAAATGTCTCTTCTGCTACACAACAGTAATCCTAAAGCAACAAACTGGTTAATAGGAAAACTCTTCCAACCAATAAAGCTACTAATAAGGAACAGCTCTCAGATCATGTTTTGCGGGCTCTGGCATGTTTAACAAATGTCATTCAGCATCTCTGCACTATACATGGAAGACTTCAGGTACCACAAAGCAATACAATGTTAACTTAAAAGCAGTGACATATTTATGATTCACATCGGGCAACTTGGGATGTGTGCAAGCTGCCCTAGAGGCTGCGCTACCTTCAAGGCATAGACACACCCTAGAAAGGACTGGGTGAAAAAGTCACTTTCCTGAGAGCATAGTTTGGCACAGACATGTATCTTGCAGATATGCACAATGTGCAAAACTTGTAATTTACACAAAAAAGTTAACATGGTTTGTGCTCGTCAAAGAAGCAGACATGAACCAGTCCATGTTTAAAATCTTTTAAAAATAGGTTTACTTTGTGATTAATTTTACTTATGCATAGGTACGGATTGAGAAATAAACGTGGGCATTGATGAGCAAGTTGCCATTTGAAGTGCTAATGACACAGACTTCAAAACTTAACCAAAGCAGGGATTTACAGAGACAAGGTCACTAGAACATTCTTTGTGGTGTCAGCTGCAGCCATTTCAACCAAGTACTGTGAACATTGTGATTTTCAGGCCCTCTTGAGACGGGTCCACGTCAATCATGAAGTCTCAGTCTCAAATTGTGGCAAAATGCCCCGAAATGTAACAGGCAACACTGGCAGTATCGAGTGTAGGTACCAACTTTCAAGCTGAAGGCTGGAAAAGGTACGCAGCATCGCAGAAGGGAGCACGAGGCAAGTTCGGCTCTGGTGGTCATCTGAGGAAACTCTACCAGTGCGGGTAGGTATGAAGCTTAAAGTTGTGACAGAAGCCATTGGCTGCCTGACGGTGGCAGCCAGCCCCTCTAGAGCCTGGTGTGGGCTTGGGGAGCTTTTTCCTTTGTGTTCTGCGTGGACTGCGTGCACCACATGCTTCAGTTATCAGCAGCCTGGACATTGGAGATACTTAGAGGCAGCGCAGGGGGACAGCTGGTTGGAGGTGGAGTAGGAGCTATGGCACCATTCTCTCTCCTCCTTATATCTCCCTTTTAACCTTTTGTCTTCTCTCCCTGCCCATTCCCCATAGTTTTGGTGCCTTCCTTTATACGGTTTGCATATTATTTGTTTCATTTTCTATAATGTTGTGAATGTTGCATCAAAAAGCATTCCTCAATCCTCATCATACTTTTTTCTCTTGATTTCCGATTCTCTTGCCCCACTTCCACTCATCAGTGATTCACATCTTGTGCAGAGTATCACTTCTGGCCTCTCCCTCTCAGAGTCACCAACATCATCTTCTGGGGGCTACGCCACTCTATCACCATGTTCTCCCCCTTTTTGCTTCCTATCCTTATCATCTTCCCTTTCCCTTTTTCCTCTCATACCCCACTCCATATTTGCAAAATGGCTTCTGTCACGCTGCAGCTCCATGCATTCTTTCGGTGTTCACTCTGACTAAAGGAGCATGACACATGTGTTTGCATTTAATTCACAGATAATTTCCACCTGTAACTGTGAACCAGTCAGCAATGAATTGTACACACTGGCTGTAATGTTACTCTAAATGGTCGTCGTTTCCTGCACAATATAATATCCAGGTTAAAGAATTTGTCTATGGAAGAACACCAAACTGACCAACCAGGTTTAAAACCCACTTACAGATAAAAAAAGAGCTATCATTGTTTGTCATTGTAACTTTCATATTTGATGTGCGTTTCTCGCCATGTTGGGGCAATATTGAAAGAAAAATCAGTAAAACAATGTAGACTCATGGAAAGCAGAAAGACTAACTTGCTGCACTTGAGGGCAGATTTGTGACTATATTTTTCTCAGCTTTAATTCTGGGCAGTGCATTTCTTTCCTGGTTTGGCAGAGATGTAGTACTTACCTTGTTTGAGGGGCCACAGAATCTAACATCTCCACCAGTGCTAAAAATTGGCCAAATGTTTAGTATGGAATGGAGAAAACAATTATTGCCACAATACGTATTATGTAAAAAGAAAAGTACTTGCACCAGGACAAAAAGAATCCGACTGATGTGTGCACTAGTTTGTTAAATGACATAAACGTGTTTACTACATTTGAAGTTGCACAGCAAATATCTAAAACAGTACATTTTCTTTCATTTTAACCCCAGTGAAACATTTTCTTTTAAACAATAGGGATTGGGGCTAAACCTGTTTGCACCATGTTACGTTTTGTATACTTCAAAAATGAGTTCTAGATTATTTTTTGCACAAGAGCAACATTGTGATAATCTGGCACCAGATCTTTTCATGGCAGTGCATATGATAAATCACATGGAGGTCGGCCAGGCCACAGGGGGACAGCAGTACATACCTACATACCATGATTTCAGGCAAAACTCCAAACGTAACATTGCACTCTCTAGAATTGTGGAAGATAAATGAGCATAGAGCAGCATTTTCTTGTGCATGCATGGTGCTTCAAAATAATACTACGTCCGTCGTTCATTTTCTGCCAAAATGCACATCAGCTGAGCAGAGCGCGCATTAGGAAACAACTAAGACACGATGCAGAGAGTGCAAAGGATTACACGATTCTGGCATGACAGGCTTCCTCTTATAACTGGTGTACCCGAAGGCCCTTTAAGACGAAGTAACACTCTACAGGGTGGATGGGGTAGTAGAAATTACTCAAGCATCAATAATAAAAACCGACTCAGGAAGCTATCAAAAGACTGTCTGTTTTATTAACAAGTATCTAAAACAGTGAGTACAACGAACATCATCACGTCTTGCAGTAAGATCTCAACATATCGCATAAAAAACAAACTTATATACTAAATACTCGCCATCATTGACGTCATACTATGTGGCAAACTAAGAAAAACTATGTGACACTGTGACTGGGTAAACTGGAAACATGTAGGTATTCATTCTATGGGGGTGGTGTTGTGATTGGGTCTCTACTGTCAGCTGGACAACTCTGCCCACACCTAGTGCAAGTCATTGTGAGGGTCATCAAATACACAATGTTCTATTGGTCTCTAAACTATAGGGCTCTTTGGTACGTGGCCCTCTATAATTGGTTGGCACGCTTGTACCCTTCTGGAATATTCCACTCATTGGCAGCACACAAGCTGGTACCACAGGTGCTGGTGGGTTGGTCTTGACCATGCCTCCCCACGCAATTAGCCAATCATCTATCGTCACTCAAGCTGTCTGCAAGGATGATCTTTTGAACTTGTCCTTGCAAGTATCCCCGCTCTTAGGAATAAAAGGGAGTGTGAGCATGACTTTATCTTCTGGTCTTGTTGTAGCTTGCCCAGAGTCTTTTTTCATCTGACCATGTGACTAGAGACCACGTTTTTGAGCTCCTTCATTTTATTTAATGGTATTAAATGAATTCAACTTGGCACTCATAGTCCTTTCACTGCTCCTTAACAGGAGTTCAGGTCTCGTCTCATGTTCATTGTACCTTTTCATGATAGAGAACCTGTTTCTTGGGTGCCTTAATCCTTGATATTGGGCCAAGCATACCTCTTTCATTCTTCTTCCATCTTCAGCTGTGTTTATTCTGTTGTGCCACACTTTTCACCCCTTCTATTCACAGGGACCAGTTTGCTTGAATACAATGTGTGTCTTCCAGATTCCTATACATATATATACCTTGGCGGCAGCGCCTGCACTATTCACTACGTAAAGCCAGCCTTATGATTACTTTGTCGTTACTTCATCTGTACAATTGTAAAATAGTTTTCGTTTTCTCCCTTGCTCTTGACACGTGTGATCTTCCATTATGCATGCAAAGGGTCACTCGATTCTTTATTTTGTCATCAGGTTCTATATGGTCTATTCATCTTCTTTCTTGTCATCTCTTCTGAGGTGTATCACTTTCTTCATGTGACGTCACCAATCTCTTCTTTCATCAGTCTTCAAGTGCTCTTCAGGGATTATTCCTACAAGACTGCCAGCTCTTTGTGGATACATAAAGAACGGTCTCCTTAATGGATACTTTGCTTTAAAGGCTGCTTGCGTTATAGGCATCATTACAGGTGTCACCCTTGTCGTTATTTCTGGTTCCCAACAAATAGGTAATTTAGGGGCAGGTTTTCCGGTAGATGCTTTAGGCTCCTCCTCTACACTGGTCTGAATTGGGACTGCATGAACATCTCACTCTTGAGCAGGGCATTCAAAGCGAGTTAAGGTTTTCCAGCCACATTGAAGGATTTTATACTTTGAACTGCTTTTCTTTTTCTTAATTTTCTTCTGTTTTCTTTTCTTCTTTTCTCTTGTATACAGTGATGATATATGTAATTTAATAAGTACCTTTCCGAAAAGTCGAGTCCTTTGACTAAAACAAAATAAATAAAAAAGTCCCCAAGTTGTCCAAGGACAATGTATAGCAATGATGGCAAAACACGAAAGAACGACATATAAAGTATTTTGCAGGTTCTCGATAGTTGCCCTTTAATCAGCAGGCAGCATGTATTAAACATGCAGCATTTTTTAGTAGGCTGACGATGTAAAACGAATATGTTTTCAATTAAAATAATTTGAAATATAAACTACGACTATGGGAATTGTTCACTTTTCGGTACTGAATATATAGGTCGCTGTGTGACTGTGTCAGGGAGCCAATGCCAGAGCTTGGTGACGGACTCCTTTGCGAGGAACTGATGTCTCCTCTCAGTAAGTGGCCAGTTTTTGTTTAAGATATGTAGATTTAAGTCAATACGTTGTTTTTCATCTGTTTCAGCACGTAGCGTTTGCAGTTTAGCACTGGACATCATTATATAACACAACAACATCGTTGCTGCAAGTTATATCCGCATTTGGCATAACTAATATGATGCAAAGATAGATGTCCACCGTTGATCCCTGGAATTCACAATGTTGTTAATTTTTATTTCTTCATGTGATGTCTTGTCAGTATTTCATAGGCCGCGTTCTTGAATGAGCGATATGTATTGGTCATTTTGAAATATGTCCAGCTCTCAGCTCATAAAGCCCTCTTTATGTGTGTTAGATGTGTTGCCATAAACAAATAGTTCACAATGCAGCGCCATGCCAGGCCGGCAGGCAAAAGTGCAATATCTTCCGCATGGATAACACTACTTCCTTTTCTCTTCGTTCCCTTGGTTTTAGAGACTGCAATGCAGAGAGCAACGTACACAGAAATAAGCAATTACCACCACATGCGTGAGTACTTATTATCCAGTAGTTAATGAGGAAATGCTTAAAGACTGTACAATTGCTTTTGACCTTTAAACAAAGTGCATGGACTGGTTTAATGTGTACAGTTAGCCTTTGCTCACACTGACACAAAGAAAAGGGAGCACGAAACTGGATTGCATAGCGTGCCTCCTGATTACGATTCCCCCGTGCGGTGCTTTCTGTGCTGTTGGTGTAATTAGAGAGACACAGTAAGCATTCTTGATTATTGATCTTCACTTGGTAATTAGCACGTAGCCAACTGGGTGCTGTCACCATCTACCCAAATAGCTATATTTGCGTGCTGCAATGCACAATGGCAAGACAAAAGCAAGAAGGTCAATATGGCTGAATAGATCCAGAGTGACTATTTAATGCACGTGGTGGATCAGTCCTATCTGCTCCTGAACAACTGCTTCAATCTAGGCATTTTTTAAGAAACATCATATCAATAAAACATGCATTTTCGAAATTGCAACCATTTAAACATGCAACCCATTTTCAAATGGAATGACGCATTTTATTGTATTGTAAGTGCAACTAAGGGGCAGTGCATATGAACATAGGTGCTTTTGCAAGTCTCTCAACCCTTTCCTTAATTGAACAAAAATATCAATTTACATAAAACAATATTCTTATTAAGCAAACAGAATGTTTTTATAATGTATGGCAATTCTGGGTGCTAACATGTTCATCAATGATTTTGTTCACTTGACAATGGGCCTGAGTCTCAGAAGCGATTTATAATGGGGCGATCACATAGGGAAATGCTCTGTGAATTAGGCCCTTAAGTGTCTACAAGTAAGCTTAAAATAGATGTTACAACAGTTTCACACAAGGAACGAAGAATAGGAACGTAAATACTGCAAAACAGAATAGAAAATTACCTTTATAATTAAAGATAATTCACACATTTTGAAACCAGTGAACATTCAACTCATTAATTGCCACACTACCACAAAAACAAACATGAATATTACATGGCCATTCATAATTGAAAAGCAATGTAAGAGACTGGCTGCAAAGTATTTGTGATTCCTGTGGAAACATTCTGGTTCTTAAGGAGTTTTTGTAGCTTTAGTGAATTGAGCCTGCATGGTAGTTAGGTTTTCTAGCCTTTATCACCTCCATAAAAACTCTGGGTGTCATATTGAAATGAGTATAGTGCAAAGTGAAAGCATAAAAGCAAGTCATAGGGGCCGATTCATAGAATTCAGCGCACAAGTGGCGCACGCGGCTGGCGCACAGTGTGCGCGTGCGAATCCCTGCGCCAGCCGTGTGCGCTAAAATCCATTTCCGCGCACAGCGTATTCATGGATTCCAGCCACCAAAACCAGCCGTGGCTCAGAGTTGCGCAGCGACCCTGCAGCACCGCCAGTTACGCCTCCAAGAACGCCTCTCGCGCAGGGAAAAGCCATCAAAATCCCCAACCGAGCGCAAAGGGCAGCAGCAAACGCAGAGCTGGGAGCGTGCATTCCAGGGGGGTGCGGGTGTTTCCATACGCGACTGGGCTGGGTACGTGTATTACAGGGGTGCGCGAGAAAGTCTACACGCGATTGGCCTGGGTACGTGGATTTCAGGGGTGCGCGAGAAAGACTACACGCGATTGGCCTGGGTACGTGGATTACAGGGGTGCGCGAGAAAGTCTACACGCGATTGGCCTGGGTACGTGGATTTCAGGGGTGCGCGAGAAAGTCTACACGCGATTGGCCTGGGTACATGGATTCCAGGGGTGCGCGAGAAAGACTACACGCGATTGGCCTGGGTACGTGGATTTCAGGGGTGCGCGAGAAAGTCTACACGCGATTGGCCTGGGTACGTGGATTTCAGGGGTGCGCGAGAAAGTCTACACGCGATTGGCCTGGGTACGTGGATTTCAGGGGTGCGCGAGAAAGTCTACACGCGATTGGCCTGGGTACGTGGATTTCAGGGGTGCGCGAGAAAGTCTACACGCGATTGGCCTGGGTACGTGTGTTTCGGGGTGCGCGGGAAGTTCCACACGCGATTGGCCTGGGTACGTGTGTTTCGGGGTGCGCGGGAAGTTCCACACGCGATTGGCCTGGGTACGTGTGTTTCGGGGTGCGCGGGAAGTTCCACACGCGATTGGCCTGGGTACGTGTGTTTCGGGGTGCGCGGGTAGTTCCACACGCGATTGGCCTGGGTACGTGTGTTTCGGGGTGCGCGGGAAGTTCCACACGCGATTGGCCTGGGTACGTGTGTTTCGGGGTGCGCGGGAAGTTCCACACGCGATTGGCCTGGGTACGTGTGTTTCGGGGTGCGCGGGAAGTTCCACACGCGATTGGCCTGGGTACGTGTGTTTCGGGGTGCGCGGGTAGTTCCACACGCGATTGGCCTGGGTACGTGTGTTTCGGGGTGCGCGGGAAGTTCCACACGCGATTGGCCTGGGTACGTGTGTTTCGGGGTGCGCGGGTAGTTCCACACGCGATTGGGCGGGGTACGTGTGTTTCGGGGTGCGCGGGTAGTTCCACACGCGATTGGCCGGGGTACGTGTGTTTCGGGGTCCCGTGAACTTTCACAAGCGATTGGTTGGGATCCACGTGTGTACTGTCATCACGTGCAATGAGGGATACTCCCTCGCACGTCACGTCACAGACGCGCTCACGCGCTGAGGGCCTTTGGTCCAATGAAAATGCGTATGCGTGCAGACGCGCTTACGCGCTAAGGGCCTTTCCTCGAATTACACGCTGACGTGCAGAATTTTCACGTGCCTAATCACTCCGTATCAAGCTGGCCACGCGTAAGCACACGGAAGACCACGCTCCTGCCCAGAAGGCCGAACTACTGCCCCCCAGAGCCCCGAGCACGCTCCCACCTGCCATCTGCTGCTGCCTGACTGCCTGCTGCCCACGTGCCCTGCCATTTGCTGCCTGCACATCAGCCAGGGGTGCTGTTGGTGTGACCACCCCTGCTGGAACCAAAGACTCCCGACTGGGATTCCATCGCTCCACAGCCCAGCCCCAGGACCCAGTTGCCCACCCACTCCTGCCTCTGGGGTTGTCATGTCGGGGCCAACTCCATCTGTGACCACTGACAACCCCCGGCCAGAGAGGCAGAGGGGCACCAGCTTCAGTGCCACCGAAGTTGGTGTCCTGGTGGAGCAAGTCCTGGGGCATTATGATGCCCTCTTCGGAAGTTGCCGCGCTGACAAGGAAGGACAGACTCGGATCTGGACTGACATCGTGACTGCCATCAACGCGGAGGGGGTGGCAGTCCGCGACTTCCAACATGTCAAGAAGCGCTGGGAGGACTTCAGGTCCAGGACCCTGACCAAGGCCCGGCGCCTCTTGAAGGCAGCGGATGCCAAGGGGCGCCGGGGCCACTTGTCGGAAGAACAGATGAGGGTCCTGGAACACATATCCCCAGCGCTCCACGTCCAGGTTCTTGAGAGGCAGACCCGTCTGGAGTCGAGCGGTGAGTGTACATGCAACCTGATTGTGAGCAGTGCGTGTGGTGATTGTTCAGTAGTGTGCAGGTTGCACATCTGTTTGTATGGGGTCGAGTATGGGTGCGGGTGTACAGGGCTGTGGGGCTGACACATGCGAGGGCTGTAATGTGTGAGACATGGATGGTGCCTGTGTGTGTGGGCTTGCATGCCAAATGCAGTTGTGTGGGCACACAAGTCTGTATGAATGTGTATGTGAGTAGACATGTCCGTGATGTCACGCATGTATGTTGTTTTCAGCTGATTGTATCAGCGCTGTGTACATGTGCATGTGTGTGTATTTGACAAGGGTGCAACAGTGATGCAACATGGATGCATGTGACAGCGGTATGTGGAAGCCTGATTGGCAGATGTGACATGGATGCCCGTCTGAACACTGCGACACTTAGCAGAGGTGTACACATGCATGCAAGTGTGGTGGTGTGTGTACATGTGTGGTGCACTTCCTGTGTTGCATGTGATGTCTGGCTCACCTTTGGCTGCTGATGCTGTTGTATGTGTATGGATGGTGTTGGCAGTTGCAACATGGCTGTGGTATGGCTCGTGTGTGCAAGTTGTAATGACATGTGTGTTGGGGATTGTGATGACATGTCAGAGGTTTGCCAATGCCACTCATGTACAACTGTCATGTGTGTATGTGTACATTGTACAGTGCCCTGATGCCTGTGTTTTGTTTCTCCCTGTCTGCAGCGTCAACTGATGAAGAGGGCGGAGAAGGTGCTGTGGAGCACAGCGGCGGGGATCCCACCGCCAGCCGGAGACGCAAGGCCCGGCTCCCCTCCCAGGTTGTCATCTCGTCGGGGAGTGAGGAGTCCGGTGCCGCGTCCCAGGCCGCAGCTGCCGGGGGGAGGTCCAAGAGGCGGAGGTTGCAGTTGGACTCCTCGGCAGCAGAAGGGGCAGCTGGGACCCCACAGGGCCCAACGGGGGAAGATGGCACAGAGTCATCCAGGTTGGTGGGGGGTTTGGTGGAGGAGGAGGCCGTGCAAGCACCGGAGACGGGGTCTGGGGGTGGGGATCCCACTGGTGCTAGTGGTGCAGTGCAGGACCAGGGACAGGAGGCAGCACAGGCCGCCGCGGAGGTGCCTGTGTGCAATCCTGTCCCTGATCCTGTCCCTGCATCATCTTGCACCAGCAGGGATGCCCATGTCCAGACCAGTTTTCAGGCAGGGGATGAGCTGACGTCAACTGGCCTTCCCCTGCCTGCGGACGTGGCTATCCAGGCCCGGGTTGAGCCTGTCCTGGCTGGAGTGGCGTTGCGTCAACGGGCCATGCGAGGCGACCTGCAGTCTTTTCATGAAGAGACTGCAGGTCATCTCGAATGGCTCGTTGACCACGTCAGCCTGCTGGGACAGGTCACCCAGGCCGGATTCCTCCGTCTGATGGGGCTTGCCACGACCCCCTCCTCAGCTGGACCCCCTACGCGCCAGTCGTCCTCTGTGCCATCTTCCCACCCATCAGTCACCTGGGTGCCCTGTGGAGCTGCCTCTGACGGTGCGGCCAGGCTGGTGGAGGAGGCATCCCTGCCACAGTCGGGAGTCGGACGTCCAGCAGGGGTGGCCACGTCAACGACTGCACCCCAGCCGGCGGAGGATGTGCAGGCAGCAGGAGGCAGTGCAGGGGCAGAGGCACAGCAGCAGCAGCTCCATGGTGGGAGCCATGAAGGCTCGGGGCCTTCGACATCGGAGGGGCAGGCATCGGCCGGAGGGCAGGAGGACCCAGGACAAAAAGTGTCTTCCGTGTAGCAGCGGTTGGGCCAGGCCATAGATGCGGAGCGGCAGCGGGCGGAAGAGGCACGGCTCTCAATGGTCAGGGCGGAGAACTCCATGCAGAGGGCCCTGAGGCGGGTCGAGTGCCTCGAGGCAATCCGCAGGGCTTTGGAGGTGGACACGTCGACGGCCCTGCGGACCCTCGGGGCCATGGAGGAGGACCGCCTCCGGGACATAGAGGAGGAGTTCGATGATGCCCTGGCCCGGCACATCCAGTAGTGAGCCGTGGAACTAGCCCGCTGCCCTTGTACATAGTTATGTAGGTAGTGTTAAGTTTCATTTTTGTTTTTATTTCATTTGGACCTTTTGGACATTGGCCACATTTTTGTATATAGTTTGTTTTATTAGTTAGTGTAGTTAGTTAGGTTTCCTTTATTTTGTTGGGATGATGGACCCTGGCTTCTTGCTTTGTACATAGTTGTGGACTTGTACATACTTTATTTTTTAAAATTATCCATGGATCAATGGCTTATGATTTTTTTTTCACATTGGATTTTGTTTGGTGGACATTGACTTTGTAGTACATTACTTTGGATTTCTATATTCTTTGATTTTTTCTTTTTTTTGGACGGACATGCTTCTTTTCATTTTTTTCCATTCACATTTCAGTTTCTTCATTTTTGTTTCTATTCATCTTTCCTTTAATACATTATTTATTTGTTGCACTTCAATGTGTGGTGTCTCATTGATTTCATGCATTTCATGTTATGTGTTTTGAGATTCACTGACACCCATTGGGTGTATGTGAGGGACATGTGTTTGTTTTGGAACTTGCAATTGGTGTTCTGTGATGTAATTGCACAATATGAGTGGGTGGATGCAATACTCGGGTGGGTGTTTTGCATTTGGGGGCTGACCATAGAGACCAGGGATCTGGACTGTGATGACATGTTGGGTGGGGAACATGAGTTGGACATGGGTGGGGGCCTGCTGGCAGGTGCCCCACAGTGCTGGGGGGTGGGAGACATGAGTGGGGGCCTGGTGGAGGGTGCCCCTGGATGCTAGGGGGTGGGGGTGCAGGGGGACATGAGTGGGGGCCTGTTTGAGGCTGCCCCTGCACTGCTGGGGGGTGGGGGTGGGGGGAGACATGGGTGGGGGCCTGCTGGAGGCTGCCCCTGGTGGCTGGGGGTGCAGGGGGACATGCGTTGGTGGGCAGTAGTGCTAGTTGATATGTGGGTTGGCTGGTGGGCATGGCCATGGTGGATGGGGTGCCTGCAGGACATGTGCTGGGTAGGCCCCTGTGGTGTGAGCCACCTGCAGGGGCCGTGGAGGGTGTAGAGGGTACACCTGGGAGGACCCACACGTGCAATTCACGTGTGCTGCTCCCCGCGCACCCCCGGAATACACTTACCCGCTCAATCGCGTGTGGAACTTCCCGCGCACCCCTGAAATCCACGTGCCCGGCCAAATCGCGTGTGGAACTTCCCGCGCACCCCCGTAATACACGTACCCCGCTCAATCGCGTGTGGAACTTCCCGCGCACCCATGAAATCCACGTACCCGGCCAAATCGCGTGTGTCACTTCCCGCGCACCCCCGAAATACACGTACCCCGCTCAATCGCGTGTGGAACTTCCCGCGCACCCCTGATATCCACGTACCCGGCCAAATCGCGTGTGTCACTTCCCGCGCACCCCCGAAATACACGTACCCCGCTCAATCGCGTGTGGAACTTCCCGCGCACCCATGAAATCCACGTACCCGGCCAAATCGCGTGTGTCACTTCCCGCGCACCCCCGAAATACACGTACCCCGCTCAATCGCGTGTGGAACTTCCCGCGCACCCCTGAAATCCACGTACCCGGCCAAATCGCGTGTGGAACTTCCCGCGCACCCCCGGAATGCACGTACCCCGCTCAATCGCGTGTGTCACTTCCCGCGCACCCCCGGAATACACGTTCCCCGCTCATTCGCGTGTGTAACTTCCCGCGCACCCCCGGAATACACGTACCCCGCTCAATCGCGTGTGTCACTTCCCGCGCACACCCGGAATACACGTACCCCGCTCAATCGCGTATTTTACTTCCCGCGGCGCCACTTTTTTGATGCGCTGGGACTCTACCGCCTGCCTTCGTGTGGCGGACGTGTTTCAGCTTGTGCGCGGCTTTGGCTGTGCGTGGGTTTGCCCTATTCCATTCCATGAATACGTGTGGTTCGTGTGCGTGTGGGCGTTACCTCTGCTTCCGTGCAGTGCATCCCCAGTTACGCCCTTATTTTCGCGTGTTGTTCCCCATTCCGCGCGTTACGCCCCATGTCCCGCCCACTTTCTGCTGTGTGCGCTGAGGTTGTGCGCTTTCACTGTGCGCGTCGCGCACCGTCGCGCACGCCTTTCGCGATGTTGCAGTGACTTGTGCGCCATGCACGGGTTTGGCGCACATCGCGCGGTGAACACGCGCAGGGACTTCCATGAATCGCACGCGTGCGCGTGCGCCTGTTTTTTTCCGCTTGCGCCTGCTTGCGCCTGCTTGCGCCTACTTGCGCGTAGATTTTCGGCGCACGTTTGTTCCATGAATCGGCCCCTTAATGTCGTTATTTTTTTTTTTTTTTTTTTTAATTTCAGCTCGATAAACCTGTGTGTAAACAGACAGGTCTCCGTGCTTTTATTACATTCCATCTGTTGGAGTAGGAAAGGCACTATACCAGTCAGTCACTCTTCCTAGTAGTTAAGACTAAACTTAAGGTAGTCCTTTAGTTTTCATGTAGTTTCAAAGAATCTAGAAAGTTCACTACCCCATATGTCAGTTTGACGTTATGTCCAGATGCTGCATATTGCCACCAATGGTGGTTGTTTGAGGTCCCGGGGGTAAAACCACTTAAATGTTGTGTCCTCCGGTCAACCAACGCCGTACACCCCGACAGTAGATGTTCTGTAGTTTCGATCTCAAGCTTGCAGAATCGACAGAGGTTGTCGGTCATTTCTCTCATGTGACGACATGCTTGCATTGCTTTAGTCGGAAGGGCGTTCAACCGAAGTCGCAAGAACTGAGCACGATGATGTCTAGATGGACATTTGGTCAAATATCGACTAGGAACATTTAATTTGTGAACTACTAGATCAGATTTCAGCGTGGTTGGCATTAACGCGCGTTGATCATAATTCTCGATCCAACTCCATTGCTCAAATTTCTTTTTGGCCCATTGAGGAAGTAGAATCAGATCTTCTTGCGAGATGCTTGCTCGAGTCAATAGTTTGGCCAACAATTGTCTCCATTCTTGTAAAAGTCCAGATGGTGATTGGTCAGGGCTTACTTCGAAAAGATTGTACGCAGGGGCCCTTGGGGTCAGGTTCATTTTACGCAAGGTCATTAGTGACTTCCACATGACATGTGTGTACAAGGGAACTAGTGACAGCTCGTAATTTAGTTGGATCATTGAAATGTAAGATGGAAGTTTCAGCACACGACGCCAGAATAGGCCCTCTAGCCTCTGCCAAATCTTCGCGTCAAGGTTCCACCCAGCCTCAGAACCAAAAGTGATTACTGGAACCACTTTTTGGAGGTAGAACATTAGAATTGGTTTTAGGCTAAATTTACCAAATGAGTTATAGATTTTGCTTGCTTGAATACTCAGTTGGGTCATTTTGTTAAGAAGATCCGATTTCCAATGCTGTTCGTTTATTGAGGAATTAAACATAATTCCTAAATATTTTATGGAGTTTGTGGTGTTCAAGGGGATCCCATTTATGTACCACTTGAATTGCTTTTGCTTTTTAGAGCCAGCAGCTCCGATGATCATTATTTTGGTTTTTCCAGAGTTCAGATGTAAATCGTTCAAATCCAGGTACTCTTGTAACTTGTTTAAGAGTCTTTGCAACCCGATCTCAGTTGAATCTATCAAAACAATATCGTCTGCATACACAACGCATTGAATTTGTGTGTCATTAATTTTCGGAGCGAAGGAACGTGCTGACGATAAGTGTTTGGGGAGATCGGAAATAAACAGTTTGAAAAGTTCCGCTGCTAATGGACACCCCTGTTTTACACCTTTATTGGTGCATACAGGATTTGACAATTCGCCCTGGGTGTTCAGCCGCACTCTAATTGAGGTATCAGAATGTAACGCAATTATTGGAGCGGTCAGCTCTTGAGGACAGTTCCAGGCAAACAACTTCTTCCATAACAGGTCACGATTTACATTGTCAAACGCTCCTCGTAAGTCAATAAAGGCAATATGGATTTTTTTCTTTGCTTTTAAGGTTTCTAGTTTTAGGATGTTTAAGATCATGAGGTTTACCTCAACTCCAACTCCTTTTGTAAATCCTGTTTGACGAATGTCGATGATTTGGTTTCTCGTAGCCCAGTTTGACAATTTTAGACGTAGGAAAGAAGCAAAAATTTTACCAATCGTGTCCAAAAGAGCAATTGGACGATAGTTGTCTGGGTCCGCCCTACTGCCTTTTTTGTGTATCGGCACTACAATAGCGTTTTGCCAAGATTTCGGAATCACCATTTTGTTGGACAATTGCAGAAAGAGCGTCTCGATGAAGACTGCCCATTCAGGAGCGTTTCTTTTTAGCATCACGTTTGAAATCATGTCAGGACCCATTGCATTAGAATTTTTTAGTCCATGTATAGCTTCTTCTATATCAATTGACGTAATTTGTAGGTCCCAGTTTGGCACAGAACCACGTGGAATTGGTATTGGTTCCATTGTTAATTTACAGGACATGTTTGAAAAATGTGCTTCCCACGTTGCAGCGTCGATTTCGTGTGTTATTAAAGAATGGCATTGCTGGTTTCCTGAATTTAATATTTTCCAAGTCTCATAGGTGTTTAGTGTAATTAGATGTTTCATGAGTGATTCCGCTCTGTCTTGATCAATTATTGATTTCTGAGATCGAAGCCAGTTACGATATGTTTGCCTTCTCAAACGGATTGCCACTTTTAGGGGCTTTCCACCACAGGTTGAAAGAGGGGACCTTTTCAAAGCTCTAATATCTCTGTGCATCTGTTTCTTTGCATCTGTAATGAGCATGGTGGTGTAATGTTTGTGAGAATTATTTGCAACTTTATGACTAAATTTAGATGATCGAAAATTTGATAACAATGGCACATAATCGACCGTCAAAGACTTGCTTGAATTTTCTAGTAGTTTAGTCAAAAAATTGACTTGGGAGCCATTTATTCGTATTCGGTTTCCTCCTGTATTTACTGTCAATGGAATTGAATAGTTATTTGTTTGTTTTGACCATTCACACCTGCATGAGAATCTGAGAAGATCGTGGTCGCTGTATTTCATTTCACAAATTTCTAGGGAAGGATCATTTTCAAACAAGTTTTGGGAAACCCAATAGTAGTCGATGATTGATCGTGATTTGTTGTTGGCCCAAGTATGACGGGGCGGTTGATCACCTTTCACCCTTCCATTTACCATTTGGCAGCCACGAATATTCAAGGCACTTCTCCACATATGGCTTCTCACTGGTTCGTCGTCGTTGGATATAGGTGTAAATGTCTTTGAAGGTTGTTCTAGCTTGAACCAAGAGCAGTTCAGGTCTCCACTGAATATGATGGAGAGATTTGTATATGTTAGTTGAGCATTGTCGATTTGAGTGATGACAGAGTTTACAAATTTCTTGCTGCTGATTTGTTTCGGATTCCAATATCCGTTTAAAATGAGAAGATGTTTCCTCGTCTGAATGTTGATATCTGCGGTCTGCAGAATAACACCGTGGACAAAGGGGTTCGGGCAGAAGGACTCAGTTATGGACCACCATGGAGTAATTTTTATCAACATTAGTAGGCCAGAGGATGGTCGTTATACTTCCATTTTGAACTCCAGCGCATAGTTTGCATCTCCTCCATGTTTCCTCTTCTGCATTGGAAGAGCAGAGCATTTGACACCTTCATGAGATTTTCATGCAAGCTTAAAAACAATGAATTCTTATGGAATCCATTTTCGCGTTTGCACCTGCATGAGCAGGTGGACTCCATAGGAGCCTACTAGTAAACAGCACTTGCAATACATAGTTTGCAGTCTACATTACATTGTTGTGCCTTGTTACTTCTAAAATTGATCTTTCAAATGTTTAAAATTAATGCAGGTGAACTAACAGCACATAAGTGCTAACATTGATGGTACAGTGTATGCAATTAGCATTTTCTGTAACTCACCTGTGTCTTTAAAAGTTGTGCAATTGGATGCGCAGTTGTCAATGATCCCCTATAGTCCATTACCCTATTGGTCACACATTATCGAAAACACATTCCCCTTAACACTTGGCCTACTACATCATCCCTATGAAACTCATGAGTTGATTGATTACCAGGTAATATTCTTGACCATCATGTGGTGTGCACCCCTACATTGGAGCCTGATCAAAGTGTGAATAGCAAGGTCAACCCTGCTTCGATAATACAATGGGCCTCCTCATTATACCAGACACTGTGGCATGCACAAGCAGCTCCCTGCCTTTGCAGATACATTTATTGGCATCACCTTGGCTCCTAAAGTGAAGAAATGTCTGCAAAAGGGGGGTAGAAAATACTATATTCAGAAATTGCTACAAGACTCATGTTGTCTATTTTCAGGGCATAAGACAACAAATATGTAAAACAAATCTTCTTTTTAATCTTCTTATACTTTGTTAGATGTACAGAAGCCAATTTAGTTGATGTCTATTACCACATCGAGGTTTGTAATATTATAATTTTTACAAAGCATGCTATTTAAAGCAACAACAATAAAATAATAGAGGGCTCTGCTATAGCAGTAGCTGTTGGCTCTATTCTTAATTCAAAGAAGTTATCTGGTATGGTGATGTCGGTTCAATGAGAATCAAAGCGGGTAACCTACAATAAAAGCATGTCTAGGTAAGTGCTTTATGTGCTTATTTCCTTTGAACAAGCGTGTTACTTTCTGAAGTGTGAAGTTAATGTTACAACCTCAACTCAAATGATAAGCAAAAGTCGTGAGGATTGAGTCTGGTGGCTTACCTCAATGTTACAGCATTAACGAGACTGTACGTGAACGTGTTCTTGTTGGGTCACAGTGTCATGTCTTTTAAGTAGTTACACCACTATGTAAAAAATGCGAGTGCCAATAAACAAATAAGAATGCTTGTACGAGGTATTAAGTGTGCGTTGCATCAGATGATGTGTGAATGCAGTGGTATAGGGCGCAAAGCTGCGTGTGTTGAGCGTGTAGAGTTATGTGATAAAGATACAGCACTTACCTCTAAGAAACAGATGTCTCGTCACAGTGCCATATGCCTGGTTCTCGTCAATTACCCTGCGTGTTGATCGTCAGAGCAGGAAAAAAAAATAGGTCTGAGCTGGTGAAAAAATGCTCGGACTACAATTGTTAAAGTAACATCTCCAGGGCGAAAATTGCCCAGTGAACTAGCTGCGGTGCTGGGTCCTGCCGTATAGTGAAGGGTGTGTTGGGGGTTGTCATGGACACAAAGTGTGTCTTTGGAGGGTGTGTTTTTCACGTCATCACGCATACACACGTGGAGGACATAATGATGCTATGCCTTACTATACAGACTGGAGTAGTGATTGGTGTTGTCAAGCCAATGGAGAAGTGTTGTGCTGATCTTCGCCTCTAGCATGAAGTGTCCACGCACCTCGGTCCCAATAAACATGATCTGGTCGAACATTGTTAATTAGATGCAAGGGGACTCTCATGGTCATGAAGTCAGGGGCACAGGCATACAGGGGTTGCATGCACAGGAGACCTGGGTGGACACTGTCCTGGAGCCTTTGGCACCAGGCTCATGAACAAAAGTAAACAAGAACATCCATTTAACACCAAACAGCTTTTATTATGGACATAGCCATTCAGAAGCATTAACCTTGAACATTCCATCCATTAAGCAGGATGCATGAACCTTGAACATTCCATCCATTAAGCAGCCCCAAGTGTATTCTTGGGTGTGGCTGCTAATGGATTGCCTTTGCACATGCTCACTCTCTAGGATTGGCAAGGTGTGGCTGACATGCCGGCCCTAATAGGCGTGCACACGATATTAGCTATATAACTGCCCTGATCCTCAAGACAGATGCTTCACGTTATTCTGCACTTGCAAGCATCGTAACGCTCAACGTCCCCTGAGGTCAGACTTACCTTTGAAGATCCTGCTTCCTGGATATCCTGCTTCTTGCCAGTATACTTACCAACTGGGAGAAGCTGTTCTTACCTGTACATCTATTTGGCGAACCAAGTATTCATCTTTAGACTTTTCCCGGAACACCGAAATCTTCATTTTGGCACCGCAGCATGACACACTCCATCGTCGACAGCAGCGCATGTAAGGAAAAACAGAAGACAAGGTCAGACATTGAAAAAACAGTCAGTTTAAGGTTGTGCTTCGCCATACTTCGTACTTTCCATAAACCATCACTTACCTGCTGTCGAACATTGCAGTAGCGTCCATCTTCCATCCGGCCGCGTCTCGTGTCTCACAGCTGCATTGAGGCCGCATTTCCATCTAAGGAAAGAAAACAGAAGAGAGACATTATTGCAGGCATAAATAGGAGCAACATATAAAGACATTAAACAGAACAAACAGCATCACAAGAGCTCAAGAAAGACTTGTCAATCATAAGGAGAAGCATAGTCACAGCTGGACTGGACTAATCCTTATCAGGGATCAGTGAAAGGACTAAATACCATTTGATGTGCCCCTACCAGAAGTAGCAGGACGGAGAGCTTCTCTTCCATAATTCACAGGTGAGCTTTATGGGCCGGCGTATGCTCACAGAAAACATACTTTGGGGTGAAGGGTTCAAGAGGTACAACAATCACAGATTGGCACACACACACACACTCTTATCTCCATGCAGGAGTAGTATCACCACGTACCACTGCTCACAGCTTTTCTACTGAGGGAAAACAGAGACTAGGTGAGACTAGGTGAGCGTTACAGGAACAAATATGTACTTACTGTGGCTTGATGGGAAGGCGTCAATGAACTGTCAAATTGACTTACTAGTGGGGAAAGAGTACCCTGTATGCTGTTGCCCTTAATACTTCAATGGTTTAACTGGGTACTGATGTGGCAAGCAAATTAGTGTTAACATTATTCACTTTTTCTGAGATTAGGAGCACATACTGCACGACATGAATGCCCAGATTCAAGCAAGTCCTAGCACAATTATATATCAATGGAACTCCATATAATAATAGCGTGTGGTGTGATTAGACACTTGACCAAGATGACCACAATCCAAAATGTCTACAATGGTATCAAAATAGGTTCAATTACAGGATTACCTAGACATGCAAGTACTAATTTTGCTGGTGAAACGTTCACAATTATTCAAAACGTAACGTGACATTGTAAAGCTAAGCAGATGTACAGAATTGCATACAGTGCACTGTATAACCTACTTTGTTTACACAAAGGGTTGTGATAAGCACTGTATTAACAATGACAGACAACAGTGTTATATGTCTAGTTGTCGATACCTAGCAAAGGACATATTCTGCATACATATTTGGATAGAGATGAGCACTACATTTATGATAATAATCAACTGTGTCAGATGCACAATTGCAATGCATGAGGATCCTGACATGAAGTTCTTATAACACAGTGGGCCTCATTACACGGACGGCGGTAAGGGTTAACGGTCACCGTTAATGGCAACGGTGACCGTTAACCCTTACCGCCGTACTACGAGGTCCCTTTGCGGGTTGGAGGATTTAACGCCTGCTTCTTGCAGGCGTTAAAATCCAACCCGCTAAGGGACCTCGGAGCTAATTACGGCACCGCAAAATTGCGGTGCCGTAATTAGCGCCTTCCCCAGTCCCATAGAGCCCTATGGGGCAGAAATGGGAATGGGGAAGGGCAATGGCGGAAAGGGGATTTACCGCCCCTCCAACCTTGGAATGGGGCGGTAAATCCCCTTTCCGCCAAGGCGGTGCCGGTATTTTGCCGGCATGAGCCATGGCGCTAATAGCACCATGGCTCACCGCCTACCGTGTAATGAGGCCCAGTGTGTTAACATGCATATGGATCCTGATATAAAGTGCTTATCAAACAAAATGATGAACAAGCCAAATAATTAGAATAAGTCGCTAACACATCTACCAAAGGCTTGCAATGTGCACTCTAATATCCAATTAGTCCTAGTGCTTTTGGTTCTATAATGCACCGTCCCTTATCTCACTTGGAAATGTGTGTATAGGAAAATGTGTTTTGTACCGATCCATTCGGATGAATGATAGTTCAAAGGATGAACAAGCAAGCAATGAAAAAGTCAAATATTCCTACAGACTGCTGGAATAAATAGCGATTCAATAAACAAAGCTGAGCAGTTGGTGAAGCATCAGTGTCTGTTAAGGGACAGCAAATGTTCAGAGAATTATAGGAAGCAGTGGTGGTCCAGTTCTTCATTAAGTCTGTGTGGGACGGCCAAGTCAAGTTTAACATTCCAGAATGCTTCTCTCGGAAGTTGTTTTTAGTGACATCGATATTGCAATTCCTGGCATTGACAACTTTCAAAGATTGGAATTTGATTTGGGATAATTGATGTCGCTCTTGGTGGAAGCTGTGTGCCACAGGGAAGGAAGGATTGTTGGTCCTGTTGTTATATTTTTATTCATTCCACCTTAGCCACACTTTTCTACTGGTTTTTCCTATGTACAAAAAACCACAAGGGCATTTGATGGTTTAGATGACATGGTCAGTGTTGCAGTGTTGCATTTAGTGAAATTATATAGCTTAATTTTGGCCCCTGTCCTGGGGTGCGTCAAAGAATCTCCCTTGATAATATTATTGCCATTGTTGCAGGACATAGAGGAAAATATGCCCTTTCTGTCTGTGAGTTGAGGTTTCCTGTTATCTGTATGAGTTTTGACAAGCAAATTCATACAATTTTTGCTTCTCTGAAAAGCAAAGATATGTTTTTCTTTAAACAGATCATTCAGTTTATCATCGCTCTGTAATATGCTCCAATGTCTTATAATGGACTTCTTAATTCTGGGAGTCTGTGTGCTATATTTGGTTACAAAGACCATTTGTTTATCGTCTGCGTTGTTCTTAATCTTTGGGGTAAGTAACAAACTATGGGCCTGATCACGACTTTGGCGGTAACCATTAAATCCGGCGGTAGCGCTAATACCGCCAGATTTAAGGGTCCGCCAAATCAGGACTTCGGCGGATTTCCCCCCAGCTCTTAGCTGGGGGGAAATCCACCGAAAATTTGCACTATTACAGCCGGCAGGAAATCCGCAGGCGGTAAGAGGGCAAATTTTCCCCATTGAGCCCAATGGGGAATGGGGCATTCACGAATGGGCTCAATGGGGAATTACTTTACCGCCAAACTCGTGATCCGGCGCTATTAGCGCCGGGGAGTTCGGCGGTAGGGCTATTACCGCCAGCGGTAATACCGCCGGCGGTAACGCGCCAAGTCGTGATCAGGCCCTATGTGTCCTGGTGGCCGCTTTGTTAGCTGCTGATTTGAGTTCCTCTTCGATGTAACCTCTCTCCTTATATCTTTTGAGCACCCCTTCCTGCTCATGTTGTTGCTCTGTCTCTGAGCTCACTATCCGTTTCAAACGTAATAGTTGACTATGGTAAGCTTTTGATTGTAGATGGTGGGTTAAAAAACTAAGCCTGTGAAGGAGGTTATTTTGGTCAGTCAGTTTGGGATACAGTATTGTTTCAAATCCTGGGGCCTTGGGTGCAATTTGAATATCCAAAAAGTGAATGCCTGGATTGCCTGTTTCATGTGTAAATTGAATTCTAGGGTCAATTAAGTTGACATATCTCAAAAAAGCTTCCAATGTTGCTAAGGTGTCACCGGTATTAGCCCAACCGCCGAACTCCCCTAAAGACTTGAAACATCGATGGTGACAAAGATGCTAGTTTCTTCAATAACAATGTTCTTGAGACGATTTAAGAAATCTGTTATGTCCTTGATATATGTTGGATACTTTTGTATTATGGGTTGTAAAATGGTGTCTATGTAGACAACTAGCGGTTACAATATCCTGTTAGTTGCTGCAACGATGGGACGTCCTGGCAGTTTTATTAATGACTTGTGAATTTTGGGGAGTAAGTAGAAGTGCAGAGTTTTTGGATATTCTTGCAAGAGAAATGTTTTTTTTTTTTCATGAATCCTATTATTTTCCAAGGCCATGTCGAGGATGTGTCTTAGATTCTCGGTAATCTCTCCTGTCTCACCTTGGCACCTCCCATCCAAATCACAGTACAGTCCAGCATGTCTCCCCAGTATCTACCTCGGAACCCAGGTGCCCATGAAGGTCGTGATTGAGGCACGACTCTTATGTTTAAATATTCTGTGTGTATGGATCCCTAGAGTGTGGCATGTGCACTTCAAATTGGATGATCGCTCTTTGGGTGGGGGCAGTAGTGCTCGAAATGTTCACTAGGCATCTTAGCATCACATAACCCCATGCCCTTTTCATATGACTTGAACCTTCAGATGCACTTCCCTACCCTTACTCCCCGAACCCAACATTCCTTTTCCAGCGACCACTGCAGCAGGACTCAATGAATTGTTATTGTCACAGTGCGGCAGCCTGTGCCCTTGACAGCATAACTTCTCTCTGGGGGTCGAAAAGGGAACTCAACTCAGGAACAACTGGACAATGCCACAGCTCCATGATAGGCCTGTTTGTCATAATTTCACAAACGCATCCTGTAACGTACCCTAAAACTCAACATGATGGAAACTCCTCCTAACTTAGCCTGTGGACCTTGCCTTTATCCAAAACACATCTCTGACTCCATTTCACACGCCTACCCATGTCAGTTGCCTAGTAGCACATCTCTGAAAATATACTACAGCTAAATGCAAAATACATCCCCCTATCTCTAATCTCTGCATCTAAAACGTAAAAGAATATTTCTGTGTGGATATATGGTATTCCTAATATGCGTCAAAGCTAACTACAAATGGATAAATGTGCATTCTTCCATGCCCAATGAGAACTGCTAACACAAGGCTGCATGCTAATATGTTTTGCGTAGTCTAACGGGGTAATTCATAGAATTTGGCGCACAAGTGGTGCATGCAGCTGGCGCACAGTGTGCGTGTGCAGCAGTCTGCGCCAGCCGCGTGCGCCAAAACCCATTTCAGCGCACATGGTATTCATGGATTTTAACATCCATAACCAGCCGTGGCACAGAGTGGTGCAGCGACCCTGCAGCAGCACCAGTTACGCCCCCAACCCTGCCCCGTGCACCATGAAAAGCGCACAAATCCAGTACATGGCGCAAAGGACAAGAGACCAGCATACAGCCCCCAATCACAAAAACGCCCCTCAGAATACACGCACCCCTCTTGCGCTAGCAAAATCGCTTGTAAAACTCTCCGCGCACCCCTCGGAATACATGTACCCCTCTCGCGCTAGCAAAATTGGCTGTAAAACTCCCTGCGCACCCCTCAGAATACATGCATACAGCGATCCACCCTCCCCATGCCCAACAGGCAGCCCATCCACCCAGTGCATGCCCCAAAGGCAGCCCATCTCCCCAATGCATGCCCCACAGGCAGCCCACACCACATGGGGGGACTATTCCCATGCGATTTCAGTAGCGCGAGAGGGGTACATGTATTATGAGGGGTGCGCGGGGAGTTTTACACGCGATAGTCCATGTGCGAGCGGGGTATGTGTATTTGTGGGGTACACGGTGAGTTTCACACGCGATAGGCCCTGTGCGAGCGGTGTATGTGTATTTGGGTGGTACACGGGGAGTTTCACACGCGATAGGCCCTGTGCGAGGGAGTTCTGTGTATTTGTGGGGTACGTGGGGAGTTTCACACGTGATTTAACTAGCACGAGAGGGTCACGTGTATTCTGAGGGGTGCATGGGGAGTTTTACAAGCGATTTCGCTAGCGCGAGAGGGGTACGTGTATTCTGATGGGTGCACAGGGAGCCCACACCACAGGGGACTACCCTACAACCCTCACCATGCCCTGCAATCAGCCCACATGGCACCATGCACTTGTGAGCACACTTGTGAGCCTCGACTCATGTCCCCCATCCATCCACCCACCCAGCATTGATGGGTACCTGCCAGGAGGCCCCGACTCATGTCCCCCTGCACCCCCACCGACCCAGTATTGACGGGCACCTGCCAGCAGGCCCTGACTCATGTCCCCCCAAGACGTCATCATGATCCACACACTTGTCCCTTATGGCCACACACAACCCACTCCACGCCACCCTAGTCCAAACACCCAACCAAGTATTCCATCCACCCCACATTGAAATCCCCATTACATGATACATCCCAAATGGCAAGTATGCACATCAATATGTGTCCATCAAACACACACCCAATGGGTGCAAGTGAATGAGAAAACCCACATTGTGAAATTCATGAAACCAATGAGAGAATACCACACAAATGAAGTATGAAACCAAAATGTTTTGAAAATAAAACCAAGGGAATGAAAGAAAATCACACAATAATAGAAATAATAAACAAAATAAATGAAATAAAATATATGAATGCTGCATAAAAAAAAAAAAAAATGAAAATGTCTCCAAAGGGTTTGTCCATCAAACATAATCCAAATGAAAAAATAAATACATTGCTCCATGGTAAAAAATGAAAAAAATGAAGTCCAATCCAGTCTTCAACTATATACAATTTCCAAATCCAGGGTCCATGAGCCCAACAATCCAAATTAAACCTACAAAAAACCCTACCTAATAAACAACTATATACAAAAAGGTGGGGCATAGTCCATGCGCCCCAAATGAAATGAAAATATAAATGAAACCTAACACTATTTAACTATATACAATGGCGGCGGGCAAGTCCTACAGCTCACTTGTTGATTTCCCGGGCCAGGGCATCATCGAACTCCTGTTCAACATCCTGGAGGCGGGCCTGTTGCTGGCCCCAAGGTCTCGCAGGGATAACGCCATGTCCACCTCCAATTCCCTGTGAATTTCCTCGAGGCACTCAGCCCGCCTCAGCACCCGGCGCATGGAGTTCTCCGCCCTGACCATAGTGAGCCGTGCCTCTTCCGCCCGCTGCCGCTCCGCATCTATTTGCTGGCCCAACCACTGCCACACGGAAGACACTCCCAATCCAGGGTCCTCCTGCCCTCCGGCCGAGGCCGAGGCCTGCCCCTCTGATGTTGAGGGCCCCGAGCTGTGCATGTGCCCTGCCTGTTGATGCCTGCACGGCCTCCTCCTGCTGGGGTGGCCACCCCTGCTGGACCTCCAACTCCCGACTGTGGCAGGGATGTGTCCGCCACCAGCCTGGCCGCTGGGTCAGAGGCAGCTCCACAGGGGACCCAGGTGATACTTGGGCGGGAAGATGGCACGGAGGACGACTGGCACATAGGGGGTTCAGTTGAGGAGGGGGTCGGAGTTACCCAGCACTGGTGACCCGTCCTAGTAGGTCGACACAGTAAATGAGGCATCCCAAATAACGTGCAGAGTCCTCACGAAAAACCTGCACGTCATCCCGGATGTCCCGTTGACGCTACGCCACCCCAACCGGGACAGGCTCAACACGGTCCCGGATTGCCACATCCGCAGGGAGAGGAACGCAAGTTGTTGTTTGCACATCCCCTCCCTGCGAACGGGCCTGGACGAAGGCATCCCTGCTGGTGTGGGATGATGCTGTCACGTGATCGGGGACAGGATTACACACAGGCACCTCTGCCGCGGCCTGTGCTGCCTCCTGTCCCTTCCCCAGGACTGCACCACTAGCACCAGTGGAATCCCCCCTCCAGACCCCGTGTGTGGCCCTTCCACGGCCTCCTCCTCAACCAAACCCACCACCAACCTGGATGACTCTGTGCCATCTTCCAACATCGGACCCTGTGGGATCTCAGCTGCCCCTTCTGCTGCCGAGGAGTCCACCTCCGACCTCCACCTCTTGGACCTACCCTCGGCAACTGCGGCCACGGACGTGGCACCAGACTCCTCACTACCCGATGAGATGACAACATGGAAGGGGAGCTGGGCCTTGCATCTCCGGCTGGCGGTGGGATCTCTGCCGCTGTGCTCCACAGCACCGTCTCCACCCTATTCATCAGTTGACGCTGCAGACAGGGAGAGACAGAACACAGCCAACAGGGCACTGGACAATGGTCTGATACACGCATGACAGTTGCAGATGAGTGGCAGTCTCAAACTACACACATGGCATCACACTCCCCAACACACATATCATTTCAACCCACACACATGAGCAAATTAACAGGAATGTTGCAGCAGGCAGAACCATCCATACACATAAAACAGCATGAACATTCAGGTTAGCCTGACATCACATGCAACACGGGGAGTGCCAAACACATGCACACACGCCACCAGACATACATGCATCTGCACATCTCCACCACCTGTCACTGTTAAATCATCGGCATCCATGTCACATCAGCCAATCAGCCTCCTACATGTCGTTGTCACATGCATCCATGGTGTATCACAGTGGCACACATGTCAAATACACACACATGCACATGTACATTGTGCACATACATGAAGGTGGAACCAGCATCCATGTGTCACACCACAACCATGCCACAGTACATACACATAATTCAAAACATGTGTGTACCGACACATGCATTTGGGCACCATGCATTTGAACACATACACCATTGATGTGCCTCACACATGACTGGACTCACATGCGGCAGGCTCATGTCCCTGTACATACACGTCCATACATGGGCCTTCCAAGACATATGTCCAACCTGCACACTCATGCCACATCTCGACATGCACAGTGTCCAATCAGTAGCCATGGTCACTTACCGATCGATTCCGGACGGGTCTTCCTCTGAAGGATCTGGCAGTGGTGCGCTGGGTTTATGTGTTCCAAGACCCTCATCTGGATGTTGCTAAGGCAGACCTGGCACCCCTCTGCATGCTTTCCCTTCAAGAGGCGGCGGGCCTTGCTGAGGGTCCTGGACCTGAAGTCCTCCCAGCACTTCCGGACGTGTTGCATGTCGCGGGCTGCCAACCCCTCCTCGTAGATGGCAGCCACGATGTCCGTCCAGATCCTCTTCCGCCCTTCATTGTCGGCGCGTGAACTTCTAAAGAGGGCATCATAATGCCCCAGTACTTGCTCCACCAGGATACCAACTTCTGTGGCACTGAAGCTGGTAGCCCTCTGCCTCTCTGGCTGGGGGTTGCCAGTGGTCTCCATTGGTGTTTCCCCCGACATGCCAACCCCTGAGGCAGGTGTGGGTGGGCAACTATGTCCTGGGGCTGGGCTGTGGAGGATGGAATACCAGTCGGGAATCTTCTGTTCCAGCAGGGTGGTCACAACAACTGGACCCCTGCAGATGGCTGACGTGCAGGCACCAAATAGCAATAGCATACTCAACCCACATGGATGCCATGAGGGTTGAGTATGATTCCCTCAGATCTACTCTGGGTGTGCTCTTGATGTCCCAGAGGAAGCGGTAGAGGAGAGGTTGGAGCAGCTAGAGAGTACCATCTTGGCTGAGCTACGTGCTTGGCGGGAGGTATACCAGTTGTGCAGCCAGGCTATGCAGGAAGAACTCCATGTTACACATGCTACCTTTCAAGAGGAAGCACGCGTATCACACAAGGTTCTATATGCTTACCTACGTGTCATCGCTGCACAGAACCAGGCTCACCTGTCTCGCAGAATTGCTGTCGACAAGGGGCAAACTGTGCCTAGGCGTGGTCAGGGCACTGTGCCACATCAACCTTTTCAGCCAGAGGGTGATACGGACGATGAGAAATCTCCCACACAGGTCGAGCTGTGCAGGCATTGAGCCCATGGAGGATTTTTTTTTTGTCTCAACATCATCGCATGTTGGTGTTGAGGTGCACCCTGCACCCCCCCCTCCTGGGCACCTTGCCCCTGGGTCGTATGTGGCCATTTTTGATTGTTCTTCTTAGTTTAGTAAGTTAATATGGTTATTGATAGTTTAATTAGGTAATGTAGGTTTTTTATAGTTAGTTTAATTAGTTAATGTAGGTTTTTTATAGTTAGTTTAATTAGTTAATATAGTTTAAAATTGCTTGTCTATTGTGCATTCATGTGACATTGTGGTGCTTTGTGGCTTTGAAAGCATCCACTGTCTGTTCCAGCTGGGCCCTTCAAGCTTGTCTCGTGTATGTGTTTGCAGTTTGGGGTCCTGACTCACATAGGCCACTCCTGCTTCCCTTATCCATGGGCTCGCAAGGATGGTTCGGTGTAACAAACATTTACACAAGGGCTTTGGACTGTCATATCTGTGACCTGTCTGCTGCTGTACTACTTGTGTTAACACCCCTAGTGGGGATAGTGGGGGTTTTATCCATGGCATGTCTGTGATCAATGTGGGTGGGTTGATGTGTCCATTAATTGATCTAGATTGTGATGTATGTTATTTTCTTTCCTGTATATGTGCTTGATGCACCTCATGCTGTAGACAGTAGCCTGCACCCTTTGCCTGTCAAAGTAAACTGATGGTGGGAGGAGTTTGGATGTAGGCCTCTAACATGGCACAGTGTCAACCAGCATGAAGACACACACACAGGGAACTTTCAAGCATTATTTTATATGTTTTATGCCCTTTCTGCAGGACAATGAGCCTCCAGACCACCTTTGCCAGCAGACACAGGGTGAAGCACTACAGAAACCTGGCTACGTTCGGTGGTGCAGACATGTGCATGTGTGCAAAAGCAGTAGCACAGGGCTTGTGCTCAGATGTCCAACAGAAGCAGATGTGTTTCCAGGAACTCCTGCACGTTGATGGAATGCCAGTGCTTGCGGTTTTGATAGATGTGCCCAGTGGCCCTAGGTGGACGTAGGGCCACATGGGTGCAATCTATGGCACAGAGCACTTTGGGGAAGTGTGCCCCCCTGTAGAAGTCCTGGACCACAGCCTGCCTTTCTGTGGGTGTTCTGGGCATGTATATGTGCCTGCGGACTGAGGGTCGTGCAGTCATGATTGCCAACACCTGGTGTAGGCAGCGTAACTGCGTGGCCTGTGAGACCCCCCCACTATGGCTCTTGTCCACTCAAATGACCCAGTGGCCACAAAATGCAGGACATTGAGCACCTTCTCCAAGGGGCTCAATGCTTGGGAGCACAGGGTGGGGGTTGTAAGGTCATCTTCCCACTCCCTGACCAGGTCTAGGATGATATGAGGTGGAAACCTATACCTGCCATAGACCTGGTCATCAGGCATTCCAAAAAGGTTGGTCCGGGGCAAAAAAATGCGGCGCCTGGCTATTTTCCTCCTCCTGCGGTGTCCCACGATCAGTGCTGCGACAAATGGGGCATTCAACGTAGCTGTATATACGTGTTTGTTTTTGTGTGCACTTTTATACTGCGTGCGGGGACGCTTCCGCCTGCCTTCGTTTGGCGGACGTGTTGATGCCTGTGTGCATCTTTTCACACGCGTGGCTTTCTCATATTCGATTCCATGAATACGTGTTGTTTGCGTGCGTGTGGGCGTTCCTTGTATTTCCCTGCAGTACTTCCCCAGTTACGCCTTCTTTTTCACGTGTTGTTCCCCATTCTGCATGTTACGCCCCGTGTCCTGCCCCCTTTTTGGTGTGTGCTACGACGTTGTCCGCTATCGCTGCGCCGGCGTTCGGGTTGTTGGAATGACGTGTGCGCCTGTGTGCGCCACGCAAGGATTTGGCGCACATCCCGCAGTAAACACGCGCAGGCACTTCCATGAATCGCACGCGTGCGCTTGCTTTTTCACGCTTGCGCCAGCGTGCGCCAAGCTTTTCGGCTGACATTTATTCCATGAATCGGCCCCTTAATCTCTTCACCTACCTGGGACATTGCACTTGCATCGGAACACTCCCACCCTTTAGTTAATACTCAATTAGCTAACCCAGGAGCTTCCCTTCTTCTTTAATCATCATCTTTGGGCACCCACACTTTGCACACGCAATGTAAACTTTTCCCCATCTGGGCATGTTCTTCTGGGGTACACGTCATAAAGCAACATCCCCCCTCTCCTGCCAAATCTACACAATGCTCCACATCATTTTCTGGATTAGGTAAGAGGTAAGACAGTGGGGGTCATTACGAGGTTGGAGGTAGCCATGGTGCTATTAGCACCATGGCTACCCCCTTACCTCATTCCGGGTCCTGGTTCCTGAAATAGGGACTTACCGGGTCATTCCAACCTTGGAGGACCCAGTAAATCCCCATTCCGGGAACCATTCCCCATTCCCATTCGAGCCCCCATAGGGCTCAATGGGAATGGGGATGAAGGTAATAACGGTACCATTATTAGCTCTGAAGTCCCTTAATGGGTCCCTTCCATAACGCCTGGTAAAACCAGGGGTTAAGGAAGGGACCCGCTAAGGGACCTCGGAATAGGGTGGTAAAGGATTACGGGCACCGGTGTCCTTACCGGTGCCAGTAATCCCTTACCACCAACCTCATAATGACCCCCAGTGTCCCTGGGGGACTAACTGGTTGTTCTACTCTTACCATTCTATGCTCTATTTCAATATTCAATTTCTCGATCTGTGTGTACACATTAATTTGGGGGGAACAGCTTTACCTGTTGTTATAGACACTGACATCATTTTCACACCCGTAAGCAGTGTCTTGGTGCAACATCGTAGAAAATTTTGACAGGAACAAAAATGACAAGAAGAAATACCACAATAGCCATCAACAATTTATGGCTATCCCCAACCAAAACGGGTCCCACGAAAACAACAAATTGAACCAGTCTTCAGGACTCACTCCAGCTTTCTTTTCAATGGCATCCCCATGTTGTGGAGGATCCATATGGCATGAATTAGAGATTGTCTGCATCATTGGGGGTCTGCATGTGCAGCAGGACAATCTTATCTTCTTTTACACACCCACTTCCATCACTGTAAGTAAATCCAGAACATACTGGATCTGCAGGGTCATTAGATGAATAGACTGCAATTCTGTTTTTATTGAATTAAGACCGTGCTCTGTCTGGTTCGCTATCTGGAGCATCTTCCACCTTGTAATCTGCAACCACTTTGCATTGGCTGCAGTTTGGATACCAGACACACTGAGGGAGGTAAAAAATGCTTAAGTGTTTGTGAACAGATGGAATTATTCTGGGATCGCTTTGAGCTTGTATGAGTAATCTTGGGACCAGTAGTTCAACTTATTTTGTCATCAAGCTATTAGTGAGCGGTGAGCATGCTGATGGGGCGGAGTTTAGTTGCAACTGGGGGTTGCCACATTTATGACAGTCAAATGAGAGTTGAGCAATATGAGTAATGCAGAATGCGAGGTGGAGAGCGAGGAGACGCCGCTCCAAGATGGGGAAAGTGGAGATAAGCATTTTGTGCACGCACCCAATAAAAATCCATTAATGCAGATGTACCATTAGTCAGGTTGGGAATAAACAAAGTCTTACTGCACCTTTAATTTGTCCCATTTCCTCTGAAGCAAAATGAGAAGTGTGCCAGTATTTGCACCTTAGCAGGGTTTCTTTCTGTTCGATCCAGATTTGTTTTGACACACATGTGCTTGAAGTTTTAGAACATTTCTGGCTGGCCTGAGCAACTACATCCTCTGAGATCTGAGAACCACAGAGCCCCACCGCTGCACAGATCACTTTTCTTTTCACCCATCTGTCATTGGAAAACAGCACACTTTCCAATTTCAGTAGTGGTCTTATTTGACAATGTACTTGCTCTTTGTTTTTGGCACACTTGCTTTCATCTCCGTCGATTATTACTGACCTGACCATGTGTCCTTGAAACAAGTGTTATATTCTGCAAAGGGCCACATACACTAAACAAGGGGCCATAAGAGCTGGCATTTATTGCGTGATAAACAGTTTTCTCATAGGGTATATGGGTGCAAATGTAACAGCTCTCATTTGACTTTGCTCTCCCCAGCTCCCTCATGTGGTTGTACAACATTGTATCTGTTTTGGGGTGGTATCTAAAATTACTCCTTTAAATGTATTATATTTAATTCAATTTCTGTTTCCCTTTTATTTCTTGCCATCCCTATATTTAATGTTTCTGTGCCATTACTATACCCATTTTTATATTCACAAACAATATAAAATTAGCTCCAATAAAGGAAAGCGAAGACAGAGACAAATCATGTGAGCTTCTCTCTATCAAACTACCAACCGCTAGCTCTCAAACACTAAATATCCACCTTCTCTATAGACCCCTGACCCCGTCAGCACCTTCACTGAAGATATCACCACTGTTATCTCTGAGAAGCTAAAAAATTCCTCCCAAACACTAGTGTTAGGAGACTTCAATTTAGGGCTCAACGATATCAACGACCACCATGCTACTGCCGTAGTCAATACTCTGTCAGTGCTAGGTTTCACGCAGTTCGTGAATACTCCCACACACACCAAGGGAAGAACTCTTGACTGGATTGCCAGTCACAACTGCTACCCTTCTATAACAGCCATTACCCCCCAAATATGGTCTGACCATCACCTTATCTCCTTTTCCCTCAACACTAAAAGACCCATAGTCTTAACACCCACGCCAGCCATACCCACTTTAATCAGAAACAAGAAAAATATTACAGCTGATAATATTCTGCCCCATATCCTACCCAAACTAAATTCTCTACCTGACCACACTGACCCAGGCATCCTAGTGGATGAATTCAACGAGGCCATGTCCTCTGCTCTTGACAGTGTTGCTCCATTTAAATTTCGGAACAGTAAACCTAAAAAGCATTTGAACTCCTGGTTTACACCCCACCTAAAAAACTTAAGACTACAGAAGAGAAAATGCGAAACAGCTTGGAACCGGCATCCGACCGCTGAAAATAAAACCAACCTAATAAACATCTCTTCGCAATACAAAAAAGATATTATCCTGGCCAAACAAGAAACCTATAATAACAGGATCACCCAATCCAACTCCAGTATGAAGGAGCTATTCTCCATCCCAAAGGAATTGGAAACTCCTATCACAGTACAGGATGACTCCATCAAAGACAAAACCTGGTGTACAGACATACAACTGGCACTAACCAACAAAGTATCCAACCTCCAAACGAAAATTGCCCTAAAGAAAGCTTCACTACCAACTCAACTTCCGCCAGTCAAAATTCCCACATCCAAACCTAAAGAATCCACCCAATTCCGTTTCTCCAAGGTCTCAGTAACTGAGGTGGAGAAGACCATTATGACTCTTAAACCTTATAATTGCAAAGGTGACTAATGCCCCGCACAACTGATTAAGGATGCGGCTAGAGATCTAGCCCCCTTTATCACAAAACGTATCAATGCCTCCTTTACTACGGGCACCATCCCCCGCAATCTAAAGGAATCTTGGGTACTCCCCCTTCTAAAAAAGCAAACATTGGACCCCAACATTCCCACTAACTACAGGCCCATCACCACGGTGTGCTTCCTACTAAAAATATTAGATAAGGAAGCATACACCCAAATCCAGAACTTCCTTGAGATGAACCATCTCCTTGGCACCCGCCAATCCGGTTTCCGTCCGCAACACGGCACAGAGACTGCCCTTATCGACCTAAAAGCCCAAATAGACTCACTCAGAGACGAGGGAAAATTAGCTCTCCTCCTCCTTCTAGAACCTCTCAGCCGCCTTTGATCTGGTGGACCACAAAGTCCTATGTAATCACTTGGACTCGGCAGCCCACTTCTCAGGGGAGGCTATAGTCTGGATTCAGTCATTCCTTAGTGACAGGACCATGAGGGTGTTCTCCCCCGCAGTGGCAGCAGACCCTATCCCAATCACTTGTGGAGTGCCCCAGGGATCCTGCGTCTCGCCGACACTCTATAACATATTCACCAAGCCACTCTTTGACGATCTTGATAATCTGGGTATCACCTACACCAACTACGCAGACGATACTCAGATTCTCTTACCACTTACTGGGGATTACGTTGAAGATCTGGCTCTGGTGAATAGAGTCTATAGCATCGTTCAAGCATGGATGGCCAACCATGGCCTATGCTTGAACGATGATAAAACAGAGCTCATCATCCTGGGCACGGCAGCCCGCATTTCCAAACTTAACCAAAACTACTCTGCCTTCATCATCGATGGTAACACTATCAAGGTCGCCAGAGAAGTAAAAACCCTAGGTTTTTACCTTGATGCGACATTATCTTTAACCAAACAGGTGAACTCAATGGCCTCATCCACGGCCTATACATGCAAGTTAATACGAGCTGGGAAACCATTCCTTTCAGATGACAGCTGTCTTATCCTAGCTAGAGCCCTCATCTTATCTAAATTAGATTATTGTAACGCCCTTTACATAGGGACTACTAAACAAATCATCAATAGAATCCAAGTGCTCCAAAACAACGCACTTAGAGCGGCCCTAAGTATCCCTAGAAGAGCACATATTTCAGAAATAAGACGAAAACACAAATGGCTCTCCACCCAAGAAAAAATCAACCTTAAATCTGCTTCCCTTATCCACAAATGCCTAAACAACAAAGCCCCCCGATACCTCTCAGAACGCTTCAACAGAAAAAATCCCAATAGACTCACAAGGACAGTCAGCCCCAACTGCCTCCTAGTGCCCAGATTTAAACTAGCCACCATTGGAGGTTCCAGCTTCCCAGTCAAGGCAGCGCAGTTATGGAAATCCCTACCTCTTGCACTTAGATCTGACCAAACCTTTAACAACTTCAGAAAGAACACCATAAAATGGCTCACTGAGAATGCGACAGAATAACCAGCCACCCCTTGCACGTCCAATTGTATGTCACTTTATACGTAATGACCTGTTATAATGCTTGTTCAGACTTGCTATACTGTTCGCTCGATATAGATTTGACTTTTGGCTGCGCTTTATCTGCACTTGCACTTGCCTTACCCTGCAGATTCAAGAAATGTCCACTATGCTTACCTGTAACCTGTAACGTCTTTTAACTAAGCTGTAAACCTCCTTGTTCTCTTGTGCCCTACTACCCCAGGGTCCGGTGCGCACAATAAATAAACAAATAAACAAATAATAATAAACAAAACAAATAATAACAATATATACTTTTTTCTACTTCTTGATCTTAGACATTTTCCGTAAGAAGTAAAAGTTGTGTCATTGTGCCCACGGGGGTGTTTCTGTTGCAATAATATCACTAGAAAGGTACCTACATTCATTTATTGTAATTTCACTGTTATTGAGGGCCTGCAGGAGGTGGTTATATGCCAGTTTACTTCCAGATGTCAAATAGGTGAGCCCAATACCACGTCTCCTTCACTTTTACTGCAGACGAGTGGCATATACCTCCTTAAATGTGCCTTGGAACCGAGAATCATTCTATTTTCTTATGAAGCATAGAACGCAGACAACATTTCCAGGGTAGAGGTGAGGTGTCTGTATAGAGGCTGGGTCAGTTGTTGGTGTGGCAGCTGTTTGCTCCTGGGAGTGAGATGTTACAAGATTAGCTTTATACATTTTGGTAAATCCCTCAAATACCTCTGAAACTCCTCCCGGAAAATCTCAGGTGCCCTGTGTGCATCTGATGCAGTGCATGCAGGTGTATGGTGTGTGTAACCATTTCCCCATCACTATCTCGTGCAGAGACAGGTGGTGCTCCATACCTAAGGTTGAAAAGAGGCAGAGGAAGACAATGCAGCCATTTGCTCCCTAGCGTATGACACACATTTGAGAGTTTTTGTTTCATTAAGTCATTGACATTTTCCACTATCCTATTGGCTTGTGGATGGTAAATTGAGCAAAACATATGTTTAATCCCTCATAGGGATGTTATCCCTTAAAATAATGTATTGAAAAAGTTAGTCCGCTTATCTGACTTTAGGACATCACATATTCCCCATTAAGGAAAGAACTTGCATACTATAATCATGTCAGCTGATTTAGCATTTGGTTGTGCGCAAGGGCCCTCCTCAATCCAATGAAAAAATTCACAAACAACAACAATTACATAACGATAGTTACTACACCTGTTTATCATATCCACATAGTATATGTGGAGCACTCGCAAGGTTCTTGGTGAACGGGACAATGTGCCACCCAACGTCCTGAGAGTGTGTCCGGTGCTGTAGAGATGCAGGTAGTGCAATTTGCAATGAATTGATCAACATATTCTTGAAGGTTGGGGACAAACCAGTCCTTCTGTATATTAGCTGCAATATACCTTTTAGACATATGTGTTGGGTAATCCAGTTGCTCAATAACAACCATAAGCTGTTCCTGTGGCATTATTAGCTTAGCTGTCATGTTTTGTCTCCAGATAAGATCAGTTGGTGAGATTGAACATCCATATTTAACCCTTAGATCCTTCTGCTCTTGGGTACCTGACTTGCAATTCAATTATCTGAGTGTGCAGAACTGCTGTGTATGGTACTGCTATCTGCAATGTTTATATCACTACCTCAGGCTATGATATGACATCCGGTATTTCTAAATAAGCCACTTATTTGGCTGCACTATGTGCAGCATCATTACATAGTGAAACAAAATCTGTGCCACGGGTTGGGTGGTGCATTTCACCACTGCTACTACTGATGGACGGGTTTGTAAGGACATATATATTTTACCTAAATGTAATGGTATTTTTTAATTCCAAAATGTAGTGTTTGTTATGTTGCCAGTAGTAATATGGCATATATATATATATATATATATATATATATATATATATATATATATATATATATATATATATATATATATATATATAGTACAGGTTTTACAACACAGCCAAACCCGACTTAAAACTGCAGAGAATGAAATGCACACATAGAAAAGCTTAGTGCTGCCAGGCCAAATAATGAAGTGCACCATATTTTTTGGATACCTCATACAAAGAGACTACATTAAGTTATATAACTGAGTAACATAATTAACATTGCTAAAATACTAAATTACTAAATTCTAACTTCCCTAACATTATAATGCAGTCTCAAATGCAAAATGAGGTGAACATCCATATTTTAGTGGCACTGCTCTAATTCATTTTTAAATGCACACTGGCATTTTTTCTGTATTAGCTTTTGGAGAGCAGAGGGAAAGATGCAGCAGGAAACAGAATAAAACATTTATTCAGGGAGGCCAAAGCCCTCATTGTTCTAAACATGAGGGTTGATACAAAACACATTCTTGTTAAGCTGATTGGGGGAAATTATAGGCAGACAAGAAACGTCAAAAGGGGAAGGACAGAAGGCTTCTTGGGACAAGAAATGCAGGGAAATAGTTAATGCTGGGCTGAGAAGAATGACAGTGTTCCAAGGGGTCAGAGCACTGGCTGTGAGAAATATCTCGCCGGTGCTCCCCACACAAGATTACAGAATCATTTTGCGCTGACACTGGGCCCGCCTTTGTGAGTGGAGCAAGGTCGTGCTGGGAACTTCAAAGAAATAATAATCTTGGTAAGATATGTGCCAAGTGAGGATCATTTGAATGCCGTATGTTTGGCTAAGATTTATTATAGTGTAGAAAGGTTAGGAAATCACTGCATGTTTATTTTTTGTCATGTTCAGAATGTGGGAACATTAACCCATGTTTCAAAAGGCCTGTTTGTTCTGTTTGGTTTTCTTTCGTATTTCAGATGTCGATGCAATGTATCCATGGTAAGACTTGATGACATGTAAATAAGATTCAATATAATAAGTATCCATGAAAACAAATGGGATTTAGTGTCATTTTTGCATCTGTGAATTCACTTATATATATAAAGTATACAGGGCAGGTTCATTTCTGTTCAGTAGTGCATTTGTCAATTTACTACTACAGGTAAAATAACAACCCAGAAGAAGCTAATAATATTCAGTGATAAGGCAGGTTTGTGCGTGTGTTTGTGCCTTCCTTGCATGCTGAGGGGAAGGAATCTGATATGATATATAGATCACTTGATGTCCATGAGCTAGTAATGCTTAAGGGCACATAGATTAATGGATGTAGATAAGCCAGTGATACCAGCCACAAACTGTAGGTGGCGCTCTGAATAAAATCATTGTGCTCTAACAGTGCATAAGTCTGGGGCTCTCTACAGACAACTAGGAGGTATTCTAATAGAAAGGAAAGTTTTTTTTTATGATGGAGTTATAGTACAAAAAAGAAGACCATGCTCACCACAATACCACAGAAATAATGACCGCAAAACATAATACCACTAAAATTACAACCAATATAAGCTAACAAAGTATGGTCACTAAATAATGTGATGCGAAACCCAATCTAAATCCAAGACTAATTTACCACCAAATTACCGCGAATATTTTTACGGTAAGAAAATACCACCAAATCCCAAATTTACCCCACTAAGACAAACATCTATTACAGGTTAATGCATACATTAATCTTCTCCAGCATGGGGTCTGGCATGGATTCACATGCTCATGAATATTCCCTGTCGTCAGGCCAGGAATCCTTGGTAAAAGAAAAAAATAATTCACTTTTAAATACAAACTGTATTTCTCCTCTAAACCAATAACTATGCTCTGAGTCATACTGCCCCCAGCCAATGACTGCCCTCTCCCTAAGCCCCTCCTCTGGCAGCCATCTTCTGATTTTTACAGCATGTTCAAATATAGCCTGTGCGCTCTTTCTCTACATCAGCTGGCAAGAATCATTGAAGTTTCATTGAAGATTCCAGAAGGCCATCAGGCCTACTGTGCACTCTAGACCATGTCAGAGGAGAAGGAAGGAAGCTCCCTTTTCAAGCTCTGCTCTAGCTGTGGACTGAGGAATATGTTTTTAGAGGACAAACACCTGAAGTGCCTCTACTGTCTTCATCCAGATCACAAGGAAGCAGATTGCGAAACCTGCATCGGGTTCTCCAAACAAACTTTGAAGGATTGTAACAGTAGGCTGGCGGCGTGGCTCAGCGCCAAGATCTCTGCCCCGTGCTTCACCCAGGACCGGCCGGTCTGAAGCGTGGGCTTCTAAGTTCTTTGAGGCTGCTCCATCTGTGGGGGCCCAAGTCAAGGCCAAGCGCCGCAAGTCCATTTCCATTGGGGGAACCAGGCAAGCGGGCCTCGAGATGGGCAGGACGCGCTCATCTTCACCATCTGCCTCCATCTCCAGGCGTCTCTCCAGCTCCTCTTCAAAGAGGAAATCGGCTAACCTGGCAAAGCTGCGGGAAAAGCCAGAGATGAAGAATGCTAAGGTGGCCCAGGCAAAGTCATCCTCGGCGATTGAGCAAGTGGCAGACGCCCTCTCGAAGGCCAAAGGGGCTGACCCAGTCAAGGTAGTACTGGCGGTGCCCAGAGTATCTCTGCCCCCGAGGCGGGAAGCCTTGGCCAAGTCGGTGGAGAAGACACCGGAGAAGAGGATGCCATCCCTAAGCCCTAAACTGACCCCTAAGGGTGCAAAAAAGGGGGCAGAGGAGTTCTCAACTATACTCCAGGACACTGATATTTCTTCCTCAGATGAGGAGGATCAGGTGTCCCTTCACACGGTCTAGCAGGACGTGGGGAATGACAACAACAGCGGAAACGCTGAGGGGGATGATGACGGATACAGCAACGGGAACACCAGCGATTAGAAAGGTGATGGTCCCAGTAGGCCTACCCCCAGACACCACTGAGGGATGTATCATTGGATATTTTTTCAACCCTGCACACCCTGGTGTCAGAAATCCTGAAGAGGATTCTGTTGATGCCTCCAGCACCCGCCCCGCAAAAGTGACACCAGATCAGCCTCCTGAAAAAAAGAGGAGGCGGCACCCAACACCGCTGCATCAACCTCCACACGTGCCCTCGCCCCGTAGGGACACAGGGATGGACACAGCAACTATGTACACGGTCGACGACATGATCACGTCAGACAGTTCATCACAGCAAAGGGCTTCTACCCAGACGAAGTGGGGTCATTTCATGCCATGGTTGCCAGGGTGTCCGAACTCTTCCAACTGACGCCAGAAGAAACCAAGAAGGAAGGTTTTCTATATCAATGGCGCAGGGCCAAAAGGAAGACCATCCCTGGCTGTGCTGAGAAACCCGGCCACAGCGCCATCCAAGGGGGATAGGCTGGAGAAAAAGTGCTGGGTTCCGGGGTCTGCACCAAAGTGCCTATGTTCACAGCCTTCCCCGGACTCAGTGGTCTCGACGGCAGCGAGAACAAAGTCATCTAACCCCTCGTCTTCATCCTCCGTTCCACCTGATAGTGGAGGGAAGAAGTTAGGTGCCATGGGAAGAAAGGTGAGCTACTCAGTGGCGTCAAGCATCAAGGCATCTAACGCACTTGCAATCCTGGCCAGTTATGACAGGGAGCTGTGGTATAAGATGGCCCCGCTGCTGGATTTCCTACCCGACGACAAGCGAGTCGAGGCTCTTTCCATCCTCCAGGAGGGGATGTGGCGGCAGACCATACCATCACTGTTACACTGGACATCACAGACACGGGGTTCAGGCAGATGGGGAACAGTGTCTGCCTCAATCATCGTGGGTGGCTGAAAGCCACCAACTTCCATCAGGAGGCCCTGGCAAGGGTGCTGGAAATGCCCTTCGACAGGGACAACCTCTTTGGGAAGGCTGTCGACGAATCATTGCAGGTCATTAGGACAGACACAGAGATGGCCACTCTTAAAGAACACTGCCCTTTCTTTTGTGCCTCCGGTGGGAAGTCCAGCAGATCGTTGAAAGGTTCCGGGGGAGGGTCCTCTTTGTACTGCCAACCTTTCTGGTCCACGTCCCAGGAGGCCTACAGAGGCCGTTCCAAGCCTTTCAGTGGAGGTGGCTGACTTCGTTGTCACTCCCAAGGTGGCACTCAATCCCCAAAAGAAAGATTGAACCGCCCAAGATGTTGGGTCCCCTCACATTCACCCCGGTGGGAGGGCAGCTGGCGGGCTTCATCAGCGAGTCAAAAAAGATCTCCCCTGACCAATGGATGCTGGACGCTCTCGTCCACGGACACACTCTAGAGTTACAGCAAAAGTGTCCACGGATACCTCTGGTGGCCTGGCAGGAGCAGTACATCACTCAGCTCCTGCAGGAAGAACGGGCCATGATAAGAAAAGGGGCGATAGAACTGGTTCCAAAGTGACTCCGGAGCTCAGTAGTCTGCTCCAGAAAATTATGGGTAAAGAAGAAGACCGGCAATGGAGGCCCATTTTAGAATTGTGATGTTTCAACAAATACCTCAAGTCCCAAAAATTCAGGTTGGCCAAGTTGCAGCACATGCTCGGCCAACTGGAGGAAGGGGACTTCTTGAAGTCACTGGATCTGGAGAATGCATACTTCCACATCCCCATTCACAAGAAGCATCGGAAGTTTCTGCGCTTCATAGTACAAGTAAGACACCACCAATTCAAGGCCCTTCTTTCAGACTGAAGTCAGCCCCCAGGTTGTTTACGAAGTGCCTGGCACCAGTGGCGGCCCATCTGCATCTACAGGAAATACACGTGTACCCATACCTCGACGACTGGCTCATCCAGGCCAGGTCAAGTAGCCGTCAAACATACAGAGAGGACTGTCTAGCTGCTGGCGGATCTGCAGTTCTCTGTCAACTATCCAAAGTCCTGCTTGATACCATCGCAGAACACGCTGTTCCTGGGGCCCCCCTCGGAGGAGAGGGTATCAGCCATACCGGGCAAGGGGCAATGGCTATTGGCACTGAAGACCACCATGATGCAGCCCATCTAGTCGCTGCTCGGCATGATGTTGTTGTGCATCTACCTGATCTGGCTTTGCAGGTTGCGGATGCGACCTCCTCAGGAATTCCTGGACGCTCGGTGGATCCAGTTGTATGGAAGCTTTGCAGACAAGATTGCACTCGATGAGGAGTTCCATTAAGTGATAAGGTGGTGGGGTGTACGCTCCAACATCGCCAGGAGCACAGGTTTCCAGAGCCCCCTGTACCAGGAGACGGGGACCACAGACCCTTCTATGGAGGGCTGGGGAGCCCACACTGGACGTCTCCACGTCAGAGTCATGTGGCTGCCGGGGGAGAGGGATCTCCACATCAATGTCCTGGAGCTGTGGGCAGTGTTCTGGGGCCTCAATGTGTTCCTTCCATCCCTCAAGGACAAAGTGGTGGTCATGGACAATACCACCACAATGTTCTACATCAGGAAGCAGGGGGCCACCAGATCCCCAGCGCTCTCCAGGGAGGCGCAGGACTTGTAGCACTGGGCCATTCCCCAAGAGATGTTTCTCATCCCTTTATACCTGGTGGAAGTCAAGAATACCATTGCTAACTCCCTCAGCAGGGAGCTGTGCTCAGGCCACGTGTGAGAACTTAGGCAGGATCAAGTGGACCACCTCTTCCTCAAATGGGGCAGACCCCAGATCAATCTGTTTGCGATGAATTCCAAATGCTAGCAATTCGACAGTAGGTTCCACCAGCCGAGGAGCATTGGGGATGCGTTTTGCTTCCTGTGGGAAGGCCTGTTCCTGTACACATTCCCTTCATTGCCTCTCCTGCTGCTAGTCATCATTCAACTCAAACGGTGCTGAAGCAAGATGATCCTCGTCGCCCTGGCGTGGCCGAGGCAGATTTGGTACCCCAGAACTTCTCAGGCTGTCAACATTACCTCCGGTCAAGCTGCCAGTGGTCATGGAGGCGCAATCCTACATCATGACCCAGGGTCGCTGAACCTGAAGGCTTGGCTCCGTCAGCCTTAGAGTTTGGAGGGTACTGCCAGTGGACTGCAGGGAGGTCCTTGGCAGGGCCAGAGCATCGTCGACTCTTAAGTGCTATGGGCACAAGTGGAAGCATTTTGTGACTTGGTGCCGGACACAGAAGATCATTCCTGTGAGGGTCATGGCCCCACAGATTCTGCCATACTTTTGTCTTTTGCCAAGGCGGGGCTGGAGCACACCTCTATCAAGGTGCATCTGACGGCTATCTCCCGATATACCAGGTCTCCAGGACGGTCTTCTCTTTGGTGCCACCATCTCATCAAGGAGTTCCTCAAAGGACTGTTTTGATCATTCCCGCACCTGAAGGATCCTGCCCTGGTGTGGGAACTCAACGTGGCACTGCTGAAGCTCATGGGGATCCCCTACGAGCCTATGCATCAGGCCTCTCTCAGGTTCCTCTCATGGAAAACGGATTTCCTAGTTGCCATCACCTCTGCCAGGAGGGTAAGTGAGATCCAAGCCCTTTCTTGCAAACAGCCTTATCAGACTGAGGAGAGTCGAGATGGATGGTAAAGTCCCCAAGGAAGAAAGGTTTGAGGGAGGAGCCAAGAAGAGAGGAGGACAGATCAGCCCATTCTGAGAGCAAGAGGGAGTTAGGTCCGGTGGGCCTGGAGATGGTAGAATAAGAGAGAAGGTAGGCGAGATAGAAAGCCTGCAGACTAGGCTTTCAAAGGAAGAATAGATTTGAGTGGAGATGATTGAGGCAGGAACTCACTCAGGGAAGATCAAAGCCACTGCACCACTAGGCCAGGAGGGCATGGGATTGGGCAGGATCTAGTAGCCCTCAGGGAGGAGAGTGTCAAAAACAGTGACAGAGCTGGCCTTGAACCATGTCTCGGTGAGAGCATGAATGACAAGGTCAAGGTCTTCAAGTAGATGACAGATGTCAGAAGAGTGTTTGGTAGCAGCGCAAGAATTAAGGGTAGCTAAGTGAAGCAGGTGGCACCCTTTAAAATTCATGCGAGGGGGGTGCAGGGGTGATTTTCCAAGACTGGGAGGAGGGGAGAGGTGTTATGAGAGATGTATGGGATGCATGAGAGGGGGGAAGTTGAAGAGAGATGGAAGACGTCTGTCAAGAAGGAGGAGGATGGCCCATGATGGTTCCATTGTGATAGACATTAATGGTGCATTTGGATGGTGCAAAGTAGCCAAGAGCACTTTCCATCTGGTTCTAGCAGTAATGGGTGAGGAGGAGAAAGGGGAGAGTACAGAGACCATATGGGTAGTTGTAGGGGAGCAATGGCCGCAAGGCCCTCCTCACCTACAGCTTCCTCCCCAGGCGGGGACCATGACTCGGTGGGCGCCCCCATATGCCACCCGGGCCCAGGTGGAGGAGGGTTCACCCGCCGACGACATTGCCCACACGCACCCTGTCTTTGCATTTACCGAAAATTAAGTTAGGCCTAGACGCCATCTTGCACAGCAAACATGGTGTGAGTTCAGCACACTGTAACGAGGCCCCCACCTTTGGAGGGCCTTTCATGCATCTCTGCCGCCTCAGCAGCCCTGGCAGATCCGCTGCGAGAGCGTTCCCATGAGAAAGTCGGAGATGAGCTAAACCCGAGATGCCAACACGGCAACATTATATTAGTAACAATGTGATATTGCACCCCGTATGACCCGGACCGCAAGGCCGGGGCAACGGGGAAAAAAGCTGAAGCATCACTATCTGAAGAAGGTAGAAAATAATTCAAGTATTGGTATTAATGAACTACCTCTGTTTAAAATGTGAATAAGCCATAAAAATGTAACGTTATATGATATCCCTCCAGGTCTGGACTAATGCTGCTATAACCACGGAGAAAGATGTTGACCAAACGTGTAACCTCTATCTGTAAAAGTGTTTTTCAATAGTATGTAGAAACTTGAACTCATATATGTTTTTTAATTCACCCAAAGCGGCGAGCATCAATCTCTGTAGGCCATAACCTAGATATCCCTCGTATAACGTCGAATGTACATACAATACGCACACAATGTAGTGAATATAATGTTAGGTAATGAAAAGATACTGGAACCAACTGTATTAAAGAAATGTGTAACGAAATTGAAGTATATATATATATGTGTCTAAATAACGTCAAAATAAGGCAGAACAGTATAGAACTTCTGCATTTACTGATCAGCAACGCACGAGGAAAATACCTTTGTGGATATATGCAAGGCCATTCCCTCTCCCACCCCACCAAGCCTGCCAGATAAAAAAGCTAAGACTTGTGCCGCGCTCCCTCACCTCCCCCAACCAAGCTGGCGTTACTTCAGAGAGTCAGAGGCCCCGGCGCCACAACCAAGGCCACAGCCCGCCACCTGTGTTATTTACAGCACGGTAATAAACCCACGGATGAACCCACTGATCTACTAGCACCCTCTCATAAATCCCACGAACCCCCCAAGAATCCTGACCCCGTGTAAGGACGACCCCCATCATTGGGACAAGACACAGAGACCCATCTATATAATAACTTCTAACGCAGCAGACAGACATGTATCATTCGGCCCAGGCCCCAGAGCCCCGTCCCGCGACCTAAAATACCGGTCAATAGGACACAGGTAAATCTCACCCTAACCGACAACCACCAGACCTCTCACGAGGTGCATTCCTCATGTGTTGTGTTTATTTTATAAGATAAGCTGTTGAAGCGATTTATTAACGAACTTAAATGTCATTTTCTGAATAACTGCAGTGTGCATGGCCTAGGGCAAATGAGACAGAAAAGGTATTCGTCATTGTCACAGGCTGCCCCAGCACATCAACACCGCACGGATGACCTCAAGCCGGCCTGCCAGGCCCAACCCAACCCACGAGGCTGACCAGTGACGTCGTCCCGCCAAGACCAACCCCGCTGCAGCAACACCTATAGTTAGTCGACGCCACCCAATCCCAATTGACTTGTGCCCCCTATAGTGTTTAGGTGTTGATGACGTTTTTTGTATTAGAAATACGCCTGTCTTTGCTATTGTCAGGCAGAGCGCTCTCGTAGGTTGCAGAGTTCTTTGCATGCCTTATTCTTGGATAAACTCCCACTTACGCTCACCCGCACTCTGTCTTGGCCTTATTCCCACTACGGGAGAGTCCCTTATTGTCTCTCATTGCGGGGAGGATCGTGCTGAATTGGGGGCGCTTCCCTTCAGTGGTGACCCCGACGTGATATCTCCAAACTATTTTTCCTAACTCCTTCTTAACGACCCCCTTGTGGCACGAGAATCTCCGGTCGAGAAGGGATACGCACGGTGAGCCGTCTCCGGGAGGCCGCCCGCCAACGGCGACCGGCACAATAAGAAGTGCGCACTCAATGAGAAAGGGTACGGGATCCCGATTGGAAAAAAATCCCCTTTGAGTGCCGCTCGCCGGAGCCAGGGGCTGACCGTTGAGTTACCGGTAACGCCGCCTGGACGGACCCAGTTTCGGAGAGTATCGGTTCAAGACGGGCACGTGAGTACCGAGTGCGAGTGATCGTCAAGGGGAAAAGAAGGGGAATTGGGAATAAAAGAACGGGGACAGGTAGAGGAGAAGAATATCGGGGGTCTACTACAGACGGGTCTTGAAACTTTCTTTATTCTTTCTTTTGCATATGGCCATTAGGAGTAAGAAATAAGTGACGTGGTAGAAGTGACGGAAACCTAGCTCCGAGAGGGGGTGGAAGGCGGCGCCGCATAGTGCTATCTAGACTAGTACTGGGAATATATGAAGAAGTAAGAAATAAGTTATTGGTGTCTAGCAAAAGGAGACACCGGGAATATTTTTTAGTGATTGTGCTCTCTCTCTCTATTTCTTCTTTTTCCATTTCCACGGGGTAGGGGGCGAAAATGAGAAGGGTATAAAGAAGTTAGAACGTCTTAAAAAGTGGGGACTCAGTAGTGGCACGTACAGACGTGAACATAGTAACCTTAGCAGGAAAACAGGGACAGCTGGCTAGGGAGGAAAGGGAGGAGAAAGACAAAAGTGTGAGTGGAAAGCATTGTGAAGGGTGCGCGCACCGTACGAGTGTTGGAGACGAACGGGTGGCCGCGAGGTGGTGCCAGAGAGTGTGGCCATAACCATTACCTGATCAATTGCAAGTGAGATCACATAAGAGTGCCTGGGAATGGGAAGGAGATGAGATATGGTGAGTGAGAAGAGATTTGTGCAGTGAATAACAGTGGGTGATAATTTTGAGAGGTCCGCTCTTGTCTGTGCCATAAAGGTATACATACACATATTTACACCTAATAAAAAGTAACGAAGGCGAACGCGGTAGCGCTAGCGATTTAAAGGATGGGGGCTGAAACTCCCTTGTCACACATTTGTAAGAGCTTGCCGGGATATGCTGAACGCATAAATAAATATCATGATCAATGGTTAACAGAATTGAAAGGGGAGGGGTTGCCCCAGATTTGGCCAGAAGGAGGGTCTTTTGACAAAAGCGTTCTTGATATGGTATGTACATGTATTCGCCTCAAGTATAAGGGAAAACAATGGCAGAATAGGAAGGAGATATTAGATCTTTGGAGATTGTTTGAGGAAGTACCCCCACCCAAAACTCCAGCTCCAAATATTGATTTACCTTCCACCACAGACAATCCACTAATGATCCCGCGAGAGGAAAAAGAACAGTTAAGTACAGAACAGCCTGCGGAAGTGGTTATGTTGTACCCAATATTACCTAAACCAGCCCCTGCAGCAGGATATAGTGACCCTATTTATGTGCCTCCCCCTTCGACCAGCACGCCACAAAGACCAACTGCACCCCCGCCATACGAAAACACCAGAGAGCGCGCCCAGGGAGGCACACAGAGGGTGGACATAGAGAAGTTAACGAGTGACTTAGAGTCGAGGCTTACAGTGGCAAGAGATGAACTCTCAAGAATAAAAGACATATGTGAACGCACAGCATGCGCCCCCACACAATCTGGACGCACGTCTAGAGCGTCGAGCGAAAGTAGACAAATTGAGGAAGGATGGAAAAAGGGGGAAATACTGTTCAGAATTGAGGAAGAACCGACCAGAATAATAGAAGTGGGGACAGCAGAAGGAAGTGTTGGTGACGTCTCACGAGAGAGAGGGATCAGAGAGGATTTGTTATGTGATGTCAGAGGAGGGGGGGATGAGAGTGATAGATTGAGCATGGCAGTAGGAGGAGACGGCGAGGAGCTAGATGGTGCATGTTCACTGGGGACTATAGAAGATGAATGGATGGGACGACTAAGAAATAGGGTGGGGAAGATGGCGTCATTAGAGTCAGCAGTGACTAAGGAAAAGGAAGCTGCAACGGCAAAAGGGAAATTACAACTCCCATTGCTCCACAGGGGGGGCGGGAGGCCAAACTATATACCGTGGGCTCAGATGGACAAGGCTAATTTAATGAAGTTACTACCACAGCTGTCAGGAGGGGCAAGCAAGTGGATATATGCATTTGAGAAACATACCGCTGGTATACCGCTGGCAGTAGGCGATGTGAAAAGCCTACTAGTGTCCGCAGTAGGGGATCAGGCGGACAGAGTGTGGGCTAAAGCGGGTTTCCCAGCTGTAACTTTAGAGTGTGATCGCCATGATGGGGCTTCTTTTAACACCGTGCGAGCAAGGGTGTGGGACGCACTGCGGGAAACCTTCCCAGATACCCCTGATTTGCAGTCAGTAATGCAATGTACCATGAATGACGGGGAGGACGCTATGGATTACATTCTCCGGGTGCAGGAGATGTGGAGAGCGGAAACGGGTACGCCCTGGCACCAATCCACGTCCCTATTTTACTTCATCATTAAGAGAGGGCTCCCAAAGGAAGTGCAAAAGGCACTAGATAAAATAGCAGGTGTTGAGGCAAAAGGCTGGCCGGAGATCCAAAGCATAATAGTACACCATTGTAAACGGATCAAAGAAAGAGAGAGGGAAGTAGCACAGAAAAGGTTGGCGGATGAGGCGAAGTTGGTGCAATCAAAATTGGTGAAGGTCGCAGCAGCGGTAGCGGGACTCCCACTCATACGGGAGGGAGAGGAAGGAGAGGAGGGGCAAGTAGCAATACAAGGAAGAATAGCAGCGAATTGGGCAGGACAAGGGCAACGACAGTGGACAGAGCAGGAGCAGAACGGAGGTCCAACGTGGCAAGAGTGGGCCCCAAGAGGAGGAAGAGGTGGGTACAGGGGTCGAAGAGGAGGACAAGGGTACGGAGGAATGGGAGGAAATGGGTGGCAGGGTCCCAGAGGCCCACAGGGGAGCTGTTGGAATTGTGGGAGATGGGGGCATTACTCAAGAGAATGTAGGAGCAGACAAAACAACGGTTTCCAAGAGATAGAACAGTACGGACACCCCCATCCAGGAAGCCCCTACGGCCTCCCCATGGGACAATACCAGCAACCAGAAAATGTAGTACAAAGGAGTAACGCACAACTACACGGACATCAGTACCGAACACAGACCAGCCCACAAAATAATGACAATGTGCACTACACGCCTGGTAACACTTTCGCCACAGTAGCTAATGGGGCACCCGCCCCCGCACCTTACAGTGGAGTGTCAGTGGTTTCGGGGAACATTTTCGATCAAGGGGGGGCAATGAGACACCCCGCATAGGACAGCCCACAGAGAGCACTTGCGTGTCCAGTACTGTCTACGACCCACAATGCATCAGAGGAACCATTGATAGGAGCGCAGATAGGAGACAAGCAATTCATATTCATGGTGGATTCGGGAGCGGAGAAATCATGCATTAGAGAGGGCCGGTTCCCGTTATCTAATAGAACGTTAGAGACGCAGGGGTTCTCTGGGGCTGTAATTGAAGTTCCTTACACAGAGGTATTGGATGTGACAGTGGGGGGTAAAACAGTGAAAGCACCCTTACTGTACTATGAAAACTCTCCCATCAACTTACTGGGGAGAGATCTCTTGAGCAAACTAAACATGACAATATCATTCACAGGGAGCGGTATCGTATGTTCAACGCCAGGCATATGCCCCCTCCGTATATTAGCAGTAATACACGGCCACACAATCATGAAAGAGATCAGAGGGGTACCAAGAAATGAGGAGATGTTTGTTGAAGGTATGAGAACATTGGCTCTCATAGTACCAGAACTAAAAAGGGTGGAGTGGAGGATCCCAGCAGAATTCCTTTTTCGTCCCATAGCAAGCCCTGACACTGCTCTTGGGACAGTACTATCGTTGGATTTGCATGCAATACATGTATCAGCAAACAGGATATGTGTGATTGGTATTGACATGGAAGGGTGTGAGTGGCGGACAGTATTGTGTACAAATGCAAATATCCCGCTGAGAGAGCTCTCGGACGAGGAGCTATTTTCTGACACTGAGGGAGATGGTGAAGTAGTGATGGAACTGGCAATGCCCTGCGACATTGTAGTTACAGCCAGACAAACTAAGGTTGAACTAATGGCGGTAGTAGGAGCACCGCACACATTTTTTGATGAAGACATGAGGTCAGTACCCACTAACTTATGGACTAATGGCCCCCACGATGTAGGGTTGCTGCATGAAGTTCAGCCTGTGGTGATAAAAGTAAAACAGGGAGCAATACTACCCCGGGTGAAACAATATCCACTGTCGCGAGAAGCAGAAGAAGGGATCAGAGAGACAATAGATGCACTGCTAGCACAGGGTATAATAGTGCCCTCAAACTCCCCATGCAACACATGCATTTACCCAATAAAAAAGGCGAAGGGGGGTTCATGGAGGATGATACAAGATTTACGCCCACTGAACGATGTGGTAATGAAGGAGTTCCCTTTAGTCCCGAACCCGGCGACAATACTGTGCAACATTCCAAAAATAGCATCACACTTCACAGTAATTGACTTAAAAAATGCATTTTTTTCGATTCCCTTAGCAGAAGAGAGCAGGTACTTGACAGCATTTACATTGGGAGGAAGGAGGTTCGAACACTGCAGACTACCACAAGGATATTGCGAGAGCCCAAGCATATTTAACAGGGTACTACATGAAGATCTGGGGAATTTGTCTGTAGAAAGCACAGTGATTCAGTACGTTGATGATTTATTGGTTTGTGCACAGACTGAGGAAGAGTGCAGACAGGACTCGATAACACTGTTGACATTATTGGCCAATAAAGGGTACAAGGTGGACAAGGGGAAGTTACAATACTGTCTGACAGAGGTCCTATACTTGGGTCAGTTGATATCAAAGGATGGCAAGCGAATTATACCAGACAGGGCACAGGCGATTAGAGCAATTGGAGAGCCCAAAACAGTAAAAGAGATGCAGAAATTTCTGGGTATGTGTAACTATTGCCGAGCATGGATATTGGACTATGCGGCGTACACAAGGCCCTTGCTACAGGCACTGAAAGAAGCACAACAAGAACACAAACACATAGAATGGACAGAGGTGATGAACACAGCATTTAACTCGCTAAAAGAGCTGATATCAAGCGCTCCAGTACTAGCAAATCCAGATTATGGGCGCGAATTCTTTTTATTTTCACACTGCAAAGGAACACTGATGACAGCGGTACTGACACAGAAAACATCTTTAGGGCACAAACCACTTGCTTACTATAGCGGCACCCTAGACGCAGTAATGCAAGGTCATTTCGCGTGCGAGCAATCCCTAGCTGCAGCCGCATTCGCAATTGAAAAAAGTGCCACGATAGTGATGGGCTGCCCGGTGACACTGTTTGTGGAACACTCACTTTTTGCAATATTAGAGCGAACAAAGAGCACATTGACAACACAACGCGCCACAGCATATGAGATAATACTGTCCAGCGCTAACATCCATATAGTAAGATGTAAAACAGTGAACCCAGCCACATTCATCACAGAGGCATGCACCGTAGAGGACATGGAAAACCACAACTGCGCCACGTACACAGGTGACGAAAGTAAGGATCCAGTGATTTTTGAAAATGCCCTGACTGAGGGTGAGGTGTATTTTGTGGACGGGTCAGCATCAATAGACATGGAGACAGGAGAAAAGCATGTGGGTATGGCAGTGGTACGATTAGAGGAAGATGAATATGAGATACTAGTACAACACCGCCTCCCATCACACTATTCAGCGCAAGCAGCAGAACTAATAGCGCTAATAGAAGCATTGCATGCCGCCAAGGGGTGCGCAGTGACCATATATACAGACTCAGCATACATGACAACAACAGTTCACGGCGGGTTGGCCCGGTGGGGGCGGAGAGGGTTCCGACGAGCAGACGGAACGCCAGTCCAGCATGCAGAATTATTGAAAGAACTGATTGAGGCCCTGCAAGACCCCACGGCAGTGGCCATCGTAAAATGTCAAGCTCATACCGCAAATACAGATTTTATATCTTTGGGGAACGCGGCAGCAGACGCCGCTGCCAAAGCAGCTTCATATCTACAAAAAGGTGAAATAGGAGAGTACATGTTGCACCACACAGCAAGCCAAGAAGTCCCCACAGGATACAACATGATGTCCACACAGGAGATAATAGAGCTGCAAGAGGGAGCTAGTGCAGAGGAAAAATTGCTGTGGAGTAAGAGAGGATGCAGCAAATCACCGACTGATTTATTGTGGCGACAAGACAGTTCAGGAAAAGTGGTAATGCCAATTACGCTGTTAGAAATAGCATTTCAACAACTACACTTTCCTGCACACAACACAAGGAAACACATAATGGCAGAGATACAAGAAGATTGGTTTGCACCCTGCCTCCAGGAACACGTCACAAGGTTAGCCCTAGAATGCACGACATGTCAAATTTACAACTCAGGTATGACATTGCGTACACTAAGGGGTACGATACCAAAACCGAGTGGCCCATTCAGAGAGCTCCACATTGATTATGTAGACATGGGAGAAAGGTGTAACGGGGCTCGATACATGATTGTGGTTGTATGTCCATTTTCGAGGTGGGTGGAGGCAGGACCATGTGCCCGCCCTGACGCGAAGGGCGCCGCGAAGTTCCTAGTGCGGGAAGTGTTTCCGCGCTGGGGAATTTGCGACGTTATTCGCTCAGATAACGGGACACATTTTGTTAATGAATTATTTAAAGAAGTGACTACATTATTGGGAATAAAGCACAAATTATGTTCGATTTATCATCCTCAAAGTAATGGCGTCGTGGAAAAGATAAATGGCCTGTTAAAAAGCAGATTATCAAAACTTTGTTTTTCCCTTAAAAAGACTTGGATGTACTGCCTGCCTTTGGCCTTGTTTGAACTACGAAACCAGCCAAGTAAGGATCACCATTTGTCCCCGCACGAGATCGTCACGGGAAGAAGAATGCATACAGCGCATTCGCCTCTCCGTGAGCGTTCTGATGCACACAGAAGCGCAGCTATATTGGGGGAGGAGTTCACAGAATATCTGCGAAAACTGACACGGGCAGCGCGCGTAATTGCAAAGCAACTAGCCCCCCCCTCGACAAGAGAGGAGGGAAGCGCGACTGAATCAAACAGGTTGCCTGAAAAACCACTACAGCTAATTCCTGGTGACCTTATATATGTTAGAAGTTTTGTGCGGAGGTGGAACGCACCACGTTTCCATGGTCCCTATGAGGTAGTGTTTTGCACGCCTACAGCAGTAAAGGTTAAGGGCCTGCGATATTGGGTGCATTTGACAGATGTACGTAAAGCTTACAGCGCTGCGGAGAGTGAGGTGCAGGACGAGGCACAGGCAACAGCGGACGATGAAGTTGTGCGGAATGAATGATTGGAATATTGTGTGCATTATGAGATGAACAGCGAACACAATTAGCGCGCAACAAATGTCCTGGACTAAAACATGTACATAGGTATATGGAAATTTTCTTTTTATTACAATTTTTGAAAGTTTTGCGTGGGGTTCTTTTTTCCTCTCCTGTGCTCTTTAAGAAGTTTTTTTATTATTGTTGTTTTTAAACTGTCATGTTTTTTATTATTTATATATATATATAGTAATGTACGAATAATGATGTTTGAAAGGTTACCTTGTCTGTCAACACACCCCTCCCTCACCCAACCCTATATTTTATCACCGAAACGTTACAACGTGGAAATGTTTACATGTTTGTATTTAATAAACTCTTGTGTCTCAAACAGGATTTATCATGGCATCGAATGGGCAGCCTGCAACTAATAGATATGTTAGATTTAGAGAAATGTTAGTGGCTAGATTAACATATTCATTTGAATGTGGTTTATCAATGTGTGCTATCGTGTTCCTCATCTCAATGTTTTGTCTGGTATTACACTGGGTTATAGCGTTCATCTCTACCGAGATGAACGAGGGGGGAGGGGGGAACAACACCACCCTTGCCCCTGGAACGAAAACAATTCCGACTGTAGGTATCAAAGAAGGTGATTTCTTGATCTGGGATGGATCACACTTTGTGTGGGGTTACTATACTACACCACCCACTGCTGTCCTGTCACAATCAAGAACCAAAAATTTAAACAATGACACAATGTCCCAACCTGGAACATACAACAACCGCACGATCCCTCCCGCCCCAATTTCAAACAACGATCTCTTGTTTATTAAGGAGGATGGAAAAGTGATTATGATGACAGAACACAAGTCCCTATATGAAGAATTAGAAAATGGGGGTGGGAGGGAGGAAGGGGGGCCTGGTTCTTCACCTACTATAACGAGAAGGTACAGAAGAAGGGAGAAAAGTAGGCGGAGAAGAGAAACTGGTGGAAAAGGGTATGATGAGTATTATGGGCTAGGGTTAGACAAAATGGAAGACCCACGACACCCTCACCAAGCAAATAAATGGTATGCAGATATGAGCACAACAGCCAAACAGACAACCAATGAGAGCTGTTATGTCTGCTCACTTATCCCCCATGCATCAGGCACACCTAAAGTATTGTTGCCACGAGAATTGCCCATTGTGGATGCCCAATGTCTCCTTCATCTCACGCTGTGTAGAATAAAGAACACTTTCCAAGCACACGATGTCTCTTTCAGAATGCTACAGAACAACAAAACGTGCTATTCGCAAGCGTCTGGAGTGATCTGTCTTAAAGAACCTTTCTTTGCAATACAAGGGACACTGTTTTCCGAAAACAAATGGAAAGACGAAGAAGTGCTGTGCAAGGCAGAAGCACTGAAAGGTGTCCAACCGGACAAGTTGCGGTGGATGGAAAGAACGTGCTTGCCAATATGGAAAGAACACATCCCTAAACTAACATGGGTAACAGCGATGGAGAAACCCTTCAAGCTACAAAGTGAAATACAAAACGAACTATGTTTCAAGGGAGAAGGAAAAATGGCAATGGGAACGAACAAGAACTGTAACAAAACTCTTACCATCCCAGATATGAAAAAAGGGACAGCAGCACTAATGGACACCTACTGGGTATGCGGAAACAAGGCGTACCTGCATCTTCCCCAATCATGGAGTGGTAGCTGCTCAATGGCCACTTTGCACTCAACACTAATGGTGATTCCAGAAAGCCATATTGACAGAAGTAACATGATGAAAGAAGGCTTGAACCAGAATGCAGCTTCTCCAACTACACAAGCGCACCTTTATGTCCTGTCCTCCGGAGGGAAGGGAGAAGAGCTCTCAAGGAACAAGCGAGCCTCGAACTACATATCACAAGCATCATCTGATTTATTGGCACAGATTCCAGACAGGTATCGCCTGTTCAGCTCCGTGGAAACATTCTTTGCTTCGCTAGTATCAAGTGTCCAAGCAAGAGCAAATGCAAAATGGCTCCAGATCACACGGTGGGAACTGATCCAGTTGGCCAATGACACTGAAGAAGGGTTTAACATAATAAAGGTGGAACTACGAGCTCTGCGATTAATGACCATGCAGAACAGGTATGTTCTAGACCTGTTAACAGCAATCGATGGAGGTGTTTGCCGAAAAATAGGAAGTGCGTGCTGCACGTTCGTACCTTCCGAAGATGCAGAAAATGGGTCCCTGTCCCACGTTATTGAAGCAGTACATAACCTGGGCGAGAAGATGAAAATGGAAGGCGGAGCTGAGGATAGCTCGTGGTTCGACAATATCTTTTCTTGGGTTCCCTCATGGCTTGGAGTGACAATGAAGTTCCTGATACCAATAGTGGTGATCATTCTCGTAATGTTCTGCCTGTGCCAGGTGGGCCTCCGATGTTGTGCTAATGCAGTTCCTAACGGCGCAATGATGATGGTGACAATGGGCAACTCCGGTGGCACAATTAAAGCAACACAAGAAGTACATGTGCAGACAGGAGCAGACAACACCCCCAGGTATCAGTTAGTGCCTATGTGCCGTGATAAGTACATAGTAGATAAACTATGGCACACCACTATCAAAGAACCACGAGACGTAGAATTGGAATGGTATGAGGAGGTCTGGGTAGATCTGGAAGAAACTGGCGACTGTATATATTTAACATGTACACCAGACGAGTATGCTAGGAGAGGTGAGAGCTTAAGGGGGGTGTGCAGAGCATGGATGCCTATAAAAGGAACCCCTGCATGGGATGGTGCAGTGTTAGAGGAACAAGAATGTAGAAGATTGGAAGAGCTAAAGAAATTCGTTACTTTAAGTAACGAAAGGGGGGAAATGTAGGGGAGCAATGGCCGCAAGGCCCTCCTCACCTACAGCTTCCTCCCCAGGCGGGGACCATGACTCGGTGGGCGCCCCCTCATGCCACCCGGGCCCAGGTGGAGGAGGGTTCACCCGCCGACGACATTGCCCACACGCACCCTGTCTTTGCATTTACCGAAAATTAAGTTAGGCCTAGACGCCATCTTGCACAGCAAACATGGTGTGAGTTCAGCACACTGTAACGAGGCCCCCACCTTTGGAGGGCCTTTCATGCATCTCTGCCGCCTCAGCAGCCCTGGCAGATCCGCTGCGAGAGCGTTCCCATGAGAAAGTCGGAGATGAGCTAAACCCGAGATGCCAACACGGCAACATTATATTAGTAACAATGTGATATTGCACCCCGTATGACCCGGACCGCAAGGCCGGGGCAACGGGGAAAAAAGCTGAAGCATCACTATCTGAAGAAGGTAGAAAATAATTCAAGTATTGGTATTAATGAACTACCTCTGTTTAAAATGTGAATAAGCCATAAAAATGTAACGTTATATGATATCCCTCCAGGTCTGGACTAATGCTGCTATAACCACGGAGAAAGATGTTGACCAAACGTGTAACCTCTATCTGTAAAAGTGTTTTTCAATAGTATGTAGAAACTTGAACTCATATATGTTTTTTAATTCACCCAAAGCGGCGAGCATCAATCTCTGTAGGCCATAACCTAGATATCCCTCGTATAACGTCGAATGTACATACAATACGCACACAATGTAGTGAATATAATGTTAGGTAATGAAAAGATACTGGAACCAACTGTATTAAAGAAATGTGTAACGAAATTGAAGTATATATATATATGTGTCTAAATAACGTCAAAATAAGGCAGAACAGTATAGAACTTCTGCATTTACTGATCAGCAACGCACGAGGAAAATACCTTTGTGGATATATGCAAGGCCATTCCCTCTCCCACCCCACCAAGCCTGCCAGATAAAAAAGCTAAGACTTGTGCCGCGCTCCCTCACCTCCCCCAACCAAGCTGGCGTTACTTCAGAGAGTCAGAGGCCCCGGCGCCACAACCAAGGCCACAGCCCGCCACCTGTGTTATTTACAGCACGGTAATAAACCCACGGATGAACCCACTGATCTACTAGCACCCTCTCATAAATCCCACGAACCCCCCAAGAATCCTGACCCCGTGTAAGGACGACCCCCATCATTGGGACAAGACACAGAGACCCATCTATATAATAACTTCTAACGCAGCAGACAGACATGTATCATTCGGCCCAGGCCCCAGAGCCCCGTCCCGCGACCTAAAATACCGGTCAATAGGACACAGGTAAATCTCACCCTAACCGACAACCACCAGACCTCTCACGAGGTGCATTCCTCATGTGTTGTGTTTATTTTATAAGATAAGCTGTTGAAGCGATTTATTAACGAACTTAAATGTCATTTTCTGAATAACTGCAGTGTGCATGGCCTAGGGCAAATGAGACAGAAAAGGTATTCGTCATTGTCACAGGCTGCCCCAGCACATCAACACCGCACGGATGACCTCAAGCCGGCCTGCCAGGCCCAACCCAACCCACGAGGCTGACCAGTGACGTCGTCCCGCCAAGACCAACCCCGCTGCAGCAACACCTATAGTTAGTCGACGCCACCCAATCCCAATTGACTTGTGCCCCCTATAGTGTTTAGGTGTTGATGACGTTTTTTGTATTAGAAATACGCCTGTCTTTGCTATTGTCAGGCAGAGCGCTCTCGTAGGTTGCAGAGTTCTTTGCATGCCTTATTCTTGGATAAACTCCCACTTACGCTCACCCGCACTCTGTCTTGGCCTTATTCCCACTACGGGAGAGTCCCTTATTGTCTCTCATTGCGGGGAGGATCGTGCTGAATTGGGGGCGCTTCCCTTCATAGTCCATAAGTCAGAAGAAGGAAGAGCAAACAGAATGTCAGTGATAGTCTGGAGGAAGCATTGGTGTTGGTTTCTGTAATGGGTAGATCAGAGTTGGAACTAAGGAGTGCCTTTTTAAGTTTCTTTCTTCCAGATTTTGTGCAGGAGGGAGGATAGGTAATGGATAAGTAGTTAGAAAAGATAGGGGTGATGGAGAGCACCATAGGTGTGGAGATAGGTGGGGGGTATTAGAGGATAGCAGGGTGCAGTGTCAGAAGTACTATGCAACAATAGGATCTCACCAAGCGGCCAGCGACACTTTGAATGCCCATATTACAGATCATTAAGAAATTGGAAGGCACAGCTAAGTTCGAAATTATGCCAGAAGCATTAAAAAAGCAGTACAACAAGGTGGATGCATCATTGAAAGCACACCTAAATTCGAAGTATGCCAGAAGCACTAAAAGAAAGCAGAACAATAAGGAGGATGCGCAATTGAAAGCAAATCTAAATTTGAAGTGTGTCAGAAACACTAACAAGCAGTAAAATAGGTGTAGGCAGAGTAGAAAAGGAGTGTTGGGTATTTTGTGGATATTTGGGGCTTTGCAGTATTTTCTTACTGCCAAAATACCTTTAGCAATAATCACTCTCTGTATTCATATTGGGTCACACATGACAATAATACATTGCATTATTTCAGATTTCAGACCTATTTAGATGGTATGCGCGGTAGTTTGCGTGGTTGGTTGGTATAGTGGTTGGTTTATTTGTGGCCCCAATATACAACATCCCTTGTTTTTTATCTAGATTGTTCTTGATCACTAGAGATACCACATTTTCAGTGTTAGTGTTGTGTGCCACCATGGGCAATTGTGGTATTTTTGTGGTAATTTCCACTACCTCATATACGGTAGGGAACTATGTCCAGAGAGTCTCTCTTCCCGTTGACTCATGTACCTCCAACAGGCTATGCTACAAACAGTCACTCACAACTGTCCATACTGAATAGAATCATGCACACATCTGCTTTAAAATGACAATACTGTTTAAAAATCTACCCACGTTTAAACCTTTCCCCATGCAAAATGAAAGAGAACAATCATACACACTAGCTATCTGTTTTCAAATATTTTTGTATTATAGAAATTTCATTTAAACACAGTTTAACTTTTTTTACAGAAATAAATAAAATGGTACAACATTATTTGTGATAAAATGAACAGCGAGCTGCGAGAATATATTCAATTGGTAACATTAAATATGCTGATAAGAGACTGAGACTCCCTCTAATACACTGAATGAACAGCTTTGCACACTTTCGCACAGCTCCCACTCGCTTCTGTAATTACCTTATCTGTTCAGCATGAGTTTTCTCCGGCTATTCTCTTTCTGAATTTGGCTCACTTGAAGATCAACCCCAGTGAGAACTAGCGTCTGCCGTTCTCAAACCGGGGTTATTGCCTGGCGCTCTCAGCTTTTGCAGCAGGAATGCCCCAGCCAGGAAAGAGATCCTTCTCCCAGCTCTGCCAAATCTCGATTGTTCTCCCCCTCTCCTCAAGCTTCCCCAGCAAAGTTCTAATCACAGCCTCTAGCATGATACTTGCTATGACGCTGCTCCAATCAGAATCAATCATGTCATCTCCTCCCTCACTACACAATGGCTCACTTCTACAGTGGCAATTGTAACAAACTGATTTCCTGCTCCTTCGAGCTCTTTGCTTCCTGTAGTTATGTGGACAAAGCAGCAGAGAAAAAAATGAATGTGCGTTTAAAAGTTCACTTTCGGAGTAGGCCTAATTCTGCAGTGGAGACACATTTTTATTAGTGGGTTATGTTAAATGAAGTTTTATTAGTCAGGTTAGTTGTTAATAAGGTTAGTTATTAATTTTCAAATGTGTCTCTTGCAACATAGGCATTTCAGGTGAAAAATAGTGTGCATTTTGAATGTGCAGATGTGTGCTTTTAACTGTAAAAATGGATTTGCATATTATATGTAAAAATCGTTTTTGACTGAATAGCCTGTCTTTACTTATATGTCCATGTTACTCTGGCAACACATATAGCAATGCACCACACCCATGTAGTGGTGCTGCATAAAAATGCTACCTGTGCAGTAGTGCTGTACTCTGTGCTGTAACACGCCAAATATCCTTACAGGAGCTTTAAATTATTTGTTTTCTTTTTCTTTTTTTGAGACCTGGCATTAAGAAAGTAGAAGAGAAGCCATCAATATGTGGAACATCACGATGCAAAGTTCAATTTGTGCCGAGATTAGAGGCAGGTGGGAAGGGGAGCATGAGACAGTTAGATCAGTCATAGTGTCCAGGGAACGTGGGTGGACCAATGGGATCCATATTGCTTACAAAAACAATTGAAGTCAAGATTTTCATCATGGCCCGAGTGAACATGGGAACAAAGTCAGTGAGAGCTTTGAGAGCATTTTCGAGTAGTGGCAGGGAGAGGTGCTCCCTCCTGCTCCAGACAGGTTCAGACAGGGTAAGTCCCTGCCCTTTGCTGGCACCCCTTTGATGGGGGAAGGCGTTTGCCTGCTGGCTCCCGGGTAGCCAATCATAGGTCACGAGAAAGGCTGGTGTATGCCTCAAAGACAAGGTGCCGGCCTGGCAGCTATGCTGGAAAGCCGGAGTAAGGAAGGGCAGATGTCGTCCTCGAGCACCGAGGGGCCCTGAGAACATGGTGTTCTTGCCGAAGGGCCATTCAATGGAGAATATCATTCACCTGCTGGCTCCCAGGTGAATCCCAGCTTTGATGAGCCTGCAGCCAATGAGAGGTCACAAGATAGGCTGGTGAGTGCCGCAAAGACCAACTGCCAGCCCGGCAGGCATGGTGGAAGGCACAGGGTAATGAAAGGCATATGCCATCCTCGAGGCCCCTGGAAATGTGGTGTTCTCGCCAAAGGTGAAGCATTGGATGGTATGACCTCCTAACACAACGCTCATTCGGTAGTGAGGGTTAATTTGGGCCTTTCCAGAATGACAAGAAATGAGTGCTACAAATATAATGTTACTTAGCAACCCATGGTTATTGTGGATTACTATTCAATTGTGAAGGCTGTAGCTGCTAATGCCTGTTCGCAAGCTAAATGACCCTGCATCATTGAGTCTAAGATCCCACTGTAATATGCTAAAGGCAGCACAAAGATATTGGGCGTCATTCTGAGGCTGGCACAAAGGGATTACTGGCACCGGTAAGGATACCAGTGCCGGTAACCCCTTTGCACCCTATACCGAGGTCCCTTTGCGGGACCCGCTAAGGCCGCCTGGTTTTACCAGGCGGCCTTAGCGGGAGCCGCAAAGGGTCCAGGGAACAAATAACGGTACCGCAAATTGCGGTGGATAGCATCCTTCCTTAACAACAGGAAACAAAAAACCCTCCTCTCCTCCTTTGTCTCCACCGCCCGTCCAATCAATAGAGGAGTAACACAAGGAGCGTGCCTATCAGCCCTCCTGTTCAAACTCTACATGTCCACCCTCCCCCGAATAATCCGCTTGCACAATATCCTGTGCTACAACTACACAGATGACACCCAACTAATCCTAAAACTCATTAACTCAAAACCCAACTGCCAGCCCGACCTCGCTGCCTGCCTAATTGACATTGATCACTGGATGACTACAAGCCACCTCCTTTTAAACCCCACAAAAACTGAAATCATGATGTGTGGCAACACTGACATTTTCCCTCACCCTCTACCCTGGCCATCATCCATGGGCAACCCCCCGACAGCCTCTACCTCAGTAAAAAACCTTGGGTGCACGCTCGACTCTGACCTAACCCTATCGCACCAGTCCTGCCACTACCACCTCAAAATTCTTAGGCACATTTTTCCATACCTCTCCTTTCCCAACAGACTTGCCGCGGTCCAATCAATTGTAATGTCAAGACAGGCCTATGCTAACTCCCTCTAACTTGGAATCCAAGCATGCCACATGACTAAACTACAAAGATCACAAAATGATACAGCCAAACTACTACTAGCACTTGGCCCAAGAGACCACACTTCCCCAGCGCTCAAAACTCTCCACTGGCTCCCGGTTGGACAAAGGGTGACCTTCAAAATCTTATGCATCTTGCACCGAGCAATGCACAAAACCGGACCACAATACCTTCAGGACAAGCTAAAACCCTACCATCCATTGCGCACTCTAAAATCAAGCTCTACCTGCCTCCTAGTGATACCAAACACCAACTCAGTCAAGTTAGGTGGATCATCATTCTCAGCCTTGGACCCCACTCTGTGGAACTCACTTCCACCCCACATCTGACTCACCGAAGACCTCATGTCTTTCCGCAAATTACTGGAAATGTGACCCTTCCCTTAAAATCGACTCTTAACACAAACAGAACAAACAACCACAATAAACAGAAACCAAGGTTGTTGAATCAAAAATAACAATACAGCGTAGTGACCGATCGAACAGGCAGAAAACTAACAGGCCAAAAACGTGCGAATCGCAGTGGAATAGCGAAAATCGCAGTGCAAGTGCGAAAATCGCACGAAAAGCAGCGCACATCGATTCATGGAAGGCCGTGCGCGAGAAAACCATCGGATGTGCAATAAAAAAGTGCGCGGCGCACGTTGGCGCACAGGCCATCTAACGGCATGCGCCAGGTCACAGCGAAAATCGCACAGGCCACAGCGAAAATCGCACATAGTGCGGCGCACGCAACAAAAGTAGGCGGAACACGGGGCGTAACACTCGGAATGGGGAACAACTTGCCAAAATGTGGGCGTCACGGGGGAAGTACAGGGTGCAAGTGCGCGGAACGCCTACACGCTCGCCTACAACACGTATTCATGGAATAGAATAGGGCAAAAAAGCGCACGCTCAAACCAGCGCACAGGCACAAACGCGACCACCACAAGAAAGCAGGCGGTAGCGTCTCTGCGCCTGTAAGAAATGTGCGCCAAAAGGTGCGCCAACAAATAGCACCTATATACAGCCATGATGAATGTCCTATACTGTGGCCCTCCAGGACAAATGAGGTGCAAAGGGGTACCCACAAACATGGACACCCGCTGACAGAAAAAAAATGTGTGCGTGTATACCGGGGTGCGCGGGAAGTCTCACACGCGAATTGGCAGGGCATGTGAATTTCAGGGGTTTGCGGGAAGTTCCACACGCGATTTGTCAGGGTACGTGGATTGCAGGGGTGCGCGGGAAGTTCCACACGCGATTTGTCAGGGTACGTGGATTTCAGGGGTGCACGGGAAGTTCCACACGCGATTTGGCCGGGTACGTTGATTTCAGGGGTGCGCGGGAAGTACCACACGCGATTTGACAGGGTACGTGGATTGCAGGGGTGTGCGGGAAGTTCCACACGCGATTTGCCAGGGTACGTGGATTTCAGGGGTTCGCGGGAAGTTCCACACGCGATTTGGCCGGGTACGTGGATTTCAGGGGTGCGCGGGAAGTACCACACGCGATTTGTCAGGGTACGTGGATTGCAGGGGTGCGCGGGAAGTTCCACACGTGATTTGTCAGGGTACGTGGATTTCAGGGCTGCGCGGGAAGTTCCACACGTGATTTGGCTGGGCACGTGTATGACAGGGGTGCGCGGGAACTACCACACGCGATTTGTCAGGGTACGTGGATTGCAGGGGTGCGCGGGAAGTTCCACACGTGATTTGTCAGGGTACGTGGATTTCAGGGGTGCGCGGGAAGTTCCACACGCGATTTGGCCGGGTACGTGGATTTCAGGGGTGCGCGGGAAGTACCACACGCAATTTGTCAGGGTACGTGGATTGCAGGGGTGCGCGGGAAATTCCACACGCGATTTGCCAGGGTACATGGATTTCAGGGGTTTGCGGGAAGTTCCACACGCGATTTGGCCGGGTACGTGGATTTCAGGGGTGTGCGGGAAGTACCACACGCGATTTGTCAGGGTACGTGGATTGCAGGGGTGCGCGGGAAGTTCCACACGCGATTTGTCAGGGTACGTGGATTTCAGGGGTGCGCGGGAAGTTCCACACGCGATTTGGCTGGGCACGTGTATGACAGGGGTGCGCGGGAAGTACCACACGCGATTTGTCAGGGTACGTGGATTGCAGGGGTGCGCGGGAAGTTCAACACGCGATTTGGCCGTGTACGTGGATTTCAGGGGTGCGCGGGAATTTCCACACGCGATTTGTCAGGGTACGTGGATTACAGGGGTGCGCAGGAATTTCCACATGCGATTTGGCTGGGCACGTGTATGACAGGGGTACACGGCAAATTCTACACGCGATTTGGCTGTGTGCTCCCAGGTATTCCCTGTACACCCTCCACGGCCCCTGCAAGCAGCACACACCACAGGGGACTACCCAGCACACCTGCTCATGTCACCCAGCACCCCCACCCCCCAACATCCAGATGCACCCTCCACCAGGCCCCCACTCATGTCTCCCACCACCCCCACCCCCAGCAGTGCAGGGGCACCCTCCACCAGGCCCCCACTCATGTCTCCCACCACCCCCAACCCCCCAGCATCCAGGGGCACCCTCCACCAGGCCCCCACCCATGTCTCCCACCACCCCCACCACCCAGCCACCAGGGGCAGCCTCCACCAGGCCCCCACTCATGTCCCCCACCACACCCACCCCCCAGCAGTGCAGGGGCAGCCTCCACCAGGCCCCCACCCATGTCTCCCACCAACCCCACCCGCCAGCATCCAGGGGCACCCTCCACCAGGCCCCCACCCATGTCTCCCACCACCCCCACCCCCCAGCAGTGCAGGGGCACCCTCCACCAGGCCCCCACTCATGTCTCCCACCACCCCCACCCCCCAGCATCCAGGGGCACCCTCCACCAGGCCCCCACTCATGTATCCCACCACCCCCACCCCCCAGCAGTGCAGGGGCAGCATCCACCAGGCCCCCACTCATGTCTCCCACCACCCCCACCCCCCAGCATCCAGGGGCACCCTCCACCAGGCCCCCACTCATGTCTCCCACCACCCCCACCCCCCAGCAGTGCAGGGGCAGCCTCCACCAGGTCCCCACTCATGTACCCTATCACCCCCACCCCACAGCATCCAGGGGCACCCTCCACCAGGCCCCCACTCATGTCTCCCACCACCCCCACCCCCCAGCATCCAGGGGCACCCTCCACCAGGCCCCCACTCATGTCTCCCACCACCCCCACCCCCCAGCAGTGCAGGGGCACCCTCCACCAGGCCCCTACTCATGTCTCCCACCACCCCCACCCCCCAGCATCCAGGGGCACCCTCCACCAGGCCCCCACCCATGTCTCCCACCACCCCCACCACCCAGCCACCAGGGGCAGCCTCCACCAGGCCCCCACTCATGTCCCCCACCACCCCCACCCCCCAGCAGTGCAGGGGCAGCCTCCACCAGGCCCCCACCCATGTCTCCCACCAACCCCACCCCCCAGCATCCAGGGGCACCCTCCACCAGGCCCCCACCCATGTCTCCCACCAACCCCACCCCCCAGCATCCAGGGGCACCCTCCACCAGGCCCCCACCCATGTCTCCCACCACGCCCACCCCCCAGCAGTGCTGGGGCACCCTCCACCAGGCCCCCACTCATGTCTCCCACCACCCCCACCCCCCAGCATCCAGGGGCACCCTCCACCAGACCCCCACTCATGTCTCCCACCACCCCCACCCCCCAGCAGTGCAGGGGCAGCCTCCAACAGGCCCCCACTCATGTCTCCCACCACCCCCACCCCCCAGCATCCAGGGGCACCCTCCACCAGGCCCCCACTCATGTCTCCCACCACCCCCACCCCCAGCAGTGCAGGGGCAGCCTCCACCAGGCCCCCACTCATGTCCCCTATCACCCCCACCCCCCAGCATCCAGGGGCACCCTCCACCAGGCCCCCACTCATGTCTCCCACCACCCCCACCCCCCAGCATCCAGGGGCACCCTCCACCAGGCCCCCACTCATGTCTCCCACCACCCCCACCGCCAAGCAGTGCAGGGGCAGCCTCCACCAGGCCCCCACTCATGTCTCCCACCACCCCCACCACCCAGAATCCAGGAGCACCCTCCACGAGGCCCCCACCCATGTCTCCCACCACCCCCACCACCCAGCATCCAGGGGCACCCTCCACCAGGCCCCCACCCATGTCTCCCACCACCCCCACCCCCCAGCATCCAGGGGCACCCTCCACCAGGCCCCCACCCATGTCTCCCACCACCCCCAACCCCCAGCATCCAGGGGCACCCTCCACCAGGCCCCCACCTATGTCTCCCACCACCCCCACCACCCAGCCACCAGGGGCAGCCTCCACCAGGCCCCCACTCATGTCCCCCACCACCCCCACCCCCCAGCAGTGCAGGGGCAGCCTCCACCAGGCCCCCACCCATGTCTCCCACCAACCCCACCCCCCAGCATCCAGGGGCACCCTCCACCAGGCCCCCACCCATGTCTCCCACCACCCCCACCCCCCAGCAGTGCAGGGGCACCCTCCACCAGGCCCCCACTCATGTCTCCCACCACCCCCACCCCCCAGCATCCAGGGGCACCCTCCACCAGGCCCCCACTCATGTCTCCCACCACCCCCAGCCCCCAGCAGTGCAGGGGCAACCTCCACCAGGCCCCCACTCATGTCCCCCACCACCCCCACCCCCCAGCAGTGCAGGGGCAGCCTCCACCAGGCCCCCACCCATGTCTCCCACCAACCCCACCCCCCAGCATCCAGGGGCACCCTCCACCAGGCCCCCACCCATGTCTCCCACCACCCCCATCCCCCAGCAGTGCTGGGGCACCCTCCACCAGGCCCCCACTCATGTCTCCCACCACCCCCACCCCCCAGCATCCAGGGGCACCCTCCACCAGGCCCCCACTCATGTCTCCCACCACCCCCACCCCCCAGCAGTGCAGGGGCAGCCTCCACCAGGCCCCCACTCATGTCTCCCACCACCCCCACCCCCCAGCATCCAGGGGCACCCTCCACCAGGCCCCCACTCATGTCTCCCACCACCCCCACCCCCAGCAGTGCAGGGGCAGCCTCCACCAGGCCCCCACTCATGTCCCCTATCACCCCCACCCCCCAGCATCCAGGGGCACCCTCCACCAGGCCCCCACTCATGTCTCCCACCACCCCCACCCCCCAGCACCCAGGGGCACCCTCCACCAGGCCCCCACTCATGTCTCCCACCACCCCACCCCCCAGCAGTGCAGGGGCACCCTCCACCAGGCCCCCATTCATGTCTCCCACCACCCCCACCCCCCAGCATCCAGGGGCACACTCCACCAGGCCCCCACCCATGTCTCCCACCACCCCCACCACCCAGCCACCAAGGGCAGCCTCCACCAGGCCCCCACTCATGTCCCCCACCACCCCCACCCCCCAGCAGTGCAGGGGCAGCCTCCACCAGGCCCCCACCCATGTCTCCCACCAACCCCACCCCCCAGCATCCAGGGGCATCCTCCACCAGGCCCCCACCCATGTCTCCCACCCCCCCACCCCCCAACAGTGCAGGGGCACCCTCCACCAGGCCCCCACTCATGTCTCCCACCACCCCCACCCCCCAGCATCCAGGGGCACCCTCCACCAGGCCCCCACTCATGTCTCCCACCACCCCCACCCCCCAGCAGTGCAGGGGCAGCCTCCACCAGGCCCCCACTCATGTCTCCCACCACCCCCACCCCCCAGCATCCAGGGGCACCCTCCACCAGGCCCCCACCCATGTCTCCCACCACCCCCACCACCCAGCATCCAGGGGCACCCTCCACCAGGCCCCCACCCATGTCTCCCACCACCCCCACCCCCCAGCATCCAGGGGCACCCTCCACCAGGCCCCCACCCATGTCAAAGCAACAACACCCACCCCCCAGCATCCAGGGGCACCCTCCACCAGGCCCCCACCTATGTCTCCCACCACCCCCACCACCCAGCCACCAGGGGCAGCCTCCACCAGGCCCCCACTCATGTCCCCCACCACCCCCACCCCCCAGCAGTGCAGGGGCAGCCTCCACCAGGCCCCCACCCATGTCTCCCACCAACCCCACCCCCCAGCATCCAGGGGCACCCTCCACCAGGCCCCCACCCATGTCTCCCACCACCCCCACCCCCCAGCAGTGCAGGGGCACCCTCCACCAGGCCCCCACTCATGTCTCCCACCACCCCCACCCCTCAGCATCCAGGGGCACCCTCCACCAGGCCCCCACCCATGTCTCCCACCACCCCCACCACCCAGCATCCAGGGGCACCCTCCACCAGGCCCCCACCCATGTCTCCCACCACCCCCACCCCCCAGCATCCAGGGGCACCCTCCACCAGGCCCCCACCCATGTCTCCCACCACCCCCACCACCCAGCCACCAGGGGCAGCCTCCACCAGGCCCCCACTCATGTCCCCCACCACCCCCACCACCCAGCATCCAGGGGCACCCTCCACCAGGCCCCCACTCATGTCCCCCTGCACCCAGGTCCTCACAATCACCGACCATGTGCGTAATGGTCAGCCTCCACAGCCAAAAGGCCCTACCAAGTAACCCATTCACCCACATGGAAATGGAAGTGACATGTTACACCCCCAACGTACATAAAGCAAATGAACCCATGTCTGTCACACACAATGGTTGCAAATGAATTGGAAAACACCCAACATGACATGCATGAAACCAATGAGATGATACCACACAGTGAAGTATGAAAACAAAATTGTAATAAAAAAATATGAATGCAAATGAAATGAAACAAACTACAATGCCAATGAAAAAAAGAAAAGGTGCATGTCCGTCAAAAGAAATTAAAAACACCAAATCCAAAAAAATGTACTTCAAAGTCACATTAAAAATGAAATCAATCCGACAGAAAAAAAAAAATCCAAACAAAACACCATTGCTCCATGGAGAAGAAATAAAAATTTAAAAAATTAAAAAATCCAATGAAGAACTATGTACAAAATATCCAAGGGTCCATTAGCCCAACTGAACAAAGGAAACCTACAAAAAATCCTAACAAAAATGCAACTATATACAAAAAGTGGAGCTGTGTCCGTCGACTCCAAATCATAAGAATAAACAAATGAAACCTAAAACTATAGAACTTTATACAAAGGCGGCGGGCAAGTCCAGCGGCTCACTCCGTAGTGTTCCGGGCCAGGGCATCATCAAACTCCTCGTCTATGTCCCGGAGGCGGTCCTGTTCCATGGCCCCGAGGGTCCGCAGGGACGACGCCATCTGCTCCTCCAACCCCCTGCGAATTGCCTCGAGGCACTCGGCCCGCCTCAGGGCCCTCCACATGGAGTTCTCCGCCCTGACCATCGTGAGCCGCTCCTCTTCCGCCCGCCGCCGCTCCGCACCTATCTGCTGGCCCAACCGCAGCCACACGGAAGACACTTCCTGTCCTGGGTCCTCCTGCCCTCCGGCCGATGCCTGCCCCTCCGATGTTGATGGCCCCGAGCCATGATGCCTCCCACGTTGACTCTGCTGCTGCCTCCGACGCAACTGCCTCTGCCAGCACGACGGCATCCAGGCTGATGGAATCCACCGACGCCGTCGTGCACGTGCCCTGCCTGATGATGCCGGCACATCCTCCATCTGCTGGGGTACAGTTGCTGTGGTGTCCACCCCTGCTTGACCTCCGACTCCCGACTGTGGCAGGGATGGGATCCCCACCGAGCTGGCTGCATAGGTCAGGGCAGGTCCACAGGGGGCCCTGGTGGCATCTGGGCCGGAAGACGGCAAGGAGAACGACCGGCGTATAGCCTTCACAGAGGAGGAGAGGGCCGCCAGATTGGCCGACACATGCAGGAAACCCCCGAACATGGAAGATCCCAATTGGGCCACGTCGGCACGGTGCTCTTCGTGATGATGTGCGTGCTCCTCCCGGGAAGCACGCACGTCATCACGAATTGCACCCGCGCGCAGCGCGCACCCGGGGAGTCAGGTGACATGGACATCCCCTCTACCTGCGGACGGGCCTGGGACGGGGCATCCCTGCTGGTGCATGGTGGTGCACTCACAGGGTCAGGGACAGCGACATGCACAGCCCCTCCACGGTGACCTGTGCTGCCTCCTGCCCCTGGCCCTGGACTGCACCACTTGCACCAGCAGGGATGCCCCCACCAGGCCCCATGTGTGCCCCAGGGGCGGCCTCCTCCTCCTCTGTGGAAACCACCAACCTGGATGGCTCCTCACCGTCTTCCACCGTAGCAGGCCTCTGTGGGGGCTCACCCAACCCTTCCGCTGCAGCCGTGGGGGCATCCCCGCCGCCTTGCTCCACAGCGCCGTCTCCGCCCTCTTCTTCACTAGCCGCTGCGTAGAGGGAGACAAAGAACACAAGCATCAGGGTACTGTACAATGGTCCCCTAGACAGGAAGCAATAGCAGATGAGTACCACAGTCAAAGTACACTTCCATCATGTCCCTCCACAACACATGGGTCAGTCCAGGCAAAACACACACAGTAACAGGCATGGTGCATGCCATGGACATTTCCATACATGTCCAATGGACTCTTGAAACATACAATGATATGGAACTCACATGCATCATGGGTCATGCCTATCACATGCACACACTTCACCTCAGTCACATCCATCTGGCCCCATACACCCCAAACACAGCGGATACAAGGGTAAATAGGCTGCATCAGTGAATCTGTGCATGGTCACACACATGTGTCATGCATCCATGGCATGCACAAGTCACAGACACGCAGGTCAGGCACACAGACATGGCTACCATATATGTACCTGGCATCAGCACCCATCCCTCACCCCCACCCATGTCCAGGAACAGAGACTGGCATGCTCTCATGTTTAAAATCTGCATAGGGCTCCCCATGTGGCATTTAAACACATGCAACAACCATGTGGTTCACACGTCACTGGTCGCACATGCATTACCATGATGTCCCTGCACACATACATGCATACATGGCCTATGTCACACATACAGGCAAGTATCAGAGAACCAGCACACCGCAACATGCCCTGTCTCACACAGCAATGCTTGGACACTTACCGCTCAACTCCAGACGGGTCTCCCTCTCAAGGATCTGGGCCTGGAGCGCTGGGCGTATGCGTTCCAGGACCCTCATCTGGATGGAACTCATGCGGCCCCAGCCCCCCTCCACGAGTCGCCGGGCCTTCACAAGGGTCCTGGACCTCAAGTCCTCCCAGCGCTTCTTGATCTTCTGGACGTCGTGGGTTGCCACCCCCTCCGCGTTGATGGCAACCACACAGTCGGCCCAGATCCTCTCCCGTCCTTCCTTGCTGGCGCGGGACGATCCAAAGAGGGCATCATACTGCCCCAGGACATGCTCCACCAGGACACCAACTTCGGTGGCAGTGAAGCTGGTGCCCCTCTCACCCTCTGGCCTGGGGTTGCCACTGGTGCCAGATGTGGAAGTGCCCGACATGGCAACCCCAGAGGCAGGTGTGGGTGGGCAACTGGGTCCTGGGGCTGGGCTGTGGAGCGATGTAATCCCAGTCGGGAGTCTTCAGTTCCAGCAGGGGTGGACACAGCAACTGGACCCCTGCAGATGGCTGATGTGCAGGCACCAAATGGCAGGGCACGGTGGCAGCAGGCAGGCAGGCAGGCAGGCAGCAGCAGATGGCACTTGGGAGGCTGCTCGGGGCACTGGGGGGCAGTAACTCGGCCTTCTGGGCAGGAGCGTGGTCTTCCGTGTGTTTTCGCGTGGCCAGCTTGATACGGAGTGATTTGGCACGTGAAAATCCTGCACGTCAGCGTGAAATTCGAGGAAAGGCCCTTAGCGCGTAAGCGCGTCAGCACGCATACGCGATTCTATTGGACCAAAGGCCCTCAGCGCGTAAGCGCGTCTGTGACGTGACCCGCACGGGTGTTTCCCACACAGCACGTGATGACGGAGCACACGTGGAAAGACTGCACGTCAGAGTGTCATCGCGTGTAATTGGACAAAAGTGCGCGTACACGCGATTGGCCTATGTACGTGTATTTCAGGGGTGCGCGGGCACTTACACACGCAAGTATGTCAGCGCACCTGTATCCCGGGGTGTGCAGGAATTTCCACACGCTATTGGACTGGGAACTGGATTTCAGGGTTGCGCGGGTCACACGCTCGCCTACAACACGCGCAACGCATACATTTGCGCGCTTACAAAATAACAAGCTCAGACACCAGGATGAACATACCGTTCCTAGCAGCAGTGGCCGTGGGCTACCAAAGGAGGAGGAGGAGGATAGTCAGGGCCAGAATATTCACACCCAGAACCAGCCTTTTCAGGATGCCTGATGACCAGGTGTATGGGAGGTACAGGTTTCCACCACACATAATACTGGACCTGGTGAGTGAGTGGGAGGATGACCTCACATCACCCACCCTGTGCTCCCAAGCACTCAGCCCCTTGGAGAAGGTCCTCAATGTACTGCACTTCTTAGCCACTGGATCATTTCAGCGGACAAGTGCCATAGTGGGTGGGGTGTCACAGGCCACCCAGTCACGCTGCCTACACCAGGTCTTGAACATCATCACTGCACGCCCATCAGTCCGCAGGCACATATACCTGCCCAGAACACCTGCAGAAAGGCATGCTGCCGCCCTGGATTTTTACGGTGTGGCACGATTCCCCAAAGTGCTAGGTGCCATCGACTGCACCCTGGTGGCTCTACGTCCCCCCAGGGCATCAGAGCACATCTATAGGAACCGCAAGCACTGGCATTCCATCAACGTGCAGGTAGTATGTAATGCCAAGGGAATCATCACCTCAGTATATGCCAACTATCCCGGGTCCACCCACGACAGCTTCATTTACCGAATGTCCACCCTAAGCCGGTACCTAGAAGCTGGGCGGCATGGCGATACATGGCTGCTTGGTGAGTATGAATGCCACTGCACATGCATGCATGTCGGATACTGAGCAAGGTCACAACCCCACCAATGATACCAATCACCACCTCCACAGGGGACAGTGCCTACCCTCTCAGCCCCCACATGATGACGCCAATTAGGAACCCCACCACGCCACCCGAGGTAAGATATAACACAGCCCACATTACAACCCGGGGCATAGTGGAGCGCACATTCGGAGTGCTAAAGTCACGCTTTCGCTCCCTTGACCGTTCTGGCGGGCAGCTGTTATACGCTCCCCCAGTAGTGTGCAGGATCATAGTGGCAGCATGTGTCCTGCACAACGTTGCAACACGCCGGGGCCTGGCCGTGGACATGGTGGTGGCCCCACATCCCCAACCACATGCACAGCCGCTGCGCATGGGAGGGGAAAGGGCACGGGGGGAGGCAGCCCGTACACAGCTAGTGGCTAATTACTTCACATAGAAATCACAACCCTGTGGAGTGCACACTGCCCTGGCACATTCCATCGGACAATCAATGATGACTCAACCTGACACTGATCCTGAATGTCTGGAGAATCAACCGTGAAAAGCATATCAGCCTGAGATTGTTCACCTGGAAGTGTTACAATGTGTGCATCCCTACCCACACAGACACCACCAATGCAGTTTTGTGAAGAAACACATTCAAGCAGCCAAAATGAATACCCACTTGCTAAATGCAACAAGAGGACAGTGCCATGTCACCCAACCCATCCCCAGCACCGCCACACGACACACCGTGCCATGTCATGCTATGTGCAGGTAAACAAAGTAATCCCCACAACATGACACAAGTGTCACAATGTACAGTGTCCCCAATTGAAACTTGCAACACCTGAAATGCTCACAGTAATGCAGGACCAACAACAAACTTGAGCAGGTTCTACCATTAACATGACATCACAAATGTAATAAATTAGTAGTCTCACCACCTGGAAATGCCTGCACTCCCACCACTTCCAACTGTACAGTGTTGGCGCCATGTAGAGTTGTAGGTGCACTGCTGCCAACATGGACCCCATCTCCAAACTAGAGGGCCTTGTGTAGACATGAGGAAGGGACCTGCAAATTGTGAGGTAGACACAGATGATGAGTTACACATCAATGCAACATGCAGTGTACAACACAACACCAATATGCACTAGGAATGTATACACAGTATTGACTAGACTACCCACACATGTAGTGGGAGTCCAATGTCACCATGTACGTCAATGTCACTTGGGCACACCCTTTGCAAGCCCATGGAAACGGGAAGCAGGAGGGGTGTGTGTGACTCAAACCCAGGCATCTGAACCAAATACATGACAAGCGTGCATGTGCCCAGCCACAATGCAGCGTATGCCCACAGGAACCACGGAAGCCAACAAATTGTCCCAAAAAAATTGGGAAAATAAAAATAAAAATAAAAATAAAAAAAAAATCAAAAATGGCCATTGATGGGCCCGGGGGGGTTGGGGAGGCCACCCAGGAGGTCCGAGGACAGGGTGCACACCAAAACCCACCTGTGTGGATCCTGGGAAAAAAAAAACACCTCCATGGGCTCATGGCCCACACGGCTACCCTATTGTGGGAGTATCACTGCTGTCGCTATTATCACCCTGTGCAGCTGCATCCGGAGGTGGTTGCACTATGGGAGGCAGCCCACGCAAGGCCCTAGTCTGTTCCTCCATGGCTGCAAGCATGCGGGTGTGGTAGGTCTCGTTCTGGAGGATGAGTGTGCGGAGGTCCCCATGCAACAACTCAAGGGATGCCCGGACCTCCGCCCTCGTTGCCTGCATCTCAGCTGAGAGCGTATGACATGATCTCTGCTTCCAAAAGGTCAGGGTTTTCCCAACTCCCTTGGAAGCAGATCCATAACCCAGGTTCCGAGTGCCAACCAGTCCCAATTGGGACCTTTTGGACCCAGTCCTGGCGCCAGTGGCACCAGGCTCATAAATATGCCCAGTCCCAGCGCTGGAAGCGCCGGGCTCATAATGCTTGGGTGGACTTACCTGCAGCAGACCATGCTGCTTACTTGCCTGCCAGTTGAGCCTCTGATCCTCTTCTGTTTGGAACTACTTTTCCTGTTGGGTGGGGCAGGAGCCACTCCCTAGGTTCAGAACACTGGAACTCTTCTGGAATGCAGGAACTCTTTTCTTACCTAGGCGTGGCTGTGGAAGGAGACACCTAAGCACTACAGGAAGCTATTTAAACCACGCATACCACTCAGGAAGTGACGCTAGTAAGTCAAGATGGACACCATGAGAAGATCGTGTTCGATGTGATCAAGGCCCCTCAGTTTCAGATTATTCTAGGAATACCTTGGTTAGAGAAACACAATCCTCTGATCGATTGGCGAGCAAGAACGGTCCAGTTTCCAGAATGTGTCTCTACTTGTCACCCTCCACCTGGTGTTGCACTGGCAGCAATTTCTTCAGAGACTCCCCAGTTACCTCCCGAATACCTAGAATACCAAGATGTTTTCCGGAAGGATCAGGCTAACTCTGTACCTCCTCATAGGTCTTATGACTGCCAGATAGACTTGATACCTGGATCTACTCCTCCTTGTAGTAGAATTTATGCCCTCACCGAGCCTGAGAACCTTCACCTTCGACAATACCTGGATCAATACCTGGCAAATGGGTTTATTCGTCCTTCCAAGTCCCCTGCTTCTTCAGCTTTGTTCTTCGTTCCAAAAAAGGAAGGAGACCTTAGAACTTGTATAGATTATCGCTCCCTGAACCAGATCACCGTCAAGAATAGATATCCGTTACCTTTGATCCCTGAACTCCTGGACCAAGTCAGAAAAGCATGCATATATACAAAGCTGGATCTTAGAGGAGCCTACCACTTGGTACGAGTAAAAGAGGGCGATGAATGGAAGACGGCCTTCCGCACCAAATATGGGCTATTTGAATATCAGGTCATGCCCTTCGGACTTTGCAATGCCCCGGCCGCCTTTCAATATTTTATGAACGATGTCCTCATAGAGCTCATAGATGTGTGTGTTGTTGTTTTCATTGACGACATCCTCGTTTATTCTTCATCGGAATCTGAACATCGGAAACACGTGAAAACGGTCCTCGAAAGATTGCGTCAACACAAACTTTTCGCTAAGTTGGAAAAATGTGTTTTCAACGTGACTGAAGTTGAATTCTTGGGATTCATATTATCACCTAGCGGAGTGCGTATGGATTCAAAGAAGGTCGATGCAGTTCTCAAATGGCCATCACCATCCTCCGTAAAAGGTGTGCAAAGCATGTTAGGCTTCGCTAACTTTTACCGCAGGTTTATCCCCGAATTATCTCGAATAGTCCAGCCCATCACTGCCTTGTTAAAGAAAAACAAATGTTTTGAATGGTCTACCGAGGCGGAACAAGCTTTCCAGGATTTGAAGACTAAATTTATCTCTGCACCAATCTTAAAACACCCTCGCCCCGAACTCCCCTACATCGTGGAAACTGATGCTTCAAGCCTTGCCATGGGGGCAGTTCTATCACAAAAGGACCCGGTAACCAATCAGTTGCATCCCGTGGCATTTTGGTCCCGCAAATTCTCGCCTCCTGAAATCAATTACACGATTACTGACAAGGAACTTCTGGCTATCAAGTCTGCCTTTAAGGCTTGGCAGCATTATCTGCTGGGGGCCCGACACACCGTTACTGTGATTACGGATCACCGAAACCTGCAATATTTGAAAACCGCAAAAGCCCAATCCTCTAGACAACTCCGTTGGGCATTATTCTTTGCCGAGTTTGACTTCATAATTACCTATCGACCTGGTACAAAAAACGGTAAAGCTGATGCCCTTTCTCGGATGGGAGTGGAAGAACACTTGATCAACACTAAACCTGTACCAATCATTCCCGAACAAAGAATTCTGGGTGTAATCGCCACACAATCCATAGAGGAAGTTAAGGATAAAGCCAGGCAACTTGTAACTCCAGCAGACATACAGAATTGGCATCTGCAGGGAAAGGACTTTGCAGTAAAGGACAACTTATTGTATTTCCAAGAACGATTATACCTGCCCAGCACAGATTTACAGAAAAAAGTAATCTCTTGTTATCACGATTCTTTAATGGAAGGACATCCCGGTATGGCCAAGACCTCAGAAAAGATCAAGCGCTACTTCTGGTGGCCGTCTTGGAAAAAAGATATCAGAGACTTTATAATGTCCTGTGGAGTATGCGCCCAAAACAAGAGTCAAAAGGAAAGACCAGCAGGCCTCTTACGCCCTATTGACATCCCACCTCGCCCTTGGCATACGCTTTCTACGGACTTCATCACCGATCTACCTCCATGCTCCGGATACAATACGATTCTAGTAATCGTGGACTTATTCTCCAAGATGGCGCATTCCGCTCAAAGGCTTGCCAACAGCAGCAACTCTGGCCCGAGAATTTCTCGAAAACATCGTCCGACTGCACGGTTTTCCTTTGGTTCTAATTTCGGATCGAGGTAGTCAATTTATTTCTCATTTTTGGCGAAGTTGCTGTCGGTCGGCTCAAATTGATGTGAGACTATCAACCAGTCACCACCCTCAGACCGACGGACAAACCGAGAGGACCAATCAAACTCTGGAACAGTATTTACGCTGCATGCTGCAACAAACTGAAAAAACTTGGAAAGACATCCTTTGGATAGCCGAATATGCCTACAATAACTCTGTCCATTCGGGAACTGGGAAAACCTGTTTTTTCTTTTATACGGCAGTCACCCTCGAACCTCGGAGTTGGATCCCCTTCAAGATCTTGAAACACCAGCAGTAGACTACCTGCATTCTACAATCACCCAAGCCTTTAAGGAAGCTGTTTCTCACCTTCAAAGGGCTAAAGAACAATACAAGAAAGGAGCAGATCAACATCGGAAGGAAGCCCCTCAATATCAAGTAGGGGATCAAGTCTGGTTATCCACCAAATATCTACCTCTAAAAGGGCCACGCACATTCAACCCAAGATACCTTGGTCCCTATTCCATCACTACCATAGTAAACCCAGTAGCAGTCAAGGTGGACTTGCCTCCGCACATGAAGATACATCCGGTCTTCCACGTCTCTCTATTAAAACCCGTGCAACCTCAAACCCGACTAACTAAATCTCCAAAACCTATCCTAGTTGATGGAGAACTCGAGTTTGAAGTCAAAAGCATTCTGGACTCCAAGATCTCCAAATCTAAACTATTTTACCTAATTGACTGGAAAGGCTACGGCCCCCAAGAGAGATCCTGGGAACCTGCTGAATATGTCCACGCTCCTCGCCTAATCAAAAGATTTCACCGAACATTTCCTGACAAGCCAAAACCCCCGGAGAAGCCCGGTTTGGGATGGGCCTTGAGGGGGGGTACTGTCATGATCTCTGCTTCCAAAAGGTCAGGGTTTTCCCAACTCCCCTGGAAGCAGATCCATAACCCAGGTTCCGAGTGCCAACCAGTCCCAATTGGGACCTTTTGGACCCAGTCCTGGCGCCAGTGGCACCAGGCTCATAAATATGCCCAGTCCCAGCGCTGGAAGCGCCGGGCTCATAATGCTTGGGTGGACTTACCTGCAGCAGACCATGCTGCTTACTTGCCTGCCAGTTGAGCCTCTGATCCTCTTCTGTTTGGAACTACTTTTCCTGTTGGGTGGGGCAGGAGCCACTCCCTAAGTTCAGAACACTGGAACTCTTCTGGAAAGCAGGAACTCTTTTCTTACCTAGGCGTGGCTGTGGAAGGAGACACCTAAGCACTACAGGAAGCTATTTAAACCACACCCGATGGATGAATCTTGCTTTGCGTTATTCTGCATCCTCTGCAGAAGAACGCTCATCGTGTATTCTGCATCTGATCCTGGGCCTAAGGAAAAAGGCTTACCATCCTGAATCCAGTCTTCAGCAACACCTATAAAGACAAGAAAGAACAGGTTAGCATTACGGTCTTCAGTGACAGCGCTTCACTTACCTGGTCCATCGGCTGTCACCAACGCCTCGCTCTGCATTCCGGCATCTGAAAGACAAAGGCTTACCTACTCTTCGTGCGCTCCGGAGGTCTTCGCACTGCATTCCGGCATCTGAAAGACAAAAGCTTACCAACTCTTTGCACGCTCCGGAGGCCTTCGGCGCTGCATCCCGCATCTGAAAGACAAAACAAGGTGCGTTTAAAGACATTGGGGAACTTTAATACTCACGTGCCATTACTCCTTTCCACATCTAACCCAGTGCGTATTCCGGCACCCTGCAGCCGCTCCGAACTTGTACCTGCAAAATAAAAAGACAGTTAGAGCGCACCGTGAAGCAGGCAACAAGCGCTTACTTACGTGCTTCCAGGCGCTTCTATTCATCACACGGGCTCCATCTTCAACTCCCTTCAGCCCGTCATCCGCCATCGCCGGAACCCTGCAAAACAAGAGACATCATTACTAAAGACTTTTAAAGACATTAGAAATACTCGAAACTTACCGTTCGTGCAGTAAACGACGGACAGCAGTCCTCTGAAGTCAAGAGGCCTGCTCCCCTTATCCAGTGAAGAAACTGGTTACAGCACCCTGCCCCGAGGCAGATGGAGAGCACGGCGTTCACTTACCTAAGGTGAGAGCGTTAACCTTGGGGTTCTACAGGAGAAGAGAAAGGGAAGAAGAGAGAGAGACATTCAATAACCCAGTTCATTAATCCCATATTTTCTATCTGCAGACATCTTACCCTTCGAGTCAGACATACAGTGCACAGAGGTCCAGCCCAAAGAGCCAGCCGTGTGTTACACATCACCTTTGAAGATACGGTATACGCCCAGTCAAGACTGGCGCCTCTACGGGAATCAGGTGAGCGTTACAGCGTACGGGTGAGACGCTCCAGCTGCTGTTCTGTCCTTTGGTGTGTTGAAGCCTCAAGCTCAACAAGAGTCGTCCTGAGGTGATGGAGCTCCTGCCTCAGGGCTTCCCTGTGGCCCTGGGACTCTATGGAGATGGCCTCCTGCAGAGTCGCCAGTGCCGCCCGCCTGTCCCTGTTGGACGCCAACATGTCCTCCCTGTGTGACTGGCAGATGGAGTCGGTTGCCTGCTGTAGTCGCTCCATCAGCCTTTCAGGGGGGACAATGGAAGTGGCCACCCTATCCATGGCCTGAGCCATAATCTCGGATGATGCTGCCTGTTGGGTTGCCATACCGTAAATGGATTGCTCCCATGCGGTATTGCCAGGTGGCGTACGGCCACCACGTCGGCGGGCACCACACCTGTCTGGGGCAAGGCGAACTGCGCCTTGCTGTGCCGGCACTGCCTGAGGCTGCAGGACTGCATTCCCCCTCTGATCTGCTGGCCCAGGAACAGGATCAGATGTCGCGGAGTGTGACCCTGCATCCGTAACCACCAAAGGCATAGCTGCCAACACTGACATCCCCATTGAGGGTTCTGACCCTGGTGCAGGTGGGTGGGACAGAACAGAATCCCTCCCTGGAACACTCACCTGCGACGGCACGTAGGTCTCATCATCCGAATCAACAGCTGAGTACAGCTCGGGGGAGGTGCAGCCAGAGACACCCCTTGAGAGCACGACCTGCAGCACTTGTGGGTTCTCACCCACCAGCACACCACGTCCCTCACTGGTGGTTGGTCGGCCCTCGGACCCCTCCTGGCTCTGCACCATCTCCACAACCCCAGCAGTATCAGGTGCGTCTTCCCCTGCAAAGACATAAAAACAAAGAAATGGAAACAGGCATTAGCACCATGGCACACAATGAGGGCTGAGAAGCAAGAGAACCAGTACTTGATTGACATATGTCCCACATGACTAAAACCCTCCCATGCATGCACCCTCACTGCGTATGAAGGGCAGGCAAATGGCACACACTGATGACACAAAGATGGAAGATGAACACATTTTCTGCATGCTGCCTGGCAGTGGCATCACACATTGGCCTGTGATTGCCAGGTGAAACACACATGCCATCACACAGATGGCATGTACCATTGCTATTGAGTGAAGATGGAGAGGAGGGCAGCACTTATTCATTCAGTCCAGTTCCCGCATGTAATTGGTTTCCTAATTCAAACAGGTCTGATTTTTCACCTGGAGCTGCCAGTCCAAAATGGTCCAATTGCACAGGGACATGTGTGAACAAATGATATCCAGGTAACAAAGTCACTCCAATTTACCATAGCCATGTCAGACATGTGACTAGATGACTGAGAAATGCCTAGTAAAAGTGGTGGAATGCAAACAATCTGCCTGAGTGAACAGAGAAAAATAAGCAACAATGTTGTGGCAAGGTGACACTTCAAGGGCAACTGGCGTGCTGTTGGGCTAGATGTCTACTGTTGGCAGAAGGGATACTGCTATGGCCAAATGCAGCTGCGCAGGATGTATTGCATGAAGCACATGGCTGACCCATACGACTCAGGCGCACACACTCTCACCTGGCACACAAACAGAAGCCCTCACACACACACAATGCACATGGATGACACACACATGCATGTGCACTCACCGGACAATGCCTCGTAATCTGGCAGATCTCCCACGCCTTGGATCTGTTCCTCCGTGACGTAGGTCCCAGCGACTGACTCATGTGGAGTGAGTTCCATGTCTACTATTGGAGACCCACCTCCAGTCACTAGAGTTGCGGCATGACTTGAGGCCAGCTTATTCTTTGCCCTGCGCTTTAGGTCATTCCAGCGCTTATAGCAATCATTGGCTGTGCGCCTCACGATTCCAAGGGCACTTACGATGTCCGCAACGGTCTGCCAGTGTGCCTGGCGTTGTGCAGGTGTGGTCTTGGATCCTGCAACAATGACCATCTCGTTATCATGTCCGGACACATACTCGACAAGTGCATTCAGTTCGTCATCCGTGAAGCTGGGCTTCCTCGACGGGCCGGACTGTGTAGCCGTGTCTGGGGCATCAGCCTGTGCCGGACGAGCACTCTTCCTCTTCCGCTTGGAAGGTGGTGGTGATCCTGAGTGTCCTGCGCCGCTCTGGACACTAGGGGCAGGAGCCCTGGTGGACTCTGTATCAGGAGTGTGGGATTGCACACTCAGCATGGGAGTTGGTGCAGGCATTGGCTTAAGTGTAATGGTGTCAGGGGGAAGGTCAGCAGGATGGACTAGGACCGACACTGTCCTGGCTGGGTGTGTGAGAGCTGGGGTGGATGGAGCCGCAGCTGCCCCTGCAGCCTCTCCGCCCTGCCTATTTGGGGCAGCAGATGACCTTGCTGCCCCAGATCCACGTGGCATGATGACATCAACGTGCACCAGCGCACGTATCATAGGCCTGCTGACCTGGAAGTCAGCCATGGAGTCAGCCAGGTCTGGTGCCACAATGGGCTGGTCCAACAAGGGCTGAGCATGGATGGTGTCAACCACATCAGCCTCAACGGGAGGGGGGGATTATGGGTGCCCTTGACTGGTCCTCCACACATGGGGGGACAGGCTCACCCTGCAAGTAACGACCACGTCCCCTACCGGATCCACCACGGCCACCACTTGTGGCTCTTCCACCTTTGCCACCCTTACGGAATCCTCGCCTCCCAGCCCTGGCACTGATGTTAATGTGCGTATGGGAGTGGCTGTAAACTATTGTCCTGGGCAATTGGGGGTCAAAGGGGTTGGGTACCAGATGGTAATTGTACCCTAGTGCTCTAGCAAGGCTGAATGTAACCCCTGGGGAAAGATGACGGGTCACGCAACGCACAGGAGGCCCAAAAAAGGGAGATGACGTGCACGCATCCTAGACCACGTGTGCAGAAAGAAAAACCTGCACTACGCTGTGGCACCCAGTAACACAAGAATGAACGTATGCGTGTCACACGCAGCCTAGAATGACCTCTGAAGGGGTAGGCTACACACGGGGCAAGCACAGATGTTAGATACATGCGTGACTCACCGTCTGCCAGGTAAAAGAGCGTGAAAAAGGAGCGCGTTTGGTTGGCAACACCCCCGCCAAAAGAAGATATGTACGCTGTCTGAGGAGACAGGACAACAGTAGAAGGGAACACTGTTTGAGGGAACAGGCCCAGGTAAACCAGTAAAAGAGAAAAAAGAGAAAAAGCTGTCAGAGGTAACAGGGAGTACGAACTTGAAACGCCGTGAAGTAAATCGCGTGTGAAACGGCAAGAAGTACAGAATTCACCCACTCGCTCTCCACGAAAAGCACGTACAAGGAAATGGTGTTCTACACGTACCTTTTATGCAGGCCCACACGTACAGCGTCACTTATGCTGCGTTTACGCACTAGGGCCATTTCCACCAATTACACGCTTTGTCACTTCTGCGTGTAGGGCCATTTTCACCAATTACACGCTTTGTCACTTCTGCGTGTAGGTCCATTTTCACCAATTACACGCTTTGTCACTTCTGCGTGTAGGTCCATTTTCACCAATTACACGCTTTGTCACTGCCGTGTGTACGCGCTAGGCCCATTCCCACCAATTACACGCTTTGTCACTTCTGCGTGTAGGGCCATTTCCACCAATTACACGCTTTGTCACTTCTGCGTGTAGGGCCATTTTCACCAATTACACGCTTTGACACTCGGACGTGTCTTTCATTTTTTTCACACGCAACATTTTCCTACGTGTGCCCAATTCAACGTGCCCGTGACTTCATAGACGCGCATACGCTGGTGATGCGTTTACGCGCTAAGGGCCTTTCCTCGAATTACACGCAGACGTGTTGGATTTTCACGTGCCAAATCACTGCGTATCAAGCTGGCCACGCGTTCACACACGGAAGACCACGCTCCTAACCAGAAGGCCAAATTACTGCCCCCCAGAGCCCTGAGCATGCTCCCACCTGCCATCTGCTGCTGCCTGACTGCCTGCTGCCCACGTGCCCTGCCATTTGCTGCCTGCACATCAGCCAGGGGTGCTGTTGCTTTGACCACCCCTGCTGGAACCAAAGACTCCCGACTGCTTTTCCATCGCCCCACAGCCCAGCCCCAGGACCCAGTTGCCCACCGACTCCTGCCTCTGGGGTTGCCATGTCGGGCACTGCAACATCTGGCACCAGTGGCAACCCCCGGCCAAGGAGGCAGAGGGGCACCAGCTTCACTGCCACCGAAGTTGGTGTCCTGGTGGAGCATGTCCTGGGGCAGTATGATGCCCTCTTCGGAAGTTTGCGCGCTGACAAGGAAGGACGGACTCGGATCTGGATGGACATCGTGACTGCCATCAACGCGGAGGAGGTGGCAGACCGCGACTACGAACGTGTCAGGAAGCGCTGGGAGGACTTCAGGTCCAGGACCCTCAACAAGGCCCGGCGCCTCCTGAAGGCAGCGGATGCTAAGGGGCGCCGGGGCCACTTGTCGGAAGATCAGATGAGGGTCCTGGAACGCATATCCCCAGCGCTCCACATCCAGGTCCTTGAGAAGCAGACCCGTCTGGAGTCGAGCGGTAAGTGTACATGCATACTGATTGTAAGCTGTGCGTGTGGTGGTGTGCCAGGAGTGTGCAGGTTGAACATGTATTTTTATGTGGCCAAGTAGGGGGGGTGTACAGGGCCGTGAGGGTGACACATGCGAGGGGTCTCATGTGTGACACATGGATGGTGCTTGTGTGTGTGGGCTTGCATGGCACAGGATGTGGAGGAATGATTGTCAGGTGTGACATGGATGTCGATCAAGACACTGCGACAGTTGGCGGAGGTGTACACATGCATGCAAGTTTGGTGTTGTGTGTGCATGTGTAGTGTACTCCCTATGTTGCATGTGATGTGTGGATGACCTTTGGCTGCTCATGCTGTTGTATGTGAATGGATGGTGCTGGCTGTTGCATTATGGCTGTGGTATGGCTCATGTGTGCAAGTTGAAATGACATGTGTGTTGGGGATTATGATGCCATGTGTGAGGTTTACCAATGCCACTCATGTATAACTGTCATGTGTGTATGAGTCCATTTTACAGTGCCCTGATGCCTGTGTTTTCTTTCTCCCTGTCTGCAGCGTCAACTGATGAAGAGGGCGGAGAAGGTGCTGTGGAGCACAGCGGCAGGGGTCGCACCACCAGCCGGAGACGCAAGGCCCGGATCCCCTCCCAGGTTGTGATCTCGTCGGGGAGTGAGGAGTCCGGTGCCGCGTCCCAGGCCGCAGCTGCCGAGGGGAGGTCCAAGAGGCGGAGGTTTGAGTTGGACTCCTCGGCAGCAGAAGGGGCAGCTGGGACCCCACAGGGCCCAATGGGGGAAGATGGCATGGAGTCATCCAGGTTGGTGGGGGGTTTGGTGGAGGAGGAGGCCGTGCAAGCGACAGTGGCGGGGTCTGGAGGTGGGGATTCCACTGGTGCTAGTGGTGCAGTGCAGGATCAGGGACAGGAGGCAGCACAGGCCGCCGCGGAGGTGCCTGTGTGCAATCCTGTCCCTGCTCCTGTCACTGCATCATCTTGCACCAGCGGGGATGCCTACCTCCAGACCCGTTCTCAGGGAGAGGATTGGCGTACAACACCTGGCCTTCCTCTCCCTGCGGATGTGGCTATCCTGCACCAGGTTGAGCCTGTCCAGGGTGGGGTGGCGTTGCGTCAACGGGCCATGCGAGCTGACCTGCAGTCTTTTCATGATGAGTCTGCACGTCTTCTCGCATGGCTCGTTGACCGCGTTGACCCACTGGGACAGCTCACCAGGGCTGGATTCCTCCGTTTCCTGGACCTTGTTCCGACCCCCTTCTCCACAGAACCCCCTATGCCCCAGTCGTCCTCCATGCCATCTTCCCACCCATGTGCCACCTGGGTGCCCTGTGGAGCTGCCTCCGACCGTGCGGCCAGGCTGGTGGACAACAGATCCCTGCCACAGTCGGGAGTCGGACGTTCAGCAGAGGTGGCCACGTCAACGACTGCACCCCAGCTGGAGGAGGATATGCAGGCACCATCGGACAGGGCACATGGACAGCAGCAGCTGCAGCAGCAGGAGGCTGTAGGTGGGAGCCACGATAGCTCGGGGCCTTCAACATCGGAGGGGCAGGCATCGGCCGGAGGGCAGGAGGACCCTGGACGGGAAGTGTCTTCCGTGTGGCAGCGGTTGGGCCACGCCATAGATGCGGAGCGGCGGCAGGCAGAAGAGGCGCGGCTCACGATGGTCAGGGCGGAGAACTACATGCGGAGGGCCCTGAGGCGGGCCGAGTGCCTCGAGGCAATCCGCAGGGAGTTGGAGGTGAACATGTCGGCGTCCCTGCGGACCCTCGGGGCCATGGAACAGGACCGCCTCCGGGACATAGACGAGGAGTTCGATGATGCCCTGGCCCGGAACACCACTAAGTGAGCCGCTGGACTGGCCCGCCGCCATTGTATATAGTTATTTAGTGATAGGTTTCCTTTGCAGTTTATTTTTCTTTGGAGTCGACGGACACTGCTCCACCTTTTGTATATAGTTCCATTTTAGATAGTTTTTTGGTAGGTTTCATTTCTTCTCTTGGGATGATGGACCCTGAATACTTTGTACATAGTTGGACTTTGGATTTGGATATTTTTTTAAGTATGAATATTTTTTGCCATGGAGCAATGGTTTTCTATTTCTTTTTTACCTTCATTTACTTTTCATGGACTTGAACTTTGGAAGATATTTTTTCGTATTGTCATTTATTGATTTCATTTTGAGAAGAGAGAGCCTGCTTAATTTTTTAATTATTTGACTTGTGTATTTTGATTGATTTTGATAGCCATTGCTGTTGTTTTTAATACATTATTTAGATTTTTTCATTCTTCAATGTGTGGTTTCATCTCATTGTTTTCATGCATGTCATGATATGGGTTTTCAGGTTCACTTGCAACCATTGTGTGTGTGAGAGACATGTGTGTGAGACACATGTGTTGATTTACATTGTTTCCATTGGAGTAGTATCATGGGCACATGTAATACTTGGTTGTGTCTGTGGTGGCTGGCCATGAGGCACATGCTTGAGGATTGTCAGGGCCTGTGGGTGGTGGGAGACATGAGTGGGGGCCTGGTGAAGGCTGCCCCTGCACTGCTGGGGGGTGGGGGTGATAGGGGACATGAGTGGGGGCCTGGTGGAGGCTGCCCCTGGTGGCGGGGGGTGGGGGTGATAGGGGACATGAGTGGGGGCCTGGTGGAGACTGCCCCTGGTGGCGGGGGGGTGAGGGTGGTGGGAGACATGAGTGGGGGCCTGGTGGAGACTGCCCCTGCACTGCTGGGCGGTGGGGGTGATGGGGGACATGAGTGGGGGCCTGGTGGAGGCTGCCCCTGGTGGCGGGGGGTGGGGATGATAGGGGACATGAGTGGGGGCCTGGTGGAGGGTGCCCATGCACTGCTGGGGGGTGGGGGTGGTGGGAGACATGAGTGGGGGCCTGGTGGAGGCTGCCCCTGGTGGCTGGGGGGTGGGGGTGGTGGTAGACATGGGTGGGGGCCTGGTGGAGGGTGCCCCTGCACTGCTGGGGGGTGGGGGTGGTGGGAGACATGAGTGGGGGCCTGGTGGAGGCTGCCCCTGCACTGCTGGGGGGTGGGGGTGGTGGGAGACATGAGTGGGGGCCTGGTGGAGGGTGCTCCTGGTGGCGGGGGGGTGGGGGTGGTGGGAGACATGAGTGGGGGCCTGGTGGAGGCTGCCCCTGGTGGCTGGGGGGTGGGAGTGGTGGTAGACATGAGTGGGGGCCTGGTGGAGGCTGCCCCTGCACTGCTGGGGGGTGGGGGTGATAGGGAACATGAGTGGGGGCCTGGTGGAGGCTGCCCCTGGTGACGGGGGGGGTGGGGGTGATAGGGGACATGAGTGGGGGCCTGGTGGAGGCTGCCCCTGGTGTCGGGGGGGTGGGGGTGGTGGGAGACATGAGTGGGGGCCTGGTGGAGGCTGCCCCTGCACTGCTGGGCGGTGGGGGTGATAGGGGACATGAGTGGGGGCCTGGCGGAGGGTGCACCTGGTGGCGCGGGGGTGGGGGTGGTGGGAGACATGAGTGGGGGCCTGGTGGAGGCTGCCCCTGCACTGCTGGGGGTGATAGGGGACATGAGTGGGGGCCTGGTGGAGGCTGCCCCTGGTGGCGGGGGGTGGGGGTGGTGGGAGACATGAGTGGGGGCCTGGTGGAGGCTGCCCCTGCACTGCTGGGGGGTGGGGGTGATAGGAGACATGAGTGGTGGCCTGGTGGAGGCTGCCACTGGTGGCGGGGGGGTGGGGGTGATAGGGGACATGAGTGGGGGCCTGGTGGAGGCTGCCCCTGGTGGTGGGGGGTGGGGGTGGTGGGAGACATGAGTGGGGGCCTGGTGGAGACTGCCCCTGCACTGCTGGGGGGTGGGGGTGATAGGGGACATGAGTGGGGGCCTGGTGGAGGCTGCCCCTGGTGGCGGGGGGTGGGGGTGATAGGGGACATGAGTGGGGGCCTGGAGGAGGGTGCCCATGCACTGCTGGGGGGTGGGGGTGGTGGGAGACATGAGTGGGGGCCTGGTGGAGGCTGCCCCTGGTGGCTGGGGGGTGGGGGTGGTGGTAGACATGGGTGGGGGCCTGGTGGAGGGTGCCCCTGCACTGCTGGGGGGTGGGGGTGGTGGGAGACATGAGTGGGGGCCTGGTGGAGGCTGCCCCTGCACTGCTGGGGGGTGGGGGTGGTGGGAGACATGAGTGGGGGCCTGGTGGAGAGTGCTCCTGGTGGCGGGGGGTGGGGGTGGTGGGAGACATGAGTGGGGGCCTGGTGGAGGCTGCCCCTGGTGGCTGGGGGGTGGGAGTGGTGGTAGACATGGGTGGGGGCCTGGTGGAGGGTGCCCCTGCACTGCTGGGGGGTGGGGGTGGTGGGAGACATGAGTGGGGGCCTGGTGGAGGCTGCCCCTGCACTGCTGGGGGGTGGGGGTGGTGGGAGACATGAGTGGGGGCCTGGTGGAGGGTGCACCTGGTGGCGGGGGGGTGGGGGTGGTGGGAGACATGAGTGGGGGCCTGGTGGAGGGTGCCTCTGGTGGCTGGGGGGTGGGGGTGATAGGGGACATGAGTGGGGGCCTGGTGGAGGCTGCCCCTGGTGGCTGGGGGGTGGGGGTGATAGGGGACATGAGTGGGGGCCTGGTGGAGGCTGCCTCTGGTGGCTGGGGGGGTGGGGGTGATAGGGGACATGAGTGGGGGCCTGGTGGAGGCTGCCCCTGGTGGCGGGGGGGTGGGGGTGGTGGGAGACATGAGTGGGGGCCTGGTGGAGGGTGCCCATGCACTGCTGGGGGGTGGGGGTGGTGGGAGACATGAGTGGGGGCTTGGTGGAGGGTGCCCCTGGTGGCGGGGGGGTGGGGGTGGTGGGAGACATGAGTGGGGGCCTGGTGGAGGCTGCCCCTGGTGGCTGGGGGGTGGGGGTGGGGGTAGACATGGGTGGGGGCCTGGTGGAGGCTGCCCCTGCACTGCTGGGGGGTGGGGGTGATAGGGGACATGAGTGGGGGCCTGGTGGAGGCTGCCCCTGGTGGCGGGGGGGTGGGGGTGATAGGGGACATGAGTGGGGGCCTGGTGGAGGCTGCCCCTGGTGGTGGGGGGGTTGGGGTTCTGGGAGACATGAGTGGGGGCCTGGTGGAGGCTGCCCCTGCACTGCTGGGGGGTGGGGGTGCAGGGGGACATGAGCAGGTGTGCAGGGTAGTCCCCTGTTTTGTGGGCTGCCTGCAGGGGCCGTGGAGGGTGTACAGGGAACACCTGTGAGGACCCACCCAGCCTAATCGCGTGTGTGACTTCCCACGCACCCCTGTAATACACGTACCCAGCCAAATCGCGTGTGATAATTCCCGCGCACCCCTGTAATACACGTACCTGGCCAAATCGCATGTGAGAATTCCCGCGCAACCCTGTAATACACGTACCCAGCCGAATCGCGTGTAAAACTTCCCGTGTACCCCTGTAATACACGTACCCAGCCAAATCGCGTGTGATAATTCCTGCGTACCCCTGTGATACACGTGCCCTGGCTAATCGCGTGTAAAACTTCACGCGTACCCCTGTAATTCACGTACCCTGGGCAATCGCGTGTTAAACTTCCCGCGTACCCCTGTAATACACGTACCCTGGCTAATCGCGTGTATAACTTCACGCGTACCCCTGATATGCACGTTACCCGCTTTGCGTTCCTTGTTTGGCAGCCCTGTAAACTGGTCCAGGGTTAGCGCAGCCCTTTGCGATGATTTTGCGATTTTGATGGCTTTTCCTTGCGCGAGGGCGTTCTTGGGGGCGTTACTAGCGCTGCTGCAGGGTCGCTGCGATACTCTGCACCACGGCTGGTTTGGGAGCCTAAAATCCATGAATACGCTGTGCGTGGAAATCTGTTTTAGCGCACGTGCCTGGCGCAGACAATCGCACGCGGACACTCTGCGCCAGCCGCTTGCGACACTTTTCTGCGAAATTCTATGAATTACCCTGTAAATCGGCCAATGTAATTAAAATGGAGAAACCTAGTAGAATGGATTAAGTGGATGAAAGGGATGAAGAGGATGAAGCAGATGAAATGGATGAAGTGGATCAAACGGATGCAGCAGATAAAACTGATGAAATGAATGAAATGGATGGAAGGGATGAAATGGATGGAATTGATGAAGTGGATGGAACAGGTGAAGTGGATGGACCAGACAAAGTGGATGGAACAAATGAAGTGGATGGAACGAATGGAGTGGATGGAATGGATGAAGTGGATGGAACAGATGAAGTGGATGGAACAGATGAAGTGGATGGAACAGATGAAGTTGATGAACAGATGAGGTGGATGGAACGGATGAGATGAAGTGGATGATTGGATGAAGTGGATAGAACGAAAGACGCTGATGGAATGAATGAGTTGGATGGAACGGATGAGGTGGATGGAACGGATGAGGTGGATGGAATAGATGAACTGGATCGAACAGATGAGGTGGATGATTGGATGAAGCGATGATTGGATGAAGCGGATGATTGGATGAAGTAGATGATCAGATGAAATGGATGGACCGAATGAAGCAGATGAACAGATGAAGTGGATGATTGGATGAAAGGGACGATTAGATGAAGTGGATGATCTGATGAAGTGAACAGAACGAATGAAGCAGACGGAACGGATGAAACGGGTGAGGTGGATGGAACGGATGAAGTGGATGGAACGGATGAAGTGGATGGAACGGATGAAGTCGATGAACAGATGAAGTGGATGATTGGATGAAGTGGATGCTTAGATGAAGCACATGATTGGATGAAGCGGATGACTGGATGAAGCGGATGATCGGATGAAATGGATAGAACAAATGAAGCAGATTGAACGATTGGAATGGATAAAGTGGATGAACAGGGGAAGTGGATGATTGGATGAAGTGGATGATTAGATGAAGTGGATGATCGGACGAAGTGGATAGAACGAATGAAGCAGACGGAACGGATGGAACGGATGAGGTGGATGAAACGGATGAGGTGGATGGAACAGATGAAGTGGATGATTGGATGAAGTGGATGATTGGATGAAGTGGATGTAACGAATGAAGCGGATTGAATGATTGAAGCGGACAGAACGGATGAAGCGGATGGAACGGATGAGGTGGATGGAACGGATGAGGTGGATGGAACGGTGGAGCTGGATAGAAAGGACAAGGTGGATTGAACAGACAGAGTGGATGGACCAGAAGGAGTGTATGGAACAGATGAACTAGATGGAATGGTTGAACCGAATGGAACGAATGAAGTGGATCGAACGGAAGGAGTGGAGAGAACGGAAAGAGTGGATAGAACGGAAGGAGTGGATGGAACGGAAGGAGTGGATGGAATGGAAAGAGTGGATGGGAACGGAAGGAGTGGATGGGAATGGAAGGAGTGGATGGAACGCATGGAACACATGGAAAGGATGGAACGGGTGGAGTTGATGGAACGATGAAGTGGATGAAACGGATGAAGTGGGTGAAACGGATGAAGTGAACAGAACGAATGAAGCAGACGGAACGGATGGAACGGATGAGGTGGATGGAACGGATGAAGTGGATGGAACGGATGAAGTGGATGGAACGGATGAAGTCAATGAACAGATGAAGCGGATGATTGGATGAAGCGGATGATTGGATGAAGCGGATTATTGGATGAAGCGGATGACTGGATGAAGCAGATGATCAGATGAAATGGATAGAATGAATGAAGCAGATTGACCGATTGGAATGGATGAAGTGGATGAACAGATGAAGTGAATGATTGGATGAAGTGGATGATTAGATGAAGTGGATGATCGGACGAAGTGGATAGAACGAATGAAGCGAACAGAACAGATGGAACGGATGAGGTGGATGGACCAGACAAAGTGGATGGAACAAATGAAGTGGATGGAACGAATGGAGTGGATGGAATGGATGAAGTGGATGGAACAGATGAAGTGGATGGAACAGATGAAGTGGATAGAACGAATGAAGCGGACGGAATGGATGAGTTGGATGGAACCGATGAGGTGGATGGAATAGATGAAGTGGATGGAACAGATGAAGTGGATGATTAGATGGAGCGGATGATTGGATGAAGTAGATGATCAGATGAAATGGATGGGCCGAATGAAGCGGATGAACAGATGAAGTGGATGATTGTGTGAAATGGATGATTAGATGAAGTGGATGATCGGATGAAGTGAACAGAACGAATGAAGCAGACGGAACGGATGGAACGGATGAGGTGGATGGAACGGATGAAGTGGATGGAACGGATGAAGTCGATGAACAGATGAAGCGGATGATTGGATGAAGCGGATGATTGGATGAAGCGGATGACTGGATGAAGCAGATGATCAGATGAAATGGATAGAATGAATGAAGCAGATTGACCGATTGGAATGGATGAAGTGGATGAACAGATGAAGTGAATGATTGGATGAAGTGGATGATTAGATGAAGTGGATGATCGGACGAAGTGGATAGAACGAATGAAGCGAACGGAACAGATGGAACGGATGAGGTGGATGGAACGGATGAGGTGGATGGAACGGATGAATTTGATGATTGGATAAAGTGGATGATTGGATGAAGTGGATGATCAGATGAAATGGATGGACCGAATGAAGCAGATGAACAGATGAAGTGGATGATTGGATGAAATGGACGATTAGATGAAGTGGATGATCGGATGAAGTGAACAGAACAAATGAAGCAGACGGAACGGATGAAACGGGTGAGGTGGATGGAATGGATGAAGTGGATGGAACGGATGAAGTGGATGGAACGGATGAAGTCGATGAACAGATGAAGTGGATGATTGGATAAAGTGGATGCTTAGATGAAGCAGATGATTGGATGAAGCGGATGACTGGATGAAGCGGATGATCGGATGAAGTGGATAGAATGAATGAAGCGGACGGAATGGATGAGTTGGATGGAACCGATGAGGTGGATGGAATAGATTAAGTGGTTGGAACAGATGAAGTGGATGATTAGATGGAGTGGATGATTGGATGAAGTAGATGATCAGATGAAATGGATGGGCCGAATGAAGAGGATGAACAGATGAAGTGGATGATTGTGTGAAATGGATGATTAAATGAAGTGTATGATCGGATGCAGTGAACAGAACGAATGAAGCAGACGGAACGGATGGAACGGATGAGGTGGATGGAATGGATGAAGTGGATGGAACGGATGAAGTCGATGAACGGATGAAATGGATGATTGGATGAAGCGGATGATTGGATGAAGCGGATGATAGGATGAAGCGGATGACTAGATGAAGCAGATGATCAGATGAAATGGATAGAATGAATGAAGCAGATTGACCGATTGGAATGGATGAAGTGGATGAACAGATGAAGTGAATGATTGGATGAAGTGGATGATTAAATGAAGTGGATGATCGGACGAAGTGGATAGAACGAATGAAGCGAACGGAACAGATGGAACGGATGAGGTAGATGGACCAGACAAAGTGGATGGAACAAATGAAGTGGATGGAACGAATGGAGTGGATGGAATGGATGAAGTGGATGGAACAGATGAAGTGGATGGAACAGATGAAGTGGATGGAATGGATGAAGTGGATGAACAGATGAGGTGGATGGAACGGATGAGATGAAGTGGATGATTGGATTAAGTGGATAGAATGAATGACGCTGATGGAATGAATGAGTTGGATGGAACGGATGAGGTGGATGGAACGGATGAGGTGGATGGAATAGATGAACTGGATCGAACAGATGAGGTGGATGATTGGATGAAGCAAATGATTGGATGAAGCGATAATTGGATCAAGTAGATGATCAGATGAAATGGATGGACCGAATGAAGCAGATGAACAGATGAAGTGGATGATTGGATGACATGGACGAATAGATGAAGTGGATGATCGGATGAAGTGAACAGAACGAATGAAGCAGACGGAACGGATGAAACGGGTGAGGTGGATAGAACGGTTGAAGTGGATGGAATGGATGAAGTGGATTGAACGGATGAAGTCGATGAACAGATGAAGTGGATGATTGGATGAAGTGGATGTTTAGATGAAGCAGATGATTGGATGAAGCGGATGACTGGATGAAGCGGATGATCGTATGAAATGGATAGAACGAATGAAGCAGATAGAACGATTGGAATGGATGAAGTGGATGAACAGGGGAAGTGGATGACTGGATGAAGTGGATGATTAGATGAAGTGGATGATCGGATGAAGTGGATAGAACGAATGAAGCAGACGGAACGGATGGAACGGATGAGGTGGATGAAACGGATGAGGTCGATGGAACAGATGAAGTCGATGATTTGATGAAGTGGATGACTGGAAGAAGTGGATGGAAAGAATGAAGCGGATTGAATGATTGAAGCGGACAGAACGGATGAAGCGGATGGAACGGATGAGGTGGATGGAACGGATGAGGTGGATGGAACGGTGGAGCTGGATAGAACGGACAAGGTGTATTGAACAGACAGAGTGGATGGACCAGAAGGAGTGTATGGAACAGATGAACTAGATGGAATGGTTGAACGGAATGGAACGAATGAAGTGGATCGAAGGGAAGGAGTGGATTCAACAGAAAGAGTGGATAGAACGGAAGGAGTGGATGGAACGGAAGAGTGGATTTAATGGAAAGAGTGGATGGGAACGGAAGGAGTGGATGGGAATGGGAGGAGTGGATGGAACGCATGGAACACATGGAAAGGATGGAACGGGTGGAGTTGATGGAATGATGAAGTGGATGAAACGGATGAAGTGGGTGAAACGGATGAAGTGAACAGAACGAATGAAGCAGACGGAACAGATGGAACGGATGAGGTAGATGGAACGGATGAAGTGGATGGAACGGATGAAGTGGATGGAACGGATGAAGTCAATGAACAGATGAAGCGGATGATTGGATGAAGCGGATGATTGGATGAAGCGGATAATTGGATGAAGCGAATGATTGGATGAAGCAGATGACTGGATGAAGCAGATGATCAGATGAAATGGATAGAATGAATGAAGCAGATTGACTGATTGGAATGGATGAAGTGGATGAACAGATGAAGTGAATGATTGGATGAAGTGGATGATTAGATGAAGTGGATGATCGGACGAAGTGGATAGAACGAATGACGCTGATGGAATGAATGAGTTGGATGGAACAGATGAGGTGGATGGAACGAATGAGGTGGATGGAACGGATGAGGTGGATGGAACGGATGAGGTGGATGGAATAGATGAACTGGATCGAACAGATGAGGTGGATGATTGGATGAAGCGGATGATTGGATGAAGCGGATGATTGGATGAAGTAGATGATCAGATGAAATGGATGGACCGAATGAAGCAGATGAACAGATGAAGTGGATGATTGGATGAAATGGACTATTAGATGAAGTGGATGATCGGATGAAGTGAACAGAACGAATGAAGCAGACGGAACGGATGAAACGGGTGAGGTGGATGGAACGGATGAAGTGGATGGAACGGATGAAGTGGATGGAACGGATGAAGTCGATGAACAGATGAAGTGGATGATTGGATGAAGTGGATGCTTAGATGAAGCAGATGATTGGATGAAGCGGATGACTGGATGAAACGGATGATCGGATGAAATGGATAGAACGAATGAAGCAGATTGAACGATTGGAATGGATGAAGTGGATGAACAGGGGAAGTGGATGATTGGATGAAGTGGATGATTAGATGAAGTGGATGATCGGACGAAGTGGATAGAACGAATGAAGCGAACGGAACAGATGGAACGGATGAGGTGGATGGACCAGACAAAGTGGATGGAACAAATGAAGTGGATGGAACGAATGGAGTGGATGGAATGGATGAAGTGGATGGAACAGATGAAGTGGATGGAACAGATGAAGTGGATGGAATGGATGAAGTGGATGAACAGATGAGGTGGATGGAACGGATGAGATGAAGTGGATGATTGGATTAAGTGGATAGAATGAATGACGCTGATGGAATGAATGAGTTGGATGGAACGGATGAGGTGGATGGAACGGATGAGGTGGATGGAATATATGAACTGGATCGAACAGATGAGGTGGATGATTGGATGAAGCAAATGATTGGATGAAGCGATAATTGGATCAAGTAGATGATCAGATGAAATGGATGGACCGAATGAAGCAGATGAACAGATGAAGTGGATGATTGGATGACATGGACGAATAGATGAAGTGGATGATCGGATGAAGTGAACAGAACGAATGAAGCAGACGGAACGGATGAAACGGGTGAGGTGGATAGAACGGTTGAAGTGGATGGAATGGATGAAGTGGATTGAACGGATGAAGTTGATGAACAGATGAAGTGGATGATTGGATGAAGTGGATGTTTAGATGAAGCAGATGATTGGATGAAGCGGATGACTGGATGAAGCGGATGATCGTATGAAATGGATAGAACGAATGAAGCAGATTGAACGATTGGAATGGATGAAGTGGATGAACAGGGGAAGTGGATGACTGGATGAAGTGGATGATTAGATGAAGTGGATGATCGGATGAAGTGGATAGAACGAATGAAGCAGACGGAACGGATGGAACGGATGAGGTGGATGAAACGGATGAGGTCGATGGAACAGATGAAGTCGATGATTTGATGAAGTGGATGACTGGAAGAAGTGGATGGAAAGAATGAAGCGGATTGAATGATTGAAGCGGACAGAACGGATGAAGCGGATGGAACGGATGAGGTGGATGGAACGAATGAGGTGGATGGAACGGTGGAGCTGGATAGAACGGACAAGGTGGATTGAACAGACAGAGTGGATGGACCAGAAGGAGTGTATGGAACAGATGAACTAGATGGAATGGTTGAACGGAATGGAACGAATGAAGTGGATCGAAGGGAAGGAGTGGATTCAACGGAAAGAGTGGATAGAACGGAAGGAGTGGATGGAAAGGAAGAGTGGATTTAATGGAAAGAGTGGATGGGAACGGAAGGAGTGGATGGGAATGGAAGGAGTGGATGGAACGCATGGAACACAGGGAAAGGATGGAACGGGTGGAGTTGATGGAATGATGAAGTGGATGAAACGGATGAAGTGGGTGAAACGGATGAAGTGAACAGAACGAATGAAGCAGACGGAACGGATGGAACGGATGAGGTAGATGGAACAGATGAAGTGGATGGAACGGATGAAGTGGATGGAACGGATGAAGTCAATGAACAGATGAAGCGGATGATTGGATGAAGCGGATGATTGGATGAAGTGGATAATTGGATGAAGCGAATGATTGGATGAAGCAGATGACTGGATGAAGCAGATGATCAGATGAAATGGATAGAATGAATGAAGCAGATTGACTGATTGGAATGGATGAAGTGGATGAACAGATGAAGTGAATGATTGGATGAAGTGGATGATTAGATGAAGTGGATGATCGGACGAAGTGGATAGAACGAATGACGCTGATGGAATGAATGAGTTGGATGGAACAGATGAGGTGGATGGAACGAATGAGGTGGATGGAACGGATGAGGTGGATGGAACGGATGAGGTGGATGGAATAGATGAACTGGATCGAACAGATGAGGTGGATGATTGGATGAAGCGGATGATTGGATGAAGCGGATGATTGGATGAAGTAGATGATCAGATGAAATAGATGGACCGAATGAAGCAGATGAACAGATGAAGTGGATGATTGGATGAAATGGACTATTAGATGAAGTGGATGATCGGATGAAGTGAACAGAACGAATGAAGCAGACGGAACGGATGAAACGGGTGAGGTGGATGGAACGGATGAAGTGGATGGAACGGATGTGTGGATGGAACGGATGAAGTCGATGAACAGATGAAGTGGATGATTGGATGAAGTGGATGCTTAGATGAAGCAGATGATTGGATGAAGCGGATGACTGGATGAAACGGATGATCGGATGAAATGGATAGAACGAATGAAGCAGATTGAACGATTGGAATGGATGAAGTGGATGAACAGGGGAAGTGGATGATTGGATGAAGTGGATGATTAGATGAAGTGGATGATCGGACGAAGTGGATAGAACGAATGAAGCGAACGGAACAGATGGAACGGATGAGGTGGATGGACCAGACAAAGTGGATGGAACAAATGAAGTGGATGGAACGAATGGAGTGGATGGAATGGATGAAGTGGATGGAACAGATGAAGTGGATGGAACAGATGAAGTGGATGGAATGGATGAAGTGGATGAACAGATGAGGTGGATGGAACGGATGAGATGAAGTGGATGATTGGATTAAGTGGATAGAATGAATGACGCTGATGGAATGAATGAGTTGGATGGAACGGATGAGGTGGATGGAACGGATGAGGTGGATGGAATATATGAACTGGATCGAACAGATGAGGTGGATGATTGGATGAAGCAAATGATTGGATGAAGCGATAATTGGATCAAGTAGATGATCAGATGAAATGGATGGACCGAATGAAGCAGATGAACAGATGAAGTGGATGATTGGATGACATGGACGAATAGATGAAGTGGATGATCGGATGAAGTGAACAGAACGAATGAAGCAGACGGAACGGATGAAACGGGTGAGGTGGATAGAACGGTTGAAGTGGATGGAATGGATGAAGTGGATTGAACGGATGAAGTCGATGAACAGATGAAGTGGATGATTGGATGAAGTGGATGTTTAGATGAAGCAGATGATTGGATGAAGCGGATGACTGGATGAAGCCGATGATCGTATGAAATGGATAGAACGAATGAAGCAGATTGAACGATTGGAATGGATGAAGTGGATGAACAGGGGAAGTGGATGACTGGATGAAGTGGATGATTAGATGAAGTGGATGATCAAATGAAGTGGATAGAACGAATGAAGCAGACGGAACGGATGGAACGGATGAGGTGGATGAAACGGATGAGGTCGATGGAACAGATGAAGTCGATGATTTGATGAAGTGGATGACTGGAAGAAGTGGATGGAAAGAATGAAGCGGATTGAATGATTGAAGCGGACAGAACGGATGAAGCGGATGGAACGGATGAGGTGGATGGAACGGATGAGCTGGATGGAACGGTGGAGCTGGATAGAACGGACAAGGTGGATTGAACAGACAGAGTGGATGGACCAGAAGGAGTGTATGGAACAGATGAACTAGATGGAATGGTTGAACGGAATGGAACGAATGAAGTGGATCGAAGGGAAGGAGTGGATTCAAAGGAAAGAGTGGATAGAACGGAAGGAGTGGATGGAACAGAAGAGTGGATTTAATGGAAAGAGTGGATGGGAACGGAAGGAGTGGATGGGAATGGAAGGAGTGGATGGAACGCATGGAACACATGGAAAGGATGGAACGGGTGGAGTTGATGGAATGATGAAGTGGATGAAACGGATGAAGTGGGTGAAACGGATGAAGTGAACAGAACGAATGAAGCAGACGGAACGGATGGAACGGATGAGGTAGATGGAACGGATGAAGTGGATGGAACGGATGAAGTGGATGGAACGGATGAAGTCAATGAACAGATGAAGCGGATGATTGAATGAAGCGGATGATTGGATGAAGCGGATAATTGGATGAAGCGAATGATTGGATGAAGCAGATGACTCGATGAAGCAGATGATCAGATGAAATGGATAGAATGAATGAAGCAGATTGACTGATTGGAATGGATGAAGTGGATGAACAGATGAAGTGAATGATTGGATGAAGTGGATGATTAGATGAAGTGGATGATCGGACGAAGTGGATAGAACGAATGACGCTGATGGAATGAATGAGTTGGATGGAACAGATGAGGTGGATGGAACGAATGAGGTGGATGGAACGGATGAGGTGGATGGAACGGATGAGGTGGATGGAATAGATGAACTGGATCGAACAGATGAGGTGGATGATTGGATGAAGCGGATGATTGGATGAAGCGGATGATTGGATGAAGTAGATGATCAGATGAAATGGATGGACCGAATGAAGCAGATGAACAGATGAAGTGGATGATTGGATGAAATGGACGATTAGATGAAGTGGATGATCGGATGAAGTGAACAGAACGAATGAAGCAGACGGAACGGATGAAACGGGTGAGGTGGATGGAACGGATGAAGTGGATGGAACGGATGAAGTGGATGGAACGGATGAAGTCGATGAACAGATGAAGTGGATGATTGGATGAAGTGGATGCTTAGATGAAGCAGATGATTGGATGAAGCGGATGACTGGATGAAACGGATGATCGGATGAAATGGATAGAACGAATGAAGCAGATTGAACGATTGGAATGGATGAAGTGGATGAACAGGGGAAGTGGATGATTGGATGAAGTGGATGATTAGATGAAGTGGATGATCGGACGAAGTGGATAGAACGAATGAAGCAGACGGAACGGATGGAACGGATGAGGTGGATGAAACGGATGAGGTCGATGGAACAGATGAAGTGGATGATTGGATGAAGTGGATGATTGGATGAAGTGGATGGAACGAATGAAGCGGATTGAATGATTGAAGCGGACAGAACGGATGAACCGGATGGAACGGATGAGGTGGATGGAACGGATGAGGTGGATGGAACGGTGGAGCTGGATAGAACGGACAAGGTGGATTGAACAGACAGAGTGGATGGACCAGAAGGAGTGTATGGAACAGATGAACTAGATGGAATGGTTGAACCGAATGGAACGAATGAAGTGGATCGAACGGAAGGAGTGAATAGAACGGAAAGAGTGGATAGAACGGAAGGAGTGGATGGAACGGAAGAGTGGATGGAATGGAAAGAGTGGATGGGAACGGAAGGAGTGGATGGGAATGGAAGGAGTGGATAGAACGCATGGAACACATGGAAAGGATGGAACGGGTGGAGTTGATGGAACGATGAAGTGGATGAAACGGATGAAGTGGATGAAACGGTTGAAGTGAACAGAACGAATGAAGCAGATGGAACGGATGGAACGGATGAGGTGGATGGAACGGATGAAGTGGATGGAACGGATGAAGTGGATGGAACGGATGAAGTCAATGAACAGATGAAGCGGATGATTGGATGAAGCGGATGATTGGATGAAGCGGATGATTGGATGAAGCGGATGACTGGATGAAGCAGATGATCAGATGAAATGGATAGAATGAATGAAGCAGATTGACTGATTGGAATGGATGAAGTGGATGAACAGATGTAGTGAATGATTGGATGAAGTGGATGATTAGATGAAGTGAATGATCGGACGAAGTGGATAGAACGAATGAAGCGAACGGAACAGATGGAACGTATGAGGTGGATGGAACGGATGAGGTGGATGGAACGGATGAAGTTGATGATTGGATAAAGTGGATGATTGGATGAAGTGGATGATCAGATGAAATGGATGGACCGAATGAAGCAGATGAACAGATGAAGTGGATGATTGGATGAAATGGATGATTAGATGAAGTGGATGATCGGATGAAGTGAACAGAACGAATGAAGCAGACGGAACGGATGGAACGGATGAGGTGGATGGAACGGATGAAGTGGATGGAACGGATGAAGTGGATGGAACGAATGAAGCGGATTGAATGATTGAAGCGGACAGAACGGATGAAGCGGATGGAACGGATGAGGTGGATGGAACGGATGAGGTGGATGGAACGGTGGAGCTGGATAGAACAGACAAGGTGTATTGAACAGACAGAGTGGATGGACCAGAAGGAGTGTATGGAACAGATGAACTAGATGGAATGGTTGAACCGAATGGAACGAATGAAGTGGATCGAACGGAAGGAGTGGATAGAACGGAAAGAGTGGATAGAACGGAAGGAGTGGATGGAACGGAAGAGTGGATGGAATGGAAAGAGTGGATGGGAACGGAAGGAGTGGATGGGAATGGAAGGAGTGGATGGAACGCATGGAACACATGGAAAGGATGGAACGGGTGGAGTTGATGGAACGATGAAGTGGATGAATCGGATGAAGTGGGTGAAACGGATGAAGTGAACAGAATGAATGAAGCAGACGGAACGGATGGAACGGATGAGGTGGATGGAACGGATGAAGAGGATGGAACGGATGAAGTGGATGGAACGGATGAAGTCAATGAACAGATGAAGCGGATGATTGGATGAAGCGGATGATTGGATAAAGCGGATGATTGGATGAAGCGGATGAAGCGGATGACTGGATGAAGCAGATGATCAGATGAAATGGATAGAATGAATGAAGCAGATTGACTGATTGGAATGGATGAAGTGGATGGACAGATGAAGTGAATGATTGGATGAAGTGGATGATTAGATGAAGTGGATGATCGGACGAAGTGGATAGCGCTCTCAGCTTTTGCAGCAGGAATGCCCCAGCCAGGAAAGAGATCCTTCTCCCAGCTCTGCAAGACGTCGACTCTTCCCCCTCTTCTCAAGCTTCCCCAGCAAAGTTCTAATCACAGCCTCTAGCATGATACTTGCTATGACGCTGCTCCAATCAAAATCAATCATGTCATCTCCTCCCTCACTACACAATGGCTCACTTCTACAGTGGCAATTGTAACAAACTGATTTCCTGCTCCTTCGAGCTCTTTGCTTCCTGTAGTTATGTGGACAGAGCAGCAGAGAAAAAAATGAATGTGCGTTTAAAAGTTCACTTTCAGAGTAGGCCTAATTCTGCAGTGGAGACACATTTTTATTAGTGGGTTATGTTAAATGAAGTTTTATTAGTCAGGTTAGTTGTTAATAAGGTTAGTTATTAATTTTCAAATGTGTCTCTTGCAACATAGGCATTTCAGGTGAAAAATAGTGTGCATTTTGAATGTGCAGATGTGTGCTTTTAACTGTAAAAATGGATTTGCATCTTATATGTAAAAATCGTTTTTGACTGAATAGCCTGTCTTTACTTATATGTCCATGTTACTCTGGCAACACATATAGCAATGCACCACACCCATGTAGTGGTACTGCATAAAAATGCTACCTGTGCAGTAGTGCTGTACTCTGTGCTGTAACACGCCAAATATCCTTATATACCATCCTTTTTTTTAAAAAAATTTGGCTACGATCCAAGCCAATTCCAAAAAAAAAAACTGCTCCTTTTCAGAGGATTTGGCCCTTGTCCAAGCCACAATCGAAAGAAATCTAACTTGCCCCCTTTCTTCTTTTCACAATGTAGCAATCCAACAAAATGAATATCCATGTGCATCTATGAAAAAGTTGCAATCAACACAGTATTAATCTGAGTTCATCAGTTTACAAAATGTTCTACATTTCCCTTCCCAATGGAAGTAGCATTAGTCCAAAGTTTCGATTTTATAAGTCAATTAAAAACAATAAAATAAAACAACTAACTAAAACAAATAATTAACATAACAGATTAAAATAAATAATTAAAATAATAAATACGTGGAACTCCATATGTCAGGACTCTTGTCTGCCTCTGATATGTCCCGACCAGCGATGTCACATCATTTGGTTCATTCGAGTACTCTTTCATCTTGGCAATCTTGGATCCATAGGAGTCATCTTTTTTGGCATTCTGGTTATCTTGTCTTCACCTCCACCTGGAGGCAGGCATCTTTTGGTCTTCATCCAGGGGACTCCAGGACTCCATTGTCTCCCGTGACCTCCGGTATAAATAGTTAATGTTCTAAATCAAATAGAAAAGAAACAAATTAAGTACATAGCACAATACTAACTTCACCCTTTTGCCAAAAATAAAACATGCTTGGTTAAAACATTTTTTTTTTTTGTTTTTTTTTCTGAAATTAAACACAAGTTAAAAAGAAAACAAGCATATATAAAACAGCATTCAATATTTAATACATTTTTTCTCTGCACACTAACCATGAGCTTCAATTATATATATTTTTATTTATTTATTTATTTACTTATTTTACAGTGTTTATGTGCCATTATAATAATCAACTTTTTAACTTCTCTGTCACTGCCTCCTGACTGTACCCAATTATTTTATCTTTTTGTGTTCAATGGACTTTCTGTTGTATTGTGTGCATCAGTGGGTAGTAGCTCCAGGGCTTTCTGTTTCTACATGCTCAAGCCGCCTGATCTCGTGTCTGGGATGGCATGGTTTGATTTGATTTACATGGACGAACTGCTCTATTGCCGTTTCACCTTCATTTTTTCAAAATTTTATAAACTACAGGAGAGACCTTATCTATGATTCGAAATGGCCCCTGCCATGCTGCTAGAAATTTAGAATTTTTCTGTTTACTTTTTCCAAAATGAAATGTATACACCTGATCCCCTACACTGTATTCCTTTACTGATGTCTTTTTATCATAGTAAGACTTTGCACTGTCAGCAGCTCTTTCCAGATTTCTCTGCACAAAAGCAAATGCATGTTGCAAATGCCTCCTCAGTTCATCAATATATTCATGAACTGTGGATGCACTCACAATTGTTTGCTCATGTGTTCTGTATAGCAGGTGTTGTGGTAACACCATTTTCCTACCTGTCAAGACCTCATGGGGGCTAACACCTGTTGCTTTGGCAGGAGTTGATCTGATTGCCATTAAAACTAAAGGTAATCGTAAATCCCAGCTGAAACCTGCTTCTGCCACAAATTTCTTTAAAATGTCCACAACAGACCTATTGCACCGTTCAACTCCACCTGAAGAAGCTGCCCGATATGCAATATGTAGTTTTCTTTTCACACCCAGTATTTGCCATACCTTACTCATTAGAGTACTTATGAAATGACTTCCTCTGTCTGACTCAATTCTTTGTGGCAACCAAAACCTTGAGAACACATGGTTCACCAGCAATGTGGCTGCTGTTTGCGCACTACAATCTGGTGCAGTAATGCATTCAATCCACTTTGACATCAAACATACCACACTTAAAATATAACGGTTTCCTCTGCTCGACCTTTTTAAAGGCCCTACATAGTCTATTTGCAAATCTGACCATGGAAGAGTTAGGCCTCTTTTCATTAATGGGGCTCTATGCATTGGTGAAGCAGGTTTAAATTGGGCGCATACTAGACATCCTCTAGTATATAATTCCACATCTTGGGACATATGTGGCCAGTAAGCATAATCTTTTAGTATTTCCAATGTTTTTTGTGAACCTCTATGGCCTGCAGTTATGGCATCATGTGCATGGTGTAGCATTAGCCCTCTGAATGAAAGGGGTACCATCCACTGTATTTGTCCTGTTATGGACTCTCTAATCATGAGTCCATCCTGTAATCTAATTTGTGTTTTGTTCTTTAATAGCACCCTCAACTCTTCTTTTCCCATACAATCATTTTCTGTTAAACGATTTTGTTCAGGATCTATCAAATGATTATAATAGATTCCCAAAATTCGATCATTCTTTTGTGCCTCAATCAAATCTTGGTCTGGCATGTCATGACTCCACTGTACCACTGGTTGATCTACCTCCTTTGGTGCTTTAGAACGTGTTACTGCATCAATTTGTATTTCACCCATTAAATAATCAATAGGTAGCAATTCTCCCATCACAGCCCCAATCTTAGCCAGGTGGTCTGCCTTATCATTTCCCTCCTTGTCCTCTCCTGGTGTTTTTAAATGCCCACAAATTTTTCTCCAGTATATTGTTAAATTATTCTCTGACACCAATTTGTCTATGGCTTGTATCATTTTTCCATGTTTAAGTGGCTTTTTGTTGTATGTAACCATGCCTCTTGCTTTCCAACCAGGCAAATATCACATTAATTAAATTTCATTTCAACTTGGGAAAATGCCTTACTTGCATAGGCAATGGTTTTGTGATTCAAATCATGTTTTTGTGATAACACTGCTGACATACAATCTTCAGAAAAACCTATTTCTATAAAGAAATCCCTGTCCTTTATGGGATATGCTAAACATGGTGCCTTTACAAGACATTCCTTTAATTTAGCCACTGCATCAGACTGCTCTTTTTCCCATTTCCAGGGAGTATTCAGTTTAAGCAGTTTAGTCAATGGTTGAGTGATTTCTGCGTAATTTTCAATGAACTTTCTGTTATATAGCCTGTCATCCCTAATAAACTTTTTACTCCTTTCACATTTTTAGGATCTTTTAATCTTTGCATGGCCTCTATTTTCTTCTTTTGTGGATTTAGCCCATGTTCAGTCACTTCATGCCCTAGAAAGTTCACTTTTTTCTTGCACCATTGTGCTTTTTGTAAAGATACTTTGGCGTCTGCTTTCTGCAAATGGCCTAGCACATGTCTTATTTCATCAAAATGGCTTTTCAGGCCCTCACTTTTTATCCGGACATCGTCCACGTAAACTATTGTTCCTCTTTCGGCTGCATCCGGCATGGCCTTTCTCAAAAATATGCCAAATTCACTCCCACTATTGATGTACCCGAACAGAGCTCTAAGCCAGGCGTATTGAGTCCTGTCAAATGTAAAGGAAAATAAATTCTGTATCTCCTCTGCCAATGCAACGCACCAATATCCAGAGGTGAGATCTAATGTGGTAAGTACTTTTGAACCATGTACCTGAGCTAGGCCCTGATCAATGAATGGCAGTGGCCATCTAGATACTGGTACTCTTTTATTTAACTCTCTCAAGTCTGCACATAGCCGCCATTGACCATTTGGCTTTAACACACCTAAAATAGGTGTATTGGATGTGCTATGAATGGGCCTGATGATTCCCCGCAATTCCAAATTTTTAATAATCTCTGCCAATGATTCTAAACATGCCAGCGGGAGTCTATACTGGCGTACAAACACTGGACTTCTGCTACACCCTTCTGGTAGTGTGGCCACATGTAAATCAGTTAAACCACAATCATAAGCATCTTTTGCAAATACATCCTTAAACTCCATAAATATCTCCCTCAGATTGTTCCTATCCTCATTGCTGTCACACGCATCTGCTAAGGAGATCTGCTCTTCTACCATTTTGGAAAATTCGGGAAAATCTTCTGGTAAGGGAATCTCGGCGCTTTCCTCTAACTGTGTGGCTGTGTCTTTTTGTAAAGCTGCCACTTTTAAATATTTTGGCATATCAGCTTCCACTTCAATGGGCTGATTTTCTGTTTCATTTTCATTTAAATTAAATATTATGCAATCCTCTTGATGGCAGCACACTGTCTCATTTGAATCATAAGGATACACAGAATGAATTTTAAATATTCCTTTGGGCTGAGAGTCCAGGTGTTCTGGCAACTCACCCTTGGCATCTACATACTTTTCAGGGATATTTCCAATCACCATGTTATTTAAATCTGCCGTATAATGTGATTTTTGTATGGCCATTCCTAATGTGGAGTTTTCCTCTAAATGAATATCCTGACAACCTTTATTATTTACCATAATTTTTACAGATCCTTCACCAATATCTACCAATGGAATGTATTCATAATCCAGGCATTGCTGTTTTATGGATTCATGCATCAGAGTCTTTCATCTGCTGTCCATTTTTGCATTTCAGTGTTATTGCAAACTGTTTTGTAAATGCAGGAATAATAGTATCTTTCCTCATTTGTAATTCGATTGCATAAGGAACCAGTTGTGCACAATGATAAGCCCTTCTTTTGTCTTCAAATTCAGGTGCCGGACCACCTAGGCGTGACCATATTTTTTGATTAAGGAAATCTAACACCATACACATTCTGTGCATGATGTCATTGCCCATGTAAAATTCATTTTGTGCTTCACTCACTATCCATACATTATGGTAAATTGTTTTCTGCCCAATGCTAATTTTAAGCATGCATCTGCCTGCGATTCGGTTTTCAAAGTCTGGACTGTCCAACCCAGAAACATATTGGTTTTTAATCCTAAATCTCGGGATTTCTTCCCTCTCCATTATTTTTTGCAACAATTTCTCATTAATGAAACTCCTTTCATGTCCAAGTGCTAAAGTGGCTTTTATTGTTTTAAAATAGTCATTTATACCAACATGAACCCATGGTTGCTCATCTTCCATGTGTATTTCTGTCATAGTGGTAATGTGTTTTTCTGAATCTGTTTTAGGAGCAATATTCTGTTTGCATGTTTTCTCTTTTAAATAAAAACGTAATGTGTGCTCATCTATGGCAGTCTGCCAATTTTTCCTTGTGTCCAAGTATATTTGTACAGGTAGTTTTTCATTGTCGCTCTGCATTTTGTCTTGACACATTAATATAACAGTGACACTAGGTATGCAGCTATTCTGGAGATATACTTCCACAGCATCATTTGTTTTGGCAACGGTGTGACATTCATTTATATTGCTGTTTTGTGATTTTAGTTTTTTAGGCCTCAATGGTTTTTTGGTTAAGGACCACAGCACTCCATTCACCCCATCTATGAGAGGAGACAATCTTTTCAGGCAATCTGTCCCCATCAGAAATGGAATTTCACAAATAGATGTGATCAATACCTCTTGTTTCATTCTGTGCTTTCCTATTTTTATGTCAACCTCAGTTACACCTATGATGGGCACCTCCTCCCCATTAAAGTTATGCACTGGGCCTTGATTTTCCTTCACTGTGATCTGACTCTGTGGGGGTCTCCCTTCATTGATACTCTTTACCAGCTCCTTGGACATAATTGTGGCCTGTGCGCCAGTGTCAATCATAGCAAAGGTGTGGCATTTTTCTTCTACAGTGATGGGTGCATAATATCTGTCCTCAACTTCCTCTAATACACATAAGAAATGTGAATTCTTACTGATTTCAGGGCTCACCTTTCTCAGGTCTTTTTCACTTTTGGCTAAACACATTGGTAAATGGAAAGACATTTTTCCCTCCTTTTTACCCATTTCTGCGCGAGAGACTTTATTCATTTCTCCATGATCAGAGGTTTTTTGGAGTGTGGCCACTGTTCGCCCATCCATCTGGGTAACATCAGAGACCACATTACAACCTTCCAACTGAACATGTGTAACAACATCATTCAGCAATTTGTCATTTTTTAATTCTGTGCATTTGTGATCATTTAGTGTGATACCAGCCCTTTCAGCCTGTTCAAAAATATGTGGCTCAAAGAATTCTTCAGGTGATTGACTTGTACCCTCCTTTTGAGTATTTCCTTTTTCTGTCTGCGTTTGGTCATTGTTTTGGTTGCCCAGGGAAGGAGCTATAGCATCCCCACTTACTCCCTGTTCACTGGTATTCCCCATGCATGAGTCATTTTTCTTAAATCTGTCCCTTTGTTCTTTTGGAATTCCTAATGTTTCTTTTTCATTTGTGCAAATCTTTACTGTTTTATTTAGCTCTAGATTAAACCGTACCTCTTTTTTAGAAGTATTTGCACTTTCTGTCACATGTTCATTTACTGGCACTTTCATTTTTAATTCATTAGGCATCTCAGAGTCGTTATGCAAAATTATATCAGAGCAATCTGTCATTTTGGCACTGCAGTTATCATGAGTACTTAGTCACTTTTCGGAAGCCCCCCGGTCATTGCTATGGCCATCAGCCCCCTCTTTGGAAGGTTGTTTTTGCGCTGTATTGAGCTTTCCTATTTGCTCAGCTAACATTTTCACTTGGGCCTCAAGGCACTGGAACCTTTCCATCTCTCTAGAATCCTCTTTCTGTGGCCTAGGTCGATATTCGTTGTTTTCCCCCTGATTGGATCTATTCTGATACCTCTCAGGTGATTGATGTCGGTTGGGATGGTTTCTGAACTCTTGATTCATTTGTGGAGGGGGGCGGGGTGCACCCATCCTTTGATTATAGTCCCCTGGTGGGGAATCATTGTACTGACGTGGATTGTAGTTCATGTTTTGCCTCATGTCCTGTCTCTCAGATTGTGGGTACTGGCCCCTATGTTGATTTCCATTATCAGTAAATCGATCCACATATCGGGGTCTATCCTGATTACCATATATCATGGTGTTGGGATCAAATCTGCTCTGTGTCCCCAATGACTGGTAGGGACCATCATTTCTTTGATCTTGATTTTGTCTCTGGTTATTGTTCATACATGCCATATCAGGCCGATATCCTACCCGGGGTCTGTCCCCTAAATACCTAGGGCTGATGTAGCTCTCCCTATTACTAGGATCATGTGATTGGAACATTGGTACAGGAAATGGCGATCTTTGTTGATTACCCCTTTCTTCAGGTGTCACATTATTTTTACCTTGGCTTTGAGCAGACTCAAGGGACATTTTGGCTGACCTGATTTCCATTACTGTGGCTGAGGGTTCTTTAGATTTAGATCTAGTATCTTTCATTGTATCACTTTCTCTACCCTGACAATAGAATACCTCATATAGTTTTGTGCTTTGATGTACAATCCATTCAAGAGACTTGTCACGGTCAAATTCACGGACCAATTGGGATATGATGTCTTTCTGTAGCCCATAGAAGTATGCAGTTTTAAACTCATTGGAATTTGGGTGAAAAGATACATCAAAGCGAGAAAATGCTCTTTTTAAGTCTTGTAAAAATTGGCGAGGGGATGTATTAGGTCCAGCAGTGATTGTGTAAGCGACTTTCTTTGCCTCCTGCAATGACTGAAAAGGAGAAAAATTACGCCTAATTTCTTTTTCAAACTCCACCCAGGTCATATTCTGCTGTTCATTTAATCCCCTTATGATGCTGGCCGTCGGGGCATCTAAAGTTAAATGAAAATATTGTCTGTACTGTTCCTTAGGTATCTGGAGTGCTTTAAAAATGTCATGCACCGCTTCTAAGTGATCCTCAATGCAGCATTCACCTCCCTTTTTAAATGGTTTGATCAGGGCTTTAATGGATTTCATTATTTTTATGGGGCTACTTGTTGCAATGCATTGAATTGCACTACTTTGTGATTCAATCCTGTTTTCAGGTGTATGAGATTGGTGGCTGCCCCCAATGGGAGTATCAAATCCCCCAAGGGCACTGCAACCAAGTTCAGTCACCGGCCCAGTCACTGGAGCACTAGCTCTTTGGGCAGAACTAGAATTCACCTCCACTCCATTGAATGTGGTACCCTGCCGTCTCATCTGGGACCTGGGAATGCACATTTGCTGTTCTAAGTCCTTACACTTTTTAAGGAGTCTGTTTGCTTCATTTTGCAAATAGTTGTTTTCATCACTCATCTTATTAATCACCTCCTGCATGTCGCACATTTGCATTTGGCATTCATTGAACTCTTTATTTCTCTTGTCTCTTTCTTGAGTCATTTTAATCATTTCTTGTTCTGCACTCTGGTGATCACATTCTTTTTCACAATGTTCTTTTTGTAAAATCTGCATTTCTGAAACAACCTCATCTTTATCCTGTCTAATGTGGTCCACTAAGGCTTTTAAGTGTACCAATTCTTGCTCACTATCTTCAAATTGTTTCTTGCTTTTGGATAACTGAGCATCAAAGTCTCTGCATTTTAATTGCATGTCTTTTTGGCATACATCCAATTCTGCTCTTAACATTTCCTGATTTTTACTTGCCCCATCTAATTCAGTCTTTAACCTGTTAATTAGCTGGGTATCATTTTCCTGCATTCACAGAGACTTATTCAAAATAAACCATATTTTGACGCATAGCCGTATTAAACAGTCTTTCTCTGCACTTTTATCGGCTGCATTCAATAATCTTGTAAGGCAGACCTGAATTATGCTGCCTTCTGCAAAAATATTGTCTAGTTTTTCTTTCTGCACCTCACCCTGAATGCGGTCACGCCATTCTAAGGTGCTGTTCGACGACCACGTCCCATGTGCAAACAACTTTGCCTCTAAATATTGCACTAGGTCTGAAAATGTGGTTTCCCTTTGTGACATTCTGAAATTCGTTTTTAGTGGCACACTGCTATTATAAAATGGGTTCCCTTTAATGTGCAAATGGCAGTGTGAGACAAGCTTGCCACGCCCAGTAGGTACTCTATGATCACTTTCCCGGCCTGCAACGCACCATAAATATGTTGGGTATGTAAGGATATTTGGCGTGTTACAGTACAGAGTACAGTAATACTGCACAAGTAGCACATTTTTTTTTTGCAGCACCACCACAAGGGTGCGGTGCATTGCTATATGGGTTACCAGATTAACAAGGAAAGACAGGCTATTCAGTCAAAAACGATTTTAACATATAAGATGCAAATCTATTTTTACAGTTAAAAGCACACGTGCTCATTTAAAAATGCACACTATTTTTCACCTGAAATGCCTATATTGCTAGAGACACATTTGAAAATTAACAGCTAACCTATTAACAATTAACCTGACTAATAAAACCTTATTTAACATAACCCACTAATAAAATGTTTTCTCCACTGCAGAATTAGGCATACTCTGAAAACCATTTAAATGCGTGTGCAGAGATTTTTTCTTCTCTTCTCTGCCTGATTCTCCGTGTTTTTGTGCACAGTAACTGCAGGAAGAAGGAAGTCAGATTTGCAACAATTGCAAATGTATAAGCGAAGCTATTGTTGAAGAGTAGGAGGATGAGAGATGATGGATTTCATTGGGACACGTCATACAGAGGGCTGAGAGGAAAGTTTTAGTGGGCAGTATCAGGGAAAAAGACTGGCAGACATCTTTCTGCACTATTGGGGAGAAGACCTGGCTGTGGGGCTTCTGACTGAATGCAGATTCCTGTGTCCTGCTGCAGTCGAGATTGGGGAGAGCTGAAAGAAGGACCTTTCCACTGGCTGAGGCATTCCTATCTGCAAAAGCTGAGAATTCCAGGCAATGACCCCGGTTTGAGAAGGCAAGCGTTCCTTTTTGCTGGAGTTAATCCAAGAGAGCCACATTCACAAAGAGAACAACTAAAAAGATAAGGTAATGAGAAGTGTGGGAGCTGAGTGTGTACGGTAATATGCAGTCAGTGTAGGATTCCTGTGCGTGTCTTAATCGAGTGCTAATGTTGCAATTTGAGTTCTGTTCTCCGCCACTATCTTTGCAGAGTGTCACAGACAATGCTTTGACTGTACCATTTTATTTCTGTAAAGAATGAGATCGTTTTTAAATACAACTTTTATAATACAGAAAAATATTTGAAAACAGACGGGTGATGTTTATTGTTTACCATTACAATGCTGATGATGTGGGGAGATTTTTAAACAGTGCAATGGTCATTTTAAGACAGATGTGTGCATGTCAAAATCAGTATGAATAATTGTGAGTGACTGTAGCATAGCTTGTTGGAGGTACATGAGCCAACGGGAAGAGAGACTCTCTGAACATAGCTCCCTACCGTATATAAGGTAGTGGAAATTACCACAAGACTACCACATATAGCTCTCTGTCGTAAATAAGTCAGTGAGTTCGCCCATGGTGGCACACCAACACTATCACTGGAAAATGTGGTATTCCTAGAATGCAGGTCTGAGGTCTCTCTAGTGATCACACGAAAAATCTAAGCAAAGATAAGGGATTCTGGACATTGGGGCCACAAATAAAACAAGGGAATTATTCTCACCAAAATACCACCAACCACGTATACCAAATATGCAGGTCTGGGTGCTGAAATAATGCATGTCCATTGTATTATTGTTGCACATGGCCAAATCTGAATACAAAGAGTGATTATTGCTAAGTTATTTTTCGGCGGTAATAAAATACCGTCAGGCCCCAAATCTCCACAAAATACCCTACATATTTATGGTGCGTTGCAGGCCGGGAAAGTGATCATAGAGTACCTACTGGGCGTGGCAAGCGTGTCTCACACTGCCATTTGCACATTAAAGGGAACCCATTTTATAATAGCAGTGTGCCACTAAAAACGAATTTCAGAATGTCACAAAGGGAAACCACATTCTCAGATCTAGTGCAATATTTAGAGGCAAAGTTATTTGCACATGGGAATTGGTCTTCGAATAGCACGTTAGAATGGAGTAACCGCATCCAGGGGGAGGTGCAGAAAGAAAAACTAGACAATATTTTTGCAGAAGGCAGCATAATTCAGGTCTGCCTTACAAGATTATTGAATGCAGCCGATAAAAGTGCAGAGAAAGACTGTTTAATACGGCTATGCGGCAAAATATGGTTTATTTTAAACAAATCCCTGCGAATGCAAGAGAATGATACTCAGCTAATTAACAGGTTAAAGACTGAATTAGAGGGGGCAAGTAAAAATCAGGAAATGTTGAGAGCAGAATTGGATGTATGCCAAAAAGACATGCAATTAAAATGCAGAGACTTTGATACTCAGTTATCCAAAAGCAAGAAACAATTTGAAGATAGTGAGCAAGAATTGACACACTTAAAAGCCTTAGTGGATCACATTAGGCAGGATAAAGATGAGGTTGTTTCAGAAATGCAGATTTTACAAAAAGAACATTGTGAAAAAGAAGGTGATCTCCAGAGTGCAGAACAAGAAATGATTAAAATGATTCAAGAAAGAGACAAAAGAAATAAAGAGTTCAATGAATGCCAAATGCAAATGTGCGACATGCAGGAGGCGATTAATAAAATGAGCGATGAAAATAATTATTTGCAGAATGAAGCAACCAGACTCCTTAAAAAGTGTAAGGACTTAGAACAGCAAATGTGCATTCCCAGGTCCCAAGAGAGGCGGCAGGGTACCACATTCAATGGAGTGGAGGTGAATTCTAGCTCTGCCCAAAGAGCTAGGGCCCCAGTGACTGGGCCGGTGACTGAACTTGGTTGCAGCGCCCTTGGGGGATTTGATACTCCCATTGGGGGCAGTCACCAATCTCATACACCTGAAAACAGGATTGACTCACAAAATAGTGCAATTCCATGTATTGCAACAAGTAGCCCCATAAAAATAATGAAATCCATTAAAGCCCTGATCAAACCATTTAAAAAGGGAGGTGAATGCTGCATTGAGGATCACTTAGAAGCGGTGCATGACATTTTTAAAGCACTCCAGATACCTAAGGAACAGTACAGACAATATTTTCATTTAACTTTAGATGCCCCGACGGCCAGCATCATAAGGGGATTAAATGAACAGCAGAATATGACATGGCTGGAGTTTGAAAAAGAAATTAGGCGTCATTTTTCTCCTTTTCAGTCATTGCAGGAGGCAAAGAAAGTCGCGTACACAATTACTGCTGGACCTAAAACATCCCCTCGCCAATTTTTACAAGACTTAAAAAGAGCATTCTCTCGCTTTGATGTATCTTTTGACTCAAATTCCAATGAGTTTAAAACTGCATACTTCTATGGGCTACAGAAAGACATCATATCCCAATTGGTCCGTGAATTTGACCGTGACAAGTCCCTTGAATGGATTGTACATCAAAGCACAAAGCTATATGAGGTACTCTATTGTCAGGGTAGAGAAAGTGATAAAATGAAAGATACTAGGCCTAAATCTAAAGAACCCTCAGCCACAGTAATGGAAATCAGGTCAGCCAAAATGTCCCTTGAGTCTGCTCAAAGTCAAGGTAAAAATAATGTGACACCTGAACAAAGGGATAATCAACAAAGATCGCCATTTCCTGTACCAATGTTCCAATCACATGATCCTAGTAATAGAGAGAGCTACATCAGCCCTAGATATTTAGGAGATAGACCCCGGGTAAGATACCGGTCTGATATGGCAGGTATGAACAATAACCAGAGACAAAATCAAGATCAAAGAAATGATGGTCCCTACCAGTCATTGGGGACACAGAGTAGGTTTGATCCCAACACCATGATATATGGTAATCACGATAGGCCCCGATATGTGGATCGATTTACTGATAATGGAAATCAACATAGGGGCCAGTACCCACAATCTGAGAGACAGGACATGAGGCAAAACGTGAACTACAGTCCACGCCAGTACGATGATTCCCCACCAAGGGACTATAATCAAAGGATGGGTGCAACCCGCTCCCCTCCACAAATGAATCAAGAGTTCAGAAACCATCCCAACCGGTATCAATCACCTGAGAGGTATCAGAATAGATCCAATCAGGGGGAAAACAACCAATATCGACCTAGGCCACAGAAAGAGGATCCTAGAGAGATGGAAAGGTTCCAGTGCCTTGAGGCCCAAGTGAAAATGTTAGCTGAGCAAATAGGAAAGCTCTATACAGCGCAAAAACAACCTTCCAAAGAGGGGGCTGATGGCCATAGCAATGACCGGGGGGTTTCCGAAAAGTGACTAAGTACTCATGATAACTGCAGTGCCAAAATGACAGATTGCTCTGATATAATTTTGCATAACAACTCTGAGATGCCTAATGGATTAAAAATGAAAGTACCAGTAAATGAAATTGTGACAGAAAGTGCAAATACTTCTAAAAAAGAGGTACGGTTTAGCTTAGAGCTAAATAAAACAGTAAAGATTTGCACAAATGAAAAAGAAACATTAGGAATTCCAAAAGAACAAAGGAACAGATTTAAGAAAAATGACTCATGCATGGGGAATACCAGTGAACAGGGAGTGAGTGGGGATGCCATAGCTCCTTCCCTGGGCAAGCAAAACAATGACCAAACACAGACAGAAAAAGGAAATACTCACAAGGAGGGTACAAGTCAATCACCTGAAGAATTCTTTGAGCCACATATTTTTGAAGAGGCTGAAAGGGCTGGTATTACACTAAATGATCACAAATGCACAGAATTAAAAAATGACAAATTGCTGAATGATGTTGTTACACATGTTCAGTTGGAAGGTTGTAATGTGGTCTCTGATGTTACCCAGATGGATGGGCGAACAGTGGCCACACTCCAAAAAACCTCTGAACATGGAGAAATGAATAAAATATCTCGCACAGAAATGGGTAAAAAGTAGGGAAAAATGTCTTTTCATTTACCAATGTGCTTAGCCAAAAGTGAAAAAGACCTGAGAAAGGTGAGCCCTGAAATCAGTAAGAATTCACATTTCTTATGTGTATTAGAGGAAGTTGAGGACAGATATTATGCACCCATCACTGTAGAAGAAAAGTGCCACACCTTTGCTATGATTGACACTGGCGCACAGGCCACAATTATGTCCAAGGAGATGGTAAAGAGTATCAATGAAGGGAGGCCTCCACAGAGTCAGATCACAGTGAAGGCAAATCAAGGCCCAGTGCATAACTTTAATGGGGAGGAGGTGCCCATCATAGGTGTAACTGAGGTTGATATAAAAATAGGAAAGCACAGAATGAAACAAGAGGTATTGATCACATCTATTTGTGAAATTCCATTTCTGATGGGGACAGATTGCCTGAAAAGATTGTCTCCTCTCATAGATGGGGTGAATGGAGTGCTGTGGTCCTTAACCAAAAAACCATTGAGGCCTAAGAAACTAAAATCACAAAACAGCAATATAAAAGAATGTCACACCGTTGCCAAAACAAATGATGCTGTGGAGGTATATCTCCAGAATAGCTGCATACCTAGTGTCACTGTTATATTAATGTGTCAAGACAAAGATCAGAGCGACAATGAAAAACTACCTGTACAAATATACTTGGACCCAAGGAAAGATTGGCAGACTGCCATAGATGAGCACACATTATGTTTTTATCTAAAAGAGAAAACGTGCAAACAGAATATTGTTCCTAAAACAGATTCAGAAAAACACATTACCACTCTGGCAGAAATACACATGGAAGATGAGCAACCATGGGTTCACGTTGGTATAAATGATTATCTTAAAACAATAAAAGCCACTTTAGCGCTTGAACATGAAAGGAGTTTCATTAATGAGAAATTGTTGCAAAAAATTATGGAGAGGGAAGAAATCCCGAAATTTAGGATTAAAAACCAATATGTTTCTGGGTTGGACAGTCCAGACTTTGAAAACCGAATTGCAGGCAGATGCATGCTTAAAATTAGCATTGGGCAGAAAACAATTTACCATAATGTATGGATAGTGAATGGAGCACAAAATGAATTTTACATGGGCAATGACATCATGCACAGAATGTGTATGGTGTTAGATTTCCTTAATCAAAAAATATGGTCACGCCTAGGTGGGCCGGCACCTGAATTTGAAGACAAAAGAAGGGCTTATCATTGTGCACAACTGGTTCCTTATGCCATCGAATTACAAATAAGGAAAGATACTATTATTCCTGCATTTACAAAACAGTTTGCAATAACACTGAAATGCAAAAATGGGCAGCAGATGAAAGGCTCTGATGCATTTGTATGCCTGAATGAATCCATAAAACAGCAAGGCCTGGATTATGAATACATTCCATTGGTAGACATTGGTGAGGGATCTGTAAAAATCATGGTAAATAATAAAGGTTGTCAGGATATTCATTTAGAGGAAAACTCCCCATTAGGAATGGCCATACAAAAATCACATTATACGGCAGATTTAAATAACATGGTGATTGGGAATATTCCTGAAAAATATGTAGATGCCAAGGGCGAGTTGCCAGAACACCTGGACTCTCAGCCCAAAGGAATATTTAAAATTCATTCTGTGTATCCTTATGATTCAAATGAGACAGTGTGCTGCCATCAAGAGGATTGCATAATATTTAATTTAAATGAAAATGAAACAGGAAATCAGCCCATTGAAGTGGAAGCTGATATGCCAAAATATTTAAAAGTGGCAGCTCTACAAAAAGACACAGCCACACAGTTAGAGGAAAGCGCTGAGATTCCTTTACCAGAAGAGTTTCCAGAATTTTCCAGAATGGTAGAAGAGCAGATCTCCTTAGCGGATGCATGCGACAGCGATAAGGATAGAGACGACCTGAGGGAAATATTTATGGAGTTTAAGGATGTATTTGCAAAAGATGCTTATGATTGTGGTTTAACTGATTTACATGTGGCCACACTACCAGAAGGTTGTAGTAGAAATCCAGTGTTTGTACGCCAGTATAGACTACCGCTGGCATGTTTAGAATCATTGGCAGAGATTATTAAAAATTTGGAATCACGGGGAATAATCAGGCCCATTCATAGCACATCCAATACGCCTATTTTAGGTGTGTTAAAGCCAAATGGTCAATGGCGGCTGTGTGCAGACTTAAGGGAGTTAAATAAAAGAGTACCAGTATCTAGATGGCCACTACCATTCATTGATCAGGGCCTAGCTCAGATACATGGTTCAAATGTATTTACCACGTTAGATCTCACATCTGGATATTGGTGTGTGCCATTGGCAGAGGAGATACAACACCTATTTTCCTTTACATTTGACAGGACTCAATATGCCTGGCTTAGAGCTCCGTTCGGGTATATCAATAGTGGGAGTGAATTTGGCATATTTTTGAGAAAGGCCATGCCGGATGCAGCAGAAAGAGGAACAATAGTTTATGTGGATGATGTCCTGATAAAAAATGAAAACCTTAAAAGCCATTTTGATGAAATAAGACATGTGCTTGGCCAATTGCAGAAAGCAGGCGCCAAAGTATATTTGCAAAAAGCACAATGGTGCAAGAAAAAAGTGAACTTTCTAGGGCATGAAGTGACTGAACATGGGCTAAATCCACAAAGGAAGAAAATAGAGGCCATACAAAGATTAAAAGATCCTAAAAATGTGAAAGGAGTAAAACGTTTATTAGGGATGACAGGCTATAACAGAAAGTTCATTGAGAATTATGCAGAAATCACTCAACCATTGACTAAACTGCTTAAACTAAATACTCCCTGGAGATGGGAAAGAGAGCAGTCTGATGCAGTGGCTAGATTGAAGGAATGTCTTGTAAAGGCACCATGTTTAGCATACCCCATAAAGGACAGGGATTTCTTTATAGAAATAGGCTTTTCTGAACATTGTATGTCAGCAGTGTTATCACAAAAACACGATTTGAATCACAAAACCATTGCATATGCAAGTAAGGCATTTTCCCAAGTTGAAATGAAATTTAATGAATGTGAGAAGGCCCTATTAACCACTGTGTGGGCGCTACAACATTTTCGCCCCATTGTTCAGGGAGAAAAGGTGATTATTGAAACAAATCATCAACCTTTGCAATTTTTAGAGAGTAAAAGAATTAGATCAGGCAATCTAGCGCAATCCAGAATCACTTCATGGACGCTGGCATTACAAGGTTTTCCCGTAGAAGTGAGATATGGACAAAATAAAAAGAGCCCAATTGCTCAAGGGTTAGCTGACTTACATGACTGTGCAGCTGAACAAATACCAAATGAAATGGAAGTGGAAACTAGTTTGCAGGAATTTGAACAGTCATCACACAAAGCTTTTGATGAAAAAACATGCAAGGATTTGCCAACTGTATATGTGGATGGTTGTGCTTTTCACATTGAAAATGACAATAATAAACAATTAGTGGCAGGAATAGGAAATGTCTGGTTGAAATGTGAAGGCGTTCCTAGTATAGGGATGAGGATTGGAGATAGGAGCAGTCAGGTGGCGGAATTGGCAGCCATCTATAAAGCAATTGCTACTGCAGTTGATAAAAAGTTCAGTGAAATTGTCCTGGTGACTGATTCTGACTATGCACGGAATAGCTTTGTGGAGTATTTGCCTGGTTGGAAAGCAAGAGGCATGGTTACATACAACAAAAAACCACTTAAACATGGAAAAATGATACAAGCCATAGACAAATTGGTGTCAGAAAATAATTTAACAATATACTGGAGAAAAATTCGTGGGCATTTAAAAACACCAGGAGAGGATAAGGAGGGAAATGATAAGGCAGACCATCTGGCTAAGATTGGGGCTGTGATGGGAGAATTGCTACATATTGATTATTTAATGGGTGAAATACAAATTGATGCAGTCACACGTTCTAAAGCACCAAAGGAGGTAGATCAACCGGTGGTGCAGTGGAGTCATGACACGCCAGACCAAGATTTGATTGAGGCACAAAAGAATGATCAAATTTTGGGAATCTATTATAATCATTTGATAGATCCTGAAGAAAATCCTTTAACAGAAAATGATTGTATGGGAAAAGAAGAGTTGAGGGTGTTATTAAAGAACAAAACACGAATTAGATTACAGGATGGACTCATGATTAGAGAGTCCATAACAGGGCAAATACAGTGGGTAGTACCCCTTTCATTCAGAGGACTAATGCTACACCATGCACATGATGCCATAACTGCAGGCCATAGAGGTTCACAAAAAACATTAGAAATACTAAAAGATTATGCTTACTGGCCTCATATGTCCCAAGATGTGGAATTATATACTAGAGGATGTCTAGTATGCGCCCAATTTAAACCTGCTTCACCAATGCATAGAGCACCATTGATGAAAAGAGGCCTAACTCTCCCATGGTCAGATTTGCAAATAGACTATGTAGGTCCTTTAAAAAGGTCGAGCAGGGGACACCGTTATATTTTGAGTGTGGTATGTTTGATGTCGAAGTGGATTGAGTGCATTCCTGCACCAGATTGTAGTGCGCAAACAGCAGCCACATTACTGGTGAACCATGTGTTCTCAAGGTTTGGGTTGCCACAAAGAATTGAGTCAGACAGAGGAAGTCATTTCACAAGTACTCTAATGAGTAAGGTATGGCAAATACTAGGTGTGAAAAGGAAACTACATATCGCATATCGGGCGGCGTCTTCAGGTACAGTTGAAAGAAGCAATAGGTCTGTTGTGGATATTTTAAAGAAATTTGTGGCAGAAGCAGGTTCCAGCTGGGATTTACGTTTACCGTTGGTTCTGATGGCAATCAGGTCGACTCCTGCCAAAGCAACAGGTGTTAGCCCCCATGAGGTCTTAACAGGTAGGAAAATGGTGTTACCACAACACCTACTATACAGAACACATGAGCAAACTCTAGTGAGTGCATCCACAGTTCATGAATATATTGATGAACTGAGGAGGCATTTGCAACATGAATTTGCTTTTGTGCAGAGAAATCTGGAAAGAGCTGCTGACAGTGCTAAGTCATATTATGACAAAAAGACATCAGTAAAGGAATACAGTGTAGGGGATCAGGTGTACAAGTTTCATTTTGGAAAAAGTAAACAGAAAAATTCTAAATTTCTAGCGGCCTGGCAGGGGCCATTTCGAATTATAGATAAGGTCTCTCCTGTAGTGTATAAAATTTTGAAAAATGAAGGTGAAACAGCAATAGAGCAGTTTGTCCATGTAAATCAAATCAAACCATGCCATCCCAGACATGAGATCAGGCGGCTTGAGCATGTAGAAACAGATAAAATCACTTGAACACAAAAAGAGAAAATAAATGGGTACAATCAGGAGGCAGTGACAAAGAAGTTAAAAAGTTGATTGTTATGATGGCACATAAACACTGTAGTATATGTAAAATATAATATAAAATAAATATAAATAAATAAATAAATAAATAAATGCACATATAATGGAAGCTCATGGTTGGTGTGCAGAGAGAAAGTGTATTAAATATTGAATGCTGTTTTATATGTGTTTGTTTTCTTTTAACTTGTGTTTAATTTCAGAAGAAAGAAAAAAAAAACGAAATATTTTTACCAAGCATGTTTTATTTTTGGCAAAAGGATGAAGTTAGTATTGTGCTATGTACTTAATCTGTTTATTTTCTATTTTGATTTAGACAATTAACATTATTTGGTCGGAGGTTCCGGGATCAGAGGCCACGGGAGATGATGGAGTCCTGGAGTCCCCTGGATGAAGACCAAAAGATGCCTGCCTCCAGGTGGAGGTGAAGACAAAATAACCGGAATGCCAAAAGAGATGACTACTGTGGATTCAAGATTGCCAAGATGAAAGAGTACTCGAATGGACCGAATAACATCGCTGGTCGGGACATACCAAAAGAGACAAAACAAAAGTTCCGGCATATGAAGTTCCACGTATTTATTATTTTAATTATTTATTTTAACTGGTTATATTACTTATTTGTTTTAGTTAGTTGTTTTATTTCATTGTTTTTAATTGACTTGGAAAATTTAAACTTAAAGTAATGCCACTTCCACTGAGAAGGCAAATGTGGAACATTTTATGAACTGATGGACTCAGATGAAATGTTGATTGCAAATTTTCATTGATGCACATGAATATTCATTTTGTTGGATTGCTATATTGTAAAAAAAAAAAATAGAACAAGTTGTTTTTAGGAATTGGCTTGGATTATAGCCAAGTTCTAAAAACAAAAGGAGGATATATGTATGGATATTTGGCGTGTTACAGTACAGAGTACAGTAATACTGCACAAGTAGCACATTTTTTTTTTTGCAGCACCACCACAAGGGTGCGGTGCATTGCTATATGGGTTACCAGATTAACAAGGAAAGACAGGCTATTCAGTCAAAAACGATTTTAACATATAAGATGCAAATCTATTTTTACAGTTAAAAGCACACGTGCTCATTTAAAAATGCACACTATTTTTCACCTGAAATGCCTATATTGCTAGAGACACATTTGAAAATTAACAGCTAACCTATTAACAATTAACCTGACTAATAAAACCTTATTTAACATAACCCACTAATAAAATGTGTTCTCCACTGCAGAATTAGGCATACTCTGAAAACCATTTAAATGCGTGTGCAGAGATTTTTTCTTCTCTTCTCTGCCTGATTCTCCGTGTTTTTGTGCACAGTAACTGCAGGAAGAAGGAAGTCAGATTTGCAACAATTGCAAATGTATAAGCGAAGCTATTGTTGAAGAGTAGGAGGATGAGAGATGATGGATTTCATTGGGACACGTCATACAGAGGGCTGAGAGGAAAGTTTTAGTGGGCAGTATCAGGGAAAAAGACTGGCAGACATCTTTCTGCACTATTGGGGAGAAGACCTGGCTGTGGGGCTTCTGACTGAATGCAGATTCCTGTGTCCTGCTGCAGTGGAGATTGGGGAGAGCTGAAAGAAGGACCTTTCCACTGGCTGAGGCATTCCTATCTGCAAAAGCTGAGAATTCCAGGCAATGACCCCGGTTTGAGAAGGCAAGCGTTCCTTTTTGCTGGAGTTAATCCAAGAGAGCCACATTCACAAACAGAACAACTAAAAAGATAAGGTAATGAGAAGTGTGGGAGCTGAGTGTGTACGGTAATATGCAGTCAGTGTAGGATTCCTGTGCGTGTCTTAATCGAGTGCTAATGTTGCAATTTGAGTTCTGTTCTCCGCCACTATCTTTGCAGAGTGTCACAGACAATGCTTTGACTGTACCATTTTATTTCTGTAAAGAATGAGATCGTTTTTAAATACAACTTTTATAATACAGAAAAATATTTGAAAACAGACGGGTGATGTTTATTGTTTACCATTACAATGCTGATGATGTGGGGAGATTTTTAAACAGTGCAATGGTCATTTTAAGACAGATGTGTGCATGTCAAAATCAGTATGAATAATTGTGAGTGACTGTAGCATAGCTTGTTGGAGGTACATGAGCCAACGGGAAGAGAGACTCTCTGAACATAGCTCCCTACCGTATATAAGGTAGTGGAAATTATCACAAGACTACCACATATAGCTCTCTGTCGTAAATAAGTCAGTGAGTTCGCCCATGGTGGCACACCAACACTATCACTGGAAAATGTGGTATTCCTAGAATGCAGGTCTGAGGTCTCTCTAGTGATCACACGAAAAATCTAAGCAAAGATAAGGGATTCTGGACATTGGGGCCACAAATAAAACAAGGGAATTATTCTCACCAAAATACCACCAACCACGTATACCAAATATGCAGGTCTGGGTGCTGAAATAATGCATGTCCATTGTATTATTGTTGCACATGGCCAAATCTGAATACAAAGAGTGATTATTGCTAAGTTATTTTTCGGCGGTAATAAAATACCGTCAGGCCCCAAATCTCCACAAAATACCCTACAGGTATTTTGTGGATATTTGGGGCTTTGCGGTATTTTCTCACCGCCAAAATACCTTTAGCAATAATCACTCTCTGTAATCATATTGGGTCACACATGACAATAATACATTGCATTATTTCAGAATTCAGACCTATTTAGATGGTATGCGCGGTAGTTTGCGTGGTTGGTTGGTATAGTGGTTGGTTTATTTGTGGCCCCAATATCCAACATCCCTTGTTTTTTATCTAGATTGTTCTTGATCACTAGAGAGACCTCAGGCCTACATTTTAGGGATACCACATTTTCAGTGTTAGTGTTGTGTGCCACCATGGGCAATTGTGGTATTTTTGTGGTAATTTCCACTACCTAATATATGGTAGGGAACTATGTCCAGAGAGTCACTCTTCCCATTGACTCATGTACCTCCAACAGGCTATGCTACAGTCACTCACAACTGTCCATACTGAATAGAATCATGCACACATCTGCTTTAAAATGACAATTGCACTGTTTAAAAATCTACCCACGTTTAAACCTTTCCCCATGCAAAATGAAAGAGAAAAATAATACACACTAGCTATCTGTTTTCAAATATTTTTGTATTATAGAAATTTCATTTAAACAAAGTTTAACTTTTTTTACAGAAATAAATAAAATGGTACAACATTATTTGTGATAAAATGAACAGAGAGCTGCGAGAATATATTCAATTGGTAACATTAAATATGCTGATAAGAGACTGAGACTCCCTCTAATACACTGACTGAACAGCTTTGCGCACTTTCGCACAGCTCCCACTCGCTTCTGTAATTACCTTATCTGTTCAGCATGAGTTTTCTCCGGCTATTCTCTTTCTGAATTTGGCTCCCTTGAAGATCAACCACAGTGAGAACAAGCGTCTGCCGTTCTCAAACTGGGGTTATTGCCTGGCGCTCTCAGCTTTTGAAGCAGGAATGCCCCAGCCAGGAAAGAGATCCTTCTCCCAGCTCTGCAAGACGTCGACTCTTCCCCCTCTTCTCAAGCTTCCCCAGCAAAGTTCTAATCACAGCCTCTAGCATGATACTTGCTATGACGCTGCTCCAATTAGAATCAATCATGTCATCTCCTCCCTCACTACACAATGGCTCACTTCTACAGTGGCAATTGTAACAAACTGATTTCCTGCTCCTTCGAGCTCTTTGCTTCCTGTAGTTATGTGGACAGAGCAGCATAGATAAAAATGAATGTGCGTTTAAAAGTTCACTTTCAGAGTAGGCCTAATTCTGCAGTGGGGCACATTTTTATTAGTGGGTTATGTTAAATGAAGTTTTATTAGTCAGGTTAGTTGTTAATAAGGTTAGTTATTAATTTTCAAATGTGTCTCTTGCAACATAGGCATTTCAGGTGAAAAATAGTGTGCATTTTGAATGTGCAGATGTGTGCTTTTAACTGTAAAAATGGATTTGCATCTTATATGTAAAAATCGTTTTTGACTGAATAGCCTGTCTTTACTTATATGTCCATGTTACTCTGGCAACACATATAGCAATGCACCACACCCATGTAGTGGTGCTGCATAACAATGCTACCTGTGCAGTAGTGCTGTACTCTGTGCTGTAACACGCCAAATATCCTTACAGGAGCTTTAAATTATTTGTTTTCTTTTTCTTTTTTTGAGACCTGGCATTAAGAAAGTAGAAGAGAAGCCATCAATATGTGGAACATCACGATGCAAAGTTCAATTTGTGCCGAGATTAGAGGCAGGTGGGAAGGGGAGCATGAGACAGTTAGAGCAGTCATAGTGTCCAGGGAACGTGGGTGGACCAATGGGATCCATATTGCTTACAAAAACAATTGAAGTCAAGATTTTCATCATGGCCCGAGTGAACATGGGAACAAAGTCAGTGAGAGCTTTGAGAGCATTTTCGAGTAGTGGCAGGGAGAGGTGCTCCCTCCTGCTCCAGACAGGGTCAGACAGGGTAAGTCCCTGCCCTTTGCTGGCACCCCTTTGATGGGGGCAGGCGTTTGCCTGCTGGCTCCCGGGTAGCCAATCATAGGTCACGAGAAAGGCTGGTGGATGCCTCAAAGACAAGGTGCCGGCCTGGCAGCCATGATGGAAGGCCGGAGTAAGGAAGGGCAGATGTCGTCCTCGAGCACCGAGGGGCCCTGAGAACATGGTGTTCTTGCCGAAGGGCCCTTCAATGGAGAATATCCTTCACCTGCTGGCTCCCAGGTGAATCCCAGCTTTGATGAGCCTGCAGCCAATGAGAGGTCACAAGATAGGCTGGTGAGTGCCGCAAAGACAAAGTGCCGGCCCGGCAGGCATGGTGGAAGGCACAGGGTAATGAAAGGCATATGCCATCCTCGAGGCCCCAGGAAATGTGGTGTTCTCGCCAAAGGTGAAGCATTGGATGGTATGACCTCCTAACACAACGCTCATTGGGTAGTGAGGGTTAATTTGGGCCTTTCCAGAATGACAAGAAATGAGTGCTACAAATATAATGTTACTTAGCAACCCATGGTTATTGTGGATTACTGTTCAATCGTGAAGGCTGTAGCTGCTAATGCATGTTCGCAAGAGAAATGACCCTGCATCATTGAGTCTAAGATCCCACTGTAATATGCTAAAGGCAGCACAAAGATATTGGGCGTCATTCTGAGGCTGGCACAAAGGGATTACTGGCACCGGTAAGGATACCGGTGCCGGTAACCCCTTTGCACCCTATACCGAGGTCCCTTTGCGGGACCCGCTAAGGCTGCCTGGTTTTACCAGGCGGCCTTAGCGGGAGCCGCACAGGGTCCAGAGAACAAATAACGGTACCGCAAATTGCGGTACCGTTATTTGCACATTCCCATTGAGCCCTATGGGGGCTCAAATGGGAATTGGGAATGGTATTTTCAATGGGGACTTACCCGTCCCGCAAAGGTACGACTAGACCGGCAAGTCCCCATTGAATGAGGGCGGACGCGGTACAATTTTTGGAGGCAGCCACGGCACTATTAGCGCCATGGCTATCTCCAATCTCGGAATGAGGCCCATTGTCTGAGTCCACACTGCTGACATCACTTCCTCGTTGGAGTGTGATAGAGGGTTGAAAACACTTGAGCGTTACTTATGACATCTTTAAGCTCCTAAAATAATGCTTGCAACAGGCGTTTTGTCTAGCTAGAAAAGTCCAAAATCAATGTAGGGTGAATGACCCAAAACAATCGCTAAATAATATATGGACTGTTTATAAGCAAAACAAAGTTTTATTGCATGCAAATGTATCAGACAATCCTGTGGAACTGAATTAACATGGAGCACGTCCCACCCAAAGAAGTTACATATTTTATTGTGGAAAACCGCAAATTAGCAAAACTATGCTTAATAATGATTACAACATGATCCCCTACTCCCCATTGGCTAACACCTATGTACTATTCTAATTTTCGCTTAATCACATGGATATAAATGAAACGGACCTTAGCAGACCGAATTAATGCATTTCACCGACACTGGCTCAGTCAGAATTACCGGAGCCTTGTGTGTCATCGCAATAAATACACCTTTGAACATTAAGTCCATCTTCAATGTCTACTCCCACACAACCCTCTGTGCCATGTCATACAACCCAGTTGCCATCTTGGAGTGGACCATTCCATCTTACATATATTAACTGTAATGTTTATATGTTACATATTCTGCGTTCAATCTCACGCACACTTCACATGAATATACTGTACAATTCTTTATATATACACTATCACAGATGGAATACCATTTGTGCATGTCTGACTGCACAATGATGTCTCATGTAGCACACTGTAATTCACATAATGCCTGACTCTATAGGCAGTCCAGTGCTTTTTTCTTAACTCAAAGTGCATTGTACCATATTGCATCTGTGGAAATCAGATAAGAGCCTAGGCTACCCGTCTCCTGGTTCTGAATCGTGAAAGGAATCCATGGACACGCTCTCAAGTGGATAGCATCCTTCCTTAACAACAGGAAACAAAAAACCCTCCTCTCCTCCTTTGTCTCCACCGCCCGTCCAGTCAATAGAGGAGTAACACAAGGAGCGTGCCTATCAGCCCTCCTGTTCAAACTCTACATGTCCACCCTCCCCCGAATAATCCACTTGCACAATATCCTGTGCTACAACTACACAGATGACACCCAACTAATCCTAAAACTCATTAACTCAAAACCCAACTGCCAGCCCGACCTCGCTGCCTGCCTAATTGACATTGATCACTGGATGACTACAAGCCACCTCCTTTTAAACCCCACAAAAACTGAAATCATGATGTGTGGCAACACTGAAATTTTCCCTCACCCTCTACCCTGGCCATCATCCATGGGCAATCCCCCGACAGCCTCTACCTCAGTAAAAAACCTTGGGTGCACGCTCGACTCTGACCTAACCCTATCGCACCAAGTCCACAATGTCTCTAAGTCCTGCCACTACCACCTCAAAATTCTTAGGCACATTTTTCCATACCTCTCCTTTCCCAACAGACTTGCCGCGGTCCAATCAATTGTAATGTCAAGACTGGCCTATGCTAACTCCCTCTAACTTGGAATCCAAGCATGCCACATGACTAAACTACAAAGATCACAAAATGATACAGCCAAACTACTACTAGCACTTGGCCCAAGAGACCACACTTCCCCAGCGCTCAAAACTCTCCACTGGCTCCCGGTTGGACAAAGGGTGACCTTCAAAATCTTATGCATCTTGCACCGAGCAATGCACAAAACCGGACCACAATACCTTCAGGACAAGCTAAAACCCTACCATCCATTGCGCACTCTAAGATCAAGCTCTACCTGCCTCCTAGTGATACCAAACACCAACTCAGTCAAGTTAGGTGGATCATCATTCTCAGCCTTGGCCCCCACTCTGTGGAACTCACTTCCACCCCACATCTGACTCACCGAAGACCTCATGTCTTTCCGCAAATTACTGAAAATGTGACACTTCCCTTAAAATCGACTCTTAACACAAACAGAACAAACAACCACAATAAACAGAAACCAAGGTTGTTGAATCAAAAATAACAATACAGCGTAGTGACCGATCGAACAAGCAGAAAACTAAATCGGCCAATGTAATCAAAATGGAGAAACCTAGTAGAATGGATGAAGTGGATGAAAGGGATGAAGAGGATGAAGCAGATGAAATGGATGAAATGGATGAAGTGGATCAAACGGATGAAGCAGATAAAACGGATGAAATGACTGAAATGGATGGAAGGGATGAAATGGATGGAATGGATGAAGTGGATGGAACAGGTGAAGTGGATGGACCAGACAAAGTGGATGGAACAAATGAAGTGGATGGAACGAATGGAGTGGATGGAATGGATGAAGTGGATGGAACAGATGAAGTGGATGGAACAGATGAAGTGGATGGAATGGATGAAGTTGATGAACAGATGAGGTGGATGGAACGGATGAGATGAAGTGGATGATTGGATGAAGTGGATAGAACGAATGACGCTGATGGAATGAATGAGTTGGATGGAACGGATGAGGTGGATGGAACGGATGAGGTGGATGGAATAGATGAACTGGATCGAACAGATGAGGTGGATGATTGGATGAAGCGGATGATTGGATGAAGCGGATGATTGGATGAAGTAGATGATCAGATGAAATGGATGGACCGAATGAAGCAGATGAACAGATGAAGTGGATGATTGGATGAAATGGACGATTAGATGAAGTGGATGATCTGATGAAGTGAACAGAACGAATGAAGCAGACGGAACGGATGAAACGGGTGAGGTGGATGGAACGGATGAAGTGGATGGAACGGATGAAGTGGATGGAACGGATGAAGTCGATGAACAGATGAAGTGGAAGATTGGATGAAGTGGATGCTTAGATGAAGCAGATGATTGGATGAAGCGGGTGACTGGATGAAGCGGATGATCGGATGAAATGGATAGAACGAATGAAGCAGATTGAACGATTGGAATGGATGAAGTGGATGAACAGGGGAAGTGGATGATTGGATGAAGTGGATGATTAGATGAAGTGGATGATCGGACGAAGTGGATAGAACGAATGAAGCAGACGGAACGGATGGAACGGATGAGGTGGATGAAACGGATGAGGTGGATGGAACAAATGAAGTCGATGATTGGATGAAGTGGATGATTGGATGAAGTGGATGGAACAAATGAAGCGGATTGAATGATTGAAGTGGACAGAACGGATGAAGCGGATGGAACGGATGAGGTGGATGGAACGGATGAGGTGGATGGAACGGTGGAGGTGGATAGAACGGACAAGGTGGATTGAACAGACAGCGTGGATGGACCAGAAGGAGTGTATGGAACAGATGAACTAGATGGAATGGTTGAACCGAATGGAACGAATGAAGTGGATGGAACGGAAGGAGTGGATGGAATGGAAAGAGTGGATGGGAACGGAAGGAGTGGATGGGAATGGAAGGAGTGGATGGAACGCATGGAACACGTGGAAAGGATGGAACGGGTGGAGTTGATGGAACGATGAAGTGGATGAAACGGATGAAGTGGGTGAAACGGATGAAGTGAACAGAACGAATGAAGCAGACGGAACGGATGGAACGGATGAGGTGGATGGAACGGATGAAGTGGATGGAACGGATGAAGTGGATGGAACGGATGAAGTCAATGAACAGATGAAGCGGATGATTGGATGAAGCGGATGATTGGATGAAGCGGATGATTGGATGAAGTGGATGACTGGATGAAGCAGATGATCAGATGAAATGGATAGAATGAATGAAGCAGATTGACTGATTGGAATGGATGAAGTGGATGAACAGATGAAGTGAATGATTGGATGAAGTGGATGATTAGATGAAGTAGATGATCGGACGAAGTGGATAGAACGAATGAAGCGAACGGAACAGATGGAATGGATGAGGTGGATGGAACGGATGAGGTGGATGGAACGGATGAAGTTGATGATTGGATAAAGTGGATGATTGGATGAAGTGGATGATCAGATGAAATGGATGGACCGAATGAAGCAGATGAACAGATGAAGTGGATGATTGGATGAAATGGACGATTAGATGAAGTGGATGATCGGATGAAGTGAACAGAACGAATGAAGCAGACGGAACGGATGAAACGGGTGAGGTGGATGGAATGGATGAAGTGGATGGAACGGATGAAGTGGATGGAACGGATGAAGTCGATGAACAGATGAAGTGGATGATTGGATGAAGTGGATGCTTAGATGAAGCAGATGATTGGATGAAGCGGATGACTGGATGAAGCGGATGATCGGATGAAGTGGATAGAACGAATGAAGCGGACGGAATGGATGAGTTTGATGGAACCGATGAGGTGGATGGAATAGATGAAATGGTTGGAACAGATGAAGTGGATGATTAGATGGAGTGGATGATTGGATGAAGTAGATGATCAGATGAAATGGATGGGCCGAATGAAGCGGATGAACAGATGAAGTGGATGATTGTGTGAAAGGGATGATTAGATGAAGTGGATGATCGGATGAAGTGAACAGAACGAATGAAGCAGACGGAACGGATGAGGTGGATGGAACGGATGAAGTGGATGGAACGGATGAAGTCGATGAACAGATGAAGCGGATGATTGGATGAAGCGGATGATTGGATGAAGCGGATGACTGGATGAAGCAGATGATCAGATGAAATGGATAGAATGAATGAAGCAGATTGACCGATTGGAATGGATGAAGTGGATGAACAGATGAAGTGAATGATTGGATGAAGTGGATGATTAGATGAAGTGGATGATCGGACGAAGTGGATAGAACGAATGAAGCGAACGGAACAGATGGAACGGATGAGGTGGATGGAACGGATGAGGTGGATGGAACGGATGAATTTGATGATTGGATAAAGTGGATGATCAGATGAAATGGATGGACCGAATGAAGCAGATGAACAGATGAAGTGGATGATTGGATGAAATGGACGATTAGATGAAGTGGATGATCGGATGAAGTGAACAGAACGAATGAAGCAGACGGAACGGATGAAACGTGTGAGGTGGATGGAATGGATGAAATGGATGGAACGGATGAAGTGGATGGAACGGATGAAGTCGATGAACAGATGAAGTGGATGATTGGATGACGTGGATGCTTAGATGAAGCAGATGATTGGATGAAGCGGATGACTGGATGAAGCGGATGATCGGATGAAGTGGATAGAATGAATGAAGCGGACGGAATGGATGAGTTGGATGGAACCGATGAGGTGGATGGAATAGATGAAGTGGTTGGAACAGATGAAGTGGATGATTAGATGGAGTGGATGATTGGATGAAGTAGATGATCAGATGAAATGGATGGGCCGAATGAAGCGGATGAACAGATGAAGTGGATGATTGTGTGAAATGGATGATTAGATGAAGTGGATGATCTGATGAAGTGAACAGAACGAATGAAGCAGACGGAACGGATGGAACGGATGAGGTGGATGGAACGGATGAAGTGGATGGAACGGATGAAGTGGATGGAACGGATGAAGTCAATGAACAGATGAAGCGGATGATTGGATGAAGCGGATGATTGGATGAAGCGGATGATTGGATGAAGTGGATGACTGTATGAACAGATGATCAGATGAAATGGATAGAATGAATGAAGCAGATTGACTGATTGGAATGGATGAAATGGATGAACAGATGAAGTGAATGATTGGATGAAGTGGATGATTAGATGAAGTAGATGATCGGACGAAGTGGATAGAACGAATGAAGCGAACGGAACAGATGGAACGGATGAGGTGGATGGAACGGATGAGGTGGATGGAACGGATGAAGTTGATGATTGGATAAAGTGGATGATTGGATGAAGTGGATGATCAGATGAAATGGATGGACCGAATGAAGCAGATGAACAGATGAAGTGGATGATTGGATGAAATGGACGATTAGATGAAGTGGATGATCGGATGAAGTGAACAGAACGAATGAAGCAGACGGAACGGATGAAACAGGTTAGGTGGATGGAATGGATGAAGTGGATGGAACGGATGAAGTGGATGGAACGGATGAAGTCGATGAACAGATGAAGTGGATGATTGGATGAAGTGGATGCTTAGATGAAGCAGATGATTGGATGAAGCGGATGACTGGATGAAGCGGATGATCGGATAAAGTGGATAGAACGAATGAAGCGGACGGAATGGATGAGTTGGATGGAACCATTGAGGTGGATGGAATAGATGAAATGGTTGGAACAGATGAAGTGGATGATTAGATGGAGTGGATGATTGGATGAAGTAGATGATCAGATGAAATGGATGGGCCGAATGAAGCGGATGAACAGATGAAGTGGATGATTGTGTGAAAGGGATGATTAGATGAAGTGGATGATCGGATGAAGTGAACAGAACGAATGAAGCAGACGGAACGGATGGAACGGATGAGGTGGATGGAACGGATGAAGTGGATGGAACGGATGAAGTCAATGAACAGATGAAGCGGATGATTGGATGAAGCGGATGATTGGATGAAGCGGATGACTGGATGAATCAGATGATCAGATGAAATGGATAGAATGAATGAAGCAGATTGACCGATTGGAATGGATGAAGTGGATGAACAGATGAAGTGAATGATTGGATGAAGTGGATGATTAGATGAAGTGGATGATCGGACGAAGTGGATAGAACGAATGAAGCGAACGGAACAGATGGAACGGATGAGGTGGATGGAACGGATGAGGTGGATGGAACGGATGAATTTGATGATTGGATAAAGTGGATGATTGGATGAAGTGGATGATCAGATGAAATGGATGGACCGAATGAAGCAGATGAACAGATGAAGTGGATGATTGGATGAAATGGACGATTAGATGAAGTGGATGATCGGATGAAGTGAACAGAACGAATGAAGCAGACGGAACGGATGAAACGGGTGAGGTGGATGGAATGGATGAAATGGATGGAACGGATGAAGTGGATGGAACGGATGAAGTCGATGAACAGATGAAGTGGATGATTGGATGAAGTGGATGCTTAGATGAAGCAGATGATTGGATGAAGCGGATGACTGGATGAATCGGATGATCGGATGAAGTGGATAGAATGAATGAAGCGGACGGAATGGATGAGTTGGATGGAACCGATGAGGTGGATGGAATAGATGAAGTGGTTGGAACAGATGAAGTGGATGATTAGATGGAGTGGATGATTGGATGAAGTAGATGATCAGATGAAATGGATGGGCCCAATGAAGCGGATGAACAGATGAAGTGGATGATTGTGTGAAATGGATGATTAGATGAAGTGGATGATCGGATGAAGTGAACAGAACGAATGAAGCAGACGGAACGGATGGAACGGATGAGGTGGATGGAACGGATAAAGTGGATGGAACGGATGAAGCAGACGGAACGGATGAAACGTGTGAGGTGGATGGAATGGATGAAATGGATGGAACGGATGAAGTGGATGGAACGGATGAAGTCGATGAACAGATGAAGTGGATGATTGGATGACGTGGATGCTTAGATGAAGCAGATGATTGGATGAAGCGGATGACTGGATGAAGCGGATGATCGGATGAAGTGGATAGAATGAATGAAGCGGACGGAATGGATGTGTTGGATGGAACCGATGAGGTGGATGGAATAGATGAAGTGGTTGGAACAGATGAAGTGGATGATTAGATGGAGTGGATGATTGGATGAAGTAGATGATCAGATGAAATGGATGGGCCGAATGAAGCGGATGAACAGATGAAGTGGATGATTGTGTGAAATGGATGATTAGATGAAGTGGATGATCTGATGAAGTGAACAGAACGAATGAAGCAGACGGAACGGATGGAACGGATGAGGTGGATGGAACGGATGAAGTGGATGGAACGGATGAAGTGGATGGAACGGATGAAGTCAATGAACAGATGAAGCGGATGATTGGATGAAGCGGATGATTGGATGAAGCGGATGATTGGATGAAGTGGATGACTGTATGAAGCAGATGATCAGATGAAATGGATAGAATGAATGAAGCAGATTGACTGATTCGAATGGATGAAATGGATGAACAGATGAAGTGAATGATTGGATGAAGTGGATGATTAGATGAAGTAGATGATCGGACGAAGTGGATAGAACGAATGAAGCGAACGGAACAGATGGAACGGATGAGGTGGATGGAACGGATGAGGTGGATGGAACGGATGAAGTTGATGATTGGATAAAGTGGATGATTGGATGAAGTGGGTGATCAGATGTAATGGATGGACCGAATGAAGCAGATGAACAGATGAAGTGGATGATTGGATGAAATGGAGGATTAGATGAAGTGGATGATCAGATGAAGTGAACAGAACGAATGAAGCAGACGGAACGGATGAAACAGGTTAGGTGGATGGAATGGATGAAGTGGATGGAACGGATGAAGTGGATGGAACGGATGAAGTCGATGAACAGATGAAGTGGATGATTGGATGAAGTGGATGCTTAGATGAAGCAGATGATTGGATGAAGCGGATGACTGGATGAAGCGGATGATCGGATGAAGTGGATAGAACGAATGAAGCGGACGGAATGGATGAGTTGGATGGAACCATTGAGGTGGATGGAATAGATGAAATGGTTGGAACAGATGAAGTGGATGATTAGATGGAGTGGATGATTGGATGAAGTAGATGATCAGATGAAATGGATGGGCCGAATGAAGCGGATGAACAGATGAAGTGGATGATTGTGTGAAAGGGATGATTAGATGAAGTGGATGATCGGATGAAGTGAACAGAACGAATGAAGCAGACGGAACGGATGGAACGGATGAGGTGGATGGAACGGATGAAGTGGATGGAACGGATGAAGTCGATGAACAGATGAAGCGGATGATTGGATGAAGCGGATGATTGGATGAAGCGGATGACTGGATGAAGCAGATGATCAGATGAAATGGATAGAATGAATGAAGCAGATTGACCGATTGGAATGGATGAAGTGGATGAACAGATGAAGTGAATGATTGGATGAAGTGGATGATTAGATGAAGTGGATGATCGGACGAAGTGGATAGAACGAATGAAGCGAACGGAACAGATGGAACGGATGAGGTGGATGGAACGGATGAGGTGGATGGAACGGATGAATTTGATGATTGGATAAAGTGGATGATTGGATGAAGTGGATGATCAGATGAAATGGATGGACCGAATGAAGCAGATGAACAGATGAAGTGGATGATTGGATGAAATGGACGATTAGATGAAGTGGATGATCGGATGAAGTGAACAGAACGAATGAAGCAGACGGAACGGATGAAATGGGTGAGGTGGATGGAATGGATGAAATGGATGGAACGGATGAAGTGGATGGAACGGATGAAGTCGATGAACAGATGAAGTGGATGATTGGATGAAGTGGATGCTTAGATGAAGCAGACGATTGGATGAAGCGGATGACTGGATGAATCGGATGATCGGATGAAGTGGATAGAATGAATGAAGCGGACGGAATGGATGAGTTGGATGGAACCGATGAGGTGGATGGAATAGATGAAGTGGTTGGAACAGATGAAGTGGATGATTAGATGGAGTGGATGATTGGATGAAGTAGATGATCAGATGAAATGGATGGGCCCAATGAAGCGGATGAACAGATGAAGTGGATGATTGTGTGAAATGGATGATTAGATGAAGTGGATGATCGGATGAAGTGAACAGAACGAATGAAGCAGACGGAACGGATGGAACGGATGAGGTGGATGGAACGGATAAAGTGGATGGAACGGATGAAGTGGATGGAACGGATGAAGTCGATGAACAGATGAAGCGGATGATTGGATGAAGCGGATGATTGGATGAAGCGGATGATAGGATGAAGCGGATGACTAGATGAAGCAGATGATCCGATGAAATGGATAGAATGAATGAAGCAGATTGACCGATTGGAATGGATGAAGTGGATGAACAGATGAAGTGAATGATTGGATGAAGTGGATGATTAGATGAAGTGGATGATCGGATGAAGTGAACAGAACGAATGAAGCGAACGGAACAGATGGAACGGATGAGGTGGATGGACCAGACAAAGTGGATGGAACAAATGAAGTGGATGGAACGAATGGAGTGGATGGAATGGATGAAGTGGATGGAACAGATGAAGTGGGTGGAACGGATGAAGTGGATGAACAGATGAGGTGGATGGAACGGATAAGATAAAGTGGATGATTGGATGAAGTGGATAGAACGAATGACGCTGATGGAATGAATGAGTTGGATGGAACGGATGAGGTAGATGGAACGGATGAGGTGGATGGAATAGATGAACTGGATCGAACAGATGAGGTGGATGATTGGATGAAGGCGGATGATTGGATGAAGTGGATGATTGGATGAAGTAGATGATCAGATGAAATGGATGGACCGAATGAAGCAGGTGAACAGATGAAGTGGATGATTGGATGAAATGGACGATTAGATGAAGTGGATGATCGGATGAAGTGAACAGAACGAATGAAGCAGACGGAACGGATGAAACGGGTAGGGGGATTGAACGGATGAAGTGGATGGAACGGATGTAGTGGATGGAACGGATGAAGTCGATGAACAGATGAAGTGGATGATTGGATGAAGTGGATGCTTAGATGAAGCAGATGATTGGATGAAGCAGATGACTGGATGAAGCGGATGATCGGATGAAATGGATAGAACGAATTAAGCAGATTGAACGATTGGAATGGATGAAGTGGATGACCAGGGGAAGTGGATGATTGGATGAAGTGGATGATTGGATGAAGTGGATGGAACGAATGAAGCGGATTGAATGATTGAAGCGGACAGAACGGATGAAGCGGTTGGAACGGATGAGGTGGATGGAACGGATGAGGTGGATGGAACGGTGGAGCTGGATAGAACGGACAAGGTGGATTGAACAGACAGAGTGGATGGACCAGAAGGAGTGTATGGAACGGATGAACTAGATGGAATGGTTGAACCGAATGGAACGAATGAAGTGGATCGAACGGAAGGAGTGGATAGAACAGAAAGAGTGGATAGAACAGAAGGAGTGGATGGAACGGAAGAGTGGATGGAATGGAAAGAGTGGATGGGAACGGAAGGAGTGGATGGGAATGGAAGGAGTGGATGGAACGCATGGAACACATGGAAAGGATGGAACGGGTGGAATTGATGGAACGATGAAGTGGATGAAACGGATGAAGTGGGTGAAACGGATGAAGTGAACAGAACGAATGAAGCAGACGGAACGGATGGAACGGATGAGGTGGATGGAACGGATGAAGTCAATGAACAGATGAAGCGGATGATTGGATGAAGCGGATGATTGGATGAAGCGGATGACTGGATGAAGCAGATGATCAGATGAAATGGATAGAATGAATGAAGCAGATTGACTGATTGGAATGGATGAAGTGGATGAACAGATGAAGTGAATGATTGGATGAAGTGGATGATTAGATGAAGTGGATGATCGGACGAAGTGGATAGAACGAATGAAGCGAACGGAACAGATGGAACGGATGAGGTGGTTGGAACGGATGAGGTGGATGGAACGGATGAAGTTGATGATTGGATAAAGTGGATGATTGGATGAAGTGGATGATCAGATGAAATGGATAGACCGAATGAAGCAGATGAACAGATGAAGTGGATGATTGGATGAAATGGCTGATTAGATGAAGTGGATGATCGGATGAAGTGAACAGAACGAATGAAGCAGACGGAACAGATGGAACGGATGAGGTGGATGGAACGGATGAAGTGGATGGAACGGATGAAGTGGATGGAACTGATGAAGTCGATGAACAGCTGAAGCGGATGATTGGATCAAGCGGATGACTGGATGAAGCAGATGATCAGATGAAATGGATAGAATGAATGAAGCAGATTGACCGATTGGAATGGATGAAGTGGATGAACAGATGAAGTGAATGATTGGATGAAGTGGATGATTAGATGAAGTGGATGATCGGACGAAGTGGATAGAATGAATGAAGCGAACGGAACGGATGGAACAGATGAGGTGGATGGACCAGACAAAGTGGGTGGAACAAATGAAGTGGATGGAACGAATGGAGTGGATGGAATGGATGAAGTGGATGGAACAGATGAAGTGGATGGAACAGATGAAGTGGATGGAACGGATGAAGTGGATGAACAGATGAGGTGGATGGAACGGATGAGATGAAGTGGATGATTGGATGAAGTGGATAGAACGAATGACGCTGATGGAATGAATGAGTTGGATGGAACGGATGAGGTGGATGGAACGGATGAGGTGGATGTAATAGATGAACTGGATCGAACAGATGAGGTGGATGATTGGATGAAGCGGATGATTGGATCAAGTAGATGATCAGATGAAATGGATGGACCGAATGAAGCAGATGAACAGATGAAGTGGATGATTGGATGAAATGGACGATTAGATGAAGTGGATGATCGGATGAAGTGAACAGAACGAATGAAGCAGACGGAACGGATGAAACGGGTGAGGTGGATAGAACGGATGAAGTGGATGGAATGGATGAAGTGGATGGAACGGATGAAGTCGATGAACAGATGAAGCGGATGATTGGATGAAGCGGATGACTGGATGAAGCGGATGATCGGATGAAATGGATAGAACGAATGAAGCAGATTGAACGATTGGAATGGATGAAGTGGATGAACAGGGGAAGTGGATGACTGGATGAAGTGGAGGATTAGATGAAGTGGATGATCGGACGAAGTGGATAGAACGAATGAAGCAGACGGAACGGATGGAACGGATGAGGTGGATGAAACGGATGAGGTCGATGGAACAGATGAAGTCGATGATTGGATGAAGTGGATGATTGGATTAAGTGGATGGAACGAATGAAGCGGATTGAATGATTGAAGCAGACAGAACGGATGAAGCGAATGGAACGGATGAGGTGGATGGAACGGATGAGGTGGATGGAACGGTAGAGCTGGATAGAACGGACAAGGTGGATTGAACAGACAGAGTGGATGGACCAGAAGGAGTGTATGGAACAGATGAACTAGATGGAATGGTTGAACCGAATGGAATGAATGAAGTGGATCGAACGGAAGGAGTGGATTCAGCGGAAAGAGTGGATAGAACAGAAGGAGTGGATGGAACGGAAGGAGTGGATGGAATGGAAAGAGTGGATGGGAACGGAAGGAGTGGATGGGAATGGAAGGAGTGGATGGAACGCATGGAACACATGGAAAGGATGGATCGGGTGGAGTTGATGGAATGATGAAGTGGATTAAACGGATGAAGTGGGTGAAACGGATGAAGTGAACAGAACGAATGAAGCAGACGGAACGGATGGAACGGATGAGGTGGATGGAACGGATGAAGTGGATGGAACGGATGAAGTGGATGGAACGGATGAAGTCAATGAACAGATGAAGCGGATGATTGGATGAAGCGGATGATTGGATGAAGCGGATGATTGGATGAAGCGGATGATTGGATGAAGCGGATGACTGGATGAAGCAGATGATCAGATGAAATGGATAGAATGAATGAAGCAGATTGACTGATTGGAATGGATGAAGTGGATGAACAGATGAAGTGAATGATTGGATGAAGTGGATGATTAGATGAAGTGGATGATCGGACAAAGTGGATAGAACGAATGAAGCGAACGGAACAGATGGAACGGATGAGGTGGATGGAACGGATGAGGTTGATGGAACGGATGAAGTTGATGATTAGATAAAGTGGATGATTGGATGAAGTGGATGATCAGATGAAATGGATGGACCGAATGAAGCAGATGAACAGATGAAGTGGATGATTGGATGAAATGGACGATTAGATGAAGTGGATGATCAGATGAAGTGAACAGAACGAATGAAGCAGACGGAACGGATGAAACGGGTGAGGTGGATGGAACGGATGAAGCGGACGGAATGGATGAGTTGGATGGAACCGATGAGGTGGATGGAATAGATGAAGTGGATGGAACAGATGAAGTGGATGATTAGATGGAGCGGATGATTGGATGAAGTAGATGATCAGATGAAATGGATGGGCCGAATGAAGTGGATGAACAGATGAAGTGGATGATTGTGTGAAATGGATGATTAGATGAAGTGGATGATCGGATGAAGTGAACAGAACAAATGAAGCAGACGGAACGGATGGAACGGATGAGGTGGATGGAACGGATGAAGTGGATGGAACGGATGAAGTGGATGGAACGGATGAAGTCGATGAACAGATGAAGCGGATGATTGGATGAAGCGGATGAAGCAGATGATCAGATGAAATGGATAGAATGAATGAAGCAGATTGACCGATTGGAATGGATGAAGTGGATGAACAGATGAAGTAAATGATTGGATGAAGTGGATGATTAGATGAAGTGGATGATCGGACCAAGTGGATAGATCGAATGAAGCGAACGGAACAGATGGAACGGATGAGGTGGATGGAACGGATGAGGTGGATGGAACGGATGAAGTTGATGATTGGATAAAGTGGATGATTGGATGAAGTGGATGATCAGATGAAATGGAAGGACCGAATGAAGCAGATGAACAGATGAAATGGATGATTGGATGAAATGGACGATTAGATGAAGTGGATGATCGGATGAAGTGAACAGAATGAATGAAGCAGACGGAACGGGTGAAACGGGTGAGGTGGATGGAACGGATGAAGTGGATGGAACGGATGAAGTGGATGGAACGGATGAAGTCGATGAACAGATGAAGTGGATGATTGGATGAAGTGGATGCTTAGATGAAGCAGATGATTGGATGAAGCGGATGACTGGATGAAGCGGATGATCGGATGAAGTGGATAGAACGAATGAAGCGGACGGAATGGATGAGTTGGATGGAACCGATGAGGTGGATGGAATAGATGAAGTGGTTGGAACAGATTAAGTGGATGATTAGATGGAGCGGATGATTGGATGAAGGAGATGATCAGATGAAATGGATGGGCCGAATGAAGCGGATGAACAGATGAAGTGGATGATTGTGTGAAATGGATGATTAGATGAAGTGGATGATCGGATGAAGTGAACAGAACAAATGAAGCAGACGGAACGGATGGAACGGATGAGGTGGATGGAACGGATGAAGTGGATGGAACGGATGAAGTGGATGGAACGGATGAAGTCGATGAACAGATGAAGCGGATGATTGGATGAAGCAGATGATTGGATGAAGCGGATGATTGGACGAAGCGGATGACTGGATGAAGCAGATGATCAGATGAAATGGATAGAATGAATGAAGCAGAATGACCGATTGGAATGGATGAAGAGGATGAACAAATGAAGTGAATGATTGGATGAAGTGGATGATTAGATGAAGTGGATGATCGGACGAAGTGGATAGAACGAATGAAGCGAACGGAACAGATGGAACGGATGAGGTGGATGGACCAGACAAAGTGGATGGAACAAATGAAGTGGATGGAACGAATGGAGTGGATGGAACAGATGAAGTGGATGGAACGGATGAAGTGGATGAACAGATGAGGTGGATGGAACGGATGAGATGAAGTGGATGATTGGATGAAGTGGATAGAACGAATGACGCTGATGGAATGAATGAGTTAGATGGAACGGATGAGGTGGATAGAACGGATGAGGTGGATGGAATAGATGAACTGGATCGAACAGATGAGGTGGATGATTGGATGAAGCGGATGATTGGATGAAGCGGATGATTGGATGAAGTAGATGATCAGATGAAATGGATGGACCGAATGAAGCAGATGAACAGATGAAGTGGATGATTGGATGAAATGGACGATTAGATGAAGTGGATGATCGGATGAAGTGAACAGAACGAATGAAGCAGACGGAACGGATGAAACGGGTAGGGGGATTGAACGGATGAAGTGGATGGAACGGATGTAGTGGATGGAACGGATGAAGTCGATGAACAGATGAAGTGGATGATTGGATGAAGTGGATGCTTAGATGAAGCAGATGATTGGATGAAGCAGATGACTGGATGAAGCGGATGATCGGATGAAATGGATAGAACGAATGAAGCAGATTGAACGATTGGAATGGATGAAGTGGATGACCAGGGGAAGTGGATGATTGGATGAAGTGGATGATTGGATGAAGTGGATGGAACGAATGAAGCGGATTGAATGATTGAAGCGGACAGAACGGATGAAGCGGTTGGAACGGATGAGGTGGATGGAACGGATGAGGTGGATGGAACGGTGGAGCTGGATAGAACGGACAAGGTGGATTGAACAGACAGAGTGGATGGACCAGAAGGAGTGTATGGAACGGATGAACTAGATGGAATGGTTGAACCGAATGGAACGAATGAAGTGGATCGAACGGAAGGAGTGGATACAACGGAAAGAGTGGATAGAACAGAAGGAGTGGATGGAACGGAAGAGTGGATGGAATGGAAAGAGTGGATGGGAACGGAAGGAGTGGATGGGAATGGAAGGAGTGGATGGAACGCATGGAACACATGGAAAGGATGGAACGGGTGGAATTGATGGAACGATGAAGTGGATGAAACGGATGAAGTGGGTGAAACGGATGAAGTGAACAGAACGAATGAAGCAGACGGAACGGATGGAACGGATGAGGTGGATGGAACGGATGAAGTCAATGAACAGATGAAGCGGATGATTGGATGAAGCGGATGATTGGATGAAGCGGATGACTGGATGAAGCAAATGATCAGATGAAATGGATAGAATGAATGAAGCAGATTGACTGATTGGAATGGATGAAGTGGATGAACAGATGAAGTGAATGATTGGATGAAGTGGATGATTATATGAAGTGGATGATCGGACGAAGTGGATAGAACGAATGAAGCGAACGGAACAGATGGAACGGATGAGGTGGTTGGAACGGATGAGGTGGATGGAACGGATGAAGTTGATGATTGGATAAAGTGGATGATTGGATGAAGTGAACAGAACGAATGAAGCAGACGGAACGGATGAAACGGGTGAGGTGGATGGAACGGATGAAGCGGACGGAATGGATGAGTTGGATGGAACCGATGAGGTGGATGGAATAGATGAAGTGGATGGAACAGATGAAGTGGATGATTAGATGGAGCGGATGATTGGATGAAGTAGATGATCAGATGAAATGGATGGGCCGAATGAAGTGGATGAACAGATGAAGTGGATGATTGTGTGAAATGGATGATTAGATGAAGTGGATGATCGGATGAAGTGAACAGAACAAATGAAGCAGACGGAACGGATGGAACGGATGAGGTGGATGGAACGGATGAAGTGGATGGAACGGATGAAGTGGATGGAACGGATGAAGTGGATGAACAGATGAAGCGGATGATTGGATGAAGCGGATGAAGCAGATAATCAGATGAAATGGATAGAATGAATGAAGCAGATTGACCGATTGGAATGGATGAAGTGGATGAACAGATGAAGTAAATGATTGGATGAAGTGGATGATTAGATGAAGTGGATGATCGGACCAAGTGGATAGATCGAATGAAGCGAACGGAACAGATGGAACGGATGAGGTGGATGGAACGGATGAGGTGGATGGAACGGATGAAGTTGATGATTGGATAAAGTGGATGATTGGATGAAGTGGATGATCAGATGAAATGGAAGGACCGAATGAAGCAGATGAACAGATGAAATGGATGATTGGATGAAATGGACGATTAGATGAAGTGGATGATCGGATGAAGTGAACAGAATGAATGAAGCAGACGGAACGGGTGAAACGGGTGAGGTGGATGGAACGGATGAAGTGGATGGAACGGATGAAGTGGATGGAACGGATGAAGTCGATGAACAGATGAAGTGGATGATTGGATGAAGTGGATGCTTAGATGAAGCAGATGATTGGATGAAGCGGATGACTGGATGAAGCGGATGATCGGATGAAGTGGATAGAACGAATGAAGCGGACGGAATGGATGAGTTGGATGGAACCGATGAGGTGGATGGAATAGATGAAGTGGTTGGAACAGATTAAGTGGATGATTAGATGGAGCGGATGATTGGATGAAGGAGATGATCAGATGAAATGGATGGGCCGAATGAAGCGGATGAACAGATGAAGTGGATGATTGTGTGAAATGGATGATTAGATGAAGTGGATGATCGGATGAAGTGAACAGAACAAATGAAGCAGACGGAACGGATGGAAAGGATGAGGTGGATGGAACGGATGAAGTGGATGGAACGGATGAAGTGGATGGAACGGATGAAGTCGATGAACAGATGAAGCGGATGATTGGATGAAGCAGATGATTGGATGAAGCGGATGATTGGACGTAGCGGATGACTGGATGAAGCAGATGATCAGATGAAATGGATAGAATGAATGAAGCAGAATGACCGATTGGAATGGATGAAGAGGATGAACAGATGAAGTGAATGATTGGATGAAGTGGATGATTAGATGAAGTGGATGATCGGACGAAGTGGATAGAACGAATGAAGCGAACGGAACAGATGGAACGGATGAGGTGGATGGACCAGACAAAGTGGATGGAACAAATGAAGTGGATGGAACGAATGGAGTGGATGGAACAGATGAAGTGGATGGAACGGATGAAGTGGATGAACAGATGAGGTGGATGGAACGGATGAGATGAAGTGGATGATTGGATGAAGTGGATAGAACGAATGACGCTGATGGAATGAATGAGTTAGATGGAACGGATGAGGTGGATAGAACGGATGAGGTGGATGGAATAGATGAACTGGATCGAACAGATGAGGTGGATGATTGGATGAAGCAGATGATTGGATGAAGCGGATGATTGGATGAAGTAGATGATCAGATGAAATGGATGATTGGATGAAGCGGATGAAGCAGTTGATCAGATGAAATGGATAGAATGAATGAAGCAGATTGACTGATTGGAATGGATGAAGTGGATGAACAGATGAAGTAAATGATTGGATGAAGTGGATGATTAGATGAAGTGGATGATCGGACCAAGTGGATAGATCGAATGAAGCAAACGGAACAGATGGAACGGATGAGGTGGATGGAACGGATGAGGTGGATGGAACGGATGAAGTTGATGATTGGATAAAGTGGATGATTGGATGAAGTGGATGATCAGATGAAATAGAAGGACCGAATGAAGCAGATGAACAGATGAAATGGATGATTGGATGAAATGGACGATTAGATGAAGTGGATGATCGGATGAAGTGAACAGAATGAATGAAGCAGACGGAACGGGTGAAACGGGTGAGGTGGATGGAACGGATGAAGTGGATGGAACGGATGAAGTGGATGGAACGGATGAAGTCGATGAACAGATGAAGTGGATGATTGGATGAAGTGGATGCTTAGATGAAGCAGATGATTGGATGAAGCGGATGACTGGATGAAGCGGATGATCGGATGAAGTGGATAGAACGAATGAAGCGGACGGAATGGATGAGTTGGATGGAACCGATGAGGTGGATGGAATAGGTGAAGTGGTTGGAACAGATTAAGTGGATGATTAGATGGAGCGGATGATTGGATGAAGGAGATGATCAGATGAAATGGATGGGCCGAATGAAGCGGATGAACAGATGAAGTGGATGATTGTGTGAAATGGATGATTAGATGAAGTGGATGATCGGATGAAGTGAACAGAACAAATGAAGCAGACGGAACGGATGGAACGGATGAGGTGGATGGAACGGATGAGGTGGATGGAACGGATGAAGTGGATGGAACGGATGAAGTGGATGGAACGGATGAAGTCGATGAACAGATGAAGCGGATGATTGGATGAAGCAGATGATTGGATGAAGCGGATGATTGGACGAAGCGGATGACTGGATGAAGCAGATGATCAGATGAAATGGATAGAATGAATGAAGCAGAATGACCGATTGGAATGGATGAAGAGGATGAACAGATGAAGTGAATGATTGGATGAAGTGGATGATTAGATGAAGTGGATGATCGGACGAAGTGGATAGAACGAATGAAGCGAACGGAACAGATGGAACGGATGAGGTGGATGGACCAGACAAAGTGGATGGAACAAATGAAGTGGATGGAACGAATGGAGTGGATGGAACAGATGAAGTGGATGGAACGGATGAAGTGGATGAACAGATGAGGTGGATGGAACGGATGAGATGAAGTGGATGATTGGATGAAGTGGATAGAACGAATGACGCTGATGGAATGAATGAGTTAGATGGAACGGATGAGGTGGATAGAACGGATGAGGTGGATGGAATAGATGAACTGGATCGAACAGATGAGGTGGATGATTGGATGAAGCGGATGATTGGATGAAGCGGATGATTGGATGAAGCGGATGATTGGATGAAGCGGATGATTGGATGAAGCGGATGACTGGATGAAGCAGATGATCAGATGAAATGGATAGAATGAATGAAGCAGATTGACTGATTGGAATGGATGAAGTGGATGAACAGATGAAGTGAATGATTGGATGAAGTGGATGATTAGATGAAGTGGATGATCGGACAAAGTGGATAGAACGAATGAAGCGAACAGAACAGATGGAACGGATGAGGTGGATGGAACGGATGAGGTTGATGGAACGGATGAAGTTGATGATTGGATAAAGTGGATGATTGGATGAAGTGGATGATCAGATGAAATGGATGGACCGAATGAAGCAGATGAACAGATGAAGTGGATGATTGGATGAAATGGACGATTAGATGAAGTGGATGATCAGATGAAGTGAACAGAACGAATGAAGCAGACGGAACGGATGAAACGGGTGAGGTGGATGGAACGGATGAAGCGGACGGAATGGATGAGTTGGATGGAACCGATGAGGTGGATGGAATAGATGAAGTGGATGGAACAGATGAAGTGGATGATTAGATGGAGCGGATGATTGGATGAAGTAGATGATCAGATGAAATGGATGGGCCGAATGAAGTGGATGAACAGATGAAGTGGATGATTGTGTGAAATGGATGATTAGATGAAGTGGATGATCGGATGAAGTGAACAGAACAAATGAAGCAGACGGAACGGATGGAACGGATGAGGTGGATGGAACGGATGAAGTGGATGGAACGGATGAAGTGGATGGAACGGATGAAGTCGATGAACAGATGAAGCGGATGATTGGATGAAGCGGATGAAGCAGATGATCAGATGAAATGGATAGAATGAATGAAGCAGATTGACCGATTGGAATGGATGAAGTGGATGAACAGATGAAGTAAATGATTGGATGAAGTGGATGATTAGATGAAGTGGATGATCGGACCAAGTGGATAGATCGAATGAAGCGAACGGAACAGATGGAACGGATGAGGTGGATGGAACGGATGAGGTGGATGGAACGGATGAAGTTGATGATTGGATAAAGTGGATGATTGGATGAAGTGGATGATCAGATGAAATGGAAGGACCGAATGAAGCAGATGAACAGATGAAATGGATGATTGGATGAAATGGACGATTAGATGAAGTGGATGATCGGATGAAGTGAACAGAATGAATGAAGCAGACGGAACGGGTGAAACGGGTGAGGTGGATGGAACGGATGAAGTGGATGGAACGGATGAAGTGGATGGAACGGATGAAGTCGATGAACAGATGAAGTGGATGCTTAGATGAAGCAGATGATTGGATGAAGCGGATGACTGGATGAAGCGGATGATCGGATGAAGTGGATAGAACGAATGAAGCGGACGGAATGGATGAGTTGGATGGAACCGATGAGGTGGATGGAATAGATGAAGTGGTTGGAACAGATTAAGTGGATGATTAGATGGAGCGGATGATTGGATGAAGGAGATGATCAGATGAAATGGATGGGCCGAATGAAGCGGATGAACAGATGAAGTGGATGATTGTGTGAAATGGATGATTAGATGAAGTGGATGATCGGATGAAGTGAACAGAACAAATGAAGCAGACGGAACGGATGGAACGGATGAGGTGGATGGAACGGATGAAGTGGATGGAACGGATGAAGTGGATGGAACGGATGAAGTCGATGAACAGATGAAGCGGATGATTGGATGAAGCAGATGATTGGATGAAGCGGATGATTGGACGAAGCGGATGACTGGATGAAGCAGATGATCAGATGAAATGGATAGAATGAATGAAGCAGAATGACCGATTGGAATGGATGAAGAGGATGAACAGATGAAGTGAATGATTGGATGAAGTGGATGATTAGATGAAGTGGATGATCGGACGAAGTGGATAGAACGAATGAAGCGAATGGAACGGATGAGGTGGATGGACCAGACAAAGTGGATGGAACAAATGAAGTGGATGGAACGAATGGAGTGGATGGAACAGATGAAGTGGATGGAACGGATGAAGTGGATGAACAGATGAGGTGGATGGAACGGATGAGATGAAGTGGATGATTGGATGAAGTGGATAGAACGAATGACGCTGATGGAATGAATGAGTTAGATGGAACGGATGAGGTGGATAGAACGGATGAGGTGGATGGAATAGATGAACTGGATCGAACAGATGAGGTGGATGACTGGATGAAGCGGATGATTGGATGAAGCGGATGATTGGATGAAGTAGATGATCAGATGAAATGGATGGACCGAATGAAGCAGATGAACAGATGAAGTGGATGATTGGATGAAATGGACGATTAGATGAAGTGGATGATCGGATGAAGTGAACAGAACGAATGAAGCAGACGGAACAGATGAAACGGGTGAGGTGGATGGAACGGATGAAGTGGATGGAACGGATGAAGTGGATGGAACGGATGAAGTCGATGAACAGATGAAGTGGATGATTGGATGAAGTAGATGCTTAGATGAAGCAGATGATTGGATGAAGCAGATGACTGGATGAAGCGGATGATCGGATGAAATGGATAGAACGAATGAAGCAGATTGAATGATTGGAATGGATGAAGTGGATGAACAGGGGAAGTGGATGATTGGATGAAGTGGATGATTAGATGAAGTGGATGATCGGACGAAGTGGATAGAACAAATGAAGCAGACGAAACGGATGTAACGGATGAGGTGAATGAAACGGATGAGGTGGATGGAACAGATGAAGTTGATGATTGGATGAAGTGGATGATGGGATGAAGTGGATGGAACGAATGAAGCGGATTGAATGATTGAAGCGGACAGAACGGATGAAGCGGATGGAACGGATGAGGTGGATGGAACGGATGAGGTGGATGGAACGGTGGAGCTGGATAGAACGGACAAGGTGGATTGAACAGACAGAGTGGATGGACCAGAAGGAGTGTATGGAACAGATGAACTAGATGGAATGGTTGAACCGAATGGAACGAATGAAGTGGATCGAACGGAAGGAGTGGATAGAACGGAAAGAGTGGATAGAGCGGAAGGAGTGGATGGAACAGAAGAGTGGATGGAATGGAAAGAGTGGATGGGAACGGAAGGAGTGGATGGGAATGGAAGGAGTGGATGGAACGCATGGAACACATGGAAAGGATGGAACGATGAAGTGGATGAAACGGATGAAGTGGGTGAAACGGATGAAGTGAACATATCGAATGAAGCAGACAGAACGGATGGAACGGATGAGGTGGATGGAACGGATGAAGTGGATGGAATGGATGAAGTGGATGGAACGGATGAAGTCAATGAACAGATGAAGCGGATGATTGGATGAAGCGGATGATTGGATGAAGCGGATGACTGGATGAAGCAGATGATCAGATGAAATGGATAGAATGAATGAAGCAGATTGACTGATTGGAATGGATGAAGTGGATGAACAGATGAAGTGAATGATTGGATGAAGTGGATGAACAGATGAGGTGGATGGAACGGATGAGATGAAGTGGATGATTGGATGAAGTGGATAGAACGAATGACGCTGATGGAATGAATGAGTTGGATGGAACGGATGAGGTGGATGGAACGGATGAGGTGGATGGAATAGATGAACTGGATCGAACAGATGAGGTGGATGATTGGATGAAGCGGATGATTGGATGAAGCGGTAGATTGGATGAAGTAGATGATCAGATGAAATGGATGGACCGAATGAAGCAGATGAACAGATGAAGTGGATGATTGGATGAAATGAACGATTAGATGAAGTGGATGATCGGATGAAGTGAACAGAACGAATGAAGCAGACGGAACGGATGAAATGGGTGAGGTGGATGGAACGGATGAAGTGGATGGAACGGATGAAGTGGATGGAATGAATGAAGCGGATTGAATGATTGAAGCGGACAGAACGGATGAAGCGGATGGAACGGATGAGGTGGATGGAATGGATGAGGTGGATGGAACGGTGGAGCTGGATAGAACGGACAAGGTGGATTGAACAGACAGAGTGGATGGAGCGGAAGGAGTGTATGGAACAGATGAACTAGATGGAATGGTTGAACCGAATGGAACGGACGAAGTGGATCGAACGGAAGGAGTGGATAGAATGGAAAGAGTGGATAGAACGGAAGGAGTGGATGGAACAGAAGGAGTGTATGGAATGGAAAGAGTGGATGGGAACGGAAGGAGTGGATGGGAACGGAAGGAGTGGATTTAACGCATGGAACACATAGAACGGATGGAACGGGTGGAGTTGATGGAACGATGAAGTGGATGAAACGGATGAAGTGGGTGAAACGGATGAAATGGATGAAGTGGATGAAACGGATGAAGCAGTTAAAACTGATGAAATGGATGGAAGGGATGAAATGGATGGAACAGATTAAGTGGATGGACCAGACAAAGTGGATGGAATGAATGAAGTGGATGGAACAAATGGAGTGGATGGAACGGATGAAATGGATGGAACAGATGAAGTGGATGGAATGGATGAAGTGGATGGAATGGATGAAGTGGATGAACGGATGAACAGATGAAGTAGATGGAACTGATGAAGTGGATAAACAGATGAGGTGGATGGAACGGATGAGATGAAGTGGATGATTGGATGAAGTGGATGATTAGATGAAGTGGATGATCGGATGAAGTGGATAGAACGAATGAAGCGGACGGAATGGATGAGTTGGATGGAACGAATGAGGTGGATGGAATAGATGAAGTAGATGGAACAGATGAAGTGGATGATTAGATGGAGCGGATGATTGGATGAAATGGATGATTAGATGAAGTGGATGATCGGATGAAGTGAACAGAACGAATGAAGCAGACGGAACGGATGTAACGGATGAGGTGGATGGAAAGGATGAAGAGGATGGAACGGATAAAGTGGATGGAACGGATGAAGTCGATGAACAGGTGAAGCGGATGATTGGATGAAGCGTATGATTGGATGAAGAGGATGACTGGATGAAGCGGATGATCAGATGAAATGGATAGAATGAATGAAGCAGATTGACCGATTGGAATGGATGAAGTGGATGAACAGATGAAGTGAATGATTGGATGAAGTGGATGATTAGATGAAGTGGATGATCGGACAAAGTGGATAGAACGAATGAAGCGAACGGAACAGATGGAACGGATGAGGTGGATGGAACAGATGAAGTGGATGATTGGATGAAGTGGATGCTTAGATGAAGCAGATGATTGGATGAAGCAGATGACTGGATGAAGCGGATGATCGGATGAAATGGATAGAACGAATGAAGCAGATTGAATGATTGGAATGGATGAAGTGGATGAACAGGGGAAGTGGATGATTGGATGAAGTGGATGATTAGATGAAGTGGATGATCGGACGAAGTGGATAGAACAAATGAAGCAGACGAAACGGATGTAACGGATGAGGTGAATGAAACGGATGAGGTGGATGGAACAGATGAAGTTGATGATTGGATGAAGTGGATGATGGGATGAAGTGGATGGAACGAATGAAGCGGATTGAATGATTGAAGCGGACAGAACGGATGAAGCGGATGGAACGGATGAGGTGGATGGAACGGATGAGGTGGATGGAACGGTGGAGCTGGATAGAACGGACAAGGTGGATTGAACAGACAGAGTGGATGGACCAGAAGGAGTGTATGGAACAGATGAACTAGATGGAATGGTTGAACCGAATGGAACGAATGAAGTGGATCGAACGGAAGGAGTGGATAGAACGGAAAGAGTGGATAGAGCGGAAGGAGTGGATGGAACAGAAGAGTGGATGGAATGGAAAGAGTGGATGGGAACGGAAGGAGTGGATGGGAATGGAAGGAGTGGATGGAACGCATGGAACACATGGAAAGGATGGAACGATGAAGTGGATGAAACGGATGAAGTGGGTGAAACGGATGAAGTGAACATATCGAATGAAGCAGACAGAACGGATGGAACGGATGAGGTGGATGGAACGGATGAAGTGGATGGAATGGATGAAGTGGATGGAACGGATGAAGTCAATGAACAGATGAAGCGGATGATTGGATGAAGCGGATGATTGGATGAAGCGGATGACTGGATGAAGCAGATGATCAGATGAAATGGATAGAATGAATGAAGCAGATTGACTGATTGGAATGGATGAAGTGGATGAACAGATGAAGTGAATGATTGGATGAAGTGGATGAACAGATGAGGTGGATGGAACGGATGAGATGAAGTGGATGATTGGATGAAGTGGATAGAACGAATGACGCTGATGGAATGAATGAGTTGGATGGAACGGATGAGGTGGATGGAACGGATGAGGTGGATGGAATAGATGAACTGGATCGAACAGATGAGGTGGATGATTGGATGAAGCGGATGATTGGATGAAGCGGTAGATTGGATGAAGTAGATGATCAGATGAAATGGATGGACCGAATGAAGCAGATGAACAGATGAAGTGGATGATTGGATGAAATGAACGATTAGATGAAGTGGATGATCGGATGAAGTGAACAGAACGAATGAAGCAGACGGAACGGATGAAATGGGTGAGGTGGATGGAACGGATGAAGTGGATGGAACGGATGAAGTGGATGGAATGAATGAAGCGGATTGAATGATTGAAGCGGACAGAACGGATGAAGCGGATGGAACGGATGAGGTGGATGGAATGGATGAGGTGGATGGAACGGTGGAGCTGGATAGAACGGACAAGGTGGATTGAACAGACAGAGTGGATGGAGCGGAAGGAGTGTATGGAACAGATGAACTAGATGGAATGGTTGAACCGAATGGAACGGACGAAGTGGATCGAACGGAAGGAGTGGATAGAATGGAAAGAGTGGATAGAACGGAAGGAGTGGATGGAACAGAAGGAGTGTATGGAATGGAAAGAGTGGATGGGAACGGAAGGAGTGGATGGGAACGGAAGGAGTGGATTTAACGCATGGAACACATAGAACGGATGGAACGGGTGGAGTTGATGGAACGATGAAGTGGATGAAACGGATGAAGTGGGTGAAACGGATGAAATGGATGAAGTGGATGAAACGGATGAAGCAGTTAAAACTGATGAAATGGATGGAAGGGATGAAATGGATGGAACAGATTAAGTGGATGGACCAGACAAAGTGGATGGAATGAATGAAGTGGATGGAACAAATGGAGTGGATGGAACGGATGAAATGGATGGAACAGATGAAGTGGATGGAATGGATGAAGTGGATGGAATGGATGAAGTGGATGAACGGATGAACAGATGAAGTAGATGGAACTGATGAAGTGGATAAACAGATGAGGTGGATGGAACGGATGAGATGAAGTGGATGATTGGATGAAGTGGATGATTAGATGAAGTGGATGATCGGATGAAGTGGATAGAACGAATGAAGCGGACGGAATGGATGAGTTGGATGGAACGAATGAGGTGGATGGAATAGATGAAGTAGATGGAACAGATGAAGTGGATGATTAGATGGAGCGGATGATTGGATGAAGTAGATGATCAGATGAAATGGATGGACCGAATGAAGCGGATGAACAGATGAAGTGGATGATTGTATGAAATGGATGATTAGATGAAGTGGATGATCGGATGAAGTGAACAGAACGAATGAAGCAGACGGAACGGATGTAACGGATGAGGTGGATGGAAAGGATGAAGAGGATGGAACGGATAAAGTGGATGGAACGGATGAAGTCGATGAACAGGTGAAGCGGATGATTGGATGAAGCGTATGATTGGATGAAGAGGATGACTGGATGAAGCGGATGATCAGATGAAATGGATAGAATGAATGAAGCAGATTGACCGATTGGAATGGATGAAGTGGATGAACAGATGAAGTGAATGATTGGATGAAGTGGATGATTAGATGAAGTGGATGATCGGACAAAGTGGATAGAACGAATGAAGCGAACGGAACAGATGGAACGGATGAGGTGGATGGAACAGATGAAGTGGATGATTGGATGAAGTGGATGCTTAGATGAAGCAGATGATTGGATGAAGAGGATGACTGGATGAAGCGGATGATCGGATGAAATGGATAGAACGAATGAAGCAGATTGAACGATTGGAATGGATGAAGTGGATGAACAGGTGAAGTGGATGATTGGATGAAGTGGATGATTAGATGAAGTGGATGATCGGACGAAGTGGATAGAACGAATGAAGCAGACGGACCGGATGGAACGGATGAGGTGGATGAGATGGATGAGGTGGATGGAACAGATGATGTCGATGATTGGATGAAGTGGATGATTGGATGAAGTGGATGGAACAAATGAAGCGGATTGAATGATTGAAGCGGACAGAACGGATGAAGCGGATGGAACGGATGAGGTGGATGGAACGGATGAGGTGGATGGAACGGTGGAGCTGGATAGAACGGACAAGGTGGATTGAACAGACAGAGTGGATGGACCGGAGGGAGTGTATGGAACAGATGAACTAGATGGAATGGTTGAACCGAATGGAACGGATGAAGTGGATCGAACGGAAGGGGTGGATAGAATGGAAAGAGTGGATAGAACGGAAGGAGTGGATGGAACGGAAGGAGTGGATGGAATGGAAAGAGTGGATGTGAACGGAAGGAGTGGATAGGAACGGAAGGAGTGGATGGAACGCATGGAACACATGGAACGGATGGAACGGGTGGAGTTGATGGAACAATGAAGTGGATGAAACGGATGAAGTGGGTGAAACGGATGTAACGGATGAAGTGGATGAAACGGATGAAGCAGTTAAAACAGATGAAATGGATGGAAGGGATGAAATGGATGGAACAGGTGATGTGGATGGACCAGACGAAGTGGATGGAATGAATGAAGTGGATGGAATGAATGGATTGGATGGAACAGATGAAGTGGATGGAATGGATGAAGTGGATGGAATGGATGAAGTGGATGAACGGATGAAGTGGATGGAACAGATGAAGTGGATGGAATGGATGAAGTGGATGGAATGGATGAAGTGGATGAACGGATGAAGTGGATGAACGGATGAAGTAGATGGAACTGATGAAGTGGATAAACAGATGAGGTGGATGGAACAGATGAGATGAAGTGGATGATTGGATGAAGTGGATGATTAGATGAAGTGGATGATCGGATGAAGTGGATAGAACGAACGAAGGGTACGGAATGGATGAGTTGGATGGAACAGATGAGGTGGATGGAATAGATGAAGTGGATGGAACAGATGAAGTGGATGATTAGATGGAGCGGATGATTGGATGAAGTAGATGATCAGATGAAATGGATGGACCGAATGAAGCGGATGAATAGATGAAGTGGATGATTGTATGAAATGGATGATTAGATGAAGTGGATGATCGGATGAAGTGAACAGAACGAATGAAGCAGACGGAACGGATGGAACGGATGAGGTGGATGGAACGGATGAAGTGGATGGAACGGATGAAGCCGATGAACAGATGAAGTGGATGATTGGATGAAGCGGATGATTGGATGGAGCGGATGATTGGATGAAGCGGATGATCAGATGAAGTGGATGATCAGATGAAATGGATAGAATGAATGAAGCAGATTGACCGATTGGAATGGATGAAGTGGATGAACAGATGAAGTGAATGATTGGATGAAGTGGATGATTAGATGAAGTGGATGATCTTACGAAGTGAATAGAACGAATGAAGCGAACGGAACAGAGGGAACGGATGAGGTGGATGGAACGGATGAGGTGGATGGAACGGATGAAGTTGATGATTGGATAAAGTGGACGATTGGATGAAGTCGACGGAACGAATGAAGCAGATTGAATGATTGAAGCGGACAGAACGGATGAAGCGGATGGAACGGATAAGGTGGATGGAACGGATGAGTTGGATGGAACGGTGGAGGTGGATAGAACGGATGAGGTGGATTGAACGGACAGAGTGGATGGAACGGAAGGAGTGGATGGAACAGATGAACTAGATGGAATGGATGAACCAAATGGAACGGATGAAGTGGATGGAACAGAAGGAGTATTAGGGAGAATTCTCTGTTTAGGCTGAATTTCCTAACCTAGTGAGTCCCCCAGCAGCTTTGCTGGATTTCTGGAGTTTGTTTTTTTCCATCCTGCCAAGAGTGAGACTCTTTTCCTCCCACTCTTGGACATGTATGTGTGGAATTGCTTTGAAATGTCAATGTGTTCGATGGGCTATGGGGTCTTTTACTCCATAGGGTCTCATATGTTTTTCTATGTGTGTTACACCGCAGCCTACGTGCCATAACACTGGGGCGTCCTAGCGGACCCCCACCATAGACTCCATACCCGGGGACTGACTACTGTCTCCCCGGGCATGTAAAGTCACCATTGGCTTTACTAGACCTAAATTTACTAACAGAACTAGTACAAACCATCTTATTGTGGACGTACTAGTAGGGGTAATTCGATTACTCCTAGAACTGTTACTCGAGGGGGGCACTGTCCCGTCCCCCCTTGTCGAGTTTTGGCTGGTGGCAGCAGAAACTACTTGTTATGTTCGACCCCGAACATAACCCTATGGGATTCGTCCCATTGTTGGAGATTGACCCTTTTTCTCGTTAATCTCTAACGTACCACCGGTCTCCTTATCTTAAATAAGTTTATCGGATGGTATTTTCTGCCAGAACTCGGTTTTTAAAATGGCGTCTGTGTTCGTCTCTGTGACTCCTAAACCAAAGGTCGAGCCCTTTGTTCCACTTTTGGCGGGCTCTGTAAAGAGACCCTCCAAAGTGGTGCCATTCTGTCTGGGTTACCACAGGGGTGTGGGAGGGGGTTTAGGCACCCTGGACCGAGTTGCCTTGCCAACTCCGGTCGCACTCTGGAGTGATTGGCCCAAGTGGTGAGCGTTCCCGCTCACCACTTAGTTTGTGTTGATTGACAGCTAGGCTGAATGAATCGGGGTTTTCTGCATAAAAGCAGGGCTTTTGGGACTGGATCTTCAGAATTCGCCACAGGACCTAAGAATCTGACGAGGGTAACGCTGAGCTGACCTGCAAATTCGACACCTCCGGTGGGGCCCTGCTGAAGCGACTCACCACTTCCCGACGACAGAGGAGATCTCCCTGCCGGAGAGTCTCTTCCCCTGACTGGTGGGAACAACCAGTCCCCTTTGCTTTTTATTCGCCTCAGGACGCAGTGGTCGAATTGCCCGTGCAGAGCACCTCGGCAACCGGATAGCCACTACCCTTGTACCGCGACCAAAAGGTGGTACCTTGTGACGGACGGCTCTGCGGCTGGTCTCTTCCCTGGTGGTGCACCGGACTTCACTTTCCTTCGACGACGAGATCATTTCTACTCTTGGCAAAGACCCGACGTGCATCCACCACCAGGAACAACTGCCCCCGCCGGAGCTGCCCTCCACAACAAGGTACCGTGTTCGCCTGGCTTCCCTTTCGTTCAGTTCGAGTGAGGTGTCTTAATCCTCTCCGTTCCGCTGGGTCGCCTCCAAGCTTTGCTCATTCTTTGTTCTGAACTCGTTCAATCTGCCGATAACAATTTGCTCTAAAGACTTAAATGCATCTCCACTAGAGACTTTTTGGGACATCGCGCCTTGCCTCTCTCCGAGTGGGCCTGGCCTCTGAACTTTATGATCTATTGCGATTCTTGCCTTCTTGCCTTGCATTTTATCCGCGTAGGATTGAACTGTGTTGATTTCATAACCTGCCTATCTTTTTCTCTCCCATCCTAACTAATATTCGAGTGTCATCTAGGTTGAGATATACACCTCTGTCTGAAAATAAGTGGTACCAGTAGAACCTAGAGTTGTCGATATTTTGCTAGGTGGATTAATCGTTTTCTACCTCGTAGAGTAATTGTGTTTGATTTGTTTGCCGTGATTTGCTTTAGTGTTTTCCATAGATGTTGTGTTATAAATAAATACCTTGATATCTTTACACTAAGCCTTGTTGCGTGTTTGCTTGTCTTACTGTGAAGAATTGCCCTATTTTGTATACTCCACATACTGCTCAACTTTTCTTGAGAGAAGGCTGACTGCTCAGCCACAGCTACCACGTGAATCTGTGTGGTGCAGACTGCTACCAAGTGGGTTCACCGCCAACGCCTGTAGTCCTAAATCTTTTGCAGTGGTCCCAGAGGGAACTGCACAGGATTCCGCCTAACACTGGTGTACAGCGGTGGGATTTGTATCGAGTATACAGTTTAGAGTGCTTTTCGACACTGTAGGATAACTAACCACAAAACTTTGCACAAAAAGCAACTTTCAAAAAACATGTCTACGATGCAAACTTACAGTCAAGAGTCTTTGTCAGGTGAAAATACTGAGAGTTTGCGAGCTCTCTGTAGGCAAGAGAATCTTTCTGTAAGAGGCAAGAAATTAGAATTAATTGAGAGATTGCTGGCGAACCAAAGTCTGGGTACTGGTTCAGAGGAACCAATCTCCCCAGCGAATGTAGACGACAGTAATGGTGTTGATCTGAATCGTAATTCTGATGATAGCGATGAAGAGGCTGACAAGGACGGAGAGGCTAACGAAACTGTCTCCCCCGCTCCTCTACCTGCCTTACCAGCTGTGCCTACAGGGCCTATACCAGGTCCCACAAGTAACCCTGCTTATTTTGAACTTGAAAAAATGAAGCTCGAACTAGAATACAAACGGTTCTTGGCTCAATCTGAACGAAACCAAGAACTCGAGTTCAGACGGATGAATGCCCAGGCTGAGCAGAAGCAAGCTGAGTTAAGACTCAGAGAAATAGAACTTAATCACGAATTAGAGATGAAAAAGTTGTCTATGGAAAATGCTTCTCTCTCCTCTGGTTCCTCTAGGAGTTCCAGTCCCAAAAGACCCCGGATGCCGAAGGAATTAGTGGGTATGTATGAACCGAGATTGGATGTGTTGGATTGGCTGAAACTGTTTGAATACAATCATGGGCTCCAGGACATCACTGGGAATGCTTTGCTTCCCTGGTTGTTCTCTAGGCTCCCTCCTGTTGCGACTGATGTGGTAATGGAGTTGGGGGAGGCGGATAAGACGGATTACGAAAGTGTGAAACTAGCTTTGATAGCTAGATTCGGGAAGACCCCTTCCCAGTATCTTAAGAGGTTTAGAACCCTCAAAAAGCATGATGGTACCCCTTGGGCTACCTGGGTGAGTGAAGGGTTGAAAAACTTAGAGGGATGGATTAAGGGTTACAAAGTGAACACTTATGAGGGTATGAGAAATCTTTTTATGTTGGAGTCTATTTATGATGCCTGTTCTCCTGAGCTCAGACAGCACTTGGCTGATTCGAAGGAATTGGATTCCAGGGCGCTAGCTAGGGCTGCTGACTTGTGGGTTGCCAACAGGGCTACTCATAAGGATTCTGGGGCAACTTAGAAAAAGGATGAGGGAAAACAGCCTAAAAAAGACTCAAAAGAGAATTCAAATAACTCACCTTCAAAAGAGGGCCCCAAACAAAACCAGAAGGGTAAGCCACCGGGAAAACCACAGCAGAATAGTGTGTCTTCTGGTGCCAAACCGGAAGGAGGTCAGAACAAGCCACCATTCCAGAAAGCATTCGGGAAATGCTTTGTTTGTGGCTCGACTGATCACGTGAAAGGAGATCCCAGATGTAAGGGTAAACCTTCAGGGGTCCAGCTTGTCTCCTTAGCCTTCGCTCCAGAGGAGGAAGTCCAAATGGCAAGTGGAAACTTTCTACTGCTAGCTGACGAACCCATTGGAGTCTCAGCCAGCGTTTCTTTAGTATCTCTGGGGTTGTGGGAACAACAGAATTTAGATGTCTATAATTCTATCCCCGATAATACTAAAGAGTATTATAAGGACAGTGTCCAGGTGAATGGTCAGGAGACTCCTGCCATTGGGGACACTGGGGCCAGCATAACTGTGGTGGATAAATCGTTTTTTTAGGCTGAGGATGTTGCTAAGGCACCCAAACGCATCACCAAGTTAGCTGGAGGGCCTGTGCAGATGCTTCCCCAATTACCAGTTCTCATCCAGTGTAACGACATGACTGTGAAGATACCTGTCAGCATACAGAGTGAGGTACCAGGACGCATACTGTTGGGTAACGATTTGAAAACTCTCGGAGTTGTATCGCATACTCCCAGACCTCCTAGTAAACGGTTACAGGAGCTAACCAGACCCACAAGAGAGAGGACCATGCGCGGTACTCTCCAGGAGATGATGAAGAAAGAAATCACTCCTGCTCCACTGGAATTGTCGGCCACTGTCTCCAAGAAATCAGAAGCAAAGGGGAAACCGAAGACTTCTATCCCGAAACCAGCCGCCAGCATTCCAGTGCAGCCGACACGGACTTCCCCGCTGTTGTCCAACGTCACACCCGTAACTCCACCTCCAGCCGAGGCTGAGAGGGAGGTACAACCCTGTGTGGTGGAATTAGACTCTGAGGAAGAGCTAATGGAAGGCCAGGAACTCATTGGAGATCTGGATCCTGTTGACCATCCTGAGCTGCATCTTTACTGGCAGAAGGTGGACCCAGCAGGGCAGACTTCAGTAAGGGACAGAGAGAATGTCCAACTCTGGAAGGTCTTCGCCATCAGGCAGAAGCTCAGGCTGAAGGGCAAGAGCCTGGGAAATACAGGTTGCACTGGGAAGATGGCCTCTTCTACAGTGAACCGACTGAGTCTGCACCTGGAGACTACAAACGACTTGTAGTACCCCAAGAGAACAGACCACAGTTCTTGCAGTTAGCCCACGAGATTCCTTTGGCTGGTCACTTGAGTTTCAAGAAGACTAAGGAAAGGCTCTCTCTCTATTTCTATTGGCCAAAGATGGGGGCCGAAGTAGAAAAACACTGCAGGAGCTGCCACACCTGCCAGACCTCTGGTAAGGTTGGCTCCAAGAATGTGGCACCTTTAGTGCCTCTCCCAGTCGTGGGAGTCCCATTTGAGAGAGTAGGGATTGACATCGTTGGTCCCCTTGATCCTCCAACCTCCTCAGGCAACAGGTTTATACTTGTTGTAGTAGACCATGCTACTAGGTATCCTGAGGCAATTCCTATGAGGACTGTTACAGCTCCTGCTGTGGCTAAGGCCCTCCTTGGTATTTTTACCAGGGTCGGGTTTCCTAAGGAAGTAATCTCTGACAGGGGGTCAAACTTTATGTCCCACTACATGAAAGCCATGTGGAAAACCTGCGGAGTAACTTACAAGTTCTCAACGGCTTACCACCCACAAACCAATAGGTTGGTAGAACGGTTCAACTGAACCATGAAGAGCATGATAGGTGCTTTAGAGGAACCCCTTAAGCGTAAGTGGGACCTTCTACTGCCATGCCTTCTCTTTGCTTATAGAGAAGTCCCTCAGGAGGGAGTAGGTTACTCTCCCTTCGAACTACTCTATGGTCATCCCGTCAGAGGTCCATTGGTCCTGATTAAGGAGGGGTTGGAGAGTGCTCCTTCCCCCAAGCCAGTCCGAGTGACTGACTACGTGATAGGTCTCTGGAGGAGAATGTCGCACATGATGACGGAAGCAAGTGATAACTTGAAAGCTGGACAAGCATTGGTCAAGCACTGGCACGATCAAAAAGCTAACATGGTTGAGTTTGCTCAAGACCAGCTCGTTCTCGTTATGATCCCAACAAGGCAGAGGGCCTTGCAAGATAAGTGGATGGGACCCTACCGAGTAGCGGGTAAACTCGGAGAGGTTAACTATCTGGTGGACTTGGGCAATCCCAAGGAGGCTCCGACAGTCTTTCACACCAACCGACTTAAAGCGTATGTCTCGCGACCTGATGTAGGAGCGTTGCTTCTAGCATCATCCGAGGAAGAAGAAGAGAGTGAAGCTCTTCCGGATCTCCTCAGAGGCTTACCTTTAGATGAAAAAATTGAAGGAGTGAATCTCTCCTCTAATCTGACACCCGAGCAACAAGAAGAGTGCAAATCTATGTTGAATCAGTTTGCCTCTCTGTTCTCGCTTTCACCAGGCTTGACCCCTTGGGGCCAGCACAATATATTCACTGGTGACTGTCTGCCTGTCAAAAGCAGAGGATACCGCATGTCAGAAAACGTACGAACCCACATCAAAGGTGAGGTCAGAAAGATGCTCGATCTCGGGGTAATAGAGCCCTCTACTAGTCCATGGTCTAGCCCAGTTGTGTTAGTACCAAAGGCCGGATCTAAAGAACTTAGATTCTGCGTGGATTATCGAGCTCTTAATGCAGTCACCAAGACTGATGCCCACCCTTTGCCAAGAACAGATGAGTTGGTGGATAAACTTGGCGCCGCCAAGTTCCTCAGAACATTTGACTTGACGTCAGGCTATTGGCAAATAGCCCTTACAGACCATGCCAAGGAGAAAACTGCATTTTCTACCCCCGTTGGCTTATACCAGTTTAAGGTAATGCCTTTCGGATTGAAGAATGCACCTGCTACGTTTCAACGGATGGTAAACCAGGTTCTGAATGGGATGGAGGACTTCTGCATGGCATACTTGGATGAAATCGCAGTGTTCAGCAATTCCTGGGAAGAACATGTAACCCACCCGAGAGATGTTTTGCAGGCTCTTGGATGAGCCAATCTGACCATGAAGGCGAGTAAATGCCAAATTGGACAGAGTAAGGTAGTCTATCTTGGACATGAGGTAGGCGGTGGAGAAATAAGGCCTTTGCTCAGTAAGATTGAAGCTGTGCAAAATTGGACAACACCGACTACTCAAACCCAGGTGAGAGCCTTCCTAGGCCTCACCGGGTATTACAGGAATTTCATAGAGAGCTATGGGACCATAGCTTCTCCACTGAATGTCATCTCCTCGCCCAAATTCCCTAAAAAGGTTAAATGGAACGAGGAGTGCAATCAGGCTTTTGAAAACCTGAAAAAGGCTCTTTGCCAAGCCCCAGTACTCAGAGCTCCTGATTACCGCCAACACTTCATTGTGCAGACAGGCGCTTCCAATGTAGGGATAGGTGCCGTACTCAGTCAACTGGATGGGAAAGGTAGGGAGCACCCCGTTTGCTTCATCAGCCGCAAGCTGACGGATCCTGAAACAAGGTGGGCAACAAGCGAAAGAGAGTGCTTTGCTATCGTGTGGGCTCTGAAGAAGTTTAGGCCGTACTTGTATGGTTCTACTTTTGTCATTCAGACTGACCACCAACTCTTGAGATGGTTAATGCAAATGAAAGGGGAAAACCCAAAACTATTGAGATGGTCGATCTGCCTGCAAGGGTTTGATTACACCATTGAGCACAGGTCAGGGTGTCACCACCAAAATGCTGATGGTCTCTCTAGGATGTATGTCATCGACTAGAGGTATGAGATTCATCCAGGAGTGGATTAAATCCTCCTGTCCCTTAGTCTGGGGGAGCGAGTGTTAGGGAGAATTCTCTGTTTAGGCTGAATTTCCTAACCTAGTGAGTCCCCCAGCAGCTTTGCTGGATTTCTGGAGTTTGTTTTTTTCCATCCTGCCAAGAGTGAGACTCTTTTCCTCCCACTCTTGGACATGTATGTGTGGAATTCCTTTGAAATGTCAATGTGTTCGATGGGCTATGGGGTCTTTTACTCCATAGGGTCTCATATGTTTTGTTTTTCTATGTGTGTTACACTGCACCCTACGTGCCGTAACACTGGGGCGTCCTAGCGGACCCCCACCATAGACTCCATACCCGGGGACTGACTAGCGTCTCCCCGGGCATGTAAAGTCACCATTGGCTTTACTAGACCTAAATTTACTAACAGAACTAGTACAAACCATCTTATTGTGGACGTACTAGTAGGGGTAATTTGATTACTCCTAGATCTGTTACTCGAGGGGGGCACTGTCCCGTCCCCCCTCGTCGAGTTTTGGCTGGTGGCAGTGGAAACTACTTGTTATGTTCGACCCCGAACATAACCCTATGGGATTCGTCCCATTGTTGGAGATTGACCCTTTTTCTCGTTAATCTCTGACGTACCACCGGTCTCCTTATCTTAAATAAGTTTATCGGATGGTATTTTCTGCCAGAACTCGGTTTTTAAAATGGCGTCTGTGTTCGTCTCTGTGACTCCTAAACCAAAGGTCGAGCCCTTTGTTCCACTTTTGGCGGGCTCTGTACAGAGACCCTCCAAAGTGGTGCCATTCTGTCTGGGTTACCACAGGGATGTGGGAGGGGGTTTAGGCATCCTGGACCGAGTTGCCTTGCCAACTCCGGTCGCACTCTGGAGTGATTGGCCCAAGTGGTGAGCGTTCCCGCTCACCACTTAGTTTGTGTTGATTGACAGCTAGGCTGAATGAATGGGGGTTTTCTGCATAAAAGCAGGGCTTTTGGGACTGGATCTTCAGAAGTCACCACAGGACCTAAGAATCCGACGAGGGTAATGCTGAGCCGACCTGCAACGACGACACCTCCGGTGGAGCCCTGCTGAGCCGACTCACCACTACCCGACGACAGAGGAGATCTCCCTGCCGGAGAGTCTCTTCCCCTGACTGGTGGGAACAACCAGTCCCCTTTGCTTTTTATTCGTCTCAGGACGCAGTGGTCGAATTGCCTGTGCAGAGCACCTCGGCAACCGGATAGCCACTACCCCTGTACCGCGACCAAAAGGTGGTGCCTTGTGACGGAGCACTCCGCGGCTGGTCTCTTCCCTGGTGGTGCACCGGACTTCACTTTCCTTCGACGACGAGATCATCTCTACTCTTGGCAAAGACCCGACGTGCATCCACCACCAGGAACAACTGCCCCCGCCGGAGCTGCCCTCCACAACAAGGTACCGTGTCCGCCTGGCTTCCCTTTCGTTCGGTTCGAGTGAGGTGTCTTAATCCTATCCGTTCCGCTGGGTCACCCTCAAACTTTGCTCATTCTTTGTTCTGAACTGGTTCAATCTGCCGATAACAATTTTCTCTAAAGACTTAAATGCATCTCCACTAGAGATTTTTTGGGACATCGCGCCTTGCCTCTCTCCGAGTGGGCTTGGCCTCTGAACTTTATGATCTATTGCGATTCCTGCCTTCTTGCCTTGCATTTTATCCGCGTAGGATTGAACTGTGTTGATTTCATAACCTGCCTATCTTTTTCTCTCCCGTCCTAACTAATATTCGAGTGTCATCTAGGTTGAGGTATACACCTCTGTCTGAAAATAAGTGGTACCAGTAGAACCTAGAGTTGTTGATATTTTGCTAGGGGGATTGATCGTTTTCTACCTCGTAGAGTAATTGTGTTTGATTTGTTTGCCGTGATTTGCTTTAGTGTTTTCCATAGATGTTGTGTTATAAATAAATACCTTGATATCTTTACACTAAGCCTCGTTGCGTGTTTGCTTGTCTTACTGTGAAGAATTGCCCTATTTTGTATACTCCACATACTGCTCAACTTTTCTTGAGAGAAGTCTGACTGCTCAGCCACAGCTACCACGTGAATCTGTGTGGTGCAGACTGCTACCAAGTGGGTTCACCGCCAACGCCTGTAGTCCTAAATCTTTTGCAGTGGTCCCAGAGGGAACTGCACAGGTTTCCGCCTAACAAGGAGTGGATAGAATGGAAAGAGTGGATGGAACGGAAGGAGTGGATGGAACGGAAGAAGTAGATGGAACAGAAGGAATGGATGGAACGGACAGAGTGGTTGGAATAGAAAGAGTGGATGGGAACGTAAGGAGTGGTTGGGAATGGAAGGAGTGGATGGAACGCATGGAACGGATGGAAAGGATGGAGTTGATGGAACGGATGGAGTTGATGGAACGGATGGAGTCGATGGAACGGATATGCAGAACGAGTGGAATAAACAAATGAAAAGTATGAGTAGTTTACAGAATGGAATAGATGGATTTAATCAAGTGGATGGAACAGATGCAGCAGATGAAACAGACACCGTAGACTGAACTGAAGGAGTGGATGGAACAGATGGAATGGATGGAACAAGCAGAATGGATGGAACAGGCAGAGTGGATGGAACAGGCAAAGTGGATGGAACAGGCAGAGTTGATGGAACGGATGGAGTGGATGGAACGGATGCAGTGGATGGAATGGATGGAGTTGAGGGAACGGATGGAGTGACAGAACAGATGGAGTAGACGGAACAGATGGAGTGCATGGAACAGATGGAATCGATGGAACAGATGGAGTGGATGGAACAGATGGAATGGATGGAACAGATGGATTGGATGGAACAGATGGTGTTAAAGACTCCAATCAAGCAGTCCCACTAAGTCAGTGCCTTGTCTGGGATTGCTCAAGGGAAGCCCTTATTTATATATTTTTGTGTCCAGTTCGTGTACTCTGGATGACAACCCTTATATAACACCCCTCTCTTAGAATCCCCCTGACCCCACTGAGCCAAGAAGTAAGTTTGTTTTGCAAAAGGTTTATTTGAGAATTAAACAATATTTATATATCGCACTTTTATAATAAATTAATAATTGATATCACACTTAGACATATGACAGTGATTCTTCAACACTGGATGACGTGATACTAGCACACTGGGTAATTACTTAGCAGTAGTATAGAGGATAAGGTAGCTGAGAATGCTTTATATGGTACAAGGAAATGCAAGGTGGAAAAAAAAACAACACAGGAATAAACTTGATAATAAACTTGATATGATTTCAGCAAAACATAATATAATCACTTTTCCCCTTTTGGCAATTCACCCCCCCTATACAATGTAAGGAGGTGGAAGAGGTGGAAGAGGCACACACAGTCTTCAGAAATACAATCACAGTACAATCCAAATTCAGTTTCCCCCTAGCAAGCTTAGATCAACAGGGATGAATTTAAACGCAGGCAAAGTACTTTAAAGGTGGTATGCAAAGAAGGGAAAAATATGCTATAAATTATTTCAATTCCATCTAGAGGTTCAGGGTGAGTGATAGCTACTTTAAATTAGTTCAGGATCACTTTAGCAATGCTCTATGAATGATTGTCAGGTTGCAAACAAATTTCAGCAAAGGAAAGCAAGAAGCTGCTATTTTGCCAAGTGAAGAAATTGAGCCAAATCGCAATTCGCGGCAATTTTTCCGAGTGCGTTGAGCGCGATTACGGAAAAAGTATAATGAAGTCGGTTCTGGGTTCGTTGGAAAGCCCAGAATCTTAGCTTTAGGATGAAAGTTAAATTTCATTCCTAGGACAAACGGTTCCGGAGATACGGACGATTTCGTGAAGGTAGATTCTCAAAAGAAAAGTCAAGCTCAGAATGACAGACGACAGTTTTCAGGTGTGAGATCACAGACGGAACACAAGATTTCTAGGATGCAGTACTTAATAGGTTAAAATAGTTTGAATTAGATTATTTTACACTAAGAGATTGGGTTTTGCACAGTTCTGGCGGTAATCACACTATATTTTGGACAGGAATGTGACTTCGCCACATATCGGGTCAGGATTGGACTGCGGTTCCCTCGTCACGGACGGTCTCTGCCTGGTTCTGCTCACAGCGATCTGGGTCAGCTCTGCTAGCGGCACTGCACAGCGGTCTGGATCTCTGGTTCTGGCAAAAGTTCTTGGCACTGCACGGCGGTCTGGTCTCTGGTTCCGGGTACAGCTCTGCTTTCTGGGTGTTTCTGGCACAGGGTTTTAAGCCAAAATCAAACAGCTCAGCCTGGCTGTTTTACTCTGATGTGCCCCTTGGAAGTCTGGGGTGAATCAGTTTGCAAAAGATTTTGAGGCCTGCTGACAAATTCTGAAGTCTGAATTCAAAGTTCTGGTCTCTGTCTGGATTTGAAGTCTAAGTGCTGGATCTGGTGTCTTCTGGCAAAACGCTCCGCAAGAAATCAGCTTGAAGTGGGAAGTGAATGTCCCTACCTGTCCTGCACAGTCTCCTTTTTTGTGTTTAGAAAGTGGGAGGGTAGGCTCATCTTCTATGCCCAACCCTCTCAACTTATAATTGGCCAGTTCCTCCTCTCTCCCTTGATTGGGGAACTGGGTTGTGAGTCAGAGTGATGAGGTAGGTTTATGGTCAGAGGATCCTCCCCTTGTCAAATTGCACACAAATCTATTTTCTGATCCAAATACATATTTATCTATGTACCATTTTTCTAATATTATATGTCCAGTTAACATATTTTCTGTAGCACCAAACCATCCGATCCCTGTCTTTGTAAGATGTTGTGTCCACTTATGACAGAATTCTGCCCTTTTCATCCAGATAACGACCTCTAAACCTTTCCAGATTTTACACAAATGTGCACCAGGGATATGGGTTTCAGATGATAAAGTGTCAGATTTTTAACATGCATACATTTGGAGTAACAACCTTTTTTCCGCTACTATCCCCAAGAACATACCACAGGGTCCTAACACCTCATAAAATGTGCACAGAAAAATCACAAGAATGATGATGTTATTTATATAATTTTTACAAGTCCGCACTATGAATTATCCATCTTTTTAAAATGATGCTCTGGCCCCAAAGGGGTGTGGTTTTCCAAAGCACATGGTGGAATTTCTGGTCTATCCACTTCCCCCAAGCTCAGCTTGCTCACATGCAATGCCCCTCGCCGTTTCCTTCCAAGAGGAAGCCATTTACGAGCCCCCTAATTTAACATTTGCCTGGGCCAAGGACATTGCTTTGTTTAGTTTCCTGCAGTCCCCAGGTGCTCCTCCCCTGATTCAATCAGGGAGGTGTAATCTCCTTTTGGTGGGGGCAGCAGAATGCAGCCAGGCCTGGGAAGAGTGGCTGAGCAAGTTTCACTCCTGTCGGGGGTAGTTGCCGGGCAGAATTCACCCTCTTCAAACCAGGCTTCAGCTAAATGTCACTTTAGTTCCCAGTTTTCTACATTCAAATCAAACTGACAATTTTTACACATGCAGCTAGAACGCTGATTCTAAGTTCAAAACTATGGCATTTAACAGTTGCAAACTATGTGCCCCTCAACAGTAGGTCACTCATTTATTTTAAACATTTAGATTTTAGTGTCTTTCAGTCCAATTTCACTTCAGCTGCTGACATCCACAGCTCAGCCAGTTTTGTTATAAACATTGTTTTGGGCTCTTTCTCTTTCCAGATTTTATATGCACACAAGTCTACCTTCTGCCAAATGTCTGCTGGTGTTCATTGAGATTTTTGAATATCTTGCAATGTTTAAAATAGGCATTTTTAGCTTGCATTTCAGAGAAACAAAGGTGATTTCAACACGCTTTTTTTATTTTAGCCACCGGCACTGCTGTTTTTCCTTTGGCACATATTTCAGTCATGGCACTCCTGGCCCCTCACGCTCGCACTGGTGGGTGGCAGGTCAGGGGACCATTTTGCTGTGCGCAAAACTGCACGGTTCTCCAGGATTCTGTCGCAAATGTGGGCTTTTCTGCCCTCTTGGATTTCCTAAGCTCACAGCACCAAGTGTTGCAGCATAATAACTTGAACGTGGGCCAAGACACCCAACAAGCCCCCCGCCCGACTGCGCTTTGATTTCGAGTCGAGGGGGAGTCGGATGCACAGGATGTTTTGATCCACGCGTTGGTATGTCCGCATCCTCTTCTTCCAATTCCGCAGATGGCACAGTTCGGCATCTTTTCCTCCATCCGGTTGGATCGATCGGTTCTCCTCGCCTGTCCTGATGGGAATATTGGGCGATACCCTGGGCCCCTCGGATCTTTGCTCCCGGTCCCTGGGTCATTCTCCTTGGTCAGTCTCCATGGTTTGATCTCTTCTAGGATGATAAAGCAAAAGCGGCAATATCTATTCGTAGACATTTCTCCCCCACTATTGATATAGTGGGGCGGCATATACATTTTATAGTCAAAAGCATGAACATATCCATTTTTTAAATCAGGAGGCAAGAACATGTTCAAGAATCATAGAATTTTATAGGCCATATATGGAATATTTTAGTGTGGAACTGAATTAATCTGGAGCAGTCCCCTCTGGTATTGCAGAGGACTCCTCCAGTTTCTGCAGAGTGTACCTGGGATGGCAACACTTTAGCTGATTTATATGGACCGACTTGTCTTCCCCTTCCGCCAGACTACCTTTGGGGATGCGGATCTTATAAGCTACTGGGGAGATCTTGTCTATAATTTCAAACGGTCCCTTGCATGTAGGCAAACATTTTTCGCTGTTTGGCCTGGTTCCTTTGGAAATTGTATGGATAGACCCGGTCTCCCACATTATATACTTTCCTGGAAGTTTTCAAATCGTAATGGGTCTTCATGCTATCAGCTGTTCTTTCTAGATTCCGCTGAGCATAGGCAAAAGCATGTTGAAGGTGTTTCCTTAAATTCTCCACATGCTCATGAGTTGTGGAGGCATTTATCAATGTCTGCTCTTGGGTCCTGTAGAGCAAATGCTGGGGAAGCACCATCTTGCATCGAGTCATCAGCTGAAATGGTGACATTTTAGTTGCAGATGACGGGGTAGATCTGATGGCCATTAGGACCAGAGGTAATCGGATATCCCAACTTGGCCCAGAATCTGCCACAAACTTTTTTAAGATGCTCACAATGGTCCAGTTGTAGCGTTCTACTGCCCCAGAAGAAGCTGGCCAGTAAGCAATATGTAACTTCCTTTTGACCCCCAGTATCTCCCACATCTTTGTCATTACCTCACTGGTGAAATGGCTACCTCTGTCTGACTCAATCCTTTGAGGTGGTTAATCATCAGGGCAGCTGCTGTTTCTGCCTTGCAGTTTGGGGCCGGGAGACATTCCACCCACTTGTTAAACAAGCATGTGACGGTCAACATGTACTTGTTTCCTCTACACGAGCGTATTACAGGGCCTACGAAGTCGATTTGCAAATCTGACCATGGCAGTGTCATCCCCCTCTTTTGGAGAGGTGCACGGTGTGTGAGGGATGATGGCTGAAATTGTTCATACACCAGACACCCTTTCAAGTATTGGTCGAGGTCCTGCCCCATGTGTGGCCAGTATGCAACCTCTCTTAAGATCTCAAGTGTTGTGTGAAACCCCCTTTGACCGGCTGTGGCCGCATCCTGGGCGTGACTTAACATCAGGCTTCGGAATGAGTTAGGGACCACCCCCTGATCATGGCCAGCTTGGGATTTCCTTACCAACAAACCGTCTTGGATTCGGAACATCTTTGGACATTTCATCAACACTCTAAGGTCCTCCTTCCCAATGTAATCGGTATCCATCAGGGGAAAGTTCTCAGGGTCCTCGATGTGTTGGTAAAACTTACCAATTATCGGATCCCCCTTTTGAGCCGTAATTAAATCAGCATCAGGGGTCTCCTTACTCCAATGTGCAGTTGAAAGATCATTGTGAGCATTTGTCTGGGACCTAGTGATAGCAGTGACCTGGATTTCCCCCAACAGGGACTCTATTTCTATTAGATCCCCTTGGATGGCCCCGGTTTTGGCCAGCTGATCAGCTAAGTCATTTCCAGTTTTGTCTTGTCCCTCTACTTTGGAATGACCCTTGATCTTTTTCCAGTAGATGGTCATCCCATTCGATGTGACCAGATCATCAATATTTTGGATCAACTTCCCATGTTTCAAGGGTTTGTTGTTAGCACATAGCATGCCTCTGGTTTTCCAATTAACCAGGTGCTCCACGAACCCGTTCCGTACATAATCTGAATCTGTTATTATGACCAGTTTGTGGAGTTGATGTTGGACAGCAGTGAGGATGGCTTGATGCTCAGCAATCAACTCTTCTACCTGACTACTTCGGGGACCAATTTTGTACCTAGCTGAGGGTTCTGGGGACTCATTCACCCATGCATTCCCTACGCCGGCCACCAGTTCTTTCTCCCCGTTGTTGTCAACATGGTAAGAGCATCCATCCGCATAGACAGTGGGCAATCCCTCACACTTGTCTTCTTCAAAGACTTTGTGGGAGGAATTAAGGTATGCCTCCATGTTGTCCTTGATTTTTAGACTTTCGTCCTCAAGACAGTTTTCTCTGGCACAATCATGCAAGTCAGCCAGACCTTGCGCGAGGGGACTCTTCTTGTTTTGGCCACATCTGACTTCCACAGGAAAGTCTTGCATTGACAGAATCCAGGAAGTAATTTGGGAATTACTCACATTTCCGCCCCGGATTCTGTCACTTTGGAGATATTGCAGAGGCTGGTGTGGAGTCTACACTATGATGTGTTCCCCCTGGATGAACGGATGGTAATTCTTCAATGCCCACACCGTTGCCAGGAGTGCCTTTTCACAATCGTTGAATTTTTCCTCCACAGAGGATAAAGTTTTGCTCGCATAGGAGATTACTTTATTGACCTTGTCATGCTTTTGGTATAATACTGCCGTCAAGCACGTATTAGAGAACCCTGTCTCCAGGAAGAACTCCTTGTTTCTGACAGGGTAAGCTAGGCAAGGCGCTTGTGAGAGGCTTCTTTTGAGTTGTCTTACTGCCTCGGATTGTTCTGGACCCCATTCCCACTTGAGCCCCCCCTTCAAAAGATGAATCAGGGGTCTGGTGATCTTTGCGTAGCCCTCAATGAACTTTCTGCTGTAATTAGTCAGTCCAAGGAGGCTCCTTAGTTCCCGCAGAGTTGTGGGATCCTTCAGTTTCTGAAGTGCTTCCACTTTCTTTTCTTGGGGACAGAGACCATGAGGAGTAATCTCATGCCCCAAGAAATTAACACGGGTTCTATACCACTGTGCTTTCTGAAAGGAAAGTTTAGCTCCGGCGGCCCTCAACTGTGTCAGAACATAACGGATCTCCGCTATATGCTCCTCCACAGATGAACTTTTGATGAGGACATCATCTACATAAGCCAGGTTACCCCTCACACCCAGGTCGGGCATGGCCTTGTGTAGGAAAATGTTGAATTCATTGCCGGAGTTGAGGTATCCGAAGGGAGTCCGGGTCCATGTGTACTGCTGGCCCCCAAAGGTAAAAGCCAGTTTGTATTGGTCCTCCCTACTGACAGGCACGGTCCAGTATCCATTGGTCAGGTCTATTGCAGTCAATACCTGTGACCCCTGAATCTGGGCCAGCCCTTGGTCAATGTAGGGCAGAGGCCATCGGGAAGTATGGACCCGTTTGTTGAGCTCCCTAAGGTCGGCACAGAGTCTCCACTGGCCGTTTGGCTTCAATATTCCCAGCACCGGATTATTGAAGGTGCTGTGGACTGGACGGATTATTCCCCGGGACTCAAGGTTCTTAATTATTTCAGTAAGGGACTCCATGGATGCGAGAGGCAAGCAATATTGCTTCACAAACACTGGAGTCATGCCAGGGTCCGTGGGAATTGTTGTTGTGTGGATGTCGGTGCGACCACAGTCATATGATTCTACCGCAAAGAGATCTTGGAAATCCAAGAAAACTTGTTTCAACTTTTGCTTCTGTTCCAGAGTCACACAGGCATCAGCTAGGTTGACTCTCTCTTCCACCATCTGCCTGAAGCCTGGAAAGACTTCTGGTTTGGCTATCTCAGCGGCCTCCTCCAGCTGGGTGGAGAAGTCCCTGGTCAGAGTGCTGATTTGGACTGGAGGCTTCAGGTGGGAAAGGCAGCCCTCATGGACCTGGAAAATCACCCCATCCCTTCTAAAGTCACAAGCCATGTCTTCCTTACCTTAAAGGCAAGAAGTGTACACCAGGAAGTTCCCCCCATGACGGGTAAAGATCCAGTCTGGTGTTTTATTGTCATCACTGTCACTGTCAAAACAGTCCTTGGGGATTGGTCCTAACAGTTAATTTCCTAAATCAATGGAGAAATGTTGGTCATCAACCGCCATTCCAATAATGGTGCCTGCGGCTAGAGTAATACTCTTTAAGTCGCTGTTATCCACGTCTATTGGAATGGTGGCATGTTCTATGTTGACTAAAGGTGTTGGGTTTACCCCTAACCCTTGCTGTTGGAGAGAAGCATTTAGATGAATATAAGCATCAGAGTTTTTCAATTTTTGTCCTCTTTTAACTTTCACTTCCAGGGAGAATTGTCGGGTCCTTTCTGGGATGGTGACTTCCTCCTTAATCTGAATTTCAACTGCATAAGGTAGCAATTGAGCTGACCTAAATGCTTTTTCTGGATCATCAAAGCCCATGGGATTATCCGCTAATCGGGACCGAGCTTTGAAGTTTATTAGGTCCAAACTAATGGCAAAGCGATTGAGAATGTCCCTGCCTAAGTAAAAGGCGGCAGTGACGTCTCGCACGACCCAACCATTATGGACTATGCTCTTGTTGCCAATGGAGATTTTGAGCATACACCTGCTTGGGAGGAGATGTTTGGAATTAGGTGCTTCCAGGTCCATTTCCCATTTGTCTATCAGTTTGAATGTGGGAATGGCTGGATCTTTTGGGAGTTGGCGGAACATGGCTTCGCTGATGAAGCTCTTACCGTTGTTCACACACACTCGAGCGAGAACAGAGTCCTTCCCATCATTTAACTGAACAGGGATGAACAACTGCTCTCCAATTTGCTGAATATCGGCCAAGCTCTGAGCTGATTTCACATCTTTCTGGACTAAAGGAGTGGGACTGTCTGATTGTGGATTGGTAAATAATTTCAGAGTATTTCCTTCCAGTGTGGAATACCACCTTAAAGTGGAAGGAATGTTGATTTTCAGAAATAGAGAGGACCCCCTCATCACCAGTCTGTTGTCCTACTGCTATTACTGCCACTTCTGGAATTTGGTTGTTCTGGAAGTGAAATTCTACTTGGTCAGATTTTTGTTCAACCATGTGGCAGGTGCCGTTTAAACTAACATGATTGACACTCTGTTTTAATTTTATTGGTCGGCTAGTCTGGGCCCAGAGGACCTTGTTTAAGCAATCTATTAGGGGTGACAAACTTCTCAGGAGGTAATTCCCTAGTAAACAAGGGGTGCCCTCTGGAGTCACTACTATGACCGGGTGTTTCTCCTTGTGTCGCCCAATTTTGATGTCCAAATCTGCAGTCCCCTCGACGGGAATTTCCTTCCCGTCAAAGTTCTGGAGTTGTCCAGGAAGAGAGGTGAGGGGAATTTGGTACTTCTCCCCCTACCTGAATTCAGTTCATCAAAGTGTCATGATGCCTACCCCCGGAGCACCAGGCCAGGCCCAGCACCCCCGGAAGCAGGCATTATGCCCTCGGGTAAAAGCCCAGCTGCCCCTTATAGGGGCTCTTTGGACTCAGTCCTGGCGCCTTTGGCGCCAGGCTCATGTTGGACATCAGTCCTGGCGCCATAGGCGCCAGGCTCATAAAGGGAGGTGTTTTGTGCACTTACCTGATGCAGACCATGCTGCACGCTTCAGGCCTCCCTGAGACCTGAAAGGGACTATTTTTTCATAGGGACTATTTTTTCACTCGGGCATGGCCAGGGAAGGATACATACCTAGTTGGGGAAGGATACATACCTGGGACTTCTTTGGAGGCTATTTAAGCCACGCCCAGACAGCAGCTCATGCTTCGCGTTGTTCTGCTTCCTGCAGCTTAACGCTCACCGTGTCTGCTCCTGCTCCTGGACTCCAGCCACGCCCGCCTCGAACCTGGAAGACCTGCAAGGAAGGAAGAGAAGAGAAAGGTGAAAACCAAGGACTATTGCAAACTTCTTACCTGCATCCGGAATCTTCTCGCCAGCATCCCTGAAGAAAGACTTCCATTTAAAAGCATCGCGTTGCTCGCTGCAGCGCCACGCTTCACTCACCTGTCCTCGAGACATCTCCCGGCTCCATCGCGGCTGTCAGCATCGGACGCCACATCTCTGCACCTAGGGGAGAGAGGAAGAAACAAAAGGTGAGCAGAAGGAACACATAAGGAAAGCCTGATTAACAGCCATAATACTTACCGGCTTTTCTTCCACATTTCGGGTCGGCGCCGCCCCGTTGGCAGGTACCGTACCCCGGCCCCTATGGGGAAAGGACAAGAGACATTTCTGGGGAATGATAAGGACATTTAGAGGGATCGCCCTCATCACTACTCACCTCGGCAGTTTAACCCCTCGACGCATCGCCTTCATTCTGCACCTGAAATAAAGGACAGATCACAGGTTAGAAAGACAACATAAAGGGGGCCTCACTTGAACTTTGAACTTTCATACTTACGGCGCATCGCTCAGGAAAGTCAAGTGGATTTTGCCAGCGCCATTCTGAAAACCAGTGAAGTAACTGGACGAACACGTGCCCCTGCACCAGAAGCAGGATGGAGAGTTCATCCTTCCAAACCATAAGGTGAGCTTAAACCGGGGTTTGGAGGAAGTTAGAGAGGAACGAAGGGGGAAGGGGGAAAGGGGGGAGCTAGCACACTATTCTGCAGACTGTTAATCCCCTTTCTCATCTGCAGAAGGATATTCCTACGGGCCAGGCAAGCACGATTTGGAGGTCCTGTCCAATCGGTGTTCCGGGTCCTGCGGATCACGCTAGAAGAGGTCACAGCAATCCAGACTAGACCAGCGCCCCCGTGGGAACCAGGTGAGCGTTACAGAAAGGCCCTTTTGGACAGAAGGGTAGCTTGGGATCCAGTGTCCACCAGTGCCAAAATTGTACCCTGCCCCTGTACTTGTACCGGGGCATAGTATCTTCCCTCCTTCTTCTCAAGGGGGCACGGATAATGCACATTTTTGGACAACTGGTGGGCTAACTTTCTGGTTTTGGACATGGCGAGAGAAGAGATTTGGGCAGAATTCTGTGGAGAGCCTGGGTAATCTGAAAGAAAAAGTTGGCAACTTGAAATGGTTTCGGGCTCTGGGGCGCCCCCCCCCTTTTTGGAGGCAGTCATCCGGATGGGTTTGACCCATGGGATTTTGGTATTGTTGGTTCTGGGATAGAATGATGGGTGGCGACACCTTAATCCCCACATCTACCCAGTCTGTTGATTCGGTTTTAGGTTCCCCTGGTTCCGGTTCTGGGCCGCCCCTGCCTTTTTGGAGGCAGTCACCAGGATGGGTTTGAACCAGGGGTTTTTGGTATTGTTGGTTCTGGGTTCGGATGATGGCGGAGACAGCTCAATCCCCACATCTACCCAGTCTGGATTGGAATCTCTTGGGACCCATTTTTCCTTGGGAGGAGTTCCCCCATCTCTGAAGGAGAAGATCCTTTTCCCAGGATCCTCTTAGGATCCCTCTCCCTCAAATTGGAAGACCTGTAGCTCCTCCACAAAGTGGGTCTGTTTGGGTCCTTTGTTTCTCCTACCTCCTCTCTGCTCCTTGGGTGGCAGACTTTCAGGGGTAGGAGATTTTGTTTCCGGTTCCTGGTTTTCCAGGGGCTGTTTACAAGTTGGGAAGGAAGCTTCCTCCAAGGCTTTACACCCCCTTCCCCTTGTGCCTCCTCCCTGGGAACTGGTGGGTTATCGGGGTGCTGCCCCCGTCATTGTTCTGGAGCACCAGGCCCAGAGTTTGCGGCATTCTGCGCTGGCATGCTCATCTGAGGGTTCTGTTGCGCCCTCAGCATGTGACCCAGATCCCGTGCCATGTTTTGGACCTGGCGCTCAAGTTGGGAAACCCGCACAGGCTGATACAGGGTTCTGTTTTCTCCCCTGGGCTGATCCCGGGAAGGCTAGCTATCCCTTCTCTGGTAATACCCTGGGTTGGGAAGATTTGGGTACCCCTCCACCCTTGGCCTCCCCTCTCCCGGATTAGGTTGTCTGGGTTCAGGGAATTGGGGAAAGAAGGATGGATGGTTTTGGGGTTGGAAATTGGGTGGATACCTGGGGAAAAAGTTCTGCCCAGGATTTGGTGAATTTCTGTCCTCCTGGGGGAAGTTAGGAGGGAAGTTCCCCGGGTTAGGCGCTTGGCTGGATCCCCCCCTTGGGCTGGAGGAGTCCACACATAACCCAGGTTTGGTCTGTTTCCCTTATAGCAGGGACTTAAATAGTCAGGGGAGCGGGGGACCCCATTTGTGGGACTACCTCCTCGACTCCCTGTCTGTGACTGGCCCGAGGGCCTTCTGGGCTGTGAATTATTTGGTGCAGGCAGGTTTTTAGGCCCCCCCCCCATCTCCAAATCTAAAATGGGGGCAACCTTTACCTCTGCCACCTTGGCAACAGCAGGGGTGCTGTTGGTTTTTTTTTTTTTTTGGCTGATTCTTATTTTCCACCGGTTTCTGCACCTCGTAGATGCAGGTGGCTTGCTCAATGACCCAGTCTAAAGATCTTTTCTCGTGAAAATCTCTCATGAGCTGGGTCATTATGATTTTGGGGAGTGCATGGAAAAATGTGTTGATGAATTCTCTGCTGTCCATGCACACCCTTCTGGTGGTCTGCGCAAAGGCACGCTTCAATTCTTGCACAAATTCTTGTGGGGCCTGATCCTCCCCACATTGCAAATTGTAGGCTGCCTTGCAAGGTTCTTGGAGATTTCTATGCACAGAAAAGTGTTTCAAGATGACCGCCCTATAGGTGGACCATCTGGAATGATTTCGGTCCTCCAGCCCCGCAAAGAAACTGGAGTATTCTGGGGAGAATGTCCATTTGACGTACTGGATGCAGCTACTGCTGTCCTTCAAATGCAAGGTCTCCATCATTTGCTCAAAGAGCTCCAAGTGTTCCCACACAGAATACTTGGAGTTCTTGTGATAAGGCGTAATGACACTCCTGATTGCCTTAATCTGTTTTAAGGGGTCCTTAAGCAAGGCCCTTTTTGCCTTATTGGCCTTTTTGGTTCGGGTCACCCTGGTCCATTCATCCTCCGACTCAGAAGCACTACTCCCAGATGTGCCCGTCTGATCTTCCAGGTTTTTCCGGATTCTGCGAGCCTGGGAATGGCTGGCAGAATGTGGGGACCTGGTCTCCTGTGTCCTGTGATGCTCAGAGAAGTCTTCAGATCCCTCCTTGCTACTGGATTTGCTGGGTACCCCCCACTGACCTAACTGGGCAGAGGTTTTCAGGATGCCCTTAGTGGGCCTACTCTCCTGGGGTTCCCCACTAAATTGCACTGTGCTTGGGTGCCCATACCCGGATGCCCGCCCATCCATTCCTGGGTGGTACTGGCCTATGAGCCCCATCCTTTTGGCTGGATAGTAATCTGCCATCCCTGTGGCCCTGTGCTCATGTGCGCCAGGGGACATGAGGGTGGCAGAGTCCAGGGACTGGGAGAGATGAAGGCCTCTGGTACTAGGGCTCCTGAGGTTATGCTCAGGTGTTTCCCTTTCCCAGCAAACTTCATCTCTATCAGCCCCTGCTCCTTGTTGCAATGCAAGAGCCTGGGCTTTCAGTTCCTCAACCAAGGCCTTAATAGACTCTATCAGTCTCTCCTGCATGGCTACCTGTTGCTGGAGCCTATCCTTGTGCTGACAGAGAGCCGCATATTCTCTCTGTGCCTCCTGATTGGTCCTGGAGTACTGGGCCAATCTTTGCTGCAGGAGTGTTACCTCCTGAGTCCCATCCCTACTGGCCTGCTCCTTTCTTGCCAGAGCATCTTCCACCCTCCTGGTGTGCTCTAGCAAATCGTGATGCTCTTTTTGGAGGTCACCCAGCCCCTGGAGGGCCAGGTGATTTTCTTCAATTTCTTCTTTTAATTGGCAGACTTCCTGGCCTAAGGTATCCCTTTCCTGACTAAGAACCTGCATCTGTGCCGCCAGATCGTCCCTCTGCCTTTGAAAGGCACCAGCTTTCTGGTGTTGAGCAAACTCTGCCTGGGTATCCAGGTCTTTCAAAATCAATTTATTGCTTTCCTCTTTCTCTCTGTCTAGTCGAATTTGCAGGGTAGCTACCTGCTCTGTGCATGCCCTGTTAAAGTCTAGTTGTTGCTCCAGCTTTTTCTGGCTCTGCATTAGGGAGTCCAACCCTTCTTGGTACTCCTTCTGCAAGGCCAGAAATCTGGTATCCTGGTCAGCCTTTTCCTGTTGCAGGATATCCATATCCTCCTTCATTTTAATGATGTATTGTCTACTATCATTTTCTGACTCCTGGCTCCTGTGCAGCCTCTGCTCGGAAGAGACCAGGTCAGATTGGGCCTTTTCTAACGCCATCTGTTGCCTATTTGCCAGATCTTGGCCTTCAGCACCTTTGTCCTGTATGGCTCCCATATATAGATACAAATATGCTGCTATATTGGCAATCTTATTGTGTTCATCTTTGGCTTTAGGAGCCATATATAGTTCACTCAGGGCCACATGTAAGGGACCCTGATCTCTCCACTTATCTGACCCAGTTGTAGTGACCTGTTCTGTGATCGCCTGCAACCATACATTTTGGTCCTGTTCAGGCCATTCACCTCTCACAAACAGTTTATGTAAGAGGTGCTCCCTAGCTATCTTCATATCTACCAAGGTCGTCATTCTGGAGATTGATTTCCTTCCTGACTTACAGAAGTTTGTATTTTATTTTGCAAAACAGACCGTTTCCTTAGAGCGTTCCTATGAGGAGTGCTTTACAGCGTAACACAGCGTGGTGATCTAACCGGATATGTATCCTGTCAGCTGGCACACTGTATTCATCTGCACAAGTGATAGACCTAATCCAGAATCCCCGGCTACGAGCCCCCACTTTGTTAAAGACTCCAATCAAGCAGTCCCACTAAGTCAGTGCCTTGTCTGGGATTGCTCAAGGGAAGCCCTTATTTATATATTTTTGTGTCCAGTTCGTGTACTCTGGATGACAACCCTTATATAACACCCCTCTCTTAGAATCCCCCTGACCCCACTGAGCCAAGAAGTAAGTTTGTTTTGCAAATTTAAAAGTTTTATTTGAGAATTAAACAATATTTATATATCGCACTTTTATAATAAATTAATAATTGATATCACACTTAGACATATGACAGTGATTCTTCAACACTGGATGACGTGATACTAGCACACTGTGTAATTACTTAGGAGTAGTATAGATGATAAGGTAGCTGAGAATGCGTTATATGGTACAAGGAAATGCAAGGTGGAAAAAAACAACACAGGAATAAACTTGATATGATTTCAGCAAAACATAATATAATCACTTTCCCCTTTTGGCAATTCACCCCCCCTCTATGCAATGTAAGGAGGTGGAAGTGACACACACAGTCTTCAGGAATACAATCACAGTACAATCCGAATTCAGTTTCTCCCTAGCAAGATTAGATCAACAGGGATGATTTTAAACGCAGGCAAAGTACTTTAAAGGTGGTATGCAAAGAAGGGAAAAATAAGCTAAAAATTATTTTAATTCCCTCTAGAGGTTCAGGGTGAGTGATAGCTACTTTAAATTAGTTCAGGATCACTTTAGCAATGCTCTATGAATGATTGTCAGGTTGCAAACGAATTTCAGCAAAGGAAAGCAAGGAGCTGCTATTTTGTCAAGTGAAGAAATTGAGCCAAATCGCAATTCATGGCAATTTTTCCGAGTTCGTCGAGCGCGATATTGGAAAAAGTATTTGTTCCTAGGACAAATGGTTCCAGAAATACGGACGATTTTGTGAAGGTAGATTCGCAAAAGAAAAGTCAAGCTCAGAATGACAGATGACAGTTTTCAGGTGTGAGATCACAGAAGGAACACAAGATTTCTAGGATGCAGTTCTCAATAGGTTAAAATAGTTTGAATTAGATTATTTTAAACTAAGAGATTGGGTTTTGCACAGTTCTGGCGGTACTCACACTATATTTTGGACAGGAATGCGACTTCGCCACGGATCGGGTCAGGATTGGACTGCAGTTCCCTCGCCACAGAGGGTCTCTGCCTGGTTCTGCTCACAGCGATCTGGGTCAGCTCTGCTAGCGGCACTGCACAGTGGTCTGGATCTCTGGTTCTGGCAAAAGTTCTTGGCACTGCACGGCAGTCTGTTCTCTGGTTCCGGGTACAGCTCTGCTTTCTGGGCGTTTCTGGCACAGGGTTTTAAGCCAGAATCAAACAGCTCAGCCCAGCTGTTTTACTCTGATGTGTCCCTTGGAAGTCTGGGGTGAATCAGTTTGCAAAAGATTCTGAGGCCTGCTGACAAATTCTGAAGTCTGAATTCAAAGTTCTTGTCTCTGTCTGGATTTGAAGTCTAAGTGCTGGATCTGGTGTCTTCTGGCAAAACACTCCGCAAGAAATCAGCTTGAAGTGGGAAGTGAAAGTCCCTACCTGTCCTGCACAGTCTCCTTTTATATGTTTAGAAAGTGAGAGGGTCGGCTCATCTTCTATGCCCAACCCTCTCAACTTATAATTGGCCAGTTCCTCCTCTCTCCCTTGATTGGGGGAACTGGGTTGTGAGTCAGAGTGATGAGGTAGGTTTATGGTCAGAGGATCCTCCCCTTGTCAAATTGCACACAAATCTATTTCTGATCCAAATACATATTTATCTATGTACCATTTTTCTAATATTATATGTCCAGTTAACATATTTTCTGTAGCACCAAACCATCCGATCCCTGTCTTTGTAAGATGTTGTGTCCACTTATGACAGAATTCTGCCCTTTTCATCCAGATAACGACCTCTAAACCTTTCCAGATTTTACACAAATGTGCACCAGGGATATGGGTTTCAGATGATAAAGTGTCAGATTTTTAACATGCATACATTTGGAGTAACAACCTTTTTTCCGCAACTATCCCCAAGAACATACCACAGGGTCCTAACACCTCTTAAAATGTGCACAGCAAAATCACAAGAATGATGATGTTATTTATATAATTTTTACAAGTCCGCACTATGAATTATCCATCTTTTTAAAATGATGCTCTGGCCCCAAAGGGGTGTGGTTTTCCAAAGCACATGGTGGAATTTCTGGTCTATCCACTTCCCCCAAGCTCAGCTTGCTCACATGCAGTGCCCCTCCCCATTTCCTTCCAAGAGGAAGCCATTTACGACCCCCCTAATTTAACATTTGCCTGGGCCAAGGACATTGCTTTGTTTAGTTTCCTGCAGTCCCCAGGTGCTCCTCCCCTGATTCAATCAGGGAGGTGTCATCTCCTTTTGGTGGGGGCAGCAGAATGCAGCCAGGCCTGGGAAGAGTGGCTGAGCAAGTTTCACTCCTGTCGGGGGTAGTTGCCGGGCAGAATTCACTCTCCTCAACCCCGGCTTCAGCTAAATGTCACTTTAGTTCCCAGTTTTCTACTTTCAAATCAAACTGACAATTTTTACACATGCAGCTAGAACGCTGATTCTAAGTTCAAAACTATGGCATTTAACAGTTGCAAACTATGTGCCACTCAACAGTAGGTCACTCATTTATTTTAAACATTTAGATTTTAGTGTCTTTCATTCCAATTTCACTTCAGCTGCTGACATCCACAGCTCAGCCAGTTTTGTTATAAACATTGTTTTGGGCTCTTTCTCTTTCCAGATTTTGTATGCACACAAGTCTACCTTCTGCCAAAAGTCTGCTGGTGTTCATTGAGATTTTTGAATATCTTGCAATGTTTAAAATAGGCATTTTTAGCTTGCATTTCAGAGAGACAAAGGTGATTTCAACACGTTTTTTTTTATTTTAGCCACCGGCACTGCTGTTTTTCCTTTGGCACACATTTCACTCATGGCACTCCTGGCCCCTCACGCTCGCACTGGTGGGCGGCAGGTCAGGGGACCATTTTGCTGTGCGCAAAACTGCACGGTTCTCCAGGATTCTGTCGCAAATGTGGGCTTTTCTGCCCTCTTGGATTTCCTAAGCCCACAGCACCAAGTGTTGCAGCATAATAACTTGAACGTGGGCCAAGACACCCAACAATGGACTGGGTGGAACAGATGGAGTAGATGGAGTGGACTGGACAGATAGAATGGATGGAAGCGATGGAGTGGACGGAACGGATGGAGTGGACGGAACGGATGGAGTGGACAGAACAGATGTAATGGATGGAATCGATGGAGTGGATGGAACGGATGGAGTGGATGGAACGGATGGACTCGATGGAACGGATGGAGTGGATGGAACAAATCGAGTGGATGGCACTGATAACCACCATATTACACTACCACGCTTACTCTCTCCTATACACCAACACGCAACTAGAAAACAGCAATACTATGACACATTCGGTATAGCTGTTCTCATACTAACACCCGCCACATACTCCTCATCATCCTAATTAAACATCAGCTAAGCACACTGCTACCTTAAGCGTCTCCTCAGGCGTAACGCAGCCACAAATCAGTCTGGGATTCATCCCTCCAGAATGAACACATATACCTGACATCCCAACCACTATACCTACCGCTAAGAAGCAGCTATCATGCAACTACCACACATACCGGTGCACACACGCACCTTATTACTCTTTCTCTCTCTACTGACTTGAACTACGGTTCCCGAGGGCGTTCAACATACCAGCGCTTTTAGATCATACCAATGATACATAAGGCGCTATATAAATGCCAAGTAACATAACATAACATAACATAACATGTGAGCATTAAAAGCTCAGAATGCGGCCATCATAAAACATGGTAGGAAAGAGTAAGCTGTATAGGGAATGCTGTTTTCTGCAAAATGCAGCCAGTTCCCTTTCATCGGAAAAGTGACAGAGAAAATGCTAGGCTGCATATAAAAATGGAGAGAGTCACCTAAGGCTGTATGGAGAAAAGGGAGGGACATTGAGCGGTGGAAAGGGATGAAGTGGGAAGGTACCCCTTTGGTTTTAGCATAAACAGAATGATAAGGTGGATGATACAAAAATATAAAAGGTGTAGCCTAGGTGAAGGATTATACAAAAACATGAATAAGAAAAAGAAACACAATTAGAAAACATGAATGAAAGAATGAGTCTGGCAAAAGGATGAAATATGAAGGCTCAATAACAAATTGGATGAGGCAATTAATATGGAAAAAAGGCAAAGGTTCTGATCTAGGGAGGTGGCTCGGGGGTTTAGCTGGTGGTATGAGTGTGTGAAGACAGCCAAGGCTTTTGTGGGAATAGGCTTCTTCTACGAGCTAGTTTAGTGATCCTTAGATGGCTTGCCAGAGTTAAAGTCAATCAGTGTTGCCACTGACCCTCATGGTCCCAGAAAAATACAACATCCATAGGATAAAAAAAGCTCTGCCTTGAGCGTTTACCAGTTTGGTGTGACTAGGTAAAAAGACAGGTATACGTCCCCAATTTATCAGATGAACCTTTGCCAGACAGACTGGCCTTATGTTGTCATCTATTTGCACTTATGCCGCTCACAGTCTCACTTTTATAGAATAAAAACAGTTGTGCAGTGCAAACTCTTACATCCATATAGAAATCTAGGGCAGAAATGGTACTTTATTCTGATAAAGGTCTCGGTGGGCCAACGTAGAGGCTGCACCCATCTCCACAGTCCAGCCATTTGCATATATCCACGGACTACATCACCCATTAAAAATAAACAGGGATATTATGGAGGATAGTAAACAGAAAATTACTCATATCATTATTGATTTGTAGTCAAGTGAAAGAGTGAGATCTAAACTGCACGTGGAATGGTACAGATGTCTCCTGCCATAAGTGTGGGGTTGGGGCTGAGAGTTTGGGGTTGCAATTGGATAACGCCTAGGCCCTTGTCTCCTGTTGCTGGGGTGCAAATTAAAAGCTCAGGAATGCAGCCATCACAAAACATGATGCGGGAGAGAGAGCTGAATGGGGAAGGATTTCGTATGCCAAAATGCAGCCATTTTCACGTCATGGGGGAAGGGACAGAACATATGATAGGCCATATATTACAATGGGGAGGGGGATATCCAGCATTTGTGCTGCAAATCCATGCCGGTATAAATGCTGGAGAGTTTGTATGGTGGAGGGGAAGGAAGGTGACTAAAACTCAAGTTGCATTCTGCCCCTGCTCTCCGCCATACCAATCATTGACAATGAGCTGTGACATGAATGGAAGGCATAAGATTACAGCTCGTTGTAATATGAGCTCATGATGTTTCTACCTTAATGTACTCTTTAGACAATTTAATTTTTGTGAGATTAACCTTAAAGCTGTATCTAGATATACAGTGTTCCTTGTAGGACGTGTGGTGTGTGATTGTATAAATGAGTGTTCTGCCATCAGAGAGTATGGCATCTGAGCTATACGCTTTACAATTAGTACATAATATGTTTCATAAGTATAGTAGTGTAAATGTATGAAGACTGTGGGCCTCATCACGAGTTGGGCTGTATTCCCGGCTGTAATACCGCCGACTGTAATAGCCCTAGCACCGACCGGCCCGGTGGTGTTACCACCGGATCACGGGTTGGGCCTTAACGGTAAATCCCCATTCCTGATTGGGTCCATTGGATCCAATGGGGAATTTCCGGTGCTAATACTGCGGGCTAATACAGCCGGCTGTAATACTGCTGAAAACAGGGATTTTCACCTACAGAAAAAAGCTGGGGGTAAAACAGCTGATTTAGCACCTCACTCGTAATACGGCCAGTCCTTAAATGCGGCGGTAATACTGTTACCACTGCATTTAAGGGCTACAGCCCAACTCGTGATGAGGCCCTTATTCTCCTAAGAGTCTGTTTTATAACAGTGTGTCATAAGAGTATGTGTCATAAGACTGTGTGGTGTAAGAGTGTGAGCGTTTGGTGTGTAAGTGTCTGGCATATGATTGTATGGCAAATAAGGAGCCTATGACTGTTTGGTGTGAAGTCATAAAATGCACCTGTCCTCTAGGCCTACCATACATTGAAAAGTTACATTGAAGTGAGGTTTCACTTTGATATTAGTTTTCAATACGTACAAGGGGCTTGTAAGAATGTACCTGTTAATACTTTAAGGAATTGTCCTGAAAACTGAAAACTCTCATCAAAGTCAGTCCTGAATTTCATGTGAATTATCAGACATATATGAGTGTGCATGTATGAAATGTATATCTTCCACAAGTACATATGCAATTTGTATGTGAAACTGCACATTCATTCTGCTTATGTATGAAGCTTATGTTATTGTGAGCTCTAACTTTGATGTGGGTTTTCAGTATGTGCAGGAGGTGTATATTAATTTTATAGTTTGCACCAGAATACAATTTACATCTCCTGAAAACTCACAGAAAGGTCAGTCCTCAATGTGATGTTAGTTTTCATATGTAGAGTAGTGCACATGTGCATAATGTGCATCTTCTACACGTACATGTACATTTTGTATAGAAGATGTACATTGATTCTGAGTTTGTGTCATACAAGCATATGTTGTAAGATCATGCAATTTAAGTGTGTGTGGCAAAAGAGCATGTTGCGTAAAAGTATGTGGTGTAAGTGCATTTTGTCATAAGTGTGTGTCATAAGAGCCTTTGTGGAAAGGGTGTTTCAGTTGTGTGTGTGCGTGTTACAGAAGTGTTGTAGGAAAATGTGCCATAAGAATGCGTGTTGTAGCCAACTTGTGTTGTAGGAGTGTGTGTTGTAGCAGCATGTGTCATAAATGTCAATGTTGCAATTGTATTGGAACTGAATGTGTTGTAGGAGCATGTGCTGTGAGTGCAAGTGTCAAAGGAGTGTGTGGTGTAGAAGTGTGTGTCGAAGGAACCTGTGTTGTAAGTATGAGTGTCATAAATGTGACTTAAGTGTGTGTGTTGTAGGAGCAGGTGTTGTAAGAACATGTCATAAATGTGAATGTTATAGGTGTGTCATAAGAGTGTGTGTCGTAGGAGTGTGTGTCATAAGAGCATGCATCATAGGATGCATGTTGTAAGTGTGAGTGTCATAAGTCTATCATAAGAGCATGTGTTGTCTAATCATGTGCCGTGGATGTTGTAAGTGTGAGTGCCATAGGAGTGTGTGTTTTTGGACTGTGTGTCATAAGTGTGTGTTTTAGGAGCATGTGTCACATAAGTGTGTGTCACATGAGTCTGTGTCCTATGTGGGAGTGTCATAGGTGTTTCATAAGTGTGTGCGTCATAGTAGCATGTGTCTTAATGTGATTATTGTGTGTCGTAAGCATCTATGTCGTAGGAGCATGTGTTGCAAGTGTGATTGTTGCAAGTGTGTCATACAAATGTGTGTTGTAGGTACATGTGTTAATGAATTGTGTGTCATAGGATTATTTGTCATAGGAGCATGTGTCATAGGAGCATGTGTTGCAAGTCTGTCATAGGAGCCCATGTTGTAGGTGCTTATGCTGTAGGTGCAGGTATTGTAGGAGTGTGTGCCATCAAAATGTGTTGTGTAAAGTGTAGGCACATTTGTTGTGTAAGCATGTGATTTGAGATTGTGTGGTATATAACTAGTGTTTTAGTATTTGACTTAAAGTCATAAAATGCACGTGTCCTATATGAATTAAAACTTACGCTTACTTACAAATTATGCACTTTACATCTCTTGAAAACTCACGTAAAAGTCAGTCCTGACTTTTTTGTGAGTTTTCAGACATATATTAGGGTATATGTACAAAATGTACATCTCGAAAACATGAATGTATACTTTGTATATTAAATATGCGTTCCTTCTGCTCACATATTATACACCCACTATACATATATCCTATCCAATCCTAAACACACACATGCCATTTTGCTTGGGGAGCTGGAGGCTTCTTCTCTGTGTTGCATTTCCCTTGTTTGAAATGTCTTAGCTGTTTTAGCATGAGGCCGAGAGAAGGCAATGTATGATTGCGTATGTGGTCACAGATGGCACACACAGCAGCTGCCCAGTTTAGGAGGAGGGTGGTAAAGGAAGAGGCGAGGTGGTAATGCGCTTTGCACTCAAACAGTAAGGCACAATGATAAGATTGTTGATGCTTTAATTGAAACAGAAACAGCCTGTTTCTGTTTCAATTAAAGCATCAACAATCTTATCATTGTGCCTTACTGTTTTGAGTGCAAAGCGCATTAGCACCTCACCTCTTCCTTTACCAGTTTCCAGTACCAGCCAGGGTGGACTGGCTGGCGTAGGTGGTTCTGCTGCTTGCACTACAATTTGTATTACGATACCTCAGTGTAATCAGTGATCACTAGCGCTCAGACCCTTGTTTGCGAACCCACAGTGTTTTTCTCTGACAGTTTAGGAGGAGTGCACGGTACTTCTGCTGCCTTCTTTGATATGTCCCCAAGACATCTTACCAGATTGTTTAAAAGTTATAAATGTAGAGGACACTCCAGACAAAACCCAAGTACTTCAAAGAGATAGGTCAACAGCCCCTCACCTCCTTTCTTCTTTCTTAGGGGTAAATAGCTCTTAAGGGGTGAGGCTGAACCTTCCCTGGCTGCAGGTGACCCCTGTGGGGAACAGATCAAACCTTGTGCATATGATAATCTGTGACAGCCCCACCTTACCCTTAGAAGGACAGAACTTAGAATCTGGATGAATAAAGCATGACTGTCTTTTTCTTTTCAACACAAAAAAGCTTCACCCAGTTATAAAAAAACAAAACAAGAATCCCATTAATCACATAAATATTTAAACATTCTATGTCAGCCATTCCCTAGGTACTCACAATTCCCATCAAAATGCTTAAAGGTCATTCAAGATGCATGTCAATTTTCTCCACAAGATAGTAAAATAAATGATACAAGATTCATTATTGCCATCCATAAACAGTCCCCACAGCCCTACATTTGCATCTGCCTGTATACCAGCAGCATGGCATGCACAGGTCCTCAGGGTTGCAACTGCTTCACAGCTCATACGGAGGTGTTTAGCAGATCCATAAGTGGATTCAACACATAACCTAAAGTGGCGAAGAGATCGGGCAAATTAGTCCCGGCTCCAATTATCTCAAGGGACTTTACTGCATTTAGTTTAATCCGCAGAGAGCCCCACCCACAAACTGATTTATGTATTTGGGCTAATGCTCTCAAAGTGAGGTGTAATCTACAAAAGAGTTTATGCCAATGATAATTGAGAGTCAAATAGCCATCCTGAACCATAGAAAGCCAATGATCCGCCACTGCAGTATTATTATCCAAATTACTTTTTTGCATGTAGCGAGACTTTAGCAGCCACGCTTCCAGAATATGATGGTTTAAGAAGCCACAAGGGGCATTTGCCAATGTATGATGAGTTTTAAAACAGGACAGATGGAATCTCACCTCACACAGATCCATGTTAACTTTGAGGCAGATCAAGTCCACAGAAACACGCACTGGCAGGCGAAACAGTTTCTTCAACAGTTCTGACTCCAGCTTGTTTAAAGCTTGTATGTTAGAGAACACCCAGATTTCTGCACTGTACAAGAGAATGGGTAAAAGCTTTGCTGTATACAGTTGGATCAAAATCCCTAAGGAGTAACCACCTCCACAGTGGGCCAGCTTACACAGGCCACCCAAGACATGAGAGCAGATTGAGGTGTCGGGTGCCCAATAGTTTGATGTCAAATAGGACACCTAAGTATTTGTATTCAGTAACTACCTCAAGTATACTCCCATCCAGCCGCCAGTTTGTAGTCGCATCTTGGCGTTGGGCGGGGTAAAAACTATGGCCTTAGTTTTGTTGATGTTAATTGTCAAACGGTTAATATCAGAAAACTTGAGTTTGGTTAAGGCGGCCTGCAACCCAGCAGGGGTAAGATCTGACAGGCCTATTTTGTCCACCACCCCATATACTGGAGAGGAAGATTCCCCAATTTTGGAGGTATAGAGGACGGATTGATCAGGGCCAAACCCATGTAAAGAAGGGGAGCGAGAATACACCCATTGTTTAAGACCCTGGTGCGTTGTAATCCAGGGAGACGTCCTGCTAGTTTTGTCAAGTCGGACTTTAACTCTGGTTCCTTCATAGAGTGCAATTATCATGGTTAGAAGCCCTGCTGGTATGTCCCAGTTGACAAGTTTGTTCCAAAGCCTTGTCCTGTTAACCAAGTCCAAGGCAGCACTACAATCGATAGATACGACATACACAGGCCTCTGATATATGCACCATGCTTGTTGGAGGATTGTTAACAAGGTTAGGCAATTAGTGGTAGTATTCAGTCCCTTCTGAAAACCTCTCTGGTTGAAGGGGATAAGGCTAGAGCTTACAGCCCAATTCCACAATTCATCCAACAGTAAACAGGCGAAGACTTTTGAAGGGGCATCCAACTTCGCAAACAAGCGATAATTGCTGGGATCGGTGCAACAGCCTTTTTTCCAGATAGGAAGAATAATGCTGTCACATCAAGACGGTGGTTATGTTTGGGCTACTTCAATCCAATTAAAGAGCCAGTAGAGAGTGTTAGCCAAGTTGGAAGAATCAGATTTAATCAGAGAGCTACATATACCATCCGGACCGGAGCCCTGGAAGATTTACTTCTTCCAATCAACTTCAGGATGTCAACCTGTCAGTCTAGAAAAATGGATACCTCTACTTTGAGACCGCAAACGTATTTTGGTGGCCGTGGGCCAACCGTCTCATGCACGATATGACAGAATATAGGTTTTCGAGTTTGCCAATGAACGGCCATTTTGATGTAACAAGAATCGCCATTTTGTTTTCTAACCATTGCTCATTGTTTTCTGTTCTTATTGCTTCGCAGTACATTTTCCTCTTACACTGCTCGACTGTAAAACATTGTTGTCTGCATGTAAAAGGACAAGGCCGCGAGGATAACAAGAGTTTGTTGAAACACAACGTAGGCAGTGCCAGGAAGAATGCCCGGCTCCCTCCTGAATGTAGCCTTGAAGCAGAGCTGCAGGGCATTTAATCATTTCGCAGCTGCCAGCAAGTCTCGTTATATGGTAGAATATGTTAGAATAAATCAGCTAAAGGCTTGAATTATGCTCTTCTTACGGCCCCCCTTTACTGAGCCCCATTAGAGCGTGTCAGCTCCCAGGACACGAATAGCACCTCATAGATAGCAAGGTCTGGAATGCAACTCCCCCGTATGTAGCTCGCTTCCAAGAACAGAAGCGCTGTGTTCTGTTCAACAACTGAAAGATGCCTCCGCACTCACAAATTGCAAATTGTTACTAGAATAGATGTTTGAAGGTGTCATAGTTGTCGAAAATGTCCATCATCACACCAAGTTCAAAGAAACCCAATAAAGGGGGTGTTAAACATGTCATAGCTGATTGTTTGATAGGCATTTTGTATATGTGTAACTGATGTACGTAATTCACTCTCTTGCGTCCCTCGAGGTCTAGAGATACATGTCACGGGCGTGAGACCGAGTTGGCCAACTGAGACTTTTGCTTTGCAATAAACCCTAGCTTTGGGAATACAACCTCGTGTCTGGCGTAACTATCGAGTGTGGTGACTCACCTTGTTTCCATAGACGTTAGGGACCCCTAGGGCCACTTTCAAGATGGCGCCTGAATAGGGACCCTCCCCCACTTGTTCCATCGCATAACGTTGTAATTGAGTAAGGCAGAGAACGGCGAGGACGGGACGATCGAGCCGGGATCAAGAGATGTTCGGGCGCCCTGTAGAAGTGATGAGAGACTCCTTTGCAGATCTGCACACATCTGATCCCTGATCGACGTGCCTGGCTAGAGAACAAGGAGGCAAGGGTCCGAAAAAAGGCGGAAGTAAAGAAATGCAGACACAACGTCATTTGGTGCGCCAGTATATGGACGATTTGATTTATCAGGTGAGTCATTCCCCGATTCAAAGTAATCCTGATATTGGTTGAGAGTTGACTTTGCAAAATCAAACGCCCTAGGTAAGGTTGTTTAACCAGAGGGAAGGTTGAAGCATGCCTGGGGTATTGTCCACCCTAGTGGGGTTTTTCCGCTGTGGTAGACAATCTTTGGAAGATGGCCAAATTGTACCACCTGGGGGAACGCCGGCGTATGAGATGTATGTGAAGTATGGAGTGGGTGCGATAATATTCTGTGAGACTTGGCATAGGCAAACCAGAAAGCAACAAGACCATCAGTGGCCGATTAATGGTAGTTTTGAGATAGCGAGAATAGATAACTTGGAAAGGGTGTGATAAGAAAGAAAGCGCGTCCTGCAGCATTTGAGACTGTTAAAGACTGGAGAAGGGAAGCAATGCTCCGATTTAGAAGTAGAGCGAAGCATGCGCGCAGGCATAAATCGAAAGGTGAAGTAGCGGAAGAGAAAGAAGAGGAGTGGACTGAGAGTCTAAGAAGGGCAGGTAGGCGTGACCAGTTGAATATAGAAAAAATATATCCACACCGAGAATTACACATAGCAGATTAATTGATAGAAAACATATTGACCCATACAAAACAAGGCCCAAGATCAGAAGTGAGGCCAGACACGTCAGTAGCTATTGCCCAAACCCCGCCCGTAGCCCAAGCTCTCCCTCTGGTAGCTCAAGCCCTCCCACAGCCACAGACCGTGCACGTAACACTTCCTATTAGCCAACCAGGCCCTCAACAGACACTCCCTGTTCCCATTGTCCCATCCGCACCTCCCGCCTCAGACACAGACTCGGTACCGTCCGTTCCTCCCGGGGTTGAAGTTGAAACCACAGGGGCAAGAGGCGGGACTGAACAACGGGGATGCACGAGGGTAACTCGCAGCGCGATCAGCAAAGAAAGAAAGGTGGAATTGCAGCAACAGGCAGAGATGTATATAGACGGGAATGATGGGACGGCAGCATTGGCCTTGATGTATGACTTCCGAAGAAGCAACGAAAGACAGGTAGTGTTGGAATGCATGGGTGAATAATTTGGTGGAGAAATGGAAACAGTTAAGTGGGAAATTACCACTGCAGCGATTGTTAGATTTGAATGCATTAGCACGCTGTAGGGAGAGGGATGAAGAAGTAAGAGAACATGTATATGGACTTTTTGAACTTAAAGATGAACTAGATAATGATTATGCCGAAATGTTTACTACACCTGGGTACAGGAGTAGGGATATCAGGAGACATAGGAAGGAAACTGTAGAGCCGTACATACAACAACGACATTCAATGTCGTCGGTACAGAGGAGCGACAAGTTAAAAGTATGTATACGAGAAGCGTTTAGATGGATGTCTGATCCCAGTATCCCCACAATGGAGATACATGAGATATTTGATGAATATTCCATGCCCATGAAAAGAAAAGCACTGTAGTCGATGGCTGAACATTTATTAGACAAAGACATAAAAAACGATAAGGCCAGCCCACCCGAAATAATGGCAGTATATAGAAGAGCACTAGAGCGAGGGACAGGAGAAACAGCCCTATCGCTAGATCTGGGAATATTGTAACACCTGAGAGAAGGGGGAGGGACAGTAAGTGGGGCATTTCCAATGAGAGAGGTCCCACCTAAATTTGTGCCCAAAGTAGAGGTTCCCGCAGCGGGCAATATAGCGGCGCATGTAACACCAGCCCATTATACCACCCAATATGTGCATGTCCCCTTTTCCAGAAAAGAGGTGAACAACATAAAGCAGACGATTCCTGATATAAGAAAGAATCCTGCAGGGTTTTACAAGAAAGTAGAGTCCTGCCTGCAATCATCCGTGCTTACTATGGGTGACATAGACCTAATATTCCCAGTGATCCCGCCAGCAGACATATGGAAACACATAAGAAAGGTGGATGAGGCAACGGCCTTTGGCGCCACATGTGCGGACTTGATAATAGAAGACAGGAATAAAGCGGTTGGAGGAACACCGGGACTGAACCTGGTAGCATTACCAGCACGTATAGTGCAGAAATTAAAATAAATTGTCCCAGAGAAAATAATTCAATGGGACAAATTGACTGCATGCGTACAAGGCAAGGATGAGTTAGCTACAGATTATTTTAACAGATTTGAAGAAGTATTCACAGACTTCAGTGGGCAGGATGTGGGCTCGGAAGTGGGAAAAAGATAATTTGTTGACAAATATGTGAGGGGGTTAAAACTTCCAATTCAGGATCTAATAATGACATCAGAGAGTGCATGGCAAACAAAAACGCTGGGCGAAGTATTGCACGTGGCCCAATATTATGAGCACAGAGTGACTGCGGCAAAAGAGAAAGAGGAGAAGGATAGGGTAAATTTGAAAACACGGGTACTACTGCAGCAAGTAGTAGGACACAATAGAGGGAGAGGGAACGCACAAGGAAGGAGGACTTCGAATATGCATGGGGGAACAGTGGGACCAAATCAGTGTGCGTATTGTAAGGAGGAAGAACATTGGGGAGCGCAATGTCCGCATCTGCAGAATAGAAATGGGTCTGGTCAGAGGAGACAGCATAGAGGACACCAAGGAGCGAATGGACCAAATAGGAATAGTATGCAGCAGCACCACAATAACGGAGGTAATCAAAACCAAGCCCAAAACCAAAATGCCCTAACCAGAGCCAAGGACAGCAAAACCAACAATATGGATACCAGAGTGGGGGGAAACAGAGGAAAGAGTGGGAACGTTTTTGATACACAGCCAAACACGTATTACAGTAACAGCAATGATTACACATCGGACGATGTGGTATTTCCCCAGTAGGACAGCCCAGGACATTGGTCGGAACCAGTGTCTATTCCCGTGAATCAGAGAGGACCCTACGTAGAAATGAGAGTCAGGAATGAGGAGCACCGCTTTCTTGTAGACACAGGAGCGCAGAAGTGTTCAATAGACCACCACTTGGTTCCGGATATACCACTGTCAGGGCAAAAGAATGTTTCCGTAGGGTTCACAAGTACACCAGTCATAAACCCAGTGTCCAAACCAGTCCCAGTTACTATAGGACCATTTACTGAACATTGCCCTTTCCTTTTAACAGAAAATTGTGGGGAGAACCTGTTGGGATTAAATTTGTTGAAAAAATTAGGTTCCGTTAAACATTGCATGGCAGACTGTGTGTTTCTAACTATTTGGCCACACGATGCCCCTGTGTCAGAATTCATGTCCGAAACTTTACCAGGAGAACTAAGTAAAGTGCCAACCTGTATATGGGCAATGCATGACAATGATGTAGGATGCTTGAAAATAGAGCCAGTAAAGATCATTTTGAAAGAAGGTGTTACCCTTCCGCGAATTCCCCAATACAGAATTTCAGCTGAAGGTGAGAAAGGATTGAAGAGTATTGTTACAGATTTGGTGAAATTAGGGGTAATTGAAGAAATTACAGGCAGTACATGCAACAGCCAGATTCTTCCAGTTTATAAAAAAGGAGGCAATGAAGTACCGTTTTATAATTGATTTGCGCGCATTAATCAAGGTAGTAGATGCTACGCTCACCTGGACCCCACAGGGGTGTCGATCGGACCCGGACAGCTGCGGTCTCCTTCAACGTGATGCGTAGTGCAGAGATGACTGTCTGGACTGGCCTGCCTAGTCTTGTCTGCCGGACCCGAAGAAGTATTTTCCTGCAAGTGGAGACAGGGATTAACCAACTGTGGGTTTTAGTGATGGCCTCCCAACTGTTCTCGCTCTCGCCCACTAATCACCTCCGATATCCCCTTAGTAACCTCACCTTATGTTCGTAAAATATGAGCTCTCCATCCTGCGTGTCTTGCAGGGGCACGTAGATACCAGTTACTTCACTGGTTTGAAGGCGTTGGGAGAGTTCTGGTAAGTATTGACTCTGAAGTCCCTGGCGGGATTGGTAAGTATCAAGTTCAAAGAGTTCAATGTGCCCGATGTTCACTCTTGTCCCCTTCCTTCCTTAAGTTACAATTGAGTTAGTGAGAAGAAGGTCTCGTAGCTGCTGCTGGCGTTCAGGTAAGAGTCTGTGTTACCCAACGCTGTCTGGTAACTATTGCATGCGTTAACGTGTTGTTTTTCTCCCTCTTTACAGATGCGGCATATGAAAATGTGGAGAGTTATGGAATAATACCGCTGCTGATAAGTCTAAGGTGGTAAGAGGTTGTATTTGTTGATTCCCTTGGCTCACCTTGTTTTTTCTTGTGTCCCCTAGGTGCCGGATTGCGGCGAAGAAATGATGGAGACAGTGCCAGATTGAAAGATGCTGTGAGAACTGGTGAGTATGGCGCCGTGCTGGAGCTGGAGAAGCGACGCGTGCAGGACTGATGTACTTTCCAGGTCCGAAGATGAAATGGTTCCGGAATTAGGTGAGGAATTTGAAATAATTTTGTTTTCTAACCTTGTCCTTTTCTTCTTCTTTATTCTAGGAGCTCTGGATTCGAGGCAGGCGTGGCAGAAGACTGGATGCTGGCTGCAGGCACGCGGGCGTGGCAGAAGACTGGATGCTGGATGCAGGCACGGTGAGCGTCACGCTGCTGGATGCAGAATAACGCGAAGCATGTGCTGCTGTTCGGGTGTGGTTTAAATAGCCTCCAAAGTAGTTCCAGGTAAGAAGTTCCCTAGAGCCACGCCCGAGTAAAAAATAGTCCCTGTAACAAAATAGTCCCATCCAGGCCTCATTTAGGCTTGGACTCTTTTGCAGCATTGTCTGCATCAGGTAAGTAAAGTCTATGAGCCTGGTGCCTAAGGTGCCAGGACTGAACCTAGACAGCCCCTAGCCGGGCCTGCTGAGGTTTAAACAAATGTCTGGATGCCTGCTCCCAGAGCTGAGGGCCTTGGTCTTGATGCCCGGGGGTAGGCATCATGACAGCACTACCCCCCCAAGGCCCCTCCTAAAGTTGTTCTTCCCCCTGGCCCCGGTTTGTCTGGGAAGTTCCGATGGAATCTTTTCACCAACCGAGGTGCATGAACGTGGTCGCTAGGCTCCCATTATCTTTCTTGTGGTCCGTAGCCCTTCCAATCGATCAAATAAAAAAGTTTCGATTTAATCATCTTGGAGTCCAGGATATTTTTTACCTCGAATTCAGGTTCTCCATCTATCAAGATGGGGTCAGGTGGTTTGGTTAATCTTGTCCCTGGTTGAACTGGTTTTAGAAGTGAAACATGAAAGACAGGATGTATTCGCATATTAGAGGATAATTCCAATTTGACAGCCACCGGGCTGATAATGGCCTTAATGGTGTAAGGTCCCAAATATCTAGGATTAAAAGTCTGAGTTCCCTTCAGAGGTATATGTTTTGTAGCCAGCCAAACTTGATCCCCAATCTGGTATTGTGGAGTTTCACTTCTATGTTGATCAGCATTTTTCTTGTATTTCTCTTTTGCTTGTTTCAAATGTTCTGTGGCTTCCTTAAAGGCTTGTGTAACAGTAGAGTGCAAATGACTAACTGCTGGCATTTCTAAGTGCTGAGGCGAATCGAGTTCTGAGGTTCGAGGGTGATGTCCATATATGGTATAAAAAGGGCTTTGTCCGGTTCCTGAATGTACAGAGTTATTGTATGCGTACCCGAAAATCCATAAAATATCTTTCCAATTGCTTTCGGTCTGGTGTAGCATGCAGCGTAGGTATTGTTCAAGGGTCTGGTTGGTCCTTTCCGTCTGACCATCGGTCTGGGGATGGTGACTTGTTGATAGCCTCATGGTGATTTGTGCCAGTTGACAACATTTCTTCCAGAAATGCAAGATAATTTGACTACCTTGGTCAGAAACCAATACGGAATGGAATCCGTGTAATCGAACAATGTTTTCCAGAAACCAATACGGAATGGAATCCGTGTAATCGAACAATGTTTTCGAGGAACTCATTGGCCAGAATCGAAGCAGAAAGTAACCCCTTTAAAGGATTAAAGTGGGCCATCTTGGAAAAAAGATCCACAATAACTAGGATGGTGTTAAATCCATTACATGGAGGTAGATCTGTAATAAAGTCTAAAGACAAGGTGTGCCATGGTGTAGGTGAAATATCCAAAAGTTGTAAAAGGCCAGCAGGTTTTTTCTTCTGGCTTTTGTTTTGGGTGCAAATGCCACAAGACATCACAAATGACTTTACATCTTTTCGCCAAGTGGGCCAACAGAACTGTCTCTTAATTTTCTCTTCAGTGCGATACCTGGGTGCCCTTCCATCAGGGTGTCATGGTAATTGGAGATGACTAGTTCTTGTATTTCCTTGTGTGGTAGAAATAGTCATCCTTGATAGGTAGGTCATTGATGACTGAGTAGTCTGGGCCTTTCTTTACCCAGTCCTGAATGGTTGCTGGATCGAAGAGTTGTTGGATTTTTTAATGAATATCTTCTAGTGTCTGTAGAGTAGTTATGCCAAGAATTCTTTGCTCAGGAATTATTGGCACCGGTTCCAGGTTTGCATATGCTTCTCCTATCCCTATTCGGGATAAGGCATCTGCTTTGCCATTTTTGCAGCCTGGTCGATAAGTGATCACGAAATCGAATTCGGCAAAGAACAATGCCCATAGAAGTTGTTGCGATGATTGGGCTTTGGCTGTTTTTAAATACTGCAGGTTCCGGTGATCAGTGATTACGGTAATGGTATGCCTGGCACCAAGAAGATAGTGCCAGCAAGCCTTAAAGGCATATTTGATGGCTAATAGCTCTTTATCGGTAACCGCATAGTTTAACTCAGGTGCTGAGAACTTTCTGGACCAAAACGCTATTGGGTGAAGTTGACCGGTTTCAGGATCCTTTTGGGACAGGACAGTTCCCATGGCTAAACTGGATGCATCAGTTTCTACTATGCATGGAAGCTCAGGGCGTGGATGCTTTAAGACAGGTGCTGATGTGAATTTCGCTTTCAGCTCTTGGAAGGCCTTTTCAGCCTCTTCGGTCCACAAGAAGGGTTTGTTTTTTCGCAAAAGTGCTGTGATGGGGTGTACAACATGGGATAAGTCCGGAATGAATCTGCGGTTGAAATGAGCAAATCCGAGCATGCTTTGTACCCCTTTGACTGAACTGGGTGATGGCCACTTGAGAATTGCGTCCACCTTTCGAGAGTCCATTCGGACTCCTTTTGGAGTCAGGATAAATCCAAGAAATTCAACTTCCGTAGCATGAAAAACACATTTTTCCAATTTTGCATATAACTTGTGCTGGCGTAGTTTCTCAAGGACTGCACGCACGTGCTTAACATAGTCTGATTCTGAGGAGGAGTACACTAGAATATCATATATGTATACGACAACACAGACATCAATGAGTTCACGAAGGACATCGTTCATAAAATACTGGAAGGCTGCTGGTGCATTGCACCACCCGAAGGGCATCACCTGATATTCGAATAATCCGTACTTGGTGCGAAAGGCAGTCTTCCATTTGTCGCCTTTCTTTACACGTACCAGATGATATGCCCCTCGGAGATCTAACTTAGTGTAGATACAAGCATCCTTTACTTGGTCTAGTAATTCAGGGATCAGAGGCAATGGGTATCGGTTTTTTACCGTAATCTGATTTAATGCTCGGTAATCTATGCACGTTCTAAGGTCACCTACCTTTTTTGGCACGAAGAATAAAGCTGAGGATGCAGGAGACTTGGAAGGACGAATAAAGCCATTAGCAAGGTATTGGTCCAAGTATTGCCGTAGGTGACGATTTTCAGGTTCCGTGAGGGCGTAGATTCTACTGCATGGGGGTTGTGCACCGGGTAGGAGGTCGATTTGACAATCTTATGATCTGTGAGGAGGTAATGTATTGGCCTGTTCTTTTTGAAAAACATCCTGAAATTCTTGGTATTCCTGAGGTAACTGCACGTTTGGGTTAATGACTGTAGAAAGGCCTTTGTTCAAAGTTTTCTCCGGGTAACAGGTGTGTGCACAATCCGGGAAGGTTATTCTCTTCTCTCGCCAATCTATGCAAGGATTATGTGTTTCCAACCATGGCATCCCCAGTATTATCTGGAACTGTGGGGCTTTGATTAGATCAAACACAATAGTCTCTCGATGCCCATCTTGACTCAACAGTGTCATCTCTGTAGTGGAATGAGTTACAGGCCCCGAGGCAATCTCAGTTCCATCAACTGTGGTGATGACATCCAAAGTGGTCTTTTTGCAAAGAGGTAGATTCATCCTTGACACCAATTCGTGGTCCATATAGTTTCCTACGGCCCCGCTATCTATGTATGCCCTTACTGCGTGCATACGTGATGGCTGCCTGGGATCAAGTAGGACCATTGGGATGATCAGATGCAAGGTCTGAGTGTCCTTCTTTAAGCTCGGCAAGCAGACCTCTATGCTTGTCGGGCGTGGTCGTTTCCCGAATCAGGCTCTATGTGGCTTTTATCAGCAACTCCTACCACCTTCTTGGGTGGTTTTGTAGGGCAATCCTGTAGAAAATGTCCTGAGGTTCCACAGTACAGACACAACTGCATCTGTCGTCTTCTTTCTCTTTCCTTTTGAGTTAAGGGTCCTTTAACCCCCCCGATCTGCATAGGTTCAGATGCATCGGTTCCTTTGGGGGCAACGTTGGGTTTAACCAATACCCGGTTCTCGAACTTAGCTCGATCAGTCTTTCGGTTCTGAAGTCGGTGGTTTAGCTGGACCACTAAGTCTATAAATTCTGTGCAATCTTGAGGTGGGTTCACAACTTGAACCAAGACATCTTTGAGTTCTCCCCAAAGTCCACGATGAAACAATGTAATTGGTTTTTCCTCCGGCCACCCGGTTTCCACCACCAACCTATTGAAGGTTGCAATATAGGTTAGCAGATCCTGGTTACCTTGTTGTAAGGATAAATGTTCGTTGTCCAGGGCTTGACCCTGTGAGTGTCTGGCGAATAGTTTTTCCAGGCTCCTTTGAAAACCCTGAAAATCCCGGAGAAGAGGATCATCCTGGTTGACTAATGGAATGGACCAATCCGCTGCGCTACCACTAAGATATTACAATACAAAGGCTACTTTGGCTTGGTCATTTAGAAATGCTCCCGGTCTGCATAAAAAGTGCAAGCGGCATTGGGTCCTAAACACGGCGAACCTTTTGGGGTCCCCAGCAAAGCGTTCGGGTGGAGCTAACAGAATATTTCCTGGTAAAACCACTTGCACTGGATTGCTTGATGAAACGGGGGTTGGTTTCCCCCATATCCAGGTAGGGGCGTTTGCCCAGCTTGGTTTTGCAGTAGTTGCCTAGCCAGATCATCCGTGCGCTCCTTTGAGACAATCAGTTCTCTCCTGAGGGCATTAGTCTCTTGGCGAGCGGCATGTACTTCCGCCCTAAATTCCCCCAATAATTGGGCCAGTTGGTCGGTTTCCGAGGTTTCCATATCACCCGGGTGGGTATTTGTAGAGAGGCTTTGCGTTCTGTTACGTTCACCTGGACCCGGGCGTCAAAATAGTCCCATCCAGTCCTCATGTAGGCTTGGACTCTTTTGCAGCATGGTCTGCATCAGGTAAGTAAAGTCTATGAACCTGGCGCCTATGGTGCCAGGACTGAACCCAGACAGCCCCTAGCCGGGGCTGCTGAGGTTTAAACAAATGCCTGGATGCCTGCTCCCAGAGCTGAGGGCCTTGGTCCTGATGCCCGGGGGTAGGCATCATGACAGTAGATCCACAATTTCCTTTAGTGCCAGATGTCACTACAGTATTGACAATGTTACATTGTCGCAAGTTTACACGGAAAGTCCAAGTATTTACAGTAGAGCACTAAAAGAGCAGCTAGACCTGCTAGAATTACCAGTGGGTTGTGTACTCTTGCAATACATAGACGATCTATTGTTAGCTGCAGACACAGAGGTGATTTGTAAAGAAAGCACTGTATTACTACTGTAACACCTAGCGGCACATGGCCATAAAGCTAGTTTGAAGAAATTTCAATACAATCAAAAGGAGGTGGCCTATTTGGGCTACCTACTTTTGAAAGAAGAGAGAAGGCTAACGCCAGAACGCATAGAAAGTATTTCTTGTATGCCTATTCCAAAGACACAAAAAGGAGTCAGAGCCATAATAGGCATGGCTTCATATTGCCGACAATGGATTGGTAATTTTGCGTTAATTGTGAAACCGATGGTGAATTTGACTAAAAAAGATGCGGTTATGCCGTTACAGTGGGATGTGGAATGTCAGAAAGCATTTGATCAATTGAAAACTGCATTATGCTCGGCTCCAGTTTTGGGCACGCCGAATTATGAGAAGGTTTTTAGACTGTGAGTGAAAGTGAAGGATGTGCATTGGCGGTTTTGACACAGGAACAAGGTGGAAGAAATAGGCAATGCGGCTATTTTTCTTCTGCGCTGGACCCTGTAGCGCGCGCACTACCACGATGTTTGCAATCTGTCGCTGCGGCTGCTGCGTCAGTGAAACAAACGGAAGGGATGGTATTGGGGCACACTTTTGGTGCCACATGCCATAGACGTTCCATTAAATAGGACACCGACGCAACACCTCACCTCTGCTAGATTGACAAGATACGAGATTATCTTGTTCGCACCCCATATCCAAATTATGAGGTGTAGCGCTTTGAATCCTGCAGAATTAATGCCACTACCCATAAAAGAAATTGGGGAGGATGAATCACCCCCCCACGATTGCTTAATGGTCACTGAGGAAGAAACCAAGGGGAGAGTTGATTTAAGTGATACCCCACAGAAAGAGCCAGATGGAGAGTTATTTTGTGATCGCTCATGTTTTAAATTACCAGATGGCACGACAACTGCTGCATATGCTATCACTACCCTAGAGAGCGTTGTAGAAAGCAAAAGAATCCCCTATAATTCGTCACAAGCCGCAGAGATAATAGAATTAACCAGAGCCTGCGAGATTTCTGAAAATTTGAATGTGAATACATATACTGATAGCCAGTATGCTTTTGGGGTGGTTCACAACTTTGGTCGACTCTGGGTTGAGAGAGGTTTCTTGACATCACATGGTGCCAGAATTCAACATGGCCCTTTGATTGTATGATTGCTGTCTGCACTCACGCTTCCAAAACGCCTGGCAATAGTTAACATGCAAAGTAGGAGAGGGAAACGCGTTTGCAGACAGAATTGCGAAACAAACTGCCACTGATTTAAATACCAAAATGATGACGGTTCAGACTGAGGAAGTACCCTGTATGATAGAAAATGGAGTTGGCACTGTCAAAGAAATGCAGGCCTTGGGGATGGAAGTTGATTTCGATATTAGTAGTGGTGTTTGGAATATTCCTAACGTGCTGTTGTTGCATACATTGCCTACCAATAGTTTGCGCTGAGGTAACTGAGGGATGTACGGAGGGATGTATGCATATGATGACAAAGAAAAAACAACCTCATGGTCGAGCTGACCAAGACACAAATGAGATGAAAACAGTAAAAGAGTTGATGGCTACAGATATTGATGAAGACGATGATGTTTACGATAGCATGCAAAATTCAGACATAAGTATTTCAGACTCATCATCACTAGAGGAGGTTTCAATAAATAGATGAGACGTTTGGGATACGGCCAAAAGAGGGTTTGTCAGTCTAGAAAAATGGATACCTCTACTTTGTGACCGCAAAAGTATTTTGGTGGCCGTGGGCCAACCGTCTCATGCACGATATGACAGAATATAGGTTTTCGAGTTTGCTAATGAACGGCCATTTTGATGTAACAAGAATCGCCATTTTGTTTTCTAACCATTGCTCATTGCTTTCTGTTCTTATTGCTTCGCAGTACATTTTCCGCTTACACTGCTCGACTGTAAAACATTGTTGTCTGCACGTAAAAGGACAAGGCCGCAGGGCCGCGAGGATAACAAGAGTTTGTTGAAACACAACATAGGCAGCGCCAGGAAGAATGCCCGGCTCCCTCCCGAATGTAGCCTTGAAGCAGAGCTGCAGGACATTTAATCATTTTGCAGCTGCCAGCCAGTCTTGTTATATGGTAGAATATGTTAGAATAAAGCAGCTAAACGCTTGAATTATGCTCTTCTTACGGCCCCCCTTTGCTGAGCCCCGTTAGAGCGTGTCGGCTCCCAGGACATGAATAGCACCTCATAGATAGAAAGGTCTGGAATGCAACTCTCCCCCCCGTATGTAGCTTGCTTCCAAGAACAGAAGCGTTGTGTTCTGTTCAACAACTGAAAGATGCCTCCGCACTCACAAATTGCAAATTGTTACTAGAATAGATGTTTGAAGGTGTCATAGTTGTCGAAAATGTCCGTCATCACACCAAGTTCAAAGAAACCCAATAAACGGGGTGTTAAACATGTCATAGCTGATTGTTTGATATGCATTTTGTATATATGTAACTGAGACTTTTGCTTTGCAATAAACCCTAGCTTTGGGAATACAACCTCGTGTCTTGGGTATCAATCGTGTGTGGTGATTTGCCTTGTTTCCATAGACGTTAGGGACCCCTAGGGGCCCCTTTCAAACCGGGCCTTTGGAATACACCTATTTGTCTGAGGTGGAATACGGAAAGGGAGACCACCATATCATTGTTCTCCATGGAATAGTGATACGCTCAATCCATGTCAGTTCAGTGATGCCTACAACGTCATGAGTCAACAAGGAGTCACCCTCAATAGTCCTCCCAAATTGGTGAACATTTATAGTTAATGCGTAGCCCACCAAGGATCTCCAGTGTAGACACTCCAATTGGTACCTATGGTGCCTCTCCCACTTACAATATTTCTTTCTGGACTTGCTGACTCGCATAGCAAACTCTGCAGGGTTCAATGCCATTTGACATAGCTCCCGACGAGATGAATGCAAATCTTTTCTCTTCTAAACTATTAGCTCGTCAAACTAGTGGATATGGAGTCTCTCTGTGGTTACTCGAGCATTTGAAATCCTTTTGTCTAAGGTCATAGCGATAATTGCCTCAATATGGCTATCTTAACTCTGCTCCCCTCATTTTAGCTGTGGCACACATAAGGAAAACCCCCAGAGACTGCAAACTCGAAATTGCCGAATTATTGGAAAGTCCATCATATCCCACAGCCCCATAACCTCTGTCTGTCACTGCCAACATGCTGTTCTACACCATTCTGTAGCCACCACAGCTCCCCATCCCCTTGTTTATGCCAGGGTGCATCACTTTTTTGAGGCAACCACACCCCAGACTCCCTCTTTTCTGGTCCGGTTTTATCATGAAGAATTCACTGCAAGGTTACAGCCTCACTGATAGAGAAGACCTGGTGCCACTTCAAAACCTGGTGAGTTTGTGCCTGTTGGTGAGAGTGGAGGGGGAATTTTCACTGTGGACTGCGTGAGATGTTTTAGGGGCTTGAGGGAGACAGTAAGGTAAACCTCTGGGCAAAATTACCAGGCATTCATACCCCTGCCCAGATCAATGCCCAACAAACGCCTGAAAAATGGTTTCTCACTCTGCCCAAGATGGGCCCTGCCCTGACAGGCATAAATCCCAGCAGGCCACTGAGCAAAGCTCCTGAGCATGGCAGAGTGAGCTTGAGGCACCTCTCACCCTGCCAACCAACATGCTAAGCAACGTAAAATGGGTGAGTTTGGTCCCAAATTTCAAGTAGCCCTTTCTCTGAACCAAAGGTTCTTGCCTCCCATAAATCTTAGCTTTTGATTATTCTAATTAACAGGAGACTGCACACTGCCCAACCATTTATCTTCATCAGCCAACTCACAGATGCCTATTTTGCTGCACATGGGATAAGATATATTGATGTGGGAGGGAAATAGGGAGGGATTGGCAGGTGCATTGTGAGCTAGTGAAATGGGACCTGTATGCAACAGACCAGTGGTGGGAGTGTAGGGTTGCAGGTTGATTTGCTTTAACTGCATATTATTCAGTGTTCATGTCTTCTACATGTAAAGTATAGCAGTGCCCACAACTGTAGGCACTTGCCTTAGGGGTTGATAACATATTTATAATACCCCCTCTTGAATTGCAGCTCATAGAACACAGCAGAGGTTCACAGAATATTTAGTCAAGATGTCATATAGTCACTGACATAGCAGCCATCTCTGCCCCTGAACACAACACGCTGAATGATTTTTAAAATGTTTTAAACTAGTCATCATCTCTCTAGTAGTGGAATAGTCACCTAATTCTATTTACTCTTTGCATGCCATTGGTCAGATTTGACAACCTAATTAAAATGTCAGAGTATATATTGCCCCTTATACATTTCTGTATTTTAATATGTACAGGGTACATCTGTTTATGGATGTGTATGAGTCATTATTTGGAAATGGAAGAACTGTTCAAATTCTACATATAATTGGAGTCGGGAAGATGAATATGTATTGTGGCGGTTCAGAAGGAGGAGAAGGACTTGGATCTGCCATTCTGGTACTGTCTTTATTAAATAGAAAAAGTAGACACATCTAACTTGCCCTATGCTATGGGTTTACCCCCTTTACATAAGCTAACTAGTGTGCTTGTCAGTTGTCGTGAGTCCAAAATAAATGTCAGTCCATGGTCCAAAACTAGTTTCACCTGTCCTGCCACTATCAAAACGAACTAAGGCACAGGAGAATGACTCCCTTCTCCTGTCATCAGTTCTCCAGCAAGTTCAAATTTAGTAACGTATTCCTGGGTCGTTCTTGGCAACTATTTTGATCAGTTCATATAGTAAATTTATTGAGCTCTTTACTTTCTCTATCATGTTCTTGGCACTGTGGTTTCCCATTCCGATATTCTTCTCTCTTTCCTTCTTTATTAAACATGTCACTTTTTCTCTACTCAATGGGCCTAATCATGAGTTGGGTGGTATCTCGGCTTGTATGCCGCACAACTATTGTAGAGTGAGTGCCCACCAGTCCAGCAGTATTACCACCGGATCATGGGTTGGGTGCTAACTTTTAATCCCATTCCCCATTGGATCCAATGAAGATTTTTTTTTGGTGCAATTGCCGCACAGTAATACCGCCGGTGGTAGCTGTGCCAAAAATTGCCATTTATCTGGCAAATTTACCCACAGCTCAGAGCTGGGGGTAAATCAGCCAGACTAATTATAGGGCCAGCCATTAAATGCTGTGGTAATAATAACCTTGCAGCCTCATTTAAGGGCTACCTCCTAACTCATGATGAGGCCCAACGTTCAATCTTTACCCTGGTTGTGCCAGTTAGAAATATTAATTACCAACATATTTTTCACTCTCCTGCACCACTTGATAGTTACTGGGGTGAGTATCAGGCTTTCAGTAACAACTATTACTAATTTCCAGGTCTGGGATTTTACTGGGATGAGTGTGAAGATTCCAGTGGTAATTCCCTCTTTTCTCTACTTGTCGGGTTTTACAGGGACGAGTATGAATGTTCCAATAATGATTATCTAGTATCTCCAGCTCATGTGCTTTACTGGGACAAGTATGAAGTTTCAAGTAATGATTGTTGTCTTTCTCTATTATTCCGTCTTTATTAGGACGTGTATGATTATCCCCATGATGATTCTTAACTGTCTCCATTAATTCATCTTTACTGAGACGAGTATATGCGCTATAACAAAGATTCTCTCTCTTCCTCTGTATCTTTAATATATTATCCTCACTGGGATGAGTAGGATGCCCTGCATCATTATTCTCGGTATCCCTCCCAGGTCTTGCCTTCCTCGTTATCTTTTTCTCACAGGATCAGTGTCATCGTGCCTGTGTTCAGGATGGGAACCTTTCTTCGGTTTGTTAGGTTGGCTTCTTCCTTTGGTGCTTACTTCTCCCTTTCGTTACAACTTCATCACAGTCCTACAGCTTAGTGGTTCCAAGATACAATCTAAAAACAACAGGAGGAGACAGCTTCCCAAGCTGCCAAACGATGGAACTCTATCCCCATCCCCATCAGACAGGAGCCCTCATTCCTCACTTTTAAAGCCAGTATAAAAAACTGGCTGAATAACAAGCCTCCTCAGTATGATGGTCTCACCTAGCTCAGCTCAATTCACACTATCAAAGCCTTGGCTCAGCTCTGGTAACTCACCATTGTACATTTTCTGCTGTATCTTATTGGCTGAACCATCTGTAACCAGGGTCCATTTGATGATGTTAATCTGTTTGCCTGTCCTTGTTTTGTAACCTTAAGTTTCTCAAGCGCCCAGTTACCTCAGGGTTCGGCGCACAATACAAATAATAAACAAAAACAAATACAACTGCTGCATGTTGTTTTTGGGTAAGTGGTTTTGGCGTCATTGTTGGATTTGACAGTCCACCCAATATTGGTCACGCCACCACCTCGGACTTGGTACCTTCCTGGAGGTGTTCTTCCCTCAGTTTCTCTCACTTCAAGTCTTCCCTGTGTAGCGTTTTCACGCGTGCTTCCCTCCTGTCTCAGGAATTGTTTGTCCCATTGAGCTCTCCTCGCACAGCTGACTTGTAACTCCTGGACTTCTCTATCATTCAGGACTCTTCCTCCTTGATTTATGACAAGTTGCTGGGTCTTCCGCAGTGTAGTGTCAAAGTCCTTTTTTCTGTTGTCTGAGTACTCTATATTACTCATAGGATCTTCCTATTCTCAGTATTAAACCAATACTGCTTTTCAGATTGACTTAGACTTTCTATATGGCAATAACAAACATCATCCTGTTTTTCACATTTGAGTAGTATTTGTTAGTACGGGATAACAGACAAGTGATTTAGGGAGGTGCTGATCGCAACAAGAGCCCTTATCCCCAAGGTGAAAGTCTCTTCCGGTGGGGTCCCACTTGCCTCTACCCCTAGGGAGAGTATTCCAGAACAGGGTCACCTCTCTAGCCTCACAGGGAAAGGTTAGCGCCTGAGAAGAAATTCCTGCAACCCATGATTACATTCACTTTCCCTTGTTTTGCTGGCTTCCCCTTGTTCACTGATGGGAAATCAGCTAAGGAAGTTCACAGTTCCTTGTTTCTGGCCTTTTTGGTGTTCCACTGTGAAACAGAATAGTTGGAGGTCCAAAAACAATCTCATGATCCAAGCATTAGTGTCTTTCCTCAGGCTCATCCAGGTAAGGGGAGAAAGATCTGTGACCAACCTACATTTTCCCCCAGTTCTCCAGTGGTGTAATTTTGTTCCCTGGGAAAGAATGTTCTGCTTGGTTATAGTATGGGATGTTCTCATCCATCGCACTCCTGCGATAATACTGCACCCAGACTGTTCTAGATGCATCAGTCTGCAAGGTAAACTCTCTGTTGAAGTCCGGATTTTTAGTGCTGGTTCACAACATAACATGTTCTTTAGGCCATCAAAGATATTTTGATCTTGGGTGTCCCAGAGCATACTTACCGGCTGTGCTTTCTTAAGCTTATAGGTTAGTCTACATATAAGAATAGTTTGGTATAAATGTCCAATTGTATCCTGATTGTCCTAAAAAGCCATAGCTCCCTCTTGGTTTGGATGTCAGTGTTTGCTGCATGGCTTTCATTTTCTCTTTTTGGTGCTGAAGTGCCAGTTCTTTGGATTGTCAGTTAGTCCTGCCTTCCTTAGGGCTCTTTCATAGGGCTCTGATTATTTCATAAAAGTGGAGCATATGATCTGTCCAGTTCACAGAACTAAATTATTATATCATCAAGGTATGGTCCAAATAAATGAGAAAAAAAGGTTAAACACCGTTATCTATTGGGCATTGCAAAGTGGGTGGGGCCCCATGTAACCCGAAATGTTTGTTTGTTTGTTTGTTTGTTTATTTATTTATATGGCGCACCTTACCCAGGGGCACCAGGGCGCAGGCAGAAGATCATTCGAAGCTTACAATGTTGCGGAAATATACACATTGAGGTAGTGATAGAGATAACCAAAATTACAGAATAAGAAATGTACAAATCTTCAAACATACAAAGTCAATATCTATGCAGGGGTAAATATACAAATATACAAATATGTACAGGGCTGTTAGAGGCGGGTACTCCTGAGAAAAATATTCCGGATTACAGGATTACAGGAATAGGAGGTATGGAAATGTATGCAAATCTTCATACATAATAGGTCAATATCTATACAGGAGGAAAGTGTACAGATGTGTGCTGTAAGGGCTGTTAGAGGCGAGGGCGAGGTCACGAGCAAGGTATCACTATCTATACCTAGGTATAGAAAGTGCAGCTACAAACAAGGGTTATTGGAGTTAAGGTGACTGATGAGGTGTTTTCTAAAGTGTAAGTATGGTTGGTCAGCTCTTAGGTTATGTGGCAAGGAATTCCAGAGCATGGCAGCTTTCACCGGGAAGCTGTTCCCACCAATGGTGGAGAGTTTGAATCTGGGAATTATCAGGCGGTTGGAATTGATAGTTCTTGTTTGTCTGATGGAGGACTTTCTCTTTACCTTGTCCATCAGGTAGCTGGGGGCGGCATTGTTGAGAGCTTTATGGGTTAGGGAGGCCAACTTTAATTTGATTTTGTTGTCTGTGGAGAGCCATTTCTGTTGGCGTCTGGTGGTAGAGATATGATCTCTCTTATTAATGCCGAGGGCAGCTCTCAAGGCATTATTTTGACACTCTGGCGCGCCAACCACCTCCCTCCCCTGAACCCCATTCAGCCCCCCCATTCCCACCCAAACTCAACAGTCCCATCCCTCCCTCTGACCGCCATTGAGAACTCCCTAATACCCCTCGCCATGACCCACTGCCCCATATCGAACTCCCAAGCCAGAGGAGCCCGCTGGAAATCCAAATACCTCAAACCCTCACCTCCTTCAACCCCTACCTCCCACCCAACAGCAATCATCCCTCCCCTCCTTCCCCCATACCCCAGAGTCCCTATCCCACCACAGAAATGCACAGCCCTGCCTACAACCCCCTCCTCTCTCCCCTGCCCGCCCTGCTAACCTCTCCTCAACACCTGACAACATCCCCACCACCATATCCCTTTCCCTCCCTAAAAGCAGCACATTTCGCCCTCGCAAGAACAGTAGCTGCATCTCCTTCACCCTCTGACCCCCCCACCCCCTCTCACACCCCTACTGCACAGAAACCCTTCAAAAGAAGAAAACAACCCTGGTCCACCTCCATAACTGTCCAGTCCTCACCACTTCTACCCAGCCTCCCAATTTCTCCCTTCCCATCCCCACTACACTCACCCCTGCCCTTGCCCTGTTTCCAGCGTCTCTCTCTTGACTTCTTGCCCTTCACACCGTACCCCCCCAATCCTTTGAAACTCACCTGAGACTCCTCCCCAATGTCCCCTCGCCCAATGACCTTCCGTCCACTCTCCTGCGCCCCCTAATCTCTATCCACACACCCCACATATCCTCCACCCGCCTACTCTTTCCAGCTGCCACGGGCCTGCCTCCACCCTTTGTCACTCAAGCCCACTGACACCCTTCCTCCCCACCCCCCCTCGTCTCCCTGCCTCACTGACCTGTGCAACCCACTGCTGCCTTCCCCCCCACAGCCCCCCACGCACCTCTTACTCACACCCCAACAACCTCCATGACCACAACCCACACCGAAGTCAAGTGTATCATCTTCAATTCCCGCTCTGTAGCAAAAAACAGACACAGCATCTTTGACCTCTTCTCCTCCGACAAACCTGACCTAGTCTATGTCACTGAAACCTGGTTCTCGGACGACTTTGCCCCTTTTGCACATGAGGCATTCCCCCCGGCTACTTCCTCATCATACTCAACAGGAGGCGGGTTGGCAGTTCTTTTCAAATCTCACTTCTCTGTCATCTGTCCCACAGCTTCCTAATCATCTACAGAGCACCTGGTTACGACAGACACTTCACATCCAACCTCTGTGATTCTGTAGCCACCATTCAAGTAAACCACCCCTCCCTGACTCTCCTAGGAGACTTCAATATCTGATTGGACATCCCCACCAACCCCATGACTCATTTACTGGATGACAGTCTTGATACGCTCAACCTCTCCCTTCACATGAACGGTCCAGCATTGGCCCCGACTGGAACTCGCTTCCACCTCACATCCGACACACCCAAGACTATATAGCATTCCACAAATTACTAAAAACTTGGCTCTTCCCATAACACCAACAACAACCTTAAAGATAGATCTGAACTCCCAACAACTCTAACGACTAAATACCCAATGGGACTTCCTACCATGTCTTCAATGAACTCTCCCTCTGATTTCGGCTATATACAGCCATATATGAACACTGAACAATTACCTCTGACCCCACCCACAGGATTGGATAGATGGATGGAGTAGATGGAAGGAATGGATGGATGGAATGATGAAGATAGTGGACGGACGAAATGGATCGATCGAATGGGTGGTGCGGAAGGATGGAGTGGATGGATGGAATAACAGATGGAATAAACGGATGGAGTGAATGGAGGGGGTGTCCAGCCGGATCGAAAATAAAGGATCGAATGACCTTTTGATCGACAGTCAAAGGATCGAAAAAAGGGTCGAATTCTTTTTATTTATTTATATATATTCTTTTAGTTTGGGTTGGTAAAAAAATGTTTGTAATAAAGAAAACGGGGGGTTGGGGTGGGAACCCCCCCCAAAAAAAAAAAAAAATCAACCCTTTTTTTCAGTCCTTTGACTGTCGATCAAAAGGCATTCAATCCTTTTGTTTTTGACCCTATAACTGGCAACCCATGGAGGGGATGGAATTAATTAATGGAACGCATGGACACATGTGAAATGAATGGATTGAATGTTCGGATATGGATGTATGGGAAGTATGGAAAAGGAAGGATGGTACGGAAGGGATGGATGGACGGGACGGAATGGATGGATGTAACGGAATGGATGTAACGGAATGGATGGAATGGAATGGATGGATGGATGGATGGAACGGAACGGATGGATAGACCAGATCGGATGGATGGACCAAAACGGATGAATGGACCAGAACAGATGGATGGATGGAATGAATGAATGCGATGGATAGGTGCGACGGATGGATACAACCGATGGATAGATGGGAGGGTTGTATGGATGGAACAGATAGATGGATGGGACGGACAGATAGATGGAACAGATGGATGGACTGAACGGATGGATCAATGGAACGGATGGTTCAATGAAATGGATAAAGCAAAAACAAAGAGATGATGGCTGGAAGGTTTAGACTGAATCTTAACCACTGGCGTTGCTCTGGGCAACCTTCCAGACCATCGTTCTTCGCCTGCCAAGCCATTACAGAAGGAGGAAAACAATGAAACGGATAGACACTAGGAAACAAGGCAAAGTTCCAAGATACTTGACAAAATTCCCCTCTCCCACTTTGAGACAAGATTTCATGAGGATCCACTTTAACCTGTGTCCCACAAATGAAGTTCTTGAGAGACGTAAAGTAGCCTCAATGCAAAATTACACGTGTCGGCTCTGTAAGGGCACGTTTGAAACCCTTGAACACCTAACTACTGAATGTGAGTCTTAAGAACAATGCACCTGGGACACTTGTTTCAAAATTGAACTACAATATCCCCCAACTCACTTTGGGCTAACTTGTGTCAAGGGAGGAGAAACACAGAGATTCTAGCTTTGTTGGCCTTCATCAAAAAAATCTTTGAGAGACTGATGGTGGAAGAAGACGAAAGGAAGAGACCTACTGAGACGAGAGGAAAACACTGATGAAGACTTGGAGCTTTTTTTTTAGGACCGCTGGGAAGGGGCCTGGGTTTTTTTCCCCTGATTTTATCTACTGTCTATCTAATTTTATATATCTTATCTTGCCAGCAATTTAATAAAAGTTTTTTTTTTTTTGTAAATAGCATAAACAAAGTTTAAAGGTAAACTATAAATATGCTAATAAAAAAAAAAGGATGGATGGGTGGAACGGATGGATGAATGATGGAACGGATAGAATGGATGGATGGAACGGATGATGGTGGGAATGGATGGATGGATGGGACAGATGGTGGGGATGGATGGATGGGACGGATGGACAAATGGGACAGATCGATGGATGGGACGGATCGATGGATGGGACGGATGATGGAGGGGACGGACGGATGGGACATATGGATGGATGGGTGGAACGGATGGATGGGAAAAATGGATGGATGGGACGGACGGATGAATGGGACGGTTGATGGATGGAACGGATGGATGGATGGGATGAATGGACGGATGACATGGATGGCATGGATAATGGATGGATGGGACTGATTGCTCGGACGGATAGATTGGACGGATAGATGTATAATATGAATGGATGGGACGGACTGATAGATGGATTGAACGGATGGATGGGCGGATTGATAGATGGATGGAATGGATGGATGGAATGGATCGACGGAATGGATGTAACAGATGGAACGGATGGATAGAACAGATGGAACGGATGGATGGAACAGATGGATGGAAGAGATGGATGGAATGGATGGATGGGACGGACGGGACAGATGGATGGATTGATCTGACGGATGGATGGTACGGATGGATGAATGGAGGGGACAGATAGATGGAATGGATGGATGGATGGATGGATGATGGGACGGATAGACGGATAGGACAGAAAGATGGATGGGACGGTTGGATCAATGGATGGGAGGGATGGATCAACGTATGGAATGGATGGATCGATGGAAGGAACGGATGGATGGACGGAACGGATGGATAGATGGAACGGATGTATCAATGGATGGAATGGACGGATGGATGGAACGGATGGATGGATGGAATATTGCGAACATTAGCCTACGCCAGACTCAGACAGGACTGTAAATGTTAGCAATGCCACACTTAGTCAGAACTGCAAACATTAGCCTGCATAGCATCCAGGTAGGATTCTGGTTGTTAACAATGCTACACTTAGTTAGAATTGTGGAAATTCACCCGTGCCAGACCCAGACCGGACTGTGAATGTTAGCAATGCCTCACCTACTTAGAGTTAGGAAAACTAGCCTATGTTACATCTGGATAGGATTGTGATGGTTAGCAATGCCACACTTCATTAGAGTTGTGATCGTTGGCCTGCGCCGGACACAGACGGGATTGTGAATGTTAGCAATGCCTCGCCTACTTAGAATTCAGAAACTAGCCTGCGTCGCATCTAGATAGGATTGTGATGGTTAGCAATGCCACACTTTTTAGAATTGTGAACATTAGCCTACGCCAGACACAGAGAGGACTACGATTGTTAGCAATGCCAGACTTAATCAGAACTGCTGACATTAGCTTGTGTCGCATCGAAATAGGATTGTGATTGTTATCAACACTACACTTGGTTAGAGTTGTGAACATTGGCACACGTCGCATCTAGATAGGATTGTGATTGCTGGCAATGCTGCACTTGTTTAGATTTGCAGACAGTAGGCTGTGCTGCACTTGGGTAGATTTGCAGACAGTAGACTGTGTCGCCTATAGATAGGATTGTGAATGTTAGTAATGCCACACTCTGTTAGAATTGTGAACATTAGCCTACGCCAGACCCATACTAGAATGTGAGTGTTAGCTATGCCGCACTTGGTTAGATTTCTAATCAGTGGCCTGAATCACTTCTTGATAGGTTTGTGAATGCTAGCAATGCCACACTATTAGATTTGCAAACGCTGGCCTGCTCCGGACCCGGGCAGGATTGTGAATGTTAACAATGCCACACATGGTTAGACTTGTGGACGACAGCCTGCATCACTTCTGGAAAGGATTGTGAATGCTGGCATTGCCACACTATTCGTTTTGTGAACGTTGGCCTGTGCCCGACCCGTTCTAGATTGTGAATGTTAGCAATACCGCACTTGGTTGTATTTGCGAACATTAGCCTGCGCCTGTCCCTGACAGGATCGTGAACGTTAGCCTGAGTTGCTTCCAGATAGAAATGCAAATGTCGGCATGTCCCACACACGGGCTGAGCTAAGAACATTAGCCTGAATCTCATCTGGATAGAAATGCGAATGTAACTGTTAACATGCCCCACACTTGTATCACTTTGTACCCTGCTTTCCTGTTCCCCATGCTTTTGCTATATATCCGTATCCCCACCTCCTGTCACTGTAAGACCAGCCCCCTATCTCTTTGTGTCCGTTTGGTGCTCAGTTCTCTGCCATCCTGCTCATGTGCCTGGTCTCGGGCACCTTAAAGATAACCATCACATCACATTGCTACTCTTACTCTCTACTATACACCATCATTCAACTAGAACACAGCTGTAGCCCCTGATTAATTTGGCCTAGCTGTTCACATATGAATACGACCCCATGAACACCTCATCACCCTAATAAAACGCAGCTAACCAAGCACATTCCGGCATAGTTGCTCATATACGCGTCCTTCAGGCCTAACGCAGCCAGAGCCCAGTCTGGGTTTCCACCCACCAGACTGCACACATCCAACTGATATCCTGAGCACCACACCTAACGCTAGGATGCAGCTACCATCTGGCAATTACATCAGCTGCACACATAACGCAAATCTGCTCACAGTGCCCAGGTTCAAACGCACCAAAATGGGTGGTAACAGCTTCCAGGTGAAAGCTGCCCAACACTGGAACTCCCTCCCACCCCCCCTCAGGACACCCCAAACTTACACACACTTTATTTGCTGATTTGTAATCTTGTAAACTACATGCTTGTTTGCTTGCCTGTAAATCTGTAAACTATTTGCCTCATTGTAACTTGTATATTCTTGTACATTTTTGCCCCTTTTGTCATTTTGTAACACCGTAATGCATAGTAACGTGTAACCAAGCTGTGAATAACCTTGTTGCTCCTGCGCCCTCATTCCCACGGGTCTGGTGCGCAATACAAATGAATAAACTAAACTAAACATATCTGGTGCACCCACACACCCTACGACACTATCTCTCTCTACTGACCAGAACTATGGTTCCCGAGGGCGCTCAACCTTCCAGTGCTTTGAGGTCATACCAATAATATATAGAGCGCTATATAAATGCCAAGTAACATAACATAGCATACTGGGCAGGACCCCTCGGTGGGGATGTCACTGTTGAGTGGCCACACATGATTGGTTGTAGTATGACATCCGGTTGTGGGCTATGCTGTTCTATCCTGTGCAGCTATTGATGAATGCAAAGCATTTGTAGGATGGAAAAGTATGAGGTGGGTGCTGCTTTCTGTGCCATTATGTGCACCTCCAGAAGTAATCAACTATCAGTGCCTGTCACCTGGCTGTGCATTCTTCTGAGTGTGTTGGTGAACCCTTCTCTGCTGGGTCTTCTCTGTCACCTGCTTATTCCTCACTATCTACAACTCAGCAGAGCCATTGCAGTTTCACTTACACAACAACTCCGGCAGTTTTTCGGTGGAAATGTTATTAATGCCATACTGTAATATTAAGTATTTAAGGTGCGTTTATGCGTTCATACTTTATACACCCTCATTTCAACTGCATACTGCGTTCAACATATAAAGTACATTTACTAAGAAAATACATTTTGTAAGTTAATTTATTAGACATAAATCTTTCATATCGCATAAACATTCATTTTAACCATGGTCTATGCCTTTAATTATATTACATCAAAACTAATTATTGTTACTTTGTGTGTTATTGTGAAATATGCAATGTAGACTATCTTCAAAGAAAAAAACATGAAATACATTGATAAACAGTAATCCTGCATGATTCATTTCATGATGATTTGCACTTACTCATATCCAACTTGCACGTGCAGCTATGGATGAAAACACTATTTTGCTTCTTGGGAACAAACAGACTAAACATAATAAGTCATATTTTTTTTTTACACTGCCCCCTTCCTTTACACCAGAATAATTTCTTTCCAATTAAATGATTATTTCCTTGCTAATGAAGAACATGTTCAATAATGTTGTCCCATAGAGAATAAATGCTGGAGAGGGTGTGACGCTGAAAGTAGCTGGAGACACATCTGGTGGGAGTGCCTGAAGCTGCAACAACATTGGGCAGAGGTAAAGACCCAGATGCAGGCGATGTTCAAAGGTACGGACGGCTGAGCGAAGAGGTGTGGATGTGCGGCATTTGAAGCCCCAGGGATAAGACATTGATGAACACGCAGAAAAGGAACTTTATGGGGCTCCTGATAGCGGCATGGCTAGCAATAGCCCAGAAATGAAAGCTAAAGGCACCAGCCTCGAGCCTGGACTGGTTACGAAGAGTCTGGTCCCATCTGGCAATGGAACATATCACGTACAATATACAGGGAAACCGCCAAAAGTTCACCACAGACTGGGGAACGGCACTCAAATACCTGCAGAGCGATTACATGGAACAGTGGTGCCCACATAACATACGGATTGTGGATCTGTTCACATAGCTGTGAGAACTAGACGAGCAGCACTCAAGAATACGAGAACACTGACTCCAGTGGCAAGTGGGGGGTGTAGGAGAGAGGTAAGGAGGGGGTAGGGGAAGTTCCCCAATGTTGATGTTTAAAGAAATGCAATAAAAATAAATAAAAAATAAAATAAAAAAATGTCCCATTTACCACCACAATAACCATGTCACTAAACACCCACCTTTTCCAATGATACCATTATAAGCACTCATCGTACATGGTTTTCAAGCCAAAAGATTAATGAATCTTCAATAATAAAAACACTTTCTTTTGCTACATTAAAAAATTAAAAGAAACATTGTCAATTACGCGATAAACATTTGCACTGTTTATAAGGTAAAAACACAAACGAAAATATAACATTTAGATTAACTCGTACATGCGACTACACAAAGTAGGCAGTTTTACATACAACACTGTTGGAACGCTTACCTCGTGTTCCATTTTCAATGAATTACAAAGCTATGGTTGACAACTCCACTGTGCACATCACTCGATGTGTGTTTTAAAAATACTACCCGGTATTTAGTTAAATTAACATTGTTATTCATCACTAGAGCAATGTTACGTTACTTACAAAATATACGACCCTAAAGAATATGCCTGGTTACTTTTACAGCACAGCTACTTACTTGTACTAACATCAACTTATTCATGAGTAAACAGCACTCCCCCTCTGTTGTACGTACACATAAACTCATGTTTTATGTCATAAATTACATATATGTATTGTATAAAACACACACTTGTACAAGTAAAGTAATTATCTTGTGGTTTTGCTTTGTGAACTAAAGCGAAACAATCCAAAAACATCACTCATGTCAAACAAGAAATTTCTCGGCTGAACTTCTTTTTGAAAATGTGCACATTCCAACCATGGATAATGATACCTGTGTACTCTACCACAGCTATATTGCTTAAAACCCACATATTGTTCTTATGTTACCTAATAAGGTACTCTGCTGCACTTGTTTTCCCGAGTACATATGTGCAAATGAAGGATAACTGTACATGGGTACTGTAAACCACACCAATACTGCTACAGTAACATCCACTAGCTTTGCCCCATCACTTTGTGGTTTAATAGTAAAAACATAAGAACACGCTGAAAATTCCAACCAGTCAACATACAGAGGAACTATGGAACACTTCGTTTTTAAGAAATGAATATGCCTTTCATGTATGTAATCATGCCCACAAAAACATGTCACACTTCAGTTCAGTGGATCAGAGGGTGTGGACAAAAAGGAAATACACCGTTTTAAAGGTGTTTAAAAATAAAAAAGATAATGCAAAGATATATTCCACTGAATATACAATTTGTTTTCACAAACAACAGCATTCATTTTTTTTTTTTTACAGTTTATAAGAAATGGAACAATAGTTTGGGATTTCAGATGATGCAGATTGCTAATTATATAATGATTGCACTTTGTATTTGCAAGCAAATGTACTACTTACATATATCTGTACATTGCACTTTTTCTTAAATACATTCGCTTTAAAATTGTTAAAATGTTTTACTGCAACCGCAGGACACTTGTAATTTAATGATAAGTGTATGTTTACGGTATGCTTGTAACTGTATGTAAAATCTGAATGTACAGCATACTTAGGTGTAATTACGATAAAACACCTTACAATTGTGTAAATGCAAGTACATTATGCTTGTATATTAATAAAAATTGAAATTATGACACTTAGATCATCCTCAAGATTCCCAACTCCGCCTCCTCAGCAGACCTGGCATCCTGCCTCTTATAGATTGACCTCTGAATAACAAGCAACCAGCTGCTCCTCAATCCCAGAAAAACCGAAATCGTAATCTGTGGCAAAACAGCTCTCCTTCTACAACGTCTCCCTTCGATGCCTTCTTTAGAACCCTCGACTACCGCATCCCTTCAGTAAAAAACCTAGGATGCACTCTCAGCTCGGACTTGACCCTCTCGCGTCACATCAATGCAATCTCCAGATCGTGCACCTTACACTGCCACATCCTCAAGTGGATTTTTCTACATCTCTCCTACCCTGTAGAGTCTCTGCAGTCATGGTCATCATCCTCTTGTGCCTAGACTACTACAATGCATAGGTCAGGCTGTACACACCACCTGGTAGTTCCCCCCATTCAAGATCCCCAAACTAGGAGGTGCCTGTTTCTTTGACTTGCACCCAGTTTCTGCAACTCACTCCCTCTCTCGCTCCTTCTCATAGAGCATCACCTGGCCTTCAATAACGCCCTCAAAACCTAGCTGATCAATCCCTCTTCCTGATCCCCCCTCCCGTAACCGATCCCTTGCACTCACACACTAGCATCTTCTATCAGTCACCCATTCCCCACCACACACTCCCCCCACATGTCCCTCTCTCAGCTACCGGCCTCATACCTCTGTCATCTTCTGTGCTCTACCACCTCAAACCCCACTTTGGGCACTGCCAATACCATATGGAGGACTCAAAAGGTATTCCAATGACTTGTACATGATAAGAATCATAACAGTGGGTCGGGTATCGCACACGCATGGGCATCGAGGAGGGGCAATGCATCACAATTAAAATGCACCTTAGGGAAACACTTGGATCTTCTGGGAGGAGGACAATCGGGCACATCCGATCCCGCTTTCATAGTGGACACTTTATGTTACTCTAAAGCACATGAGAGTAGACAATGCCGCCGTAAGAAAATATGAAAGGGAGGCCTTGTTTGCACAAGAAGGAACTACCGATGGCACTTTATCACTCTAAGATCCTCTCAGAAGATGAGCATTAGGTATTCATTTAGCACTTATTCCCTCTGTGAGATGTAGCACTGCTCTTTGTATAGACAGAACCAAGGATGTAAATGTTGTTGTTTGTACAGCTATCCCCTTTTCTCCCCTTGCCCATCACACCTTTGTAACTTAGCGGAATTCACAGACTCACTCCACACACCTTGCACTCACATTAACACAAACACTATTTCATATAAAATTGAAGCTTCCTTTAAAGACAAACATTAAAACTGTAGCTCCACACATAATTCTCTATCTCTTTAAACACAATCCACCCTATTTAGTTCATAGTTTACGTGCACTGTGCCCATCCACAAGCCATTCAGATATTGGTGACTAACAGGGTCTTGGCAACCCTCACATAACCTTAATGGCAGAATGCACACACACATAACAGCACCTCCCAAATTCTCCCAAATTTAGACTCCCATCCCTCCGAAGACATTCAACCAACAGCACGTTGGGACCATAATTGTGGAGAAAGGCACTATACAAATCCAAAATGAATGAATGAATGTTACAGTGTTCTTGAAATGTGTATACAGGTAATTTAAACAACATAAAATATCCAAGTATACTTGTAACTGTATGCACCCATCAGATAAAAGTCAAACAAATACTCATAGTGGGCCTCATTAAGATGTTGGCAGTAAGTCACAGGTGCCAGCGGTGGGTTGCTGCCAAACCTGTAACACCATTTCCAGCACCTGACGTCACGGTGCCACCGGGACATTACAAGTCCCGACAGGTCGGGTAGTCAGGCGCAAGAAAATGTTGGTCCCAACGGGAATGGGTCACGGAAGAACCAGCACTGTTGCTAATGATGCCAGTGCTTCCGTGACAACTTTGCTTTCCAGGGCCGTTGCACCCGGTAGGTCATACTGACTGTATGTCTGTGCATGTTTAAAGTTGTAGAAATACTCATTGTATGTACGCATAACTTTCAATGCATAATAACACAATGTACAACTTATTTAGGCGTACCTTAAAATGAACGTAAATTAAGTTAATGTTAAAATTGTGTTAATGCAAGTACAGTACACTAGTAACATAATAAGAACCTAAGGATTACAGTTTGCTTGTAAATGTATGAACTCATAATTTAAAGAACATGCAAACAAAAAATGCGTGTCATTGGGCCTCATTACACGGACGGCGGTAAGGGTTAACGGTCAACGTTAATGGCAACGGTGACCGTTAACCCTTACCGCCGTACTATGAGGTCCCTTTGCGGGTTGGAGGATTTAACGCCTGCTTCTTGCAGGCGTTAAAATCCAACCCGCTAAGGGACCTCGGAGCTAATTACGGCACTGCAAAATTGCGGTGCCGTAATTAGCGCCTTCCCCAGTCCCATAGAGCCCTATGGGGCAGAAATGGGAATGGGGAAGGGCAATGGCGGAAAGGGGATTTACCGCCCCTCCAACCTTGGAATGGGGCGGTAAATCCCCTTTCCGCCATGGCGGTGCCGGTATTTTACCGGCATGAGCCATGGCGCTAATAGCGCCATGGCTCACCGCCTACCATGTAATGAGGCCCATTGTATTTTCCCTTGGATAAAAAAAACAATCACTTATAATAAGCACCTGTTAAATAGAAATATATATATATATATATATATATATATATATTTTTTTTTTTTTAAAGAGTGATACATGCTACAGCAAGATATGTATTCAGACCAAATTTTTGGCAGTTTATATGATATATTCAGTAAAAAAAGACTTTGTTAAAGGGACGTTATGGTTAAGTTGCGCTGCTAAAAACCTATGAAATTCAGTAAAAAAACGTTGTTAAAGGGACGTTATGGTTCCAAGTAAAACCAAAATACCCCTGAAATTCACCAGTTATGGTAAGCTTAGCAACCATAACTCACGCCACCACCGTGCACTGCTAAGGCTAACACCCAGGACATCAAAGATGACATCACAAATGTCATTGATGACATCACGTAGTAGCGCAACCTAACCATGACCTCCCTTTATCAAAGTTTTTTTGACTGAATATACATTTTCATAGTTTATATACATGTAACATAGAACATACTGAACACCCCGCTAATGATTTTGATGTCCGCGGACGGTCACGGTCGACATCAACACTACCCAAACACTCAGGGGGTATTTGAAATTGTTCTATCATACCATGTAAACACTGCACAAGTTCAAAAAGCAGCACATAAACACATTATATATAATAATAAATAAGCAGTGGAACCTACATATTTAATACATCAACCATTCATTTAAATACCATATGTAATAAAAATGGATTATACCATAACAAAAAAGATATGCCTCCAACATAATTACCTCACAGAAACTGCAGAGCTAGAAGCAACAGTAGACCTACACAACACTACGAATACAATTTACCAGAAACTAGTAAGTTCACTTTATTTTTCTCATATATTTCTAAACTTTTTGTATGAGGTACAGTACAATTAATATATTTTAGTTTTTCACACAGAAATGTGCAGTAATTTTGAGTGGCTTGAGGACAATTTTCCACGTGAGGAAATGTCTGAAGACAGTGATAATAATGGTGGACACTTCTCTATATAAGCAAATTAATAATCATTACTTTATGTGTACATATATATATATATATATATATATATATATATATATATATATATATATATATATATATATTTTTATTTAACAGACCATACAAACATTGAAAATATATTACACCAAAAGACACATTGGAAAAGACTTCCATCCCTTCATCCCCTACCATACATCCTCTCCAAAACCCTAATTCCCCTGTATTTGTATCTGTTTCTGCTTCCCCCTCTCTTACATAAATTGTGTATATGTATATAATAAAAAAATGTTATGATTCTTTTAATGAAATTCTCTGTGTCTTATTTTTTTTTTTTAAAAGCAGTTAAAATGTCCGACGGAGAGCGCACCTGTCCGGCCTCTCCGTAATTAACAAAATGTGGATGTCCTAAGGACACTACACCTGTCCGTACCATTCGCAACCAAGATGGAACTGTTCTTAGAACACACCAGCTGTCCGGGATGTCCATAAATGAACAACATGGGGGTGTCCTAAGAACACTATGCCTCTCCATACCGTTTGCAACCATGATGGAACTGTTCGCAGAACACGTGCAGTGTCCGGGATGTCCGTAGTCAAACAAAATGGAGGTGTCCTAAGGACACTATAACTGGCCGTACAGTCTGCAGAACATCTACACACATGCACACCACACCCGTATGTCCTGCGAACATCGCGCCTGTCCGTAATTTACCGTCTCACTTGTGTCACACTTTTAATTAGTTTCAGGACCCGAACACTGTCTGTAGAACACCCGCGTGCATGCACAGAACCGTTTCTGTGCATTTGGTGTCCTGCGGACACCCGTTCCCTTCGCGAACGTGTTCTCGATGTCATCATGTGACCGCACCCACGCTGAGCGTGTGTCCTAATTTGCGGACTCTGTCCGGTTCCCCAACATTTTAAAAGAACTTATTCAGACAGTCCAAATTATTTTACAGTAATAATTCACCAGTTCACATGTCCCAGACAATGGCCCTGGCTTTGCACATATTTTTTGTAACTTTTGAATGCTTTTGAGTGTTCAATATGGTCGCTAGACGCAACCCTATAAAAGGCCACACCCCAGAGTTTATCTTCATTGTACTTCTGGCTATTGCAGATTGACTTTTGCTGCCTTTGCTGCTCTTGCTGAGATTATCTCCTCAACCCTAATGGCATCCATGACTGCTGTTGCTACATCTGCCTCAGCACCACCCCCAAACCCTCCACCACCACCACCTCTCCAAGGGCCTGTAGAGGGGAACACGCGTGAGGATGTAGAGAACGAGGATGAAGAGGATGAAGAGAATGAGGTCGAGGTATTCCCTACTACCAGCACTCACCGGGAGTCTTGGGTGTGGCGCTTGTTTACCGTTTATGGTAGGTAATGTACCAAAAGCATGTGCGAACAAGATCACCTGTAACCAGTGCAAATTGGTGCTGAGTCCCCTCCTCTCCTAGTGTGTTGTGTGTAAAAAAGCAAAACAAATATAAAACGACAAAAAAAAGTCTCTTTTCAGGGCTGTCTTTCACAGTTTACAAATAGAAGTGTCAAATAAACAGTGCAGGGCCCCACACATTTTTTGAAAGTCAGCGGACAGTCCTAGGACAGATAGAATTGTGGGGTGCTGCCCTAGCAAAACCAATCCACTTTTCTCTGGAAGGAATTGGTGGCTCTGAAAAGAGCCTTTTGGTGGTGTTTTTGTGTGTTTGAAAAACTTGGAATTGTCAACATCTACTGCAAAATAGATGACTATAATTCCAAAAAAGGTTGCAATGCATTTTGTACATTTCTCAGAAAAATCTGATTGCAGCATATGTAAGATGGGCTCCATCTCTGCGAAAAATGTATGTGCTACAAAACACAATATTTTCATTGTGAAAAGAGGACATGCCAACATCTCTTAGAAAGGCACAAACAGCCTTATTGACATTGCGCCTCACTTTCTCCATTTGTGGACCAAATGAAGAGGAACGCAGCCACATTTGTCTTTGCGCAATACGAGAAAAAATTACTTGGGAATTTGGAAACATGTCCATGATCTTCTCAAGTCCTTCTTTCATTGCAAATTGCAAAGAAATTCCAGGCACATGTCCTAAACTGTTCCCTCCACAATGAATTATAATTATGTCTGGATGATGCTCTGTCTCTAAAGTACCAATTCCAGCCACTTCATTCCACGCACTCCATGTCAGTGCACTTCCACATGAGGGAATCCAAGATCTGCAGCTACTCCACAACATTCTGCAGCACCTCCAACCAATGTATCAATGAGTCTCCCAAAATCCAGATAACGTGTTTTCGAAAACACACAGCCACAGCTATCTGTTCTTCTCTCAGGAAAAAGACGTTCTCACAAAATCTCTCCTTACACAACACAGCCACTAAACTGTACTGACCAATCTCTAGCTCCACATATTCTCATTTGCATGCCTCTCTACCCCAGAATCCCTGTATGTAATATGCGCTGTCCGCAGACTACCGCCATGTCCGCGACATATCGAAGATCTGAGCGTGATTGAATATACATTTAAATAGTGTGCCCCATTTCCCCCTTGAGGTGGGCTCTGAAAAGAGCCGTTTTTTGATTTTTTTCTGCAGATGCCTGACAGACACGTGTTATTTTGTATTTTTTGGGGGGTTTTCTTCTTACTTTACAACTAAAATCTTCACATAACCTTCTCCAAAACAACCCTTACATTCCAAAACAGCATGGCATGTCCCAAAAAAGATAAAGAAACACCATCTTCTTCAAAATAAATAGCATTACTCAAATCAATATTCTCACTGTTACAGAAAAAAATACCAGCTCTAAGCATGAAAGCACGCATGCCTCAATTGATTACACACCTGGCAATGTTTTGTTGAGGACAAAAAACAGAACTATTGTCCCATATTGGCCTACATAGTAATCCAGAAAAAAATACTTTTGCATTTGGGAGGATGTTCATTACTGCTTGAAGCAACTGTTCCAAATCTGCCAACAAAGTAGGGGCACTCACGTAGACCAAATGGAAAGCACCATAGTGCAAAACTACCAGATGAGGACTGTTCATCCTACGCATATCTTCACAAACTTGGAGAATTGCCTCTACATTGCAATCAGGCACAGCGCTCCACACCACCCCCACTCCTTTAACATCGAAATTGTTTGCCACATGCCTGCATGGAAAATAATGCTGTAAACGATACACAAACATATCTCTGAGCACCAACACCCCAACTTTCTCCACCTCTGCCATCTTCACTACACAAACTCTCTTTCTACATATATCCACAACGTCAACATGTGATTGGCTGATTCCTACAGTCCCCTTTCCATACTGGATTTGCTGGAGAACCCCGGATGTGGCACACCCTACCCGTGGACAGCCGCGGTGTCCGCGCGGCACGTAACTCTTAGCCAGCCCTTCTACCCTTTCCACATCACTCTCTGTGCCATTCCCTCATTGGATACAGCAAAGCAGTCACACAACCATCCACCAATCACATCCAAGACCTCTACATCTAACTCCATCATCAGAGTTCCGCACTTCAAATGTACTGTTGATCACTCTAAGTACAAGTCTCATATCATTGGAAAGCACCTACTACAAAAACTACTGTACAAATCTCGAAGATTTCTACTTACAGCTCCATGCATATCCACATGCATGATTACAAACTACAGGTATGCATATTTTATTCAGAGTACATGTACAACTCTCATGAATCCATATAGAAAGTAGAAGTTAGAAATAGAAATTAGAAGTAATGCCACTAAAACTGCACAGCCTATACATACATGCCAATGCTCCCATTTTAAGCATGAGACTCCCGATTTTTCATAGAAAAATCACACTATTTTTTACTGTCTTCCGCATAACCTCTACACACATGCCAACCCTCCCGATTTAGGTGCGAGACTCCCGATTGTTCATTGAAAAATTGCACAATTTGTTACTGTCTCCCGCCTAAATTAATGCTAATCCCAATGCAATCCTATGAGAAAAATACATGTTCCAGATTGCTGTGCTGAAATCTCCTTCTCTGGGGCTCCTGATTGTTGGCATGTCTACCTATAAAATGAAATTATTGAAATTTTCCCCATCTACTATGATCAACTATCACTTCCAAACCTGTCTGCTATCTACAACTCAGCTTTAAAAAACCAAGTGAATTTCATGCGCTTAAAATTCTACTCATTTGCAAAGCATGTTGAACTAACATATTGTAAATACAATATAAATGCTGCACATAGTCAAATGAAATGCATGCATACACTACGTTCAGATATCAAACAAGAATACTACCACAAAAACATAAACATTAACGTCTACATTAACATCATTGCTATAAACACACAAAATTACAAACTTCTTTCTTTTTACAATTGCAGTGAAAACCACTCTCCTGAAAATCAGCAGCATCTAAACTACAAACAACATATCCGAAGAAACCTGCTCATTGCACAAAAAATGGTAAGTACAATACAACCTTAATATTCTTACTGTTCCTCAAAGACACTGGGCCTCATTACGACTCAGGCGGTAAGGGGTTAACGGCAGCGTAAACAGCACCGACCCTTACCGCCTGAGTACGAGGTCCCTTAGCGCCATGGAGGTTTTAACACCTGCTTTTAGCAGGTGTTAAAATCCATGGCGCTAAGGGACCATGGAGTTAATTACGCCACCGTAATTTACGGTGGCGTAATTAACGCCTTCCCCACTCCCATTATGCCCTATGGGGCAAAAATGGGAATGGGGAAGGGTAAATGGGGATTGGGGACTTACCGCCCCCGCCAACCTCGGAATGGGGTGGTAAGTCCGCCAACCACCATGGCGTAAACGTAGTTTACGCCATGGTGGTAAAGTCACGGCCCAGGCGGTAACTTACCGCCTGGGTCGTAATGAGGCTCACTGTGTGCTTCATTCATGTAATTTGCGCACCAAAAAAAACAGCGATTTCTGAACCATTCTGCCCACAAATCCCCATTTAATAAACACAGATCATCAGGCAGAATGGCACACAAATCCCCACTTTTTTGGAACACAAATAACATACTCAACCCTTCGAATGTTAGTACTACAAAACAAAGAACTGTTTTATTTTTATACCATTACATTTACTATTAATGCTTCCCCTCACCACTAGCTCACTTTCTACTCTCATCTGAACCGCAGTTTAGTAACACAAAAATAGAAGAATAGCCTTCTCAACCCATTGTAACTGCCCAATGCACAATCACACACCACTACATACATCTTTCCCATCATACTCAGACACTCATGCACACAGCACACATGCATGGCAAACAGCCAAACCCATACCTTCTTTTTTTTTTCAACAGACCCCAAAGAATGGCTACCAAAAAGCAAGTCTGTAGAAAGCAACGCAGAAATAGAGCAAATGAAAATATAAGTGTCCAAAATAAGCATCCATCTCTACCAGAGTTTGTACAAAACGTTCAACAGTCATTTAGCGAAACAAAACAAGCTTCTAGTACAGAAACTTTGCCTCCTCTATCAAAATGTAAAATGAAACAAAAAATGCTTAACAAGAATTCGGCTAGCACTACTGCTAAAACTGCTCCTATAAATCTTGATCTACTAGCAAGTAACCATACCAAATAAAGTATTTTAGGAAAAATGTTCCGCTACAGAGTCCTTCAGAATCTTATAAAAACAGGAGAGAAATCATGCAAAACCCTTAAAACCTACTGTAGAAAATTAATCCTACAAGCTCTCATAGACAGTGCAATCCTTCTCAAAAGGAAGTTATTTATTTTAGTTTTAAACAAGATGAACCCACTAACAAAACTAACTAATAAACTACAAAAAAAACTTCTCAATAAACGAAATGTCAACAAAAATAACTTCTTAAATATCTGTGGAGGTGAATGGAGTCACACCACGACCACAGAACCATATTTTAATGAAGAAGCATACAAACAAAACCAAATAAACACAATTGCCATCCATAGCAGTGGACGAGGTTATGAAAAAATTAATAATACCATAATGGAACAAGAAATAATGCTTAAAAATATATCCCCAGAAAACTCAGAATTCCCTCTCCATTTGACTGAACCAGAAGGTCCAGTATACAAATGGCTATGTACGTCAATGTGTAATAATCCCAAAAAATCTTTCAAATCTTTATGCCATTTCCTCAATCAGTATGTGAAAGGTAAAGACAAAATCAAAATGAAAGTGCTGCAAAATATGGATACCTGTAGAGTGCGCAAATACACAGGATTACAAGGACATTCATTAGCCTGCATTTCAGGACCTATTTGCAAAAGCACCGTCCATGATATCAAAATGATATCAGCACATCACTCAACTATAAGAAATCTAGTCTACAAACTGTTCTTTGCTAAAAGTCCTGTTTTTGAACTAGCCAATTTAAATAACCCTCTTCTACATGGTACACCCAAAGACCTACAAGAAGAAATCAACCGTATCCAGAGAACATATTTTGGAAGTGAAAGCCACTTACAAAATGCAATAGCTTTACAACAGACTAGCAACAATTCTGCACATGGCAACCGTCTACTACACACATACAAAAAATAAATACAAAAATTTAAAAGTACATCCGCTGAAGTTCCAAACCATGTGTGTGTGTATTGCCGCAGAACTTTTTACAAAAGTTTAGTTTAGTTTATTATTTGATAATGCGCTCCAAACCCAGGGGTAGCCGGGTGCAGCAGTTACAAGAATACTTAAACTTAGGTTGCATAAATACAGAGAATACATACAGAAGATGCATTATGTGAGTTATTAACATATATACAATACAAATATACAAATATACATGAGATACAAAATGCCCTCTCATTAGTCTGGTGTCGGAAGTAACACAAAAACTATAGACGTAACATACAAAATAGAAGACAATGAAGATTCCAAATGGTTTGAATTAGCTCTCCACCTTATAGCAGAAAACAAATACGAAATAACTGACCCCTTAATACTTTGCAGCTACTGCACTACAAAACTTGAGAGCGACCAAACTCCTTCACGTGCTATCACAAATAACTTGGAATTATTCACACTACCAAAACCCCTGCAACAACTCAATTTATATGAGAGCATCATAATTCAAACTGTGCACCCATTTCAAGCAATAATACTCCTTCAACCAAAAACAGCAAAATTACCTCCCTCTAAATTGGTGAAAGGCATTCATGGCAAAGTAGTTTATTTACCATTAGATCTGAAAGAAAATGGGCAGCCTCTAGGAGTGCAACGTCCAATAGAGCAATCTTTAATTGTCTTAGTAAATGGTGTACCAACAAAAGACAAAATATTTGGCAACAACTCGTGGACTTACATAAAGTTAGACAAGCATTGCAATATCTAAAAGACAATAATGAATACTACAAAGAAATAAATATTGAAGAAAACTTAAAGGCAACAACTGAAATAATTGAAGAGTCACCAGAAACTGGTCAATTTGAACTGCTACATCCTGCTACAGTATCCAATACTTTAGACCATTATACAATTCATCCATTACACTCTAATGACACCATAGATGATGCACTAGAAATGTATCAAATGCAACAAACCAAGGGATGACCAATGAGCATATGGGAAAAAAGTATAGAAGCATGTGCTTTTCCTCTACTATTTCCTACTGCCAAAGGAGGAAGGTACGATGATAGACCCACTCAGATAACAGCATCAGAATACTGCTCATTACGAATGTATTCTGAAGATCACAGATTTAGACAAAATGTGCAATACATATTCCACCTACTCTTTGAAAGTGAACTAGCATCTCTATGTTACGGTGTTGCACACATATTGAAATCAGGAACCCACTTTCAAAATATGTCAGCTACACAATTAATGCAAAAAGTGCAAGAAAAAGATGAGGTTTTGCAATCAAGCATTACAAATCTGTTTGCAAACATGCGTGGTACAAAAGAGTACTGGTTCCAACGTCACAGAGATGTACGTCGTATGATAAGAAACCTTGGCCCACCCACTTGGTTTCTTAAAATAAGTTGTTCAGAATATGCACGGGAAGATTTACATGATTTCCTGCGCATATCAAACAAAAACAAAACAAACATGGATATACTAACACCTGGAGAACTTTGCTCTCTAGTTCGTGTTAATGTTTCAAGCTATTTCCACTATCGTTTCATTGCTATGCTACACTTTATTTGTAATACAACTGTTCCTCCCCTCGGAGAAGTGCAACACTTATTTTGGAGAAAAGAATACTAAGCCAGAGGAGCACCACATATCCACATGCTTTTATGGATTAAAGATGCTCCTAAATTTGGTCATGACAGTGATGCCACTGTTCTGCAGTTCATCCAAAAATATGTCACTTGTGAAATCCCTTCACAAACGAGACATAGTGACCTTCATGCACAAATTGCACAATTTAAAAGACACAAATGTGGCAAATATTGTCGTCGCAAATACAAAAACAAAGGGAAATACTACATCAAATGCCACTTTGGTTTCCCTATACCTGTTACAGAAACAGGTGAAGTGAACAACTTCATGTCTTCAGTTAGACAAAGTGTTAAATGTAAATCACCTAAGAACACGTATTACATAAAATGAACAGAAGAATCAAAATATATCAATAATTACAATGCAATCATTGCCCTCTTATGGAATGCAAACATAGATGTGCAGTACATTGCAGACAATTCCACTGCAGTTGCACGATATGTTACAGCCTACTTAACAAAAAACAGAAAATATAGAGCTTCAAGACCTCTGGAATGACCTATCATCAGACAAAACACTATCTCAGAAATTTTACAGCTTAGGCATAAAAATGCTCTCTCATAGAGAATGTGGCTCCTATGAAGCTGCAGATCATTTAATCGGTACTGCTTTGTATGGAAAATCTGAAAATATAGTATGGCTAAGTCTTGGTCCTGCTAAATCTAGAAAAAGAGTTCTCAAATCGTATGAGGACATAGAAACAATAGCCAAGACATTTTGAAAAACAAGTTACTAGACACATATTACCTGAACAGGAGTACCACTTTGGAAACCATGTGTCTATACCACATAGCCCAAACCTTTGTATACAAAAATGATATAAAACCCGGCCTACGGCCTTTGCCCATGCACCCAAGACTCTAGGTCCTGCCACAACCACCGCAACATATCACAACCACAACCACCGCACCATATCACACCCATGCTGCCTTATAACTTCAGTGCTTATAACTTTGATCTTGGGTGCATGGCCTTCGGCCATCGTGAATTTCTTCTATGTATACTAAATGTAATCCGTGTGTATATTGTCGTACAAGCCATAAGTGAACTTGGCACAAACTCTAGACCATGGATTATTAACTTCCAGAGGGGGTGGACATTATTACAAAATTGTATAAATGCGTGAATGTCCAAATGTCCAGTACCTCTCACTTCTCGCACTGGAGGGCTGGTATTCACTGTGATGTAGTGAGGGCCAGATAGCTATCTGATTTGTTTCTTTGTAAACTGCGCAGTAGTAATAAAGATCTGTGAATCTTTATAAGCCCATCTTTGGTGTATTTCCTTTTGTGGTACTCAGCTTCGATATTTCCTTGCTTTTACAGATGGTGCCCGAATAGGGACCCTCAGGATTGATGCCTTCTCATTGAAGGTTGACGCGGCTATCGGACCGGGATCGGACGGTGAAAAAAAAGGGGGCCCCTTTCTTGGATGAGAAGCGATACCTCAAAAGTACTGAACGACCCGATCCCTGGACGGTAAGCCCACGGTCCGAGACGGCATCTTGACGAGGGTGCATATATTAAGGCGGGCAGTTTTGCCGCAATCACCAACCACGTGGGTCCTTTGTGTCCTTAGAAATCCGATCGGACCTCCTTAGTTCTTTGATCAGGTAAGTCGTGACCCGATTCTTAAGTATTGTGATAATTTATTTTGGGGCATTGGACTCGCGAGTACAATTATTGACCAGGTAAAACCAGTAATCTGACATGCCTGGGAAATTGTCTGCCTGCTTCAGGGCATTATTCCGCAGTGACAGACAATATTTGGAATTTGGCCGACCGGCGCCACAGGAGGAGTCGCCAGCGTGTACTATCTACTGTAAGCATGGCATTGGTAGTATAGTGTTTAATGATATTTGGCACAGACACACTAGACATGCTTCTGAACTTCAGTGGCCAACCAATGGTACTTTTGAAATTCCTCGTATAGAATACTTAGAGTCTATATTAATAAAGAAAAAGGCTAGACCTGCAGCATTTGATGTATTACAGAATTTGAAGAAAGAAGCTATGCAGAAACTTAAAAGTAGGGAAAAACATGAGCGCCGTTATATGTCCAACGCCGAAAAAGAGTTGTTATACGATCAAAATAAACAGTCCGAGTCAGTTAGGAGTATGGATAGGGCTTTTTCACTTGGTATCCAGAAAATCTATCCGTCTAAAGACTTTCATGTACATGATGAGCTAATTGATAAACTTCTAAATGAACGAAGGCCTGGTGCCACAGCGCCACCTCTGTATGTACCTATTCCTGCTGTTTTGCCTCTTCCTGCTGCCAAACTTTCTCCCGTAGTTGTTCCTGCTGCTCCTATTGTTCCTCTTGTTGTTCCTCTTCCTCCAGCTGTTCCTCCTCCTATTGGTGCTCCTCTACTTGCTCCTCCACCTTTTCCTACTGTTACGGGTTTGGTAGATTTGGCTTCTGCACCAGTGATACCGAATTGTTACCGAATGTACAAGATTTGTCTACTCTTTCTCTTCCAAGTGGTTCTGTCCCACTTGTAGTAGATAAGGGAGTGGAATCAAATATTGTAACTCATAATGCTGTATCTAAAGAGAGAAAGTGTGATTTGACTGCATCGGCTAGACAATGCATGGAGAAGGGTGAACAAGCTGATGTTTTTGCCACACTCTCTAATTTAGCAAGTTTTCCTGAGAAAAAAATGTTTGTATTGAAGGGTTGGGAATTCATTTATGTGTAATGTGGAACCGATTAGATGATATAGATCTCCCACAAGAGTTGAGGGATCTGAATGTTTTAGCATATTCAAGAGATACTGCGGAGAAAGTACATGAGCACATCGAGAGGGTTTTTGAGCACAGAAGGGAGTTAGACAGGTTACGGAATGAAGAAATTGATGGTGATAGTTTGGACGCTATGTTTGTACAGAAACGGTTTCTTCCTTGTTGTAAGTCGATAAATGAGGAAACATGAATTTGCACAAAGGATGCGATTAGGTGGATTTCACACATGTCGATATCTCCCGTAGAAGTATATGACACGTATAGTCAGTATACGGCAGAAATGCCGAGGAAAGTGATACCGGTAATGGTAGAATACCTGCAGGATGAATGTATAAAAAAAAGATTTGTTGTCCCGCAGAATTATTGAATATCTAAAAGAGAGCATTTTTGTCTAACACTCCTTCAGTTGCTTTATCGCTCGATTTAACTTTGTTGCACAGTAAGCGTTCAGAGATTCCTATCTCTCAGTTGCCTTTGCGAGAGATTCTGCCGACATTTGTCCCAAAAATCGAGATTCCAGCTAATCCTGCAACAGGTACTGCTGCTCAGGCTATTCCTGCACATTATGTGAAACAGATTGTTCACGTCCCGTTCTCAAGACAGGAAGTGAACACCATTAAAGAATCCATTCCCGATATTCGAAAGAATCTGACAGGGTTCTATACAGAGATAGAATCTGTCTTGCAGTCATCAATATTCACTCTGAGCGATATAGATTTGTTATTTCCCGTGCACCTACCTGTTGATTTGTGGAAACAGATTAGGACTGTTGACGATGTACCAGGGTTAGGGGACACATGGGTTAATATAGTTCGATTAGATAGAGAAAGGCCAGCTGGCGAGAGACCGCCACAGGTAATACTGAATTTGCCTGATAGAATAGTCACAAAATTAAAAGCTATAATTCCTGAAAGAAGGATTATTTGGGAGAAACTTATTGCCTGTGTCCAAGGGAAATCTGAAGGTGCTACAGAATTCTTTAATCGGTTTGAACAAGTGTTCTCAGATTACAGCAGACAATATTTGAGCACAGAGTCTGAAAAACGACATTTTGTAGACAAATTTGTGCGTGGATTGTTGCCTGACACCCAGTCACAAATTATGTCTTCTGAGAGCGCTTGGCAAGTACAGTTTCAGTCTGAAGTATTGGTTATGGCTCAGTACTATGAGAACCGAGTCAATAATGAGAAAGAAAGAATTGAAAAGAGAAAGGGAGACCTGAAATCTAAAGTTCTATTACAACAAATTGTTAGAGGCCCTAGAGGGGGTACTTCACAATTTACGGGACAGTATGCTCCACAGGGAAATGCCCCGTTGGGTCCTGTAAACGTAAACCAGTGTTGCTTATTGCAGACAAGAGGGTCATTGGCGTGCACAATGCCTGATCCTCCAGCAGAGGTCGAATAACGCATTTGGTAACATGGGTAGACGATCCAGAGGCCGCCCAGGGGCAGGAGGTCCTGGTAGAAGTCAATTTTCTCAAGATTCGCAACCTTTTTCACAGGATAATCAGGCACCGAGTGTGGATAATAGGAACATTTTTGATCATCCTTCTGCTGCATATCTCTCTGAAGAACTTCCTTTTGATGACATTATTTTTCGCTAGGATTGCCCGAAGCAGGGTTTGAACCGTTGCCTATTCCCGTTAATCAGAAAGGTCCCTACCTTGAAATGATGGTGGGAAATAGGAAACATCTATTCTTGATAGATACAGGAGCACAGAAGTGTTCCATTGACCATTCACAGGTTCCAAACATTCCACTGTCAGGGCAAACCAATGTTTCTGTAGGGTTTTCTGGAACGCTGGTAGCCTGTCCGGTTTCTTCGCCTGTACCGATTACATTGGGTGCATTCACAGACCACTGTCCATTTCTTTTGACTACGAACTGTGGAGAGAATTTGTTGGGGTTGAATCTGTTGAAGGAATTAAATGCGGTAATTCATTGTTCTTCAGATGGAGTGCGTTTGACGATTTCACCACACCAACTTTCTGTCTCTCAGTTCTTGACTAGAGGGGGTGGACATTATTACAAAATTGTATAAATGCGTGAATGTCCAAATGTCCAGTACCTCTCACTTCTCGCACTGGAGGGCTTGTATTCACTGTGATGTAGTGAGGGCCAGATAGCTATCTGATTTGTTTCTTTGTAAACTGCGCAGTAGTAATAAAGATCTGTGAATCTTTATAAGCCCATCTTTGGTGTATTTCCTTTTGTGGTACTCAGCTTCGATATTTCCTTGCTTTTACAGATGGTGCCCGAATAGGGACCCTCAGGATTGATGCCTTCTCATTGAAGGTTGACGCGGCTATCGGACCGGGATCGGACGGTGAAAAAAAAGGGGGCCCCTTTCTTGGATGAGAAGCGATACCTCAACAGTACTGAACGACCCGATCCCTGGACGGTAAGCCCACGGTCCGAGACGGCATCTTGACAAGGGTGCATATATTAAGGCGGGCAGTTTTGCCGCAATCACCAACCACGTGGGTCCTTTGTGTCCTTAGAAATCCGATCGGACCTCCTTAGTTCTTTGATCAGGTAAGTCGTGACCCGATTCTTAAGTATTGTGATAATTTATTTTGGGGCATTGGACTCGCGAGTACAATTATTGACCAGGTAAAACCAGTAATCTGACATGCCTGAGAAATTGTCTGCCTGCTTCAGGGCATTATTCCGCAGTGACAGACAATATTTGGAATTTGGCCGACCGGCGCCACAGGAGGGGTCGCCAGCGTGTACTATCTACTGTAAGCATGGCATTGGTAGTATAGTGTTTAATGATATTTGGCACAGACACACTAGACATGCTTCTGAACTTCAGTGGCCAACCAATGGTAGTTTTGAAATTCCTCGTATAGAATACTTAGAGTCTATATTAATAAAGAAAAAGGCTAGACCTGCAGCATTTGATGTATTACAGAATTTGAAGAAAGAAGCTATGCAGCAACTTAAAAGTAGGGAAAAACATGAGCGCCGTTATATGTCCAACGCCGAAAAAGAGTTGTTATACGATCAAAATAAACAGTCCGAGTCAGTTAGGAGTATGGATAGGGCTTTTTCACTTGGTATCCAGAAAACCTAACCGTCTAAAGACTTTCATGTACATGATGAGCTAATTGATAAACTTCTAAATGAACGAAGGCCTGGTGCCACAGCGCCACCTCTGTATGTACCTATTCCTGCTGTTTTGCCTCTTCCTGCTGCCAAACTTTCTCCTGTAGTTGTTCCTGCTGCTCCTATTGTTCCTCTTGTTGTTCCTCTTCCTCCAGCTGTTCCTCCTCCTATTGGTGCTCCTCTACTTGCTCCTCCACCTTTTCCTACTGTTACAGGTTTGGTAGATTTGGCTTCTGCACCAGTGATACCGAATTGTTACCGAATGTACAAGATTTGTCTACTCTTTCTCTTCCAAGTGGTTCTGTCCCACTTGTAGTAGATAAGGGAGCGGAATCAAATATTGTAACTCATAATGCTGTATCTAAAGAGAGAAAGTGTGATTTGACTGAATCGGCTAGACAATGCATGGAGAAGGGTGAACAAGCTGATGTTTTTGCCACACTCTCTAATTTAGCAAGTTTTCCTGAGAAAAAAATGTTTTTATTGAAGGGTTGGGAATTCATTTATGTGTAATGTGGAACCGATTAGATGATATAGATCTCCCACAAGAGTTGAGGGATCTGAATGTTTTAGCATTTTCAAGAGATACTGCGGAGAAAGTACATGAGCACATCGAGAGGGTTTTTGAGCACAGAAGGGAGTTAGACAGGTTACGGAATGAAGAAATTGATGGTGATAGTTTGGACGCTATGTTTGTACAGAAACGGTTTCTTCCTTGTTGTAAGTCGATAAATGAGGAAACATGAATTTGCACAAAGGATGCGATTAGGTGGATTTCACACATGTCGATATCTCCCGTAGAAGTATATGACACGTATAGTCAGTATACGGCAGAAATGCCGAGGAAAGTGATACCGGTAATGGTAGAATACCTGCAGGATGAATGTATAAAAAAAAGATTTGTTGTCCCGCAGAATTATTGAATATCTAAAAGAGAGCATTTTTGTCTAACACTCCTTCAGTTGCTTTATCGCTCGATTTAACTTTGTTGCACAGTAAGCGTTCAGAGATTCCTATCTCTCAGTTGCCTTTGCGAGAGATTCTGCCGACATTTGTCCCAAAAATTGAGATTCCAGCTAATCCTGCAACAGGTACTGCTGCTCAGGCTATTCCTGCACATTATGTGTCACAGATTGTTCACGTCCCGTTCTCAAGACAGGAAGTGAACACCATTAAAGAATCCATTCCCGATATTCGAAAGAATCTGACAGGGTTCTATACAGAGATAGAATCTGTCTTGCAGTCATCAATATTCACTCTGAGCGATATAGATTTGTTATTTCCCGTGCACCTACCTGTTGATTTGTGGAAACAGATTAGGACTGTTGACGATGTACCAGGGTTAGGGGACACATGGGTTAATATAGTTCGATTAGATAGAGAAAGGCCAGCTGGCGAGAGACCGCCACAGGTAATACTGAATTTGCCTGATAGAATAGTCACAAAATTAAAAGCTATAATTCCTGAAAGAAGGATTATTTGGGAGAAACTTATTGCCTGTGTCCAAGGGAAATCTGAAGGTGCTACAGAATTCTTTAATCGGTTTGAACAAGTGTTCTCAGATTACAGCAGACAATATTTGAGCACAGAGTCTGAAAAACGACATTTTGTAGACAAATTTGTGCGTGGATTGTTGCCTGACACCCAGTCACAAATTATGTCTTCTGAGAGCGCTTGGCAAGTACAGTTTCAGTCTGAAGTATTGGTTATGGCTCAGTACTATGAGAACCGAGTCAATAATGAGAAAGAAAGAATTGAAAAGAGAAAGGGAGACCTGAAATCTAAAGTTCTATTACAACAAATTGTTAGAGGCCCTAGAGGGGGTACTTCACAATTTACGGGACAGTATGCTCCACAGGGAAATGCCCCGTTGGGTCCTGTAAACTTAAACAAGTGTTGCTTATTGCAGACAAGAGGGTCATTGGTGTGCACAATGCCTGATCCTCCAGCAGAGGTCGAATAACGCATTTGGTAACATGGGTAGACGATCCAGAGGCCGCCCAGGGGCAGGAGGTCCTGGTAGAAGTCAATTTTCTCAAGATTCGCAACCTTTTTCACAGGATAATCATGCACCGAGTGTGGATAATAGGAACATTTTTGATCATCCTTCTGCTGCATATCTCTCTGAAGAACTTCCTTTTGATGACATTATTTTTCGCTAGGATTGCCCGAAGCAGGGTTTGAACCGTTGCCTATTCCCGTTAATCAGAAAGGTCCCTACCTTGAAATGATGGTGGGAAATAGGAAACATCTATTCTTGATAGATACAGGAGCACAGAAGTGTTCCATTGACCATTCACAGGTTCCAAACATTCCACTGTCAGGGCAAACCAATGTTTCTGTAGGGTTTTCTGGAACGCTGGTAGTCTGTCCGGTTTCTTCGCCTGTACCGATTACATTGGGTGCATTCACAGACCACTGTCCATTTCTTTTGAATACGAACTGTGGAGAGAATTTGTTGGGGTTGAATCTGTTGAAGGAATTAAATGCGGTAATTCATTGTTCTTCAGATGGAGTGCGTTTGACGATTTCACCACACCAACTTTCTGTCTCTCAGTTCTTGACTAGACCTTTGCCGCCAGAATTTTGTGATGTTCCGGAGTGTTTGTGGGCAATTGATGTCAATGATGTCGGTGTTCTACAAACTGAGCCTGTTAAGATCATTTTGAAACATCGAGTAAAGTTGCCACGTATTCCTCAGTATAAGATTTCGGTCGATGGTGAGCAAGCTTTGAAATGCATAGGCTCTGATTTTGTACATCGTGGGCTAATTGAGGAAATTGCAGGTAGTTTGTGCAATAGTCCGATTTTGCCTGTGTATAAGAAAGGCGATAATGCAATTCCTTTTCGTTTCATCATTGATTTACGTGCCATCAATAGGATTGTTGCTCCACAATTTCCTATGGTGCTTGATGTGACGACAATATTAACCATGATTCCGGCTTCTCCTACTTTCTTTAGTGTTGTAGACCTTAAGAATGCTTTCTTCAGCATTCCTATACACAACGATAGCAGACATCTGTTTGCGTTCACCGTAGGGGGACGCTCGTTTACATTCACCCGTGTGCCGCAAGGTTACACAGAGAGTCCGAGCATCTATAGTAGGGCTTTGAAAGAGCAGCTTGCAACACTCAAGTTATCTACCACTTGTACACTGCTCCAATATGTGGACAATCTACTTTTAGCTGCTGACTCAGAGAGTGCCTGTAAGGAGGGCACTGTGTTGTTGCTTATTCATCTAGCAAAACATGGAAACAAAGCTTCACTCAAAAAGTTTCAGTATTGTCGACAGGAGGTCACCTATTTAGGCTATCTCCTGTCAAAGGAGGGAAGAAGGTTGACGCCTGAGGGGATAAAAATCATTTCTGGCATGTCTGTCCCAAACACACAGAAGGAAGTCAGAGCCTTGATAGGAATGGCTTCTTACTGTAGGCAGTGGATCCCGAACTTCTCGTTAACGATTAAACCTATGTTGGCTTTGACAAAGAAGGGCATTTATTTGCCATTGCCGTGGAACTTGGAACACCAGCAAGTGTTTGATCTGCTCAAGACTGCACTGTGTTTGGCACCAGTTTTGGGCACACCAAATTATGAAAAGGCCTTTGTGTTGTATGTGCATGAATGTGATAGATGTGCTTTGGCTGTATTAACGTAGGAACATGGAGGGAAGAACAGGCCATGCGGCTACTTTTCTTCCGCCCTTGATCCTGTTGCATGCGCTTTGCCAAGATGTTTGAGAGCTGTCGCTGCTGCTGCGTCTGTAAAGCAGAGCGAGGGTATGGTCCTAGGCCATGCTTTAACCCTGATGATACCTCACTCTGTAGATGTTCTATTAATCAGAACACAAACACAGCACCTCACCTCTGCACGATTAACAAGATACAAATTGATCTTGTTTGCTCCTCTCATTAAAATTCAGAGGTGTTGCATTTTGAATACGGCTGAATTTTTACCTTTCCCGAAAGGTATTGTTTGCAGTGATGAAGCATCACATGACTGCGTTTACACCACAGAGCAAGAGACTAAAGGCAGAATCGATGTGAAAGATACTCCTTTGAACAATTCACAAGGGGAGCTGTTTTGTGATGGCTCCTGTTTCAAACTTCCGGATGCTATATCCACGGCTGCTTATGCAATCACCACATTAAGCACGATTGTGGAAACCCAGAGAATCATGCATAACTCCGCTCAGGGCTCAGATATTATAGCATTGACCCGAGCTTGTGAACTTTCCGGAGGGCTTAGAGTAAATATATATACTGATAGTCAGTATGCTTTTGGGGTGGTTCAGAACTTCGGTAGACTTTGGGCAGAATGAGGTTTCTTGACCTCGCATGGAAATAAGATCCAGTACAGCTCCTTGATAGTACTGTTACTCTCAGCGCTTGCACTACCCACTCAGTTATCAATCACGAAATGCGCAGCACATCAGAAAATCATGGATGATATGGGGAAGGGGAACGCTTTCACTGACTAGATAGCCAAACAGACTGCCACTGATCGCTATTCAGAAATGTATACTTCAAGGGTAGCCACAAATGTTTGTACTATGGATGAGGGTATCGAATCTGTGAAAAGTATTCAAGCTGATGTCACATTAGAGGAATCTAAGAAATGAGCAGAGGGTTTGGCAAGATTGGATGATGACGGGTGTTGGGTGGACAAGTTAGAAGGGAAATGGTTGTTTCCAGACGCAGACATTACAATGATGGTCGCTATGGCTCATGGCCCACCCACATCTGTGCACAGAAGGTTACCAAAATGTTACAAAATGTCTGGGTGAATGATAAATTCTCCAAAGTAGCTGAACGTTTTGTTCAAAGTTGTATGATTTTGTTTTCAGCATAATATGGGAAAGGGCACAATCGACTCCAAGGGGTAGTTTTGCTCCACCTTCTGTCCCCTTTGAGGTTATCCACTTTAATTTCATCGAAATGGAGCATTGCAACCATTATAAGTATGTACTAGTTGTTATCTGCGCCTTTAGTAAATGGGTTGAAGCCTTTCCTGTTAAGGATGCCACAGCAATGACAACGGCAAAGACCATGCTTAAGGAATATTTTCCTAGGTTTGGTTTGCCAAGGGCCATCTGGTCGGACAATGGTCCACATTTTATCGCTGCTGTAATTCTGCAGATATGCGCGGGATTACAGATCGATAAACCTTTCCATTCGGCTTGACATGTTCAAAGTGCTGTTTTGGTAGAGAGACATAATGGCATCAGAAAGAACAAGCTCGCTAAGACATGTGCCGGCACCAAACTGAAATGGCTGGACGCCTTACCAATTGTGTTGTTGTCAATGAGAACGACCCCATAGACTAAGACTGGGCTCTCCCCATTTGAGGTGGTTATGGGTAGGCCAGCTAACATTTGGAACCTACCTAAACCCCGATCTTTGTGTGATATTGAACATGTACTTCTTTCCGACTACTGTGGCCAGTTAACTAAAAATCTGTATTTGATTTATCAACAGGTGTGAGAAGCCCTCCCCGTAAAGTACGAGGGCCCAGATCACAGCATATGGCCTGGAAGCTGGGTTCTCGTAAAATCATTTGAAAGAGCATCCTGCCTCGCACCGCGTTGGCAGGGCCTGCATCAAGTTCTATTGGCCACACAGACCGCAGTACGAGTGTGGGGGCGAAAGCATTGGATCCACGCATCACATATCAATAGTATTCCCTTCCCTTTGCAACACGATACAGAAGACACAGAAATCCTTACCAGCGCTGCTCCCAACAATTACGTAGCATCGAGCAGCATCGAGAGTGCTTCTGAGACTCTGGGCCTCATTACGAACCGGGTGGTAAGGGATTACTGGTACCGGTAAGGGCACTGGTGCCTGGAATCCCTTACCACCCAATTACGAGGTCCCTTTGCGGGTCCCTAACATTAAGGAAGGGACCCGCAAAGGGACCTTGGAGGTAATTACGGTACCGCAATTTGCGGTGCCGTAATTACTGCCTTCCCCATTCCCATTGATCCCTATGGGGCAAGAATGGGAATGGGGAAGGGACAATGGTGAATGGGGAATTACCACCCTGCCAACCTTGGAATGGGGCAGTAATTCCGCCATTCACCATGGCGGAATCCGGCATCAACCATGGCGCTAATAGCGCCATGGTTAACGCCTGGGTCGTAATGAGGCCCTCTCTCTGAGCCCGTGGGGCCTGGAGAAACAGCCGCTTTATCTCCACACTCTCCTACAGATCCTTTTTCATCATTGTTAGGGTCTGTATCTGATCTGCCACTTCCATCAGGAAGCAATGACACGTTGTTCTCAGATCATGCAGTACCAGGAGTCACAAGGTACGATCTGCATCCAAGGAGTTAGACTTACTGCACGGTTCGGCTGTGCCACCAGGAAAAATCATTGGAGGGCTTGGGCCTCATTACATGGATGGCGGTGGACAAAGGTGCTACTAGCACCTTGGTCCATGCCGGTAAACCGGCACCGCCTTGGTGGAAAGGGGAATTACCGCCCTATTCCAAGGTTGGTGGGGTGGTAATTCCCCCTTCCCCCATTGCCCTTCCCCATTCCCATTTTTGCCCCATAGAGCTCTATGGGAATGGGGAAGGCGCAAATTAGCTCCCTGGTCCCTTTGCGGGTTGGTTTTTAACGCTTGCAAAAAGCAGGCGTTAAATTCCCCAACCCGCAAAGGGACCTCGTAGTAAGGCGGTGAGGGTTTACCGGTACCGGTAAAATACTGGTGCCGGTAAACCCTTACCGCCTACCGTGTAATGAGGCCCATTGTCTTTTTGGCCCATTCTTTTGTACGAAAGGAATTCTGTTGGCTGGGGTTAGGGAAGGACTAAGAAAACGCGCGATCAGGAGATCACCAGCAAACGAACTCTGGAGTATACGTTTGAAGAAACAATGCCTGCAACCGCTCCCACTCGTACGGAACAAATAAGAGACTGTGGGCCTCATTCCGACTTTGGAGGTAACCACGCCGCTATTTGCGGCATGGCTGCCTCCAAAATCGTTCCGACTCCGCCCTGGTGAATGGAGTTATTACCGGTCCATTCAAAGGTTGGAGGGACCGTTAATTCCGCATTCACGAGGGCCCTTCCCTATTCCCATTTGAGCCCCCGGAGGGCTCAATGGGAATGGGGAAGGCACTAATAACGGTACCGTAAATTACGGTACCGTTATTAGCACTAAAGTCCCTTTGCTGGTCCCATCCTTAACGCCTGCAAAAAGCAGGCGTTAAGGAAGGACCCGCAAAGGGAACTCGTAGTAGGGCGGTAAGGGTTTGACGGCACCGGTCTCGTTACCGGTGACCGTTAACCCTTACCGCCCTACTCGGAATGAGGCCCTGTGTGCCTAATAGTAGTAATGAACAATTGAATGCATGGGCCCCAAAAACGTATTGTTGTCTTGTGATTATGTTAATCGGCTTCACAATAGTAATTGCCTTAGGATTTTGGTATTTGGAAGAAGTACATCTGCTTGAAATTTTGTTACCCACTGAAAATATACCTACTGTTTCTACACCTTTCGTGCATCTGCACTCTCTATCTTCTAGAAACTCTCAGCACAGACAGATTTACCACAACAACACTTTATTACTCATAATGAATGCCACACATGCCATTTTTAATAGATCTAATTGTTGGGTCTGCTCGCATTTACCGCAACATGGAGACAAGGGGTTGGGCTGGTATATTCATCCTTTACCTTTGACTACTGCATGCTATGCTTCTTCAAGGGCACTATTCTTTGGCCAATGGAACAATAGCATCTCGGGGAACTTTGATGGAACGAATTTGAATGATTTTGAGAGACGAGTTCTAACACCACTTGGATGCTCACTTTTTGTGAATAGGAGCAAGCTTAATGTTGCTTCTATTAGGCCTTCTGTTAAATTGTCTCATCCTTTTCAATCTCTGATCTCTTTTAAGATGGCTCCTATATGCAATAGGGATGCCACGCCACTTTCCTACACTGGTAACCACAGCCCCGATTCAGTTTCTTTCTGCATACAGAGGAATGGTACTCAGTCAATGGGTGATTTCAAGGGTTGCGCCAACGCTGCGAATTTGACCAGTGAGGACAGACCTCTGTATGTAGGCGAACTTGTCTACTTTGTTTGCGGTAATGAAGCTTTCCCATGGTTACCTAGGGATTGGCAGGGGACCTGTTATTTAGGGATTCTGTTACCCGGGGTATTCATAGCAAGCACCATATAAATTTCTAGGCTCGTCCAAGGGGGACGAGAATGGCAATACTTCAGCACAAGTTCTGGGTGACATAGCTAAATCCTTTGTACATTTTTGGGGGCAAATATTAAATTCTGAGGAAATCAGAAGACTAGCGAGAGTACTGGAGAGGACCATCAACCGGACCACTGACATACTCTATAATATGACTTTAGAACAGAAAGCGATAAGGTTAGTGGCACTTCAGAACCGGATGGCCTTAGACGTCATCCTGGCTGAGAGTGGTGGAGAATGTAAATTAGTGGGGTCCGCTTGCTGCATTTTCGTGCCAGATTTCTCCCCAACCATTTTTAAGGCAATACAAAATCTGCACGACCTTAGTTCAGAAGTTCATGTTCCCGAGGGAAACTGGGATCTTAGCGCTTGGTTCTGGGACTTCTTCCGATCTTGGGGATGGAAGCTACTTTCAATCTTGCTTATCATTTTTGGTATACTGTTGTTTTTCTTTTGCTGTATACAGTGTCTTCCTGGCATATGTTCGGTGTTAGGAGGATGTTGTGCACAGGCGATGGGAAAGTTAAGGAAAAAAAGGTACATGCCCCAGAGGAGATGACAAACAAATTTGTGTTGAAAGAAATATCTGTTTCTGACCTCATGGCGATCGATATTTCTGATAGCGATTCAGGGTGCATGGACATTGAGACGTGGAGTTACTCGTAAAGTGACTAGAAGTAGTTTAGCGCTTGGCTTAGGCCAAAAGGAGGGTTTGTTAAACGGGAAATCATATTGTGCCTCCTTCTGTAATACATATTGGCCTAAGCCCAGTCACTCTGCGAAGAAAACCGCGTTTCAAATGTGCCGATTTTGGATCGACTTCACCGCCATTTTGGCATCATCCGCCATTTCATTTCTGTTCAAATGTAACTCTGTGTTCTAAAATGGTGGACTGTGTTTCCAACTAGTAACCGAGCCTTCCCGAACCTTGTACCTTAGTTAATGTTTAGACTGTATGTTGGCCGAATGTTTAGGCTGAGTAAAGAGACCCTGTCCCATGCCTGACTTGTGTTCTAAGGATTGTCTGCACTAATAAGCCTGATCCACGGACATACATCGACACAATGTAATGCAAATATCGAACGTGGACACTGGCTGAACAGCATTGTGAAGGGACATGTGCTAAGACTTACTGCTAAATCTGGGAATACACTGTTGCCATCGTGACTTATTTGTATGTAAACTAAATGTAATCCATGTGCATATTGTCGTAGAAGCCATAAGTGAACTCAGCATGAACTCTAGATTATCGATTATTAACTTGCAGAGGGGGTGGACATTACTACAAAATTGTTTAAATGCATGAATGTCCAGATGTCCAGTACCTCTCACTTCTCACACTGGAGGGCTGGTATTCACTGTGATGTACTGAGGGCCAGATAGCTATCTGATTTGTTTCTTTGTAAACTGTGCAGTAGTAATAAAGATCTGTGAATCTTTATAAGCCAGTGTTTGGTGTATTTCCTTTTGTAGTACTCAGCCTCAATATGTCCTTGCTTTTACACCACCGCAGCATGTCACACCCATGGTGCCTTATAACTTCAGTGCTTATAACTTCGGTCTTGGGTGCATGGCCTTTGGCCACAACCACCGCACCATATCACACCCATACTGGCTTATAATTTCCGTGCTTATAACTTTGGTCTTGGGTGCTTGGCCTTTGGCTATGCACCAAGACTCTAGATCCTGGCCACCACCACCGCAGTATATCACACCCATGGTGGCTTATACTTCAGTGGTTATAACTTCGGTCTTGGGTGCATGGCCTTCAGCCATGCACCCAAGACTCTAGGTCCTGGTCACAACCAACGCACCATATCACACCCATGCTGGCTTATAACTTATAAGACTCTAGATCCTGGTCACAACCAACGCACCATATCACACCCATGCTGGCTTATAACTTCAGTCCTTATAACTTCGGTCTTGGGTAAATGGCCTTCGGCCATGCACCCAAGACTGTAGGCCCTGCCCACAACCACATGATAGATATTTGATTCTATGGGTGTGATCTATGGGTGTGATATGCTGCAGTGATTGTGGCCAGGGCCTAGAGTCTTGGGTGTATGGCCTACGGCCTGCGGCTATTCACCCAACACTCTAGGCCCTGGCCACAACCACCACAGCATATCACTCCCCTAGTGGCTTATAACTCAGTATCACAACCATAGAATCAAACATTTAAACTGTGGCATATAGTCAATTTTAATGTCCGCTGACACTGCGCGTGTCCTTAGAACAGTTTCAACTTGCCTGCGCACAGCACGGACGGGAATACTATCCTTAGGACACCAATCATTTTCACTAATTACGAACATCCCGGACAGCGCGGTCATGGCGAATACATCAGTAGCACCCGCCACCTAAACAAATACAGTATTTCACCCATCTCTTACTCCCCAAACCTCCCCAATCATTCTTCCACACCAAAACACTCACCAAGTCAGCATTTCACCTCTGTTTATGCCGCACTGTCGGCGGATCCAAGATGGCGGGTGCATCGGAACAATCTGACGCACATCACACCTCACTCCAGCCAATCGGCGGACACCATTTGGTGAAAATCCGTCCAGCGGTTTGGGGTGTAGGCGTGCACAAAGTTTTTCTCCCATTCAGCCTTTGAGAAAAAAATATACATTTTCCCCCCCTGGACCAAACCTCACCAAACTTTGCAAAAAGATTCAGAGTGGGCCACATACTTTTTTTTGCAAAGTTTGGTGTGGATTCGTCCAGGGAGAGCGAAGTTATAAGCCACCCAAAAAGTATTCTACCTATGGGATTAGCAATTTAACCATAACTACACAGCCACAAGCGTGGCTGTGTAATGATGCCCATCAAAAGCCCTGTAACATATAACTGTTTACATTATGGTAATGTTGAACATGTATAATTTCTACTTGTACACTATTACACGGTAAACATTTTTATAAGTAGCTAACTAAATATATGACCAGTTACGTTATGTGTGTACCTTTTGGATGTTTAATGCATGTGTCATACATACATTTCATTACTAGTTTAAATTGCAAACTAGTTTGAAGTACATAGAAAGGGCAACTATGTTAAATTGAACAAAAGCATGTATGCAAGAGAAACATCAAATACAATGTGCATATTCTTATTTAAAATAAAGCCAGAGCGGAAGTGCTAAGGAAGTGCCTGATAGCCTGACATCCACTCTGCTCCTCCTGGATACGTTCTACAGCTTATTGTTATTTTGGAACTTGACACGAGGCCACGTCCCCTGCTACGTGACTCAGCTTCAAAAGGCACTGGCCACGTGCCCCAAGCGCGCGCGCCCGAGCGAAGTGCCTAGGAAGTGCCTGATAGCATGGCATCCACTCTGCTCCTCCTGGATACATTCTGCAGCTCGTTGTTATTTTCGACCCTGACACAAGGCCATGCCCCCTGATACGTGCCTCAGCTTCAAAAGGCACTGGCCATGCGCACTAAGCGCATGAACCCAAGCGGAAGTGCCTCATAGCCTGACAGTCACTCTGCTCCTCCTGGATACGTTCTGCAGCTTGTTGTTATTTTGGAACGTGACACGAGGCCACGTCCCCTGCTCCATGCCTCAGCTTCAAAAGGCACTGGCCACGTGCCCTAAGCGCGCGCGCCCGAGCGAAGTGCCTGATAGTCTGACATCTACTCTGCTCCTCCTGGATACGTTCTGCAGCTCGTTGTTATTTTGGACCATGACATGAGGCCATGCCCCCTGCTCCATGCCTCAGCTTCAAAAGGCACTGGCTACGTACCGTAAGCGCGTGCGCCTGATCGGAAGTGCCAAGGAAGTGCCTGATAGCCTGACATCTACTCTGCTCCTCCTGGATACGTTCTGCAGCTCATTGTTATTTTTGACCCTTGACCCTGACACAAGGCCACGCCCCTGCGCTACATGCCTCAGCTTCAAAAGGCTCTGGCCATGCGCCCTCAGCGCGCACACAGAAGTTACAAGGAAGTGCCTGATAGCCTGACCTCCACTCTGCTCCTCCTGGATACGTTCTGCAGCTTGTTGTTATTTTGGAACCTGACACGAGGCCACGTCCCCTGCTACGTGACTCAGCTACAAAAGGCACTGGCCACGTGCCCTAAGCGCGCGCGCCGGAGCGAAGTGCCTGATAGCCTGACATCTACTCTGCTCCTTCTGGATACGATCTGCAGCTTGTTGTTATTTTGGACCCTGACATGAGGCCACACCCCCTCTTACTTGCCTCAGCTTCAAAAGGCACTGGCCACGTGCCCTAAGCACACTCCCGAGCGGATGTTCCAAGGAAGTGCCTGATAGCCTGACATCCACTCTGCTCCTCCTGGATATGTTTTGCAGCTCGTTGTTATTTTGGACCCTGCCACGAGGCCATGCCCCCTGCTACGGGTCTCAGCTTCAAAGGCACTGGCCACGCACACTAAGCGTGTGTGCCCGAGCAAAAGTGCCAAGGAAATGCCTGATAGCCTGACATTCACTCTGTTCCTCCAGGATACGTTCTGCAGCTCGTTGTTATTTTGGACCCGCACAAGGCTGCACCCCCTGCTATGTGCCTCAGCTTCAAAAGGCACTAGCTACGTGCCCTAAGCACGTGCACCCGAATGGAAGTGCCAAGGAAGTGCCTGATAGCCTGACATCTACTCTGCTCCTCCTGGATATGTTCTCCGGCTCATTGTTATTTTGGACCCTGACACGAGGCCACGCCCCCTGCTACATGCCTCAGCTTCAAAAGGCACTGGCCATGTGCCCTAAGCGTGTGCACCCGAGGGGAAATACTAATGAAGTTCCTGATAGCCTGACAACTACCCTGCTCCTACTGGATATGTTCTGAAGCTTGTTATTTTGGATCATGACACAAGACCATGCCCCCGGCTACGTGCCTCAGCTTCAAAAGGCACTGGCCATGCACCCTAAGCACACATGCCCGAGCGGAAGTGCCTGATAGTCTGACATCCACTCTGCTCCTCCTGGATACGTACTGTAGCTCATTGTTATTTTGGACACTGACATGAGGCGACACCCCATGCTACGTGCCTCAGCTTCAAAAAGGTTCTGGCTAAGCGCCCAAACGAAAGTGCTAAGGAAGTGCCTGATAGCCTGACATCCAGTCTGCTCCTCCTCGATATGTTCTGCAGCTTGTTGTTATTTTGGACCCTGACACAAGGCCATGCCCCCTGCTACGTGCCTCAGCTTCCAAGTGCACTGGCCACGCGCCCTAAGCTGGCGCACCTGAGAAAAGTGCCAAGGAAGTGCCTGACAGACTGACCTCGACTCTGCTCCTTCTGGATACGTTCTGCAGTTCGTTTTTATTTTGGACCCAGACACGAGGCCACGCTGCCTGCTATGTGCCTCAGCTTCAAAAGGCACTGGCTACATGCCCAAAATGCGTGTGCTGAGCGGAAGTGCTGACGAAGTGCCTGATAGCGTGACATCTACTCTGCTCATCCTGGATACGTTCTGCACCTCATTGTTATTTAGGACCCTGACACGAGGCCACGCTGCCTGCTATGTGCCTCAGCTTCAAAAGGCACTGGCCACGTGCCCTAAGTGCACATGCCTGAGCGGAAGTGCCAAGGAAGTGCCTGATGGCCTGACCTCGACTCTGCTCCTCCTGGATACGTTCTGCAGCTTGTTGTTACTTTAGACCCTGACACAAGGTCATGCCCCCTGCTACGTGCCTCAGCGTCAAAGGGCACTGGCCACCTGCCCTAAAGGCATGCACCCGAGCAGAAGTGCCAAGGAAGTGCCTGATAGCCTGACACCCACTCTGCTCCTCATGGACACGTTCTGCAGCGTGTTGTTATTTGGACCCTGACAAGAGGCCATGCCCTCTGCTACATGCGTCAGCTTCAAAAGGCACTGGCTACGTGCCGTAGGCGCGTACGCCCGATCGGAAGTGCCAAGGAAGTGCCTGATAGCCTGACATCTACTCTGCTCCTCCTGGATACGTTCTGCAGCTCATTGTTATTTTGGACCCTGACACAAGGCCACGCCCCGTGCTACATGCCTCAGCTTCAAAAGGCTCTGGCCATGCACAATAAGCGCCTCAACCCAAGCGGAAGTGCCTCATAGCCTGACATCTACTCTGCTCCTCCTGGATACGTTCTGCAGCTCGTTGTTATTTTGGACCCTGACATGAGGCCACGCCCTGTGCTATGTGCCGCAGCTTCAAAAGGCACTGGCCACATGCCCCAAGTGCACGTGCCTGAGCGGAAGTGCCAAGGAAGTGCCTGATAGCCTGACCTCGACTCTGCTCCTCATGGATACGTTCTGCAGCTTGTTGTTACTTTAGACCGTGACACAAGGTCACGCCCCCTGCTATGTGCCTCAGCTTCAAAAGGCACTGGCTACGTGCCCAAAACGCGCGTGCTGAGCGGAAGTGCTGACGAAGTGCCTGTTAGCGTGACATCTACTCTGCTCCTCCTGGATACGTTCTGCACCTCATTGTTATTTAGGACCCTGACACGAGGCCACGCTGCCTGCTATGTGCCTCAGCTTCAAAAGGCACTGGCCACATGCCCTAAGTGCACGTGCCCGAGCGGAAGTGCCAAGGAAGTGCCTGATAGCCTGACCTCGACTCTGCTCGTCCTGGATATGTTCTGCAGCTTGTTGCTACTTTAGACCCTGACACAAGGTCACGCCCCCTGCTACGTGCCTCAGCGTCAAAGGGCACTGGCCACCTGCCCTAAAGGCATGCACCCGAGCAGAAGTGCCAAGGAAGTGCCTGATAGCCTGACACCCACTCTGCTCCTCATGGACACGTTCTGCAGCGTGTTGTTATTTGGAACCTGACAAGAGGCCATGCCCCCTGCTACATGCGTAAGCTTCAAAAGGCACTGGCTACGTGACGTAAGCGCGTACGCCCGATCGGAAGTGCCAAGGAAGTGCCTGATAGCCTGGCATCTACTCTGCTCCTCCTGGATACGTTCTGCAGCTCATTGTTATTTTGGACCCTGACACAAGGCCACGCCCCGTGCTACATGCCTCAGCTTCAAAAGGCTCTGACCATGCGCACTAAGCGCGTGAACCCAAGCGGAAGTGCCTCATAGCCTGACATCTACTCTGCTCCTCCTGGATACGTTCTGCAGCTTGTTGTTATTTTGGACCCTGACATGAGGCCACGCCCTGTGCTATGTGCCTCAGCTTCAAAAAGCACTGGTCACGCGCCCTAAGCGCGTGAACCCAAGCGGAAGTGCCAAGGAAGTGCCTGATATCCCGACAACCACTCTGCTCCTCCTGGATATGTTTTGCAGCTCGTTGTTATTTTGGACCCTGCCACAAGATCACGCCCCCTGCTATGTGCCTCAGCTTCAAAAGGCACTGACCACGTGCCCTAAGCGCGCACGCCCGAGCGAAGTGCCTGATAGCCTGACATCTACTCTGCTCCTCCTGGTACGTTCTGCAGCTCATTGTTATTTTGGACCATGACTTGAGGCCATGCCCCCTGCTCCATGCCTCAGCTTCAAAAGGCACTGGCTACGTGCCGTAAGCGCGTGCGCCTTATCGGAAGTGCCAAGCAAGTGCCTGATAGCCTGACATCTACTCTGCTCCTCCTGGATACGTTCTGCAGCTCATTGTTATTTTTGACCCTGACACAAGGCCACACCCCTGTGCTACATGCCTCAGCTTCAAAAGGCTCTGGCCATGCGCCCTCAGCGCGCGCGCGGAAGTTACAAGGAAGTGCCTGATAGCCTGACCTCCACTCTGCTCCTCCTGGATACGTTCTGCAGCTTGTTGTTATTTTGGAACCTGACACGAAGCCACGTCCCCTGCTACGTGACTCAGCTTCAAAAGGCACTGGCCACGTGCCCTAAGCGCGCGCGCCCGAGCGAAGTGCCTGATAGCCTGACATCTACTCTGCTCCTTCTGGATATGAACTGCAGCTTGTTTTTATTTTGGACCCTGACATGAGGCCACACCCCCTCTTACGTGCCTCAGCTTCAAAAGGCACTGGCCACGTGCCCTAAGTACACTCCCGAGCGGATGTTCCAAGGAAGTGCCTGATAGCCTGACATCCACTCTGCTCCTCCTGGATATGTTTTGCAGCTCGTTATTATTTTGGAACCTGACACGAGGCCATGCCCCCTGCTACGTGCCTTAGCTTCAAAAGGCACTGACCACACACCCTAAGCCCGCGTGCCCGAGCGACGTGCCAGATAGCCTGACATCCACTCGCTGCTGCTGGGTATGTTCTGCAGCTCATTGTTATTTTTGACCCTGACACAAGGCCACGCCCCTGTGCTACATGCCTCAGCTTCAAAAGGCTCTGGCCATGCGCCCTCAGCGCGCACGCGGAAGTTACAAGGAAGTGCCTGATAGCCTGACCTCACTCTGCTCCTCCTGGATACGTTCTGCAGCTTGTTGTTATTTTGGAACCTGACACGAAGCCACGTCCCCTGCTACGTGACTCAGCTTCAAAAGGCACTGGCCATGTGCCCTAAGCGCGCGCGCCCGAGCGAAGTGCCTGATAGCCTGACATCTACTCTGCTCCTTCTGGATACGAACTGCAGCTTGTTGTTATTTTGGACCCTGACATTAGGCCACACCCCCTCTTACGTGCCTCAGCTTCAAAAGGTACTGGCCACGTGCACTAAGCACACTCCCGAGCGGATGTTCCAAGGAAGTGCCTGATATCCTGACATCCACTCTGCTCCTCCTGGATATGTTTTGCAGCTCGTTGTTATTTTGGAACCTGACATGAGGCCACGCCCCCTGCTAAGTGCCTTAGCTTCAAAAGGCACTGACCACACACCCTAAGCCCGCGTGCCCGAGCGACATGCCAGATAGCCTGACTGTAACGCTCACCTGATTCCCGTAGAGGCGCCGGTCTTGACTGGGCGTATACCGTATCTTCAAAGGTGATGTGTAACACACGGCTGGCTCTTTGGGCTGGACCTCTGTGCACTGTATGTCTGACTCGAAGGGTAAGATGTCTGCAGATAGAAAATATGGGATTAAGGAACTGGGTTATTGAATGTCTCTCTCTTCTTCCCTTTCTCTTCTCCTGTAGAACCCCAAAGATTAACGCTCTCACCTTAGGTAAGTGAACGCCGTGCTCTCCATCTGCCTCGGGGCAGGGTGCTGTAACCAGTTTCTTCACTGGATAAGGGGATCAGGCCTCTTGACTTCAGAGGACTGCTGTCCGTCGTTTACTGCACGAACGGTAAGTTTCGAGTAATTCTAATGTCTTTAAAGTCTTTAGTAATGATGTTTCTTGTTTTGCAGGGTTCCGGCGATGGCGGATGACGGGGTGAATTGAGTTGAAGATGGAGCCCGTGTGATGAATAGAAGCGCCTGGAAGCACGTAAGTAAGCGCTTGTTGCCTGCTTCACGATGCGCTCTAACTGTCTTTTTATTTTGCAGGTACAAGTTCGGAGCGGCTGCAGGGTGCCGGAATACCCACTGGGTTAGATGTGAAAAGGAGTAATGGCACGTGAGTATTAAAGTTCCCCAATGTCTTTAAACGCACCTTGTTTTGTCTTTCAGATGCGGGATGCAGCGCCGAAGGCCTCCGGAGCGTGCGAAGAGTTGGTAAGCTTTTGTCTTTCAGATGCCGGAATGCAGTGTGAAGACCTCCGGAGCGCACGAAGAGTAGGTAAGCCTTTGTCTTTCAGATGCCGGAATGCAGCGCGAGGCGTTGGTGACAGCCGATGGACCAGGTAAGTGAAGAGCTGTCACTGAAGACCGTAATGCTAACCTGTTCTTTCTTGTCTTTATAGGTGTTGCTGAAGACTGGATTCAGGATGGTAAGCCTTTTTCCTTAGGCCCAGGATCAGATGCAGAAGACACGATGAGCGTTCTGCTGCAGAGGATGCAGAATAACGCAAAGCAAGATTCATCCATCGAGTGTGGTTTAAATAGCCTCCTGTAGTGCTTAGGTGTCTCCTTCCACAGCCACGCCTAGGCAAGAAAAGAGTTCCTGCTTTCCAGAAGAGTTCCAGTGTTCTGAATCTAGGGAGTGGCTCCTGCCCCACCCAACAGGAAAAGTAGTTACAAACAGAAGAGGATCAGAGGCTCAACTGGCAGGCAAGTAAGCAGCATGGTCTGCTGCAGGTAAGTCCACCCAAGCATTATGAGCCCGGCGCTTCCAGCGCTGGGACTGGGCATATTTATGAGCCTGGTGCCACTGGCGCCAGGACTGGGTCCAAAAGGTCCCAATTGGGACTGGTTGGCACTCGGAACCTGGGTTATGGATCTGCTTCCAAAGGAGTTGGGAAAACCCTGACCTTTTGGAAGCAGAGATCATGACAGTACCCCCCCTCAAGGCCCCTCCCAAACCGGGCTTCTCCGGGGGTTTTGGCTTGTCAGGAAATGTTCGGTGAAATCTTTTGATTAGGCGAGGAGCGTGGACATATTCAGCAGGTTCCCAGGATCTCTCTTGGGGGCCGTAGCCTTTCCAGTCAATTAGGTAAAATAGTTTAGATTTGGAGATCTTGGAGTCCAGAATGCTTTTGACTTCAAACTCGAGTTCTCCATCAACTAGGATAGGTTTTGGAGATTTAGTTAGTCGGGTTTGAGGTTGCACGGGTTTTAATAGAGAGACGTGGAAGACCGGATGTATCTTCATGTGCGGGGGCAAGTCCAACTTGACCGCTACTGGGTTTACTATGGTAGTGATGGAATAGGGACCAAGGTATCTTGGGTTGAATGTGCGTGGCCCTTTTAGAGGTAGATATTTGGTGGATAACCAGACTTGATCCCCTACTTGATATTGAGGGGCTTCCTTCCGATGTTGATCTGCTCCTTTCTTGTATTGTTCTTTAGCCCTTTGAAGGTGAGAAACAGCTTCCTTAAAGGCTTGGGTGATTGTAGAATGCAGGTAGTCTACTGCTGGTGTTTTAAGATCTTGGAGGGGATCCAACTCCGAGGTTCGAGGGTGACTGCCGTACAAAAGAAAAAACAGGGTTTTCCCAGTTCCCGAATGGACAGAGTTATTGTAGGCATATTCGGCTATCCAAAGGATGTCTTTCCAAGTTTTTTCAGTTTGTTGCAGCATGCAGAATAAATACTGTTCCAGAGTTTGATTGGTCCTCTCGGTTTGTCCGTCGGTCTGAGGGTGGTGACTGGTCGATAGTCTCACATCAATTTGAGCCGACCGACAGCAACTTCGCCAAAAATGAGAAATAAATTGACTACCTCGATCCGAAATTAGAACCGAAGGAAAACCGTGCAGTCGGACGATGTTTTTGAGAAATTCTCGGGCCAGAGTTGCTGCTGTTGGCAAGCCTTTGAGCGGAATGAAATGCGCCATCTTGGAGAATAAGTCCACGATTACTAGAATCGTATTGTATCCGGAGCATGGAGGTAGATCGGTGATGAAGTCCATAGAAAGCGTATGTCAAGGGCGAGGTGGGATGTCAATAGGGCGTAAGAGGCCTGCTGGTCTTTCCTTTTGACTCTTGTTTTGGGCGCCTACTCCACAGGACATTATAAAGTCTCTGATATCTTTTTTCCAAGACGGCCACCAGAAGTAGCGCTTGATCTTTTCTGAGGTCTTGGCCATACCGGGATGTCCTTCCATTAAAGAATCGTGATAACAAGAGATTACTTTTTTCTGTAAATCTGTGCTGGGTAGGTATAATCGTTCTTGGAAATACAATAAGTTGTCCTTTACTGCAAAGTCCTTTCCCTGCAGATGCCAATTCTGTATGTCTGCTGGAGTTACAAGTTGCCTGGCTTTATCCTTAACGTCCTCTATGGATTCTGTGGCGATTACACCCAGAATTCTTTGTTCGGGAATGATTGGTACAGGTTTAGGGTTGATCAAGTGTTCTTCCACTCCCATCCGAGAAAGGGCATCAGCTTTACCGTTCTTTGTACCAGGTCGATAGGTAATTATGAAGTCAAACTCGGCAAAGAATAATGCCCAACGGAGTTGTCTAGAGGATTGGGCTTTTGCGGTTTTCAAATATTGCAGGTTTTGGTGATCCGTAATCACAGTAACGGTGTGTCGGGCCTCCAGCAGATAATGCCGCCAAGCCTTAAAGGCAGACTTGATAGCCAAAAGTTCCTTGTCATTAATCGTGTAATTGATTTCAGGAGGCGAGAATTTGCGGGACCAAAATGCCACGGGATGCAACTGATTGGTTACCGGGTCCTTTTGTGATAGAACTGCTCCCATGGCAAGGCTTGAAGCATCAGTTTCCACGATGTAGGGGAGTTCGGGGCGAGGGTGTTTTAAGATTGGTGCAGAGATAAATTTAGTCTTCAAATCCTGGAAAGCTTGTTCCGCCTCGGTAGACCATTCAAAACGTTTGTTTTTCTTTAACAAGGCAGTGATAGGCTGGACTATTCGAGAGAATTCGGGGATAAACCTGCGGTAAAAGTTAGCGAAGCCTAACATGCTTTGCACACCTTTTACGGAGGATGGTGATGGCCATTTGAGAACTGCATCGACCTTCTTTGAATCCATACGCACTCCGCCAGATGATAATATGAATCCCAAGAATTCAACTTCAGTCACGTTGAAAACACATTTTTCCAACTTAGCGAAAAGTTTGTGTTGACGCAATCTTTCGAGGACCATTTTCACGTGTTTCCGATGTTCAGATTCCGATGAAGAATAAATGAGGATGTCTCAATGTAAACAACAACACACACATCTATGAGCTCTCTGAGGACATCGTTCATAAAATATTGAAAGGCGGCCGGGGCATTGCAAAGTCCGAAGGGCATGACCTGATATTCAAATAGCCCATACTTGGTGCGGAAGGCCATTTTCCATTCATCGCCCTCTTTTACTCGTACCAAGTGGTAAGATCCTCTAAGATCCAGCTTTGTATATATGCATGCTTTTCTGACTTGGTCCAGGAGTTCAGGGATCAAAGGTAACGGATATATATTCTTAACGGTGATCTGGTTCAGGGAGCGATAATCTATACAAGTTCTAAGGTCTCCTTCCTGTTTGGAACGAAGAACAAAGCTGAAGAAGCAGGGGACTTGGAAGGACGAATAAACCCATTTGCCAGGTATTGATCCAGGTATTGTCGAAGGTGAAGGTTCTCAGGCTCGGTGAGGGCATAAATTCTACTACAAGGTGGAGTAGATCCAAGTATCAGGTCTATCTGGCAGTCATAAGACCTATGAGGAGGTAGAGAGTTAGCCTGATCCTTCCGGAAAACATCTTGGTATTCTAGGTATTCGGGAGGTAACTGGGGAGTCTCTGAAGAAATTGCTGCCAGTGCAACACCAGGTGGAGGGTGACAAGTAGAGACACATTCTGGAAACTGGACCGTTCTTGCTCGCCAATCGATCAGAGGATTGTGTTTCTCTAACCAAGGTATTCCTAGAATAATCTGAAACTGAGGGGCCTTGATCACATCGAACACGATCTTCTCATGGTGTCCATCTTGACTTACTAGCGTCACCTCTTGAGTGGTATGCGTTACTGGCCCGGATGCTATCTCTGTACCATCCACCGTAGTAATGACGTCCTTTACAGCCTTGGGACAAAGAGTTAGATTCATCCTCAAAACCATTTCATGATCCACATAATTGCCGATGGCACCGCTGTCGACGTAAGCTTCAATTGCATGTAATCGATCCGGATTATCAGGGCTAATGAGGACCATAGGTATCACGAAATGCGAGGTCACGGAACTGGTATTCACGCTCGGCAAAAGGACCTCTATTCTTGTCGGGCAAGGTCGTTTCCCTGCTCAGAGTTTGTAACTTTGGTAAATGCAGCTCCTACTGCCTTCTTGGCAGGTTTCACCGGACATTCTCGAAGAAAGTGCCCTGAGTTTCCGCAATAGAGGCATAATTGCAACTGTTTTCTCCTTTCCCGCTCCTTTTGTGTTAGAGGACCTTTCAGACCCCCTATTTGCATGGGTTCCCCGGAGTCTACTCCTTTGGAAGGAGTTGGCGGTTTGGAAAATACTCGAGCATCAAACTTGGAACGATCGGCCTTCCTGTTCTGCAGTCTGTGATCTATTTGAACGACTAAGTCTATATAGTCCGAACAATCTTATGGGGGATTCACTACTTGGGCTAACACATCTTTGAGCTCTCCACGTAGACCTCTATAAAACAGCGTAATCCTTTTGTCCTCAGGCCATTGAGTTTCCACTCTCAGTCTGTTGAAAGACGCAATATAAGCCAAAAGGTCTTGATTACCCTGTCGCAACGAAAGAAGCTCATTGTCCAAGGCCTGCCCCTGTGAATGCCTTGCGAACAGTTTTTCCATACTGAGCTGAAAAGCTTGAAAATCATGGAGGACCGGATCATCTTGATTTACTAGAGGGATCGACCAGTCTGCCGCATTGCCACTAAGGTACGAAAGCACGAAAGCTACTTTAGCTTGTTCAGTTGGAAAGGCTGCTGGCCGGCATGAGAAATGCAACCGGCACTGATTGATAAATACTGCAAACCTCTTTGGGTCACCAGAAAATCGTTCGGGCGGAGCCAGAGGTACATTCCCAGGTAGGTTGATCTGAACTGGATTCATAGAGGATGTAGAAGGAAGATTTCCCCCAGATGCGGGTAACGGGGTCTGTCCGGCTTGTGACTGTAGCAATTGTCTAGCGAGATCATCTGTTCTCTCCTTGGAAATAATCAGTTCCCTTCTTAGAGCGTTCGTTTCCTGATGGGCTGCATGCACTTCTGCCCTTAGTTCCCCAAGTAACTGGGCTAGCTGGTCGGTATCCGAGGTTTCCATAGCGCCTGGACGGGAGTTTTGTGGTAGGCTTTGCGTTCTGTAACGCTCACCTGATTCCCGTAGAGGCGCCAGTCTTGACTGGGCGTATACCGTATCTTCAAAGGTGATGTGTAACACACGGCTGGCTCTTTGGGCTGGACCTCTGTGCACTGTATGTCTGACTCGAAGGGTAAGATGTCTGCAGATAGAAAATATGGGATTAAGGAACTGGGTTATTGAATGTCTCTCTCTTCGTCCCTTTCTCTTCTCCTGTAGAACCCCAAAGGTTAACGCTCTCACCTTAGGTAAGTGAACGCCGTGCTCTCCATCTGCCTCGGGGCAGGGTGCTGTAACCAGTTTCTTCACTGGATAAGGGGAGCAGGCCTCTTGACTTCAGAGGACTGCTGTCCGTCGTTTACTGCACGAACGGTAAGTTTCGAGTAATTCTAATGTCTTTAAAGTCTTTAGTAATGATGTTTCTTGTTTTGCAGGGTTCCGGCGATGGCGGATGACGGGCTGAAGTGAGTTGAAGATGGAGCCCGTGTGATGAATAGAAGCGCCTGGAAGCACGTAAGTAAGCGCTTGTTGCCTGCTTCACGATGCGCTCTAACTGTCTTTTTATTTTGCAGGTACAAGTTCGGAGCGGCTGCAGGGTGCCGGAATACCCACTGGGTTAGATGTGGAAAGGAGTAATGGCACGTGAGTATTAAAGATCCCCAATGTCTTTAAACGCACCTAGTTTTGTCTTTCAGATGCGGGATGCAGCGCCGAAGGCCTCCGGAGCGTGCAAAGAGTTGGTAAGCTTTTGTCTTTCAGATGCCGGAATGCAGTGTGAAGACCTCCGGAGCGCACGAAGAGTAGGTAAGCCTTTGTCTTTCAGATGCCGGAATGCAGCGCGAGGCGTTGGTGACAGCCGATGGACCAGGTAAGTGAAGAGCTGTCACTGAAGACCGTAATGCTAACCTGTTCTTTCTTGTCTTTATAGGTGTTGCTGAAGACTGGATTCAGGATGGTAAGCCTTTTTCCTTACGCCCAGGATCAGATGCAGAAGACACGATGAGCGTTCTGCTGCAGAGGATGCAGAATAACGCAAAGCAAGATTCATCCATCGGGTGTGGTTTAAATAGCCTCCTGTAGTGCTTAGGTGTCTCCTTCCACAGCCACGCCTAGGCAAGAAAAGAGTTCCTGCTTTCCAGAAGAGTTCCAGTGTTCTGAATCTAGGGAGTGGCTCCTGCCCCACCCAACAGGAAAAGTAGTTCCAAACAGAAGAGGATCAGAGGCTCAACTGGCAGGCAAGTAAGCAGCATGATCTGCTGCAGGTAAGTCCACCCAAGCATTATGAGCCCGGCGCTTCCAGCGCTGGGACTGGGCATTTTTATGAGCCTGGTGCCACTGGCGCCAGCACTGGGTCCAAAAGGTCCCAATTGGGACTGGTTGGCACTCGGAACCTGGGTTATGGATCTGCTTCCAAAGGAGTTGGGAAAACCCTGACCTTTTGGAAGCAGAGATCATGACACTGACATCCACTCTGCTGCTGCTGGGTATGTTCTGCAACTCGTTGTTATTTTGGAGTCTGCCACGAGGCCATGTCCCCTGCTACGGGCCTCAGCTTCAAAGGCACTGGCCACGCACCCTAAGCGCGTGCGCCCGAGCAGAAGTGCCAAGGAAATGCCTGATAGCCTGACATTCACTCTGTTCCTCCAGGATACGTTCTGAAGCTCGTTGTTATTTTGGACCCACACAAGGCTGCACCCCCTGCTACGTGCCTCAGCTTCAAAAGGCACTTGCTATGTGCCCTAAGCACGTGCACCCGAATGGAAGTGCCAAGGAAGTGCCTGATAGCCTGACATCTACTCTGCTCCTCCTGGATACGTACTGCAGCTCATTGTTATTTTTGACCCTGACATGAGGCCACACCCCATGCTACGTGCCTCAGCTTCAAAAGTCACTGGCCACGCACCCTAAGCACGCGCGCCGAGCGGAAGTGCCAAGGAAGTGCCTGATGGCCTGAAATCCACTTTGCTCCTCCTGGATATGTTCTGCAGCTTGTTGTAATTTTGGACCCTGACACAAGGCAATGCCCCCTGCTATGTGCCTCAGCTTCCAAGTGCACTGGTCATGCGCCCTAAGCTGGCGCACCTGAGAAAACTGCCAAGGAAGTGCCCGACAGCCTGACCTCCACTCTGCTCCTCCTAGATACGTTCTGCATTTCGTTGTTATTTTGTACCCTGATACAAGGCCACGCCTCCTGCTACGTGCCTCAGCTTCAAAAAGCACTGGCCACGTGCCCTAAGCACACGCACCTGAGCGGAAGTGCCAAGGAAGTGCCCGATAGCCTGACCTCGACTTTGCACCTACTGGATACGTTCTGCAGCTCGTTGTTATGTAGGACCCTGACACAAGTCCACACCCCCTGCTTCCTGCTTCAGCTTCAAAAGGTTCTGGCCACGTGCCCTAAGCGCGCGCACCTGAGCAGAAGTGCCAAGGAAGTGCCTGATAGCCTGACACCCACTCTGCTCCTCCTAGACACATTCTGCAGCTTGTTGTTATTTGGACCCTGACAAGAGGCCACGCCCCCTGCTACATGTGTCAGCTTCAAAAGGCACTGGCCATGCGCCCTAAGCGCGCGCGCCCAAGCGAAGTGCCAAGGAAGTGCCTGGCAGCCTGACATACACTCTGCTCCTCCTGGATACATCCTGCAGCTCGTTGTTATTTTGGACCCTGACAAGAGGCCACGCCCCCTGCTACATGTGTCAGCTTCAAAAGGCACTGGCCAAGCACCTTAAGCACGCGCACCCAAGCGGAAGTGCCAAGGAAGTGCCTGATAGCCTGACATACACTCTGCTCCTCCTGGATACATTCTGCAGCTCGTTGTTATTTTGGACCATGACACAAGACCATGCCCCCTGCTACATGTGTCAGCTTTAAAAGGCACTGGCCACGTGCCCTAAGCGCGCGCGCCCAAGCGGGAGTGCAAAGGAAGTGCCTGATAGCCTGACATACACTCTGCTTCTCCTGTATACATTCTGCAGCTCGTTGTTATTTTGGACCCTGACATGAGGCCACACCCCCTGCTACATGCCTCAGCTTCAAAAGGCACTGGCTACGTTCCATAAGCGCGCGTGCCCGAGCAGAAGTGCCAAGGAAGTGCCTAATACCCTGACATCCACTCTGCTCCTCCTGGCTACGTTCTGCAGCTCATTGTTATTTTGGACCCTGACATGAGGCCACGCCCCCTGCAACGTGCCTCAGCTTCAAAGGCACTGGCCACACACCCTAAGCGTGCGCGCCCTGCAGAAGTGCCAAGGAAGTGCCCGATAGCCTGACATCCACTCTGCTCCTCCTTTATACGTTCTGCAGCTAGTTGTTATTTTGGACCCTGATATGAGGCCACGCCCCCTGCTACCTGCCTCAGCTTCAAAAGGCACTGGCCATGCACCCTAAGTGAGCGCGCCCGAGCAGAAGTGCCTGATAGCCTGACATCCACTCTGCTCCTCCTGGATACGTTCTGCAGCTTGTTGTTATTTTGGACCATGACACAAGACCATGCCCCCTGCTACGTGCCTCAGCTTCAAAAGGCACTGGCCATGCGCCCTAAGCATGCACGCCCGAGCGGAAGTGCCAAGGAAGTGCCTGATAGCCTGACATCTACTCTGCTCCTCCCGGATACGTTCTGCAGCTCATTGTTATTTTGGACCCTGACACAAGGCCACGGCCCCTGCTACATGCCTCAGCTTCAAACGGCACTGGCCATGCGCCCTAAGCATGCACGCCCGAGCGGAAGTGCCAAGGAAGTGCCTGATAGCCTGACATTTTCTCTGCTCCTCCTGGATACGTTCTGCAGCTCATTGTTATTTTGGACCTTGACACAAGGCCACGGCCCCTGCTACATGCCTCAGCTTCAAATGGCACTGGCCACGCGGCCTAAGCGCGCACACCCGAGCGGAAGTGCCTGATAGCCTGACATCCACTCTGCTCCTTCTGGATACGTTCTACAGCTTGTTGTTATTTTGGACCCTGACACCAGGCCATGCCCCCTGCTATGTGCCTCAGCTTCAAAAGGCTCTGGCCACGCACCCTAAATGCGCGCACCCGAGCGGAAGTGCCAAGGAAGTGCCTGATAGCCTGACAACCTCTCTGCTCCTCCTGGATAGGTTATGCAGCCAGTTGTTATTTTGGACCCTGACATGAGGCCTCGCCCCCTGCTACGTGGCTCAGCTGCAAAGTGCACTGGCCATGCGCCCTAAGCATGTGCACCTGAGCTGAAGTGCCAAGGAAGTGCCTGATAGCCTGACCTCGACTCTGCCCCTCCTGGATACGTTCTGCAGCTCGTTGTTATTTTGGACCCTGGCACAAGGCCATGCCTCCTGCTACGTTCCTCAGCTTCAAAAGGCACTGGCCACACACCCTAAGCGCGCGCACATTAGTGGAAGTGCCTGATAGCCTGACACCCACTCTGCTCCTCCTGGTACGTTCTCCAGCTCACTGTTATTTTGGACCCTGGCACGAGGCCATGCCCCCTGCTACGTGCCTCAGCTTCAAAGGCACTGGCCACGCACCCTAAATGCATGCGCCCGTGCGGAAGTACCAAGGAAGTGCATGATAGCCCGACATCCACTCTGCTCCTCCTGGATATGTTCTGCAGCTTGTTGTTATTTTGGACCCTAACACAAGGCCATGCCCCCTGCTACGTGCCTCAGCTTCCAAGTGCACTGGCCATGCGCCCTAAACTGGCACACCTGAGAAAAGTGCCAAGGAAGTGCCTGATAGCCTGACCTCAACTCTGCTCCTCCTAGATACCTTCTGCAGTTCTTTGTTATTTTGCACCCTGACACAAGGCCACGCCCCCTGCTACGTGCCTCAGCTTGAAAAGGCACTGGCAACGTGCCCTAAGCGCACGTACCTGAGCGGAAGTGCCAAGGAAGTGCCTGATAGCCTGACCTCGACTCTGCTCCTCCTGGATACATTCTGCAGCTTGTTGTTATGTAGGACCCTGACACAAGTCCACGCCCCCTGCTTCCTGCTTCAGCTTCAAAAGGTTCTGGCCATGTGCCCTAAGCGCGCGCGCGCCTGAGCAGAAGTGCCAAGGAACTGCCTGATAGCCTGACACCCACTCTGTTCCTCCTGGATACGTTCTCCAGCTCATTGTTATTTTGGACCCTGATTCGAGGCCACGCCCCCTGCTACATGCCTCAGCTTCAAAAGGCATTGACCAGGCATCCTAAGCACACACGCCCAAGAGGAAGTGCCAAGGAAGTGCCTGATAGCCTGACCTCGATTCAGCTCCTCCTGGATACATTCTGCAGCTTGTTGTTATGTCTGACCCTGACACGAGTTCACGCCCCCTGCTTCCTGCTTCAGCTTCAAAAGGATCTGGCCACGCGCCCTAAGCGCGCGCGCCTGAGCAGAAGTGCCAAGGAAGTGCCTGATACCCTGACATCCACTCTGCTCCTCCTGGATACATTCTGCAGCTCGTTGTTATTTTGGACCCTGACATGAGGCCACGCCCCCTGCTACATGCCTCAGCTTCAAAAGGCACTGGCTACGTGCCGTAAGCGCATGCGTCCGAAGAAAAGTGCCAAGGAAGTGCCTGATAGCCTGACATCTACTCTGCTCCTCCTGGATACGTTCTGCAGCTCGTTCTTATTTTGGACCCTGACACGAGACCACACCCCCTGATACGTGCATCAACTTCAAAAGGCAATGGCCAAGCACCCTAAGCGCGCCTGAACGAAAGTGCCAAGGAAGTGCTTGATAGCCTGACATCCAGTCTGCTCCTTCTGGATACGTTCTGCAGCTCATTGTTATTTTGGACCCTGCCACGAGGCCATGCCCCTGCTACGTGCCTCACCTTCAAAGGCACTGGCCACGCACCCTAAATGCGGGCGCCCAAGCGGAAGTACCAAGGAAGAGCCTGATAGCCTGACATCCACTCTGCTCCTCCTCGATATGTTCTGCAGCTTGTTGTTATTTTGGACCCTGACACAAGGCCATGCCCCCTGCTATTTGTGCCACAGCTTCCAAGTGCACTGGCCACACGCCCTAAGCTGGCGCACCTGAGAAAAATGCAAGGAAGTGCCTGACAGCCTCACCTCGACCCTGCTCCTGCTGGATACATTCTGCTGTTCGTCGTTATTTTGGACACTGACACAAGGCCAAGCCCCCTGCTATGTGCCTCAGCTTCAAAAGGCACTGGCCATGCACCCCAAGTGCATGCGCCTGAGCAGAAGTGCCAAGGAAGTGCCTGATAGCCTGACATCCACTCTGCTCCTCCTGGATACGTTCTGCAGCTTGCTGTTATTTTGGACCATGACACGAGATCATGCCCCCTGCTATGTGCCTCAGCTTCAAAAGGCACTGGCTATGTGCCCAAAACGCGTGCGCTGAGCGGAAGTGCTGAGGAAGTGCCTGATAGCCAGACAGCTACTCCGCAAACTGGCCTGTCGCCTGCTCCAAAGGCAATACCGGCTCTCCATTGTCACCAAGAAGAGAGCCCTTATCCAAGCCCGCATCACTGCTGCATCTAACAATTCGCTGAACTCTTTAAAATCTTCAAGGAGCTGGCCAACCCTGCTGCAGTCTCTACCTCTCCTGTCCCCTCCCAGGCCCTCTGTACGGCACTTGCCTCTCACTTCCTTTCTAAAACTCAGGACATCCTGTCATCACTCTCCTCCCATCACCTCTCCCCCTCTATTCCCTGCCCATCCTCTGGCCCTTCTGCAGCCACCCCTACTCTCTCCTTTTCTGCCTTTCCCCTTTTTTCTGCTGATGAGGTTTCGAGACAAGTCCGATCTATGAAAGTCTCGTCAGCACAGGTCCACCCCTGCTCCTCCAAAACTATTAAGGACCACATCGACTCCTTGGCTCCTGCCCTTGCTGACTTCTGCAATCACTCCTTTGCCTCTGGAGTCTTCCCATCCACTCTGAAGCACTCCCTTGTGCACCCCCTTCTTAAGAAAGCCTCTTCCGACCCGTCCTGCTAACCTACCTATCGCCCTATCTCTATCACTCCTTTCCTGGACAAGCTCCTGGAGAAACTTGCCATCTCCCAGCTTAATCTCCATGCTGAATCTGTTGGTAGCCTTCACGACCATCAGTCTCGCTTCAGAGCTGCCAGAAGCACGGAAACTGCTCTCCTGAACATCCGTGAGGACCTGCTCTCAAACCTTGACTCTAACATTCCATGTGTTCTCATTTTACTTGATCTCTCTTCTGCCTTTGATACTGTCAACCATACCATCCTGCTCAACAGTCTCCGTGATAACCTGGGTATCACTGGTCTGGCTCTGGCTTGGCTGACCTCTTTCATCTGAAATCGACCCTCCCAGGTCCTACTGGGGTCTTTCCTGTCTGACATCTTTTTCTCTACCTGTGGTGTCCCCCAGGGTTCTAACCTCTCTCCCTGGCTGTTCAACCAGTATCTGGCACTTCTCGCCCACCGCATCGCTGCTCTCTGCCCCAACTTTCAGTGCTATGCGGATGATACCCAGCTCATTTTCAGGCTACCCTCGGCCTCTTCTTCTCCTTCCCTCATCTCTGATTGTCTTTCTGCTATCCAGGAATGGTGTGCCGCCAACGACCTCTGCCTTAATGCCAGTAAGACCGAGATTCTACTCATCGGCACACCCACTCCCTCCTTCCCTGCAGCTCTCTGGCCGACCTCTCTTGGCCCTCTTACTGCTCCTACCTGCAAGGCAAAAAACCTCGGGGTCATCTTCGACTCCACACTCTCCTTCTCTCCTCACATTTCTGACGTTTCTAAGAAGTCACACTACTAGCTGCACCTCCTCAGAGGTATCCTTCCTTTCCTCTCCTTCCCCCAGAAGCTCACTGTCTCCAGAGCCCTGGTTCTCTCGAAGCTGGACTACTGTAACAGCCTCTATCTAAATCTTCCTGCCTCTACTCTCTGCCCTCTGCAACTCATCCAGAATAGGACTGCGAGACTTGTCCTTGGCCTCAAGCCCAGGGACCGTATCTCTCCAGGACTGAAATCGCGACACTGGCTCCCTGTGGCTGCAATGATTAAGTTCAAAACCCTCTGCATTGTCCACAAGGCCTTCTGGGGCCAAAATACCTTCAACTCTCCCTTCCTAAATATCTTCCTTCTCGAGCACTTCGCTCTTCCGCCTCCAACTCCCTCCGGGTAGCCGCTTCTCCAAGCAACGAGTTGGGGGGAGATCTCTCTCCGCAGCAGGGGCCTCCCTCTGGGACAGCCTTCCTGCCTCCCTGAAACCTGAGGAGAACCATCTCCGGTTCCGGAAGTACCTCAAAACATTCCTCTTTGCTTCTGCTTTCTCTCCCCCTCTCCCCTGCTAAATCACTGAAACTGTACTGAATCAGCAACTGGGCCACTCACCAATCTCGGTCCTTGGCCCAGCCACTCTCCCCTGCACTGCCTTCCTTGCAACCCCTGCACTGCGGGACTGTCTCTGTAGCCCTCCTCCCCAGCACTTGTCTGCACTTATCTTGCACTTGCCACCAGCTGGCCCTCCTTATTTATCTTGTTTATCACTAACCCTGTACTGCACTTTCCCCTCTCCCTTCAACATTGCACTTTTCCCGTCCCCCCTACCCATGCACTTGCACGATCTGAATGACACCTGGCCTAGTAGGATCGTTGTCTGTCTCCCCTTGTTCCCCCCTCCCTGCCTCCTCACGCCTTGAAACACTTGTGTATAGGCGCGTTACAAATGCCATATCATATCATATCATACTCTGCTCCTCCTGGATACTTTCTGCAGTTCATTGTTATTTTGGACCCTGACGCGAGGCCACGCTGCCTGCTGTGTGCCTCAGCTTCAAAAGGCACTGGCCATGTGCCCTAAGCGCACATGCCCAAACGGAAGTGCTTAGGAAGTGCCTGATAGCCTGACATCCACTCTGACATCCACTCTGATCCTCCTTGATACATTCTAAAGCTTGTTGTTATTTTGGAACTGACATAAGGCCACGCCCCCTGCATCATGCTTCAGCTTCAAAGGCACTGGCCACACACTCTAAGCGTGCGCGCCCTGCAGAAGTGCCAAGGAAGTGCCCGATAGCCTGACATCCACTCTGCTCCTCCTGGATACGTTCTGCAGCTTATTGTTATTTTGGACCATGACACAAGACCCTGCCCCCTGCTACGTGCCTCAGCTTCAAAAGGCACTGGCCATGTGCCCTAAGCGCACATGCCCAAACGGAAGTGCTTAGGAAGTGCCTGATAGCCTGACATCCACTCTGACATCCACTCTGCTCCTCCTGGATACGTTCTGCAGCTTGTTGATATTTTGGACCATGACACAAGATCATGCCCCCTGCTATGTGCCTCAGCTTCAAAAGGCACTGGCTACGTGCCCAAAACGTGTGCGCTGAGCGGAAGTGCCGAGGAAGTGCCTGATATCTACTCTGCTCCTCCTGGATACTTTCTGCAGCTCATTGTTATTTTGGACCCTGACGCGAGGCCACGCTGCCTGCTACGTGCCTCAGCTTCAAAAGGCACTGGCCATGTGCCCTAAGCGCACATGCCCAAACGGAAGTGCTTAGGAAGTGCCTGATAGCCTGACATCCACTCTGATCCTCCTTGATACATTCTAAAGCTTGTTGGTATTTTGGAACTGACATAAGGCCACGCCCCCTGCATCATGCTTCAGCTTCAAAGGCACTGGCCACACACTCTAAGCGTGCGCGCCAGAGCTGAAGTGCCAAGGAAGTGCACGATAGCCTAACATCCACTCTGCTCCTCCTGGATACGTTCTGCAGCTTGTTGATATTTTGGACCATGACACAAGATCATGCCCCCTGCTATGTGCCTCAGCGTCAAAAGGCACTGGCTACGTGCCCAAAACGTGTGCGCTGAGCGGAAGTGCAGAGGAAGTGCCTGATATCTACTCTGCTCCTCCTGATACTTTCTGCAGCTCATTGTTATTTTGGACCCTGACACGAGGCCATGCTGCCTGCTACGTGCCTCAGCTTCAAAATTAACTGGCCACGTGCCCTAAGTGCATGTGCCCGAACGGAAGTGCCTAGGAAGTGCTGATAGCCCGACATCCACTCTGCTCCTTCTGGATACATTCTGCAGCTCGTTGTTATTTTGGACCCTGCCACGAGGCCATGCCCCCTGCTCCATGCCTCAGCTTCAAAGGCACTGGCCACACACCCTAAATTCGCGTGCCCGAGCGGAAGTGACAAGGAAGTGCCTGATAGCCTGTATCCACTCTGCTCCTCCTGTATATGTTCTGCAGCTTGATGTTATTTTGGACCCTGACACAAGGCCATGCCCCCTGCTACCTGCCTCAGCTTCAAAAGGCACTGGTCACGCACCTTAAGCGCGTGCGCCCAAACGGAAGTGCCAAGGAAGTGCCTGATAGCCTGACATCCACTCTGCTCCTCCTGTATATGTTCTGCAGCTTAATGTTATTTTGGACCCTGACACAAGGCCATGCCCCCTGCTATGTGCCCCAGCTTCAAAGGGCACTGGCCACGCGCCCTAAGCGCGCACGCCCAAGCAGAATTGCCAAGGAAGTGCCTGATAGCCTGACCTCGACTCTGCTCCTCCTGGATACGTTCTGCAGCTTGTTGTTTTTTTGGACTGTGACACAAGTTCACGCCCCCTGCTACAGGCCTCAGCTTCAAAGGGCACTTCCCACCTGCCCTAAGCGCATGCACCCGAGCAGAAGTGCCAATAAAGTGCCCGATAGCCTGACATCTAATCTGATCCTCCTGGATATGTTCTGCAGCTTGTTGTTATTTTGGACCATGTCACAAGTCCAAGCCCCGTGCTATGTGCCTCAGCTTCAAAATGCACTGGCCACACACCCTAAGCAAACGTGCCCGAGCTAAGTGCCAAGGAAGTTCCTGAGAGCCTGACATCCACTCTGCTCATGCTGAAGATGTTCTGCAGCTCGTTGTTATTTTGGACCCTGACACAAGGCCATGTCCCCTGCTACATGCATCAGCTTTAAAAGGCACCGGCCACGCGCCCTAAGCGCATGCGCCCGAGCGGAAGTGCCAAGGAAGTGCCTGATTGCCTGACATCCACTCTGCTCCTCCTAGATATGTTCTGCAGCTTGTTATTTTGGACCCTGTCATGGGGCCACGCCCCCTGCTACCTTCCTCAGCTTCAAAAGGCACTGGCCACGCCCCATAAGCGCGTGCGCCCGAGCAGAAGTGCCAAGAAGTGCCTGATAGCCTTACATCCACTCTGCTCCTCCTGGATACGTTCTGCAGCTTGTTGTTATTTTGGACCATGGCACAAGACCATGCCCCTGCTACGTGCCTCAGCTTCAAAAGGCACTGGCCATGCGCCCTAAGCGCGCACGCCCAAGCCGAAGTGCCAAGGAAGCGCCTAATAGCCTGACATCCACTCTGCTCCTCTTGGATATGTTCTGCAACTTGTTGTTATTTTGGACCCTAACACAAGGCCATGCACCCTGCTACGTGCCTCAGCTTCCAAGTGCACTGGCCATGCGCCCTAAGCTGGCGCACCTCAGAAAAGTGCCAAGGAAGTGCCCGATAGCCTGACCTCGATTCTGCTCCTCCTGGATACATTCTGCAGCTTGTTGTTATGTAGGACCCTGACACGAGTCCACACACCGTGCTTCCTGCTTCAGCTTCAAAAGGTTCTGGCCATGCGCCCTAAGCGTGTGCGCCTGAGCAGAAGTGCCAAGGAAGTGCCTGATAGCCTGACACCCACTCTGCTCCTCCTGGATACGTTCTCCAGCTCATTGTTATTTTGGACCCTGATGCGAGGCCACGCCCCCTGCTACGTGCCTCAGCTTCAAAAGGCACTGACCATGCATCCTAAGCACACGCGCCCAAGCAGAAGTGCCAAGGAAGTGCCCGACAGCCTGACCTCCACTCTGCTCCTCCTAGATACGTTCTGCATTTCGTTGTTATTTTGTACCCTGATACAAGGCCACGCCTCCTGCTACGTGCCTCAGCTTCAAAAAGCACTGGCCACGTGCCCTAAGCACACGCACCTGAGCGGAAGTGCCAAGGAAGTGCCCGATAGCCTGACCTCGACTTTGCACCTACTGGATACGTTCTGCAGCTCGTTGTTATGTAGGACCCTGACACAAGTCCACACCCCCTGCTTCCTGCTTCAGCTTCAAAAGGTTCTGGCCACGTGCCCTAAGCGCGCGCACCTGAGCAGAAGTGCCAAGGAAGTGCCTGATAGCCTGACACCCACTCTGCTCCTCCTAGACACATTCTGCAGCTTGTTGTTATTTGGACCCTGACAAGAGGCCACGCCCCCTGCTACATGTGTCAGCTTCAAAAGGCACTGGCCATGCGCCCTAAGCGCGCGCGCCCAAGCGAAGTGCCAAGGAAGTGCCTGGCAGCCTGACATACACTCTGCTCCTCCTGGATACATCCTGCAGCTCGTTGTTATTTTGGACCCTGACAAGAGGCCACGCCCCCTGCTACATGTGTCAGCTTCAAAAGGCACTGGCCAAGCACCTTAAGCACGCGCACCCAAGCGGAAGTGCCAAGGAAGTGCCTGATAGCCTGACATACACTCTGCTCCTCCTGGATACATTCTGCAGCTCGTTGTTATTTTGGACCATGACACAAGACCATGCCCCCTGCTACATGTGTCAGCTTTAAAAGGCACTGGCCACGTGCCCTAAGCGCGCGCGCCCAAGCGGGAGTGCAAAGGAAGTGCCTGATAGCCTGACATACACTCTGCTTCTCCTGTATACATTCTGCAGCTCGTTGTTATTTTGGACCCTGACATGAGGCCACACCCCCTGCTACATGCCTCAGCTTCAAAAGGCACTGGCTACGTTCCATAAGCGCGCGTGCCCGAGCAGAAGTGCCAAGGAAGTGCCTAATACCCTGACATCCACTCTGCTCCTCCTGGCTACGTTCTGCAGCTCATTGTTATTTTGGACCCTGACATGAGGCCACGCCCCCTGCAACGTGCCTCAGCTTCAAAGGCACTGGCCACACACCCTAAGCGTGCGCGCCCTGCAGAAGTGCCAAGGAAGTGCCCGATAGCCTGACATCCACTCTGCTCCTCCTTTATACGTTCTGCAGCTAGTTGTTATTTTGGACCCTGATATGAGGCCACGCCCCCTGCTACCTGCCTCAGCTTCAAAAGGCACTGGCCATGCACCCTAAGTGAGCGCGCCCGAGCAGAAGTGCCTGATAGCCTGACATCCACTCTGCTCCTCCTGGATACGTTCTGCAGCTTGTTGTTATTTTGGACCATGACACAAGACCATGCCCCCTGCTACGTGCCTCAGCTTCAAAAGGCACTGGCCATGCGCCCTAAGCATGCACGCCCGAGCGGAAGTGCCAAGGAAGTGCCTGATAGCCTGACATCTACTCTGCTCCTCCCGGATACGTTCTGCAGCTCATTGTTATTTTGGACCCTGACACAAGGCCACGGCCCCTGCTACATGCCTCAGCTTCAAACGGCACTGGCCATGCGCCCTAAGCATGCACGCCCGAGCGGAAGTGCCAAGGAAGTGCCTGATAGCCTGACATTTTCTCTGCTCCTCCTGGATACGTTCTGCAGCTCATTGTTATTTTGGACCTTGACACAAGGCCACGGCCCCTGCTACATGCCTCAGCTTCAAATGGCACTGGCCACGCGGCCTAAGCGCGCACACCCGAGCGGAAGTGCCTGATAGCCTGACATCCACTCTGCTCCTTCTGGATACGTTCTACAGCTTGTTGTTATTTTGGACCCTGACACCAGGCCATGCCCCCTGCTATGTGCCTCAGCTTCAAAAGGCTCTGGCCACGCACCCTAAATGCGCGCACCCGAGCGGAAGTGCCAAGGAAGTGCCTGATAGCCTGACAACCTCTCTGCTCCTCCTGGATAGGTTATGCAGCCAGTTGTTATTTTGGACCCTGACATGAGGCCTCGCCCCCTGCTACGTGGCTCAGCTGCAAAGTGCACTGGCCATGCGCCCTAAGCATGTGCACCTGAGCTGAAGTGCCAAGGAAGTGCCTGATAGCCTGACCTCGACTCTGCCCCTCCTGGATACGTTCTGCAGCTCGTTGTTATTTTGGACCCTGGCACAAGGCCATGCCTCCTGCTACGTTCCTCAGCTTCAAAAGGCACTGGCCACACACCCTAAGCGCGCGCACATTAGTGGAAGTGCCTGATAGCCTGACACCCACTCTGCTCCTCCTGGTACGTTCTCCAGCTCACTGTTATTTTGGACCCTGGCACGAGGCCATGCCCCCTGCTACGTGCCTCAGCTTCAAAGGCACTGGCCACGCACCCTAAATGCATGCGCCCGTGCGGAAGTACCAAGGAAGTGCATGATAGCCCGACATCCACTCTGCTCCTCCTGGATATGTTCTGCAGCTTGTTGTTATTTTGGACCCTAACACAAGGCCATGCCCCCTGCTACGTGCCTCAGCTTCCAAGTGCACTGGCCATGCGCCCTAAACTGGCACACCTGAGAAAAGTGCCAAGGAAGTGCCTGATAGCCTGACCTCAACTCTGCTCCTCCTAGATACCTTCTGCAGTTCTTTGTTATTTTGCACCCTGACACAAGGCCACGCCCCCTGCTACGTGCCTCAGCTTGAAAAGGCACTGGCAACGTGCCCTAAGCGCACGTACCTGAGCGGAAGTGCCAAGGAAGTGCCTGATAGCCTGACCTCGACTCTGCTCCTCCTGGATACATTCTGCAGCTTGTTGTTATGTAGGACCCTGACACAAGTCCACGCCCCCTGCTTCCTGCTTCAGCTTCAAAAGGTTCTGGCCATGTGCCCTAAGCGCGCGCGCGCCTGAGCAGAAGTGCCAAGGAACTGCCTGATAGCCTGACACCCACTCTGTTCCTCCTGGATACGTTCTCCAGCTCATTGTTATTTTGGACCCTGATTCGAGGCCACGCCCCCTGCTACATGCCTCAGCTTCAAAAGGCATTGACCAGGCATCCTAAGCACACACGCCCAAGAGGAAGTGCCAAGGAAGTGCCTGATAGCCTGACCTCGATTCAGCTCCTCCTGGATACATTCTGCAGCTTGTTGTTATGTCTGACCCTGACACGAGTTCACGCCCCCTGCTTCCTGCTTCAGCTTCAAAAGGATCTGGCCACGCGCCCTAAGCGCGCGCGCCTGAGCAGAAGTGCCAAGGAAGTGCCTGATACCCTGACATCCACTCTGCTCCTCCTGGATACATTCTGCAGCTCGTTGTTATTTTGGACCCTGACATGAGGCCACGCCCCCTGCTACATGCCTCAGCTTCAAAAGGCACTGGCTACGTGCCGTAAGCGCATGCGTCCGAAGAAAAGTGCCAAGGAAGTGCCTGATAGCCTGACATCTACTCTGCTCCTCCTGGATACGTTCTGCAGCTCGTTCTTATTTTGGACCCTGACACGAGACCACACCCCCTGATACGTGCATCAACTTCAAAAGGCAATGGCCAAGCACCCTAAGCGCGCCTGAACGAAAGTGCCAAGGAAGTGCTTGATAGCCTGACATCCAGTCTGCTCCTTCTGGATACGTTCTGCAGCTCATTGTTATTTTGGACCCTGCCACGAGGCCATGCCCCTGCTACGTGCCTCACCTTCAAAGGCACTGGCCACGCACCCTAAATGCGGGCGCCCAAGCGGAAGTACCAAGGAAGAGCCTGATAGCCTGACATCCACTCTGCTCCTCCTCGATATGTTCTGCAGCTTGTTGTTATTTTGGACCCTGACACAAGGCCATGCCCCCTGCTATTTGTGCCACAGCTTCCAAGTGCACTGGCCACACGCCCTAAGCTGGCGCACCTGAGAAAAATGCAAGGAAGTGCCTGACAGCCTCACCTCGACCCTGCTCCTGCTGGATACATTCTGCTGTTCGTCGTTATTTTGGACACTGACACAAGGCCAAGCCCCCTGCTATGTGCCTCAGCTTCAAAAGGCACTGGCCATGCACCCCAAGTGCATGCGCCTGAGCAGAAGTGCCAAGGAAGTGCCTGATAGCCTGACATCCACTCTGCTCCTCCTGGATACGTTCTGCAGCTTGCTGTTATTTTGGACCATGACACGAGATCATGCCCCCTGCTATGTGCCTCAGCTTCAAAAGGCACTGGCTATGTGCCCAAAACGCGTGCGCTGAGCGGAAGTGCTGAGGAAGTGCCTGATAGCCAGACAGCTACTCCGCAAACTGGCCTGTCGCCTGCTCCAAAGGCAATACCGGCTCTCCATTGTCACCAAGAAGAGAGCCCTTATCCAAGCCCGCATCACTGCTGCATCTAACAATTCGCTGAACTCTTTAAAATCTTCAAGGAGCTGGCCAACCCTGCTGCAGTCTCTACCTCTCCTGTCCCCTCCCAGGCCCTCTGTACGGCACTTGCCTCTCACTTCCTTTCTAAAACTCAGGACATCCTGTCATCACTCTCCTCCCATCACCTCTCCCCCTCTATTCCCTGCCCATCCTCTGGCCCTTCTGCAGCCACCCCTACTCTCTCCTTTTCTGCCTTTCCCCTTTTTTCTGCTGATGAGGTTTCGAGACAAGTCCGATCTATGAAAGTCTCGTCAGCACAGGTCCACCCCTGCTCCTCCAAAACTATTAAGGACCACATCGACTCCTTGGCTCCTGCCCTTGCTGACTTCTGCAATCACTCCTTTGCCTCTGGAGTCTTCCCATCCACTCTGAAGCACTCCCTTGTGCACCCCCTTCTTAAGAAAGCCTCTTCCGACCCGTCCTGCTAACCTACCTATCGCCCTATCTCTATCACTCCTTTCCTGGACAAGCTCCTGGAGAAACTTGCCATCTCCCAGCTTAATCTCCATGCTGAATCTGTTGGTAGCCTTCACGACCATCAGTCTCGCTTCAGAGCTGCCAGAAGCACGGAAACTGCTCTCCTGAACATCCGTGAGGACCTGCTCTCAAACCTTGACTCTAACATTCCATGTGTTCTCATTTTACTTGATCTCTCTTCTGCCTTTGATACTGTCAACCATACCATCCTGCTCAACAGTCTCCGTGATAACCTGGGTATCACTGGTCTGGCTCTGGCTTGGCTGACCTCTTTCATCTGAAATCGACCCTCCCAGGTCCTACTGGGGTCTTTCCTGTCTGACATCTTTTTCTCTACCTGTGGTGTCCCCCAGGGTTCTAACCTCTCTCCCTGGCTGTTCAACCAGTATCTGGCACTTCTCGCCCACCGCATCGCTGCTCTCTGCCCCAACTTTCAGTGCTATGCGGATGATACCCAGCTCATTTTCAGGCTACCCTCGGCCTCTTCTTCTCCTTCCCTCATCTCTGATTGTCTTTCTGCTATCCAGGAATGGTGTGCCGCCAACGACCTCTGCCTTAATGCCAGTAAGACCGAGATTCTACTCATCGGCACACCCACTCCCTCCTTCCCTGCAGCTCTCTGGCCGGCCTCTCTTGGCCCTCTTACTGCTCCTACCTGCAAGGCAAAAAACCTCGGGGTCATCTTCGACTCCACACTCTCCTTCTCTCCTCACATTTCTGACGTTTCTAAGAAGTCACACTACTAGCTGCACCTCCTCAGAGGTATCCTTCCTTTCCTCTCCTTCCCCCAGAAGCTCACTGTCTCCAGAGCCCTGGTTCTCTCGAAGCTGGACTACTGTAACAGCCTCTATCTAAATCTTCCTGCCTCTACTCTCTGCCCTCTGCAACTCATCCAGAATAGGACTGCGAGACTTGTCCTTGGCCTCAAGCCCAGGGACCGTATCTCTCCAGGACTGAAATCGCGACACTGGCTCCCTGTGGCTGCAATGATTAAGTTCAAAACCCTCTGCATTGTCCACAAGGCCTTCTGGGGCCAAAATACCTTCAACTCTCCCTTCCTAAATATCTTCCTTCTCGAGCACTTCGCTCTTCCGCCTCCAACTCCCTCCGGGTAGCCGCTTCTCCAAGCAACGAGTTGGGGGGAGATCTCTCTCCGCAGCAGGGGCCTCCCTCTGGGACAGCCTTCCTGCCTCCCTGAAACCTGAGGAGAACCATCTCCGGTTCCGGAAGTACCTCAAAACATTCCTCTTTGCTTCTGCTTTCTCTCCCCCTCTCCCCTGCTAAATCACTGAAACTGTACTGAATCAGCAACTGGGCCACTCACCAATCTCGGTCCTTGGCCCAGCCACTCTCCCCTGCACTGCCTTCCTTGCAACCCCTGCACTGCGGGACTGTCTCTGTAGCCCTCCTCCCCAGCACTTGTCTGCACTTATCTTGCACTTGCCACCAGCTGGCCCTCCTTATTTATCTTGTTTATCACTAACCCTGTACTGCACTTTCCCCTCTCCCTTCAACATTGCACTTTTCCCGTCCCCCCTACCCATGCACTTGCACGATCTGAATGACACCTGGCCTAGTAGGATCGTTGTCTGTCTCCCCTTGTTCCCCCCTCCCTGCCTCCTCACGCCTTGAAACACTTGTGTATAGGCGCGTTACAAATGCCATATCATATCATATCATACTCTGCTCCTCCTGGATACTTTCTGCAGTTCATTGTTATTTTGGACCCTGACGCGAGGCCACGCTGCCTGCTGTGTGCCTCAGCTTCAAAAGGCACTGGCCATGTGCCCTAAGCGCACATGCCCAAACGGAAGTGCTTAGGAAGTGCCTGATAGCCTGACATCCACTCTGACATCCACTCTGATCCTCCTTGATACATTCTAAAGCTTGTTGTTATTTTGGAACTGACATAAGGCCACGCCCCCTGCATCATGCTTCAGCTTCAAAGGCACTGGCCACACACTCTAAGCGTGCGCGCCCTGCAGAAGTGCCAAGGAAGTGCCCGATAGCCTGACATCCACTCTGCTCCTCCTGGATACGTTCTGCAGCTTATTGTTATTTTGGACCATGACACAAGACCCTGCCCCCTGCTACGTGCCTCAGCTTCAAAAGGCACTGGCCATGTGCCCTAAGCGCACATGCCCAAACGGAAGTGCTTAGGAAGTGCCTGATAGCCTGACATCCACTCTGACATCCACTCTGCTCCTCCTGGATACGTTCTGCAGCTTGTTGATATTTTGGACCATGACACAAGATCATGCCCCCTGCTATGTGCCTCAGCTTCAAAAGGCACTGGCTACGTGCCCAAAACGTGTGCGCTGAGCGGAAGTGCCGAGGAAGTGCCTGATATCTACTCTGCTCCTCCTGGATACTTTCTGCAGCTCATTGTTATTTTGGACCCTGACGCGAGGCCACGCTGCCTGCTACGTGCCTCAGCTTCAAAAGGCACTGGCCATGTGCCCTAAGCGCACATGCCCAAACGGAAGTGCTTAGGAAGTGCCTGATAGCCTGACATCCACTCTGATCCTCCTTGATACATTCTAAAGCTTGTTGGTATTTTGGAACTGACATAAGGCCACGCCCCCTGCATCATGCTTCAGCTTCAAAGGCACTGGCCACACACTCTAAGCGTGCGCGCCAGAGCTGAAGTGCCAAGGAAGTGCACGATAGCCTAACATCCACTCTGCTCCTCCTGGATACGTTCTGCAGCTTGTTGATATTTTGGACCATGACACAAGATCATGCCCCCTGCTATGTGCCTCAGCGTCAAAAGGCACTGGCTACGTGCCCAAAACGTGTGCGCTGAGCGGAAGTGCAGAGGAAGTGCCTGATATCTACTCTGCTCCTCCTGATACTTTCTGCAGCTCATTGTTATTTTGGACCCTGACACGAGGCCATGCTGCCTGCTACGTGCCTCAGCTTCAAAATTAACTGGCCACGTGCCCTAAGTGCATGTGCCCGAACGGAAGTGCCTAGGAAGTGCTGATAGCCCGACATCCACTCTGCTCCTTCTGGATACATTCTGCAGCTCGTTGTTATTTTGGACCCTGCCACGAGGCCATGCCCCCTGCTCCATGCCTCAGCTTCAAAGGCACTGGCCACACACCCTAAATTCGCGTGCCCGAGCGGAAGTGCCAAGGAAGTGCCTGATAGCCTGTATCCACTCTGCTCCTCCTGTATATGTTCTGCAGCTTGATGTTATTTTGGACCCTGACACAAGGCCATGCCCCCTGCTACCTGCCTCAGCTTCAAAAGGCACTGGTCACGCACCTTAAGCGCGTGCGCCCAAACGGAAGTGCCAAGGAAGTGCCTGATAGCCTGACATCCACTCTGCTCCTCCTGTATATGTTCTGCAGCTTAATGTTATTTTGGACCCTGACACAAGGCCATGCCCCCTGCTATGTGCCCCAGCTTCAAAGGGCACTGGCCACGCGCCCTAAGCGCGCACGCCCAAGCAGAATTGCCAAGGAAGTGCCTGATAGCCTGACCTCGACTCTGCTCCTCCTGGATACGTTCTGCAGCTTGTTGTTTTTTTGGACTGTGACACAAGTTCACGCCCCCTGCTACAGGCCTCAGCTTCAAAGGGCACTTCCCACCTGCCCTAAGCGCATGCACCCGAGCAGAAGTGCCAATAAAGTGCCCGATAGCCTGACATCTAATCTGATCCTCCTGGATATGTTCTGCAGCTTGTTGTTATTTTGGACCATGTCACAAGTCCAAGCCCCGTGCTATGTGCCTCAGCTTCAAAATGCACTGGCCACACACCCTAAGCAAACGTGCCCGAGCTAAGTGCCAAGGAAGTTCCTGAGAGCCTGACATCCACTCTGCTCATGCTGAAGATGTTCTGCAGCTCGTTGTTATTTTGGACCCTGACACAAGGCCATGTCCCCTGCTACATGCATCAGCTTTAAAAGGCACCGGCCACGCGCCCTAAGCGCATGCGCCCGAGCGGAAGTGCCAAGGAAGTGCCTGATTGCCTGACATCCACTCTGCTCCTCCTAGATATGTTCTGCAGCTTGTTATTTTGGACCCTGTCATGGGGCCACGCCCCCTGCTACCTTCCTCAGCTTCAAAAGGCACTGGCCACGCCCCATAAGCGCGTGCGCCCGAGCAGAAGTGCCAAGAAGTGCCTGATAGCCTTACATCCACTCTGCTCCTCCTGGATACGTTCTGCAGCTTGTTGTTATTTTGGACCATGGCACAAGACCATGCCCCTGCTACGTGCCTCAGCTTCAAAAGGCACTGGCCATGCGCCCTAAGCGCGCACGCCCAAGCCGAAGTGCCAAGGAAGCGCCTAATAGCCTGACATCCACTCTGCTCCTCTTGGATATGTTCTGCAACTTGTTGTTATTTTGGACCCTAACACAAGGCCATGCACCCTGCTACGTGCCTCAGCTTCCAAGTGCACTGGCCATGCGCCCTAAGCTGGCGCACCTCAGAAAAGTGCCAAGGAAGTGCCCGATAGCCTGACCTCGATTCTGCTCCTCCTGGATACATTCTGCAGCTTGTTGTTATGTAGGACCCTGACACGAGTCCACACACCGTGCTTCCTGCTTCAGCTTCAAAAGGTTCTGGCCATGCGCCCTAAGCGTGTGCGCCTGAGCAGAAGTGCCAAGGAAGTGCCTGATAGCCTGACACCCACTCTGCTCCTCCTGGATACGTTCTCCAGCTCATTGTTATTTTGGACCCTGATGCGAGGCCACGCCCCCTGCTACGTGCCTCAGCTTCAAAAGGCACTGACCATGCATCCTAAGCACACGCGCCCAAGCAGAAGTGCCAAGGAAGTGCCTGATAGCCTGACCTCGACTCTGCTCCTCCTGGATACATTCTGCAGCTCGTTGTTATGTACGACCCTGACAACAGTTCACGCCCCCTGCTTCCTGCTTCAGCTTCAAAAGGTTCTGGCCACGCGCCCTAAGGGCGCGCGCCTGAGCAGAAGTGCCAAGGAAGTGCCTGATAGCCTGACACCCACTCTGCTCCTCCTAGACACGTTCTGCAGCTTGTTGTTATTTGGACCCTGACAAGAGGCCATGCACCCTGCTACATGTGTCAGCTTCAAAAGGCACTGACCACGCGCCCTAAGCGCGCGCACCCAAGCGGAAGTGCCAAGGAAGTGCCTGATAACCTGACATCAACTCTGCTCCTCCTGGATACATTCTGCAGCTCGTTGTTATTTTGGACCCTGACAGGAGGCCACACCCCCTGCTACATGCCTCAGCTTCAAAGGCACTGGCTATGTGCTGTAAGCGCGTGCGCCCGAGCGGAAGTGCCAAGGAAGCGCCTGATAGCCTGACATCCACTCTGCTCCTCCTGGATAGGTTCTGCAGCTCGTTGTTATTTTGGACCCTGACAAGAGGCCACGCCCCCTGCTACCTGGCTCAGCTTCGGCACTGGCCACGCACCCTAAGCACGCGTGCCCGAGCGGAAGTGCCAAGGAAGTGCCTGATGGCCTGACATCCACTCTGCACCTCCTGGATATGTTTTGCAGCTCGTTCTTATTTTGGACCCTGACATGAGACCACACCCCCGGATACGTGCATCAACTTGAAAAGGCACTGTCCACGCACCCTAAGCGCGTGCGCCCAAGCAGAAGAGCCAAGGAAGTGCCTGATGGCCTGACATCCACTCTGCTCCTCCTGGATATGTTTTGCAGCTCGTTCTTATTTTGGACCCTGACATGAGACCACACCCCCTGATACGTGCATCAACTTGAAAAGGCACTGGCCACGCACCCTAAGCGCGTGCGCCCAAGCAGAAGAGCCAAGGAAGTGCCTGATAGCCTGACATCTACTCTGCTCCTCCTAGATAGATTATGCAGCTCATTGTTATTTTGGACCCTGACATGAGGCCTCGCCCCCTGCTACGTTCCTCAGCTGCAAAGTGCACTGGCCATGCGCCCTAAGCGTGTGCACCCGATCGGAAGTGCCAAGGAAGTGCCTGATAGCCTGACATCTACTCTGCTCCTCCTGTATACGTTCTGCAGCTCATTGTTATTTTGGATCCTGACACAAGGCCCTGCCCCCTGCTACGTTCCTCAGCTTCAAAAAGCACTGGCCACACGCCCTAAGCGCGCGCGCATTAGTGGAAGTGCCAAGGAAGTGACTGATAGCCTGACACCCACTCTGCTCCTTCTGGATATGTTCTGCAGCTCGTTGTTATTTGGACCTTGACACAAGTCCACGCCCCCTGCTACGTGCCTCAGCTACAAAAGGCACTAGCCATGCAGTCTAAATGCGTGCGCCCGAGCGGAAGTGCCAAGGAAGTGCCTGATAGCCTGACATCCACTCTGCTCCCCCTGGATATGTTCTGCAGCTCATTGTTATTTTAACCCTGACACTAGGCCACGCCCCCTTCTACGTGCCTCAGCTTCAAAAGGCACTGCCACGCGCCCTAAGCGCGCGCGCCCCAGCGCAAGTGCCAAGGAAGTGCCCGATAGTCATGAAAGGCTGGGAGGCGTAGGTATTCATTTTCGAGTTGTCTATTCCTTTGCATATTGAACGCTATCCTGTTCCCGCTCTACTAACTCAGTCCCTTTTCACTCTGCTTGTTCACAAACGCAAGGAGCGCTATCGGGCTGCTTCATTCTTGTGCCACACACGCCTTAGACCCGGTGTATATCCGCGTGGGACACTTCAGTTCCTGGTCTTACCAGGACCTTAATTATGTTCTCTCGTGCAATGTTGTTGGCTCATATATGCTGCCTGTTTCACTGCCACTTTAGTTTCATATGAAAGCGCGACACTACCATCTGATTGAACAGACGTCATCTCCCCGAAGTTTCCATTATTGTAATTAGCCCATGGTGTACCTCACGTTATTATTACAGCCTTCGCCCCTTGGTGCAGTTGTTTTTTACTTTTGTTCCTTTCCTTATAGCAGCTTTTTTCTGCTCTCTGTCGAGGCTTTTTGTTGATGAGTATTTATATGTATTAGTTATTTCCTTTTCTTTTTCTTCACTGGAATTCTGCTATTTTGTTGTATTATACGGCTTCTGTGTCTTGTAGCTATTCACTCACTAAACCACGTCTCACACGCTTACTGCTTCACCTTGAAGTTTATGCATATTCTTTGCGAAACGCTGTGGGGTGACGTCTGACTTACTATTTTCCTCTTTTTATTGTCTGTTTATTTTTCAATCTTGATTTTTCTTTGCTGCTAGTTTATAATGGACATTAGTCTCAGAAGTGGTAAGCGCTCGGGGGATCATCTCGCTAAAGCTGCGCCTGCTTCCGTCACAGCAAGCTTTTCAAATGATCTACCAATGCCTCTATGAGGAAAGCGCCCCTCTCTTTCTCTGTCCTGGTGATAATCCATCTGCTCCAGATTCTGGAGAACCACCTCTGTTGGCCAAACTTCCCAATGAGAGGAGTCCTCCACCTGCCTCACAACGCGTGTTTTCGATCAAAGAGGTAAACAAACCCAATTCGAATTTCACTCTCCCTTCCACAGATGTGTTTAAACCCGAATTGACAATCACAGGCATCTCAGAAGGTCATTTTGCTCCCTTGTCTGACACTTCTCTTCTTGCCCCAGTTGTTATGTCCGAACAAGACAAACGGGTGCGTTTGTCTATGGGTCCTTCAACGCCAGTACCAAAACGACCAAACATCGTGAACAGATCCCTTTTCATTAATCAGATACACCCCCACTTCTTGACTGTGCACCTTTCTCATTCCCATTTCTACCCAATACCTCCCCATCAGCACCTATTTCTGTTAGCTCTCCATCTGCCTCAACCTCATATTCTGTTCCAGTCAACCTACCTATTTATTCTGCTTATGATTCATTTCCATTGGATTTGCCAAAAGAGGCTTCATGTTACCCAGAATCCTTACATCCAGCCACATCTTCTGTTCAGCCTGATAATAATATGGACATTCTTTCGGAACAAGCATTCCAAAACTTTCCAGTTTTGGCACGCATTCTGAATCGTTTGGATAAGGGCCATGATTTCACCCATACTGCATTAAGAGAATTAAAAGACACTTTGCTAGTTAACAATACTAAACTGTGCAAAATGAAGGTTTGATACTAGCCTTGGACACATGCCATCAATTTCATGCCAATTGTCCAGAAAGGTCCCTTTTGGCATTTCAGACTGTTTTACGCCAGTATGACAAAGCAAAAGCTTCTTCTACTGCATCTACTCAAACTTGCAATGACTTACTGTTACTTCATGGGCAGCCCAAATCTTTAGCCCACGTAGTGCAAGGGGCCAACTTAGCCTCAAAAACGCTGATGGAATCTTCCGACTTTGACCTTGTGGAAGTTGCAAAACTTCAGCTCAATCATCTACTTCATATTGAACAAATCCTTTATCAGGCCAATTTAGTCATGCATCCTGAAATTAATTTAATGGATGTCCATAGCACCACTGCCATGGGGACTCCAGAAAGCCCATCGGCTTTGAAGGATATACTTGACACACAAGTCAATACTTTACAAACTAAAGACCCGTCATTAGAGAATTCTATCTCTCAAGAAGAAATCCAGACTTTGCAAGTCTTTACTTCACGCAAAGCTAAAAAATCATTTCAGCTAGCCTTAAAAAGAGGATTGCTTGCTAAAACTACTATCAATAAAAATGTGGGCAGTGGTCCTAAAATCAAATCTAAAAACTAACCACCTCAGAAAACTAAAGGGCATAATTCTAACATCAAAAAGATCTTCAATATCTCACTTGTGGACCAAGTGTTAGACCTTAATCAGTTAAACGAAGAGCATAAAATAGTCTTTCAAATTAAACCAAAGGAAGGTCCCTTGCCTTCATCCCTGGCCTCCAATGGTTCTTCTGCTGAGGCTGACTTGTTTCCAACACAGATTCCCAGTGCACAGTTATGCCCAGTTGTGCCCAGTTTCTAAAGCCTCGTAATCTGTCTGTGACACTGGCCCCCAAACATTACTGGTTCAATCACAAATGTCTAATTTTTTTCCAACTACCGTCAACAAAACATCATCAACTACTTCGCAAGTCATTGATTCAGACGGCATCATAACTACAGCATCTTCTGATGTTTGTGTTTCTGCTAAACGCTACACTCACTTCCTTGCTACATATTGCCAACTTCCTTCGAAACTTCTCATAGTGCAGAGAAAGTTAGTGTTTTGTCGATCAAATCACATCACCCTATAAATGGCACACAGTCGACTTTGCCAGATGGCTCATCTACTGCATGTACTCCTTCTCATTCGCACAACCTCCCCACTACCGGCACTCCTGTTGTGCCCATCTCTTTGGAGAAGAGAGCTTCCCCTTGATTTAGGGAAATTCCAAATGAGATGACAACTATTTTAGGCTTGACGAGCGATCCTCTCCTGAATGGCAACTCATGAATAAATTGCTCATTCTTCATGGCTTCACTTTTAAAAATTCCATCTTTACTTAATTTAGTCTCCAACGATGTGGAATAGATCAAGCTCGCCAACCACAACAATCATCGTATGCTTTACCAAACTCAATCACACATAATTGCAAAGCTCCTTTGGGATCATAATTCTGATTTGAAATTACTTATTTCTCGAGATGGAGGTCTTTTTTCCATGGACGACGTGTGGTCCTTCTTGGACTTTATGCCTCTGTCGAAACAAGAACCTCTCGCAGCTTACAATAAGGGAGCTGCTGCCATGAACGCACAGACCAAAATGCTCAAACATCTAACTTCATTCGTTAATGCTCTAAAAAGGTCTGGCGTGGCTCAAACCTTTCATTAAAGCTGCTGTGCAGAGTGGGGAACCAGCAGCCAATACTTAACCTGCGTCATTTTCCATAGATTCCTGGAAATGTTGCGGTCTACAAAATGTTATTTCATGGCATAAATCACTTTCGCCATCACACATTCCCTCAATCGTTTTCATTCAGGAATCTATGTGCCCTTCCGATTTTCAATTGGTTGGACTCTCATCCTTTATACATCCTGCGAAACAAGCGCCAGTGGGAAGGCTTTCTGGAGGACTAGCGATTTTAATTAAGAACACAACGCGATTTTCTGTAATATACTCTAATTCATCTGATCTTTGTTTGATCATCATACTTCACTTGTTCCTTGCAAGTAATTATTACTTGCGCCTCTATACTGGAATCCCCAGCTATTATCTGTAGACATGGCAATTTTTGCTCTTAACACCGCTCTTTCTGATGCAATAGCACTTTATCATGAATGTGAGATTATGAGAGGTGGCGATTTTAATGCCATTCTTTTGGCTGATGAGCTTGCCAGTAGGAGGTCAAGTTCATCCTCTTACTACAAGCAATCCCTCATTCAGGGGCACATATGGGCCCAGTTCCTTGAAGAAAGGGACATTCACCTTATTTTGCCAGCATCACTTTCCTCCTATATTACTTGGTAAAGAGGGGTAGCCTGCTCCTCGATTGATTATATCTCTGTTTCTAGGTTGCCATTAGGCTTTATGGATCCAGTGAATGTTACAAATCCCCTCTTGGGGGACCACAGGATATTATCAAATATCATTCATAATAAGCTACCTAGCTTTCAACTGCAAACAGACAGACATGCACTTTCAATCAATTGGAATCCGAGACTTTGCAGACACTTGGCCTACTTAGTAAATTGTGATTGCTGGGTTGATTCCAATTCTGCTCACTCTTTTCAGTTTATGGAGAGGATAGTTGAATGGAATATGAAAATGATCAACGGCCATCTGCGTAATCTGTCGCAACTCGATGTCACTTCGCCCAGAGCCCTGCATACACACTCTCATCTTATCTCGATTGCCTCCCTTACGAGTTCCAAAAATCGTGCAGCTCCTGTGTAAACAAAAAAACAAAGATATCTGGTCAATTTTGAGGAAGCCCACGGGGTCAACTTGTTCCGCCTTGGATACAGGTATTGATGGTTTGTCTTGGCAAATATTCTTTAAATCTATATACGCTCTACCCTTGCAGTATACGCCCTTTGAAGTGGATACCTTGCGTCATCACATTCTGACAGTATGCCCATGGTCCATAAAAGATATCATTTGGGCCAACACAAACTAAAACCCTCTAAGGCTGCTGGGCCCGATGGACTTTCACCATGTGTGATAAAAGACGATACGGTCTTTTGGGCGACGTTCATTTTGCAAATCTTTCGGAATGTATTTCACTTCAAGAAAATTCCCTGCTCATGGCTTAGCTCTATTATTATTCCTCTCCATAAAAAAGGACCAATTGACAATCCCAATTACTTTAGGCCTATTGTGCTAATAGACGTGGCAGTGAAGATCTTTGCCTTACTTATAATTAAGGATTGGGAAATCATCATGGCAGAAAAATCTATTCTGCCTAAAAAAAAAGGTTGGCTTTAGAAAGGCTATGGGGATGCAATTAAACGCTACCATACTTGCTCATCTCATTTCCTCAGCCCATCACACTTCCATTGGGCCTATATATATGTGGCAGCCCTCGACATATCATCAGCCGTTGATAGGGCCTCATTACGACCCTGGCGGTAAGTTACCGCCAGGGCCGTGACTTTACCGCCATGGCGCTAACTACGTTAACGCCATGGCGGTAAGGGGATTTACCGCCCCATTCCGACCTTGGCGGGGCGGTAAATCCCCAATCCCCATTTACCCTTCCCCATTCCCATTTTTGCCCCATAGGGCATAATGGGAGTGGGGAAGGCGTTAATTACGCCACCGTAAATTACGGTTGCGTAATTAACACCAAGTTCCCTTACCGCCATGGTTTTTTACACCCGCTAAAAGCAGGTGTAAAAACCGCCATGGCGGAAAGGGAACTCGTAATTGGCGGAAAGGGGTTGGCGCAGCTAACGCTGCCGCAAACCCCTTTCCGCCAGGGTCGTAATGAGGCCCATAGTGTCATTAGAGGGTGCCTGTGGGAAAGGATGTTGGCTTATAGGATTCACCTTATATTGTTGCGCTCATCTCTTTACTCCACCATAATACCGACTTTACAGTCTGGATTAAGGGTGCCGGGCTCCTGTCAGATCCTATTCCTACCGAGATCTGTCTCAAGCAAGGCTGCATTCTTGCTGCCACCTTATTTAATCTTTACCTTGCTGACACTGATCTCTTATAGAATGCTTCTGCGGTCTTTCCTGTCAGATTGGGTGACTTTCGACTGAAATGGCTCGCATTTGCGGACAATGTGATTATTTTTGATTGGACACATTTCTGTCTTCAAAACAAACTTAATCTCTTCTTTTCATATTTTTCACATAACATTCTCGCCATAAACTCATCTAAGCCTAATATCCTTATTTTCACAGCTAAAAAAAAAAACTTTGATCTTTAAATGGACCATCAACTCTATTGCAATCAATGTTTCCCCTGAGATAGTCTATTTAGGGTACAATCTATCGAATTCCACATCGTTGGTTAAATGGCAGACATCTATTTCATCCAAAATAACACATCTCACAGCACAAATGCAGATTATATTTCTGAAACACTGCAAATTTTCACTAGACCCTCTTTTAGACTTCTATGAGATGAAGGTCGAGGCTGTGATTCTTTACGGTCTAGACCTATGTCTTGCTGAGATTGGCCCCTCTCTAAATAAAATCCAGGGAAACATTTGGAAGTCAGAACTGGGCCTTCCCATGTATCTACCTAATGCCATAGTAAGACATGAACTGGGTCTCTCCTCCCTGGCCTCTAAGTTGAAATGGCGCATGTTATCAAACTTTGCAAAGATGTGTTCTCCACCACCAAACTCTCTTTACGAAGATCTCACTATTACGCTAAGTAAGTTATCTCCTGTTTCAATAGCACAATTTCATTCACGCATGCAGAGCCTACTTGCATCTCTAAATTTAACAACTGAAGATCTCAAGTGGCATGCTGCATTGGCTAAAAAAATACATTTTCGTAATGATTGGGTGGGTGAATATAATGGAAGAAAGCACGGAGCAGCTTTTAAGGACTGCATGTAAACTGTAGGTTACACCGCAATATATCAGCACAACTAGAAGCACATACAATTATGATAATTATGCTAAAAACAAGATAAAAATAATATATTTAAAAATGCACATTATTAAATGCAAATAAATTAATTACAAAAAGTACTTCTAAACATGTGAAATGTCAATATAGATACCTTTTCAAACTTCTGTGAAGGTGAATGGATTCACACAAGCAGCACATAAACATATTTCAATCAAAAACTAAAATAAAAAAAACAATTGCCATTGACAGTTATGGCTAAGGGTATGAAATGTTGGGAGACACCATTAAGGCCAAAGAAACCCTTACAAGGAATATTCCCAACAAACTTTCAACCAAATGTTCCTTTCGCCCAAACAAACCGCCCAGTGTACAAATGGTATAAAGCTCAATGTGTAACGTAAGGCAACAATTCTTCAAATGTTTACGACAATTCCTCAATCACTATATCAAACTAAAGGACAAAAGTAGAATGAAAACTTTACAAGCCATGGACTCCTGTCCAGTGCGTAACCACACTGTTATGCAAGGATATTCATCAGCCTGCATTTTGGGAACTGCTTGCCAAAGCACCTTCCACCACATCAAAATGTTAGCAACACAAATTCCGCTATACAAAATCTTGTGCATAGACTATTCTATGCAAAAACTCCTGCTGTAGAACTACAATATTTGAATAACATTCTCCTACATTGAACATCAAAATAACTAGTTCGAAAAGTAGAGCACATCCAAAATAAGTACTTTGGAACTAAAATTGACTTAGATAATTCAGTAACTTCACACACACCAACCTCCAAACAAACACATACAAAAAAGAAATAGTTATGTTTCAAAACATCTGCTGAAATAGCAGACCAAATATGTGTCTGTTGTAGGAGAACCTTTTATTAAAAGAGCACAAAAAAGGTAGAAATGGCCTACAAAATAGAGAACAATGAAGAATTGCGATGGTTCCAATTAGCTTTATAGCTAACAGCCGAAAATAAATACAAAATAACTCACCCCTCAATACTTTGCACTCACTACAACACAAAGCTTGACAATTGCCAAATGCCATATGCCATCACATGCTATCAATAATAACTTATAAATGTTCACACTTCCAAAGGCTCTCCAACAACTTAACTTGTATGAGAGCCTTATAATCCAACAGTACACCCATTTCAAGCTATATTACTCCTTCAGCTGAAAACACCCAAATTACTGAGTTACTAAAGGGCATCCGTGGCAAAGTTTTATATTTGTCATTAAATCTTATAGAAAATGTAGAAACTCTATCAGTACAATGACCAAAAGATCAATCTTTGCTTGTACTAGTTAACGGTGTACCAACAAAATAAAAAACAAATTTGGCAACTAGTTGACCTGAACAAAGTTAGACAAGCCCTACAAAATCTAAAAGAAAACAATAAATACTACAAAGATATAAACATAGAGGAAACTTAAAATAAATGACACAATTAATTCAATATTCATCAGTAACTGCCCAATTTGAACATGTAGCTCTTGTTACTGCAGCCAACATTTTAGATCAGTATACAATTCACCCACTACACTCCAAAGACACCATTGAAGATGCATTAGAAACATTTAAGATGCTTCAATCAAAAGGATCTCCAATGAGCATATGGGAAAAAAGTGTAGGAGCATGTTCTTTTCCTCTCCTTTTTCCTATAGGATATTGGCATCATTACATAGACAGTATTTTTATGATCTGGAAAGGATCAACCACTGAATTAACTTCTTTTGTGGTATGGTTAAATTCGCAAAACACCCATAAACCAACAAGGCCTAATGTCATCCTGGATAAAAATCGAACGTGGAGTAAAGCAGGGCTGACCACTAGCTCCAGCTCTTTACAACGCATACACCTCGGACTACAAAGATCAGGAGGCAAAGGTACGATTTTTCCCCCCTAGAATAGGTGAAGAGCACATATCGAGAATGCTTTATGCAGATGACATCATCTTGATGGCCCAAACACTCATAGGCCTACAAAGACAACTGACGAATCTGGACTCTTATCTGCAGGTAAATCAACTTCAAATGAATCAAGAAAAAACTAAAATCAAGATTCTGGGCAAAGGTGTGAGCAAAAAGGTGAAATTCACATGGAAGATACAGGAAGAAACACTAGAAACGGTGGAAGATTTTAAATATCTTGGAATAATATTGAACAAAAGTGTCAAAGAAAACCGGATGTGTGAAACCATTCTGAGAAAGCTAAGCCTCCGAATTACAAACCAAAATACTCTCCAGAAAGTATGCCTGCTTCACAATTGTCCCATTACTGACATTCTACAGGATGAAAGTCATCCCCACTTTAACATACAGGGTAGAAGCTATGCCCTATATCACATCACTCTTTTGGCAGAAAGTAGAAGGCTGCTACTGGCGCAAGGTCCTCAATTTATCACAATCAACTCCTGTGGGAGTTATCAGGAAATAACTTACTTTACAGTCATTAAATTCCATCAAAGCATGGAATGAACTGATTCTTGACCGCAAAATGCTCTTACCAAATTCCTCATTGATACTTAAGGCTGTGGAACAAGAAATGAGAGCAGGGACGTGCAAGATGCACCAACAATGGGAGGAGAAAATCATCTCTCGCCTCGACTGGGCAGGATGCTCTCGCGAGGACCTAATCGACAACCCAGGAAAAGTAAAAAAATGAGTGAGGGAGAGAGACTGGATACAAACTATAGACGAAGTTCAGCTAGTAAAATCAATGAAGAACAGTCCGAACAATCCAGTAAAAATTAATGAAACCAGAGCTTATCTATTGAAGTGTCCCTCCAAGAAGCTACGTGAAAACTTTATGCGGATCCGCCTAAATATCTTATACACAAATGAGATATTAGAGAGGCGAAAACAAGCTGATACCAGCCTCTGCCGATTTTTCTCCCAACCAGACAATTGAAACCTTTAGCACCTACTCCTTACTTTTAGAGGCGTAGATGAAATTCACACCCGTCATCTGGGGCATCTATTTGGCAAATTCGACTTTGTGAACAAAGAGGGGAAATGGAACAACTTGATGAGTGGAGAGAATATTAAATGGACCATTGCAGTTGTGGGTTTCTACGAAAGTCTTGGCCTTCTGACCCGCCAGGACCAGGGCAAAGTAAACAGTACAACTGGAAGAGATGAAATCTCGAAAAAACCAAAATGTTCTCTCTGCTTAGCCTCTCCCACCCACTCCCCCCTCTTCTAACCACAGAGGCTGGCTGGATTCAGACCTTTTCTTTCTTTGCTAGCACTTGGGAACAATCTTTTAAAAATTGTTTCGCTTAAACAATTAAATCAAGTAAAAACATTTTTTAAAAAAAATAAACACATAAAATTCACGAGCAATCACGATTTGTTGAAAATGCCTTTCCTAGATTTAGAAATATGAAAATTGTCAGATGGAAAACTCGAAACAACTTTGTTCAAAAAAGAAACAGACAAAAACATGCTCTTAAAATACCAGAGCATTCACCCCCCTAGTTTAAAAGAAAACCTCCCAAATTGGCAATTCTTAAGGATTAGACAGAACTGCACTCAATTATCAGAATACGAACATCATGGCAAGATCTTAAAGGCTCATCTCCGTGGCAGGAATACCCTATCATATTAAGATAGTGCAAAGAGCTTACAAAAGAGCACAACACACAAATCGCAGCACTTGCCTCAATCCATCAAAAAAGACAAATATAAATAAAATTACTTGTGTCTCTACTTTCACTCCTATCAGTAATAATTTAAGAAAAATCATTTAAAAAAATTGGCCTATTGTAAAAACTCCTGATTTTGAACTAGCACCTCTGAGATTTGCCTTTAAGAGGCACTGTAACTTAAGAGACAAATTAGTTCACACTTATCCGGTGAGAATTGAAAAGACAACTAGTCAGAGTACCCTCTGGGCCCTTCCACCTGTCGAAGGACATTATAAAGGCAGCATCTGCACGGTATGTCCTTTGACAAAAAACATAAAAACCATTGACCTTTATGTCCACAATTGGAAATTAAAAACGTTTTCCAACTGTAACACTCAATGGGCCATTTATGGCATCAAATGTCCTTGTAATATTTTATATATAGGAAAGACTAAACTGCCAATTAAATACACAATCTGTGAACACAGAAATGGACAACAAACCCCTAGTAGCTCATTTATTTAAAAAACAACATTCACCATCTGACATGTTTTGGTTTGTTATCCAGATAATACAACAACCACCTAGAGGAGGGGAATGCGATCTCCTCCTCAAAAAATGTGAACAAAAATGGATTTTCAGCCTTAATACAGTCAAACAGGAATTAAAGTCTGCAATAGAATTAGGCCTTTATCTATAAAGATTGCAGAATAGGTTTTCTCTCCTTTAAACTACCTTTCTGAAAGTGGGGTTTGACAACCCCCCTTGAGGTATCCTCTGGTAATCATCTGCAAGATTTTTTCCTTTTCATGTGCAAAATTCTTTTGCATAAACATCAAAAACCAGGGCTGACATGCAAAATTAATTGCTAACTCAGTATAAAATATGTAAAATATTCATGACACTTTTTCAAAATATCCATTAAACAGAGCCAAGCCAGCCGTGTCTAATCCACCAATATTGGTTTCCCTGTGTGAAACCACTCACCTAAGATGGCGGCTCAAATAGTGCAGCCTGTTTCTTTACTAAGTACTCTCTAGTCTTTTATTTACACGAATCACATGTGGTTAGAATTTAACATTGCGACTTCCGCAATGCTAATACAGCATCAAAACCAAGTCGTAAGTGTTTTCACTCCAGACGATGGACATTCACATTTTCGACTATAACAAGGTAAGACTAACATTTGGTTATGTAGCTGCTCTCTAACACAATAGTTCTTTCTGTTACATACATATACACTAAAATAACATAATGCTGTCTGTCTCCCTTCCTATTTTTACGATCGGTTTGAGGGAATATACAAAAGGGGATCACAAAAATATGCTGCGACTACGGTGAAACAAAGTTTATAACCCCACGAAAATAATCACTCTGGCAGCATTTTCTCACTGTGAAAAACTACATTCTCTGATGCGTTTTTTTTTAAACAGACATTAGTAAGCCATACAAAAAGATGCTTTCAAGCCATAACTACCTTTACACAAGTACGTTATGAACATTGGTCATTTAAGGTTTCCCTTGTGTTTTTCTCGTAAATAATGTGATAATGAATGCATCAACAAAACGGAATTAAAGTTGCTTCTTTGATAATTGGGTCTAAAGTCGGCCATTCTTTTGTTTTTCTTGTGTCATCCCTGCAGGGGGATACTAGGCTGCATGTCATCAGGAGTACTCATTTTCTCGGATAACTACAATTAAAAACTAAGGATACAGCATTCAGTTCTGCTGCTCCACAGGTGTGCATAAGAAGTTTATTCATTTACCACTATTGAGATATAAGATAAAAGTTATACCAGGCAGTAATATCTGTCAGCAACTAACGGTAATTAATCAATCTAATTTTATAGGCAAAATCTAAATGTCATTGGAATGACTTAAAGCATTGTATCAAGGACATTAAACACCTTGTTGAACTTCTTGATTACTACAAGAGAGTTTACTTTTCCAACTCACTTTCTTACAATTATTAAGGTTAGTGCCCACCATCTGTCATTGCCTCTTTTCACTACCCCGCCAAGTTTGCCTTTTTTAAATATCTGATTAGTGTTTTTTTTATGTTTCCAGAGTGGGTGTAAGAAAGGGTATTGTTAACATACCTCTATTAAACCAGCGTTCTTTGTCCTGAAGAATGCTATACCAGCAAAGACAGACATTACATTTTCTTATCTAACGCAATATGTCGAAACATATGTTGACCATCACACAGGCTGGAAACACCTAAAGCCTTAACCTTATTGACAGAGTTTGATGAATTACATATCTCTGCTATTACCCTCCATTTCATTTAGGTAAGTCATTTAATAAAACTTTATTTCCCATCTACACAGATAACATTTTGTAAGTCTATGATGGTGCACTAATCTTAAGAAATTGAGTTTGAGAAATGGGGTAATTACCTTCTGCTCTACTTTAGATAGATATGATGAAAGGTCCACACAAATTAGTGCATCAGAATATTGCTGTTTACAAATGTATTCTGAAGACCGAGGATTCAAAGAAACTGTAGAATGGATTTTCCACCTCTTGTTTGAAAGTGAACTAGCAAATCTATGTTATGGAGTGGCACGCACATTAAAAACCAGCTCTAATTTTGTAAGCATGTCTGCTACCAAACTGCTTAAAAAAATAAAAGACAAAGGTTCACACATCAGTTGTTACTTTAAGCTGTGCAGAGTATGCATGGGATAACTTGCCGAACTTTTTTACGCACTGCAAACCAACATAAAATGGAATACATATAGAAACACCAGGAGAACTCTGTCTACTTGACCCTGTCAATGCATCAATGTACTTTCACCATCGGTTTATTGCATGCTGCACTTCATCTGCAATAAAACTACTCCTCGGCTCAGAGAGGTGCAACACTTTTTTCGAGAAAAGAATATCAATCCAGGGGAGCACCATACATCCACATGATTTTGTGAATAAAATATCCTTACAAGTTTGACCATGACAGTGATGCCACTGTTTTACAGTTTATTGAAAAATACATAACCTGTAACATCCCCTCAGAAACCACAGATAGCTATCTACATACACAAATCTTACGCTTCCAAAAATATAAGTGTGGGAAATACTACCGACATAGATATAAAAAAGGTAAATACTATCCCAAATGTTGCTTTGGCTTCCCTAGACCTGTTTCCTAAAAAGGACAAGTAGATATCCGTTAGACACAGTGTAAAAGGTAAAGCACCATAAAACACATCCAACATTAATAGGGAAGAAATATCCAAGTACATCAATGATTACAATGCAATCAGTGCCCTCTTGTGGAATACAAACAGACACACAACTCATTGTAGATAATTACACTGCAGACACCAAAGCTGAGAAAACAGAGCTAACCGACCTCTGGGATGACATATCATCTGACAAAATACTATTACAAAAATTGTACAGCTACAGTATACATTTTCTCTCCCATAGAGAATGTGGGTACTGTGAGGCTGCAGACCATTAACAGGGACAGCCTTATATGGCAAATCAGAACACATTGTCTGGCTAAACCTTGGTCCAGCTTCATCCCGAAAAAAAGAGTACTAAAATCATACCAAGAGAAAGAAACAATAGCCACTCATAATCCCAATAGCCAGGACATGTTTTTAAAAAAGTGTTATTGACAAATACTACTGAAACAGAAGTACTGCTTTGGAAAACATGTGCTTGTACAACATAGCCCAAAACTACTCCTACAAAAACAATGTCACACCAGATGAGATACCTGTCAAATAGTCAGTCTCAAATTGTGAAGGAATCCTAGTAAAACTTATCAAACCAAGTCTGATTAATCATATAAATGTATGATTTAAATCTCTACAACATACAGAACTGAATTACATGGCCCTTCTGCAACTTTTTAAAACTTGGAGAAAAGAAGAATTATTAGGTGACTATGACTCATTTGAAACTTCATTCAAAGCAAATGAAAGCAGTATTACAAATGCCAATTTCAAACAATACGAACAAATGTTGGACACAATTGAAACTCTACTATATAGAAAGAGTCCTGAGGTCAGTCAACCTTCCCTTACAGGAATCCAAGAACCACTTGGAGAACCACTCATTCTAAATGAAGCAGAACTAGCCATGACTGAGGTAGAAAATAACATGCTTTAATATAAAAAATCTGAAGAAGACTTGTCAGTGCTCAAATCACTGCTAAATGATGAACAACTCACCATTTATCTAGAAGTCATTAAAGAAATTGAACATGGTTTTAAACATTAAACTAAAACATGGCTGTAATAATTATAAACCTCCCTCTGCTCCTGTATGTAAATGGTAAAGCTGCACTGGTAAACAATTATTAATTAAAAAAATCCACACCTTTCTAAAAACCTTAGAAAAACAACAACCTTTCGGAAGCTGTAACAGCCCTCACAGATTTAGCTGCCTACAACATAGGAGATGTAACTTTACACCGACTGCTCCTCCTTCCAGTAGAATACCAAAATAAATTAGAATGCTACACATTATCAGCATAGGCTGCTACTGAAGTACGCATAATTCTGAAATAATTCAAATCACTTCTAATAGATGAAGTAGCATGGTTTCCAACCTCATGCTGGCTTTAATTCACCTAAGAATGCAAGAAGTCCTAAAAACCGACAACAAAAAACTGTTTAGAGGAAAAGAGACCTCCTACAGTTATCAGTAAAAAGTCAACCTATTTTCAAAACATTAGGATAGAAACAATGCTGCAACACACTCAGCAGCATTGGAAATGTACATCTTGGCAACTCTTTCAGTAAAGAGAACTAACTCAAAACATGCCTCAGTCTTCAGACCTCACCTATGCTAACATTTTAAAAACATTAGATCTGGTCTGCTTACAAAAGATGCAAAAATTCATCTTAAATACTAAACTAATCCATGAGCTATATGAGCGAAACACATCTGCTCCTGATGTCAAGGAAAATGTAACTCAAAAAAATCTAAAATGCATGTTCTTAATGCCAACCCGTGCAAGCTGTAGTCACTATAACAAGACAATGTTAAAAAAGGAATAAAACCCATACTGCATATCAGGTCCATGGATTGGAGAAAATATTGTGTGCATAAACAGCAGAGTAATGATAAAACACAACCTTGATATAGAACAAGGTTTAGTTAATGAAGCAATCAGTACAGTTGTTGGCTTCCAAACATATCCACATGACAACATTCACTTTGTAAACATACACATTGACAGTGTGCAGAGGTTAAATAAATTGGCTGCACAATAGCACGTTTCCTTCTTTTAAAAAGGTATTTAGGAGAGAATTATTTTTTTTCAAAAGTGCAGCCATTAATTTTCCCAAATACAGACAAGGTCATGTTCAGCCCAAACCGCTTGTTGGAATTGGACCATGACCATAACAACTTGGGCATGCAGTGTTGACTCGCGATCCATGCATGGTTTGGGGTTATTCCGTGCAGTAGTTATTTAAATATTTGATGGAGAAGGGAGTGCCCCCTTCTCAAAAATAGCAATATCTCAGAGATTTAGCTTTGGGTATAGTGATACTAATTTGTGCATTGATCATGATATTTAATTCTACATGTGTTTTTGATTCTATGCTCTTATATTTATTTATTTATTTTGTATTTTTTAAAGTGCTCACACAGCCCGCGGGCATCGAGGCACTGTTACAGGAATTGTTTGTTTTAGTTGCATGGTTGTTTGTCTTAGTTGCATATTTATAACATGCTTAAATACCCAGAGGTTTCTAAGCGTGGACCTGGGGATCGAACCAGTGTTGCTTTGCGTCGTCTTGCTTCCAAGGCGAGCATGTTGCCGCTGAGCTATCCTCCTTCATATATACCTTTATGTTATTTGAATTTTCACACCTTGTTAATAGGTCTTTTTGAATCTATAAAAATGTTATGTGTAGCTGCATCTTCTGGCGGTTGACCAGACCTGTTGCTACCCATGCTCCAAATGGACATCAGCCCGGTGGGCTTTGGTAGCTGTGGGTATGAATCCTCTGATTGTACCCAGCGGTTATAGTTGTTTGTATTTTGGTGCAGTGATCATATTATTTTATGGATGTTTTAGCACAGATTTTTACATTACAATTTGAAATCTTTGCAACTTTTTTTTCAGTGAATTTGAAAAATGTACGTGTACACGCGGCTATAGGTAGGTCCTATCATTGTGGCCGGGGTTATAGCCTCGGTTATGTAATTTGTCAACAATTTAAAAATAATGGTTTTATTTAATTGTGTTTCTACATGTACTAGAAAGTATTCTTTAGAAGAATTGTTTTGAGGTTTATTGACTGTTATAGGTTGTCTTAAAAATGTGTTGGCCATTTTACCTGTTTGCTTTATACAGTCCTCATTTTGTGGTATTGATTTCTGAAAGCTATGAAAGTTACCTTTTTGTGAACTTTTGACAATCTGATTCCAGACCTCAGAGTGTGAAGATGTGTTGTGTTTGGCTATTGTCAAGATCTATTCATTCTTTGGAGCATCTGAAGGTCAGTGACTGTGTTTTTTTAAAATATTTGTATGTATAATATGAATTTCTGTTTATATTAGATGAATTAAGTATGTTTAGGTTTCTGATTTAGTAAAGTCTATAAGTATTATTTGGAAAGAACAGTTTTCCATGTTTTACTCTGGTGTTTTCAGGAAGCTGATCAAAAAAGAAAAATATATTTCCAATTAAAGGTTGTTTTTCACTGTTTTGTTGAAGTATTTATGTGATAATTCGATGATAATTTGGCTTTGTGATTTGTTTTATTCTTTATCAGTTAAACATAATGTACTGCTGCTTGGTATCTAAGAAGTAGGTGGTCACAACTTTTACAAGTTGTTAGGTAAGGGCATGGATTTTACTTTGAAGGTATAGGGTGCTTTTTTCTGAGTTTAGTTGAATTATATACCTTAGGCTTCACAGTATCCTCAGTAAGAATATATGTGAAATTGAGTGTGGCATTTCTGTCACAGATTTGTAAGTACATTGCACGACTGCATTCCATCCAGAACAACCTTAGTACCACAATAAACAGAAATCATATCCGCAACTTTCATTATTTGCTTGTAAATGGCGTGCTTTGGCAGGGCATCAACCTACTTGGTGTTCATGCAAAGTAGTCACATATGTTCTTACACAATGCACAGACATAGGAAGATGTCAAATGAATGGGGGTGAATAGTAATTTCTATCCTCAAACAAGCAGCATACCTCTGCCCATGAAAGATATTGCAGCTGTGTTTGTCCTTCAAAGCTGGAGATCAAGCTTTTCCCTATGACCCCATATTAGTAACTTTTTTATCAGATTTGTGGAAATGTTTGAATGTGGTCTTAATTATGACTATGATGGAGTGCAGCTGATCAATGCTAACTTGGTTCTGAAGTTGGTAAATGTGTTTTTCTTTATTTGTGGTAATTCATGGATTCTGACATTTTATAGGTAAAGTTAATTTCAACTGGTAATTTTTCAGTGAATATTGCTTCTCTTTAGAAGTCGTTTGGGAATTGTACTCTGAAGTTTCACTGGGAGGGGGGAAAGGGCTAGTGAGAGTTGGACGGGCGGTAGGGGGAGGGCACACATGGTGATATTGTTTGTTGAGTAGCAGTAGTAGTGATTAGATGGTTGGTGAAATGCAGGATAGTGGGTCAGGCCATTTGCCCTGTGAGGATTGTACAGATACAATCAGGCAAGTTCCTTGTCTTTGCTCCTCCTTTGATGAGGATGCTGAAGAAGGACTGATTAAATAGGTGGTGGGAGAAGCAAGTGAGTTGCAGGATTCAGTCACCTGACCAGAATCCTACCCAATGCTGTTTGCCTGGAGCTGGCCTACAGGCATTAGGTAGAGGCTTATAATGTGTGAAAATGGAGGCTGGGTGGAGAACCTGAGTGGCAGTGCATTACCTTGCAGCTCTCCTCCCTTATCACCTTCCTCATGAATTGAGGACACATTAGAGATGCTTGAATAGCAGGTTGGTTCGTCAAACAAAAGATGTGTGACAGATTATCTTGCTACGCTTCCTTCAATGGTAATTAAAGTTATGCTAATTTATGCCATTTGTACTGTGCTCAGGGCTAAGCTGCCCACTTTGCAGCTTCATTTTATAGTGAACAATGAATGTAGAGATAGTAGACCATGTGGGATGTCTCAACCCACTTTTGCTCTGCCATGCGGCATCCCTGTGTTCTGATGGTGCCAGAAATCCTAAAATGGCTGCAAAACCCTTGTGTGCGCCAACATCGCTGAAAATCGCGCTTTGCAACACAAAAAGATGGCGGCCCAATCTGCCATGCATGTTGTCAGTGGTGGAAAAGAGATCTCACTCCTGAAACATGTCACTGGGCTTTACTACAAGTAAAAATGGAGCACAGAGGTAAAAGCAGTGCTTTGCTGAAAGAAATCCAAAATCTTGCTTTTAAAGGAATGGCGCGGTAAAATTTTTTATTACCCCTACGGGTCCTCCATGTGTTTTTAAGCCTAAGTCGCTCGATTTTAGAAAAATGTCCTATGGACCTCACCCGAGTTTTTGTCCATTAAACGCACGCGAAAACAGGCATCAGGGAGCTGCCATTTTGTGATAATCCTATCACTTGCCGCATCGCCCTGGCTGACCTGCTTTTGCGGCACTAAATCATATCCCCCGCCCCTGAGCCTGACATTATCAAAACATTCATATTCCCCAGCTCTCTCCGTGACGTTAATGTGCTGCGTAGGCAAACGCGCCCAGTCGTCTTCTACGCGACTTCACACAGAACCTGGAAACCAACACAGATCAACTCACAACACAGCGCGCCACAATTCAGAATATGAAACTGTACTTTAAAATCAAACAGCAACACGGTACATTTGGTAAAGTACATTTATTTGACATTAAACGTTTATAGAATATTCAGCAATTGCCATATTAACTCGGAATGCCATTTATTTTCCTTTATCTCTATCTGTAAAAACTGTTCCGTTTTATCGTCACGCACTGTTCCTTCATGGTACAGAGGGTGTTGGTTTTCGTTAAAAGAAGCACTTTGGTCGTACGGTGAACCGAAAGGCTGCTCAAATGGAGTTCTTTCGGCATTGGCCCTGTCTCTCAAGGTCAAAAAACAATAGAACCTTAAACTCTGCAGATTCAAAAGATTGATCTCATAACCAAGCAAAGTAAAATGGAGGGCATGCTGCTCTCCTGCAACATGTTATCGTCTCTGTGTTATAAAAAGGTGGAGACTTCCAATTCCCACAACATTGCTACACAAACTAAATCATGCAACATGTTCTCGTCTCTGTGTCATAAAAAGGTGGAGACTTCCAATTTCCACAATATTGCTACACAAACTAAATCCTTTGCAGAGGCAGTGTCTGAGGGCTCTCAGTTTAGACCTGGTGCCATGAATTCCACTGGCTTGCCTATAAAGAAATCAGAGGGCGTAAATGCCTCAAATATTGCTTCATTGACAGTCTTGGTTACAGAAATGGCTACCACTCTTAAAGCTTTATCAGCTCCAGTGATAAGAGTGCATAGTCCTGGAGGAGATGAAAAAAATGATGCTTGTCTGGACAGCCCATCTGCGTTGGTTGATCTTATTGACCCATGTGAAGAGAGTCTTGAATTAAATCCAACTGGAGAAAAAATCTCTGTTGTCCTACAAGAAGTAGCGATTCCTCCATTTCCCCAAACAAAAAAACAAAGAAGAGCTCAGGCACGTGCAGAAAAGCGAAATCTTCCCATCAAAAAAATGAAAGGAAATTTAGAAAAAAAACAAAAAAATCAAAGGTGTGAAAAAATTGATAAGCATAACACACATATGAGAGACATTTGTAACTTATCTGGGGGTGATACTATCATTGATTTGAACCAATTGAATGACGAGTCTAAAGCAATGTTGAACCTTCCGGAACCTATTCAGACGGCCCCAGCCATACAGAAAAAGGCTCTTGGACCGAAAAAGGTATTGGAAACTAACAAAGAGGGTGCTTTTGATGTGTGCCTGGTGTCTAAAGAGACAAAAAGGGTTGTTTCTAACGATAAGAAAGAAGGTCGGGATGATGGTCCAGTAAATGTGAACTTGGTACCTGTCTCTCGATCTTCTCTTCCGTTCCAGAAACAATCTACTCTTTCTAATTTTTATCCCTTGTTAGATCCTAAAAAGACAGAAAAAGTGATCATTGGCCTAGACAATGGGTCAGGTGCTCCCTTAAATATAAAATGGGAAAAAACTAAAGCCAACACAACTAAGCCTACTCTTAACAGTAGCAGCGTTCACTCTGATGGGGTGAAGACTGCTGTAGTAGGTACTATGTTGGGTGGTTTATCCGCTCATGTCAAATTACAAGAAATAGGTCAGACCGAGTTTAATTCTGACCGCTTGAATTCATTGCCAAAAAACAGTCCTGCAAAGGCCCATTTTATAGATATTAAGTCGGCTTCTGTAATGGGATGGGAAAGCGACCCTGAACGTTATGGAAAGACGCGTCTGAATCGCACGTTTGTGATGACTGCCATCCAAGACATTCCAGCTCTTCGTATCATCCGCTCTAACGATATTGACTGGGTGAAATTGGCAGATGTGAATAACAACAGAATGATCTGTAAATTCATGTCTCCATTTATTCTGAAATTGTTATGGGAACATAAGGATGATCTAGCATCCATCGGCTTAGTAACTACCATGTTTGCATCAGTTGAAGAAGCTACAACCTTTGTGGAAATGTTGTCTCCTATAGCTGAAAGCATCTTGCCATGTTCTATTGCAGGCAATTTATTCAATCTTGATGCCAAGACCATGAAACAATTTATGGCTTTTGTATCGGCGATAAAGGAGTCATCATGGAAGGATCCTAATATTGTTCAAGTGTCAAATTCTTCGAGTGGGATGATTGAATCCTAGCCTGGCAAAGTTACTAATCTTTTCATGGAATCCATGTGGTCTGGGTAATTTTAAAAAATGGTATTCTCTTAATTACCATCAAAGACCGGATAAAATGCGTTTGCAGGAGACCATGTGCCAAACTAACTTTATAACAGAGGGCTATTCTGCCTTTGTTCAGGTTGCAAGGCGGGGCCTTTGTGGAAGCTTCTGCTTCTATTTTAGCTTGTGCATTGATTGATGATGAGGACGCTTCCATGACTCTTATATTGCTTTGCATCTATTGGAATAAATTAAGTATGTCAATTGAGACTATTTTAGAGGAACTGACTGCTGTGCTTGAAAAAGGATTTATATTGTTTCCCACAGCCAGGATAATTGCAGGGGGTGATTTAAATTGCTATTGTTATGATGACGGTTCTCATTCTAGTGCTATGTGGAACAACCATTCAATGGTCTCTCAGAGATATGGGCAAATGTGGAACTCTTCTTTTCTGGAGTGGGATATGCAAACTCCGTTATTCCAACTCGAACCTTTCAATTACACCTGGGCAAGAGCTGATTACAAATCTCTAATTGATTATTTTTTTGTCTCTTCAAGACTATACTCATGTGTAGACTCCGTGATGATTATAGATCCAGCAATAGGAGACCACATGATACTATCTCTGTCCTTGAATATTCCTATGTCTCGTTATAATGACGCGTTGTTACTTGCTCTAATAGAACCTGATCGCCATGCCTTATCTGTGAAGTGGAATCACAAAGTATGCCTTACTTTCATCGACTGCCGTGAGTGTGATTATGACATCATTCATCATTCCAATCTAGAAGGTATTCCCCTTCTACAAATAGACAATATAAATACAAACAGAATTAAAATCCATCTTTTAAAATTAAAAGAATCTTTAAAAAAGAAGACTCATGTCCTTCTCAACCATACTCACAAATTTAACTTCCAAGTGGCGCACTTGAAAGCTCAAAAAAACTCAGAGATTAGAAAACTTAGAAAAGGCAACACTTCCCTATCAACCTGCTCTGACCTTATTAGAACTATTAGACAACGCTACAGAAATAAGCTAAAATGGTTGAAGGGTCACCTGCACTATGAAGACAATCAAAAAGTCTTCTACCACTTACTAAAACATGACTTGAGGCAAATTTGGAATACCTTGCGTTCTATCTCCTGTGACTCTGCTACTACGATTGACTCAGTGATTTCTGCTGAAACCTGGGTCGCCTACATTAGACCTAAATTTCAACTACCTGAACTTTTTAATACGCTAAAAGGTGGCGAGCCCAAGCTTCCTCTCAAAACATTACCTTTGTGGTCGATTGGCGATATCATTGAGGCTATAGGGAAACTTAAACCCTCCAGGGCCTCTGGTCCGGATGGTATACCCCCCTGTGTATACAAAGCTAACCCTACCTTTTGGGCTCGTATTCTTAAAATCAAATTTGATTCTATTCTGTTTTCTGGTATTATTCCTCCGTCTTGGATCTCTGCCCTTGTTATTCCTATCTATAAAAAAGGTCCTCCTAATGTACCTGCAAACTATCGTCCAATAGCGTTAACTGACGCCTCCTCAAAAGTTTTTTCCTTACTTCTGCTACAAGAATTACAAATGTACATCAATGATGGCAACCTTATGTCTCCGTATCAAGTAGGTTTTAGGAAACATATAGGTTGTCCTCTTAATGCCACCATTCTTTGTCACCTTCAGGCATTTACTTCCTCCTCCAAACAAGGCCCTGTCTACATAGCTAGTTTGGACCTCACCGCAGCTTTTGATTGCGTCATTCGTGAGATATTGTGGAAGAAAATGCTGGCCATGGGGATCCCGCACCATCTGGTTGCATTGATTGCTTTGTTGCATAAAAATACATCCTATCGCATCCGGCTGAACAAAGAAGGAGCTCTTTCTGACCCCATCTCAACGGAAATGGGGGTGAAACAGGGTTGTATCATGGCAGCGGTGCTATTCAACTTATATCTCTTGGGTCTGGATGAGACATGGGTGACTGGAGAGTGTTTTCCAGCCAAGCTTGGTAACATCAAGTTGGATTGGATGGGTTTTGCAGATGACCTACTATTCTTTGTCCGAACCCCTTTTGGGCTTCAAAGGAAATTAGATCTATTTGCAAATTTTGCCCACGCCCATAATCTTTTTCCTAATCCTATGAAATCCTCCATACTTATTTTTTCGGGTGGAAAACTGAATCTGCATCGCTTTTCCTGGTACCTAAATGGTATGAAAGTAGAATACGCTGTTTCGATTCGGTACTTAGGTTACCCTCTTACTGACTCATATTCTGTAACAATGTGGAAACAATTTCTCAACCTAAAAGTGAAAACTCTTGCTTCACAAATGAAAATTATTTTCCATCGATACTGCATGCTCTCTTTACTTCCTCTTATTCAATTCTATCTCCAGAAAGTTGAACCCATTATTCTATACTCCCTAGATATCTGCAGCTATGATATTGATGATTTCCTGAATATATTGCAGGGAAAGCTGTGGAAAACTGTACTGGGCATGGCTTCATCTATTCCAAATGTAATGATATGCCACGAACTGAATATATTACCTTTGTCAGTAAAACAGAATTGGAGATGTATCACAAATTACTCTAAAATGCTTAACCCGCCTAAGAACACTTTATATTCCGAATTGAACAAAATCTTGGGTGACTCATATATAAAATATTTACATTTTCAAACTATAAAAATTACCAATATTCTCTCAAAAATTCATGAGACTCCTGATTCTATTAGCATGTGGCTACCGAGTCAAAAAAAAAATACCAAAGATTCTTTTGGAGCATGATGATGGACAAAATGGGTACCTATCCATCATTTGATGAATACAACCTTTTTCGAGGCAAATGGGAATGTAGACTAAAATATCTAATACAGCTTCCTTCTGCATTTGCAAGGAAAATCTATATGCGTTTCAGATTAAATCAATTTCTCACACGTCAACGTACAAAAAATTGGGCCGTTGGTTCTAAGAGTCCTGATGCGACTTTCTGTCGTTTTTGTGAAAATGTTGATACACCCGAAACGCTAAAACATCTGGTGATTTATTGCTCTTATTTTGAGTTATGGCGTATCCAAATATTTGATAGTTCCTTTTCTTGTTCAGTTATCTCAAGGGAATCTCTTTGGAGACGATGCATGGAAGGTTATAGTCAAAGCCTGATTCTTAAATTGATAAACTTACTTGTAATTATTGAAGCTAAAATGGTAGATGTACTGACAACTGACTGAATAACCTTCGGGAAACGGTTTAGAAACTATTTTGGCTAAAGATTTGTTTTATTTATCTACTAGCCACTATTATCCTATATAATTTGTTTCATTTGACTATTGTATTGTTCTGAAAATGAGCATAGATAGCTGTGCCTTTGTTCATTTATATTGTGGTTGTTCATTTATATTGTTCATTTATATTGTGTTTCCTTAATTTTGTAATCATCATGTGCATTGAATATTCTTAGAGAGTCTAGAAACTGCTTGTCCCAACTGCAAGATGTTTCATTAAGTGCTGATGAAACACTGTTATGTGTAACCTGTATATGTGAATGTGTTTACTCCACTATTTTGTGTCATTTTTTAGTCCTTGTTTATTTTTTAAACAATGTTTAATGTATATTATGTATCGTAAAGAATTAACTGTAAAGGTTTTCTCCTTAAATAAACCAAATACAAGAAAAAAAAAATAGAACCTTATACTGCCAGTGCGAGTTGTGGGCCTCTTCAGGCCACGAGCTGAACATCAAAGCCGCTGACCTTCACTAGAAATGGGCATACATTCTTTCTTTGCAACATCCCGTAGTAAAGCCATCTGTGAGAACTCTAAGTTTTGAATCCATCTATGTACTGCACCTCAATGTGCAAATGCGAACTGGCTTCTCTCCCATCTGCAACGGCTCGCTTGGCGCGTTCTAAGGCCCCAAATTTTGTCCTCGTTGTCTGCGAGCTTTGGCGACATATAATTTTTGGGGGGAAGGTCAGGGAAAGTATAAAGTACCCGAGGAGTTGAGTTGAAAGTGAGATTTATTGTTTGTTTGTTTTATTATTTGCAATACGCAAGCCTCCCCTCAGTTAACAGTGCACAGCATTTACATGAGATTGCGAAAATTAGTTACATCAACAAAAATATATACATACACATTAAGACAAGGTCAGCAATATGAGGTGAATAGAGAGAGAATTCCAAGATGACACCCAGATTGTTCGCCACCCAGGCTGATGAAGGTAGGGGTTAGGGTTAGCATACTTTGTATGTACACTGTACAATAACATTTATTTACAAAAAGACAATTGCATTACAATTATTTAAACATGGATTTGTACTTCACAACCAGCTCTCCTTTGGGTGGACATGGCACAGAGGCAATGTTTGGTGGCAATGGATCAGTGCTCTGCACAGAAACGTTCAAAATGCCATATCTGTGCTTCTCTAATACAGCAACAATAAGGCTTTTGACAAAGTCGAACTCCATTTCCTCATAGACTGGTTTGATCACCCATTGCTTACTTCTTTTTGAAAAGGCCTTAGTGTAGCGAGGCATCCTTACATTACCCGTAGTCCTAGATTGTTCACGCCCGAGATTCTCATTATGGGCCAAGACGGCAAGTAGAGTCCTATGTCTCATGCCCTGTATGCTGAAATGCAAGCGCTTTGGCCTGTACATTAGGCACATATTGTGGAACACCTCCAAACCTCCTGTGTGACAGAATTCTGTCAGTCCACTCAAATCTCTTGATAGAGTTTTATCGAAAACAATCTTCTCAATGGATTTGTGTGTCGGTGAAGATGCAATCAACCACTTCTTCCGTGCCTCCACTGGGGACAAAGGGCCATGTTCACATTGGTGGAACTGTAGGTTTTCTGACCAGCAGTGCACGTTGGTACAGTGGTACATCAGTGACCGCCATGTTTCAAGTACTATTTCCACTCACCCTTCACAAGTTTTGGAGCTCCACCAAAGATAGTTGCTGATAGACTGGGACCACTCTGAAATACTTTCCAAACCTTTTTTTTCCCCTGCAGCTGAGATTTTCTTATTGATTGATTTAGCAAGATGCCATACGTCGAATTGATGTTTAATATGTGGGAACTGCTCGCTCATTGTCTTGGCAATTGAAACGTGTCTATCTGTGGCTATGAGGTCGATGTGCATTCCCCTAGATTGTAGATATTCCACTGATTTTATAAATCCTAGTTTCTCCATGGCCACTGAGGATGTACATCGTGTTACCTGCACGACCACCAAACTCACAATTTTCTTACTATCCATGTCCTGAAAGTGGTAGGTGCAATACTTGGCAGAAAATCCAGGGCTGTCGCACTGTCCATCTCCGGCTAGCTTGAATGGTTTGCCTTTGAATGTACTTGCTAGAGACAATTGTTCAATTTTCCAAGCATCACTAATGGCCGGAAACAGATAATCATGTTGGTATTTGTAGTACTGCGTTTTTTAAATGAAATGGAGTCCCACAAACTGAAAAGACTAACTTTCTAAAACTGGACCCACTAAAAAGTGATGCAGCTGCACACAGTAGATTGCCTGCTGGCAGTTTCCCCAGCATCGGTTGTGCAGACCATGAGAACGTATGATTTAATCTACAGGCGGCATTTATTTTGACGTTACTGTCTTTTTTTTGACGAGTGACATGAATCAATGTTCTGGCCATTGGACATGAGCATCTCGAGTCTCAACACACGGCATCTGAATTAATAGTTCCTCCATAGTGTAAATGGTCTGGCAAGCAACATCTCTCATTCAACTATACATACACTGTCTGTGTATGTGTAGTTCGGACACCCACGGGTAACTAGAGGACAGATTGGAAAAAGGATGTTCAGTTTAAACACAAGATAAAGTATAGTACAATTGTGCTGGGGACTATTTTATGTTTTTTTCCAAAGTTATGTACTGTTTGTAACTAATCTTATTTTTGTTTCTTTGAAACTTTTTTGACTCGACCTTCAACATCTGCACGCTGTTGCTCCGATTCGTATCTGCATGTCTCCCCTTCCTCTTGCGCTGCGACGACTATATTTTCTGTATCCGCATAGACAGCAGGGAATGAGGCTCCATCGACTCCCTGAAACATAGTATTTTCATTACTGTGTATCAAAACAGAGGTACATCTCAATAGCTAAACACGATTTAAACATTGTGAGGAACAATCAAATGACAAGTATTCGAGCTCTGATGACCTAGTTCGATGGAGCTGTCAGTATCCATACCTCTGGCTCTGCATGGACTGCCACAAATGATTGTATTGAAGAGGAGGCATCAGAAACTCCCTGAAACACAGTACTTGCGTTAGTATGGTTTTCAATATTGTAAACAAAACACACACTTGGGGTCGACGTCACAGGTACATATAAAGAGATAACCACAAATTTTGCATTGTCCAAAAGAATCAAGGAACATTTAAATATGATCAGATTTAATTGACTTATTTCTCTGATTTCTTTACATCTGCATCATCTAAATGGGATATTGTTAATGTAGTGGGAGCTCCATCGTCTCCCTGAAACATAGTACTTGTGTTAATAGGGAAGAAAGTATAGCAAATGGAATCACGTTATATGATCACACTCGATGGAGCTGTCAGTATCCATACCTCATGCTGCTGAAGAATATCTATGGATGTTATAAATGTGGTGCGCACTTCCGAAAGCTGTTGCGCCGATTCGTATCCGCATGGTCCCGCTTCCCCTGGAATTACTTGAATGTCAGGCTGCGCATCAAGTGCGTGGGTTGACACTTCAACAACTGCCTTAAACATAGTATTTGCATTAGTAACGATTACAATATTGAAAACACAACACACACTTGGGGTCGACCGCACAGGTACATATCAATGGCTAACCACGAATGAAACATGGTGTAGAACAATCGAACGACAAGTGTTCCAGTCCTGATGATCACAGTCGATGGAGCTGTCAGTATCCATACCTCGTGCTGCTGAAGAACATCTAGGGATGTTGTCAATGTGGTGGATGCTTCAGCATCTCCCTGAAAGACAGTACTTGGATTAGTATGGATAAGACTAATTATAACTGAAAACAAACACCAGTGGACAACAACTAAGGGGTATATCAATTGGACAGCACTAGCCAAACAATTGGTAGAATAATCACACGATACATAAAAACTATTACTTGACATGCATAAAACAAGTCTGTAGCAGAATAGCCAAGTATGATTACCCGATACACGCTAGAAGTGGTTGATAACTGCGGGCACGTCACGGATGTAGAATGTTCTTGCTTCAGATTCAGTGGATAGTCAAGCAGTTGTAAAGGTAAATTGTTTGATAATGAAATGCAAATATTAAAAAATTGCATTGTAAACCGACAGAATACTTGAGAATAATGCTATTGAAAATGCGCAATATAGTACAGTTCCCTGTGCCCATAAATAGATTTCCTTTGGGGGTTATAAAATCGAAAAATAATGTATAGATAAATGTCATTATTCAAAAAGCTATGCACTCATATCAAGATCGAAATTATTACAAGGGAGTATTACAAGGGACACAACACCTAAAATATCAATTAATCCATTCAGCTATCTACACACTACCGCAAGGCCTAAAGCTAAATCCGGACACTTGACTCACCAGTGGCGGAATGTGGACGAATAGAGTTGGAATAGCGTTTGCGAGCAATTTTTGTGTCGTTCACCGTTTGTTCTTCTTTGTTACCCAAGATGTGGCGTACATGTTCGAGGAAAAGTGCCGGCTGCAGATGCGGTATCGATCACCCCTCTTGTCCTCTAAGACATGTTGGACTCTACTTTCCAGCTCATCCAGTGGATATCCGCAATGTCTGACCCACTCTCTTATTCGATCAACAGTTTTCGGGAATACATGCATTGTAGTGCCTTTAGATTTACCATGGGTCTTCGAAGGGCAACCGCTAATCGAACAGGCAGGCATTGTTGAAAATTCTGAAAAGTAAATATCAAGACTATTATAAAACCTTGATGAATAAAAATGTCATATAAAAGTAAATGAACCATACCATGTTCAATGCAAGGTTTGTTTTGGTCGCCGGAACTATACCAGTTCATCATGTGCGGCTTAGTTTTTGCATAAATTACAGACATTATTTAAATGATGTGACTAAACTCTGAACATGTGACTCGTCCCTTGGATGTTCTGTCTTGCACGAGAAGGAAACATGCTTACATTATAGACTGGACCCCTGAAGGATGCAATTCGATGACAATTGACACAGATGAAAATAAATAGATCTATTGATAGCACAACAATTGAAATTCAAGTCAATAGCAATGAGACCAATGACCATAGCATTATTGGCTACTGTAATCGCAATAGATAGAAATGTAAAAATGAACGAAATATGACTAGGATACATGGCCTTACCTTGACCAACAAACAGTTGGATTCAGCAGGCCGAGCAGTATGTTGCAGGAGAACAGGTAGATGGCGACAGGTAGCACACTGACGAGTTTGCTCGAAGCGGTCACAGATAGCACGACGACAAGCAGATTAGCATAGATCTCAGTGCTTCTCAGGTATAAGGTTCAGGAGTTGACTTGCAAAGCACAAAGATTTTCTCATAAGACATATCAAGTGGTTTATAAAGTATTAGAAACAGGGGTGTGTTTGTGAATGAATGACATGTGTATGTTGTGGTATTATGTGGTTTGCAGGGGGGCGGCCTGCCTCAGGGGAGGCCTGCCTGGAGCCACGGGTCTGAGGAAGCAATGTGAGCGATGGCCCCTTGACGTGGGATACCTTTTGAAGTGTACATGCTGTTTGGCACCTTGGCCTTTTGCGCCCGTGACAGCCACCCATGCCAGCGCTCATCCGCGGGTGCGAACCACCTTTGATAGAGGGGGGTGGGATGGATGGGCCGGTGGGCATGCAGGCAAGTGCGTGCCATCAGGCCTCTCTCATCCTTTACTTCTCAGTAGAAACTCGGACCAAGTGCCTCCAGTAGTGGGTTCGCCCCTTGCCCTTATGTGATGTTTACTTTGGTTGACATTTGCGTAGATGGGACCACTGAGCAGGACACGGGGCATCCATTTTTGTACCCCCTTTCCACTCCATCTTGGTGACCAGGCCTCACTGCGCAGAGCACATGGCCCCCTACCTCGTTCCCACTCTGACTGGAAAACTCCAGAGGTATTTGCAGCAGCTAATAAATGTAACACATCACTCTTCCTCTGAGATCACTGTCCTGCATGTGAACCAGCCTGAACTAAGCACATAGCTCGTTCATCTCTACAAACGTGTCCTTGCCCACGCACCCTCGCCAGTGGAAACTTACTGCCATTCTGACCCTGTGTCCCTGCAAGGTTTTCTCTTCATGTGCCAGACCACTGACCACGCCATGATGCCCACCTAGCAGATCCCCAACTAACATTAGACCCCTACTGCAGTATATCTTTGCCTATCAATAACAAATGTCACATACCGGAGATTCTTGTGAGCACAGACCCACACTTCGAACAGTGTATTATAGTGGTCAAGACCCTTAACCTAAGGCCTGTATAATCCAATGTTGATTGATAGTATAGATATATGTGTGACTTGATATATTTGTGACTTCTATAGAGACATAATCGACTGAAAGACTTTGAACAAGGGTTATTTAGTGCATGCATTATTGAGAATATATTATGTTAGCTTAGATAGTGGCCACCCTGCTTCACAGCGACCTGACCTTCACCCATTCGGAGCACAGATGTCTGACGTCCATCCTTGAATGGAGACACGCTTGATTCATTTAAAAAATCAAAACAACCGTTGTTAAAATATATGTGGTGTTTTATTTTGTATCTTATTTTGATGGCACAAAAATACAAGACTTTACACATTGTGCAGGTCTGGTTGCAGCACAGCGAGAGAAAATGCCCTGTACTGACTGCTGTCACTCGGGAACGTTTCTCTTATGGCACGAACGGCACAGGCGGGTATTACTCTTCGAATGCGGTGTCCAAGCCTCCCGTGAAGCCACCATGTAAAGGAACGATAGGCAACCAGCCGGTACCACCTGTGCAAAAGAATGATAGAAACTGTTTTTAAATGAACAAGATAAGTTTAATAAACGTTTGTTGTCAATGACAATTCTTGTAACTAATGGCATTCTGCTCGGACAAATGCTATCTAGACACTGCACACTATTGAATGACATTCATGCGTTACAATGATATGTATATGTAATTTTGGATATAGTAGAAGACCATGAAATAGGAGTGGCATGACAAGCAGAGTATACTTACTCGTTACTCGGATTACGAGGACAAACAGTTGCGCTTAGTTCGTGCATAAGCACCATCATTATCCTCAACACGGACCGTGTGAGGCAGGCTGCCCTGAAGTCTGGCAGCTCGGTGATGCATTGCAGTTGTGGCTCGCCTTCCGAAATGTAGGCCACGCATCCCGAGTTTTCACAGCAGCACCAGTTCTCGTCCTCGGTTGGCATTAGCTTGCACCGATTGCATGTGCACCAGGTGGAAACACCGTCCATGCGACTAGGTCCAGGCTCTTCAGCTGTTGAATTGTCCTCCCAACTGCCGTCCGAAGCCCCATCGTTTTCACGTGTTTCCCTTTCCAGTAGTTCCTCCTCGGTATACTCGGGCTCATACATGTAGGGCATTATTCTAGCCATTGTGTGTTAAACAAACTAAAATAATTTATAGCAGTGGTAATGGTATCTGTTCACACGCGCTACAAGCAACGAAGGTAGCTGACCAGAGCACAGAAACGAGTCACAGAATACTCAAAGTAACACAGAGAGAGGAATGGAATCGAAAATCTGCTGCTGTGCGTTGTGAAACAGTCTGTTTATATTTATTGAGGAAAGAGTCGTCCTGCCATTTCCATGGCGACACGTCATTAGCTGAAGCGCAGCGAATGTTGACACGAGGCGTGCTTTGGCGTTGTGAAATGGGCGGTACGCGTCTTCTAATGACAGGCTCAGGGGCGGGGGATATGATTTAGTGCCACAAAAGCAGATCCGCCAGGGCGATGGGGGAAATGATAGGATTATCACAAAATGGGAGCTCCCTGATGCCTGTTTTCGCGTTCATATAATGGACAAAAACTCGGGTAAGGTCCATAGGAAATTGTTCTAAAATCGAGCGACTTAGGCTTAAAAACACATGACCGACCCGTAGGGGCAATAAAACAATAAAACATTTTTACCAAACCAAAATCCTTTTTTTCTTGGTTGCTGAAACTGCAGTATGCCGGTACAAGACACCCTCAAACATCCAATGTTCTTGCTGGGTGCTACAATTCACTTAGTTCAAGAAATCATTGTGAACTTACAATGTCCTGGAAAGCTGAATGTGTCATAAAAACATCCACAGTAAAGTTGCCTGCCTTTGGAATCTGTCAAAATCTGGGCGCAGTACCCTCGGCCGCCTGAATGCAGCTGTCAGAAGCCTGCATGAGAAGCTTTAAGCTTGTACAAACTGAAATCAAATGGTAGAAAACTAAGTGACCTGTTACTGAGAGTAACCTATGTTGTAACTGTTTAATCCAATGATTTAGAATCTGGAATAAGCATTCTAGCTGCTTGTTTTGAAATTACAAGTTTGTTTTAAGCAAATAAAAAAAATGCAACAGAATGACATTGAATTTAAGTCTGACTAAAAGCAACCTAACCAGTATAACAGCTTCCCCCCACAGAGGCCAGGCCTCTCCCTTCTGCTGCCCTCCACCAGGAAATCACACCTAAGTGATGAGTATAGGGTGGGAGGAGAATTTGGGCTGCTGTTGGAAGGAGACAATGGACATCCTCCAGCTACAGGAAACAGCCAAGCGTGAAGGGTCGTAAAATGGCCTGGGCCCAGGAGGAACTGGGAGGAGACTGCTTCTGGGCTGCAGGGAGATAGAAGGAGGTGGAGACAAACAACCATTTGTTGCTTAACAAGGACCAAAGACACATTTTAAAAAGACTGATAACTTACTGTGTAAAATTGTTAAAAACACAAAAATAACATCATTGTTAATGTAAATATTGGCTGCACATTTTAAAAGGTGCCAGAACTCTGTGACATGTTCTAGGAAGAAACGGCAGAAAATGTGATATTACACAAAATGTATTTTTGATAGAAGCGTGAAACTTCATACACTTATGCCCATGTTTAATGCGCACATTTGCTCCGAAATTGGAAATTGTGTTCCAGACAAAAAGGGCAAAATTCTGTAAAAAGTAGACAAGATCTTACAGCGACGGGGTTTGGGTATCTGCTACACAAAATATGTAATCTGTATATTTCACTGTTATAGAGGTTGCATACATGGAAATATGTATTGTACCAAAAGTAGATTTTGTTTTCAAGAGGCTAGGGGTGGACTCTAGACCTCATAAACCCACATCACCATGATGACACACTGTTTTTCTCCTCCTATCAAGGAAGAGAGGAGACCCTGACCAATCCCTGGCAAGGGGACGCGCTTAGGATAAACCAGCACACACACCCCTTTATATAAGCATAGATAGAGACAGCTCAGCACTCAGAAAAACACAGACAGATTCGCCCACTAACCGATTGCTGGCATAGCATCCTGGAGCAGACCCATCATCTTCCTTGCTCCAGACTCTAGAAACTTGGTAAAGCAGAAAGGCCCATTCCATAGCTGAACCATTCTCAGCTAGGCCTTAAATTCCAGAACCAGAATCCCACCACCAAAGGGGAACATCAAACAAACAGCCGGGCTGTGCTCTACTGCTGCCTGCTAAAATAATTATCATCAGAACCAAAAGATCCAATCCAGTTGTGCCGTGCTGTAACCAGAGCCATTGCAGATCAGATCCAGTCCAGTTGTGCTGTGCGGTATCCAGATTGCCTTGACGCTGCCAGTCTGTCCTGACCAGAATCGCTGACCAGAATCCCTGACGGTTCGGTTTGAAACATATCTAGTGAGTATCCATAGATAGAAGTAGCATATGTACTGCCCATAGTTAATCCCCATCTTAAACCCATCCTCTCTTGTATTCAGAACCTTATATTGTTAGCAGTATTGTTGAATTGTCAGGACTTTTCTTGCGCTGAGTTTCTCTTATTTGTATTCTAAAATCATAAGTCATTAGTGTTGTGAGTAACTAAAGTGAATCCCAGTAAGAAATTGAGTATCCAACACGTGAAAGGTTCCCTGGCCAGGACTGTGGAGATTCATGTGTGGCATTCTGTTTTTCTATAGTCATATTCTAGTGTAAGAAATCTCATTTGTCTTTTAAAAGTGCATTCCTGTTTTCCATTTTTGCACCTATCTCGAAAAAAACGACCTCCACTAAAACGTTCATAACTTCCACAATTTTCATGCTAGAAACAAAATGTTCTGCTTGTAGCTAACATTCACAGCTTCAATTTGCATCCAAAACCGCATTCCAAATCCATATCGTTCTCCCATAATCGTGATTACCGCGCACTGAAAAGTTTGCTGCAAATTTTCATTTATGGAATTTCTGACACGTGTAAAACAGCTTTTGATTGCTTCCAACCTTAATTTTAAGATTTCACATTGTTCCTTAGTATCATTGCTAGTGTTTATGTGCAACTATCCAAAGCAGTTCCCGTAAGAATTATAACCATTTCAGCAATTTAGCCCATATTTAGTGTTTTGCACCTTCCATTCTGAAGATAATTTAAAAACCATTTTGACAGCTTGCCAATCAATTCTGTTTTTCTCTTGTTTTGCTAGGGGGAAATTGGGATTGATATTTTGTTTGAAATCTGCCATTCCTGAATACCCACTCTCTCCTCCTATCTCTTTACATTTTCTATTGGGGGTTGAGGGGTTTGCAGGGGGAAATAGTAACAACACTGCTATCTATTCTGGACACACACAAAAGTATTATTTCTGTGCTGAATTGTTTTGCTCACTATTGCTCCTTGTGCATTAAATATATTGCTTAGTGTTACATCACCCCATTGGTGATCATTGTGTACCCATTAAAATATAGTGTGATTGAATTGTGAATACAAAAATAAATATTTTAACTTTGTAAACCAACCTGATTCCTGGTTCAGTGTGACCAGGGGGTAGGGGGAGGGTTCCAGGAGAGAGGCAAGATATGAGTAGTACATTGTTCATAATAAAATAACTTTTAGACACAAATAAATAAGGATTTCAGTTGTGCATTACACGCTAGGCGTTGACTTAGGTGAAGTGCTGGATCGAAATCACTTACAACCATGTGCCCTTCCTTCCAATTTCTGGTGAAGGAATGCCTTTTGTCTAATAGGCTGACATACCTCTTCTAGATTAGCCTGATTTGACTGGAGAAAGTGTATGAACGATTGCATGTAGTGTAAATAAGAGGAGTAAAGTATAGTTTCAATGGGTGGCAACTGAGTTTCTCAGTTTGTGATGCATTTGTGTTTGGCACAATACATTTTCAAGATGATAGGCCTGAATGAAAACTGATTTACTTGGAAATGGTGTGCTTTGGAAGGGCAGGAACCTACTCGGGTTTCATATTATGGAATCACATATGTTGTTATACAATGCACAGACATAAGAAGATGTAAAATTAATGGGGCTGTATAGTAATTTTTATTATCAAGCATGCAGCATACCTCTACCCATGAAAAACATTGCAGCTGTTTGTGCTTCGAAGTTGGATATCAGGCTCTTCCCTGTGACCCCATATTAGTAACTGCTTCTGTGTCTGATTTGGTGCATTGTTTGAATGCAGTCTTAAATATGACACATCTTATGATGCAGTGTTGTTGATGAATGCTAACTTGGTTCTGATGTTGCAAATGCTATTTTCCTTATTTGCAGTAATTCATGGATTCTTCCATCTTAGAGGGAAAGTTAATTTAAACTGGTAAGTTTCCATTGAACATTTCTTCTGTTTAGAAGTGGTTTGAGAATTGTACTCTGAAGGTATGGTTACAGTATGGCAGGTATTACTAAAGAAATGTTCACTGCGATGAGGGCAATGGCAATATTGATGAGGTTCGCTAGCGTAGCTTTCTCTTGTGAGAGTGGGGATGTGCAGTGGAAGGAGGACACACATCATAACATCTTTTGTTGAGTAGCAGTAGTGGTGATTGGTTTGTAGGGGAAATGCAAGATAGCGGGTAAGGCCATTGGCTCTATGAGGCCTGAAAAGGTAAAAAGTGAGGTTCTGGACTTTGTACCTCACTTGATTAGGATGCCTATGGAAGATTGATTAAATAGGTGATGGGATGAGTAAGTGGCAGAGCCTGGTCAAGTGACCAGCAGCCCACTCAATGCTGTCTGCCTGGAGTTGGACTACAGTCCTTAAGTAGAGGTTTGTAAGGGATGACAACTAGAGCTGTTTGTAGCAGCTGAGTGGCAGTGCCTTACCTTGCAGCTCTCCTTCCTCATCACCTTCCTCATGAATTGAGGACACACCAGAGATGCTTGAATGGCAGGTTGGTACATGAAACCAAAGCTGTGTAACAGATTACCTTGCAACACCTTTATGAATGTGAGTGAACAAGATTTGCTCATTTATGCCATGTTTACTGTGGCCAGCACTAAGCTGCCCACGTTGCAGCTCGAGTCTATAGTGATCAATGAATTTAGATGAAGAAGACCATGTGCCCTTCCTCCACATTTCTGATGAAGAGATACCTTTTGCCTAGTAGGCTGTCATACCTCTTGTAGATTAGCCTCATATAATTGGAGAAAGTGTGCGAACAAATGCATGTATTGTAGATAAGATGAGCAAAGTCCAATTTTAACGGATGATAACTGAGTTTATCAGTTTGTGATCCATTTGTGGTTGGCAGAGTACATTTTCAAGATGCTAAGCCTGAATGTAACATGAGCTAATTGTGTAGATCATAATGACCATTTGTTTTGCAGCCTAAGAATTCATGATACAGGATGTATGTATGAAGTGAAAGATATGTCCCCAGTATGGGATTTGCCAGGTCATACCTATATAAAAAGAAACAAGGACATTTGATATGGGGACTATATTGTCGACGTACATATTGCATGAACACTCTTCAGAAAACAGTGAAATAAAATATGGTAAACTCTACTTTCCAAGTAATACCTATACAATGTAGTACATTACTAACCTAAATATATTATATTTCACATAAACAACAATATTATATATTGAAAATATTTTAAAAAACACAATCACTGACCTTCACCATTGTAAACATTTTTGTTTACAGCTTTTTTCAAAGATGCCATCAATCAAGCAAGAACAACGTGCTAGAATAAAGAATCATATGCAGGGAAGTATACATGTACAATATAATATTTTTTAAAGTAGTGTTCTGAATTCTGTACATACAACTTCTGTAGCTAATACAATACCTGGTATTGATAATACTATGAAAATGTGCAATTTCAAATTGTATGGAACCCAAAATGTTTTAGTGAAAGTAGTGAAAGAAGAAATGTATCAAATTTGTTAGTAGTAAAAAACAAAGATTTTTAGGAGAAAAGATAGCACATATACTATCAATTTGAAACAAAGGAATAAAGAGAATATATATATATATATATATATATATATATATATATATATATGTGTTGAAAAAAAGAGGAGAGGGGCGCACTCCAGTTCCCTGCATAGTAAACCTTCCCAGCCACAGGTGTTCTCCTCCGACCGGTTTCTGTGCCAATACACGTCATCAGGGAGGCTGTCTTAACTTGCAGCTCACAGCAAGTGCAGGTGTTACCACTTAGTGAGGATTCTGCTGCAAGGACTTCTGGTAGCTGTAGTCATCAGGTTAGCAAGGAACAGACTCACACCCAATCCCACAGTGGGGAAAGGGGGGGAGTAGCCTACAGTGAGGCACTCCAAAGTTGGGCATAAATTACCCCGGTGCAGCACCCTATTAGATTTCTGAAGATTCCACCCTTCAGAAAACTTACAAATGTGTTGAAAAAAAGAGGAGAGGGGCGCACTCCAGTTCCCTGCATAGTAAACCTTCCCAGCCACAGGTGTTCTCCTCCGACCGGTTTCTGTGCCAATACACGTCATCAGGGAGGCTGTCTTAATTTGCAGCTCACAGCAAGTGCAGGTGTTACCACTTAGTGAGGATTCTGCTGCAAGGACTTCTGGTAGCTGTAGTCATCAGGTTAGCAAGGAACAGACTCACACCCAATCCCACAGTGGGGAAAGGGGGGGAGTAGCCTACAGTGAGGCACTCCAAAGTTGGGCATAAATTACCCCGGTGCAGCACCCTATTAGATTTCTGAAGATTCCACCCTTCAGAAAACTTACAAATGTGTTGAAAAAAAGAGGAGAGGGGCGCACTCCAGTTCCCTGCATAGTAAACCTTCCTAGCCACAGGTGTTCTCCTCCGACCGGTTTCTGTGCCAATACACGTCATCAGGGAGGCTGTCTTAACTTGCAGCTCACAGCAAGTGCAGGTGTTACCACTTAGTGAGGATTCTGCTGCAAGGACTTCTGGTAGCTGTAGTCATCAGGTTAGCAAGGAACAGACTCACACCCAATCCCACAGTGGGGAAAGGGGGGGAGTAGCCTACAGTGAGGCACTCCAAAGTTGGGCATAAATTACCCCGGTGCAGCACCCTATTAGATTTCTGAAGATTCCACCCTTCAGAAAACTTACAAATGTGTTGAAAAAAAGAGGAGAGGGGCGCACTCCAGTTCCCTGCATAGTAAACCTTCCCAGCCACAGGTGTTCTCCTCCGACCGGTTTCTGTGCCAATACACGTCATCAGGGAGGCTGTCTTAACTTGCAGCTCACAGCAAGTGCAGGTGTTACCACTTAGTGAGGATTCTGCTGCAAGGACTTCTGGTAGCTGTAGTCATCAGGTTAGCAAGGAACAGACTCACACCCAATCCCACAGTGGGGAAAGGGGGGGAGTAGCCTACAGTGAGGCACTCCAAAGTTGGGCATAAATTACCCCGGTGCAGCACCCTATTAGATTTCTGAAGATTCCACCCTTCAGAAAACTTACAAATGTGTTGAAAAAAAGAGGAGAGGGGCGCACTCCAGTTCCCTGCATAGTAAACCTTCCCAGCCACAGGTGTTCTCCTCCGACCGGTTTCTGTGCCAATACACGTCATCAGGGAGGCTGTCTTAACTTGCAGCTCACAGCAAGTGCAGGTGTTACCACTTAGTGAGGATTCTGCTGCAAGGACTTCTGGTAGCTGTAGTCATCAGGTTAGCAAGGAACAGACTCACACCCAATCCCACAGTGGGGAAAGGGGGGGAGTAGCCTACAGTGAGGCACTCCAAAGTTGGGCATAAATTACCCCGGTGCAGCACCCTATTAGATTTCTGAAGATTCCACCCTTCAGAAAACTTACAAATGTGTTGAAAAAAAGAGGAGAGGGGCGCACTCCAGTTCCCTGCATAGTAAACCTTCCCAGCCACAGGTGTTCTCCTCCGACCGGTTTCTGTGCCAATACACGTCATCAGGGAGGCTGTCTTAACTTGCAGCTCACAGCAAGTGCAGGTGTTACCACTTAGTGAGGATTCTGCTGCAAGGACTTCTGGTAGCTGTAGTCATCAGGTTAGCAAGGAACAGACTCACACCCAATCCCACAGTGGGGAAAGGGGGGGAGTAGCCTACAGTGAGGCACTCCAAAGTTGGGCATAAATTACCCCGGTGCAGCACCCTATTAGATTTCTGAAGATTCCACCCTTCAGAAAACTTACAAATGTGTTGAAAAAAAGAGGAGAGGGGCGCACTCCAGTTCCCTGCATAGTAAACCTTCCCAGCCACAGGTGTTCTCCTCCGACCGGTTTCTGTGCCAATACACGTCATCAGGGAGGCTGTCTTAACTTGCAGCTCACAGCAAGTGCAGGTGTTACCACTTAGTGAGGATTCTGCTGCAAGGACTTCTGGTAGCTGTAGTCATCAGGTTAGCAAGGAACAGACTCACACCCAATCCCACAGTGGGGAAAGGGGGGAGTAGCCTACAGTGAGGCACTCCAAAGTTGGGCATAAATTACCCCGGTGCAGCACCCTATTAGATTTCTGAAGATTCCACCCTTCAGAAAACTTACAAATGTGTTGAAAAAAAGAGGAGAGGGGCGCACTCCAGTTCCCTGCATAGTAAACCTTCCCAGCCACAGGTGTTCTCCTCCGACCGGTTTCTGTGCCAATACACGTCATCAGGGAGGCTGTCTTAACTTGCAGCTCACAGCAAGTGCAGGTGTTACCACTTAGTGAGGATTCTGCTGCAAGGACTTCTGGTAGCTGTAGTCATCAGGTTAGCAAGGAACAGACTCACACCCAATCCCACAGTGGGGAAAGGGGGGAGTAGCCTACAGTGAGGCACTCCAAAGTTGGGCATAAATTACCCCGGTGCAGCACCCTATTAGATTTCTGAAGATTCCACCCTTCAGAAAACTTACAAATGTGTTGAAAAAAAGAGGAGAGGGGCGCACTCCAGTTCCCTGCATAGTAAACCTTCCCAGCCACAGGTGTTCTCCTCCGACCGGTTTCTGTGCCAATACACGTCATCAGGGAGGCTGTCTTAACTTGCAGCTCACAGCAAGTGCAGGTGTTACCACTTAGTGAGGATTCTGCTGCAAGGACTTCTGGTAGCTGTAGTCATCAGGTTAGCAAGGAACAGACTCACACCCAATCCCACAGTGGGGAAAGGGGGGGAGTAGCCTACAGTGAGGCACTCCAAAGTTGGGCATAAATTACCCCGGTGCAGCACCCTATTAGATTTCTGAAGATTCCACCCTTCAGAAAACTTACAAATGTGTTGAAGAAAAGAGGAGAGGGGCGCACTCCAGTTCCCTGCATAGTAAACCTTCCCAGCCACAGGTGTTCTCCTCCGACCGGTTTCTGTGCCAATACACGTCATCAGGGAGGCTGTCTTAACTTGCAGCTCACAGCAAGTGCAGGTGTTACCACTTAGTGAGGATTCTGCTGCAAGGACTTCTGGTAGCTGTAGTCATCAGGTTAGCAAGGAACAGACTCACACCCAATCCCACAGTGGGGAAAGGGGGGGAGTAGCCTACAGTGAGGCACTCCAAAGTTGGGCATAAATTACCCCGGTGCAGCACCCTATTAGATTTCTGAAGATTCCACCCTTCAGAAAACTTACAAATGTGTTGAAAAAAAGAGGAGAGGGGCGCACTCCAGTTCCCTGCATAGTAAACCTTCCCAGCCACAGGTGTTCTCCTCCGACCGGTTTCTGTGCCAATACACGTCATCAGGGAGGCTGTCTTAACTTGCAGCTCACAGCAAGTGCAGGTGTTACCACTTAGTGAGGATTCTGCTGCAAGGACTTCTGGTAGCTGTAGTCATCAGGTTAGCAAGGAACAGACTCACACCCAATCCCACAGTGGGGAAAGGGGGGGAGTAGCCTACAGTGAGGCACTCCAAAGTTGGGCATAAATTACCCCGGTGCAGCACCCTATTAGATTTCTGAAGATTCCACCCTTCAGAAAACTTACAAATGTGTTGAAAAAAAGAGGAGAGGGGCGCACTCCAGTTCCCTGCATAGTAAACCTTCCCAGCCACAGGTGTTCTCCTCCGACCGGTTTCTGTGCCAATACACGTCATCAGGGAGGCTGTCTTAACTTGCAGCTCACAGCAAGTGCAGGTGTTACCACTTAGTGAGGATTCTGCTGCAAGGACTTCTGGTAGCTGTAGTCATCAGGTTAGCAAGGAACAGACTCACACCCAATCCCACAGTGGGGAAAGGGGGGGAGTAGCCTACAGTGAGGCACTCCAAAGTTGGGCATAAATTACCCCGGTGCAGCACCCTATTAGATTTCTGAAGATTCCACCCTTCAGAAAACTTACAAATGTGTTGAAAAAAAGAGGAGAGGGGCGCACTCCAGTTCCCTGCATAGTAAACCTTCCCAGCCACAGGTGTTCTCCTCCGACCGGTTTCTGTGCCAATACACGTCATCAGGGAGGCTGTCTTAACTTGCAGCTCACAGCAAGTGCAGGTGTTACCACTTAGTGAGGATTCTGCTGCAAGGAATTCTGGTAGCTGTAGTCATCAGGTTAGCAAGGAACAGACTCACACCCAATCCCACAGTGGGGAAAGGGGGGGAGTAGCCTACAGTGAGGCACTCCAAAGTTGGGCATAAATTACCCCGGTGCAGCACCCTATTAGATTTCTGAAGATTCCACCCTTCAGAAAACTTACAAATGTGTTGAAAAAAAGAGGAGAGGGGCGCACTCCAGTTCCCTGCATAGTAAACCTTCCCAGCCACAGGTGTTCTCCTCCGACCGGTTTCTGTGCCAATACACGTCATCAGGGAGGCTGTCTTAACTTGCAGCTCACAGCAAGTGCAGGTGTTACCACTTAGTGAGGATTCTGCTGCAAGGACTTCTGGTAGCTGTAGTCATCAGGTTAGCAAGGAACAGACTCACACCCAATCCCACAGTGGGGAAAGGGGGGGAGTAGCCTACAGTGAGGCACTCCAAAGTTGGGCATAAATTACCCCGGTGCAGCACCCTATTAGATTTCTGAAGATTCCACCCTTCAGAAAACTTACAAATGTGTTGAAAAAAAGAGGAGAGGGGCGCACTCCAGTTCCCTGCATAGTAAACCTTCCCAGCCACAGGTGTTCTCCTCCGACCGGTTTCTGTGCCAATACATGTCATCAGGGAGGCTGTCTTAACTTGCAGCTCACAGCAAGTGCAGGTGTTACCACTTAGTGAGGATTCTGCTGCAAGGACTTCTGGTAGCTGTAGTCATCAGGTTAGCAAGGAACAGACTCACACCCAATCCCACAGTGGGGAAAGGGGGGGAGTAGCCTACAGTGAGGCACTCCAAAGTTGGGCATAAATTACCCCGGTGCAGCACCCTATTAGATTTCTGAAGATTCCACCCTTCAGAAAACTTACAAATGTGTTGAAAAAAAGAGGAGAGGGGCGCACTCCAGTTCCCTGCATAGTAAACCTTCCCAGCCACAGGTGTTCTCCTCCGACCGGTTTCTGTGCCAATACACGTCATCAGGGAGGCTGTCTTAACTTGCAGCTCACAGCAAGTGCAGGTGTTACCACTTAGTGAGGATTCTGCTGCAAGGACTTCTGGTAGCTGTAGTCATCAGGTTGGCACAGAAACCGGTCGGAGGAGAACACCTGTGGCTGAGAAGGTTTACTGTGCAGGGAACTGGAGTGCGCCCCTCTCCTCTTTTTTCAACACATTTGCAAGTTTTCTGAAGGGTGGAATCTTCAGAAATCTTATAGGGTGCTGCACCGGGGTAATTTATGCCCAACTTTGGAGTGCCTCACTGTAGGCTACTCCCCCCCTTTCCCCATTTATGGGATTGGGTGTGAGTCTGTTCCTTGCAAACCTGATGACTACAGCTACCAGAAGTCCTTGCAGCAGAATTATCACTAAGTGTTAACACCTGCACTTGCTGTGAGCTGCAAGTTAAGACAGCCTCCCTGATGACGTGTATTGGCACAGAAACCGGTCGGAGGAGAACACCTGTGGCTGAGAAGGTTTACTGTGCAGGGAACTGGAGTGCGCCCCTCTCCTCTTTTTTCAACACATTTGCAAGTTTTCTGAAGGGTGGAATCTTCAGAAATCTTATAGGGTGCTGCACCGGGGTAATTTATGCCCAACTTTGGAGTGCCTCACTGTAGGCTACTCCCCCCCTTTCCCCATTTATGGGATTGGGTGTGAGTCTGTTCCTTGCAAACCTGATGACTACAGCTACCAGAAGTCCTTGCAGCAGAATTATCACTAAGTGTTAACACCTGCACTTGCTGTGAGCTGCAAGTTAAGACAGCCTCCCTGATGACGTGTATTGGCACAGAAACCGGTCGGAGGAGAACACCTGTGGCTGAGAAGGTTTACTGTGCAGGGAACTGGAGTGCGCCCCTCTCCTCTTTTTTCAACACATTTGCAAGTTTTCTGAAGGGTGGAATCTTCAGAAATCTTATAGGGTGCTGCACCGGGGTAATTTATGCCCAACTTTGGAGTGCCTCACTGTAGGCTACTCCCCCCCTTTCCCCATTTATGGGATTGGGTGTGAGTCTGTTCCTTGCAAACCTGATGACTACAGCTACCAGAAGTCCTTGCAGCAGAATTATCACTAAGTGTTAACACCTGCACTTGCTGTGAGCTGCAAGTTAAGACAGCCTCCCTGATGACGTGTATTGGCACAGAAACCGGTCGGAGGAGAACACCTGTGGCTGAGAAGGTTTACTGTGCAGGGAACTGGAGTGCGCCCCTCTCCTCTTTTTTCAACACATTTGCAAGTTTTCTGAAGGGTGGAATCTTCAGAAATCTTATAGGGTGCTGCACCGGGGTAATTTATGCCCAACTTTGGAGTGCCTCACTGTAGGCTACTCCCCCCCTTTCCCCATTTATGGGATTGGGTGTGAGTCTGTTCCTTGCAAACCTGATGACTACAGCTACCAGAAGTCCTTGCAGCAGAATTATCACTAAGTGTTAACACCTGCACTTGCTGTGAGCTGCAAGTTAAGACAGCCTCCCTGATGACGTGTATTGGCACAGAAACCGGTCGGAGGAGAACACCTGTGGCTGAGAAGGTTTACTGTGCAGGGAACTGGAGTGCGCCCCTCTCCTCTTTTTTCAACACATTTGCAAGTTTTCTGAAGGGTGGAATCTTCAGAAATCTTATAGGGTGCTGCACCGGGGTAATTTATGCCCAACTTTGGAGTGCCTCACTGTAGGCTACTCCCCCCCTTTCCCCATTTATGGGATTGGGTGTGAGTCTGTTCCTTGCAAACCTGATGACTACAGCTACCAGAAGTCCTTGCAGCAGAATTATCACTAAGTGTTAACACCTGCACTTGCTGTGAGCTGCAAGTTAAGACAGCCTCCCTGATGACGTGTATTGGCACAGAAACCGGTCGGAGGAGAACACCTGTGGCTGAGAAGGTTTACTGTGCAGGGAACTGGAGTGCGCCCCTCTCCTCTTTTTTCAACACATTTGCAAGTTTTCTGAAGGGTGGAATCTTCAGAAATCTTATAGGGTGCTGCACCGGGGTAATTTATGCCCAACTTTGGAGTGCCTCACTGTAGGCTACTCCCCCCCTTTCCCCATTTATGGGATTGGGTGTGAGTCTGTTCCTTGCAAACCTGATGACTACAGCTACCAGAAGTCCTTGCAGCAGAATTATCACTAAGTGTTAACACCTGCACTTGCTGTGAGCTGCAAGTTAAGACAGCCTCCCTGATGACGTGTATTGGCACAGAAACCGGTCGGAGGAGAACACCTGTGGCTGAGAAGGTTTACTGTGCAGGGAACTGGAGTGCGCCCCTCTCCTCTTTTTTCAACACATTTGCAAGTTTTCTGAAGGGTGGAATCTTCAGAAATCTTATAGGGTGCTGCACCGGGGTAATTTATGCCCAACTTTGGAGTGCCTCACTGTAGGCTACTCCCCCCCTTTCCCCATTTATGGGATTGGGTGTGAGTCTGTTCCTTGCAAACCTGATGACTACAGCTACCAGAAGTCCTTGCAGCAGAATTATCACTAAGTGTTAACACCTGCACTTGCTGTGAGCTGCAAGTTAAGACAGCCTCCCTGATGACGTGTATTGGCACAGAAACCGGTCGGAGGAGAACACCTGTGGCTGAGAAGGTTTACTGTGCAGGGAACTGGAGTGCGCCCCTCTCCTCTTTTTTCAACATATATATATATATATATATATATATATATATATATATGAACATTTTTGGAGAAGTGTGAAACCAAAATCTAGATATGTTGTAAATCGCTTTTTGTAAAAGAAGAAAGTAGAAGTGATAATTAAAAAAGCTTTTCATATGAAGAGAACTTTGTTCATTTTTGTATTGAATAAACTTAAGAACTTACATATTCCATAGAAATATAGAAACAGTTCATGTACCTACACATGACAATTTTTGTGATGTGTTTGGAAGAGTGTGGAAACAAACTTCTCATACAGAATGAATTTTTAATGAGGAGAGTTACATTCAAAGAAAGAATGTGTCCCTTGCTATTAATGGTTGCGGACGTAGCTATGAAGTACAACATGGTGTCATTTCTAAAAAAAGAAATCCTAAGGTTTTATAATACAGAAATGGGAAGTTTAGGTCAGTCTAGAATAAAACTTAAAAAAAACAACATTACGTATGGACATGCAATGCTTTGTGCAATATTGATACGTTTTTATGTAAAGTCTTAAAGCGATTTTTGCAAGCTTTGCACAAAAATTATAATATTCAAAGACAGATCAAGGTGCTACAAAGAATAGAAGACTGTGAAGCTTGTGAAAAAACAGGATTTCTGGGTCACTCTCTAGCTTTTCTTGATAAAAGGTCATGTAGGAGACACTTTCATCATATATGAATGCTGGCTGCACATCTCTTGCACTTTTAAATCAAACACCTTTGACTGGAACTGTAGAAAGTTTAGTTTCTACAGTGCAAATGATAAATATCATGCATTTAACACTTACAGGAAGTAGAAATGATGATCAAAGGATTTACTGAAAGACCTGACATTTTTTTGTGGATCTTGGCAATGCACGATTTGTAAGTCTCAAGTGCAACTAGTGTACACTGAAGAGAAAACTACACAGAGTCTAAAAAATGTTTGGAAAGAACTGTATCTATATTTGTTTGTAGGAGACACATTTGACATTTTTGAGCACACTATGTTTGTAGACACTGTTTTCGGTTTTAATCAAACAGGTATTCCTCCAAGAAGTGTCTTGAACAACATGGCAGTGCCTGATATTCCTGTTGTGCTTACCAAATTGAACATGTTTGAAGTGATTCCATTGTAAAACTGTTAATCCTTTCAGGGTTATTGTTAGATTGCAAAAAAATATGTCAAACCTGAGTAAAAAATGATTAGTGCAAGGTGTGAGAGGGAAATGTGTGTATGTATCTCTAAATTTGGAAGAACATGTCAACACTCTAATAGTAAAGCATGACATTTTAGATTCTTTGTTTGTTTTAGTAAATGGTGTTGCCACTAAAAATAAGACCTTTTGGCAATAGCTTATAGATATTGCAAAGGTGAAATATGCATTGGCATGTTTATTGGAGCACAATGATTTATTCAAAGGCAGTCCGACTGCACCAGAGTTGGCTATGCTTGATGTTGGGTCCACAAACAAAATCATTGAAAGTCAGTTCCAATGTTTATCCTTTGCAGAAGGGAATAGTTAGTTTGAATGTTATACTATTCATCCTCTACACTCACGCAAAGTCATGGGCGACAGTTTACAATTGTATCAAACTAAAGCAACAGAAGGTGCACCTATCAGTGTCTGGGAAACGAGGTTAGAAGCTGTTTCCCTATGCTTTTTCCTACTGGTACAGGAGGCAGATTGGATGATCTCAAAGTTCCAATCTTTTCTTTACAATATCATTGTACAAGAATGTATTTTGAAGATTGCCAGTTCTGCACTAATGTTGAATATATTTTTCAATTATTGTATGAAAGTGAATTTTCAACATTATGTAATGCTGTTGCTCATACACTTCAGTCAAACTAGATTTCTAAATGTTTCTGCATCCGAGATGCTTTAACAGGTGAAAGAAAGAAATTATGTTTTAGAGGTTAAACCTACCAATATTCTTGCTAGAATTAGAGGCACTATGGAATATAGGTATAGGTGACACTCGAGGTTAGATACATGATCAGAAACGTGACCCGCCTACTTAGTTTTCCACTTTAAGTTGTGCTGAGTATGTTTGCGATAGTCTTGCAGAGTGGATTTGTCAAGGTAATCCTTAGAAAGAAGAAATAAAAACATGGCACTGCATGAAAATCATGGTTTACAAATTTGGTAAACTGCATGCAAACCTATGCAAACCATAGGTTTACAAAGGTTTACAAGTGTTTGAAACCTGTTTTGTAAACTTTTGGTTTACATTTTGTTTACACATAAGTAAACCGTGTAGTTATGCAAGTCCATTTGGACTTAATGTTCCAGAGATTTGCAAACACTAGGTTTGCCATGGTTTACAAATCATGAATACTTTGTAAACCTAATGTATGCTTAATATTTCACGCACAATTGAACATTTCATTTACAAAGAAAACTTATTTGTAAACCTTTGCAAACCTAGTGTACACCTCAAATTTGGTAATATTTGTAAACATTTGGTTTTCACCATTTACTATTGTTTGCAAACCTAGTGTACACCTCAAATTTGGCATTATTAGTAAACATTTGGTTTACAGAGTTTAGAATGTTTTTAAACCCTTGCAAATAGGGTTCAGTTTAGTCTTTTGAGTGCACTTTTACTTTATTAAATAGTAATGTTGTATACCCCTTAAAACACAATGGGCCTCATATGTTTGCCAGTACGGGAACTACGGTACAGGTAAGCATGCCGGTACCGTACTCCCCGGATCGGCAAACTACGAGTTGTGCTCGCAGGTGCCTTTCTGCCCGCCAGGTCGGACCTGGCAGGCAGAAAGGTCCCTGCGAGCACAGCGTGTCGGATGCACCGGCACCGTTATAAACGGCGCTGGTGCATCCAACCTCCCCATTCACATTTAGCCCTATGGGGCATGAATGGGGAGTAATGGATTCCAGCCCCTGGCAATGGGGACATACAGGGCCCTCCAAGGTCGGAATGGCCCTGTATGTCCCCATTGCCAGAGGCTGGAAAAAACACAACTCCGCCGGCAGCGCACGGCTACCACCAGGGTTGTAATGAGGCCCAATGTTTTAAAGGCTGTGTTTCAGGAGTTTACTAACAAAACCTCATACATACAGACCTGGAATCTACTGCAGTAGCTGTTCTCCCCTCTCTGCATCGACTTCGAAAAGGTACATATGATTTGACGAAAACAACTTGATTGTGCATCACTGGCAGAACCCCTAAAAAAAAGTTTATACAAATATTTAAAGCCCCTCAACCATGTGTTTGCATGCCAACATTACACTGCAGACATAACATAAGATGTAGATCTGTACAAAAACACGCAAAACAATAGCGGGGATTTAGGAGTTAATGACTTCTGACATTCCAGGCAAGTGGTGCTGTACAAACACAGTTATGCAATATTAACTGGGTAGGTTTGGGTATGTGCATAAAAGAGAATCATGGACACACTTAGACATTTAAAGCATATTGGATAATATATAAATGGACAATAAGTAGAGTGTGTGTCTTAAGCAAAGGTTACATTTTCTGTGTTGTATGCACTTGCTCCTCGTTCCCCCGGCATAGCTCCTGCCTAATTGGTGAAGCCTGATGCAAAATTTGCTCCTGGTCAAGAAATCCTTTCACCCCTGCAATTGTAACCACCAATTTTCTCTAGGACGCTAAACTCTTGCTACACCACACCTACATGTCATATGAATTGTTGGTTAATCATCCAGTTATGGCTCTTTAGTTTGTCTTTGATCTAAATTCAACTCACTCAAATGTCGTCAGAGTGCCAGAGTATCAAAATTAACTTTCACATGGCGAACTAGTATAAGCAACAGCTACATAACATGTATACAGCCATGTGAACCAAATGGTTAGCGGGTTTAAAAATGAAAGAAAACAATGTATGCTGAACATTAGGCATATATGCTGAACATTACATTGGCCAATGGCAAATGTAATTAAGAAAAAACACGGATTAAGGCAGATTGAGGTTCTACAGCACATAGAAGAGAACTGTAGGTGAAGCTAATATACGCTATATTGGAAACGCACAATAAAGGCATGCGATATACAGTGCCCTATATTTAGAGAAGCCCAGCATTTGCACCTCCGAGCATGCTAAAGTACTGGTGTGCGCTTCAACCCTGCTTTGATGCTAACCACCCATTCTCACCTCCCAGAGGTTTCATCAAAATCACCATTATCCCAGAAAGTATCTAGGATGATTTTGTATACTATAATTGGAGAGGGGAAATCTGACTGAAACGCAAGCAAAAACAAGGCACGTGCATTCAAAACAGAGTAATTGCAATGAGTGTGACACTGGTCAAGTAGTTGTACACAGTAAGCCTTCCAGGTATTGGAGCATGTGTAATGAGGTCATTAGAAATATAGAAACAAACCTATGGGCAGTTAGACACATCTGCTCTGTCAATTCCCTGCTGCATCATCTTCTTAGCATCAGCTACTGATTACTTTTCAGAGTTCATAAAATAGTATATTGACACCTAGAAATCAAAAATAAACAAAAAGGCCATCATGAGAGTATTGGATAATCTTTTGGAAGAATATTTCCTGTGTAAAAATCATTTGTGGCATATAAGGGACTAGAGGCCAATAGACATTGTAATTTGGCGAAGAACAGAGTCTTGTTAAGTGGGGGACTTACAAATAAAGTCTACTAATTCTCCAGTTTATTGAGGCATGTCACTTACTTTTGAAACAGGTGTCCACAGCAACGTGTTCCCCATACCCACTTTGTAAAGTTTGGTCTCCCCATTGTGATGGTCTTTCTTCTATGTGCCATCATTATGGAACTACGGTTCCGTTCGCCACTTTGTGAAGCCCTGTATCCCCCATGTGAACATGGGTATGAAATTAGCATTGTGTGACTGAGCACATACACACGCATAACTGAAATTCGAAAACAGCAAAACGAGGACTATTAGTTAATTGTGACTTACTGATTATAATGAAAAGAAAGGAAGAGAGACTGATAGGCATGAAGAGAAGAAGGGAGAAAGAGGGAGACAAAGACAACCATTAGCACAGAGTGGCAGACCGCTTATAGCGAGCGCCTCCTCCATGGCAGATTGTAAGAATGTAGGCTAACCATTAGCAATGAGTGGCAGACCGCTTGGAGCGAGCGCCTCCACAGTGCCTCTGATTCAACGAAAGGAAGAGGGTCATTAGAATAGTGTGAGGCTGCTTAGAGACAGATATTTACTTAGGAGCCAAGGGAGTGGAGGGATGTTGGAGAATTCCAAGCTGGAGTGAGAGAGAATTGCACAAAGAGGGTACAAACAAGACCAAGCTTTAAATGCTGGTCTAAAAAAAGTTAATTGGGACAGTGGTGCAGTTTACATCACTAAGCCTACATGCTAATGCATTATCAGACACAGAGGAGCCCTGCCTTACATTAGCTGTTTATTACCGCTTTGCATGCATGTGAGGTCTAAAAACGTCTAACCCTTTAAACATATTCCCTTGGCCCCTTCATTTCAAGAGGTAAAACATTCTTCGGTGAAGATGTTTCTGTGATGCTAAGTTCTATAGTGCTTTTAATCAACTACCAATAAATTCACAACTGAATCAAAATAGCCACCCCAAAATAAAGAGAATTTATTACCAATCGTGTTTAGCGTTAAAATCCATCACCAAGATAAGTCTGTGTGGTGCTGATGTTCCCTCCGACCTAATCAGATTGCCAGAAACCCAACTCATGATTGTAAAAGGCAGCAGGTGCAAACCCTGGCATGCAACTAGGTTTCATCTATTTTCAAATGCCCATCCTTACACTAGAAGTTGGCTAGCTCTCTTAACGGCCAGCTGGAATGGCATAGAAGTAACTCTTGCAACACAGATTGGGCTATCAGCAATTTTGCTTATAACTGAAGTGATTTTACTATCTTCTACCAGTCCAGTTATTACCAGCAATGATTTTGAGTGGGGACATGTTGCTACTACTCAAAATAAAGATTTGATGAGAAGGAGCTAGATAGGAGCAGCTCCAATGTATATGTTAATACCTAGTATACAGGAACTGTCTCTGGATAAATAGAAGCTAGTACATATGTTCATTTGAGATCCAAGCTAATTTCCATTATATATGCCTCGCTGTAATTTTCTTTTTATTATGGTGTGATTGTTTTGTGGAAAGTTTATTTTAAGCATGATATACACAATGTTTTATTATTAATATGCTGCATGTCATATGTGTCACAATGCTCCATTATACACATTCCCATCCCAAAAGAGGTTATTTTCACATACTTATATTTACATGGCGCCAGTTTGACTAGGGAGTCAAATGTAGCTCCTGGTATTGTTTATTGCTTGGTGTCAAGCTAACTGGGCTCTTTGAATATACAAGCATGAGTTAAATAGCTCCCAGCATTTTCACTTCCTTCATTCCATTTGAGGAGGACAAAAGATACCAAAACGATCAGTCTTGCACATGGTACTAACATTTTTCATATGGGCCAAAGCTTTGCACTTTCCACAATGCAAAATAGATAATCTACTGCTAAAACTGTATGGCCCACATTCCCTCCCCCACTCTTGTTACATTACATGTGAACCAACATGTGAACCATGCACATATACATCACCAGTTGCCAAGATTAATTCTGTGCAAGCCTCAAGCCACACATTTTTCGGTTATCCTCACACTGCTTTGTTCCTGGCACCACACCAACTGCACCTTCATTGGCAGAGACTGACACAAATACCAAGCAAGCACCATTATTACCAGTGTTGGCAGCAAATAATCATTTGAATGAGATAATAGCGACGTACACACAGACTGCCCAATATCAATGCATACATGGACAAATAATGGCACAAACATGAACAAATAACGAACACACACCACAGAGTGCACATGCAGACACAAAAATAGCCCCATGGCACCAATTTGCTTCTCCTGCCCCAGCATGGGTGAATGTGTGGATGAGTGACTGTTTAACCGTGAACAGAACAGTGGTAGAATAACATGGGGTTGTATGCATGGAAGACAGATTCATGCATTTATATGAACAGGACAGTATGTGATAAGGGATGATAGGATCCAGGTTTAATTGCCATACCTACAGTTTAATTGCAATACCTATGTAATTGGCACGGGGAAACAATACATTATTTTAAACATACCAAAGTTGTGAGGGTCAACAAGAGTGTCCTGCTGGCCGGTCCCGTCCAGTTAGTTGGTCTTCTGTTTAACCTATAGAAAACACAAAGAAAATCTTTTCACTGTCTAGCTGCATGGGACATTCAGAAGTAGTAATTTAAGTGAGGGAAGGTTAGCAGGAAATTTTACTTATCTGATGGGAGCTTGGATTTGCAACACTGCCATCTCTTTGATGGTCAAATAATGCAGGGGATTTGGAACCTGCGCGGTACATATGAATACATTTGTTTGGATTCCATGATTATACTTAACATACTTCCATCTTCTCACAAAAATCAAAAGGACAATGGCACTGCCATCCGGTTTTGGCTTGGCTTCGGGGTTCATTATGGTAGAGCACAGTGGCTAGTGTCCACAGTTACTGTTTGGGGGCCGTAGGGATTACTGAAGAAGAGCTAATAGGATGCATGTAGTGTCATCGTACCAGAACATCTATGGTGGTCACTGACCTCAATTGCCATGTGCTGAAGGTTCAAATTCAGCGCTGCAAGGGAGGAGCATGTACCAACTGTGTAAATATGACGCAACCAGTGACGTAGGTGGCGACAACCAGGGGTAGGGGCATCATTGATCACAGCACCATATTGCGTACATGCAGCTGTAGAGCGGGAGGTCAAATGGGTGCATGATGGGAGAAGGGGGGGCAGTGCACAAGGGTGAGGAGCTATCAGGGACTAGGGGAATGGGGCAGGGATAGACAGAATGGATGCTTTAACAATATGTCAACAAGGCAGAAGCCATATTTAGTGTAATCCCAAGTTAAGTAAAGCTTTATAGCATACAGCTCAGAGCTGCAGGCCCCATTTAGGTGCGGACATGAATTTCTTGAACTTGCAGTAGAAAACGGTGTGCTAAATTGTTGCAAAGCTGGCGGTTCCCAGGAGAATGCATAAACAATGGAATGAGACAAGCAGATACTTCGAGGCCAGGGAGCCAGGTACCTGGGTGCACACTAGGAATTGGCAGGTAAGAAGGAATTAAATGCAAATAAATAAAATTAGACCACCGTCTTGTGCAGCTTTTTTCAAACTACTGTTGGCAGCTGGGTGTGAGAAGAGGGCTGAGGGCTAGGGAGCACGCAATGGAGAACCAATCAACAGAGGCTTTGGTGTCCCTAAAATGGAACAGTGCTCAGTGGTCTCGCTGAGGTCTGCAAGGAATGTGACTGGTCGGATACGATGTGAATGTCTTGCCAAAGTTATTTTGTGTAGTGCCAACCAATGGCAGAAGAGTAAAGGTTTCAACTGGTCAGCAGAATCACATAATTGTGGGGTGGTTTGTGATGTCACAATGGGTGGTAATAGGGGGTCCGAAAATGTCTTATCCAATAAGGACAATACAACATATGCTTGGATATGGGGGACTGCACCAATCCACTCTTGGGATCTGCTTACAAAATTTGACTCAGTCGTATTATGTTCATCTCTGGTATAAAAGGTGTGGCCACTGTGGGCGTTGTTGACTGCGCATTTCATTCAGTTCAGTTCCACAGGACTGTCTGAAATGTGTTTCCCAGCTGTATATTGGGCCTAATTATGTCCGTTACTTCTTGTTCACCTCAGCCCTGCCACAGAACAAAGCCATGGGAGAGTAGGACGTGGCTCTAAGTGGGAGAGCAAGATATAGCGCAGGCTTCCAGCATCAGAACTACAGAAGGGTGGGCTTTCCCACCGAGGCACTGTCAATGGGCAGATGGTCACCACCCTCCGACGTAAAACGCAGACACCACTGTTGAGGCTGGTATGCACATCCTTAGGGGGCGAGACATTGTACGAGCAGTCCATGACCGTAGGAAGGGCATATCCACCCGAGCACCCCTCAGGTTCTGAGCCAAGGAGTTGGTGGGGCCTGTCAACTGGAGGAGGCGATCACGTCTGTCCGAGGATTTGATGTGAGGAGCAAAGCTCAGCCCTGTCAGTGGCTGGCTTTCTAGCACTAGCACAGGTACGGGTTTAGAAAATAATGTGCACAAACTGTATTGTCTGTCTTCAGCTGCCTTTAGTTAGGTTTACTTATGCACTGGTTAGGCAAAAGTGATCAGCTTTACACAAGTTACAGGAGAGTGGGGGGGGCAAAAAAGTACAGTGATATGGCTATGATACGGGAGGTGAACTGCTTTAGGCCCCACTGGTTGATTAGGTCCCCAGAGAGCTACCTTCTAGGTTAAGGATCTGGGTTAAACCAAATAGAGAGTGATAGACATGGAATGGGGATGCCATCTAAGGAATCGCCCATGTATCTTCCTTGAGGAAGGGGTAGGCAGATCAGAACTCGCAGGTCTGATTAGTGCAAGAGAGCCCTAAGGTACATGCAGAATATATGCCCACATGCACATGTCTAACAATTCAGTACTATAAGTCATCAACTCTAACTGCTTTAGCTTTTGTTTTAGTAAATTATATGACACCTATGACATTGCAGCAGGGTGCAAAGTTAATCTGCACTTTATACTCTGGCTGCTGCCACTCCCATCACACCTGACAACACTACTCACAACATAAGTACCTGCAACTCGTGAAACCGTAGAGACCAACACTTAGCACTACATCCCCTACCATCGTTTCTTATTACCATCAACGCTACCATCATAGACTTGGCTTCTCTTAACTAACCACCTGCTTAGAAAGCAAGAGTAGCACAGCCAAAGCTCCTGTAATAATAGGCTACATTAGCAAGTACCTTCACTTTTATTTTTTGCCTTTCAATTCATGACTCTGACCCTAGCCACTTCTGCATGGCACCAAGCACCCGCCACTTTGGATCCCAGCGTATGGAATCCCAGCGTAGGTTTTCTTTTCCAGAACTGATTTGAAGTGTAATGGCACACAGCATTGGCAATGCCAAAGGTTTTGCTGTGTGTAGGCATGGGAAATGCATTTTGCCAGGCACTGCCTTAGTGGGATTAACTGGCTATTAATGGTAGCATCTGCAAAACGGTGTGAATACCCGAGTATACAATAGCAGTGCATGGCAAATGTCCAATACTTATATACAAGACAAAACGGTTGGCTTTGCCAATGCTAGTTTGGTAACAGGATTTCAGTGAAAGACATGTATATGCAGGCCTGGTTAAGAAATGTTTTACATAGTAAGGTACATACTGCCCCAATTAAGTCATTCACTCGCAGAAGACTGCTTTAAAAACAACGCTGGCAGGCCCTTCCAGTGCAAGGTTTGACGGCAAAGCTTGAAAAAGGTAGCTCAAAGGGATCACAGGCAGATGTACTTTGGGCGGGGAGGGTCAGGAAGTGCGTTGCATTTTAATGTCGTATTTGCAGCTTAAACAAATATTGCGTGGTGCTGGGCAGCCAGTCGCACTGTGCCAAAATGGATGATGCTTGGAGAAAAACCCACTAATCGTCCCGATTCCTGAAGGTCGAATTGTTCAAAGTGCCACATCATTGGATCACACAGACATGTGCCTACTATTCAGGAGTATTGCAGCTGGGATGCGAGTGCATTCTAAAATGTGTCCATATTTCCACCCCAAAAGTCAATAGAACAGTAGAAAGACGGAAGCGAAAGCAAACATAAGTTTGCTAACATTGAAATTACACACTGCATAATGTTCTAAGTACTGTGTTCGACCTCCCTTGACTCAGGAATCTCTCTTTCCCTCCGTTACATGTGTGCAAAAATGTAACACAAGTTGAAGAACTGCACCGTGAGAGTGCATTACAATGCTTAGCTAGACGAGACCACCTCACACCCACGGCTCAGAGCTCTTCACAGCACTCCAGGCACTTGGTATCATTTAACAAAGTAATGCATCCGGAGGGCGATATTTCTAGTTTACTACATTTTCACATGCTAGATTTGAACACTTGGTACCAATGATTCTGGTAAAATGTAAAGAGATCCAGTATACCACCCTTAATTCTGCCATGGCCTCACTGTAAACTCTTCAACTTCCTTGTGTGCCTCTGGTGGAGTGGTGGACCCAAGATAAGTATGTAATAGCACGCAGATTGAAAACAAAAGTATTACCAGCTTCTCCTCTCGAGCAAAAAGGTCTAATTACCTATTTATTCTCTTTGCTGCAGTCCCTTGCTCTGAAAGAAGATCTGTGCCAAGAAACAGTGTGAGCAACAAAATGAAGTACTGCATGGAAAACAGCGTGATGTATGTTATAGGGAAACGCCCAGAGTCGTTGGTATGTGTGAGTTGCACACGTCTCCCCACTCTCTCGGCGAGTTGAATGACTCCAGTTGTGGGGGAAAAATGGTCCTGCCAAGAGCTACCTCAGTGATACACCAGAGGCTCGGGGTAACCTCCCCGACCCTCAGACATTCCACTTGTCTGCATTGTAAGGGGCATGGTGCTTACTTCGCTGTAACATCCCCAGGCGGGTAACCCCATCAGGACCTGGGAAACTGCAAGCGTATTGTGCATAGGGAGGGAATGTGTGACATAAGGCACTCAGGTGAGTACGCAAAATAAGAAGGATGGGTGACACTGCCAAATTAGCACGTTCCTGTTTCGTGCTACTTTTCGGTTGCATCGTGCAAGGTGTCTCTTACTTCGCCAGAACACATTTGATTTTGATTTGCTCCATGTTGTCTTCACCACAATCAAAAACATTTTTTATTTTTCTAAATGTATGCACTTTCACTGGCTCTTCTCCCACCTGACCAGCGGGGGGCACTTACTGCTGTCTCTTAATGTCTGTGTCATCTGTGCTTATATGTGATGCCACCTACCGCCGGAATGGAGTCACCCTGCTTGAACTTTCAGTTTACATTCCACGCCATGGGAACTGGTTTCTAGTGACATTTTGGTCTCATGACTTAAGGAACTAGATTAGAAAGATGCCAGGTCATGCAGGGCCCATACTCATTCGGCACATATGCCATCTGGACCCAAGAGAAACCATCTGCTAACTGGTCCACATCACATTTCAGCAGAGCACAGAGGAACACCAGTGCCTGCCAGGAGATGCCCAACAAGGCAGGCTTTGCCAAGGTAAACACAATGGGTGCATGCAGCAGCCCAGGGCGCATGGAGCTTCCAGACTGATTTCTTGGTAGTGTTGTGGTTTTGCGGGCCATGGTGATCCCCAATGACATAGTTTGCTCGTTGGCAAACACAATTATTCTTTTAAGTCCCAACGCTGCAAGGTGAGCATACTAGCAATCAAAGGCAAACGCGGTAGGTCGCTTATTTAATTCACATGTACGTTTTTCCTGTTTGTAAAGACAAATGTCAAGGTGTACGCTACATATGCGGAAGTAAATGTTACAGAAACACGAGGAAAACAGTAAGGTGTCTCAGTGGGTTAGGTGCATGTTGCACATCTCTCTGCCAACGTGCGGGAGACAGGACAGACTCAATCCAGCTTTTCAATTTTTGCAAGGCCTGAGACTGAGTCCGTTTTATAGGGTACTTTCAACTGGAGGCTTTTTGTTCAAGTGACCAGTCATAGCACAGGTGATACTCAAAAGAAACAAAACAGTCACCAGAGTTCGATAAATTGAGTTGGATCACAACATCCTGTAATGGAAACGATAAAAACAATGGCAGCAAGCACTGTACACAAACACATATTCGTTATTAGCTACGGTACACATTTCTGTGTGAGCTTAAAGCAGCAAAATGCTGTCCTTTCCAGCACCAGACTCCCAACCCTTCCCCTGCATGTAAACACTTGGGATGAACAGCGCTCAAAGACACTGTATGTTATATGGAGGAATGGAGCGGGGTGTTCACGCCGAGCATTCGAGCCACACACTTGGGCTCTGTCAACAAACTTTGTTTTTCTTAATTAATGTCTTTGTCGGTACCATGGCAGATTGTTGTTCCCTGCACGCGATGAGAAGCTCTTTATTCAAATACGAGAGGTGGGGAGGTCACACTCGATCACTGCTGTCTATCCGCCAGCCCGAACAAAAACACTCCCGAGTTGTATTTGGCGCAATTACAAAGGCTGCCAGGAAATACAAATCCAGCGCAAGGCATCCTGGGAACTGGAAACCAGGAGGCATAATGGGCGTTGCAGTCAGTGAGTGACACATGCTGGTAGATGATTCGGACATGTTAAAGGCATGGTCTAGTAAACATTTTTATTGTCCCAACGGGTCGGCCATGTTTTTTTAAGCCTAAGTGGCTCGATTTTAGAAAACTTTCCTATGGACCTTACCCGAGTTTTCGTCCATTAAACGCACGTGAAAACAAGCACCAGGGAGCTGCCATTTTCTGATAATCCTATCTTTTCCCCGATCGCCCTGGCTGACCTGCTTTTGCGGCACTAAATCAATTCCCCCGCCCCTGAGCCTGACATTATCAAAACATTCATATTCCCCGCCTCTCCCCGTGACGTTACTGTGCTGCGTAGGCAAACGCGCCCAGTCATCTTCTGCGCGACTTCACACAGAACCCGGAAACCAACACAGATCAACTCACAACACAGCGCGCCACAATTTGGAATATGAAACTGTACTTTAAAATGAAACAGCAACACGGTACATTTGGTAAAGTACATTTATTTGACATTAAATGTTTAGAGAATATTCAGCAATTGACATATGAACTCCGGAAGCCATTTATTTTCCTTTATCTGTATCCGCAATAACTGTTCCGTTTCATCTTGAGTCACACGCTGTTCCTTTATGGTACGCAGGGTGTTCATTTTCGTAAAAAGAATCACTTTGGAAGCACGGTGAACCACAAGGCTGTTCCATCAACTAGGCACTAGTCCATCCTAAAGGTTGATATGTTGCTTCTAGCCACTAGTACAGCGTAAGGGCATGTGGGCCCTTGGCGATTGTCCCATAATATGGTGATCGTGCTCCAGTTGTTGACACGAAGCTGCAGGTGTCTGCTGAAGAATCCATCCGCCGGTGTCTCAAACAGATGGCAGTGGCAGTAAGGGATCAAATACCTGTTATGAAAACAAAAAAATGATAATTAGTCTCGCTAGCCGAACTTCATTAATAATATCCATTTTATTTATTACGGCCAATCAGAAACTATTTGCTTGCAAGGGTAGTTCAATGGAGTATGTTTGTCTCTAAAATCAATGCGAAAAGTAACGAGATAAATCGAGGCCAACACACAATGATAAACGACAGTCTACATGCGTGAGGAATGATATGATATATGATATGGCATTTGTAACGCGCCTATTCTCAAGTGTTACTAGGCGTGACGAGGCAGGTGGGGAACAAGGGCAGACAGACAAGGTGTCTTTCTGATCGCGCATGGGGATGGGCTGTACAAGGTTAGTTGAATACAAATTAAATAATAGGGCCAGCTGGTGGCAAGTGCAAGGTAAATGCCGGGAGAAGGGGCTGAAGGATACAGAGACAGTCCCGTAGTGCAGGGAAAAGTGGCTGGGACAAGGAGCGAGATCGGTGAGACCAGTGGACCTGCATGCCCATGTGCCCACTACGAACAGTTTTACTTGCTTTTCCTAGCTCTTCATTCATTCATTTATTCATGCATCCATTCATTAAATCTTCATTCGGGTATAAAAGCGTGTAAAGATTTACTTACATTATATTTGAAATTTCCATTGTGTCTCTTCGTAATGCAGTCTGTAAAACGGACCGTGCTCTTAACAATGATTTTTCGTATACTGACCTAAAACTGAAACTCGGTCTAGTTTCTGAATTTTCTGCCTTATCGTCTCTTACGTTATTGTGCACTCCCTTCAAATGTAGTTCTTTCGGCATGGTCCCTGTCTCAAGGTCAAAAAACAATAGACCCTTATACTTCCAGTGCGACTTGTGGGCCTCATCTGGGCGCTGTCCTTCGCATTCTTTATTTGCAACATCACGTAGTATAGGCATCTCTGAGAACTTGAAGTTTAGAATCCGTCTATGTAGTGCGCCTCAATGTGCAAATGCGAACTGGCTTCTCTCCCAAATGCCACGGCCCGCTTGGCTGGTGCGTTCTAAGTGCCCCAATTGTGTCCCCGTTGTCTGCGAGCTTTGCAGCCCAAATTGAGACATTTAATTTTTGGCGGAAGGTCAGGGAAAGTATAAAGTACCACAGGAGTTGAGTTAAAAGTGAGATTTATTGTTTGTTTGTTTGTTTTATTATTTGCAATACACAAGCCTCCCCTCCGTTAACAGTGCGCAGCATTTACATTTACACGAGATGCGACATGAGAAAAATATATACATACACATATGTGAGGTGAATAGAGAGAATTCAAAGATGACACCCAGCTTGTTCGCCACCCATGATGGTGAAGGTAGGGGTTAGGTTTACAGGTACACTGTACAATAACATTTATTTACAAAAAGACAATCGTATTGCAATTATTTAAACCGGGATTTGTACTTCACAATCAGCTGTGCATTGGGTGAGCATGGCACAGTCGCAATGGATCACTGCTCTGCACAGAAACGTCCAAAATTCCATATCTGTGCTTCTCTAACACAGCAACAATAAGGCCTTTCACAAAGTCGAACTGCATTTCATCATAGACTGGTTTGATCACCCATTGCTTACTTCGTTTTGAAAACACCTTAGTGTAGCGAGGCATCCTTACTTTACCCCTAGTCCTAGATTGTTCACGTCTGACATTGCTGTTATGGGCCAAGACCGCTAGTAGAGTGCGATGTTTCATGCCCCGAAAGCTAAAATGCAAGTGCTTTGGCCTGTACTTTAGGCACATATTGTGGAACACCTCCAAATCTCCTGTGTGACAGAATTCTGTCAGTCCTCTCAAATCTCTTGATAGAGTTTTGTCGAAAACAATCTTCTCAATGGCTTTGTGTGTCGGTGAAGATGGAATCAACCACTTCTTCTTCCGTGCCTCCTCCGGGGACAAAGGGCCATGTTCACATTGGTGGAAATGTTCATTTGCTGTCCAGCGGTGAACGTTGGTACAGTGGTGCATCAGTGACCGCCATTTTTCAAGTAGTATTTCCACTGACCCCTCACAAGTTTTTGAGCTCCAACAAAGATGGTTGGTGATAGAATGTGACCACTGCAAAATACTTTCAAAACCTTTTTTTTTCCCTGCAGCCGAGATTTTCTTATTGATTGATTTAGCAAGATGCCATACGTCAAATTGAAGTTTAATATGTGGGAACTGCTCTCTCATTGTCTTGGCAATTGAAACGTGTCTATCTGTGGCTATGAGGTCGATGTGCATTCCCCTCGATTGTAGATATTCCACTGATTTTATAAAACCTAGTTTCTCCATGGCCACTGACGATGTACTGTTGTGTTACCTGCACGACCACCAAACTCACAATTTTCTTACTATCCATGTCCTGAAAGTGGTAGGTGCAGTACTTGGCAGAAAATCCAGGGCTGTCACAATGTCCATCGCCAGCTAGCCTGAATCGTTTGCCTTCGAATGCACTTGCTAGAGACAATTGTTTAATTTTCCAAGCATCACTAATGGCCGGAAACAGATAATCACGTTGGTATGTGTAATACAGCGCTTTAGAAATGAAATGGAGTCCCACAAACTGAAAGAAAGCCTCTAACTTTCTAAAACTGGAGCCACTAAAAAGTGATGCAGCTGCACACAGTAGATTGCCTGCTGGCATTTTCCCCAGCATTGGTTGTGCAGACCATGAGAACCTATGATTTAATCTACAGGCGGCATTTATTTTGACGTTACTGCCTTTTATTTGACGAGTCACATTAATCAATGGCTTCCCACATACTTTCCCTCTAATGGAATGCACACATTTCAGCATACCTATAATTTCCATCAAACAACTGTCGAATACAATGTATTTGCTCTCTTTCATTAGACTGTCATCCTGCGTCAACATTGTTTTGGCCTTTGACGTTGTGGAGATTTCAACACATTGGAATGTAATATCGCTGATATCAAATTCTGATGCGTCTATGGATGCTGCGGCTGGTTCATTCACTGTCATTTCAACATCTATTACTTCAACATTGATGGGAGAACACAACAATGTCGACAGGTTTTTTGGTGGCAAATTTTTGGCGGGTGTAGATTGTGTAAATTGATCTGCAACTACTTCAGAGCTATCTTCAATACATTCAATAACATCTTCTTGTGGTGGTGCGGTCGCACTGTAGCTATGGTCCAATGCAACTTTGCTGTAGTCTCCAAACACAATTAATTCATGTTCTGGCCATTGGGCATGAGCATCTCGAGCCTGAACACGCCTCGCCTCAATTAATAGTTCCTCCATAGTGTACATGGTCTGGCAAGCCACATCTCTCATTCGCTTCACTGTCTGTGTGTGTATAGTTCTGACACCCATGGGTAACTGGAGGAGATATTGGAAAAGGGATATTCAGTTTAAACACAAGTTGGAGTGTAGTAGAATTGACTGGAAAAAAACATAAAATAGTCCCCAGCACAAACATTTTTTTAAAGTTATGAACTGTTTGTAACTAACTTTTTTTTGTTTTTTTTTCTTTGCAACTTTTTTGACTCGATCTTCAACATCTGCACGCTGTAGCTCCGATTCGTTTCCGCATGTCCTCCCTTCCTCTTGCGCTGCAAAGACTATATTTTCTGTATCCGCATAGACAGCACGGAATGAGGCTCCATCGTCTCCCTGAAACATAGTACTTTCATTACTATGTATCAAAATATTTTTAGCATAAAACACATGTGAGGACGAACACACAGGTACATCTCAATAGCCAAATACTATTTAAACATTGTGTGCAACAATCAAAGGACAAGTATTCGACCAGTGATGATCTATTTCGATGGAACTGTCAGTATCCATACCTCTGGCTCTGCATGGACTGCCATGAATGGTTGTATTGGAGAGGAGGCATCCGCATCTCCCTGAAACACAGTACTTGCATTAGTATGCTTTTCAATATTGGAAACACAACACAGAGTTGGGGTCGACGGCACAGGTACATATAAAGAGATAACCGCAAATGATGCATTGTCCAAAAGAATCAAGGAAAATCCAAATATGATCACATTTCATCGACTTATTTCAACGATTCCTTTACATCTGCATCATCTAAATGAGATGTTGTGATTGTGGTGGAAGCTCCGTCGTCTCCCTGAAACACAGTACTTGGATTAGTATGGTTTTCAATATTGGAAACATAACACACACTTGGGGTCGAACGCACAGGTACATATAAAGAGATAACCGCGAAAGATGCATTGTCCAAAAGAATCAAGGAAAATCCAAATATGATCACATTTTATCGACTTATTTCAACGATTCCTTTACATCTGCATCATCTAAATGAGATGTTGTGATTGTGGTGGAAGCTCCGTCGTCTCCCTGAAACACAGCACTTGCATTAATAGGGAAGAAAGTATAGCAAATGGAATCACGTTATATGATCACGCATGATGGAGCTGTCATTATCCATACCTCGTGCTGCTGAAGAATATCTATGGATGTTGCAAATGTAGTGCGCACTTCCGAAAGTTGTTGCACCGATTTGTATACTTGAATTTCAGGCTCTGCATCAAGTGCAGGGGTTGACGCTCCATCAACTGCCTGAAACATAGTACTTGCATTAGTGAGGATTACAATTGTGAAAACATAACACACACCTGGGGTCGACAGCACAGGTACATATCAATGGCTAACCACGAATGAAACATTGTGTAGAACAATCAAACGACAAGAATTCCAGCTCTGATGATGACGCTCGGTGGAGCTGTCAGTATCCAAACCTCCTGATGTTGAAAAACATCTAGAAATGTTGTAGATGTGGCGGACGCTTCAGCATCTCCCTGAAAGACAGTACTTGCATTAGTATGGATAACACTAATTATAACTGAAAACAAACACCAGTGGACGATAACTAAGGTGTATATTAACTGGAAAGCAGTAACCAAACATTCGGTAAAATAATTACACAATAGAATAAAACTATTACTTGACATGCATAAAACAAGTATGTAGCGGATTAGCCTAGTAAGATTACCTGATACGCGCTAGAAATGGTTGATAACTGCGACCACGTCAAGAATGTAGAATGTTCTTGCTTCAGATTCAAGGGATAGTCAAGAAGTTGTAAAGGTCAATTAATGATTGATAATGAAATGCCAATATTAAAAATAGCCATGTAAGCCGACAGAATACTTGAAAAATGCTCAATACAGCACAGTTCCCTGTCCCCATATATATATACATTGCGTTTGTGGGTTATGAAATCGAAAAAGAATATATTGATAAATGTCATTATTCAAAAAACTATACACTCATATCAATATCGAAATTATTACAAGGGATAGAACACCTACAATATCTATTAATCCATTCGGCTACACACTACCGCAAGGCCTAAAGCTAAATCCGGACACTTGACTCACCGGTGGCGCAATTTGGACGAATAGAGTGGGAATAGCGTTTTCGCGCAATTTCCGTGTCGTTCGCCGTTTATTCTTCTTTGTTACCCAAGAAGTTGTGTACATGTCCAAGGAAAAGTGCTGGCTGCAGATACGGTATCGATCACCCCTCTTGTCCTCTAAGACTTGTTGGACTCTACTTTCCAACTCATCCAGTGGATATCCGCAATGTCTGACCCATTCTCTTATTCGATCAACAGTTTTCGGGAATACATGCATTGTAGTTCCTTCAGATTTCGCATGGGTCTTCGAAGGGCAACCGCTAATCGAACAGGCAGGCATTGTTGATAAATCTGAAAAGTAAATATGGACATTATTATACAATCTTCAAGAGTAAAGATTTGATACAAAAGTAAATGAATCATACAATGATCAATGCAAGGTTTGTTTTGGTCGCAGGAACTATACCAATTCATTATGTGCTGCTTCGTATTTGCATAAATTGCAGAAATGTATAATTGATGTGACTGAAATCTGAACATTTGACTCGTCCCTTGGATGTTCTGAGAAGGAAACATGCTAACATTATTGACTGGACCCCCGAAGGATGCAATTCAATCACAATAGTCACAGATGAAAATAAATAGATCTATTGATAGCATAGCAATGGAAACTCAAGTCAATACCAATGAGACCAATCAACGTAGCACTATTGTGTACTCTACTCGAAAATAGATAGAAATTTAAAAATCTGCGAAATATGACCAGGATACGTGGCCTTACCTTGACCAACAAACAGTTGGATTCAGCAAGCAGAGCAGTGTGTTGCGGGAGAATAGGTGGATGGCCACAGGTAGCGCACTGATGGGTATGCTCGAAGCGGTCACAGAAGTTCAGGGATAGCACGACGACGAGCAGATTAGCATAGATCTCAGTGGTTCCCAGGTAGCACGTTCAAGAGTTGACTTGAAAAGCACAAAGACGTTCTCATGAGACATATCGAGTGGTTTTTAAAGTATTAGAAACTGGGGTGTGTTTGTGAACGAATGATGTATGTATGTCGTGGTATTAGGGGGGCGGCCTGCCTCAGGGGAGGCCTGCCTGGAGACACGGGGTCTGAGGAGGCCATGTGACCGATGGCCCCTTAGCGTGGGACACCTTTTGAAGTGTACATGCAGTTTAGCACCTTTGCCTTTCATGCCCCTGACAGCCCCTGACAGCCCCCCATGCTAGCGCTCATCCCCGGGTGTGAACCGCCTTTGATAGAGGGGGGTGGGATGGATGGCCCTGGGGCGTGCAGATAAGGCACAGGAAGACTGCTGAATGGAGACACACTTATGTGGATTGCAGGGGGGCGGCCTGCCTCAGGGGAGGCCTGCCTGGAGACACGGGGTCTGAGGAGGCCATGTGACCGATGGCCCCTTGGCGTGGGACACCTTTTGAAGTGAACATGCAGTTTGGCACCTTGGCCTTTTGCGCCCCTGACAGCCCCCATGCCAGCGCTCATCCCCGGGTGTGAACCACCTTTGATAGAGGGGGGTGGGATGGAGGGCCCTGGGGCGTGCAGATAAAGCACAGGAAGACTGCTGAATGGAGACACACTTATGTGGATTGCAGGGGGGCGGCCTGCCTCAGGGGAGGCCTGCCTGGAGACACGGGGTCTGAGGAGGCCATGTGAACGATGGCCCCTTGGCGTGGGACACCTTTTGAAGTGTACATGTAGTTTGGCACCTTGGCCATTTGCGCCCGTCACAGCCCCCCATGCCAGCGCGCATCCACCGGCGCGAACTGCCTTTATATCAATATACAGTATATCGCCTTTATATCAATGATAGTATATTGTTGCTTATCAATAACAAATGCCACATACCGGAGATTCTTGTGAGCACAGACCCACACTTCAACCGGTGTATTATAGTGGTCAAGACCCTAAGGCCTGTATAATCCAATGGTAATTGTTAGTATAGATATATGTGTGACTTTTATAGACACATAACCTACTGAAAGACTTTGAACAAGTGTTATTTAGTGCATGCATTATCGAGAATATGTTATGTTAGCTTAGATAGATAGTGACCACCCTGCTTCACAGCAACCAGACCTTCACCCATTCGGAGCACAGATGTCGGACGTCCATCCTTGAATGGAGACACACTTGATTCATTTAAAAAATCGAGACAAACGTTGTTAAAATATATGTGGTGTTTTATTTTGTATCTTATTTTCATGACACAAAAATACAAGACTTTAAAGATTATACAGGTCAGGTTGCAGCACAGCGAGAGAAAATCCCCTGTACTGACCGCTGTCACTCGGGAACGTTTCTCTAATGGCACGAACGGCACAGGCGGGTATCACTCTTCGAACGCGGTGTCCAAGCCTCCCGTGAAGCCACCATGTAAAGGAACGATAGGCCACCAGCCAGTACCACGTGTGAAAAGGAATGAAACAAACTGTTTTTAAATGACCCAGATAAGTTTAATAAACGTTTGTTGTCAATGACAATTCTTGTAACTAATGGCATTTTACACAGACAAATGCTATCTAGACAATGCACACTATTGAATGCCTTACATGCGTTACAATGATATGTAGATATAATTTTGGATATAGTAGAAGAAAATGAAATAGGAGTGGCATGACAAGCAGAGTATACTTACTCGTTACTCGGATTACGAGGACGAACAGTTGCTCGAAGTTCGTGCATAAGCACCATCATTATTCTCAACACGGCCCGTGTGAGGCAGGCTGCCCTGAAGTCTGACAGCTCGGTGATGCATTGCGGTCGTGGCTCGCCTTCCGAAATGTAGGCCAGGCATCCCGAGTTTTCTCGGCAGCAGCAGTTCTCGTCCTCAGTTGGCATTAGCTCGCACCGATTGCATGTGCACCAGGTGGAGACGCCCTCCACTTGACTAGGCCCAGGCTCTTCATCTGTTGATTCGTCCTGCCAACTGCCGTCCGAATCCCCATCGTTTTCGCGTGCTTCCCTTTCCAGTAGTTCCTCCTCGGTATGCTCGGGCATGTACATGTAGGGCATTATTGTAGCCATTGTGTGTTAAACAAACTAAAATAATTGATAGCGGTGGTACTGGTATCTGTTCACACGGGCTACAAGCGGCGAAGGTAGCTGACCAGAGCACTAAAACGAGTCACGGAATACTCAAAGTAACACAGAGAGAGGAATGGAATCAAAAATCGGCTGCTGTGTGTTGTGAAACGGTCTGTTTATACTTATTGAGGAGAGAGGCGTCCTGTCATTTCCATGGCGACACATCATTAGCTGAAGCGCAGCGAATGTTGACACGAGACGTGCTTTGGCGTTGGGAAATGGGCGGTACGAGTCTGCTGATGACAGGCTCAGGGGCGGGGGAATTGATTTAGTGCCGCAAAAGCAGGTCAGCCAGGGCGATGGGGGAAAAGATAGGATTATCAGAAAATGGCGGCTCCCTGGTGCTTGTTTTCGCGTGCGTTTAATGGACGAAAACTCGGGTAAGGTCCATAGGAAAGTTTTCTAAAATCGAGCCACTTAGGCTTAAAAAAACATGGCCGACCCGTTGGGACAATAACATTTTTTACTAGACCATGCCTTTAAAGTGTGAGTGCATTGAGCAATATCTGAGACTGTTTATTTAGCAGCCACTCTGAAAAGCTAGATGTGCTTTAAACACAGTTGAAGAAATTATTTATGTGAATCTTGTAGATATGAACCTACAAGCTGGCCTCTCAAAGCTGTCTGTAAAACAAGCATTGGCAAAGCCACTGAAGCCCTGTTTAAAACAAGCATTGGTAAAGCCACTGATGCCATGTTTAAAACAAGCATTGCAAAGCCACTGAAGCCCCTTTTAAAACAAGCACTGGCAAAGCCACTGACACCATGTTTAAAACAAGCATTGGCAAAGCCACTGACGTCCTGTTTAAAACAAGCAATGGCAAAGCCACTGATGCCATGTTTAAAACAAGCATTGGCAAAGCCACTGAAGCCCTGTTTAAAACAGGCATTGGCAAAGCCACTGACGTCATGTTTAAAACAAGCAGTGGCAAAGCCACTGACGTCCTGTTTAAAACAAGCAATCGCAAAGCCACTGACATCATGTTTAAAACAGGCATTAGCAAAGCCACTGAATCCCTGTTTAAAACAGGCATTGGCAAAGCCACTGACGTCATGTTTAAAACAAGCATTGGCAAAGCCACTAACGTCCTGTTTAAAACAAGCAATGCCAAAGCCACTGATGTCATGTTTAAAACAAACATTGGCAAAGCCACTGAATCCCTGTTTAAAACAGGCATTGGCAAAGCCACTGACATCATGTTTAAAACAAGCATTGGCAAAGCCGCTTTCGTCCTGTTTAAAACAAGCAATGGCAAAGCCACTGACGCCATGTTTAAAACAAGCATTGGCAAAGCCACTGAAGCCCTGTTCAAAACAGGCATTGGCAAAGCCACTGACATCCTGTTCAAAACAAGCAATGACAAAGGCACTGACGCCATGTTTAAAACAAGCATTGGCAATGCCACTGACAACCTGTTTAAAACAAACACTGGCAAAGTCACTAACACCCTGTTTAAAACAAGCATCGACAAAGCCACTGAAGCCACTGAAGTCCTGTTTAAAACAAGCATTGGCAAAGCCACTGAAGCCACTGAATCCCTGGTTAAAACAATTATTGGCAAAGCCACTGAAGTCCTCTGTAAAACAAGTATTACTAAAGCCACTGAAGCTCTGTTTAAAACAAGCATTGACAACACCACTGAAGCCACGGAAGTCCTGTTTAAAACAAGCATTGGCAAACCCACTAACGTCCTGTTTAAAACAAGCATTGACAAAGCAACTGAAACCATGTTTCAAACAAGCATTGGCAAAGCCACTGAAGCCCTGTTTAAGAAAATGTTTGGAAAGCCACTAAAGCCCTGTTTAAAACAAGCATTGACAAAGCCACTGACGACAATGGAGAGAGTGCTATTCCTATTCCTGCAAATTGGTATACCCTGAAGATAAATCTTAGTGATTGGGCATTATTTGCTAAAGAAATAGTAAAGAGCAGTTGATCAATCCAAAATAAATAAAACCTAAACTCTTTGACATGTTTTACCACAATAAAATCCTAAATAACTGCAACCAAAACGTTGAAACTAGATTGAAATTATTTTTCCAACATTTAAATCCAGTCAAAATGTGTGCCTATGTTACTGGGTTGTTTTTACAGAGAAACAAGTTGGAACAAATTTAAAATACATCTTCCACTGTAAGACCATAGTCCTTGCTTGTAAACAATCCAAAATAAAACCAGTAAAAATGTGTGGTGTTACAGGATATCTTTATTGAGAAACAAGTTGAAATAAATCATCCAAATATCCAGTAACATTGCTTTGCTGGTAATTGGCATGAATGGATTGTTTTTATCTCATAACAAACCATTAAAACTCCAAAATAAATCTTCCAACTTAAGTCAAAACAATCATTGTTTGTAACAAATCCAAATAAATCCTAAATAAAACTAAAACAAATCTCACACTTGTCATGGGTATCAGGCAGGTAGTTGGGGCAAGCTGGGTGGAGGCTTAGCAGGCCTGGCATAGGCATACAAAGAACCCATAGCAAATCCTCCCTTTAATTCATTACTTCCTGGTTGCCACTTCCTGTTGCCAAACAGGAAGTGCATAATGATCCATGAGCTCTCTAGTGTTTTGGTGTGGCTGGCTATATAAGCCACACCCAAGAATCTTCCAGTGCTTCGTGTTGCTTACTGTGAGCTGCATCAGCAACACACTTGGCATGCTCTGAATCAGCTTACCTGCTCCGGATCATCCTGCTTCAGCTTACCTGCTCCGGATCATCTTACTTCTTTTTACCCGCTCCGGATCATTCTGCTTCAGCTTACCTGCTCCGGAAGAACCTCAGTTCTTACTCCACGCCGCAGCAATCTCCAGTCAAGAGGGGACTTCTACATGGGCACCTGTAAGAAAAAAGAAGAATTGCGTTAGCACGCGCACATCAGTAACGCTGCGCATACTCAACAAATCTTCCAAAGACGCTGGAATCCACGTTAGTTGTATGAGCGCACAAACTCCTGCAAAAGAAAGAAGAGACATTATTCATTGCGCTCGCCCCAATAACGTGGACACTTATTTCACTGCGCTCGCGGCGAATACTTACCAAAAGCCTCTGTGAATACTTACCCAACCTCGAAGTCTCCAGTAGCGCTAAACCTGAACTCGAGGCGCTAATACCCATAATTTCTCCTGCAAAAAAAGGGAGAGACATTACCAGGCGCCCTCGGATTGAAGGTGCTGTGCAAACCTACCAGCAGCCAGCTTCTACACGCAGAGCTGCTCACCCATGAAAATTCAGGCAAACAAAGACAATACGGACAATTTTGGACACTCAACATTCTCCGGGCAATGTTCACTTGTAGGAAGGACTTTCTAGCCAGTGAAGAAACTGGCGCCTTGAACACTCTGCCTCACTGTCAAGGCATAAAACAGCATTTGGCATCTGAACTCAGCCTACAGACATTGGCACCAATCACACGCGTGAATCGCGCCCTTTGCGAATGCAGGATGGAGTGCACACCCTACTAAAGATCAAGGTATTCCTCCGGGTGAAACAGGGGAAGTGAAGACTCGGGGTCAAGGGAGGCTCGTCCATCGCTCCTGCAGAGACACAGGTGAGTGTGACACACTTGAAAAGAAAACAGAAGTAATCCCAAAACAATCCAAAAAGTGGATTTCTTTTTTGCCTGACAGGACACAAATTGACAGGATTGTTAAGGTCAAGGCTGGGTTTCTTTAGAATAGTGATGACAGCGGCCAATTTGTAAGATGAAGCGAAAGTGGCCATGTCAAGGGAGGCATTGAAGAGGCATGTAAGATACAGGAAAACAGTGGGTGCTATATGTTTCACTAGTTGAGGGGAGCGAGGGTTGTGGGAGCACAAGAAGGGTTTGATGCATGTAGAAGGGCATACATTTCTTCAGTGTCAGTGGGGTCAAACGTGGATATGGTGGCGAGAGTGGAGAGTTGGGGTGGTCGAGTGTAGTGGGCAGGAGGAGGGATAGGAGATCATTTTCGGGGGTATCTCGAAAGGTATTTATTTCAGAAGCAAAGTAGACAGCGAGATCGTTAACAGAGAGAGTGGAAGTGATGGAGGAGGATTTAGGGAGAGAGAGAATAGAATGTAAAGATGTATGATGCTTCTAGATTGGGAGGATTTAGAGGAAATAAGAGAGTGGTAGAATTCATGTTTGGCAGTGTCGAGAGCCACGGAGTAGTTTGAAAGAGTGTAGAGGTAGATTTGGAGGTCAGGAGTGACTCTAGATTTTTGCCAGGTGCAATGTTTTTTCACATGACTGTTTACAGGATGAGAGATGTGATCCATGGTCATGGTGGGGAGGGTTTAGGACTAAAAGTGGATAGAGGGAAAATAGTGCAAAGGGGAGCCTGAAAACAGTGTTGAATTTGGAGAAGCTTCATTGGGTTGGGAAGGTGAGTTCAGCAAATGGGGTAAGCAAGTGTTGTAGTTTGGCGATAGAGGCAAAGACTATTGAGTGGTCACATGAAGAGGAGGCAGTAGAGATTTTGGTGCCTGATAGTAGAGATGAGATTAGAAAGGTTGAGGGAGTTCCTGTTAGCGTGGGTGGGCAGGGAGTGGATGGAAGAGAAAGAGTGATGATTGAGAAGGGAGGTAAAGTCAGTGGATGTGGCCGTGGAGCCAGAAAAAGGGTAAAGTTATCTAAGACAATGAAATGCTGATCTGGAGAGAGTGAGTCGATTAGTTCGGAGAGGTGGTCAAAGAATTGGCCTACCGGACCAGGAGGCCAGTCGAGAGAGATGATGTGAATATTGTAAATTGTATTGATAGTCGAGATAGTGTGTTCTAATGAGAGGAAATTAGTAGGGGATTGGGGTGAGATAGCGATAGGGAGTTTGGAAGATGAAAATAGAGCCACCCCACCACCCCTACCCATGAGGCCAGGAGAGAATAAGAAGGTATGGAGAGGGTCGAGGAAGGCAGCAAGTGAAGCAGAAACAGAGGGAGCGATCCAGGTTTCAGTGAGGGCAATAAGGTAGAGAGAGGGCAGATGGGAGTCCTTGTCCCAAGAGAGGAATCTCTGTGTGAGATCCCACTTACCATGGCCCCTACGGGAATATTGTATAGCGGGCTCACCTCCCTACTTTCACAGAGAATGGCTCCCCTATGGGAGAAGTGATGAGATCCTGTGAATCGTCACTTCTGGTAACACCTCAGAATGCTGCAGCGCCATAAACACATAATCTTAGCATTCAATACCTTTTTTCCCATATCAATAGAATTCCTTCTATATATTTTAAGGATTATGAGTACTCAGAAGTGCACTAATGAGAGGTCTGCCCCCAGACACTTTGGCATATTGTTAGCATGTGAATGATGTTGACAGTTGATTTTAAGTTAAAAGTCAAAAAAGGACATTGCGTTCTAATTAAACTACAGTTGGCCAATGTTGTCAACTATTGAATAACCTCAGCTTGCAACTGTTTACAAAGCTCCTTTCAACATTTCATGAACTTAATGTTTACTTACGTTTACACAATATTTAAATGAGTGTACACCTTGTGTGAGATTGGCATTATAGAAGGAGACAGAGACAACAAATTCAAAGATTTCCCTACCTAAAGAAACTAAGGAAGGTTTGTGCTAATATGTCCAACTGAAATGTCTGTCTGTGTCCAAAACCTATACTTACCCCCACAACTAATACAAAACAATGTGTTGGGATGTCAACCATAAACTAAATAGTGTTCCAAAAATAAAGGTTTGAGCTATTTCCAGATCAAGTTTAATCTTCAGCTTCTTTTCCCCCAAATACCAATATGTTCATTACAATGTTCAGTTTACCTTCTTTCTTTGAAGCAATCAAGTTCCACATTTTTGCAAGGTCAGGATGCCCTTCCGCACTTCAATAAGCAATTTTGTGCAACTGTAATGAACCTCGTACCAATCCGCACTTCATGCACTATCATTAATCAGAGCTTAGCACTGACCTGGGTTGGAAGCAGCAGTATGTGGAAAGGAGAATCCTCCTAGTCACCCTATTCCCCTGAACTAGTCAATAGGTCAGAGAGAACAGGATTCCCAGGGAAACCCTCTGGGGGGAAAAAACCCTGCAGCAACTCCTCCAGTTCTTTTAGAATCCTTCTGCAGACCTATCAGCTGGGCACAGGAGGACCTTCGCTGTGGGCATAATCCACTTCAGTGTCCTGCAGGAGATTTGTTAAACACTGAACAAAAACAGAGTAGAATGAAGATTACACGAGCTGTGACAAAGAGGTAAGTAATGACTTGTGGAAAAAAGGTTCTACACATAAGAACAGAGAGAATTACCCAGATGTATGTGTGTTGGAGAAATAATGGAGGACTGGTTTCCTAATAGCAGGCTGGATGGGTGTGACAAAATGCCTGTAGAGAGCCAGAAAAAAGAATCCGTGAGAAAGGGTAAACTAGGAGGGGAGGCGGCTATGGCAAGAGGATCTTCCTACCCGTTGTCGGGGAACGCAGCTCTGTCTCAGTGATGATCATGGACTGGCAATATTTTCTGTCATACTGCGAATTCTGCACTGAACAGAAGGTTCTGAATAAGTGGCCAGAGATTCCAGGTGGTGTAGTCGAGTGTCTGTGAAGAAACGAAACAATGCTTGTAAGTGAAAGAGCGAGTTCAGGTCCATTGCTATGGTGATGAAATGCAGAGTTCATACCCATAAAGGATGCCATGTATAGAAGGAGACTGTAGCGAACGGAAGATCCACATATTGACAAGGGAAATCTACAAGAGTGAGAGGGAGAGTGAAACAACAGTCAAGGCAGACCTGATTAGTTTGAAAACACAGGATAGAAAGTAGGATAGCTTTTGAAGCGATCACTTGGAAATGAAGCAATGCAGAGTGCTTGCTTCCATTCAAGAGGCCAGAAAAACAGTGTCGATGGAGGTGTGCTGATCCTGAGATACGCCTGCATCCAGAAAGAGTGAAACACAGCATCAGCTGGCAGGTGCCATATTAGGTGTATTACATATCGTAGAACCAATCCATTTCCATTGATGCCATAAGGACCAGCAAAATCTGTTCCTCATGACAGCGACATGTCTCAGGGTTTCCCTTCCCCAAGATCAATATCAAAAAGGCGACACAAACAAGAAGTCTCTAACAGCTTTGGTTTCATATTTCAACAATCCATTGCAACTTAGGGTGCCCTTCCAAAAGTCTGGTATACACCAATGGTTGATTTCTTTCTAACAAAACAGTAAACTTCCTTGTTAGCGTATAGAGGTTCTCTTGTCTTGGCGCAGTTTTAGACCACACGGTCCACCCATTACAGGTCACACAGCCAGGAACTTTGGATTCACCCTTCACCAGTTATTTGTTCCACAGATTGTAGTTCCCTTGTCTTGGTGCAGTTTTAGACCACACGCTCAACCCATTACATGTCACACAACCAGGAACTTCTAGTTCTCCTTGAGTATTTCAAAAGTCAGCCACACAAGTAGTTTCTCCAACGTAGCTCCGCAACTTTAATATACAAGATGGTTCCCAACCTTGACTCCTACTTTGCCCGCAGAGCCTTTAATTCAACTTGGTTTCATAATTACTTTCAGTTCATTATTCATTATTTGACAAGTTTGTTCTTCTGTTTCATTCAGGGTTTTAGTGATGCAGGTGTTGCTTATTTAATTTAGTTCAGTACTCAAAAGATTCAGATTTATATATTTCATTCACTTCAGTGTTCCACAAAGGAAACATATTTTCCTTCATTCAATTTGGTATTCCAAAAAGGCTGCTTTGTCTGATTCATTGAATGTGTTAATCAACAGATGCAAATGTGCTTCTTTCATTCAGTTATGTGTTCAAGAAAGGAAACTTTGCGAGTTTCATTCAATTCAGTATGCAGTAAAGTAATTGTACTTGTTTCATTTTTTTCGGTATTCATAAAAGCACCTTTGCTTGTTTCATTCATTTTAGGATTTCAATAAATGCAACATGGCCTATTTAATTCAGTTTGATGTTCAATAATGGTAAAGTTATGTATTTCATTCAGTTTGGCATTTAATAAAGGTAAACCTATGTATTTCATTTAGCTCTGTTTTCAGAAAAGATAACTTTGCTTGTTGCAATGAACCGCTACTACTTTCATGGTCCCTTGGATCACCCCAGTTGTTCCAGAGTCCCTGAAACTCATCCAGGCTTAGCAGCACAATTTCAGTGAACGGCTTTTCCCAAAAAGCCTGTGCACCAGGTGCTTCACTCTGCACTCTTCGGCTTTCAAGCGCAGCTCCACCTCCGCTTCTCGGCAGGTCTTGCTGCCAGTCTCCCCTTCTGTGGGCTCCTCGTCCTGTAATATAACACCAGCAGGACTCCCAGGGTTTTGGTTGGCTTCTCAGCATCTCATGTTCTCCTGCTTCAGCACGGCTCCTGGTTATGCTTCTTGCTCTTTCTCTACCTCTCAATTATGGTTAAACCTTCCACCTTTTATTCACCTGTGGTCCATTGATGGGCTGCAGGTGTATACCATTAACCAACACTGCCTGGCCCTGATTACATGGACATGGCTGACCGTTCCACATTTTCTTTGTCGCTGTACCAAAATGGTAAGAGGAAATTGTATCCATTACTCTCAGTTGTTTCTTCCTCGTCTCAGTACCAGAGTGGGGAAAATGTGTATTATTCATAACTCTCAGTTGTTTCTTCCTCGTCACAGTACAGTTATGTATTCCAAGAGGGGAACAAAGTGGGACTGCCTTATAATGACCCATAAAGTTCAGTAAAGGGTTAAGCTGGTTATCACAAGGATAAGAGGGATACTGTGTTTTTATCCACAGTACCTTATTCCTAGTTTTTCTCCCTCTCTGTCTAACACTTCGGGGATAATAGGATCTCCTGCTCTTTTCAGAGATAAGGGAGCATGGTGTGCAATATCCCATAAGTACTTCTTTCATACTTTCTTTCTCTTCAACTTCAGAGTAACGGCGACATGCAGGCTTTCCAGCTGCATCACCTTACTTACTGCTGTTCCCTCATCTTACTGGGGTAAGCCTGGTGTTATTTAGCGATCGCATGTCGGTGCAGTCACTTTTGCAACAAAAAAAAAGAAATTGCTTTTAAAATGGTCATTCTTTAAAAGTGCACATCGCAGATTGCACCTTTTGGACAGTGTGTGTCCTTTCTGCGCATTTACAGCCTTGTGCCAGTTTCCTCGGCACCATGCAGCCTTTTCCTCATGGTTTGTGGTCTTCCAACATGGCCACATTTGTTTTCTCTTGCCTTGCTGCCTGGCCCGGCCGTGCTTCCCCTCCCATTGATGGCACTCAGCTTGGTAAGCCAATCGCAGCAACCAGGAGGCAGGAGCCGGCCCATTCACCTAAGGCCCACATCGAGGCCCATCTCATTCATACTTTCTTTCTCTTCAACTTCGGAGGAACGACGACATGGAAGCTTTCCATCTGCCTCACCTTGCTTACTGCTGTTCCCTCATTTTACTGTGGTAAGCCTGGTGTTATTTAGAGAACGCATGGCGGTGCGGTCACTTTTGCACAAAAAAAAAATTGCTTTTAAAATTGTAATTCTTTAAAAGTGCACATTGTGGATTGAATCTTTTGGACAGTGCATGTGCCTTCTGCCCATTTACAGCCTTGTGCTAGTTTCCTCGGCAGCCTTTTCCTCATGGTTTGTGACCTTCCAACATGGCCATATTTGTTTCCTCTTGCCTTGCTGCCTGGCCTGGCCCTTCTCCTCCTCCCATTGGTTGCATTCGGCTTGGTAAGCCAATTGCAGCAACCGGGAGGCGGGAGCCAGCCCATTCCCCTAAGGCCCATATCGAGTCCCCTGTCTGCTCCCTGTCCACTCCCTGTCCGCTACCAGAACGCTGCTTGAGGTATTCACTTGTCACCCCTGCATTTGAACTTCCATGATGCTGCTACCTCACTTTACTAAGAAATCTGGACTTCCATAACATTCACACCTCCATAACTATGGGTTAATTCCCTCCTTCTGAACACGCTTCAACCCTCCGTTGACTAGTTTCCTTCTCTGCTTGTCTCCCATTTTTGCTCTCCTGATTGCATTGTGTTTTGCACCAACTGCTAGCATCTGATTCTGGTTGCTATTAAAATCTGACTGTGTTTTATGCATTTAGGTTAGTTTCAAATCTGGCTATGTTTTATGCATTTAGCTTAGTTGCAGATCTGGCAGTGTTATATGCATTTAGTTTAGTTTGAAATCTGGCTGTGTTTTATGCATTTAACTTAGTTTGAAATCTGGCTGTGTTTTATTCATTTAGCTTAGGTTCAAATCTGGCTGTATTTTATGCAAACCTGCTGTGCCATTTGTGCAGCCCCCCTGCTGTATGCTTGTGATACCTGTATGCCTGCACGTTGTTCTTTGCTCCACCCTACTGTATGCTTGTGATGTCTGTTTGCCTGCCTGTTGTACTACGTTCCCCCCTGCTGTATGCTTGTTATACCTGTATGCCTGCCTGTTGTACTTCGCTCCGCCCCGTGGTATGCCTGTGAGGTCTGTTTGCCTGCCTGTTGTACTACGCCCCCCTGCTGTATGCTTGTGATGTCTGTGTGCCTGCCTGTTGTACTATGATCCCCCCTGCTGTATGATATGATATGATGTGGCATTTATAACACGCCTATACACAAGTGTTTCAAGGCCCGACGAGGCAAGGGAGGGGGGCAGAGGAAAGACTGAGACAACAATCTTACTAGGCCAGGTGACATTGAGATGGTGCAAGTGCAGGGGAGGTGGGGAAGGGGAAAAGTGTGAGGGGGAGGGGAAGTGCAGTACATGGGATAAGCAGTAAATAAATAGAAACAATAAATAGGAACAATAAATAAGAAGTGCGGCCAGCTGGTGGCAGGTGAAGTGTAAGGGCAGACATCATTTGTCAAGTGCTGGAAGGGGGTTGTAGGGATACAGAACCAGCCCCAGAGTGCAACAGCTGCCAGGGGGACAGTGCAGGTGTGCAACTGCCAGGGAGGGGACCAGTGCCCGGGAACAAAGGGTAGCCAGGTGACCATTACAGTTTCAGTTTCAGCCAGGAGTTCAGCAGGGGAGAGGAGGAGAGAAAGCTGAGGCAAAGAGGAAGGACTTGTGGTGCTTCCGGAACCGGAGATGTTTCTCAATTTTCAGAGAGGCAGGGAGGCTGTTTCAGAGTGAGGCCCCTGCCGAAGAAAGAGATCTACCACCAACTCGTTGCTTGGATAAGGGACTGACCCTGAGGGAGTTGAAAGCAGATGAGCGAAGAGCTCAAGAAGGAAAAGAGAGTTGAAGGTATTGAGGCCCCAGGCCCCAGAAGGCCTTGAGGACAATGCAGAGGGGTTTGAACTTAATCCTTGCAGCCACTGGGAGCCAGTGGAGAGATATCAATCCTAGAGAGATACGATCCCTGGGCTTGAGGCATGTGATTTCTCTTTGTTTGCCTGTTGTACTACGCTTCCCCGTGCTGTATGCTTGTGATGCCTGTTTTCCTGCCTGTTTGCCTGCATCTGGTACTTTGCCCCCCTGCATGCCTTCTTCTCTTTCACCACATGCACCGTTTCTCAGTCTTCTCTTCCTCTCCCTATCTTTTTCCCTCTCCCCTCTCCCCCTCCTCCTCCCCTTACTATATTCTTTGCACTTACTCTATCCAAAATGTCACCACAACTAGTACGCTAGTAGCTTGTTTGTTTTCCTCTGCCTCCCTCATTGTTTGCTCCTCCCCCTTCCCCTCCAGCACTACCTGTAATGTCGTCAGGCCTAGTACGATAGTAGCTTGTTTTGTTCCTCTCCTCCTCCCTCCTCCCCACACCCCGCACTTCTTGTCAATTCTATGGCTCTATCAGAAATGTTGTCAGGCCTAGTACAATATTCGCTTCTCTGTTCTCATCTCCTACCCCCCAGCCTTATCTTTGTCATAGCACTTGCACTATATGAAAGGTCGCCAGGCCTAGTACAATAGTAATTTCACATTCTTAATGTCTCAAGGCCTTGTAATAATGTCATTGTGTGTTCCCTTGCTCCCTCCCTTGCCTTGAAGCAAGAAACACATTGTGAATAGGCGCTATACAAATAAACTATCAATCAATCAATCAATAGGGGTTCCCTCCTGAAAGGAGGATATGGAATACTGCATTTTACCTAAGGGTATCTCACCTCTAATCCCCAAGTACCCCTTTCCTCCCTCACTTATCCAACCTCAGGGGCAGGTTCCAAAAGCGATGGCCATTCCCTGGCCACCTGCACTGAGGCTACCAGGGTAGTAAATGTGAGAAAGCTCTCCGTTTTCTCACACATGTTTGTCAATGTTTTACAAAAATGTAAACGACAAGCAATACCTTGCATTTACAATGTTTGCTTTTTTGTAAACCTAAACAAAATTATGGTTTGAAAGGTTTACACATGTTTTTGAACCATTAAAACAAAAGGTATGCAGCATTGTTGTAAACTGTTGTAAATCTTTTGTTAATGGTTTACTAAATATTTGTAAATCTTTCAAACCAAAGGTTGGGTATGGTTTACAAACATGCAAACCATTATAAACACAATGGGCCTCATTACACGGAAGGCGGTAAGGGTTAACAGTCACCGGTAATGGTGCCGGTGACCGTTAACCCTTACTGCCTTACTACGAGGTCCCTTTGCGGGTTGGTACTTTAACGCCTGCTTTTTAGCAGGCGTTAAAAACCAACCCGCAAAGGGACCAGGGTGCTAATTACAGTACCGCAATTTGCGGTACCGTAATTAGCACCTTCCCCGTTCCCATTATGTCCTATGGGGCAAAAATGGGAATGGGGAAGGGCAATGGGTAAGGGGGAATTACCGCCCCGCCAACCTTGGAATAGGGCGGTAATTCCCCTTTTCTCTAAGGCGGTGCCGATATTTTACCGGCATGGACCAAGGTGCTAAAAGCACCTTGGTCCACCACCTACTGTGTAATGAGGCCCAATGTTTTGCATGTACTTTACATTGTTGTGTAAACTCCAAGTAGACATTATGTTTGCAAAATGTCTGCAATAGCTGTGTAAACTGTTGCAAAGTTGAGGTTATGCAATGGTTTACCAATCTGAGAACATTGGTAAATTATCTTTTTCATGCATTGTGACACAAGGAGAATTGTGTTCCATGGACCCTGTATGTGTATTGGAGTTCTTTCATCATATTTTTCTAGCCACGTTACACTTTACATGTAATTAAGAAAATGGTCCACTAGGCACTATGGAACATTTCTTTTGAAGGAAAAAGTACCAGACAAGTGGGGCTCCACATATACATATGCTGCTGTGGATTAAAGATGCTCTTAGTTTTGTAAAGAAAGTGATGGCTGTGTGATGGAGTTCAATAAAAGCATTTGTTACTTGTTCCATTCCTGCTCAGCATGTGAATGCTGATCTACAGAACAAGGTGGAAATATTTTAAAGCCACTCACGTGGAAATCACTGTCAAAGAAAATACAAAAGTAAAGACAAGTACTACACTCAATGTTGATTTGGCTTTCAAAGGTCTGTGACACAAGCTGGCCGTGTGAATGGTTTGATGTCATCTGTTCAACATCATGTTACTGATAAGTAACCAATAAATACCTACCATTTAAAGGAGATAAGGAATGCCAAATAATTAATGATTATAATCCTGTCATTGCTCATCTTTGGAATGCAACTACTGATGTACAGTATATTGCTGATGATACAACATCTGTTGATAATTTTGTCACAGCATATTTGACAAAAGCTGAAAAGAGCAATGCAGCTGAGATATTGGCATATTTATCAGCAGATAAAAGTCTTAGTCAGAAACTTCTAAGCTTTGGTCTGAAGATGCTCTCACATAGAGAGTGTGGTAGCTATAAAGCAGCAGATCGGCTAGCTAGGTTGCCTCTGTATTGACATAGCATTAATGTACTTTGGTTAAGTATTGGCCCAGCTAGTACTAGAAATCAGGTACTGAAGCCTTGGAGGGAAATTCAGCAGTTAGCTGAAACAGTATCTGTTACTACAGAGATTCTGGAAACTAACTTCATTGATAGATATTATCCAAATCGATCTTTAGAGTTGGAGGATCTATGTTTATATGAAGGAGATCAAATAATTGAAGCAAACAGTGACAGAGGACGCTTTAAAGTACATGGTCTGCTGGTTGTGTAGGGAGGCATGACAAGGCAAGTTTCATTAACAACATGAAACTGTCTTGCCAAACTGCAGAGACAAAGGAATTATTTCAGTTGTGTCTGTTGCAGGTGTTCTTCCCATGACGTGCAGAGATGTATTTGCTTGGAAGTTTTAAATCTTTTAAAGAATCATGGTTTGCTAAAAAAAAAAAAAGGTTCATTACATATCCCAAATATGACCAGTACTTGGAGTTGCATCAAGAAGAATACTTGGCAGCTGAGTTTTTGACAAAAGAGACTTCCTGAGGGAAGTCAAGATTCTGCAGCAGGAATTCAAAATGTGCATGGTGAGCTAATTATTCAAATGCATGTTAAGCTTGCCACGGAATAAGTTGAAAGTGCAATGCAGCAGACTAAAGTTGCAGATGCACATTATGGTGAAATAGTTAGTAAACTTAATATTAAATAAAAATAAGTTATTATACAATTAAAAATAATTTCTTACATGGTTTACAGCATGACAAGCATGAATGTTCTTTTGTCCAATACAAACCTGTATTGTTGTATGTTAGTGGACAAGCAGGAACAGGTTGTTGGGGAGAAGCTGGACCCCCACCAGGTCTGTGGGGGGCCAGCAGCTATGGGAGACCCCAACACCTCCCATTTGGCCCACAGGAATGCAACAGAGACCCAAGCAGGCAGCCACATGTTCCAAACTGCGTATATTCCTGGGCAGCAAAAAAAGAAAAAACAAACACACAGAGCTTCGTGCACATCGAAAGTCCAGGTGCCGTCTCCCCCGGGGCTGGCTTGCAAGCCAGCTTTGTAATCACACTGCCGGCTGACCTCACATAATTGGATCAGCTCCTCCTGTTATTGGCTGCTAAGTAATAGGTTACCTATGTAGCCCTTATAGAGAGCCTGATAATTGGACATTAGAGTTTTGCGTCAGTGGGTTGGTTTAGCTGTGCCACCCACCATTACTTAACTCTGAAATTGTTGCAGTATGAATCTGTTCCCATCAGTTTTTAGCTGAAACAGGTTTTTTCGCCCCTGGGCTCCCAGTGTTCATTGGCCAGGGCTGAACCATTCTTGTTACAATTATGTTTCAAATGGTGTGCAAGTCTTTGCGAAAATGTCTTTTGTTCCCAGAAAGAAAAGAAAAAAACACACTGGGCTTTGGTGCTTTGCCGTGGCTTAGTCGCATTCGTGGAGAATTAAAAATTGTTTGTCTGCAGAAAGCAATCTTATCTGACTCTATAGTCACACATGAAGCTAGATTGCCAAAGGGTTTAAAGAATTCTTATTTATTATTTTTAGAAGCAATATTTTACAATATATGTTTTATATTCTTTGCAAATACAAACATGTAAAATAAAAGTTTGAAATGGAAGAATAGGGTAATACATGTTTTATGTAAAGTAGGAGATGGATTGTTACTAGGATGTATTTTAAAATCAGAATGAAATATGTTTAGAGATAATATTGTTAAGATTATATAAATTCGAGAAAACTGCATTCTGCAATCTTCTACTTCTGTTTTATTGTGTAAAACAGTGTATATATTACTATTTACAAGTGTTCCCTTGTAGTGCTGAGCTACATAAATGGTTTCATGTGCATTATTTTGAGTGTTATGGAGTGTAGAAGGTCATGATTGTTTACATATTAAACAAGTAAACAGTATGATGTAGATACAAACACAATAAAGTGCAATGTTTGTAAAATAAATTAGATCTAACTACTAATACGAGTTTAGGGATTTAAATATACTGTGTTTACTTGGTATGTGTGTAGGTGGTCAAAATAAGGACGTACACAAGGTTTTAAAAAATATTCCAATTTAATAAATTAATGAAAACAGCTTAATTTAAGTGGTAGTTTGTTCAATGATTAAAGATGTTCTATTTGCAGTGTGGAAGTTTTCAGAAAAGTCGTACACTGTATTGAGTAATTACACTGCATTTTTTTACAGTAGTTTATAGCAAATTGCCATTAGCTTCTTAAGTGTGTAGGTGGCCAAAATAAGGATGCACACCAAATTTTTTAAAAATGGATTGTGATGGCAACTTTTTCATAAAAAAATATTCCACACTGCACACAATACAAATCGAAGTTTAAATAACAATTCCCAGTTTAAAAAAAAATCAAATATGATGTGTACATTTTGATATCATTGATGTCATCATTAACTTCTCATGTGTATATGTGGCCAAAGAAAAGACACACAGATTTTACAAGAAGTATGGACATGCCATTTGTTAGGTTATTAGTGGAGCTTTTGATATGTGTTAATATGTTTTCACACACAAAAGTTTGTATTGCCTAACTATTATTTCAAATATTGGTATGAATTCTTTAACAAGATGTATACTCAAAATAATGTTACAATGTCTGCATGTCTTCATTCATTTATTTGTAAAACTGAAGACATAGTTAGGTCATATGTCTTCGTGTCCTGCTTAAGGTTGCATAAATTAATCAGTACATTTGTCATAATTTAATATTAAATAATGTTTGTAGAGTATTTTAACGCATCTTCATTGTAGGGCAATGCCTTTATAGGTGCTTTAAAGGAGGCATGGTATCACATATATGACACTGACACAAGAGATACAATTTGAAAACCTTTATTCAATTTTTTGGGGTTTGGAAAAACTCCTGCTTTGCTCTATAGCTAGGATGGGAGTAGTCTTTACCATCAAATAATAAAGATAGCACAGTTCGAGTCAGTCTTTGTCAAATCAAATTGGCCTATATTAACAAAACCTAATCCCTGACCCATCTCTTATATAAAACTTGTGTAATGGGCAATATGTATGCAAAGAAAAGTCAGTGTTATAACAGAAAGAATCAATGTGGCTGAGTCAGCTCTTCTTACCACATTGGACAGCACAGAGTAAGGCAGTCCCCGTAAACAGGATGACACACTCTGGGTCAGTTTCTTAAAACAAAAGCAGTTCAAAATGTCGATCAAGGCCAGCTTTAGGAAATGTTCTTTCACAGTTCAACCAAAGTTCATGCAGGTCTCCCTTGGTCGGGCTCGGACCTCTCAAAGCAAAATGTTCAGGTCAGTCTCCCTCAGTCGGGCTCGGACCTTTCAACCAAATAAGCACCTGATTTAATGTATATCTCCCTGCGTCGGGCTCGGACCTTGCAGGGGTTCCTTTCCCCAAGCTTATTTCATATTCCTTAGGAGTTCCCTTCCCCTAATCTATCACACTTTTGGTCTCCTTCAGTCTGGTTCAAACATTTTTCTGATGTGGAAGACTTTTGAATGTGTGAGGCTTTTACTATAGACCTCCGCAGGAACACTTCGACTTTCCCTTCAGATCAGGGACCTTTGTTATTTGCCCCAGTGTCTCTTAGTCTGGGCAGTTCAGCATCACAAGCACAAAAGTTCAACATTCACCTTTTCACTTCGCCTTTTCCCGGGTTTAATTTTGATCATTTAGCATTTTAGAGTTCAATCACTTTCTTGCTTTATAACAAAACATTTCACCTTTTGCTTAGTCAGTCGGGTGGGCTACTTCCTTTCGATGGACCACTCTGCTACTTTCTATCACTGGCTTCACAGTTATCAGTAATTTAAAGTTCACCACAGGCCTGCTTTCCTTCGTGTGTCATCCACACAACTGCAGTCTTCAATTGTGAGATATACTGTTGCACCCTCAATCTTTCCTTAACACAGACCAGCCTTTCATGTTGCTTGCCAATTCATGTGCTGTGTGCATTCCTTTCTGGTCTTCGTGGTTTTAATTCACGAGTCAATGTTAATACCATAGTCTTGGCCTCGCCTCCCCAACTCTGTTGTTCACCTCGGAGGGTCGCTGGAGCCCTTGAAACCCAATCCAGTCTTCTTTTCTGGGATTTGGCCTCCTCTGTGTATCTTTCATGGCTCTTTGGAGGCAACGACCACCTGCAGGGATCACCTGGGTTTCTCTACCCTTTGCTCTCATCCCTCTGTCGGTCGCTCTGCTCCAGTAGGTTCACCTTTGCCCGAGAGTTTCTGCTTCTTCTCACGTTCCACCTTGCTCAGAGTGTGTCTCTATGTTCCACCTTTTATCCATGTGGGGAGAGATAATGGTTATCAGATGTATATAATTAAAATCAAGTGCCTTACTTTGCCTGACCCTATTAGTGGGACCTGTCCAATGTGATATGTAAGGGGTAACCTCTTTACTCACAGTCACCCTCTTCCTCTGCCCAGTGTTTGTGTAGAAAAGGACGGGAGTTGGGACATTGGAGGATCCTTTAAAATAGAATGGGTAATGAGTACGGGAAAGGGGGGAATAGCGTGTCTCACCCCCACTTCCCGAAGACCCCTCACCCAGGTGATCCTCCCGCACTGGTCCACCCACAGGGTCTGGAGTCGAAGGCGATGGCCGTGCCCTGGCCACCTGAGAGAGAGAAATCACTGGGGACTAGCAGGTGAAACACCCTTTGGTTTCTCACAGTGCACAGATTATTGACAATTCTATTTAGCAAAGTTTTTAGTTACTTAAATGGTTAGTGTAGTTGAGGTATTCATAAAGCATTTCTTTTTTATACTACAATGTAGATACCCCTTCTCTTTGAAAGTGTTATTCTCTTAAGTATTTTTGACACAATGTTTATTTTATGTATTTGTATAAATTTGTATTTAAGATGTTATATAGATCTTGTAGAAAGTGAGATGGTATATAATGTGTATATGTATATATAAGTATTGTTAATTATTTTAAAAAACTGAATAGTTTTTTTTTTCTCTACATCAAGAAGTCTTTTCCCCTCTATTGCATGATCAATGAATACAACTTTGTATTGGTTGACTACTAGGAATACATACAGTATTCTTGTTTTTATTTTATTATGGAATAAATTTCATTCTGATTCAGAGTTAGTAATATTCAAGAAAGAAGACAACACATATAAAGGTATTAGGTAAGACATTTGATGAATATGATATATATGTGCAATGCACCTATGTAAACATACGGATTTGTATATTTTTTTATATTATACAGCATCAGCCAATGAGTGGCAGGTGTATGCATGCGCGGCTAAGGCAAGCAATGACTGGAGTGGTTCTATCCACTACTGCATGCCCCCAACCCACATTAACATTGTAACGATGGTTACAAATAAACTTTTTCAGGGATTGTAGACACTCAAACTGCATAAAATAAAGTACAAAATATATTGTAATACATTTTTGCAGTCTGTGTTCAATTTTATCTATTTTTGTATTTAAAGGGTAGCCCTTAAAAGGGCCATTTGGGGGAAGAAAAGAGGAGGGTGGCACAGGGGAGGAGAACACATAAGGATGAAACATATAACAAATGGAATTAAAATAAAAAGAAACATATATTCTTGGGGGTATTTTCTTTGTATTACTTTTTTTAAAAAGGGGAAAAAAGGCCACTTGAAAAAAACAACTAAGGATGACAGTTAGTTGTTGCAGCTCCCGTGGCTACCCATTTGAGGCATCGTCCACACAGGACTCTCATCACTGATAGATTGGGTGCCGGTAAAATTGTTGCAAGTGCAGTTGACACTGCTGCAGAAGTTGAGGCTTCATACAGTGTCAGTGATGTCCCAATGGTGGATGCAGATGGTGGAGGTGGTGCTGATGTCCATGCACTTAGTGCATGAGTGCCATGCATTTTTATTTTGTGGTGCTTGTGCGATTTCCGATACACATTATCTACATCATACCAGTGTACTCGCACCAGATGATTTATCATGATTGATGTTACCAGGCTTTGTGACGGAACATCCGAAGGGCCACATCTTAGTGTTTGCTTGCACAATGTGCATAGTATGTCCTCTGCCTCTTTTTTAGAACAGGGTTCTTTCACTTTTAAATATCGCAAACTGTCTGCACTGGTCTTCATTCCAGTTGATTTTTAACTTGGGTCGTGAGGATTTGGGGACCCAAGTGACATCATTGCTGCTGCTATCACTGGGGAGGAATATGTAAAACAGCAAAAATGACAACACTAAAAAGACAACGGGCCTCATTACAAGCATGGCGGTCCGGGAACTATGATACCGTTAAGCATGCTGGTATCGCCATACTACGAGCTATGCTTGTGGGCACCTGTCAGCCCGCCAGGTCTGGCCTGGCGGGCAGAGCGGCACCCGCGAGCACAGCACGTCGAATGCACCAGCAGCATTCTGAATGGTGCCTGTGCATCCGACGTCCCATTCCCATTCAGCCCATGGGGCCAAATGGGGATGGGGAGTCCCTTATTGCTGGCACCAGCGAATGGCCAATTACCGGGTCCGCTGACCTTGGCTTGACCTGGTTTTTGCCCATTCGCGGGTGACGGTAAAAATGCAACTCCGGCAGAGAGGCTCAATCCCTTAAAATTGAAAAAGGAAAAAAAAGAAAAAAGGAAAACAAAAGATAGACAAACTTTACAAATCACAAGACAGAGGAAATGAGGATAAGGTGAAAAGTGGGTAAAAAGGAAGAAGAATTAATGTGTTAAAGTGCTAAAAGTTCTTGCAGTTACTCAGATAACTTTTCACAAACAAGCACTGATATCAATGATCAATATGAACTTATTTTTTGTGGATGGGGTGATTATTTGTGGCTACGCACTGCCGCACGCGCTGATTGGAAACTTTTGCTCACGTGGATGTCATCATACGGTGTGGGCATAGCTGCGGTAATATATTGCAACGTATGATTGGACTGATCGTTTAAGCAGATAACAATCATATGTGGGTGTGGAGCTGCAGCGTGGTATATGATTGGCTGGCACATGAGGCATGCAGATGTGTAGCCACGTTGAAGAAACTCAACCTCCTACTGAGTCATTTCGAAAGCACAGATGTCATCTGACTGCATGGGCTTAGTTGCGTCAAAAAAAATCACAATGTGATTAAACCATTCGTTAAAGCGTGTAGAAGTCATGTGTATGTGCAAAGCCGCAGCACGTGAAATGAGTGGCTGGTGCATCAGGCGGCAAGATTCATAGCCATCTTGCAAAAGCTCAACGTCCTATTGCGTGGATTTTATCAAACGCAATGGTCGTAGTTGCGTGAATACATTGCGATGTGTCATTGGCTTGTTTGTTGATGCGACTAGAAGGGTACTGCAGCCCATAATGTGATTGCCTGTTAAAAACAGGAGTAAAGCCACATAGCCACATCAACTTAACTTTGAAGTGACTGGGCATTCCATTGAAGTGGCTACTCGCACATGCAGGCACAACTCTTCATTGGGCCATGTGATTGGTCAATAATTTAGGAACAAACTTGTCATTGTGCTTGGGCATACCCGCACGTATGGAACACCCCTTCTGGTTTGCTATATCACGTGACTGTGGTTACACCCCTATCACAAACATCTTTTTCATGTTTTCTGTCATTGCTTTTCGTGTCTTGGTGGGTGAACTTCATTGTGAGCCTTCAGGAACTTTTAAAAGCAGTACCTTGATTTATCCATTCCTTTTTTACCTTTGTTCTTCCTATACCTTTTTCCTTTGTCTTGTGCTTTGTCATTAAGTTTTTTTTAAATATTAAGGGGGTAATTCATAGAATACAGCGCACAAGTGGCGCACGAGGCTGGCGCACAGTGTGCACGTGCGAATCCCTGCGCCAGCCGCGTGCGCCAAAACCCATTTCCGCGCACAGCGTATTCACGGATTCCAGCCACCAAAACCAGCCGTGGCGCACAGTGGCGCAGCGACCTTGCAGCAGCGCCAGTTACGCCCCCAAGAACGCCTTCCGCGCAGGGAAAAGCCATCAAAATCCCCAATCCAGCGCAAAGGGCTGCACCAACCCTGTACCAGCACGGCAAGCGGGCTACGTGTATCACTGGGGTGCGCGGGAAGTACCTCACGCGATTGGCCCCGTGCGAGCAGGGTACGCGTATTACAGGGGTGCGCGGGAAGTTCCACACGCGATTGGCCTGTGCGCGTGTATTTCAGGGGTGCGCGGGAAGTTCCACACGCGATTGGCCTGGGCGCGTGCATTTCAGGGGCTCGCGGGTGGTTTCACACGCGATCGGCCCTGGGGGAGCGTGTGCGTGCATTTCAGGGGTGCGCGGGAAGTTCCACACGCGATTGGCCTGGGCACGTGCATTACAGGGGTGCGCGGGAAGTTCCACACGCGATTGGCCTGGGCGCGTGTATTTCAGGGGCTCGCGGGAAGTTCCACATGCGATTTGCCTGGGCGCGTGCATTTCAGGGGTGCGCGGAAAGTTCCACACGCGATTGGCCTGGGCGCGTGTATTTCAGGGGCTCGCGGGAAGTTCCACACGCGATTGGCATGGGCGCGTGCATTTCAGGGGTGCGCGGGAAGTTCCACACGCGATTGGCCTGGGCGCGTGTATTTCAGGGGCTCGCGGGAAGTTCCACACGCGATTGGCCTGGGCGCGTGCATTTCAGGGGTGCGCGGAAAGTTCCACACGCGATTGGCCTGGGCGCGTGTATTTCAGGGGCTCGCGGGAAGTTCCACACGCGATTGGCATGGGCGCGTGCATTTCAGGGGTGCACGGGAAGTTCCACACGCGATTGGCCTGGGCGCGTGTATTTCAGGGGTGCGCGGGAAGTTCCACACGCGATTGGCCTGGGCGCGTGTATTTCAGGGGTGCGCGGGAAGTTCCACACGCGATTGGGCTGCGTGCAGGTATTAGGGGTGCGCGCAAAGTTTTACACGCGATTGGGCTGCGTGCGGGTATTAGGGGTGCGCGCAAAGTTTTACACGCGATTGGGCTGCGTGCGGGTATTACAGGGGTGCACGCACATTTTCACACGCGATTGGGCTGCGTGCGGGTATCAAAGGGGTGCGCGCGAAGTTTTACACGCGATTGGGCTGCGTGCGGGTATTACAGGGGTGCGCACAAAGTTTTACACGCGATTTCAGCAGGGTACGTGTATTTCAGGGGTGCCGGGGAGTCCTACATGTGATTTGCCAGTGTGGGTCCTCCCAGGTGTTCCCTGTACACCCTCCACGGCCCCTGCAGGCAGCCCACACCACAGGGGACTATCCTGCATCCCTGGTCATGTCCCGCAGGCAGCCCACCCAACATGGGCATGCCCCCCAGCAAAGGCACATGTCTCCTTGCACCAATGATCACCAACTCATGTCCCCTTGCACCCCCACCCCCAGCATTGCGGGGCACCTGCCAGCAGGCCCCCACCCATGTCTCCCAGCACCCCCACCCCCCCCAGTCACCAGGGGCAGCCTCCACCAGGCCCCCACCCATGTCTCCCAGCTCCCCCACCCCCCCAGTCACCAGGGGCAGCCTCCACCAGGCCCCCACCCATGTCTCCCAGCACCCCCACCCCCCCAGTCACCAGGGGCAGCCTCCACCAGGCCCCCACCCATGTCTCCCACCACCCCCACCCCCCAGTCACCAGGGGCAGCCTCCACCAGGCCCCCACCCTTGTCTCCCAGCACCCTCACCCCCCCAGTCACCAGGGGCAACCTCCACCAGGCCTCCACCCATGTCTCCCACCACCCCCACCCCCCAGCCACCAGGGGCAGCCTCCACCAGGCCCCCACCCATGTCTCCCACCACCCCCACCCCCCAGCACTGTGGGGCACCTGCCAGCAGGCCCCCACCCATGTCCACCTCATGTCTCCCACCACCCCCACCCCCCAGCACTGTGGGGCACCTGCCAGCAGGCCCCCACCCATGTCCAACTCATGTCTCCCACCACCCCCACACCCCAGCAGTGCAGGGGCACCCAACCACCAGGTCCCCACCCATGTCTCCCACCACCCCCACCCCCCCAGTCACCAGGGGCAGCCTCCACCAGGCCCCCACCCATGTCTCCCAGCACCCCCACCCCCCCAGTCACCAGGGGCAGCCTCCACCAGGCCCCCACCCATGTCTCCCACCACCCCCACCCCCCAGCCACCAGGGGCAGCCTCCACCAGGCCCCCACCCATGTCTCCCACCACCCCCACCCCCCAGCACTGTGGGGCACCTGCCAGCAGGCCCCCACCCATGTCCAACTCATGTCTCCCACCACCCCCACCCCCCAGCACTGTGGGGCACCTGCCAGCAGGCCCCCACCCATGTCCAACTCATGTCTCCCACCACCCCCACCCCCCAGCACTGTGAGGCACCTGCCAGCAGGCCCCCACCCATGTCCAACTCATGTTCCCCACCACCCCCACCCCCAGCACTGTGGGGCACCTGCCAGCAGGCCCCCACTCATGTCCCACTCATGTCCCCTTGCACCCCCACCCCCCAGCACTGTGGGGCACCTGCCAGCAGGCCCCCACTCATGTCCCACTCATGTCCCCTTGCACCCCCACCCCCCAGCAGTGCAGGGACACCCACCACCAGGCCCCCACCCATGTCTCCCACCACCCCCACCCCCCAGCAGTGCAGGGGCACCCACCACCAGGCCCCCACCCATGTCTCCCACCCCTCCACCCCCCCAGTCACCAGGGGCAGCCTCTACCAGGCCCCCACCCATGTCTCCCACCCCCCCACCCCCCAGTCACCAGGGGCAGCCTCCACCAGGCCCCCACCCATGTCTCCCACCACCCCCACCCCCCAGCAGTGCAGGGGCACCCACCACCAGCCCCCACCCATGTCTCCCACCACCCCCACCCCCCCAGTCACCAGGGGCAGCCTCCACTAGGCCCCCACCCATGTCTCCCACCACCCCCACCCCCCAGCAGTGCAGGGGCACCCACCACCAGGCCCCCACCCATGTCCCCCACCACCCCCACCCCCCAGCAGTGCAGGGGCACCCACCACCAGGCCCCCACCCATGTCTCCCACCACCCCCACCCCCCCAGTCACCAGGGGCAGCCTCCACCAGGCCCCCACCCATGTCTCCCACCACCCCCACCCCCCAGCAGTGCAGGGGCACCCACCACCAGGCCCCCACCCATGTCTCCCACCACCCCCACCCCCCAGCACTGTGGGGCACCTGCCAGCAGGCCCCCACCCATGTCCAACTCATGTCTCCCACCACCCCCACCCCCCAGCAGTGCAGGGGCACCCACCACCAGGCCCCCACCCATGTCTCCCACCCCCCCACCCCCCAGTCACCAGGGGCAGCCTCCACCAGGCCCCCACCCATGTCTCCCACCACCCCCACCCCCCAGCAGTGCAGGGGCACCCACCACCAGGCCCCCACCCATGTCTCCCACCGCCCCCACCCCCCAGCAGTGCAGGGGCACCCACCACCAGGCCCCCACCCATGTCTCCCACCACCCCCACCCCCCCAGTCACCAGGGGCAGCCTCCACCAGGCCCCCACCCATGTCTCCCACCCCCCCCACCCCCCAGCACTGTGGGGCACCTGCCAGCAGGCCCCCAACCATGTCCCCCTGCCCCCAGGTCCTGACGATACACAATCATGGCAGTAATGGGCAGCATACCCAGCACAAACACCCAGCCAAGGATTGCATCCACCCACATAGCAAATGCAATTACATGATACAACCCCAATGGCAAGTATGTAAATGAACACATGTCCGTCACACACACATACACAATGGGTGCAAGTGAATGTCAAAACCCATATCATGACATGCATGAAACCAATGAGAAAATACCACAAAAGAAAGTTATAAAAACATGTATTCTCGAAGAAAATGAAGTAAACTAATCAAACATACAACAATGGGGATAACAAAATAAATTGTCCATGTCCGATAAGTAATGTAAAAATCAAAAAAACAAAGGAATCCAAAAACCAATGTTGTCCAAAGCAAAATCATGGTGAAAAAAATAAGGAAAAACCATTGCCTCATGGTGAACACAAATATAAATCAAAAAAATGTATTTTAAAAAATCCAACTATACACAAGAATATTCCAGGGTCCATGAGCCCAACACTATAAATGAAACCTACTACTACCTAATAAAAAAAATATATACAGAAAAGTGGCCATTGTCCGAGCGGTCCAAAAAAATCTCAAAAAATAAAGGAAACCTAACACTAACTAACTAAAGAACTATATACAATGGCAGCGGCCAAGTCCTGCGGCTCACTCTGTGATGTTGCCGGCCAGGGCATCATCGAACTCCATGTCGATGTCCTGGAGGCGGGACTCTGTCCTGGCCCCGAGGTCTCGCAGGGATAACCCCATGTTCACCTCAAACTCCCTGCGAGCTTCCTCGAGGCACTCAGCCCGCCTCAACGCCCGACGCATGGAGAACTCCGCCCTGACCATGGTGAGCCGCTCCTCTTCCGCCCGCTGCCGCTCCGCACCTATCCGCTGGACCAACTGCTCCCACACGGAAGACACTACCATCCCAGGGTTCTCCTGCCCTCCGGCCGATGCCTGCCCCTCTGATCTTGATGGCCCCGAGCCATGATGCCTCCCACGTCGAGCCTGCTGCTGCCTCCGACGCCACTGCCTCTGCCAGCACGACGGCATCCAGGCTGATGGAAACCACCGACGCCGTCGTGCACGTGCCCTGCCCGATGATGCCGTCACATCCTCCATCTGCTGGGGTCCAGTTGCTGTGTTGTCCACCCCTGCTGGACCTCTGACTCCCGACTGTGGCAGGGATGGGATCCCCGCCGAGCTGGCTGCATTGGTCAGGGCAGGTCCACAGGGGGCCCTGGTGGCATCTGGGCCGGAAGACGGCAAGGAGAACGACTGGCGTATAGTCGCCACAGAGGAGGAGAGGGCCGCCAGATTGGCCGACACATGCAGGAAACCCCCGAACATGGCCGATCCCAATTGGGCCACGTCGGCACGGTGCTCTCCGTGATGACGTGCGTGCTCCTTCTGGAAAGCACGCACAGCATCACGAATCACAGCCGTGCGCATCGCGACCCCAATCAGGACCTTCTCCACACGGCCAGGAGTCCCCTCGTCCGCAGGAGGAGGGGAGTCAGATGACATGGACATCCCCTCTACCTGCGGACGGGCCTGGGACGGGGCATCCCTGCTGGTGCAAGGTGGTGCACCCACAGGTTCAGGGACAGCGACATGCACAGGCCCCTCCACGGTGACCTGTGCTGCCTCCTGCCCCTGCCCCTGGACTGCACCACTTGCACCAGCAGGGATGCCCCCAACAGGCCCCATGTGCGCCTCAGTGGCGGCCTCCTCCTCCTCTGTGGAAACCACCAACCTGGATGGCTCCTCGCCGTCTACCGCCGTAGCAGGCCCCTGTGGGGGCTCACCCACCCCTTCCGCTGCAGCCGTGGGGGCATCCCCGCTGCCTTGCTCCACAGCGCCGTCTCCGCCCTCTCCTTCACTAGCCGCTGCGTAGAGGGAGACATAGAACACAAGCATCAGGGTACTGTACAATGGTCCCCTAGACAGGAAGCAATAGCAGATGAGTGCCACTGTCAAAGTACACTTCCATCATGTCACACCACAACACATGTGTCAGTCCAGGCAAAACACACACAGTGACAGTCATGGTGCGTGCCATGGACATTTCAATGCATGTCCAATGGACTCTCGAATCATACAATGTAATGGGACTCACATGCATCATGGGTCATGCCTATCACATGCACACACTTCACCTCAGTCACATCCATCTGGCCCCGTACACCCCAATCACAGTGCATAAAAGGATGACTAGGCTGCATCAGTGAATCTGTACATTGTCACAGACATGTGTCATGCATCCATGGCACTCACAAGTCACAGACACGCAGGTCAGGCACACAGACATGGATACCACATATGTATCTGGCATCAACACCCATCCCTCGCCCCCACCCATGTCCAGGAACAGAGACTCCCATGCTCTCATGTGTGCAATCTGCACAGGGCTTCCCATGTCGCATTCAAACACATGCAACAACCGTGCGGTTCACACATTACAGGTCGCACATGCATTCCCATGATGTCCCTGCACACATACATGCGTACATGGCCTATGTCACACATGCAGGCAAGTATCAGACAACCAGCACACTGCAACATGCCCTGTCTCACACAGCAATGCTTGGCCACTTACCGCTCAACTCCAGACGGGTCTCCCTCTCAAGGAACTGGGCGTGGAGCGCTGGGTGTGCGCGTTCCAGGACCCTTAACTGGATGGAACTCATGTGGCCCCGGCCCCCCTCCACGAGGCGCCGGGCCTTCATGAGGGTCCTGGACCTCAAGTCCTCCCAGCGCTTCTTGACCTTCTGGATGGTGCGGGTTGCCACCCCCTCCACGTTGATGGCAACCACACAGTCGGCCCAGATCATCTCCCGTCCTTCCCTGTTGGCGCGGGAACTTCCGAAGAGGGCATCATACTGCCCCAGGACTTGCTCCACCAGGACACCAACTTCGGTGGCAGTGAAGCTGGTGCCCCTCTGCCCCTCTGGCCGGGGGTTGCCACTGGGGTCAGATGTGGATGTGCCCGACATGGCAACCCCAGGGTCAGGAGTGGGTGGGCAACTGGGTTCTGGGGCTGGGCTGTGGAGCGATGTTATTCGAGTCGGGAGTCTTCTGTACCAGCAGGGGTGGACACAGCAACTGGACCCCTGCAGATGGCTGATGTGCAGTCACCAAATGGCAGGCCACGGTGGCAGCAGGCAGGCAGGCAGGCAGGCAGCAGCAGATGGCACGTGGGAGGCTGCTCGGGGCACTGGGGGGCAGTGATTCGGCCTTCTGGGCAGGAGCGTGGTCTTCCGTGTGTTTTCGCGTGGCCAGCTTGATACAGAGTGATTTGGCACGTGAAAAATCTGCACGTCAGCGTGTAATTCGAGGAAAGGCCCTTAGCGCGTAAGCGCGTCTGCACGCATACGCATTGTCATTGGACAGAAGGCCCCTCGAGCGCAAGCGCCCCTGTGACGTGACGCGTACAGACGTGCATGGACATTACAGCGCGCGTGAATAAATGCACGTCCGCGTGTAATACGAGGAAAGGGCCCATGCGTAAGCGCGCGTGAAAAAATGCACGTCCGCGTGTAATACGAGGAAAGGGCCCATGCGTAAGCGCGCGTGAAAAAATGCACGTCCGCGTGTAATACGAGGAAAGGGCCCATGCGTAAGCGTGCGTGAAATAAATGCACGTCCGCGTGTAATACGAGGAAAGGGCCCATGCGTAAGCGCGTGTGAAAAACTGCATGTCCGCGTGTAATACGAGGAAAGGGCCCATGAGTAAGCGCGCGTGAAAAACTGCACGTCCGCGTGTAATGCGCGTAATCGCGCGTGAAAAAGTGCACGTCCGCATGTGACGTGACGCGCGCGTGCGTTTCCCTCAGCACGGGTTAAAGGTGAGCGGGCCCAGCAGTTCGCTGTACGTGCCTTTCGTGGAGACCGACGTGTGTTGCTGCTTCCTGTTGTTTCGCGCGCCATCACTACTTCACAGCTCTCAAGGACGTATCTCTTATTTTGACGGGGGTATTGGCTACGCCTGTTTTTCTGCATCGCGCTAGTCAGACGATGAGTCGTAAACGCTCCTTTTCCCACTGCGGGTGCCATTGTGTATCGCACGCATTTTCGATGTCATCGTAGCCTGTGTGTCCCACGCGTACGCGTTATTCGTGTTACTGGGTGCCACCGCGTACTGCGGGAGGTTTAATCCACGCACGTAGGCTGCAGGGTTGCGTGCACGGTTTTATAGCAGTTTTGGGGTGCCTGAGCGTTGCGTGACCCGTCACCACATCACCGGGGTCACATACAGCCTTGCAGGTGCAGGGGGGCTGTTAACATCTTGCTTCCCACCCCCTTCACCCCAATTGCCCAGGTCAATTGTGCTGTACACCTCCCATTGGCACCACTCCATCTGTGCCAGCACTATTACATCTGTGCCATGGTTGGGAGGCCACCAAAGGTGAGGGGCGCCTCAGCTGGGCGTACTCCTCGTGGCGGGCGTGGTCGGGGACGTGGCCGTGGTGACCAGGGAGTGGTGGGACTCCAGGGTGTCCAGGGCAGCCACAGAGGGGGAAGAGGCAGGGGTGCGCCACTTGAGCACAATGTTGTGCCATGTGTCGGTGCAGCCATGCCACCACCCCCTGTGGTTCCGGGGGATGCAGCTCCTGCATCTGGCACTGGCACCTGTATGACCCGGCAGTCCGTTCCATCGACTGCCACGGGCCCAAGGGTAGCGGTAGCTGCAGGTGCAGCTGTGGACACCGCCACCCAGGCTCAGGGTCTGCCAGCGCAGGCTGCGTTGGCACTTGAAGAGCCCTTGGTAGATCTCCAACAGGCCAGGGGGGAAACCATTGGGGCAGGCCGGCTGCTCAGACCAAGACACGTGTCCCTGGGGCAGTCATGTCATCTGCTGCCCCGAACAGCCGGGTGTTGGCAAGTGCAGGGGCAGATGCACCCAACAGCACCCCGGTTGTGAGTCTGCCAACCAGGACCGTTGCGGTCAATGACCCTGCCACAGCTGATGTTGCTGCGCAGGGTCCATTAGTGGGCACCCAGATGCCACTGACACAAGTCAGGCCTTTGGTCATCCCTCCACCTGCCACTCTCTCGGCTCAATCCACCGAACCCACTGGCCATACTGGTCAGGGCGGCATTAGCCAGCCAGGGTCTGCGCCACAGTCCAAGAGGAGGAAGGTTGCACCTGCAGCACAGGCTGGGACCCCACACACAGCCACGACCTCCTGCACGTCGAGGAAGAAGCCTTTCTGTAAGCAGGAACTGGACTTCCTCATGGACTAGGTGCGGGGCCACAGCCGTGACATGCTAGTGGGTGCCAATAGTCAGACTACGGCTGCCCAACGTGACACCCACTGGAAGCATGTTGCGGAACATGTCAGTTAATTCGGCCATGAGGTGCGCACGGCGCAGGAGTGCAAAAAGCGCTGGAATTACATCAAGCGCAGCACTAAGGCTAAGCGTGCCTCAAATTACAACTTGACTCTGGTGACTGGCGGTGGGCCTGCACCAGAGGAGGAAGAACTCACTCCGCATGAGGCTCTCGTTGCGGAGTTCATACCACCAGAATTGGTCGAAGGAGTGGGAGAGATGCTGGACTTTGATGCCCAGTCCAGTGAGTGTTGATGAGTAGTTGTTGAGGACGTGTGTGTTTCACTTGTGGGATGTGTTGTGCATGATTGCTGCTACATGTGACGTGTACATGGTTCTGATGTGTAAGTAATGCAATGCTACCGTCATGCATGTCTCCTCTGCCTGCATGCGGGACTCCATGTGGGCATGCTCCCTTGCCCCTCCTCCGCCACTCTGCACCCCAGTTCCACCTTTGCACTGGTCTGCTTCATTCTTGCCAATGTGTAGTTTCTTGTTCATGTGTCCTGTGTAGATGCTAACTTCCAGCGTAGAAACTGCCAGACATATGCCGTGTGGTACAGCCTTAGTACTCGATGCAGGGTATCCCACTTGTACTGTGCATGGGTCAGATGTCCCGCAGGGACATGAGTGCCCATTCATGCTCCATGTGCATTGCACGCATGCCCCTATGTGTCCTTGACTGGATGATCACTGTAATATGAGTCCTTGGTTACATACATTGCCTGCCATATTATCGGCCTCCCCATGTCAACTGTGGCTCAGTCCTGCGTTGCACACATGTTTAGGCTCTGACAATCTGTGTGGCTCACAGGCCTCAGCCTGTTCAATGGCCAATGACTCTGTCCAACTCTTGTCATGTCTTCTTCACACGTGGCCGGCCTCCGGATCTTCCATCATGTGTCCTGGCCACTGTCCCAGCATCATTTGCAGTGTTGTAATTTGAATCACATTAAGCTGTTGATGCCAGTCAACACTGCCTGTCAATACACAGGTGTATGGTCAGCCTTTTGATACCATGCTAGGCATCCCTGCTTTGGTACTGGGGTGGAGGGGTGCTTGGCTTCTAGACATGGTACACATTGAATACACAATGCACGTGATGTCTAATTTTGACATTGCACTGCCTTCACATTTCCTGGCACACACCATGGAGTGCTTGTACATGTAGGTAGTGAGTGGCGTACACATATTCTGCACTGCATAGACCCACTTGCATGGAAACTGCCACCTTTCAACAGGTCTGATCACAGAAGCTATTCAAAGTAGACCCAGCATGCATGCCAGGTCATATGTTGTGTGTCACATGTCTGCCGGATGCCTTTGCTGTCGGTGTGTGTGTGTGTGTCGTGTGCTTCTGACATGTGTACTGACCTTTTCCTCTCTATTTTTCAGGTGATGACGCAATGGATGCAGAGGATGGTGTTGTCATGCCAGACACAGGGTTGGTAAGACCACATCAACCCAGCACTAGTGGGGGTCGTGGGGTGGTAGGCCACGAAAACCCCCAAGTGCTGCAGTCCATCCTGTCTCTGGCTGCCTATGAGTCCAGCCTTGATGACGACTCTGACGTCCATGTTGAGTTGGATGAGCATCAAGTCCATGTGTCAGGGGTGAGTGATTCTGATGTGGACACTCCTCTGTCTGCGACACCTGCACTGAGGGATCAGACAGTCTTGGTTCCTCCGCCCGTGGTGGATCGGGACGCAGGGTCACCCTCCACACCAGTCACTGATGTGCCTGGGACATCACGTCGACGGGGGCATGTAGTCGTGCAGCCGCAGGCGGTGCCAACACAGCGAGGACCCCCGGTCCTTGGGTCCCGCAGGGGTCAAGCCCGGCAATGCGGTCGCCGCGCGCAACCGCTGTATACTGAGTGGGAGCAAGACATGACTGCCAATTCCGAACGGCAGGGGGCAGCAATGGAGAACATCGCTGACAGCATGGAGCGTGTGGCCCGATCTGTGCTCCCCCCTGCTAGGCAGGTGCTTCTCCAGCAGCAGGCGGCACGGTCCGTGGCCCGCTCGCTCAGGCTGGGCATGACGGCCTCAGACAGGGCACGCCAGGCTGAAATGTCGTCTCTGCGTCAAGCAATTGCTGCTCACGCAGAGGCGCACATGGATGCCCTGAGGAAGGAGTATGCCTCCCTCAGATCCACTCTGGGTGTCCTTATGATGTCCCAGAGGCAGCAGGCAGAGGAGAGGTTTCCACAGCTTGAGCGCACCATCTTGGCTGAGCTACAGGCTTGCCGGGAGGTGCAGCGGTTGTCCAGCCAGGCCTTGCAGGAGGAACTCCGTGTTACACATGCTACCTTGCAAGAGGAAGCACGTGTATCACGTGAGGTTCTGCATGCGACCTATGTAACATCGCCACACAGAACCAGGCTCACCTGTCTGGCAGACTTGCTGCCGACGAGGGACAAGCTGCGGCTAGGCGTGGCCAGGCTACTGTGCCACGTCCTCCTTTCCAGGATGAGCCAGACTCGGACGACCATCTATCTCCCACATAGGTCGTGCTGTGCAGGCGTTGAGCCCATGGAGGTATTTTTTTTTGGCTCAGCATCATCGCATGTGGATGTTGAGCAGCACCCTGTACCTCCCCCCTCCTGGGTGCCTCCCCTCCCCCCCGGGTCGTATGTGGCCATTTTTGATTTTTCTTTTAGTTTAGTTAGTTAAGTTTCTGTTTGATAGTTAGTTTAAATAGGTAATGTAGGTTTTCCATAGTTAGTGTAATTAGTTAATAGTTGAGTTAGTTTAAAATGTGTAGTCTATTGTGATTTCATGTGACAGTGCGGTGCCTTGTGGTTTTTGAAGGCATCCACTGTCTGTTCCAGCTGGGCCCTTCATGGTTGTCTTGTGTATGTGTTTGCTGCTTGGGTTCCTTGACTCACATATGCCACTCCTGCCTCCCTTATCCATGGGCTCGCAAGGATGGTTCGGTGTTACAGAATTTCATTGAGGCACTTGTATCAACCATGTAGCCTTCCGAGACATGGAAAGGGGAAGCTCACAGGGACATACAGCAAGGGACATACTCGGGTGCAGTGCATGTCTATTCCACGTACTTCATGATAAATGCACTGCCAACTTTGTTTCGGTCATGGTGGTACGCAACTTGCTCTGTAGTCATGGCTTGCTATATGGGTCTGTCTGCTTACCCAGGGAACATTGCATGTTGTGTGAATTGTGACACATTGGTGTTCCATTTGCCACGCACCCACCAGCGGCTGACTTACTGCATTGACTGTGTATGACCCGTCACAGGGGTGATGTTATATATGGGTACGAAGCATCGAGCACAGATTGTCTGTTTGTAGAGTAGTTTGTTGCTATGGGGCATGTTTGGTGTTGTGTTTTTGTGTAATTGGCACATACAGGTTGTTGACTGTGTCTCTCTTTGCAGCATTGCAGTGCTCCTGTAACCGGACCTGAGAGTGCGCAGGCAGGAGGCCAGCACTCAAAACCAGAGCTAAGTGTCTTGTTGTTTTTCTTACGAACTGCTCTGCATAGGTTTGCTGGGGAGTGTACTGATGCATGGATGTATGTGTGGTTCTATTTGGTATGTTTTGTTTCCCTAATCACCCGTGATCCTATGCAATTTTGAAACCTGTACCCTCTACCCGGTGTTCCTGCTTCCCGTGCCTATCCAAGCAACGTTCCCTGACCCTCTTTCCCCACTGGGGTTGCGGATGCCTGTGTAAGCCCCGAACTTGCAGGCGCCAAAACCCTAGAGGGGGTGGTTGGTTCGTACCACTCCTGAGCCTGGACTACAGAAGGCCATGACAATGATGTCCAAGTTTGTTTGGATTGTGTATGTGTTCATGCAGGTTGTACATTTTCGTGCATTCCCTAGTTTCATGTGTCATTCCTCCTCCCCTCACCTGCCACTCATTCCAGTCATCCAGTGTGTCTACACCTGTCCCGACTGCATATCCCTGAGCCTCATTCCCCACCAGGATCTCAGGGGCCTGTGTGAGTTTGACCTTGCAGGCACCCGGGACATGGTGTGGGTGGTTGTTTCATGACACTCCCGCGCCTGTACAGGGGACCTGTGACTGTACACATCCATTCATGGTGCATCATCCTATGTCATGTACCACACATGTCTCACATCCTGTCGTGACATTGTTTTGCTGTGCTACCTTGGTTGTTGCATCATTGTGGTAGTACTTGGCGTTTGTGAGGTACTGCTACGTCAAGTCATCTACTGGAGGGTGTTCGGGTTCGTTTTCATGCCTTGGATTTTGTGAATTTGGAAATGTGTGGATTCTGAGGGTTCAGGCATCTTTTTACACACAAGGTGGGAGATGGACACGAAGGGTAAAGGTGATCCTGTGGCCAGGTGGAAATGAGGGTTGGAGGCTCCATGACCCAGGTGCAGTTGTTCAGTGGGTCATGGTCATTTGTGAGGGAGGGGGGGTTGTTGTTGATAGTTGCGTTGCCCTGCAGTGTGATGGGAACTCTGACATTGTAATGTTGTTATCCTATGTACATGTTGGGTTCTGCTGATCAATGCCTGTTCATGTGTTGTGTTTTCCTTTCAGGTGCAAGGGGATAGTTGTGGTTTGACATGCTGGGGTGTACACATGGTGGATGTTCACATGTGATGTGTAGGGAACACTGATGTTCACTTGAGTGCACATGCATATGTGGAGTGCATGTCCTTGCAGAACCACACACTTGCACTCGGATGCACTCCATGTACTCCCACCCTTGCATATCCACGTGTACACTGTTTGCCTTCTGGTGCCCACTGTGTCCCGGCAGCACATGTACTGTGACCGATTATGGTTCCAGAACATGCCTAATTTGATGTTTGATGTGGTCTGTCACTTAGATGTGATGCTCAGGGTGTGCATCACACACAATGGCTGTTCACTGTGCTGTGCGCTGAGCAGTGTGATGCAGGAGTAGGACACTGCACACATGAGCTGCACTGTTGATTTTGCAATGCATAATGTGCATATAGACAGGCATTCATTGTGATGTTACGTCTACGACTGTTGTAATGCATTTGGAAACGACTTTATTTGGGTGGGACATTTTGTTGGTCTGTCATGTCATCTGATTCCGGGTCAGGCATCATTGTCCGATGCCACTGTACATTTAGGACATGGCAATGTGTACCTTATCGTTACTGCGTCGGTGTATGGGTATTGCTTGCCATGTCATGTTGATGTTTGGGAGGGTTTGACTGACATGACAGTGATGGCCATGGCCTGTTTTGCAGGTGTGTGTGATGCACACCTTGCATGTCCAGGTCATCCGCTTCTCAGAGCAACTAGCTGGGGGTGGTTTCTCTCCGCAGCAGGGCCCTCCCCCTGGAACAGACTTCCTGCCTGACTTGAACTTGAGGGGAACCATCTCCAGTTCTGGAAGCACCTCAAGACCTTCCTCTTTGCTTCTACTTACTCTCTGCCTCTCCCTTGCAGAATTCTTCACTGGAACTGCACAGGAGCTGCAACTGGGACACTCTCACCAACCTTGGTCCCTGGCCCAGCCACTCTCCACTTGCACTGCCACCTTGGCAACCCCTGCACTGCAGTACTGTCTCTCTATCCCTACAGCCCTCCCTTCCCAGCACTTGTCTGCACTTACCTTTGCAGTTGCCACCAGGCGACCTATGTATTATTTTTTGGCCTACTTCCCCTGTACTGGACTCCCCCCCACCCTTCCCCTTGCACTTTTCCCTTCCCCCTACCCCTGCACTTGCACAATCTCAATGACACCTGGCCTAGTAGTACCGTTCTCTGTGTTCCCTTGTCCCCCCCCCCGCCTCATTGCGCCTTGGAATACTTGTGTATGGCCCATGTCATGTCACATGTCATATGTGTGCATTTTGGTTGCACAGGATAGCTTGTGTTTAAGTAGCTAGGGATGCAGACGATGTGGCACTTCCATGGCAACTATCTCAGGGTGGTAGGGTTGCGACAGTTGACTGTCACTTTGTCATCATCGATTGTCACCTGGTATGTGCCAGGCCTGTGTGCACTCCGCAGGGGTGGGAGTTTAGGTGAAAAATGTGGCCACAAGCTGGGTCCGGGCTTCCTCGCCACGTGCCCTGTCCCCTCCCATGGGCAGCGCCTGTGCCTGTGGTTGGGGATGTGGGGGCACCACCATGTCCACCGGGACGCCCTGCCGTGTTGCAACATTGTGCAGGACACATGCTGCCACAATGATCCTGCACACTACTGGTGGTGCATAGAGTAGTTGCCCACCAGAGCGGTCAAGGGAGCGGAAACGTGACTTGAGCACTCCGAATGTGCGCTCCACTATGCCCCTGGTTGCAATATGGGCGGCGTTGTATCGTACCTGGGGTGGTGTGGTGGGGTTCCGGATTGGCGTCATCATGTGGTTGCTCAGAGGGTAGGCACTGTCCCCTGGGGAGGTGATAATAATTGAGATTATTAGGGTTGGGATATTTGTCTGTGTGTGACTTGCATGCATGTGCAAGGGCATTTTTACTGACCTAGGAGCCATGTGTCGCCATGCTGCCCAGCTTCCAGGGCCCGGCTCAGGGCGGACATTCTGTATATGAAACTGTCATGGGTGGAGCCAGGGTAGTTTGCATAGACAGAGGTGATGATTCACTTTGCATCGCATACCACCTGTACATTGATGGAATGCCAGTGCTTGCGGTTTCGGTAGATGTGCTCAGTGGCCCTAGGTGGACGTAGGGCCACATGGGTGAAATCTATGGCACCGAGCACTTTGGGGAAGTGTGCCACCCTGTAAAAATCCAGGACAACGGCCTGCCTTTCTGCGGGTGTTCTGGGCATGTATATGTGCCTGCGGACTGAGGGGCGCGCTGTCATGATTGCCAGTACCTGGTGTAGGCAGCGTGACTGCGTGGCCTGTGAGACCCCCCCCACTATGGCAGTGGTCCGCTGAAACGACCCAGTGGCCAAAAAATGCAGGACATTGAGCAGCTTCTCCAAGGGGCTCAATGCTTGGGAGCAAAGGGTGGGGGATGTGAGGTCATCTTCCCACTCCCTGACCAGGTCTAGGATGATATGGGGTGGAAACCTATACCTGCCGTAGACCTGGTCGTCAGGCATCCCAAAAAGGCTTGTCCGTGGTGCAAAAATGCATGCCTTGGCTATTCTCCTCCTCCTGCGGTGTACCACGATCAGTGCAGCAACAAATGGGGCATTCATTGTTGCTGTATATACGCGTTTGTTGTTTGCGCGCACTTTTATGCTGTGCGCGGGACGCCTCCGTGTGGGCGGACTCGTTGACGCCTGTGCACGTCTTTTGCCGTGCGCGGGTTTCCCGTATTCGGGTGTCATCGCGTGTGATCGGAGGGGAGTGAGCGTACACGCGATTGGCCTGGGTACGTGTGTTTCGGGGTGCGCGGGTAGTTCCACACGCGATTAGCCTGGGTACGTGTGTTCCGGGGTGCCGGGAACTTTCACACGCGATTGGTTGGAATCCACGTGTGTTCTGTCATCACGTGCAATGAGGGATACACCCTCGCACGTCACGTCACAGACGCGCTCACGCGCTGAGGGATTTGGTCCAATGAAAATGCGTATGCGTGCAGACGCGCCTACGCGCTAAGGGCCTTTCCTCGAATTACACGCTGACGTGCAGATTTTTCACGTGCCAAATCACTCCGTATCAAGCTGGCCACGCGTAAGCACACGGAAGACCACGCTCCTGCCCAGAAGGCCGAACTACTGCCCCCCAGAGCCCCGAGCACGCTCCCACCTGCCATCTGCTGCTGCCTGACTGCCTGCTGCCCACGTGCCCTGCCATTTGCTGCCTGCACATCAGCCAGGGGTGCTGTTGGTGTGACCACCCCTGCTGGAACCGAAGACTCCCGACTGGGATTCCATCGCTCCACAGCCCAGCCCCAGGACCCAGTTGCCCACCCACTCCTGCCTCTGGGGTTGTCATGTCGGGGCAAACTCCATCTGTGACCACTGACAACCCCCGGCCAGAGAGGCAGAGGGGCACCAGCTTCAGTGCCACCGAAGTTGGTGTCCTGGTGGAGCAAGTCCTGGGGCAGTATGATGCCCTCTTCGGAAGTTCCAGCGCCGACAAGGATGGACGGACTCGGATCTGGACTGACATCGTGACTGCCATCAACGCGGAGGGGGTGGCAGTCAGCGATTTACAACATGTCAAGAAGCGCTGGGAGGACTTCAGGTCCAGGGCCCTGAACAAGGCCCGGCGCCTTTTGAAGGCAGCGGATGCCAAGGGGCGCCGGGACCACTTGTCGGAAGAACAGATGAGGGTCCTGGAACGCATATCCCCAGCGCTCCACGTCCAGGTCCTTGAGAAGCAGACCCGTCTGGAGTCGAGCGGTGAGTGTACATGCATCCTGATTGTGAGCAGTGCGTGTGGTGATTGTTCAGTAGTGTGCAGGTTGCACATCTGTTTGTATGGGGTCCAGTATGGGTGGGGGTGTACAGGGCCGTGGGGCTGACACATGCGAGGGCTGTAATGTGTGAGACATGGATGGTGCCTGTGTGTGTGTGGGCTTGCATGCCAAATGCAGTTGTGTGGGCACACAAGTTTGGATGAATGTGTATGTGAGTAGACATGTCCGTGATGTCACGCATGTATGTTGTTTTCGGCTGCATGTATCAGCGCTGTGTACATGTGCATGTGTGTGTATTTGACAAGGGTGCAACAGTGATGCAACATGGATGCATGTGACAGCGGTATGTGGAAGCCTGATGGGCAGATGTGACATGGATGCCCGTCTGAACACTGCGACACTTGGCAGAGGTGTACACATGCATGCAAGTGTGGTGGTGTGTGTACATGTGTGGTGCACTTCCTGTGTTGCATGTGATGTCTGGCTCACCTTTGGCTGCTCATGCTGTTGTATGTGTATGGATGGTGGTGGCAGTTGCGATATGGCTGTGGTATGTCTCGTGTGTGCGAGTTGTAATGACATGTGTGTTGGGGATTGTGATGTAATGTCTGAGGTTTGGCAATGCCACTCATGTACAACTGTCATGTGTGTATGTGTCCATTGTACAGTGCCCTGATGCCTGTGTTTTGTTTCTCCCTGTCTGCAGCGTCAACTGATGAAGAGGGCGGAGAAGGTGCTGTGGAGCAGAGCGGCGGGGATCCCACCGCCAGCCGGAGACGCAAGGCCCGGCTCCCCTCCCGTGTTGTCATCTCGTCGGGGAGTGAGGAGTCCGGTGCCGCATCCCAGGCCGCAGCTGCCGGGGGGAGGTCCAAGAGGCGGAGGTTGGAGTTGGACTCCTCGGCAGCAGAAGGGGCAGCTGGGACCCCACAGGGCCCAACAGGGGAAGATGGCACGGAGTCATCCAGGTTGGTGGGGGGTTTGGTGGAGGAGGAGGCCGTGCAAGCACCAGAAACGGGGTCTGGAGGTGGGGATCCCACTGGTGCTAGTGGTGCAGTGCAGGACCAGGGACAGGAGGCAGCACAGGCCGCCACGGAGGTGCCTGTGTGCAATCCTGTCCCTGATCCTGTCCCTGCATCATCTTGCACCAGCAGGGATGCCGACGTCCAGACCGGTTTTCAGGCAGGGGATGAGCTGACGTCAACTGGCCTTCCTCTGCCTGCGGACGTGGCTATCCAGGCCCGGGTTGAGCCTGTCCTGGCTGGTGTGGCGTTGCGTCAACGGGCCATGCGAGGTGACATGCAGTCTTTTCATGAAGAGACTGCACGTCATCTCGAATGGCTCGTTGACCACGTCAGCCTGCTGGGACAGGTCACCCAGGCCGGATTCCTCCGTCTGATGGGTCTTGCTACGACCCCCTCCTCAGCTGGACCCCATACGCGCCAGTCGTCCTCTGTGCCATCTTCCCACCCATCAGTCACCTGGGTGCCCTGTGGAGCTGCCTCTGACGGTGCGGCCAGGCTGGTGGAGGAGGCATCCCTGCCACAGTCGGGAGTCGGACATCCAGCAGGGGTGGCCCCGTCAACGACTGCACCCCAGCCGGCGGAGGATGTGCAGGCAGCAGGAGGCAGTGCACGGGCAGAGGCACAGCAGCAGCAGCATCATGGTGGGAGCCATGAAGGCTCGGGGCCTTCAACATCGGAGGGGCAGGCATCGGCCGGAGGGCAGGAGGACCCAGGACAGAGAGTGTCTTCCGTGTGGCAGCGGTTGGGCCACGCCATAGATGCGGAGCGGCAGCGGGCGGAAGAGGCACGGCTCACAATGGTCAGGGCGGAGAACTCCATGCGGAGGGCCCTGAGGCGGGCCGAGTGCCTCGAGGCAATCCGCAGGGGTTTGGAGGTGGACACGTCGACGGCCCTGCGGACCCTCAGGGCCATGGAGGAGGACCGCCTCCGGGACATTGAGAAGGAGTTCGATGATGCCCTGGCCCGGGACATCCACAAGTGAGCCGTGTAACTAGCCCGCTGCCCTTGTACATAGTTATGTAGGTAGTGTTAGGTTTCATTTTTGTTTTTATTTCATTTGGACCTTTCGGACATTGGCCACATTTTTGTATATAGTTTTTTTTATTAGTTAGTGTAGTTAGATAGGTTTCCTTTATTTTGTTGGGATAATGGACCCTGGCGTGTTGCATAGTACATAGTTCACAGTTGGATTGTGTTTTGATTTCACTTTTTGACCATGGAGCAATGGCTTTCTTTTTTATTTCCCATTGGATTTTGTTTTGTGGACATTGACTTTGGACGACATTACTTTGGATTTTTATTTTTGGTTTTTCTTTTTTTGAACGGACATGCTTCTTTTAATTTTTTTACATTCACATTTCTGTTTCTTCATTTTTGATTCTATTTATGTTTCCTTTAATACATTATTTTTTAGGTGAACTTCAATGTGTGGTATCTCATTGGTTTCATGCATTTCATGATATGTGTTTTGAGATTCACTGACACCCATTGGGTTTATGTGAGGGACATGTGTTTGTTTCGGAACTTGCAATTGGTGTTCTGTGATGTAATTGCAAATTATGAGTGGGTGGATGCAATACTCGGGTGGGTGTTTTGCATTTGGAGGCTGACCATAGGGACCAGGGATCTAGATTGTGATGACATGTTGGGTGGGGAACATGAGTTGGACATGGGTGGGGGCCTGCTGGCAGGTGTCCCACAGTGCTGGGGGGCGGGGGGGGTGGGGAACATGAGTTGGACATGGGTGGGGGCCTGCTGGCAGGTGCCCCACAGTGCTGGGGGGTGGGGGTGGTGGGAGACATGGGTGGGGGCCTGGTAGAGGCTGCCCCTGGTGGCTGGGGGGTGGGGGTGGTGGGGGACATGAGTTGGACATGGGTGGGGGCCTGCTGGCAGGTGCCCCACAGTGCTGGGGGGTGGGGGTGGTGGGGAACATGAGTTGGACATGGGTGGGGGCCTGCTGGCAGGTGCCCCACAGTGCTTGGGGGTGGGGGGTGGGGAACATAAGTTGGACATGGGTGGGGGCCTGCTGGCAGGTGCCCCACAGTGCTTGGGGATGGGGGTGGTGGGGAACATGAGTTGGACATGGGTGGGGGCCTGCTTGCAGGTGCCCCACAGTGCTGGGGGGTGGGGGTGGTGGGGAACATGAGTTGGACATGGGTGGGGGCCTGCTGGCAGGTGCCCCACAGTGCTGGGGGGTGGGGGTGGTGGGAGACATGGGTGGGGGCCTGGTGGAGGCTGCCCCTGGTGGCTGGGGGGGTGGGGGTGCTAGGGGACATGGGTGGGGGTCTGCTGGCAGGTGCCCCACAGTGCTGGGGGGTGGGGGTGGTGGGAGACATGGGTGGGGGCCTGGTGGAGGCTGCCCCTGGTGGCTGGGGGGGTGGGGGTGCTGGGGGACATGGGTGGGGGCCTGGTGGAGGCTGCCCCTGGTGGCTGGGGGGTGGGGGTGGTGGGGGACATGGGTGGGGGCCTGGTGGAGGCTGCCCCTGGAGACTGGGGGGGTGGGGGTGATGGGAGACATGGGTGGGGGCCTGGTGGAGGCTGCCCCTGGTGACTGGGGGGGTGGTGGGGGACATGGGTGGGGGCCTGGTGGAGGCTGCCCCTGCACTGCTGGGGGGGTGGGGGTGCTGGGGGACATGGGTGGGGGCCTGGTGGAGGCTGCCCCTGGTGGCTGGGGGGTGGGGGTGGTGGGGGACATGAGTTGGACATGGGTGGGGGCCTGCTGGCAGGTGCCCCACAGTGCTGGGGGGTGGGGGTGGTGGGGAACATGAGTTGGACATGGGTGGGGGCCTGCTGGCAGGTGCCCCACAGTGCTTGGGGGTGGGGGTGGTGGGGAACATGAGTTGGACATTGGTGGGGGCCTGCTGGCAGGTGCCCCACAGTGCTGGGGGGTGGGGGTGGTGGGGAACATGAGTGGGGGCCTGGTGGAGGCTGCCCCTGGAGACTGGGAGGGTGGGGGTGATGGGAGACATGGGTGGGGGCCTGGTGGAGGCTGCCCCTGGTGACTGGGGGGGGTGGTGGGGGACATGGGTGGGGGCCTGGTGGAGGCTGCCCCTGCACTGCTGGGGGGGTGGGGGTGCTGGGGGACATGGGTGGGGGCCTGGTGTAGGCTGCCCCTGGTGACTGGGGGGGTGGGGGTGATGGGAGACATGGGTGGGGGCCTGGTGGAGGCTGCCCCTGGTGACTGGGGGGGTGGTGGGGGACATGGGTGGGGACCTGGTGGAGGCTGCCCCTGCACTGCTGGGGGGGTGGGGGTGCTGGGGGACATGGGTGGGGGCCTGGTGGAGGCTGCCCCTGCACTGCTGGAGGGGTGGGGGTGCTGGGTGACATGCGTTGGTGGGCAGTGGTGCAAGTTGACATGTGGGTTGGCTGGGGGTCATGGCCATGGTGGATGGGGTGCCTGCAGGACACGTGCAGGGTAGGCCCCTGTGGTGTGAGCCACCTGCAGGGGCCGTGGAGGGTGTAGAGGGAACACCTGGGAGGACCCACACGTGCAATTTACGTGTGGAACTCCCCGCGCACCCCTGAAATACACGTGGCCCGCTCCCCCAGGCCCGAACGCGTGGAAAACTTCACGCGAACCCCTGAAATACACGTAGCCCGCTCCCCCAGGCCCGATCGCGTGGAAAACTTCACGCGAACCCCTGTAATACACGTAGCCCGCTCCCCCAGGCCCGATCGCGTGGAAAACTTCACGCGAACCCCTGTAATACACGTAGCCCGCTCCCCCAGGCCCGATCGCGTGAAAAACTTCACGCGAACCCCTGTAATACACGTAGCCCGCTCCCCCAGGCCCGATCGCGTGAATAACTTCACGCGAACCCCTGTAATACACGTAGCCCGCTCCCCCAGGCCCGATCGCGTGGCAACTTCACGCGAACCCCTGAAATACACGTAGCCCGCTCCCCCAGGCCCGATCGCGTGAATAACTTCACGCGAACCCCTGTGATACACGTAGCCCGCTCCCCCAGGTCCGATCGCGTGATTCACGCGAACCCCTGACATACACGTAGCCCGCTCCCCCAGGCCCGATCGCGTGAATAACTTCACGCGAACCCCTGTGATACACGTAGCCCGCTCCCCCAGGTCCGATTGCGTGATTCACGCGAACCCCTGACATACACGTAGCCCGCTCCCCCAGGCCCGATCGCGTGAATAACTTCACGCGAACCCCTGTAATACACGTAGCCCGCTCCCCCAGGCCCGATCGCGTGGCAACTTCACGCGAACCCCTGAAATACACGTAGCCCGCTCCCCCAGGCCCGATCGTGTGAATAACTTCACGCGAACCCCTGTAATACACATAGCCCGCTCCCCCAGGTCCGATCGCGTGATTCACGCGAACCCCTGACATACACGTAGCCCGCTCCCCCAGGCCCGATCGCGTGACAGACTTCACGCGAACCCCTGATATACACGTACCACGCTCACTCGCGTGTGTAACTTCCCGCGCACCCCCGAATTACACGTGCCCCGCTCAATCGCGTGTGTAACTTCCCGTGCACCCCCGAATTACACGTGCCCCGCTCAATCGCGTGTGTAACTTCCCGCGCGCCACTTTTTTGATGCGCTGGGACTCTACCGCCTGCCTTCGTGTGGCGGACGTGTTTCAGCTTGTGCGTGTCTTTGGCTGTGCGTGGCTTTGCCCTATTCGATTCCATGAATACGTGTGGTTCGGGTGCGTGTGGGCGTTCCGTCTGCTTCCCTGCAGTACATCCCCAGTTACGCCCTTATTTTCGCGCGTTGTACCCCATTCCGCGTGTTATGCCCCGTGTCCCGCCCACTTTCTGGTGTATGCGCTGAGGTTGTGCGCTTTCACTGTGCGCGTCGCGCACGCCTTTCGGGATGTTGCAGTGACTTGTGCGCCATGCACGGGTTTGGCGCACATCCCGCGGTGAACACGCGCAGGGACTTCCATGAATCGCACACGTGCACGTGCGCCTGTTTTTTTCCGCTTGCGCCTGCTTGCGCATGCTTGCGCGAGGATTTTCGGCGCACGTTTGTTCCATGAATCGGCCCCTAAGTGTCAGAGTCCTTTCTGTGTTCTGTATAATTTACAGGTTATTTTTCTCCACGGTCCTGCATTTTTATAGGACGAGGGCAAGCAGTGATGATAAGGTGATGTGGGTTGCTTCAGCTTTACTGCCACGGAAGAAGCAATGTGCACAAAAATGTAGCTGACAGTTGGCAATATTTCTGTGTAAAGGACCAACACAGCAAAAAGGAGATTGAGGAGGTCATGTGCAATTTGTGCTGAATGTTTTTGCAGAGGGGACCGTCAAAAAATCCATCGCAAAGCTTGGGGACATCGACGTTAATTCAACATCTTGTCCATGTTCATTGGGATGAAGTGGATTAATCATATAGGAAGGCGCATGTGAAACATACGGTCAAAGCACATGGAGCAAGATCAGCACAGCTGTATTTGTCATCTGTGACACAAACTTCAAACATGATTACGCATTATTTTCCACCATCTAACACCCAACCTCCGTCCATCCTGCCTGCACCTGATCTTTCTAACTTTATTGTGATGTGCAAAACCTATTACAGCTTGACTGAGATGGGAGGTGGCACCCTAGACGCTTTGGGCAAGGCTCTTTCAGAACAAATGGTAAATTGCCAATGCAAGGTATATTTTTAAGTGTACATTTTATTTAACCCTATTCTTTGTTATATGTAGGAATCCTAGTGTTTTCCCTTCCCAGTTCCTACCTCTTTTTTCCTTATTCCCCAAAACTGTACTTTTCAGGGCCACCTTTTCAGTTATAAATGTAGACAATAAAAACACATACTGTATGTATGGATCAAAGACCTTTAAATGGATCCTTTCAAAACAGTGTGTGTAAAAACTGAACAACATACACTTATGTATTTCGTTATAGCCGCGGTTATGCCCTGTGGAAGCTGCAAGTAAAACCCCCCCTGTCATTGCCACACTTAACCACACCTGCATCTTGGTGGCTGTGGCTAGAAAACCGTTAAAAAAATATATATATATATACATATATATGTGGCCAGCCGTTTTGTAAAGATTTATTTCAGGAGAAATTGAGTGCAATCTTTGTACACAGTTAATGTAACCCCTCATTAACTTTTTTTTCATCAACAGTACATAAACATGTAAATACTTTAAAATGTTATGTAAATATGCAAAAAAAGCTTTTTTAAGAACAGGTTTATTTGGGGGACTGTGGTAGCACAATTTATTTGTATTTTATTTTCTACACACCTATGATACATCGTTTTAATTAGCCCAATTGTCTGTAGTAATGTCAATTGTTTATGAAATAACAAAACCCTTGCAATTTAAGGAGAACACTTTAGTTGCAGGGACGTCAAGGTGAGCAATACATTGTAACAGAACCTTTGAAATTCAAGGAATAACTTTAGTTGCAGGGACGTTAACGTAAGAACCTAATGCAACAAAACCCCTAAAATTCAGCTAAAGCCACCTTAACTTCCCACCCCCTGTTGTGCAGCCAATGACCACAATGATGAAATCACAGATCACATCACTAATGACATCACAAATTAGTTTACAACAGTAACCAGCATTAATGATGGCCTTCAGCCATGGTAAGTATGCATGGGCAAATATATTTTAACACATTAATGAGTACTAATCATGGCCTTCAGTCATGGGCACTGGCTACAGTCTTCTCCCATGTGTACTGTATATTTTAAAACACTAAAAGACCACCAACCATAGGCGTTGGCCTTCACCAGTGGGTACAGCTTTCAGTTGTGTCCACTGTATACATGAATCAGACACTAGTCATGGACTTTACCACAATACTGGCAGGTGGCCACAATCGTTGGCTGTGCCCACTATATATTCTAACATATAAATGGGCTTCACTGGTCATGCCCTTTGACAATGAGCAGTTTGTACATCTTTTGGCCATGTCCACTGCATATTTTAAAATAATAAAATGCAATAACCTATGGGCTTTGGCCTTTGGCTGTACCAACTGTATATTCTAACATATGAATGGGCACTAACCATGGCCTTTAGCCATGACCACTGACTACAGCGTTCAACGTTGCCCACTGTACATTTTTAAAAAGTGATTGGCCACTAAGCATGGCTTAAACCATGCACATTGGTATTTTGTTAACACTAATCGACCACTTGTTATGGCCTTTGGTGCTATCCCCAGCCTTTGTCATGGCAAAGTCCACTGCCAAAATTGCTATTAATGCAATCAACATTTTCAGGAACTAACTTATAAATGATGTTATCTCTAATTGCATGTACAATGTAATTAGTGCTGGCACCAGTGATGGCATAAATGATGGCATTTGTAATGTTATCAGTGTTCTCAAACAACATGTAATTAGTGATTTCATCAATGTGGTCAAAGGCTGTGCAACAGGGGGCAGAACTTCAGGGTTTTGTTGCATTCATTTCTCACCTTAATGTCCCTGCAACTAAAGTTTTTTGCTTGAATTTCAAAGGTTTTGTTGCAATGTATTGCTCATCCTAAAGTATCTGCAACGAAAGGGTTTGCCCTGATTTCCAAGAATGCATTTTTTTTATATTCACATATTTATGGAGAATAACACACGCCAAATGACATGACTAAGTTCCTGAGAGAATGTTGCCATTGTCTTGTGAAATCAACCAAGGAAGATGTCTTCTGTTCCAAAAAATCATCATTATGGCTGAACCTTGAGATTACATTGCAAGGCAAAATGCTGTTCTGGCCAAATTGGTTCCTGTGTGGTGTAAAGTGGCTCTGTGACCTATTTAGGCTAGAGGATTGGACATATGCTGAATACTGGAGAATGAAGAGGGCTGTTGGTGAAAGGATTCCTGAATAGAGGGGAGACTTTGCAGACTGGTTGAAGGAATTCAAACTAGATGGTCATATTGCTTTAACGGTTTATAAACACTTAGCGAAATACAAGACAGTTAATAAAAATCGACTTGACAAATGGTCTGAAGCAGTTGGATTTATAATTCATAATTGGTTATCATTAATACCCAGATGTTTCTAAGCCTCGACCCGAGGATCGAACCTGTGTTGCTACGCGTTGTCTTGTTTCCAAGACAAGCACGTTGCCCCTGAGCTATCCTCCCAAGACAATCTGAAATGAGTGTGTATAGATAGGACAATGTATGCGGGCAAATGCACATGACATCATTAAACCTTGGAGAAACTCAGCTAGAACCCTTCAAAAGGGGTTTGCTATGCTCAGAGGCATGTTGGAGATGCAAACACAGAGTGGGTACACCCGAATATATGATGTGGGAGTGCAGCAGGCTGAGGGTTTTCTGGAATTAAATCACATTGACTATGAACAGAGTTGTGATGCTAGCTATCGGTTATGATTGTACGACCATTATTTTGGGGGGAGGAGGATTTAATTGCAGATTTGTTGTACCTGAAAAATGTTGTTTCTTCAGGGCGTCATTGTCCGCTAAGAAGATTGTTCTACGGGAGTGGAAAAGTGAACTAGTGCCTTCTGCCTCTGCTTGGTTAGGGGATAAGCATCAAATGTCTTTAATGGAAAGGGTGATTATGTACTTGAATACGAAAAGCAACCTTTATGAAGGCATTTGGGGGAGGTTCTTGGAAATATGAATGTTGAAATGCTAACTATACATGTGGTTGTGGTTCTACAACAAAGGTTAAAGGAAGTGACATACATGTTTAAATGAGCAGGATTTTGGGGGTTTTCATTATTGAAATTATATGTGGTGTGTACTGTTCACCATACCTATGGGGGTGGGTTTCATATGTATTTGTAAAATGTTTTAACATGGCTACAATACAATGTTAATGCCAACATCTAGATATTTAACGTCTGGTTTGCCTATCAGAGAAACAAACGCACACAAGTAATTGCTGTGATCTATGTAAGAACATGAGTCTGCAAAAAATCAGACCTTGCCAAATACTAAACTTGTGATTGTAAATCCCCCATTTTACAATGAAACTGAAATGCACAGTAAAGTGTAAGTGCAGATCCACACATTGATAGACCATTTGCATGGACCTTGGCTATGATCACTAAAATGGGCGCATCACCAATATGTGTCGTAATGTATGCCAAAGTAAAAGCCAGTGTAAAATAGAGAGAGCATAAATAATTAACAACTGTTCAATATACATTGCCAATGACAAAACGAGAAAGACTCGTTTGAATTAAACCGTGTAAGTGATGCACGCCTCCCTATACACATTGAAAGGGATGTTTGTTTGCCATGAATTTACCCCACATTACTTTTTTGGAACTAACTACTGAAGCGCCATTTCATTTCCACAGGTACAGCCTCTGTACAGAGAATGAGTATTGAGAATTCAGATCGGCTCTACTTCTGCGCTAGACACAGTGGCGTCGAATGGAGTGCGGTGGCAAACGATATAAAGCCTAATCTTTTTCATTTGCCATTGATTTCTATTCAGATTCCAAATGTATCCAAAGTTAAATCCAGTGTCATAACACAGTAATTGGCAAGCGAAGGCCTCCTGTGTGCGCCATAAATCACCAGCTGAATGTGTGATCACAACTTCAGCACAAAAGCCGCTGATGAATCTCCGGGGTTGCATTTCTGTTTCCAGCCGCTCTCTGCCTGGTTAACGACTCATGATGAATGAAGGCTCAAATGACACAAGATAGGAATTGGAATGCGAGCAAATCTCCATAATATCAGGGTTCTGTCAGTCTTGCTACCCAATCTAATATATTCCATTTCTCTGTCTAGCACTATGTCCCCCACTACCCCTCCCTCTCATTATTTTAACCCTTCTCTTTTTGTGACTTAAAATACTCCAGCCTGCCTCACTTTTGCACCATTCTCCTTCACAATTGCTAGAGGCGCAGACCTTGGTAGCCTAACTAAATGAGTGACTACTATTTATTACATCATTGCTATTTAGAAAGTAACTATATACTAGAAAGAACAGGTAGTATCTAAGAGGAGATACAGTTATTGATCAAGTGAAATAGATATAAAGCTGATATGCTGGATAAGGGGTTGAATAATACATTTATATAGATTACCTATTTAGGAGACACTTCCGCAACCGGACAATTTTTCCAGCCCTTAATTACAGCATATGTTAATAGTTAGGGTAATAAACCTGATGGATGAAGGTGACACTGGGAGAGCGATTTTGATGGTGTGGTAGTGCTGCACTCTGCTGCAGTTGACCAACGCTCACACGGGAGTTCATTTTCTTCATAGTTGCCTGGAGGTGACCGCCAAATTTGCACTTACGTGCAAACAGGTCGCCTTGTGGCAATTTGCGTCATTTTCAGAATGCGCTCGAACCCCCGCGCACCTCCCCCGCCTTCCGACTTCAAAAACAATGAAAATCCCCCATAGCGTGAGCGCAAGCGTTCAAACAGACACACAAGAAACACTGTTTCGCCTGTCTTTATCGCCTACATTTACTCTCCAGGGACTATGATAATGAGTATGTGGTAGTTTTAGACTCTTGCACCCTTTATCTATGTGTGCTGCCTCAGGTGTTGTGTGCCTATCCCAATTGCCATCAGCAACAGAAGAATGGGCATTGGAGCTTACCTTGGAATAATAGGTGAGCGCTGTGCTCAACCACTTAGTGGGAGTCATTTTAAGTAAAATGCTAATTGCATGCAGGTGACCACCAACATTTGCACTTACATGCTGCTCGTCCCCTACATGCAATTTTCAACACTCAGAGTTAAGCAAGGTGTAATCACCATCATTTTTTACCTTTACTGTCTGCATTGAGAGAAATTAAACAAACAACTACTCTTTCCAGGAGGCATTTTATTATGGATTCCAGTGGAATTTGCCTGCTATACAACAGGTGTGAAAGGAAGCCAAATTACACAGCCATTTTGGGATTTACACCTGTATGAAAAGCTCATGCAGGTGTAAAAGCAAATCCTCTCCTGAGACATAGAAGGAGAGCAAAGCTGAGATGCATCTTAAGCCTCAGCACAGCTGTAAAATGAACTTGAACTTAAAGGGAATGTGGAACCTGCTTTTACGGTTCCTTTTAATGCTCCACTTCATTAGAAAATGACCCCCATTGTCTATTCCCGTATCATTGATGATGTCTACTGATTCCCCTAGAAACCAATCTTTGCTGCATTCTCTCACTGTCAGTACAAATGTGCCAATCCACTGTCTCATTCTTTGGGGGTAATGTGCAGAGAGCGGTAAATGTGTTCCGGAACTTGCCACCATTTCGGAACGGTCGATCACAAGGGGGCTGATTCATGGAATTTAGTGCACAAATCACACCATGGCCATGCACTGAGAAGGACACTTCGCCAGTTTACGTGCAGAAAATAAAATGCGCGCAAAGCGTATTCATAAAATTGTTTGCGCAAAGTATCCGTATTCACAAGCCAAGGCAGGAACGCCGCCGACACGCCCACACACAAAGCAGGAAACTGCCAGATTAGCTACCTTTGTGCGCTCACCCGGGCGCAAATACCCAAACGCTTCAAATAGTGCATGCGGTCCCCCATAAGCAGGCCTGCGACTCGGGGAGCCTGCACAGGGTCCCCCGTAACTGTATCCGGCACCACACGTAAAATGTTTCTGTACTCCGCTACACATCTTACGTGCACCCCTACATTACATTGGAACCTCGATTGAGTACACGAACCCTGAAAACTGACATGCAATCCCACCTGCGCACTGAAAATCCTACGAGCAAGTGTACTTACGCCAGCCTTCGGGTGGTGGATCCTATGAAGGACTTGCATGGGCATTTCCCAGCCAAGACGTTGCACGATTGATTCCATGAATACGTCTCTTGCTACGCAATAGTGAGCATGTGAGGGACTGCTTGCAGGCCGTCCCTCGGAACGCCCACTTCTTTGTGAGTTAGTCCCCATTTATGGTGTTCCACCCTCTTCCCAGCCATCTGCGCATGCCACGCCCACCCTCTGCTCAGAGTATCACGCAAGGCCCTCAATGGCTCGCATCAGCACGCCAGGCCAGCGCAAAATCCATGCAAATCCCGGAACAGTGCAGCACATTCGGTTCCATGAATCGACAGAGTTGTGCACGCAAATTGGGTGAAAGTAGTCTATTTTATGTGCATTTAATTCCATAAATCGGCCCCTAGGTGTATATGCTTCATTTTTGTTCCAAACAACCTGACATGCCTTTCCAAAGCAGAACGTATCTGGTGTTAAAGTGAGTTGGATTTGCATCGAGATAACACCACACCTTCATCACAGCGCCACATTCCTGTTTCTAGCCATGCATGTTTGGAAAGCACAGCCCATTTCAGTTGGGTGCTGGATCACTGACCTCAGGTCCACAAATGCACCAGAAAGCACAAGTAACCCTCAATTCCCATACCACCTGTACAATTCCCAGGATCAGTCCCACCACCAGGCAATGCCCCAATAAGCCTCTATTTCTTATGCAATCCCTCCATATGCCCATGCCTTCTTCCTCCACTTTTGCCAATTTAGCCCCGATCATCTGCTGCCATCACCCTTTCATTCTCTCCTTCCATTCTTGACTGAGGCTACCCAACATTGGCCCCTTCTACTAACCCGTGTCTACTCCTGTTCCCCTTCTTTACCTGTGCCCCCCTTGACTGCTGCTCTTCCCCTGTTGTTCCCTTGATTACTGATGCCCCCTTTGGCTACCCCTTCCCTTCGGCTGCCCACTTTACACTCGTCTGCCACACCTTGACTGCTACTGCCCCTTTTTCCCTTTTTGCCCCTTTTACTGCTGCTTCTCACCTTTGTCCCTGACTGCCTCCCTTCGCTGTTGCCACCCCATTTACATCTATACTGCCCTCCTTGACTGTAGCTGGTCTATTTTGGCCCCTTCTGCCACCCTTTACTATTGCTGTATCCCCATGTGTGTCCCTTATAGCCCCTACTTATACCTGTTGCCCATCATTGGCACCTGTTGTTCCCTCTTCGCTGCTGACTCTTCCTCTGAGGTCCCTTCTACCTTCCTTTGACTGATGTACCACCTCTCCCTTTCCTCTTATCATCCACCCACTCCCAGTCCACAACCCCTGCTCCTCGAACCACCTTCCTGCATCGGCTCCCTGTAACCTCCCTCATTTGCCACTGCATCCATGTTCAAACCAGGACCATGCTTTAGTCATGCCACTCTAAGTTTTTGGGGGTCATTGCGAGTTTGGAGGCAGCCATGGCGCTATTAGCACCATGGCTGCCTCCAAACCCGGGTCTGGGTCCAGTCTGAATGAATGGGGACTTACTGGGTCATTCCGACATTGGAGGGCCCGGTAAGTCCCCATTCAGTAAACCATCCCCCATAGGGCTCAATGGAAATGGGGAAGGCGCTAATAACGGGCCACAAATTGCGGGCCCATTATTAGCTCCAAGGTCCCTTAACGGGACCTGCAGAGAACGGCTGGTCAGACCGCCGTTCCTGCTGGGACCCGCTAAGGGACCTCGGAATAAGGCGGTAAGGGTTTAACGGCACCGGCATCCTTACCGGTGCCCGTAAACCCTTACCGCCCAACTCGGAATGACCCCCAATGAGTTGACGGTCCTGCCGGACTGTGTCAAGAAGGAGGTGACGTGTCTGTAAAGTCCAGAGCAGCAAAAGAGCCCATTCCACTAGAGCGACAGAATCTGGAAGGACGTCCTTCAGAATCATCAACACCTTGTTGGCTGGCACAGATCCAGATGCCTTGGCAGCCCCTACAGGAACATGTTCAGGAGCAGTGGCCACTTGCATGTATTTGTCTGTAACTCCACTAACATAGACTAGTGCTTGACAATACCGTACAGTAGGTGGAATAGCAGATACATGCAATAACGCCTGGATTGTCCTGGTTCCCAATGGGCTTATTCCACGGATAGCATTGCCTACCCCAGACCTCACCATTCTACACACGTTGACGTGCAAATGATGCATCTATGGGGTGGCTAAAATGGATGTCACGACATCACGACCTCATGGTTAACGCAAATGTAGTTGCATCATACCTTTTACAGACGTGGGGTGGCAATTACCTTGGGGCCCACGGGATACCCTAATTGAGTCACAGATGTCCGAAACTGCTGAACCATAAGCATTTTGGTTAGCTTTGAAAACGCATGTATGTGTACATGAATTCTTAAAGTGTTGGTAGATAAAAGGTTTGTGCCTGTAATATGAATGTAGTACCTTGACCCTGTTCCATTACCAAACAGTTTGACTTGTCCTGGTTCTGGAAAGCATGAGTGAAAGCATGCACCTACTTGTTATAAACGTTTGTATGTGTGCTTCAGAACTCTCGGGACATTGAACATGCTTTTTCTATAGGAGGGTCGCGCATGATTTTTTGTGTCAGACCCCATGTCAAAGCACTGATGTTTCTTCATAAATGACGGCATGATATTTGAGAAGTAACAGCAGGATTTCCAACTACAGTAAATCTGTCATCACTTACTGCCCCATGAATACCCTCATTGCATGCAACTAGCATTTCTGAAAAACATGCATCAAATATCCTCAGTTGTTGCATCAATATTACCAATGAGAGCGCAAAAGAACCCTCGCAACGCTATGGCCTCCACCAGCTGAACAATATGATTAATGAAACAGCAAAAGATGGTCACTCCATCATCTACAAGCATGCATGGGGAAACGCATAAGAGTAAAGTACAAGAGCACATACGCATTGTATCCAATCACCATAGCCTTGTTTGCTAGGTCATGCTGTGATACATTGGGGCACCCCATGTACCCATGCACAGAAAAGTCTGCATCTGACATGTCCTGTGCATTATAACTCCCCATACCACTCCTGCTTGGACACATGGAGAGCAAAAATTGTGTAAGATCATATTTCTTTGTGCAGACAAGGGAACATAAATTACGCATAGAGATATGTTGCAATCCTGGGAAAGCATCTCTCCAGTCCTAAAATCTCTCCACTGGCCACTGGCTCACAGTTGCTGTGAGGATCAAGTTCAAGACCCTCTGCATCATCCACAAGGATTTCTGAGGACTGGGACCCCTCTTCACCCATCTCTCCCAGCCTGAACACCTCTCTACTATAGCCCATTGGTCTTCTAGCTCCAACTTTCTGCAAATCAGATGCTTTTCCAAGCAGAGAGTGGGGGTAGATCTCTCTCCTCCACAGCTGCCTCCCTATCGAATGGCCTCCCTAACCCTGTCAGACTTGAGCCTGATTTCCATAATTTTCGGAAGCTTTTCAAGACCCTCCTTTTCCCTACCTCATTCCATCTTCCCCTTCCCTGCTAATTTTCCCTCTATGCTTCTTTTTGACTGGGTGCCTGTTTCCTTCTGATTCTTACAGGGCACCAGGCCCCCCTTGACCAGTCTACCCCTGCACTTGGTCTCCCCTGATGCTCCCCCCCTCTCCTAACCTGCACTTGCCCTTCCTGGCTCCCCCTGCTCAAGCCTGGCTGGGTCTGCACCCCATTGAGCCCTACCAGCCCCATCCCCCGGACTTAGAACATGGACGTTAATTCCCTTGAACTCTCTGCTTTCTCCTGGCACTTGTCCACCTGGCCTCCCCTTAGCACTCACCTAACCCATGGGCCCTTTCTCCACAAACACCTATATGGATCACATGATGTCTTGCAACACTGTGGCATGGTAGCATTTGCTCAGGGTTTAGACAAGGACTTCCATAAACTACAAAAGCATTGAGCCTTGAATAAACAATTTTGTATTTAATTGGTAAAAGGACTTGATCAGTTTTATGATAATGCATTAATAAATGTACAATACATGAAGACCACTGGGCAAAGCATTTTACTATGCACTCACCATATAAAAAGCACAACACCATTTGACCAATTTATTCTCTAACAGCAACTGCTTGCAAACCTCACCCTCTTCTCAATCACATCCTCACACATCCACCTCATAAAATACTAAACACTACTGTATAAAAAAAACATAAAGTTAACAAAAAGTCGCACAGTGATGAATCCTGACTAGCCTTTGCTTTCTTTTCCGATAGCTAAATGCTTAACAAATGTATGCCCGTGATGCACAATGCATTGATTGGTATCTAAAGTCCAATAGGTATAAAATCCAATCGGAAATCAAGCTGAAAAGCTTGAACAACTCAGGTTTCGGCTAGGTCAATTTCATGTCATCGTACATCCACCTTCATCAGGACCACCACACACAATTCCATACAAAAAATGGGTTCTAACAGAAAGAAGAAAAAAAGGTAGAAGTGACAAAAAGAGTTAAAATTGCAAAAAAAAGGACACATAGAAAACTGCCACTTAATGCATAGCATGATGTCCAACAAGTGACATCTTTGAACACATCCATTCCAGTACATGCAAGTGAGCTTTTGCATGCTGTGTCCCCAAATAAGTGTGCATTAAAACATTGCACGCTTTGACAGTGTCTTGGCACATTAACCGTAACCCACCAGAAACATACCAAAAGTTCAGGAATGCCACCAAACGAGTACCCACAGTCCACACATGTTGTGGACTGGGTTTCATTTAATTGCCACACCACATCTGCTACGCATTATGCACCCAGTGCCACAACAAAACTTTGTGTGAACTGTATCTAGCCGCACCTGCAAGATATTTTTTGTTCAATTAATGTTCTTAAAGGCAACTCTGCCATTGGGACTAGGTAAATCACTGCTGAGTCTGAAAAACCTGTCCTTCATGCCAACCTTTGTGAAGACCAGGTAGAGAGACTACTTCTATTAGGTCTCACCAATGTTCTCAAATCATGTTCTTAACTCCACTTACCCCACATAAATCAGGGGATAAATAATTTCTCCTCTATCCTTTCCTGTAAATCTCTTAGGGCTCTATCAGAAGTTGCGCAGCATCCCAGCGGTAATTGCGCTAGGATAGCACCCAATGCAATTTGTGTTACCGCTTCTCGGTCTGGTGCAATTTGTGCCGGATCACGAGTAGTGGTAAGGCGGTAAATCCCTATTCACCATTGGGAACATTGGACACAATAGGTCATGTGCTTTTAGTGCTGGCGCAAATTGTGTCGGCGATAAAAGTACCAAAAATGCCCTTACCACCGGCGCATTCACCTCCGGCCCATGGGTGGACGTGAATGCATCCAGGTAGGGCCATACTCATGATTGGGCGGAGCAGTAAATGTAGCTGTAATAGTATTACTGTTGAATTTTAGCGCTCTGCCAAACTCATGATGAGGCTCCTAATCTCCTGTTGACAGAGGAACCGACGGTTGATTTTAAAAGTAGTGCCTACAGGTGGACTCTGCCATGTGCAGTATCGGGTGAATCGTGCTCACTAAAAAAAACAAAACAGAAACCAAACACCGAAGTCAAGCGGCAAGCATATTTAAACGGGGCTCGGCAGGGTACTCTCTTGCTTTTCTGGGCCACGTATAGGGACCTCAGAATTATGTCCCCCATGACCCTGACAAAACAAGTTATTGGACTCAGATAGGCAAGAAATCACACATAAACCACTAGTTATATCAAAACAAAATGGCTTGTTATAGGTCCTTTTTTTCACTCTTTATACATGCACACATAACATATAGTCAATTATACAAAAACATAGAAAAAGAGCATCACCGTTAATAAGGTTGCAGAAGACACCTTCATCTCGGCCACCACAACACTTAGTCCCAGAGCAGGTAGGCAGAGCGATCACTCATACTAATGAGGTCTGGGGAGGAGTGTCCTCCCTCTCAGCAGACTGCATCACCCGGGGGTCCAGTTTTATCTGTCTTCCCAAGAGGAATATCTCTTCCCTTTATGGGGGGAAACCTCACCCCTCATTGGTTACCAGACTGCCCTTGGCCAAAGAGCAGACAATAAGCATGAGGAGCCAATAGTGGAAAATTACAGCCAGAAGTGGAAAAACCTGGCTTCTCTTCATTGCCTCCTTTCCTAGTTCCCCTTATCACTGCACCTGCAGACTGCTCCGACTCCTTTTCTGGCACGTCCTTCGGAATACAGTTCAACTATTTTTCACAGTTAGTTCAGCTGACATCATTATGTGACCTTGCCTCTGCTGCAGAAATGCACATTTACCCACTGAGCCCACGAAACTGTAGGCTTACATTGTGGTAATGGAATTGAATGTCCAAAATGGCCATGCATCGGTACCATGTTATTTTTAGCTCATTTTACACACACGCATTACACTCCACCCCTTGGACAATCAACTACGATAACCCAATGGGTGAAAATATGGTTCCCAAAACTTATGGAACATCCTCAACAAATTTGTAATACATGAAATACAGCAACAATAAACCAAAATAACTATAACCCCAAAAATCCTAAGAAAAACAGAAAACAATGCTTCGGGAATCCATGCAAATAACTGACCCCACCCAATCCCACCCTGATCTTTAGTGACCCGGCCAATAAGATCTTTTAACCCACCAATATGTTTCTCAATGGAACTGGAATGATCCATTAAAAACAACACAATCACAGCCTAAATTATGCTTCAAAAACAAATAATCAATAGCAGCCCTATTTTGAAAAATAGCCTTTCTAAAATGTCCATTATCTAACAATAACACTGCTAAAGCCTTCAAAGCCTCATTAAGCCTGTTCACTACCAAGCAAGCAAGTTTAATTATGGCTTTATATTCCCAAGCTGCCTGACCCCAAATCCCCACTAACGTAACGGCTAACACCAACACTTCAGCTTCAGACAATAAATGCACATCAGAATTACATTCAGGTGACAGAGCGGTATAATGAATAGCTTGCGTAAACCACCAAACAGCAGGCTGTAACGGAAATATCATTAAACCAAGACGTGTTAAAGCACAAGGGCCACCCAAAATATTAGCAGGGATATTTGAAAAGATATACTTCCCACAGGAAAACAACCAACCGGTAGGAAGTTTCACATGGTTCAGGTGACTAGCAGTTAAAACAGTATGATTACACAACATGTTATTTGATACATCAACACAAACACTTATAGGTCGTGCACATTGGTGCTGCTCAAAACCAGTTCTTCCTTCATTTCTGTTCAAATCCAACTGTTGACATTTATCAATATAGTTCGTATCACAAGTCATATAACACCAAACATCAGCAGGAGCAACATTGTCGGTGATAATGGGAGTCATGTTCTTCCATTTGCGGTCTGAGTCCGCACAGAATTTACAATACTCATACACGGAAAAAGAACCCTGTACGTCGGAATACTCTACCAGAGAATCCTCATGCAATACCCCAAATAGGTGTTGCAATACCGGGGCATGTGGTGGTATAGCAGATTCGCGGAAACGTGTACATCCGCCAAACAGAAATGTGAAATGTTAAACACTTGTTGTGCCAGGTAAATCCATGTGTTCTCAGGTTGCATGACAATGGCTGAAAAGCCCTGCTGCACAAAGGACATAGAAACCACAGAAGGGGGCGAGGCATCATGCTTACACCCTCGTCATTTCCTCAAAGTACCTGCCATGGATGTGTTCTCTGGTGCAAAGGTGGTAGTAGATGTATCAGTCCTCATCCAGATTCCCGACTCCATCTGCAGAATGGAGACATTTGCCACCTCTTCCAGCATGTCCCTGGACCCTCCCAAAGACACTCCACGTCACTCGACACAGACAACCAGCATACTCAGGATCTAAAAAATCAGAATTCAAAAACAAGATATTAGTGGAGTACATCACTCGCACAAACAACATTTGTCAGCGGGAATATGAGTCCATTTCATTTTTCGAGGTTCCAGCATAAGAACCACCTGATCCTCTCCTGAAGCTTTTACATCTACCGGGACGGTCGGACCATTGGGCTTTTTCACCCACACTTTGGCACCCGGAACCATTGTATCTAATGAGCCAAAACCGTTGTCCCCAGCAGTTGTCACTACCGTAGGCGGCTTCTCTTTTTTCACCATGGGCAATTTCACAGGGACCAGTATCAACTGTGCCACCCTATCTCCATTATGGATGGGCAACATATTCAAAAGAATTACCTTGATTTTTGCTTGATAGTCTGCATCCACAATACCTCCCAACACCTGAATACCTCTAAGGGCTAGTCCAGATCTAGGGTCAATTAATCCCATATGGTCAAGCGGAATTTGCACCCCAATCCCTGTCTCAATCACAATAATGTCCCTGGGCTCAAGTCGGATCTCTTCCCTTGCATGCAAATCCACCCCAGCAGATTCAGGGGTGGCTCGATAAGGAACCAATGCCCCAGTAGACATTTCCCAATATAAAAGGGTTTACATAGATCTGTTAGGTCTGAAATGTAAGGCTGGCGTTAACATGCGCATCAATCGTGTTTCACCATTTGCACTAGGACGATTATTGAGAATCTGAACCACATCCAACACACGTTCTCGCCACCCTTTCAGGGTGTCCGAACCAGTTTTTTGCAGCTGTTCTTTCAACAATCCATTCATTCTCTCAATAAACCCCAAAGCCTCAGGGTGATATGGGACATGGTAGATCCATTCAATTCATTTTTACCGACAATAGTGTAAAACCAACTTACCCTTGAAGTGTGACCCATTATCACATTGAATCTGTAAGGGAACTCCATAATACACAGCCAACCTCACACAGCATGGTTATAAAAAAACAATACAAATTACAAATTACACATCCATATATCCACATACAACGATAAAAAGAATTACAAAAACAGACAATAAATAGATTAAAGTATCCAAGGCTAAAGACCTGTATGGAAAACGAAGCTGGATAACCTCTGTAAAAGTAAACATCTCCCTGTCGCTGTACTCATTTATTTATAAAAGTATCAGCATCAGTGCTTTGTGATTTATTAAACAAACTGCACTGAAGTATGGAATTTGCTTCTGAGCTTATCTGACTGATGTATATGGGTGGTGACTGCCCTCTTTGTTTGTTTCCTGGTTTAGGAAACTTGTGAGAACCCATAATTGTGACCTTGGATTGCATGGTGGAAACCTTGTAATTGGAATATTCCCCTGAAGAAAGTTCATGCATCTGAGCAACCAAGAACTGAAACATGTCGGGAGTTGTTTATACCTGAGTCATTACACTCAGGTTTTGGAAAATTGTTAAATCCATTTATTGTCTGTTTTTGTAATTCTTTTTATCATTGTATGTGGATATATGGATGTGTACAAATTAAACAACTCATCATACCCAAGTACAAACTTGAGAAATCCAGCGGTAAGAGCTGGATTGTTTGTAGTTTGTATTGTTTTTTTATAACCATGCTGTGTGAGGTTGGGTTTGACTCATACCAAACACTTTTATAAGTGTTTTTATGCTTGTGAATTAATGATTAAAACTAAAAAACTTTTTTATAACAGAAACAACAAGTATCGGGTCTATTTTTTCAGGACTGAAGGTACCAGTATTGTGGGGTACACACCAAATACATATGCACAAGATCAGAAAAATTTATATGGTGTAATGATCTCCTTTACATATTAATATATGTATATCTGTCACCAGCATCAGGCAATTTCTGACTCCAAAACCGTAAGGGTACCCGCTTCCTGTCTTGTTTTTGCCACAAACTCCAGTTCGCATAGGTATCCTGTACAAATACTTTCACCTCCCCGTCCCTCAATGGCCAAAGATCCAACACTTTATCCACAAGCACAAGGGCCACCCAAAATATTATCAGGGATATTTGAAAAGGTATACTTCTGACAGGAAAACAACCAACCGGTAGGAAGTTTCACATGGTTCAGGTGACCAGCAGTTAAAACAGTATGATTACACAACATGTTATTTGATACATCAACACAAACACTTATAGGTCGCGCACATTGGTGCTGCTCAAAACCAGTTCTTCCTTCATTTCTGTTCAAATCCAACTGTTGACATTTATCAATATAGTTCGTATCACAAGTCATATAAAACCAAACATCAGCAGGAGCAACATTGTGGGTGATAATGGGAGTCATGTTCTTCCATTTGCGGTCTGAGTCCGCACAGAATTTACAATACTCATGTACAGTGTCTTTGGCTAGTTGGAACGCTTTATCTTGCTCTTTGAATTTGTTGTGTGTCACTTTGTAAAGGGGCACCAAAATCTGCTCCAAAAGTGGGATATGTTGTCTCCAGAATCCAAACGAACCTGATAAACTTCTAAGCTTGTTTCTTTGTTCACAGAGTGGAAAACTCAAGGATCTGTTGCTTAGCTTTTGGCACCATTTCAGGATGCCCATTATGGCACCGAATTCCCATGAAAATTACAGTCTCTGCCGGACCTTAGGTTTTGGCCTCATTAATTTCCCACCCTTCTGTAGTCCTTCCATGACAAGGTCTAATTGCACTCGCACACTATACTCATCCTTTCCCTGCATCAAAATGTCATCATTGTAATGGACAAATTGCAAATCCTGTTTGCACGGAATTCCGACCAAATGTTCTGCCACCAGCCGGTGAAAGATTGTCGGGCTATGCATGTATCCCATTGGCAGGCATTGGAACATATAGTGCCTCCCATTCCAGGAAAATGCAAACTGCTCCTGGCATTCTTCAGCAATCGGTACAGTGAAGAAAGCATTAGCCAAATCGAACACTGCACACCAGGTTCTCCCAAACTTTTGTACATTTTCAATCAGGGTCACTGTATCAGGGACTGCAGGTAATAAATGAGGAGTATATGTATTCAACTTGTGATAATCAACAGTCATACAGTAACTTCCATCTGGCTTTTTAACAGGCCAGAACAGATTGTTCCAAGCTGTGGTTACGAGGCTTAGTACACAAGCTTCTAAATACCCTTTAATGGTGTCCAAAATGTCCTTCTGTCCCTCAGGAATTCGATATTGTTTCATGGATACTCTTTTAGTGGCTATTGAAACCTACACCAGGCAAATTTACAATTTTCATACCACCACGGGAGTACAAATTAAAGCATTCACCCCAAACTGATAAGGTTTACCTTCCAATCCGAGGGTTAACCCCTCTAAAATTTGAAATCCAATAATATATTCAGGGATAGGAACCACCAACACCTTGTAGGTGTCCCTTTTCAAGCTTCTGAATTTCATATTAATTTTAGTTTGAACGGCAAGGGTCTCTTTTCCCACAAACCTCTGATCGTAAAATGTCTTCCCTTAAACCTTGAAGGATTCACATCTATCAATGAGGCCCCCGCCCCGGTATCAATTAAGGCACGCACATCCTGTATGTTTCCTGACTGCCAAAATAATGTCACCTTTACCCAAGGGCGTCTGTCTACTTTAATGTGGGCAGTTGTTAACAGAGTTTGACCACTGTCCTATTCGTACTTTGAGTGCATGTGTTTAGTTTAGTTTAGTTTAGTTTATTTATTTATATAGCGCTCCCAACCCAAAGATATCTGGATGCAAGTTTACATGTTACACTTAGAAATACATATATTACAGATTACAGTACAAAAAATACTGGTGTATTACAATTCAGTCAATGTGGTATATAGTTCTAATATACATATTGTGCAGGTCACAAATACAGTGCAGGTGTGATATATTTACAATAGGTGAGGTATATCAATTCTCAATGTGTAAATTGCAATGAGCAGACAGACATTGAAGTGGTATACTAAATGGAGGTGTATGTAGTCTGTGATCAAGATCAGTGATGAGAGAGCTTAAACAGGACGGTTATGAGGCAGTGGTCATAGGAGGATAAGAACTAGGTTTCTCAAGCAAGGTCCTTGCTTATTCTATGGACACAAGCCAGGTTTTCAATTTGTGTCGAAATGTTTGGTATACTGTCTCTGTACTAATGTTGTGAGGTAGGGTGTTTTATAGCTTAGCGGCTGAGACTGGGAAGCTCTTACTGCTGGATTTCTCAAGTTTGTACTTGGGTATGATGAGTTGTTTAATTTGTGCAGTTCTAGTGGGTCTGTTAGATAGTTGTTTAATGAATTTGCAGTTAAGGAATTTCGGGGCTAGGTTGGATAAGCGTTTATGGGTAATACATAGTGATTTGTACATGATTCTACTCTTGACTGGAAGCCACTTTACTTGTTGTCTAGGGCACGTGATGTGGTTGGCTCTAGGTATGTTAAGGGGTGCATTTAGAGCATTATTTTTGAGTATTTGGAGTTTGTTAATATTGCAAAGACTGGTTCCATTGTAAAATGTGTTGCAATAATTGAGCTTGGATAAGATAAATGCTTTGGCTAATATGACACAGTTTTCAGGAGACAGGAAATGTCTGCATGCAGTTATGAGCTAAGACGTATAAGCTACTGAGAAGCTGTTGCACTGATTTTATTAGTGAGGTTGAGGTTCGGGTCAAGGTAGTGAGGTTGAGGTTCATGTCAAGGGGGGACATTACAACCCTGGCGCTAAGTGGTTAACAGCGCCATAAAAGGCTGCGGCGCCCTTAACCACTTAGCGCCTTACTACGAGGTCCCTTTGCGGGACCCGACCTGAACGGCTGGTCTGTCAAAGTAGGGACCCGCAAAGGGACCTCGCAGGCAATTACGGTACCGCAATTTGCGGTACCGTAATTGCCGCCTTCCCCATTCCCATTGAGCCCTATGGGGCAAAAATGGAAATGGGGAAGGGCCACAGGGAAATGGGGAAATACCGCCCCGCCAACTTTGGAATGGGGCGATATTTCCCCATTTCACCATGGCAGACTCGTTACAACACCGGCACCAACCATGGTGCTAATAGTGCCATGGTTTAGCACCAATGTTGTAATGAGGGCCAAGGTATATTCCAAGTGTTTTGACTACTTTGGAGACTTGATTGGTATTGTTGTCAATGATAAAGGATTGGAATTGGCTGGGCAGTTGGCTTAGGTGGTAGTGGGAGCCAATCAACAGTAACTCTGTTTTATCATCATTCAGGCAGAGGGCGTGGGTGACCATCCATGCCTGAATTATGAGATAGATGTTGTTTAGGAGGTCCGTGTCTGCTGTGCAGGAGCCTGAAAGTGGAATGAGTATTTGGGTATCATCTGCATAATTCATATAGGTGATACCCAAACTGTCTTAATGATCAAAGAAGGGCTTTGTAAATATTTTGTACAACGTTGGTGAGACACAAAACCCTTGGGGTACTCCACATAGTCTGGGGCTGGGTCTGCAGTTGCTGTTGTGGCGAATACTCTCCTAGTCCTATTTGAGAGAAAGGATTGAGTCCAGGCAGTGGCTTTAGTCGAAGAGTGTGCTGCTGATGCAAGGTGCATGCGTAGAATCTTGTGGATGACCAGGTCAAAGGCTGCAGAAATGTCTAGCAGGCGGAGAAGGGCTATGTTCCCTTTGTCCTTAATCCCATCCATTTGGGCTTTGAATTCTATGAGAGCTTTTTCCGTGCCATGACCTGGTCTGAAAACGGATTGACGCAGGCCAAGAAGGTTGTTATTTTTGAGGTATTTCTGTATCTGGAGGTAAGCTGCCTTGTCCAGAATCTGGAGTAAGAATGGTAGTGTAGTTATCGGTCGATAGTTAATGGGAATGTTGGGGTCTAGACAAGGTTGTTTTGGAAGAGGGCGGACCCATGCATTTTTGAGGTTGGTTGGGACTGTACAGCTTTCAAAGGAAGAGTTTATGAAGGTTGTGATAAAGGGTGTGCTATTAGTTTACCCCTCTTTGATAAGGGTGGGCATTAAAGTGTCACCCTAGCACTTTGAGGGTTTGAGGCTTTCAATAATGTTTAGATTCCATCTCCAGCATCACACGCACCATTTTCCTCAAATACATCCCTCCTGTGCTTCTGTACCTCCTGTCGCTTCACTTTTCCGATATAGTACTCGCTTTTTATACAATTGATACATTTCCTGTGTCATGTGAGAATCTCGGCTGTCAACCCTCTTGCCAGTAGTGCGTCTTTCACTTTGGCCCTCCCTTTCTCACTCACACGGTTGTTCCTCTGCTTTTCCCCATTCTCCTAGGTCTGCCAATTGTCTAATAGCATCCACCACCTCATCGGTCATTCGACCAGTCATTAACACCAAAAGAGTCATCAAGACATTCTTATACACCCGCGGGGCAGTTTGAATGATGGTATTCCTAGCTGAAACTGACAATGCTACAATTCCCATATGTTAGCGAGTATCTAAATGAATTGCCTCTTTCATGGCAAGATGTACTAATGGCCACCATGCCAAAATGTTTATGTATGTTTATTGTTGGGAATGTGTTGGCTTCACTTATGTGTGGTAATCACTGATATATATGAAATGCAATATGTGATTTTGATGTTATAAGTATTATTAAACTGTTTTTTTTTGTTGGTATAACTGGGCTCGCCCTGGTCATTTGTTATATAAAGTCTGTATTACCTAGTGAAATCACGGAAGAGCCAGGTGTCCCCTTTTACCCACTATAGATAGCTGTCGTGGGTGAACAACTTTTAGTGGTTCAAGAATTCAAAAATAATCCAAATCGATTAGAAACTCACCGTAAAACTTGACCCAGTTATTCTTGTAATGCTTCTGCAACCACGTATCATAGAACACATTTGCTTTCTCATATGCACTGGAAATAGGTAATAAATAAGTTGTCAATTTCTGGCGTGAGTGCAATAGAAAAGATACTAAAGGCAAACAATTTCTATTTTCACCATGATGGGCCCGCTTGTGCAAGCACAATAGAAACCTTGCTGTTTTTGTATTTCTTGCTCATGGCTGCAAGCGCTCTAAAAAGATCAGAGATAATGGAAGTTGGGCTCACCAACAAACACGTGTATTGCTTTCCAGTGCTAGCATTGGTGGGTCAGGACTGTGTTGGTAATGTAACAAAGACTATGGGCCTGATTCATAAAACGCTTTCCTATGGGATTGCGCCGTTATAAAACACTTCCATGAATCAGGCCCTATGATGTTTAGAAGGATTCGCTAGGATAAGTGCATAAAGGCCATTTCCCCAGAGAGAAATAAAGTAAATAGGTATTGGGAGAGGCAAGGAACGCTACCAGAGACCTCATTGATGTTTAGTTTGTGCATGAGGTGAGAAGGGTTCTGCAAGGTTCGCCCCGACCAATATTCACAGTCTCTGAATGATTTAGGAGTGACTGGCAAATATTTGCTGCTGATGCCTGTGAGGTTGTTGGGTTGAGGTTGGATTCAGCCTTTTATATTTCATGAAATGGAAACAAATAAAGACAGCTAATACTGGTACTTCAGCTGTAATCAGTTCGAAAATGTATTTGTCAGTTGAACTATTTTCCCACAATAACTGTTTCCAAGAGCAAAGTTGTTCTAATGTGGCTAGCTCTGGAAGGGGAAAATACGTTCACTCACAGATCAAATACTCATACTATTGAAATAATTAAAAAATGCCATTTCATTATCTTCGATAACGTTTTCACGAGCACATGCCTATGAATAAATCTGATTTTGATTATTGATTGAATTTGTTATTGTCTCTAGTGTGGTATGGTGGAGGATTTGTAAAGGACCTTTCATCTCATCGGAAGAGGCATGGAGGCACTAACAACATCAACAACGACAACCGCTTCCAATGATCTGGACCTCTACCTCTAGCAATGATGAGAGTTCCAACCCTGCTCCTATTGAAAAAATAAGTATGGCTAATGAGAATTATGGAGTTTCTCTGAGGACATTTCTTTGAGACAGCACTGATTTAGTATATCAAGGAGCTTTAATGGGGAGCCACTGTTCGGGCAGTATTAGTTGGACACCTTGGTTCAATGAAAATTCAAGAGATTGGAAAAATATGAATTGCTTAATATAATGCCTTAGCTGTGCGTGTGACATCATACATTGGCCTGACATTACTGTCATCATTGACAATGTATCATTGCGGTGATATTGTGCTGATAGTGCCCAAAGCTTTGTAACCTCTACAAATACTTATCATCTGATATGTATAGCTGGATGCACTAGAAAAGTTAATAAGTATTAATACATGTATTCCATAATGTTGTATCAGTGGGATGAGTGTGTGACTGAAAACACGGAATACAGTAACTAATGAGCATCCTAGACATCATGGAGTGTTTAGCTGATAGTATTCGGGATTTCTATCTCTGATCTTGCTGAACTTATATGACACATGCTCAGCAGGGTTAAACTGAGGGTGATCATCATATCCTTTTCACAGATGGGAATATACAAAGAAAAACCAGAATGTGTGATATTATTCTTGATGCTCTCCAAAGTCAAACATTGTGAGATATATTACAATCAGTGCAGAAACATACATATACAAATAGATAGGTTTAGAGAGGCTTAACTTCACCTCACTGAGGAGGTCCAACCAAAGGCCGAAAAACGTGGCTGGGGATGTTCATGGTACTCATGTTCAGAGGAAAATTGACTAGCATTTTGGTTCTGGACTGACCATGTTTTTGCAACCTGCCTGATATGCAAATGGATATATCGCCACTGTGAAGGGTACAGTGAGCCTTATTACGAGTTTGGCAGTGTGGTAATACCTCAACCTTACCACCCAAAACCAGCCAAATCGGCGGTAATAACACCAGTGGTAATGCTGCTGGTGGTAATACCATTGAAATCTCCATGGAGTCCTATGGACTCCAATTAATGGGGATTAACACAGTCTACCATCACTTGTAATCTGGTGGTAATTTTCTATTTTTTTATTTCATGTTTTATAGTTTGTACACAAACTTTTAACATTTCATCTGGACTTTGTTGTTTAAAATGTAATCTGGACTTTGTTGTTTACTGTGCTTATTTACACTTAAGAAATTACAAGGGAAGAGAGAAGTAAGATCAGGCGCAAATCTGGGGTTCATGATATCTGGTCAATGTCAGTGTCTAGTTTCATTTTTTTCCCAGTATTGCATTGTCCTGAATACAAGGGGAAAAGAATGTCCACTTATGATCTGTTCCCATCTCTCTGGGGGGTCCTGATGAATTAGTTCACGGGGGAACATCTGTCCGAAGGTTTTTCGTATTTCGGACAGGGAGGGACAGTCGATGAAGAGATGATAAGCAATTCAATTGAGGCGTTCTGTTTGCAAAATCTGCATAGTGTTTCCTACATGGGAATTTGTCTGGTATGTGCAAGGTATTCTCTGGTTCGAAGGATGTTGAGATGAAATCCAAGGAAGGTGTCTCTTGTTCATTTATATGGGAATTTTGTTATATATTTGGGGGGTTCATTGATGGCTCTGGTGCCGTACCGCGTGTAGAGTGAAAGTCTGTATTTGTTTTTCTCTTCGATCGTGTAGATCCAGCCTAGTTCAAGCAACAGTTTCTTTGCTTTCATTGTTCTGCTGATCAGCATTTCAATACTTATTTCATGGTTTTTAAGGATTTGAAGACAGAATTATTTCCATCTTTGTACAGTGGGCGTCGTGAGTTCTGCATGGCAGTTTCCGAGGAATCTAATAACTGGGAATGTCTTCATCTATTATGGTCTTTCTGTAGACAGAGATGTGTTTCCATACATTTAGAGGGTCTATCCACTGGATTGCGAGTTCGAAATGGATTCTGATTATTGGGTAAGACTTTGGGAGGGACAATACTTTTCTCCAAAATATTACCTCCACGATCGCCCATATTTGTCGAGGGATGAAGAGTAGACTCTCGCTTCCATATGTGAGTATGGACATCACTTTTTGATTGTACAAGGTGAGGATCGGGTTTAGAGAGAAATGTCCGTAATTTTTGTGGATGATTAGACCTTGGTGTGCAAGTGAGTAACTTTTATTTTTTAAGTGGTCCATCCATTGTGCTTCAATTTGTGATTGGTTCAGATAGATTCCAAGGTATTTTGTAGTTTTGACTGATTCAAGGCATTTCTCATCTAGCATAAGATGGTAAGTTTTTCTCTTGTTGTTCTTCTTGGAGGTCAGTGACATTATTTGTGTTTATGGGATGTTAATTAACCTGTTGTTGCCCTCAATGTATTTTTCAAGCACTCAGAGTCTCCTTTGTAGGCCGATTAAAGTCTTGTCGAACAGCACAAGATCATGGGCATACAGTATGTAAGGTATCTGTGTTCCATTGATTTTTGGCGTAAATGCTGAAATGTTAGCTTGACTAGCTGTGATGTCGAATAGATAAAAGTTGAATAGTGTGGCTGCCAGGGGGCAACTTTGTTTGAGTCCCCTGGCTGTTGGAATAGAGGCTGACACAATACCAGAGAAAATTAAGTGGCCTTTGACCAAGGTATTACTGTAAAGCGACATAATTGGCTCTAGGATTTCAAGTGGACATTCCCAAGTCTGTAGCTTGTTCCAGAGCTTGTTTCGATTGACACTGTCGAAGGCCATTTGAAGGTCACTGAAGGCCGCATGGAAATGGGTTCCAGTTCTGTTTGCTTCAAATTTAAGCATGTTAAGAATTGTCAAGTTTATATGCGTTCCGGCATTGTTAATGAAACTGGTCTGTCGAGGGTCATAAAGGTTGTTTTTAGTTGCCCATTCATTCAGTCTTTTTAGTAAAATTGAAGCAAATGTCTTGCCTAGGGGATCAAGCATGGCCAGTGGTCTGTAGTTGGTTGGTATGTTTTTTTCTCCCTGTTTGTACACTGGGATAAGGGTGACGGTTTTCAAAGTGTGGGGGATGTATTTCTGTTCGGAGTTTAGATTGAATAAGTCAAGGCAGAAGTCTGTCCAGTCTTCTGGTTGTTGCTTGATGTTGTAGTTACTCAGCCCGTCCAGTCCTGGCGCTCTCGAGGAGTTTAGATGTTTGATATGTTGTAGAATTTCTTCTCGGGCCCATGTATTCAGCCACTCATGTGTCATATTGCTGATCTCTTTGGTCTTTGTTGGGTCACAATAAAGTTTGGTGAAGTGTTTTATACACGCTCTTTCAGGGACCTCTGATGACAAACGAGTTTGGGTTGTACCATTCTTGTTAAGTAATTTCCAGAGCTCTCTGGTGTTTTTGTTTCCTAGCATTCTAAGTAAGTTTTCAGCATCCTTCTGTATAAGGATGGATTTCATGGACTTCATCCAGTTGCGATGTCTGTGTTTGAGCTTGTGGATGGTTGGCGAGCAATAGTTGGTTCAGCTTTGCAGGCAGCAAGTATATGCTTGCGTAGAGATTTTTTCTTGGTGGCAATCAGCTCGGAATATGATTGGTGATGGTCTGGGTTGGTCTTCTTGGGTGCTCTTTGATCAATTTGGTAGGGAGTCAGGAGCCATTCATAGTTCATTTTATGTTTTGCTGGCTTGGACGAGTTCTGGAATGTTTATTTCAACGTGTCTACTTGGGAGTCCAGTATTCGGAAGCAATTTGATGCCGAGTTTATTTCATTGTTACTGGTCTTTTCCTTAGATAAAGGTTGGTATTTGGAAGACCAAGTGAGGGTTACTTTGAGGTGGTCGCTTTGGTTCGTCTGGATGACGGATAGGTGCATAGATGCTTCGATGATCTGACTGGAGGCATATGTAGTCAAGGTAAGCTGTTGAGTCCCCTCTAGACCACGTAGATGCAGTGGTTGATCTCCCTTAATTTTTCCGTTCAGTAAAGTTAGGTTTTGCAAATCCATCTCTTTTCACCAGGTTTTTGTTTTTTGGTCCATTTTCGAGATTGGTGTTTTTGCTCCCGATGTATCAAACAAGTGTTGTTCATGTCTCCACACAGAATCATATTAATGTTGGGATATTTAGTTCTAAAATCATCTATGCTGGTTGTAAGATCATCTATAAATATGGAGTCTATCATTGTTTTTGAGTTCCAGTATATGTTCACCAGCGCTATTTGATTGGCATTCATCTGCCGCAACTTTTTTGGCTTTTTGCTATTGCCATGTACAAGAACGGTGATTTGTGTCCAGCTATTGGGATTATAGGTTTCTTTTAAGTGAAGATTGGCTTTGATTTTCCAGAGTGTCATAAGCCCAGTTTAAGGTCTCTCTTTTTCTCTTAGACGTGCCAAATTAATGCAGTTCAAATAACCATCACATGTTGGTTTGGATGGTAGCCAGGTTTCTTGTAGGCAGATAATTTCATAATTCATTAGATCTTGATTTACTATTTTGTAGAGGTGTGAGAATCCTCTTGTGTTCCATGAGCACAAATTGATCTCATATTTGATTTTCCTGTGTTTTTTGGTGAAGCGGTCTGTTTTCTTCAGCGGCTCCTGAGCTGGTGAGTAGGAGTGAAAAATTGCTCTGTCATGTACGGAATGGCTTCTAGGGCTTCTGTGATATACTGTGTTCCTCGGCTGGAGCTCCCGTGACTCTTTTCCTGTTTTATGGTCTTGTTCTTTAGAGGTTGACCTCTTTTCAGTGGTTTCACAAGGTTTGGAGATCTTGTTATTTGCTACTGTGCAGGCAAATCCTAATTGTCTGAAGTAGCCTGTCTGTGTTGGACTGTTTGTATAGGCATATCTCAACAGAGTCCATTTTTTTCTGTTGTTGGGGAATTTTACCAGTTTTATGTCTTCTGATCTAAGGGTTTCTAGAGTGGGAAAGGCATGGGGGAGACATAGTAAATTTGCCCTATTCATTATGATGCCATCATTAGATTCTTTTGTTCTTTGTAGCATGACTGACGGCTCTTGTTGATGGCACCGAGGGTTGAGGAATATCGGAAGTTTTATTTGTTTGGTGAGTCGATGGATTTAAGATTCTGAATCTTGTAAACGGCTGTTGTTCGTTGTTTTGGAGATGTGATTGTTTGACATAGAGGTGTCATTTTCCCATTTTTCTTCAGTTTCAGATATTTCTTCACAGGAAAGAATTTCTCTTACGCTTGATATGGTCTGTCCTTCTGTGTATTCATCAATTATGTAGAGAGATGAACTTTCTTTCAGTGATGGGATTTTACTTTCATAAGAAATGGGAGGTTTTAACGTCATGGGTTGTGAGGTTCATCAAGGCATCCATGATGGACTTGTCTTCTGTAACTTGTTCTTCGGTTATTTGGGTTTCGTTGTCTTGATCTTTGGTTCAGCATTGGGTTGGATTTTTGTGCCGCTATCACGTTTTCTTTCTGTTTCTGGTGTTGAGTCATCCTGGGAGGAAAGGTCAGGTTTCTCAAGAAGGCCCGCGATCCTCTATTATTTCTATTGGTGTCGTTTCTTTTTGGTTAATACTTCAGATTTCTTTTTTTTGTTATCTGTTTTTTTCCTGGAGATGTCGAAGATGGAAAAAGATTCAACTTCTTTGGATGGGAGAGGAGTAAGTGATGGTTGGGTCCTCGTCTTTGTGTTGAGAGACAATCTTTCTGTAATTATTTGGTTTCCGAAGGATAAATCATTTTGTTAGTATCCTTGTTGTTTTTTCCATTTGGAGTAAGGGTTTTTGATTCCAACTGGTCAGGCTGATCCTGGGTTTTAGTTTTTTCTTCCAATTGAGCCTGCACATGGTCTCCAGGTTGTGTGTTAGAGGGGTTGGTTCTTGGGTTCAGTTGTTTTTTTTTTCTTGAGGAGGACTGATTGTCGTGTGGTTTGGCCCTTGATTCTTCATTTTTTCTTATTGTTTTGCAGAGAGGAGCTTGAGTAGAGTTGTAGTGAGTTGCTCTTTTTCTGTGTGGCCCGTTCTTGCTATAAAAAACAGCCTGGCTTGCAAGTGGTCAGAGATTTTGGCATCTTGTTCGAGGTGTGATTGTATTCTTGTGGTGAATGTTTCAATATGTATTTGCTTAGTGTGAATTTGTCAGGATTCGGGGCTGGCAAAGACGGGGAGTGTTTAAACATGCCTCTTAAGCTGGATAGGACTGGTAACTACAATCCCCAATATCCTCTGGGTCTGCATGTAGTTCAACACGCGCACGCTTGGCCAGCTGTCTGGGATTAAGGAGAGCATGTTAACTGGCAACGGCAGCAGGCAGGTGTGGCTTATTGTGATTCAGCGGAGGAGGCAGGCAGGCCGCGTGCAGAAAGGAACGATGGAAATCAGAACCTCATGAACTGCAGACGTCTGCATTTCGGAAGGAGCAGGAGAGTGCAGATAAGGATCACAGCTCTACGGTCATTGTCTGGGAAGTCCGGTGGGGCTCCCCAGACCAAAGGTAAGCACGGGGAAAGACACGGTCATTGCTTACATTGTTGGAAGTGATTTACGGCAGGTCGCATTTTGTCTGGGAAGTCCTAAGGGGCTCCCACACTTAAGATAAGTATCAGCAAATGCTCTTGAATGTTGTGCTGGGAAATCCCAGGGTGTATCAAGCAATAGTTAATCTGCATCACTAATGGGTGCCTATGTACAATGAAATAGTCACGGACAAAAGACTCTATATGATACATGGGAATTACGTTAACCAAGTCAATGAATCTTCACTGGTGCAGTAAACTAGTGGAGGGGGACATTATTATGTTATATGTTGTTTTGCTGTCCGAAGGGCCATGTGTCTTGTCTAATCAGTATGGGAAGTTTTCCTAATGTTTGTTTTCATCCTGTTGCTTTTGCTTGCTTATGTGTTTTCTTGTGAACCAGCAAGGGTTAGTACACGTATTAAGGTGTGCTAGTTAGGAAGTAAGTAGGTGTTAGTTGTGGACACTGTTACATGCTGGACAGCGTAGGGTTCTTTCCTGGTGCTTCCCCTGTCCCATCCAAAGTAGGAGTTCCTTACCCTTTTTCCGGTGTTCCTAAAACCCCCATCCTATCCACAACCTCTCCCTAACCCCTCTTCCCCCCATTGGCTGCCACATGGCGACCTGTTTTATATATCAGGCGTCTGTGCCAACCACGGTGGGAGGGTCGAGTTCATTCGGCTTCCGTGGTCCAGGGGAGAGTGTCGATCTCTCTTCCTTTCCATTCAAGTGTGATTGTGACAGAATTAGGGTGATTAGGGTTGCCTTATCGTGCATAGTGTCTTTTAGAGATTTGTAGAGCTAAATGAAAGGGATCAATGCTTGGCTGGAGGCTCTAATCAGGAACTCTGAAGTTCAGCCATTGTTTTAGGTATTGGTGTGTGTCATGCCACGCGGCACTTGGCGCCTGTGGAACCGCTGGTGGCGCGGACATTATTCCGCCGTGCACACTGGTAGCCTGTTACGCCCACCTGCAGCTCTGCCCTTGCGTATGCGCGCTGAGGCGGCCCGGAGTTTAAATACAGCTGCTTCCGGGTTGCGTACGCGTTGCAACGCTTCCGGTTTCCTCTGTTAGTGCTGTCTGCCTTTTACCTGCTTTTCCCTCGCTCGCACTTGTTGCAGTATTACCCGATCTCTATCGGGTCCTTGTCCTCTTTCTCCTTGTTTTGCCTGCTGCCCTTTTCTCCTGCTATTCTCCTTCCTCTCTCCTCGCCACCCTCCTTCTCCCGGCTTCTCTCTGTTTCCGTTCTCCTACCTTATTTTTCCCCTTCCTGTTTTTCTCCTTCTGCCTTCCTCCTTGTGTACCAGACCTACGCCTGTTTTCTTGGATTGCTGATTCTACTGTTCGGATACCTTCCTCTGTGATCTTCCGTGTACCAGATCCTGGCCTGTTTAAGGACTGCCTATTCTCTTGTGCTACACCTATGGACTTGGTTCCCCTTGTGAGATTCCTTACTACTTACTGACTACCTTCCTCCGGAGCATCTTCCTTTCTACCACGGAGTTCAGCTTCAGCCGACTGCATTCTCCCTGCATACCAGCTCATTCCTTAGGAGAGTCACGCAGGTCGCTTAGGGGTTTTTTGTGACTTTTGGGTTTTTCCCCATCCCGGCGTTCCTGGGAGGAGGCACCGGGTACCCTTCTTGGGTGACAAGGTGGCTTCCTTCCGTGGGCGCCCCTACCTACATAAAAAAAAAGGAGCGACCAAGAAGTAAAGGAAAGAAGGGTACAGGAAGAAGAGATGAAGGTGAGTAGTTAGGGGATGGTGGTGAATCGGATTCTACGTTCTCTGACGTGGATATCACCGATCCTGGTGACAGTGTGTCGGCGGATTCTATTGCACATTTACATCTCTTGTCATCTTGTAGGTTGGAGGAGCTTGATTTCGTTAAATTGGAATTCGGGTGAATGTCATTGGTATTTCTCGGCTGATGACATTTGTCAGAATGGTTAGGTGCCAGTAGGGCACTAGATTTGAAGAATTTGGTTGGCAGGTCCTCTTGGCTCGGTGTGGATGTTCCGTCCGATTCACATAGATCCAGCCCAGCAGGTAAAAGATTTCTGAAGATCTTGTCACGTTTTTCTTTGTTTGTCATTATTGATTCAATTTCGTTAATGTCAAGAGAGAGTCTCGCTAATCTTTGCTTTTCCGGTGAGATGCCAGTGTTTTTGTGGTTTATGGATTCAGAGCGAGATAGAGCGTAGTTTTGTTGCCAAATTCTTTTTGCGTGGATTGCCTTTGTCTTCTGTCGCGTTTGGGTTGGCTCCTCTTTGTCTTTGAATTTTTTGGTCGGAGCAGTGTGAGAACTGTGTTTTGGTGAGTGTATGAGGAGGAGGTTCTTTTGTTCTCTCTGTTTTGACTTTCTTGTTGTGGGGTTTAGAGTTTGATTCGCAGCAGAGTAGTTGCTCAATTGATTCTGGTGTGTAGGGAATAGAGTGGTTATTTTTATGTTTTGTCTTTGGTAGCTGTCTCTTGACTGGTGACTTTTCAGGCTCGGATGAGGCTCCAAATGCTTCAGGCAGGTTGAGCTGGTATACTGAATTTACAGTGTTCATTATAGGATTTGGGTTCTTGATGCTTTGTTCTTGATGTTCATTTGGAGGTGAGTCTATTGCAAAGATGCTTAGATCCGGGCATTTTGGTTTTGTTGGGTTGTAGACAGGAGTGTCTGGTTTCTGTACATTTGCGTGTGGAGTCAGGGTGAGCTGTGGTTTCACTGTGCACTGGTGTGCTTCATGAGATAGATTTGGAGTGTTAGTATCAATGTTTTCATTGGGGAGTCTTTCTATTTCTATAGCAGGTTGATATCTGGCCCGGTGTCTCGTCAGTGGGCCTGTTGAGGCTACCATGGTTGGGCCTTGGCGAAACAGATTTCTGTGGGAGAATTGATCACCTATCTTCCGAGCGCTGGAGGGGGAGGCTGTGCTTGTTCGGGTATGGATAGTTAAGTTTGGTGTTATCAGGTCAAAAGTTCATTGCACACAGTCCCCGATATCCAGGTTTGTGTCCAGGAAGCCAGAGATTAGATGATGGTTCTTTGGTCTGGGTAGATTTAGTGATTCGGGTTGAGGTGGAATTTTATTTGGCTAGGATTGGGCTGTGCAGGATATGGGTCAAAGGCGGTGTGTCCGCAGTCTCCAATTTCACGTGATAATGTCTATTTTACTGAAGCCCACTTGGTTGAAGTTTATGGAGATTAGGAGCTGCCTGTTTCAGCTGCAGTATCGTTGGATTGGTAAGCCTAAGGGTGGACAATGTCAGCTGAGTCAGGTGTATAGGACACTGGGCAGGGTTTAAGTTTCCCCACACACGACAGTTATGGATCTTAAATTAGGATTAAGGGGTTGTAAATATGCATTCCTTTAGCACGGGTGTGGTCGCTTACCTCGGTTACCCTAGAGGAGGTGTCTGACTCTCAGGGCGGGAGGCGTCCAGCGGCACCAGCAAAACAGTGAAAAACAGCAGACAGAAAAAAGCCCTTCACTTGCGATGGGCTTAAATCTGATGGTAATACCGCCGGTGGTAATACTGATGGACCATGTGTGGTGATACTGTTTGGTGGTATATCAGCGGTTTTACCAACGAGATACAACCATACTTGTAATGATGCTGAGTGAGCTAAAACGTAGTTGTAGACACTCCTGAGAGGAAAGTAGAAGTAGAAGGGCTTTCAAATAGATACCTTTAATACAACATTATTCATTACAACATCTGTAAAGAAAATGCATTGCTATCAAATGCTTGATAAAACATTATTAGAGTTCTTTTGAATCATATGTGATGAAGGAAACTACAACCAGGATGATATACTTCATTGTGAGACCGGTAAAACCGGCACAGCTGCCGCTGGTATCATTTTTTGTCTGGCACCCACAAATGGGCAATTACTGGGTTATTAGGGGCCTGCCGGACCCAGTCATTGCCCATTTGCGGACGCCGGAATGAAATGCTCCCCATTCCCATTTGAGACCCATAGGGCTGAATGGGAATGGGGAGGTTGGATGCACCGGCACCATTCGTGAATGGTGACGGTGCATCCGACATGCTCTGCTCGCGGGTGCTAGTATGCCCACCAGAACTCGTAGTTTGCTGGTCCGGTAATAACAGTACCAGCAAGCTTACCAGTACTGTTGTTACCAGGCCAGCAAACTTATAATGAGGCCCAATGTCTACCATAAAAGATAGAATAAAAATGGCAATAAAAGTTACTTAATATGTATCACATTATATCACTGTTACATAAAAACATATCTTCAATGTTCATTTTTAGAATGATTGTTTATTAGACATTATTATTGTAGGTGTACTATTGTAAATAGAATTGTAGGTTTTTATTGGTGCTGCTCTTTTATAGGAAACCATGCATTTTGTGTTCCTTGTTGAGTGCATCTGACACAGTTCTCATGTTACAAATCAAACTAGGTTCCATCTGTCGTAATCTGTCGTAATTTAAGCTCTCTTTTGCCACCTCTTTCTGTGAATATCAATTGCTGTACTCCTATGAATCATACTTTCTTCTTGTCCTCTAGTTGGTGGAATGTCTGCTAGTGTGCTGCGAGTGGTAGATTGGGGTTCTGGCTGCCTAGCATGCTGAGGTGCTCAAAGATTCTAATTCTTAGCTCTCTTATAGTTGCCAATGTACACTTTTTGACAAACACATACTACAGCATAGGCAACATACTTTGTTTGCAGTTATTTCCTTAATTATCATTTTCCTTCTGTCATCAATAACATTTTTTTTATTATTGATACAGTTGATAAAATCAACTTTTCAATACAGATTCATACAAAATTTTAAAAAAAGAAAAAACTTCACAGTTGATAAAGATATAAAATCAGCTATTAAACAAAATAAAAAATGAAAATAAAAATACAGATTCATATATAAAAGTTAAACAATTTTAACATTTCTAACAATAAATCATTTAGCAGCGGGAGAGAACAAAAAAACACAAAAGCAAGAGAACAACAGAATAAAAACCCAGATATTCATATATGCTCTTCTAAGAATCAAATTAACTTCATCATTAAGGAACAGTAATCTATATATAAACAATCTTGTTTATATATTTTCCAAATATGTGGTTAACATAAGGCATAGTTGTTTTTAACGTACTTAACTGAAATATATTTAATTTTCATTATCTCAGCTCCAAGCAAAGTTTCTTTTAATTTTAACGCTTTCAAAAAATGAACTACAGCTATTCTTATGGTAGTGATCTGGGTATTATAAATTTGCTGCCAAAAATTATGTGTTTCGAAATGTTTTTTGAAATGTTCTATTCTCATAGTCAATAGAGTGGGACATACTGCTATCAGATTATATAAGGTTTCAGCATTTTCTGTGTTCCTACAAAATCGACAAAAACTCTCTTTTTTGCTAATGATTTTCCATTTAGCTAAGTTACTTTTTGTATGCAACCAATTCATTCTAAACCTTAGAAAATCATTTCTTGCTTCTATACCAGGAAATTTTCGCAAGTAACTTTCTGTTGTCCTCAATTTCTTGATAACAATTTCATGTTGTATGGCATGAACAGTTCTTTGACATTGTTCGTAAGTGTTTATCCAGTCCCAAATCATTACTTTTTCTTTGGCTTTTTCAGGATTCATTATTAGCAGTTCTTCTGAAACTTCCGTTTTTATCATGAAGTCCCTAACTTGTTGGCGCCAGATGCTGACCGCTCTATGATCACTTGTTATCATATAACTCGTCAGAACTTTCAATAGGGAAAAATTGTCCTGTTGGATCATGATACATTTTCTATAAAGTCTACATAATTTCCACATATACATAACATTTAACGAAGAAATACCCAGTTTGTATCTTAATAAACACATCTGAGAAGCTTTTGGCACATGCAAAACCCTCTTCCAAAAAAGACCTTCCAATCTTTGCCAGACCATCTCGTTTCTCCACATCTTAGATTCCGCACCATAAAGAATGGTCGGTACTACTTTTCGACAATAAAATAATATTATTGGCTTGAGAGAGAAAGTGCAGAATTTATCGTTTATGATAGAAGCTTGCGAGGTTGAAGAGCTGATTTTTTTCCAATTCCTTTAAATATGGAGCATCTACTTTAGAAGTGTTTATATTCATACCCAGATATTTATATTGGGACACATTCTCCAAGAATTTTCCCCCCATAGAGAAAGAGAGACGAGATATTCTTGCATTTTTGTTGGGTACAATCTTAAGAATTTTGTTTGTTACTACATTAATCACCAGGGTATTTGTTTGTACATATTCATCCAGTTGGGTAAGTAAATTTTGTAGTCCCCTTATCGTTTTTGCCAACAGAACCAAATCGTCAGCATGAAACATCCACGGTATGGAATATTTACCAAGGCGAGGGGCATCTGAAAGAACACAGGTAAATTTCCTTACTACATCTGAAATAAAAAAATTGAAAAGTGTCGAAGCTAATAGGCACCCCTGTTTCAGGCCCTTGAATGTCTTAATCGATTTCGATAGTGCACCGTCCATGGATAAGCGCACTTGAATCGATGTATTCGTGTGGAACTGCATTATCCAGTGTCTTAAGTAGTTTGTTCAGCTGAGCGTGGGAGAGCGGTCGCCGGTAGCCTGTGAGGGAACTGCAGGCCTTTGAAGCCCTGCCTGGCCCATCGGGCCTCCGTGAGTTGATTGTGCCATAAACTGAAGATTTGCATCCGTGCTCTGAGCGCGTTGTTTGTACCAGCTCTCCCCTCCCACTTCCTGGTCCTCCTCGCCCTCCCACCTCCCTGCCCGCCCACCACCCCCTCTGATTGGCTCTGTGGCTGCCTCCCTTCTGGGCTACTCGACGCCTGCTCCCCCTGCTCACTTCTTTGTTCAGCTGAGCGTGGGAGAGCGGTAACCGGTAGCCTGTGAGGGAACTACAGGCCTTTGAAGCCCTGCCTGGCCCATCGGGCCTCCGTGAGTTGATTGTGCCATAAACTGATGATCTGCATCCGCGCTCTGAGCGCGTTGTTTGTGCCTGCTCTCCCCTCCCACTTCCTGGTCCTCCTCTCCTTCCCGCCTCCCTGCCCGCCCACACCCCCCCTCCCTTTTCCTCTCCTCCCTCTTCCTACAACCACCCCCTCCTGGGCAGCCCTCTGCCCGGCAGCCCCCTGCGGCTCAGGGCCTCGAGGCCAGGGGCGACTCCTACAGTTGCGGCTCCCTGTGTGTCTGCAGGTGTCCGCAGGGGACGCTTGGCGCCAGTACTTTGCTATCTCCACCTTCTCCCGGCCCACCCCACCTACACCTGGCCACTGCATTCGCATGTTGTCTTCAACTCACTGTCACAGTTGTGGTATACTAGGGTTTTTTTTCTCCCTCGCAGGACTCTCAAACTTAGGTGGCCTCACCACTCTGTACCTAACTCGCATACTGTTGTTGTTTGCTCTGAAATGTGGTAAGCTAGGGTTTTCTCCCCTCGCAGGACTCTCAAACTTAGGTGGCCTCACCACTCTGTACCTAACTCGCATACTGTTGTTGTTTGCTCTGAAATGTGGTAAACTAGGGTTTTTTCTCCCCTCACAGGACTCTCAAACTTAGGTGGCCTCACCACTCTGTACCTAACTCGCATACTGTTGTTGTTTGCTCCGAAATGTGCTCAACTAGGGTTTTTTCTCCCCTCACAGGACTCTCAAACTTAGGTGGCCTCACCACTCTGTACCTAACTCGCATACTGTTGTTTGTTCTAAAATGTGGTAAACCTGTGCTTGCCGCTGCTCTCTTGCTGTCGGCGTTCTCTCGCATCGTCTGTCTTCCCCCCACCCCCTCCTATTCCATGGTGCTCTCTATCTCGCCTATCTTCTCTAACTGCTTCTCTATTGACTATCCTGCTCTCCTCACTAAATCTGGTAGGAAAAAGTTTAAAAAGGACATCCTGGTCTCCAACCCAGGCCTCCCTATCGCTGACACCTACACTAGTGCCTTCTCTAAGGAAACTCTCACTGACATCCTCTTTTTCGTGCCTTCGCCTGACCTATAGACCCTTCACATGGTCTCTGTGCTCTCTCCTTTTTCCTCTTCTCCCATTAATGGTGGCACCCGTTGGGATGTCCTCTTGGCCCCCTTCCACTCCTCTAAGGCCATCATTAATGTCTACGCTAACAGGACAGTCTTGGTCCAAGGCCTTCAGGCCAACCTTCACCTCTTTGATAAACGCTTCCCACGCCTCATCAACTTCCTTTCCTCTCCTGCTGTCCCCCCCTCTGTCCTCGTCTACCTTGCCTCTACCCTCCCTCCCTCCCCTCTCGTGCTCCTTCTTCTACACCTCCGCAGGGCGTACCTCTGATCTGTACCCCTCCCCGGAAGTCCTTCAAGGATGGCAACCTTCTCCACATTGCCACTCTTAACTCTCGCTCTGCCGTCAAGCATTCATCTGATATCTGTCGCCTTCTTGAGGAACTGGACCTTGACGTTCTCGGTCTCACTGAGACATGGTTCACAGCCAGCTCTGTCACCAGCTTTGACACACTCCTACCTGACGGTTGTAAGATCCTCTCCGTGCCCAGGCCCAACCGTGCGGCGCGGGTGTTGCCCTTATCTTCCCTGAGTGGATTCCTGCCACTGTCACTCCTACGCAGACCTACTTCTCTTTTGAATGTCTTGTCTGCCCACTCTCTCTCTCTCCTAGTCATTCCCTTACCATGGCTACTATCTATCGGCTACCTGGTCAAATTTCCTCCTTCCTCTCTGAGTGGGCTGACCTCTCCTCCTCACTCCTGTCCGCTACCACTCAACTCCTCTTTCTTGGCGACTTCAACATCCACCTGGATGCCTCCTGTCCCCTCACTGAACTCTTTCGTGACCTCTGCGACTCTCTCTCACTCTCTATTCTCCCGTCTGGGCCTACTCATTCTGCAGGGCACACTCTTGATGCCCTGATCTCTTCTGACCTTCCCCTCTCCGTCCCTCTCTCCACTCCTCTCTCCTGGAGTGATCACTTTCTCCTATACTCCCACCTCACCCTCCCTACCCCTCAGGCAAAGTCACCCTCATCATTGCCACCCACCTTCTCGGTCATCCGACCCATGAAGCGCGTGTCAGTTGAGGCTTTCGCTGCCACCTTCTCGCCCCTCCTCCCCCTTCGGCTGACTCCCACCCTGACACAGCCCTCTCCATGCTCCACTCTGCTATATCTGATACTCTTGATATCCTTGCCCCTGTCATGAGAATCCGCCTGAAGCCCAAAGCCAAATGTAACTCCTGGTATGACTTGGATCTCATCACCCTAAAACGCAATTTTAGGGTGGCAGAGAGGAAATGGCGTGCTTCATGTTCATCCTCTGACAAACTGGCCTGCCGCCTGCTCCAAAGGCAATACTGTCTCTCCGTACTCACCAAGAAGAGAGCCCTTATCCAAGCCCGCATCTCTGCGGCATCTAACAACTCGGCTGAACTCTTTAAAATCTGCAAGGAGCTTGCCAACCCTGCTGCAGTCTCTACCTCTCCTGTCCCCTCCCAGGCCCTCTGCACTGCACTGGCCTCTCACTTCATCTCTAAAACTCAGGACATCCTGTCCTCACTCTCCTCCTATAATCTCCCTCCCTCTCTTCCGGCTCTTCCTCTGGCCTTTCTGCAGCCACCCCTCCTCCCTCCTCTCTGCCTTTCCCCTTTTTTTCTGCTGACGAGGTTTCCAGACAAGTCCGATCTATGAAAGTCTTGTCTAAACAGGTTCACCCCTGTTCCTCCAAAACTATCAAGGACCACATCGACTCCCTGGCTCCTGCCCTGGCTGACTTTTGCAACCACTCCTTCGCCTCTGGAGTCTTCCCATCCCCCCTCAAGCACTCCCTTGTGCACCCTCTTCTTAAGAAACCCTCTTCCAACCCCTCCTGCCCGGCTAACTATTGCCCAATCTCGATCACTCCCTTGCTGGGCAAGCTCCTGGAGAAACTGGCCATCACCCAGCTTAACCTCCATGCTGAATCCGTTGGTAGTCTTCATGACCATCAATCTGGCTTCAGAGCGGCCAGAAGAACGGAAACTGCTCTCCTGAACATCCGTGATGACCTGCTCTTGAACCTCGACTCCAACACTCCGTGTGTTCTTATTCTGCTCGATCTCTCTTCTGCCTTTGACACTGTCAACCATGCCATCCTGCTTAACCGTCTCCGTGATAACCTGGGTATCACTGGTCAGGCTCTGGCATGGCTGACTTCTTTCCTTTCCAATCGACCCTCCCAGGTCCAACTTGGGTCCTTCCTCTCTGACATCTTCTCCACCTGTGGTGTTCCCCAGGGATCTTATCTCTCTCCCTGGCTGTTCAACCAGTATCTGGCACTCCTTGCCCACCGCATCGCCGCCCTCTGCCCCAACTTTCAGTGCTACCCTCGGCCTCCTCCTCTCCTTCCCTCATTTCTGACTGTCTGTTTGCTATCCAGGAATGGTGTGCCACCAATGACCTCTGCCTTACTGCCAGTAAGACTGAGATTCTACTCATCGGTACACCCACTCCCTCCTTCCCTGCAGCTCTCTGGCCGGCCTCTCTTGGCCCTCTTCCTGCTCCTACCTGCAAGGCAAAAAACCTCAGGGTCATCTTCGACTCCACACTCTCCTTCTCTCCTCACATATCTGATGTCTCTAAGAAGTCACACTACCAGCTGCACCTCCTCAGAGGTATTCTTCCCTTCCTCTCCTTCCCCCAGAAGCTCACTGTCTCCCGAGCCCTGGTTCTCTCAAAGCTGGACTACTGTAACAGCCTCTATCTCAATCTGCCTGCCTCCACTCTCCGCCCTCTGCAACGCATCCAGAACAGAACTGCAAGACTTGTCCTTGGCCTCAAGCCCAGGGACCGTATCTCTCCAGGACTGAAATCTCTAAACTGGCTCCCAGTGGGTGCGAGGATTAAGTTCAAAACCCTCTGCATTGTCCACAATGCCTTCTGGGGCCTGGGGCCTAAATACCTTCAACTCTCTCTTCCTAAATATCTTCCTGCCCGAGCCCTTCGCTCATCCGTCTTCAACTTCCTCAGGGTCAGCCGCTTCTCGAAGCAAAGAGCTGGGGTAGATCTCTCTCCGCGGCAGGGGCCTCCCTCTGGAACAGCCTTCCCGCCTCCCTGAAACTTGAGGAGAACCATCTCCGGTTCCGGAAGCACCTCAAAACCTTCCTCTTTGCTTCCGCTTTCTCTGTGCCTCTCCCCTGCTAAATTCTTCACTGAATCTGCAACTGGGCCACTCTCACCGACTTCGGTCCTGGGCCCAGCCACTCTCCACTTGCACTGCCTCCCTGGCAACCCCTGCACTGCGGGACTGTCTCTGTATCCCTACAGCCCCCCCCTTGCCAGCACTTGTCTGCACTTACCTTGCACTTGCCACCAGCTGGCCCTATTTATTTATATTTTATTCTACTTACTTTGCACTGCACTTCCCCCCCCTTCCCCTTGCACTTTTCCCTTCCCCCTACCCCTGCACTTGCGCGGTCTGAATGTTACCTGGCCTAGTAGGATCGTTGTCTGTCTTCCCCTTGTTCTCCCCTCCCTGCCTCGTCGCGCCTCGAAACACTTGTGTATAGGCGCGTTACAAATGCCATATCATATCATATCATATCATAAATTATCCTTTAGCTTTTTGTATAAAAGGGTTCTTGAAACCGAATCAAAAGCGGTTTCAAAATCGATAAAAGCCATGTACAATGATTGTTTTACCTGCAGTTCATGTTGTTTGATGGCATCCAAAATCCATAAGTTCACAGAGGTGCCAACTCCAACCATAAAACCTGTTTGGTATGGATCATTGATTCCTGAATCTTTGGTCCATTTATTAAAATCTCTCAAGAGAAGGCGTGAAAACATTTTCCCTGGTGCATCTAATAATGCGATGGGCCTGTAATTTTTTGGATTCGATCTGTCCCCCTTTTTGTAAATCGGGACAATAATTGACTTCTGCTACGAGTTAGGTATTCTTTTACTAGCAATGATTTGATTAAAAATGACTCCTAGAATAGCAGCCCAGCTTTCGGGATTAGATTTTAACATTATATTAGATAGGCCGTCAGGACATGGGGCTTTAGATTTACTTAGCTTCTTTATGTAGATTTCAATGTCCAAATTATCAAAAGATAGTTCTTGTTTCTCGTCCAGACCACAATTATAGATTTTCCCTGCATAATGTGTGTCTGCATACAAGGAATTATAGTATTGGGCCCAAACCTCCTCAGGCACAGCATTTATTTGAGTCATGGATTGAGTAGTCCCATATACAGTTTTAATGAGACCCCATACCAGGGCAGAATTTTTGGAAGCAATCGAGTGAAGCATGGAGTGGGCATCGTGCATTAGCATTTGTACTTTATGTTGTTTAATCCAGTTCCTATATTTGTTTTTACATTTAGTTATCAGAGAAATCTTAGTCTCAGGATACTGATATTTTATGTGTCGAATCTCTCTTCTCAAATCGGCTTTTTTATTGCTTACCTCATCATCATAAGAGTGAGAATGTTGTCTCTGAGTTGTATTACACCTTTGAACTGATTTTTTAAACAATTAAAGAGTGGCAACATAGTCTCCATTTAAATATTGTATGGCCGGCTTTAGGATAGGATACTGCGGCTAATAAGTCATTGAGATTTTGCAAAGACCACTTATAGCTATGTCCCTTAATGGACACTCTCAAATCGGTTATGAGTGTATCTTTTAAGGAGCCATTTATTACACTTGGACAACTCCAGGTTAGATGTAAAAGATTGTGATCGCTCTTAGACTGTTTTAATACTTCAAACAAAGAAGCAGTCGCGAAAAATTCTGTATTGGTCTATATGTTGTCTATTGTTGAGGCAGCATTACCTTGTTGCCAGGTGGTTTTGCTAGGTATATCCCCACATATGGCTCCGTTTAACATATGGAGCCCCCTCTCATGCATCACGCATTTCCATTTTTTCTTAGTTTCTTTCATCTTTCCCCCTTTATCATTCATACAATCCATATTCAGATCTCCTGCAATTACAATTAATTTAACTAGTTTGTCCCTGTCAATCTTGTCCAAGCATTTTGTCTGATCTTTAAAAAAGCGATCTTCTGAGATTGCCAGATGGTTCCAATATATATTAAGACATGCAATGCTGTAACTATTGCAAAAAATACGAACTAGCTGCATATAACTATTATAAGCAGCCCACTTCTTTACCGCAGTGAGAAGACCAGCTTTTGGACGACCTCTAGCTGATGTAATAGCAGGCTCAGAGATTACCACATGATTTTCCCAAACCGGAGGGGTAGAGAGCCATGTCTCTTGTAACATGATAATATCATATGAGCTTAAAACAGACTCAGATGAAGACGTGTGATGCATATGGCCTCTAGTATTCCAGGACGCAAGATGAAGAGATCTCTGTTTTTCTTTGGAAACTAGCTATCATTGATTCATTGTTTTGTTTTGAGTAAAAGACGTTAATATTTTTGTTTGATTTTCATCTGCTGTAAAATATTTTATTGTCATTGGGTCAAATTGTCTTTCCACTAAATGCATCTTCCCATTGGCGTGATTCAAAGATGCATTCATAGGCTTTGAGGGATATATGTTGGCTGCCTTAGAAACCACAATATTGTTAGTATTTACTGCGGCCGTGGGGTTATCTAGCACAAATCCTAGTTGGTAAATTTTGTTTCTTGCTTACCATATCGTGTATTTAACAATAGCAGATGACATCCAAATTTTACAATAGATTTATCAAGATCATGAATAAATTCTATTTGCGCAAAATCATTGGACTTGATCTCTTGTAGGGCTTGTACACTTTTCATGATGTTTAGGACAGAGGAGCGATTTAAATCGTATACTCCAAAATCGCCTCCTCGACATTGTAAAACAAGACTCACATGAGTGGTATCATTACACTTATTATGTCTGTTTTTCTTCTCTTGCTGTTTAGACGGTGCCAATTGGTTTTTAGTATGCCCAAGACCTAGTCTGTCCTCAGGGCTGGCATTATTTTGATATACACTTGTCTCTTGGAAATTCGGGACAAAATCGCCTTTCTGCTTGGAGTTGCTGGAGCAAGATCTTGACATCGTCATATTGGTGTTTTGCATATTATTTGAGAGAAAGATACCCATAGAATTCAGGATTTTCTCTCGTCTTTCCTCTAGTTTTGTAAATGAGGTATTTCTAGAGTCTTTTTCGTTGTCACCACACTTTTCCTTGGTCTGCGCTAGTTGTAAAGGAGGAAAGTTTTTTAAGCTATCTGCTGTCGTTTCATATTTGCAAACTTCGGTTACTAAGTTATCAAGTGGCTCATAACTCAGTTCCTTGGATGGCGCATCCCGGTCTCCTCTAGGGGCTAATTGAATAACCGGTAAACTCGGTTCAGTTCTATTGATTGCAGTGTATTTTTGTACAATAGCCACACTTTTTTCTTGTGTTCTGTTATCTGGTGTAGTCAATTGTTTAATAAATTGACTCGAATTCTTATTTTTTAGATTTTTTGTCAATTTCTGATTCTTCATTTTTTTATTTTCACATTGAGAATTCGGGATTTGCTTTTTCCCTTTTTTTGTCACACTGAATATATTGTATGTTTGATTATCGCCCATAGAAGAGACAAAGATGTCCTTTTGTTCCTCAAATGAATCTTTTTTTCTATTGCCCTCTGGGATTTCGATCTCAGGTTTTGAATCTTGATAGTCAAAAGGTACAATTGAACTCTTTTCATGACTAACACAATTTGTACCACTGTTCACCTCGCTTGCCAATGTTGATTTAGCGTCAGTTTCAGTCTGTTTTGTCTCAATACCGATACCATCATGAATTTTTTTTTAACTGAGTTACAAGGTTCAGTGAGCGTTTTTTGTAAGGTAGAATCTCGACACATGACATTTTTATTTTCCAGCAATTCTCTAAGCAAGAAGTTTTGGTCCAGTAGTCTAGCATCTAGAGTTTCATACAATTTGGCCAGAGAAAAAAGAGCCGTATTCATAGCCTGCAAAGTAAGTTCGGATGACGCTAATACGTAAGGGGATTGCTTACATTTAGATCCTTTCTTACTACGATCAGAGTGTTTGGGGGTATGCTGAGTAAAAGAGATAGAAAGTATAGATGAGTCATCAGAGCATTCTGGAAACATTACAGGAGATTGTGACAGATGGTCCACATTGACTCTTGCACAAGTTTGCTCATCTTGTGCATCTTGATTTATTAATTCAACCTCATTTTGTGGAGTTTGCAAATCATCTCCATTTTTGTTACAGACATCACCCGTGAAATCTCCTTCAAGCGTAGTGCCATTAGTTTTAGCAGGCACATCATGTATTGTGATTTCAGTGACAATTTTATTAGCAATGGGAATGGCAAAATCACCTAACAGATTTTGTTCAGAAAAGGCTGCAAGAAGTGAGTGCGATGGAGTACAGAATTTTATTGGTGCAGTAACCACTGGGTCAACCACAGGTTCAACCTCTGCTGAACTTGTTTTGATTTCACTATCATCTTCAGTGGTATTTATGGTATTTTTTTCCTTGCTCGTTTCGCTATTCTCTTCCGACATATGGTCAGCATAAAATTTCCTTATATCACTAGTATGTGATAAGGATCGACCTCTCCCTGGCCCACGGTTTGAGGGACCGTTGTTATCCCTCTTGTGGGCAATATGGGAAACGTGAGGTTTATCTGACAGAGTTTGAATATTCAGTGGCATATCAGACCGTAGTGAATATGGTTTCGCCATCTGAAAGTTTTGTTAAACTATAAATTGATGTAGGTCAAACGTACCTTGATATGTATATTCAGGGGACACCCTCACCGCTCACTGTTCACAGTGAACAGTCAACAGTTCACTTTCAGGTCACTTCCGGTGCAGCGCGGGTGCGCTACGCACTCACTATTTGAAGGTGAAGGAGGGAGGGGACACAGGCGTGGCAGGAGATACAAACTCCAATCACAGGAGAGCTGCAGTGGTTAGAGTAAAAAAAACAAAAACAGGGGGCGGGTCAGAGAACGATAATTATCTGTCTGCTGAAATCAGCGGAAAGCATCAATTAGACATAAAGCTTATAACCCTTTAGAAAGTTCATATTAAATTACTTCAGGGTCAGGCAACATGAGTGTTGCCTTTAAAGACGTGCTCTCTCCTCTGAGCTGCAAACACGGTGGTGAAAACAGCAGTCCACACAGTAATTTCGCTGCGAGCACAGACGTTATCCAACAGTCAACAGTTCACTTTCAGGTCACTTCCCGTGAGTGCGCGGGTGCACTACGCACTCGGTATTTGAAGGTGAAGGAGGGAGGGGACACAGGCATGGCAGGAGATACAAACTCCAATCACAGGAGAGCTGCAGTGGTTAGAGTAAAAAAAACAAAAACGGGGGCGGGTCAGAGAACGATAATTATCTGTCTGCTGAAATCAGCGGAAAGCAGCAATTAGACATAAATCTTATAAACCTTTAGAAAGTTCGTATTAAATTACTTCAGGGTCAGGCAAGATGAGTGTTGCCTTTAAAGACGTTGTCTCTCCTCTGAGCTGCAAACACAGTGGTGAAAACAGCAGTCCACACAGTAATTTTGCTGCGAGCACAGACGTTATCCAACTGTCAACAGTTCACTCTCAGGTCACTTCCGGTGCGCGCGCGGGTGCGCTACGCCCTTGGTATTTGAAGGTGAAGGAGGGAAGGGACACAAGCGTGGCAGGAGATACAAACTCCAATCACAGGAGAGTTCAGGGTCAGGCAAGATGAGTGTTGCCTTTAAAGACGTCCTCTCTCCTCTGAGCTGCAAACACGGTGGTGAAAACAGCAGCCTACACAGTGATTTTGCCGCGAGCACAGACGTTATCCAACAGTCAACAGTTCACTTTCAGGTCACTTCCGTTTTTTGGTATTGTCTATTGCATGCTTGCCCATGGTACGAGTCCCACATTTGTATAGAAGCCAGTTCTGCTTTTGTTTTTTCCAGCACACCTCTGCATTGTCTATTGGTGTTCTGGTTTTTATATAGATGGACAAAGTTTAGTTCTCAGACTAAGTGCTTAGGTATAAATAATATTGGGCTTGTTTCCCAAGAATTTTTGAGTTCTGTGTCCATCTTAAGTAACTATGTAACAAAAGTGTTTAGTTACACAGTAACTGCAAGTGTTTAGCAAGTATCCTGTATAGTTGGTTATGTTCAATGCAGAATCTAGTTATCATTCTAATCTCTTCTGTCTTGATCTTTTTGTGTTTCAATTTTAGTATTAGCAGATTCTTTCTCGCCATCTGTTTAGTTTTGTCTATGGCTTTGTTTTGGTTTAGAATAGTTACAAATAGAGATAACTGTTCTTGACGCTCCTTTCTATGTAATAAGGATATCGCTGCTATATCTGTGCCAAGATACAATATTTATCAAAAACATGTTGATGCAGAGTGCAACGTTTCTTCAAATTGTCCAATGAAGAGGTTTGCAAGTACTGTTCTATATTTGGCCCCCTTTGTTGCACCTCTTATTTGCTAATAGTGTATGCTGTTGAAAATGAAGATGTTATCCAATGTAAATTGGAGCATTTCCTTGAATTATGTAGCAGGCTGATGTGTTGTCAAAAGTGTAGACTTGCATTCTTAGAGCTAAATCATGTCCAATTGATGTCTATAATGCCTTAAAATTTAGAGAATGTAGTCTGTATTCCAAGTCATTTAGAGTAAGATATTGACAATGTGTGTGGAGTCATTTCCTTAGAATGCATTTTTTTATAAGTTAGTTTTGATGGCTCTGTTTATATATTCTGATATATTTTCTGTTGCCCAGCCTATACCGCTGACAATGAGCCTTACCTCTGGTAAAGTGTCAAAGGATTTGTGAAGTCAAGCAAAAGATATATGACCAGAAAGTTAGGGTATTCCATGAATAGGAAAGATTTTCCATTGTCTGTTAGATGTCTTCATTTGTGCCATTTGTCAATTCGATTTTCTATGGCTCATCATAGGTTTGGTGGCATACCGCTGGTAAATGTGGCGGGATATCACCAAAGGGAATTACTGTTACTGGCGCCTGAACTACTGGAATTTCCAGCAGATTTCAGGTGCCAGTAAGTGTAAGTAATTACCCACCATGGGGGGGATTGCCGTATTACTGGCACCACTAATACTGGTGCCGATGATACTGGCTGTTTCTTACAGGTGGGGTGCCTAACTTACCTCTAGATCTTGGCTGGTGGTAAATCAAGCCACCCCATCTGCAAATATGTACTCTGAGGGCCCGGAACGGTGCTGGTTAATGGAATTACTGGCACTTTAATTCTGGACTGGCAGGGTCATACTGAGGCCCTTTGCCTTTATTTTTCTCTTGAACCAGATTAACTGTCAGTTCCATATAACATCCTGGTGTGTAAAGGCAGAGTCTACCCATGTTTTCTAGTCATCCTTGTTCAGGAATACTATGTTTCCACCTTTATCAGCATCTTTGATGACAACATTTTTGTCACTGGATACATTCCTAAGTGTTTCATACGGTTGTTGGATCGTATCATATTGCTAGATGCCCTCTTGTTGCTTTATTTTTTAATATCTGATATTAAAGCTTGTGAAAGGTGTCTGTGAGACTATCCTGTGCCAATGTAGGTACACATTTGAATTTTCTTTTTAGGTCTGCACTACACATGTTGCGCGATTTGATTCTGAGTTCTTTCAATAACTTTCTGTCTGATTTATTATGAGCGTCTCCTAAAGATAACAGGAGTCTTGTGTTGTCAGTATCAGTCATTGTAAATGTGCTAATTGGTGTGTTCACTTCGTAGTGTTGTGTATGAATTTGTTTGTGTAGAAAATAGACTTCTATCAGAAAAATTGAGAACTAAATGTAATGTCTGTTCCATCTGAAAACCTTGCAGCTGCTCCTGCTAAGGCTGGCCCTGCTGGGCTCCCTCGTTTCTCACCGAAGCATCCAGGCCTTTCAAAAATGGCCACCAATGTTGAAGTGGTTAAGCAGACTGAGCCCTGCTGTCCTCTGGACGCACCTCTACCTGCATGGTATTTCTGCCCAGTGTCCTCATCAGCCAACAGAACAGGAGCCGGCAGGTAAAGCAGGCCCCCCCATCAAGGCCTGCAGTAAGGCCATCTATCCCCGTATGTCCCTGTCTGGCACAGACCCATGCACCGGAGCACCATCACCACACACAAAATCCTGGGCCCTACCCTATTGCCGAAGACCACTGCCAACTGACATCTAGCTACCTACATGGCACTTCTCTTTCATTAGCTTGGTTTTAGTTTCTACTCATTTGGCACTTGTGCTGGAATCTATACATAGACACTTCTTTTCCCAATCAGGTGAATAGGTAGGTAGAGTGCACAAATTTTATTTATCCTTCTTAGCTGTTATTTTGGTTAAATCACTTTTTTTGTTGGGTTCACTGCTCTTAGTACAGAAAAGTGTCAAGGTGTGTTTAACATTGTTTTTAAGTAGTGCCGACAGATGTTTCGACTGTCAAGGTCTTTATCAAGGCTGACATAGTTTACAGTATCCATATATTACCATTTGTGACATTTATTATAATAGTTTAGAAGTGTAAAGTGAGTGTATATGCTTGTGAGGTGTTTCACCATATACAGTGAGGTGATATGGTATGGTCAGGTGACATGATTTTTCAATTTGATATCACATTAGAATGGTTCGTCCAAGTTGTAGATATAGGCATTTGATGGTCAATGGTAGAAATTAAAAATGCATATCCCCATACATGAGGAATTATTGGTTCAGAGAATTTACATAGTTGCGTGGCCCAGTTAAAAAAATATATGTATACATTGATACATTGTCATTATGTATTTGTAGCAAATCAGTAAAAGAAAGAAGAAGGAAGGAAGATAGTTGGACAAGTGTTAATATGATCAGAGGCTAAGACGAGTGTACATGTAAAGTCGGGTTCACAGGTGACAAGGGTGGGCTCACTTGGTGGGTGTCTATCCTTGGTTGGAATGATGTTGGCATGAGGAGAAATTTGGCTGCTAGTGCACTTGCAATTTGTCATTAAAGTCACAGCAGCCAACAGTTCCTAGTTCCCAACAAACCCTGTATTGATCACTTCTCTTTCACTGCCTGAAAAATGTGCACCCTCTTCAGCTCTGCCTGCTTAACAGCCAGGAGTGTCTACCCTCCATATCAAAGATGCCTGCACCACTATGCAGTTTTCGGGAAATCGTCCATTTGCTGCAATTCGAAGGTACGAGGAGCCTACGCCCCCCATCTCCTCATCTCCTTATGGTTGTATGCCTCACCCAGTTTTGATCCCCTACTAGTGCCCACTACAACACCCCCTTTGCTGGTTCGGTTGTACAGAGAATAGTGATTCTCCGCATGCATTCACTGTACAGCGCAGTTACAGCCCGACAGACAGCCTGCTGCAACCATCAGTCAGTTTCTCACCTGCTCACTTCCTTCGTTTACCACCTGCACCACAGCTTCCCCAGCTTAGCACTGTGCCTTTATTCCCCTCCACTTTGCCACACCATCCTCCCCACCAGGCTGCCTCTCACTCTGTACACCTTCCTCCAACTTTGTGCAAGGCTCGTTACCTGATCTGCTCCCAGACCATCTCGCACTTCAAAGAACTCATCACGACTCTGCTGGATTGCACACCGCCCTGTCCTCCCCCTTCTCAGCTGCCTCAGGCCTCCTTAGTTCTTGCTGCTCCATGTCTGCCTATGCTGAACCTGTGCAAGCTGCTCATCCAGCAACTACCTACTTGCGTGCCTCTCCCCGAACACATGACTGCTCCTCCTACACATGTCTTACATTCTACAGCGGCCCCTGGCACCCCCCAACAACAATTCTGCACACAGCTCTCGCACCACTCCTCTGATACTGAACCACCACTTACCGAACTCTCCCCTAAGCTCCAGCCCCCTGATTATACCTGAACTGTCACAAATCTGTTACCCGACCACTACACGGCCTACACTCTCTGTCCTGGCGTTGGACACGAACAAGACCTGCCACGCTATTACACAAAGCCAGGTCGCTAACACCACCACAAAACAGGGACATTTAGCTTACTCTACCCACCATGCTCACAAATGACCTGCCCTTCACACACCTGATGCTCTAAGCTGCCAGCTATAAACCCTACCCTGCATGGGACCTACACTTCTACTTAGACTCTGGGCCAGAACCTCTCACATCATTACTGCCACCAACCCACTATTAGGGGCTCCCAATTGGCAAGATTAGGTTACTGTACCTACTCTCCTCCGACATCTCAGGCGCACTTAAACCCACAGCACAACCCTCACACATTGCCCATCCCTCCTCCTAGGCCAATAGTGGTACTGAACTGTGCCCTAGATAATGTACGCACTTAGGGTGCACATACCATAGACATCCATGATCTTATCCTTGAACACCACTTGGATATCCTAGCCACTACTGAATCTTGGCTTCATGGTGCTTCCAGCCCTCTGCTTTCCCTAGCCATTCCTGACAACTACACCATCTTAAGTACAGACCATATCAACACCATAGTAGGAGGGGTAGCCCTCATTGCTAAATCCTCTTTGCAGATCCGCCCCTGCACTTTGCCCACCACCCCAGGATGTGAAATCTTGCTCCTTAAGCTTATCACGGACCCACAACCTACCTTCAATCGATCTAGCTACCCTTACCAAGACATCCCACTTGTAATAACTCCCTTTATGAAACATGCTACAAAATGCATTATTCCAGGTGATCTCAACTTAGGTTGCAATGATCCTCTAGATGCCACAGCTTCAACATGCAGCTCTCAGCAACAAGAAGGTTGTTCACCTTATTGATGTGTCCACCCACTCCAAAGGTCATACATTGGATTGAATTCTTACAGCTAATGCAACCATTACTATCTCAGCCAACGACCCTGTCTCTTGGTCTGACCACTCTCATCCAATTTCAGCTCTCCTTTGCCAAGCTCCACAATTGTCCATCCACTAGACCTAATCCTATCCAAGTCTGCAATGCCTGCAACTCAAGGCATGAGAATCTAAGGCCCTCGCTCTTAGCAATGGTCAGCTCCACCGCCCAGGTCCTGAACAACTTCCCCAAAAACTAGTACACCAATTCCACACCTGTCTACTTCAGACCCTTGACATCCATGCTCCATTGAAAAATAAAATTCCAAAACCCCACAGATCTTTGTAGGATCACTCGGTCCCTCGCAACCAGGTTCTCGGATGACAGAGTGATCCTACGAAGGAACAGAGCACTAGAACATCTTACAAAAAAGAACCCTTCCTCAAGAAACTGTACAGCAGTTGCTACAGAGGCTCGTTCTTATAACACAGTGGTAGTCGCATTGCAAAATTTGCAACTGCTGCAAACTTGCAACTGCTGCAACATTAGAATTGCCAATTCAAAAGAGTTAATCTCCATTATGTGAGTGCTGGAAACCTCCATCCCCCTCTAGTGGGTTGTTCTACTGACAATGGCCCTCATTAGGACCCTGGCGGAGAGGGTATTACGCCGGCGTAGTGCATGGCGTACCTCTCCGCCAGACTACGAGTTCCCGTAGCGCCATGGAAGGATTTTTACGCCTGCTTTTTGCAGGCGGAAAAATCCATGGCGCTACGGGACTCGTTGTTAATTACGCCACCGTAATTTACAGTGGCGTAATTAACGCCTTCCCCACTCCCATTATACCCTATGGGGCAAGAATGGGAATGGGGAAGGGTAAAATGGGGATTGGGGACTTACCGCCCCGCCAAGGTCGGCATGGGGCGGTAAGTCCGCCAACCACCTTGGCGGAGTTGGCAGCTTTGCGCCATGGACCATGGTGCAAATTGCACCATGGTCCTCCGCCAAGGTCCTAATGAGGGCCAATGCCTGATGCACTATGCCACAAGACACACTGGTTCAAAATATAATGAGACTACTGAACAAGATCAGTGTCAAATATCTCTTGCTTGCCACTAAGCTTCTCCCTCCGGACTCCTCAGTCCAACTAAATGGGGCTCACCCCCTCTATTTCTGCCAAGTCATACTAGAGCAAGTGATCACCACTATCCAAGTGCACAAACCCTGCAGTTGCAAAGGCGACACGTGCCCACAAAGTGAAACTCTGCGCTCCCACGCTAGCACCTATCATCATAGAGTTTGCCAAATCCTCCTTCTCCACCAGCGCAGTGCCATCAAACATCAAATCTGCATGGATCTAGCCAGTCCTAAAGAAACCCTGCCTTAACCCCTCCATCCCTACTAAATACTGACTCGTCACCACAGTTCCTTTTCTATTTAACATTTTGGGCTGACATGCTTAAGTTCAAGTTCAACATTTCTTGGAGCTTTATTACCAGCTTGACAATAGAGAATCTGGCTTCTGCCCCAAGATTGTACATAAACCGCCATTCTGGACTTAAAAATACAAATGGATAAAATTTGCGATTCCAGCAACCTGGCTCTCCTTCTACTCGATCTCTCAGCTGTTTTCAACTTAGTTGACCACAACATCCTTTGTCATCACCTTAGAGAACATTTCCACTTTACACCTGATGCCACTGTTTGGATTAAATCCTTCCTCAGTGAGCATACAGCCAGAGTATGTATTGGTGAATCTGCAGCTGATCCAATTCCCTCCCCATTAAGTGTCCCACAAGGCTCATGCCTTTCACCTACACTATAGAATTCTTAAACCAATCCCCTCTTTGATCTCCTTGATGTCAGGAAAATTATCTACACCAACTTTATGGATGATATGTAAATTCTCTTCCCCATCACTGGCAATCAGGACCAGGACATTGTTCCCATCAATTCTGTGTATAGTAATATTCAAAGCTGGATTGCGACCCATAACTTAAATGATGACAAAACGGAGCTCCTCATTGTTGGCTCGCTGTACCACCTGAATGCTTCCTTCTCATCATTCTGCATCGATGGTGACTATCCCTGTCTTGAACCACATCAAAATCATTGGGCTCCACATGGAAGCAGACTTATTCATGGCTAGGCATATCAATGCCCTTGCCTATACTGCAAGGCACATCTCGCTAAGTAGGACATCCCTCTGCTCTGACAATTGCCTCACACTTGTGCATGCACTGATCTTCTCAAAACTGGACTACTGCAAAGATGTGATGGCTGGAAGGTGGAAGAAGGTGGAAGGAGTCTGCTTCCACCAGAACCACTGTAAAGAAATGTAATTACCTTTCACTTAACCAACTATCTAAAACTATTGTGCAGGAGTGCTTCTGTCCAATTGCTGACCCTCCAAGCCACACCTGGGCTTGCGAGCCCCAGGTCCTTCCAGCCCAATCACAAGTCTGTGGGCCTCAAAACGACCCTGGCAGAATGGATTTACCGGCACCGGTAATGGTGCTGGTGCCGGTAAACCCATTCCGTCCTATTACGAGGTTCCCTCGCGGGACCAAGAACAGATGTCTGGTAAAACCAGACGTCCTTTCCGGGTCCCGCGAGGGGACCAAGGAGCAAATAACGGGCCTGTTATTAACAGACCCGTTATTAGCTCCATCCCCATTCCCATTGAGCTCTATGGGGGGTTGAATGGGAATGGGGAATGGTTTTGTGAATGAGGAATTACCTGGTCCTCCGAGGTTGGAATGACCCGGTAATTCCTCAGTCACAGACCACAGACCCGGACACGATTTTGGAGGCAGCCATGGCACTTATAGCACCATGGCTACCTCTAAACTCGTAATGAGGCCCTGTATGTCCCCAGGCCTCGGTACCATTGGTGTGTGAGTACCTCCTGCAGGAATTCCTCATACCCAATTACCCCTCTACAGCACCTTTCCAAGTGATCAAATATGAATTTTGTGACAGTAGTATTAGTGGCTGAGAGAGAGGTGGAAATGAATAACATATCCAAATCATTAACCCCTGTGTGGGTATCTAGTTATGGATAGAGTGGAGAGCATGGTCACAAAGAAAATAGTGAAGTGCAGATTTCTTAGAAGTGGTTGGGCAGGTACAGTTAATGCCACCTAAGAAAATGAAGTGATGTTTAGTGGAAAGAAAATCAAGGAGTTGCTCAAGGTCATCAAGAAATGGTCCAGTGGGACCAGGAGGGCGATAGATGGATATGATGTGAACCGAGTGAGGCAGAGTAATAGTAGAAATGTTGGATTCAAATGAGGTAGGAAAGGACATGGCATTGGAGATTTGTGAGGCATTGAGGTGGGAAGAAAGTAGGTGTCTGACGCCTCCTCCTCTACCAGTCCAGGAGAGTGAATAAAGGATAGTTTGAAGTCATGAAGGGCAGCCAGAGTGGCAGTGTCAAATGGAGGATTCCAAGTTTCAGTGATAGCAAGAAGGTCTAGTGCAGGAGCACTGGAGTCAAAGTAGTCAGTGATAAAGGATGTTTTGTTGCACACAGACCAAGCATTCCAGAATGCAATGTTCATTTGATGAGGTAAGGAAGAGAAGAGAAGTTGCGTCTCAAAGGAAGAGAGGAAAGGAGGAAGTTGAAGCGTGATTGGAAAAAGCGTAGGGGGAGGTGAGTAGGAGAAGCAGAGGGTGGAGCAGGAGTGAAGGCATTAGAGGTTAGTAGCACACTGCAGAGAGACAGCACAGTAATTCGGAAGCTTGCGGTACTCACAGGCGCAACAGGGAGAAAGGGAAAGGCTAATAGGCTAAGAGGCACAGAGGCTGGTCAAGGGCTGGTGTGCACCCTTCACTGTTCCATCCTTAACTAGGACACCCCTTGGAAGTTCGGAAGGGATTACACACGCTCTTGTCACCTGCTCGCCTAGTCCATCAGTGGTAGGTCTCTCTGATATGGTTCCTGCTGTTGCTGGGATGAGGCAATTTCTTACTGATTGGTGTTGCCAGAGGAGCCTCTTGTGGCTTTTGGTTGTAGATTGGTTTGGTCCAAAATGGCCACATGAAGTGATGTCAAAAAACCAAGATGGCCATAGGAAGTGATGTCATGGATCCAAGATGGCCGCTGAAAGTGATTTCAGTGACCAATCCAAGATGGCCGCTGGCAGTCAAGTTCCAGGCAGAAAGTGAAGCCAAAACCAGAAGGAATGGCACACGCTCTTGTCACCTGATTGTTTAGTCCATCAGTAGTTGGTCTCTCTGATATTGTCCCTGCTGTTGCCGGGATGAGGCAATTTCTTCCTGATTGGTGTTTTCAGAGGAGCCTCTTGTGGCTTTTGGCTGGAGATGGGTTTGGTCCAAAATGGCGGTAGGAATGAATGCCAAGGATCCAAGATGGCCACAGGAAGTGATGCACTGGATCCAAGATGGCTGTTGTAAGTGATGTCAGTGATCAATCCAAGATGGGCACCAGCAGTTAAGTTCCCTTGTGCTTATGATTCAACATTTTGAGTACCTTGCAATTTTCTGATTCCAGTTGATATAAATTGTAGTTGAATGCATTTTCGTGTATACATATTGATCTCTGGCAATTATTTTTTTGAGCCATTTTATTTTACTATTTTGACATTTCATCATCATGTCATGACACCTGACCTGGTATTTTAAGAAATCCTAATTGAGGATATTGATAGGATATGATATGGCATTTATAACGCGCCTATACACAAGTGCTTATATCTAATGGATTATTTAGCTCAAAGAAATCTGTAATAGATTTTCTCCGCCTCACAATGTTGTCATTCACTATTGCAATTTGAACATAAAGAAGAATTTGCTGTCAGACCTAACTACAATGACTGACAGAAATTGCTATTTGATAAGTACACTTCAAAACCAGGGGTGTAATGAGTACATTTTACAAAGTGTGTTTGGCTCGGTCCCGCTCTATTTTTTCATCCCCACCTGGGCTAATCAGTCCACCTTTTCAAGACACATGTATTTGTAGTTTAACTTAATGTCTCATTATGAGTTGATGGCACATATTTATTTTAGCCAGAACTCTATCTGACTTTGAAACCAAATTGTGTGCACTTACTGTGTGTGACGGAATGGCACCTAGTGAGGGTGGGAGAGTCTGAACGTAGATTTATAAGTATGAACTAATGCTGGTAATTATGTTTCTAAAAGTGAAATCTGCTAATCAGACTGTCTTATATATAGTGCAACTATGCTCCTTTGTTTTGACCATCTCCTGACATTCCCAGCAGCTGTCCTGCAGTAGCAATGGGGCAGGTTCAAAGGACGAATGTGTATTCATGAAAAGAGCAGACAGAACCCAAAGCTCCAATAGAAACAGATGGCTTTTTAAATGAATGGATTTCTCATTCAAAATATCATAAGTGTGTATCCCAGCAACCTGATTGCCATTAGTAAAAAAAAAAAAAAAAGACATGTTTGGTTTTGACACGGTGGCCACTGAGATTACACATTATATCATGTTATTGCCAGCCAAGTGGACAGTGACTCATTCATAACATGATATAATGTGTAATCTCAGTGGCTCACCTGGGAACTGGTGCTTCAAAGACAGTCTTGTCATTGCAATGGCCACTTCTCACCAGGATTTTTACTACTGGAGTGTTTTTGATGTAGGCATACAGATGAATGGGATTGAGTCAGAGTACCCGAGGAGAGAGATTTAGTCCATTAAGGAATTCCATAATTTTTGATTTAGCTTGGGCTCTCAAATTTCCTGCTCCCTTCCTGCAGACAAAGCACTGCTGGCATGCTTCAACAGGCAAAGGGCACTTACAAAAGCCTGCAGTGGTGCCTTAACAATAGGCTTCCTATGAACCAGTCAACTGTGGCATTTAGCTTATATAAGGGGGAAGAGTCTGCTAAACAGAGCTCTGCCATAGAGGTGAAGACAGAGATTTCCAAGCAACAGGCAAGCTCTGAGCCAACCCAGGCGCATCTTTGGGGTAAAGCTACTCTATGGATCATGGCCTTACAAGGAGATGACAGAACCATGGAATTGCTTTCTAAAGTCCATCTTAGTTCGGAAGGGCAGAAGCAGGAGCAGACCTTGTGCATGAGACCTTAGATCTGGTCTCCCCGCCATGACAAAACCCGGAAACAGGCTAGAAAATCTACCACCGTGAGACACCTTTGGATACAGGTTGGCTGTTCTAGACTCACATTGAACAGATAAGGCACTGCAGTGCTGCCTTTGACATTCCAAGAACCTTGATCCATGTACCTGCTATTTGAGTCATGTCAACCCTGACTCAACCAATTTAAGCACATCATCCCAATCAACAGACCCAGAACATCCTGACCACTCATATGATCCAACAGAAGCATCATCTCGATCTGACTCAAAAGATGACTCGACCTGCTGGGAGCCATTGATTCACCTAACTCAAATGCTGTTTCGACCAGGTGGAAGCATTGTCTTGAACTTGCTTGACCTGTTGGAAGCCATTGAGTCGACTTGCCAACTGTAGGGGAGGAAGGGTCCATATGCCCCCCCGCCTGTGCTTTCCGCTTGAAATAAGTCTATTTGCTCATCCCATCATGGGGAGACATCCCCCTTGTATTTCACTGATGACAGTAGAAGGAAGCCATGGGATAACACACGTAGACTCCATTTTGTGCCATTAAATGCTCCATCTTTTTACCAGGCCACACATTGATCTCTAAGAAGCCTTCTCGTCCTTTGGCCAGCACCGCGCACAGCCGGCTCTGGCAGCCCTCACCATCTCCTCCCCTATCTGCGCCACACCAGTCCAGTTCTCACGGAAGCCCAGGTGTGAATTGTTGAAAACTGAAAACTGTATTGATTCTCTTCCTCTGAGCTCACTGCCCTGCGTGTGACCGGGGCGAATATTGACTTGTGTATTCATCCAGCTTGACAAACCTGCTCCTGCTCCTTCGCCCCCCACCTTCAGAAATCATTGCCCGCACAACATTTTGGCCCTCTATTTTCCTTTCATGTAGCAGTTGGTGAGACCCTTCCCCACTGGCCACCCTAGATTTCCCCCATATAACTAATCTTGTGTGATCATATACTCTTCATAGGGTAACACCTATCAATCCATTCATTTGAACTATGAGGCACCTGGGTGAATAAATGTCAGATTGAAACCTTTAGATAAGCCACCTGGAAAACAAGGCCCACCGCACCCCTGCCTCACAAAGGCCTAGGTTAAGAATGTGTATATGTTTGCTCACGATTTACAGGCAACCCGGCATTCTGGCATGAGTTTTTTGTTTTCCATTACTTATAGCATGTCAATGATTACTCTGTAGTTTAGATTAGTTAGGACAATTCGATCTTGTGGACCCAGCCTGACCTTCACCCCTCCCAGATGAGCCCAGATGACCCACATGTTGCGAGAAGCAACAGCTCCACACCAACCAATCCACCTGCACATCCCAGTTTGGCCTATACTGCAACATTGTAATGCACCAATGAGCTTGCACTATTCATCCCCTATACTGCTTGTCACTGATGACGAAATGTATTTATAAAGATGTGCTGTTTCTGTATTATGATCAGAGCGCTCTCACGGCAGCAGAGTCCTCTGCATGCATCATTTACTTTCTAAAACTTTATTCAACTTGCAATCATCCTCCTGGTCTTATTCCGTACTGGGGTGTGTCCATTTATTCTGAGTTTGGGATTTGTATTTTGGGGAATGACCACCTTCACTTGGTGTCCCCGACATGATTGCCCCGAGAAGACCCCTGTGCTCTGCGGATAGATCTGGGTTGCCCCCATCAAGACCACTGCCACGTAAGGATGACCAATATTAAAATACCTATGGCCCTGAGCAGGTTCCGCAGGTCCAGGCTTTTGCGAATACCCAACTGCTCGCTGGAGCCGGGTACGGCTTGATTGGGGGGCGGCACCCCAATTGTGGATAGACCTTGAACAGAGGCTCTCAGATCACCATGAACATGTGAGTATTGATTGCAAGGAGAATTAAAGGAGGGAAAATGTCATGATGCCTACCCCCAGGAATCCGGATCACGCCCATCATCCCCGTGAGCAGGCTTCTAGATATTTAGTAAAACCTCAGCAGCCCCGGCTAGGGGCTATCTGGGTTCAGTCCTGGTGCCTTAGGCGCCAGGCTCATAGTAGAAATCAGTCCTGGCGCCTAAGGCGTCAGACTCATAGTCATTACTTACCTCAGGCAGACCATGCTGCAAATTACTCCAATCCAACATGAAGCCTGAAAGGGACTATTTTTCTACAGGGACTATTTTTTACTCGGGTGTGGTTCTAGGGACTTCTTACCTGGGATTACTTTTGAGGCTATTTAAACCATGCCCGACCAGCAACACACGCTTCGCGTTATTCTGCATCCAGCAGCGTAACGCTCACCGTGCCTGCAGCCTGCATCCAGTCTTCTGCCACGCCCGCCTTGAATCCAGAGCTCCTAAAAACAAAGAGGAAAGAAAGGGACAAGATTAGAAAACAAACTTATTCTATTCCACACCTGATTCTGGATCCATCTCATTTCCGGACCTGTAAAGAACATCATTGCTGCAGCGCCGTGCCATACTCACCAGTCTTCACAGCATCCTTTGGGTCAGCGCTGCCTCCATCATTTCTTCGCCGAACTTCAGTATCTAGGAGACAAAAGAAAACCACAAGGTGAGCCGAGGGAACAAATATAATTCTTACCACCATAGACGTACCTGATTTACCACCGGAGGCATTCTTTTGTGACTCTCCATATTTTCACGTGCCGCATCTGTAAAGAGAGACAAAACAACATGTTTTCCACGTGCAAAATTTACCGGACAGCGCTGGGTAATACAGACTCTTACCTAATCGCCACCAGCTGCCACAAGAGCATCTTTTCATGAGCCAGCTGCAAGACAAGAAAGGAAGGGGGGCACAAGAGTGAACATTGGACATATTGAACTCTATGAACTTAATACTTACTGGTCCTCACCAAGAATCTCAGAGTCACATAATTAGACCATATATTGGCTATACTATTTATTTTTCTTTTTCAATATGAGTTGTTCACAAACATTAATGTTTTTTCTTTTTCTTTTTCAATGTATTTTCTTTCTTCTTTTTTCTCCACTCCCAAAAACCTCTTACCCCTTTTCCCCCTCCCGAACATGGTCATTCTCTTTCTTTTTTCTTCAAAAATGTACCAACAATTTTTGAAAACTTGATGTTTCTTAAACAATTATTGTTTGACATAATGGTTTTTATTTGTCGTTTTCTTTTATACTTTGGCAACGGTCATTTAAATTGTTATTTTTTGGAATTTTGAATGTTTTACATTATGTTTGGGTACCTCTTGTTTTTACGTAAATTCTATATAAATTTGCTTTTGCTTTTAAAGCCCTGATTTTAAAAAGACGTTGCATACATCGAAACACGTGTTATCACTAGAGGGCACTGAATTTCTACATATATTAACACTTTGTGCATCAAAAAGAAACTTTGTGTGATTCTTTTTCTTAAACGAATGGGCGCATGAATATACTGTAAAAGTAACCCTTTTTTGTAAATATTAGTAATTAGTTTTCTTTTTTAGTGTTGGTAAACACTCTTTAGAGGTCGGCCCAAAAGGGGCGAGGGTGGAGTGACTGTGAGGTGTGAATGAAGGGGAGAATTTAGTAGTGTTTAAAAGGGATTGAGGTTTAAAAAAGTTAGTTAAAAAATACATGTTTGATGTTCTCTGTTGTTAGTAAGGTTTTTCATTGTTAGTAAGGTGCGTCAGTCTGTCAGGTCCATCTGTTCAGTAGTTTATGTTTCCATGGTTTTCTGTTTGCTCTAGGACATGGTCAAAGCAAAATAAGGTGTAAGTGAAATGTTTTGAAATGCAATGTTCAAAGATGTTATGCTAGAAGATACAAGGTTATTGAAGTACTAAAAACGATAAATAACAAATACACACATTTCACACACACACACATGCACCCAGAGAGTGGAAAGAAATTATGGGGGCAGATACAACATTCCTGCATATTTGTTAACACCTCCCCTTATATAGTAAGAAAATAAAGAAGTATCATGACCAGTGGCTGACCGAAATTAAGGGGGAAGACTGTCTCAGATATGGCCAGAAGGAGAGTCGTTTGATAAGAGGGTGTTGGATCTAGTAGCGACATACTTAATGGCCAAATACAAAGAAAAACAGCTTCAAAATAGTACTGGATCTCTGGAGGATGTTTTAAGAAATGCCTCCCCTAAATAATAATGAAAAGGAGTCACCATCTGTAGTGGCCACAACCCAGGAGGAAGGGGGGAGATGGAAGGATAGGACCCTAAAAAGCTGTACCCATTGTTGACAAAGCCTGCTGAAGGATATTGTGACCTTCTATATTTGCCACAACCAAGTGCACCAACCACACCGACAACAACCCCTCCTCCCCTGTATGACTCAAAAAGCCTGTATGGCCCAAGAAGCTCAAGCCCAGCCAACATCGCATGCCTCACCCCAAACATAGAAGATCACATTATCAATACCCAAACAGAATTGTCTCGACTAACAGCCCTGTGTGAAGTGCTGCCACCACTGCCAGGGGGAGGAGGGCAGACACTGCTGCCACCACTATCGAGAAGCTCCTCCGTTATAGCAGTGGATGAATGGAAGTCCGGGGATTTCCTCTTCCGCATTTATAGTACCCCAGTCAAGGTAGTGCGAGTAGGGCAGGAAGAGAGTCAGGTAAATGCAGGAGAAGGTAGTGTGATATCAGACAAGGAAGAAGAATTTTTGAGCGATATCGATGAGTACGAGGAAGGAGCAGTAGAAGGAGACCTACAAGTACAGTATCTAACCCCACAGGTGGGAAGAGAAGAAGCAGGGTGGCAGGGAAGGAACGGAATGGAGAGAATGCCACTGGCAAAAAAGAAGGGAACAAAGGTAGGTAAAGGAAGAGGGAAGAAAAATCTGCAGATGCCCCTCATCCACAAGAGGGCGGGAAGGCTGCACTATGTGTCTTGGGCGCTGATGGACAAAACAAATTTGTGAAGTCTCTACCCCCACTTTCAGGACGGACGGGGAAATGGATATATGCCTTTGAACAACACACTGCAGTGGTTCCCTTGGCTATAGGGGATGTCAAGAGCTTGCTAGTATCTGCAGTGGTTGATAAGGCAGTCAGAGTGTGGGTGAAAGCGGGTTTCCCGGGAGTAACAATGGATGGTGACCACCATGATGGGGCATCATTTAACAACGTGAGAGCACATGTGTGGGATTCACTGCGGAGAACCTTCCCTGACACCAGCTATTTACAGTTAGTTATGCAATGCACAATAGGGGACGATGAAGATGGGTACAGGATATGTGGAGAGTGGAGACGGGCACGGCCTGGGACCAATTAACCTCCCTCTTTTACTTTATAATCAAGAGAGGCCTCCCGAAGGAGGTGCAGAAGGCATTAGATAAAATTGCTGGGATAGAAGCCAAGGGTTGGCCAGAAATACAAAGCATCATAGTACACCACTGTAGGAAGATCAAAGAAAGGGAGAAAGACATTGCACAGAAAAGATTGGCAGACGAGGCAAAACTCATACAAAATAAGCTGGTGAAGGTTGCAGCAGTAACAGCCGCCCTCCCCGCAGACCAGCAGGGAGACGGGGAGGAGGGGCCAATAGCAATACAGGCTAGGATGCCAGCCACCTGTGTATCGAATGGGCAAGAACAATGGGCAGGAGAGGAGCAGTACGGAGGGCCCCAGTGGAAAGGAAGACCTGGAAGAGGAAGAGGTGGTACGGGGGACAGAGAGGGGGATATGGAGGACATGGACCCCGAGGGTGGGGACAGGGAACATGTTGGTCATGTGGGAGGTGAGGCCTCTTTGAGAGGGAATGTTGCACCCATCCCATGGCATATTACCAAAATTCACAGGGGTTCAATAATGAGCAACCGTGTGGCCACCCCCACCCTGGCAACCCCTATGGGTTACCCATGGGAGGATACAGACAAGGGGGACAGGTTGACACTCGCCTCACACAAAAGCATGGAGCACCATCGCATGGGACACAACAATGAATAACACGCCAAAATCAGATGGGGAACACGCACAACAATCCTTTCACCACCACAGCCAATGGAGCACCAGCACCGTTCTGGGGAACTGCAAAGGTTGGGGAAATGTCTTTGTGTTCCCAGGGACAAACACACTCCCAGACTAGGACAACCCACAAGGAGCACTTGCGTGTCCAGTCCTATCAACTACCCTGCATTCAGATGAGGAACCACTTCTGGGGGCAGAGATAGGAAACAGACAGTTAATTTTCATGGTAGAGTCAGGAGCGGAAAAATTGTGCCTAATGGAAGGCCTGTTTCCACTGTTGGGAAACAATTTGGAAATGCAGGAATTCTCTGGGGCAGTAGTCACAGTTCCATAAACTAAGGATTTGTACATAACGGTGGGGGGAAAAATGGTGCGAGCACCCCTACTGTACAAAGACTCACCCATAAACCTGCTGGGGAGGGACCTCCTTAGTAAACTCAACATGATCATCTCTTTTACTGAAAGGGGCATAGTATGCTCGACTCCGGGAATATGCCCCCTCCGGGCAATGCTGTTGATAAATACAATAGCAAACAAAATAGCCGTACAAGGTGTGCCCACCAATGTAGACATGTTTGTATATGGAATACAGGTCTTGGCAAGAGTGGTGCCTGAAATAACACGAGCAGAGTGGCCACCCCCTGAGATACTACCAGGTACCATCATCTCCCTAGATTTACAGGGAGTAAAAGTGCCAGCTGAAAGCATTGTGTTGATAGGTCTGGACACTTGCGAGTGGTAAAGCGTATTATGCATAGATACAAACATTGCGCTGCACGATCTGAGAGTCAAGGAGCTGTTCACTGACAATGGGCCTCATTACGACCCAGGCGGTAAGTTACCGCCTGGGCCGTGACTTTACCACCATGGCGTAAACTACGTTTACGCCATGGTGGTTGGCGGACTTACCGCCCCATTACGACCTAGGCGGGGCGGTAAGTCCCCAATCCCCATTTACCCTTCCCCATTCCCATTTTTGCCCCATAGGGCATAATGGGAGTGGGGAAGGCGTTAATTACGCCACCGTAAATTACGGTGGCGTAATTAACTCCATGGTCCCTTAGCGCCATGGATTTTAACACCTGCTAAAAGCAGGTGTTAAAAGCACCATGGCGCTAGGGGACCTCGTAATCAGGCGGTAAGGGTCGGCGCTGTTAACGCTGCCGTAAACCCCTTACCGCCTGAGTTGTAATGAGGCTTAATGACAGTTATGGAGAGATAATCATGGAAATATGTATGCCCTGTGGCATAATGGTACAAAACAGACGAGTGACAAACCCCCTCATGGCCAGTGTCAGTGCACCACTGTCATTTTTCAATGAAGACACAAACAGATACCCACGAAACTATGGACAAGTAACCCCCATAACGTAGGGCTCCTGCAAGAGGTGACACCAGTTAAGATCAAACCTAAGCCTGGTGCAGCACAACCCCACGTAAAGCAATATCACCTGTCAGGAGAAGCAGAGGAGCGAATAAAAGAAACAATACATGCACTGTTACGACAGGGTATCATTGTACCATCAAATTTGCCATGTAATACGGCGATGTATCCAATTAAGAAAGCGAAGGGCAGGGTTTGGAGGATGATACAGGATTGATGCCCACTTAATGATGTAATACAGAAGGAGTTTCCCCTTGTCCCGAATCCCAGATCCATTTTGTGCAGCATCCGAAAATCACCACGTGCTTCACAGCGGTAGATTTGAAAAATGCCTTTTTCTTGGTACTACTTGATCCAGGCTCACAAAACCTGACTGCATTTACCCTAGGGGGGAACAGATATGAACATTGCAGGTTGCCACAGGGATACTGTGAAAGACCAAGTATTTTTAACAGAATATTGCATGAAGATCTTGGCAATATTGATGTCAAAAGCACAGTGATACACTACGTAGATGATCTGTTGATTTGTGGTGAGAGTGAGGAACAGTGTAGAGCTGACTCGATCACATTACTAAATTTGTTGGCCAGCAAGGGGTACAAAGTGGACAGAGGTAAATTGCAATACTGCCTCCTGAAGTACTGTATCTGGGACAACTGATATTAAAGGATGGCAAATGAATACTCCCAGACAGAGCAGCAGCTGTGCATACAACAATTAGGCCCCACACAGTGAAAGACATGCAGAAATTCCTTGACATATGTAACTATTGCTGAGCATGGATACTGGACTATGCAGCATACACAAGGCCCCTACTGCAGGCACTAAAGGAAGCACAAAAGGAAAAAACAGCCATCAGATGGACACAAGAGATGAACACTGCTTTAAACACACTGAAGGAACTTATCTGCACAGCACCCGTACTAGCAACCCCAGATTACGATCGAGAATTCTATTTGTTCTCACACTGCAATGGAACACTAATGACAGCTGTCCTAACACAGAAGGCATCCTTAGGGCACAGACCATTGGCATTCTACAGTGGCACTTTAAACTCTGTGATGCAGCAGCACTTCGCACGCAAACAAGCTCTCGCAGCCACTGCCTTTGCAATTGAAAAAAAATACCACCATAGTGATGGGATGCTCAGTAACACTGTTTGTTGAACATTCTTTGTTTGCAATCCTCGAACGATCCAAATCCACACTCACCACACAAAGGGCAACTGCTTACGAAATAATACTTTCCAGCTCTAACATTCACATAGTGCACTGCAAGACTGTAAATCGAGCCACATTCATCACTGAGCCATGCACGGTAGAAGACATGCAAAGCCATGATTGTGCCACATACGAGGGAGGTGGAGGTGACAACATTCCGAAAGCAAATGAGAATGCCCTAGAAGAATGCAAGGTGTACTTTGTGGATGGGTCAGTGTCTATTTGCCTGCATACAGGAGAGAAGCATGTAGGTGCAGCAGTGGTAAGATTGGAAGAAGGGGAGTATGAGATTCTCATGCAAAAAAGATTACCTATGCATTATTCAGCACAAGCTGCAGAACTTGTAGCACTAATTGAAGCATTGCACACAGCAAAGTGATGTGTGGTAACAATTTATTCAGTCTCGGCATATGTAGCCAGTACGGTACATGCAGGGTTGTCCAGGTGGAGGAAGAGGGGTTTCAGGAGGGTAGACTGGTCCCCATTGCAGCACGCAGAACTTCTAAATGAACAGATAGAAGCCCTGGCAGAACCGTCAGTAGTAGGTTTGGTAAAATGCCAAGCACATACCAATAAATGTGACGTGTTCTCAATAGGAAACACAGCAGTAGATGCTGCTGCAAAACAGGCAGCTAATTTTCAAAAGCCCCAAGCAGCAGAATATTTACTAAAAGGTAATGCCCAAGAGGAAAAGGAAGCGGGCTATAACTCACTGCCCATAACACAGGTAATTGACCTGCAAAAAAGGGCTCCTCTTGAAGAACAAGAGATGTCGTCAAAGAGAGGTTGCACGCGTCGCCCACTGATCTCCTCTGGTGTCAGGATAATACAGGAAAGGTAGTAATGCCAATAGAATTATTACAGCTCGCATTCCAACAATTACAATTTCCAGCACACACAGCAAAACAACACATAGCTGCGGACATCCAGGAAGACTGGTTTATCCCATAATTGCAAGAATATCTCACTAAAAGGACAATTCAATGTGTAACATGTCAAAGATATAATTCTGGAATGACCCTCAGAACACTACAAGGAATGCTGCCCCACCCCATCTGACCTTTCCTTGAGCTACACATTGATTATGCAGACAAGGGAGAAAGGTGCAATGGAGCATGATACTTAAATGTGGTGTTCTGCCCCTTTTAAAGTTGGGTGGAAGCAGGACCATGTGCCCACCCAGATGCGAAATGTGCAGCAACATTTTTGGTGAGGGAAGTGTTTCTGCGGTGAGGCATCTGTGATGTCATACACTCCGACAACATAACTCACTTTTTGAATTAACTCTTTAAAGAAGTAAGGTCCCTGCTAGGACAAAACACAAGTTATGTTCAATTTACCACCTGCAAGTGAACGGACTGGTCAAGAAAATCAATGGCCTCATTAAAAGCATAGTATCAGAGTTATGCCACACTCTCAAAAGGAATTGGGTGTACTACCTGCCCCTAGGATTGTTTCAATTTCAGACACTACCAAGCAAAGACCACCACTTTTCCCGCACAAGATACTAACAGGAAGACGTATGCAAACCACATTATCCCCGATGAGGAGAGCCTCAGATGCTCATAGGACTGCCACAATTTTGGGAGAGGAATTTGGAGAATATCTAATACAGCTTGCACAGGCCGTGAGGAGTATAGACAAGCAGGTTGCCCCACCCTTCACATGGAAAACTAAACTGATACAAACACTGCAGCAACGGACAGCCCCACGAAACACTTAATGCCCGGGAAGTGGGAGTATGTGCAGAGCTTTGTAAGGAGGTGGAACTCTCCAAGATTTCATGGACCTTATGAGGTGATATACTGCACCCCTTCTGCAGTAAAGGTTAAGGGCCTGAAATATTGGGTACAACTCTCTGACATTAGAAAAGCACATAACAACGTAATACCAGAGGGGAACAGCCAAATGACCAAGACACGGCTCTACCCTAATGAGATTAAATGATCAAAAAAGAAAATACCTGAAATTATCCACAATATGTAACAGTGGAAATGCATGTACAGCCAAGTGATTAATGAATAAATAAAATATACATACATCTCTCTCTCCCTCTCTGCATATCACTCAACTTCTCTACCTCTTGCACACACACTCACCTTCCTCTACCTATCTCTCTACCCCTATCTATTTCTCTATCTCAACATCTATCTCTCTTTTCTCTCTCTCTCTTCCTCTTGGTATAAAAGAGAAGTATGTTTTGCATAACTGAAAAGTGCACCTAATCCTTTGTATTTCATTCTATAGGTACAAATATGGCAGAAACGAGGGCCCTCAATGGCAACGCTACAAATGTTGATAGCAATAGGGGAAATGTTAGCGCTACTAGAGCATATTCTTATGATTGTGGCCTCTACTTGGTGGCCATCATTTTCTCAACTATATTATTTTGTTTAGGATTGTATTGGTTTATATCTTTTATTTTGGAGGGTATAAAATAAGAGGGGTGGGGCAAAACTGGTGCAAGAGCGAACACACTTAGTATGGGATGGGTTGAAATTGATTTAGGCCCACAAAATTTCTACAAATCTTACCTCTCTGCATAAAAATCGTACAATGAAAGCCCCACTGAATGAACACTCATTAATGGATACTGATGCAGATGTATTTAATGCTTATAATGAAGACAATGGGCCTCATTCCGAGTATGGAGATAACCATGCCGCTTTTAGCAGCATGGCTACCCCCATACCAGGTACGGGGTCCGGGTTCCCGGAATGGGGAAATACCGAGCCATTCCGAGCTTGGAGGGCCCGGTATTTCCCTATTCAACGAACCCGGACGCGGTACATCCCCATTCCCATTTGAGCCCCCATAGGAGGAAGCTAAGAATGGGCCCATTAATGATGGGTTCGTTGTTAGCATCCTGGTCTGCTCAGGGGACCCGCTAAGGACGCCTGGTTTTACCAGGCCTCCTTAGCGGGACCCGCGAGCAGACCATGTAATGAGGCGGTAGGGGGTCAAAGGTGCCGGCAGCTCTACCGGCGCTGTTAACCCCCTACCGTCTGGTCGCAATGAGGCCCGATATAATTCCTGATACATTAATGCTGTCCCATGCTTACTCACAAACAACCTTTGAACCTACTTCAAGCAGCTATCACATGTACTTTATTTCACAAACACCCACCCTTCGTACCCATTATGCCACACAGCATGAGCAATATAATTCTGGTCAGAATGAAGAAATTAATTTAGGGATTTTTCCTATCCAGTATCAAAGACTAATAATACTACATAATGGTCTAGGGGGGAGAAACAGACGGAAATGGGGGTGAAACAAAAAAGGTATGATGCATATCATGCCTGGGGTTGGACGCAGTGGAGGACCCCCGACCCCCAGCTCAGTCTCAGCTCAGTCTAACATCTGGTACTCGGACATGAGCACAATGGGTAAACAAACAACTAATGAGATTTGCTATGTGAGTTCCCTGATACCTCATGCATCAGGAACACCCAAGGTTTTAATAATATCCTAAGAGACCCCCGTAGCAGATGCCCACTGTCTCCTTCATCTTGCACTTTGTAGGATTCAAAGTACCTTCCAAGCAGACACGGTAACACTACAACTGATCCAGAACGAGAAAACCTGTCACAGCAAGCCTTAGGGAGTCCTGTATGTGAAGGAACCATTTTTTGTTATAATAAAAGGGACAATGTTTGCAGAAAACACATGGCAAGAAGAAACAGTGATGTGCAAGACAGAAGCACTGTGAGGACTGTCAGACGAAAAATTCCAATGGGTCAAGAAAACATGCACTCAGGTCTGGTCTCAACACATTGCCAAACTGACATGGGTAACAACCCTTGAATAGCCAATCAAGATCCAACGTGAAGTGCAATACAAACTTTGTTTCCACAGAGAAGCGAAATGGGGGCAAACAAACATTGCAACTAAACAATTATGCTCCCCAACATTAAGAAAGGAACAGCAGCTTTAATGGACAATTGCTTGGTATGCAGCAAACAGACGTACTTGCACCTCTCACCGTCATGGAGAGGTACATGAGCCCTGGCCATGCTGCATTCTGCCCTGATGGTGATTCCGGATAGCCATGTCCAGGGGGAGAGGGTGCCCGCCAGAATGTCTCGAGCACCCAAGTCTACAACCGAAGAACCCCCCACATATTTTGTACTGTCAGAGGATAAGCTGCAAGACAGAGTGTCATGCAGAGAAGGGCATCAAATTACCTTTCTAAAGACTCTTCTGAACATTTGGGACAGATACCGGACCAGTTTAAGCTCTTCAATTCAGCAAAGACATTTTTTGCATCACTCATATCAAGCATTGCGGCACGAGCGAACGCAAAGTGGTTGCAGATCATGCACTGGGAACTGATCCAGCTAGCCAACGACACTGAAGAAGGGTTCAACATCATAAAGATGGAGCTCAGAGCCCTGCGATTGATGACCATTGCAAAATTGTTATGTGCTAGACCTCCTCACAACAATGAAAAGCAGTGTTTGCCAAAAAATTGGGAGTTCATGTTGCACATTTGTGCCTTCTGCAGATGCTGACAGTGGGACACTATCACACGTGATAACTGCAGAACACAACCCCGGAGAAAGAATGAAGAAGGAAGGGGGGTGTGCAGTCAAGTGACTGGTTCCACACGGTTTTTGATTGGGTACCATCCTGGTTCAGGACTGGCATGAAGCGACTGGTCCCCATCATCGTATTTCTGCTGCTGATTTTTTGTGTTTGCCAGGTAGGGGTTCCATGCTGTGCAAAATATATGCCTAGCAGTGCAATGATGCTGGTGACAATGGGCAACCCAACAAATGTGCCTCATTATGTGAAAGATGAACAAGTCCAAACAGGGGATGCACAAGAGCCAAAATACCGCATGACAGCAGTATACAACACCGGGGACAGGGTGGATAATCTGTATCATACAACCATCAAAGAACCCTATGAATTAGAATGGCATAAGGAGGTGTGGGTGGATATCTCAGTGGATGGTTAGTGTATTTATATGACCTGTACTCCTGACGAATACGCAAGAAGGGGTCAAAACCTGAGATCTGTTTGAGGGGTGTGGATGCCAATAAAGGGAACTCCAGCTTGGGATGAAGCGGTAATGGAGGCAAAGGAACGTAGACGTACTAACAACCAAGGTTTTTCGTTACTTTAGGAGTAACAAAGGGGGGAAGTAAGGTAGGAAGGGTCTGTATGCCTCCCCTGTGCATTCTGCATGAAATAAATCTATTTACTCATCCCATCGTGGGGAGATGTCCCCCTTGTCTTTCACTGACGACAGTAGAAGGAAGCTATGGGATGACATACTTAGACTCCATTTTGTGCCATTACAGACTCCATCTTTTTTCTAGGCCAAACATTGATCTCTAAGAAGCCTTATCTCCCCTTGCCCAGCGTCACGCACTGCCGGCTCTAGCAGCCCCCACCACCTCCTCCCCTGTCTGCACCACACCAGTCTTGTTCTCATGGAAGTCCAGGCATGAATTGTTTCAAACTGAAAACTGTATTCTTTCTTTGCCTCTGAGCTCACTGCCCTGTGTGTGACCGGGGAAAATCTTTACTTGTGTATTCATCCTTCTCCACAAACCTGCTCCTGCTCCTTCGCCCCCACCTTTAGAAATGATTTCCTGCACAACCGTTTGACCCTCTATTTTCCTTTCATGTAGCAGTTGATGAGACCCTTCCCCACTGGCCACCCTAGATTGCCCCCATATAACTAAATTTGTGTGATCATATATTCTCCATGGGGTAACACCTATCAATCCATTTGTTTGAACCCTGAGGCAGGGTGAATAAATCTCAGATTGAAACCTTTAGATAAGCCACCTGGCAAATAGGACCACTGTACCCCTGCCCCACAAAGGCCTGGGTTAAGGCCTAGGTTAAGAATGTATGTATGTTTGCTCAAGGTTTACAGGCAACCCTGCATTCTGGTATAAGTTTTATGTTTTGCATTACTTACAGCGTGTCAAAAATGATTGTGTAGTTTAAATTAGTTAGGACAATTGCATCTTTTGGACCCAGCCTGACCTTCACCCCTCCCAGATGAGCCCAGCTGAACCACGTGCTGCAAGAAGCAACAGCTCCACACCAACCAATCCAGCCGCACCATCCCAGTATGGCCTAAACTGCGACATTGTAATGCACCAATGAGCTTGCTCTATTCATCCCCTATACTGTTTGTCACTGATGACAAAATGTATGTATAAACATTTGTTGTTTCTATATTATGACCAGTGCGCTCTCAGGGCAGCAGAGTTCTCTGCATGCATCATTTACTTTATAAAACGTTATTCAACTTGCAATCTTTCTCCTGGTCTCATTCCCTACTGGGGTGTGTCCATTTATTCTGAGTTTGGGATGTGTATTTTGGGGAATGACCACCTTCACAACTCAATCCAGTGGGAGTACCATCTCAAAATCGTCTTGTTGCTCACTTGCCATTGGGACAGCTTGTCTGTATTGACACCGGCTCAAATACAGAATACCTGATGCCTGGCTTGCCACTGCCAAGGCCAGAAAGCCTAGACGTATATCTATTTGAAATGGTATAGTGCCCCACACATCACTTAAACTCCCTGGTAAGTTCCTGTCTCTAACTTTTCCAAGACATATACAGTAACTTTAAACATTTTGGTGCTGAAGTATTTGCCTGAGCATCCCTGTCTACAAACCTACCATTTAAGTTAGTCTCCTTTCTCAGTGTTTCCCCTTACAGCAGATGAGTGTTAATAGCATTTGTATTAGTTGTGTGCATGTATGTGTAAAATTAAAGATCATTATAGAACCTTTTTTGGACATTCTTATTTGGATAAACCTAGTTTGGTTTGCTTCTGCATCAGCACACACCCCTCCTGAAATGTATAGCACGCATTTGGCCTATGTTACCAAAAGATAGTAGAAGTATACCTGTTGAGCTTTGCCTGTTTCAACGTTATGATTGAGATCAGTGCTGGCTTAGTAGTAGGGTTGGGCTGAGTATGCGCTTTGGCTACTACTCATTCCTATACTCCTTCAGTATATAGTAACTTCATTACACTGGGCCTCATTACATGTCTGGCGGTAACCCTGCCGGTGTTATCAGCATGGTTGCCGCCGGGTTTGTAAAATGTTACCGGCGCCTGACTACCTCCTGCAACCGGGAGATTACAGATCTGGCAACCCGGGAAAGTCATGCGCCAGTAAAATGTAAGTCCCCTTTCCCATTGAGTCCTAGAGGATCTCTATGGGAGTGGAGACTCGGAAGCACAGTCCCTGTTGTTAAAGGTTCCAGCACTTCCATGACCGGTATGCCTACCATGCCCGCTGCGCCTGGCAGGGTCAGACATATCAGGCACAGTGGCTCCAGCAGGCATACTCCTAGTTTGCCGGTCCTGAAACAAGAGTTCCGATCAGTTTACCGGCACCCTTGTTTCCGGACCGGCAAAATTCCAATGAGGCCCACTGTCTTGCAACAAGATTTTCAAATGCAAAATAAAACAAATGGTTAATTTGTTTCTTTCAAACACAGTTTGATGCATAGTCCTCAACCGTAATTTCAGACGAAATCCTAAACATGGCAGAAAAACATGTATCCTGGTGTTTCCTGCCAACCCACCCAATCCACGGGTAAACACTCTATCACTAAAAATGCACTTCACAAGTCAAACATACTTGTCCAATCAAGTTGGCTCCTCCATCACCAGCGGATGATTGCTTCTATACTGCTTTTGTGAATCTTCTTTCCAAAAAACGCCTACTCTTTGATGACATATCTGATTAAATTATCCGTGAAACATGAACTATTGCTCCGCCAGTTGACAATTAAAAAAAAAAATATTGTGGGAAAAATAAATCAAAGTTTTTTAAATATGTTTGTTCATTTTAGTTATCAAAGATATGTTGCTATTCTCTTCAGAATAGGAAATCATATCCACTACCTTCAATTATAATACATTTCTCAATAATGTGAAACTTGGCAATGCACATCCGAACTTCATTCTATCTGCCTTCCTCTTAAGCTGTGTTATTATTTTGTTTTTAATTTGATGAAACATCAGTCAGGTATTTATACCTCAGCATGGGGTAGAAAAACACATTCTTTCTAGACAGCACAACTTAAAGTAAGAAGTACAAGAAATGCCCAGAACAAGCCGAAACTATTATGTCAGTTTCAGTGAAATATATGAATCTCAGAGTCTTCCTTTTCAAATCTCAGCAATTTGACCATGTGTCTGAGTAGCATGTGAACCTACAATGCAAAATTTTAAATGATCCCAGTTTGAAAGGTAGGATTTAGAAATTCTGTGATAATTATAACAGCATCATTTCCTATGATTTGGCATTCATTCGACTAGGAAACTGTGACATTCTTGTTAGTCTTGATTAACCTTTCATGTAAACAACGTGCAGGTGTTTGAAGTAGCTCAAAACAAATATTGTGTACTTTTCAACACGTACGTTGTTCGCTTTTGTTGTATGATGAAATATAATTTGTAAATGGTGCAGCCTGACAAGAAAACCATTACATTAACCGAAATAAAGATTAAGATGGACAATGAAGCAAGGGAAGCATTCAGCAAGGTAATTGCATGTGAGAGAGGTGTAGAACAAGCATAGGCAAAGTCACTAGTTCTGTGTTTGTATATAGAGTAGGATTCTCTTTTGTGAAGCCCCATTTTCTATTCGGTCATTTGTATAGCACCTTTCACCATTGGAATGGTCATAACGCATTGTAGGCTGAACACCCTCAGGGGACCGAATTCCAGGTATGGGAAATTTGAGAAGTGCTAGTATGCGAGTGTGCATATCAGCCATACAAAGATATGAAGGGGTGGCAAAGTCCCTGCTAGCCACACATGTTGAGCCGGTAGGTGGATGGGTGGTGAGAGGCAGTCTAGAGAGGGTATGCAAGAGGGGGATAGTCATTATGTGTGCAGCTACCTATCGAAATGGTGTTTCATTGGCTGAATTCTTATGGCGGAGGTGTTGTGCAAAGTGTCTTTGAGTGGTGTTTGATGACAGATGCATGCAGGTCTGTGGCCATGACTTTGGCTAATTTCCATAAGCATGGAGTGTGAAAGGTTCAATACATTGGCTACATTCTATGATTACCTAGATTAATGCAAAGGCTACAATGAATGCCTATTTAGATGCAATGGCTGGCTACATTTTACATCCACTTGTATTCCAAAACCAGCCTACATTCTGCCTTCACTTGGATAACAATGCAACATTCTAGAATAACTGAGATTATGGGGGTAATTCATGGAATTAAGCGCAGAAGTGGCGCTTAATTCCATGAGGGATGTGTGCCAGTTTGTGCCAGCTCTGTGCGCGAAAACCCATTTTGACGCACAGCGTATTCATGCATTAAAACGTCCATAACCAGCCGTGGCGCAGCATGATGCAGTGACCCTGCAGCAGCACCAGTTATGCCCTCAACCTGTCCCGTGCGCCAGAAACATCCACACAAATCCCCTACATGACGCAAAGGCCAGTGGACCAGCATACAGCCCCCCAACAATGAAATTGGGCCAAAAACGCCACTCAGCCCTCATGCGGCAACCCAATTGTGTGTAAAACTCCCTCCGCACCCCTCGGAATACGCGTACCCCGCTTTCAATAACCCATTTCTGTGTAAAACTCCCAGCGCACCCCTCGGAATACGCATACCCCGCGCGCGGCAACCCAATCATTTGTGAAGCTCCCTGCGCACCCCTCGGAATATGCGTACCCCGCTCGCGCCATCCCAAACGCATGTAAAACTCCACGCGCACCCCTCGGAATACGCGGACCCCGCTCGTGCCAAGCCAATCGCGTGGAAAACTCCCTGCGCTCCTCTCGAAATACGCGTACCCTGCTCGTGCCAGGCCAATTGCATGTGAAACTCCCCGCCCATGTTCCCTCCAATTATTTTCTTCTGTGTGCGGAACTGGTCGGCTGTTGTGCACACATTATTTTCTATGTGCGCAAATTACTAATGAAGTAAGCCACTTTGCATGCATATCTAGTGAACTACCATCGCAGAAGAGAGTTTGAAAAGACTTTAACATCTACCAAAGTACCTTGCAAACGTACTTTTAAGCTGAGAAAACTGTATGTTTTAAGCTATAGGAAAATCACTGATGTCACGTGTACCACAAAACACAAATATGTCGTGTCATAACTGATGTGTCTGTCAAGAAATTCCAAAAGAATACAAAATCTACTAATGGATTAATGGCAATTAAAAGCAATGTGCCAAAAAACATGCTGATCTGAGTTCAAGTGCCACTTTAATGCAGTAATTCAAGGCCCAGGAGAACATGCTTCTAATAATGTGTAATGATGATAATTGCATCAAAATAAGTGCACCTCAGAATATGATGATAAAAAATTCCTGTGCCTCTGCTTACTATACACATTATGTTGTTTTGTGGGTAGTGATAACACCATCTTTATAACTAAGAGACATATGCACCATTCATGTTTACTCCATAAACAAATGTGCCTAACAAAAACGAGAAACAATGAACATATTGTAGTGGCCTAGCACCTGGCAGGATGAGCCGTGTGTGTGTAAGTGCAGTGGAGTGGAGATTGGAATGTGGTGAGGGGTCTAGAACCTAGGTGGCACCAGGGATGATGGTTGGTGGGGAAAGAGATAGAGAGCCAAGGGAGTAGAAGCGTGTTATCTGCTCTCCTTACTCACCTTCCTCCCTGTAACTGGTCTGGAATAAGGCAAGTTTACATTTTGTACATATCTGGCTCTGGAGTGGTTCCTGCTTACTACTTGATAATCTCAGCCACCCAAGATACTGCGCATATCATTGCTTCAACCCACAAAGCTCCACTGATATTTTATTGAATTGGTGACCAGAAGGAACCCTCATATTAAAGCCCAATCGAGAGGAATTTTAAGGGGAAGGAACATCTTTTAATACACAGAAAGTATGCCTATTGACAAAGCCAATTACTTTTTTACTCCCTCAAAAATCATTTGACTTTAGGTAGGGGGAAAAATCTGATTAGAGCGCAGCTTCTACCCCTAACATAGGGAGTGAAATTACAGGGCACATAATAAAGGCATTAGTGTTGCCCACACTTCCGCACCACAGTCTAGATCAAATGAAAGCAAGGGCCTTACTGAGGTTTATTATACAAACCTGTTGAAGAAAATCACATATATATGCCTTTTAAGTTGATAGCATCAATTCATCAGAACTACAACTGATTGAGTGCCTTCTTCTGTAACTTCAGATCCCTCTCCTGTAATTCTTTGTTATCAGTTAAATAAGATGCAGGGAGATGCTAGAGACGATACACACAGAACACATGGGTCTATTGAAAAGCCCTCAGCAGCTGAGCATGGAAAGAAAAAGAGGGTGTTGTTGTTTAGATGGTGTTAAGTGAAAAATTATTTTCACTTTACAAAGAAAAAAATATAGATTTATAAAGATTATAAAGACAGAAAAGTTTTTCTAAATCGAACTGTCATGCCCATGCCGCACACAAGTGCGTGCAGGGGCTGACATGCCGGTGAAACCCAGAGGATCTGTTGCAGGAGTGTCAGGTGAGTGTGTGTCTGTGTACGTATGTGTGGGGAGTGTGTGCTATGCTGCTAAGGGGAAGTGGGTAGTGAAATGGTGTATTCGTGGGCTTAAACCCCTGATTAACAAGACTACCAGCAGGAAAGGGTGGGGGTGGGGAAGGGATCAAGTTGCTGGGGCAGTATGTGATATTTCAGCATTTTAAAGCCAACACAAAAAGGGCCGAAAAAATAGTATTTTTTGTGTTTGGTCTTTCAAATGTGGAAATATCTAATAGAACCATCTAGAAGGGTACTAGAATGTCCTATTCTTTAGCAAACAAGCAACCCATGTCCTTCAGTATACTGCCGAAATGTCTGCCTTGGTTTTTTAAATGTGCTGCTTTAAGCATCACATGCAAGGAATGATGACCGGTGCTGTTCCACTCATGCCCTTCCCTGGCTGCTGTACTAGCCTCCAATACTAGCTGAGAGAGCATTGTAAAAGGGGATTGCAGCAGTAAACATCCATTGGAAAATGTGCATGCCCACAATACTTTGCAAGCAAGGCAATGCCTCAACATGATATGTGAATTTTTAAAAATGTAATAACTCTGCATGTATACAATCCTTTTGCAGTGCATACAAGATTGTTTGCAACATACCCCACCCTTATATCATTACGTCGGATTACATAAGTGCTCTTTGAAACCGTCTTTGTATAGCAACGAGTTACCATATAATGTGTGAAGATCTATGGCCAGTGGAACCCTGAACACTTCGAACCGACGCAGATAGTGTGAAAAGCATTCTCCTGCCTGAATCTCCAGTGCCCTGATACTATGCCGAGTAATTCCAGTTATAGTCCATACCCGTTATCCCTTGTAGGCAAAGTAAATGATATTGCAATGTTTGTCTCCACTTATAGGGTAATGATAGCAATGCTAAAGTAGGAGATGCTGAGCATCACATTCGTCTTCTCAAAATCCTTACAGGGAAAATTAATATTTGAGTGTTTTAATGCGTTAACTTGGAAGAGGGTCGCTTCAAAGCACTTGCGTGACTTATGTACAAAGAAGAGGAAGTATGGGATAAGGTTACATATCCGAGTAGCCTGTTTACTTACAGTCAGTATCTGATATTTGAGCTGGTATTTCGATTATATATATAACATAAAACAAGTGGATGTAGCTACACGTCTGCTAACCTTTCGCAGAGCCAAGAGAGGAAGTGTCAAGGTTGTCCAGTAGTATCTTAATGTGTTCTGGGGCAGAAGTTAGAGTCATAAGGTGAAAGAGTGGTAGTCAAGTTTAGGAGGTATGGGTGGGAGGGACCATTATTTGGTTAATGAGTGCAGGCATATCGTGGTTAGATTCTTCTGTTCACAGAGCCAGTTTTTCATATTCGTTTTTAACCTCTTGTGTGTGTATTTTGCTGTTAGGGATTTTAGGTGTATACGGTCACCCTTGCAAATGCAAACAAGTAGTATTTCAAGATTAGTTGCTAATTTTAAGAGAAAGAATATTTCAGGTAATTGCTGTGGTTTGTGCCTTATTAAATCTTTTTGAATAGGTGAGAATTGTCTGTGTGCGCTGCTAAACTTCTTCTGAGCGGCACCCACAAGGAAGCTGGGCAATCGCACGCACGCGCAGCTTAGAGGGAACATTGCTCCCCGCGCACATCTCGGAATACGCGTACCCTGCTCGTGCCAGCCCAATCGCATGGACACCTCCCTGCGCTCCTCTCGGAATACGCGTATCCCACTCGCGCCAGGCCAATCGTGTGTAAAACTCCCAGCGCACCTCTCGGAATATGTGTACCCTGCTCGCGCCAGCCCAATCGATTGTAAAACTCCCCGCACACATCTTGGAATAAGCATACCCCACTCGCGCCAAGCCAATCACTTGTAAAACTTCAGGCACACTGCTCAGAATACACGTACCCCACTCACACCTTGCCAATTGTGTGGAAAACTCCCCGCGCACCTCTTGGAATACGCGTACCCCGCTCGTGCCAGGCCAATCGCGTGGAAAAAGTCCCCCCTGTGGTGTGGGCTGTCTGCGTGGCATGGTCAGGGTGGTTTGGCTGTCTGTGGCGTGTCCAGGGTTGTAGGGGGCTGCCCTTTGGTGTGGGCTACCTGCAGGGGGTGCATTTGGCTCCTCACCACACGGGTGGGCGAATATGGGGGTACGCAAGTGCGCTTTACACGCAATTCCGCTGGCGCGAGTGGGGTACAAGTATTACGAGGGGTGCACATGGAGTTTCACTTGCGATTTGGCAGTGTGGGCCTTGGGCCCTCCTCATGCCCCGCAGGCAGCCCACACCACAGGGGACACCTCTACAACCCGTGCCCATGCTCCGCAGGCAGCCCATCCACCCTGACCATGCCCCGCAGGCAGGCCACATGGCACCATGCACTTGGGAGCCATGATACTTGTCCTCCCCACTCCACCCCCAGTGGCAGCAACCTGCCAGCAGGCCCCGACTCATGTCCCCCCTACCCCACCCTCAGTGATGGCAACATGCCAGTAGGCCCAGACACATGTCCCCCACCCAACCCCCAGTGATGGCAACCTGCCAGCAGGCCCCACCACATTTCACCCCACCCCCAGTGAGAGCAATCTGCCAGCAGGTCCCGACACATGTCCCCCCACCCGTACCAGTGACAGCAACCTGCCAGCAGGCCCTGACTCATGTCCCCCACCCAACCCCCAGTGTTGGCAACCTGCCAGCAGGCCCCGAGACATGTCCCCCCACCCGCACCAGTGACGGCAACCTGCCAGCAGGCCCTGACTCATGTCCCCCACCCAACCCCCAGTGACGGCAACCTGCCAGCAGGCCCCGACACATGTCCCCCACCCACACCAATGATGGCCACCTACCAGCAGGCCCAGATGCATGTCCCCCCACCCCACCCCCAGTGATGGCAACCTTCCAGCAGGCCCCGAGACATATCCCCCCACCCTCAGTGATGGCAACATGCCAGTAGGCCCAGACACATGTCCCCCACCCAACCCCCAGTGATGGCAACCTGCCAGCAGGCCCCACCACATTTCACCCCACCCCCAGTGACAGCAATCTGCCAGCAGGTCCCGACACATGTCCCCCCACCCGTACCAGTGACAGCAACCTGCCAGCAGGCCCTGACTCATGTCCCCCACCCAACCCCCAGTGATGGCAACCTGCCAGCAGGCCCCGAGACATGTCCCCCCACCCGCACCAGTGATGGCAACCTGCCAGCAGGTCCTGACTCATGTCCCCCACCCGACCCCCAGTGACGGCAACCTGCCAGCAGGCCCAGACACATGTCTCCCACCTCGCCCCAGTGACGGCAACCTGCCAGCAGGCCCCGACTCATGTCCCCCACCCGCACCAGTGATGGCAACCTGCCAGCAGGCCCAGACACATGTCTCCCACCTCGCCCCAGTGACGGCATCCTGCCAGCAGGCCCCGACACATGTCCTCCCACCTCACCCCCAGTGACAGCAACCTGCCAGCAGTCCCCGACTCATGTCCCCCCACACCATCTCCAGTGATGGCAACCTGCCAGCAGGCCTCGACTCAGGTGCACACAACCAACACATCACCACAACATATAAACTTGTACCAAATGTCCACCCAAATGCCACCCCAAGCTGCCCCGCTCCACAGTGCAAGACCACACCCATCCATTTCTCCCACATCCCAGTACAGGACCCATGGCATGCCAATCAAGGAAGCACACATATATGCTCCCAAACACATGCGCAACATCGCAATACAGCAGTGGCACATGACTGAGGCAATGACGACTGACACATGCACCAACCAATGAGAGCACACAACACAAAGGGCCTCATTCTGAGGATGGAGGTAAGGGTTAACGGTCACCGTTAATGGCAACGGTGACCGTTAACACTTACCACCATATTCCGAGTTCCCTTTTGCGGGTTGGCATTTAACGCCTGCTTTTAGCAGGCGTTAAAAATCCAACCCGCAAAGGGACCTTGGAGTAAATTACGGCACCTTAATTTACCGTGCCGTAATTTACTCCTTCCCCATTCCCATTGAGCCCTATGGGGGCAGGAATGGGGATGGGGAACCGGTATGGTGAATGGGGAATTACCGGTCCCTCCAACCTTGGAATGGACCGGTAATTACTCCATTCACCATGCTGGATTTCCATGGAGTAAATAGCTCCATGGTTGCTTACCATGGTGCTCTTTACTCCATGGATAGCGCCAGCCTCGGAATGAGGCCCAAAATAATTACACAAAGAAAAGGTGTTATTGAATAACAAAATGAACAAAGGAAAATCAAACATGAGAACAATAAATAAAATAATGTGAACTGAAAAGCCAAATCCAAACAGAGAAATGAAAATCCAAAATGTGGTCCAACTTCAAAGTGCGTAAATTAAATTCCAAAGGGTAAAGAAAAAAAAAACATTGCAGCATGGTTAAAAAAAAAAGAAAAAAATGCAAAATCCAATATTCAGAACTATTTACAAGGAATTGTCAAGAGTCCATGAACCCAAAAAAATGAAACTTATCCAAAAACCAAAAAAATAAGGAACTATGTACACAAAGATGAGCATTGTCTGTTGATTCAAAATAAAAAATGAATCAAAGGAAACCTAACACTAATAAACTATGTACAATGGCGGCAGGCTAGTCCTACAGCTCACTTCTGTTGTTAATGTCCCTGGCAAGGGCATCATTGAACTCCACGTTCATGTCCGGGAGGCGGGCCTGGGTACACTCCTCGAGGGCTCGCAGGGGCGCTGCCATGGTCTCCTCCAACTCCCTGTGAGTCACCTCAAGGAAGGCAGCCCGCATCAATGCCCGGTGCATGGAGTTCTCTGCCCTGACCATCGTGATCGTGCCCTCTCTGCCTGCCGCCGCTCTGCAACTATCTGCTGGCCCAACCGCTGCCACACAGAAGACACACGGACACCTGGGTCCTCCTGCCCATCGGCCGATGCCTGCCCTGATGATGTAGGGGCCCCAAGGCCTTATGCCTCTTATGCCAAGCCTGCTGCCGCCTTTCTGCTGCCTGCCACCACCACCACGACTTCCTCCGGTAGATGGCAATACCCGGGGACGTTGTGCAAGTGCCCTGCTTGTATGTGCCTGCACATCGTCCATTGCCAGGGGTCCAGTTGCTGGGGTGACCACTTGTGCTGGATCTCCGACTCCCGACTGTGGCAGGGATGGGATCCCCATCAGCCTGGCTGCTTTGGTTGGGGCAGGTCCATAGGGGGCCCTGGTGGCATCTGGGCCAGAAGACGGCACGGAGAATGACTGGTGTATAGTGTACACAGAGGAGGAGAGGGCCGCAAGAGAGTGCGAGACATGGAGGAAACCTCCGACTATGAGCCCTCCCAGCTGGGTCACGTTGGCACACAACTGTTTGTGATGATGTGCGTGGTCCCTCCAGGAAGCACGCACGTCATCACAAATGTCACGTGTGCACAACACGACACCAATCAGGACGTGCTCAATCGTGTCATGGATCACCACGTCCGCAGGTAGTGGAGTGCCAGATGATGTGGACCTCCCCCCTACCTGTGGACGGGCCTGGGACGGGGCATCCCTGCAGGTGCATGATGATGCAGTCACAGTGTCAGGGACAATGACATGCACAGGTCCCTCTGCTGCGACCTGTGCTGCCTCCTGCCCCTGCCCCTGGACTGCACCACTTGCACCTGGGGAACCACCGCCACCAGGCCCCATGTGTGGCTCTGAAGTGGACTCCTCTTCCTCCATACACACCACAACCTGGATGGCTCCGCACCATCTTCCGCCATCGCAAGCCCCTGTGGGGGCTCACCCGCCCCTTCCGCTTCAGCCATAGTGGTGGACGCTGCACCAGTCCCCTCGCTACCGGATGATAGAATTACCTGGGAGGGTGACTGGGCCTTGCGTCGCCGGCCGGTGGAGGCATCCTCGCCACTTTCCTCCACAGCACTGTCTCCGCCCTCTTCTTCACTCACCGCTGTGTAAAGGGAAACATTGAACACAAGCATCAGGGTATTGTACAATAGTCCCCTAGACACAAAGCAATACCACATGAGTGGCACTGTCAAACGTCTTTTGCATCATGTCCCTCCACAACACATGGGTCAGTGCAGGCAACACACATGCAGGAAGAGGCATGCCACCTGCAACAGACATTTGCATCCATGTCCAATGCACTGTAGAAACATCCAGTGGGGGGCTGAAACTCACATGCATCGTGGGACATGCTGATCACATGCACACTCATCACCGGAGGGTCATGCATCTGGCCCCGTATACCCCAGACACAGTGGATTCAAGGAGGACTAGGCTGGAGAGATAGGATCCCAGACAGATATGTGTCATGCATCCATGGTGTTTCCCAGTCACACACACACTACTCAGACACACGGACATGTACACCATGCATGTCTATGACAGCAGCACCCATGTCTCACACCCCAAACATGTCCAAGTACAGACACAGGCATGCATACCTGTGTGCATTCCGAATGCTGCTGCACTTGATGCATTGCAACACATACACCATCCATGTGGGACACACCTGACTGGACTCACATGCAGCACCATTATGTCCCTGCACACACACATCCATACATGACCCATGTCACACATACAGCCAAGTTGCTAACTACCCCCACACTGCAAAATGCACTGTTTTAAACGGGAATGCATGGGCACTTACCGCTCAACTCCAGACGGGCCTGCATCCTGAGGATCTAGTGGTGAAGCACTGGGCGAATGTGCTCCAGGACCGTCATCGGCTGGGTGGTAAACTGGCCCTGGTGCGCCACTGCATCCGCTGCGTCCAAGAAGTGCCAGTCCTTATTAAGGGTCCTGGACTTGTAGTCCTCCCAGCGCTTCTGGATTTGTCTGATGTCACAGGGTGCCACCCCCTCTGCATTGATGGCACCCACTATGTCCATCCAAATCCACCTCCGTCTTTCCTTGTCTGCGCACAATGGTGAGAAGAGGGCATCATAATGCCCCAGAACTTGTTACACCAGGATGCCAAATTCATTGGCAGTGAAGCTGGCAGCCCTCTGCCTCTATGCTGGGGGGTTGCCACTGGTGCTGGATGGTGTTGCGTTGGACATGGCAACTCCCGAGGCAGGTGTGGGTGGGCAACTGGGTCCGGGGCTGGGATGTGGAGCGATGGAATACCAGTCGGGAGTCTTCTGTTCCAGCAGGGGTGATCACAGTAACTGGACCCCTGTTGATGGCTGATGTGCAGGCACCAAATCGCAGGGCACTGTTGGCAGAAGCAGGCAGGCAGCAGCAAATGGCTTGTTGGAGGCTCTAAGGGTTCTAGGGGGCAGGATAATGGCCTTCTGGGCAGGAGCGTGGTCTTCCATGTATTGTCGCGTGGACAGCTTGATGCAGACTGAGTCCGTACATGAAAAAACAGCATGTCAGCGTGTGAATGCATGTAATCCGAGGAAAGGCCCTTAGCGTGTAAGCGCACTTGTGACTTTACGCACGCGGGCATTGCCTTCAACTCGGGCCAGCAGTTCACTGTACGTTTTTTTCACGGAGACCATCGCGTCTGTTTACTCTTCTGGATTTGCACGCGATTACTTCACAGCGTTTGCAGTTCGTACCTCTTCTTTTTGCGGGGTATTGCCTACGCGCACAAGCGCGTGAGTTTTTCTTTTTCTTTTCCATGCAAGGCAGACAGTGAGTGGCGCATGCTATTTTTCCCCCTGTGCATCGTGTACCATTTTTGAGGTCATAGTAGCCCGTGTGTTCCACGCGTAAGTGTTTTTTGTGTCCCTGGGTGCCACAACGTACTGTGAGTGGTTCATTCCATGCACGTGGGCTACCGGGGTCACTTGCACGTTTTTCTTTAATATTGGATATATATTTTTTTTTTGGGGTGCCTGAACATTGCGTGACCCATCATTTTTCCGGAGGGGTCACAGACAGCCTTGCAGGAGAACAGGGGTACCTATTCCATCCAGTACCCTGCCCCCTTCAACCCAAATGCCCAGGACAATTGTTGAGTGCACCTCTCATCGGCTTTTCACCATCTGTGCCATGGTTTGGAGGCCACCAAAGTGTAAGGGCGGCAAAGGTGGGCGTCCTCCCAGGGGTGTGCATGGTCAGGCACGTGGGCGCGGAGACCAGCGGGAGCAGGGAGTCCAGGGTGGCCAGGGTGGCTTCAGAGGGGAAGAGGCAGGGGTGCCCCACTGGGGCACGATGTCCAGCCACGTGCTGGTGCAAACATGAAACCACCCCCTGTGGCTCCTGGAGATGCAGCTGTTGCATCACAACTGGGCACCCATATGACCCAACAGCAAGTTTCATCTGCTGTCACGGGTCCACCGGTGGTGGTAGCTGCAGGTGCAGCTGTGGGGACTACCACCCGGGCTCGGGGTCGGGCAGTGCATGTTACGTTGCGTGATGAGGACTCCCAGGATGATTTCCATCTTGTCAGGAGGTGCGGGTTATGTGTGTCCAGTGTAGCTGTGACCGGGGCACATGTATCTTTGGCAGTTATGACATCTGCTGCCCCAAGCAGCCCGGGCGTGGTAACTGCATGGGCAGATGCAGCCAACACCACACCGGCAGTGAGTCAGACCCAAGCCAGACCTTCCATCTTCATTCCAACACCCACTCCCTTGGTCCAGTCCACCAGCGCTACTGCCCCCACTGATCAGGGCCACATTGGCCACTCAGGGTCAGTACCACCGCACAAAAGGAGGAAGCGTGTTCCTGCGTAAGAAGCTGAGACCCCAGACAAGGCTCCGGCCTCTGGCACATCAAGGAACAAGCCTTTCGGCAAGGAGGAACTGGACTTCCTTGTGGACTACGTGTCAGCACACCAACACAATATGCTTGTGGGCCCACAGTGCCATACAACACCTCACCAGCATTGGGTCCACTGGCAGAATGTTGCGGATAGTGTGACAGCCATGGGATCCCAGGTGCACACAGCTCAGGACTTCTACAAGCGTTGGAATGACCTCCGACGCTGTGCAAAACAAAAGTGTGCTTCCGATTATGCCATGTCTCAGGTGACTGGTGGTGGGCCAGCACCATAGGAGGATGAACTCACCCAGCACGAGGAGATCGCTGCAGAGTTCATCCTGGCAGAACAAATCCGTGGAGTGGGAGAGAGGATAGATTATGATGCTTCGCCCGGTGAGCATTGATGCATCTTACTTAATGACATGTGTGTTTGGAGTGTGTGAGCCTCCCAGCTCCAACTTGGGTCCTTCCTTTCATCAATCTCCCTCTTTACCTGTCGTGTTCACCAGGGGTATTACCTCTCAGCCTGGCTTTTCAAACAGCACCTGGCAGCTCTCGCCTACTGCATTTTCATTTTCTTCTACAACTTCTAGTGCTATGCTAATGACACTCAACTCATTTTCAGGCTGCCGTCAGACACCTCTTCTCCCTCCCTCATTTCTGATTGCCTAACAGCCATTTGAAATTGGTGTACTGCCAACAATCTCTGCCTACATGCCAGCAAGACTGACATCCTACTCCTTGGTACACCTTCACCATCCTTTCCCCTTACTCTGTGGCTGGCCTCCCTTGGCCCTCCTCCTACCCCCACTTGCAAGGCCAACAACCTCGGGGTCACCTTTGACTTCACACATTCCTTCTCTGCACACATTTCTGACGTCTCTTGAGATATTTACTTCTTGCTTAACCTCCTCAGTGGTACTGTGCCTCTCCTCTCGTTCACCTACAAGCTCACTGTCTCTCAAGCTCTGGTTGTCTCAAGGTTGGACTACTGTGACAGACTCTATCAAAATTCTACCTGCCTCCACACTCTGCCCTCTACCACTAATCCAGTACAGGACTGTGAGACTTGTCCATGGCCTCAAGCCCTGGGATCCCATCTCTCCAGCTCTGAAATCCCTTCATTGGCTGCCAGTGGATGCAAGGATAACATTTTAGACCCTCTGCATTGTGCACAAGGATTTCTGAGGGCTGGGCCCAAAATGCCATCAAATAACCCTCTGCCAATACCCCCTTCTCGAGTCCTTTGCTCCTCTACCTCACACTCCCTCCGGGTCAGTTGTTTATCAATGAAACACGCTGGGGGTAGATCTGTGTCTATGGCTGGGACCTCCCTTTGGAACAGCCTACCTGCCATGGTGAAACTTAAGGAGGCAGATCTCTGCTTCCGGAAGCACCTCAAGACCTTCCTATTTGCTCCTGCATTATCCCCTCTTCTCCCCAGCTGAATTGTTTCCTCTCTTGGCACTGTTCACCTAGACAACCTCTGTCCTTAGGGCCCAGGTACCTGCTCACCCTGCCTCCCTGCTGCAATGCCTCCAGGCCGCCCATTGCAATGGGTCCTGTACATGTACCCATACAGTCCCCCACTCTTCTTCTGCACTGATCAGATTTGCCCTATCCAATTGATCTTGCACTTGCCACTTGCTGACTGCACTACCACCTTATGAATGTCTATTCTATCATTGGACTTCATTTTCATTCTTTGGTCTCCTCTGTTTGGCACTTTCCACTTCTCCCCCTTCCAGGGACTTTACCCGTTTTCCCTTCTTCATGCACTTGCGTGTTCTCAATGTCACTATGCCCAGTAAGATAGTCGTTTTCATTTTCTTTTCTCCCTTGTTCCCTGCCCTTTGCTTGGTTGCGCTCTGAGCCACTTGTGTACGAGGGCAATCTCGATGAGAAGTCATATCATGTCACATACATCCTTTGTCCTGGGTGCAATGTGTCTCACTCTGACTGTGCTGATGGCAGTGCCTCCTGTGTGGTATGTGCTACTGACATGTGTGTTCATGTATCTTTTGTTTATGTTGCAGGTGATGACGCACTGGAGGCAGAGGATGAAGATGTCATCCCAGACATGGTGGTCAGTTCACATGACCAACCAGGCACCAGTGGTGGTCGTGGGGTGGTAGCCCACGAGAACCCACTGGTGCTCCAGGCCATCGTTTCCAGAGTGGACTCTGAGTCAGGCTCTGATGGATCCTCTGACCACTATGTTGAGCCGAATCTGCATCATGACGTGTCGTCGCCAGTAAGGGATCCTGTGTTGGATGATCTTCTGTCTGTGACACCTGCAGTAGGGGGCCATGCGGTGTTGGAATGTCCACCTGTGGTGGTTATGGGTGCAGGGTCACACTCCACACCAGTTGGCCATGTTCCTAGGGCATCAGGTCAATGGAGGGATGCCGTCCTGCAGCGTGGGCGGCACCAACACAGCAAGGACAACGGCTCCTTGGGCCCGGCAGGTGTCATGTCCGGCAACACGGTGGCCGTGCGCCACCGGGGTCAACTGAGTGGGAGCATGCCATTATTGCCATAGCATAGCAACAGGGGGGAGCAGTTGAGATGATGGCTCAAGGTATGGAAAGTGTGGCCCATTCCATCCTCCCCCTGAAAGGAAAGTGGAGCTCCAGCAGCAGGCTACACGGTCCACATGCCGCTCACTCAGGCTAGGAATGGCGGCCTCTGACAGGGCGCCCGGGGCTGGAATGGTGGCTCTGCATCAAGTACTTGCTGCTCAGGCAGAGGCACACCGTGAGGCCCTGAGGGTCCAACACCAAACCCTCTGATCTACTCTGGGTGTGCTCATGATGGATGACAGTAGGCGGGCAGAAGACAGGATGGAGAGGTTTGAAAGAACAATCTCAGCTGATCTCCATGCAAGCTGGGAAGTGCTCTGTATGTCATGTGAGGTCATGCAGGAAGAACTCTGTCTTACACGTGAGTCCTTGCAGGAGGAAGCACGTGTGACACGCAAGGTAATGCATGCACACCTACTTGTCATTGCCATGCAGGACCTGGTTTACCAGACCCACATGCTTACTGCCGCTGAGGGGCAAGCCGCGGATAGGCTTGGTCAGGCAACTATGCTGCGTCCACCTTTGATTTCCATCCAGAGGGTGGCGACAACAATCTCTCACATAGGTAGGGGCGTGCAGGCGCTTAGCCCATTGAGTTTGTTTTTATCTCAACATCTACACATGTGGGTGTTGAGGTGCACCCTGTACCTCCCCCCTCCTGAGTTCCCCCAACCCCCTGTGTCATATGTGGCCATTTTTGATTTTTTTTTTCTGCAAATATTTTTTTTTGTCTCTTGTGCATTCATGTGACAGTGTGGTGCTTTGTGCATTTGAAGGCATCCACTGTGTTCCAGCAGGGCCCATTCAGGCTTGTCTTGTGTATGTGTTTTGGTTGCGGCCCTGACACATATGCTACTCCTGCTTCCCCTTTCCATGGGCTCGCTAGGATGGCTTGGTGTGACAGCATCTTACACAGCAGCATTGGGCTTCTGTCATATATGTGGCCAGCCTGCAGTCCTACTTGTGTGTACACCCCTAGTGGGTATTCCGGATGGCTTCTCCAATGCATGTCTGTACTTAATTTTGGTGAGTATTTTGTTGACTGTGCATTTCACCATGTTGCTTATGATTTTTTTATGACTTGACTATCTATGTTCATGCACTTCCTGCTGTAGGCGGTACCATGCACCCTTTGGCGTGTAACACACACTGATGATGGGAGGGATCCGTGTGCTGACAATGTTGCATTAGGACACTTGGCCTACAGTGATTGTGATATGCCACGTGAACGCTGCACGCTGAGTTACCCTTGTGACCACGTGTTTCATCAACCCCCAATTACTTGCTGCCCCTGCTTTGGCCATCTTGCAGCCCTGCCTGGTGTTTTGTTGTTCCATTTGAAATATCCCTGCACTGCTTTTGACTTGACTGTCAAAACTTGACTTGACTGTGGCCTGGCCCTGCTCCCCCCTTCCCATTGGTTGCACTTGGCCCTTCTGACAATCCGGGCAACCAGGAGGCTGGAGCCAGCCACCACTACCAAAGGCCCACAATGGAGGCCCTGTCTACCCCTGTCCACCCCTGTCCACCACCCTTTTGGATCCCTTGATTGTCCCCCTGTCTCCCCTGCCCCCGCCTGTCTCCAACTGACCCCTGCCAATCTCCCCCTGTCTCCCTTTCCCCCTGCCAGTCCCCACCTGCCCCGTCAGTCTCCCTCTGTCCTCCCCTTCACTGTCACACAGCCTCCCTTCTGCACACTCTTATTTCCCTCTGCCCACTGTGTGTGCTTTCTTTCCCCCTCTCCCTCTTCCTGCCTTTACACCTTGGCCCCCTCCTGCCTTCTCTCCCTCTCCCTCTCCCTCTCCACCTTGACCTCTGTCTGTCTTTTTCCAGCACTACCCCAATTGCTGTCAGGCATAGCAATGTTGATGCTAGTTTTGTTTTCCCACATTCCCTCCCTTGACTCTCCCTTATTGTTACAAGCACTTGCACTATCTACTTTGATTTGATTGTTATTTTTCACATTCTGGACGGTTTGAAGGACTTGTAGGAAGGTACTGTTATTCTTCCTTGTTCCCTCCCTCCTTGAGGCGTTTTGATGCACTTTGTGTGTAGGCCCTTTGCAGATTTTCAATGAATCAGTGATTGCTCACTGTCTGCCATTGTCGATGCGGGGTACTCTGTACATGATATGTTCTGCTGGTCAATGGCTGATACTATGTTGGGTTTGATTTTGAGGTGTCAGGGGATTGGTGTGGTTTAACACACAGGGGGGTCCTTGAGTGCAATGTTCACATATGCTGTGTACAGTACACTGAGGCTCCCTTCATTTCACATGCATGTATTCGATGCATGTCCCTACTGACAGAAACTCTTAGGCAACACCCCCAACACCAACTATGCGACACCATGCACACACGTGCACCCAGATTCCCTTCTCAGGCATGCTGTGTCCCTACAATCCATGTTCACTTCCAATTCATTGTTCGTGTACATGCATCACAGGGTACTATTTTGTTGATTGTACTTATTTTTCATGATGCTCACAGGGTTTATCCAATGCAATGCACACTCACTGTGCTGTTCGGTGAGTAGTGTGTTGCAGGGGACACACACACAGCACACAGTGTTTCGAATGCCAATTTGCTATTGTCCAATGGGCATGGCAACAGGTATTCTGATTTTTGTTGCTTGCACCACTGGTGGCATGCATTTGTGCCACCGTTTTCCGGGTGTGAGGTTTTGGTCAGTCATTTCTTCAGATTCCATTTCAGGTGTAATTGTCTGGTGCCTATTTACTTTTCTCACGTGGCACTTCATGACTATTGTGTCATGTGTTGTGCATATGGTTTTATGTTTTGCCGTTGCATAACATGGCATGGTGTGGCAGACGGGGGTCATGGGGATTGGGAGGGTTTGGGCGGCATACCAGTACTTTCATGCCCTGTTTTGCAGGGGCGGTGGGTGGGATATGCACCTTGCATGTGTTCCTTTTGGTCACACAGGATTGGTTCTGTTTAAGTAGCTAGAGATGCACACAATATGGCACGTCCGTGGACACATTTTCAGGGTGGTATGGTTGTGACATTTAACTGTCCCTTTCCCATCATCGATTGTCACCTGGTATGTGCCAGGCCTGTGTGCACTCCGCACGGGTTGGAGTTTAGGTGAAAATATTGCCCACAAGCTGGATCCAGGCAGCCTCACCATGTGCCCTTTCCCCTCCCAAGCGCAGCGGTCGTGCATGTTGTAGGGGATGTGGGGGCACCACCATGTCCACCGGTATGCCCCGCCATGTTGCAACATTGTGCAGGACACATGCTGCCACAATGATCCTGCACACTACTGGGGGTGCATATAGTAGCTGTCTGCCAGAGCGGTCAAGGGAGCGGAAGCGTGATTTGAGCACTCCGAATGTGCGCTCCACTATGGCCCTGGCTGCAATATGGGCTGCGTTGTATTTTACCTGGGGTGGTGTGGTGGGGTTCCGTATTGGCGTCATCATGTAGGTGCTCAGAGGGTAGGCATTGTTCCCTGGTAAGGTGATAATGGTTGTCATTAGTTGGGCTTGTCTATTTGTCTGAATGTGACATGCAAATGCACAGGCACAGGCATTTGTACTCACCTATGAGCCATGTGTCGCCATACTTCCCCGCTTCCTTGGCCCGGCTCAGGGCAGACATTCCGTATATGAAACTGTCATGGCTGGACCCTGGATAGTTTGCATACACAGAGGTGATGATTCCCTTGGCATCGCATACAACCTGCACGTTGATGTAATGCCAGTGCTTGCGGTTGCGGTAGATGTTTTCAGTGGTCCTAGGTGGATGTAGGGCCACATGGGTGCAATCTATGGTACCAAGCACTTTGGGGAAGTGTGCCACCCTGTAGAAGTCCTGGAACACGGCCTGCCTTTCTGTGGGTGTTCTGGGCATGTACATGTGCCTGTGGACTGAGGGGCGCACAGTGATGACTGCCAACACCTGGTGTAGGCAACGTAACTGCGTGGGCTGTGAGACGCCCCCCACTATGGCAATTGTCTGCTTAAATGACCCAGTGGCCAAAAAATGCAGTACATTGAGCACCTTCTCCAAGGGGCTCAATGCATGGGAGAACAGGGTGGGTGATGTGAGTACATCCTCCCACTCAGTGACCAGCTCTAGGATGATATGAAGTGGAAACCTATACCTGCCATAGACCTCATCATCAGGCATCCCAAAAAGGCTGGTCCTGCACAAAAAAATGTGGGGCCTGGCTATTCTCCTCCTCCTGCGTTGTCCCACAATCACTGCTGCGAGGAATGGGCCAGTCATCGTAGCTGTATATGCTTGTTTGTTGTTTGCGCACACTTTTATGCAGCGTGGGGGCGCTTCTGCCTGCTTTCGTGTGGTGGACGTATTTGTGCTTGTGTGTGTGTTTTGACGTGCGCAAGTTTTCCCTATTCGATTCCATGAATACGTGTTGTTCACTATCGTTTGGGCGTTGAGTGTGTGACCCAGCAGTACTTCCGACGTTATGCCTACATTTTCACGCATTGTTCCCCACTCCCCGTGTTCCGCCCCCTTTTTAGGTGTGTGCACGAGAAGTCGTGCGCTTTCCCTGTTCCTGTCGCGCACATGTTTGGAAAGTCGCAGTGATGTGTAAGATAAGCGCAGATTTGGCCCACATCCACAGAAAAACATGCGCAGGGCCTTCCATGAATCGCACGCGTGCAAATCGCATGCGTGCGCTAGCTTTTTCATGCTTGCACCAGCTTGTGCCACAAATTTCGGCGCACAATTATTCCATGAATTACCCTGTATATCAATAAAATGATGTAAGTAATACAATGGCTACCATTGAAGAATTATCTGTGTGCAATACATAGCTATCCTTGCAGTTCCCCTAAGGTCAATACATTGGCTAACCTTCCCAAATCATCTAGGAGCACTACATAGGTTAACCTTCACAACTCTTCTAGGTGCCAAACATTGGCTTACGTTCACAATTCTCCTGGGAGTGATAAGTGTGCTAACCTTCAAGATTCTTCAAGGAGCAGTAAATTGGCTAACCGTCAACATCTTTAAAGTTCATTACAAAGGCTTAATTTAGCAGTTCTTCTAATTGCTATACATTGGCTAACCTTCACAAATCTTATAAGAGCACTTCATAGACTAACCTTCACAGCTCTTCTATGTGAAAAACATTGGCTAACCTTCACCGTTTTTCTGACTTATCCCAAAAAATGCGTTATTGTCCACATTCCCAAAGCCAGCACTATTGACATTGCCAATGCTTGCTTTTCTAGATTTGCTATCTAAGAGATTGTCCAATGTTTCCACTTCATATTATTTCCTTGTGACAACATGACTTCTGCTGTGCAGGAGTGTAAATGTGAGCCATTAACAACCCAAACAGCAATACTACAACAGTTCCAAATTAAAAGAATGTTCAAACAAGGTTACATACAAATATATACTTTACTTAGACTTTAAATCGGTTGTACACTTAACCATCAAAAACCTGATCAAAAACCCACACTATAATGGAAGAAAGAGAAATGCAGACTGTGAAGATGCAAGCATTCTGGATACTTAGAAGGGTGGAAAATGCAACCAGGAGTTCAAAAAGGATATGTCCTGTAGGAAAAAGGCACAGGAGGGACTTAACCAGTCTCTACGCCCAACGGAGGGTGGACCAAGTTAACAAGGTGCATTTGCAGTACCCGATTGTAAGTTTAGGCAGTTCAACAGGGCTCAACCAGGCTTCCAGATGCTATAGATGAGGGTCAAATCATGTTCAAGTGGGTTGAGTCGTATTGGTACAAGGGGTAAGTGGGCATCTAGTCCTTTCAAAGTGGTGGCTCAGAGCGAGGACTTTAAAGTGCAGTGCTAGAGAAGGGGCAGCTTTAGATGGGCAGGTATAGCAGAGAATACAGGAGAAAGTATAATTCCATCTTCATTTTCTGTGGACTTTTATTTCCCTTTTGTCCCCCAACTTTCCTGCGAATGATGCAATGAGACACAGGTCAATTGTTATCTAAACAAGGATTGGATACCTTAGTGCTTACTTTTAACCAATCCCCTGTGGTGTGTTCCCTTTATAAGGAAGTGGATTCCCTCGCTTTCTCTGATTCATTTTGGGATTCATTACCAGACTTGACAAATAACTCATTTGGACCTCTGTTGGGAGAGCATATCTTTCCAAAGTCCTCCATAAACTCCCAAAGCAGTTTGCTGCTGTTCAGCGCCCGTTGAGCATGTCATTTGCTCCGACTCGAACAAGAAGGTCACCGCTGTGTAAGTCATCAAACCAACATCGCTCAAACAGCATCTCGAACTAACAGCATCTTCATCATTGATCCAACACTCGACTGTGGTGGGCTCATTGTGCTGCATCCTTTGAATGCTGAATTGAACCAAGCTTCATCTCAATCCCATCTAAAGGCCTGCTCCCTGTCTGAATCCCCACAATTCCACACATCTGAATGTGGTATGGCCCAGTCCACAATGTTGGCAACTCCGGTTTGATGCTGTATAATCACCAAAAATAGATTAAGGTACTGTTGGAAAGCCCCAGCCCTCCGGTACATTTGTTGGGACTCAAGAGGTTGGTTAAGCCCTCTTTTGCATAACAACATGGGTTAAGATGCCCTACTCATAGAAAGATATGTTTTAGGCAGCTCGTAACGTTGGCACAGTTCGACGAATCTTCACCAAACTTTGCAGTATATGGCCACCTCGGAGCGAATTTGCAAAGTTTGGTGTGGTTTGGCCAAGGGAGGGCAATGTTATAGGCCCAAAATGCTGGATGGATGTGCACCAAACTTGTGCGAGACACAGCAGCTTCGTCATGAAAGCATGCTTTTGCACATTTGGTGTAAATCCGTCCAGTCGTTTTTTAAATGCCCAAAAAATAGGTCCCACAAAATTAATGATACCTGCGTCCAGTCCCTGGACTCATTTCCTGGTTCTGTGTCTGAACACCTCTGGACCAATCAGAGAGCCACATGAAATTTGCAGACATCGTTCACACCCGCTTATTGATCAATTGAAAATGTGTGGAGCCTCAAAACTTTTGAAAGGGACACCATGTTGGATTTGTGGACTGCGACCATAGTCTGTGAACATTGCAGTAAAAATATATTAAAAAGCATAACATTGCACTTGTCAAATTAATTAAACAATCTCTGGGGATGTGAGGTGAGTCGAGATGAGGATGTATGTGATATGGCCATAAAAAAACAAAAATGGGTGTTTTCATTTTCTGCAAAGTCCACAAACATCTCAGATTTTCGGAGCCATTGTTGGGATGTTCGCAAAATTAACAAATGTTTTTGGATGGCGTATTACTGTGGTGCAATTCAATGAAACTGCATGAAATTTCAATATCATTTTAGACTGAACGTCAAATGCTTCTGAAAAGTTTGGTGCTGTTTTGCCAAGAGGGGCCAAAATGATAGGGGGGTCCCAAAAGGATTGAACGGGTTATACATTTAGTCCCATTTGGCAAATCTGCATATAAGTTTGCAAAAATATTTTAAACCCAATTTTGAATGTTTTTGCAAAGTCTGGTGGAATTTTTGTCAAGAGGGGGCAAAATTAGAGGGGGGGGTCTCAACATTTTTAGATGGCTCATAACTTTGGTGCCGTTTGACAAATCTGCACATAACATTGAAAACAGATTATAGACCCAACTTTGAATGGTTGTGCAACGTTTGAATGGTGTTTGTCAAGTGGGGGCTAAATTATATAACTATTGTTTGTATGTGAATGTTGACACTTTAAAAAAAACATGGATGGATTTGCAGCAAACTTGTGCTAGGAGCATTGGAAAGGACCCGAAAGCATAGTTTTGCAAATGTGTCTGTGTTTTATTTTTTGAAAAGTGATGTACCTTTGGTGACTGGGGTATAGCTTGTGGTAATGGACAGTGGGCAGAGCCATTGTTGGGATGTTCGCAAAATTAACAAATGTTTTTGGATGGCGTATTACTGTGGTGCAATTCAATGAAACTGCATGAAATTTCAATATCATTTTAGACTGAACGTCAAATGCTTCTGAAAAGTTTGGTGCTGTTTTGCCAAGAGGGGCCAAAATGATAGGGGGGTCCCAAAAGGATTGAACGGGTTATACATTTAGTCCCATTTGGCAAATCTGCATATAAGTTTGCAAAAATATTTTAAACCCAATTTTGAATGTTTTTGCAAAGTCTGGTGGAATTTTTGTCAAGAGGGGGCAAAATTAGAGGGGGGGGTCTCAACATTTTTAGATGGCTCATAACTTTGGTGCCGTTTGACAAATCTGCACATAACATTGAAAACAGATTATAGACCCAACTTTGAATGGTTGTGCAACGTTTGAATGGTGTTTGTCAAGTGGGGGCTAAATTATATAACTATTGTTTGTATGTGAATGTTGACACTTTAAAAAAAACATGGATGGATTTGCAGCAAACTTGTGCTAGGAGCATTGGAAAGGACCCGAAAGCATAGTTTTGCAAATGTGTCTGTGTTTTATTTTTTGAAAAGTGATGTACCTTTGGTGACTGGGGTATAGCTTGTGGTAATGGACAGTGGGCAGATTGTCTTAGTCATGGCCAAAGGCCATGCCCAGGACAATCTGGCCACTGGCCATGGCCTCGAGGGACTGCTAATGGGGTTCAAGTGGACATGACCACCAGGGACCGGCTATGTGGCAAAAAAATTTAAAATCGGGATAGGTTTGAATGGGAAAATAAATTCTGCTTGTTGCTACAGCCCTAAGTGCTGGATGGAATTGCAGCAAATGTTTTGCAACTCTGTCCTGTGTTTTATTTTTTCCAAAGTGTCAAAATGTAAGTTCAAAAAATAGTGGTATAACTTTCGTGCTTGGACATTGGGCCTGGCACTTGGCAAGGACAAATGTCTACTCTGATTTGCTTATTGTGGATATACGGCATGGTGTAAGCCCTAGGTTTGCATGGAAAAAACAATTCTGCTTGCGGCTGCAGCTCAAAGATCTGGACAGGATGGCAGAAAACTTGCGCGAGGAGCATCAGCAAGGACCTGAAAGCATACTTTTGCAAATCTCTCCTGTGCTTTATTTTTTCAAAAGAGTCAAAATGTAAATACAAAAAATAGTGATATAAGTTTGGTGCCTGGGCAATGGGCCTATTCCTTGGCAGAGACAAATGTCTACACTGATTTGCTTATTGGGGCATGCAGCTTGTCCGAAGCCCATGGCCCATGGATTTTGGAGCCTGGACATGACTGCAAGTCATGAACACTGGTCACTGGTTACCTTTTGAGGATATAGTGGACACAGAACTAGGAAGCAGGCTAGGTGTGGTCGATAACGGGGGTGGTTTGCTGGGGCTGTCGTCATGGTCAAGCCTCATGCATTAGGCAATTCAACCAGGACTTGCATCCCCAGCATGCACTGTTGATAACGCCACACATCAGTATGTGTTGCAAACATTTTTCTTTAAAGGAGTTTTATAGTGCTTTCATACATGTTAAAAGAGGAATTATTAATAACTTGTATACAATGATGTAATATCATGAAACATGTTCGCTTATAAAAACCTATGAAATGTAGTGAAAACACTTTGTTAAAGGGAAGTTATGATTAAGTTGCACAATTAAAAACCTTTGAAATTCAGTGAAGAAACAGAATTGTTTTTCCAGGGAACATTTCATTACAGATTACTGGATTTAAAAGGTGAACACCTTTTATACTTTAAGCATATTTATTGGAACATTTCCTCTCTCAGGTAATTTTTCTGGTGTTCATAACTTTTTAAAATGCACAATGCTATTTTGTCCTATGCAATTTCTTCTAAGGGCAAGACCAATTGAACTACATTTGTATATTTCACTTCAAGTCATGAGTATTTGCCCAGGATGTGGTAATAGAGTTTGCAATCTGAACACTGGTGCAGTCGCTGTCCCCTGATTGTGGCTGTTTTTCAGGTCATAAGTAAAGGACAAACATGGGAAAGATAGTGCATGAGATGTACTACTCCTGAGGTTCAACAAAATAAATTTATGTGTACAACTGTAACTATATGTTTTTCATAACGTATATTCTGTAATTAATTATATTTTCTTTTTTTCAAACAGAAAAGTGGAAATTATGACATAACCACTGTGCATATATCACTGTGGCCATGGCTACTGTCTCTACCTCTGTGTGCCTAGTGTATCCCACTTTTTCTACATCTACGCAACCTGCATTATCCTCTCTATCCCAAACGCCCACCATACCCCCATCTACTCACCATACTTACATCTTTTTTGCCACCATTGAATCCCCAGCATCTAATTTCCCACTCATACACCCTACCCACACCTTCTCTATCCTTAACCATCCTCCTCCCACCCTCTTGACCCCTAAACACCCACCCTACTGCAACAGAATCTAGTCATGTTTCTGCACCGTGCTTACACCATCCTGTATACTGTATACATCTCAAAATACAAATTACAAGGAGTTCTGAATACACATGCAAATATATATATATATATATATTTATTTTAACTACTAACTGTGGTTACGTAATAAGTGATGTAATTGGGTCCACCACACATGTGATTAATCACAGAAATGTCTGGAGGGCATACCCGCGGCTACAAAAGCGCCAATCACTGCCCGTTATGGCTATCCATAGACGGCATGTGTAATTGCGGCTATATACAGGCCAATGGTACGTCATGTATTTTTCTGGCTTGCATGACCATGGCTATCCACCATTTTGACTGTAAGTGAATCACAGAAATGACAAGTGTTATAGGGGAATGGGGGAGGGCAGGGGAAGTGAGGAGGACATCAAGGGAGTCGGGGAAGATGGTGTAGATGCTTTGGGCAATTGGTGAGGGCTTGGAAGTGCTGGAAAGCATTTGTTTCAGCTTTTTTTCCAGATTTCCGTGGCTACAAAACAAAGGCCCTCACTGAATTTCGCAATACCCACATGTATACAGCATGCGGCCAGGCACACGTTGATGCATTAATGTATTGCTTCAGTTGATTAGCTGCTGCTGTATGTGTGGCTATGTAAATAGCCACGGGTATTACGCCTTTCTTTTCTGTGCAATAATCGTGTTATTCTGTGTATGTTAGACCACACAAATTTAAATATATTTTTGATTCCATGTCCTCACCTCTACCCCTGTCTCATTTGAACTTTTAAGGGTTGTCAATGTCCGTTTTAAAGTTAGTAAAAAATGTCGGTGTATCCGATATTATGTGAGGGTGCTTATAACCGTAGGTTGAATAGCCGTGGCTATAAAAGAATGGTTGATAAAAAAAAGTGCTGTGTGAATTTCGTTTTTGCAATGGGTTGGTGTTACTTTTGTAATTGTTGTAACCTATGTTAGGTTGTAGTGAAAATGTATCGCCCATTATACTACTTCGCTTAGTATATAGTGCCCTTTTTGTGCTAATGATATTGGAAGGTATAAAAGCCACCATTTTGCACACTGTTCTCATTCTGATGGCAGAACTCACACATTACATGTGCTCAGTCTATGTACGCTGTGAAAGTGTTAGTACATACTTACATATTTAAAGGTCTATGTGTAGTGTTCTGTGTGTCAGCTGTATTAACCACTGCTATCAGATGGCATATATTGCCACTATTTGCCATCTGCTCATATCAAGTGGCAGTTAATTGTATGATACGAAATGATATGATATGGCATTTTTAACACGCCTATACACAATTATTTCAAGGCGGAACAAGGTAAGAAAGCGGGAACAGAGGGAGGACAGAGACAACCATCTTACTAGGCCAAGTCACATTGAGATTGCACAAGTGCTGAGAAGGGGGAGGGGGAGGGGAAAAGTGCCAGGGGAAAGGGGAGGGGGAAGTGCTGTACATGGCATCAAAACAATAACAAGAAGTGAAGCCAGCAGGTGGCAGGTTCATGGGTAAGTGCAGACAGCAGGTGTCCAAAAGTTTAGGTAGGGGGACTGTAGAGTTACAGATACAGACCCAAGTGCAACGGTTGCTGGGAGGCAGTCAAAAATTCAGATTTCAAAGTACATTCGAATTCACAACCATCAATTTACAAGCATTTTTGTGCTCAATAAATAGGAAGCAAATTCATAAATCAAGTAATTCTACTATCATTTGATGGTGGAAATTAATTCTTTGTGGTGAGCTCTACGCGTTTTAGGATTTGATTCCCTTCATCAGGAGCATTTTATTCCTTTTGTGCATTATTAGTCTTCATACTGTTATGTATCTACAAGAATTCAAAAATAGCAATCAATTATTTGATCTTACTAAATCATTTTCAATATATACTACTGCACTGCCATCATCATTAATATATAATCACCTGGATGGTATTCCTGTCTTCTTTCTCGTCATAGACCGGGATACATTTCTACTCTGAAGTTTGATAACGACTCCACGGTGTCAATGCTTGTAGCTACTGTGTCAAGGTAGAGATTGTATGTGTCTACAATCGGATGAGGATGTACACTTTAAAATTTCATAAAAATGGAGTTGTAAAGAAAAGTGGATTTACCTGTAGATAGATGTCGTAGGTATACAAGTGATGATTGCTGTATTATTGTGGTTTAGTTGCTGTAAGGCACCGTTGGTGTTGTTACCCAAGCTCTATGGCTATCTTCCAATATCTGGTGTTTCAACACTGCTTCTCAGGCATATGGCAGCCTTGTGGGCATTAGGATCTATGAAAAAACTGAATGAAAACATTCCTTTAGGTTTGAGCATAGCAAACACAGTTAAATTGGCGCTTAGCATTCTGGGTTCCTAGATTTAGTAATGATGAACCCAGTTACCTGAAAACACACCAATGGAGACAGTAAGATCTCCCCCACACGTTTTTCACCCATGCCGACTTGCGGCAAATCCAAAATGGTGGTTTTTTGTTGACACACGTCATCACGGACTAACGTGATGATGTCATGTGTTTACATCCGTCATTGTAGTGACGCAGACTATTCTAATGGGTCAATTTTTACTGTGGACCATGCATTAATTTTAATGGTGTGCTCATTACTTATCTAGTAAAATTCTTAAATAAACTAATAAAACTAGTTAGAATATTATTGCCACTTATAATTTCTTGTCAGTAGACAATGAGATAATGTGTATGGTAAAAAAATGTTGAAAAAAACATATTATGGATACTGCTGAACGTGTTATAAATGTTTTGTTAAACTGTGTAGTGTCCATCTATCTCTTGGTGGGAGATTAGATGGAATAAGATACCTAATGCTGAGCATGTTCGGTTGAAATGGAGCATAATGGAAATTAGACTACAATTTAGAGCTTATTGGTGTTCATCTATCCCTCGGTAGAAGTTTAGATGAAATTAGATTCCAAATGCTAAGCATGTTAGATAGAAATGGAGAAAGAAGGAAGTTAGACTGTAAAATGGAGCGTAGTAGGTTTAGTGGGTCCATTAGCAAATTCTGAGTAAGATTCCATAAACAGAGCATATTAAATTAGAATGGGGCATCAAGAAAAAATCAAACATTTTGTGTAGCAGGATTTTCTTTTCAAATTCCAAGTATGATTAAGAGTAACTGCTCAACACAGCCAAGTGATTACACATCATTATGCTCACAATATAATGTTTAGCATTCCAAATGTTCCAGTATCTTTTCTATTTGCAGTGGTATACATACAATCACGCAATATCTGAAATGTCATGTTAGGTATTGTGTTAGGTACTATCGAGTCCAAATTTCCTTTATGGAATAATGCTGGATAATCACATACTTTCCAAGTTATTTACTTTTCAAACTTTGTAATAACTATCATACTAAAGTATTGTGTTCACTTGTCATTTAATGACAGTCCAATAATTTGAAAGTGATCCATACTTCTGTCATTAGTAACCACCTTAGAACATTATGGGGCCGATTCATGGAACAAACGTGCGCCGAAAATCCACGTGCAAGCAGGCGCAACAGGCGCAAGCGGAAAAAAAGAGGCGCACGCGTGCGATTCATGGAAGTCCCTGCGCGTGTCTTCCTCGGGATGTGCGCCAAACCCGTGCATGGCGCACACATCACTGCAACATCCCGAAAGACGTGCGCGACGCGCACAGTGAAAGCGCACAACCTCTGCGCATACACTAGAAAGTGGGCGGAACACAGGGCGTAACGCGCGGAATGGGGAACAACTTGCGAAAACAAGGGCGTAACTGGGGATGTACTGCAGGGAAGCAGAGGGAACGCCCACACGCACCCGAACCACACGTATTCATGGAACCGAATAGGGCAAAGCCACGCACAGCGAAAGACACGCACAAGCCGATACACGTCCGCCACACGAAGGCAGGCGGTAGCGTCCCTGCGCATTACAAAAGTGGCAACATACAGCAATTGTGCGAGCGGGGCACGTGTATTTCGGGGGTTCGCGTGAACTTTCTCACGCGATCGGGCCTGGGGGAGCGGGCTACGTGTATTTCAGGGGTTTGCGTGAACTTTCTCACGCGATCGGGCCTGGGGGAGCGGGCTATGTGTATTTCAGGGGTTCGCGTGAACTTTCTCATGCGATCGGGCCTGGGGGAGCGGGCTATGTGTATTTCAGGGGTTCGCGTGAACTTTCTCACGCGATCAGGCCTGGGGGAGCGGGCTACATGTATTTCAGGGGTTCGCGTGAACTTTCTCACGTGCCCAGGCCAATCGCGTGTGGAACTTCCCGCGCACCCCAGAAATACACGCGCCCAGGCCAATCGCGTGTGGAACTTCCCACGCACCCCTGAAATACACGCGCCCAGGCCAATCGCGTGTGGAACTTCAGATGTTCGGAGCCATTGTTGGGATGTTCGCAAAATTAACAAATGTTTTTGGATGGCGTATTACTGTGGTGCAATTCAATGAAACTGCATGAAATTTCAATATCATTTTAGACTGAACGTCAAATGCTTCTGAAAAGTTTGGTGCTGTTTTGCCAAGAGGGGCCAAAATGATAGGGGGGTCCCAAAAGGATTGAACGGGTTATACATTTAGTCCCATTTGGCAAATCTGCATATAAGTTTGCAAAAATATTTTAAACCCAATTTTGAATGTTTTTGCAAAGTCTGGTGGAATTTTGTCAAGAGGGGGCAAAATTAGAGGGGGGGTCTCAACATTTTTAGATGGCTCATAACTTTGGTGCCGTTTGACAAATCTGCACATAACATTGAAAACAGATTATAGACCCAACTTTGAATGGTTGTGCAACGTTTGAATGGTGTTTGTCAAGTGGGGGCTAAATTATATAACTATTGTTTGTATGTGAATGTTGACACTTTAAAAAAAACATGGATGGATTTGCAGCAAACTTGTGCTAGGAGCATTGGAAAGGACCCGAAAGCATAGTTTTGCAAATGTGTCTGTGTTTTATTTTTTGAAAAGTGATGTACCTTTGGTGACTGGGGTATAGCTTGTGGTAATGGACAGTGGGCAGATTGTCTTAGTCATGGCCAAAGGCCATGCCCAGGACAATCTGGCCACTGGCCATGGCCTCGAGGGACTGCTAATGGGGTTCAAGTGGACATGACCACCAGGGACCGGCTATGTGGCAAAAAAATTTAAAATCGGGATAGGTTTGAATGGGAAAATAAATTCTGCTTGTTGCTACAGCCCTAAGTGCTGGATGGAATTGCAGCAAATGTTTTGCAACTCTGTCCTGTGTTTTATTTTTTCCAAAGTGTCAAAATGTAAGTTCAAAAAATAGTGGTATAACTTTCGTGCTTGGACATTGGGCCTGGCACTTGGCAAGGACAAATGTCTACTCTGATTTGCTTATTGTGGATATACGGCATGGTGTAAGCCCTAGGTTTGCATGGAAAAAACAATTCTGCTTGCGGCTGCAGCTCAAAGATCTGGACAGGATGGCAGAAAACTTGCGCGAGGAGCATCAGCAAGGACCTGAAAGCATACTTTTGCAAATCTCTCCTGTGCTTTATTTTTTCAAAAGAGTCAAAATGTAAATACAAAAAATAGTGATATAAGTTTGGTGCCTGGGCAATGGGCCTATTCCTTGGCAGAGACAAATGTCTACACTGATTTGCTTATTGGGGCATGCAGCTTGTCCGAAGCCCATGGCCCATGGATTTTGGAGCCTGGACATGACTGCAAGTCATGAACACTGGTCACTGGTTACCTTTTGAGGATATAGTGGACACAGAACTAGGAAGCAGGCTAGGTGTGGTCGATAACGGGGGTGGTTTGCTGGGGCTGTCGTCATGGTCAAGCCTCATGCATTAGGCAATTCAACCAGGACTTGCATCCCCAGCATGCACTGTTGATAACGCCACACATCAGTATGTGTTGCAAACATTTTTCTTTAAAGGAGTTTTATAGTGCTTTCATACATGTTAAAAGAGGAATTATTAATAACTTGTATACAATGATGTAATATCATGAAACATGTTCGCTTATAAAAACCTATGAAATGTAGTGAAAACACTTTGTTAAAGGCCCGATCGCGTGAGAAAGTTCACGCGAACCCCTGAAATACACGTAGCCCGCTCCCCCAGGCCCGATCGCGTGAGAAAGTTCACGCGAACCCCTGAAATACACGTAGCCCGCTCCCCCAGGCCCGATCGCGTGAGAAACTTCACGTGAACCCCTGAAATACACGTAGCCCGCTTGCCGTGCTGGTACAGGGTTAGCGCAGCCCTTTGCGCTGGATTGGGGATTTTGATGGCTTTTCCCTGCGCGGAAGGCGTTCTTGGGGGCGTAACTGGCGCTGCTGCAAGGTCGCTGCGCCACTGTGCGCCACGGCTGGTTTTGGTGGCTGGAATCCATGAATACGCTGTGCGCGGAAATGGGTTTTGGTGCACGCGGCTGGCGCAGGGATTTGCACACGCACACTGTGCGCCAGCCGCGTGCGCCACTTGTGCGCTTAATTCTATGAATTACCCCCTAAAAGTCGTATCCGTGGCTATGGGACCGTCAATCCCAGCGCAGCAAATCCAGCTATCTTCATAGCACATTTTTTATGCGCCGCTATTCTCAGATGTACTTATGTGCTATGGGTCAGCGGGTGGTGGGTGAGTGCGAAGAAATGTGATACTGTGGGGGTAATTCATAGAATTAAGCGCACAAGTGGCGCACGTGGCTGGCGCACAGTGTGCGCGTGCGAATCCCTGCGCCAGCCGCGTGCGCCAAAACCCATTTCCGCGCACAGCGTATTCATGGATTCCAGCCACCAAAACCAGCCGTGGCGCACAGTGGCGCAGCGACCTTGCAGCAGCGCCAGTTACGCCCCCAAGAACGCCTTCCGCGCAGGGAAAAGCCATCAAAATCCCCAATCCAGCGCAAAGGGCTGCGCTAACCCTGTACCAGCATGGCAAGCGGGCTACGTGTATTTCAGGGGTTCACGTGAAGTTTCTCACGCGATCGGGCCTGGGGGAGCGGGCTACGTGTATTTCAGGGGTTCGCGTGAACTTTCTCACGCGATCGGGCCTGGGGGAGCGGGCTACGTGTATTTCAGGGGGCGCGGGAAGTTCCACACGCGATTGGCCTGGGCGCGTGCATTTCAGGGGTGCGTGGGAAGTTCCACACGCGATTGGCCTGGGCGCGTGTATTTCAGGGGTGCGCGGGAAGTTCCACACGCGATTGGCCTGGGCGCGTGAGAAAGTTCACGCGAACCCCTGAAATACACGTAGCCCGCTCCCCCAGGCCCGATCGCGTGAGAAAGTTCACGCGAACCACTGAAATACACGTAGCATGCTCCCCCACGCCCGATCGCGTGAGAAAGTTCACGCGAACCCCTGAAATACACGTAGCCCGCTCCCCCAGGCCCGATCGCGTGAGAAAGTTCACGCGAACCCCCGAAATACACGTGCCCCGCTCGCACAATTGCTGTATGTTGCCACTTTTGTAATGCGCAGGGACGCTACCGCCTGCCTTCGTGTGGCGGACGTGTATCGGCTTGTGCGTGTCTTTCTCTGTGCGTGGCTTTGCCCTATTCGGTTCCATGAATACGTGTGGTTCGGGTGCGTGTGGGCGTTCCCTCTGCTTCCCTGCAGTACATCCCCAGTTACGCCCTTATTTTCGCAAGTTGTTCCCCATTCCGCGCATTACGCCCCGTGTTCCACCCACTTTCTAGTGTATGCGCAGAGGTTGTGCGCTTTCACTGTGCGCGTCGCGCACGTCTTTCGGGATGTTGCAGTGACGTGTGCGCCATGCACGGGTTTGGCACACATCCCGAGGAAGACACGCGCAGGGACTTCCATGAATCGCACGCGTGCGCGTGCGCCTCTTTTTTTCCGCTTGCGCCTGTTTGCGCCTGCTTGCGCCTGCTTGCGCGTGGATTTTCGGCGCACGTTTGTTCCATGAATCGGCCCCTGTGTGTGTTTGAATGTTCTGGGTGGGTGTGTGCCTGTGTGGAGAATGCAGTGTGAATGAATGTGAGAGCAAATTGTATGGGTGGGTGAAAAGGGGTGTCTGCATTTGTGTGTGTGTCTAAGGCCCTGGGAGATTGGGGATCACTAGATGATTTTTGACACATCCTTTATTGATTTTGCAAGTTTTACTGGTATTTTCGGGCAAAGTCAAGTTCATGCGTGCCATTACCTGGCTACACTGGCATTTTGGTACACCCAGTCTAGCCATTGCTTACTGTGGCATGGTATTTATTATTCTGCATCTTTGATAAAGCAAGCATGATAAGTAGTGTTACCTCACTAGACTGATTATTTGTTGTAGCGGCCTGTATATTTCTTACTGTAGCATGACTATTCATTAACTGAGCATATATGATGCAGCAAGGATGATAAGTGTTCTTATGGGTCTAATCTGGCTTACAGTGGAACCAGTTTGGACATATTTTCTTATTGTGACATTTCACTTTTAACGGCCAAACCAACAGGAGTATTTTCTTACATAGGAGTACTGCCATATATTGGCAGAGCCAGCTTTGTGCATAGTGAAAGTAATGATACTATAAAAAATATCTCAAAGTAAACATGAGTATGTTCTTATATGGGAATACTACCATATGTTGGTGGAGCCAGCATGGAAATGTAGAGCACAACCGTGATGAACATGTTTTTTATACTGCTGTATGTTGAAGCAAACAGCATGGCAAGGCATTGGGAATTGCCATGCTTTGAATTGCATTTATTGTATTTTTTTATTAATTACCCTACACCCTACAAAACTGATTGCACACTGTCTGGCCTTTCATCCATATTTTCACAGAAGGGCTATTGCACCTTTTTAACCCATTATTCAAAAGATTTTCTAATGTGAGAGGGGAGAATGCTCCTGAACCCCCCCACACCATTTTCGTTCTGGCCCCATCGCTATGCTCGGTCGAAATTGCATACTTGTGGCAAATATTTACACCCTCCAATAAAACAACTCACCAGCTACCATGCTAGGTGAAACATTAAGTTTTGATTAAAAAACATATTTACTTCTTTCACATGGAGTAGTGCATGCCTTTGCAGCGACATAATCATCATGTACATTGTGGGATGTATTTACCCATGCATCCGAGCCCTACCTCAAAACTGTGCAGTACTGACATGGAAAACATCATGATGGCCAGAGCTTCCCAGAAAATGCACAGGGAAATGCATGAAGAATAGGCTGCCGCTCATTTTTGCCGATGTTATGGGCACAGAAGGACACTGCCTAAAACCACCATTGGACTACCCACACAGTAGTCTGAAACCATTGGGAATGGCAATGCTGATTGCCAAAAGCAAACCCATAACTGTTGGGAATTCATTTTCTTAAATCCCAAAAAGGGGTGCAGTACCAGTACTCACCACTATCCAAAAGCCGGCGTTTTAAAACCACCAGATTTTACTTTTTTGTAGAAAACTGAATAAATGAACCCAAAACATGCCAAAGAAAGACTTACTGAGAGGTGGATCCAATGTAAAGTTATATTCTGAAGTGACTTGAAGGTTTATAACAAGACTGGCTGAGCTGTGGATTTCAGCAGTTTAAGTAAATGTGGACTGAAAGACACTAAAAAATCTAAATGTTTAAAAGAAATGAGTGACCTACTTTGAGTGTCACATAGGTTGCAATTGTTTAAATGTCATAGTTTTAAACTTAGAATCAGCATTCTAGCTGCATATGTAAACATTGTCTTGACTTAAACTGGGTAACAAAAAGTGACATTTTATCTGAAACCTGGCTTAAGGAACTGAATTACATTTGAATTGCATTTCTGAGAATTGTGTGCCTTCCTTCCATTTCCCTGCATTGCATAAAAGGGGGGGTGAATTGTCCAAGAAAGTGATTACATTGTCTTTTGCTGAAATTCTATCAAGATTATTTTCTGTACTGCATTTCATTCCACATTGCATCCATTGGAAACCATAAAAGTATTGTTGCTATCTTATCCATTTCATGTCAACTCCTTAGTGATTATAAAGAAGTGTGCTAGTGCCAGATTCTCCGTTGTTAATCTTTATCATACCAGATTAAGTGTGATATCCAATTATTAATTTATTATAAAGCGTGATATAATATATATTGTTTAAGTTATCAAATAAACCTTTAAACTTGCAAAACAGAACTACTTCTTGGCTCAGTGGGGTCAGGGGGATTCCAAGGGAGGGGTGTTATATAGGGGTAGTCATCCAGAACGCATGAACTGGACATAAAGATATATCAATAAGGGTTTTCATTCAGTATTCTAGACTAGGCGTTGACTTGGCTGTAGTGCTGAATTGAATCCTCTTACAAATTGGGGGCTCGTGCCGGACGTTTGGGTTAGATCTACCATTTGTGCAGATTAATACAGCGTGCCAGCTGACCAGATACACATATCCGGTCGGATCACCACGCTGTGTTACGCTGTAAAGCACTCCTCAAAGGAACGCTCTTAGGAAAAGGTCTGTTTTGCAAAAATAAAATACTCACTTCTGTAAGTCAGGACAGAGACCAATCTCTAGAATGACGACCTTAGTAGACATGAAAATAGCCAGAGAGCACCTCTTACATAAACTATTTGTGAGAGGTGAATGGACTGAACAGGGCCAGGATGCCTGGTTGCAGGCCATCACGCGACAGTTCACTGAAACAGGGTCAGACCTATGGAGAGATCAGGGTCCCCTACATGTGGCCCTGAGTGAACTATACATGGCTCCTAAAGCTAAGGATGAACAAGACAAGATGGTTAGGATAGTGGCATACCTGTAACTATATATGGGAGACATGCAGGATAAATGTACTGAAAGCCAAGATCTGGCGAATAAGCGACAGATGGCGTTAGAGAAGGCCCGATCTGATCTGGCCTCTTCTGAGCAGAGGCTGCAGAGGAGCCAGGAGTCAGAAAATGATAGTAGGCAATATATCATTAAAATAAAAGAGGATATGGGCATCCAACAACAGGAAAAGACAGACCAGGATACCAGATTTCTGGCCCTGCAGAAGGAGCACCAAGACAGTTTGGACTCCTTACTGCAGAACCAGAAAAAGTTGGAGCAACAGATCAATTTCAACAGGGCATGCGCGGAGCAGGTAGTCACCCTGCAAAGCCAGCTAGATAGAGAGAAAGAGGAGAGCAATAAACTGATACTGAAAGACCTGGATACCCAGGCAGAGTTTGATGAGGAGCGCCAAAAAGATGGTGCCTTTCAACGACAGAGGGACGACCTGGCAGCACAGATGCAGGCTCACAGTCAGGAAAGAGACACTTTAGGCCAGGAAGTCTGCCACTTAAAAAAGGAAATGGAAGAAAATCACCTGGCCCTCCAGGGGCTGGGTGACCTCCAAAAAGAAAACCAGAACTTGGTAGAGCACACCAGAAGGGTGGAAGATGCTCTGGCAAGAAAGGAGCAGGCCAGTAGGGATGGGACTCAGGAGGTAAACCTCCTGCAGCAAAGACTGGCCCAGTTCTCCAGGACCAACCAGGAAGCACAGAGGGAAAATGAGGCCCTCTGTCAACACAATGATAGGCTCCAACAACAGGTAGCAATGCAGGAGAGACTGATAGAGTCTAGTAAGGCCTTGACTGAGGAACTGAAATCACAAATACAGGCTCTTGCATTGCAACAGGGAGCAGGGGCGGATAGAGATGAGGTCCGCTGGGAAAGAGAGACTCCTGACCATAATCTCAGGAGCCCTAACACCAGGGGCCTTCATCCCTCCCAGTCCCTGGACTCTACCACCCCCATGTCCCCTGGCGCACATGAGCACAGGGCCACAGGGATGGCAGATTACTATCCAGCTAAAAGTATGGGGCTCATAGGCCAGTACCACTCAGGAATGGAGGGGTGGGCATCCGGGTATGGGCAGCCAAGTACAGTACAGTTCAGTGGGGAACCCCAGGAGAGTAGGCCCCTTAAGGGCATCCTGAAAACCTCTGCCCAGTTAGGTCAGTGGGGGGGGTACCCGGCAAATCCTGGCAGCAAGGAGGGATCTGAGGACTCCTCTGAGCACCACAGGAAACAGGAGACCAGGTCCCCACATTCTGCCAGCCATTCCCAGGCTCGCAGAATCCGGGAAAACCTGGAAGAACAGACAGGAACCTCTGGGAGCAGTGCCTCTGAGTCAGAGGATGAATGGACAAGGGTTACCCGAACCAAAAAGGCCAATAAGGCAAAAAGGGCCTTGCTTAAGGACCCCTTAAAGCAGATTAAGGCGATCAGGAGCGTCATCACGCCTTACCATAAAAACGCTAAGTATTCTGTTTGGGAGCACTTAGAGTTGTTTGAGCAAATGATGGAGACTTTCCATTTGAAGGACAGCCAAAGCTGTATTCAATATGTAAAGTGGACCTTCTCCCCGGAATACTCCAGTTTCTTTGCGGGGCTGGAGGACCAAAATCATTTAAGATGGTCCACCTATAAGGCGGCCATCTTGAAACATTTTTCCATTCATAGAGATCCTCAAGAGGCTCGCAAGGCAGCCTACAATTTGCAATGTGGGGAGGATCAGGCCCCACAAGAATGTGTGCAAGAACTGAAACGTGCTTTTGCGCAGACCACCAGAAGGGTGCGCACAGACAGTAGAGAATTCATTAATACATTTTTTCATGCCTTGCCCAAATACATAATGACCCAGCTCGTGAGGGATTTTCATGAGAAAAGATCTTTAGACTGGGTCATTGAACAGGCTACCCGGATCTATGAGGTGCAGAAACCGGTAGATAGCAAAAGTAATGCCCAGAAAAACCCCAAAGCCAACAGCACCCCTGCTGCTGCCAAGGTGGCAGAGGTAAAGGTCACCCCCGTTTTGGATTTGGAGATGGGGGGGCCTAAAAACCTACCTGCACCTAACAATGCTAGGCCCAGAAGGTCCTCGGGCCAGTCACAGACAGGGAGCCAAGGAGGCAGCCCCACAAATGGGGTCCCTCGTTCTCCTGATTATGTAAGTCCCCGTTACAAGGGAAATCGACCCATCCTGGGTTATGTGTGGACTCCTCCAGCCCAAGGGGGGGGATCCAGCCAAGCACCTAACCCAGGGAACTTCCCTCCTAACTTCCCACAGGAGGGCAGAAATGCTCCAAACCCTGGGCAGAACTATTTCCCCAGGTATCCACCCAATTTCCAACCCCAAAATCCTCCATCCTTCTTTCCCCAATTCCCTGAGCCCAGACAACCTAATCCGGGAGAGGGGAGGCCAAGGGTGGAGGGGTACCCAAATCTTCCCAACCAGGGGTACTACCAAAGAAGGGATAGCTACCCTTCCCGGGATCAGCCCAGGGGAGAAAACAGGGCCCCGTATCAGCCTGAGCGGGTTTCCCAGTTAGAGCGCCAGGTTCAAAACATGGCGCGGGATCTGGGTCACATACTGAGGGCTCAGCAGAACCCTCAGATCGGCATGCCGGTGCAGAACGCACCCAACTCTGGACCTGGTGCTCCAGAACAATGACGGGGGCAGCACCCCGATAACTCACCGGTTCCCAGGGAGGAGGCACAAGGGGAAGGGGGGTGTAAAGCCTTGGAGGAAGCTTCCTTCCTCACTTGTAAACAGCCCCTGGAAACCCAGGAACCGGAAACAAAATCTCTTGCCCCTGAAAGTCTGCCTCCTAAGGAGCAGAGGGGGGGTAGGAGAAACAAAAGACCCAAACAGACTCAGTTTGAGGAGGAGGTACAGGTCTTCCAATTTGAGGGAGAGGGATCCTCAGAGGGTCCTGGGAAAAGGATCTTCTCCTTCAGAGAGGGGGGAACTCCTCCCAAAGAAAAATGGGTCCCTAGGGATGCAAATCCAGACTGGGGAGATGTGGAGACTGAGCTACCGCCGCCCACCATCTCATCCCAGAACCAACAGCAAGAAAATCCCCTGGTTCAAACCCATCCTGGTGACTGCCTCCAAAAAGGGGGGGGCCGCCCGGAACCGGAGCCAGGGGAACCCACAATGGCTCTGATCTCCAGTTGCCAACTTTTACTTTCAGATTCCCAAGGCTCACCGCAGAATTCCGCCCAAATCTCTTCGCTAGCGATGTCCAAAACCAGAAAGTTAGCCCACCAGTTGTCCAAAAATGTGCATTATCTGTGCCCTCTTGAGGAGAAGGAGGAAAGATACTATGCCCCGGTACAAGTACAGGGGCAGGGTACAATTTTGGCACTGGTGGACACTGGATCTCAAGCCACCCTTCTGTCCAGAAGGGCCTTTGATGAACTGAATGCAGGAAGGGGAGAGAATTACCAAATTCCTCTCACCTCTCTTCCTGGACAACTGCAGAACTTTGACGGGAAGGAAATTCCCGTTGAGGGGACTGCAGACTTGGACATTAAGATCGGGCGACACAAGTTGAAACACCCGGTCATAGTTGTGACTCCAGAGGGCACCCCTTGTTTATTAGGGAATGACCTCCTGAGAAGGTTGTCACCCCTAATAGATTGCGTAAACAAGGTCCTCTGGACCCAGACTAGCCGACCAATAAAATTAAAACGGAGTGTCAACCATGTTAGTTTAAACGGCACCTGCCACATGGATGAACAAAAATCTGACCAAGTAGAATTTCACTTCCAGAATAGCCAAATTCCAGACGTGACAGTAATAGCAGTAGGACAAGAGACTGGTGATGGAGGGTCCTCTCTATTTCTGAAAATCAACCTGCCTTCCAGTCTAAAGTGGTACTCCACGCTGGAAGGAAACACTCTGAGATTCTATACTAATCCACAATCAGAAACTCCCACTCCAATAGTCCAGAAAGATGTGAAATCAGCTCAGAGCCTGGCTGATATTCAGCAAATTGGAGAGCAGTTGTTCATCCCTGTCCAGTTAAATGATGGGAAGGACTCTGTTCTCGCTCGAGTGTGTGTGAACAACGGTAAGAGCTTCATCAGCGAAGCCATGTTCCGCCAACTCCCAAAAGATCCAGCCATTCCCACATTCAAACTGATAGACAAATGGGAAATGGACCTGGAAGCACCCAATTCCAAACATCTCCTGCCAAGCAGGTGTATGCTCAAAATCTCCATTGGCAACAAGAGCATAGTCCATAATTGTTGGGTCGTGCGAGACGTCACTGCCGCCTTTTACTTAGGCAGTGACATTCTCAATCGCTTTGCCATTAGTTTGGACCTAATAAACTTCAAAGCTTGGTCCCGATTAGCGGATAATCCCATGGGCTCTGATGATCCAGAAAAAGCATTTAGGTCAGCTCAATTGCTACCTTATGCAGTTGAAATTCAGATTAAAGAGGAAGTCACCATCCCAGAAAGGACCCGACAATTCTCCCTGGAAGTGAAAGTTAAAAGAGGACAATATTTGCAAAACCCTGATGCTTACATACATCTAAATGCTTCTCTCCAACAGCAAGGGTTGGGGGTAAACCCAACACCATTAGTCAACATAGAACATGACACCATTCTAATAGAGGTGGATAACAGCGACTTAAAGAGTATTACTCTAGCCGCAGGCACCATTATTGGAATGGCGGTTGATGACCGACATTTTTCCATAGATTTAGGTAATGAACTGTTAGGGCCAATCCCCAAGGACTGCTTTGACAGTGACAGTGATGACAATACAACACCAGACAGGATTTTTACCCGGCATGGGGGGAACTTCCTGGTGTACACTTCTTGCCCTTACGGTAAGGAAGATGTGACTTGTGACTTCAGGAGGGATGAGGTGATTTTCCAGGTCCATGAGGGCTGCCTTTCCCACCTGAAGCCTCCGGTCCAAATCAGCACTCTGACCAGGGACTTCTCCACCCAGCTGGAGGAGGCCGCGGAGATAGCCAAACCAGAAGTCTTTCCAGGCTTCAGGCAGATGGTCGAAGAGAAAGTCAACCTAGCTGATGCCTGTGTGACTCTGGAACAAAAGCAAAAGTTGAAACAAGTTTTCTTGGATTTCCAAGATCTCTTTGCGGTAGACTCATATGACTGTGGTCGCACCGACATCCACACCACAACAATCCCCACGGACCCTGGCATGACTCCAGTGTTTGTGAAGCAATATCGTTTGCCTCTCGCATCCATGGAGTCCCTTACTGAAATAATTAAGAACCTTGAGTCCCGGGGAATAATCCGTCCAGTCCACAGCACCTTCAATAATCGGGTGCTGGGAATATTGAAGCCAAACGGCCAGTGGAGACTCTGCGCCGACCTCAGGGAGCTCAACAAACGGGTCCATACTTCCCGATGGCCTCTGCCCTACATTGACCAAGGGCTGGCCCAGATCCAGGGGTCACAGGTATTCACTGCAATAGACCTGACCAATGGATACTGGACTGTGCCTGTCAGCAGGGAGGACCAATACAAACTGGCTTTTACCTTTGGGGGCCAGCAGTATACATGGACCCGGACTCCCTTCGGATACCTTAACTCCGGTAATGAGTTCAATATTTTCCTACATAAGGCCATGCCAGACCTGGGTGCGAGGGGTAACCTGGCTTATGTAGATGATGTCCTCATCAAAAGTTCATCTGTGGAGGAACACATAGCGGAGATCCGTTATGTTCTGACGCAGTTGAGGGCCGCCGGAGCAAAACTTTCCTTTCAGAAAGCACAGTGGTGTAGAACCCGTGTTAATTTCTTGGGGCATGAGATTACTGCTCAGGGTCTCTGTCCCCAGGAAAAGAAAGTGGAAGCACTTCAGAAACTGAAAGACCCCACAACTCTGCGAGAACTAAGGAGCCTCCTTGGACTGACTAATTACAGCAGAAAGTTCATTGAGGGCTACGCAGAGATTACCAGACCCCTGATTCATCTCCTGAAGGGGGGGTCAAGTGGGAATGGGGTCCAGAACAAGCCGAGGCAGTAAGACAACTCAAAAGAAGCCTCTCACAAGCGCCCTGCCTAGCTTACCCTGTCAGAAACAAGGAGTTCTTCCTGGAGACAGGGTTCTCTAATACGTGCCTGACGGCAGTATTATACCAAGAGCATGACAAGGTCAATAAAGTAATCTCCTATGCGAGCAAAACTTTATCCTCTGTGGAGGAAAAATTCAACGACTGTGAGAAGGCACTCCTGGCAACGGTGTGGGCATTGAAGAATTACCGCCCGTTTATCCAGGGGGAACACATCATAGTGGAGACTCCACACCAGCCTCTGCAATATCTCCAAAGTGACAGAATCTGGGCCGGAAATGTGAGTAATTCCCGAATTACTTCCTGGATTCTGTCAATGCAAGGCTTTCCTGTGGAGGTCCGATATGGCCAAAACAAGAAGAGTCCCCTCGCGCAAGGTCTGGCTGACTTGCATGATTGTGCCAGAGAAAACTGTCTCGAGGACGAAAGTCTAAAAATCAAGGACAACATGGAGGCATACCTTAATTCCCCCCACAAAGTCTTTGAAGAAGACAAGTGTGAGGGAATGCCCACTGTCTATGTGGATGGATGCTCTTACCATGTTGACAACAACGGGGAGAAAGAACTGGTGGCTGGCGTAGGGAATGCATGGGTGAAGGAGTTCCCAGAACCCTCCGCTGGATACAAAATTGCCCCCGAAGTAGTCAGGTGGCAGAATTGATGGCTGTGCATCAGGCCATCCTCACTGCTGTCCAGCATCACCTCCACGAACTGGTCATAATCACAGATTCGGATTATGTATGGAACGGGTTCGTGGAGCACCTGGTCAATTGGAAAACCAGAGGCATGTTATGTGCTAACAACAAACCCTTGAAACATGGGAAGTTGATTCAAACCATTGATGATCTGGTCACCTCGAAGGGAATGACCATCTATTGGAAGAAGATCAAGGGTCATTCCAAAGTAGAGGGACCAGACAAAACTGGAAATGACTTAGCTGATCAGCTGGCCAAAACCGGGGCCATCCAAGGGGATCTAATTGAGATTGAGTCCCTGTTGGGGGAAATCCAGGTCACTGCTATCACTAGGTCCCAGACAAATGCTCACAACGACCTTTCAATTGCCCAATGGAGCAAGGAGACCCCTGATGCTGATTTGATTACCGCTCAGAAGGGGGATCCAATAATTGGTCAGTTTTACCAACACCTTGAGGACCCTGAGAAATTTCCCCTGACGGATACCGATTACACTGGGAAAGATGACCTAAGAGTGTTGATGAAATGTCCAAAAATGTTCCGAATCCAAGACGATTTGTTGGTAAGGAAATCCAAAGCTGGCCACGATCAGTGGGTGGTTCCTACCTCATTCCGAAGCCTGATGTTAAGTCACGCCCATGATGCGGCCACTGCCGGTCACAGGGGGTTTCACACAACATTGGAAATCTTAAGAGAGGTTGCATACTGGCCACACATGGGGCAGGACCTCGACCAATACTTGAAGGGGTGTCTTGTGTGTGCACAATTTCAGCCATCATCCCTCACGCACCGTGCGCCTCTCCAAAAGAGGGGGATGACACTGCCATGGTCAGATTTACAAATCGACTTTGTAGGCCCCGTGATTCGCTCTGCTAGGGGGAATAAGTACATGTTGACTGTGACATGCTTGTTTACCAAGTGGGTGGAATGTCTCCCAGCCCCAAATTGCAAGGCAGAAACCGCAGCTGCCTTGATGATTAACCACATCTTTTCCCGTTTTGGTCTACCTCAAAGGATTGAGTCAGACAGGGGTAGCCACTTCACCAGTGAAGTAAATCCTCTTACAACATTGCTCACATATGGTGGTCTGGGCCGGCCCAGGGTGTGGTGTGTGTTGTGCTTTGTTAAGGAGCTTGCTTGGGGGCCCTCAGTATGGCTCACAGAGGACCCCAAATTGTATGGTTCACCACTGATTGCGCTCTGCTCACCTTCAATGCATTCAGTTTGATGTGAATGGTTGAGAGGGGCCCAAACTCGACCATGACCCTGCTCTGATGCATCGCTGTTTAAGAAAATAAGCGCTTGACATGAAGTCTCAGACATGAAAGAGCCATGGAGTGACCCACCTCTCCACACTCAAACGCCTTCTGGGAAAGGGCTTTGTGGAATCTTCATTCACAGGCCGCTCCAGGGGGGACATTGAATAACGCACCTCACACAAGGAGCTCTGAAAATCATAGATGCATTAAGCCTCACTCTTGAGGGAAGTGCACCCCCCCACACTTCACCCCATTAAAAAAGATAGAACAAGAGTCCTGTGAAAAAGCCTAGGACATTAAGGTGTTATGTTAGGCTCTGGGTTCTGGGGGACAACATATGGTTGCTTGTCACATAGCTTAAAGATAAATGCACAGGGAGACAAATGGCCTCAGCTCACACCCACACAATAGGTTTCTCTAACATGGTGGTAGCTGACTCATAGATACATTTGTAACCAGAGATTTCTGTTGATACTAAATCCTGGTCAATGATTTAATGTTCAAGTCTTGCTCTTGCAGCATTTTGCTCCTGGCCAAAGAGACAGTGGACACCTCCTCAGATCAGTACGTTTATGGCTTGTTTAACACATCTATGCCACAGATAACGAGTACTTCTGTGTCCATTGATCTATACATGTTTCATACACTATCTGTAGTCTGCGATAGAGATTGAGTTACACTGTTACAAGTACTGCATTATGCATGTTTTACATATAGGCCCAACGTCGAATCTGGAAAATGGCATTCCCCAATGTAGACAAATAGTAGACAAATTACGACTGTTGTGCCTCAGCCCTTATATCTGGCTGAAATGAGAGCACCTGGAAACACGGGTATTAGATGCATCTGATGGTTGTGTGCCATCACATCCGGTGATATCACTTGGGGGTGGGGCCAAATGATATCACTTCCTGTGATGTCATCAGAGGTCAAGGGTCGTGTTATGTCACTTACATTACTCCTGGCATTTTGGTGAAATGATGTCCCTGAATTGGACTAACTTGAAAACAACGTTTTTGTAGGTGCACTTTGTGCATTCAGTGCGGAGACAGTTTAATGTTTCAACATTTTGTTTCATTGCATAAAATCTACCCTTCATAAATATCACTTTTTATCAATAAGTGGTTAAAAAGTACACCAAAACGTACGAATTCTCATCTCCTTAAAACTGTGATATGTTTGATGGCTCCCTTGTTTAAAGAATGGTAGCATTTATATGGCTTGTGAACATTGTAAAACGTGCAAATAAGCCACATCTGGGACACCCTTTGTTTATTCCAATGAACTAATGGATGAGTAAATCACTTCTTCCGTGACCGCTTCTGTAAGGTCTATACATAATGGGCGATCCGTAAAGTGCTCGACTCGATCTGGGGCATGGCTTGTTTTAAAACATGGTCTGATTCAGCTCTACTTGCTCAAGTTGTAATAGAGCTGACTTGTGAGCTTATTTGAGCAGCAAATCATTCATGGCTCGGTTAGGCTGACTCGTAAAAAAAAGAACAGGATAAATGTCATCCATTCACTATACTAGCCCAAGCTGATTCAAAACGATTTGAGGCAGTAGGCACCAACTAGCTCAAAAAGTGTTCAATCAGCTCACACTAATAAAGTAATAGGGAATGCTTCCTCACATGATGCTAGCTCACCCTGGTTCAACACATGCTTTGAGCAAATAGGCAAGACTTGTCTCGAACCTTGCCGAGCTGACTCGAGCACATAAATATTTGTTTTTAGTAGGAGTTTGAATGGAATTCATGCAGTGTGATATAACTGATGTAAATTAGTTCAAAGCATGCTGTATTGGCTCAAGGTTTTAGTCATTGGGTGGCATACTTCCTGTTTTTTTTCCCATTTAGGAACATGGTGTGGCTGAGATCAGGGAGAGAGGATGTCGAGCTTGTGCTGGCTGGCAGAAACAAGGAAAGATACATGGAGAGACTCGGCTAGCTAAAAGGAAATACATTAAAAAACGAGGGAAGTGAAGTAATGAGAGAGCAGGAGAGGGATGCAGAAAATATCAAATTCTATGGTTATCATCTTTAGTGCCTCAACCCAGGAGCAGGCACAGGGAGAAGAGCAACACCCCACACCAATGCAAGCTTTGCTGGAGCAGTAGCCCAATGCGGATGAGAAGCAACCTCCCCAGTGGCCCCCAATGAGGCTTCACTTCAGTCACTCCCCCATCCCACACCATTGCAGGAGCGTCCAGTGGGCCCAGGTAAACCCATTTGGAGGCCTGACAACATTGTACTGCTTTATCATGGGTGTCTGGAAATAACATAGGGTTCCCAGGGGAAGTGCACTATCTGTGGTGACAATGTGGGCTGGGGAAGAGGACCCCCACATAATGGCCACTGGCTTGTGGAGGCAACTGGGGAGAAATGCCATTGTTTTATCTTCAGGTGATTCCGCTGCAGATCAATCCTCTATCCCTGTCACCGGCAAGTGGAGGCATCAGCCAGGAGGGGAGGTCTAAGTCACAATGACATTCTATCTGGGTGTGCAACATCTGCTATGCCAGGGTCACTGAAGGAAGGGTTTCATACCACATGAGAGGGGATAGGCACCGTTTCCATTCCCAATCTCTTCCACGTTCCTGTTTTTATTTTCCCAGCATTCCCATGAAACCAATACCAAATACAAATTCCCAAAAAACAAAATATAAACTCGCCCCAAAAGTTGGTTTTCCTCAAAGGAAATCTGGTGCTAGAACAGTTGTTGAGGGTCCTCCTTATATCAAATACGGTCCTTCAATTATTGTTAATGGTCAACCCTTGTAGTGCAGCCACTGCATGAAAAAGTGTAAAGGGTCATCACTCGTACAAAATCTGCTCCTTGAAAATTGCTAAGGTTAAAAAATAATGCTGAAGCACCTCCTTGAAATGCGAAGGTTGATCCCCTGTGGAAAAAATATGGTCATACATTGCATGAAACCCGCTCCTTCAAAATGTAAGGGTCATGCTTTTTATAAATGTTGCTCCTTGAAACTGTAAGGGTCGTCCCTTATGCAAAAACTGTTCCTTGAAAAATTAATGTTCAACAGTTGTTCCAGAGCTGCTCCTTTAACGATTAAGGGTCCTTCCTTGGAGCAAAGTCCCTCCTTGAATAAGTAATGCTCATCCCTTCTAGTGAATCTGCTCATTGAAAATGTTATGGACATCCTTTGTATGAAGGGTTGTGTCTTCTACAAAAGCAACTCATTGGCCCTCATTAGGACTCTGGTGCTAAACCATGGTGCTATTAGCACCATGGTCCATGCCGGAGTCCCCCATGGAGAAGGGGGGAATTACCACCCCATTCCAAGGTTGGCGGGGCGGTAATTCCCCCTTTCTCCATGGCCCTTCTCCATTCCCATTTTTGCCCCATAGGGCTCAATGGGAATGGGGAAGGCGGCAATTACGGTACCGCAAATTACGGTACCGTAATTGCCATCAAAGTCCCTTTGCGGTTCCCTACTTTAACGGCTGGTCCAGACCAGCCGTTCAGGTTGAGTCCTGCAAAGAGACCTCGTAGTAAGGCGCTAAGGGGTTAACCGCACCACAGCCTTTTACGGCGCTGTTAACCCCTTAGTGCCAGGGTCGTAATGACCCCCATTGAAAAGTTAAGGGATATTCCTTATAGTGAAGCTGCTTCTTGAACTACTAAGGGTGATCCCTTGATTTGAATTCACTTTAAATTTAGATTGAATGTTATCTTTTGCAGTGAAGCCACTCATTGAAAAAGCAAAGGTCATACCTTGCATGGAAGATGCTCCTTGAAAAATGGAGGGTTATCTCTAGCTGCAAAGCTGCTCCCTGCAAAATGTAGGGTCATTCCTTGTAAAGAGGATACTCATTGAAAACTTGTTAAGGGTCATCCATTGTAATGCAGCCGCTCCTTGAAAAATGGTGTCCTCTCTTGGAGCCAATCCTCTCCTTGAAAGATTTGGGGTTACCCATTGTACTTAAAAAGAAAAGTTATGCCTGGTAGTGAATCCACTCTTTGAAAAAATTAAACATCATCCCTTTCTTGAAAGCTGCTTCTTGAAAAATTAAGATTCACTCCTTATATAAAAGCCACTCCTTGAAAAATGAAGGGTCTGCACGTTTCCTTGAAAACTCAATGGTCAACCTTTTAGAAAAATCACTTAATGAAAAATGAAGGTTTATTGCGTGTACAAAAGGCTCTCCTCAAAAAATGAAGGAACATCTCTTTGAAAAATTAGGTGAATACCTTTTTTGAAGCTCGCTTATTTCAAAATTAAGGGTCACCCCTTGTATGAAAACTGCTCTCTGAAAAATATTACGGGACATCCCTTGTACGAAAGCTGCTCCTTGGAAAATGAACAGTTCTCCTTTGTAGCAATGCTAGTCCTTGAAACAATAATGCTAATTCCTTCTACCATAGATGTTCCTTGATGACTTGTTAAGACTAAATCATTGTAAAATGAAGTATCATCACTTGAAACCAGTGCTTTAACAGGGCTGGGGCAATCAAGGGGAAGTCTCCAGAAAGGCTCCCGAAGTGGGTATCACGCTGCCTAGTCCCAGCTATACCGACCCCTCAGGCAGCGCATTTAGCTGAAGCCTTGCACAGTTAAAGTGCTGCCTGCAGGTGTCAGCACTTCATATTAGAAGAAAGAAGAGGCAACAATGCAACTCCCACAGGCAACCTTTTAACCACACAGCTCCTTGAATGAAAGAGATGTCTGCTGGTTGTTGGCTGCTAATTAACAGACAGAAGGAGAGCTGGGGTGCACTGGTGTGATTCGGTTGGTGCTTTCAGACTCTCCTTTTGTTTCTTAATCACACACTATGACCCCCCAGCCGGTCTTGGAGCCTGTGACTTGGAACATGAAGGAGGGGCTGGGTGCACCAAAGGTAATAATGCCAGTGCCCCCCAGCTCTCTTGCTCTTACCAGACACTACACCCCCCGCCCCCATAGACAAGGTGGGGGGCTCTAGTTAAGGGGGTGGCTTAAATACCCATACTTAAGCCAGGTTCCCTAAGTAGAGCCCCACTTAAAGCACTGCTTGAAGCAAACCCATTCCTTGAAAAATGAAAGTGCGTCCCTTGTGTGTACAGCTGGTGCCTGTACAAATAGGGATCATCCATTACATGAAAGATGCTCCACGAAAAATGAATGGCCATTTCTTATATGAAAGCAACTCCTTGCAAAATGTTAAGTCATCCATTATATCATAGCTGCTCCTTGAAAACGTTAAGTGCCATCCATTGCATTGAACCTGGTCCTTGAAAAATTAAGGGTCATCTCCTTGCATGAAAGTCGAGCCTTTACAAATTCAACATCATCCTTTGTATCGAAGCCACTTGTTGAAAAATGAGGGTCATACCATTTGTGAAACCACTCCTTGAAACATTTGGTGTCATTCCTTGTAACAAAGCCACTCCTTGAATAATTAAAAGTCATCCCTTTTGTGAAAGCTACCCTTTGAAACGTTAAGGGTAATCCCTTCCAAAACAACATCACCTTGTACACTAGCCACCTATTTTTTATTTTTTTTATGTATTAACTGAATTGACAGTTTTTACAAAAACAAGAATCATGTGTCTTTTGCTTGCTTTATATATGTTTTCCATTTTGGTTTTTCAAATAAAAAATGACTTGACTTGACTTGGGCTAAGTCCTTTAAACTCGCATTTGTTAGCAGTAGCTTCCAAGTTCAAACTGTGCAGAAAGTATACCAACGCAATGACTGCTCTTCGACTTAGCCCATTCATCAGGAAAGTCCACCAGTAGTCTTCATCCATTCTTGAAAATATGGAGTGAAGGTGGCCTAAATAAGTTTCTCTGTTGCTCATGGTACCAGGGCAGTGGAGGATCAGGTGTTTTAAGCTTTCTTTTGAGTCTTGTTTCAAACAGAAACGACAAGAATCCTTCTTAGATTTTCCTCGGATTCTCAGAACCTCATTTGTTTTTAAAAGGTTCAATCATGCTCGTGGGAAAGTGGAGCAAAAGATCTTGTTTGGGAACTTCAATAGATAGCTGATTGGCTCATTTATTTTTTGAACAAAGGGCGGAAGATGAGCCGCAGATTTGAAGTTCAATGCTTTCAGCTGTGTGTCGCACCAATCATTTTCTTTCAGTTTTTTTGTCGTCATTGTTGGGTTGAATACTAGTTTGTCCTCTGTGCTTTCTATTGTTTTTAGGAGAATTTGATTTTTGAGCATCTTATTTGAACCTTTCTCTATTTCTTCTTGAATTTATACATACATTTTTTCTTTAGACGATCTCACTTCCCTATAAAACATCAGGCTGTTAAGGGAAACCGTGCCTTCAAGCGAGATGAGGCCAAGTTCTCTTCTTATGAGAATTAGAGGCGTAGAGATGGGAAGTCGTAGAACTTTTTTCCAGATAAAACCTTCCAATGTGGACCAAGGTGAGTCTGGAATATTTGGGATGGCAGCCACTCCATAAAAGAGCGCTGGAACCACTTTCATCCTATAAAACTTAATAGCGGCCTTGATTGAGAAGCAACCACATTTTTTGTCAATAATAATCAGTTGATTAGTTAAGGTTTTGTTTTTGTGGACCAGAAATTCTTGCATTGGTTGTTCTTTTGTCTTGTTGCTAAACATAGTGCCTAGGTATCTAAATGTTTCCACTTCTTCAAGGCGTATGTCGTTGAAAAACCATGCCTTTGGTGTTTTTCGTTTGGCCACTTTTATTAAACGCATCACTTTTATTTTCGAGGCGTTGCTTTCCAGATCGTTCGTTTTCAGATATTCATTCAAATTGTCCAATTTTCTCTGGAGCCCTATCTTTGTTTGATCTATTAAGATGATATCATCTGCATAAAGCAGCCTACTGATCTTTTCGGAGCCCAGAGAAGGAGGGAAAGGTTGTACATTTTTTTCAGAATGTTGATAATCGCCTGTATAGGTGTTATAAAGGGCCGGTGCCAAAGGACATCCTTGCTTAACTCCGCGAGTTGTGCGAATTGATGAAGAGAGTAGGCCTGTACCATTAAGCCGAACTCTCATTGATGTTTTGGAATAAAAATCTTGTATAGGGTACAACAAAGCGGCCGGACATTTCCAATTAATACGTTTTCTCCATAGCTTCTCTCTGTTAACTTTGTCAAACACTTTGGACAGATCTATAAAAGCCTAAAGGAGAGGTGGGGCCCCTTCCTGTACTCTTGCCGTGAGAATGTTAAGAGTAAGGGCCTCATTACATGGTATGCAGTAGCCATGGCGCTATTAGCGCCATGGTTGCCACCGGTATTTTACCGTGCACGCCTTGGTGGGTGGCGGAATTACCGCACTACTCCAAGGTGAGCGGGGGTGGTAATTCCCCATTCACCAAGGCACTTCCCCATTCCCATTTTTGGGAAAACCAGCTGTTAAGGTGGGGTCCCACAAAGGGACCTCGTAGTAAAGTGGTAAGGGTTTACCGGTACCAGTGCCCTTACCGGTACCGGTAAACCCTTAACGCCTACCGTGTAATGAGGCCATAAATATATTATCCATGGTGCTTAGATTTTTCCTAAAGCCCGTTTGGAAATTGTCCCAGCCTTCTGAAGAAAACACCCAGGTCTTGAAGCTGTCAAGGAGGAAAGATCCAAATAGTTTTCCAATGCAATCAAGAAGTGCTATTGGGCGCTAGTTGTTTGGATCGACCTCTATCGCCTGATTTGTAAATTGGCACTATGTTTGCTGTCTTCCAGGACGATGGAATAGATCTAGTTGCCATGCAAGATTCGAAAATTTCCGCTTTCAGGATAGACCAGCTGGCGGGGTTAGATTTTAAGTCCATATTTGACAAACCATAAGTACCTGTTGCTCGAGATGATTTTAGTTTTTTTATTTTAAATTCAATGCACGCTGGGTCGAGTTCTATGTCCCAGAGAGAACTTCGGTCTGTGTGAAGTTCAGTCTTTTTCGGAAATGGATCAAAGAGGGCTGAGAAGTGGGAAATCCAGACTTCTTCCGCGACACTTGATGTTAAAGTATCTTTGCTTGATGGACCTTTTGAGGCAATCAGTGACCAAAAGGCCTTTGTTTGCTTACCACTTAAGACTCTCAACATTTGCTTGGAGTCGTCTTGGTAAAGCAGGAGTTTGAAACCTTTTAAGCAGTTCTTGTAGCTATTGGTTGGAATCCGAGCTGCTTCGCTGTTTCTGATTGAAGGCAAGCGTCGGGCCTTTCTTTGGGCTCGTCTCATTGTAAGCCTTTTTTCTCTAAGTGTCGGGTTATTGTAATGGTTGGTCTTTGCTTTGGTTCCACTGCCATGTTTTTGAACCTGGTATGGCTATAATAATGGACAGTAATCCGTGAGGCTAGGTGAGTTTTTTAAGTTTTCCAAAACTTTAGCATGACAATAGGTTGTTGTTAATGCCGTGATAGATGAGCCTTTCAGTCTCAGGCGTGTAGAGCTGGCGTGAGTCTCTAGGTTAGTCGATCTGAGGGCACTCAGACTCTCATGGATAGGTAAGCAAGAAGTTGTCCACTTCAATTGTACAAGGTTATGGTCGCTGTTGAGTGTCCTGATAACCTCAAAACCTGTTACCTGCGCCAGAAGATCTCTGGAAAGATAGACATAATCTAGAGTGGCGCTTCTTCCGGCCAACTCCCAGGTTGGGAGGACCGGATGGGGTGCTTTTCCCAAGAAATGGGCGTTGTGGAGGTCAAAAGTGTCCATCAGATTTGCCCATTTCCTTCCCTTTTGTAGCGAGTTTTCTGACGTTGTTGAAATATTCGCTTTTGTTTGTGAGTTTTCAGCTATTTTTTGCAAGATCTTAAGATCTTTACATTTAAGTCTCCACAAATAATTGTGCTGTCTATTGTATCGTTTGATTTCAATATGTTTTCAATTTTTGAGAGGAAGTGGTCCGTTGCGCATTCTTTTGGGTTCCAATACAAATGTATCAATAGGTAGGCTGTTTTTTTTTTGTTGACTTGAGCTTTGAAGGCTTGCACTTCGTTGGATCAGTGCTGCTAGAATGTGAGGCTCATCCTTTATTACTTTAAGGAACTGGAAATTGGAACCAATACGCAAAGCAATCAGGTGTCTGGCCCTGGGTGTACCTGTGACTCCTCTTAAGGCTGTGGAAAAAATGGTTACATGGCCCTCTATTGTTGTTTTTTTTTGGATCCATGTTTCTTGTAAATACCAAATATCAGAGGAGCCCAGATTAACATCTGAAGCGTTTATTAGGTGAGAGAAACCTTGGGTGTTCCACGAACCCAGGGTTACATCGGTGGTAGTTTCCGTATTTGCTGACCGACTCAGAGGATCCTTGATTGTCGGTCTTGTAATTGGTTGCTAGTGTCTCTGTTTTGTAGACAGAGCTTTGGGCAACCAGGCCCAGCATTTTGGATCTTCTTTGAAAATGGTTCTGTTCTGGTCACGAGTTAACTTTTCGTTTCCTTTTGTTGTAATATCTTGTTTGCTTGTAATGGTCCAGTTTTTCTGAAGACCTGGTGGAACTCTTTCCAGTTCTTAAGAACTTAGACAATGGCCCTTGCTTTTTTTCAGTGCGGCAGGCCTTGGGTTTTGCCCATTCGAAGATGAAGGGGCTCGGTCGTGCAACCGTATGGACCCATCGGTGTGTGAGTCATTGGTCTTTCTGACTCGTGGTCTTCCTTCCTAGTGGTCACTTGAGTGCTCCTTGTGCTCCTTGTGTGATTGACCTTCTTTTGTCTCATAGTCTGAGATCGTATCCCAAGGATCTTAATTTATTTTTAGCCTTAGTTAGGAGTGACTTAGTTAGATCCGACTGTATGTGTAAATAAACACTGTCTACTCGCTTTTTATCTTGGAATTCCACCTATAGCCACCTATTGAAAAATGTAGAGTCATCCCTTGCAGTGAAGCTGCTCATTGAAAGGTTAAGGGCCATCCCTTGAAAAAAGCCTCTCCATGAAAAATAAAGTGTTATCCCTTGTTGCAAATTGGCTCCTTGAAAAAGTAAGGGTCCTCCCTTGTACAGAATCTGCTCCCTTGTAGCGCAGCCACACTTCGAAACATGAAAGGTAATCTCTTGTTTGAAAGCTTGTTCAAAAGCTACTCCTTGTAAAAATGAGGATAATCCCTTGAATAAAAAGCATATTCTTGAAATATTGAGAGTCACCCCTTGCGCAAAAGCGACTTCTTGACCAAGTTATTCTTTCTAATGATGCATTCTTTCCTTGTGATGCCTTGTAGTGAAGGATGGAAAATCCCTTGTTCAATTGCAGCTCATTGAAAAATAAGGGTCACCCCTTGTAACAAACTTCTCCTTGAAAAATTAAGACATCCCATGTATGAAAGCTGCTCCTTGAAAAACTCAGGGGCAGACCCTGTTTGAAAGCCCCTCCTTGAAAAATGAAGTTTCAGTCAATATATTGCACTTAGAAGAATCCTTAGGGTAGTGTTTCACTTGATACATTTTGAGCAATGTGTTGCACTTAGAAGAATTTTGAGAATAGCCAATGTATTGTGTAAGTGATTTCGCTCTGGCACACACCCAAGTCACACCCAGTATGTAGTGCACAAATTAAACCCTTATTTATTTTATATATAAGTTCAATATTCTGAATGATATACCACTCATATCACACCCTTCTCCTGAGATCCCCCCCCCCAGACTGAACCAGGAATCAGGCTAGTTTGCAAAGGTAAATATTTATTTATGTATTTAGAATTTAAATCACAATATATTTTAATAGGTAACAACAATCACCAATGGGGTCACAGAATACTAAATAATGTCTTTAATCCACTGGGAGTCAGCTAATGAACAGAAAAACAAATGCTGCACAGAAAAGAATACTGTTGTGGTGGTTTGGGACAGATAACACTATGGTTAGAGGTTCCCCCTGCAACTCCCCTCAACCAACCAATAGGCCATTTAAATAAATCTGAGGAAAGAGCAGGTATTCAGGAATAACACAAATCAAAACAGAATATCACTCCCACCTTCCCCCTTTTAGACCAAGAGAAGAACGAGTTGGCTTTTCAACTGTCAGATGGCTTTGAAATTGTGTGAGCAAAAACACCAAATGTGGTAAAAAATGCTTAAATTATGATACATTTCTATGGGAGCCGCTTTGAACAGATGCACACAATCACAAGCAATGATTTAGTCAAACGAAAACATTTGGAATGTCAAAGTCAAAGTATGAAATCATTTAAAGCTAATGCACACATGTAAAATCTTTCAGAATGTCAAATCACGGAAAATCACGGAAAACTTTTCCTTGTGCGATTTCCACTGTAACGGTCCAATTGCACTGCAAGGTTCTATGGATAGCTATGGATGTTATGTACAAGTAGGAGTTGAAATTTTGCTTCTATCATAAAAACGGAGGGAGTTATAGAGGTTTTAGTAAGAGTCGTTTTTGCAAAATAGGCGTGAGAATGGAAAACAGAAATTTAAACCTGGATGTAAAATGCTGGAACAAAGTGCTTCATCGGAATCAGGAAAGTGAGTGAGTCAGTGAGTCCCTATGTGTTGTCAGCTGTTTCTATTTATCCTTTCAAATGACATCACAAAATGGGTGTATGGGCCGGTTTAGCTAAGCTTGCCCCTGTGAACTGGGATTGGATCAGGACCTCATTTCCGCCTTGCATCTGAGTGATTTCATGAAGGACGGATGATGTCACATTCATGGTTTAGCTTTACAGTCCTTAGAAACCTCCCCTCAGCCACTAGTGTCAAAATCGGATTTTATCCTAAATACATATTTCTACATTGGTCACCTCTACACAAATCACACACAACAATTCCATATTTTATGTAGCATCTGTTCTTCAAAATCCCGCAGCTGTGGGATCTTGTTTCACGTTTCTACAGAATTGTGTCCTTTTCGCCATCATCACATTTTCCAAATTGTCTGCAAATTTTCACAAATGTGTGTTTTTAACATAGGGATTTGTGACATTTTCACAATTCTAGTATTAATACAGTTCACATGAAACCACATGTCATTTTGGCCCAGGAGGGCCACTGTTCCTGCATGCTCTCAGGCCACGCCCCCTTCATTACTTTCCCCAGGACCTGAGGCCCGCAAGGGTGAAGCCCGCGGGGATAAGGGCGTGGGTGTTGGCGTCCCGCGGAGGGTGTTAGCGTCCAAGCGGGGGCTTGCAAAACAGGTCTGCTAATCATCTGGACTGGCCTGGATGGTGAGGATGGTGGGGTGAGTCACACAAGGCCTAGCATGACTACCGAGTGTTTGGCGCTGCAGAGGGAGTACTATTGGAGATTTGTCAGATGTGGGGCAAGTAAGTGCTCAGGGTTATTTGTTTTGTGACAATTGGCAAAGGAGAGTGGGGCACTCTGGTCATCTTGCTCCTTGGTTCTGGTCCTTGGCCAGTCCCTCATGTCCCTGCTAAAATCCTTAAGGTCACTTAAGAGCCACATGACACCAAGGGCACCAAGGGGATCTCCTGCCACTGTGACTCTCATTCCACCTCTCCCCTGCCCTGAGCCCGCCACCCAAGCCACGCAAGCCACCAAGCATGTTTCCCAGCCCCTTTCGTTGTCATGATCTCTGCTTCCAAAAGGTTAGGGTTTTCCCAACTCCCTTGGAAGCAGATCCATAACCGAGGTTCCGAGTGCCAACCAGTCCCAATTGGGACCTTTTGGACCCAGTCCTGGCGCCAGTGGCACCAGGCTCATAAATATGCCCAGTCCCAGCGCTGGAAGCGCCGGGCTCATAATGCATGGGTGGACTTACCTGCAGCAGACCATGCTGCTTACTTGCCTGCCAGTTGAGCCTCTGATCCTCTTCTGTTTGGAACTACTTTTCCTGTTGGGTGGGCAGGAGCCACTCCCTAGATTCAGAACACTGGAACTCTTCTGGAAAGCAGGAACTCTTTTCTTACCTAGGCGTGGCTGTGGAAGGAGACACCTAAGAACTACAGGAGGCTATTTAAACCACACCCGATGGATGAATCTTGCTTTGCGTTATTCTGCATCCTCTGCAGCAGAACGCTCATCGTGTCTTCTGCATCTGATCCTGGGCCTAAGGAAAAAGGCTTGCCATCCTGAATCCAGTCTTCAGCAACACCTATAAAGACAAGAAAGAACAGGTTAGCATTACGGTCTTCAGTGACAGCTCTTCACTTACCTGGTCCATCGGCTGTCACCAACGCCCTGCTTACCTACTCTTCGTGACCTCCGGAGGTCTTCACACTGCATTCCGGCATCTGAAAGACAAAAGCTTACCAACTCTTCGCACGCTCCGGAGGCCTTCGGCGCTGCATCCCGCATCTGAAAGACAAAACAAGGTGCGTTTAAAGACATTGGGGAACTTTTATACTCACGTGCCATTACTCCTTTCCACATCTAACCCAGTGGGTATTCCGGCACCCTGCAGCCGCTCCGAACTTGTACCTGCAAAATAAAAAGACAGTTAGAGCGCATCGTGAAGCAGGCAACAAGCGCTTACTTACGTGCTTCCAGGTGCTTCTATTCATCACACGGGCTCCATCTTCAACTCACTTCAGCCCGTTATCCGCCATCGCCGGAACCCTGCAAAACAAGAAACATCATTACTAAAGACTTTAAAGACATTAGAATTACTCGAAACTTACCGTTCGTGCAGTAAACGACGGACAGCAGTCCTCTGAAGTCAAGAGGCCTGCTCCCCTTATCCAGTGAAGAAACTGGTTACAGCACCCTGCCCCGAGGCAGATGGAGAGCACGGCGTTCACTTACCTAAGGTGAGAGCGTTAACCTTTGGGGTTCTACAGGAGAAGAGAAAGGGAAGAAGAGAGAGACATTCAATAACCCAGTTCCTTAATCCCATATTTTCTATCTGCAGACATCTTACCCTTCGAGTCAGACATACAGTGCACAGAGGTCCAGCCCAAAGAGCCAGCCGTGTGTTACACATCACCTTTGAAGATACGGTATACGCCCAGTCAAGACCGGCGATTCTACGGGAATCAGGTGAGCGTTACAGAACGCAAAGCCTACCACAAAACTCCCGTCCAGGCGCTATGGAAACCTCGGATACCGACCAGCTAGCCCAGTTACTTGGGGAACTAAGGGCAGAAGTGCATGCAGCCCGTCAGGAAACGAACGCTCTAAGAAGGGAACTGATTATTTCCAAGGAGCGAACAGATGATCTCGCTAGACAATTGCTACAGTCACAAGCCGGACAGACCCCGTTACCCGCATCTGGGGGAAATCTTCCTTCTACATCCTCTATGAATCCAGTGCAGATCAACCTACCTGGGAATGTACCTCTGGCTCCGCCCGAACTATTTTCTGGTGACCCAAAGAGGTTTGCAGTATTTATCAATCAGTGCCGGTTGCATTTCTTATGCCGGCCAGCAGCCTTTCCAACTGATCAAGCTAAAGTAGCTTTCGTGCTTTCGTACCTTAGTGGCAATGCGGCAGACTGGTCGATCCCTCTAGTAAATCAAGATGATCCGGTCCTCCATGATTTTCAAGCTTTTCAGCTCAGTATGGAAAAACTGTTCGCAAGACATTCACAGGGGCAGGCCTTGGACAATGAGCTTCTTTCGTTGCGACAAGGTAATCAAGACCTTTTGGCTTATATTGCGTCTTTCAACAGACTGATAGTGGAAACTCAATGGCCTGAGGACAAAAGGATTACGCTGTTTTATAGAGGTCTACGTGGAGAGCTCAAAGATGTGTTAGCCCAAGTAGTGAATCCCCCACAAGATTGTTCGGACTATATAGTCTTAGTCGTTCAAATAGATCACAGACTGCAGAACAGGAAGGCCGATCGTTCCAAGTTTGATGCTCGAGTATTTTCCAAACCGCCAACTCCTTCCAAAGGAGTAGACTCCAGGGAACCCATGCAAATAGGGGGTCTGAAAGGTCCTCTAACACAAAAGGAGCGGGAAAGGAGAAAACAGTTTCAATTATGCCTCTATTGCGGAAACTCAGGGCACTTTCTTTGAGACTGTCCGGTGAAACCTGCCAAGAAGGCAGTAGGAGCTGCAGTTAGCAAAGTTACAAACTCTGAGCAGGGAAACGACCTCGCCCGACAAGAATAGAGGTCCTCTTGCCGAGCGTGAAAACCAGTTCCGTGACCTCGCATTTCGTGATACCTATGGTCCTCATTAGCCCTGATAATCCGGATCGATTACATGCAATTGAAGCTTACGTCGACAGCGGTGCCATCGGCAATTATGTGGATCATGAAATGGTTTTGGGGATGAATCTAACTCTTTGTCCCAAGGCTGCAAAGGACGTCATTACTACGGTGGATGGTACGGAGATAGCCTCCGGGCCAGTAACGCATACCACTCAAGAGGTGACGCTAGTAAGTCAAGATGGACACCATGAGAAGATCGTGTTCGATGTGATCAAGGCCCCTCAGTTTCAGATTATTCTAGGAATACCTTGGTTAGAGAAACACAATCCTCTGATCGATTGGCGAGCAAGAACGGTCCAGTTTCCAGAATGTGTCTCTACTTGTCACCCTCCACCTGGTGTTGCACTGGCAGCAATTTCTTCAGAGACTCCCCAGTTACCTCCCGAATACCTAGAATACCAAGATGTTTTCTGGAAGGATCAGGCTAACTCTCTACCTCCTCATAGGTCTTATGACTGCCAGATAGACCTGATACCTGGATCTACTCCTCCTTGTAGTAGAATTTATGCCCTCACCGAGCCTGAGAACCTTCACCTTCGACAATACCTGGATCAATACCTGGCAAATGGGTTTATTCGTCCTTCCAAGTCCCCTGCTTCTTCAGCTTTGTTCTTCGTTCCAAAAAAGGAAGGAGACCTTAGAACTTGTATAGATTATCGCTCCCTGAACCAGATCACCGTTAAGAAAAGATATCCGTTACCTTTGATCCCTGAACTCCTGGACCAAGTCAGAAAAGCATGCATATATACAAAGCTGGATCTTAGAGGAGCTTACCACTTGGTACGAGTAAAAGAGGGCGATGAAAGGAAGACGGCCTTCCGCACCAAGTATGGGCTATTTGAATATCAGGTCATGCCCTTGGGACTTTGCAATGCCCCGGCCGCCTTTCAATATTTTATGAACGATGTCCTCAGAGAGCTCATAGATGTGTGTGTTGTTGTTTACATTGACGACATCCTCGTTTATTCTTCATCGGAATCTGAACATCGGAAACACGTGAAAATGGTCCTCGAAATATTGCGTCAACACAAACTTTTCGCTAAGTTGGAAAAATGTGTTTTCAACGTGACTGAAGTTGAATTCTTGGGATTCATATTATCACCTGGCGGAGTGCGTATGGATTCAAAGAAGGTTCATGCAGTTCTCAAATGGCCATCACCATCCTCCGTAAAAGGTGTGCAAAGCATGTTAGGCTTCGCTAACTTTTACCGCAGGTTTATCCCCGAATTCTCTCGAATAGTCCAGCGCATCACTGCCTTGTTAAAGAAAAACAAACGTTTTTAATGGTCTACCGAGGCGGAACAAGCTTTCCAGGATTTGAAGACTAAATTTATCTCTGCACCAATTTTAAAACACCCTCGCCCCGAACTCCCCTACATCGTGGAAACTGATGCTTCAAGCCTTGCCATGGGGGCAGTTCTATCACAAAAGGACCCGGTAACCAATCAGTTGCATCCCGTGGCATTTTGGTCCCGCAAATTCTCGCCTCCTGAAATCAATTACACGATTACTGACAAGGAACTTCTGGCTATCAAGTCTGCCTTTAAGGCTTGGCGGCATTATCTGCTGGGGGCCCGACACACCGTTACTGTGATTACGGATCACCGAAACCTGCAATATTTGAAAACCGCAAAAGCCCAATCCTCTAGACAACTCCGTTGGGCATTATTCTTTGCCGAGTTTGACTTCATAATTACCTATCGACCTGGTACAAAGAACGGTAAAGCTGATGCCCTTTCTCGGATGGGAGTGGAAGAACACTTGATCAACCCTAAACCTGTACCAATCATTCCCGAACAAAGAATTCTGGGTGTAATCGCCACAGAATCCATAGAGGAAGTTAAGGATAAAGCCAGGCAACTTGTAACTCCAGCAGACATACAGAATTGGCATCTGCAGGGAAAGGACTTTGCAGTAAAGGACAATTTATTGTATTTCCAAGAACGATTATACCTACCCAGCACAGATTTACAGAAAAAAGTAATCTCTTGTTATCACGATTCTTTAATGGAAGGACATCCCGGTATGGCCAAGACCTCAGAAAAGATCAAGCGCTACTTCTGGTGGCCGTCTTGGAAAAAAGATATCAGAGACTTTATAATGTCCTGTGGAGTATGCGCCCAAAACAAGAATCAAAAGGAAAGACCAGCAGGCCTCTTACGCCCTATTGACATCCCACCTCGCCCTTGGCATACGCTTTCTATGGACTTCATCACCGATCTACCTCCATGCTCCGGATACAATACGATTCTAGTAATCGTGGACTTATTCTCCAAGATGACGCATTTCATTCCGCTCAAAGGCTTGCCAACAGCTGCAACTCTGGCCCGAGAATTTCTCAAAAACATCGTCCGACTGCACGGTTTTCCTTCGGTTCTAATTTCGGATCGAGGTAGTCAATTTATTTCTCATTTTTGGCGAAGTTGCTGTCGGTCGGCTCAAATTGATGTGAGACTATCGACCAGTCACCACCCTCAGACCGACGGACAAACCGAGAGGACCAATCAAACTCTGGAACAGTATTTACGCTGCATGCTGCAACAAACTGAAAAAACTTGGAAAGACATCCTTTGGATAGCCGAATATGCCTACAATAACTCTGTCCATTCGGGAACTGGGAAAACCCTGTTTTTTCTTTTGTACGGCAGTCACCCTCGAACCTCGGAGTTGGATCCCCTCCAAGATCTTGAAACACCAGCAGTAGACTACCTGCATTCTACAATCACCCAAGCCTTTAAGGAAGCTGTTTCTCACCTTCAAAGGGCTAAAGAACAATACAAGAAAGGAGCAGATCAACATCGGAAGGAAGCCCCTCAATATCAAGTAGGGGATCAAGTCTGGTTATCCACCAAATATCTACCTCTAAAAGGGCCACGCACATTCAACCCAAGATACCTTGGTCCCTATTCCATCACTACCATAGTAAACCCAGTAGCGGTCAAGTTGGACTTGCCCCCGCACATGAAGATACATCCGGTCTTCCACGTCTCTCTATTAAAACCCGTGCAACCTCAAACCCGACTAACTAAATCTCCAAAACCTATCCTAGTTGATGGAGAACTCGAGTTTGAAGTCAAAAGCATTCTGGACTCCAAGATCTCCAAATCTAAACTATTTTACCTAATTGACTGGAAAGGCTACGGCCCCCAAGAGAGATCCTGGGAACCTGCTGAATATGTCCACGCTCCTCGCCTAATCAAAAGATTTCACCGAACATTTCCTGACAAGCCAAAACCCCCGGAGAAGCCCGGTTTGGGAGGGGCCTTGAGGGGGGGTACTGTCATGATCTCTGCTTCCAAAAGGTCAGGGTTTTCCCAACTCCCTTGGAAGCAGATCCATAACCCAGGTTCCGAGTGCCAACTAGTCCCAATTGGGACCTTTTGGACCCAGTCCTGGCGCCAGTGGCACCAGGCTCATAAATATGCCCCGTCCCAGCGCTGGAAGCGCCGGGCTCATAATGCTTGGGTGGACTTACCTGCAGCAGACCATGCTGCTTACTTGCCTGCCAGTTGAGCCTCTGATCCTCTTCTGTTTGGAACTACTTTTCCTGTTGGGTGGGGCAGGAGCCACTCCCTAGATTCAGAACACTGGAACTCTTCTGGAAAGCAGGAACTTTTTTCTTACCTAGGCTTGGCTGTGGAAGGAGACACCTAAGCACTACAGGAGGCTATTTAAACCACACCCGATGGATGAATCTTGCTTTGCGTTATTCTGCATCCTCTGCAGCAGAACGCTCATCGTGTCTTCTGCATCTGATCCTGGGCCTAAGGAAAAAGGCTTACCATCCTGAATCCAGTCTTCAGCAACACCTATAAAGACAAGAAAGAACAGGTTAGCATTACGGTCTTCAGTGACAGCACTTCACGTACCTGGTCCATCGGCTGTCACCAACGCCTCGCGCTGCATTCCGGCATCTGAAAGACAAAGGCTTACCTACTCTTCGTGCGCTCCGGAGGTCTTCACACTGCATTCCGGCATCTGAAAGACAAAAGCTTACCAACTCTTTGCACGCTCCGGAGGCCTTCGGCGCTGCATCCCGCATCTGAAAGACAAAATAAAGGTGCGTTTAAAGACATTGGGGAACTTTTATACTCACGTGCCATTACTCCTTTCCACATCTAACCCAGTGGGTATTCCGGCACCCTGCAGCCGCTCCGAACTTGTACCTGCAAAATAAAAAGACAGTTAGAGCGCATCGTGAAGCAGGCAACAAGCGCTTACTTACGTGCTTCCAGGCGCTTCTATTCATCACACGGGCTCCATCTTCAACTCACTTCAGCCCGTCATCCGCCATCGCCGGAACCCTGCAAAACAAGAAACATCATTACTAAAGACTTTAAAGACATCAGAATTACTCGAAACTTACCGTTCGTGCAGTAAACGACGGACAGCAGTCCTCTGAAGTCAAGAGGCCTGCTCCCCTTATCCAGTGAAGAAACTGGTTACAGCACCCTGCCCCGAGGCAGATGGAGAGCACGGCCTTCACTTACCTAAGGTGAGAGCGTTAACCTTTGGGGTTCTACAGGAGAAGAGAAAGGGAAGAAGAGAGAGACATTCAATAACCCAGTTCCTTAATCCCATATTTTCTATCTGCAGACATCTTACCCTTCGAGTCAGACATACAGTGCACAGAGGTCCAGCCCAAAGAGCCAGCCGTGTTTTACACATCACCTTTGAAGATACGGTATACGCCCAGTCAAGACTGGCGCCTCTACGGGAATCAGGTGAGCGTTACATCGTACTGAGAGCAGAAGATCACCAACACCGAAGGAACAGTAAATCTGACTCTGACTCTGATGGCCCTTATGATGGGGCAGATGCTGGGGTTTGTAGAAGACCAATCACGGGCGCGCAAGGTGGGCTGAATGAACAACAGTGGGCAGCGGAGGGCATCGCCTGCGTCACACCCCTCCTTACTGGAGTGGCAGTAAAGCACTCGACACTGATCTCAATATCAAGCCTGTCATCTATCATGTCCATACCCGGCCAACCCAACCCTGGGGCGGAGAGGATGGAGGGGGAACTGGTTAGGCCTGAAGCGTTTTCCATCGGCTGTTTACAATCCAGCCCCACACTCGTAACCGCCAGCCCAGTGTTTATCCCAGCTTTGGATCGCAGTCTGGCACCTAGATCCGAATCTGGCTCTGCCATGGTTGTGTCCCTGCCCATTTCCACGTTAGATTACCCACCAATTGTGAATGTTCTATCTCTGGATGCATCCACGCTTACCTTTCCCTCCAGCTCTCGAAGCTCATGGAGTGAGCCAGTGGACCCATCGAACTCACCAGCGAGTTCCTATCTCCGTCTTTCTCCACTCAGGGCCACTAAGCCCCAATGCTGTGGAATTAGTACCATTGCAGAAACGGCTATTGACCAACTAGCAATGTAACCAAGTGCTGGTGGAATTAGCAGCAATAAGAAAGATACTTTTATCCCTTTTAGAATCTTGGGGCAGAGAACACGGGGAGGGGGAGGAGGAGGAATGTAAATCTCCAACTGTATGCAAGGCTCACCCTGAAATACCTAAGGATCTCCCATGGGAAAAGGCTACCCTGAGCCCAGCAATCCCTGGAACCGAAACTGTCTGTCAAAGCCGGGTGCCAGGGTTCTCGGAACTGGCAATTGTTACAAACTCCAGTGCAAGGGCTGACAAGAGCAGAGAGCCATACAGGGTGCCTAATTCCAAGGCAAGGCACATGCCCCTGCGAGAATGGGCTCCACGAAGGGAGGGTCCAAAATGCTATAACTCGGGGGGGGGGAGAGTACATATGCCCCATGGGGTAGGGGGGGTTCATCTAAGCCTTCCCCTCAATGCAGGCCAAGACCTGTTACCGTGTACCTTCATGGGGTACCTAAACTGGCAAGGGATTTATTGGAATCAAGGGATGCTCTTCTAAACAAAAGCTTACACTGGCTACAAACCACTAGAGGTTATGCTTCTGTGTATAGATGATCCATGGTGGGTTGCCGCAGAGTACAAAGTGTGGGAAAACAGTCTGGTGACATTGTGGAATTGGATTTTTGGGATGGGAGAGTGGCAAACCAGGTCTTGGAAAAGGCTGAGGGTGCTGGAAAGTCATTGAGGAGTGGGATTCTAATCAGCCCACATTTGCATTTAGACTCTGGGTGCCCCACAAGGGCAAACTTGAGGTTGCCCTCCTGTCTGGCGCAAACCTCATTCCTCTGGGTCGAGTTCGGACAAGCATCATGGTAGACAGGCCTCCGTAAAGGGAGAATTCGGGATGGAACTGTACAGAACATTTCCTTTCTCCCTTCCAGTAACTTCTGATCTATTGCAGTACGCATGGGACATTGAATTGTAAATGAATGTATGTAGTGTTTGCTTTTTTCTTGTGTTTAATGGATCTTTGAAATCTGAATATACTTGTTTGATTGATAAAACCACATATATTGCCATTCCTGTCCAGAATATGTTACACAGTTCTACCGCCTCTGAAAATGTGCAGCCAAAAATTAGATTAACATCTCTGTCCTTTTTATATTTTTCACCACATTGAATAACAAGTTATGAGTCTCTAAAAATTGTTAATTGTTCATTCTTAACAGCAAATGGTCCGCCCCTTTGTCTCTCCCTGGAGTCCAGGAATAGCCCCCTCCTTCGGGGAATTCCTTCCAGGAGCAGTTTACGACCCTTTCACACATCCGTTTCCTGGGCTGGAGGATCTGCCATTGTTCATTCTCTTTTTGTAGACAAAAGTCTGGCCTTACCCACAATTATTATCTACCAGTGAATTTCTGCTGAGAGGATTTCCCTCCCCTTGGGAGAAACCTGTTTTTCTACTTGTTGCAGCTCAGCCAGGCTAATTTATTCCTAATTTCTTAAAATCCAGCACAAACCGAACTTGTTGCATCAAATAACATACATACTTTACTTACTTAGCTTTAAACCTGTAGGATCAAAAACAACTGAGAACTGTATTCTTTTTAGCAACAATCCTTTTATGTTTGCTAATCCGGCAGACTTTTAGTTTAGATACTTTGAAGTTTCATCAGGAGCTCATCTGACAGCTGTCATTCACAGGTAGCCCAGTGTACTGCACACAGATTTTGACAGGAGCTGTTAGTTTACAGACAATCCAGTTTGTCTGAGGAAATGTTTTGCTCTTTACACTTTAGGACTTTGTATATTCGTCATGCTTCATTAGATTACATGCATTTTAGCGCCAAGCAAGATTTTGAATGTTGAGAAGTGTTGTATATAGGTATTTTGGAGTTTTTAGCAACAAAGCAAATATCATTTATAGGCACATTTAGGAGTATTATTAAGTGCTGCTTCTCTCTCTGCACCCTTTTGCTGGTCATGGATCCCAGTGGCACATTTTCTGCAGTGTGTGCTCTATCCCACCACATATGCACCATGGGTGGTAGGTTGTGTATCCATCTTTTTGTGCATTTAAACACACGTTTTTGGAGTTTTTTGGCGCACACAACAGTTTTGCTGCCATTGTTGCTGTTCCTTGCACCATAACTATCAGAGTGATGCCGCATAAAATAGCGGAGTGGGTCACTACATCCCATAATTGCACATAAAAGAATGTGAGAATAGCCACTGTATTGCACTTAGAATATTGAGGATAGCCATTGTACGGAACTTAGAAGAATTTTGAGAGTAAGCAATGTATGACACTTAGAAGAATCCTTAGGGTAGCCAATATATTGAACTTCGAAGAATACTTAGGGTAGCCAATGTATTGCACTTTGAATAATTTTGAGGGTAGACAATGTTTTGCACTTAGAAGAATCCTGATGGTAATCCATCTATTGCACTTAGAAGAATTTTGAGGGTAGCTAATGTACTGCACTTATAAAACCTATGAAGCATAGACACTGGGCTTCATTACGAGATTGGAGGTAGCCATGCCCTTTTTACCGGCATGGCTACCCCCAAACTCGGGTCCGGGTCTCGCAAAATGGGAATAACCGGGCCATTCTGACCTTTGCGGGCCCGGTAATTCCCATTCACGGGACCCGGACCCGGTACATCCCCATTCCCATTTGAGCCCCCACAGGGCTCAATGGGAATGGGGAGGATGGTAAGAACGGACCCGTTCATAACAGGACATTTGATACCATCCTGTTCTGCAAGCGGGTGCCGCTCTGCATGTCTGTTGTGACCAGGTGTGCAGAGCGGCCCCACGAGCAGAACAGGATGGTAGCAACGGTCCCATTATGAATGGGACAGTTGTCACCATCATCCACATTCCCATTGAGCCCTATGAGGGCTCAAATGGGAATGGCGACGTACCGTGTCCAGGCCACGTGAATGGGAATTGCCCGGTTATTCCCATTTTGCGGGACCCGGACCAGAGTCCACAAAAACATAACATAATACACTGCTATAGCCACCACTGCCACAGTCCAAAGGCAAAGGAACAGTCCTTCAACTAATCAGTCTAGGGCTGCGCTGTAACATGCTTTGAGTCATTTGTGATGTCCAGGTGCCTGTTTGAGGATGGCTGATGCATATCTGTTTCGGTCATGACAATTGAGTGGTGTTGGATATATTTTGGGGTTATATCTATTACTTTGTGGTATTTGTTTATGGTGGTATTTGGTGGTATTTTATAAATATATCATGGTAACTCATTGAGGTATTTTTATAGTGGTGAGACTAATTTCAGAATATTGCCTAATAATAGTTTTTTTTTACCAGGGTCACTAACAGCAAACAAAATACTGGACATGATTCACTCTGGATGGAGGGCTCATGCCCTCTTCCTCGTGGTACTGTATGTACAAATCCACACTATGCCCTTTTTGCTGAGTTTCGATAATTGTAAAGCATGCAATTTAAACACTGCACATTCATTCAATCTCTCTAGCTATTTCATACCACACGTCTGTCTTTTTATGCATGTCAAATAAAAGAGACTAATTCCAGAATAATGCAATAACACTACAAGTGACTTTGAAATCTGTTTTTTATCATGAAATAGAAATATGCAAGTTACACAGAGTAACACTTATGCTCACTTTTTATTTCATAGTGTGAATACATTGCAAAAGCTTTCAGGGTTCTTATCTGTGCCAAGTCTAACCCACTGTCCTTGGCAACGTGGAACTTGGCAAGAGAAATACAGTTTGAAAAGAAAAACACAGCAAGATTTTCCAAATATAAGCACAGGATTACATGCATGTTAAAAATATGTAAGTAAAAATGCTCAATCTAGACTATCTGACCTCATTCAAAACCGCAGCCCCTCACTTAAATTCATATTTATCTAGATATGTTGGAAATGTTTCTAATTCAGTTTAGCATGGACATCTTCATCAATCTTTCTGCCTGCCTCACCCAGGCTTGCTGTAACGCTCACCTGGTTCCCACGGAGGCGCGGCGTCGAAGGCGCAGAACTCTGAAGATGGACAGGATGGGCCCCTCTATTCTGGCTTCCCTGGCTCGTTGGATACCCTCCTGTGTGTGAAAAGGGAGTATTACCAACTGTGGAACAATGCTCAAGCCTCCCACTCCCTTCCAATCCTCCACGATACATCCTCCACGATTCCCCGTGAAGCCTCACCTTAGGGTTTGGAAGGATGAGCTCTCCATCCTGCTTCTGATGCAGGGGCGCGTTGAAACCCAGTTACTTCACTGGATTGAGGATTGATGGGAGTTCAGGTAAGCTTGACTGTTCAGGTAAGGCGCTGTAAAAGTTCTGTTCAAAAGTTCAAGCTTAATAATAATGTTCGTTGTCTAATTGCAGCAAGCGCTAATGCTTATGTCTTTTTCCCCTTAGGGGCAGGGGTTCGGAGTGCCGGAGATATGGCGCCGACCCGAAGTGAAACAGTTCTGGATGAGCACTCAGGTAATGTCTTTGCATTCGCTCATTCAATGTCTTTGTCTTTTTTCCCCATAGGGGCCGGGGTCCGGAGATGCCAGGAAGCGGCAGGACCCGAAATGCAGTGGGAATAATCCAACAGGTAAGACTTAAAAGGAAACTGAGCTTTCCTTATTCCTTTTCTCCCTCTCACCTTTGTTCTTGTCTTTTTTCCTCTAGGCGCCGGGGCGTAGCTGAATCCGGAAGATCGCTGCTGAAGATGGAAGCGCCTTGCAAAGGTGAGTAAAATGCAGCGCTGCAGCGATCGAAACAAAATGCCTTTAAAATGATGTCTTCCTTTTCAGGGCCGTTGGAGAAATGACTCCGGGATGCAGATTTAGCAGGTAAGGGCTTTTCTTCTCCTATTCTCTTCCTTTCTCCCCTTGCAGGTGTTCCAGGGTGCTGGCAGGCGTGGCTGAAGTCAGGATGCAGGAGCTGACACGGTGAGCGTCCAGCTGCTAGGTGCAGAACAACGCGAAGCACGTGTGGCTGTTCGGGTGGGGTTTAAATAGCCTTGGAAGAAGTTCCTGGTATGTATCCTTCCACCAATCAGGTATGTATCCTTCCCCGACCACACCCGGGTGGTGAAGTAGTCCTACAGGTAAAGTAGTCCCATTCAGGCCTCAAGAGGGCCTGGATGAAGCAGCAAGGTCTGCATCAGGTAAGTGTGCACCCAAGCACTTAAACACATATCCTCTTCTATGAGCCTGGCGCCTAAGGCGCCAGGACTGAGTCCAAAGGGCCCCGACTTGGGCCCGCTGAGACTTCCCTGGGGAAAATGATGTCTGCCTCTGGGGTTGCTGGGCCCGGCCTGGCTCCTTGGAGGTAGGCATCATGACAGTACCCCCCCTCAAGGTCCCTCCCAAGGTCTTTTCCTCCGGGGGTTTTGGTTTGTGCGGGAATCTTCGATGGAATCGTTGAATTAATCGTGGTGCGTGAACATTGTTACTGGGTTCCCAAGATCTTTCCTGAGGTCCATATCCTTTCCAATCAACAAGATAGAAGAGTTTCGACTTAACTATCTTGGAATCTAAAATGTCTTTCACTTCGAATTCTAATTCTCCATCAATTTGGACAGGGCCTGGGGGCTCAGACAGTCTGGTTCCAGGTTGTACTGGTTTTAGAAGAGATGCGTGAAAAACGGGATGAATCCGCATGTTGGATGGTAAATCGAGTTTAAAGGCCACTGGGTTGATAATAGCTTTGATGGGGTAAGGCCCAATGAATCTGGGATTAAAGGTTCGCTGACCCTTGAGGGGTAGATGTTTAGTTGCTAGCCATACCTGATCTCCTACTTGGTAAGGAGGAGTTTTACTTCGGTGCAAATCAGCGTTTTCTTTATACTTTTTCTTGGCTTGCTGTAAGTGGGTTGTAGCTTCTTTGAAGGCTTGGGTTATTGTGGAATGTAGGTGATTTACTGCAGGCATCTCCAGGGTCAGAGGTGGATCTAGGTCAGAGGTCCGAGGATGGTGACCATACAGGGTATAAAAAGGAGTCTGTCCGGTTCCAGAATGCACTGAATTGTTGTATGCATATTCTGCAATCCAAAGGATGTCTTTCCAATTTAACTCGGATTGGTGTAACATGCACCGCAGATATTGCTAGAGAGTCTGATTGGTTCTCTCGGTTTGTCCGTCGGTCTGGGGGTGGTGGCTGGTGGATAACCGCACGTCTATTTGTGCTAGTTGGCAACATTTCTTCCAAAAGTGGGAGATAAATTGACTTCCACGGTCTGAGACTAATATGGAAGGGAAACCATGTAACCGCACTATATTTTCCATAAATTCCTTGGCCAAGGTGGAAGCTGACGGCAATCCTTTTAAAGGGATAAAATGGGCCATTTTGGAGAATAGATCCACTATTACGAGAATCGTGTTGTAACCACCACAAGGAGGCAGGTCAGTTATAAAGTCCATTGACAAGGTGTGCCAAGGTGCTGGTGGAATGTCCAAAGGTTGAAGTAGGCCGGCTGGCCTTTTCTTTTGACTCTTATTTTGGGCACAGATTCCGCAAGACAACACAAATGACTTCATGTCTTTTCTCCAAGAAGGCCACCAGAAGTGGTGTTTGATCTTTTCTTCTGTTTTCGCGATACCGGGGTGTCCTTCCATTAATGATTCATGATGACGGGTAATGACAAGTTCCTGCAATTCTTTACTTGGCAGAAATAACCGCTCTTGGAAGTAGGGTAAATCATCCTTAACGGTGTAGTGAGGACCCTTTTGACTCCATTCCAGTAAGGCAGAAGAGTCAAAAAGCTGTTTTACTTGAGCTTGGATGTCCTCAATGGTTTGCAATGAAGTCAAGCCCAGAATTCTTTGTTCCGGTATGATTGGCACAGGTTCTAAACTCGAATTGGGTTCTTCCATGCCTATCCGGGATAAGGCATCTGCCTTACCATTCTTGCAGCCAGGGCGATAGGTAATTACAAAATCAAATTCCGCAAAGAATAAAGCCCATCGGAGTTGTCGCGAAGATTGAGCTTTGGCCGTCTTTAAATACTGCAAATTTCTGTGGTCCGTAATTACGGTGATGGTGTGTCTTGCACCGAGAAGATAGTGACGCCAAGCCTTGAAAGCTGATTTAATAGCCAGTAGTTCTTTGTCGGTAATTGCGTAATTGAGTTCAGGTGGAGAGAATTTTCTGGACCAAAAGGCTATAGGGTGTAGTTGGTTAGTTTCTGGGTCTCTTTGCGACAGGACAGCTCCCATGGCCGAACTGGATGCATCGGTTTCCACGATGTAAGGGAGATCTGGGCGCGGGTGCTTCAATACAGGTGCAGAGGTGAATTTGGTTTTCAGGTCCTGAAAGGCTTGTTCAGCCTGAAGAGTCCAGTCAAAGCGTTTATTTTTCTTTAGGAGAGCTGTGATGGGTTGAACAGTTCGAGAAAATTCCGGGATGAACCTTCGATAGAAATTGGCAAAGCCAAGCATGCTTTGCACTCCCTTCACATAGCTAGGAGATGGCCATTTGAGAATGGCGTCCACTTTCCGCGAGTCCATTCGGATTCCTTGAGGTGTCAGGATGAATCCGAGAAACTCCACTTCTGTGGTATGAAAAACGCATTTTTCGAGCTTGGCAAATAATTTGTGCTGGCGCAATTTCTCAAGAACTGCCCTAACATGGTTTCTGTGATCAGATTCTGAGGAGGAATACACCAGGATGTCGTCAATATAAACAATGACACAAACATCGATAAGTTCCCGAAGAACATCATTCATGAAGTACTGAAAGGCGGCAGGTGCGTTGCACAAACCGAAGGGCATTACTTGATATTCGAAGAGCCCAAATTTGGTGCGGAATGCAGTCTTCCACTCGTCGCCCTCTTTTATATGTACCAGGTGGTAAGCTCCTCGGAGATCTAGCTTGGTGTACACACGAGCATCTTTTACTTGGTCGATAAGCTCAGGTATCAGGGGCAAAGGGTAACGATTCTTAATCGTTATCTGATTTAGGGCGCGGTAGTCAATACAGGCCCTAAGGTCTCCTTCCTTTTTAGGTACGAAGAACAAAGCGGAAGAGACTGGTGACTTTGATGGGCGAATGAAGCCATTGGCCAGGTATTGATCCAAATACTGGCGCAAATGCAGGTTCTCAGGTTCAGTAAGAGCATAAATCCTACTACAAGGTAGTTGTGCATTGGGTACCAAGTCGATTTGGCAATCGTAAGATCGATGGGGAGGTAAGGTGTTAGCCTGCTCTTTCTGAAAAACGTCTTGGAATTCTTGGTATTCAGATGGTAGCTGTACAGGGGTGGAAGTTACAGAGGCTAGACCCATAGCTGGATTCCTTGGGTAACAGGTTGGTTCACAATCAGGAAAAGTTATCTTCTTTGCTCGCCAGTCTATTCTCGGATTATGTGTTTCTAACCAAGGGATACCAAGAAGTACTTGAAATTGTGGGGCCTTGATCACATCAAACACGATTGCTTCCCGATGTCCGTCCTGACCCACCAGAGTGATTTCAACTGTGGAATGCGTTACAGGCCCTGAGGCTATTTCGGTTCCATCAACTGTAGTAATTACATCTTGGGTTACTTTCGGGGGGAGAGGAAGCTTAATCCTGGAAGCCAATTCACGGTCTATGTAATTTCCAATAGCTCCACTGTCTATGTATGCTTTTATAGCATGCAACTGCTGAGGCTGTTTTGGGTTCACAAGCACCATTGGCATGACAAAATGCGAGGTCAAAGAGTTTGTTTTCAAGCTCGGCAAGCGGACCCCTACGCTTGTCGGGCTAGGTCGTTTCCCGAACCAGGTGTCAATAACTTGTTATCAGTGGCTCCAACCACCTTCTTGGGTGGTTTAACTGGACAACTTTGAAGAAAGTGACCGGAAGTTCCGCAATACAGACAAAGTTGCATTTGTCGCCTTCTCTCTCTTTCCTTCTGCGTTAATGGTCCTTTAACACTGCCAATTTGCATAGGTTCGGAAACGTCAGTACTCTTGGAGTTAACGTGGGTCTTGATAGGTACTCTGGTTTCATACTTGAGCCGATCTGCTTTTCTATTTTGAAGTCTGTGATCAAGTTGAACCACTAAGTCTATGTAGTCTGCGCAGGCCTGGGGTGGATCTACTATCTGAGCTATAACATCTTTAAGCTCTCCGCGCAGGCCTCGATGAAACAATGTGATCCTTTTATTTTCAGGCCATCCGGTTTCCACAACTAGTCTATTTAAGGTGGCGATATAGGACAAAAGATCCTGATTACCTTGTCGTAAGGATAGCAGTTTGTTGTCAAGGGCCTGTCCCTGCGAGTGTCGAGCGAACAATCTTTCCATGCTGGCCTGGAAGCCCTGGGAATCCCGGAGAATGGGATCATCCTGATTTACCAATGGAATAGACCAATCGGCAGCACAGCCACTGAGGTAAGATAGTACAAAGGCTACTTTGGTCTGGTCGTTGGGGAAGGCCCCGGGCCTGCATAAAAAGTGTGAACGGCATTGGTTCATAAAAACGGCATATTTCTTGGGATCCCCCGCAAAACGTTCCGGCGGGGCCAAAGGCATGTGTCCAGGTAGATTGATTTGTACCGGGTTATTCGAACCCATTGTTGTAGAAATATCTCCGGAAACAGGTAAAGGAGTGTGCTCTGCCTGGCCCTGCAATAACCTTTTGGCCAGATCATCAGTTCTTTCCTTGGATAGGATTAGTTCCCTTCTGAGAGCATTAGTCTCCTGGCGGGCTGAGTGCACTTCTGCCCGTAATTCCCCTAAAAGATGGGCCAGCTGATCTGTCTCGGAAGTCTCCATAGCGCCCAGGTGGGAAATTGTGGTAAGGCTTCGCGTTCTGTAACGCTCACCTGGTTCCCACGGAGGCGCGGCGTCGAAGGCGCAGAACTCTGAAGATGGGCAGGAAGGGCCCCTCTATTCTGGCTTCCCTGGCTCGTTGGATACCCTCCTGTGTGTGAAAAGGGAGTATTACCAACTGTGGAACAATGCTCAAGCCTCCCACTCCCTTCCAACCCTCCACGATACCTCCTCCACGATTCCCCGTGAAGCCTCACCTTAGGGTTTGGAAGGATGAGCTCTCCATCCTGCTTCTGATGCAGGGGCGCGTTGAAACCCAGTTACTTCACTGGATTGAGGATTGATGGGAGTTCAGGTAAGCTTGACTGTTCAGGTAAGGCGCTGTAAAAGTTCTGTTCAAAAGTTCAAGCTTAATAATAATGTTCGTTGTCTAATTGCAGCAAGCGATAATGCTTATGTCTTTTTCCCCTTAGGGGCAGGGGTTCGGAGTGCCGGAGATATGGCGCCGACCCGAAGTGAAACAGTTCTGGATGAGCACTCAGGTAATGTCTTTGCATTTGCTCATTCAATGTCTTTGTCTTTTTTCCCCATAGGGGCCGGGGTCCGGAGATGCCAGGAAGCGGCAGGACCCGAAATGCAGTGGGAATAATCCAACAGGTAAGACTTAAAAGGAAACTGAGCTTTCCTTATTCCTTTTCTCCCTCTCACCTTTGTTCTTGTCTTTTTTCCTCTAGGCGCCGGGGCGTAGCTGAATCCGGAAGATCGCTGCTGAAGATGGAAGCGCCTTGCAAAGGTGAGTAAAATGCAGCGCTGCAGCGATCGAAACAAAATGCCTTTAAAATGATGTCTTCCTTTTCAGGGCCGTTGGCTTTTCTTCTCCTATTCTCTTCCTTTCTCCCCTTGCAGGTGTTCCAGGGTGCTGGCAGGCGTGGCTGAAGTCAGGATGCAGGAGCTGACACGGTGAGCGTCCAGCTGCTAGGTGCAGAACAACGCGAAGCACGTGTGGCTGTTCGGGTGGGGTTTAAATAGCCTTGGAAGAAGTTCCTGGTATGTATCCTTCCACCAATCAGGTATGTATCCTTCCCTGACCACACCCGGGTGGTGAAGTAGTCCTACAGGTAAAGTAGTCCCATTCAGGCCTCAAGAGGGCCTGGATGAAGCAGCAAGGTCTGCATCAGGTAAGTGTGCACCCAAGCACTTAAACACATATCCTCTTCTATGAGCCTGGCGCCTAAGGCGCCAGGACTGAGTCCAAAGGGCCCCGACTTGGGCCCGCTGAGACTTCCCTGGGGAAAATTATGTCTGCCTCTGGGGTTGCTGGGCCCGGCCTGGCTCCTTGGAGGTAGGCATCATGACACTTGCTCAGATAAGGACTGCTTCAGCATCAGAAACCCTGCTAACAGTGAATTCTGTCTCCAGCCAGCGCTCAGTTACTTCGTATTCCAGTGCCCAAAGATGTCTAAAAGCTACTAGCTCTCAACAGTCGTTTTATTAAATCCCCCTGCCACTCATGGGAAATACTTCCTATTGAGCAGGTCATTCCATTGAAACAGCACTTGATTTCATTTCGGGAGAGCAAAAGATACATCTCTCCATGAGCTTCCTGCTCAATACAGTGCCTTGTTTTCAGTGGAACGGATCTTCGCATTTTTCATCACCCAGTGCAAATTCAGCCTGCACATTTAATTTCCCATTTAAAGGGATTATTCCCACTGCATCATACATTTTCCAATCTGCCTTCAGCCTATTTCACGATAGACTAATTTGCACTAAATGTTATTATGGGATTCAGTTACATGTTAACTGGTGTGGGGTTAGTATGTTAATTTATATTAGTATTATATTTAGTGCCGATTAATCCATTGAAATATCATCCTGAAGCAACGTGCAATTTCAATCATGTGCTCTGTGCATTGGCATCTATTTAATTCTGCCTGAGACTCACACTCTTGAATCCAGAAATGAGTTTCACCCCCTGAGCCCCTATTGTAGTTCAACCCACGCTAACATGTGCATGCTAAAATTATGAACCGTCGAAAAGCAGAGTCTCATCAGTAAAATTCAGAGCCCCTACTCCTACAGTGGTAATCTATGTATAATCTACTAAACCATATTCTATCGTGTTTAGGTTGGTTTAGTGTTGTAGTGGTGTGTATCCTAATATCTATTGCCTGGTATAATCTACCAGTCCCAAAAATGTCCTCCTCTGTTTTATGGTCTCTGGTGCAGGGGTTTTCAGAATTGCTTCTCTAAGGGAACTTGCTATGAGCCACCTAACATATTTTTAGAGTCCTAAATAATGTATGCTTTCCATACAGTGTTGTAACTTGCATTTTGGGAAATAGTGGCTTTTATTTGCTAATGCTGGCAACAATGCCTGTGTATCTTTTTTCAAGTCTCATATAAGGATGATGTTAGCAAAAGTTCATCTACATACTGGGCTACAACTGTTTTTGTGGGTAATTTGATGCCATCTATATCCTTCTTGAGTCTGTGCTCTTGCGGGAGTCTAGTCCACTATATTACACAATAGGAAAAGGGAAAGAAAAACTACATATTTTAAAATTTTAAACAAAATGTATTTAGATGTGTCTTATGGCCTAAAAAATAGGCCTTAACACAATGAATTAGATATTTAAAAATACAAATAAAAAAAAAGAAACATTTGAGTCAAAAGGAAACACAAATTCATTCACAAACTAAATTAACGTAAAAAGCAATGTAGTGCAATTAATAACGACCTTGAACAATGGTCCAAGTAAAAACGCTCCAGAAGGAAATTTCAAGGACGCAGTCTAATTCCCTCAATTGAATCCTCCAAAATATAATTCCTAAGAGTAGTCAATTCTGGGCATTCACACACCAGATGTTTACGTGACACCACAGAGGATAAGCATCCACTGCAGGTAGTGTCTTCCCCGTCTTCCAGGGCCTGTAAAACTGAGATCCTTTCCATCAGGACCCCTGCTCCCTCCTTCTTCCCTTTCCTGTGGCCTTCCTCTTTGGGCTCTCCCCCTGTGCCCTCTGCTGAAGCCAGAAACCTTGGCATTCTCTCTAGGCTTCACTATTGCAATAGCCTCCTCCTGAATGTACCATCTTCCACACTGCGACCCCTCCAGATAATCCAGAATAGGGCAGCAAGACATATCCTTTGTCTGAAGCCCATGGACCTCATTCTCTTGCACTAAAAGATCTTCACTTGCACCCGTTTACTACACAGATTAAATTCAAATCCCTCTGCATCATTCACAAGGGGGTCTGGGCCCGAGGACCACCCTATCTTCAACTGTATCTTACTAAACACTCCCCCTCTAGACAACTATGCTCCTCTGGCTCTAACTCTCTTTATACAAATCATTTTGCTAAGCAGAGGGAAGGTGGTTGTTCACTTTCCTCAGCTGGCTCCCTCCTATGGAACAGCCTACCCCTCCTTCTGTGCCTTGAGCAGGATTTTCTTAAATTCCAGAAGCTCCTTAAGACTCTCCTCTTTACCTCCTCCTTCCCTTCTACTCTCCCCAGCTAATCCCACAGTTGTTGTGATTGGTGTCCGGGCCCTTATGCATCCTCAGGGCCCTGACCTCCCACATCCAATTGTCCCAGTTCCTGTCTATCTGCACTCACACTTAACCACCCACCCTGGCAGCTCTCACTTACACCCCTCGCGGCTCCAGGCTGTGTAGCACTCACATTTCAACATTCCCAGAACTTCATCTGTGGCTCACCCACGAGCTCAGACTCCACAGCACTGACCCCCTGCCTTCTACCTTGCTGCACTTGGACATTCTGAATACTCACCATGCATCGTAGGTTTGTCCTGTTTTCCTCTTCCCCCACTGCTTTTATATATTGTGTTTTTAAAGTATTTTAATGTATTTTACACTCCTGCTCCCTCCCTTGCCCTGTGGGCACTTTGAAACAGTTTGTTCTTATTATATAAGCGCCTAACAATCAACCAATAAATAAACGTCTGTAACTTTCCATCGAAATGTGTTATCCTTGGTTGACAACATATTTAGGTGGAGGAGTAGAATAATTCTAGCAAATACTCAGGATGGATACAACAGGATGCATGGTGCACAACAATTTAATTTACGGTGCAGCCTTGTTAAGTCTGTGTAGCTCTTATAAGTGTTTAATTTTTCACAAGCAGTGATCCAATCATGTTGCCAAACTTTCTTCCTTGCCAAAGTGCATACTGCATGATTGCACCTGGGCAATTTCAATTCGCACTTAAGCTTTGCCCATCTGCGCAAAGATGCAATTAGCAAATGGTTGGTAGACTTTCAGGCACAATTGTTTCCTATTCCACTGTATCATAGAATTTAAGGAAATCAGAGCCAACTCCACTTGAATGACAGCTATTGGAACCGATTTTGGAATGCCCAAGGTACTTTTCCATAACAGCCCTTCCAGATAGTCAAAATAATGCTATGTTAACTGATAATGAACCTCCAACCCATACAAGACAATCAGAACCATCTTTGATTGGTAAAACTTGAGCAGTGGCTTTAGTGAGAATTTACCAAAGCGACAATGTAATGACTTTTTTTGGCATAGCATACGCTTGATCTCAGCAGTCACCTGCTTCATCAGAAGTGTTTTCCCTTTACCCCATATATATATTGAAACCCAGATATTTCAAGTTTCGCACCACTTTGGTATTTTGAAAGTCCAGCATCCAGCTTATTGAAGGATTCCTGTGGCAGCATAAAACACCAGCATTTCTGTTTTCATGCTTAAGGAGACACTGGATGCCAAACTCAGAGTGCCCCAATAGCAGGATGGTGTATGGGTAAGTAACCCAAAATATTTTATACCCAAGAACAGAGGGGGAGGAAAAGACTGCATCTACAAGTTCCTCTCCAATGTCTGGCAAATAGATGTTGAATAAGAGGGACTCCAGGACATAGCTCTGGCATGGCCCATTATATGCTCCACATCCTTCATTTCATAGAGAGCAAGTTTTGTTCAATCTTATCGAAAGCCATTGATAATTCGATGGAGACAGCATAGATGTAAGGAACTTGCTTTTGCTATACCTTCTGCTGCAAGTGGCCAATAATGAAACCTGCAGTGGTGGTCCCAACCAATTTCCAAAAACCAATTTGGTTGGGTTTCAGAATGCCTAAATTAACCACCCATGTGGTGAGTTCAGCCAAGAAAAGGGAAGCAAAAATCTTGGAGTTCCAGTCCAGGAGGGATATTGGCCTGTGATGAATAGGACAATGTTTGTCACTCCTTTTGAAAGCTGGGACAATCGAAGCAGTATGCCATGAATCAGAAAATTCTAGTAGCTGAACTTCAATATGAGTGCTTCAATATCATCACAATCGAAGGCCAAATACTGTCCCCCACCCCACATTCGGGATCACATGATGGTATATTTCTGCTATATAACTAGCAAAAGTGAGTCACCAATAGCAGCTCAGAGGCTGTAGATTCTTGTAATGTCACCTGGGTACTCTCTTTCTCATTTATAATCTGCAAAGAGTTCTTGTCCTACTTTCTCAAAAGAGCAGACAAGATACACTCACCTTCTCGCTGATGTTTCATCACTTGTAGACATTTTAACTTGTTCCTGAAGTTCATCTTTTCCTCTTTTATATGCATAGGGCATTCAAAGGGACTCAGATTTAAGTGTTTCATATTCCTGATATTCTTTCACTTCTTGCTCTTTAATTTCTGTACTTCAGGATTGTAGATGCCCCTTTTGTAAGCGGCAGAGAATCTCCTGTTCATAATACTCACAATGATATCCTGGATTACTTTGGCGACCAGCTACCTGTGACATCCCTATCATCACTTTCCATGTTTTCCATGCTTCAACAAACAAGGTCGTAAACCTTCCCATGTTTCTATTTCTCTAAACTAGTCTATTTTGGGATGCATTTACTGTTAAGCTTACCACCTGGCCTACCATTTCACCCCATTGAATACATGCAAACCTGGCCCATATCAATGAATGGTCGCTGGGTAAGAGCATAAAGTGGTCTCAATGTCAGAATAGCCCCTGTGCGACACAGATTCAATCAGTCCTTGAGGTGTATTCTCCATGATGCCATGCCAGCTGGTACTACCATCCAGACCTCCCTGCACATTCCCATTTAGTGGTACAAGATCCCACTGTCTCAGAAAGTTATCCCACCTCAAGCCTTCCCGCACCCAGTGCGTTAGCCAAGCATGGTGAATTTCCGAGACAGTCCATGTTAAAATCACCTGCCAACGACACATGGTTAGAGCTTAGGTCATTCTGCTTATACATAAGGATGGATTCCCACTATTTAATAATCACAGGGTGTTTCCCTCCTCTGTAGTTTGCATATGGGTTAATGACGATCAGTGAACCCAATTTGCATTGGGTAGAGAGTCTCACAGCTTGAATACAGGGAGGATAGGAGTATAGAGGTTCGATTTAATCAACCCACTCTTGCCTTGTTGCGACCAACAATGCCCCTCAAGGCCTACCAATCTGATTTTCCCATGCCATCTTCTGGCATAACCCAAAGCCATCAATGATAACCTTCTCTGTCAGGAAATACTCATGTATCAAAATTAACTCCACAGCACCAAGTTTCACTACAGCGTTTTCCCGACAGGTGAGGTGCTTGAAGCCTTGAGAGTTCCAGCTAGCAATGTTAAAAACACCTTCCTTCAAAACGGGCCCCCAAATCACTGGTCACCTGCAATTCCGGGACCCATACCGAATTACCCCTGTGGAAATAGGTTTTATCTTATGATGCACCACACTGCCACTCCCAGGGCCGGTACAACACTCACAAACAGGGAGAGGAGAGCTCAGTTCAACAGAACTGGTCACTTCAACACCCCTGAATCTTAAAACATCAATGTGTGACAACGAGTGATTCTGACCAGGGTCTATGGGATATCAATCCTTGATTATGGATTGTCATTCAGCAGGGACAGGGTGGTAGTTTGGTTCGTAATTAAGTCTTCTTCATTGTGAAACAAGTACTCTATTTTGAAGGAATTTCTCTTCTCAAAAACATTCTTTGTGCCATACAGTTGGCCAAATATTTGAACCGCCAACCCCCCTGCAATAGAACCCCTATTTCCCTGACTCCCACTAGCTTTCCCTTAGAAGTATTCTTCTGTGGAATCTCCCACAAGGGTGCATGTTTTTTTGAGAATTTTGGGGGCACACATTTTTACCTAATAATGCCCATTATAGCCGAGGCCACCACAATTTTGTTATTCCTTAGTGTGACTGTATGTTGACGTGTGTTCTCTAACGTGATCGGCTCAGTTTGACAAGCCATATCCATTGGCCCAAGGGTATTGTTACTATTTGCCACATTTGGTGGCACTGATGTCTGAAAATTCTTACTCTTCTTCGTAAAGATGGGCGTGACTTTAATCACTTTAGTTGAAAGGCCCACTCTTTCTGGGGAACTTATATCACCTAAGTACGCATTCAACCTTGAGGTCGATAATGCACGTAGGTATTTTAATTTGGGACCATTCTTGATGTTGTCTCTCTTTTTTTTCTTGAGATTTCCATCCTTGCGGGACAAATTCCCCTCATCCCTTCTTCTTTTCTCTTTTGTATTAGCGATTTCAGGTTCCCTTTGAAGATCTTTTGGAAGTTCAAGCTCCTTCTTCTCTTCCATCTCCCCAATTTCCCCATCTCACAAGGGAGATGGGCCAATCAAGCTAACTCTTCAAAAACTGACTGGGAGAGTGGTGTATCACCCAAATCGTTATGCACTTGGACAGCCTTCATCGATGTTCCTCGCTCAGTTTGATCAATATTAGTCTGGTTACCACTTGCCAGATTTCCTTGCATATTTTATAATTGCCTCGTTGATATTGATGAGGCCGATTTCATGTCATTCAAAAGGGATGAGTGATGTCTCAATTCCACTTTGATTAGATCAAGTAGTCCCAATACAGTTGTGTTAACTGCAGTCTTTAGGCCACAATGGATGAGTCACAATATTCTAATTCCTTGTTCATTTCCAGTAGAATTACAGAGTGGACTTGGATTTCTCCCTTTAACATCTTAAAGACATTCACAAGGAAGCTCAAGACAAAGTTCAGTGCTGACAAAGTTACTTCACTAGTATCTTTGTAAGACTCCTTCGGTGTCTCAGTAGTTTGTTGTGCCATGTGAATTTGTTCCACGGTTTCCCTAACTACATTAGTGCGCTTAAGGAAATCTTGTTGAACCCTGACAACTGGCATCATAGAAATGGGGCTCAGGTTAAAGCTGCCCAGCAGTTCAAAATTGGGCATATGATTTACTCGTTGAGGTGTCCCCAGTTACACAGAATCAACAGTATCTCCTCCAGGTTTTCGTTGTTCGCATGGATCAAGGAGGGGCCTCTCATCCATTCCCAAACTGTGCCCTTTTGAGAAACAATTTGGTTATCTTCCACTTCATTAAAGAAGCAGACAAAGTATAGACACAGACCTTGTGGGCCCAGTTTCAGGTAGGGGACTTGAGGCTATGTTAGGCAGGTGATGCCTTTGATAACCTGATATCAATGGTCTGGATGCTTTTGCCTGTTTTACTGTTGTCAGGTTTGCCACTGCTGCATGGCCCGTATAATCAGTGTAATCTATCTCTATTGCTTTCGGTTCATCGTAGAGGCACGCACTCCACAAATTATACATTATGTCATGCAGTCCGAATATCTTAATGTTTAAGGATTAAACTGTGCTCCCACAAAACTCCAGGCACAGCTAGTAATGCAATTACAGTTTGTATTTGAGTAATTTTCAAGTTCAGTATTTCAATAATTCACTAAAACTGTGGTTGTCAGAGTTACATCTTTGTAAGTCAATAAGTCAGTAATAAAGGAGAAACAAAACAAATCATAAGTGCTCAGAATTCTCGCCATGCTCACCACACCACTTCCAGGTCGGGGCCTTAACGTAGGGTATGTCAAGAGCATGCTGTACAGTATCCACAGATAAGTGAAGAAGCTCTATAACCTCCAAAGCTCCACACTCCCCATTGTACCCCGCTGACCACTCCAGACCCCTCTGTCTCACTGCTCTGCGCGGGTCTGATGTTCTTAAATGTTGACTTCTCCAGCTACTGCTTTGGGTACTGCCTCCACAATGGACACAATGAAAACACTTGAAAGGTCCTGGGCTGAGCACTGCAGACCACTCTGTCCAAAATGAAATATCTGGTTGTATAGCGATTGAGAACAATGTGGAACACAAGGCCGAAACATGTTTGGAGATGTTTGTGGTCCCATGCAGAAGGGATGTGACTAAGCATTTTGGGCCGGACTGCTTCTTTTGGGGTGGGACCAAGCCTAATTTGCATATGGTCTTTCCCCTTTTGTAATGGCTTGGCAGGCAAATAACGATGGTCTTGAGGGTTGCCAAGAGCAATGCCAGAGGTTTGGATTAATTCCAAACCTTCCAGCCATCGCCTCTTTTGTTTTGCGTGTGGAACACATATTCACAACTCTGCAGTGTGTGACAGTTAGATGAATGCAGGATATTGTTATTGCCATTTTCTGGACCTCTGGGAATGCTAGTATAACCACTGCATTAAAAGCTCTCCTTTTTTGGCATACCAATGAGTATCTCTACCTGGCTTCTTGACTGGGATTATAGGAGTACAGCAGTGCAACAAGGGCTGATTGTGAGTACTATTAGACCATATTTCAACAAGGGGTCTACCACTGGTGCTATACCTTTTTTGGCTTCCAGACATAAAGGGTACTGAGGAATGTGTGGTAATCTTTTAGAATGAACTACTTCAACCTTAACTGGCTCGGCTAATCTAATATAGCCTACATTATTGTTGATTATAGATCAGAGTGTTGCCAGGATTGTGCTTATTAACTGTATTAGTTCCCAGCTTTGTCTGAACAATATGTAACATGACTAAGACCACTTCTGCATTTCTACTGGGAACATCTAGGAAAATTCCATCCAGAGTGCGTGCAATTAATTTTACAAAGCAAATCTCTGCCTGGTAGGTTGACTGGTGCTCATGGGCTTAATAGGAAGGCATGCTTATCAGTAATGGGCTGTAAGGTAATTGTAACTGATTATTTCTGTAATGGGGTGTGGTACGGGAATGTTGGAAATGCCCACATCATGAACAATCTTGTAGGGCAAAGGAAATGTTGATGAAACAATCAGAATGAATGGCTGATCTACTGGTTCCTGTGTCAACTAAGCATGAACTGATCTGTTCACTATCTTCACATAGTACATATTGTCCATTAGTACCCGGTGAGAGTCAAGCAGAATGCAACACGCATTCTGCTTGGCTCTCGCCGGGTCCTTACCCGGCCGAGAATCCTTCGATTCTCGGCCGGGATTCCAGCTGCCTTGTCCTCGGCAGGGGGCGTGGCAGCCCCTCAGCCAATGTGGAGGCTGGAAGCGGGGCCATCCCCGCTCCGAGCCTCCCCGCGGCTGAGAGGCTGCCTTCGCCCCCCGCCGGGGATTCAGGTAAGGCTTTTTATTTTTAAACTCCCTTTCCTTCCTCCTCCCCCCTACTCCCACTTACCTGCTTGTTCCTGCTTCCCCGGCGAGGGATGAGGGAAGCCTCCAGCCGTGTGGAGACTCGGAGCAGGGCCATCCCCGCTCCGCGCCTCCACACGGCTGGAGGCTTCCTTCGTCCCTCGCCGGGGATGCAGGTACGTTTTTTTTTTTCCCTTCCCTCCCAACCCCACTTACCTTCTGCTTCTTTTTTTTCTTTCGGGAGAGGATACGCTGGGAACAGTTGTGTTCCCAGCGCGTCCGCTCCCGATGGCAGCCATGGAAAGGGAAGACGGACTCCGTTTTCCCTTTCCATGGCGGCAATTTTCTTGGTCGTTTCTTTTTTTTTTTTTTCTGTCCCGAAACACTGCAGCGTTTCGGGACAGAAAAAAATGCTTTTAGTGCCCCGGTCACACACATAATGCGGGCCGGGGTACTAATAGCAATGTAACCCAAGCGGTGGGGGCATTACCGACTCAGGTAATGCCCGGGGCCTTCGTTAAGGCCCTCACGGGCATTCCTTGAGTCGGTAATGCCCCCACTGCTCGGGTTATATTGCTTAATTATGATCAACTTGCATTGTGCTGCTCTTCATTTGATGGCAACAATGCTGGGCTTTCTAGCATTTTTAGCAAGGAGTTCAGAATGAGAAAATAACTTTTCCTGAGAGTGGAGGAGAATTATTGTGCTACTGTCTGTATGGGCACTCATTCTTCCAGTGAACAACTTTCCTGCAATAGTTACAGGCTAACAGGTCTGGGAATTATCTTGAGTGGCATGGATGATGTTCCATGGTATACCCCTGCCCCTTCGTCATTCTCTCAGCCCCAAAACACCTTCTGAAAGCCCCCTACCTGCTGAGGGTCCCTGTTTTGTATGTTCTGTAAATGTAATTTCATGAACGCGCTTTCTTTGTTCTCTTTCTCTTACTCTTGGCATACTACACAACAGTTTGTGACCATCACAAGTTCTGATAGGGGTTTATCACACCACCTGCTACACGTCATCTTTCATTTTAACAGGTGCTACCCCATGCCGTGTCACTCAAAACAGATATTTATAAGACTTATGTTACGAGAGATGACCAGAGAAGACCAGAAATTCTGCATCATGTCCTGCCACTTTAGAAAACTCTTTGCTCCCTGAGTGGCAACGCATAAGCACCACTTACAGTCAGCATTCTTCTGACATTCTTCTGACCATCCTGTTAATATTTTCAAATAGGATTCATTACCTTTTTTTTGGGTGTTCTAGAGGTGTTTTGGAGGGAGCAGTCTGCATGCTGCCTGTTAAGATAGATTTCTAGAATCTGGCCTGGTGGTCAGATTTCAGGAGCTCACCATAGGTATGAAGAACAGGGAACTCTGAGAGGTTAGCTAAAACCCAATTTAAGTAGGAGGATGAGCAGTCAAGGTTTACTCACAAGAGATTGTGAAGGTGGCCAGGGACCCTCAACGAGTCCACAAAGTATATCACACAATAAACATCAATAACTTAATCAAGCAAAGCAAGTACGTATGTTAGATGCAGTAAATGATGGGAACAAAAATCACATGAGCAATACCCTAACTTGAGAAGTTGAAACAAAAAGATGAATGGGGTCTTGTGCCCATAAGTCACTGGGTTCAATACAGTGTTTCTCACCAGTATGGGGTTTCTTTAGAAAGGATGCAATGGGCTTGGTGTGATGTAGTTACAAACTATTCCAAAGTTATTCAACAATTTATCAAAGGAAAGGTAAGTGTACTCCTTTCTTCCAGACCCAAGGCTAACACTGGGCAGAATACTAAATCCTGGTGTGTCAACCAAAGGTGAGTTGAAAGGAGATAGGAGACAAAGGGACTTGTTCCCAATGTTATTCTATGGAGGACAGGGTGGCAGGCACACCGATGCTTACTTACCACCGTGACTCCAATTTCCCCAGATCTCTTTTTGGATCATCTTTGGGTTGCTAAGGGCTTGATCTACCACCATTGGTTCCAGTGAGAGATGTCCAGGAGTTGCGGGTTTGAGCATTCATCCGGTTGGCTGGTAATGCAAGATGCAACCACTGTCGTAAAGGAATTCAGAATCAAAAATGCAGATCCTCACTATTCAAACTGCCAGTAGTTGTCCAATGAGAGACAACTACAGGTTTCACATGGTCCACAGAAGCAGACTTTTTTAGCACCAAGGATATGGACTGGTGTTTAACAGTCCCAGCCCCTTTCTTGGGCCACACATACACAAAGGCTCACTAGCCAGCGAAATCCATAGCTTTCCCGGGCAACTGCATTAATGTACAAGGACTTTCTTGAAATGAGAAGCCAGGAAGAAGACCTACAATATGGCCAAAGAACAAGCAAAAATCACATCATGGCATGGACATTTTTGGGCACCATACTGGTTTAGTAGCCATGCAAGGTAAATGCAAATGTGCACACCAAAAATAATGTAAAAATGTAAATGCTTCAATCAGCTTGTCTTCAGGCACAAATAAAAGTAACCAAAAATCCTATGTGCAAAAAGCTAGGGTGAAACAAATGTATCCCTCTTGCACTGTTTTTTTATAATGCTGTGTGCAAAATTAACGATACCAGAATTCAAAAGGGAAAAAATGTTTCCCAATACTGATATCCAGAAGGACTAATCAGTTTCCCCATTACATGTGAGCAAAAGACAATAGAAGTGAAGCAGAAGTCTTTACGTCCCTTCAAAAAGTCATGAGAGGATCAAAAACAGAGCAAGAAGAATGGGTTTCCATAGGAAACTGTGGAGAGAAGGTTTCAAAAAGAAGATATTTCCTAACCCCTAACTCCCCAGACTTTGGACAGGGGGATCTGTTATACTTCCTGGGCAGCCCATCAGAATTGCCACGTGGAATACCTGCAGTAAGCTTAATGGTGAAGTCAAAGTCGTGAAGACTTATGGACCACCTGAGCAACTTAGGATTCTCTCCCTTCATATTCATGTTCATTAGCTACTTTAAAAGTTTATTATGGTCAGTCTGCACAGTGAAATGAGTCGCAAAGAGGCAGAGTCTCAGCCTCCTAAGGGTCCACACAGAAGACACACTTTCCTTATTTGTAGTCGCCCACCAAAGCTCCCTGTCCTTAAACTGGTAACTAATAAAACATATAGGATGTTCGCAGCCATTGTTTTGTAATAGAGCTAGGAAGCACTTGTCCCAGTGTCAGAGGCATCAGTCTGCACAATACAATATCTCTGGTAAGCAGGTGCCCTGATCACAATGGCCTGACAAAGGGAATCCTTTGAAGGCCTACTCACACTGCTCAGACCATGAAACATTATTAGCTTTCCTTGCAGTAGCGAGGGCAGGCAGAGGAAAAGCTATGGTATCATAGTCTAGGGTCAAATTCATTTAGTAGTCAGAGGAGCCTAGTAAAGATTCTGTCTGTGTTTGGGTTGTGAGGGTTTACCAGTCTTGTTGAGCTTGTAGTTTACTTGACAGAGGCTAACTCTTGCCACCACCAACCTCATCCTTAAGGTAGGTCACTGAACCACATCCAATCTGGCATCTGGTAGCCTTTATGATCAAGTGGGCCTTCTGAAGGGCCTGCAACACAATGATGAGGTGTCTCGCATGTTCTTCCCAAGTAAGGCTGAAAACTACTACATTATGCAGATTTGCCATGCATAATTCATCTAAACCATTCAGGATATAGTTGACCATCACCTGCAAAGTGGAAGGTGCATTCCTTAGATCAAAGGGCATTACCCTGAACTGGTAAAGTCTAGTGAGCAGAGTGTTACCAGTGTTCAGTGTGAGTACGGTTTTTGCTAGAGAACCCTTCTGGATTGGTATTTCATCCAATTCTATTATCATGGAAGATCAACTAACTTTGATAAAGAAAAACCTCATTAGAGCGGAGCAAGGCAGAGTGAGCCGAGTGTTGCTAGTGTTCTGTGTGACTACGTTTTTAGCTGCAAAACCCTTCTGGATTGGTCTTTTATCGATTTCTATTATTGTGGAGGAGGAACTATCTTTGATTAAAAAAAACATCATTAGAGCAGAACGAGGCAGAGTGATCTGAGTGTTGCCAGTGTTTCCAGTGGCTTCGGGGTCTGAAGGCTCGAGAGGCTGATGGTTGTTTCTATAATCTCATGTTAATGGTTAATGGCATCAAGCCGCAAGGAATCGAGGCTTTGCAGGTACTGTGTATAAACTGTTTTCCTGTGTTTCATACTGGGCCGTGAAGAGGACCACGGTTGTTTGCATTTTTATTGATCAACATTATTGCTTAACGATATTAAGCTGTGAGAAATAGAGGCTTAACAGCCATTGTGCTATATGCTTTGCGCCTTCATTCTGTGCATGTGAGAGGCCGACGGTTTAAGCTCACCAAGTAAAGATTGACTAAAACATTACAAGAAGAGAGGACGCCGTGAGGCTGTGTCTTTCCCATTAACAGGAAACTTTTAGTCATGATTAACCTACTTTCCTCATTTATTTTGATTGCATTCTACTCCACATCCACTCTGGGTTCCCTGCTTAAATGTATTCAAAGGTATTGTTGTGTTAATTCCTAACACTCCCACAGTTGTTGATTATAAAGTGGTTGAACCACGGAGTACATAGGTGGGGACTGACCGCCCCCAGGAGAGCCGAGGCATAACAGTTGTGTTCAAAACCTTGTAGATTCATTTGAATATTCATTTTTCTCATCAGTTAATTTCACAAACTACCAGTTAATGCCTGGGAAAAACCTAAGCAAGGATAAATCTGCCCAACAGTGACATCTCAAACCTTATATCAAGATGTCAACAACTAGGTTGCAGTCAACAGCGACTGAGCCTCCCACAGTAATCGATATGGAAGGGGGAAAGGAGCAGGGTCTTGACAAGACGAATGGTGTTGATACCCGAAGAATGATTACCACCTTTTTCCATCGGGAGGTTGAATGAAGCTCGGTTGGCAAGGCCCCGGAAACATCAGTGCAGGAGGAGCAAGCATAGAAAACAAACTTTGACCATAACTGCACAGATTTTGGTAGCATAGATAACAATTCCCTGCTTGACCTGTGCTATACACTACACAGAACATTATAATCAGGGTTCCACCAATCAAAATCAATAATGGATGTTGGTTCTGCAAAACCACAACTTCTTCGATACAAAGTGGGACTCCTACATCACCACTACGTTGACTGCCTATGGCCTCTGAACAATCACCAAGAATGTCGTAAACCCCTGCGCTGTACCCATCATCTGGCGGGCCGAAGCGTATTGGAGCTTCAAGAAAATTAAATTCAATTGCTTGTAGATTCATTAACAGCACAACATTGCCGTAATTGAAACCATAGCAGAGCAGCTTAAAAATAAGACCATAGGTGAAATAGATCTTCAAAAGGCCACAAGTAGCTCATCAAACAAGTTGGAGGAAAAACCTGGTTCGGAACAAACTGGGTAAATAGCTGTAGAAGAATGAACCATTTCCAGACACGAAAACAAAGAAGAATGGCTAAATGCTGCCTCAACGGACTGAGGAAGCAGGAAGAAGTTAAGAAACTTGCCGCTCCATCACAGCTCCATAGCTCTGGACTAAACACGCCTCTAAACGCTACTTCAAACTCAGAGACCCGTCCAAAGTCACAGAGAATGAGGTGGTAGGGGAGACTAGATGCAAGAAGAAGACATATAGGGGCAAAGGGATTTTGACCAGCTGGCTTTTGATAGACAAGAGGACAGAATTAATTGAGGTAATAGTAGCCACTATATTGGAGCCAAAGCTGAGCCTTCTGGTGCCGCAGTCGCAGAGGCTGAGGCCAGTGTGTATGTAACTTGGATACAATAAGCCAGCAGGCAAAAGGAAATGCCAATCTTGTTACAGAGGCACAACCACCTGTGGACCCAAATATTTTACGACAGATATAGAACCATATGATAAAACAAAAAAGAAGATTAACCGTAGTGAGTTCCTTCGTATTCCCACAGAATTCCTCTTTTGAGGGTGTTGAACTCTACTGATTTTGAGTTTGTGGAACCTCTCATGGGTAATAGTGTCAATATTTCATGCATACATTGTACCTTACCCAAAATAGCCCAACTCATTTGTTCATATAAGTCTACATTACTCAGTCTTGGCTATGTAGTAGATAAAGAAGTTGTTAAAGGAAAGGGGTGCTGTGAGAAATGCCGAGAACATGTTGTCAATGACAGGAAAGGGAAAAACAGTGATAAAGTAGCTGTTCTGGCACCATGTGACGAGAACAAAAAAGGATGGATATGGTTGAAAGGCTTTCTCTTTACTCAGGGGGTAGAATCGAAGTGAAGTATTGAGATTGCATGTTGGAACACCAGGGGCCATATGCACTTACTGGGGAATTCTGGTTGTCTAGATATTCTTACAAAACACATCTTCATGGTACAGGAGACTTGTCTGACATCTGGTGTAGTGTAGACAGGTCTCATTTGTATGACGTATTGGCAAAGAAAGGAACAGGGGGTAAACCGTATGGTGGGCTCATTATTGGTGTTACAAATGCACTTAAATCAAACATTTTGCCACTTTCAATTACCAACGAGAATGTGATTGCTGTGGAGATACAATTGGAGAAGGGGAATGCGTTTGGTTAACTGCTTATTGTCAATGAATATGTCCCACCAGGCTCTGAAGATTTAGACTTAAGGAGGTGGAAAGCAAGGTGCCATTTTGGTGGGTGGTGATCTAAACGCTAAATGTGTAGACAACACAGAATGTGCTGTTTATAGTAATATCCTGAGCAGAAGTATAATGCTGCAGGGCAAAGGTAATCACAGTGGTAAGCAATGAATGGCTTTAATTAAATAACTGTTTCTAATAAATGGCAATGCTAATGTGTCGAACGGGAAATCATATAGTGCCTCCTATACAGTATAAATATATGTATATTGGCCTAAGCCAAGCCGATTTGCGAAGAAATCCGTGTTACAAGGTCTTGACCTTAGATCAGTATAAGCCGCCATTTTAGGTTCACCCGCCATTTTAGATTCTCTCTCTAAAGTCACCCTGTGTTCTAAGAGGGTGGACAGTGTCATTTCAAATGTAACTTGACCTCTGTGTACAAATTAATAAGTAACTTGCCTGCAGGCCACATGTTGGGTCATGAACTGAGACCTTGTCCTTTGTTGAGCTGTGTATAGAGGATTACCTGCGCCAATGAAGCTAATCCGCGAGCACATGTTAAACATAATATATTCAAATACTGAAATGTGAACACTTGTTTAAATGCATTGTATAAAGATGTATGAGAAGTCTCAACGAGAAATCCGAAGACACACTGTTGCCATTGTAACTTGTTGGTGAATATGTTAATGGTAAACCCTAAATGTATAGATTCATGAACTCGGCATGAACCCTAGATCCATGATGTATTAACTTGTAGGTGGGCTGGACATCATGTTTCAAACTGTATAAAAGGTGTGACTATTCTAATGTACAGCCCCACTCGCTGAGCACACTGAACAGGGCTGGAGTTCGCTGTGTTGTACTGAAGGCCCGATAGCTATCTGTTGCTTTGTCCTTTGAAACTGTTCAGTATCGAATAAAGATCTCTGTATCTTTCTTTGTAACCCGTGTTTGGTGTAGTTCCTTTTGGGGTACTCAGCCTCGGTATATTCTTTTTGATTTCACAAATGGGGATGTACCCGGGTAATATACATGGAGTAATGGCAAGTCTCAAACCACGTTAGATGACTTCGTTGGTAGTAACGCTACCCAGAAGAGGATACTCGAACTCGATGTCAAAGTTGAAGACAACAGCCTTCATGCAGTTCTTTCATTGTCCATAAAAATTCAGGCTGTGGAAAGCAATCTTAAGTTAAACAGGGGTCTTGATTGAAATAGTGCAGGCAACCACATTTATTGGTGAACAGCAAATCTCCAGAGAGCATCAGATGTTGCATCCAGGGTGTCTTGCCACGAAATAGAATCCTTGGTTGATATAACTCCAGATGAATTTGAGGATTGGTTGAAGAGGTTGGCAGATGGAAGTCTCAGAGAAAAGGCATTTGAAGAACTTTGACAGTGTTATCTGAGACGCACAACATAAATTATGAAGAACAATAAGGAGCATTACTCAGTTTAAGCTAAACCAGCAGGAGAAACTAGTCTTGGCAAGAAGGTCGATAAATTGATACCGAAATTGGCTTAGACACTGGAACGTCTACATTAAAAATGCACAGTGGCAGCAAATGATGGGTGTCCTTAGATCCAGGAATACTCGCTCTATGTGGCAAATTCTATCTCAAGCCAAGGGCGAAAAGGGCCAGGATGATCGTAAACCCAATAAAAGTAAAGGTTTGGGTGAGTCATTTAAAATCAGTGGGTTAATCAGGCCCCTCCGGCACACTAATAGATCCAAATCCCAAGCAGCAGTGGCCTGTGCAACTCACACATGAGCTTTTGGTTGGGGCTCAGGGACGTCATTTGGGAATCGCAGGGGTCACTACTGCGGCCCCTGAGGTCTCACTTACTACCCCTCTGTTCTCTCTTGCTACCACTAAAATAAAAAATTAAAACATTTCTTTAATGCAAGCTCCTGGGCTGTGGCCAGCGCCAAGTGGCTCTTTGTTTCCAGAGTCTCTGGCTTTCTTGTTGAGGCTGCTTAAAAAAAAAACAGGGGGGTCCACAAGTGTAACACTTTGAGCAGTGACACTAAATAAGAAAGAATAGGAATAACAAATACTATTTTTGGAATTCTATGCAATAATTGCTAGGCTCATTAAAGGTTTATTTTAGGCACACTTCAGGGGTGACTGATTTAGTCTGATTTAGTCTGTTCTTAAACACCTCAAATTCACAATGTAGACAAAAACTTTATGTATTTTGCTTTTTGCAAGTTACAGTTATAGCATGTTTTTTTTCTGTCGTTCTCTCTGTGATGATCATCACAAGACATTCCATCTCAGTGTCCTCATTCACTTGACAAAATCTGTGTGCCTAAAAGCGTGTGTACAGTGTAGAAATGTTTGACCATAGCACAACAAGTGGCCATTGATTTAATTGTGCCACAATAAATGTGTTGGTGTAATGTGTCTATCTTTTCTATCTCCCTGGCCCGCTGTTCAAGATGTTTGTTTGCATGTATGAGATAAGGAGTGCCCAGAGTATGATATGCCGTGTGCGTGTGCTCTTTCCCTGCCCTACTCTCAAATCTTGAATTCACAGTTATGAACCCTCCCAATGCTATGTATTTTGCCAACCTCTGAAGCCTGAAATGTAGATCCAAGCAGGATTGACATGTGGCCAACTTTGCACCAGACCTGCAGATGAACTGGGCTGCTGTTAAATCTCAGTTAACAGTTTAATAGTATCCACTACAGAGTGTAATTTGCTTTCTAACTTCGAAAACTTTCAGAAATGTAATTGCTCATTTTACTAAAGGCGGTGAGATAGCTATAGCTGGTAAAATAGCTTAGTGGGATGAGCACTTACTGCTGCGATGTGTGTGTGATCTGCAGGTTGCAGGTTTGAATCCCGGCAAGGCCAACTCAGACTTTCATCCTACTGAGGTCTATAACAAGTACCAACAGAGGTTGGGTGATATCGTATGTATATTTGTTCTATATGTAATGTAATGTAACTGCATTTATAAAGCGCTACTAAGGCCATCAGCATTTAGGTGCTAAAGAAACAACGTGGGCAACTGAAGAAAAGCCACACCCTCGCTTCCACCTAACTTCAGCTGCTACAGAACTAGAGCAGATAAGTCTTCAAGGCTTTCTGAAATAATAGATGATCGTCAATATTAGATGATAGTCAATATTACGCAGGCCAATTGGGAGTTTATTCAACATAATAGGTGCTAGGCTAGAAAAGGCTCAGCCTCCCATCCGACTTCTTTGGAAACGGGGACTCTCAGAAGCCTCTGGGATTCGGATCGGAGGCACCTAGAGGGGACGTACGGAATAAGCTCGGCCTGCCCCACCCTGATGCATAGCCCAATGTGTAATGCCCAGGGCCTTAAACTCAATGCCGCTATGTACCATGAGCCAATGCAGTTGACGAAGAAGATCGAGGAAATGAGACAGCCAACTCGCTCCTAGTGCCAGGCGGGCAGAAGCATTCTGTAGTAACTGCAGTCTGGAAATCAAACACACCGGTTGTCCCAAATAGATGCCATTGCAGTAATCAATAGCTCCCAATATTGAAGCAGCAACCACCTCAGTGCGCGTTTCCAAAGGGAGAAAAGGCAGAGTCTTCCTCAAAATGTTTAGTTTGACAAACCCTGAATTGTACACAGATGCAATTTGCAGTTCCTGAGAGACAAAGACTTGAACTTTAATGCCTAGGCTTATTACCAAGTTAACTGGAAGTGGACGGTTCCAATGAGACAGGCCAGCAATCGCTGGTCCAGAATGCTTCAAAGTCTCCTGTTTTTTCCCTATTCAATTTCAGCCAGTTTTTTATAAAGCACTTAAGCGTAAGTGCTATATAATAACACATTGTTATCAATTGGCCTTGGACGTCTGCTTTCATTCACAGTAATTTGGTAATATGGGCCTACACGCACTGATATTAAAGGTATATCACATTACAGTGATATTGTAACCATGTTTATTGTAGTGCACTTAGGAACAATGCTATGTGATGCCACTTTCTGTTTTGTCAAGGGGTGAAAGGTTGTGTTGCATCACTTCCCATGATGCCACTTCGGGGTGGGGTAAAATTACATCACTTCTGGTGATGTCACCAGAGGTCAAGGGTCGTGTGATGTCACTTTTGCTACCCCTGGCATTTTGGTGAAATGACATACCTGGTTGGGGCTATTGTGAAATAAAAAGCTCACGAGCACGAGGCCCTAATGGACTGCCCAATCTGGTATTAAAATGCATCCTGATGGGTAGGAAAAAAACTTTTAGTACTGTTTAGGAAATTCTGTATCTAGCATCATGTACCATCTTCATGGCAGCAGTCTGTGTAAGTCCCAATTTACAAGAAAGGTGACAGAACTGTCCTGGACAACTACAGACTGCTGTCCATGCTGGACAGTAACAGGAAAGCTATTTGGAACATTCCATTAAATCCTATTAAAGGAATTCCACATCTGTGGCGAGGCATCAGGAGTCCTCTATAAGTATCAGGCAGGCTTTTGACCAAGCTCGGCAACAATCCACATTATAAGAATGCTGGCCATGTTATAGAGGGGGACAGCTGGTAAAGACGGGCCATTCTTATATGTAACCTTTGTGGACTTCAAAGCCGCCTTTGAAAGGGTGGACCGTGCGAAACTGTGGCAGAAGTAACGGAAGATGGGATGCCCAAATTGGTTAATGTATGCAATACAGTTATCGCACAAGAACACTCATGTTACAGTATGTTTGGATAACGAAGGTGGCATGTCAGGATTGATAGGTACCTAAAACCTAAAGGTCGGTATTCCCCTATCTTTGCAGGCACCTAGGGATCAACTATCACAAAAACGAAGGGTCATGTCTCACAGGAACTAATTAGAAACAGATTCACATTGAATTCTCCATTTTGGCTATTGTGAGTAATCATGGATCTGTTCAGGCAAAAGCATACATATTATTCATTTATTAGCATGTTACAAAATAACATAAACCAAAAACACACACATATTTCACAATAATATATCATTGACATAAAACATTTCATAAAATTACTCAGACAATGCATGAATCAGACATTGTGAAAAGTCCAGCAAATAGGCATAGTTGTGCAAAAAGATATTTTTTGTATTGAAACCCTCAGAATCTAAATACATAAAGATTCCTAAAAACGCAATGTTTGTCCTTATGCATAACTTTGTGGCAAAGAATCGTCACGTGAAACAAATGTAATTATAATCATGCAGAAATACATTTATCTTTCTAAACATTTGTCTACTAGAGGTTGAAAGGAGGAACACAAGTTGTAAAATGCTCCTCGTTATTTCAATGTAAATCTTCTCTTTTCTAGTTTCAACAGAGAAACCATCTAGATTCTCACTAGAAATAATGTCCGTCGTCTTCAGGTCCTGAATGTATCAATGGATGTTTCTTGATATCTCTATGATTCTCATTAACAATCCAAAATAGTCTCTATCGGTTCAAGAATTTGCACTTAATTTTTTGACTTGGAAATCTTCATGTTTAATTAACTAACAGGATATCATAATCCTAAACCGCATTTGAATTCTTCTAGCGGAAAGGTATATTCTCTCTATTTCTTATTTCTTTTTTCTCTCTTTCTTTTATCTCACTTCAGGTCAGGGTAGCCGGCTGCTGCACTAGCTTCCCACATCTCTGTAGTGGTGCTGCTAGTGTCTGTGCACCTCTTCTCAGCAAGACTCTCCAGTGCAGGATACAAGTATAAAAGAGGACAAAATAAGAAAGGCACAGCAATTAACACTTCTTCTCCAAATGTTTGTTGCAAGGACAGCAGGATACACGATCCTGGGCATTCTAACACTTTACAAGCAGTGCTAAAGTCCTACCACATTATATGGCCTCGAGGCTTTATCCAAGAAGGATCTTGGCTGGTTGAATTGTTTGGAGGGCATATTTTGGTATAAGGCTTTAAACTTGCCAAGCACATCTCCTATGGAGTATTGACGACTTTAGATTATTTATTTTATTTATTGAACATGTGTACCTATACAGCAAAAGTGTTTCCAGACACCACACGACAAAAGAGGGGGGAGGCAGAGGAAAAAAACAACAATAATGGTCCCTTTAGATCTTGTGACATTCTGATCATGCAAGTGTGGATCAAGAAGTGCAGGGAGTGGGAGTGTGGAGGGGGAAGTGCAAAAGTGTTGTGGCCCAAGGGGCTGGGCAAGTGCTGAGAGGAGCCCAGGAGGGCAAGTGCAGGGGGAAACCAGGGGTAGGGCCCAGCTAGTGTGAGGAGTGGGTGAACCAAGCTCAATAGGCTAGTTGGGCAAGGGTGTTCAAGGGCACCTGCTGGTAAAAGGGTACGAGCGAAGATTGGTCAAAGAAGGGCCTGATCCAATAGGCAACCAGTCTCAGGCAGGAGAAGACTTGCAGTGGAGTGGGAGAGGGAATGAGGAGCAGAAAAGGAAGGTCTTGAGAATCTTCCAGAACTAAAGGAGATGCGACCGAAGTCAGAGAGGGGCAGGGAGGCTGTTCGAGAGGGTTACTCCTGCCTAAGAAAGAGATATACCTGTCACGACTCCTGGCTGTGCATCTTGCATCAGCCTCAATTCGACAACATGCACATGCACACATATTTCAGGTCACCCCCGAGGGACATGTGGGCCCCAGAAATAGCAATGAGTTAAGAGAAGGAGAAGGGTTAGCTGGGCCCACAATCCTGGTGCACCTGGTGCCATGTTCATTCCCTTTTGGATGATTAGGAATCCACATCACTCCCAGTTCCTCCAACATGGAGGGGGATTAGCCTAGACAGAACTGATAGAGTGCATTCCTGCCTTTTGGGTGTGGCTGGGGGTGGCCTAGACAGAACTGATAAACTGCAGTCTTGCCTTTTGGATGTGGCTGGGTGTGGCTGGCGATATAAGCATACAAGCATGCGGCCCTTGCTTCACGTTACTCTGTCTCTGCAGCGTGACGCTCACCAGCTTAGCTCCAGTAACCTGAAAAGAATAGACGGATGTGATCCATAGGACAGAAAGGATCAAAATCCTTGAGTCTCGCAACCCTTACCTGACGGTCCGGTTCAGAATCCAGTAGTCATCACGGCCCTGTGATGCTATTGAGAGAGAAGAACAACAGTAAGTGGAAATTAAGGCATTTGAAACTAACGCTGCGTGCACTGAAAAAAGGCATTTACAGAACGCTCACGGGAAATCAATACTTACCGCAGTGCACACAGAAGCTATATTGCAACAACTCTATGAACTAAAAGCGCACCGACAGCGCAGCAAAACCGAGGGAGCAACGCGCACTAAGAAAGCACCACTTACCGCCACGCGCACCAAGCTTCAATACAGGCATAAAGACTACGAACAAGGCACGCACCGAGAGTTCATCAAAACCTAAAAGAAACAACATGCTTCAATCCAAAGAAGCAGCACGTGGCTGCGAGTACAAACAGCGCGCACAGGAAAAACCGGGCATGAAAGGACACTAACAGAAAAGAGCCGAGCAAGCAACAACCAGGAGAACAGCACTACCAAGCTGGTTCCCCATTAAGGACAACAGCAATCCACGATGCAGCAGGTCTGGGTGGGAGAACTACCAACCAGTGAAGTAACTGGTTCCACACCTGCAAGAGAGACAGCAGGACGTAGAGTCTCCCTTCCATATAAACAAGGTGAGTTTAACCCATAAGGGGTTGGGGGATAAGGAATGGTGCAGGGTGGAGGGAAGGGGCCAGTTTCCTAACAGTTGGTCCTGTGTCCCATTGCAGAGGCAATTCCAGAAGTCCCAGTCCCCAGAAGGTCCCCACACAGATACCAGGGAGAAGGAGGTTTCCAGGAGGTTTCCAGGTGCTCCCGCAGAGCTACAAATGTGCCCATCTGCCCCTAGGAAAAGGGAAAAACACAAAAACACATATGTAACTTGCTTTGGATGGGGGTGAGGATCTCTGGGGGAGGGGCACTACACCACCAGGATTTTCTTGCCTTGAAAAGGGTGGTGGCCCTCTCCCCCCCACCCTGAGTGGATGGGGGAGCACCTCATGTAGCCCTCCCTGAGGGCATATTTCTGCCCACAGGAAGGGGTACATGAGATGCCCCCCATCCGTTTGGGGTGGGGGGAGAGGCCACCAGAAATATTGGCACATGTGCCTATCTGCCCCTGTTGAATCAGAAAAATACAATATTAAGGATTTTACACCATGCAAAAGGAAAATACACCGACACAGGCTTTTAAAGATTCCCAGCATCTTTATTACACAACTGAACACTTATAAAACAAAGTACACAAATAGCTATTTGGCCGGAAACACATCACAGAGACCACCAGCAGGGTTCAATGTGAGCAGTGAGCAGGATTTGCTAGCTGGACATTGGCGTATTTATACATTTTCGTTATAACGATGTCCAGACTCTTTCAAGTTAATCATGTACTGGGCTAGGGTCATGCCAGTTTCGTATCTAATTTACATATCTCGTGTATGCGGTTTACTTTTTTAATACATTCACTAACAAACATTATTATTCTCTAGTTTAACGTTACACTCTTTACACATTGCTTTAATACAGATCAAACTAATGTTTTGCATGTCGTATTTGGATAGCGTTATTGTTCTTGTATACTTGTAGGTTAACATCGCTGATTCAAGTAATCCCTTGATCCTGAGGTCAACAAAGGACAAGGTTTACATGACCCTAACATGTAGCCTGAAGGCAGGTTGGACATTAACTCTCCTACATAGGTTGAAGAGGTTAAGGCAAGAACAAGAGCACACGAGATGGCCATTTTAGACTACAGGGTGACTTTGTACAATAAACTAAAATGGCGGCTCTGACCTAAAATGGAGGCTTGATTCACTTGAGGTCACGACCTTGTAATACGAATTTCCTCGCAAAACGACTGGGCATAGGCCAACATATGCAATGAGGACGAAACAATATTATATCAGTTCTAACACTCCTAGGAAAGGGGCAAAACAAAAACAAATATAACTTGTTTTGGGTGGGTTTGGGGGGGCACTAAACCACAATGTATGTTTTTTAGTGGAAAGGGGGTGGCCCTCTCCCCCACCCCAAATGCATGGGGTTGGGGGGGACTCATTGAGTAACCACCCATGCGCCTGTGGCCAGGGATGCAGGATGACTGCGGGCCGACACATTTGGCTGCAATGCTCATCTGGGAGGATGGTACCAGACTCCATTTTGTGACACACTCAGACTCCATCTTGAACAAAACAACTTAGGCCTCACTGGCCCAAGCGGCCTGCAGGGCGGCTGCTCTCCCCTCCTGATCACGCACAGCGAGCAAGTTCCTTCCCGCTCCCTCCTCCCCTCGTCAGACCTGCTGCAGGTCTGTTCTCACGGGAGACTAGGCGTGAACAAGTTACATGACATTCCGCAGTCCCTTACTGACCTGAAAATGAACGGGCCGAAGCCGGGGTTTGAGAAAAACAAGCTGTCTCCATAAAACCTGTCCTGTCCCCTCAACATATTCTGTGGATACCCCCCCAACTCTGTTCCCCGTTTGAAGTGCCAGACACCTATGCCAAGCCCGTATGCCACCCTGTTTCACCCTGGCAGATAATCCCTCTGAAGGAACTATAAATTCACTTCTGTTGTTATATACAACGAGATTGATTGCAAATAATGAAACAAGGTGACCCTCACCTATCCCCCCCATCTGCACACAGAGACGCCATGAATTGTATGTTTAAGCTTCTCGACCTTGATCAAATAGCACTGGTTGCTGTAGACTGTTCAAGGCAATGTTTTAACACCAATATGTACTCAGTGATTTTCTAGACGTGTATAGTTTTCTCCATGACCTATCAGCATCGCCATATGCAGGGCCTTTTTATGGTATGTGGTACAGTATATATCAATCGTATATGTATTTGCTGAGGATTGAACCATGTAACCCATGTAATAAGTGGCGTATTGTACACCCTGTTATTGTATTTACACACAAACTAACCTGTTCCTACCTCATTCATATTTTCCATGTGTATGTGTGTGCGTCCTGCCCAAATAAACAAGGCACGGCCAGCAAGAGTATAGGGCCTCTTCTCCCCTCTGTAACAGCGCCGCATACCAGCCCCCACCGTTCACCCTCCTATGGCCAGACTGAGATGTAGAGCCTTGGGCCTACCGGAGATGCAATGCTATGATTATTACCCCTCACCACCCCCCTGGAGTCAGCACTAGGTATTTGCCATCCTGGGCCCCCAGGCCCCTCTCATCATACCGCCTCTCAGATGTATATCATGTGCCCTCTAACTGCAAAGCAGTCCAGTTCTCCCCAACCTTGACTGACCATGATGGCCATATACTTACTCTTATACTAACATACTATATAGATGTCCCTCTGCTAGATGTAATGTAAAAAAAAAGAACAGATGTATTCCTGGAATGTGCCCCCTTACAGGTCACCTAAACCCATGAAAGCTGCTCACCTATTGCTCACCCCTCGTATAGTAATTAGTCTCCAAGATGATGAAATACTCGTTTCCAAGTTATGTGTTATTTTTCTTGTGATGTTAGGATAACGATTTGTAGGATTTACTGGACATAGTGATTTACAATTACCACTCAATGAGTATGTGTGGCCACAAGGGCAAATGTTAGAATAGTTGAGATGTATCAATCAACCATCATCTGACCAGAGCACCACCCCGATGAGTCCAGCTGACCTGTGAGCATCACCATGACACCTCAAGGAGCCTCACCAATCCCAATGCTTTGCACCTATGCATCTATAGGTGCCCTTCGCCAATGTCCAATCTCATCGATTCATGTATCCCTTAGCTCCCACGTCATAGGTGACGTGGTTTTGTAACAAAATGTGAATGTTTGCTGATGTCTGGCAGAGCACTCTAAGAGTTTGCAGAGCTCTCTGCTTGCCCTATATTGATTTAGATAAACTTTTACTTTTTGACTTCACCTGCAGTTGGTCTTGGTCTCATTCCTATCTGGGGTGTGTCCATCATTGACTCTCACCGGGGAGTTTTAAATGCCTTTTTTGGGGGATGCTCACTTTCAGGCATTAAACCACCATGTATGTTTTTAGTGGAAAGGGAGGTGGCCCTTCCCCCGACCCCAAATAGATGGGGGTACCTCATGTAGCCCTCCCTGGGGGCAGATTGCTATTGCAATCTGCACCTAGGAAGGAGTACATGAGATGCCCCCCCCATCCATTTGCGGTGAGGGGTGAGGGCCACCAGAAAACATTGGAATGGCCCTCGATTGCATGGGGCAGTACGTTTTTCCCGCCCTGGGGTCTGATGGGCACACTAATGTGCCATCTGCCCCAGGAAAGGGTCAGACCAAAAATAAAAAATAAAACATATAACTTGTTTAGTGTGGGTGTGGGAGGGACAACTAAACCACCATGCATGTTTTTAGTGGAAAGGGAGGTGGCCCTCTCCCCCAACCCCAAATGGATGGGGGGCATCTCATGTAGCCCTCCCTGGGGGTAGATTGCTAGTGCAATCTGCCCCTAGGAAGGAGTACATTAGATGCCCCCCCCATAGATTTGAGGTATGGGGGGATAAGGCCACCATAAAACATTGGAATGGCCCCCCCAATGGATAGGGAAGTGTGTTTTGCCAACCCTGAGGGCAGATTGGCACACCAAGGAAAGGGGAAAAACAAAAATACAAATACAAACAATTATAACTTGTTTTGCGTGGGTGTGGGGGGCCACTAAACCACCAAGAATGTTTTTAGTGGAAAGAGGGTGCCCACGGGTGTCTCCTTTTCAGAAGAGCATGGGGTTCCCTGATTTCCTTGGTGACCATGACACCGTAGACCCAAATCTGTAGGTTGTCCACATGAACAAGCCGAAAGGCTTGGGGTTACCAGTGGGTTAGCCTTTTCCCTTTGTGCCCAGGTGGGTGCACCCACACATGCAAGGTACAGTTTTCATCAGGACACTTGTGGAAATGCGGAAAGGTAGGATATGTGGTGTTGGCGGCCTGTTTCGCTGGCTGGGCAGAGTGAAATGTCCAAAATGTGTGATTTTGTTCACCAAATTTTGGACTTTGCCAGGGGTTGTGGGTAATACATTCTGGGGCGATTCGTGCAAGTCATGCCTCTGTGGATTCCCTCGGGTGTCCTCTTTTTGGAAATGCATGGGGTTCCCTGTTTTCCTTGGAGGTTTCGACACCCTAGGCCCATATCTATACCTTGTCCACATGAGCGAAATTCCTCAAAATCTGCTCTGCCGAAAGACTTGGGGATACCACTAGTTTAACCTTTTCCCTTTGCACCCAGGTTTGTGCACCCACACATGTGAGGTACCATTTTTGTCAGGACACCTGTGGGAAAGCAGGAAGGTATGACATTTGTTGTGTTTGCATGGTTTCCATATCGTTTCCACACATTTGCTTCTTCCCTTTGTCATACAACCCTTTCATTTCCCAAATGTGACCTACATTTAGTTGCTGCTTTAGGCACTATACACTTTTCTAACCTGCACAAGTCACCTACCCTTAAAAAGGCCTGCCTGTGCTCTTTCAAAAAATGTATGCTTGCCCTTCCTCACCACATTTGTTTTCCTTATTTACACATAAAACTCATGTGTATATATTGCTCCGTTTTTGGCCTGTGGTATTGCTTGTTTTGTGAAATATTACATAAAATGTATGACTTCCTAACTGGAAGAGACAGGGGAATGTAGAAGAGAATTGCTTTTCTCAAAATTCACAGAAGCCATTGCCTTACCGGGCCAACCATGTCCACAATATACCTTTTTTTTTCTGTCATTTTCCCGATTTTTCCCCAAACTATGGCATTTTTTCCTATGTAGTTGATGCCTGACCTGCGCAAATCGCCCCTTTCCAAACTTGGAATTTTTTTCTACTTTTCAGATATGTATGCCTTTCTGTTTTCCCATTCAGCTTTCCTACCCTTCTCTTCCATTATGTCCATGCATGTCCTATAGGAAAAAAGGCCAAAATCGCAGCCGGTTCTTATTGGTTCTCCCCAGGACTCACCGGCTTTGATGAACCGCTTGGTATTTCTCTTCTCTGGACTCAAGGCCGGTATCACGGGCACAGGAGCGTCCCTCGCACCAGCTTATCAGTGTAGGCTTGCCCCGTGTACCATTGACATCTGCTGCAAGACACTTGTGCTATTGTTCATGGTTTTAGGCACTCTTCCATGAAGGTTCCCGGGGTCTGCGATGAAAAGGATAAGATTACTTCTCACCTCACCACCCTCTTGATTCCTGATGCCTTTCTCCTTCACTTGAACTGCCGCACCTGTATAGTCGTCTCGTTGTGCTGTCTGCCATGCTCGCTATGTGCTCTTGGGCTCCACCTTTTCTCCCTGTGTGGAAGGGAAAGGGCATTCAGGTGTGTAAGATTCATGTCAATTGCCTGACTTTGCCTGACACTTGTATTGAGACATGTCAAGTAAATGGCTCTGGTGTTAGTCCGTTGTCCTTTGTGTTGTGCAAAAGTATTTGTTTTGGAAAAGGGGGGCAGTGGTTTTGAATGTCCTACGTGATAGGAAGGCAAAAAGGTGTCAAAGGAAGGGGGATACTGAGTCTCACCCATCTATGTCCCAGTCCCTGAGGACCCCCATCCAGGTGATCATCCCTCACTGGTGCACCCCCAGGAACTGTATCCAATAGTGATGGCCATGTCCTGGCCACCTGGATGACAGACCCCCGGAGACTAACTAGAGAGACACCTTCAGGTTTCTCACAGTACTCAAGACCTTATCCTCACTGCAGAGCACCAATTGTTAAGATGGATTTTTAGAGTCTGGCCTGGTTCAGAGATTCAATGAGGCCACTCTAGTTATACTAAGGCTTCCAGTTTTCTGTCTTTGTGGATTTTTACACATAAATACAGACAGAAATCAATCTGCTTTCCATCTGTATTTATTCATTAAAATGGAAAAAAAACACATCGAAAAAAATATCTTTCTGTTTGGTTCTCTATGATGCCAATCATACATCGTAGGCCTATTTAGTGTGGTGGCAAACCATGAACAGCTCCATTTGGTTTGCAAGACAAGAGAAGAGATACTTTTTCACCTTACTGAAACTGACCAGCCCTACAAACCTTCTACTTTTATAGGCCACTTGCCATGTGACTGATTTGTAACACATTTTAAATCTAAACTTTTAAATGTGTTGCCAACTTTTATGACAGCAGTCCATCGTTAACAAAGATGTCCACCAGATGCGTGACAAGACAATTTCCTCTGTGCTCTCCATCCGGAGGGATTTTCTCCATCCCCACCATCAGTGTCAACTCCCTTTACTCCTTAAACCAACCCATTGTGTCTGAGGGATTAAAACAGTTCCTTTTGGTAACATGCTCAAACATTTCCTCTGCATGATCAATACCAGACCTCCGTTTTTGGGTTACAGTATGTGCATGTTAAATAAGACACCTCCAAGGCAACAATAATTGGCACAGCTAGACACAAGCATCAGAATACAAAACAAAGGGCCTCATTACACATTACACACATTAAGGGCACTGGTAAACCCTTACCGCCTTACTACAAGGTCCCTTTGCGGGTTGGTACTTTAACGCCTGCATTTTAGCAGGCGTTAAAAACCAACCCGCAAAGGGACCAGGGTGCTAATTACGGTACCGCAATTTGCGGCACCGTAATTAGCGCATTCCCCATTCCCATAGAGCCCTATGGGGCAAAAATGGGAATGGGGAAGGGCAATGGGGGAATTACTGCCCGCCAATCTTGGAATAGGGCAGTAATTCCCCTTTCCTCCAAGGCGGTGCCGGTATTTTACCGGCATGGACCAAGGTGCTAATAGCACCATGGTCCACCGCCTACCGTGTAATGAGGCCCAAAGTCTGCTAAAGGTGAACATCACATAAATAACAAGAGAGAAGGGACCATTGATTATTCATTGTTTAATCAGGAATGGTGGACCTTGTGAAAAATTATGGGTTTATTCTCTAGATTTGGCTTCCCATTCAGGGCCCTCTCTAATGATTTGTTGAATAGATCTAAGTTTGCTCATACAATCAGGGGTTACACATCTCCTAAACGAGGTTTGACTCCAATGTAAGGCCCATCTCACTTCTTGTTGCTTTATGGGTTTTTCTAAATTGAGCTGGAATGTGCTACCCATGGCCGGCTCATACTTCAAGCATGATTGGTGAGATGTTGTCGCTTTTGAGAGGTGGTTTAGGACTGTGGAGGAGTTTATATGGGTGATTCTCATCTTTTGTTCATGCTCCGACTCTTGAGTGTTTTTATGAATCTACATTGTGTGTTCCTTTATTGTACCATTTGCATTGGTTGTGATAGTGTGTTGTGTTACGTTCCCATAAAATAAAGAAACACATTATCTGCCTTTTTCTCTTGTGTTTTTTCCCTTTTTGTCTCTTTAGAGATTTTATAACGCGCAAACAAATGTTCTACACCTATTTGTATCCCTAAAAATAAATAAATAAATGAAAACATTTATATTTACATTTCCCTTCTGTTTGTTTGCCATGTACTCTTCTGTGTATTATTGTAAAAGTAGTAGTAGGATTATAGTAGTATTAACGAGGAGCGTTTGAGTTGTAGCTGTAGTTTTTTGGAGCAGGAACTTGTGTTCCTGTGTTTGTTCACTTGTTGGAGTTATCTTGTATTTGTGCTCTGATTTTCTTTGGTTCTTAAGTTTACATGCTTTTGGGTTCTCCCTCTGGTGGAGCACATAATCATGGATCTGAATGTTGCCATTTGGGGCAGTCCTGGTGTGCTTACAATTCTGGAAAGTTAGAGGGTTAGATGGCTGGTGGTAGGACGTTAAAGGGATTTGTTTCTCCCTTGATGAATGAAGAGAGTGGGGAATCCTTGTGATCTTTGTGGGCATCTGTTTGCATTCCCAGGCCACAGAGCTTTGGATATCCTCTGGGCTGGGGCCGTCAAAGGCATTTGAAGAGGCTTCAGGCGTACGAGAGGAGGCAGGGCTATTGTAGGAGGCCCTGGCAAACAGAACACACAAAGGCAGGTGAGGCAGGGCTTCATGTGGCTATGCACAGAAAGCTATTGAAGGATTACAGATACATATGTCTCATGTGGGTGGTGAGGGGGTTCCATGTCTTAAAATTGTGGCAAACATGGCCGTGAATACAAAATATTGCAGCAAAACTGCTGTGGTTTTGCTGCCACAATCATCTAAAGGATGCGGGGACACCCCCACAACCCCTGGACCCATTATTCCATTTAAAGGGAGTGGGGGACATCCCTGCAACCCCCGCTCCCCTTAAATGGTATAATGGGGTACACCTTTACCGGGTCAAACCACTGCATTTTTGCCACAATTTTGCTTTGCCGGCAACATTTTGTGCCGCAATTTTATTACCTGATACCAGTGAGGGTAACTACAGCAAACACCCCGGACAAGCAGTTTGGGATGGCTCCTGTCCCGAGTCAGGGGCATTGAGGAGGAAGGGGTCTTGACCCAGCAGGGTGAGGATGCTACTGTGGATGAGCGGAAGGAGGAGACAGCAGGTGGTGGACTAGCTTAGCAGGAGGATTCGGAAGGGCAGGTATTGGAAGTTGGGGTGATGGTGAAGGAGCATCTGCCTTCACCTGTGCTGAAAGCAGGTACATCCAAGCACAGGACGAACCACATAGATCAACAAACTCAAACCTCTACACATCCACGAGTGTCATGCGCGTAGGACTATATTACCCTGTCAAAAGGGAAGATTGACATGGGATGGAGCATGATGTTGTATGAACTTTGGAGGGAAGCAAACGAGTGTGAATTGGGGGAAGAAAGGAAGGCAAGGGCAACACCCTCGAGAAGATGGTCTGGAGGGACCATATGGCTCCGGGTGGCTGCAAGGATCAAGTTCAAGACCCTTTTCACTGTCCACAAGGCTTTCTGGGGCTGGGGTCCACACTACATCCAATGCTCTCTTCCAAAATACCTTCCTCCTCGAGCCCTTTGCTCAGCTACATCCAACTCTCTGAGGGTTAAACGCTTTTCGAGGCAGAGAGTGGGGGGAAGATCTCTCTCCTCTGCAGGTACATCCTTCTGGAATGGCCTCCATGCCCCTCTCAAAGTTGTGCCAGACCGCCTAACGCTCTGGGATCAGCCCAACACTTTCCTCTTCTCCTCTGCTTTCTCTCTCACCCTCTCCAGCTGACCTACTTGACCTATCTGTCTGCTGTACCAACTGTTTTTTTGGCTACCCTCAGAGCCTCACTGGGTACCAGGCTCTTTCTTGATCAGTCACCATTGCACTGCCTCTGGGTCTACCACAAATTTAGGGGCTGTAACTTTAACCTAAAGTGCCTTGTTCTCCTTGCACTAACCAGAGCCGCACTTCCCTGGCTGCACTTGCTCAGAGCATGACTGCCTGTTTTCCCCTCCCCTCTCTCTTGCACCCCCCCTTTCCCCTTGCAATTCCCGTTCTCGCACTTGCATGATCTGAATGACACAAGGCCTAGTAAGATTGTGTGTCTTGTTCTCCCCCTGTCTTCCCTCCCTTGTCGTGTCGCACCTAGAAACACTTATGTACAGGCACGTTATAAATGACTTACCATATCATATCATAAGTGGTATCAGGTGAACATGTGGTCAGAGGTCACTATACACCATAATGAGAGGGTTCTAACACAACCCAATGTCAGGGAGCAGTAGTATGGCAATATTGGGTACACCACTCAACTAGTGTACCCAATCCATGCCAGTAGCACCAGCAACTGTGGTAATCTGTAGTCCCCTGGTGCCAGGGCTGCCAGTCAAGTGGTTGGGGTGATGTATAGCTAGCAACATGCATCTTTAGCACAAAGCCCCTCACCAAAATCATGTGGCATAGAGGGACCTATGCCTTTATGATAGGAACTCCATTAGCTGGGGCAGCTAGAGAGTGTAGTGTTGGCAGTCAACCTGAGGGGACATATTGAGCCTCACAATTCTTCCTCTCTGTAGGGTGTCGTACAATGTTGCAGGAACAAGCCAGTCATGGGGAAGGGACTGCAACCAAGGGAGATTTTCCCACTCAGGATAGTAATAGTAGTTTGTGGGAGTAATGTAGAACTTCACAAAACAGAGACTGAGAAGTGTAGTGGAACACTGAATCCCAAAGTTAAAGAATTCATTCAAGGACATTAGTGGGTGCTGTGCACTGTCAAAGAGCCTGGGAATCTTAGTGAGTAGTTTCACTCTCTGAGAGAGTCTGATAACCTTAAGGGATTGGCTATGCCCTGTGGGAGTATCTTAGAACTTTAGGGAGTGGCTGTGACATGTGAAAAATTCCAAGAGCCTTAAGGGTTGATTTTGCCCAGTGGGAGAACCTGGAACCCTTACGCGGTAGCTACACCCCATGGAAGAACTTGAAAAACTTAGTGGGGGTCTGTGCACTGAATATTAAAAAAGACACTTAAGGGGTAGTTGCCTCCTGTAACAGAACCTGAGAACTATGAGACTGGCTACACTCTGTGAGAGAATGTGAGTACCATAGTGTTAGGCTGTGAGCTTTAAAAAATAAAAAATAAAAACTGTGGACAATAATGGACAGCTGCACTCTGTGGGAGAACCTCGGAAATGTTAGGGGTTGATATGCCCATGGACGCAAAAGACCTCATGGAAATGAGTGGGTGTCATTGCCCTGTGAGAGAAAATGAACATTTTTGACAAGTGTGTGTGAACAGGATTTGAAAACATTATTTGCATTTTAGTAACCACAATGGCATGTGTAAAGCAGCAATTGTCAGAGCCTCTCATTCACTGTTGCTAGTAGAGCTAACTGTTTCCCTACCAAAAATACCGTCAAACATCCCTTTCCCTCTTTTCATTTTATGGCATGTACTGGATAACAAATCATCTTCATCATCCAAGATTGTTTTTCTGGCTATGGGTTTTAATGTTCCATAGTCTTCCACAATGAATTGCTCATTCATTTTTATTTAAACACATGTGGATTAGAAAGTGTAGGGCTAGATTTCTGTCAGATCTAAATCAATGTATCAACAATTCTAGGTTTTAAGCCATGTTCTCTTTGTTGCTGCAACTACGTCACTCAAGTGTACTTCTACTAGTATGCAACTCCCCAAAATAACTGCTTATCATACAGAAGAAACCTTAAAGTTGTGCAACCACATTTTATTTGAACCGCCCTATTTAATAATTCCCAGGACCTAAAGACACATATAGGGTTTCGGAGAAAATACAGAAAATGTGCCAATAATGTCACTGTACAACTAGTTTTTGTTAAGTAATATCCGACCCAATTCACTATATATATCATTTCTCTACCCCTCTCCCAAAGAAAATGTTTCTTTTTCTTTTTCTTTGGTTACGCCTTGCCTGAGTATTTTTACATACATCAGGTGTTATGTCCATATCATCAAGATGTAATTTGTTCATTAAATATTAAACTATTTCTGTGCCAACACATGTTTCACTCCCTGTGTGCTCATGCTCATGAAAAACGTTTGACTGAAAAGGATTTAGAATAGTATAATTTCCAGCATGGTCATATGTGCAGATGAACTGTTAAGCAGCCAATCATCCATATATTAGAATAGTGATACCAACTACTGATGACGTAGAACGGCTAAAGATGGATGTTGGTAAATAGAAATTAGTACCTCATGTGGTCTAAATAGAAGACATGTACAACACCATCTGGGCTATCCCATCCTAAATCTGAGAAACTGATGAGAGCCCATCTTGGGTGGCAACAGGAAAACAAGAAACCATCATAACAAACAATACTTAAACATTGCCAGTTATGAGCATGTATTAAATAACCCGTTTTACATTAATGGGTTGCACTGTTTGATTGGTGCCCATCCTCTATGAATATAATGCTTGTTAAATGGCTGATGGAAAGAAGCTAGCTAGGATGCCAATATTATTTTGTTCAAGTTTAAACTCTTAACAACTTATTTTGATGGCGTTCGATACGTATCCCAAATCCAATCCACAGAAAGCAGTCTTGCTGCAACAGGTACTCTGTAGAACAATTTTGGAAACAGTGATCGCATTGTAGGGCAGACCTAAAATTCCACTTGCTGCGCATATCATTCCAATGGACACAGATTCTCTATCCCATCCAGGACTACCTTTCTGATGGAACTGAAATCTGTTATCACTGAGAGTGTCATATTTGGTGCACATCTGTGTTAGAACTTATGGAAAGGTAGAACTCAGCAAAACATTCTTTAAAGTACGTGTTATGCTTCTCCAGATCTAGGTATCTCTCCAGGGAACCTTTCAAAATGCTTTCATCCCATGTTCGTATTCTACTGACTTTTCCTTTTCAATTATAGAACCGTATTTGTGGATGAGGATTATGATGATGAGAAATTTGTTTATGACCCTAGATTTCTTTTTGTATCAGGAAAACATTGTCAGAGAATAACTATGCAGCACAAGATCACTGTTGTTCTAAGTTTGATTCTATCTGTCTAATGAAAACAATGAATGATGATGGCTTTAACATGTAGGAAAATATCTACAAAAGAAAAAGAGAAAATGAAACATCAACATTGAAAAATAAGTATATGATTTGCATTCTAAACAAAGCATTTGAAAGAAAAAACGTGCAAGTACATTTTGTGATGTCAGCAGACTAGCTAAAACAAATGTGTATTCGTCCCCAGTATTAACAGACCCAAAATAGATATTTTCATTTACATGGAAGTATACAGGAATCTGTATTAAATAGAGCACAAGTATTGTGGCAATAAGACCTGAGGCGGCGGGCCAATACCGCCCCAGCTAATGCCCCTTGGGCCGTAGTTACAGGCCCGAGCGTAGCAATGCCTTAACGAATCCGCGGGGGCATTACCGTGAGCGGTATTGGCCCGCCGCCGAGGGTCTTATTGCCATCAGCACCCTGGCCCGTTAGACGGGGGTGCTAATGGCATTTTTTTTTCTTTTTTACTTGTTTCGAAACAGAAAAAAAAAAGAAAAATGGCCACCAAGAAGGGGAAAACGTAGTCCCTTTTCCCTTTCCATGGCAGCCATCGGGAGCGGATGCGCTGGGAACACAAGTGTTCCCAGCCCGTTCGCTCCCAAGATCAGAAGAAAAAAGAAGTGGGGTTGGGAGGGCGGAAGGGAGGGGGACGGGGAAGGAAATAAATAAATAAATAAATAAATAAAGTACTGCGGTCTCCGGCGGGGGACGATGGAAGCCTCCAGCCATGTGGAGGCTTGGAGCAGGGATGGCCCCGCTCCGAGTCTCCACACGGCTGGAAGTTTCCATCGTCCCCCGCCGGAGATCGCAGGATAGAAGGTAAGTCGGGTGGGGTGGGAGGGGGGAGGAGGGAGAAAAAAAAAATTCTTACCTGAGTCCCCGGCGGGGGACGAAGGAAGCCTCCAGCCATGGGGAGGCTCGGAGCGGGGATTGCCCCATTTCGAGCCTCATCATTGGCTGAGGGGCTGCCACGCCCCTCGCCGGGAACAGAGTAGCCGGCAAGCACGGCGTAAAAGGGAATACTGTGTGGTATGGCTCGCAAATGAGCCAATCACCACGCAGTATTCCCGTTGCGTCTGCTTCCTTACTTACAGGACTGAGAATCAGCCTTACATGAGAAACCTATAGAGACTTGAAGTGTAAATTGTTATCAATAGGAGCCTGACTGCCAAAAATGTACAATGCCCCTGATTAAAGAACAACATAAAACAAGGATATGTGGACACGAAAAGTGACTTCATATGTTACATTTGTAAATGAAGCCAGCGACATTTTTTATTTTTTTTTATTTATGAGATTATAATGACCGAGGTGATTTTTACAAGTGTCTGACAGCAGAATTTGAAAGAAAAGAAGAGTTGAAAAAGTCAAAAAATGTCAAAGCAAAAAATAAGCAAGTAGATCCGTGATCTCTTAGTTCTCGCTGGGAGCCAACCTCTGGAGAGGTCTTCGTTATTCTCCAGTAAAGATCTGGTCCTGAATTTTCGCCACTGCTATTGCCCACGATGGTCTGATTCCACCAAGCCAGCAACATTTGCTAAACAGCAAATGGCATTTTCTCTGACATAGCAACACTGCTGAGGAGGTGTTTCCCCCACAAAAAAAGAAACCAGGCCTTTGAGCCTGGGTTGTAAACTTTATAACAGAGTCCTTGCATCAAAATTGTCATAATCTCTCTTTGTTCTGAGAAGCAGGCCTCAGTATTGAAACAAATGATGCCGATTAAAAGTTGTAATTTCTCACTGGATGTATACATCCATTCCCTAAAAATACAGAAATATATTTGTACACCTCACCTTACAGTGGACTTACTCAAATTATCAGTAGCTCTTATTCAACAGGTTTTGCATTAATTATGCCTGTCACTCTTGCAGTGATATGGGGTCTGGCATTTGTGAAGCCAGCTGATATAAGAGACTGCGGACTGGGTCAACACTTGGACCCAAGCAGCTTAATTTCATATAATCATTTGACAATAATGACAACTAGGCTTCTTATGGTCATAAATGGCCCAGCCATGAGCCTGAAAAGATCAACAGCAAATGGCTTTTGCCAGGCCAAAGAAATGAACTGCTATATAATAATTTGTCAAACCCATTACATGACCAAGAAAATAAGTGCACCTTTGCATTGTATAAATGGGATAATATTTTCCTGAATATATTTTGATAGAAGCGTCGTAGCAACTTACTGTTTTTACAGATGAATGTGAAACAATATTTAATGTTATTGTTTTTACAAATGCAAATTATACGAATGTAGATATTTTTGCACAGAAAAATCACACATAAGTGATTAGTATAGGCTAGTGGCAGTGCCATCTAGGCTGATATTCTGAAATGGGTATAGAATATTTGAGTGAAAGTATCTGTCAGGATTAGTCAGGCGAGTACAAAGGCATTGAATATGGCAAGGGAAATGTGCACTAAATTACACAGTGAAAGGCTTCGAATTAAACTACGTGCACACAGGAACAACGACTCATGTATGCTAGAACCCAGGAGTGCAAATAGAGTGTGACAACAAAACCAATATATGAAAAGGGATGTGGGGTAAGCACCTGACCGCGAGGAAAGTCGGCAAGCGCCTTACCCCCAATTGCTGTTACAGGCACTGACAGCGCTAAACCCACGTGGAGGGCAAGCAATGACAGGATCTGTGAACTAACACTCTTGATGGTATTAAATAAGGGAACTAAAGAACTGTACTCACGAGGACGAGATAAACCTCTTGAATGTCAGCTAGCCCACAAATCCTGTTGATGAAACTGGGACCCAGAAAGGCTAGAACAGCAATGGGAGGAAAACTAAATACCTAAGTTGGAATAGTGATTACAAATTAGTGAGGAAAACATAAGCATTCACACAGGAGCTAGCTACAACCGCACACTACACCTAATAATCAAATGGGAAATAAATGCAGAAGTGCAATGGAAAACATGGAATGGATCCCAATAGAAAGTAAGGATCAGGAGCACGGAAAAAACGAAATAACCAATGCAAACTTCTCCCTACCCCTCCAAGGAAAAGACAGGAAGCTAATCTAAGAGGAAGGCTAAGGCATATGGGTTTACAGCAGCAAAGGACAGAGTCAAAGAAATATAGAACACAGACAAACTGGGCTGCATCTAAAAGGGGAAAGCACTGAAAAATGCTGCCTGCAAACAGAGGAAGACAAAAAAGGAATCAAGGGAGCAGAAATCAATTAGCGCATAAATCCGAGATTCAGGGCGGAGGAACAAGAAAACAGGAACTAGGAACTAGGAACTAGGTACAAAGGCAAGGAACAAGGAACAAGGGACTAGTCACAACAGGAACACTGCAAACGATGACCAGCGCTGGACTGAAGTAAGACCGAGGCTTTTAAAGCTGCTTAACGAGCACACGCCTCAGGTGTGCTGATTGCTGCACCTGCAGCCACAGGTGTTGCCTATCCTCCACCCAACGTTGTCCTGCAAGGGTGGATGTGAAGCAGTGGGCCAGGCATTCTGGGAAGCATAGTCATTTGGTTAAAGAAGCATGCTGGCTGCCAAAAACCTGGAATGGATCCGAAAGGGAAGTAGCTTGGAAAATAGGGATTTAGCACTCCCAATTCATCACAGCACTGTAGCATAAGGTTCGGAGGAAAAGTCCAGTAGGGAATAAACCCCAAATCATGCCCCCAAGTGGTGGGAACAGGAGCGAAGGGAGCGAGTCGTGACAGTATCAGAGAATAAAAAGCTAAATATCTGTCCCACGCACATCACATGTAGTGTTGAGAGGAGACCCGCATCATGTGATTTACCCGAGTGTGAGCAATTTGGCAAATTAATTAGTATCATAATCCATCACATCAAATGGGAGGGAAAATGGCTTAGAATATTACTCCACTGGACTGCCCACTTCATTAATATGGCCAGTGTGTGCAAATGGGAACACTGTCCAATCACAGAGACTGACCAAATAAAATAGAGAAATTATACACACCTTCAAAGTCCCAATGCAGAATGCGAGACACCAGGCTGTGGAGAGAAGCTTACCCATCTTGCTGACTGATTCTGACCTGTTTTCAGAGGGCAAGTACTGAACCAGTACTTGAGAGGATACTTACCTGTCTGTGAGAGAGCCAATGGAAATTTCCATGCAAGTATAATGCTAAGGGGAAATATAATTCTGTGAAGTGGTGTGATTTAAAGGGGAATATATTAAATCCCATCCCTTATTTTACTTGTGAAATACTGAAGGGGTTATATCAATATACTGTACATCCGGGGAAATTAGTAAATATTTCAGTATTATAAGTGATTCTGGAAACTGAGGAGTTGATCAAATAGAACCAAACGGTGTGTCTATTGTAAGATCACTGGCTCTTTCACTCTCTGCAATGGGCAAGTCCAAGGTGGGAGCCAAATAATATCTCACTTTGAAAATGCCTTGGAAAATAGTGTAATTGAGGTAATTCCATGGTTTTATCATGGGGGTCATGTTACTGGTTCTGAACTATTAAAGACAAAGGGAATCACATTTTTAACTGCCACCCATTTTCACACTTTAAATTGCCATTTGACAATGGGCAAAAGTGCACTTTCTAAACAACAATAGAACCACCATGGAAGAACATTGAGCAAACATACATGTTGAATAGACATGTTCATATTTGAGTGATTTACGCGCAGGAATCTTAAGTAGCCTGTCTTTGTATTGAGTTTCCTAAAGTGTGGTTTGAAACAATAACTTAACCATTGAAAAAATTAGGTATGTTCTGATTTAATTTTGTTTTCTCTAAAATGAAAATGTTGTCTTGAACCTTCATTCAATTTGTAGCCCTTAGAGAATGTGCACTAAGGGTAAATCAAATGACGTGGGTGTTTTTACAAAAGTATATTTGCAAGTTAAATGCAGCAATAACCACTGAAATGGCCAGCATATTGATCATTCAACATTGTAGTAAGCATTGATGTCAGAATGATATTGAGGATGATAAAGATGTATACTTTGTTTATGTTATACATTGGTTAGATTATTTCTATTTTTGATAAATAGACCTGCTGTGCACAGTTGTGTATTTCTTGTCCGGAAAGGGAAGGTATGCTATAGGGAATGTATACTGTTAAACTGGCATGTTCCAAGTCCATAAAAAGACCTTGTTTAAATAAGCGTAAATTGTGCTTGCCTGTTTTGGGGTGCATGGAGAATTCCCCAAACTAGACGTTGCCCAATTAAGTTATCCTATAAATATATCCATATATCGGAGTGAGCTGCAGAGTGAGGTTGCAGACTGTGGCAGACCCTGACCCTTTCTGCAGTGACTACCATTTCCCCAGCTTTCCTGAATTTTACCTGAGCCTTCGAATACTCACTCCAGCCGCGGAGCGGCCGCGGAGTGAGCTGCAGAGTGAGGTTGCAGACTGTGGCAGACCGTGGTATGACCGCGGTCGCCAACAAAAGAACTGTCATCATGGACTCACAGCATCGCAAAACCGATGGTTTGGTCTTCACATCGGAATATTCGAAAGAAGAAACACAAACAGTAAGACAAGGAGCAGGAGCGAACTTGCAGCCAACATCGCTGCCATTACCTCCACGAAGTGGGCTTCAAGAGGATACAGGTACGACGCTCCTTTCCTTCCCCTCAGTGGAAGCCATAGACGATGCAAAATGTCTCTGCGTGCCTGCTTTCCTTTCACCCCCTTCCTTTCCTCCTTTGCCTTCTTCTTTCCCAACCCTTCCTCTCCCCTCTTTCCCGTCCCCTCCTTCCCATCTCACCTGTCCGCTTGTTGGCTCAGAGGCTGAAGTCCCGCGACGGGTACTTCGACCGCCGAAGGAAACTCCAGCAGGAAAAACGCTCACCAGGAGGCGGGGAGAAAAGCCACAGGCGCCCAAGCGGGTGCCGAAACGGACTATTTCCTCAGACCAGCCCGAGCTCGCAAAGGACTTTCATCCGAAAACCGCGAGGCTTTCAACAAACATCCACAGTGAATCCATCTCCGAGGCTGAAACGGACCCTGCGTCAGTACCGTCAACGGGGCTACAGAGTGAGCTTTTCCAAGCAGAGACCCGGTCCACGCCTCTCTCCGAGGCGGCGGGTTCAATTCTCCAGTCTGTGAGCAGTGTCCTCACTGGGGAGGGGCCTCAGTTCACACCTGAGCGGCCCGACCACGAAAACGCAGCCGGGTGTGCGTTAACCACAGAGAAACAGGCTGGATCTACTGACCAGGTCGAAAACTCTTCAATAAGGGATATACAGACGACCACAATTACTGAAGGTGTGGCACCTCACCACACAAGTTCCATTAAAGACGCTCAAGATGAACCGACACACGTAACGAAGTATCAAGCAGAAACTACCTGTGCGGCTCAAGTTCACTATGTGCTATTGTCAGAGGTCAGGGAGAGTATCACAGAGAAGGTTTCTATAACACCAATTGCCTCAAATGGAAACAACGGAGAGCCAAAGAAATGTAGAAGTCCCTACCGAAACCCAGCTGTGTACGATTCAGCCCTCTGCAAGCACAAAGACAACATCGAATCTGCGGTCGAACCCGGCACCTCTAGGAAAAACCTAATCGCCTCCGTAGCCGCCGGTATGCATACGGCAAAGTCACCCAAAAAAAAACAAGGAAAGCAAGGAGTGCAACATGAGGATCATTACAACTCACTCCCAACGATGACCACAAAAACTCTTCGACACAACCACAACAAGGTGAGAAGAAGACTGACCTCTAGATATAGGGTCCCCCCAAACAAGAAAATGGGCCCTATGTCTGGTCCCCCTAAGCCCTTCACAGTGGCAGCCCTGAACGATTTCTTTAGGAAAAAGACGGAGAGTTGTTCAAGCTTCCAGAAGGAACTGTCGGACGGCGAAATTTTGGAGAGCCTGGGTGAGACAGAGGCAGAGCTATCACCCTTGGGTTGTCTCGCAGAAAAACTTACTACATCTCCGGAACCCTCAAAGACCACCGCACTCATGACACCGGCAATCGTCGCACCGCCACTTAGATGGCACTATTCAAACAAACCTACTTCGACGATTGAAAATGTTCAACTTCAGGAAGGGACAAGAGAAATGAACAATTTAGAATTATTCCTTGTTGAACCAAGAATCGAAATCAACCACACTGCAGCTGGGTGCCTGAAACAAAAGCCAAGTTCCAGTCAGCATGAAATTATTTCCGAACCATGTTATAAAGCCTTAGAATTACGAAATGAAGAACTGAGAAGGGGGAGAGTCCCGGGTCACAAGAACTCTTGGTGCGATCGTCAACGACACGAAATATCGATTCTGGCCAAATCACTTCTCAGAAAGATACAGGAAACAAATCACCAAAAACTTTACCGTTGACCCACACTCCGATTCCTATGCGGAAATTTAGCAGAACCCAACAGCTTTCTCCGCTAAATCCTGCTCAGTACAAGCTGGAATTAACAACTATAACGTCTACAGTATCGATTGCAATGGCCACATTCACCATTCACCAAGTTGTATGAAAACATTAATGACACGCTTCGTGACCAGGTGTCAATGCTGGCCTTAATGCAAGCAAAATTACATTACTTGGAAGGCTACATTATGGGGGCGCAAGGACCTGATATCAACAGAAAAAGGAGCAGGACAAGGCTGGGTGAATCTAGCCCCAGCGACCAACAGACAGAACCACGATCACCAGACGATGAGCGCTCAACCTGACGGTCGCAACAAAATAACGTCGCACCGACCGCCCTGCCTGACACCATTCAGGAGGCTGCCAAACCGTCACTGCAACAGGACGGAGACCTTGACATCCATATTAGCAAACAAGGGACTGAACCCCTAGATGCCATTATTGCTATACTTGAGGAGGAAGAAGATCACCCACATCGATTTCGAGGCCAGAGAAGGTGTGAAGAAACAAGTAACTAATCCCTTCTCTTACATAAAGAACGCTAAAGAAGCACAAAGATCAAAAAAAGGCCTTGCTGCAAACCCTAAGAACTTTACATACGGCATATTTACCCAGCAAAAATCGATTGTTAAGCGAAACATCAAGTGGAATGAGAACAAGCCACAAGAAACATCGGGCCCTCAAGCCCAGACGAGGCAGACGAAGGTTGCTGTCAGGAGAAAAGGGCCACTTATAAAACCTACGGAGACAGCAAGCTCACATCAAAATTAAGTGAGAGAAAAACAAAACCACAGCTCAAAGGAAAACGCTCCTGTCCTTGTCGTAGAGGAGCAATCAGACTGGAGCATTCTGACAGTGGATGAGACTGGGTTCGAAAACAACCCAAAGAAACAATCAAAGAGAAAAGCAACTAAAGGGATTCCAGACTCCCCTAAAAATGAACCACCACACAAAGTTCAAATACATGAACTTTCTGTTTCACCGACAAAACCCCTTGAGACAACTCAAAGACGCCAAAAAGTGGACTATGTGGACATCGTAAACCCAAAACCACGAGCTCCCGAGGAAAAGAGACCAGATCTAGAGCGCAGAGTAAGCTCAAATATATGGAAGAGGAACGTACACGTGCACTCACCTGTCCTTTCTCGGACTCAGGGTGGAAAAAAAAATCAGAAAAAGACTTTAAAGTCGCGTAACGAAACAGGAAAAAAACCCACGGATTCATATCTGCAATACATCTCCGAGGTGAACAAGAAGAGACAAGAAGAGACCAGATCGGAACTAGATCGCGATCGGAAAAAGGAACCAAAGCCAATCGTGAGTGCCTACACGCTAAGACTGAAAAACATCAATTCAAAGATGAATGACTTGACGATGAACAGAACCACCATCATCAAAATTTTAACCCAAATTCCAAGCTTGAAACACTTTGAAAATAAAGATCTCTGGATGGTGGAACCAAGTACGTCTGGCAGAACAGACTACTCCTACATACATCTCAATTCCGAAGCCATCAAACTCCATTTAATGAGAGAATCCGGTAACCTGGCATCAGCGGGATTTGAACTATCAGAAATTAGGCGATCGAGCAAGCAAGAGGATGTAACAAAAAGAAATGAAAGAGGCCCAAGTAACCAAATGGATACTCCAAAGACGACAAAGGACAACCGCACTCGCTATATCAGCAGGATGCCCCATACTGGTCATTCGAAGACCACAAAATTAATAAACAGATCTGGAACCTCTAACCCTAATCAGGGGGAACGAGAAAGACCTGAGAAAACTCTCTTGTCTGACCGTAATCGAGAACAGAACTCTGTCCGGAACAAAAGGTTACAGCAAACCTTTCAAAACGATCGAATTTCAAGTAACCACGGAACACCAGGAACAAACATAACCGAACTGTGGACGTGGCACAAAGCCGACACCAATGTCAGGCATAAGCATTAGCAACGACCTCTGGAAAAGAAGACCCAGCCCCAGATCTGTCAGGATAAGGAAAATCAGAAGTCAACATCTGCGCTGAACCTGTTAAAATTAGGCTGCTGGAACACGAGGGGCTTTACACATCTCACAAAGAAAACCGATGTCAACCTGGGCAATTTTGACGTTCTGTGCTTACAGGAAACCTGGCTGACTAACAAACCCCAGTTGGACGGGTATGAATTAATCTTGACGAGCGCAAAGAAAGGAGAAACTGGACGATTAGAGCAGGGGCAGGCATGGAGATAATTGAAGTCTTCCCGACACCGCACTGGATCCAGGCCGTGCTACTCGCAAGAAAACCCTGTCCTACGGACCGAAAAAGTAGCCCAGTGCTCTTAATAAACGTGTACTGGAATCCTGAGACAACAACTAATGAAGATTTCACTAACGAACTCCAAAATGCCCTGGAAGAAGCCCAGAAAACAAGAATCGACCACAGCACAATCATAAGTGGTGACTTCAACGCCATATGTGACGGGATAGGAAACCGTGCAAATCAAAAATCTCTAGCACGGGAGAGGGGGAAACTCCTGGACAAGATAATGTCTGACAGGGATATGAACAATCTTCACTGGCAGCGTTTAGAAGCAAACCTGTCGATCCCATCATGGCAAAGATGCGATCAAAACGGGACGATAGACCACATATTCGTTTCTAGAGACATTCTGCCAGAGATCCACTCCTTCGCTATTAGACCGACAACCTTCAGCGACCATAATCTTTTAATTGTAGAAGGCTGGGCATCTGGAACGCAAACGACTGCGTGTCCTCTCCCACTCGAGACAGCGGAGAAAGGAAAGCGAGTAAAGATCTCCGAAAAGGGATTGTTAGAATTAGAAACACAATATACACGTTTAAGACACAAGAGCATGACAAATGCAAAAAGGAGCGGGATCGATCTGGACTACACACCTCTACTAACCAGATACCTTATGGCAACAGCAAAAACATCCACCCAAAAGAAAGACCATCCACATTCCTAGAGCAAAGATCTGGTGGAGAAAAGGAAGGAGCACAGAAGGTTAAAAAGACTGTACCAAAAAGTACCATCCCCTGAAAACTTGGCAATCTGGACAAAGGCAGTGGGCGATTATAGAAGCTGGCTGTTACACTACTGCCATAAACTGTACCTGAATGACTCACAACACATGCTGTCCGCTATTTGTGGAAACAAGCCAAAGGAATTCTGGAACCTGATCAAGGGTACACAAAGTAACATCAACGATAAGATCCAAAATAACGTGGGTGAGGTCCGCTGGATTAACCACTTCTCAAACTTATTTGCTCCAATCAGGGATGAAAAAATAGATAAACCTCAAAGCAAAGAATGTCACAAATCCGACACTCCGTGGAACATCCCCAACGACAAAGAGTCTATTTTAAACAAACTCAAGAAACTGAACAACTCAAGGGCCCCGGGTCCCGATGGTATCAGCAATCTGGAACTCAAAAAACATCCTGAGCTATGGGCCAACATCATGAGTAAGCTTTTTTCAAATTGCAATCAGATCAAGGAAATTCCACCTACCTGGAAAAAAAGCAAACATTGTGCCTATTTTTAAAAGAGGTGCAACCGATGACCCAAACCAGTATAGGCCCATTGCCCTTCTAGATGTCATGGGGAAAGTTTTTGCGTCTCTGGTATTGGATGCCTTTCAAAACTGGTCACGCATAACAAACACAATGGACCCTTTTCAGAACGGTTTCATTAGAAACTCAGGAACAACTACCAACATCTTGCTCATGAGCGCCCTGAAAGCAAAAGTTCTACAAGGTGGCCAAACGATCTACGTTGCTTTTATTGACCTGGTACAAGCCTTCGACCAGGTCAATAGGCAGCGCCTCTGGGCAAAATTGGAAGCTAAAGGATGTCCGGACTCAATCCTAAACCCAATAAAGGCCTTACATCAAGAGACTTCCATCAGAGTCCGCCTTAGTGCGGATGGACGCTTGTCTGAGGAGATAGGCACAGCGAGAGGAGTCAAGCAAGGCTGCCCTTTGGCGCCTTCGTTATATAACTCCTATATTGCAGATTATGAGGAATCAACGCACACGGTCAGGCACTTTCCACCTTCGCTGGGCGGAGAGAAGATCGATCGTCTACTGTACGCCGATGACATCATCCTGATGGATTTGACACCCATAGGCCTCCAACGCCAACTGGATAACTTGGTCTCTTACTTGTCAGAAAACAACCTTCGACTTAATAAAGAAAAGACAAAAGTGCTAATTCTGGGCAGACCTTCAAACAAGAAACAAAAACTCTCTTGGCATTGCGATGGTAAGACCTTAGAAATAGTCCACGCCTTCAAATACCTTGGAATTACCATCAGTAACGACAGGGACGAAAAAACCATGCAAGAAACCCTGTGGTTAAAATTAAAAATCTCACAGCCCAAGCAAAGGCCGTGGACAAGAAATACGGACGTTTCTCGATCATCCCCGTCTTGAGATTTTTCAAGTCAAAAGTGGTTCCTGCCTTGATATATGGCATGGATGCAATGCCATTGGCTCCGAACACCATATGGGAGAAATGTGAAAGTTTTTTCTGGCGAAGTGTCCTAGGCCTTGCGGCATCCACTCCAATTGAGCTAATAAGGAGAGAACTTTGCTTATCATCATTGCTAGCAACAAAAATGAGAGCCACTCTGATGCTATATCGCAAAGTCATCAACAATCCCGAAGGACGAGTGTTGGACCTCATACGAAAAGAAATCGTCAACGAAAACAATTGGATGCTTGCAAAATGGGAACAAACTAACCTAGCGATCCTGAAAGAACTGGACCTGACGGTCGAGACTCTATTTCAAAATCCTAACAGAGTATCGAAAAAACTGTACGAAGCAGATTGGATCCACACCCAAGAAGTTGCATATACATATTCCTTGACAACTAATCTGCCATCTGTCCCGATGAAGCTCAATGCAGTGCGAGGTTATCTCCACAGATTTCCAAACAAGAGCCTCAGCCGGATGTTCCTGAGATTCAAACTAAACCAAATAAAAACTAATGAGATCTTACTAATTCGTAACCAAGCGCGATCGAACATCTGTCGCTTCTGCAATATAGAGGAAAACATAGAAAGTACAAAGCACTTGATAATGGAGTGCTCAAGTTTGGCAATGGAAAGATCTCGGTTTCTTATGGACCCGCTGAAGCACTATTCAACCTTAGACACGGAAAACCTGTGGGCACTACTGACTAACGGAAACAACAAGCGATACGTCTTAGGAGTGACTCTGTTTCTCAAATCTTTGAACTTATAGTAGAAGAAACCCATTCTTCGACAACGACCTGGAAACCAATAACCTTCCAACTACTTGAAGGCTATTCCCGTGACACAAGCTGAACTGGAGGATCAAAACTCTAAAAAACAAAAGTCCGAAATAAACTAAATCAAAGTAAACCAAGGACGTCTTTAAGGAAGTTTGTAGACAGGAGTCTACAAATGTACTGTATTGTTGTTTTGTAAAAATTGTTATACAATTAAATCAAAAAAAATATATATATATCCATTTTAATGTAGGTGCATATATACACTTTCAAAACTTAATCCAGGTCGGCACATAATTGTTGAGAGCAAAAGACCGAAGAATGCAAGAACCATCTCGCAAGTTAATGCCATGGGAAGCCAAAGGAAGACATCACATCGAAATCCCAGTTCTAAATTCAATGATCAACTAAGATGCATGGATACATCACTTGGCAACTATGTAGTGAGCATGCTCAAATAGGGGAAATAACTATGGCCAAACAAATTTAGAGTTGCTCTCTTCCTCAAGTAGTCAATGAGAGTAGTGGACATATTTAAAATTACAAACTAAATAATGCACCTTCTTGGATATTATACCTGCAAAGGTCTTGGATATTATACCTGCAAAGGTGTACAACAATGGGATGGAGAACTGGGCCTCTGGTAATGACACACTTATTGAATTTGAAAGCAGAACCTGGATTGATTCCTGAAACATGGAAACACACCATTATCATATAATGGTGCCTTAGTAAAAGCGTCAAACAAATTATGTAACACAAAGGTCAGCTGATATCCCTGATACGGACAGTAACTAAATAGACTAGTGTGGTGTGTATACTCATCCTTTGCTTCCTATTCCTTGTACATATATGTCACATCACACCTTTGCATTATACTGAACATCCTGTATGGTTTGTCCCGGGTGCTTTGAAGCGACACCAATGTAAGTTAGTGCAATAAAAAAAGGATTTGCATTCTAAACAAAGCATTTGAAAGAAAAAAAACGTGCAAGTACATTTGGTGATGTCAGCAGACTAGCTAAAACAAATGTGTATTTGTCCCCAGTATTAACAGACCCAAAATAGATATTTTCATTTACATGGAAGTATACAGGAATCTGTATTAAATAGAGCACAAGTATTGTGGCAATAAGACCTGAGGCGGCGGGCCAATATCGCCCCAGCTAATGCCCCTTGGGCCGTAGTTACCTTAAATGGTATAATGGGGTACACCTTTACCGGGTCAAACCACTGCATTTTTGCCGGAATTTTGTTTTGCCGGCAACATTTTGTGCCGCAATTTTATTACCTGATACCGGTGAGGGTAACTACAGCAAACACCCTGGACAAGCAGTTTGGGATGGCTCCTGTCCCGAGTCAGGGGCATTGAGGAGGAAGTGGTCTTGACCCAGCAGGGTGAGGATGCTACTGAGGATGCTACTGTGGATGAGTGGAAGGAGTAGACAGCAGGTGGTGGACTAGCTTATCAGGAGGATTCGGAAGGGCAGGTATTGGAAGTTGGGGGTGATGGTGAAGGAGCATCTGCCTTCACCTGTGCTGAAAGCAGGTACATCCAAGTACAGGACGAACCACATAGATCAACAAACGAGTGTGAATTGGGGGAAGAAAGGAAGGCAAGGGCAACACCCTCGAGAAGATGGTCTGAAGGGACCATATGGCTCCCGGTGGCTGCAAGGATCAAGTTCAAGACCCTTTTCACTGTCCACAAGGCTTTCTGGGGCTGGGGTCCACACTACATCCAATGCTCTCTTCCAAAATACCTTCCTCCTAGAGCCCTTTGCTCAGCTACATCCAACTCTCTGAGGGTTAAATGCTTTTCGAGGCAGAGAGTGGGGGGAAGATCTCTCGCCTCTGCAGGTACATCCTTCTGGAATGGCCTCCATGCCCCTCTCAAAGTTGAGCCAGACCGCCTAACGCTCTGGGATCAGCCCAACACTTTCCTCTTCTCCTCTGCTTTCTCTCTCAACCTCTCCAGCTGACCTACTTGACCTATCTGTCTGCTGTACCAACTGTTTTTTTGGCTACCCTCAGAGCCTCACTGGGTACCAGGCTCTTTCTTGATCAGTCACCATTGCACTGCCTCCGGGTCTACCATAAATTTAGGGGCTGTAACTTTAACCTAAAGTGCCTTGTTCTCATTGCACTAACCAGAGCCGCACTTCCCTGGCTGCACTTGCTCAGAGCATGACTGCCTGTTTTCCCCTCCCCTCTCTCTTGCACCCTCCCCTTTCCCCTTGCAATTCTGTGCTCGCACTTGCATGAACTGAATGACACAAGGCCTAGTAAGATTGTGCCTTCCCTCCCTTGCCGTGTCGCACCTAGAAACACTTGTGTACAGGCGCGTTATAAATGACTTACCATATCATATCATAAGTGGTATCAGGTGAACATGTGGTCAGAGGTCACTATACACCATAATGAGAGGGTTCTAACACAACCCAATGTCAGGGAGCAGTAATATGGCAATATTGGGCACACCATGTCCATAACCCAACACTCAACTAGTCTACCCAATCCATGCCAGTAGCACCAGCAACTGTGGTAATCTCTAGTCCCCTGGTGCCAGGGCTGCCAGTCAAGTGGTTGGGGTGATGTATAGCTAGCAACATGCATCTTTAACACAAAGCCCCTCACCAAAATCATGTGGCATAGAGGGACCTATGCCTTTATGATAGGAACTCCATTAGCTGGGGCAGCTAGACAGTGTAGTGTTGGCAGTCAACCTGAGGGGACATATTGAGCCTCTCTGTAGGGTGTCGTGCAATGTTGCAGGAACAAGCCAGTCATGGGGAAGGGACTGCAACCAAGGGAGATTTTCCCACTCAGGATAGTAACAGTAGTTTGTGGGAGTAATGTAGAACTTCACAAAACAGAGACTGAGAAGTGTAGTGGAACACTGAATCCCAAAGTTAAAGAATTCATTCAAGGACATTAGTGGGTGCTGTGCACTGTCAAAGAGCCTGGGAATCATAGTGAGTAGTTTCACTCTCTGAGAGAGTCTGATAGCCTTAAGGGATTGGCTATGCCCTGTGGGAGTATCTTAGAACTTTAGGGAGTGGCTGTGACATGTGAAAAATTCCAAGAGCCTTAAGGGTTGATTTTGCCCAGTGGGAGAACCTGGAACCCTTACGCGGTAGCTACACCCCATGGAAGAACTTGAAAAACTTAGTGGGGGGCTGTGCACTGAATATTAAAAAAGACACTTAAGGGGTAGTTGCCTCCTGTAACAGAACCTGAGAACTATGAGACTGGCTACACTCTGTGAGAGAATGTGAGTACCATAGTGTTAGGCTGTGCACTTTAAAAAATAAAAAATAAAAACTGTGGACAATAATGGACAGCTGCACTCTGTGGGAGAACCTCGGAAATGTTAGGGGTTGATATGCCCATGGACGCAAAAGACCTCATGGAAATGAGTGGGTGTCATTGCCCTGTGAGAGAAAATGAACATTTTTGACAAGTGTGTGTGAACAGGATTTGAAAACATTATTTGCATTTTAGTCACCACAATGGCATGTGTAAAACAGCAATTGTCAGAGCCTCTCATTCACTGTTGCTAGTAGAGCTATCTGTTTCCCTACCAAAAATACCGTCAAACATCCCTTTCCCACTTTTCATTTTATGGCATGTACTGGATAACAAATCATCTTCATCATCCAAGATTGTTTTCTGGCTATGGGTTTTAATGTTCCATAGTCTTCCACAATTAATTGCTCATTCATTTTTATTTAAAGAAATGTGGATTAGAAAGTGTAGGGCTAGATTTCTGTCAGATCTAAATCAATGTATCAACAATTCTAGGTTTAAGTCATGTTTACTTTGTAGCTGCAACTACGTCACTCAAGTGTACTTCTACTAGTATGCAACTCCCCAAAATAACTGCTTATCATACAGAAGAAACCTTAAAGTTGTGCAACCACATTTTATTTGAACCGCCCTATTTAATAATACCCAGGACCCAAAGACACATATAGGTTTTCGGAGAAAATACAGAAAATGTGCCAATAATGTCACTGTACAACTAGTTTTTGTTAAGTAATATCCGACCCAATTCACTATATATATCATTTCTCTACCCCTCTCCCAAAGAAAATGTTTCTTTTTCTTTTTCTTTGGTTACGCCTTGCCTGAGTATTTTTACATACATCAGGTGTTATGTCCATATCATCAAAATGTAATTTGTTCATTAAATATTAAACTATTTCTGTGCCAACACATGTTTCACTCCCTGTGTGCTCATGCTCATGAAAAACGTTTGACTGAAAAGGATTTAGAATAGTATAATTTCCAGCATGGTCATATGTGCAGATGGACTGTTAAGCAGCCAATCATCCATATATTAGAATACTGATACCAACTACTGATGACGAAGAACGGCTAAAGATGGACGTTGGTAAATAGAAATTAGTACCTCATGTGGTCTAAATAGAAGACATGTACAACACCATCTGGGCTATCCCATCCTAAATCTGAGAAACTGATGAGAGCCCATCTTGGGTGGCAACAGGAAAACAAGAAACCATCATAACAAACAATACTTAAACATTGCCAGTTATGAGCATGTATTAAATAACCCGTTTTACATTAATGGGTTGCACTGTTTGATTGGTGCCCATCCTCTATGAATATAATGCTTGTTAAATGGCTGATGGAAAGAAGCTAGCTAGGATGCCAATATTATTTTGTTCAAGTTTAAACTCTTAACAACTTATTTTGATGGCGTTCGATACGTATCCCAAATCCAATCCACAGAAAGCAGTCTTGCTGCAACAGGTACTCTGTAGAACAATTTTGGAAACAGTGATCGCATTGTAGGGCAGACCTAAAATTCCACTTGCTGCGCATATCATTCCAATGGACACAGATTCTCTATCCCATCCAGGACTACCTTTCTGATGGAACTGAAATCTGTTATCACTGAGAGTGTCATATTTGGTGCACATCTGTGTTAGAACTTATGGAAAGGTAGAACTCAGCAAAACATTCTTTAAAGTACGTGTTATGCTTCTCCAGATCTAGGTATCTCTCCAGGGAACCTTTCAAAATGCTTTCATCCCATGTTCGTATTCTACTGACTTTTCCTTTTCAATTATAGAACCGTATTTGTGGATGAGGATTATGATGATGAGAAATTAGTTTATGACCCTAGATTTCTTTTTGTATCAGGAAAACATTGTCAGAGAATAACTATGCAGCACAAGATCACTGTTGTTCTAAGTTTGATTCTATCTGTCTAATGAAAACAATGAATGATGATGGCTTTAACATGTAGGAAAATATCTACAAAAGAAAAAGAGAAAATGAAACATCAACATTGAAAAATAAATATATGATTTGCATTCTAAACAAAGCATTTGAAAGAAAAAACGTGCAAGTACATTTTGTGATGTCAGCAGACTAGCTAAAACAAATGTGTATTTGTCCCCAGTATTAACAGACCCAAAATAGATATTTTCATTTACATGGAAATATACAGGAATCTGTATTAAATAGAGCACAAGTATTGTGGCAATAAGACCTGAGGCGGCGGGCCAATACCGCCCCAGCTAATGCCCCTTGGGCCGTAGTTACAGGCCCGAGCGTAGCGATGCTTTAACGAAGCCACAGGGGCATTACCGTGAGCGGTATTGGCCCGCCGCCGAGGGTCTTATTGCCATCAGCACCCTGGCCCGTTAGACCGGGGTGCTAATGGCATTTTTTTTTCTGTTTCGCTTCTTTCGAAACAGAAAAAAAAAAAGAAAAATGGCCACCAAGAAGGGGAAAACGTAGACCCTTTTCCCTTTCCATGGCGGCCATCGGGAGCGGATGCGCTGGGAACACAAGTGTTCCCAGCGCGTTCGCTCCCAAGACCAGAAGAAAAAAGATGTGGGGTTGGGAGGGCGAAAGGGAGGGGGACGGGGAAGGAAATAAATAAATAAAGTACTGCGGTCTCCGGCGGGGGACGATGGAAGCCTCCAGCCATGTGGAGGCTTGGAGCAGGGATGGCCCCGCTCCGAGTGTCCACACGGCTGGAGGTTTCCATCGTCCCCCGCCGGAGATCGCAGGATAGAAGGTAAGTCGGGTGGGGTGGGAGGGGGGAGGAGGGAGGAAAAAAAAGAAATTCTTACCTGAGTCCCCAGCGGGGGACGAAGGAAGCCTCCAGCCATGGGGAGGCTCGGAGCGGGGATTGCCCCATTTCGAGTCTCATCATTGGCTGAGGGGCTGCCACGCCCCTCGCCGGGAACAGAGTAGCCGGCAAGCACGGCGTAAAAGGGAATACTGTGTGGTATGGCTCGCAAATGAGCCAATCACCACGCAGTATTCCCGTTGCGCCGCGCGTGCCGGTTGCTAATGTGAGATTAAAAAACAGAGCATTTTATAGAAAAACTTAAAATTAAATTGAGCCCTACATTATTTCTGCTTCCTTACTTACAGGACTGAGAATCAGCCTTACATGAGAAACCTATAGAGACTTGAAGTGTAAATTGTTATCAATAGGAGCCTGACTGCCAAAAATGTACAATGCCCCTGATTAAAGAACAACATAAAACAAGGATATGTGGACACGAAAAGTGACTTCATATGTTACATTTGTAAATGAAGCCAGCGACATTTTTTATTTTTTTTTATTTATGAGATTATAATGACCGAGGTGATTTTTACAAGTGTCTGACAGCAGAATTTGAAAGAAAAGAAGAGTTGAAAAAGTCAAAAAATGTTAAAGCAAAAAATAAGCAAGTAGATCCGTGATCTCTGAGTTCTCGCTGGGAGCCAACCTCTGGAGAGGTCTTCGTTATTCTCCAGTAAAGATCTGGTCCTGAATTTTCGCCACTGCTATTGCCCACGATGGTCTGATTCCACCAAGCCAGCAACATTTGCTAAACAGCAAATGGCATTTTTTCTGACATAGCAACACTGCTGAGGAGGTGTTTCCCCCACAAAAAAGACACCAGGCCTTTGAGCCTGGGTTGTAAACTTTATAACAGAGTCCTTGCATCAAAATTGTCATAATCTCTCTTTGTTCTGAGAAGCAGGCCTCAGTATTGAAATAAATGATGCCGATTAAAAGTTGTAATTTATCACTGGATGTATACATCCATTCCCTAAAAATACAGAAATATATTTGTACACCTCGCCTCACAGTGGACTTACTCAAATTATCAGTAGCTCTTATCCAACAGGTTTTGCATTAATTATGCCTGTCACTCTTGCAGTGATATGGGGTCTGGCATTTGTGAAGCCAGCTGATATAAGAGACTGGGGACTGTGTCAACACTTGGGCACCAAGCAGCTTAATTTCATATAATCATTTGACAATAATGACAACTAGGCTTCTTATGGTCATAAATGGCCCAGCCATGAGCCTGAAAAGATCAACACCAAATGGCTTTTGCCAGGCCAAAGAAATGAACTGCTATATAATAATTTGTCAAACCCATTACATGACCAAGAAAATAAGTGCACCTTTGCATTGTATAAATGGGATAATATTTTCCTGAATATATTTTGATAGAAGCGTCGTAGCAACTTACTGTTTTTACAGATGAATGTGAAACAATATTTATATGTTATTATTTTTACAAATGCAAATTATACGAATGTAGATATTTTTGCACAGAAAAATCACACATAAGTGATTAGTATAGCCTAGTGGCAGTCCTATAAATATATCCATTTTAATGTAGGTGCATATTACCACTTTCAAAACTTAATCCAGGTCGGCACATAATTGTTGAGAGCAAAAGACCGAAGAATGCAAGAACCATCTCGCAAGTTAATGCCATGGGAAGCCAAAGGAAGACATCACATCGAAATCCCAGTTCTAAATTCAATGATCAACTAAGATGCATGGATACATCACTTGGCAACTATGTAGTGAGCATGCTCAAATAGGGGAAATAACTATGGCCAAACACATTTAGAGTTGCTCTCTTCCTCAAGTAGTCAATGAGAGTAGTGGACATATTTAAAATTACAAACTAAATAATGCACCTTCTTGGATATTATACCTGCACAGGTCTTGGATATTACACCTGCAAAGGTGTACAACAATGGGATGGAGAACTGGGCCTCTGGTAATGACACACTTATTGAATTTGAAAGCAGAACCTGGACTGATTGCTGAAACATGGAAACACACCATTATCATATAATGGTGCCTTAGTAAAAGCGTCAAACAAATTATGTAACACAAAGGTCAGCTGATATCCCTGATACGGACAGTAACTAAATAGACTAGTGTGGTGTGTATACTCATCCGTTGCTTCCTATTCCTTGTACATATATGTCACATCACACCTTTGCATTATACTGAACGTCCTGTATGGTTTGTCCCGGGTGCTTTGAAGCGACACCCATGTAAGTTAGTGCAATAAAAAAAGGAAAAAAAAGAAAGTTAAATAAATAAATATATCATTTTAAATTTAAACACATAGTTTATGTTATCACTCACATGCTATAGATGACTAATAGCACTGATATATAAAACATTCTTAGTTGTTCAGCAGAGTCATAGTTGGATGTCTACTAGAATGAATGCAATCACATTATCTGATAACTCCAGTTAAATATATGTTTCTGGCTGATGAAAGTACTATTGATCAATGCATTCATTTCTTTTTGATGATGGCTAGGAGTTAAATGATCGACTGTGTGTGAAGATACATTGCTGTCATAGGCTACAAACTGTATGTGGTATTGTAGATGGAGAAAATGATGAGTTCTCCTTCACCATATAAGAGATTGCAAGAGGCTGTTGGTATCATTTTGATGATCCTGCTGACTGAGTGCTGCAAAGTGGGTGTTTTGAAAAACATCTTGCCAATGGAGCAAAGATGATCTGAGGGTCATATTCTGGTGCCACTGCTTCTCTTTTTACTTGTTACATGGTTTAGTTAAAACAAAAATCAGCATCCAGAGGGCCTCCATACTACTCTTAACGAATGACCATATCTGGTACAAAGTGAAGTAGTGATGGGGTGCAAGCTGTCTTGGGTGAGCTTTTCAAGTGTATAGGTGTCATGTAGGGTATTGGAGCCAGTGGTTTCGACAGTAATGTTCGTTGGGTAGAGTCCTGAGTTGAGTTTGTTGTGGTGGGCAATGGACGGATGATGGCCAACTATACGGATGAGAAGGCAGTGTGATGTGTAATGCATGGCTTTTTAGGGGCGAGAATGGTAGGAAAATAAGGCAGTGGTAGAAGGCACATATATGGAAATTAAGTCTAATAAGGATTTTATTTTAGTGAATGAAAAGGAACTTTTTATTGGAAGCTGATGATGGTTCTAATGAAGAATTATTCCGACTTGAATGCATGAGGCATGTTGGGAGATTTGAAATAATGCCAAAGAAAGTGTCACAATTTAAAAGTGACTTGAGAAGTATGTTCCTTGGAGGATTAGGGAAAAAAGGTGTTACAAATATCTTCATGCAACTGCATAATAAATATTATGTTTATATCACACTTCTTGCCAGACTCTATACTCTAAGTGTGGGACTCGTGTTCATGTATTGAAATTGTGGGGAACGACATATTCTTATTTCTAATATAAGCAAAATGCCAGAGAGCTAATCTTCTGGCCGTTATGGTTCCTTTGTTAAAAAATGTCCCTGGATAAAGCATACAGATCAGCGTACACCATATCAAACATTGCTAGGTCTAAAAGAAAATACATTCATTTTTAGTAGGTGAAGCGATTGGAACGAGACACGTTTTTTTAAAAAAACAGTGACTTACCTTCAGTGTTCAAGCACATTTCTTCTTCCCTAGATGTACTGAAACTTTCTTTGGATTCATGGAAACATTCACCTTTTTGTGTGTTTTGCCTTCAAATTAAGTTAATTAAGTCCCAAAACTAGTCCACATAGAAGAACATTGCATGGCATGGCATACCTAGTACAGAACCTCTTGACCTCCCTTTGAAGCACAGTATTTTCAAAGATCCATCTATGACAACACAGTATTCAGAAATGAACCTGGTGCAATGGTAGCACTTGAAATCTATCCCTTATTTATGCACTATAAGTACCAGTGACACATCAGCAGATGTTCTATCATGCATATTGTTTTTCTTTTTGCTGCGGTGGATTAACAATAAGCGCTTAGATCAATACCCTAGAAAATAATTAATGTCTATTTTGGGTGAAATAAAGGTCTAATTTGCCATTGATGATGATAACACAATACAGCGAGAGTAACAGACCTGTTTAGCATGCTGACATTTTAGGGCGTGATCCAGTTGAACAAGACCAAAAATTCTCTGCTGATATAGGATTCTAGCCCAGGACATCCGACACAATGATGTCATGGGCCACCTAAGTGTATGTTTTTAAAACCGTTCTTGAAAGTTCATTACAAAATGCATACCAGAATACATTACTTCCACCTAAATGCATGTTTTTCTTTTGTGTTTTTGATGTGCTTTATCCAAGTGCTGAAAGGTGAACAAATGCAGTAAAATGGGCTTCAATGTGTACTAGATTGTTACAATGCATATGCAACAAACAGAAAACAGAAGGACCTTAGTACTACAGATGTACTTACCTGTGTTTTCTGTAAAGTGTGGCAGTCGAGCCTACTGTTTCTGAAGTGCGAGCTGAGCGGAAATCTAATTCTGACATTTTTTAACAGAAATCCTTTAAACCACATGTGCTAAGAGGTCAATTGGTTAAGATACGAATGTACAACCTTGAAAATCCCACACTAGACCAAGGGTCACAAAACGGGCACTACTAGCTTTAAAAACAAATGTGATGTTTATACTCTTTCAATCACCGTTTTTTAATTCTGAATAATTACAAACAGACATGCCAAACTAAGATATACATAGAACATGTTTGTTCAGAAAGTGAGAGTCTGGCAGTGCAAATGATTTGAGCGAGCCAGGGTGCTGGGAGAAGGAGTGTGCAGCTTTTGTCTGACCGGAAGAACATTATTATCTTGGCATTTTCTGTTTAAAATGAGTATACATGATCTGTTCTATGGTCTCCATTTAGAAACTAAGCAGGTGGTGTTATGTGAAGGGCAATGAATGTGCAGTTTTAGAATAGTTTTTCTTTTAACCAATAAAACTTGAATATACACACTCAATGATTATAATGTACACAATCCTTTTGTTTTTCTTTTAAGCATCTGCTACGGCTTAACCACCATTGTTATTGTTTTTATGATGAACGCATACTAGGGAAGTCTCTTGTATAGATTGAACTATTCTGCATAAGCATGTACTTTATGTTATTCATTAAGGAGAACTGTCATCTGAAAGCTACCTGACTCTGGATTCATCATAATTATTTCCTGATAGAATGTGAAATAGTACCCAGGAGCTAGAAAAAGTCATATAAGACGTGCAAAGCTCTAACAGATTTAAGGGTTGATTCCTAGATATAAAATATAGGCATGGTGACCACAACGACTCCCATCCCCAAGGAGGACTGAGAGGCAGATTTGAGGTTCACATAAAGGATAGATCAGGTCAGGTGAAAAGGCAAACAGGAGTCTTAGATAGATGGCACTAATTGATATTTTACAATCTCACGCCTGGTCACCACAGATGGATCAGGTAATTATTTTCCTAAAATGCTTTAGGAAAAAAATTGTCCCCTCTATCACCTATGGAGCTGAGGCCATGCAAATGATTCCAGCCAAAACTTGGCAGAAACTAGAAAGCACGTTTTGGAAGGCAGTCCTTCCTCTCCCAAAATCCACATCCATTGCTGCAATCCGTCGTGAGCTGATCCTAGTGTCATTAACGGCAACTGTAAACATCAATGTCCTCATGCTATTCAGAAAATGTATCATGGACGACAGCGATCAAATCTACGGATTGATAAACAAAGAACTTCAATCTGGCAAGCTGAAAATGTTAACATCTTGGAAAGAAAAAAACAGGGCTTTACTTGAGGCAGTTATGTGCTCGGAAGCTGACCTCAGCACAAACCCGTCTAGAGTCTATAAGAAACTGCAAGACTTAGACTGGATACAAACACAAGAGTTAGTAACCAATAACAAACTTCTTCTTCACCTGCCCCCATCGTTCTGTAAACTCAATGAGCCGATGAAGTACCTTCAAATATTCCCGAGCAGGGGGCACGAAATGTTCTTTTAAGGATCAGGCTGAATTTGCTTGAGACCAACGAAATCTGCAACATTAGAGGCCTATCAGACTCAAGTACCTGCCGCTTGTGCAAGTCCAAGACCGAATCAATCAGACATCTACTCTTGTCAGGCTCGAAAACTTCAGACTTAAGATCGGCCTATCTAAACCATCTGACCATGGAGGATCGTGGGTGGGACAAAGAAACATGGTGGCCAAGACTGATCGGAGGAGACCGAACTACCTGGCTTCTAGCAACCACAAAAATAATATAACACACCATGATTAGGCTAACAGGCTGAGGGTCCCCGTGTAATGTGTAGTTACTGTGACTTTCAACTTTCAACTTCTTTTGTAAAGTTCTCTTTTGAACATACACAAATAAAACAAAAACAAAAAATGCTTTTTTTAAAGAGATTAAAACATGAGCCCAGAAAATGGCTTACAAGGAGGTGCAGATGCAGAATTGACTCATATGATTGAATTCAGACAGGAGACTGTCACAAGCCAAATACAAACGTTACGTAGCCATATCACAACTAGGTAGAATGCGAGCTGAAATGCTATTTGCTTATCTGAAAACGATGTCAATAGAACATGGGTTGCTGCTGGCTCTATTCCAGATGGATTCACAGGAGTCCACATCTGTGGTCTCAGATTCAGATTAGATTGTCTGATCTCACAACACTGACTTTTGCAATGGTGGATTCAGAATGATGAAACTGTCTCCTCCAGACAGCTCTGGAAACAGGTTTGGGACATTACACAGGCACTTCATTTTTTATGGATGGTACGTACCAGACAACATACACAAGGGCATGTTCATAGTATTGGCAATGCATTGGCAGACAAATAGGCCACATATCACACAGAGAAAAAGTCTGTAGCAGCCATAACTCGGTCAGCTACAGCAATTGATGAAGGAATTAAAGTATCATGTTTAGATATTCACCACAGGACAAAATGGTTTCCATACACTTATATACATATGGCATGGAGAACAACAAAGCAGTAGTCCCAATCCTTATTAAAGGTGGAGAAGTAATTCAATGGTTAATCCCCAAATGAGGCAGATAGAGAAAGGCTGATTTCTACCACTCATGCTGGACTTGTATCTACCCATTTTGGAATTATTGCAACCAGACAGCTGCTCTTGATGGATATTGGTGGCCAGTTTAAAACATGAGCACAGGTTGAAATATGCATAGCAAATTGTAATATAAGTCTGAAGACAACTGTAGATCACAGTAGATATCCAATTGACGTTCCCTTAAGAAAGGCACATTCTTCTTTTCAAATCCAATATTTAGACCAGATAGGCCATTCTCCAGAGGTGAATAAGTATAAACCTATCCTAGTAATAGTAGATTCTCACACAGGTTTCCCTTGGATGATCTCTCAGAAAAAGGTCAGACAGGAAACCAGTCATACAAACAATTTAGGGTGTAGTTTTCATGACAGCAACTCAGGTATTCAATGTTGATAATGACCCAGCTTTCACAGGGTTAGCCCTGAGAAAACTTTTACAAGCTTGGGGATCTGAGTTGTACTTTTCTAATTCATTTTGTCCAGAGACCAATAGGGTAATAGAAAGGGTAAATGATTCCATAAAGTTATGCCTGATGAAGTGCAGCCTTTCAATGGGGGGTAACTGGGTGGATGTTGTACAGCTAGTAATGAGAAGCTTAAATAATTTACTACACCAGTCGCTATGCAGATGTAAGATAGCATTGAAACTCTTGTTTGGGAGAAAAAAGTTCATGCAAGATCTGCACACTCTTCGCTGTCCTATTTCTGCGCAAGAGAAACTGCTGGCAACAATGCTGTTGAGTTATGCTTTCTAGGTGGAAGCCCACTTCTGATGCCACGCTACGGGCAGGAGTCTGGGCATTGGAGAAAATCCATGACAAGACTTCATTTCACCCTTGCTACAGACTGGAAATGCAAATAATTAGAATTAAGGGTTCCAGAAGCACTGTTCTGCCTGCACTACCAACCAGGACGGGTATCAGGCAAGTTTCTGTGGATCACCCGAAAACTGCTCCAAACGATTCCTGTGATTTATCAGAACAACTGTCCACTTCCCAAGGAGGGACCAAAAGAACAGGAGATGGAGTTTCAACAGATGATGATGACTGACATACAGGGCAATGCAGAGTATGCCACACTTGATCACAACACATCAATTCAGGAAACTACTGAGGGTCTACCCATTTGGAAGCAGAACACCTCTTTGGTTGCTAAAGCCAGGAAGGAATTATTTTGGTCAGACTTTCTGAAGCAAATGTATGTAATGTTGGTGGTTCACTTTAGTCTGTTATGATTAAGTGTTACTATATTTTTCATTACAGAAGAAAAAAGAGGTTAGGAAAAAGTGTGGTATATGTAGTAGTGGGAAACACAAGGAAGTGAGTGAACATAAAACATAAAATGCAAAATGCAAAACATAGGAAAAATAGAATACTTTAATCAATGAATATAGAATTGCCACATCATGCCTAAAATTGTATAGCACACATGAATAAATACAAGATCACAGAGACTCAAAAAGTCAATGCCTCGTAAGTAATACAAATAAAGTACAGACGGACCACCAAAAATAGAATAATGTGCTATAGTGAATCTAGTTCTACCAAGATTAGGACTAGCTGGTTTGTAAAAAAACAGATGAGTTATCCTTGTCTGTATTAAATATCGGAGCATACACAATTTGATTGCTTAATGTATAACCTTAAGCTTATACATGGGCCCTTGCTCTTAGCAATGGCCTTTGCGCGACATATTTCTGTTCATAAGTCCAAAATGTTGAACATTACTCAGGAGCTGATAGATATTCTGTTTTATAGGGAGCTAGTGTCTCACACAACACTTGAAGTTCTCACACTGCAAGTAACCAAAAGACAAAAAATAGCCATTAGTGCTATGAACCTCATTACACGTGTGCCGGTCCGGTAACAATGGTGCCGGTAAACCTACTGGCACCTTTGTTACTGGACCTGAACACTACAAGTCTGCAGGCGGGCACCCACCTGTATACTTTCACAGAAGCACCAGCACCGTTATTAACTGTGCCTGTGATTCCGTCATTCCTATTCACATTGAGTCCTATGCCACTAAAATGGGGATTAACAATTTACCGGTGCATGATTTCCCGGATCACTGAGGTCATAATCTCTCAGTGATTCCGGAAAGCCAGGCACCAGTAAATATTGCAAGTCCGGCTGCAACCCATCGGCAGCACCGGACTTGTAATGAGGCCCTATGTCTCTTAAAAGAAGGGCAGAAAGATTTACCCATCAACCCCAGAAATGACATAAAAAACTTAATAAAGTTACCTCGAGGGGAATGTGGTATGTTCCCATCACTTAGTCACATGTAGACCGTCACAATCCAGAATTCCACCGTACATCTGAGAACACAATAACATGTGGGTTGGGGAGCAATATTTTATTTCATTTTGCAACAAAAACACTCTGGGCGAATGCCTGTGGTGCCAAATATCACAGTACTAGATATGGAGACTGCTCACCTACTAGCTTGCTCTTACTGGGGCTACTTCTATGAAGGGGCTTGTGTCAAAAGGGAAGATAATACTTTATTTTTCATCTCACTGACTTCTGGATGCTTTCTGAGCATAGTTCCGACTCCGCTCATGATCAAAGACAAGATTCTAAAACCTTGGAGTCCTTCATACATGTAAGAGAAAAGAGAGCTTCGGGGAGCAAGGTTATCCAGTGTGTATGTTTTCTCTAGCCATCGGTCATGTGCGGATGCCATAAAATAAAACATGTATTGGTCGACCCCAACTGCTGAAAGTTCATACTTTTTCTCTAACTGATGAATTCAGGCTATTTGCATCCAGTAAAACTCCATTCAGACCATACAGAGAACTGTTAAGAACCAGGCTGCAGTCATTTGCACAGACTACTTTGTTTTATTCTTTTGATTATGTTGAAGACCTCCTTAATTTGGGGTCACCTATTTGTTATGTGAGATATTACAATGCTAGGCCTTTTCCCTCAGGGGGAACAGAGCCAGAGCTGAGGTGCCCATAAAGGATAAATCATGTCACTGCATATATCTCCAGCTGAAATACATGAGAAACAAAAGTTGCAGCAAATATTATTTAATAGTTGCAGTGGCAGCCTGCTGTGTGTTTCTCACTTTCAAAGTCTGGATTAACACTTTGTAGTGCTGGCATTCCTGTCTATTTAGAACACAATTCAATCACAACTCAACCGAGATGGATATCCCGCTGGAGGGACGCAAGAACAGTTACCCTACCAACGACAGCTGGGAGGAACTGGAAATATGGTGGAGGGTGGGTAAAGACAGGAGGAGACTGTCAGAGCTACTATGTAGAAGGCAGTAGACATGAGATCCAATCAAAATAAAATCAATAGTAACTTACATTTCACCATCTCCCAGTCCCTTCTGAAAATATTTTTCCAACAACAAGTACTTTAAACTAATAATGTTCTCATTATAACTGGAGCACTGCATGCCCCAGAATGCACTGAGAACTATTTTCCAAACATCTCACAAAGAATAATGATGTAGTTCTAAAAATGTAATTGGATCTTTGTATTCTACTAAGCTATTTTGATTATTAATAATGAATAATTGTAGAGTAATAAGTATAGCATACGCTCAATGGTGTGTTGAACAATCTGCATCTTAGTGAAATTCGTTTTTTGAATTACAAGGAGAGTCTGTTAAATCGGGTAAATGTGTGCATATGTAAATACAATGTTCTCCCATTACAATCTGCCATTTTGTGTAGCTCATGGATATAACACATTCCATTCTGGATTGGAACATAGGGGTACTGTTTTTGGAGAGGGATGTTATGACTTAATGGAAGAAGGCAGACTGATGAAAAGGCAGATTGGAGCTGCTTACTACATAACTTGATGAGAATTTGACGGAAGTAATACATGCTTACAATTACTTAAATGTGTTTCAAGTGTGAATCTCACTACTGGTGATGAGGATCTACTGAAGGAGCCCCAGCCTGAGCCTGCTTGTGGCTATACTGCATTGAAACTGCAGAGGAAAAAAAGCGAAGGCGAGAGGTGCAGGCAGTAGAAAAAAAGCAAAATATCCTCACAAAGTGACGTGGAAGTCCTGTTGATGTCCTAAAAGCAAAGCGGAGATGGCACATCATTTACGGAGATGTCTCATGGACCTACCGATAGACATTGTAGGGCAGTTCTGGGTGCACTTCGAGTATGGTGAAGGTGAAGCTCCAGGGATGGTGAGAGTCATGGCAAAAGAAGGGAACCAACTGTCGTGGGACGCACAGGCTGTTTTGGGTCTGAAACTAGACCCGACAAACCCAACACAAGTGATGGTCAAAGGTCAAACGAAAAAACCTAGGGAAAGTGAAGTTAGTGGAAGATGAAAAAAATGAGATCACAAGATGGCTTCCAAAAGTATTTGAGAAGACAACTGGTTGTTTGAAAGGAAGTGTACATTTAACAGAGATGAAACCAGGTGCCATGCACGCACTATACCTCTGGCTTTACACACGGATGTCAAAAAAGAGTTGGAACATATTTTAAGTAAAGGGATCATCGAAGAAGCAGGAGAGTGGATAAGCCCCATAGAAGTAGTAGGCAAACGTAATGGAATTGTGAGACTATTTTTTTTCTTTTTTTCTTTTCTTTTTTTAGTTGTCAATACAACTTTTCAAATATGTGTGTGAGACTATGTATTGACCTGAGGGGGCTAAATAGGAATGTGATACCAAACATTTTTCCATTGCCAAAGATGGATTGTCTGTTGTCAGAAATTGAAGGAGGAAAGGTATTCTCAATGGTAGATTTGAAAGCGGCTTACCATCAGGTCAAGCTACATCCTTCTTCTATGGGTCTTATGGCATTTATAACACCCTTTAATTTGTATCGGTGCAGGAGGATGCCATTTTGTCTGATTTGTGCATCTAGCATATTTCAAAGAGTGATGAATACATTGCTCAAGGGAATAGAAGGTGTTATCAAGATGATAGCTTAGGGAGGGGAAGGGATGTAGAGGAACCTGATGAACAACTGAAAAGTGTGTTGGAGAGGATGGACAAAGCTAATTTGACCATATCAATGGTAAAATGAAGGTTCAGAGTGAAGAATGTACAATATTTGGGTCATGGGTCACTGAAGGAATAAAGCCCAAAGCGACTGTAGACAGGAAGCAGTTATCTTCATATTTCGGTCTTGTGGTCTTGTGGAGAATTGTGGTAAATGTGTTAAACACCTGGCAGAAAGAGCTAAAGCAATGCTGATGAAGAAATGAGCAAAATATATTTGGTGTGAGGAGTTTGTAGAAGTAAGAAGTTGTTTGATGCAGGCACCCATCTTAAAAAGGATTTAAAAAGGATTTAAAGACAATTGAGATTTGACATTATTTACAGATGCCAGTGAGAATGGTTTTGGGTGTGTGCTTCTGCAGAAAAGAGAAATAATTGGAGACCACAGAATTTGCGCCAAGAGTATTGAAGGAAGCAGAATGGAAATATTCGGCCTTAGAATCGGAGGCTTTGGCTTGTGTGTGGGGAGTTGAAAATGTAAACAGTTTTTATGGCAGAGAAAATGTGTACTGGTTACGGATCATAAACCCTTATGGGTGTTTTTGAAAAAAAAAGATTTTTAATGGCATTGCTAGGAGAATTGCTTGGTGGATCAGTGGGCTGCAGGGTCTGGATATGGTAGTGAAACACATGAATGGTGCACTTCATTTGATTGCAAATGCAACATCACGAAATGCAGTAGAGGATGAGGAATGGAAGGGTGCGAGGAGGATTGAGACGTTTTCACAAATTGCAGAGTGGCAGACGAAAATGAATGGAGTGAACAGTCTGAGAGGGATGAAATGTATACCCTGGGTGTAAAGTATATGCAGGAGGGCTGGCCGAAGGAAGACACTGAAGAAGAATTAAAAGAATATAGAAGAGTAAAAAAAAAAAGTTCAATGTTGAAAAAGGGATTTTGATCCGAGGAGATAGAATGGTGGTACCGGAAGGAATGAGGGGGTGGTACTTGGCATAGCCCATGAAGGGCATTTGGGTGTGTGTAAAACCAAGGGATTGATTCAGCAAGATCTTTGGTGGTTCGAATGGAACATTGGGGTACTGTTGTTGGAGAGAGATGTTATGACTTGAAGGAAGAAGGCAGACTGATGAAATGACAGGGTGGGGCTGCTTACTATGTAACTTTATGAGAATTTGATGGAAGTAATACATGTTTACAATTACTTCAATGTGCCTCATTACAGACCTATTTTTGAAATAATAAGACACCTCAAAATACTTTATCGGAATAATCTCAGGAATATTTTTATGCAAAATAATGGAAAAATATGTGTATAAAACAGCCTTTTCAGGTCAGAAAAAAAGAGTGATATTTACAGATGTCACTCACAAATACAGAAGAACAAATTGGAATGCAGACGGTGAGAATCAGATAAAGACCCCTGATTGGACATGTCCACAAGCTTGGGACTCAGTTTTGCCAAAATAAAATGTTTTTGCGCAAAAACAAAAAGAAATTAAGATTGTATACCTGAGGAAGACAAATTACCTCTGAATCATTTCAGTCTGAAGATACCCATCCAGCAGGACATGTATCATAGCCATCTTATCTACAATGTCAAGAGAAAATGCAAGTAAGCCTACACCATCCAGTGTTTGTACTTAAGCATTTTGTAGAATGACATGTGGGTATCTTTGCTGGATTTGACAATTAAGTTGACCATTGATATCCAGGTTTACATTGGGCCTCATGAATGCTTTTTAATTTATTGTCAGATGCAATCACTATTCCCTCAGTTATTTTATTATCTCTCTGTTTAGAAGATAGCATTTCAACCAGTTATTGGATCAGTTTTGTTGAATAACTTTGGGGTCAGAGAGAAAATATACCCTGGTAGTATGACAATATTTTGGGGGGGGCCTTCCGAAGAGTTGGATGGTACAGAATGTTCGAATAGGACCTCTATGGATCTTCATAATCCTAATGTGGAGAATCTTTGACCTTTGATCGTCGACAGTCAGTGAAAGTGCCAGCACATCGTTTTCATGAGAAGGAGCCACAGACTAGACTAATTACTAACCTTCTTCGACTCATCATGCGACAGTGGGAAATGTTCAACAGAAGCATTGGCATCTTCTTGTGAATGATACAGATGTGGGATTTACATCTAATCATCTCCTGACTTTTAACTGGCTTCCAAATTTGAGAGACACATATTTCAGAGTGATCATCAAGTAATATTTCTTGCTGAGTAATCAACTGTTTCATTGTTTCTATTGTGGAAAATGGGTGATGTTGCTCCTTTGATTACATGAGTATTAATTGATGCAGGGCACACTGCTATGTAGAAAGTAAACACATTCATGGCACGTACCACATCTATTGGGTTCCATGTGTTAATATCCCTACAGAAATATGGCCATACAAAAATATCCACATATTTTTGCGGTGATATTAAGGCATGGAACCTGCAGGCTACACCCCCTCAACTCCTGCATTATTTTTAAAGGAGCGGGGACCATCACCGCAACCCCGGCTCCCAAAAACCCCCAAAATTATCCCCCCCAGAAAATATCACCTATAGCCATTCCAGACGACCATATATACAGTGATATTTTTGGTGGGGATAATATGTAGTGATACCATCTAATGTTGTATATTCCTGATATCCCTACAACAAGAAGTATGTTGCCTCTGATATAAGACCATTAAAAGTCAATGGCGGTCATTACAACCTTGGTGCTAAGTGCACCAACTTTACCACCATGGTGTAAACTATGTTTACACCATGGTGGATGGCGGATTTACCGCCCCATTCCAAGGTGAGTGGGGCGGTAAATCCCCATTTCCCATTTTCCCTTCCCCATTCCCATTTTTGCCCCATAGGGCATAATGGGAGTGGGGAAGGCGCTAATTACGCTGCCGTAAATTACGGCAGCGTAATTAGCACCATGGCGGGTTAGCGCCATGGACTTTAACGCCTGCCAAAAGCAGGCGTTAAAGTGGGAATCCGGCGTTAAGGGTTAACGCCGTTGTGAACCCTTAACGCCGGGGTTGTAATGAGGGCCAATATCCAAGATTAGCATACAGTGATCATTATTGACCTCCTCTCTGCCAATCAGAATGTTAACAGTGCAGTTAATAACGCTGGTATTGACTGTATTTTAAACATTCAGCCTAAAGAAGCAGACAGGGAAACACCCATGCAATTTTTAAGTACAGTTTTTTTTCAACAGGCCACTTACTTTACTTTTACATCACACCAAATGCATGCTCATTTTACGCATGTTCTAGTTTAACTACGTTGCAATTAAAATGAGTAACTTATGAAGACAACCATGTTATTCAAATACTACAAAATAAACCAACATTTAATTTACTAACTCAATTTTTCTATCTACTTTACTCACTCTTAAAGCAACATCAGTTTCTTGACAACACAACTACAAAACATGTATTGCTACCACCACTATGTGCAGATAGACTTATGGAGCTTAGGAGAGGGCTATATCACTAGGGATAATGACCCTTCCCCAACTTATGTCCAGAGGCAAACTTGGTGGCATGTCACTATCCTAATGAATCCTCCCTCACTCTATAAGGATATATTTTTTTTTTATTTTGCTTCTATCAATTCAATGATTTTGCAAAAACAGGACAAACAAGTCAGTCAAAATTTATTTTCTGTTCTTTCTTCGCAAGCTTAATTCGACTTGAAGTTAGAGTTTGGGCTTTGCAGTTACCCTTTTAAACTTAAAAGTCTGATTGAATTTCACGCTCAACTTCTACCTTTCGGTAAACTGGAATTTGCTCCTTCTGGCCCCTCTGATTTGCGTAGACAAGACTCTAAAGCATTCTTTAATATTTTGGAAGTTGCCAACACCCAAGTTGTTCTTGATCCACTCATCAGTCGATTCCACCAGGTTTTTTCTTCATACAAGGAGTCACTGTCTATTAGTGGTCTCAAGTAAGCTCTTCTCCACTTATTTGTTTCGGGGCAATGCCGAAGGAGATGCTTTACGGTTTCTGGCTCACGTGTCGTTCCACACAATCGACAGAGGTTTGTTTGAGATTGGCCTCTAATAGCCCTTATTTGATTTGTCGGCAGTAAATTAAGGCGAGAACGCAAGTAGACGGATCTTAACGACTTGTCAGGAAATCTCTTCAGAACTTTGTTCGGTGTATGTAATTTTTTGGGTTCAAAGTTCACGTGACAGAGGAGTTTGTTTTTTACAGCCAGTGTCAAGGTCTCTATCCAATCAAGTTGGTCCATCTTGCGTTTTATTCTCGTAGGATTTTGAATTAGATCTTCTTCGCTGCAACCATTATTGGCCAGAGATACTCGCTGTTTTGCTGCCCAGCAGGAAATGGCCTTGCTTCGTCCTTCAGTAATTTCAGAGTTTATTATTTTCTATAGCGGCGGAGATTCTAGCATTATTATTTTTCTGAAAAGCGCCATTTCTCCCGCTTCGATTGTTGCTTTTAAGGAGAGAGTTCCCAATTCTCTTCTGATGATCGAGATTCCTGTGGAATTCGGGAGTTGAAGGACTTTGCGCCAAAAATATGCTTCCAGTTTAGGCCAAATTGTCGGAGGAATCGCTAGCATTGCTTCGCAGCCGTACGTCAAACTTGGTATTACTTTACCCTTGTAGAATTTAATAACAGGGAGAAGTGAAAACCGCCCGTATTTTCGATCGATTGTTCTGGCCTGTGTAGTTAGTTTTCGGGTCTTGTCCCATAGGTGTTGTTGCATTGAGGCTTCTGTTTTCGAGTTGTCCAGCCACACCCCCAAGTATTTAAAGAGTTTTACCTCTTCAACAGGCGAATTTTCGATGTACCATTTAAACGATTTTGAATTCTTCTTTGATGGTTGGCCTAAAATCAGAATTTTTGTTTTTTCCTTATTAATTTCTAAGTTGTTGTTCGATATGTAACTGCTCAAGTTGTCAAGTTGCCTTTGAAGCCCAATTTCGGTTTGATCTAAAAGGATGATGTTGTCGGCATATAATAGGCGAGTCACAGGTGTAGTTCCAATTTTCGGAGGAAAAGATCTTATCGCATCCAAATTGTCTTTAAGGTCCCCCAAAAAGGAAATGAATAGAGCCGGGGCCAGTGGGCAGCCCTGTTTCACACCTCTAAGGGTCGAGATTTCGTCAGAAAGCCTTCCTGCTTGATCCAGCTTGACCCTGATCGATGTCTTATCGTGGAAAGCCTTTATTGGGTCAAAGATGTTAAGTGGGCACTTCCATTTGCCTAATTTTGACCAAAGCAGATTTCTGTCAATTTGATCAAACGCTTGGGTTAGATCAATAAAGGCAACATATACATTTCCAAGTCTTTGCGTAGATCTTGCTTTTATAATGCTCAGGGCCATGATGTTCGCTGTGGTCCCCGAATTTTTCAAGAACCCTGTTTGAAATGGGTCTCTGCAAAGTGCTGTTTTTGCCCATGATTGGAAGCTCCTTAGAAGAAATGAGCCATAAAGTTTCCCGATTGTGTCCAGAAGTGCTATTGGACGATAATTTCTCGGGTTGGTTCTGTCTCCTTTTTTGTAGATTGGTGCAATCACTGCACTGCGCCAAGAGTTAGGAATCGATCTTGTAGCGCTGCAGTTTTTGAATACCTGCTCTATAAAGTTTGCCCATTTCTCTGGATGATTTTTTAGGTCAATATTGGTTATTCCATCTGGCCCTGGAGCTCTGGACGATTTCAGGCGCTTAATGGCCAGTATGATATCTTCTTTATCCGAAAAATCTTCCCATGCGGTTTGGTCTGCCTCCGTCATCGGATCTTCTGTGACTTGACTAGGAATTTGGAACATTTTGGCGAATTGGAACATTTTGGCGAAATGTGCTTTCCATTGTTCTTCTGGGACATTATTTAAACCTTTTGCAATTTCTCCTTCATTAGAGTTTCTTATTAATTGCCAGAAGGCTCCCAAATTTTTGGTAGCCAGTTTTCTAAGCATTTCTTCAGAGTCCTGTTGGTATAGGAAAATTCTGCGGAAGCGTAACCAAGATTTGTACTTTTCTGTTCCTTCAAAGTGAGGTTTCTAGGATCTTCTGAGATTGATTGTGCTGCCAGTTTCTTTAGCTTTCTCAAGGTAGAACGTTTTGATGCTAATTCCTTGTCATAGGTGTGAATAGGATTCTGGATAAGCTTTCGGGTTTGCCTTCTGGGAAGTCAGTAGGTTTTAATGACTCGTTATTACCCCGTAGACAATGGCTTTTGTAGCTTCTGGACAGTTCCTCTATTCGGTTGGCAGTGAGTCTTATGCGATTTCCTTGAATATTTGATTCAATGTGTTCTGGCATTATTGTTTTGTCTTCTCCTCCCGTAGGCCATACGATTTGCAAAATGTTGTGATCACTCGCCTCAGCCCTTAAAAAGATGAGATTCGGCGGAGCATCTCCTCTGAGACATATATATAGTCAATTGTCCCATTCAGTGCGCCCCTTTCCCAGGTTGCAATGTGGACCGTCTGCGGAAGTGAGTGGTCAATATTGCGAAGATTTCTTGAAGCCATAAGTGATTCCCATTTCTTTCCATGAGATTCCACCTGGCTTTTCGGATGCGGTGATGTGGTTCTTGAGGGAACAGTCGGACATTTGGCGTTTAAATCTCCACTTACAATTATTAGTGGACTATTTTGGGTTGTCATTATGTTGTCTATCTCTCCCTCAATGGATTCAATGAAGAGCCTGTCCGAAATGGCTTGTGGGTTCCAGTAGACCGTAATAACAGTTATCACAAGGGAGGTTAAGGTTTGGCTCTTCCTGTCTAGTTGATCCCACTTTATTGAGACTGCAAGGTAGGATTGGGTTGCTGCCAGCTTCTTCTGTATTGAAAGGCCTGAGCCCGATTTGACTGCCACAAGTAGCCAGATGATGGACGGCCCAAACAACCTTTCTTGGCCGGGGAGATTGCAACTGCAAAGCCGTCAATAGTCGGGGGGGTGGTAAGCCACGTCTCTTGAAGAGTGATAATATTGAATGCTCCAAGGTTTATTGCTCCAGGTTTAGTGAGATGGTTAAAACCCCTAGTATTCCAAGACATCATTTTGAGTGAACGTGACTGGAGATCATATGGCAGACTTTTTATTTTTGGACTCGCATCTACTTTGTTGAAATCCGCCTTGATGCTAGACGGCATTTGTTGCTATTTCTTTGTTTGCCCAGAGGATGATTTCGGGAACCATGCTAGTAGTTGTTTAATCGGGGCAAAAATTGGTAGATTAATTTAAGGTGCTGATTGATTCGTAACTCTGTCAGACAATTTTTGTTCTGACCTTTTTCTCAAGGGCGACAAGGTTCTTTTCTTGGTTTGCACTCTTTCTTCTAGTCTTTCATTGGCTCTGTATGAGTCTATATCTGCTAATTTGCTAATAGTTGAGACTCGATTTTTCGGCTTTTCTCTATTAGCTGATCGATGAGGTGAATCTCTTCTTTGGGACGATGACCAATTCCGGTCATTAAATTCAGTTTTGGACCTGTAATGAATTTTTTCGTGTTGTTGCGGGGGGTTTTTGGACACCGAATTCGGTCCGGGTTGCCCTCTTTTTATCTCAGAAATCAAGTACCCCTTTCTCAGGAGATCTTCCTTTCCTTCTTTAGTCAGTCTGCCTTTGGCTTCTGCACTTGCGTGTAAAAACGCCTTTGCTTTTTTGTCCTTATGATAGGGCTCTACCAGTAGCAGATCATTTGTTTTTAGGTCTTCTAAGTTTTTGACATGTTTCAGAATTTTCAGAACAGTGCCCCTATTTAGGGTAATCTTTTCGAAGTTGTCCGGGATCTGTTCCATTTTAAAGACTGACGCAAGAGCCAGTCTTTGTTGCTTTGCTATTTTTTGGTTTCAGATGCTGGATTTAAGGTGGAAGTCTTCTTTCGGCTCTGTGGGGAAGGTAGGTTTGTTTTGCAGAAGCTGACCTTCTTTTCGACTGTTTTCCTTGTCTTTTGGTGATTTTAGGTCTGTATAGTTTCGTTTGATTGCCACCGATTTTTTCCATGTGGCGTCTGGACCTCTAGGGTGTCTTTGATTTGGATTCGACCGCTCTTTTATTTGCTTGCTGAACGTCCTCTGTTTTTTAGGCGTTGGAGGAGTTGCGTTTGCTTGGTTTTTAGGCGAACTCGCCTCATTTTGCTTTTCAGTGTGAGGTGAAGTTTCACTTGCAGGAGACGAATAAGTGGAAATGTTCATCATCGTTTCATCTCGTAGGAAGTCGACAACTGTGACAGGAGAGTGAGACTGTGAGTCTTCTGATGGGCTCCTGACAAAATGACATATCTGGATTGGAGATTTAATGGGACTTGTGTCCATGTTTGATTTTGAGACCGTCTCGCTACATTCCCCTTGAGGGGGGTGGATGGGCTCGTGTGTCAGGCAAGCTGAGGATCGAGACGAAGAACCTGCTGTCATAGATTTTGTGCTTGGTGTTTTGCTTACTTTCTTTAGGTTAACAGGATCAGAATAACTGATTTTTTTCGATGGTTTCAATGGGCAGTTTAGAACTTGCAATTGAGGAGGCTTTGAAGCTGGTTCTCTCAGGCAAGGTTTGAGTGTTTTTTTTGTCATGCCTTCGAATAGAAAATGCTTCGGTGGATCCGTTTTTTCTTTTGATTTTTGGTTATTTGAAAGCTTTCTCTCAAAAATTGAAGCAGAATTTGTTTGCAAGTTGGTTGTCGACTGACTATGTCTGTGTACTCATTTCTGTTACTTTTCTAACAATTTGATCAGCTTGTTTTGCACTTTCTCTTGAATATTTTATTACAATGGGATGTGATGAGAAAGTTGAGATTTTTGACTTCGGACACTTAAGGTCGCTTATGATTTTGTCATAAATTGCACTGTTGACTTTTTCTTTTGCGGTAATGTAGCCTTCAAAAAAGGTCATTTTGGTGTGAGTCATGGCGATCAGTGTAGTCTGATCCTTTAATGTGTCATTTATTGCTTCATATAACTTTCCGATGGGGCGAGCGCAATAGTCAATGCTGACATTAATGTTGTCAGGTCTTGCTTCCTTGGAGGGGTCTCATTTGATCCCTCTTCTGTTTGACCAGGTCCCATGCTTTCCCTTCGAGGTGGAGTATGGGCAGGACCCTGTGGGGTAGAAGATGCTGTTTTAGATGAGGGTTCCAGAGACTTTAATTCAAGTGAGACAGTAGAAAAAGGCAGCTGGACTTTTGCTTTCATCGGAGACTGAGGATGAGGTGATGGTTGTTTCTCGATGAGCGGGCTATTCCTTTCACCCTTTGTAACCTTATCTGTTGGCTGCATTTCTTTATGTTGAAGAAAAAGTGGAGGGTGCTGAGACTCATTTGCACTGGTTTTCGTTGAAATTTCTCGGGCAGGCAAAAGCATCTTCTCTGGAGATCGATTTGCTGAAACAGGACTTTGATTTTCCAGTGGTACTGTTTGCGCTCCGTTGGCACTGCCCAACGGTGGGAAAACTACCTGGTTTCTTTCACTGCCGACAGAATTTGTCATCCTTTCTTTTGGTGTATAAGGAAACTTTGGTGCCTTTGGGCCATCAGTCTCATCAAGTGCTGCATCCAGCATTTCTGCATCTGTCAGCTCGAGCAAAACGTCGTATTTCCGTTTGCCTTGACTGGCAAAGTACGCTTTTAGCGAGTTGGCTATTGCAGTGTTTCCCAGCATCCTTTCTGATTCATTTTTTTTGTTATTTTTGTTTTTTTGATGCAGGGTTTTACCCAATGGTTTTTTCCTTTTGTTTTGATTTTTTTGTTTGTGCTTTACCGAGTGAGTGGGTTTTACTATTCTTTTTTAAAAATTAAATGAGGTCTGTTGGTCTGTGGGAGAAATTTCATTTAAATCTTGTAAACTAGGGTTCCATACGTCCCGGTTTATCTCTCTATTTTCACCCTCCTTTGGTGCTTGTTTGTCCTTGGCTCCACCCCCTTGAGGAAGTGGAGCCTCGCTTTCGCTCGTGTCGACCATCCCACGGGCCTCCTTTTGCTCTGATGACGCCTCCGTCATCCGCTTCGCTTCGGGCTTACTTGTCCTCACTTCAACCGCGCCCGGCGTCCTCCCCGACGTCAGGTCCGCGTCCCGACTGCGGCTGGGGCGGCTACCACCAGTGCACGGCGAACCACCCAACCCCAGCCCCGTCACCTGGGTACCCGGCCACGAGGTAAGATCGGGGTTTGTGGGAGAGGCAGTTTGGTGCAAGCCCTCCTGGGCTATGTCGGGCTGACGAAGTTGGGAAGCCGCAAGAAGTTCCCTCGCAGCCCACCCTTCGGTCGGCTGCACTGGGGACTTTTGGACGTGCGAAATTCCCTGCTCCGTTGTTGGTTTTCTCGGTTCAGCCGCCGTAGTCCAACTGACATGCGTCTTCCCCGCGGGTGCCTTCTTGAGGTGGGGCGTGTAGACTTTTCCCCTGGATTGTTATGGATGGCACAAGTGATCTTTGTAGAGCCTCCTTGCCAGGCACAGAATTCAGATGTTTTGAAGGTGTAGCGAGGTCAAGGAATTTTAAAGAGGTGTCGCTTAAATCCCTCGATTTTTGTAGATACTTTGGTCTCGGTAGAGGGCGCACAGCTGGTGGTCATGAAAGGTCTAAGCGAAGGGGAGCTGGCCTTAGGCTCTGGCTCGAACTTCTCATCCACCTGGCCTCCTCATCGTCACCTCCTGGTGGTGGCGAGGTTGGATTGTCGAAATGCCTAACTTCCATGATGGTTTAAGTGGCTCCTGCCCCCTCCTGCACACGGACTGCCACAGACTGCAACTCAGCAGCCAACTCTGCGGCCACTCCGTGGTGTAGAGGGGTTTTTATGTCCAACCCTCAAAAGCAGCAGCAACTGTAGAATGACTGTAGAGTAGACTGCCACAGACTGCAACTCAGCAGCCAACACTGCGGCCGCTCCGTGGTGTAGAGGGGTTTTTATGTCCAACCCTCAAAAGCAGCAGCAACTGTAGAAAGACTGTAGAGTAGACTGCCACAGACTGCAACTCAGCAGCCAACTCTGCGGCCGCTCCGTGGTGTAGAGGGGTTTTTATGTCCAACCCTCAAAAGCAGCAGCAACTGTAGAAAAACTGTAGAGTAGACTGCCACAGACTGCAACTCAGCAGCCAACTCCACGGCCGCTCTGCGGTGTAGAGGGGTTTTTATGTCCAACCCTCAAAAGCAGCAGCAACTGTAGAATGACTGTAGAGTAGACTGCCACAGACTGCAAATCAGCAGCCAACTCTGCGGCCGCTCCGTGGTGTAGAGGGGTTTTTATGTCCAACCGTCTAAAGCAGCAGCAACTGTAGAAAGCCTGTAGAGTAGACTGCCACAGACTGCAACTCAGCAGCCAACTCCGCAGCCGCTCAGCGGTGTAGAGGGGTTTTTATGTCCAACCCTCAAAAGCAGCAGCAACTGTAGAAAGACTGTAGAGTAGACTGCCACAGACTGCAACTCAGCAGCCAACTCCACGGCCGCTCCGCGGTGTAGAGGGGTTTTTATGTCCAACCCTGAAAAGCAGCAGCAACTGTAGAATGACTGTAGAGTAGACTGCCACAGACTGCAAATCAGCAGCCAACTCTGCGGCCACTCCGTGGTGTAGAGGGGTTTTTATGTCCAACCGTCTAAAGCAGCAGCAACTGTAGAAAGACTGTAGAGTAGACTGCCACAGACTGCAACTCAGCAGCCAACTCCGCAGCCGCTCAGCGGTGTAGAGGGGTTTTTATGTCCAACCCTCAAAAGCAGCAGCAACTGTAGAAAGACTGTAGAGTAGACTGCCACAGACTGCAACTCAGCAGCCAACTACCTTGGATTCTGAGAAATTGCCCCCCAGGCTGGCTGGGCTGATGCTTCCAGGGTCAGACTTATTATCAGAGGATCAGGTGTGACAAACTTAAAGTCAAGTCAATAAATGGCTTGTGGCAATTACAACTGGAGGTCACTACCAAAGGATCTGTGGCCAGGTTCATCTAAATGTGTTCATCCAGGTAAACAACAGGGTGAATGATCATCATATTCCTGGTTGAATAAAGGGTCGTACTTCGTGGCTACGAGCACTACGGTGCCAGATATGGATTGCGAAAATTAACTTCCCCAGGACATAATTGTGCTGCAGTGCTCGAAAAAAAACCTCAAAACACTGGGAGTGTGGGAGAACACGCAGATCACTTGTAGCAAAGATTTTGAAGTGCGGTTAGAGCAAAGTTGTTAATCCGCTAAATAGTTAATGGAACGGCAGGTACTATCTGTTACAGGCGTGTCAGTCGCACAGCTCTGAAACAGAAGGAAACAATGCTGCAGTAGTTTCCAGCAGAACGTCTGCTCGCATACCCGGTTGGGCTCCAAATGAACTAGGCTATAACAATCAAAGGCGTATAATAATCAACGCAGTAAAGCCTCACCTGTCCACTATAAACTGCCTCAACATCGCCAGGGCCACCATAGGTGCCAAATTAGATTACTGCAACGTCCTCCTACTAGGCACTTCTGCCAAAAACATTAATAGACTTCAAATCACACAGAACAACGCCTTGAGAGCAGCCCTTAATATTCCTAGGAGGGAACACATCTCCCTAGCAAGACAAAATGCCCACTGGCTCCCAGTCAAAGAGCGCATCCAATTCAAGACTCTCACCATTACCCACAGATGCATATCCCAATCTGCCCCTAGCTACCTTACTGAACGGATACAACCAGTCCAGTCACTCAGACCCAAAAGGGACCTGTACGCTAACCAACTCTCAATCCCCAACTTCACCAGAGCTAAAGCTGGCGCTCGAGTTTCGAAGTCCTAGCGCCAAAAGCTTGGAACTCCTTACCGCCTAAACTCCTTACCGCCTAAACTGAGAGCTGAAACATCCCTCATAGCTTTCAGAAAAGCACTGAAAACCACCCTATTTAAGTGAATCCCACTTAAAATACTACTGCAATGCAATGATGTCTGTAATTTACAACTGTACCCACACTCACTGTTCCCATGTAACCTCAGAACTTTTAGCTATGCCTGTAACTATGTCTCCACTTGTTCTTGTGATACTCACCTATGCCAAGTAAACTTTCTTGTAACTTTCTTGCATTCTTGTTTAAAGATGCAAATAAATAAATAAATAAATAAATAAATAACATGCAGGGTCACCAGGAACAGGAATAACAGGTGACCTGTAGTGACACATTGCTGGGATTTCACAATTCTTTGGGTGTCTTCCAGTTTCATGGTCTCAGATGCAATCTCAGGAAGATAGCTCAGTGGCAACATGCTCACCTTGGAAACAAGAGGTCACGAAACAACACAGGTTCGATCTCTGGGTATGCGCTTAGAAACATCTCGGTGTTAAGCCTCTTTTAAATAACCTATTATATCATACAATTGGCAGCAAAAGCTAAGAATACTGAGTTCCATTTACAGAGAAAAGCATGTTTCTTGATCCCGAGGGGTTACATAAAGACGAGGAAATGTCATGTTTTTGGGGCTAATGCTGTATATGGATTAGGCCCACTTCGTGCTCCATTTTGACATTAGCTATTTTCAAAATGAATAGTCATCATTGAAATAAAAACGCAATATAGAAATTAAGCGCAAACAATTAGCAGGGAAAAGACAGGCGACACTTTAACCTCTGATGTGTAATGTAATGCATTTTAGTATAGGGTATGTCTGCGTGCTTTGCGGTTTCTGTTGTGTCTTGACGTAGTTTAAGAAGTGAAGTAATTAAGATGAGTTTGCATGGCACACGTTGGGTTGTTGGATTGTTATTTCAAGACTATATTTGAAATCCAAATGTGAGGAGTTGTGTTCTGAGTGTTTGTAGTATATTTGATGCAGCTGTGTCAATTTGCTCCTTTAGAATTCGCCTTTCGACAAACACGGACGGTGTCCCAGGGAAACACTGATTTTGAGTGTTGGCAGCTTTTCATTAAAATGTAACAAAAAAGATTGCATTATTGCTCCACTCTCACAGAGCAATTGTTGACAATTGGGGATGGCGAGTGCGCCCGCTGGCTCTCTGCCTGTGGAATGCTCTCCTTTTTATATGTTCAATTTGGAATGTTTTCTTAAAACATGAAGTAGTTGTTATTTGAAGTGTAAGTAAATCAATGAGGAGATTAGCATGCTCTTTGCAGTGGCCTCATAAGCATTAGCCAGCAACAGGCACAACAGAGGACAGCAGCGTGATGCACCCGCAGCTGTTATTTGCTGGATTGTAAAATGGCGAAGGGTGTTTTAGATGGTGCATAGCGCCTCCCCAAAGCCAGCGTCCGGACACTGTGTAGCTGACGTAGGAATGCAGTATCCCATGCACTCAGGCACACGAAATATGAGGAATCCAGCGTCTTGACTTGCCCTGATGAATCGGTAATCCCAACAGAGTCAATTCAGTGGCCTCGGCCCTCTGGGTGTGTATCCAAAGTTACTCTATGTACTGCCAGAGAAGAGTCTTGCTCAGTGAGAGCATAGCTCTCAACCATTTCTGTCACAAAAGCAGGTGAAAAACCCGATTTTGTTTTTGGCGGGTGAGAGCCCATTGAAATGAATGGGCGTGCAGAAGGTTTGGCGGGTGAATCAGTTCTTTACAAGGCGGGTGACACCCGCCAAAAGTGTGTGAGTTGAGAGCTATGTGAGAGCGAAAGCACTCAGCCACTGCCTATACTTGGGCAGGAGGTGCCAGTCATTTCAACCCTGTGCTTTGAAAAGGTAGGAGGCCCTGGTTGCTATTGGGGAGTCCACAAACTCAGATTAGGTGCTCTAGGTTTTATTGGAGCCCCTTAGCCCCCCAAGAGCTTTACGTTACCGAAACGCCTACATTCATGGCACTATTCAATGGATTGTATAGTAGTGTGTTAAAGAGAGGAAGGTAGTATAGCTCAGTGGCAACGCACTCAACTTGCATGTGACACGACGGCCAGGTTCAAATCCCGGGATTGCGCCAAAACCACTTATATAAATTAAAAAATATATAATTCATTTCTGTTAATCTTCAATTCCTTTCGGATTCCCTTCTTGATTAAAATGCCCATCTCTCTGTGTTGCCAGTCAATTCGATTCATGCGCATTGCTCTTAATTGTGTTCAGTAGCTAGGTTTTGGAGTAGCACCAGGAAATCATTTCATGTGTACCTTATTTTGCGATGCCATAAGACATTATTATAACCACCACTGCCTTCTGCTTCTATCAGAGTAAAGGACATCTGCACTCTACATTGTAACATGGGCAATGTGATATTCTCAGGATATGCATAATAGAACTGGCCCACTTCAAAATATATCTTGTCTGGCACTCAAATGGATTTACCTGCATGTATTAAAATTACATTTACGGTCAGAATGCATTAATTTAATAGCTGAATGCAACATATTTTGTTCAAGTATCGTCATCAGAGATCAAGAGCAGGATGTCTAAGAGCTACTCAATTTAATGCACAAATACGATTAATGTACAGGAAGAACAAAACCACAAGGAGTATTCTCAAAATAAAACAACGACTAGAAATAAATGAGAAAAGCTGGGAGAGATTTGTGAGGAATCGGAACCTGGCAAGGGTGCGGGAGCTATGGCTTTTACAAAAAAACATTGTATTAATGAATACAATGATGAAGGTAATTCCATATAAAAAAGGGTGGTCTAGTGATCAGACCATCCTTTCTTAAAGGTCTGTTCTAAATGCACAGTGGCACATGTGCCCTGCTGTATCAATCTCCTGATTTACAGCACCTGCTCTCCAGTGGCACAAATTTGGTTTAGAGGTCACATGTGCCCTTTTGACAGCAGGGGTGACAGCAATGTCACCTCAGCATGAAGGTTCCATTTACATTAAAATAGCACTTCTGTTCCAAAACCACACAGTTCTGAAGAATTCCTCCCCTGTTGGTGGTTTTATCTTTAAACAGAAGACATACCAGAGTTTGCAGTATGGTGGCTGTTAAGTCACATAATTATGAAAGTCACATCCAATCCATATCATACATGTGTCAACTCAACACTGTGATCCCAGGCCAGGTAGGAAGGGTTGTAGGTATCTCAGACCGATAGTATGTCCCTGCTAGCTAGCAGAACAAGAGACTGAAAGAATATGCCACTCTATTGATCCTTTGTGATCGTCAGGTAACCACTCTGAAAACAAAATCAAAGGCAATACCATGAACAAAGGGACTAGCCTTACACCAGGGTGTTGCATAACAAAGGGCCTTCGATGCTATGGGTCTGACAAGGGGCATGGTTAGTGTAGCCAGAGGGAGCTCAGCACAATTGGGTATCTTGTATCTGTCCTTCCTTCCTGTCTCATCCACATTCTTTAGTATAAAGCATGTTGGGTATGATGCAAGAAGGAAATGAACATTTTCACAAAGACAGTGATTTGAGCTATTTAAGCAGGCATATTGTTGTCCAATCACCTGGTGATTTCTGCCTGTAAAAAAGCGGATATCCAACTCGTTCTCTCATTCAATTCTACCGAGACCTCAAGGAAGAATTGATCTTTCCAGATTACTCCACCAGTGCAGTGAAGAATAAGTGTTCCAAGGCACAGGCAAGCTCTACTCCCCAACCAATAACAGGATACACTGGGATTGCAAGAGTAAGACTTGCCTCTCTGCTAGCTACACTGGTACCCAGGACCTCACTGGAGGTGTTTGCCAGCCTCCCTTTTATTGGGAGAACAAGAACAAGGACTATCTTCTCCATAAACCCATCGATTGAGACTCACACCACCCTAAGAACCAGAACAGCCTGGATTCCTATTTTTTAGGTCAAACCATGTCTAGCCATCTTCAAGCCATGTTCAACAGCTGTCAAACAAATAGGTCCTACCGCTGATGCTTTTGGCACTCTCTCGACCTTTGAACCGATGTTGCTTGTTCCTCCAAACCAGCTCAACGACTCAACATACCAAGCTGTGGCTGCCACCTGTTCAGTTCAAACCAACAGCTCCTTTCCATACTTCGTCTAGAATTACTGGAAGTATCATGTCACGCTTCAAACCAAACCAGTGGTTTCCAATGACTTGAACCACCTCACCATCGAATTGCCTCCTTCGAACCATCACCAGACATTGACTCAAACAGCTGGAGTATCACTCGTCCTCCTAACCTGCAGTTACGATGTATCCAACCAGTCCGATCTTGGAACCGACCCTGGTGACCACTCGGAACTGCCTCGGTGGAACATTGCATTTAAACTGCTCTGAGCAACTGCTTCAAACTGACTTGATGCTCGCTCACTGCTTGAATCTGCTTTACTCGCTGCACCAGAACCTGTTTTGATCTCCTTCCACAACACTAAGAAGCAGGGTTTGACACTGTCAAACCACCATGAACAGAATATGGTAATATCTGAAGGCCCCTGTCCCCCTTATCCACTTGTTGTGACCCTAGAGACTGGCCAAGCCTCTTTCTGCACTTTTTCATGAAGAAGCATACACTTTTAGAACATTGTGGTAGTTCTTAGCCTTTTACCTCCATGCTAAATATCCAGAGTGTTTGTATCTCTTATATTCTATGTTTGCCTTCTTTGCAGGGGTGAGTTTTTATACAGTGTGTCTAACAGTTATTTCATCAAGACATTCCTTTATTTTGGACTGTTTGGGTTGCTACTGGATCACATTTAGATCCTTCTGACAGTAAAGCCTTCCCTCTGCCCAGGGGTGTTGCTAGGTCTGGAAAATACCCGGGGCTAAGCTGATGTCGGAACTGTCGGGACTGGGGGCTAGTTAGCCTTTTGGCTGTAGCTCCTGAGATTCTATCCGGGGCTACAACCAAAAGACCAGGGGCTATAGCCCCCTTAGCTCCCCCCCCTAGCAACGCCTCTGCCTCTGCCCACATTACGACAAAAGGCAACGGATGTATATCTTTTAGCTGGGCCTTTTCTACCTTTCTGATTGCTATATGTCTTTGTTTGTAGATGGGTGGGGGCTGAGTAGGCGGTTCAGCCTCTACTAATCCTTACAATATGTAGAGGGGAAGACATGTCACAATATTACAGAAACTTTGCAACAATACAAGTACAATTAGCATGAAGGCAATAATTTATAGTTCAAAACAGAAATAACTTTGATGCATATTTTCAGCAGGGTAAAGGACTGTGACTAGGGAACATTGCTCTGGTACAAGCTGGCCCAGTAGTGCATTAATTCAAAGAATATGTTTTTGGCTACAGGGCACATTTTCCCCTCGATAATTGCAATTGCACCAGGGCAAAGTTTTGGTAACACTCCCCCGAGAGGGATGCATTTGCTCTGTAGGATACACAATACAAACATATTCGTTTCTGCAGACCTGCCTGTGCTGCACTGATCTGTGGTGTCTACCTTGATGTCATATGTTTGATTGGTTATCTTTAATATTTGCATAAGTGCTTGGATATTTAACCTTTATGAAAAATGTCCCCAAAACAATTTCACAAAAAGCACAATCAATTCTCCATTTTCCCTGTGATGTATGATGTGTGGAAGTGTAAGCTTTTCAGCTCTAGAGTAAAACATACTTATACATATTGGGAAGCAATGGGTTCTTTTGAGGATTTGAGGGTTATTTGGCGACTTTGTATTTGGGAGGAGAAACGTATGCCTCCTTTGCCTAACTACCTGTACATAAAACCTAAAACTTGGAGGGAAATGCTGCAAGAGTAGTTACTTGAATGTGTGTGTTTCAGTGATTTGGAAGAACATATGAAAATTACATTTTGGGCACTGCTTCTGAGTCTGTTAGTCAAAATGGACCTGATTTAAAATATATATATAAATCAATGGGGAATCCCACTGAAAACGCTTTGTAAATCAGACCAACGTATGCTTTCGTGGGGGTAGATCTATTTTTTTTTCTCCTGCCGGTAATCATGGGGGCTCGAGAAGAGTGCACTGATATAGTTCAGTGTGGCCTGAATGTAGTGGAAGGTGTGCAAGTGGATGCCTATCCTTACCAGCTGGAAAGAAGGCTCAATTTTTTACAGTGCTGAGTTGGTGGGTGTTTTTAGAAAATAAAGGATATTTTTTTTTTTTCGTTGTGCTCTATTTTATTTGTTGTATATGGTCAACATTATTTGTACCTGAACTGACACTCTGCATTTCAAACGTATTCATGCAATCTTGTTTTTAATTGCAATAGACCTGATCGCACACCAGTTATGTCTTTATCAATACTACTTCTCTATATGTGAGTCGGGCAAATTAACCAGTCTTTGAAATATCACAATTCATGTGTGTGACAATTATACAATGCCCACAATCTATCACAAAGTCAACTTAGACCAATGTTGCACCAGAAAGGAGGCTAAATCCTGTACACCATGTACATCATGCACTCATGAATCAAAGCAACATATTAGTACCAGGTAAAGGACAATCAGATTGTTCTAAACAATCTGATTGGCCCTCGCCAGGTCGTTACCTGGCTAGGAAAGACTCACCTGAAGCGCTCGTTTGGAGCAACAAGTCCCACGCAGGGACTTTCCTTTCTCCCCCGGTCACCATAGAACAGGGAGAAGCAACTCCTTGTAGTCACTTCTCCCCATTCCATGGTGGCCATTTTGTTTGTTTATTTCTTTTTTAATGGCTGCCATGGACAGGGTAAAGGGACTATGTGTAGTCCCTTCTCCCTGATTCATGGCAGCATTTTGCTTTTCTTTTCTTTCTCGAGTTGAGAAACGGTTTTGCAAATATCTCCCTGTTCTTTTAAACCTCTTACCTAGAAGAAACTATTGTGTTCACAAATACCCTACCCTGGTAAAGCATTTCGCATATTGGATACCTACCCCCACAGACTTGCCACCCATAATGTGCTGCATCGTGAGGAGGAATAGCATGTGGGAGGGTGAGGTGCCATTTTCTAGGATTTTCGGAGAGGTGCATTATGTTGCAAAAGTATCTGAAATCAATAAAGTGAAACACCTTTTCAGTAGGGGTTCAGGTTAATTGTTTGTGGATTTTATTTGCATAGCCTGATGTCAATGGGATGTTAATTAATCATGTGTAGATGTATTTACTGGGAATGTAATTGTGTCAAATGCAAGACCACTTTAGAGCACACGGGAGAAAATGGAGTTGGGTGGTGGAGCAGGACTAGGTCAAGTGGATGAGGGCCGTCCGTGATGTGGAGGTCACATTCCTGAAGCTACGTACGTTTTACAATACACGATTTTCTTAACATCTTGTTTTTGTATGATTCTTATAAGAATTACATCAGTAATCAGGAAAGACCAAGAATCATTCAACTTTCACAGGTACACTGGGCCAGGTCAATCCAATGACTATGGTCAGTGTGACTGACACCCCCAATGGGCAGGCCTGATCCTTGTTGCTTGGATGAACGAAAAGAACTTACATTTCTTAATGAACTACAAATGCCCACATTGGAGCTTAAGATCAGGGGTGTTGCTAGGTCTGGAAAAGATCTGGGGCTACGCTAATGGCAGGACTGTCGGGACTTGGGGCTAGCTAGCCATTTGGGTGATCCCCTGAGTTTATATCCAGGTCTATAACCAAAAAACCTGGGGCTATAACCCCTGTAACCGCCCAGTCCTAGCACCGCCTCTGCTTAACATACACTGCAAGCTTCGTCATATTTGAAAATACAGGACATGGTGTATGATGTCCAGCAGAGGTTACTTTAACGTTCAAACTGTGTAGTGACGGTGGGCATGGTTGTACATCCAACTCTCTTAGAACTTAAAGTTTATTCATTTTTTTAATGTTATGTAATTGCCTAATGAGAAATGTAGGCGCACCTTTGTAGAAATTGCACCAGTAGTGTAGGTATGGGATCATCAAAGCCTTGACAATTTCCATCTTGTTTTAAAGATGTTTTCTGAACGGAAGAAAGAACTGCCCACTTGAGAACCGAGGATAGCCATGGAGAAAAAGGGGAGTTGTTTGGCTGGTTGCTGTTTTGTCACCCTGTTAGGACTGAAATACTTTCACGGTGTATTCCGGGGCACCCATGGCTGACATCATCCAATTGGGCAAGTATGTCTCATTGAATGTGCGTGATTTTAATGTCTCAGACTGAGCCTTTTTTGGAATTTACTAGATCAAAACGTTGCAAAAAGCTACAGTTTGGAAATGAAAACCTTGTAAAACATCTTGAAGAAATAGGAAGAACGATTTATGGGCGAGTAGGTGGCTAAGACTGACCCCAATTATGCTCTTCATTCTGTTTAACTTTTTCAGAGTTGTACACCCAGAATGAGAGATGTTAGTGATGATAATAACTTGGAGTGAATGTATTCTGGCTCAGTATCTCTCTCAGATTGGGTAACAAAATCCACCTGGAATAGGCAGAACATGATACTTCAATGTAGGGCATTCAATTAGTTTAGTTTAGTTTAGTTTATTTGCTTATATAGCGCACCAAACCCATGAGTATCTGGCCGCTTTTACTTGTATATACAAACGTTGTTATAAATTCGATGATGAAATGCAATCACATTTTAAAAGGATGCATGTGAGATGGGGCATGGCTTATAAAGGGAGCATGCAACTAGTTGCAGTGTGATAGCCTGCTGCACACCTTTACCTTGATCCAGGATACGTTTTTAAATGCTGGGATTGACATCTTGGAAACCACATCTGACAAATACAACACCCTCCGCCGCCACTCTGCCTCCCGCGCAATTCAGTGTAGCCACTGGAGCAAAACAACAAAGAAACAAGAGGTAACAAAGCAGACTTCCTGTGCACTACTGAGTCTGATTAATTTAGCTGGAGTACTAGGCATCGCAATCAGATAATAAAGCACCAGACGAAGAAAGGCACATCACTGACCTAATCACATTCACCTGTCTGTTAGTATGTTTGAGAATCATGGGATATTATATCTTCATGTTTACCACATAAGTGAAGCAACAGCAAATTACTGTTTTTGGTGTCTCACAAGGAGATTTTATTTTAAGTTAAACGGTAATTGCATGCAGGGAGGTCACCAACACTTGCACTTACTTGTAAATGGTCGTCTGTATGCAATTCCTCTGAAAGCAGAGCCTAAAAATAAAGAGTAACGCAGGGCAAAATTGCATTTGGGCTCATTTCCATCGTGCCGTACCATTACATTGAATGTGTGAAAATCCTGTTTAAGACCCTTATGCATCAATATAACTGTGCGTTTTCTTTGCAACCATTTGCATGGTGGAGAGAAGGAGCGGGTAGTAAGTGTCCATTCTGCCTTGCCCTTCCTCGCCAGCATTTGTGCCAGCGTGCATTTTCATTGTGGCACAAATGCTGTGGATTCCTCTTATATATGTCTTGTTCATACACCAGCAAAAAGCGGGCAGATTCTCCAGGGATCCAGTGTAAACGCTGCTTGCCATGAGTACATACCATGCAGCAATTACTTGTTTTGTACGGTGGAGAGGTATTGCATTAATATGCATTGCAATTATTAGGACAGATGTACCTCCACAGCTCGCAATTACCTAACCAGCCCGGCCACACATAAACAAGTGTCACAATTCTGTGTGCACTTCTTTTAAGAAAGCATGTTCATATATATTTGTATAAAGTTTGTATAACCTAAAAGAATGTTGGTAGAGTTGACGATTAACTGTGCATGTTTTAATAAATATTGTCTGCAAGAGATTGGTTGCTCTCAATGTTAGCTCTCTGTTGTTTCCTGTCTCTGTTGTCAGGCAAATACCACAGATACATATATGAGTATTGATTATTAGTTATTTGTGTTGAATAGATGCACCAACTTGCTGGGTCTTAGTGGGGTAGCTGATGTACCATTCAAGATTAGTATTTTGTGTTGTCTCACCAACTGAAGGCTGAAACCACCTTCCGTTTGGCGGGTTAGATATACCCACTAGTCAGTAATGAAGAACTGAAGAACCACTAAAAATCCTGTCTATTGTGATAGGGTCAGGGTTCAGACCATGTCAAGTGATGCAGGGACCCATATCAACCTGGGATAGGTGGCCTACCCTTGCATTGCCAGAGCCTGACCTCCCCCAGATGTGGTGGATGTGAGTTGTGAGGTACCCCCTTCCCCTGACTCATGAGAATGTGTGAATATGCATGACAGCATGGGTACCACTGTTCCCTCTACAATGTCTATCAGCCTGTGTTCTGGTCATATTTCTTGTGTTTTCTAAAATTTCAGAATCATATCTCGCAGAAACTCTGGGACTGTCCCCCAGGGAAACCTGGAGCGGAGCTGTAGAATGTAATTGTCTATCAAAAGCTGGGTGGTACAGAATATACAACTTTTGGGATGAGAATTACACAACCCCACACCAACAGATGGACCCGGCAAAAGCAAGGCCAGGAATCCTTACCGGTGAATGAAGATGGAGACAGAGAGAAGGAGTTGCTTGCACCGGCGGTAGCATTGATACCACCAAAGACTTAAATGTGGTGGGGTCAAGAAAACCTTTTGAAACGTTTCTGACGTTATCCCAGGGGGGAATCTAGTAAGTGATTGGACTCAAGGAACAGCTGACAGGGAAAGACAATGGGAGCTGGGAGGAGGAATATAACGGGAACCTCTAGTTTACATACACAAAAAACGGCAAAGTAGACCACTTATAAAGGTGTTCGGGTGAGGTTGTGAGCAGAGTTCTAAGACCAAAATATCAGGCGTTGGAAAGCGAACAGTGTACAACAGTGGTAGAGAGACTGTACCTGTGCTTGGAGGGAAGGCTTTGCAAGTGTACCAGGTGGGGCAGGGTGATGTGGTGTGCTGTGCAGATGTGAGGGAGTGTATTGTAGAAGAGAGACTAGAGAGCTAGAGAGAGTTTAGGTGTGTGTTCATAAATGTGCAAGTTTGAGAGAGAGATAGTGTCAAGAGGGTAGTGGGAGTGTGATGATAGCAGCAGTGGTGGAAGGGAGAAGTTTGAAGTTTGGGGGGAAAGAGAAATCTGGTAAGATCAGGATACAGAGGGAGAGAAGGGGGAGAGCAAGGGACTTAGGGAGGTGTTGAGATCAGGACGCAAAGGGGTAGGAGAGAGGGAGGAGTAGACAGTGTGGTGAAATCAGTGTATAGAAGGAGAGGGGTTTAAGAGGGAAGATTGAAGTGAGAATTAGAGAAAGAGAGAGAGAGACGAGAGAGATCAGTGAGATTAATTAGGAGGATTGTGGAGAAATAAATAGAGATATTAAGGAAGGGAGAAAGTGTTAGGAAGAGAGACGGAAATAGAAAGAGTTAGAGAAATAGAGGGATTAAGAGAACCTTGAGTGGCAAAAGCTTGGAGAACTGACCATTGAGTGGCGTAGTCTCGGAAACAGGCAACCAAATGAAGTCCCTTCCCACCACCTTTACACAAGAAAGGTGATAGATTCAATACTCTTCTCCTCTGATTCTTGTGAACTGGAAAGCAACATTCCAGCTTCTCAATAACTTATGTAGTTAGTTAGAACAGGGCACAACCTTTACGACTTCCCTTAGAAGGAGCCTTGGACAAGACAATAAGGGACATTGATTGATAACAGTAAATGCTCTGGAGGTAGGGGCTCCTGGACTAAGGTGGTGGGAACTACTGGGCAGGTTGAAGGTAGATGTAGGGACCTTCATATTTGGCCACCCGAATAGTTCTCTGAATCACCTGTGTGAAATTATTAACAAAACCCTTTAAACTACATATGTTGTTGCTGGATTCTTGTGGCTATCCATGACACTATATTGTTACAAACCTAATTCCTAATCCCATAAAAACTCAAATAAATGAGACCACACAGGACACATTTTAAATTCTCAAAAATAACTTTTCTGAACGATAGGAACTAGAAGTAACTGTCCAAAAGTCTAGTAACTAAACGTTTTCCTTCTCAAATCTATACCATAGACTCGCTAAATGCAGTACCTGCTGAATATTGAAGGCATGGTGGAGCAATGGGCACTCCATTAGATATTTATTCCAGAAGAAACTACACATTGATGTCATCCAACATTACACATGTATTATATGGTTTGAGCTACACTGACCTGGAACATATCTGTAGAATGCTTTTCTGCCTAACAAGCTATGTCTCCTAGTTTGCTGCACAGTCATCGCTAATTGCTGGAATAAACCCTTGTTTTGCTACCAGTTTGAATGAAGAAACAAACTGACTAAATCCCCTTCAGGCTGACTGCTAGAGAATGGGGGTCTCATTAGAAGTGCCATAGAAGGGAGCATCCAAATGCGGAACCATATGCACATATTTATCAACAGAGGAGATAGCATTCCATTTTTGACCAAAATGGTTACCAACTACAATCTTGAACCTGAACCTGATCTTGACCAGAAGCCAAGGGATATGCACAAATTGAGATTGAGGCAATTCATGCCGTAACCTTGGACACCATGTCAGAGATAGAATGTCACATTCTCACAATCATGGATAAGGAGTCTGTGAGGGGTCAGAAATGTGAGGTGGACTACTTGATAAAAGTTTTTCATAAGGTGCCATTTTATTAACCCAACAGGGTTTGACAAACGCCTCGCTAACCCTACTCTGAAGCAGATTTCCCAGTTTATCAAAATTAACTAAAGGAAACACTCTAACAAAAGGAATCCGTCCCTCACACTGATAATCCAAAAAACCTATAAAGGGAATATATAAAAGTTCACATATAACATAAATAACAGTTATGTCCAACATAAACCAAATAACTGTTTCTCTTTGTAACCTGGGTGAGATCCCCTTCCCCAGATTCAAAGCAGGATTTTCAATCAACAGTTCAAGTTCCGTCTTTCAACAAAGTTGTACTGATAAAGTTCTTCTTTCTTGAAAAGTCTCTCCCTTGGTCTTTGACTAACAGTTCAACCAGACAACAAGTCTGTATCTCTCCACTTGCAGCAAAGAGTTTAACACGACTTCTTCTTGAAAAACAAACTGCTACCACAATTCATCTGTATCAACAACAATGTTTTGTCCAATTCATCTGTATTAACAACAATGTTTTGTAGAATGCCTCGACAACAGTTCACAAAATACTTTAGTGGTCTTGCCGCTTCTTCTTCTTCACAGTCTTTAACCACAATGCAGTACTTCAATGACTTCAAAAAAGAGACAAACATTCCAGAATAACCAAACAAGCATTGTCTAAACAAAAGAGCATCACGTGTGATAGAAAGCCATTTTCAGCATGTGGTTGATGTAAGAGTAGGAAAACAAGAATGGAAAGAAATCAGCCCTTCCAATAGAAAGTATTCAGGAAACGAGTAGTATGACCTGCACTGCATGTGACAATCATGAGTGTGGAACAAATAGCACCCATGTGTTCATATCTTCCCATAGGAAGTAGTCAATACTAATGTTGTTGAAAGTCAAAATACTCTGCTATATTGTTTGAAGTAATATTTTACCATAGAAGTACTTTCTGTAGTGTTACAAGCTTTAAGTCCCGGCAGAGTTTTCACTAGCACTAAGCAGTCTAGTGCCTATTTATCTCTCTTCCTCTTCCCAGTACTATCTCTATTGTGGGACTAGTATTGCCCAATGTTTAAATCACCTCTTGTATGCTGAATACTGTTATCAGATGTACATACTTCAATACTATCATAAATTACATCTTCAAAAAGGTGTTTTAAAGGGACTCAATGCTTGGTTCAGATCTAAAGGCGAGTTAGATTTATCAGAACCCAATATGTTAATGTTCTGATGTTCACATTTAGCATTCTCCCGTTGACTGCAAGGCTTGTTATCACTATAAAGTTGGGCAACTTTGTGACAGGGAGTCTTACCCCTAATAAATGATTGATTATGACAGTTCTCGCAACCACCAAGATGGATAGCTTTGGGAAAGGAGACCTCACTCTGACAACAAGCCATTACATATTTTGGTATCACTGAAACCTCTTCCTCTGAGGAAGACAAATACTGTGTCTCTCTCAAAGGAGTCCTCCTGTTCCCTTGGGACCCATCTCCTCTGAGGTGAACCTCCCAGCTAATACCACCCTCTGGTAGCATTTGCCTCAACCTGGCCTCCTGGGAAAAGACTTTAGATAAGGTCTTTGTGAGGACTCTGCAAGATCCATCACAAGTCTTTGTCTAAATCCTGGATAGAGGAACAATGTCCAAGTACTGAAACACACATAAACTAGGCACCCCAAACCTCCTGAAGATGATTGAGGATAGCAAAGAATCATTCAATAGCCAAGTCAATTTGGGATCTACAGTCTTTGGCTCTCCAGATTCTCTAGACAACTATTCAAATCAATGCTTGCCAAAAGAGTCAATTGTGAAGCATCATGGACATCTCAGTCAACAACCTCTCGTGATCCAAAGGTTGCAGACCCCAGCAAATGTATTCAACAGAACATCCTCAACCCAACAAACACTCTCTAATGGTAGGGAATGTAGGTTTATCCCAATCTATGTCTCCATAGGAAACATATTTCCACAAATCTTCCATTCCTGTCTGTTTGCATAGGCAAGATGTCACTCTATTGCCTGCTCGTATAAACACTGCCACCAACCACAAGAAAAAACATTGGATATTATCTTTTGCTGGTTCCATTGGAACCAGCGACATTTACTTTTGAGTACTTAACTTATAGTATGAATACAGATATGAAACCAATGGTCAGAGGTTTAATCAGGGCTTTTGTCATCAGAAAAATAGAAACCAACAGGTGAACCTGGATCCTCTCTCACTTGTGTCAAGAACCAATTTCCACTCAAAAGCGGTGAGGGGGCAGTGACCAATCCCTTAGAATTAGTCCTTTCTATTTTAGCACCCAGGTAAAATGATCGCCTTATCTGACATTCATATCCTGGGTTAGTTCCTGACAAATCCATGACAGAAGAGGATTATGAATACCGTAATTTCCAGCATCACTGTCTCTTCAGATAGAGTGTGTGGAATCCAATCATGCATGCATTGGCCTATTGAAATACTCTACTGATGAAAAGCCACCAAAGACGTCAGGACATATCCCCAGCACCACATTCACCAGGATCAGTCTGAAAAGGAGAAGTGCAAACTGAAAAATGGCATCTTCATTGTTATTGTAGCTCAAATAAAATTGTCATTTGTCCTGACCTACATGGGAATTCACAAGGGCTGCTAAAGGCAATGACTATGATCAAATTTCATTGATGTGAATCATTAAAGAGGGTGTTTTTTCAAAATCCTTCCATTAGTGAGAGAGAATTAAGGGAGATGTATCCGAGCGTTGAGTCTAGGTGCCACTGCATCTCATTGTATATACCTATTATGTGTAAAATACTGATCAGCAAGTTATGCCCAATTTTCCTTAATTCAGCAACCTGGGTCTCTACATACTACTATTTCTGAATCATGCAGCCTAAATGTATTTTCTTCAATTAATAATGACTGCTTACAAGATAATTTGAAGTGAATATGCACTGAATATTAATATGGACACATCAAATAAAATGATTGTATATAAGACAAGCTACAGAACCATAAATGTGGTGTTCAGTTGCACACGTGCCTCTGTTTTACTACAAAGTAAAATCCTAGCCAATTATCTTATTTGTGGCCGAGATATGGGATCTGCTTTTTTGGTAAGGCGTACTAATCGGGTAAAAAAGAATGTGCCGACTATTGGTGCTCCTCCATGGTACACCCAAAGAGATTCCTCTTTGGGAATTAGATATCAGCCCCATTGAGGATGCACTACAGCTGAGCTCTTTCATATACTGATATACGTTGCTGGAAGATCCCATGAGTCCATCCAGGTGCTATGCAGTCCTGTGGGTTCATTGGATCAAGTAAGAGTTGATAGCTCCTGGCTTTAGTACATGGTTACATGAGTGGAAAGCACTCCATCCTTATTCAATGTCATTTATTAGAGCAAGCTATTCTGAACTCAAGGTCTTGCAAAGGTTAAGGAAAGTAGACCATGTGATAACTTTAAAAAGATATCTCGTGCTGGTGAAAACACAACTTGATGGACAATATTTGGATATCAATCCTATATCATTACTATGTTAACGCTCCAACCTCACCACCTTATGTAAGATCTGAGTGTATGTTTTTGGTGATTAATGCCATGTGCTCATGTACTCATATTCTCCTTTCTATGTTTTCTCTGATTTGTTTATGATATGCGACAATTGTACCTTTTCTGATATTTATGTTTGGGTTCAACCAATCTACGTCTACTTTATTTTATTGTTTTTTTCTTTAAACATACAGAAACATGTTCTGCCTTGTTTCCCACTCCCCTAATGCCCCTGTTTTCGTTTGATATGAATAGAATAATCAACAATGTAAAATCTTTGTAACGTTCAATTGAATGTATGTTTGTGAATACTCAAGTTATTTTGCACTGCTCTAATACGTGGATATCAGCCTGGAAGAAGACCTGTGGTCAAAATACGTGTCGGCTGTATCCAATCCTATTAAATCTAATCAATATTGCATTTTCTGTAATTGCGCAGTGTGGTTTTGTAATTCCTTGAATTGCTAGTCTGTTTTGGATTCCTTGGGCAGAGGATCCAGATTAACACATTACCCACAGCAGTTACACTTCACTGTTACCTAAATTGCAAATTCTAAGCACCCCTAATCCTCTCATAACTAGGTCACAGACCCAACAAACAGTTAGGTTTCCAGTCTTATGCCCCACAAGTTTGTGAATGTTAATTAGCAGTGAACCACAGCAGCTGTCTATCCTAAACAGACTTAATTGTTGGTAATGTCTCTAACCGCAGAATATCTTTTGGCTCGTAATGCCGACGTTAAAGCACTTTTGCACCACGGGATCTACCTTGAATTTCTCCAAACGGCTGACCTCTTAACATGAGGATCTATGCCACACATTCTTGAGATTAGAAAGATTGAGTGTTAGGGAAATGAATACGTTTTGGGAGATGACGACACTCAAACATTACTTATAGCAGAATAATATTCCACGGAGCCTTCAAATACTTATTTTCCCAGATTTTAAAAATACTCTGGACAGTGATTTAGGAACCCAATGGGAAGACAATCTGTCTGCTAGCTCTAATGATATGATCATGCTTCTTAGTGAGCATGCTGAACCTGGACATTCATTCACGCATCATTGTGCAAATAGATTCTCTAAAACAAGAGATTGAAGCAATTGATGCACCTATAGCTACCAAGGGATAAAAAAAAACATTAAACAATGTACTCTGTTCTTCGGCAGCATCAGGATGAGCTCAAAATACACAAATCTTGTACATTTTCAAGGGATGACCGTGATTATATGGACAACAGGGTCTATACATATCAACCCAAATATGAAGAAATGCCAAGATCTGGAACCAGCAGTGCAGTATCCTCATCAGCAAGCTCTGATATAGAAAGTGACCCAGATACTCAAGCAGCTAGCACAAGTGACCCAGCTCCAATACCTCCTAGTGGAGCCGGTAATGAAGTAGTACCCTCCGGTTCACCTTGTTTGGAGCAAATACGCTGCTTCCAGGGAGTAAATTGGGGGCAAACACAAAAACGAGTCCGTTCCAAGACCCCGTGGCTACCAATATTACAAAACTGGGCAAAAATTCAGGGGTACTAGAGGTGGGAAACAATGCAGAAGGAAAAGACGCACTAACAGCCCGCCGAGTCACCCGAGCATCACAACAGCAGCAATTGAACCAGAGCAGACCACCAATCTAGTACATAATTTGTCTACTTACTAGCTCTCTCCACAGGAAATTGGTGTATTGAACAAGGGTTTATCATTTATACCTTCAGCCTTCAATAATTATGTTGACATTCAAATTGATGTGTTTAAATGTGTATGAAAAGTAAAGTAAAAAAAAGTTCTTTGCAACGCAAGTTGAACAATATGTGATACCAGAAATTCAATTGTCTACATCGGGTATATCCATGCAAACCATGTTGTCCACACATGTGTTGGTGTCTTTGGAGGACAGGGCCTGTGAACCTGAGCTCACAGTATATGATGTGTTCAATGAATTAAACATAGAACAGCAGAACATGGATATTAAAGAGCCAACAAGAAAACCTTTTTTTTACCCCTGTGTTTTCTGGTGAAAACGTGATTGACACTTTTTATAAGACTGTCATCCGAAAGATGCATACAACCACAGACAGTAAAAGTGGCAAAATATTCTTTAACCTCACTGTCTCTGAATTGATGGCTCTAAAAACAAACATTTAGCCAATACATCTCTCATTATTAAAGAGGCTGACAAAGGAGGCAAAGTAGACATCTTAGACAAAGCAGACTACAGACAAATGGCTCAGAATCATTTGAATATACCTGGTTCTTCTATTACTTTACCAACTAACCCAACCAGAAGTATTGTATCAGCTGTGACTCAACTTATCTTAAAATGGCACAAGAAGGGGCTTTTGACAGATGCTGAAAAACTATTCCTGGATGTTGAAGATCCTATCATACCAACAATTTATTTTTTTCCCAAAATACTCAAGGAGTATGAATTGATCCCTAAAGGCAGGCCAGTTATGGGAAGGGTTGGGCAACTGAGCGCTTGTCTCAGTACATCAATGAGTGTTTGATCCCTGATGGTGCATTCGCACCAACATATATACGAGACACCATGCATGTTTTAAAGATATTTCAAGAATTGGAAATGGGCAAAAGCCACATCTTGGTGACTTTAGACGTCATGGCTTTATACAGTTCTAACCAACATGATTTAGCAATCAAGAGTGTGAATTATATATTTAGGGGCAAGTCTGCATCCTTTTACGAACATATAGAAATGGTAAAAGAACGGTTAATATTTGCCCTTGATGTGTTTCTGTGTTATGGCACTTTTTACAAACAGAAGTTGGGCATTGCCATGGGAGTTCATTTCTCTCCAGCCTTGGCCAACATCTTTATGCACCAATTTGAATAACAGTTTGCATTGGTTAATCCCGCATTTCAGCCTCATCTCCATTTATGGTGACCTTACATTGATGATGTGATTATGCTCTGGACAGGTTAATTCAGTGAACTATCCAATTTTGTTGAATCGCTTAACTCAAATAATTGTGGGCTTTCTTTCACCTAAACATGTAATACCTCCCGTGTAGATTTTTGGGATTTACGAATCACCATGAGCCAAACTGGTTACATGACACATACCTTTAGAAAAGTACAACTGTGAATTCCATCCTACAGTTGTCACAGGAAAACTGTTATTAGAAACATACCAAAGGGTGAATATATAAGAGCGGATTTGCAGTCTTGTCTGCGATTAACTGTCTGAACGTAACACTATTAGAACAAGGTTCTTAGCCAGCGGCTACCCTATGGCAACATGAGATTTAGCAGAACACAAAGTCAATCAGATGGAGAGAGCAGTTTTGTTGACACTGAAGACAACGAACCAAGGGTTCAGATCCAAAAAATAATAGGTTCATTACAAGGTACAATTCAGACAGCCAACGCTTATTTGGGATTTTACATAAGAATTAGCACTTATTACAACTTCATAATGATCTGGCAGAGTACATTGACAACAGAGAACATGTTAGTACCATATCTAGTCAAGATGCCAATGTCATAAATCAGATTGTACTGCAATAGTACACCAAGCAAGGATACAGGTTGAAACACGTTAAAGTATACAGGGTGAAAGCCATTCATGAATATTGAAGAGTGGTCCGAGGTACAACAGTGTCTAAGCAATAATAGACCTTCCAACTGATGTCACTCTCTGGCTGTAAAAACCTGACAACCAGAGTGAGTAATCAGTGGAAAGGGCAAGGATGAACAACAAATCGCCAGACTGAAAAACAAATAACACTAGATTAATGACTAAACTAATGCTTAACTTCAGAGTATGGGTGATTCAACAACACTCTAACCTGCAAGGGAGTCCCGGGTAAGTCTTCATAGGAACACCAGGTAATCCAAGAGGAAACAACGACAAGGTTAGGGTATTTAGTAGAGGAAACTAAACCCAAACGGCACAAATGCCGCACTAGTGTCGGGTTGGTGAACTTCAGGATAGCGTCCAAGATGTCAGTGCACATATCCGGAAGTAAAAGAAAATGCCTGGAGGGTGTTCTGATGGTGGTAATAGAAGTTGTTGTTCAAAGTCTTTGATGTACGTGAATAAATATTAAATGCCCTTGTGATGATGACAAAATATATCAAAAGTCATAGGCTGGTCAAGCGCAAGGAAATATTAGCAAGAAGGAATAACAAGTCCCTGCTAACACAATGCCACTGGGATTCCAACAGAAATAACCACCTATGGAATATAGCTGGAAGCTGCTAGGACAGGAAGCAGACAAGCTCCGTTGTCGTGCTGACGGGGATCAGCACGCCAGTGATCAGAGAATTTAATCCATTCTAAATGGAATGAAGGGAACTCCGTTCAGAACGAAGTAGAAGAATGAAAGTACCGCTATGGAGGAAACACTGCGGTCCGAAGCCAAAAGGGCAAGGTAATTCGAGGAAAATTAGGAAGCAAAGATAGCTCTGGAACGCCAGGAAAAAATAATGATCAGTGCAGCGAGCATATTCAGACGCACTGCTATATACATGCACAGATCGCATGACTGCTCGCGTACCACGTGAGATTACACACATGAGTGTAATTGAAATCGCTTCCCAAGCAGGGAGCCGAACAGCCTCCACCGAGTGTAAAACGGTCTGGCTGTTCTATCGGCAGTGTGGGAAGGCTGTGCCACAGTCCTGGGGGAGATTTGTGTAGAAGGAGGTAAGTGAGGACTGGCAGGCATGATAGACAAATATCCACTTGTCATGCATTGGCAACACTATCCTCAAATGGATAACACCAAAGATATACCATTTGTCAGTATGATACAAGTAACCTTGCCACCAAAAGATGGCAATCGACAACTTAAGCTGAGACATTTGGAAGCATGTCTCATTTGAAAAACACAGGACTGTGTACCACGGTTTTAACACAGACCATGAATTGTCTCTCTTCTTGTAAGACATGTAAAGCGACATCTATTTTGTGTCTTCTTTGTGTATTCAATATTTGGTATCTCCTTAGTATCGCTTAAGCTGTTCAAAACTGTACCAAGTAATGGCAAAGATTGAAGTTTAAACCAGAAGTCAGATATCAGGTTGCTTTATTATCACTACATAATTGGTAATCATGTTTGATGCATCTGCACAATGTATGTATGTATTGGGTCATTGTAGATGTGGGGCCCTGATTGGCAACATCAGAGCCGAGTTACGGTGAATGTCCCTCAGTGTCGGGCACTGGCCTCACATCATGGTTTACAATATGTCTGTAAGCATGGTAAGTCTGTTTGTTTGTAATTGCAATCAGCATTCTGCAGCCTTCTAATTGCAACTAGCAATGGGTAAACACATTTAGCTTAATACTGTCATGATTACTGCCCCGCATGTCCCCAGCCCTCCAAGATGTCAGGTTGGAGCCAGGCCATGATCACCTACATGGCCCTGAAGGGCCTCTCCATCCCTCCAAAGACCCACTTGGAGTCAGACTTGACGCTTGTGGCACCAGACTCACTCACTCCCATAGGATAACATTGCGGATTGGACTTTAAGTGCATTGATGGGGACACAATGGCTGCCCCCACATATCTCGGTTCCCAGAACTGCATGTGCAGTCTAGTCTTTTGGGTGTGGTTCAGCCCAGAGACACCTGGGATACCCAGAGACTATTTAAGCCATGCCCAGGCTGAGAAACATGCTTTGCATTTTCTGCACCTGCAGCGTGACACTCACCGTGTTTGGATCGGTCTCCAGTAGGCCTGCATCTTTCTTCTTCGCTCAGCTCCTGTAAGAACAAGAACACTGTTAAAAACAGCCTTACCTTGCGGCGCTTCTGCCCATCATTCATCGCTTCTTCTGTTCTGCGGGCATCTTCGGCGGTGTCATTCCCATCCCAGCACGCCGCTTCCTAAGGAAAAGGGAAAAGAACAGAAAAAAGGCATTAGTAAGCATTCAGCAAATCTTTGCTTATTTTTAAAGATTGTACGAGCTTCAAACGCTTACCTGAATACCAGCCGCTCTGGGAGAACTCTGTCTCCGGAACTTCTCATCCATCTGCAAGAGGGAAAAGACACTCCAGGTTAGCGTGGAAACATCTAGAGGCGCTGCATACCGCGCTTACTCACTGCATTTCTTCTTCATAACCGGCATCCACGCTGAAAACGTCGCAACACCTAAAAGACACAGAAAAATAACTAAGTTCAATACAAATATGAAAGGGTCTCATCGCGCATCGCGCTTTCACTCACCTTCAGCTCTACTCATCTCAGCAGCACGTCGACATCCCCGGACGCCAGCCATCATCTAAGGAAGGAAAGTCACGAAGTTAGAGAACTGTTCAAAAGACTCATTATACTTACCTGTCGGACTCTTGCCAGTGAAGTAACTAGGCAGCAACGAGCCCGCCTCATTCAACGCGCCCCTGCGCTGAAAGCAGGACAGAGAGCACACTTTCCAAGAAAACAAGGTGAGCTGTGGATCAAAGGGAAGGGTTGGACCCCGGGGAAGAAGGGGTTCAAGCACACAGAGTCAATAAGGAGTTAAACTCTACCAATCCTGTGTTTCAGGCCCAGTCTCCAGTCGAGTAGACTCCAGGGAAGGGTTTGAGGTCGTAAGAGGTCAGAACAAGCTGAGCGACGTCCCAGTGGATACTAGGTGAGCGTTACAAATACACAATCAATGTCATGCAACAGTAAAATTGCCATTTATATTATAATTACAGTGCTTTCATGAATACAGTCTCATCACAGTCTCATCACAAATTTGGTATCACCCTATTAAGAGCTTGGGCTATATGCGAGTGTCACAATTTAGGTGAATTATTTCCAAGATGGCAGACAGTGGTGCAAAAAATAGGCCCTTCCGGTTTTGCCTGCAGCGTTTCCATTACATGCCAGTATTCTGCAGCTTTAAATTCATAACTAGCAACAGGTAAATACATTCAGCTTAATATACAATTTTTGCCATGTATCAGCAAATATGTTCCTAATATTATAACTATGTGCCTCTATATATATAGTCTCATTGCAAATTAGGCATCACCTTATCGATATGTTTGGCCTACATGCTAGGGGTACACTCTAGGTAAAACCCTTCCAGAATGGTGAAGTGCGGTGCCAAAAAAGGACCTTCCGTTTTGACTCCAGTATTTCTATTATGTGACCGCGAGCAGGCAGTTGCCTTGAAAAATTGTGTGTGCATATTGGGCTATCAGCATGAGACAGGAGGTGAGAGCCTTCAGTAATAATGGCAAGACCAATTAGTATGATTCGACTGCATGTGGCAAATTATTGTTATAGTGCCACGTGTTGCCCCGTCCCCTCCTTTTTGGTTGCTCCAACCGTCCCTGGATTTTTCATCTCGAGACCGTGGTTCCACACTCGCGGCATAATTGAACTCAGATCATTCAGGAAAGGGAAAGTGCCCTTGAGTTCCCCTCACAGTTAATATCAGTGAAGCCCACTAGGCAGTGCTTCAGACAGTGATGGTGCATGATTTTATTTTAATTTTAGTTTGCTTTTCCCAAAAGTGGGATCTTAACACAGGAAGCATCTACATGTAGGTGGCCACCCTTTGAAGGAATGGGGGTCACGCTGCGCATTTCTTAAACAACACATGGAAGTCCAGCTAGTCATTGCCTAAAAAGGTTACATGGCTACACACTGCATGGAACATGGTGAAGTTATGGTGAACTTGGCTCTGATGTCACCCAATGGGTCACAATAATGGGTATTACTTATTTTAACTCTGCAATCTCGCCACCTTATATAAGATCTGAGTGTATGTTTTGGCGATTAATGCCATGTGTTCATGTACTCAAATGCTCATTTCTATGTTTTATCTGCTTTGATTATGATATGCGACAATTGTATCCTTTTCTGATATTTATGGTTGGGTTCAATCAAATACAACAAATATTTTCTGCCTTTTGCCCCCCTCCCCTAATACCCAGTTTTCGTTTGATATGAATTGAATTTTCAAAAATGTAAAATCTTTGTGACTTTCGATTGAATGTTTGTGAATGCTTGAATACGTGGATATCAGCTTGGAAGAAGGCCTGTGGTTGAAACACATGTTGGCTGTATTCAATCCTATTAAATCTAATCAATATTGCATTTAATGTTATTGCACAGTGTGGTTGTGGAGTTTCTTGAATTGTTAGCTAAGTAGGACATCACATGAAACTCTGCAGTGAGATATCTCAGTACAAGAATGTACCTACTGCAGAGATCTATGTGTATCGTGCAGGTCCAGGGTTTTAGTCTTGTTAAGAAATACTCTGCATTCATCCATCGCAATCTGATAAAATTAGTAAAGTTGAAGTGGGGAATTTAAAGATTGCATGTCAGACCAGCAGAGTCAGTAGTATGCTGAAAAGCAAGGAGACCCCACACTCTGGACCAGGGAATTATCAAGACAATGTACACTGAAAAAATATATCCAGAGGACTAAATTTACCAAATCGGTATCACAAATATGTATTTAAACTGATACAACAATTATAAATGACAAATAATCATGAATAAATCATCTCTAAGAGCAACAATTAGGTTGCAGGTAAAATCACATCTAAAACAGTGTAGATGGTATTAATCATTTCTACTCAACACAATCCATTCATTAATTTCACAGTCATACTCATGCAAACAGATGCAATAATGTTTCACATACATTTTGAAAACTATTCAATGACAACATAAATGAATAAATAATATTCAACAGATGTTATATGTGTCGCCATAGAGTGGATCCTAATGATGATTGTAAGTTATATGATCGCATCACCAATTAATTTCCGTTTCCAACCGGTTTCAACGTATTGGTTTATTTTGACCACGTCTTCATCAGGGCATCTGAATGACCTACTAAATGCTAAGACACTGGCTCCATGTGCCCAAAAAGCTGGGCTGTAAAGTAATTTCTGCAACCATCAGTCTTACTTGTACAGCGGTCTTTCTAAAAATCAATGATGACCTCTAAGTAGCAGTAGATTTTGTATTTGAAGCTGCACATATGCGTGGCACGACTGTGTGGGCAATGAAATTGCTGCCACCAGTGGTGGTTCTCAACCAAAGAGAAACTTGCATTCTATGTTGGTTGCTCTAAAGAGTGCTCCACGGATGAAAAGCATCTTCTAAACACATGGCTCATGCAGAACCACACGACTGCGGCTACCATCTTGATTGGCCAGCAGATTCAGCCATGTGTCTGGCATGCCTCGGTCTGCTTTTCATCATTTCGTGGTTGAAACATTGTATATTATAATTGAACTTTATAATATGACAAATCAGGGAACTCATAAAAGACATGTACAACCTATAGTCTGGGGAAGTGTTTGTCATGTATTAGAGGTGCATGAAGTTTCATCCAGCTGAGTTTGCTTCCATGAGGAATACTGTGGTTACACACTTATTGATAGGGAGAGTCCATGGCTGCAGGTGAATGACCTCAGAAAGGTCCATAGGGATGTGGCATTTAGCCACACAGAAATCATTCATGATGTAGACTCAGATGTACCTTAATGTAGTATAATTTAGCTAGGTAGGATTGCAATGTTATGAGCCCTGTAACCAGGAAAGAACACACACCGTAAAGCTACAGGAAGATGCCGATGGGTGCAGGGAGTGCCATACATTACCCAACACTAATGTATGAAAGGGGGCTTGGCAGCACATTATTTGTGCTACAAAACAGACCCCTCAAAATCTGTAGGCCACCTTTTCGAATATGTTGAACTATGCATTTCTCAAAGTAATGCAAATAAAAAAAAATCCTCAGCACACTATTTATTTGCATTACCTTTTGTGAACTTGCCACTATTTTCTTTTTAACATTACAATGTTTTGTCATCTACAAACAACGAATTCTGTTTAGTTTCTATATTAAAGAAGTAGCTGGGTGCAAACCATTAGTGATTTCGAATTTTTCGGCATGCATCCCTTTATGGAAATGTAAATAACGTTATGCTTGGTTGCTTTTACCATGTCTTGGCACGAAAAGGTCTGACGTTTTTAACCCCAGCAACATTTCATCCGTTGCACAGACATACACTTAGCCAGAATACATTGATAATTCAAGCCAAATAGGGTTCGAACAAACATATTCATATTGGGTTATTTAGCAATGATGTGTAAAACGTTTACACTTATTTGTACATCTCATCCAACACTCTGGCAAATTCTGCCTGTCAATAGCAAATGCATTGTCTCCATCATATTAGTTTTAAGCTTGCAGAAATGCATTAGATTCCTATAGAATCTGCCAGCTTTTAGATGATGCCAAACGCTGATGATTTCCTTAGGAATCAATGTAAATGCCTCCCACCATGCACGTACAGGATGAGGCATTTATGATTGTTTGTACTTTGAAGTGCATTCCATTTTTGGAAACCCCGGTCCTTCAGATTTTGGGCACTGATTGTAATTCCTAGTGCAAACCTGCACACTTGTATGGATGACAGTGTTTGTAAAGTGCAGACTTTTGTGGTTCCATCGGTGCAAATAGCACATGTAAAAAATTAGCCCTTGACATGTATCATTCTAGATTACAACATAAGGCTGGACATTTAATTTATTGCACATTGTGCTCTGTCTTATTCTATTGGTTTTATTCCTATGATAAAGCTGAGCTAAATTGAGTTCTACTTTTCTTTATCTGCTTCTCTGTCCAAGCCCTCTTCATTGCAGTCCGCAAAGTGCCTTGTTTATCGTCTATGAAAGACTAAGAGATGTATTCTTCTTTCCCTTCATTTGATGTTCCTTATACCTCTTAAATAGTGCAGATACATCTTACTGTGCAGAGGAACTCCTACTGTCCAATATTCTAGGATTAATTAAGCCACTTATTCCCCCAGGAATACTCCCTATGCATTCAGAAAACAGTTCAATTTCTCAAAAGGAAGATGGAATGGACAACCCTTGCCTAAAGATCCACCTGTGCCTTTATGGTGGGGGCCTCTATTTTGACCATGTTTCCATTACTGATGTGTGCATGATCTCAGACATTTTCTATGTTCGCATACTCCTCATGTTGCGCTGTTCCTTCCTGAATCTTTCCTGGATACTTGTCAACTGGATTGTCTGGCTGCTGTATCACTTCCCTACAGTGCAGAACTTCTGTACAGTCTTTCTTTTAATCTTGAGACCGCTGATTAACTATACCTAAAACCATTGCCTCACAGTGATGATCATGATGGGAACACGTTTGCCATACCCACCCAACCTCAACAGGAAACAGGTCTGGAACACAAAGAAAACAAAGGAGCAATAGTGGGAAAATGGAGATTATGTTTCCCATGAGAAAAATGAGGAACCAATGATTCTATTTAGCACCCACCGGAGTTGCAGTTTGTAAGGTGAGGACTTCTCATTATTATGGAATTTGATGAGGAAGTGTGATGTGAAGTTTATTGATATTTTCAAAAATGCATTGAACTCTTTTACCCCATGAACAGCTTAGAATAATGCAGTCATTTATTGTATCATTAAAATGAGGTAAAGTTCACAACTGATGTATCACAGACCTATCTCTGGAATAACAACACTTCCACTCTAAGGAGCAACATGCTATTATTCAAACTGAGAACCATGGAGTGAAAACAATGATGTTAACAAATTCCCAGCTGAATTCTGTCCCTCATATGGGAGAGTCCCCATACTTACCCTTTTTTTTCAGTATAGGCTAAAATAAAAAATAGTGCTATACTTCTTTTTCGGCCTGTGTAGGCTTGATAGCAGCATTTGATGTAGTGGGCATTATACGGTTGTTGACACCATTGGAACAATTGCTATAGAGCGAGCTTTCAACAACTCTGTTAACTCTGGTTAATTTGGTGTTTCCCAAAGAAGAAGCTTTTCAGTTTATTTTTATAACTGTGTTACCATTCAACAGATCTGCATGAAACTTAGCAATACACCATCCTCTGATTTCCTTATAAATGTTTGTGAAATTCCATCTGTGGAGGACAATGTGGTAGCGTGATCCCAAAATCTGATGTTCCCATACAAGCTCCACAGGGAATTTTTGATATCACCTACAGAGGAAAAGCTGAACAGGTTTTGAAAAAGCCTTTTCAAAGAGATGTCACCTGTCCCAACTTGAGGGGTTGTCCTGATTTATTTAAAAATCAGCATGGCTTTAAAAATTTTTTAAAAAATACCAAATCTGTGGCATTTTGACTAATGTATACTTTGGCAGTTAAAACCACAGATCTGCACTTTTAAACTGAAAACTTCAAATGAATTTGCTAAAGAGAACAATATTCAATTTGATTGGCTGAAACTGGATCTGTGGATAAATACAAGTATCTGCCAGATCCATTCTTAGAATGAAGGTGGATCACAATTGGCTGAGTAATGACAGGAACATGTGATGCACCAGCCAACTTGAATCCAAGGGACAAATATGGGCCATGCAGACAGAGCACCACAAAGTGCAGTGAAGCAATGGTCTAAAGAGCCATATTGCAGCATGCTAAGACTTGTTCTGACCTCAGGATCAGTAAGGGGATTCCCCAGACGGATGGGGAATGGCCTTCTTTTCCAAAATGATCCAGTGAAGGTTGATCTCAGGGATTGTCTATCCAGGCTAGATCTGCAGATGCTGTGGAATGAAGAAATGCCTGGGTTAGGGTGTGAAGGGGTTGATTGGGATAAACAAAATACTATAGGGGTTGAGGGTTTAATAGATGATTGTGGATTATCGTTTACAGAAGTGGAAATTATTTTCCATGTGGTATTTGATGAACTTCCACAGACCTGCAGATCCTACCGTGCCATGTTACACCTGGATTTCATATAAAGACTGTTCATGCATTATCTCAAGACCAGAGCAGGGGAGAGAACATTCTCGCCACGACAGTCAAAAGAGATCCCTCTTTACCGGCCACTGCCCTAGGGAGCTGCCGTCTGCTCGTCACCAGAAAGAGATGATTCGTGTGAAGCATACAATCACCTTCATTCTGTAAATATCAGGGGCTCAGCGTACTACAGGTGACGTTGTGTTGGCTTGTCAAATGCTCTTTGTGGGGCAGTAGCTCTACTTCACACCATTGGATGGAGTCTCCACAGGAGTGCTTCACGAAGGTGCCCACTGCAATAAAGCACAGAGCTCTGAGGTGAGTGTTAACTTCAGAAGGCGAGGATGGATAGTGAACTAAGCTATTGCTCATGGCTGTGGCTTTCTACTGTGGCATAGGAACGTGGGTTAATAGTCTCAGATTTCCATGAGATCGGCATACAGCAGGAGAGCTGAAACATTAAATGATCAATTTAAAAAAGTAATAAGCACACTGGTCTTGGGTAATCTATAGAATGAAGGTGATTTACTCACTTATAGATTTGCCTATTTCTGACTGAGAAAGAGATTTTATTTTTTACAAACAGTCTCATAATGTATTGCTTGGGGTAGGTTGCCCTTGCAAAGTGGAGCAAAGGCCAGGTGTTGTGGTAGTTAATATGGCATGCATCATTGTCCTTTAATAAATGCGATTCCAGTACAAAAAATGTATAACATAATCAGAATGAGGACAGCCCTGCAGATCATTGAGCCAGCCTTACACACATGAGATGTTCGAGATGCACTCTGACCCTCTAATAGCCTGGAGAAAATAGGGCACTTGAACGTGATTCATACACCCTCCAGTTGATTGGATTAACTCTAAATTAGAATCTATTTAATATATAGCCACTTTCAATTGACCAGAGAAGGAACATTCATCCCGATTCACTAGTGTGACTTGTACACACAGGGAGCAGAATACAAACAATCCTGACCTATGAGCCCCTGAAGTAGGGGCGGACACAGGGTGATTGATAAGGTATTTATTTAAGTACTTTGTTAACTCGTTAATACATATGTGAAAATATCATAAGGATTAATGGGAGGAAAGGGGACATGAATGATGACTCTGCTGCTCTCTCTTCATTCTTCTCCAACTGCCGCACCTCCACGTTACATGCGCAAGTCCTCCCTTATAGCTCGCGCTCCACTCTTGTGTCTATCCTTCCTTTCCTCTGTGTAGCATCTCATGCCAACGGGATACATATGAACACTAGACAATACACATCCCCTTTCCTTAAACAATTCATTGAAATATACAAGATTTTTAAAAGTCTACAAGTCCATCAAGTGTCTGGGACGTCTGTAGTTCCTTCCACCTCTTGACTTCTTCTTGGACTCTTCCAAACTCATATCTGTAATGTTCACCAAGGAAAATGATTTCTCTGATTTATGACTACAGCTAGCTCTGGAGCTGTTATCATAATCGTCACCTTCACTCAGTTTATCACTGCCATCATTACTCCTCGTCTCTTTTCTTGCCATGTACCATTCACCATCAGAAACATGACCATCTCTCAACACCATCACTCTCTCATTATTCCATACTCTACCATCTCTAGTTTTAACCGCATGACTAAAGACTTCCACCAGTTCCACAGGACTGGACCAATGACATCCATTCTCTCTTAAAGGAAAAGGAACTTCGACCCGAACAAAACACCCCACATACGTTTCATTACCTTTCCTGAAGCACATATCATCATGTTATTTTTTATTGTGCAATTGCTTTTGCATAATATTAAACCTCAAATTGACCAACTTTACACCTTTACCAATCACACCACTCATCCACCCAGGGAACAACATGGCATTTACCTTCCTCCTTCTTCTTAGTTCAAACGGTGAAACACCAGTGGTACAGTGTCGTGTGAATCTATGGGCTATAACAGTCCTTTTCACAACAGATTTCCAATCTTTTCCATTAGCCCAAGCCCATTTAATAGCGTCTTTAATTATGCGATTATACCTTTCAATAGTTCCATTGGATTGGGGGTGATAAATCGCACAAACGCTGTGTACTATAGACCTATCACTCAAATACTTTTCCATTGCTTTTGATTTAAACTGCGAGTCATTTTCTGTAAGTACTTATTCAGGGTACGACTCTCGCCCACACAGCTCCTGAAGAAAATCAATAACTTTCTGTGTAGTGACCTGAGGCTTAAAATACATTTCTACCCATCTTGTAAGCATGTCAATAACTACTAAACAGAATGAGGAATAGCCCTCACTCCATATTGGTCCCAATACATCTATTGCAATTTTTTTCCATGGTGCATTTAGTATTTCTCTTATCACCATAGGATAGCTCACCCCCACAAACACTTTATCACTCTTTGAACAAAGGATACACTTCTTGATCTTCGCTTCCACTTGTCGGTCGAATCCTGGCCACCAATATATGCCGTTTTGTCTTCACAATGCCCTGATGGCCTTCATGGCCAAGTTGAATTATCTTCTCTCTAAGGCCATCTGGAGGGATTAGTTTGTCTCCTCTCACCAAATACCCACTTTGTATATACAGTTAATTCCTGATGTTCCAGAACTTATCAGTTCCCAGTTCTGTCATTTCTCTCCTATTCCATTTCGATTCTTCCACACTTTTCATCACTGTCTTCAACACTTCATCTTTGGTCATTTGTTCATCCCATTCCTGTTTCGACAAAGTTTGATCTGACATTTCACAAATCAACTCTTTTTCTTCTGAACTATCTTCTGCCTCACTGTAATTGGTAAAATGTGACAAACAGTCTGCTGTATAATTCATAGCACCTGGAATGTAGATGATGCCAAAATTAAACTCTTGAAGCCTGGAGACCCATCTTCTGATCCTGCTAGAAATCTTGTCAAAACCCTTCGTACTGAAAACTTCCACTAAAGGCTTGTGATCCGTATGAATTTCAAATCTGACGCCCCACACAAAACTCCAACATTTCTCAGTTGCCCATTTTATAGCCAATGGCTCTTTTTCTATCATTGCATAGTTCTTCTCTGAGCCTTTGAGAAGTCTGGAAGCAAATGCTATCACATATTCTCTCCCTTCGTGATACTGAGTCAACGATGCTCCCAGACCCACATCACTAGCGTCAGTTGTGATTATGGTTTTCCTCCCTCTCACATAACTCTTCAAAGCCGGTGCTACAGCAAGTGCTTCCTTGATGAACTGAAATTCCATTTCGCATCTTTCATCCCAATCAAACTTTTTACAACTTTTCAAGAGACCTCTCAAGTTAACAGTATGATCTGCATACATTTTTATGAACTTGGCATAATACTCAGCCATCCCTAGGAAGGTTCTGAGTTGTTCCTTGTTTCCTGGTGTAAGCATGTGTTTTATAGACTCTGCCAGTTCTTTCTTTGGCGAAATCCCTTCACCAGAAATCACGTGACCCAAGTATTTGATTTCTTTTCTGTTAATTTTGGATTTTTCTTTACTGAGCATCATTCCAGCTTGATGTAATTTCCTCAGCACTCTGTTTAGTCTTCTATTGTGTTCTTCCTCATTTCTGGCATAAGTTAGAACATCATCCTGAAAAAGTACAACACCATCTTCTCCCTCCAGAATTCTGTACATTACTTTTTGGAAGACAGATGCTGCGGAAATCAGGCCAAATGTCATCCTCTTATGCTGGTAAAGACCTTTGGGTGTTATAAATGCCGTCAAGTGTTTGAATTCTTCATGTAATTTTATCTGGTGGTAGGCAGCCATGAGGTCTAAGGTGGAAAATATTCTTGCTGCACCTAAGGTCGATATCAGTTCCTGGATGTTGGGCAAAGGATGCCTTTCAGGTATTATGCATTTGTTCAATTCTCTCATGTCCACACACAACCTTACTTTCCCAGAACTTTTCCTGACAACCACTAACAGCGATACCCATTCCGCAGCATCTATTCTTTCGATTAAGTCTTGGTCTTCCAACTTCTTTAATTCCAGCTTGACTTCGCTCCTGAGCACCAACGGTACATTGCGCAACTTCTGGGCAATAGGTCTGGAACCTGATTTGAATAATATCCGATGGGAGAACCCTTTTAAACATCCTATGTTGTTCTCCTTAAAGATTTCATCCTTGATCTTCTGAATATGATCTACATGTGTTCCTTCCCACCGTGTACACAGTGTCACTCGCATTAGGATCCAATCGAACTTTCAATAATTTCTGATGAGTCGTACTAAGTAGCGAGGTTTGTCCATTCTTCAATACGTAGATACGACCAACAGCTTCCCTGTCTCTGAACTTCATGGTGACATGAAACCAGCCCAGCAGTTCAATCTTGGCCCCTCCTTAGGCTTTTGGTCTAACATCAACCTCTCGCAGATACTCAAGACCACAGCGTCTCCATACATCTTCAGGAATTATCGTGTATCTAGCTTGAGAGTCTACCATCATAACAATGGGTTGACCATTACCAGATATCGCTGTCCTGGGACTTTCAATCTGGTGATCTTCATCCGTTACCATGAATGCACATTCTTCTCCTTGATCATCATCAGCATTCCAGTTCATGTTTGGATCATCTCATTTGCTACTTCTGCAACACTTGGCTAAGTGCCCTCTTCCACTGCATCTTCTACAGATCACCTTCAGTGCAGGACAACTGTTGCTACTCGCCCAATAAGACGGACTGCCACATCGATAACATGTTCTCAGTCTAGCTCTTCCCCTTCCTTTTTGAGCATTTCTTCCTCTAAAATAGTGTTCAGGCTCAGGTGTCACCATTCTGTATGAGTCAAACCGACTTGCTCTCCTGTCAAACTCATGCTTCTCATCAGAACTCACCTTTGCATCTCTCTGTCGAGGCGTATTCAATTTTGGTAAAACCTTTCTGTTGTTCCCTCTCACTGTTCCAATGATTTCCTCTTGATCTGGTTGTACAGTGCTGACTGTTGATTTAACTGTGGCATCCTTCATTATATTCTCCAGGGCCTGTACACAAGTTTCTGTGTGTTCCAATTCTTTATCCAGTCTTAGTACCACATCGAGCGAAGGGTCGTCTTCAGACCACCATTTTTCTCTGACTTTCCCACTCCTGCATTCTAACATGTACTGGTCTCTGTTCTTTTCCTCCAACTACTGATAAAATGTGCAGGTGCGTGCAAGCTTCTTTAAGGCTGTAACATATTGTTCTACCATCTCACCTTGTTCCTGAATTCTTTTGCCAAACAGTTACCTTTCTAGTATGGTACTAACTTTCTTCTCATAATGCTTGTTGAGTTTTCTGATTGCCTTGTCATATTCATTCATGTCCCCTGCTTTTCCTTGCAGAAGATCCAGCAAATCCTCATATTTCTCCTGTCCAGCCGGTCCTAAACAGTGCAATAGCAAATACTTTTTCCTCTCAACAGAATAATTGGACCCACAGACCACACTTGTGTAATGTTCAAAGGCCTTGAGCCATCTTTTCCACGGAAGAGTTGGTTCTCCCGCTTCCGGTAAGAACATTTGAGGAGCAGGAACTCCATGTAGCGCCATAGTCTGCAGAACTTAGTTGTGATGACGACTACTGAGCTAATATACTGTTTTGGTTAGGAGTTACTTCTAGGTATCTAGGCCACTGGACTTATGCAATGAACAGTGTGGTAGCTTGACAGAATATCACTTCAGGCTTTCACAGTCTTTCCTGGATTCAAATACAGAGAGTGCTGCTCTTTCAGCTTCCTTTATCTTTATTTTCTTTCCCTCTTTTTTTAAATTCCCTTTATTACAAGGAATGCAGTGAGGCTTGGTTGGAATTGTTGATACTATTTCATTAGATGAAAGTACTGCAACGAAGATGAGCAGAACGAGAGGTGAAGATTTCCTTATCCGGATCATGCGTTGTCATCATAACAATGAACAACAGTGCGGAAGCGTAGTTCAGTACCTCGCCGTACTGTGAGCTAGGTCACATGAGTTAGGTCGCTTCTGCGATACTGTGCGCATGTGCAATCCCCTTTTCTTGTTCATTAGTGTGACGGCTGTTTCAAGTCCCGTACGAAGCGAGAGGTGGGCGTGTGCATGAACACATGTGTGGAACGTTTCAACACTGCTGCAAACTCATTCGTGGATCTCTTCAACGCCGCCTCTGCCTCCCATTTACTTGGCTGCAACAACCTTCTTACTCACAAAAGCGCAGTGCCGCTCGGGGCACGGAGTCGATGCAAGCAGAAGTGTGTTGCTTGGAATGATAGGGGCTCCGTTCAACAGCACAACGCAGGAGAAACAGCCCACTCTGACTCCTAAATGTGTAGGATGGGCATGGGGCAGTCGCTGCCGCTCCTACCTGTTCACCGGCCGGAGATCCCTCTCAACGGCCGGTCAAGATGAGAGATCCTCGTCGCCATTGAAGTAGGGGCAGACACGGGGCGATTGATAAGATATTTATTTAAGCACTTTGTTAACTCGTTAATACATATTTGAAAATATCATAAGGATTAATGGGAGGAAAGGGGACATGAATGATGCCTCTGCTGCTCTCTCTTCATTCTTCTCCAACTGCCGCACCTCCACGTTCCATGCACGAGTCCCCCCTTCTAGCTTGCGCTCCACTCTCGTGTCTATCCTTCCTTTCCTCTGTGTAGCATCTTGTGCCAATGGGATAACTATGAACACGAGACACTACAGCCCCTCATCCCCAAGATATTAATGAATTATTGGCGGTGGGATAGGAAGGGATCTGATCCGGATGGTCGCACATGCAGCGATATGTACCAAATGGAAAAAGCGGACTCGGATGAGGGACAGAGTTCCTCTAACTTCCAGTGCACTGCTCACTTGACAAGACATTGTCTTGTCTTGCATTGGACTGTCTGGAGCAAAAGTCTTTCACACAAAGTGAGAGAGACTCTGCAGAGTCTTGGCCATGGATGAATGCAATTTACAAATGGAAAATGTGTTTTTATGTGCCATACAATGTGATGTCTTGAATCAAATTCTAGTTTACACAGTGCTTTAAGTGGGTGGGGCCAACTGGGAATAGGTGCTAGCAGTCTCCAGAAAGTAGGGCTGAACCGGGGCTCCCCAGTCCCACCATGCCATGGTGTGACTGTGAATGACAGAAGTGCCAGCCAGCCACGGAATCAAAGAAACTGGACATTGCAGTTTCAGCAATGCTGTGGCTGGCTGTCACTTCTGTCAGTCACTGTAACTTCCTGTTGTGACCCCTCACGTGAGAAGTTCTGGTGTCTTTGTTTCCCCGCTGCCTCACAAGGTCATTGATCTAAGATCATGGAGCCTCCATGTTCACCGAGGGTCAAAGACGCCTTGGGCTCGGTGATCTGATCTGCTCTGAAGAGCAGAGCACAGGCGTCTTTGTCCTTTGGCAAAGCTTTATAAAAGATGCCTTGAATTGTGTACTTTTCAAGCCATATTTTATAAACAGAAATATGTAACATATTTCTATGTTTATGAAAGATGGCTTGTATACATTATTTTCCTGTAGTGTTCCAACCTCCAGACAACTGCTGCTGCTGCATGGGACATACTCAGGAAATAAATATGTGTTGGGGTCAATAGACTCTTTTTTAGATGAGCACAGTGTCCCATACCATAACACTTCAGTGTTATATTATTGTTTGCCTACCCTACTATAGTTTGGTCACTTTTCAGGCCACACACATCATAGAAGCCATGCCCCCAAATGTAGGTCCCCCCCTCAATTAGTTACCCCACTTAAAGTACTGAGTGTACAGTCAAAGAGGTGGATTTTTCTGACCTCAAGGTGAGCAGCATGGCCCATGCATTTTGAGCTGCCATTGTTTGCCCGGTTTCTGAAAGGTGTAGACCTGGGCCAGGGTTAGAAGGAGGTGAGGGAGAAACATGAACAAATCAGACTTTGATGAGGGCAGACGAGATAATTTCACTTACTGTGCAGACCAGCTCCAGATGTGCAGCGTGGCTGAGGCATCTTGAGCTGGTAGAGTATCACCGGAGGGAGGACCTCTGAGGTGTGAGTGTAGGTGTAGGTGAGGGGGAGACAGCAAGCAGAGCACACTCGGTTATGGTACAATCAGGGTGACTTGGCCTGGGCAAAAAACAGCCCAAGAGAGAGAGTGAGACTGGGATTCATCTTGGAGCCATACTGAAATTATTTAGAACTTAATGCATCATTTCATATAAATCTTCTATTATTGACGTACACACTTCACAAAACATTACAGTGCTGGGAAGTGTGAACAGGGCACCGCATTAACCTGACATAGAAAGACATAAAAAATCAACACTCACACCAATTGAGGTTTAGCTTCCCGCACTTATCTCAAGTTTGACACTCTTCCAAATATATATTTCTTTTAATTAAAAGTTGTTTTGTTAAAAAATATAGATGTTTATATTAACTAAACATGTATTTATTTCTCACATAATTATTACTTTAATTCCCAAGAATATCAACATGCATTCTGTTACTTTACACTTGTCATAATGATATTCAGTTCTTAAATAATAACATAATAGTTTCTTATTCATACTAAAACATTTCTCAAAGTAAGGTTTAACCCCACTGGATTAATTCCAGCTCCATGAATATTTACCAATCTCAAGTAGTTATACATTTTGTATCCAACACATTTCGAATCAAAATTCTTCATCAGGAATAGTGACCACTTCTTTAATTTTCTATCTCCATGTTTCAATTAAACCCTAACTCAGACTTCTGTTTCATAAACAAATAGATCTACAAAATGAACATACACCAATATCTTAGATGTTCGGACCAATCAGTCAATAGAGTATCTACATATTCCACAATTAAAAACTTGCTCTAAAAGTATATTAACACAATCTATGTTACTGAAGAAGTTATGCAGTTTCCAGAGAGATAAAATAACCTTTATTACATGTCATGAAGTACCGACCCCCAGCTCAACCTTACACCTGGCTGGCTAGTGCAAACAGTAATAGAAGCAACATTAAGAGTAAAAATTCTCTGCCCACAGGCAGGCTATGACACCCTGCTCAGAACTATATTACACTGTGACATTCCACATAGATCTATACTACATCATACACAATGAACACCCTGCTCAGAAATATAATACACTGTGACATTCCACATAGATCTATACTACATCATACACAATGGACACCCTGCTCAGAACTATAATACACTGTGAAATTCCACATAGAACTATACTACATCATACACAATGGACACCCTGCTCAGAAATATAATACACTGTGACATTCCACATAGAACTATACTACATCATACACAATGGACACCCTGCTCTATATGAATAGCAAGCTTGGCCATAACTATTTACATACAGTGAGACAACGTCATGACATATCCCCCTCTCTTATTACCCACACAATCTTCTCACCACAGTGATTCTATTTTTATTCCAAACTTGTCTTCCACTCACCCTCACAGCACCCCTCAACACTGCTACCACGCGTACAGGATCCAAATACAATAGATCTCCCTTCTTCTTGATCACTTCCTTCCTGATCCTCACATAATCTCCAGATTCCGTATTTCGCCTTCTCCGGTTCTCCCTCATAACAAACTGGTCTTTCTTATTTCTGAGATATTTTCCCAACTTTTCAATCTCACAATCTGATTCCACTCCCCTTTCCATCCAATGGGGACACACCAAAGAATATCTTGTGTGCCCTCTCATCAATTCAAATGGTGAAACTCCGGTAACAGAATCACGCCCATTCTTTCTTCTACTGCCAAACTCCTACTCACACCACACACTTCCGCCAATCGAACACCCTCCATAACACATCTATTAATTGTTTCCACCAGCCCATTGCATTCAGGATGGTACAATGCAGCCTCATGTATTATGCCTCAATTCCTCACATATTCTTTAAAGCATCCTCCCGTAAACTGGGAAAACCTTCTCTCCCAAATACCTCGCATAAAAACGTAACAATACTACCTCCATCTATGTCTGTAACTATCGTATACTCGCACCAGCAGGAGAATGCATCAACCATTTCCAATATGAACCTTCGTTTCCCATAGCCCATTTCCACGGGACCCAAAACATCAAATGCCACCTCCTCCTGCACTCTTCCCGGGAGATTATGGGCTGTTTCCTTGCTACCAAACCTTTACTGCACTCAGCACATTCCATACAATCTTTCAATCTCTTTTCCACATCCTTGTCAAATCCGGACCACCAATAATCCGCCCTCAAAACTGCTTTTGTTTTGCTGATCCCTATGGGACCTTTATGGACTATATAAATCATCCTGTTGTGGATCTCCTCTGGCAACATAGCTTTGCCCCACTGAAATACAATGCTGTCTTTAATACTCAATTCCTCTCTAACTTCCCAAAATGGCCTTTCCTTCACACCAAACTCACTTTTTCTGGGCCAATAACTTTGAATATACATTTTCACTTTTGACAACAATTCATCATTATCTACTGCTCTCACCCATTCCTATTGCATACCACATTATCAGTGTTGGCAAAAACCATTTCTATTTCCTCATCTTGAGTCTCTTTATTCTCCTTCATCGTTAATCTGGACAAACAATCCGTAAATATGTTTTCCTTTCCTGATATGACCTCCACCTCAAAGATATGACACTATAATCTGGTAACCCATGCCACAACTCTCTGAGACACCTTATCTAATCCTTTGTTTTCTGTGGTCGGTCCTAATCACAAAATGTGTGCCCCATACGAAACTTTTGAACTTCTCAATCGCCCATAAACAACATAAGGCCTTCTTTTCCAGGACTGAGTAGCTCAATTCCACACCTCTCAATGCTCTAGAGCAGTGGCCTTCAAACCTTTTATGCCAAGACCCCCCTGAGCAAAAAATAAATGGTTTGGGACCCCCCTACTCTGCCCCTCTGTGTTGATGTTCTTTTTTTTTTATAAAGATAGCTGCGAAATGTGTGATGTCCATACACAAGCACACTGGATTGTTTTGTATTTGAGACTCTAACGAGCATGCCAATCAAAGAAGTTGACTCACATTGTAAAGGCCAGTGGTCTTCAAAAATGTTTAGCCTAGGCATCCCTGAGCAAAATTTGGGCATGTCGGGCCACCCAAAAAATGCCAAATGGACAGTATGTATTGCGCACTGCACCCTACTCCCAGTATAGTCCCTGAGCTCCCCCACCTACTTCCATCACAGTGGCTGCGCTCCCTCATCCCACTCCTACCCAGTCCCTGGGCTCTCCCCACACCATCACACAACCTGGGCTCTCCCCACCCTGCTCCCACCACTATCCCATGGTTCCCACCCATCCTGCTTCCACCACAGTCCCTGGGCTCCCCCATCCGGATCCCAACACATATCGAGAGCCAGTGGCGGCTGGTGAATTTTTTAAGTGGTTTTAAATTTCTTTAAAGGTTCAACCAGATTTATTTCCTCCTTAATCTTTTTTAATTCCAACTGGCACGCATCGTTCCACACAAACTCTTCACTTTTCTTCAATAACTTTCTCATCTGAGTTTGCAAAATGCCCACGTCTTTTGCACTTTGCACATATTGCCCTCCTCCCAGGACATGCTAATGCTGCCACAAAATATGAATTACTCGCACATCTGAAACATCGACGCTCCTTTTCTTCCCTTCTTTCCCCTTTCCATTCATCCGTTTTGAATTCAGGCTTCTCCTTTTCTTTTTTATCCAATGTTTCCTTCACCTTTTTCTTCTGTTTTGACTCTACTACATTGAGTACTTCAATTTTTCCTTCATTGCCATCCTTTTCTGACAACTTTGCAACACATGCCAAGGAGTGTTCTACTCTTTTTGCAATATTGAGTACCTCATCCAATGAAGGTTCATGTCGAAACCATAGTTCTTTACAGATTTTGTTACTTCGGCAGTTGATCATGAATTGATCTCTTATTCGTTCATCAAATGAGTCTCTATATTTACATGACAAAGCTAGATGTCTCAACAATGTTACAAATTCCTCTTTGCTTTCACCGGGATCTTGAACCCTCACCCCTAAATTGTATCTTTCAAGAATAGTACTTGTTTTAGGTTCAAAATTAATATCCAACTTCTTTAAGGAAATATCCAACTCTGTCATGTCATCTCCATCTCCCGCTCCTGTTATATCTGAGTGTCATATATCTTCTGCCCCTCATGACCTAAAAAATGCATGAGCAGTGCTACCTTTCTTTCCATTGAGTATGAGTTGCTGCATACCGCCCTAATGTAGTGTTGAAACCCTTTTTTCCATTGAGGCCACTCCACCTTTGGGATTCCTGGGCATGCCATAAACAGTGACGGTCCCGGCACACCTGTCATGGCCATGATCTCCACTGCACTTGTTTAGTTGGTCTGTATACGTACGTAAAACTTCTATTTAGTTCTCTCACTTTGCGTTTTGCAATAAGTTTTGCTTGCTGATATTTCTTACTTTGTGTGCATTTCTCCTTAAAGATAAGAGCTGTCTACTTTGCACCTGTTCAATGTATATTGTATATGTAAATGAAGTGATCATTCAGTTCTTTTTCCTTGTTTTCTGCAGTATTTCTTTTGCTTGCTGATGTGTTTAGTGTATACTTAATATTTCTATTTTGCAGCCCAATATCGTTCGCACGGTAAATGCAAACGTACTTGAGCCTTTCAAGTTGCTCATGCGCCCACTGTCACTGTTACTATACTTGGCCAATGTTGGCTGCTATGAACGCCTTAATTATGGAATATAAGGCAGAGCGGCTTGTCGCTTATCTCAGTCTGGAGGTGACTATGTCAAGGCAAGTTGGCTCAAGGCATTCTGATTCTGTTGGCTGTCTTGATGCCCACCAGTCTGGTTTCAGAGCAGCCAGAAGCATGGCAACTGCTTCCCTGAACATCCGTGAAGATCTGCTCTCCAACCTTGACTCTAACATTCACTCTGTCCTCATCCTACTCGATTTCTCTTCTGCCTTCGACACAGTCAACCACACCATCCTGCTCAGCGTCTCCGTGAGAACCTAGGTACCACTGATCAGGCTCTGGCCTGGCTGGCCTCTTTCCTCTCTGATCGACCCTCCCAGGTTCAACTGGGGTCCTTCCTATCCTCTATCTTCCTCTCTACCTGTGGTGTTCCCCAGGGGTCTAAACTCTCGGCCTGGCTTTTCAACCAACACCTGGCAACTCTGGCCCAGTGCATTGTCTCTCTATGCTCAAATTTCTAGTGCTACACTGACAACACTTAACTCATTTTCAGGCTACCCTCGGCCAACGCCTCTCCCTCCTCATTGCTAATTGCCTAACTGCCATTCAAGATTAGTGAGCCACCAATTCTCTTTCTCTGAATGCCAGCAAGACAGAGATCCTCCTCCTCGGCAACCCTTCTCCATCCTTTCCCCTCTCTCTCTGGCCGGCCTCGCTTGGCCCTCGTCCTATCCCCACCTGTGAGAACCTAGCTAAGAACCTCCAGGTCCTTTTTGACTCCAAACTTTCCTTCTCTGCCCACATCTCTGAGGTCTCTAAAAAGTCAAACTTCCTATTGCATCTCCTCAGAGGCACTCTTCCTTTCCTCTCCTTCCCCCAGAAGCTCACTGTCTCCCAAGCTCTGGTTCTCTCTAGGTTGGACTAATGTAACAGCCTCTTTCTAAATCTACCTGCCTCTACTCTTCACCTTCTGCATCTTATCCAGAACAGGACTGCAAGACGTGTCCTTGGCCTCAAGCCCACGGATCGTTTCTCTCCAGCTCTGAAATCTCTCCATTGGCTGCCAGTGGATGCAAGGATTACATTTAAAACCCTCTGCATTGTCCACAAAGAGTTCTGGGGCCTGAGTTTGAAAAACCTTTTGTTGTGCCTTTGCAAATACCTCAACTCTCGTGATCTTTGCTCCTCTACCTCTAACTCTCTCAGGGTCAGTCGTTTCTCAAAGAAACAAGACAGGGGTAGATTTCTGTCTTCGGCCGCGGCCTCCCTCTGGAACAGCCTCCCTGCCACTCTAAAACTTGAGGAGAGCAAAGATGAGGAGAACCATCTTTGCTTCCTGAAGCACCTCAAGACCCTCCTCTTTGCATCTGCCTTTACCCCCCCCCCTCTCCCTTGATGATCTGCTCTCTCTTGGCACTGTGCATCTGGCCACCTTCCGTCCCCTTGGCCCAGTTACCTGCTCACCCTGCCACCCTTTTGAACTGCCTCCCGGCCACCCCTTGCACTGGGGACTCTGTATCTGTACCCATACAGTCCCCCATCCTCCTATTTTCTTATTTTTATGCACTTATCAGATTTACCCAGTTCTGCTGCCGTAGACACAGCACTTGCCACTTGCTGGCTGCACTATACCTGTTTATTGCTCCATTATATATTTTATTTGTATTTATTATTATTTATCTATTTACCTCTGTTCTGCACTTTCCACTCTCCCCCTTCCATGCACTTTTCCCCTTTGCCTTTCAAATGCACTTGCACAATCTCAATGTCATTGGGCCTAGTAAGATCGTTGTTTTGTTCTTCCCTGTTCCCCTCCCTTGCTTTGTCATGCTCTGAAACACTTGTGTATCAGCGCGATACAAATAAAATATCATATCATATCATAAGTCACTCCTTGTAGCACCCACGTCGGCCGCTGCAAATGCTGTATGGCGGAGCAGCTTCAATGTTGTAACTGCAGAGCAAATAGGTTGCCAATCCATTAGTCCGCAGTACCGGGGGTCTGTCAGAGGATCCTCATCACCAATGAAGAATAGTGCCACGCAGTTTCCAGTGAGATAAAATAACCTTTATTAGTACCCAGAGAGAGTCAAGCAGAATGCATCACACATTCTGATTGGCTCTCGCCGGGTCATTACCCAGCCAAAAATCCCTCGATTCTCGGCCGGGATTCCAGCCGCCTTGTCCATGGCAGGGGTCGTGGCAGCACCTCAGACAATGAGGAGGCTTGAAGTGGGGCCATCCTCGCTTCGAGCCTCCCCATGGCTGAGAACCTCCCTTCGCCCCTCGCCGGGGACTCAGGTAAGGGTATTTTTGTTATTTGTTTACCTTTCCTCCCACCTCCCTGCCCTCCCCACCCCACTTACCTTCTGCCTCCTTTGTCTACGGCGGGCGGCGTGGCAGCCTCCAGCCGCGTGGAGGCTCGAAGTGGTGCCATCCCCACAATGCGCCTCCACACGGCTGGAGGCTACCATCGTCCCCCACCAGGGATCCTGGTGCGTCTTTTTTTTCTTTTCCCTCCCACCCCACAAGCCCATATACTTTCTTCTCTGTTGTCTATAGGGAGCGGACACGCTGCAAACAATTCTGTTCCCAGTGCGTCCGCTCCCGATGGCCGCCATGGAAAGGGACTCTGTTTTCCCTTTCCTGGCAGCCATTTTCTTGGTCGTTGTTTTTTTTTCTGTCCAGAAATGCAGCAGCAACTATGGGCCCCGGGGCATTACCTGACTCAGTGATGCCCCTGCCACTCGGGGCATATTGCTTAATTACAGGTCATGGAGTACAGACCCCCAGCTCAACCTTACACCTGTCTGGCTAGTGGAAACAGTAATAGAAGCAACATTAAGAGTAAACATTCTCTGCCCGCAGGCAGGCTATGACACCCTGCTCAGAACTATATTACACTGTGACATTCCACATAGAACTATACTACATCATACACAATGAACACCCTGCTCAGAACTATAATACACTGTGACATTCCACATAGAACTATACTAAATCATACACAACGGACACCCTGCTCTCTATGAATAGCAAGCATGGCCATAACTATTTACATACAGTGAGACAACTTCATAACTTTTACCATCACCAGAAGTCTGAGATGTGAGACTTCCCGTGATGGCGACATAGAGTGTGTAAATATACTTTTAGAATTAATATGTACTAAAAGAGGATGTTGGTTTTGCTTTTGTAGAGTGATATCACATTTAGTGATATTGGAAACTGCGGTAGAATAGAAGTTTGCTCGACTTTTAGAGTACATTTTTAAATTGTGCAATATGTAGATACTTTATTGACTGATGTGGTCCACTGCATAATACAAGAACACTGTCTATTTATTAGCCCAGACACAGACAAAGCACCTGTTTTACTCCTTATGCATGTTTCCAGACACAGGGCACCTTACAAGGTTAACTACAAAGCTGATCATTTTGACTCATGGCCTAGGAGCTGAGGGATGGTCTTTTAATCAAAATGAGCAGCCTGTGGACCTCTCGCCCTCAACTCCCAATTTGGCTTATGTTTGGATGTCCTGTCAGTTGCTCATGGTTGGTCAGCAAAATGAAAACCAATGAAAGCCTTAATGTCAGGCCGCCCAATACATATCAAGCTAACCAATCATTTTGTTGTATAGAGTGATGTACTTGTGTCCATTCTTCGCATAACTGCTCTAATATGATGTCGCAGTGCCTTCACGTGTTGTCAGTTTTAGCAAAGGGAATAAGGATTGAATTGGGATCATGTCTGATTTCCCTTTTTTACTGTTGTGCATGTATGATGCAAAATTGTGGGCTATGTGAGACATTGATATTATGGCAGGAGATGTATCCCATAGTGCCGTTAATCTGACACATTTCCTTAACTTTCCTCTCTCGTGGCTTATAAATGACTGATGTTGTGCTTTTAGCAGGATGGACCATTTTAGAAATCTTATATCCATATAGGATGATATGATCAGATGCTCTAGCAGGGGCGCCCATAAACTGAATGTGCTTTTTGTGTGGCTGGAGCTGAACAGATTTTGTGACAGAGAACAATGCTATAACCAACACAAGGCTCTGGAGTGTTAGATCACTCTGCGTCATGGCAGGAACACCCTCTATCCTTAAGCAGTCTTACTATTAGTTAACAGAATTGATATGAGTCTAACCCCAGAACATATAGTAACCAATTGTTGACCACATGTAATTAATCAACAATAAATGTCATCAAACTTCCCCAGCAGTTTTATCACTAAATGAAAAAGTATTTCCACTTGAAACATAGTGGGCCTCATTACGAGTATGGAGGTAGCCATGCCGCTTTTGCCGGGTACCGGGTCTGGGTTCCTTGAATGGGGAAATACCGGGCCATTCCGACCTTGGGGGCCCAAATGGGAATGCGGAGGATGCTTACAACATGCCTGTTAATAATGGGCCTGTTGCTGGCATGCTGGGCTGCTCGCGGGACCCGCTAAGGACGCCTGGTTTTACCAGACGTCCTTAGTGGGTCCCGCGAGCAGACCTCGTAATGAGGCAGTAGAGGGTTAATGGGGCTGGCAGCTCTACCGGCGCCATTAACCCTCTACTGAGAGGGACGTAATGAGGCCCAGTGTCTCTTTAAACTCTTGTAGAGAGCATTTGAAATAGTACAGTTAAAAAATAAACTATTCTCAATGTTATTAATAGTGTCCATGAGGAAAAGCCTAACACACCACACTTTTCCTGTTAATTTCTCCCGGAATCTAAAGCCTACAGCCTATTATCAACAATGTGTGAAGCCATCTAAATATGTCATTGTGAACTAAAGATATACTAATTTTAGTTATGTCAGGACACATGGACTTATATTCATGGCATGCTATTTCAAACACTGTAATGAATGCACTCTCACAAACACAAAGGTTGCTAAAAAGTAATATTCTAAAAACAAGTTAAATCCATGGGTAAAAAACACAGTTAAACCAAATCAATCCATCTGCTGGAATTCTCTCTGATATTCAACAATGTATTTATCTAGCACTTATCCTGCCCAGAAGAAATGAAAGGGAAACACAGGTTTTAAAAAGTGTTTTGTCCAAACTCATACTTCAATTTTACATAGTGCTTCCGAACAGGGTTTCCATTTGAAAAACACTTTTGTAAATCAGGCACAGTGTGTTCCAAACACCAGTGGACAGTGACCAGCTAACATAACAAAAATAGCATGTCCACACCACTATTCCATTCAAGATCATGGAAAACATAAAAGTCATTAACACATCTAATTTGAGCTGTCAAGAACTAACATGACATAAATATCATGACCATGACACTATTAGGTTCAAGACCATGGACAATATTAAAATGATTAAAAAATCTAATTTGAGCTCTAAAAAAATCTAGGAACAAGTCTACAATTAGAATTGAAAAAATACCCCCAGCTTACAACAAGGGTGCAAATATACCCTGGAGATTCAGAGAATTTGCTGGTCATATCTGCTCTTTATATAGCAGTGTCAGCCCTTTCCCCATGATCTATTCACCAGGGGTTCTGGATCATCTTTGTAACTCCACCCATTTCAGAGTGTGTTATATAGGGTTGAAGGATGCTTTATCTACTATTGCATGACTTCTAACCACTGATTATTTTCTGTTCTGCAGTGTCATAGTGAACATTCCCCATTAAACTCCTTTTTACGTTCCCTATATTTTAGAATGAATGCATTATGTAAACAATGACAGTAAGCACTGTTGTTGTTGCCTCTTATGACTCCCCCTTATAACACCCCCTCATTAGCCATCAATTTGCCTTCCCTATACTTTGGAATGTTCATATAAAGAAAACGGTCATTACATTTTGTGAAGGGTGTTCACTGTAAGTATAAACAAGGAATTCTCAATTGAACATTAATTATAAATAGCAGAGATCTGAGTTTGCTTGGTTGATGTCAGCGTTTTGAACGTGTTATTATTTTAAAAAGTTTTTTCCAGTTCATAAGAAATGTTTTAGAACAAACAAATACTAATTAAACAATGTAACCAAATATATCCAGTTTCATCGACTTGATCATAAATTGTAATGCAGTTAACCAAGTGTCCTCAATATGAATTTAGTCATTAGGCATACAATTAATCCCTTATTTCCCTCCAAGCCGATTCCCCCTTGGCCATTCGGCTCTCCAAACCCTGGTGATTTGTTTCTATGAGTGTTGTCAAAGCTATTATTAAGGCTTGATTAGAGATAAGCATTAGCCTTACCCATAGGTTTATGGTCAAGATCAGGGCTGTTGAATGTAAGAAGCCCCCCTAATGACTAATTCTCTGGGCCAGAAAGAAGGGGCACTCTAATACCAGATGGAACAATGATTCGAGTGAGACTAAGGCGCACATCTGGGACCCACACATATCTCTGGGTATACCCAGTTTCAGCCCGTGGCTTCAGAACGTAGATAAGGCGTTGAGATAAAATTTAAGGTAGAGATCACAATGTTTTTGGGAAGGGAACTTCTGCAAGTATGATCGCAACTTGCATGATGGTGTAAACAAATGGTGGTTATTTTTGAACAATACCAATCTGTTTAGGCCATTGTGGTCATTATTATTGAGTTATTATTAAGAGTAGGCTTTATTACAGAGTTCCCAGTTAATAAATCTGGGTTTCATGGTGACGAGTGGTCTGTGTATATTTTCTGGTGTGAGTTATGGTTAATCTGATGATGTCTGTGTATTACTCTGAATTCTTTCTGGCAAGAACGATGACTTGTTGTGATTATGTGAAGTCATGCTAACATTTATTGTACTTCAGTAGACAACTCTTAAAAGCCCTCTTCCCAAAATATGTTGTGGTAATGGTATGGTCCAGTATGTGGATGTACATTTTCAATGGAGCTGTTCTATATTGGAACATTATAATAGTACAGCAAAAGTATGTCGTCTACGACCTGGCTCCCAGCATCTAGTGATTTTAGAAGACTTAGACAAAAAAACAGCATTACCAAGCAGAACCTCACCGCTGCACAGGGTTTGGCCATCAGTGAATTCCAATAGCTACCAAATATCGTCATCAAACCAGGCGATAAAGGCTCAAATATCGTCATCCAAGACAGAACTAAATATGTGGCTGAGGCACATCGACAACTGCATGACCGTCTGTGCTACACTAAGCTTTCCAAAGATCCCTTTGAAGAAATTAGAACAGAACTCACTGCCGACGTGGGAACCGGCTCAAAGGGACAGCAACAGGGCAGATCAATGCGTTCTGGTGTAAAAAACTAACAACGGACAACATGAAGTGCTGCCAAATTATCAATCTTTCGTCCCATGTCCTTACGAAATCACAGACCTCGCTCCTGTCTTTGGGTCTTAATTTTTGTCCCACGATGAGCTATGACTATGTAGAAGCTTGCATCGATTTTGATAAATTCTTGCATAAAATTAAACTAAAAAGGTTTTTTGCCTCGAATTCTATCACTACCAAGCATTCGACACCTCACATCGGTGGCACTGATCTTCTTATTTCAGATATTCCAACACTCATGGATCTGGCATGCCTCGATGATGACAAATTTGACTCAAAATTTTTTGATTTTTCTGATTTTGACATCAATCCAAATTGGGACATATGTACCAAACTAAAGAATAAATCAAGATTTAACCCACAATTCCCATTGGGGGGCTGTATTGAGGCGTTCCATGACCTTTGTGTTAGTGATTTTAGAAGACTTCGACAAAAAAACAGCATTTCCAAGCAGAACCTCACCGCTGCACAGCGTTTGGCCATCAGTGAACTCCAACAGCTACCGAATATCGTCATCAAACCAGCCGATAAAGGCTCAAATATCATCATCCAAGACAGAACTAAATAGGTGGCTGAGGCACATCGACAACTACATGACCGTCTGTGCTACACTAAGCTTTCCAAAGATCCCTTCGAAGAAATTAGAACAGAGCTCACTGCTCTATGTACCAAGTGGGCGAGTGAAGACCTATTGGAGGATGACTTGATCAAATTCCTCATTCCTGCATGCTACACCATACCTACCATCTATTTTCTTCCCAAAACACATGAATCCCTTAATTATCCCCCAGGTAGGCCCATTGTTATCTGGTGTGGCGCACTATTGGAACATTTGGCTCAATTTATCGACAAACCCCTTTTTCTGATTGTTTCAGTGTTGCCATCCTACCTGAGGGATACAAAGGATTTTTTTTACAACATATTACTAATACACCTTGGGAGGAGGGTTTGATTCTGGCCACACTTGATGTGGTTTCCTTATACACTTCTATCAACCACACTGTCGGCGTTAATGCATGCAAATATTATTTGGACACTCGCTCTCTTAATTATCTTGGACATAGTTCTATGATTTTGGATGTGCTTTTGTTCTGTTTACACAACAATGTTTTTTTGAAGGGTCCTTCTATGGGCAAGTTAGGGGGACAGCAATGGGAAGTACCTTTGCACCAACTTATATTAATCTTACTATGGGGTGGTGAGAGGCTACTTTTCTGTCTGACTTACTTTTATCTTACTTTCCAACACAGATTGTTTCTTGGTGGCGGTTCATTGATGATGTTTTTATTATTTGGAAGGGTACGGAAAGTGATTGGCTATCTTTTGTCAAAAGTATCAATGGCAACAAGGCCAATCTTAGCTTTACCGAATGTCACAGCTATTCGGAGATTGTCTACCTGGATGTCATCGTTATGTTGGATAGCTCTGGTATCAACACGGCACTCCATAAGAAACCCACCAATACCGGTCTGCCCTTGCATGCCAAAATTTGTCACCCTCTGTCATGCAAAAAATCTATTCCTTACGGTGAATTAATCCGCTATCGCCACAATTGTACCAATATTGCTTTGTTTGATCATCACTGTGCACTGACAGCCAGGGATTTATTGAAACAAGGGAACGATGAGAGAACCATTGAAATGGCTTATACTCGTGCACGTGGTATGTCCAGAGACAAACTGTTGTATGACATCAAACCTAAAACCATCACCAACGATGAGCCCAGACTGATCATCTCATTTGATACAGCCTCTAACCATATTCGGAAAATTGGTCAGAAACACTGGCGTGTCCTTACCTTAGACAATGATCTCAGGCCCATTCTGGCCAATCGCCCTTCCATAACATACAAACGTGTGCCCTCCTTAAGAGACAAAGTTGTGTCTAGCTTTTTATCTACAGGTGGCAAAAGTATGTTGTCTACGACCTGGCTCCCAGCATCTTCCTTGGGATGTACAAAATGCGTGAAATGTAAAGCCTGTGCACATGCCACTGTGCAGAAGTCATTTGAACATCCAGTCACGAAAATCCAGCAGAAGATAACATTTTCTATTAATTGTAACCCCACCTTTGTTGTGTATGTTCTCTCATGCCCATGCATGAGATGGTAAATTGGGAGTCCCACATGTAAATTGAAGCTGAGAATCTTGCAGCATCTTAGAGCTATTAAAAACTCTGATCCAGCGTACCCCTTGGCCAAACATTTTAAACAAGAACATGACAATGTTTGAAATTGTTAACTTTCTTTGCAGTGGCTCATGTGCCACTCACCCCATGGGTGGTGACCGTGTTTTGAAACTGAGACAACTCGAAACCAGATTTATTCTGAATTTCGATACCAAGCATCCGAAGGGTCACAATGTAGACAATGAGTTATACACTTTTGTGGGTACTTAATTCTCTGTTTCTCTGCCACCTTGGTTTTGTTTTCTTTCTTTGAAGTTTTTCGTTCCTTGCATGGCATGTCCACTTGGACTCCCACTATGTGTTCCTCTGTAGTTTCTTTAGTCCTGGGATGTTTTATTTCATATTTCATACTTATACGTTCTTCTGTCTTAATTTTGATTTGGATGTTTACTCTTGCAATCTTTGGGGAGTGGTACGCACATGATTCATTATTGTGGTCCTTCTGTTCTTGTGGCTTTTGCTGCTTGTTTTTTTCTCTGTCTTTGGTTGTTGATCCTCCCTGTTTTAGCATTCCATCTAGTTAATGCAATTTCATTCTGGGCTTTTACTGTTGTGTGTTTACTTTTATCGCCAACTGAGGCATTTGATAAATAGGAATGTTCCTGCTGCTTTTGCACTTGCACTTTAGTATGGCATCGCCATCATGAGGCTCGATAGACACATTGTTGTCTTACTGCTACTTATGCACTTTATTGGGGAACATTCCTTGCACTTGCACTTTATATAACACATAACATATGCTTTTATTTACCACAATTGCAGTGACCACTGCCTGCCTTAATAGGGTAGGCTGACTTTCAAGTTGGATGTATGGGTGTATAATTATTTTTTGTATATGGTGAGATATGGCTGAGTTTTTAATATTGCGGTTTTACTATTTACCTTTGTTACAACCTTTTGTAATCATATGTGTCGATTTTAGCTATGTTATATATGGGACCTGGGATTTGTTATTTTTCTGCAAATCTGGGATTATTACTTCATTTTCCCCCCTTGATGATGACTTCATCTTCATCTTTACATTAGCAATTTGGCTCTTTGTCCTATTTATATTCTATAGTTCATTTGTAATTTATTACATTTATTTATCGCATAATGTGGTTACTGTTGTCAGTATCCGTAATGTATCCTGTATATATCTCCCATAGCTTTGGTCATGTCCCTTACTAGTTTTGATGGTTTTTACACTGTATGATTGTCATCTTTTCACCAACTGATTGCCAATACGGGGTATTGTTCTGTACAATGTGCATGATTATTATAATCTATGCAATTTTTGTTACATTTGGTTTTAAACCTGGCTGTTTAGAATGTGCTTTCTGCATTGCCACACTCTTGTAGATTTGTATGTGCACCATGTACTTAATTTGTGGCTTTATCCCTCATTTCAACATTCAATGAGGGTTTGTTTCAGCTCTTTTATCACTTTACTTATATTTCTGCATGCACTTTACCCCTTTCCATCATTGCCGTCTGTATTTCCATCCATAGCCATGGCTCTTTTAATTGACTGACAGAGTAATAGGACTGCATTTTCCATGTGTATTTGTATCAGTTTACTCTTTCTCCCCTCACGTGATCAAGCGCTCAGTATAGCGCGAAATGTGTTGTATGCTGGTTGTGCACCACGGCGTCCTGCCTGTGTTTGTCTATGTGTTGCTGCTTATTGTACTATATATTATTTTGTACAATCTTTTTCTTTTTTAAAACATTAAAAGCATCCATATTTACAAAACCAGTGTTTTTCTGTGTTTATCCAGATTTTGGAGTTTTGCTATTCATGCCTGGCCCGTGGGAGTGCGGTTCGCCATTTCCTCCTTCTTGTTCGATATATATATATATATATATATATATATATATATATATATATATATATATATATATATATATTTCTAAATCTATATTGCACTATATTTCGGATTGCAATCGGTTTCCTGCTACAAAATTCCATATGCTAGTTTTCCACAGAGACTATTATTAATGTTGGACATTATTTCTTTTGGCACAACCTTAATGATGGGCTTTATGTGTACTGTGAATTTTGTTTAAGGTGAACAGCATTACGGTTAACACAAATTAATCTGGGCTTCAGATTATGCAAAAATATTTCATAGGGAAATAATAATGTGTAACATACTAAAGACTGAATCCACTGTGGAAAATGTTAATGTTTTGGTAAATTCAGTTTGTCTGTATCATATCGATCATAAAAACAACAAAAAAACATTTTAAGTTACTTAAATTTGTCAAAAATAGGTTGTGCAAGATTAAAAATGCTGAGTTTGCTGTCCTGTTTGTTTCTTATGATGTCTCAGCACTAAAATGTGATTTTGTCCTGAACCTGCTCTCTAAAAATGAGAATACCATAGCGCATAACATTTTAACCATTTATTTGATAAAATCTGCTTCAAAATAAACCACTCGAACCAATGTTTCATCAATGCCGTAGGTTTTTGATTGGTGACATATGTAACGGTTTATTGAGAGGCCACCCTCAGCAAGGGGAGTTCCTTCCCTCACCACTCAAAGTGTCACGCAACAAATTGTTTAATGGATTATTTTATTCAGCCCTATCCCCAATTCATCTAATACTCCTTGGATCCCTTGCCCTGAGCTACCAATGAGCCAAGAACTAGGCCGGTGTACAGGAAATATATGTATGTTTATTTTTTTAATAGATATTATGAATAATCATACAAACTATGCATGCCACCTTCTTTGTGGCTCACCATTAACTTCTTGTTACTCAAATCAATCATACAAATTAGTTAAGAAAAAACACAAATCACAATACTTGATCTCAAGAAATAATTAGCGCTGGTCAGCTAACATAATGTATAGATTTTCCTGAATGCTTAAAAGGTTAGCAGTTTATTTGTGTACACATTTGTAAAACTGCATATGGCAATTATTATTTCGCCCACACTTTAACTTTAAAATAAACACTGGGCGATTTAGTGGTTTGTTTTTCAGACCCCAAACCCCTAGAATGGTCTGGGTTGGGGAAGTCAGACAGAAAAATTGGAATGATTTGGGAATTTTGGATTTTAGACACCCTCCACTTAAAGGCCTGTATTAGGGAAAGTTGGCCCACCATAAAGGGAAAGTATTTAAGGCCAATAGAATCCCCCACCTTTTGGTTACAGCGGGCTCATTTCTACTTACATTTAAAACCTTTGTTTAAAGTTCAGGACAGCCAGCTGCATGTCAGGACCCTCTGGAAAAATGGGGGAGGCTTCTGGTCACTCCATTCTCAAGGATGGCCTTCTGCTCTCCACCATAGGACCCAGTTAGCTTTTAGGCCTCCCCGCAATAGACAGCTCCACCCAGATGCACCCTCAGCAATCTCCTATGATGTTCCCTTGCTGCTGTTAGTTGGTACATTTCAGCAAATATGTCCTGATGATAAATTTCAACAGCTCTGTCACTTCCTCCTAGTGCATTCCCCCTTATATAGCAGCAATGACACCATCAAGTTTGCAATTTTTGAGGAGTACCCTGAAAGAGTTCTCGTAACTAGGATTGGACAGTTACCATTGTCTCTCCTCCCAAATCCAGCCTCCCACTAAGGATTTCTTTAGGGGTCAGGAACAGACATGGCAATTCCCATTTGAAATCCCCAATTGTTCTTATGTCAAATTTTTGCAAACATCTAGTTATGTGGCAAAACTTCATAGTTTTACTCCCAACTGCCATAATATATATATTTTCAGATTCAGCTAATCATAGGAAATTAAATAAGACAACAGCCAGGTCTGCACCATTTTTCACGCCCATGTGGCAATTTTCAGCCATTTTCACAAAAAGCATAATCGTTAGAAAAATGTATTTCTCATATTCCTAATTTTACCCCACCCGTTCACAAATTCTCACATTTGGAAAATGTTCAGATCAACCAGAAACACATCATAGCTCACCATTACAGTTCCAGGAGTCACAGGTGGATGAATTTTATATCTCCACAATCACCTAAAGAAATTACTTTAAAAAATGACACATACATTAAAAATAATCCAATTTATGGTTGCTGGGAAAAAGGCCTAATTTATAATAGTCTGTTATGCTCACCTGGCTCCCACAGGGGCGTCGGTCGGACCCGGACAGCTGCGGTCTCCACCCAAGTAATGCGTACTGCAGCGATGACTGACTGGATCTGCCCTCCTAATCTTGTCTGCTTAACCCGTAGAAATATTCTCCTGCAAGTGGAGAGATGGATTTAGCCACTTGTGGATTCAAGTGATGGCACCCCCACAGTCCTCCCCAACTAATTACCTCCGAAATGCCCTCACAGCAATCTCATCTTATATTCTTGAAAGATGAGCTCTCCATCCTGCGTGGATTTGCAGGGGCGCGTCGATTCCAGTTACTTCACTGGTTTGAAGGCTCGGGAGAGTTCCGGAGAGTATTGACTCTGAGGTTCCTGGTGAGGACCAGTAAGTATTAAGTTCATAGAGTTCAATATGTCCGATGTTCACTCTTGTTCCCCCCTTCCTTTCTTGTCTTGCAGCTGGCTCGTGAAAAGATGCTCTTGTGGCAGCTGGAGGCGCTTAGGTAAGAGTCTGTATTACCCGGCGCTGTCCGGTAAATGTTGCACGTGGAAAACGTGTTGTTTTGTCTCTCTTTACAGATGCGGCACGTGAAAATATGGAGAGTCACAAAAGGATGCCTCCGGTGGTAAATCAGGTAAGTCTATGGTGGTAAGAATTATATTTGTTGGTTCCCTCGGCTCACCTTGTGGTTTTCTTTTGTCTCCTAGGTGACGAAGTTCGGCAAAGAAATGATGGAGGCAGAGCCGACCCGAAGGATGCTGTGAAGATTGGTGACTATGGCACAGCGCTGCAGCTGGAGGTGTGGCGCGTGCAGAAATGATGTTCTTTACAGGTCAGGAGACGAGATAGATCCAGAATCAGGTGTGGAATAGAAATAAGTTTGTTTTCTAACCTTGTCCCTTTCTTTCCTCTTTGTTTTAGGAGCTCCGGAGTGTCGAATAGAAATAGAAATAAGTTCAGAAGACTGGATGCAGGCTGCAGGCACGGTGGATGCAGAATAGCGTGAAGCGTGTGTTGCTGGTCGGGCGTGGTTTAAATAGCCTCAAAAGTAGTCCCAGGTAAGAAGTCCCTAGAACCACACCCGAGTAAAAAATAGTCCCTGTAGAAAAATAGTCCCTTTCAGGCTTCATGTTGGATTGGAGTCATTTGCAGCATGGTCTGCCTGAGGTAAGTAATGACTATGAGCCAGGCGCCTTAGGCGCCAGGCCTGATTTCTACTATGAGCCTGGCGCCTAAGTGGCCAGGACTGAACCCAGATAGCCCCTAGCCGGGGCTGCTGAGGTTTTACTAAATGTCTAGATGCCTGCTCCCGGGGCTGATGGGCTTGGTCCGGATGCCTTGGGATACGCATCATGACATAGTCCTTTTAAATTATTGTAAATCTGTATGTTCAGCAAATGGGAGCTCTGCTTCGTCCAACCATTTGTTTCTCTGGTCAAATTTGTTTTTCATTAGTCTCTTTCTAAGTTGGTTCATTGCTCTTTGTAGTTGGAGTTTCAGTCTCCCTTAATTGAAGCCCCTGTCTTCACACCTTCTGTCTACATTCTGGTCATGCATCAGCCAAAGGAAAAGGTCCTGCAGATACCGGCAGTCTAAAGGAGACTTGGTTTTCCACACCTTTAAAGCAAGCCCCATTTTATTGCTGTTGTAAACACTAGTTTGCCAGCCTTCCAGTGGGGATGTTCTTTGTTACATGTGTCCGACAGCCTACATAAACCTTTTTTTTATGGAAACCAAGTGGACTTTTCTTTTTAAATGTTTGTTGGGATTTTGTATGCAAAACATAATATTCATCACTTTTTATCAACACACTGCAGGGGTACCTTTTTCACATTTAAACTGTGAATATACATGCAAAGCCATTTTTGTGTGAAAGGGACCTTTGAATTCCTTCTTCCTTAATGGATTAAAATGCTGCTTTTCCTTTGGCAGTGACAGGTGGGCCGTTTCCACATGGCCTTTCAGTTTTCACTTGCAGCCACACATGTAAAGCCGTTTTTGTGTGAGTATTTAAATATCCTGCTTTTTATCTGAATGGAAAACAAAGATATTGACAGTGTGGGTTGAATGATGGGATAGAAGTCAGCATTTTGAACAACTTCTCTGGCAGTGCACTTTTAGAAGTGTTGGCATCTATGATGGCTGCTATTTTGAAGTCATCAATGGGGATCTGTTATTTTGGTGAAATGTGGTGCATATCATGACATTGTTGTCCAAAGCATAGATGCAAAACATATCTTCTCATTCTTTGACCGACTCTGCCTTTTCTTGGGATTGTCTGAGTGGTAGACAGTTGTCTTGGCATTCCAAAACTAAAACTGTTCATGGCTACCCTTCCTGGCCTTGTCCATTGATCTGGAATCCTTGGCAAAGTGGTTGAGCACACACTGGTGAGTTGTACACCTTCAATGGGGGCATTTAGCAACCAGGTGTACCATTAATGTCTCAGCAGAATCTGCAGGGCTCTTAGGCCTCTGACAGTTGCAAGTCACTTACTTGAACTACCATCTTGGCCACAGACAGAATTTAAACAGTATTTATTCTGCGTTGGACTCATTGTTGTATTGCTAAATCATTAGACTCTTCATGGTGGAGACTCTATGGTCAGTCATTGGTGATGACTGTGCACCATTTCCAGGATGTTCTCTGAGTGATACACCATTCTTGGAGTATGTGTTTGATAGAGGTGGAGGGCCAGAGATTTCATGGATAGGGCTGAGCCAGGGCCGAGTCTGGGGGTGTCGCCTGGCTCTAGGAGTCCACCACGGGGCGAGCCCAGGAAATGGCTGCACAAAACACATTCTCCAAACCATCTCCCTTCAGTTGAGTGAGAAACCCATATTGCATTCTTCACCTGAACATCAGAAGGTCATAATGCCAGAGCAATGTATTTGATTACACTGAGAGTCAGGGCTACACTTCTCGTGTGCAAGGGTCTGAGAAGGGTGTGGGGAAGCCCCAGCCTCCCCGGCATCCACTCCTGGCATCATCACAGCCAAGTAAAATTCTCAATGAAAGCCCTCAAATAGATGAACTGGTGGTGATGTGTACAGAGGGGGATGAGGGGCAAACATGCAGCAGGTGATGGCACCTCACCCGCACAGGAGCGCAGTTGCTGCCTTCACTCAAATTCCCTATTATTAGAAATTATTTTCAGATTTGTATTCTTGAAAGTAATGCGCATCTTAACACACACCCTTTCATCAGAGCTTCAAAAATACAAAGTGTTTGCGCAGATGACATTCAGTCATAAAGGGCACAAATGAACGCATTTTGAAGAGTTTGAAATATTACTGACATTCCTCACACTGAAATGATCAGCCACCACACATAGCCATACCATTTGTTGTTGGTGTGCTCCAAAACAAACGACGCCAGCAAATCACTTGAACAACAGCACTGGGAAGTGCCCTTCTTCCAACCTGAACTCACAGTGAAATACAAACCTGAATGAGGTCAAGTGCAGTCAACTTATAATTATATTGCCACATCTGTCTCTAAAGTAAATGGCACTGACAACTTTGATTTAGATATATTAACACACGGTTTTCTATTATCGAACACCATCTCAGCTAATCCGTGAATCTGCTCCAGTGCTGTCCCCAGGTCTGCCAGTGCCCGATGTGTAATGCAGAATAGCAGGAGGCTCAGTTCTGTATTTTGGCTAATAGTCAGTAGAACTGAGCACTCTGCTGTTTTAAAAACAGTTTTTAAGCGCTGCGCCCAATGTATTTAAAAGGCCATGTGCCAGACCATGCCTTCAGCTCAGTGTTATGTAAACTTAATTGCATAACACTAAGCTAGAGGCAAGGCGGGTCGTGCTCTGCTCTATATTGCCCCTTGTCCCTCATGATGCTGGCTGTCTGGCCGGAATTCAGGCAGACAGTGCGTCTTGGTTTTTTTTCTTGGTAAATGCAAGGAGCGGGCGAGCATACGTGGGGCTCATGGACGGCCCTTGCTTTGGGCACACCTGGGCGAGAAGGGCCAGCCCAGAGCCCTAGGTGGGGCTTGAGCCAGCCTGAGTCCTGCCAGGCTCGCCCAGCTCTATTGTTTGAGGATCTGAATCTGGATTCAGCCCTGCCCTGTGTTCACGAACGTCCAGTGCTGCATCATAAAGGAAAGCAAAGATTTGGTACCCAACTTTCACAATCTCCCAACAAAGAGTTCAGATGATGAGATGCTGTTGCTATTTTTCCTCTAAGAAGACATTCCACACTTTCCATGTTCTCAGTGGGCAAAGATATGTTCTACCAATGTCAGCTGCCCATGAAGGCGGTGCTGGGGTTGGCAGTGTGCCTACCACACGTTGATGTTTTGCACGTTTTAATCCTCCAGGGCCAGTTTGAGGATTTGATTCAATGTACATCCATGTATGACTTAAGTCTTTATTTCATCCTCCATTTTCAGCATCTCAAAAGACTTTGCTAAGTGGCAGACCCTTGTGTGAAAACAGTCGAATGATTCCTGGCAAATATGTTGTGCTCCGCAGAGGATGACACTTTTAAAATCTGGATTAACCTGTGAGCAGAATTATTTGATGTCACTATTGATATCTGCAAGTGTCATGATAAATTCACGCACATCCTGACCAAGCCAATGCAGGAGCATAGGCAAATTTACTCCAGGGTCCATTTTGTTGGTGGGGCAGAAGTGTTCTTCAGTGCTCGAGCCACAAGGTCCAGCACAGGGTGATCAACGGTACAGCATTTGCGTATGTTGAATGGAGAAAGCTGGGCGGAGGATAGCAAGCTGTGAATATTTTGATTGGCTGTATGCTCCCATTCAAACATTGTAAGGCAGCAGTGAGGGTTGTGGTTCTGCCAATGCCAATTGCTCTGCAGTTTCTTTAGGTGGATTCAGACTCACATTATCATGAATTTATCGCATGATTGCTTTGAGGGGCTTAGCGTGCATTAACAAACCACGGGGAATCCAATGGCATCGCAGGACAGAAGGTGAAGGGCTGGCTGTTGCCATGTTCTCGTACACCCATGGTTAGGATTGAGCCGTTATTTACAGGATCTGATGTTATCCCTTCACAGCTTATGCATTGGTTGCGTGCATTGGTATTTTTACCATGGCATTCCATGTCTAAGTATTACTTTCCTAAATCTCAATCATCTATGTCGGCTTAAATTAATATGCTCTTTTCTATCATGCTTCATTTTACCTACTAATGGTCACATATGAATACATAGATGTTAAACTGCGCTAATTGCTAGTGGGTTAAAATATGTCTAAAAGTAACATAACTTGTCCATGTCACTCACTGAAATTGTTTCTTCTTTCTTTTAGTTGTAAAATACATCTTTGACTTCATGAAAGAACACATTCCAATCTGTTGATACATTTGCTGTTTCCTAGATATTATTCCTAGGTGGAATTTTTAAAAAAACATGTTTTTCTCGAGGACAGCTATATGCATCTATAGAAGTAATGTATGTTGTCAAAAAGCAAGGACTGAATGAGCAAAACAAATATGCTTTTATTACACACCCTGATAGTTATCAATCACAAAAAAAAAACAGTAATACGTTGACCTGTTGCTAATTAATAGGCGCCAGCAGGATTGTTCATTCTTAAGAGAGATTTGCGATTTAAGAAAGTGAAGCAAACTGAAAAACTTTTCACCTGAGGTATCCATGCAATGTATTGACTGACACTACAGAAAGAGTCGTTTGGACAGTAGGAGAAACATTAGTTTCCCTGCGATCAATAGGGAAGAGGATAAATATTCGGTCTATTTTTGCCAACCCTTGCAGTACTGTCGCTGTGAGCAAGGCACATGCTAACCAACTGCTGGATAATGAGCCCCGGCATATTTCCACTAAACATATCCCCTCCTAATTAGACCTTTCAGCAATTTGGCAAAAAGGGAACGTGTTTTCAGGAATGTCATGCGAAGAATTCTAAACACATAAAGCATTGTGCATTCAAGTGATATTTTGGAAATCCGTTGTAGCAATGTTAACGATGCTTCTAACGGGAAAGGAATGTTTCAACAACCTTAATGATAAGGTTTCGCAAATGGTACATTGTAAAAGCTTAATATTGGCGGACTGGCGCGTCATTCAATGAGTCATGTATTGCGTGCTGGCGCTGGACATTGAGGACCTCCTTCCTCTTTTTAGACATCAGGATTATTCTGATAGCTCCAACACCAACCCCCCTTGCCCTCGCAATGTTGAGACTTGGCATGCAAATCTACATGGATGCCCACCAAAACGTGTATGGATTTTGGCACACCTCTGTACCATCTGATTCCAAGCACTGTTAATAACACCTGAACATGACGGTAACAATGTACCCCACATCTTGCCCTTGCATGTTTGTGGTGTAGATAGATTATTGATCAAAGTACACTCGCAGTCCTGTGTATATGGATTTCATTGCCCACAGCATTATGCCCTTTTTCTCATCCTCCAACAAATTAAAATTCATTGTTGTCATCAAAATGGAGATGTTAATTACCTTAAAATCATTGCTCTACAGTCCCACAATACAAGTTCAACGCGTTAAACAATGCAATATTATCTGGCAAAACTCACCTACCACAACCATACATCATAAGGTGCAGGAACACATAGCTGACTCCCGGTGCTGAAGTTCAAGGACCTCTGCTTCTCCCCCAAGGTTGTCTATGTGCAAGGCCAAGAGGAGCGCTAAGACGATGTCAAGAGGAACGAATGATACAACCCCTTAACATCTTCTCATACCTCATTGTTCTTAGCTGTAAATGAGTTGAACAACTACAAGGTGCCAATGATTCAAAGTCCCAGGCATCATTCTCTGGCAAGCTTGGACACTGAATCGAAATCACTACTAAAACGTTTCTTCCTCCTTAAAGACCCGTTTAGTTACTTTAAGTAACCCACTCTAATGCTCATTCTGAAACTCTGAAACCTTGCTATCCACCTTTGAGCTGACCTCTTCTCTAGCAACCTTCCTCAAATTGGACAGCATCTGTTTACCATCCTATATTCATGACTGGATGTGAGCAGCAGGTTACAATTGCCCACTGAAAGAAAAACCTAAACACAAACAGCACATACACATACACTTACTCCTCTGAGCTATTGCTACCTGTGATAACACCCAATGTCAGTCTTCATCACAGCAGTGATCGATAATGTTGTCGTTCTCCTTTTTAGGCAGATGTTGGCCCTCTGTAGCTCTGCTTCATCCATCATGTATATGATTCTGCTGTAGCAGAGCAGTAGAGCATTCGCCCATGCGGAATAGTCGGGATGTTCTTCCTTTTGTAGAATATTGAATCCCTTTGACAATCAGGATTATTACCCTTAAGGACATATTACAGTCTATCAAAAAATGTTCCAGGCAACTGAAACATGGTTCTTGATTTCACATGTACTACCCATTTAGTCTTCTGCACCAAAACGATATTGAAGCCATACCTGTAGCTCCGTGGAATGGGATCAGGTAGTTTAAACAAGGAAAGTATTAAGGAGAGAGATTGCATGCACGAGAAACACCTACATAAACAGGAAACCACACTATAGCGTACACACGAACGAGAAGTTATGCTGATGCTTTCTACTCTTACTGGAGCAGAGTTGCATGTTTCCATGTTTGCAAGAACATACATGAAATCAGCAGATTATCAAAGATGGACCATTACATAGAATGAGCAGTACATTAAAAACGTCTGAGATAAACAAGCAACGCCTGATAGCCATGGGAATGCGACAATAAGGGACCACACAATATAGCCATTAAATATCCAAATGTGTCCCTAACGTTATCCAAATTAAACCAATGAAGAATGTGCTCATTCATTATAAACGTCAACAATAGGCCTACACAGTAATGCTTCAATATAGCAATTCTTTTGTTAACTTCTCTTATTTAATGTTCAGTCATGGCACACTTTCCATCTTTAGCAGTCAGATGATAAGGTGTGTCTTTCCTATGTACTTTTGATGCCCCTCTCCTTTTCATCTAACATTGAACCCAACCTTCAGAAATTTGCTGACATTAGGTCACTTCTAAATCTTCAGAGATTTGCTGGATTACGGTGAGCTGTCTTCGCCTTTACCATTAGGGGCGTATCCGCAGGTACTGTTTCAAAAATCATAACATGGGACTAATATAATTCAGACATCAAGGAATCAGCACCGCCCGTCCAACAGAAATGTATTTTTAGTGTACAACAAGCAGCATTAGTTAACCCCTTAAAAGAAAAGATCATGTATAGTCATAGCATGAATGTATGATATTGATCTGTTTGACATTTTGACAAATTCACCTGTGGGGCTTGTGGAGCTTAGCCTTCCCGTCTGCACCGGACCTGGACCAGCCTTTTTCCTTGCTTGGGTATTCGGTCAGTCTTGTTCTCCAATTGGTGGATGAATAGCATTTTAACTCCCACTTTGCTGTAATTGAAGTCCAGATGAAAGCTCACTTGAAATGTTTGTGTAGTTCGGTCAGTAAGGAGGTCAGCTACGTCTGCAAAAAGTCCCTACCTCTGATCCCAAGGACAGAGATTACAAGAAAGGTTAGACACCTGTGTGGCAAGTCACATCTGATCAACCGGTGGAAGGTGTGTGAGAGACTCTGAGATGCATAGAAATACCAGGAGGAGGAGAACAGGGAGAGAAGTGGAAGTGTGCAGACAAGTTGGCAAGGCAAAAGAGACAGAATAAGGGAAGGGGAAGGAGTGGAAAGAGGGGTTAAGAGAGGAAATCTGACAGAGATGTCGGACGTTCTCCCAAGCTATTCTTTTGGCAGTGCAGCACCATTGACCATGGTTTTCTGGTGGTTCTGACCTCAATCTGGCTCATAGGGTAGAGCAGAGTTAAGCAGAAGAGAAAATAGGAGTGAACCCATGGTGGTAAGGAAGCCCAGATCTAGGGGAATACTGAAAACCCTAAAAAGGACAAAGAGCTCTGAGAGTGAAGAAAGGTAAATATATGCAATACACTATCCAGACAAGGGAGGAAAACTGCAATGGCTTATTTCTAGCCTGAAATGGAGTCAAAGACAACTGGGAGATCAAAGGCTGTGGTCATGGAAACATAGCCTGTCGGATTAGTTAGACTTGTATACTGCCCTAGAATGAGGGATATCACAGTAATAACTGCAGCCTGGAACATTTCCCCAGGACAAACAGACATGTGAAGGTAGGCCCAAAACCCAATTGATTAATAAGCAATGCAAGGGGTCAATAAGGAGAGCACGATTTGTAAGAAAACAAGTTTTATTACATGCAAATACAGCCAGGAGGGTCAGCCATTTCCATAGAACTGGAAAACTGAAAACACTCTTGACACACCGATTTCAGTTATGCGTTTTACAGAAAAGAAAACATCTACATATGGAACATTTATCAAATACAAGTCAATCCTACATGTCCTAATGGATTGACCCTATACAAGAATCTAAACATCACCTATATTTTACCACCCCATTGGTCAATATCCTACCTTTGATGACATGAGTACACTTGTCTGCGAATGTCCTAACTGTGTAGTCAGCAGAAAATAATGTGTCAATTTACACTTGGGTAACTGACAACAATGGACTTTCCTTATTGATCAACACCCTTTGGCAATTAGGTGGACTTTCTCAGGAGACCAGACAACTTGTCACCCCCAAAGAGCTCTTTCAACCTGGCAGCTGTACCTTTTTGGCAACACCTCTTGCGACTCCAGTCTTGAAACATGTTGCTTTCTTAGCATGCATCCTTCGTTATCTCTATTTGGAACTAGGTGTCTTTACAAAAAACTCAAGAAACACCTTGCTCTTGGGGATTCATTTCTCTGATTAATTTGCTCTATTGGGTGTGTCTGCTGCAGTTCCATTGGTGTTGGCTCTTTCCAATGGGGGCAGTATAACCCCAAACTATTTCCCTGCCTTGGCAATGCCTGGAACCTAGGCCTTGTGCACAGTAAGATGTGTCATTCACAGCTGCAACACTAATCTATCATCTGTAACAAGAATGTTATAAAAAAGTTTCAGAACCAGCCCCTGTAGCTGCTAGGCCTTGCAACAACTAGCCAATCTCTTCACCCACCCACCAGGGACCTTAGCTTCCTGAGAACTGGCTAAACTCTAACTAAATAAGCAAGAAAGAAGCTCCAAGATGTGGTCTGATACGCTTACTGACAGAAGCTGCAACCTCTAACTGGGCCTAATTCAAGATGGCAGAACTCTTGCTAATGTGGCTTTGGCCGACAGCCCTTATGTGATGAACAAATCAGCATCTGTCTTACTTAAGATTTGTCCTGCGTGGCACCTCAGCCATCCTTTCACCAATCACCAAATAGCATATTCTGAGTTCTCCTGGATACAAACAAAGCACAACTTAATTCACTAATGCCTGCTATAAAGCCCTTAAAATATTCTGTGCCTAAACTCTAAATATAATAAGCAATATTGTTGCTGCTCCTCCTTTCACCAAACTCTGCTCTCTTAAGTGTGATAAAGCTAACTACAAATAACAAGTGTGCAGAAATGCTGACACAAAATTACCCGCTTTGTATGCCAATGGGATTTACGCAATATGAACCTCTTTTCATGCTTGAGACCTTGTACTTGCATTCTTAAATTCTCACCTTTAGTTAATTGATGAATTAATCTAGCTTCCCTGTCCCTGTCAAAATCATCCTTGGGCACCCACACCTTACACACATGAAATAAGCTATCTCTGTGTGGGGCATATTCTTCTGGGGTACATTTCATAAAGCAGCATCCCCCATCCCCTGAAAGATCTACCCAGTGCTCTGTGAAATTCTCTAGATTGGGTGGGGATAAGAAAGCATCCCCAACTGGATGTTCTAATCTTACCATTGTGTGTTCAATCTAACATTTGTCTGTCTGTGGGTGCACATGTCTCAAGAGTGGGGTGGTCTCATGTGTTTTATGGGTTAGGGACATCATAGTTGTTCCTCTGGGCAGCCTCTTCATTTATCACCTTAGGACCAGATGACAGGAGCAAACTAACTATGACAAGAGATAGGACAACAATGGGAACACGCACATTTACAGCTATGCTTATTCAGGAAAGAACCCTTGAACCCACCAATATACCTTCCTTTTTAATTGCAGCATGTAAATAGTGTAGGGCTCCAATGGCATTTGTTAGGGCCCCATGGTCTGAATCATGGGGTCATAGGTACAACAAGAACTACCTATTTTAGTATATACGCTGGTGCCCTTCATGGTGGTGAAGAGGTCCAATATGTAGAAGTTCTGGAGTGTCATTAATCTGATGCCCCACAACTCCTTATTCATCATGCTGAGGCCATGTTCTATGTCATTAGCGATATGGATGAGCTCCCAGCGGGTGATGTGCAACCATTTGGAATTGGCAGCTCTATGTATTCTTGGAATGAGCAGGGAAGTGAAAAAACTTTCAGTCTTGTAAACAATTTATATTGTTCCAGAATAGCTTTAAGCTTTTCAGTAGATTCCTCAGAGAAATAGTTCATACCTATGTAACGATGAGGCCCGTTGATCGGCGGGGCCCAATGTTGGGAAAGGGGCACAGCTGTTACTGGGGGGCACATTTATTAGGGTGGGATGGGCATCTGGCACAATAAGGACAGGGGAATGTAAAGTTTTAGGGTGCAAAATCGTTTCCAGAATGGTGGGAGATGGAGATTTGCGGAGCCCCCACAAGTCCAGATAATGTCCATGAGTGCTGAAGTTCCTCCATTGAGGTCTGTAATATAAAATGTTCTGTTGCATAATGTGTTGTGCCAACAGGCACACCCCCATTACCTCTTAAACACAAGGAGAATTGATTAAGTGCCTGTACTCTATTGGGACATTCATGTTGCTTGATCCAGGTCAGCTTTTATATATATTTCACACACACAACATAACATGTCTCCTTGATATGTGCCACTACTTCCTGAGGAAAACTCAACAGTCTCTCTGCTATGCACCCCATCTGTCCTTTGACCCAATTATTGGACCCAATTATTATTATCTGCTTCTAACCTGGCTGCTTGAACCTTATGTCCCTGAAACCCACACATCCTACATAGGATCACTTTCACTAAACATTGTGCTATTAGAGGTGGTTAGAGGTGGCATCTCTCGGGGTATGAACAGTGTGGGTGTATTAAAGAACAAATGTAACATGAACTGTTTGACTTCTCTCTTCCCATTTCCTGCATGTGATTATACCATACATTATCTGTGTCAGGGTGATGCACATCCAAAATACTGTCAAAAAGAACCCCCTGATATAGAGCCACCTGCTCTACCTGCTCCCCTGCATACTCTTTTCTTCTGATCATGGCTCATTACCACCTGCAAGGCCAGATGCAATTTCAGTATCATTACATGCCTCTTTCCAGTCCCCATCCCAATTAACATTGCCAGAAAAATGGAAAGAAAAAGAGAGAAAAACAAACAGCCAATACACAACACAATTTTTCTAATCCTATCTGCTGTTCCTGGAAGCTGTGAATAAGGGTTAACGTTTGCTGGTCCAAAATGAACACTGATACCACGAGTGTCCATAACGTAATAATTCAACTCCTCTTTATGTTACCCCTCTTCTGTGTCCTGCTCCTGGGGAGGAGGGTTGGAGCTGGTGTACTTTGAACATCAGTGATGTGGAACCAGGTTTTATGTCCTTTAACCATTGGTGTGGCATAGATGATTTCGTACGGTCCTTGAAATCATCTTTTATTGCATTTTCTGACTAATGTTTTGATAAACACCTGATCGCCTGGGAAGAGCTGTCGTTGCTGCAGAGATGCTGGCTCATCGATCTGCTATGCAGCCAGCTGTTATGAATGTGGTCCGAGCTGTTGAGGTATTACTTTAACATATTTGGTTAGGTCCCTAAGATACTGAAACTCATCCCCTAATATTTCTTATGTTTTGTGAGCATCAGAGGCTGTGGTGCGGTTATGAGTGGTGTGTGCAGCCTCCTGCCATCCTGATTGTGTGTTAAATGAGGGTCTTTTCCTGGCTGATGCCTGAGTCTAAACAAAACAATGTGAAGCAGTGTAGCCAATTATTCTGAAGGTAGTGACATACTTTAGCTAAATGTTGCTTTAAGAGGCCATTCAGACATGCTACAATCCCTTTGACTTGAGGTGACACACTGAGCACAGTTTGTGCTTTATTCTTAGCAGGGAGGTCATTTCTTTAAGGAGTTAATTAAAAATGTGTTTCCCCCATCAGATTTCAGGAAATCACATATTCCCCAGCCAGGAAATACCTCACACACCAAAAATGTAGCTGGCGATGTGGTGTCAGGGTGGACACATGGACCAGCTTTAAGCCAATGAGAGAATCAACACCTTTCTTGGAAGATAATGATTTCTAGTAGACATCAACAATGTATTAACCTTTTGAAACCAGTATTTGAAATTCTGAAAATAATGTACAAGGTTGTATTCATCCGACCAGGTCATTTGGAAAAAACCTCCATGAAAACTGTTAGGCAACTCAAAATATTTTAACTTAGTACTCCGCATCCTTTGCACATCTCATGTACTGCTAACATGTATATCTTACCCCCAACCCTTCTATTTTGCAAATTACTGATCTGAATGTTCTTTTATGCAGTGAAAGAGATCCCTTTGCTCGATGAGTGCTATAAAAAGTCATTGGCTATTGCTGGTGCCTTAATATAAAAAATGATGGTGGAGGTAGTTTGAACTTCTTTTTGGAGCTGGGAGAAAGATGTTGTGGCTGAACTTTTCAAACCCTTCAGGACATCCTCATTCTTTTAGATGCCATATCGCTGTCATTATTCAGTAAATGAGTCTATAAGTAAAAAGCCACACTGGATGAGCAGGGCAGAATGTTAAACAAGCTCAGACAATTTTGTTATGCTTTGAATTTTTAGCCAAACAGGCTTTAGTGTGTCAAGGCTCTTACACTTTACTTGTATTTGGTGAAGAGGTTGAAACTACAGGTCTAAAAACTTGTCTGACCTAAACAAAGAAGAAGAAATCTATTCCTAGCCTTACCCCGAAAGAACAGAAGCCCAATTTGCTCGGTTACTGGAAGGAGTTACATGCTTGAAATGTCTCATCAATTTGTACAACTTCTTTTTCACGGATTCTTCATCCCTTCTTTGGGTAAACATCTTCATGCATACATTAAGAAATCAAATGCACCACTCCTTCACATTTATGAACTGTTGGGTGAAGCTATGAGAGTCTCAAGACGTAGGTAATTGACTTTCGTTCATTCAATTTTGTGTGAAAACAACCAATAAAAGACAGATGATGTAATTTGTTGTTTGTGTAATTCTCTCCAGATATCCCATATTCTCTCCAGAGTCTAGAACGTGGCACTTTATAAATTGTTCCTCATTCAAATTGTTTGAAAGAGGCCATTGTACCATTTCTTTTAAAAACATATTTTAACATTAGGAGACACCCCCTACAACCCCTTTCCACCTTTTGGCCCAGCGTCCAAGGAGAGCCTGTGCTGTGCTCATACTTCTTTGGCAAGGATAAGTTGATCAATCTGAGCACAAAGGAAGTGCGAGAGGAATCCTTGGAGGGCCATTTAAAATGCTTTACCTTTAACTCTGTATCCATGGCTGAAGACTGCTTTTAGGTTGATTTTAGTTAACTGCTGCCCATAGAAGCCATGACATTTTGATAGAATTGTTAACCCTTTTCATCTATTGGGTTATTCAGAAGTTGGTTGGGAAGACCTCACCTTTACCACGGGTTGCCAAACCACAGATTCTTGATTGTGAGCATGAATTTTTGTGCTACTGTGCCTCAATTGCTACATGCACATTGCTGATTGGTTAGATAGACTTAACATTTTATTCATGAATAGATGAGTAGGATTCTGGGTATCTATTCAACTACATTATTTAATTTAATAGTTTTTTTTATAATACACCTAATACCTACCTGAGTTTGGCTTCTATGCATAGATCCGGGATTCGAACCTCTGTGAGGTCTTGCTTCCAAGATCAGCATGTTGCCCCAGTGCTATCCTACGTTCACAAAGTATTACTAGTATTGGGGACTATATTTTGTTTGACTAGTCTATTTCTAGTGTTAACATATGGTCTCTGCACGGTACTAAATATGTATTAATGCTAAACAAGAAAGTAAGGGCATTCTTAAGGTATTTCTATTTTGGTGTATAAATTACACTATATTACAAGTGCAAATATTTGTTGCTTTAGTGATAAAACTGTGTAGGGGAAATGTTGATAGCATCTAATATTTATAATACACAAAAGGGTAAAAAGCATTGGTGCAAAGATATCTTTGGAGTATTCTCTTAGTAAAATAAATGTATTCTTTTTCTTTTGCTACTTCAGAGCTCATAGTGCACCGATTTTCAATGAGGTGAAAACACAATTATCAGACCTTCTGAGGGTTTTTTTAATGTCTCTCATGAATAAATGTAAAAAAACATCTAAATATAAACATTCTACCAATCATGTTTCTTGTAGATACATAATGGGCCTCATTACAACTGTGGTGGCCACGAATGAACGGTGCTGGTAAGGGAACGGTACTGTTCATTCCGGGCTGCCACATTACGAGTTCTGCAGCAGGTCTGGCTGTGGACGCCTGACTGGACCAGACGTGCAGAGCGGGAGCCGCTAGCAGTACAGGATGCTAGCAATGGGCCTGTCATTAACGGGCCCGTTGTTAGCATCCTCCCCATTCCCATTGAGCCCTATGGGAGCCCCCTTATCGACTGTTAGCCTCCCTCTGTCGGGTTCACTACAGCCTTTTACTTTCACTTGTTGTATTCACTAGTATCAACATCTTTTTAAACAATCTTTCACTGTGAACATCCCTCAGCCGGGTTCACTCTTGTCAACACAATGTTTACAAGGTTATCGCTCTTCACACTGTTTTACAGGCATCCCTCAGCCGGGTTCACATTTGCCAGTTACACAGATCACTTTGCTTTAAACAATGCAGTATTTACTTCCCTCATCTTTCCTCTTGGTTACGGGTCATAGACTTTCGACTGTACAAGTGCTTTTTCTCAACCCTTGTATGACCACTTTGACCTCTTGCGTCGGCTCTCCTAGGGTCTTATGATATTGGTAGTTTTAACAAAAGGGGACAGGCCAGGGTCTTTCGAATGAGCACCCATGTGGTGCTGGACCACTCTTCAGCTGGTCTCTCCCTGTTTTTTTTTTAACAGTTCTGTAGCACACAACGTCTGTGATCGCATTATGTTGCAATTTGCAACCTTTGTTCAACACAGTTCAGTTTACTATCTGTTCTCCCTCTGACTCACTGTGTGTGATGAACCACTGGTATTTCTTGTCTCTGTAGTCAAGGATGGTACCACGGTAGCAAGTGTCTCTCCCTGCCTTTGTTATCAGTGTTGGAGGCCTCTCTGCACCATTGACATCTGTTATACCACACGCTAGCTGTTGTTCCCTGCCTTATGATTCCTTCCACAGAGACTTTGCAGGTTGGGGAGAAAAGGCCAAGGGCACTTGCCTCCTTGTCGTCCGTTCGATTCTCGCTACCTTTCTCCTCCTCTTGAACTAACTTCCTGAAATAGCTGCCTCCTCGTGCGGTTTGCCTTGCTCCCAGTGTGCTCTTGTGCTCTACCTTTTATACATGTGGGGAAGGAAAAGGGCCAACAGGTGTTTGTAGTTATTATCAATTGCCTGACTCTGCCTGTCAGGTAGACGGGCCTGGGGTTAATCTGTTGTCTTTTGTGGTGTAAGAAAGTGTTTATGTCGGAAAAGGCGGGTAGACCTTCTGAGTATCCTATGGGGTAGCATGGGGAAATGGTGTTATAAGGAAGGGGGTATTGCGTCTCACCCGTCGGTTTCCCAATTCCACTCTCTGGCGACCCCCCATCCAGGTGATCCTCCTGCACTGGTCCACACCCAGGAACTGGATCCAATAGTGATTGCCGTTTCCTGGCCACCTGGATGACAGATTCCTGGGGACTAATGGGTGAGATACCTTCAGATTTCTCACAATTCATTATTCTTTATAAAACTGTTATAATCCTAGGTGTTCCATGAAATTAGTTTTCACCCAATGCTAGGAATTCATCAAGGGAATAGACTGTAGAGCACTATATGTTGTCCCATGGCGCTAATGTACCCAGAATCTTAGTCCAAACAAAATCTGCTTATGGATAAGCGGGTCATAGTGAATGTGCACATTTTCCAACACTTGAGGGAATTTCTTTGTTTGAGATATTTGTATTAAGGATTACTGCATCTTGTAAACCTGTGTTTACCATAGGCAATCTCTTATGAATGCCCATATCATAACCCATCTTTTTAAATGTTTGGGTTTGTTCTATGATCATTTTATCCATGATATAATAAAGTGGTCACAAATGTAGCACACTTTGCTCTCATGCAGAAATGTGGTCAAATGAATGTCTCTAATACTCTAAGCATTGGAATCCCATGACAAAGAGGCAAAGAAGCAAAATAGACAAAGAGGAAAAATACATATAAATTTAAGAGGTAATTTTTGGATTCTCATATAAAGTGTATGAGATAAAACCTCTGGTTCCTCTTCCACTGTTCTCATTGCCTCCACTGCCTTGATATTATCTATTTCTTTTGTATTTGCTTACTACTTCATTCTGTCTTTCAAGCTGTAGGCTGGGCTTTGAAGTACCAAATGGGTTGTAATTAGAAACAATGAACATATGTATATCTCTATTAGCACCCCTGACAGGAAATGCAGTGGTCTTTCCAATGGCGATGTTCTTCCCAGTAAAACAATGATAGCCCTTTGTTTCCACTTAATCACTAGAAGGCTTTTAAACGTGATTACATTTATGAGGAACTTTATCGATAGGCATAAAGGAGTAGCAACCATGCTCATTATTATTCAATGTATAATTTGCTGAATTACTGCCAATTCATAGGCGTTGATATTTAAGGGACAGCCTTTTACCTTGTTATATTTGTTTTTTTGTATTGCTGGATAGTGTATTTCCACAGTCCCAGGCCTTTCAGTTTCTTTTCTATGGTTCCACAAGTCTATATCCAAAGCTGCATGCCCTGTGCTGATTGATTTTCCTGCCCAAACATGTGTTTGTTTGAGAAGAGTCCTACAGGGTTCAATAAGCAACATGCTTATATGGCTAAACTGGTCACGGAGGGATAGAACTCAACCATTACCATGGGATTAATCAAACAAAGAGAGCTATTGAGATGGGTCACGATTCTCCACTCTCTGTTTGCCCTCTACAGCTGGTTATTTCCATAAGACCCCCTTTCAAGTCACAAAGGGCATGAACAGATCTTTAAGCAAATCAGTTTGAAAATTAACTTCTTATGAGAAGTCCTCAAACATTATTATCGGGATTAACAAAACAGAGTGCATGTCTCCCAATGATGGTGGTTTGAAATCTGGATGGTGAATTTGGACTGTCTTGAGCTTGCACCTTATCAGCATTTGAAAGGTTGACCAAATCACTGTTCTTGCTTCAAACTGATGCAGGTACACATTAATGATGATTGAAAAGATTTTTGATGTGGGTAAAATGTACTCCACGTCACGCTCTGTCTTTGTGCAGACAGGCTCCTGTGGTTCAGCCTGTGCTCCAAATTGGCTTTATAATTATTATGGAGGTTCTTTTATAACACACTTAATACCAGAGATTGGCTTCTAAGTACAGCATAGTGATTCAAACCTGTGTTGCAATGTGTTGTCTTGCTTCCAAAACAAACACGCTGCCACTGAGCTATCCCCCTCACCCTGTTCATTTTTTTAAGTTGTTTTCTTTTTTTTTTTAACAAATCATGCGCTACGACGACTCTCCTCAACCTCAGGGCTAACTGTGACAGGTTCTAAACAAGAAGTGAGTCATTTAAAATATTGCCACTTGATTGGGTCTAATGCTTTGAATTATTAAGGGTGGAGCTTTGGGATCAACACAAACGTCTACGTATGTTTCACGTCCAATTTTACTCCATGAGTTCTGTATGTTGGTATGGTTCACCTTAGATGTCCTCTTTTGTTTTGTTACCAGGGTGTTTAACAGAGCCATCCCTTCCTTAAACGTATGGTCACGGAGTATAAGGGCTCCCTCTCTTTCCCCTCCACATGTGCCTGGTTACAATTGCAGACTATCAATTTCAATCACCTGATACCTACCACACATCATGTGGGATAGTGCTTTCTTTTTTCCCTTTCAGGTTTACCCTATCCAGAGTTCCTTCTGGTGGAGCACGCAATATATAACCCACCAGAGAGAGATGAGGCAGCAAACACCAAGAGAGCAGTATTTTGCTTTCAGTGGCCTGGCAATCAGGAAGTTCATGAAACTCAAATTCTGAAATGAACTTTGGATGTGGCGAGCCAAAATACAAAAATGCAACTTCCAAAATGCCGCCAGCCCCACGTTCGAAAATGGGATGGAGCTTAGGTGGGATTTATGGTTTACATCTCTGTGAGGCGTTGCCCCTGTGGGAGAGAAAGCCAGAGATTGAACTGGTGAACCAGCTGAGGCTCAAAACCAATGGAAGGGGGAGCGGGAGGAAAAAAGGTGACAGGAAACATGGGTAAGTGTGTGCTGTTCGGGTGAGGTCTAGGTAGATGAAGGCAGACTGAGAGACTAGGTGGAGAAAGAACAGTGGAGCAGAGGACCAGATAAAATTAAACAGAGCATGTGCACAGTGAGTATTTGTTGGTAAGAGATAGAAAGCATGAGGGAGGAAACAAGAAAGCGAGAGGAAGGCAATCTAGGAGAGTAGAATGGAGGGGAAGGAACAATCATCAGGGTGAGGACTAGAAGGTTGTGAGACTGAATACTTTGAGTGAGACCTGGACAGTTGTACAGCACCAATTCCTGTGATCATTCTTTTTGTGAGACTCCAAGTTAGGATCCACCTAATATATCCTGTATGGAGTAAGACAGGTAAGGTGCTCGTTTACATGCCCTCACCACTAGCCAGCAAGATTCTAGACAGAAGGGGTTACCGATTTCGATTTAAGGAAATCTGGTATAGAGTGTGGGGAGATCTGGGGCAGATGAGAGAGAGAAGGACAGCCCTTACTTGGACCCTATTTAAGTTTATTATAAACATCCTTGAACTGTCTTTGACAGTTGGTGTGTGCCTGAGGTCATCTCTGAGACATGGTGTAATTGTGTAATTCATGAGAACCCAAACTAGAGGTCGCCAACAGCCAGACGAGATGTTAAGGAATGCATGACTGACATAGACCAACTGAGTCCCTACTAGAGAATCCCCATTGGCTGTAAATTGTTACCTCTATGGCGATGATGAACTGGTGGTTCCATCCCAGGAAAGTCCCTAGTGAAGAGCATTTTCTAGGTGGAGGTACCAGAAGCAACATACTGGCAGAACCCCCCACTCCCCAAGTTAGGATTGGCTCATATATATTCCCCGATATGGAAGCTAGAGTCATTGATGAGGGCTAATTAGGAGAGGTAAAGGTACTCCTCTTTAACCTGGGAAATCTCACCTAACCCATAAACCCAGCCAGCCCATAGCCCGACTGGTGTGTGAAATGATATTAGCTCCTAAGATTGAAGAAATGGAGGAGCTCAAGGCCACTGAGAATGCTGAAGCTGTGTTTGGTGAAATAACAGAGGCCCTGAGGGAATCTTCCATCCCCCAGGAATCCAGACTTGATCGCTGGAACATGCAGAAGCCCAGAGAACAGATCCCCTTCTGGAACAAGCTCTCAAGAACTTGATGTCTGAAACTGAGAGCCAAACACTGAATACACACTGTTTCATCAACAGATAGGGGCTTCTACACCGAGTGGATATAAACCTGGGTTAGCAGGCACTGATTACTACCAGCATTTGGTCCCTATGCATTTCCAGAAGTTGGCAATGCTGTGCTGTATGCAGTCTACTAGAGGACTTAACCAGAAGATGCACCCATAGCTCCCCTCCAACAATCACTTATAATAGAGATTTCATTCTTCTGAATTGGCATTGATATCTTGGGGTGGACTAGAACTCTAAAGCGCAAGAACAAGTACATCCTCATATGCCTCGATTATGCAACCGGAGCTTTGCTACAGAAATACTCACTAAACAGTGCATCAGTTTTATATCCAAGATGATGGGTGAAATGAAACACCACAGGAAGACCATGACCCTTAGAAAATTGTTGTATCGCTCTCAGAAAAATGCACTTGTTGAGAGTTTTAACCAAAAACTGAAGCACTTCCTTAGAAAGCTGGTCACTATGGATGGAAAGAACTGAGAGTATTTAATCCCAAAGGCACTTTTTACTGTAAGAAAGATGCCCCAATCATCCACAGGATTCTGTCCTTTTAAGTTGGTATATGGCTAGAACCAGCATGTTGTTGTTGATATTATGAGAGATGAGTGGGCAGGGTGAGAGAGTCGAAATCAAAGAACATCCCATGGTAAAAATACCCAGGAATACATGAAAAGGGTACATAGCTTAATAAAAGCTTGGCTGCAAACCTGCAATAGAGAAGCCAAGCTACGCACATTTCAAGTAGGGGACAAACTCATGGTGCTACTTCCTGCTGACCCAATTTACTGGATAGATCTCATGGGCCATATGTCATCATGGAGATCATGTTCCGTCTCACATTCCAGTCTAGAGGTGGGGTTCAGGAGTTGGGAGGGCCCCAGTCTCAGTCCCCCCATACGTGTGCGGTCACAATTGAAGAGTACCATTTTAAATCACTTCATGCCTGCCATACAACATGCAGGCCAGTGTTTCCTTTCTTCCCTTTCAGGACTAAAAGATCCAGAGATCCTTGCCGCCGTGGATGGACCATGCAATGCACTGGTGAGACCAGCAGAATGTTACTTGCAACAGGCATGCAATCAAAACACTAATTGGCCTTAAAACACAAACTCTGAAACTGACTTTTGCTGCAGCATGCCACCATTGCAAAATGGCAGTAGACCCACATTTGAAAAGTCACAATGCTTAAAGGGAATGTTATGGTTTCTCTGTAACCCTGTCCCTGGGGAGAGCAAGAAAGAGATCAGCCCATTGAACCTTCTGAGGCTGAGAGCCAATAGAAAGTGGAGGAGGAAGATAAAAGGGAACAGGATGAAAGAGTGGGTATTGGTTGTCCAGGAGACGTCAAGGGAGGAGAAGGCAGGCCGAGAGACCAGGCAGAAGAAGGTATGTGGAATGGAGCATGGAAGATAATTACAGAGGGTGTGTGCAGAGTAAGGAATAGGTTGGTGAGAAAAAGTGGTATTTGGGTGTGAACATGTGTGTATGGTGATTAAGGAAGGTGAGTGATTGAGAATAGGTGGAAGTAGAGGGAAGTAGGTGAGATTGAGTGAGAAAGGTTGAGAGACTGAACGGGGGCACAAATGAGACAAGCAGGGGTGGAACTTAGTATAGAGTAGAGAGTAGTGAAGATGGGATAACAGAGTAGAAGAGAGTAGAACGAGTGGAAAGTAGTGGGAGCAGAGGGAAGAGCATAGTGGCAGTGAACAGCAAATAGATTTGGCAGTGGAGAGTAGTTAGTGGGGAGTAGTTGGAGTGGAGAGTAGTGGAGAAGGCAATGAGTAATAAAGTGTAGAGGAAGAGTAGGAGTAGTCATGAGGTGGAATCATATCAGAGGGACAAAAAGAGAAAGAGAGAGAGAGAGAGAGAGAGAGAAAAAGAGAGAGTGGGAAGCGGAGACTGGAGGAGAAAGGGAATTGAAAAAAAGAACATCACTATAAAGTGAGGAGTAGAAGAGGGAAATCATGTGATCTGGGCTATGGGAAGGCACCAATTCCTGTGATCATTTTTCTTGTAGGACCCCAGGTCAGGATCCACCTAGAAGACCCCAGATGGAATAAGATAGGTAAGGCAGTTGTCTTTAGTCCCTCACCCTTAGCCAGCCAGATTATCGAGATTTGGGGTTACTGATCACTAGTGACCAGCTTGGGGATTAGTGAAGTCTTTGCGAGGGGATAGGGTGACCCCGGGAAGTTGAGAGAGAGTAATGGATGGCCCTTAGTTGGACCCTATATTAAGTTCTCAATAATTATCCTTGAACAATCTTTGAGAGTTGATGTGTTATTGAGGACATCAGTGACAGAGCATACAGAATATCTCAGAAATTGTACAGTTTGGTGTCAGATAATGGTGGTGTTCCCCAATTTGGGTTGGCATAGACTTGATTTGTTCTTGTGTACTGCATAGTGTGGCCAGAGTAATATCCAGGTAAAAATATGTGTCGAGAACCTGCCTGTATGGCTACATTTTTATTTCTGTATTTCCAGGATCACAACATAACCACTTGTTCAGATTGTCTTATTATGATGTCCTTGTTTATTTACAGTTATCTTACCGCCCTTCTCCTTCGTGGGCTAAAGGTAGGTTTAATTAACTGTTTTTTATGCCCAGTATTATGTGGACTAGATGAGAGTTGAGGCTTAGATCTGTTGAACTTTAAATCAGCAAGCCATTTCTGGATTGGACATGTTTAGTAAGATTTCCTAGTAGAATTAATTTGGTCTTTGTTCCGTTGAGCTTCAGGATGGTACTTGAAATGCAGGCTTGGTTGGGAGATGGAGAATTAATGAGTTGATGGATGCTGTTGATGCAATTGATCTTTAGGAGAAGATGGCTGTCATCTGGGTATTGGTGTATCTTGGTGTTGGTGAGTAATTCCCCCAGAGGTTCCACGTAGTGGTTGAAATGTCAGGGGACAGGGAGGAGTCTTGTGGGGCAGGTTACTTCAGATGGACATGGATGCTAAAAGGATGTAGCCTTTGATTATATTTTTGATATATTTTCCTTCCCTTTATTGTTGCTGTTTGCGTAAACTATTTTATTTTTTGGGTACAGCACTTTACATGCTGAACCTGCATATCTAAAATTAGTTTTGTTTAATTATCATTGAATTAGACTTTGCTTTGCTTGTCAATTACATTTGTTTGATGTTTTTATGTATGTTGTATCTTTATATTTTCAAAGATTAAAAATGCATATATTAATCAATAATTTGTAGAACTTGTTTCATATGACAACAACACATGTAACAATCATCTCCAATGGTGTCCTTTCTTTTTGGATCTTGTTCCCATACCAAAAAAACTTGAAAACATGTTTTGGACATTTATTGTGCCTCACTCTTTCTCACACCAGTTTTTTGTTACATAAATGCTTGACAATCTGGGTCCACCCAAAACAGTTAAAGCTATCATCTCTCAGCAAATGGTGTTCAACTTGAGGTTGGCGAGTATGGGATAGTATGTAAGCATACCTGCCAAGTTTCCCAGTTTCATACCGAAGCTTTGAGTCAGTCCTGTGCTTTTTTCGCACAGCATGCTGGGTTTTGTAGGTCCACCCTTGCAATGAGAAAAAACAAAACTACTGGTAACAGCATGTAATTGGAAGCAAAATGCAGGATTGGCTCGAGGTGTCATGCATGGAACTGGGAATCTTGGCAGGAAGGTGTAGGTCGACCATCTGGCTGCCCAGCAGCGGACCCAGGGGCACCCCTGCGGGGTCCCGGTCCCTCCATGAAGGGGAACACTCTAATAAGCCCTGGATGGCAGGGGCTGCCGCCCCCTTCCTTGGGAGCCTGCCTCGCTTGTGGGTTGTCCTTCCGCACAAACAGCGGCGGACCTGGAGAGCTTAGGCAAGGTCCTGGTTCCTCCCTGCTGGAAAAGCTACATGGCTCCCTGACCAGAGCTCCAGGATAGCTGGGGTGCTGACCCCTCCCTAGCTGAAGTTCAAGGGGGCCTGCCATTCCTTTGCTAAGGCACCATGGGCCCTTCCTGGGAGGGCCCATTGGAATGCATTGCACTACCAGATGGCCACTCTCCGAACCCGGCAATCTGGTAGTTGATCATAGGAATGAATGGAAGGACCAGATAACCAGCCTGCTCTGGAAGTCTAAATGTCCTCAAATTTGATATTATATACCAGTTGGGTGTATAAGGAGGCTGGAAACATTTGCCCAGACCTCCCCCTCTGTCACACAGGGTACACAGATTACAATTATGCTTAGTCACCTTCCTGTGGGATACTGTAGATAGTGTGTATGGGTCCTGTCTGTACTATACTTGATTCTCGCTGCCCAACCCGTGCTGTGTTGCAAAACCACTGCACCCCCGCAAGCCAGCCATTGGGTCCCTGTCCCTCTCATGAGGGGAAATCTCTACCTCTCCCTGGCCCGAGCTCTAAGATGGCGGGGTGTTGCCCCCTGCCTTGCATGCCTGCCTCACATGTGGGTTGACGGTCCCACTCCCAGCAGTTGTCCCGGGGTGCCCTGGTGGGATCCCGATCCCTCCCTTGATGGAAAAACTATAACATGCCCTGGGCCAGAGCTCCAGGACAGCCGAGGGACAGACCCTTCCCTTGGGCGCATGACTCGCACATGGGTCAACTGTCTGCCTGCACAGTGGATGCGGGCAGCATGCAATTGGAAGCAAAAAGCAGGACTGGCACGAGGTGTCATGCATGGAACTGGGAAACCTGGCAGGGTGGTTTAAGGTTTGTGTACTACGCTTACACTCAGCTGATAGTCCACATCTCTGGTCAACAGGCAACAATGTGTAACACTTGATAGCACACCAGCTCATCCCTTCTAGGAATTCAGTGAGAAGAAGACAGTTGTCATTCTGTGCAGTACACATTCAGACCCATATATACCTATTATGCCTATTTTGGCAATCCTCAAGCCCAGGTTTCACGGCTGTGTTCTATCACACAGGCAAATGCTGTTTAGCTTTTTCAGATTATTTTGTATAAAAGTGACATATTGCTTTTTACAAAATATTGTTGTGAGGCATAAATTGGAAATAACTCTTTGACATGGACTTTGCCGTGATCCACAATCTAATAAGCTACTGTCGATAGAATGAAGGATGCAGTATTGGGCCTCAGAAACCAAGTGGTATTGATGTACTGCAGCTATACTGTGGTACATGCAATATTTGCTATGACAAGTGTTACTCTGTTCAAGAATTATGTGATTGTCTACTGCCTGAGGTTCCTGAAATACCCTGCCATACATTGCCCTACAATTGTTGTGCCCTTTGCCCTGTAGTCCCATATTAACAAGTTAAGCACATATAAACTATTAATGATGCACATATAATTGATCAACAATGTTACTGTCGTAATGTGTGTATATTTAAATACACATTTTATTGTTTTCTAGGATGACAAACATGCTTATGGATACATAGTGCTGTGACTTGGACATCAATGCAAATATATTTGCAAGCATTTTAGAGCAATTCCAAAATTCGTTCTCAATTCGTTCTCAATCTTGCTAGAACAGTGTGGTGCTGCATTTGGTACATTTGCCAGGCTATCCAGTGAGCACTGCAATGTCCTTGGACAGTTCATTGGTGTCACTTCTGAGTCTAGTGGATGCCAACACATTAATTATGTGAGTATCAAGGAGAGATTCATATACACAGTGTACCATTAATAACTTGCTCTGCTGGATCTTTTGTAATGTAGTTTGGCATCTGGCAAGCTGGGTCATGAGCCAGACCATGTATTAACAAAGACTGAACAGTTCAGAGCATAGATCCTAGAGGCCCTTGCCCACAATGGACCAGGTATTCAATAACTCTCTTTAGAAGTCAATTTGATTCATCATTAACTCATTGGCCCAAATGCATCTTCGTTCACATGGTTGTAAGATGGTACCTGGTACTTTTCACACTCTTCTTCTTCCTTGTAATCCCCTTAGATTGTCATATTTGTATATGTGTCTTTATTTTGCTGTTTGCTGTCAGGCAGGGGAAATGTGTATGTGTTACTGACAATGTTCTCACCCCTAGTATGCTAAACCCTAGTCTAGCTGCAATGATCACCTAAAGACCAATAGCTTTCCCTATCTATACACCCTCAGGGACTTCCTAACTTTCCCTATTCTATTCGATTGTTAGTGTTCTGCAGGGATAGGCAATCATGACTTCCAGACACCCTGCTTGAGTCAGTCATTGTCTATCACATTCTCCTTTAACTCACTCTCTCCTTACCTTCTACTGCACTCCCACCTCTTTTGCTACCTTCCCTGAATCTCCTCCCTTTCTCCTTTATCCCTCAAATGTTTCTCATCCATACTAGACCTTACCCCAATCCTTTGAATGTCCTACTCTTCCATCTACACTACTACTCCCTCCTCTACATTACAAATCCCTCTTCAACACTACCACTACTCCCTTTAACTACTCAAACAATTTCCTTTCACTCAGTACAATTAACTTCACATTCACTCCTTACATGAGTACACTAGCCACACAGTCACACTCAAAAGCTAACACTGCAGTACCCTTGTACTCAATGCACCAATACCTCACCTTCTCTAATAATCACCTCCAGAATCCGCTGCTCCTTCCATCATTCTGCTAGCCTCGTGGTCTCCCTCCTTCTCCTGCTCTGGTCTTACTCGAACTACCCACAACATGCTACTTCCTGTTTTCCTTATATGCCCCCCACCTCCTGCAATGGGTCTAATTGCCCTGGTCTTACAATCTGTGGAAATATCAAAAACAGGCTTAAGCCCTGCCCACTTTTGCTGCATGACCTCACAGTGGTGTAGCATGGTGGTCCGGGAAATACATCATCCAAGTTTGTATAAGAGGACATCAGTAGTGTGGGATGTTTTAACCCACCTAGGCTCTGCTATGCTGCAGCACTGTGTTATGATGGTGCCAGGAACACCAAAATGGCCGCAAACCCTTGTGCATGAAAATCGTACTTTGCAATACACAAAAAGATGGCTGCCCAATCTGCCACGCATGTTGTCAGTGGTGGAACAGAGATCTCACTCCTGGATAATGTCACTGGGCTCCACAACATGTGAAAATGGAATGCAGAAGGAAAAAGCAGTGTTGCTTAATGAAAACCCAAAATCTTGCTTAAAATCCCTTTTTCTTTGGTGCTGAAACTGCAGAATGCCGGTACAAGACACCCTCAAACATCCAGCATTCTTGCTGGTGTCATGACCACAGGTTAGTTTTCCCATACTAGTCCTAAGAGATGCAGGTTCATAAGGAACTCATTTGCCCTAGCTGGTTATTGATTCTAATTCCCCATGTTAATGGTTGGTTGGAGTTTCGTTAATGGCCGCTAGGTGGTGCCTGTGGGTCAGTTAGCTAGCGGGTCTAGTTGTTTTCATGTGCCGGCTATTTAAACCCCGCCCATCAGGAGGCTCGCGCTTCGCGTCGTTGTCTGAGTTCAGATGGAACGCTCGCCGCGTACCTCCGCTTTCTGTCACAGCTCAATATTCCTTGTCCACAGATAATTACCGTTCATTCCATGAGTAACATTTACTAGATATTAGTTCCCTTCCTGTATTTTCCAGTTTGCAGTCGTTCCGGCTCCGTCACAGTCCATAGTCCGGAGTCCTGTCATAGCGGTCTCCTCACCTCACAGTCCGTGGTAGTTTTCTCTCACGCAAGTACTCCCAATGATGTGCGAATGCATTTGCTTCGTTTTTGTTGCCTTATCAGATACATTGAATTGTGTGTAAATGTTATTAGAATCCCTCACGATTTTCAGGGTATTACGTTGTTATTAGCGGGTTTGTGCCCTTTCTGTGGAGTTTGCCTTGGAAGCCTGTTTCTAGTCAGATATTTTTGGTCACACTCATGTTCATATTACGCAAAGTCATAAGGTGCTTCCATGTTTCCGATCGAGTAGTTCTTTGACCCTTCTACTTGTTTTTAGGGGTTTACTATTTCCGTCACGCATTGTAGTTAGGAAGTTCTTCACAGCTCTTTTTTCTGTAATTGTACACGAGCATCTCACCACAGCATATTGCCCCTTTTAGGGTCTAATTAGGATAGGGTTTCTGTCATTTCCTTCTTTCCCAGTGATAATTGCTCTCCATAAGTGCCCATTTAGCCCCTTATAAAAGAAACCATTCTCCTGTGTCCCATCTTCAGGACTTGCGCCCCTGTATAGAACAGGATGGAGAGCTCAACAAATTAAATACCAAGGTGAGCTATTGCTGGTCCCATAGTTACCAGTTTGTTCCTCCTATTTAACAAGAGAAAACTAAGGAAGGGAAAATTGTTATTTTCTTCACAGAAATTCTGTGTCTAGTTCCTAGGAAGGTAGAAGTCAGTTGGAGTTCCAGAAGGTTCCCGCAGAGTTCAGGTGAGCGTTACAGAACGCGAAGCCCACTTTGAAAAATACTCTGCCTGGACATTATGGAAACTCCAGAAGTAGACCAGTTGGCCCAGTTATTGGGTGAACTAAGGGCTGAGGTCCATGCAGCCCGCTCAGAAACCAGTGCTCTCAGGAGAGAATTAATTGTTAACCGGGATCGCACTGATGATTTAGCTCACCAGATGTTGCAAGCCCAAGCGGGTCAAACTCCCTTGCCTCCTGCCAGTGCTTCTGCCCCCGTTTCAGTCACGCCCCCTTCACCAGTTCAAGTAATTGTTCCCGGCAATATCCCATTAGTTCCTCCTGAACGCTTTCTAGGAGATCCTAAGAGGTTTGCGGTTTTTCTCAACCAATGCGGATTCATTTCCTCTGTCGCCCTGGGGTATTTCCTTCTGATCAGGCCAAGGTAGCGTTTATATTATCCTATTTAGGTGGGTATGCAGCTGATTGGTCAATCCAGTTAGTAAATAGGGATGATCCGATTTTGAGAAATCTTGCAGACTTTCAGAAGGAGATGGAGAAATTGTTTGCACGTCATGCTCAGGGTCAGGCTCTGGATAATGAGTTGCTTTCACTTCGCCAAGGTAACCAAGAATGGTTGGCATATGTAGCAGCTTTTAACAGATTGGTGGCAGAAACAAATTGGCCCACCGAGAAAAGAACCACCTTATTTCAGAGAGGACTACGTAATGAATTGAAAGATGTCCTGGCTCAGGTGGTGAATACTCCAGAAGGAATTGCAGAATTTATTGATTTAACGGTATAACTTGATCAGAGATTGCAAGACAGAAGGATGGATCCCTCTTGCTCAGAAAACAGAACTTATTTTGTGCGCCCCAAGGAAAATCAGTTGAGAGCCAGTTCAGAGAGTTCCGTTGAACCCATGCAGTTGGGAGCCGTCAGAGGACCGATATCACAAGCTGAAAGAGACAAGAGACGCCAACAACAGTTGTGTCTTTACTGTGGTAAGGCTGGTCATTTTCTCAAGGAGTGTCCTATTAAACCTTCCCGGAAGCCAATTGGAGGTGTTAACCCAGACAAGAAGGACTTGAATTCGGAAAACTCCAGTACCCGACAAGTGTAGAGGTCAACTTGTCGAGCCTGGAAAAAGGTTTGATGACCTCACATTTTGTTTTTCCCATTACCTTATCCATTACGAAACAGCCCACCAGAATGCAGACTTTGCAAGCCTACATCGATTGTGGAGCAGTTTGAAATTATATGGATATCGATTTGGCAACTAGGATGGGTTTTCCTCGTGTGAACAAGCACGAAGCTGAAAATGTATCAGCAGTCGATGGTACGCCTTTGGCTTCAGGTCCTGTTACTCAACGCACGGAGAACCTTATTATGTGTTGTCAGGGGAAACATGAAGAGAAAACCACGTTCGACCTTATTAGCGCTCCCCAACTCCAATTTATACTTGGCTTGCCCTGGTTGGAGAAACATAACCCAAGGATTGATTGGCGAACTCGGTCTCTGACCTTTGCTGCTGAGTGTAGAGAATCTTGCTGTAAAACAAACACCCAGGATGATTCCCGTTTAATGAAGAAGGTCTCTGTATCAACGTTAGGAATAATCGGCTTACTACCTCCCGAGTATGCAGAATTCCGAGACGTCTTTGAAGAGAAATTGGCCGAGGAGCTCCCTTCACATCGACCCTATGATTGTCAGATTGATCTTCTTCCTGGAAGTGAAATTCCGTGTAGTCGGATTTATTCGTTAACGGAGAAAGAAGATTCTCACCTAAAGAAATACTTAGACCAATACTTAGCCAATGGTTTCATCCGACCCTCTAAGTCACCTGCTGCTTCGCCTCTTTTTTTTGTTGCCAGAAGGAAGGCGATCTCAGAAATTGTATCGATTACCGAGCACTCAACCAGATTACTGTCAAGAATCGATATCCTATTCCTCTCATTTCAAATTTGTTGGACCAAATTAAAGGAGCTCAGATATTCACCAAACTGGATCTTAGAGGGGCGTATCATCCGAGTTAAGGAAGGCGACGAGTGGAAGACTGCATTTCGCACAAAGTATGGCCTCTTCGAATACCAAGTCATGCCATTCGGGTTATGCAACGCTCAAGCAGCATTTCAGTGCTTTATGAATGACGTTTTGAAAGATTTGCTCGATGTCTGCGCAGTAGTCTACATTGACGATATCTTGATTTTTTCAGCAACCCCCTCGGAGCATGTGAATCACGTTTCAGCAGTTTTGAATAAATTGCGAGAGAACTCCCTTTTTGTGAAAATGGAAAAATGTTCTTTTCATGTTCCTGAAGTAGAGTTTCTAGGGTTTGTGCTGTCCTCTCAAGGAGTGAATATGGATGTTCGTAAGGTGGAGGCAATTCTATCATGGCCAGTTCCAACTTCGGTGAAAGGAGTCCAAAGTTTTTTAGGCTTTGCAAATTTCTATAGAGGATTTGTGGAAAATTTCTCGCAGTTGGTTCATCCCATCACGTCTTTGCTTAAAAAGAACCAGAAGTTTGCCTGGACCCCGGAGGCCACAGTTGCCTTTCAGACTCTCAAGTCCAAGTTTACTGAGGCTCCTATATTGAGACATCCTCGTCCTGACTTACCTTTCATTGTAGAGACAGATGCCTCGAGTGCTGCCATGGGGGCTGTTTTGTCTCAACGAGATCCACAGACTCAAGTTTTGCATCCAGTGGCGATTTGGTCGAACAAATTTTCAGCTGCAGAATGAAATTATACAATTACAGACAGGGAACTGTTGGCAATCAAGTGCGCCTTAAAAGAATGGAGACATTATTTGCTAGGTGCTCAACACACAGTCACCATCCTTACTGACCACCGAAACTTGCAGTATCTCCGCTCAGTCAAGGCCCAATCGGCTAGACAACTGCGATGGGCTTTATTCTTCGCAGAGTATGACTTTGTCATCACTTTTCGGCCAGGAGTTCGAAATGGGAAAGCTGATGCCTTGTCCCGGATTGGCAATGAAGACGAGACATTTGTTCCCCAAGTTCCAAACAACATCATTGCTGGAGAAAGGGTTTTAGGATTACTAAACACTTCAGACCCTTTTTATGAAGAACTACTGAAGGAAGTCAAGAGGAATGTGGTTCCTGAAGAGTTGCTTGCCTGGACTAATCGAGGCGATCAATTCACCCTGCAGGAGGATATACCGCATTATCAAAATCGCTTGTACCTACCTACTGAAGAACTGAGAAGACAAGTAATTGCTAACTACCATAGCTTCTTGATTGAGGGTCATCCAGGGGTCACAAAGTCTTTGGAAAAAATCAAGAGACACTACTGGTGGCCTCCGTGGCGCAAGGATGTCGTTCAATTTATTCAAACCTGTGGAACCTGTGCACAAAATAAGAATACTAAGAAAAGACCAGCCGGTCTTCTTCAACCTTTGGATGTACCACCGAGTCCTTGGCATACCGTGTCAATGGATTTTATTACCGATCTGCCTCCATGTAGGGGTTTTGACACCATTCTAGTGGTGGTTGACTTATTCTCCAAGATGGCACATTTTATCGCAGTCCAAGGACTTCCGACTGCTTCTGGATTGGCCAAGATATTTCTGGAGACCATTGTTAAGGCGCATGGTTTTCCTCCATTGTAATCTCAGAGCGAGGTAGTCAATTCGTTTCTAAATTTTGGAGGCAATGTTGTGCTCTGGCCAAGATTGATGTTCGACTATCCACCAGCCATCATCCCCAAACCGATGGTCAGACAGAGCGCACCAACCAGACTTTAGAACAGTATTTACGATGCATGCTTCACCAAACAGAAGACTCTTGGTTGGATATATTGTGGGTGGCAGAATATGCTTACAACAATTCAACTCATTCCTCTACTGGGCTTACTCCATTCTATACATTACATGGCAGACATCCTCGAACTTCTGCCTTTGACCCTCCAGAACCTTTAGAGATGCCTGATGTGAAAACTCTCCATGAATTTATCTCAACGGCCCACACTAGGGCTCAAGCTAGCTTATCTGCAGCCAAGGAAAGTCAGAAGAAGTTTGCTGACCGCCATCGAAGTTTAGCTCCTAAGTTTCAAGTCGGAGACTCTGTGTGGCTATCCTCCAGAAATTTGATGTTGAAAGGTTCAAAGAAATTTCTTCCCCGATTTTTGGGTCCGTTCTCCATAGAAGCAATCATCAACCCAGTGGCAATGAAATTGACCCTTGCTCGGAAGATGCAAATTCATCCAGTTTTTCATGTGTCTTTACTGAAACCAGTAACGCCAGATACTCATTTAGAACCAGCTCCTGCTCCCGTTGAGCTTGATGACAATCAATCTGAATATGAAGTGAAGGATATTTTAGACTCCATGATTGTCTGGCACAAGGTTTTTTATCTGGTTGACTGGAAAGGTTACGGTCCCTTAGATAGATCTTGGGCACCTAAAGAAAACATACATGTCACTAGATTGTTAAAGAGGTTTCATCAGAATCACCCCAATAAACCGGGAGGAGAGTCCTTGAGGAGAGGTACTGTCATGACCACAGGTTAGTTTTCCCATACTAGTCCTAAGAGATGCAGGTTCATAAGGAACTCATTTGCCCTGGCTGGTTATTGATTCTAATTCCCCATGTTAATGGTTGGTTGGAGTTTTGTAAATGGCCGCTAGGTGGTGCCTCTGGGTCAGTTAACTAGCGGGTCTAGTTGTTTTCATGTGCCGGCTATTTAAGCCCCGCCCATCAGGAGGCTCACGCTTCGCGTCGTTGTCTGAGTTCAGATGGAACGCTCGCCGCGTACCTCCGCTTTCTGTCACAGCTCCGGCTCCATCACAGTCCATAGTCCGGAGTCCTGTCATACCGGTCTCCTCACCTCACAGTCGGTGGCAGTTTTCTCTCACGCATGCATTTGCTTCGTTTTTGTTGCCTTATCAGATACATTGAATTGTGTATAAATGTTATTAGAATTCCTCACGCTTTTCAGAGTATTACGTTGTTATTAGCGGGTTCGTGCCCTTTCTGTGGAGTTTGCCTTGGAAGCCTGTTTCTAGTCAGATATTTTTGGTCACACTCATGTTCATATTACGCAAAGTCATAAGGTGCTTCCATGTTTCCGACCGAGTAGTTCTTTGACCCTTCTACTTGTTTTTAGGGGTTTACTATTTCCATCACGCATTGTAGTTAGGAAGTTCTTCACAGCTCTTTTTTCTGTAACTGTACACACGCATCCCACCACAGCATATTGCCCCTTTTAGGGTCTAATTAGGATAGGGTTTCTGTAATTTCCTTCTTTACCAGTGATAATTGCTCTCCATATGTGCCCATTTAGCCCCTTATAAAAGAAACCATTCTCCTGTGTCCCATCTTCAGGACTTGCGCCCCTGTATAGAACAGGATGGAGAGCTCAACAAATTAAATACCAAGGTGAGCTATTGCTGGTCCCATAGTTACCAGTCTGTTCCTCCTATTTAACAAGAGAAAACTAAGGAAGGGAAAATTGTTATTTTCTTCACAGAAATTCCGTGTCTAGTTCCCAGGAAGGTAGAAGTCAGTTGGAGTTCCAGAAGGTTCCCGGAGAGTTCAGGTGAGCGTTACAGCTGGGTGCTACAATTCACTTAGTCTAAGAAATCATTGTAAACGTGCAAGGTCCTGAAAAGCTGAAAGCATAAAGGGATTTCCACAGCGAAAATGGCCTGTCTGTGGATTTAAAATATCTCTTTGCAGCAGTGGACTGCTGAGATGACAGCTGTCAAAAGCCTGCCTGATTAAACTTTAAACATGGATAAACTGAAAACAGATGTTTGCAATCTAAGAGGCCTGTACTGATGGTAACCTATGTTGTAATTGTTTTGATCCCATGGTTTAAAATCTTGAATAGGTATTCTAGCTACTATTTTGAAATCACAAGTTTGTTTTAAGCTAAGGAAAAATGCAACAGAATTAACAATTAAATCAAGCCTGGCTAAAAGCTACCAAACTGGAATATCAGGTTTCTCCACAGAAGGATGGCCTTTCCCCCCACCAGGAAATCACGCTAAAGCGATAATTATAGGGTTTGGAAAGAAGTTGTTCTAAAGAGGCAAAAGGGAACAATAAAGAGCTGCTGCTAAGGAAATGCGGGGTGTGAGGACAGTCGTAAATGGCCTCTGCCAAGAGCAAACAGGGAGGAGACTGCTTCTGGACTACAGGGAGAGAAAAAGAGGCGGACCCGAACAACTATCTGTGGCTGAACCTTCACAAAGAACATTTACTTGAAGGACTTATAATTTGCCAGTGAAAATTGTACAAAATATAAAAATAACAGATTTGTGAATCTAAATTTTGGCTGCACGTTTCAAGAGGCACCATAATCGTGTGACATGTTCTGGAAAGAAATGGCAGAAAATGTGATTTTACACAAAATGTATTTTCACTTGAAGTCTGAAACTTTATACACTTATGCCTATGTTAAACGCGCATATTTGTAGAGATTTTCTTATGAATTGGACATTGTGTTCCTGAAGAAAAGGGCAAAATTCTATGAAAAACCGAGACAAGATCCCACAGCTATGGGGTTTTGAGGGATAGCTGCCATGGAAAATATGTAATCTGTATATGTGATTCTTATAAAGATTGTACATGTGGAACTATGTATGGTGCCAAAAGTAGATTTTGTGTTCAAGAGGCTAGGGGTGGATTCTCTGCATCATAAAATCGCACCATAAAGATGACACACTGTTTCTCTCCTCCGATCAAGGCAGAGAGGAGACTCTGACCCAATCACCTGTCAAAGGGGCAAGCTTAGGATAAACCAGCCCACACACCCCTTTATCATAGCATAAATAGAGACAGCTCACCACTCAAAAAGACAGACCGATTCACTCACTATCCTGATACTGGCGGAGCACCCTGCTGCTGAACTCTGCATCTTCCTTGCTCCAGACTCCAGAAACTTGGCAAAGCAGAAACCCATTGCATAGCTGAACCATTGTCAGCTAGGCCTCACATTCCAGAACCCCACAAACCTAAGGGGAAGCATCAAAATACAGCCGGGCTGCGCTGTACTGCTTGCGTGCTGAAAGAATTATCATCAGAACCAAGATGGGCTGCTCCAATCCAGTCCTGTGTCGTGCTGTGACCAGAGTGCATTGCAGATCCAGTCCAGTCCTGTGCCGTGCTGTGACCAGAGCGCCTTGCTGATTGCAGATCCAATCCGATGTGCCCAGCTGTCTGTCCTAGAGCCAGATCCCATTCCCTGAATGGAATCTTGACGAACCAGATTCCTGACGGTTCCATTTAAAAACATATCTAGTGAGTATCTATAGATAGAACTGTGTCACTAGCATATGTACTGTCCATAGTCAATCCTTACCTTAAACCCATGCTATCTTGTATTCAGAACCTGTATTGTTAGGAGTATTTTTGAATTGTCTGAACTCTTTATCCAAACCTGCTACCTTCCTCTGTACTAGTATTGCTAAATCTATATTTGCGCTGATCTTTTCTCATCTGACGAAGGCAAGTCCTTAGCAGGCAGTCATTCTGATCAAGTGGCTGTGTTCCTATGGGGCATTTGTTTTGTTCAGAGTCATCTTCTAGTGTAAGAAATACTTTTGTCATTTTAAAAGTACATTCCTGTTTCCCATTCTTGCGCCTACCTTGAAAAAACGACCTCCACTAAAACGTCCACAATTTCCTCCGTTTTTGTGCAAGAACTCTGTTTGTAGCCAATATCCACGGCTTTAAATCGCATCTAAAACCGCATTCCAAATCCATGCGGTTCTCCCGTTATCATGATTATCGTGCAGTGAAAAGTTTGCCACAAATTTGTTTTGGGGAAATTCTGACACATGTAAAACAGCTTTTGATTGCTTCCGACTTGATATTTAAGATTTCAAATTGTTTCTTGGTATTAAATTATTGCTTGTGTTTGTGTGCAACTATCCAAAGCGGCTTCCATAAGAGTTTATAGCAATTTCAGCAATTCAGACCATATTTAATGTTTTTACCCAGTCCGTTCTACAGATAACTTTAAAAGCCATTCTGACAGCTTGGCAGTCAATTCGGTTTTCTCTTGTGTTTGAAAGGGGGAAAGTGGGATTGATATTTTGTTGAATTTTGCCATTCCTGAATACCTGCTCTCTTCTCCTATCTCTTTACATTGCCTATTGGGGGTTGAGCGGTGTTCAGGGGGAACCTTTAACCACAGTGCTATTGGATCGGAACACACACACAAACGTATTATTTCTGTGCTGAATTGTTTTGCTCACTATTACTCTTTGTGTATTAAAGAGATTATTCAGTGTTACATCACCCCATTGGTGATTATTGTGTACCCATTAAAACATAGTGTGATTAAATGGTAACTCCATAAATAAATATTTTAACTTTGCAAACCAGCCTGATTCCTGGTTCAGTGTGACCGGGGGTGGGGGGTTCCAGGAGAGGGGAGTGATATGAGTGGTATATCCTTCAGAATAAAGAACGTTTAGACACAAATAAATAAGGATTTCAGCTGTGCATTACACGCTAGGCGTTGACTTGGGTGTGTGCCGGATTGAAATCACTTACAGCTTGGGGGCTTGTGACGAGATCCTGAATTAGACATACCACTTGTCACAGTCTAACACAGCGTGCTAACTGACGGGGTACATAAACCTTTTTGGGCTAGCACACTGTGCTACACTGTACAAACAACCTTCAATAGAAATACTCAAAGGAGTTGGGCCTGTTTCGCAAAAATAAAATAACCCTGAGATAAGTCAGAAGGAAATTAATATTTCCGGAATGGCGACGTTAGTGGAAATCAATATTGCATAAGAACACCTACTGCTCAAATTGTTTGTCAGGTGTGAATGGGTAGAGCAGGATGAGAATGTCTGGCTGCAGGAAATCAAACAACAAATCACTGCCGTAGAATTAGATACATGGTAGGACCAGGGTTCATTACACCAGGCACTTAGTGAATTGTATATGGCCCGAAAAGTAAAAGAAGAGCAATGTAAAATTGTCAAAATAGCGGCTTACCTATACCTCCACATTGGAGTAATACAGGAAAAATATGCTGAAAACTTAGATAGGCAAAGAGGCAAGTACAATCGCTAGAGAAAACCCAAACTGATTTGGACTCTGCAGAGTAAAGGCTACAAAAGAGCCAAGAATCAGAGAAAGAAACCAGACAGTACCTGATAAAAATGAAAGGAACATCTGGATCTCCTGCAGCAAGAGAAGGCAGAGCAGGATAGCAAATTACTGACACTGCAAAAAGAGTGTCAAGAAAGGTTGGATTCGCTACAACAGAGCCAACAAAAGCTGGAACAGCAAGTAAATTATAATAGAGCCTGTGCAGGGCAGATAGTTGCCCTAGAAAATCAGATTGATGAAATGAAGGAGGAAAATAATAAATTAATAGTGAAGGATCTACACACTCAAACAGATTTTGATGAGGAGCGCTAGAAATTATGTGCCATTAGAAAACAAAGGGATGACCTGACTGCACAGAGGGATACTCGAATTCTGGAAAGGGACGCCTTAGGCCAGGAAGTCAGCCACTTAAAAACCATGGTTGAAGAAAATCACCTGGCCCTTCAGGGACTGGGGGAACTCATAATGGAATACGAAAAGCTGGTAGAGCACACCAGGAGGGTGGAATATGCTCTGGCAAAGAATAATTAGGCTAGTAAGGATCAGACTCAGGAGGTGAGCCTCCTGCAGCAGAAATTGCCCAAATACTCCCAAAGCAGACAGGAAGCACAGAGAGACAATGAGTCTCTCTGTGAAAAAAATGACAGGCTCCATAGACAGATTTTGCAGGAACAACTAATAGAGACCAGTAAGGCCTTAATAGAAGAACAAAAGAGTCAGATTCTTGCATGGCATCAGGGAATAGGGGCTGAGAGAGATGTTGCCAGATGGGAGAGGGAAACCCCTGAGCATAACCTCAGGAACCCTGTTCTCGCCAGAGACTTTAATCCCTTCAATTCCATGGACTCTGCTACCCCCATGTCCACTTGCTCACATGAACCAAGGGCCACGGGGATGGTAGACTTCAACCCAATGGGAAAAATGGGGCTAATAGGTCAGCGCCTCCCAGAAATGGATGGGCGGGCATCTCTGCACAGGTTCCCAAGTGCTAGGGCCATCTTCTCTGATCAGGGAGACTCCTTGTGAGGTGAGAATCAGAGAAATGGATACTCAGAAATAAAACTTACCAAGAGATCAGGCAGTGAAATTTGTGGGGAAATTCCATGAGACTAGGCCCACTAAGAGCATATTAAAAACCTCTTCCCAGCTAGGACAGTGGGGGGTACTCAACTAATCATGGGAGCAAGGAAGAGTCAGAAGACTCTTCTGAGCGCCACAGGTCCCAAGAGACTGGGCCCCCACATTCTGCCAGCCATTCCCAAGCTCACAGAATCCGGGAGAGCCTAGAAGATCAGACAGCCACCTCTGGTAGCAGTGCCTCTGAGTCAGAGGATGAGTGGACCAGGGTGACAAGAACTAAAAAGGCTAACAAAGTTAAGAGGGCTCTACTTAAGGATCCCCTGAAGCAAATAAAAGCTGACACAAAAATGCCAAATATTCAGTTTGGTAGCACCTTGAATTATTTGAGCAGATTATGGAGACTTTCCACCTGAAGGACAGCCAAAGCTGTATTCAGTATGTAAAGTGGACGTTTTCTTCTGAGTACTCCAGCTTCTTTGTGGGGCTAGAGGATCAGAACCATTCCAGGTAGTCCACCTATAGGACGGCCATCCTGAAACATTTTCCTATTCATAGGAACCCTCAAGAGGCTCACAAGGCAGCCTACAACTTACAATATGGGGAAGACCAGGCCCCAAAAGAATTTGTTCAGGAATTGAAACATGCCTTTGCGCAGACCACTAGAAGTAACAGTAAGGAATTTGTGAACACCTTCTTTCATGCTCTCCAGAAATACATTATGACCCCGCTAGTGAGGGACTTTCATGAGAAAAGATCCCTAGACTGGGTCATTGAACAAGGTACAGAAGCCGCTGGAAAGTAAAAAATATGAGCAAGAGCCCCAGACCAACCAACACCCCTGCTGCTGCTAAGGTGGCAGAGGTGAAGGTTTCCCCCATGTTAGATCTGGAGATGGGGGGCCTAAAAACCTTCCCGTGCAGTATCCGACCAGCCCAAACCCAGAAGGCCCTCTTGCCAATCCCAAACAGGGAGCCAGGGAGGTAACCCCACAAATGGGACCCCTAACTCCTCTGACTACATCAGCCCACGCTACAAGGGAAATAAACCCATCCTGGGCTATGTGTGGACTCCTCCAGCCCAAGGGGGGGTATAAGCAAACAGCAGGAAAGACAGGAAACTTCCCTCCTCAGTTTTCCCAGGAAGGCAGTAATCCCCCAAATGCTGGACCACATTTCTTTCCCTGGTACCCGCCAAACTTCAACCCCCAAAACAACCCTTCTTTCTTTCCCCACTTTCCTGAGCCCAGACAGCCTAATCCGAGAGAGGGGAGTCCAAGGTCGGAGGGATACCCAAACTTTCCTAACCAGGGGTATTATGCAAGAAGGGATAGTTACCCTTCCCGGAATCAACCCAGGGTAGACCTGAGGACCCCGTACCAGCCAGAGTGGGTGTCCCAACTAGAGCGCCAGGTCCAGAACATGGCACATGATCTGGGTAGCATGCTGAGGGCTCAACAGAACCCTCAGATGAGCATGGTGGCTCAGAACTCCTTGAATCCAGGGTCTGGTGCACCAGAACAATGACGGGGGAAGAACCCTGACAACCCACCGGTTCCCAGGGAGGAGACACAAGGGAAGGGGGTTGTAAAGCCTTAGAGGAAGCTCCCTTCCCCACTTGTGAAAAGCCCCTGGAAACCCTGGAACTGGAACCAAAATCTCCTGCCCTGAAAGTCTGCAACCCAAGGAGCAGAGGGTGGGGAGGAGAAATAAAGAGCTTAAAAAGACCCATTTTGAGGAGGAGGTGCAAATCTTTCAGTTTGAAGGAGAGGGGTCCTCAGAGGATCCTGGGAAAAAGATCTTCTCCTTCAGGGATGGGGGAACTCCCAAAGAAAAATGGGTCCCAAAAGATCCAAATCCAGACTGGATAGATGTGGGTACCGAGTTAAAACCGTCCATCATCAAACCTCAGAAATGCCCTGGTGCCAACCCATTCTGGTAACTGCCTCCTAAAAGGGGGGGGCCGGGGGGCAGCCCAGAATCAGAACCAGGGGAACCCAAAACCTCCTCAATATCTAGCTGTCACCTTTTTTTACAGGTTCCCTAGATCCCAAACAGAATCCTGCCCAATTCACCCCTCTGTCACTATCCAAAACAAGGAAATTAACCCACCAGTTGGCCAAAAATGTGCATTATCTTTGCCCCCTTGAGGAAAAGGAGGGGAAATGTTATGCTCCGGTCCAAATACAGGGGCAATGTACAATTTTGGCACTGGTTGACACTGGATCCCAAGCCACCCTTCTGTCAAAAAGGGCCTTTAATCAGCTGAATTCAGGAAGGGGGGGAAAATACCAAATTCCTCTCACCCCTCTTCCTGGACAACTTCAGAACTTTGACGGGAAGGAAATTCCTGTCGAGGGGACTGCGGATTTAGACATTAAAATTGGGTGACACAAGGTGAAGCACCCGGTCATAGTTGTGGCTCCAGAGGGCACACCTTTTTGACTAGGGAATGACATCCTGCGTAGATTGTCTCCCCTCATAGAGTGTGTAAACAAGGTCCTCTGGACCCAGACGAACCGACCAATAAAATTGAAACAGAGCATCAACCATGTTAGTTTAAATGGCACATGCCACATGGTTGAACAAAAACCTGACCAAATTGAATTTCACTTCCAGAATAATCAAATCCCAGATGTGACAGTAATTGCAGTATGACAACAAACTGGTGATGGGGAGTCCTCTCTATTTCTGAAAATCAATCTTCCTTCCAGTCTAAGGTGGTATTCCACACTGGAAGGAAACACTCTGAAATGCTATACAAATTCACAATCAGAAAATCCCATTCCTATAGTCCAAAAAGATGAGAATTCAGCTCAAAGCTTGGCTGATATTCAGGAAATTGGAGAGCAGTTGTTCATCCCTATTCAGGTAAATGAGGGGAAGGACTCTGTACTCCCCCGAGTATGTGTGAACAACGGTATGAGCTTCATCAGCGAGGCCATGTTCTGCAAACTCCCACAAGATCCAGCCATTCCCACATTTAAACTGTTAGAAACATGGGAAATTGACATGGAAACACCCATTTCCAAACATCTCCTGCCTAGCAGGTGTATGCTCAAAATTTCCATAGGTAACAAGAGCATAGTCCATAATTGTTGGGTCGTGCAAGATGTCCCTGCTGAATTTAATTTAGGCAGTGACATTCTCAATCGCTTTGCCATTAGTTTGGACCTAATAAACTTCAAAGCTTTCCCGATTAGCGGGTAATCCCATGGACTTTGATGAACCAGAGAAAGCATTTCGGTCACCTCAACTGCTGCCATATGCAGTTGAAATTCAGAGTGGAGAGGAAGTCACCACCCCAGAACGGATCAGACAATTCTCACTGGAAGTAAACATGAAAAGAGGACATAAACTGAAAGATCCTGACGCCTGTGTCCATCTTAATGCTCATTTCCAACAGCAAGGGTTGGGGGTAAACCCAACACCACTAGTCAACATAGAACACAATACCATTCCAATAGAGGTGGATAACAGCGACCTTAAGAGTATCACTCTGGGCTCAGGCACCATTATTGGAATGGCAGTTGATGATCTACATTTTTCCATAGATTTAGGTAATGAACTGTTAGGACCAATCCCCAAGGACTGTTTTGACAGTGATAGCGACAATGACACAACACCAGACATGATCATCACCCGGCATGGGGGGAATTGCCTGGTGTACTCTTCCTGCCCTTATGGTAAGGAAGATGTGACCTGTGACTTCAGGAGGGATGAGGTGATCTTTCAAGTCCACAAGGACTGCCTTCCCCACCTGAAGCCATTAGTCCAAATCAGCACTTTGACCAGGGACTTCTCCACCCAGCTGGAGGAGGCTGCTGAGATAGCCAAACTGGAAGTCTATCCAGGCCACAGGCAGATGGTTGAAGAGAGAGTCAAGCTAGCTGATGCCTGTGAGACTCTGGAGCAAGAGCAAAATTTAAAACAAGTTTTCTTAGATTTTCAAGATCTCTTTGCGGTGGACTCATATGAGTGTGGTTGCACTGACATCCACACAACTACAATTCTCATGGACCCTGGCATGACTCCAGTGTTTGTGAAGCAATATCGCTTGCCTCTCGCATCAATGGAGTGCCTTACTGAAATAATTAAGAACCTTGAGTCCCGTGGGATAATTCATCCAGTCCACAGCACCTTTAATAATCCGGTGCTTGGGATTTGAAACCAAACGGCCAGTGGAGACTCTGTGCTGACCTAAGGGAGCTCAATAAACGGGTCCATACTTCCAGATGGCCTTTTCCCTACCTTGATCAAGGGCTGGCCAGGTCCAGGGGTCGAAGGTATTCAATGCCATTGACCTGACCATTGGGTACTGGACTGTACCTGTCAGTAGGGAGGACCAATACAAGTAGGCCTTTACCTTCGGGGGGCATCAGTACATGTGGACCCGGACTCCCTTCGGATACATCAACTCCAGAAATTAATTTAACATCTTTCTACATAAGTCCATGCCCAACCTGGATGAAAGGGGTAACCTGGCCTATGTAGACAATGTTCTAGTCAAAAGCTCAACTGTGGTGGAACACGTATCAGAGATCCGTTATGTTCTGACACAGTTGAGGGCTGCTGGAGGAAAACTCTCCTTTCCAAAGACACAGTGGTACATGTCCTGTGTCAGTTTCTTGGGGCATGAGATGACTCCTCAGGGTCTCTGTCCCCAGGAAAAGAAAGTAGAAGCCCTCCAGAAAATAAAAGACCCCACAACTCTGTGGGAACTAAGGATCCTCCTTGGACTAACTAATTACAACAGAAAGTTCATTGAGGATTACGCAAAGATCACAAGACCCCTGATCCATATTTTGAAGGGGGGGTCAAGTGGGAGTAGCGGTCCAGAACGAGCTCAGGCAGCAAGACAACTCAAAAGAATCCTCTCACAAGCATCTTGCCTAGCTTACCGTGTCAAAAACAAGGAGTTCTTCTTGCAGACAAGGTTCTCAAATACATGGTTGACTGCAGTATTATATCAAAAGCATGATAAGGTCAATAAAGTAATCTCCTATGCGAGTAAGACTTTATCCTCTGTGGAGGAAAAATTCTACGATTGTGAGAAGGCACTCCTGGCAATGGTGTGGGCATTGAAGAACTACCGCCCGTTTATCCAGGGGGAACACATCATAGTGGCGACTCCACACCAACTTTTGCAATATCTTCAGAGTGACAGAATCTGGCCCGGAAATGTGAGTAATTCCAGAATTACTTCCTGGATTCTGTCAATGCAAGGCTTTCCTGTGGAGGTCAGATATGGCCAAAACAAGAAGAGGCCACCCGCGCAAGGTCTGGCTGACTTGCATGATTGTGCCAGAGAAAACTGTCTTGAGGACGAAAGTCTTAAAATCAAGGACCACATGGAGGCATACCTTAATTCCCCACACAAAGTCTATGAAGAAGACCAGTGTGAGGGCATCTCCACTGTCTATGTGGATGGGTGCCCCTACCATGTTGACAACAACGGGGAAAAGGAACTTGTGGCAGGCGTAGGGAATGCATGGGTGAATGATGCCCCAGAACCCTCCACTCGGTACAAAATCGGTCCCTGAAGTAGTCAAGTGGCAGAGCTGATGGCGGTGCATCAAGCCATCCTCACTGCTGTCCAACACCAACTCCACAAACTGGTCATAATCACTGATTCAGATTATGTACGGAACGGGTTCGTGGAGCACCTGGTAAACTGGAAAACCAGACGCATTCTATGTTTTAATAACAAACCATTGTAACATGGAAAATGAATACAAAATATTGATGATCTGGTCAGTGCGAATGGGATGACCATCTACTGGAAAAAAGATCAAGGGTCATTCTAAAGTAGAGGGACCAGACAAAACTGGAAATAACCTAGCTGATCAGCTGGCCAAAACCGGAGCCATACAAGGGGATCTCCTTGAGATCGAGTCCCTGTTGGGGAAAATTCAGGTCACTGCTATCACTAGGTCCCAGACAAATCCTCCCAATGAACTCTCAACTGCACAATGGAGTAAGGAGACCCCAGATGCTGATTTGATTACGGCTCAAAAAGGGGATCCAATAATTGGTAAGTTTTATCAACACATTGAGGACCCTGAGAACTTTCCCCTGACGGATACCAATTACATTGGGAAAGAGTACCTCAGAGTGTTGATGAAATGTCCAAAAATGTTCATAAGCCAATACCGTTGGCTGGTAAGGAGATCCATAGCTGGCCATTACCAGTGGGTGGTCCCTACCTCATTCCCAAGCCCATGATGCGGCCACAGTCGGTCATCAGGGATTTCATACGACACTAGAAATCTTGCGAGAGGTTGCATACTGGCCACACATGGGGAAGGACCTCGACCAATACTTGAAGGGGTGTCTTGTGTGTGCACAATTTCAGCCAAAATCACTCACACACCGTGCTCCCCTCCAAAAGAGGGGGGTGACACTGAATTGGTCAAATTTAAAAGTCGATTTTATCAGGCCTGTGATTCGCTCCTCTAGGGGGAACAAGTACATGTTGACTGTAACATGCTTGTTCACCAAATGGGTGGAATGTCTCCCGGCGCCAAATTGAAAGGCAGAAACAGCAGCTGCCCTGATGATCAATCACATCTTCCTGCGTTTTTGACTACCCCAAAGGATTGAGTCAGACCGAGGTAGCCACTTCACTAGTGAAGTGATGACAAAGATGTGGGAGATATTTGGGGTCAAAAGGAAACTACACATTGCCTACTGACTTTCATCTAGTGGTGGAGTTGAGAGATACAACAAAACTATTGTGAGCATATTAAAACATTTTGTGGCAGATTCTGGGCCAAGTTGGGACATTCGATTACCTCTTGTCCTGATGGCCATCACATCTACCCCTTCTTCTACAACAAAAATGTCTCTATTCGAGCTGATGACTGGACAAAGGATGGTGCTACCCCAGCATCTGCTCTTTCGAACCCAAGAGCAGACCTTGATGAATGCCTCCACAACTCATGTGCATGTTGAGAATCTGAGAAAACACCTTCAACATGCTTTTGCCTATGCTCATAGGAATCTAGAAGGATCTGCAGACAGTGTAGGAGACTGGGTCTACTTGTACAATTTCCGTAGGAACCAAGCCAAACAGCACAAATTTCTCCCAACTTGGCGGGGTCCTTTTGAAATTGTAGACATAGGGGGTCATTCTGAGGTTGGAGGTAAGGGAAAAACGAAGCCAGTAAAGGATTACTGGCATCGCTTACCGCTAGGGGCTATTCTGACCAATCAGTCCGCTTTTTATGGCACTGTAAAGTACAATGCTGTAAATAGCAGTCAGGGCGCGCGCACGCGACACACCATGCTGGCATTACCGGCATGCCGTAAACCAGACCTGATTCCAAGCCATGCGGACATGCAAATAACGGTATACTGAAGCCCGATAAAGTACCTTAACGGTATGGAGTAAATACCGGCATCGCTGAGAAGGTGTTAAGAACCCTGAGCAGTGTTTCCAAGAGCCACAGGTGCACACAATCAGCACAGCTAGAGGCAATGGAGTCTGGCACAGCACAAAAGGAGCACACCCACACACCACACCCCCTAGCACACCAAGATGATACCAATAGTAGTAGCACTACTGGAGCTGGAGGCCATGCTTGCAAGGCAGCAACAACAACAACAGCAACAACAACAACCACAGCCCCCACCACAGAGGATACACAGGAGGAGAAGGAGGGTGAGACAGGCCCAGCATGCCCCAGCATTGCAGTCACCGTTACCACGCCAGCAGCCCCCAATCCCTTGCATCAGAGCCACCCCCTTCAACCTAACACCAGAGCAGATCCACACCCTGTACTGGCTTGACCGTGACACCATTACCACCATAGTGGACCTGATACATGATGACATAGTGAGCCTCGTAGAAATACGCACCGCCATCCCCCCTCTACTGAAGGTTGTGCCTGTGCTCCACTTCCTTGCCACAGGCGCGCCTTGAAACACTTGTGTATAGGCGCGTTACAAATGCCATATCATATCATATCATATCATATCAGGCACCTACCAGCACACAGTGGGGCACATGCATGGCATATCACAACCCTTATTTTCCCGGATACTGACCCAAGTGCTGGATGCCCTCCTCAAGCACACAAGTGACTACATATCCCTACCACGGACTCCCCAGGAGATATTCGATACAAAGGTTGCCTTCCATGCACTGGCAGGCTTGCCAAATTGTATAGGTGCCCTCGACTGCACCCACGTGGAGTTGGTGGTCCCGCATGCCATGGAGGTGGCGTATCGTAACTGCAAGCAATACCACTCCATCAACGTGCAGATGGTATGTAACGCCAGCGAGATCATCACACATTGCTGTGCCCGATATCCAGGATCAACTCATGACTCTTTGGTTCTGCGGAACTCCACGCTACCATGCTATATGGAGCGACATGCTGGACGACGTGCCTGGCTGCTTGGTGAGTTGCCTGACTGGGCCATGGCAGTACATCGGGGTTGTGAGGTGGGTGGCTGCATACTCCACCTGGGTGGGAAGGGGGGGATGCATACTCCACCTGGGTGGGAAGGGGGGAGATGCATACTCCACCTGGGTGGGAGGGGGGGAATGCAAACTCCAGCTGGGTGGGAAGGGGGGGGAGATGCATACTCCACCTGGGTGGAAATGTTGATGCCAGTGCACGATGTGCACCACACCGAACACTGTGTCCCAAAGCAAGTGAAACGGCACATGACTAGCAAATCCCACAGTGATGAAGTAAGGCCGACACCTTACACTACATGACTAACAGGTAACCAGGCCACATTCAACAACACATGCATCACCCATCGGCGGCCTTCACACACCCTAAGGGCATCCTGCACTATGCACTGCATATGCACTATGCTGCTGCCTCCAGCATGTCACCACACAGGACAGTCATCCCTGGGAGTGCATTGAAGTGAGCCTAACTGGATACCACAGCATGCCACTGGTTCCGCACACCCATAGGAGTGCTGAAAATCACCATGGTACTGATCAGTGCAGAATGATGAATATGCTACTGACTACAGCCAACACTCCCTACTACCAAATCTCACTGAACACAACACATCAATGATTTTACCCCAAGACTGCTGCATGCATATACGATGCACGTGCAACAAGATGTGAGTGCACACCATAAACCATCTTGAAGATGCTACCCCCTCCATCATTCCATTGCAAAGGACACATAGTGGGGCCAGAAATGGGGTCAATGCATCCAGGGACATGTGCGTATGGGCAGAAATCACCTGCTGCCATGTAAAACTAGTTCAGTTGTCCGCCATGAATGTACGAACACTTGCCTTCATTCCCCTCTCATGCAGGTGACTGTGGCTATCCCTTGAAGCCGTGGCTCATGACCCCTGTCCGAAACCAACATAACAGGCACAAGGAGGACTACAATCGCTCCCATACCCGTACACGTGTGGTGATTGAGCAGACCTTTGGCCTGTTGAAGGCACGTTTTCGGTGCCTCAGACGGTCGGGTGGGGCACTCATCTACAGCCATGAGAAGGAGTCCAAGATCACCATGGCATGTGTAATGCTGCACAATATGTGCATCCATCAGAACATGCCCCTGCCCCCTGACATGGAACTGCTACCACCTGATGATGATGAAGGGGAGGAGGAGGAAGAAGGGGCAGAACAGCATCACAGTGCCAATGCACAGGAGGGACGTGCCGTGCGACAAGCATTGATTGGACAATATTCCTGAAACACAAGTCAGCAGAGGGTGTGAGGATGTCAGGACATTGAGCACTGGGTGTGGGGATACATGTACACTATGCACTGTGCAATATTAAATGACACATGCCCAATGATGAATGTCCACTCTGTTTTTTTTAGATGAACAACCTGTGTATTTAAAGTGACAATTTCAATGTGAAAATACAAACCCTATACCACCCTCCTCCCCTCCCCCTCCCACCACAACTCCCAAACACACCCTCAACCCCCTCCCCCTCCCACCACAACTCCCAAATATACCCTCACCCCCTTGCCCCTCCCACCACAACTCCCAAACACACCCTCACCCCCTCCCACCAAAGCTCCCAAACACTCTCTCCCCCTCCCCCTCCCATCACAACTCCCAAACACACCCTCCCCCATCCCCCTCCCACCACAACTCCAAAACACACCCTCACCCCCCCCTCCCCCTCCCACCACAACAACGCCACACTAGTCCCATAGGGTCCCCATAGCCCACATGTGGATGGCAGTAATGTCACTGTGCGCTCCTGGAGCCAGGGGGAGGCACAGCGTATGGAGCGATGGATGGAGCGGGCTGGTCTGGGTCGAGTTGCTAGTTGAGGGGGTGACCTCATGCTGGGGCTGTTGTGCAGGATGTGCAGCCTCCAGAGCATAGGCTTTGCGGCCGAGGACCACACAGAACCGGTTGGTGCTGTCCATTATCACCTGGCCCAGTGCCCTAAATTCATCCCGCCACTCCTCCCTGGCATGCCTATTGTGCTGCATGAAGTCAGTGATGAGGGCTGTGAGCTGCTCAGCCCTCTGTGCATCTGCGGCTGATGTTGTGGCCCTGCTGGGGAGCTGGCTGAGATGTTGTGGTGGCAATTCCTCAAGGGAACTGGCCACAGGACTGGCATGTCCCTGTATTGGTCCTTGGCCAGTTAGCTCAGGTGTGTCGGTGTCACCCGAATCACTATAGGAGACCTGGGGGTTAGAGTGGGCATCAGGGGTGTGGCCGACTTCAAATGTGTCCTCCTCAGTCACTCCACAGATGGAATTGGGGCTGTCAGCAACATCGATGGGGGCCGTAGCTGCAACCTCCCCTGCCGCACTCGACTCCTCAGACTGCGGCGTTGGGCATGTGTCTGCAGCCAGTGCAGGGAGGGGCGGGGGTGGTGCACCCTCCACCAGCCTTGCTGGAGCCGGTGGTGTGCATGCAGGTGTTGTCCTCCTCGCTGGGAGATGGTGGCTCCTGCCTTGGCCCCTGGAAGTGCTGGGGAGGTTGCTCTCCTGCTCCTCGCTGTCATGCTCACTGCCTGTCCGGGTGGAAGAGAGGGACGGCATGAGTGATGATTTTAGAGCCAGCATTTATTCATGGCTACAATAGCACATTCAGATATTTGTGGGTTATCAGCATTTGGGTGGGGAACGGCACATAATTCAATACTTGGGTGGTAAATGCATGCATATGTCTGTGTTACTCATGTTGGCTGGGTACTGTGCTGTCTAACATGCACACTGTTTGCATCAACTGCCCTGTGTGGCTCATGGAATGGGCCACTTCGTGTGGTGTGTGTCATATGGGTTACAGCCTCGCACCTGGCACTAGCCTGGGTGTCACTTGCTTCGGCATGATTTACAGGGGGTGAGGGGATGTGGCCAACCATGTTGTGACTCCTTGGCCAGACCTTAGCAGTGACTTTCATAACATTGGCGTTGGCAGTATTGACTTTGGACACTCACCTCCATCAGCGGATGATGTTGCACCACACTCCATATCCCAGACCCCTTCAATGGATTCAGGGCCTATCATGGCCGCACAGGTCTCCTCCCACGGCATTAGTTTCATGGGCGAACCTGGACCTCCTCCAGTCTCCAAGGCCTGGCTTCTATTGGCAGAGAGGATGCTCCGCACCCTCGCTGCAGGTCGTCCCACCTTTTGCGGCAGTCCTTTGTGGTGCGGGGGTTGTTGCCCACAGCACTCACCTTCTGCGCCACTACTGCCCAGATGTCTTTTTCTTTTTAGCACCGCCACCCCCCGCATGTCGGTGCTGAAAACGGTGTCAGCATGCTCGTGGAGGGTGTCCACTAGCATTTGCAGTTCGTCAGTGCTGAACCGCTCCTTTCGGAAGCGGGCAGCTCCCTTTTTCGGCGCTTTGGGCATTGCTCAGTAGTGGTGGTAACTCTCCGGTATGTCAACAATGTGCCAGGTGTCCTGTCTGGTGAGGATGGCAGTGGATTGTGTTTTTAAAGATGGCTGCCATGCTCCCTCCAGTTCCTGTGCGATGAAGCTATTTCCGGTTCCGCAATTTAACTTTGACCCTAAATAATGGTGACCACTATTTACAGTCACCACTTATGCCGTGTTGCTCCATGGTGGTAGTGTTCGCTATGGTGCATTCATGCCGGTAGTGGGTTTTTCGGGCATTTTTGCACCATGGTGCTACGTCCATTACCGGCATGGCGCAAAGCTCATGCCCGCGAACTCATAATAGTGTGCTTTTAGCGGCCTATTGCCAGCTCGGACACGCTATTTGCGCCATGCCAGTAATGGACGGAACTAACCTCCAAACTCGGAATGAGGGTCATAATCTCACCAGTCGCCCACAAAATCAGCATCCCCAGGGGCAGTTTGGCAGAAGGGGAAGATAAGTGGGTCCACATCAACCAGCTGAAGAGTTGCCATCCCAGTCATACTTTGCAGGCAAATAGAGGAGCCAAAAGGGAACCCAGAGGGGGACATTCCGGATACCTACAAGAATCCCACTGTTAAAACCTTAGTAAATACAGGCAGGGAATATTGTAAATTGTATTTTAATGTATGCATCTGCCCCACAACATGAGTAGTAGTGGGGAAATGTCCATAACCATGCTCTGCTCTGTCTCATAGCATTGGAACCAAGAATTTCTAATTACCAAGGAGGACCACTCGGGGACCGGGAGGAAAGACACAAGGAGCCCGGAGTATTGCTCCATACTCTCATCTAGAACCGGCGAGGAGAGCATGTTGATTCAGCATTGATGGGAGAAGCAGACGACTTTCTCCACTTGGACCAAAGAAAGAAAGAACATCCCAATCTTCCGACCTCCCCTTGATGGGCGGTCAAACTCAAGTCGTGAGGGGGGGGCTGTGTGCGATGTTTTAACTCACTTAGGTTCTGCTATGCTGCAGCACTGTGTTATGATGGTGCCAGGAACATCAATAGGGCAGTAAAACCCTTGTGTGTGCTAAAATCCCTGAAAATCACACTTTGCAACGCACAAAAAGATGGCTGCCCAATCTGCCACGCATGTTGTCAGTGGTGGAACAGAGATCTCACTCCTGGATATGTCACTGGGCTCCACAAAATGCGAAAATGAAATGCATAAGGAAAAAGTAGTGTTGCTAAATGAAAACCCAAAATCTTGCTTTAAATCCCATTTTCTTTGGTTCTGAAACTGCAGAATGCCAGTACAAAACACCCTCAACCATCCAAAATTCTTGCTGGGTGCTACAATTCACTTAGTCTAAGAAATCATTGTGAACTTGCAAGGTCAAGAAAAGCTGAAAGCATAAAGGGATTTCCACAGCAAAAATTACCTGTCTTTGGATTTAAAAAATCTCTGTGCAACAATGGACTACTGACATGACAGCTGTCAAGAGCCTGCCTGATTAAACTTTAAACGTGGATAACTGAAATCAAATGTTTCCGATCTAAGAGGCCTGTACTGATGGTAACCTATGTTATAATTGTTTTGATCCCATGGTTTAAAATCTTGAATAAGTATTCTAGCTACTATTTTGAAATCACAAGTTTGTTTTAAGCTAAGGAAAAATGCAACAGAATTAACAATTAAATCAAGCCTGGCTAAAAGCTACCAAACTGGAATATCAGGTTTCTCCACAGAAGGATGGCCTTTCCCCCACCAGGAAATCACACCAAAGCGATAATTATAGGGTTTGGAAAGAACTTAGTCTACAGAGGCAAAGGGGAACAATGAACAGCTGCTGCTAAGTAAATGTGGGGTGTGAGGCCAGTCATAAATGGCCTCTGCCAAGAGCAAACAGGGAGGAGACTGCTTCTGGACTACAGGGAGAGAAAAAGAGGCGGACACGAATAACCATCTGTGGCTGAACCTTCACAAAGAACATGACAGATTTGTGAATCTAAATTTTGGCTGCATGTTTCAAGAGGCAGCATAATCGTGTGACATATTCTGGAATGAAATGGCAGAAAATGTGATTAGACACAAAATGTATTTTCGCTACAAGTCTGAAACTTTATACACTTATGCCCATGTTAAACGCGCAGACTTGTAGAAATGTGCTTATAAATTGGACATTGTGTTCCTGATGAAAAGGGCAACATTCTGTGTAAAGCCTTGACAAGATCCCACAGCTACAGGGTTTTGAGGGATAGCTGCCATGGAAAATATGTAATCTGTATATGTGATTCTTATAGAGGTTGCACATGTGGGAATATGTATGGTGCCAAAAGCAGATTTTGTGTACAAGGGGCTAGGGGTGAATTATCTGCATCATAAAATACTACCATAAAGATAACACCCTGTTTCTCTCCTCCTATCAAGGCAGAGAGGAGACTCTGACCCAATCACCTGTCAAAGGGGCGATCTTAGGATAAACCAGCCCACAAACCCCTTTATCATAGCATAAATAGAGACAGCTCACCACTCAAAAAGACAGACAGATTCACTCACTATCCTGATACTTGCGGAGCACCCTGCTGCTGAACTCTACATCTTCCTTGCTCGAGACTCCAGAAACTTGGCAAAGCAGAAACCCATTGCATAGCTTAATCATTTTCAGCTAGGTCTCATATTCCAGAACCAGAATCCCACAAACCTAAGGGGAAGCATCAAAATACAGCCGGGCTGCGCTGTACTGCTTGCTTGCTGAAAGAATTATCATCAGAACCAAAAAGGGCTGATCCAATCCAGTCCTGTGCCGTGCTGTGACCAGAGTGCATTGCAGATCCAGTCCAGTCCTGTGCCGTGCTGTGACCAGAGCGCTTTGCTGATTGCAGATTCAATCCAATGTGCCCAGCTGTCTGTCCTAGAACCAGATCCCATTCCCTGACCGGAATCTTGATGGATTAAAATCCTGACGGTTCCATTTAAAAACATATCTAGTGAGTATCTATAGATAGAACTGTGTCACTAGAATATGTACTATCCATAGCCAATCCCTATCTTAAACCCATCCTATCTTGTATTCAGAACCTGTATTGCTGGGAGAATTTTTGAATTTTCTGAACTCTCTATCCAAACCTATCTTCCTCTGTACTAGTATTGCTAAAACTATCTTTGTGCTGATCTTTTCTCATCTGAAGAAGGCAAGTCTTTACCAGGCAGTCATTCTGATCAAGTGCTGTATTCCTGTGGGGCATTCGTTTTGTTCATAGTCATCTTCTAGTGTAAGAAATCCTTTTGTCATTTTAAAAGTGCATTCCTGTTTCCCATTCTTGTGCCTATCTCGAAAAAACGACCTCCACTAAAACATCCATACCTTCCTCAGTTTTTGTGCTAGAAACATTGTAGCTAACATCCACAGGTTTAAATCGCATCTAAAACCACATTCCAAATCCATACGGTTCTCCCGTTATCACAATTATCGCACAGTGAAAAGTTTGCCGCAAATTTTGTTTTTGGGAAATTCTGACACATGTAAAACAGCTTTTGATTGCTTCCGACTTGAAATTTAAAATTTCAAATTGTTTCTTGTTATTAAATCATTGCTTGTGTTTGTGTGCAACTATCCAAAGCAGCTCCCATAAGAATGTAGAGCAATCTAAGCAATTTAGACCATATTTTGTGTTTTTACCCAGTCCATTCTACAGATAACTTTAAAAGCCATTCTGACAGCTTGACAGTCAATTCCGTTTTCTCTTGTGTTTGAAAGGGGGAAAGTGGGATTGATATTTTGCTGAATTCTTCCATTTCTGAATTCCTGCTCTCTTCTCCTATCTCTTTACATTGCCTATTGGGGGTTGAGCGGTGTTCAGGGGGAACCTTTAACCACCGTGCTATTGGATCGGAACACACATACAAAAGTATTATTTCTGTGCTGAATTGTTTTGGTCACTATTACTCTTTGTGTATTAAAGAGATTATTCAGTGTTACATTACCCCATTGGTGATTGTTGTGTACCCATTAAAACACAGTGTGATTAAATGGTAACTCCATAAATAAATATTTTAACTTTGCAAACCAGCCTGATTTCTGGTTCAGTGTGACCGAGAGGGGGGGGTGTTCCAGGAGAGGGGCGTGATATGAGTGGTATATCATCCAGAATACAGAACTTTTAGACAAAAATAAATAAGGATTTCAGTTGTGCATTACACGTTAGGTGTTGACTTGGGTGTGTGCCGGATTGAAATCTCGTACAGTACCTGTTCCCCTTAGATAAGTTCAGTATTGATCTTTTATACTGGATCTTCATCACATGCACACAAATTAAGTGTCCTGATCATAAGTTGATGTATAGATAAAATGAGCATCTGAAGTCGATGCATCATTAAAAAGGCAGCTACCAAAATGTTTTGAATACATAACCATTTTCTTGAGATTTTTTCAAAAAAGAGCTACCCAAACCACAAAAACAGAAGCATCCGTGAAGGATTATTATTGCTATTACTGCTTGTGATGCAGTTCCTCCCTCAATATGGATTCCTACAGTTTAATGAACAAGTGTGCTGGTCGCCTCTCCAAGCTAGCGAATGATGGGATCAGGGGCAGTATGGGGAAGATCCTGCTGCCACCCTTACTTTACTTTATCCACATCTCAGGGCAGTGCACAGTCACATGATACAAAATGGGAACAAGGTCCCTTTAGGGGACACAGCTCTCTACACCTAGGAAGCACAGACCATATGGTATCCGGTAAATCAAACTGTCTATAACCCAAGAGCATGGTGCTTTTGTCCACAAAGTCGGTGACTTTGCAGTAACTTGCTCCTCTTAGGGAATTGAGTAAAGCCACCCATGCTTTGTTGGACTGTGAGAAGGACTTTGATTTGATACTTTGTGTTTGTTTTGAGACTGGTGGCAAAGGAAAATTAATAGAGGATTATGTGAGGTGTTTAAAGATGTCGTCCAAACATACCCTCATCCACATAGTAAACACAATTTTACAGTGGCAAGAATGTATTTCTGCCTTTCAGGGATGTTGCTAAGTCTGGAAAAGATCTGAGGCTACGTTAATGTTGGGACATCTGGGACTCACGGTTAGCTAGCCTTTTGCTTGTAGCACCTGAGCTTCTATCTGGAGCTACAACCAAAATACTCCTGGCTACAGCTCCCAAAACCCCCATCACCACACCCCCTAGCAACACATACCTTCCCACTAACATTCCTCTTAACGGTTCTCGTTTCACCTACTTTGGGGAAAGTGGCTGAACAGTCGCTGCCATGCAAGTAATGCTTTATTTCTGCAATCAAGGGGAAAAGCATATGGCTCTGACTGTATTGGACATGAGAGGCAGAAATACTACTCTTGATTTGTGTTAACAATGTATTAGCACAGAGATGATCTTGACCAAGTATGGACATTCCTTCCGCCTCTGCAGTAACAGCAGGGCAAAAGAAGAAAAGCAAATATTGTTGCCTCTCTTTTAAAAAAAGAGATATGATCATACACATAGTCGCTCCTAAAAATGTGTACGAGTAAATGTACCAAGTTGCCTACTTTTTTTATCCATTTCACGTATTAATGTTCCAGTTTTCAATGGATGCATTTAGAAAAGTGATAAATATACACTGCTTTGCAAACTAAGCCTTGTTTATACGCAGCACAAATAGAGATGGGCCTTGTATGGGTATGTTGGCAATGGGATATTTTGAATAATAGGTAGTTATGTATATTGTGCTTGTACAGTGGAACATATTCACTCCTTGAGATGACTGGGACATTTGTGCATCTCGTTTTGAAGGGTTTTTAAACTTGGGAAATGTATACATCTCCGTGAGATGAGTACGAATTGTGGAGATCTCAACTATATGTGCTTTAAGGTGTGAGAATGTAATGGAGATGTGTACACAATGTTTACCTCTAATGGAACGGAGTGATTTCATTATGCAAACATGCACAATGACATCATGTGATCAGATCATTTGTCATCATACTATTTGAGCACTATGAAAGGGTCAGGAGGTTAGCTCAGGGTCAAAGTGTTTGTCTTCAAAACAAGGCAACACAGAACAGCACTTAGAACTGGTGTTCGGTAACTAATACATTACAAAAGATTAATTAAATGAGTAACTTGCAATGTGTGATTATTAAAAAGATTTTAACACCTTATTATTTGGCCATAAAAAAATGTGTGTAATGGCCGATTATTTATCTAAGTGTCCGTCTCCATACATACGAACACAATTTCTTCGATTTAGGCTGAACTTATGGCCAACTCGAGATGTGATGGCAAGAAGAAAACTAACACCACTTGAACAAAATTATTGTCGATTCTGTAAAAATGTAACAGAGCGAGACACACTTCAACACTGCATTGTAATGTGCCCTGAATTAAAGGATTAGCAAAACATATTTTTTTAAGAATCTTATTGCTAAACATTGCCATATGGGACCAGATGAAATATGGTTCTGTCTTTTCACAAATACGAAATTAGCTGTTCGTATTGCGTTAGTTCAATATTTAGATATTTTATTTCCCTAACCACTAAAGTAGCTCGATTAAGTGTATTTGTGATTGTAACACTGTGGAATAACTCTGTCATAAGCTTATGAAAGTTGTAAATGATTTTATGTAAGAAATGAAATATTTATTGTTCCTTCTTTTCTCTGAATTCAATGTGAATTGTATTCTTGGAAATTGTTAAATTGTTTAAACATTACTTGTTTATTTGTATTTGAAAGGTTGATTATATTGAACAACCAAATACAAAAAAACAGTGTGATTATTCATCTAATTCTTTTAGCGATTTTTCATATGATGGTGGTGCATTACTTTTGTTGCTTCATGCTCTAGATGTTGACTTTTCATGCTTTTAGTTCTGTCATACTTAGAATGTTCTCAATATTGGCAATGTACATTGAATTATAATGACCAAAAGTGAGCATATGCGAACAGTATTCAAATAGCAGTCTTGTATTTATCATCATCTTGTCAAGGAACCCACCTTGAACCTTGCTCCGCCAGAGAATTATCACCCATCACTAATACTCCTTTTTTGTTAAAAATGATCAATAGGGTGCGTATACTTGGATCTAAGAGTTCTTGGACACGTATAACATGCTTGTTCAGAAGCAATAGGGCTTTAGTAGTGCTCACAGCACCGTTTCCACCTTGTAAGATCTCACTGCAAATATTTTAAAAAAGGGAGCACAGCAAATATTTTAAAAAAGGGAGCACAGCTATTCTGATGCCCCTTGATCTGTCCTCCCCATTTGACTTGGTGGACCACTCAATACTTCTTCCCAGATTATGGAATTAGCTCTCTTTTTCTCCTGACGCAGCAGAGTGGATCAATTCCTTTCTGTCTGACCGGAAAGCCAAAATATTTTCTGAAGACACCATAGCAGATGAATGCCTAGTTATGTGCGGAGTACCACAGGGATTGTGTGTCTCACCAACAATTTCTAACATCTTTACAATGTCTCTTTTGAGATTTTGGATGCAGAAGGAGGACTTCTGCAAACTTTGCTGATGACACAAAGTGTCCCTTCTGGTCTCTGGGCATCACGAAAAAGACACAGGGCCTCATTACGACCCGGGCGTTAAGTGGTTAACGGCGCCGTAAAAGACTGCGGCACCGTTAACCACTTAGTGCCTTACTACGAGGTCAATTTGCGGGACCTGACCTGAACGGCTGGTCTGGACCAGCCGTTAAAGAGGTACCCCCCAAAGGGACCTCGCAGGCAATTACGGCACCGCAGTTTGCGGTACCGTAATTGCTGCCTTCCCCATTCCCATTGAGCCCTAAGGGGCAAAAATGGGAATGGGGAAGGGCCATGGGGAAATGGGGATATACCGCCCCGCCAACCTTGGAATGGGGGGGTATTTCCCCATTTCACCATGGCGGACTCGTTACAACACCGGCACCAACCATGGTGCTAATAGCGCCATGGTTTAGCGCCGGTGTTGTAATGAGGGCCACAATCACTGTCAATATCATTTATAATTTGAGTGATTCCTGGGTGGTGGAGAACGGTCTAGCACTTAACAACACTAAGACAGAGTTTATGATAGCTGGCACAGCACCCCAGCTTCATAAGCTTGGCAGTGAGTATCAGCTGTTTCAGATCGCAGGCTGTGCCATTGCCACACTTCCCAAAATCAAGACACTTGGTGTAATACTAGATCAGTACTGAATATAACAGTGCATGCCAGAAGCCTTGTATCAAGCACGTCATATTACCTCAAACTCCTCGCACAACTTGGGGCTTTCCGTAACCCTGCTAACTGTGCCACCATAGCCAGGTCCATCATTGGGATACTACTGGATTACTGTACAAGTCTCCTCCAGGGCATTGGTAAAGGCAAAATGGCTCGCCTTCAAGCGTTTCAGAATAATGTAGCAATCATTGTAGAGTGATTGCGCAGATCGATCATGTCTCAACCACAAGAGGCCTTTGCATTGACAACCTATGTATAGCAGAATTTCCTTTGAACGCTCTGCATTAATCACAAGTGCCGTTATGGCAAGAGCCCCAGTTACCTGGCCAGCAGACTCTCCTGGCTTCCAGGTCATAGAGTTATCTGGTCAAATAATGCTAATCTACTACAAATCCCAAAATCTAAACTAACCATAGTTACTCAAGGGTCCTTTCCCCATTGCACTCCTAGATGTTGGAATGCACTGGCCCCAGATTTAAGAGCTTGCTCCATCTTTGATAACTTTAAATGGGACCTGAAAACGCTGCTCTTTCACTGATTAATATAGATGCTACCTGTGTTCCTGACTTAAGCACTCACCCCCATGGCTATATAGGTTAGATCTTCAACTTGTTGTTTGTCTTGTCTTAGCTACTATGCCTAAAGTTCCTGTCTACGCGCTTTACAAATAAAATACAAAACATAAAATACAACTTTATAACACCAACATTAGAGACCATAACAAATTATCTTAAATTCACATCTGATCATTTTATGTAAACATAATTTCTTTCCATAAATAGTAGTTGTGATTAATTTCTCCAATTAATGTAATGTGTTATCTAAGTAAAAGTCCAGCAAAGTATTTTCATTGTACAATTAGTTTAGTATATATAGACAAAACATTTTTCAGTGTTTAAATGGAATGGTCTTCCAATTTAAAGCAGGTTGCTTGGAACTTTGTGCCATACTCCTTTGACATCCTGAAGTTCCTGACACACAAGTCTTAGATTCATTATTTTGCTCTATGTAATTGTTCTTGGGATTTCCCGAGAGAGCTCAGTCAATCACACCACTCAAATATGTCATCATATCTTATCAGAGAATTCTCACCCCTTGCCATAGTTGTTGTCATACGTATTTCCTACCTATGTGTCTCCTGGATACATGGTTTTAACATTCCTCTCCAGCATCCCAAATTGCTCAATTTCAATATGTATAGCCGACCCAATAATTTTACTGCAAACCCTCGCCATTTACATTTTATATTGCCCAATTGCTAATAAAAGATGTTTAGAAAATATACAGCTTTCCAAATACTGAAGAGTACATTAGTAACATAATGTTTTAGGCACATATTATATACTCATCTTGTACACAACATATGTCAAATATCAACAATTATATGGATGGCAAACATGGGTGTGTTCTTTGCCCGGCCAAGTGCAATACGTACATAAATTCCTACTGTAAAAGGGTGGATGTGGGGCGATACCCTCTCATTTTTGGAGACAAGATCCTAAATAATGCATTCCACTAGTTGGAGGGAAAAAAACACATGTATGGATGAAGAAAATCATGTAGAAGGCAAAGGCGGAGCTCAGAGTGGCTAAATAAGGAAGGACAACATCCATTGGGTGGGACAAGTAAAACCCAGCTGCCATGTGATTGGAAGTAGAGTGATTTAGAAAATAATCCTTTGAAATCCATTGATTTGCTGGCTACCTTTGTTAATGAAAAATATAATTGTTGTTACTAGAACATTTAATTCAACATTATTTTTTATCAGTTTCTTCTAATCCAAATAAACACATTTAACAAAATGATTGTTGCCTTCTTTCACTTATTTATGGGAGAAACACCCAGGACAGACAGTACAACACATCACTTGCAAACGCTCTGGAGCTTCAGGCACCCTGGGCCATACTTTAATCCTGAGTGCCCCTGGAGGAGCCCTTTTGTTGTACACTCCCACTCTCTGGAGCTTGGCGGGCACCTACAGGGGATCATTCACCTCCAGTGAACAAAAGTGTGCTTCACGTGCATCCAGTAGAGAAGCCTTGGTCTAGCAACTGCCCCCACTCCCCTTCCCTGGGGATATTTAGGGGCCAGCTCTATCACCTGCCTTGGATGGCTTCAGTCTTCACCTCTACAACAGAGACCTTTGGAATGGACTTTATTACTATTACACTCTTAATGGTCTAAGGACGAATCAATCCATTAGGTGTTTCTCATTTCTATTGCAGAAGGCCACAAGGTATGATTCCAAAATGAGCTACAATAGGGGACCTTGTCCTGCAGGAAAGGGATGGGCCAGGAAAAAGGAAGTAAGACTGGATGGCATTTGTCTTCACCTCTACAGCACAGAACTTTGGAGTGGACTGCACTGCCATCAGTGGTCAACAAGCGTAACCATCATCTGCTCTTGATGATCCAAAGATGAATCAAAGAATTAGAGGTGTCTACTTTTTATTGCAGACAACCATAAGGGATTGGCCACAGTAAACTGCTAGAAAGGACCCAAAACTTGTAGTAACAAATGCTCTTTGCCTTATCGCATCACACCCCCATACTACCTTATACTGCAGGAAATGAAGGAGACAGAAACATGGAAGATATCCCTAAACGAAATCAAGATTATGGGACCCTTCTCCTGTCATACCTTCCTTCTTTGGCTCCTCTAAATTTGACATCTTCCCATGCCTGCTAGCTTCAGAGGGGTTCCAGTGATCAGCAGTATGGAATAAAGTTGGCTACATTATGTCAGTGTTGTCTCTGAAGAGCCATTCCCAGGAAACCTTCTGGTGGATGTGCCTATACCGTGGCTGAAGGTCTATCCCTCTTGCTGAAGAATCATATGTCAGCATCCTGGCTACTTATCCCCATAACAACTCTGTAGACAGTCAGCATAGGAACTGATATTCATCTGTCCTGTCATAGCTGGTCTTGCTCATAGAGCTGAAACAGAGTGAAACTGGTGTGATATCAAATTGCTGTGGCTGCATAATTGTGTGTCCTTAGCAATAACCACAATCCCACCACTAGACAGGTTTGTATTTAAAGATCTGTGAATCATCAGACTGACTAAGGCATGCATTGTTTTAATTTAGATTAGATGTGCAAAACCTCTGCCTGCAGGAACTTTGTTGGTAATTTTAAAAGAAAGGCAAATTGCATTCAGGGAAGTGCCAAAATTAGCACTTTACTGCTGTTCTCACCCCATTGTGAAATGAATGTCATTAACACAGCAAAGTGTAATTGCAAAGAGTTAATTGAAGGGAAAATCACATTTACCCTTCACTTACTGTATGATTTACTATTTTCTTTATTAGGTTATTTATTCAGTGTGGGCCTAGCTTCGGGAAGCAATGGAGCATGTTACAATCAAAAGGGTAAGAACATGGTGAGGGAAGCAGAGAAAGAAGGGAGTGGAGAGCTAACAGGGGAGGGGGAGTGAGGCCAATTTGGTAGAAAGGGTCTACAAGCAAAAGAGGGAGGAAACAATTGGGATCAGATCACTCAGTCAAAGGTTGTGAGCTCATTCTGGAACTGCGGAAGCGAGGGGGTGAGTGCGATGTTGACAGGGAAGTGGTTGCAGAGTTTTGGGGTACAGACATATAAGGTCTGTCTTATGGTTCTTTTGTTCTTGCACCAGCGGAGTTCAAGTCTGCATATCTCCTTACTTCTGGAGGATCATAGGCCTCCAGAGATGCTCGGTTTCTCAGTGAGGTCCCGTGTGGACTACAGGGTGACAGCCTTGAAGATTATGCAACAATATTTGAGGATAATAATAATAATAATAATAATAATAATAATAATAATAATAATAATAATAATAATAATAATAATAATAATAATAATAATTTGGCATTTATATAGCGCTACGAACCCTTAGGTATCTGAGCGCTGCTTATTATTACCCACGGTGTGTGGTGCTCATTTATCGACCTCGGAAGGATGAAACGCTGAGTTTGGCGCTGCCGGGATTCGAACCTGCGTTCGCAGGCTCTGCACTGATGTCAAAGCGAGTGCTCTACTCGCTGTCGGATGATACAGGATTGTATCAGGAGCCAGTACAGTTTGATAAGGATCGGGGTGATGTGGTCGAATTTGCAGAGTCCTTTAAAGACAGTTTTTTTTGTTTGTTTGTTTATTAATTTATATTGTGCACCAGGCCCGAAGGCATCAGGGCGCAGGAGTTACAAGATGATTTACAGCTTGAGTTACAAAGGAAGAGATACAGAGTATCAGTACAAAGAAGTATAGTCATACAGGTATATCATGTCATAAAAGAATACGGTTACATAGAAACATAGAAAAGGGTACAAAGCAGTCATAGGTTACTGTAATACAAACAGGAATCCGGCCTTACTGGTCAAGGGCTTTGAACCAGTTGATGAGATTCTGTCTGAAATGCCTATATGGTTGATCAGTACGTAAGGGTGGTGGCAAAGAGTTCCAAAGCTCAGCAGCTTTTACAGGAAAGCTGCATCGCCCAACCTTGGCTAGCTTAACTTTTGGAACAATGAGGCAGTTCGAGTTAGCTGTTTTTGTGGGCCTAGTGGATGATTTTCTACGGAATCTCTCACTAAGGTAAAGAGGGGCAGTATTGTTCGGATATTTGTAAGTGAGCGAGGCAGTTTTAATTTGGATTTTGTCACTCGTGGAAAACCTATTATTTTGTCTTCTGATCTCAGATTTGTGCTCTCTCCTTGTAATGCCCAAGGCAGCCCTGAGGGCATTATTTTGGAGAGTTTGAATTCTCTTGGTGATACTTATTGGAGCCGATGTCAAGGAATTTACAGTAGTCCAGTTTGGTCAGGATGAGGGCTCTGGCAAGGATAATACGGATGTCTTTAGATAGGAAAGCTTTGTCTGCTCTGATGAGTTTACATGTATATGCAGAGGTAGATGCCATGGAGTTTACTTGTTTAGTAAATGACAATGTGGAGTCAAGGTAAAAAACCTAGGGTTTTAACCTGTTTAGCAACTTTGATAAGATTGCCGTCGATCATAAAGGAGATATATTCATGGCCTAATTTTTTGAGGTTGGAGGTAGTGCCCAGGATGATGAGTTCAATTTTGTCATCATTCAGGCATAGACAGTGTACTGCCATCCATGCCTGGATGATGAGGTAGACCCTGTTTACCCAGGACAAATCCTTATCATAATCCCCGGAAAGTGGCAGGAGAATCTGGGTATCATCTGAAAAGTTTGTGTAGGTGATACCAAGATCGTCCAGATCATAGAAAAGGGGCTTGATGAATATATGATACAGGGTGGGTGAAACACAAGATTCCTGGGGCACTCCACACGTAATGGGTGTAGGGTCTGCTGCGGCTGAACATGAGAAGACTCTCTTGGTCCTGTTGCTTAGCATGCAGGACACATCTGAGGGGTGCCAGGGCAGTGGGAGAGAACAAAGGCTGGACTGCTGATCTGAAATTGTTTTCTTGGATGAAGGGCTTGATTTTCCACAGGGGAGAAAGTTGATACCAAGAACTTTGTGTCTTTCTATGTGTTTGAAGGAGTGGTGTCTGTCTATTTGGAACCCAAGGGACATGGCACAGGTGACCAGCTGGGTTGTGAAGCCTTCAAGGTCCATAGCAGAGAGCCAGATCTATGTGTCATGGTATTCAGTGTTGTTCAACAGCAGCAATTCAGTTTTGGAGGGGTTATGCTTCAGGTTAGCACTGGACATCCATGACTGAAGCAATGTGAGGCAGGTCTTGAGCCTGTGAATGTCTTCGATGGAGGATAACTTGAGGTGGAATTGTGTTTCATATGTTTATTGGTGGATGTGCAAGTTGTGTCGAGTGAGGACGGTCCTGAGCAGTTCTATATAAAGATTGAAGATCACAGGAAGAGGATGGATCATTTAAGGACTCCACAGATGATCAGTAGAGTTGTTGATCAGGAGGAATAGCTTTGTATCAACAGGTGGCGATTAGCAAAGTATGATTTGAAAGAGATGAGGACAATCTTGCTGATCCCCATGCATTGATGTAGATTGTCAGTGACTGTCTTGTGGTCTACTGTGTCGAATGCTATTGAGAGGTTAAAGAGAACGAGAAGGAAAGGATAACGTTCTTTGAGGATGTGTTGATCACCTTGATGGTGCCATTTTGGTGCTAAATCTGGGCCTGAAACCAAATTGATAGGACTGAAGGAGGTTGTTTGCTTTGATGTGATGCAGTTGCATAGCCACTGCTTTCTCAAGGGTCTTACCTAGGAAAGGCAGATGGATGACGTGGAGGTAATTGCTGAGGTCATCAGGTTCTAGTGCTTGTTTCCTGAGATGTGGGAATTTTGTCCGGTCTTGAGTGTCAAGGGGAATGTGCCTTGGGTTAGGGAGCTGTTGATGATTTTCAGGTTACGGAGGAGTGCTCCAGTCAGAAGGGTCTTGAGTATGGAGGCAGGGAAGATGTTAGCTGCATATGATGTGACATTTGGGAGTGCTAGGGTGACAGTGAGGTGTTCCATACCTAGGGTCTTGAAAGTTGTCCTGGTAGATATGGTTTTGGGAGATCGGATGTGTAATGTGCTATGAGTTGTGGAGTTGATGTCAATGTATTTGTGGATGATGCTGATCTTGTTGACAAATAAAGATTTGATGGCAGTGGGTTTTTTGATGGAGTGCGGTACGGGTGAGTTGGGCAGAGGGTTGATGCAGTGCTTGATGGCTGTGAAGAGGGCTCTGTTTCAATTGCTGGCCTTGGCTAATGTGTTTTTGTAGTAGTTGTCCTTGACAGTAATGATCAGTCATCTGCTTGAAGCACAGAATTCCTTGAACAGGGCAAGGTTGGATTTGCTGCACTGAGTCTTTTATTGTTTTCTGAAGGTTTCTTTGTTGAAGTTGAGTTCTTGCGTTTACCAGTGTGTGAAAGGTCTAGGCTTAAGGGTGCATTCTTTCACTGGTGCATGTCATATAATGTTTGCTGTTAGAGTGGTGTTGAGTTCTTGAAGAAGTGTGTCACAGGCCAGGGTCATCAGAGGTAGATCAGCCCATGTGAGGTGGAGTTTGCTAAGGTCATCCATGAGAGTCTCCGCTGGGAAGGTCTTGAAGGATTGTAAGGTGTGCATGCTGGATTTCCAATGGGTTTGCTTGACTGGTGTGGTGTGACTAATTTCAAAGGGAACTGCCAGATGGTCTGAGCTGTTGAGCAGGAATGGAGAGCTGTGATGCATGGTGGGCAGGGCGGTGATGATGAGGTTGCGGATTTTACCTTTCCTATGAGTTGGGGCTTTCATGTGCGTTGTGAGGTTCAGTGTATTGAGTAGGCAGTGGAGAACATCCTTCATTGACTTGGTTTCTGAATCACCAGGGATGTTGAAGTCACTGAGAAAGATGTTGTGGGCATGCACGAGAAACATGGTGACCAAGTCCATGAAGTCTTCGATAAAGGACTTGTTGGGCTTGGGTGGTCAGTAGATGAAGTGAAACATGACTGGGTCTGTTGGAGAGAGTGGGAAGTGGCAGGAAAGATTTTTGAAAGAGCCAATGGTGGTGACGCCCAGTTGGGTTCATGACCATGGTGCCTTTGGATTCTTTTTTGGTAGAATCCTGCAGCCATTATGGATGAGGTCATCTAGAATATGGATGTCATCCAGGTCTCAGTAATGAAGGTGGCATGCAAGTCATATGCAGTGATGAGGTCAGTGATGTCTGCTGCATGGTTGATTGATAAGTGGACATTGGCAAGCATCAATTTTCATGTAGTGGTGAATTAAGGAGTCCTTATGGGGTCTTTGATGATACATGTGAGGCTGCTGCAATACAGATGTTGCCGGTGAGCTTCGTGGTTTGGCCATGAGTAGTGATGGGCTGTTAGGACAGAGGGGTGAAACACATTTTCAAGGGAGCTTCCCTGATGTTAGAGCATCAGGGGTTCTGGTCTGAACAGGTTCAAATAGATATTGATGTTTTCTTTGCCTGTGCTTTTCTTTGGAGGGACACCATTGATCTAAGAGTGAAGAAAGGAAGGAAAGGACAGGTCTAAGCAGGTGAGTGGGGCTTAAGTAACATGACCAAGATCTACTTTCACCTGCTTGCCAACTGCAAAAGAAAAGAGGATGAAGGGCTGCTTGAGTAGGGAGAAGGGTGGCAAACCAAGAAGGCACCAAAGAAAGAGACAGAATAAAGACAGAAAAGACATTATAACTCACCTGGAAGACAGCAAGCAGAGTCGGAGTCACAGCCGGTCTGGACCCAACATAAGGACACAGGGACCAGTGAAGCAACAAGGTCCACGGAACGGCTGCACCAACCACGCCCCCCTGCACAGAGACACAGGACGGAGAATTCAACGCACAAAACCCTAAGGTGACCAGTAACCCCAAGGGAGGGGATTTGGACCAGAGGGAGGTGGGGGTCCACCCATCATAGAACCAGTATCTTAACCCTCCATTCTCCTTTTCTAGGCGCTACCCGACGTGTGGCACATAACCAAGCAGAGATGGGTCCGGGATAGCGCTTAGACCTCCATCCAGTATCGTGTGGCTCCCCCGTGGATACCAGGTGAGCGTAACACTTTTGTCATAACACACCGTTATAGTAGGTGAGTAAAAGCTAAGGATGTAATATAAAATTACAGGTGATTTTGAAATCAGGGAACCCCAGATTGAGGTAAGAAGTAACTCTTTTAACTTATTTGGGATGCCACACAGCTACCGCAAGGTAAGTAAAACCCACATACTTTGTTTAACCTCACAATGGAGCGGGAAAGTAAAACCCAATGTTACACTTTACTGAATAGTTATTCTAGATAGGCAACAACCCAATGCAGAATTATTAAGGACAGGCTAGCAGCAAGTCAGGGGAAGCAAGACTTTTTGGTGGACACTCATATAATTATCCTCAAGGGACTAATCTGGTGATACCAACACTTTACTTTTGGGAAGAGGCACAACCTAATCAAAGGAGAGTAAAATACCTTCACATCTATTTTCTATTAGGCTGGCAAAACAGTGGCTAAGGAAGAAAAGATTTTAACCATACTTTTAAGAATAGTGCATCATGCATTCAAGATCAGTTAGAACTTGTGTAACTGTTCACTCTTAGAATTACAGTTACCAACCAACTCTTTACAAGTAAGTAACTTCGAAACAATTATTTTCTTTTCTAGGCAGAAGTCCCAATCCCTTGACAGTCTTTCCCTTATTCCTGGAGCATGAGAGTTCTCAGTGGCAGAAGGGGGGTCACTAGGATGAGTGACCAACAGGCAGTGTCAGAATAGGTTCTTTAGTAGCAAAATTCAGAATTTACTTAGGAAAACTGGGTAAACATGTAAGCACTGTAGTTTAGAGTTAGAAGCAGGTCCGGGGCCTTTGCAGAAGACACCCTACCAGGATTCTAGCAATGTGAATGGGTGTACTGGACGAGGGACCTCCCAATCACAGAAAACACAGCATAGCTACAAAGAAATCCTAACAGGCTTAAGGTAAGTACATACCCAAGCCAACACAGCACCTCAACATTGAAGATGATTTTGCACCAGGAGAACTTCAAGGTCTGCAGCCAAATACCCGGTCAGTGGATTCCTTGTTGTGTAGACTGAAAACAAGACCTCAGAAGGGACTTTGCAGCAGGGATCGATGAAGAAGGCTCTAGGCAAGGTTTCCCTCGCAGCTGAATGCTGTTCTGTGGATTTAGCACCTTTTTAAGGAGCACAGAATAAGACAGAAAATCATGGTTGAATTCTTGTTGTTACAAGGTTCAGAAGACTGTGCACCATACAGTGGCTTGAGGTCCCAAGGTATTGGGGTATTGCAACAACGCAAGGTCGCAGCAATGTGTGGGTAGCTTAAAATGCAGGAGTCCTTGAGTCTAGTGGGTTTCACTAGGCTCTGGGTCGGGGTCATCATTTTCGGACTCCCAGATCATTTGGAAGGAAGGGCTACAGCAGGCTCTGGTTACACAGCAGGCACTCTGGTCGCTCGAACTTTTCTCCGCCGCTTTTCCCTCATCTTCCTCTTCGGTTTAAGTTCTAGTAGTCGACATAGCTTCAGTTTCCAGGTTTGCAGTATTTATCAGAAATTACAGCACAACCTCTGCATTCTCTCCGCGCATTTTCCAAGAAGGGGCAGTCTGGTTTTCTAATCAGGACAGCCAGCCCCACTCTGGGATTTGTCCCCATGCAAGCAAGGCGTAAGACAAAGGCCTGGGGAGTTTTGGACTCCTCACTCACTTCCTGCTCTCACAGACAGACTGGAGCCTGGGTGTGGAGGCCAGGGGACACCCACCGAAGATACAAACCACACAAGGGAATTTCCCACCCTAGAGGTCAGGGGAACAAAGAAGAAACAACAAGAAACCCTAAAATGGCGAACAAAGAAGTTTGGGGACCATTTTAGCAAAGATGGTTCGACGCCATTTTGAAAAAGATGGCTCCCGCGGTTAGCGTTACTGGAGTTGCAAACACCCATGGTAGATGCAAACCATTGTAGTTCATTATGAAACCACTGCCACCAGCCATTGAAGGTAACCCTGTCACTGTAACAGCATTATTACAGTTTAATATGAAAGGGGATACAGGGTATCTCCCCAGCACTCCACAGAAAGGGGGTGCCCTGGCTTCACAGAGTAAAATGTAAAAAGGGATCCAAAGATCCTTTCTACCCTTGGGAACTGTATTTCACTCAAGGTTAGCACAAGAAAGTTAAAAGGGCAGCCTCTAGGGCACTCCAGCAAGAGCGGGCACGTATTGCCAATAAATGATAACTTTAAAAAGACACTATGGAGAGTCTTAAAAATGACACCCATAAAAAGAGTTAAAGATTATGTGAGTGTGGAAATAGGTTCCCACTAACTGAGGTATTAATTAAACATATTCCACTAATAAAGCAAAAAGCTCTGGGGTTGAACCAGGAAAGGGAGATTTACCAGTTTTGTGCAAATCTTACCTAACAAGGTCCAATGAGTCAGCTTGGGTACTGCACCCCCAAAATGCCTAGCGGCACCCCTGCACCTCCCTGCTGCACCACTCTGCTCTGTAGATGGGCAACAGGACACCGCCCGCACCCATTATGGAGGAGTTGAAGCCAGAGCCAAGTGATAATCGTTGTCAAGTGAGCTTAGTGATTTGTTTTTTTAAGTCCAATAGTGCAGTTTCGGTGCTGTGCCCTTTGCGAAATCCAGACTGTCTTTTTCCTATGACAGAATTAGTTTCAAGGTGCAGTTGATTTTGAGGATGCGCTGCTTTATCCAAAAGTTTAAGAAGGAACGGTACAGTGGTTATAGGCCTATAGTTTTTGTGCTGAGTGGGATCTAGCGTAGGTTTTTTCAGAAGGGGGCAAACCCAGGCTTCTTTAAGGCTGGCGGGGACAATGCCTGTATTGAATGAGGAGTTGATGAAGGCGGTGAGAAAAGGGGCAAGGTCCTTGGCGCAGTCTTTTACAATCTTTGGGGGCAGATGTCCCCTTTGCAGAGTGAGGGTTTGAGGTGTTTGAGGAGGTCTATGACCTTGCGTTCTGTGATGTCCTTAAAGTAAAATTTAGGGAGGTGGAATGCGCTGTCAGGTGGCGTGACCTGCGTAGTTGTGTTTTGGTTTTGTAATGCTTTTTAGTGAGCTTGGATTTTATTCTGGAGGAGGTCTATTTTATTTAGCATAGCAGCTTGGATGCTAGCACACCAAGCTTCGTCCTTAATGATTTTATCTGTGTTGGTGGGCTGCGTAGTAAGTTGCTTAAATATGGTGAATAGTTCTTTTGTTTTAGAATTTGCATTGGAAATTTGTAGGTTAAAGGAGTTGGATTTTGCAGTGAAGATGGCTTCTTTATACGTTTGCGCCAGTAATTTAAAGTCGTTTCTAGTGAAGTCACAGGGGTTAGATTGCCACATTTTAAGGGCAAGTTGCTTATTAGAGTGCATAGTTTGCAGTTCCTCTGTAAACCATGAGTTTGCATGAAATTATTTTTTTCTCTTTCTTACTTTCCAGAGGTGCAACAGTGTCAACTGCCTTGGAGAGGGTGTCCATAAAGATGTCTGCTAGGATGTTGGGGTCTTGTGAGAAGGGAGGTGCTAGGCAAGGGGTGTTGAGGTGGGGTCGGATGTTCTCTGCTGTACGTTTTTTGGAGCTCCTGGCTAATGTGGTGGGGGCGGCCGGGGTGACTTTAGGGCTGGAGGCTGTGGGGTTGGAGAATTGGATGCAGTGGTGCTCTGTCCAGGGATAGGCACGATTGGACGTGATCGAGGAATTGCAGTTATGGTCAGCAATCCAATCAAGGGTGCGACCTTTGGCGTGGGTAGGGCTCAGGCTTTTTTGGGTGAATCCTTAGTCTGAGAGGTCATTGAGGAGTGAGCTAGCAGCATTGTCATTGGGGTCATTGAGACCTAGATTGAAGTCGCCTAAGATTAGTGTTTTTGTAGATTTTTTAAGGTTGCTACTAAGTAGGTGGCGAATGTGTCCTTGGAAGTCCGCTGGAGATCCTGTTGGACGGTAAAGGAGATGAAGATTGATGGTATTGGTGGGTGAGAAGGCTAATTTTGCCGATAAGATATCAATGCCATTTTCCCCAGAGTGCGATGTTGACCTTATGGAAATTGTCTCTTTATAGATTCGTGCTACCCTCCTTCCTATTTTGGAAGTCCTATCCTGCCTGAGAATGGTGGAGCCAGGTGGCAGAGCTAGAGTGATAGCCGGGCCTTAGGCCTCATGTAACCAAGTTTCAATGGTGCATAGAATGTCTAGGTCTTGACTGAGCAGGAGATCGTTGATATCTAGTGCGTGGGCAGTGAGGGAATGAACATTGAGTAGTGCACATTTAAGGAAGGAAGATTGTGATTTTGTAATTGGCTCGAGTATGACATTGCGAGCTTTAGACAAGTGATGGAGCTTAGTGCGAGAGGGGGATGGCAAGGTCACCCATGATTGTGTTGACTTGACTTTGTGTGTGGATGTGCTAGCAGTGTGTGAGAGGCATCCGAAAGAGGAACAGGATCCAAGTCAGAAGTTTCTGCAGGTAGTGTGTATGGGGGGGTTAGAGTGAGCATGGGCTGAGTGTGTGTTCTAAGTCTAAGGAGTCTGGTGGGGGAGTTGGGAGAATAGGTGAGATGTGATTCCATTGAAGAGTAAGGAGAAGATTGCGCGTCACTGATGGGAGCAGCATGGAGTGGAACAGTTGTTTTGTATGAATAGTGGTGCATGGAGGTAGAGTGGTTGTTGGTGGCAAGTTGGAGGATAAAGTATGCGGATGTTAGGCACACCAAGGTTAATGGGAGTGTGGCCAAGTGTGTTGCGGGTTTGCTAGGAGGAATATTCCGATTCATGATGTGAGGAGCAGTGGAAAGAAAGGGCTAATGCGAATGTTGGTATGTCTGGTAGGCCACTGATGGCAGGAGCGAGTGATGCAGTGGTATAGCAGTTGGTTGGGCAAGTATAGATGTTTAGCGGATTTTAAGCAGTACAGTAATACAGTCTCATTTAAATAGTGCCAGCATATTATATACATTTTCAAAGTGCAACATAATATTATCGTATTGAGCGTGACAAAAAGATATAGTTAAGAGGATACATATATATATGCCTAAGTGGTCAGCACTAATAATGTTTAACCATACACTCCTAAGAGGGCTTTGCACATATTGACCATGGTGGGGTGCAGCATAATGCAGTCTAAACAGGCAGTAGTAGGTGCAGCATAATGCAGTTTAGACAGACAGTAGTAGAGCATAGATATAGGTGCGATATGAAGTACCCAAGGGCACAATTCAGATCAAAAGACAAACAAGGAATGCAGCGGTGGAGTTCAGATCCATGGGGCACAAATGGTGTACATTAGACGTAGTTCCATTAGGGAATGCAGGTTTAGACACAGTGGGGCGTGCTGGAAAGCGTTCTCATTGTAGTGGGTTATAGTTGTTTATATAAAATGCGTAATCAACGCATGCATAGTGGGGCAGCTTGACATGCTGGACATGCAAGTCTATAATGATGCGAGGCAGAGTAGCGTGTAGCATTAGGCGAATGAGTTCAAATTAGCACTGAGGTTAGTGTGCTAAATTGGATTCACTTGTTGCTTCGGGAGTCACTAGGAGATAGAGTCAATGGCCCAAGACTTAGGCAAAGTGGGACCATGAAAATGATGCAGGCAATGGTGTGACCGGCAGAAACAGTAGTTAGAGGGTTGCAGGAAGGTGCTGGGTGAGGAGGAGAGGTTAACTTACCCCAGGAGGAAAGGTGCCTTATGGGCAGCTGCTGATAATTGGTGAAGCACCCTGTAGCCTGTTCTGGAATGGACAGGCACAGACAGGATGGTCCTTGGGTTGGGAGGGCCGTAGGTTCCGGGGGTCGGCTTACGCCTTCTGGCTGCTCTACTGGCCTATGGAGGCGAGGGTCGAAGGTAAGCACTGGTCGCTAGGCAACCATTAGAAACAAAATACAGCTCTGGGGACAGCAGCCATCTTACTTGGCAAGGATCCACAGAGTCACGGCTCCACGTGGAGTATGGCGCTCTGGGGAAGCAACTGCTGGTGGAGACCACGGTCTCAGGCCAGGAAGGCCTTGCAGATGATATGATATGATATGATATGGCATTTGTAACGCGCCTATACACAAGTGTTTCAAGGCGCGACGAGGCAGGGAGGGGGGAACAGGGGGAAAAGACAGACAACGATCCTACTAGGCCAGGTGTCATTCAGATCGCGCAAGTGCAGGGGTAGGGGGAAGGTAAAAAGTGCAAGGGGAAGGGGAGAGGGGGAAGTGCTGAACAGGGTAAGTAGAATAAAAGATAAATAAATAAATAGGGCCAGCTGGTGGCAAGTGCAAGGTAAGTGCAGACAAGTGCTGGGAGGGGGGGGCTGTAGGGATGCAGAGACAGTCCCGCAGTGCAGGGGTTGCCAGGGAGGCAGTGCAAGTGGAGAGTGGCTGGGCCAAGGACCGAGGTTGGTGAGAGTGGCCCAGGTGCAGGTTCAGTGCAGTTTCAATGAAGAATTTAGCAGGGGAGAGGGAGAGAGAAAGCAGAAGCAAAGAGGAAGGTTTTGAGGTGCTTCCGGAACCAAAGATGGTTCCCCTCAAGTTTCAGGGATGCAGGAAGGCTGTTCCAGAGGGAGGCCCCTGCCGCAGAAAGAGATCTACCACCAGCTCGTTGCTTCGAGAAGCGGCTGACCCTGAGGAAGTTGGAGACAGATGAGCGAAGGGCTCGAGAAGGAAGATATTTAGGAAGAGAGAGTTGAAGGTATTTAGGCCCCAGGCCCCAGAAGGCCTTGTGGACAATGCAGAGGGTTTTGAACTTAATCCTCGCAGCCACAGGGAGCCAGTGTAGAGATTTCAGTCCTGGAGAGATACGGTCCCTGGGCTTGAGGCCAAGGACAAGTCTCGCAGTCCTGTTCTGGATGAGTTGCAGAGGGCGGAGAGTGGAGGCAGGCAGATTAAGATAGAGGCTGTTACAGTAGTCCAGCTTCGAGAGAACCAGGGCTCTGGAGACCGTGAGCTTCTGGGGGAAGGAGAGGAAGGGAAGAATACCTCTGAGGAGGTGCAGCTGGTAGTGTGACTTCTTAGAGACGTCAGATATATGAGGAGAGAAGGAGAGTGCGGAGTCGAAGATGACCCCGAGGGCAGGAAGCGGGCAAAGAGAGGCTGGCCAGAGCGCTGTAGGGAACGAGGGAGAGGGTGTGCCGATGAGTAGAATCTCAGTCTTACTGGCATTAAGGCAGAGGTCATTGGCGGCACACCATTCCTGGATAGCAGACAGACAGTCAGAGATGAGGGAAGGAGAGGAGGAGGCCGATGGTAGCCTGAAAATGAGCTGGGTATCGCTAGGATGCCAGGACAAATGGAATTGTCGGGCAGCTAATCCCTCTTAGCACTGTAGACGGAGGACTCGAGGAGCAGAAGTCCAGCTGCTCCTGCAGTGGACATGTCGAACAGATTCGGGAGACCAGCTGCTCCTGCAGCTCCAGCGAAGTGAGCTCCAGCACAAACGTGGATAGATGCAGATATGGGCACAGACAGGATGGGCCTTGGGTTGGGAGGGCCTTAGGTGCAGAGAGCCGGCTTACACCTTCCGGCTGCTCTCATGGCCTATGGAGGCGAGGGTCAAAGGTAAGCACTAGTTGCTAGGCAACCATTAGAAACAAAATACGGCTCTGGCGATGGCAGCCATCTTACTTGGCAAGGACTCACAGCTCCACATGAAGTATGGCGCTCAGGGGAAGCATCAGCTGGTGGAGACCACGGTCTCAGGCCAGGAAGGCCTTGTAGATGCCAGGACAAAGGGAATTGTCGGGCAGCTAATCCCTCTTAGCACTGTAGATGGAGGACTCCAGGAGCAGAAGTCCAGCTGCTCCTGCAGCGGACACGTCGAGCAGATTTGGGAGACCAGCTGCTCCTGCAGCTCCAACGAAGTGAGCTCCAGCACAAATGTGGCTGGATGCAGATATTGGCACAGACATGATGGGCTTTGGGTTGGGAGGGCCTTAGGTGCAGGGGGCCGGCTTACGACTTCTGGCTGCTCTCCTGGCCTATGGAGGTGAGGGTCGCACTGGTTGCTAGGCAACCATTAGAAACAAAATATGGCTCTGGGGACGGTGGTCATCTAACTTGGCAAGGATCCACGGAGTCAGGGCTCCACGTGGAGTATGGCACTCAGGGGAAGCATCAGTTGGCGGAGACCAAGGTCTCAGGCCAGGTTGGCCTTGTAGATGCCAGGACAAAGGGAATTGTCGGGCAGCTAATCCCTCTTAGCACCGTAGACGGATGACGCGAGGAGCAGAAGTCCAGCTGCTCCTGCCATGTTGCTGCTGGTTCCACTTCCATCTCCTCGCTGTCCCATTACGCATTGATTGGCTGCTGGCCCATTTCTGTTTGGTGGTCTCCAGACCTCGTTTCCCCAGCACCATTTCACATTTCCAGTGCTGGGGTGAGGCTGGTGTTACTGCAGGCAAGTAAATTTGAAAAAACAAGGAAATGTTTATTTTCTGCACCACAGCAACAACATATATCCACGGCCGTCTTCCTGCCTCCTAACAGGGGATACAAATATTTCACGTTCTCAATCTGCATCTACAGCATTGCCTTGTAGATAAAACGCCTCTGCAATTTGTGATAGCTTCACTTGGTAAGCTCTATACACAGGGATAGCGTCATCCACGACCCGAGCCACAACGCTTAACCCACAGGAAATCCAATATTTACATTGCTTCTGTCATCCATACCCTGGATCCAATCATCTAGGCCAACTTCTGGAACTGGTCAACTCAAGATCGAATGTTCCCTAACCACAAACAATTAACATTCACCTCTGTGTCTTACCACCCCAAAGTATTCAACACCTCCCCACACCCAACATCTGTTCATCACTTCCCCTATTTGCTGCATGGATTAGTATAAACTTACACTCTGTGATCTCCCGCCAATCTGCCACTCTGCCCTTCCAGTCTTCTGTGCATCCCAAAGACAGCAGGCAGGATTTTTTCCAAGGTAGCTCCTGACGACCTCTTCATGTGGTGCACCTTCTGTGTGATTCTCGGTCTCCATAGGTCACCTCTCAGCCCTCCAGGTAGTGCAACGGGAAGAGATTGTTTTGTGCCGATAGAACATAGCCAACCGCTCTCTGCTACCACTTTGCAATAATATACCAGAGGACGGGAGTGTTTGTATCGGTAATATCACAAGTCAACAGAGTGTGTGGGGCCCATCCAAAACCTTCCCCCTGGCAATAATGGAGAACTCAGCCATGGGACAAATAAACCGTCGTTATTTTCTAAAAGACAGGAATCATACAGGAAACAACAAAATCTCCAGCACTCACAGATCCTGAGCCTGCTTCACTTGGTTTTGTGATGTAACAACCACAAACCCACCCCAAAAACCTATGGGCCGTATCCATTGGGTAGCTTGGGTGGTACTACCTATAGAAGTCCCCAGAAATAGCCGCTCTATTTTTCTTTCCATATCAGTCGGGTACACCTGAGACTTCCACAAAACTATCTATTACTTTGTTGCCGGGTTGATCAATGACCATTGACACGTGCAACATTACAGACCACCCCAGGGTTTGAGCAACTTGATTGGCTGAAGCGGGTCTCCCCAGGCCTAAGAACCTGTTCTGTTCACAGCACTTAGTGTACCTTTTCAAGTTAATGAGAAAGACTGTGTGTCCCCATTGTTGCCACTGATATAGCCACCTAGCCTGGGAGAGCACCTGCAGGTTGCAATGTTTGGTGGACAACGCATGTATCAATCTGTTCTGCTTCACTGGCAACAGCTCTTCTTCCCACCATGAGTAAATAGCCATTGTTCGGTTTGGCAGGGTCACATGGGTGAGGACCACAAAACGGAGCCTTTTAGTCTGCAATTATTGAGGATTTTATTCTGTATTGTGCAGGTGGCTCACCACCTCGGGAATCAGGAATGTTCCCCCTGCCCTTGTACTTGGCTGCAAACACTGTCTCTGTGCTTTGCACTGCAGTCTGCATCTCTTCTTCCATATTCTGACGCCTATGGCTTCATGAAAATTGATTACAGTCATTCTATGGTTTCCCTATGTTATATTATTTTCATTAGAGAGTAGTAGTGATCAAGCCCTTATAGAGTCCTTATACATCTGCGCAGCTCCTCATGGTTTGTTGTGATAAAGAGGTTGCAAGCTCAGTCCATGTATGCTTATCTTTCTAGCATTTCTGCATTTGGCTAGTGAAAATGAAAAGCTTTTGACAGTGTGTATATGTATCTGTCCTCTATCTACAGAATGCTTGGGCGATGGAGCGGTCAGCAACAAGGATGGGTAGGAAGCATTCATTGGTGAGGTTACGGGAGCATCTAGTGAGTGCAGGAGGTAGAGTGGGGGCGATGGGGGGTAGACAGGTGTGGTGGAAACTCTGAAGGGAATGAATGGTGTGGTGATCTGACCAGAGGTTAAAGGAGATTATGATGTTTTCCACATTGCAATCTAGGTCAGCAATCCAGTCTAGGGATCTTCCTAGTTGGCCAGTTGTTGGGTTGGTGAGTGTATTACTGGCATTATGCACAAAGCAAACATGAGCATGTTCTTACATGTTAATAATGGCATATATTGGTGCAGCCAGCATGGAAATGTATGGGCACAAGCAGTATTAAGATATTTTTATACTAGCATATATTGAGGGCAAAGACATCATACAAATGTGTTTGGAAATTCTTCTGTGCACTGTTGGTGACTTGCATCTATTGGATTTTTTTCATTAGTTATCCTACAAAACTGATTGCAAACTGGATTTTTACCTTACATTTCACAGAAAGTGGGCTGTATAGTACACCATTTTAACCCATTATTCAAAACATTTTCCTGGGGAGAAACCTCCCTGCACCCAAATATATAAAAGCTGTGGATGATTTGGGCTACTGTGCTATGCGCGTTCACTCCACCATATTTGTGGCAAATAATGATTTCCCTAATGTTCACCAGCCACCACTACTGTTATACTCACTGGACATATGAACATAGCTACAATAATATTTTCTTTACAATAGAGTACAACAACGATTTTACTTTAATTAAACAATTGGGCTACAGATGTACATATATGTAAGTTGAGCTACAAATCTATTCTAAGGTTTGAGTTCAAGTGTTTAGGTGAAGTTGTGGATTGAATTCACAAGAGTTTGTGAATAGCATGAAAGATTTCTTCAAACAATTGAATTCAAAGTAACCAATAATGTTTGGAACCATTCTGCCTGAAAGCTATTGCTGTTAAGTAGAACAGAATCACGGTCTGATAATAATACTTCCATTTTAAGAAGTGCCTCCATTTTTAGTAGGGTTTTCGTTCTTTGGGTCCCTCTCTACATTTGAGCTGTCGGTATAGCATGGCCTTGCAAACTGCTACGTGTTCTTATTGGGCATCCTTTTCTGTATACAAGATTAATTAAATTTAGGTTCATCTAAATCTCTATTATCTTATCATACCTCTTCCTCATCCAACTCCTTATTCTATCATAGTGGCACTGGCGTAAGGAGGGCCCCCGCAGCCCCTGCAGTGTGGGTGGAGAGGGGGGCTGTCAGGACATGTCCTGGGATGGGCCCCCTTGGAGTAAAAAAAACAAAAATCCAAATTTTTTTTTTCTAAATATATTTATATATTTGGTTAAAGGTTTTTTTTTAATTCACTGTACCTTCATAAAGAAATTATTTCTGTAACAGAATTATTTCTTTATGAAGATAGTGCGACTATAAAAATAAACTTTCTTTTTGAAGTCTGAGGCTCCCCCACCCCAGGACATGGAAGCCTCTAGGTTGGAGGCCTCCACGTCATGGGGTGGGGAGAGCCCTATGACTTCAAAAAGAAATAATTTATTTTTGAAGTCACTATGCCTTCATAAAGAAATTATTTCCGTTATAGTTTGGCCCCTAAAGGAAACAATTTATTTATGCAGTCAGAGTGACTTAAAACAGAAACCATTTATTTTTGAAGAAATATGACTCTGCTCAACCCAAAGAAGTGTGTGTGTGAGTGTATGGCGAAAGGGTGTACACATATATGTATAGGTAGCTGCTTGTGTGAGTGTATGTGAATGTTAATGTTAAAGGAATTTTATACCGCACACTTTCACCACTGGAGTGGTCCCCAGGTGCTCTGGCAGATCTGAAAAGGGCGGGAGTGGGGTGCTTAATAGTGGGAATAGGAAAGTGATCTGTTGTATGTGCTGTTGGCAGCTTCAGTTTGGTTTTTCACCATTCGTTGAGCTTAAGTGTGCTGTTGTGCGAGTATTGTGTTGTTTGTTGCAATGTGGTGAAGTATGTGCAGATTGCTTTGCAGAGAAATGGTTGTGTGAGTTTTCTTTATGAGAAGTGTATGTGGAACATTGAGGTTTTAGATTTGGGTTAGCAGGTTTTGTCTTACCTTTTTAACTTTGCGTTTCTGTGCTCAACATCTATAATTATCCTGTGTGTTTGGGGTTTTGTATGTTGTCCACCTAGTTGGCACGTGTGTATGTGTGGAGTTACCTCTGTGTTACTCTGATGGTATGTGTATCTGGCTGATGCAGGTGTGTTCCCCAGCCCTGTGTTGGTGATTTTTGGGTAAGAGGGTTCTGGTCACTCCCTCCCTGTCCCGTGGGGGCCCTTACCTACCTAGGTTTCCTCTGTGGACTAGCTGTATGTGGCATGGGTTGTTGGGGTGTCCTCTTCCCACCCTCCGGTATTGGAAGATTATTTTAGGGGTCATGGGTTACTCCTTGGGATTCTTGTTACCCGCTGGGTGTATGCTTCCTAGCCGTTTCCTTCTGGTTTGGAGCAAAGACCCACGTTTTGAGTAGATTTCTGAATTCCAGATGATCCCTTGTGTTGCATATGTTTTTTTGTGGGTCATTCCAAGTTATTGCCGCCAGATGAGAGAAAGATGATCCTCTGAATTGTCTTTTATTCGATGGTTTTGGTCCTATGCGAATGTTGTTGCATGATCTGAGTGGTCTTGTCAGATGGTAGACAGTTATTTTCTCATTTAGGAATTCTGCTCCTTGGCCGTGGATTGTTCTGTGTGTTATGTACATCGTTTTGAACTTTATTCTCTGTTTTATTGGTAGCCAGTTTAGCGTTTTCAGCGCTGGGGTAATGTGTTCTCTTCGTGGTATTTTGAGCAGGAGTCTGGCTGCAGCGTTTTGGATGCGCTGAAGTTTCTTTAATAGACGTTCTGGCTTTCCTAGGTATAGGCTGTTGGAGTAGTCTACCCTGGACATGAGGAGTGCGATGATGGTGAGTTTTTTTGTGGGTGAAAAAGAGGAATGGTTGGATCCTTTTTACTGTGTGTAGGAGGAAGAATCATTTCTTGATTATAGCGTTTTACTTGGGGTTCAAGTGTTAGTTTGTTGTCCAGCAAGACTCCCAGGTTCTTTACCATCGTTGATGGAGTCAGTGCCATTCCTAGTTCTGTCGGCCCTGGGTTGTAGTGATTGATTTCCCTGCTTTTGGATATGGTTATTATTTCTGTTTTGGCCGGGTTGAGTTTGAGGCTGTTAGTGTTCATCCAGAGTTCTTGTAGTCAGTCTTCCAGCATTGTGTTTCCTTCCTGTGTATCTTGTATTTTGTAGACGATCTGTGTATCATCAGCATAGTTGGAGCATGTGAGGCCATGTTTTTTAATGAGCTTGATTACTGGCATCAGATATATTTTGAAAAACAATGTGGATAAGGAGGATCCTTGTGGTACTCCACAGGTGGAAAACCTTAGAGTGGATTTGAAAGGTGTGATCCATGTGGTTTCCGTTCTGTTTGTTCGGAAGGATTTACTCCACAGTAGGGCTAGGCTAGGCTAGTGATTCCTATTCCTTCCAATCTCCCGATGATTTGTTTCTGCAGCAGTTGTTAATTGCATGCATTCTACGCACGATAAACATTCTATCCTGTTGAAATTGTGGTTGCTGAAAACAAATAGATAGATTGTTCGGTGCCTGTTCGTATTCTCTGAGAATTGCAACGTCATAATGTTTTACCCTAAGAATATCGGCGTGTGAGAGCTTGGGCAACAGCATTAAACTTACTTTACAAGCAGACCTTTTCGAATGCAAATTAATAAGAGCGTCAATGCGCATTGTGTTACTAACTACTAGCCAAAAGCTGAAATTAGGACAAGCCATACCTTTTTGAGAATTCATTGATTCTCGTATTATTTTCTAAAGCGGCTAGCCTTCCAGACATATTTCTAAATCTCATGCCAATACACAAATCCTTTGCAGAGCAACAGCATAAATCAGAAATATGAGATAACATGAGAATCAGTTTATTACAAAATGCAGCAAAATATCAAAGGGCTTTTTTATTTCACAGGTAGTGAACACCCCCATCTGCCTTAACAGAAAGCTCTAACTACAGTAGCCGTTTGGTATAGCACCAGCGAAATTCGCATGATTCAACAGGACGGTTATGCAGCCAAGGTCATCATCCACATTGGTAATCCTGAATGCACTTATATTATAACCTGTTTAGTGTGAATGGTAATGCTTAATAGAACACATACATATTTATCCACTCTTACTATATATATTTTTTGCAACCTAATTAATGGGGAGTTTCCCCGGGGATAATTACGCGATGAAGGTATTTGCCACTTAATTCAATTAACATATTCAGTAATCAGTCAGGGGACAAAAGACAGTTAAAGTCGCAGATATAAGTACTTAATAGATGTGTTCAATTAATTAATGAAATTGGAGATGACACAATTATCTAAACAGCTGTTTTGTTCGCCTTTACTTTCTCCTCACAGGTATATTCAAACATACATGAAGTCTCTTCCTAGATTCTTGTTTTTTAACTCTATTGCATGTAACAGAAGTTTCTGATTTAAGCTAGCCCTGATGATGACCCATTGGGTTGAAACATGTGTTGGCATAAGAGTTTAATGTAAAATAATATAAACCAATGAATTCTGCTTTCTTATTTGAAAACTGAAATGACAAAGCGTGTTCCTATGTCAAACTGAGGATGGGAAAGTCACTAACAGGCAAAATATCTGCCTCAATACTGCTCATTTATTGATTTAATCATCTGGTTTAAGTGTTTGAAGTTCAACATTGCAATAGAATCCTTAATTGTTGGCATTTGTTTGAAAATGTCATGCACCAAACAGTCCTCTATGCCAAACTATGACTGGCACATGGCCTTAACAGACTGCTTTTTTTTAAATGTGTATACATTCTTTCTTTGGGAAATCCTTGTCTTTATTTTCGAGCTCACATTTGTTATTACAAGTGTTCATTTTGATAGATACGCCAAATTTATCAACTGTTATCAATAAATACTCAGTATTGTTCACTGGCAATTCAGTTTGCATTATTGTTCTCATCTATTTATTGCATCACGTCTACTAAATAGAGTGTTGAGAGTGACAGAGGAGAAAAATCGTTACTCTTTATTGTTAGGTAGGTGGGTAGGGGTAAGCCGCCTTTGTACCTCCACCGCAGCAAAGCAATTATCACTCAATTATCACACAGTCTCTATTTAAACCAACCAGTGAGATCTAGCACACTCCACATAAGGTACCCCACTCACATTTCATCTACTAGCCAAACATGGTGCTAGATGGTAACCTTAAACTGAACATAAGCAAGATCAAATGTGCCTTCATCAGTACCCCCACCAAACAACAATTTATGCAACAATTGCTAAATGACATGTGTATGGAAGGATTCAGCCATCAGCTGTCAAACTCAGCCAAATGCCAGAGTTTCATTGTTTACAGTAGCCTTTCCTTCAAAAAGCACACAGCCACAAAGGCACAGACCGAATGACTATGGATCAAAATCCCAGAGTTTCATTGTTTACAGTAGCCTTTCCTTCAAAAATCACACAGCCACAAAGGGACCGACCGAATGACTACGGATCCACACACTCTGCAAAATAAAACCCTTTATTCCCCATAGTAAATTCAATTGGGGAAATGCCTCCTTACTGGGTTTCCAGCTGTACACCTTGCCCCTTCAAAGCAGCTCACCACACTGCAGCATACCTTCTTACAGTTGTGTGCAAATTCAACCGTAACTTTCCAACACTGCTTCACTGGCTCCCCTTGCCCACCACTGCATGTGTCACCTAGAAAGCATTCTCAAACAGAACACCAACACAATTTGAGGCTAAACTCCAAACCTCTGGAGGCTCTCGCACCTCACATACCAAAACTATTTTGAAAGTTACAGCTAGCCTGCAAAGAGACGATTGAAAAGGAGCCCTTCTCCTGCCATGCTTGACCATTTGGAACTCAATTCCAGAAGAGCCTCAAAATACCCCTACCATCCTCCAGTTCTACAAAAAACTAAAAAACGTGGCTCTTTCAACAATGCCTGCGCGATTAACAAAACTCTCTCTCCCTCCACCAAAAGTACTGCGTTAAAGTCTAAAATGCCAATTCTAATTCTGCCACAATCCTGTTGTGAAGCGCTCTGTTGCTCTTGAGCAATAAAATAAAAATGAAAATAAATGAGCTATTAAAGGGGGATAATAACACAGTTCATACCTCGAACAGAAAGTTTTGCAGGAGCCACAATAGATTAGATATGTGCAACCTGAATTATTATAGGATAACCATGTTAATTTTCGGACAGGTAAAGTCCAGTGATTCTCAGCTTTTCTAACAGATATTCTAAGCTTCACCACCTGGTTTTAATAAGTACAAAACCAAATGTAGGGTTGAATTAAATGGACACCCATTGATATCGATCTCATTACCCAAGCTATTGGTGAGTAGTGTAGTCTGACTAAAATGCTGGAAACATTCCCAAAATTACAACCCTGTGAGTGTGTAGTAGTATAGCAAATATATATGGATTCCAAAAATGAACCAATAGACCAAACACGGTAAAACCCTTGATGTTTGATGCCTTAATTTGAGCTAAAAAGCAAGATATGAGGAAAGTCTAAGAAGGAAGCTAATAATCCTCTGCAATGAATTGCGTAGTGACAGCATACACATCAAAAAGGTGTAACAAGCACAAGCAAAATAGACCAATGCAGGAAAGTTAACAGATTTTATGGATAATGAAAGGAAATCAGACCACTATTTTCTGGAGGATTATTAATGATGGCTTGAACAAATCTGAATACTTGTCAGCAACTATCATACCGACCAAAAATATGCAGAGAACACTTTATAAATATTCATGCATCTTTATCAAATGATAGCATTCCAATGTTTACTGATGGGTTGCTCCTATCTGATTGGACCGAATCCATCACGATTGTTGACATTGAAGCACAAATAATGCATTTAAAAGATATTCACTCTCCGGCATCTCTAATGGTGTGATGAAAAAGCACCCCATTATGTGGGCCAACATTTTGTTCACCTTATTTAAAAAACAGGACCTCAAAATTATCTCAATCATGACCCGCTTTTGTACCTGGAATACAGCCATAGTGGTGACTATCTACAGGCAGAAGGAAAAAAGAACCCAAACGACTGCGTCCAAATAGCGCCCTTGGAGGTCAAGAGCAGGAAATGGGTACTCTTTCTCCTGGAAGACTTTTTGCAATGGGTGGTTGACTCCGGCTGCATGTCTAAATTCCAAACGGATATTAAAAATTGTTTGAGCACCAGTCTTAATGGCTTCATTTATAATCTCTGCCAAAGACGCAGGAAGACTTTTGAATAAGTCCATCAGTTCAGCTAGTTGGGTGCATAGTTCACAGGTTCATTAAACACATTTGAAACATACGAAAAATAGCATGTACCCATGGAGTACTTTTGGTCTGGGTGGAATGTCCAAGCTCCCCCATACCATAATCCATGCAAAATGTGTTACTTGCTCAATGTAAAAAACGCAACACTAATGTTATATCCCCCCTTTCCTAATAAGCTACATCAGGCCAGCAGGAGGAACCTAAACATACGCAGAATACACACTAATCACCTACAGAGCTAAACATGCTGTTTCAAAGAGGCATTGAACATACTATAATCTGAAATGTGAGTATTTTGAGAAGGGTGAGAAGTGTGATAAGTGGCTGGCATATAGGTTGAAAATGAGGGAATCTGAGCGGTCAATTGCATCTATTCGGGATGCGGCGGGCCATTTTACGTTCATGCCGAATGACATTAATACTGTTTTTCGAGATAATTATAGGCATTTATATAGGAGTGAATTTGATGTGCCAGTAGGGAGTGTAGACTTTCTTGAGAGATCAAACCTTGCTAGAGTGTCAAATTATGATTTGCAGGTACTGGAGGAAGATCTGCCTGTGGATGAGATTAAGATGGCAATCAGCAAACCGAATGTTGGGAAATCACCAGGGCCAGATGGCTTTCCAGTAGAATTCTACAAAATATTGCCAGATTCGGTCTTGAATCTACTTAAAGTTATGTATGAGTCCTCTTTGGCTAGTGGATTTCTGCCGGTGTCGACTAGATATGCCATGATATCAGTCTTTCCGAAAAAGGGTAAAGATGAGACGCTCCCTGGGAATTATCACCCGATTAGTCTTATTAACACCGACAACAACATTTTGGCTAGGGTTTTGGCTCTTCAGTTGGAAAGGCTTCTACTACAGCTGATCGATGAAAATCAGTCGGGTTTTGAAAAAGGGAGAAAGGCGTCCAGTAACATCAGGCATCTGTTCCATACTATCAATAGGGCATCGGATGAATCAGAGTATGCAGCCATTTTCTCATTGGATGCAGAGAAAGCTTTTGATAGGGTAGAGTGGACTTTTCTATTTCAAGTACTCGAGAAATTGGGATTTGGAGAGAAATTTAGATCATGGATTAAGCTCTTATATTCGGGTCCGACTGCAGATGTTAATACCAATGGAATTTGTTCTAGTCCCTTTAGACTGGAGAGGGGAACGAAACAGGGTTGCCCTCTCTCGCCTTTGTTATTTGTTCTGGTGATTGAACCTCTAGCGGCCATCATTAGAAACTAATTGGATATAAGTGGTGTCTCTTGTTGGGGTTTGCAACAGAAAATTTGGTTATTTGCAGACGACATACTTTTGGTCCTGGAAATTTGGTTATCTGCAGAGGAACTACATTTGTCTTTACCTAAGTTAATGGATGTCTTAACTTCATTCCAGGGGATATCGGGTTATAAAATAAATTGGAGTAAATCTGAAGTGCTGCCGCTGGCTCCTGGGTGTAACAAAAAATATGTTTCAGATTTAGGTTTTCAGTGGTGCCCGGAAAAAATGTTGTATTTGGGGATTTGGATCACTCCCGAAGATTTGTGATTTGGTGAGAGTGAATATGAATGTGCTAACTGTGGCTTTTAAGAATGATCTGGCTTGATGGGGGTTGCTGAACCTGTCACTTTGGGGGAAGGTCAATGCACTAAAAATTATGTCGGCCCCTAGAATTAACTATGTTTTAAGTATGATCCCATTGTATATCGAAGTTTCTTATTGGAAAGAATTGGACAAGCTTATACAAGGTTTCTTGTGGGATGGTAAACCAGCAAGATTGAGTATATGGAAGCTGCAACTACCTTTGGAGAAGGACGGGTTGGGTGTACCGAACTTCAGGGCCTATCATTTGGCCTTCAGTTGTGCTTTCATGATAGATTTCGTGGAAACAATTCAGAGTATATGGGCTGTGGCCGAGGCTGGTGCTAATGGTCCTCTGTCGCCTAGGGCACTGTTAACCACAGTCTCGAAAGGTGTGAAAAATGTGTTGACGACTTCATTGAGAAATTTCTGGAAGAATTTGAACGTCTTGTTGGGTGTGGATGCATGCAGGAATCCAAATGCATCGATTTGGATGAATCCGTCTATTAAATTGAATGATAAATCATTTTTCTGGCCTGAATGGTTCTTGGGTGGTATCAGCTGGATTGGTGACCTTTTCGCTGAGGGTGAATGGAAGAGCGCTAGAGATTTGCAAAGGGAATTTAGCATTGAAGGATTTAGAGTCTCGGAATACAGGAAACTGAAACAGGCCGTTGGTGAGATTGATTTTCAGAATTGTCTGCATTTGGAATTTCTGACAAAGAAAGCATTGGTGAAAGAGGGTGGCTTGGCGAGCCAAATCTATAGACAGGTTTTAATTGAATATAAAGGCAATGATTCGCTGAGGATTGAATGCGGTAGGAGAATTGGGGCAGACATTACTGTTGAGAGTTGGACTAGGATGTGCGAGAATGTCAGATTGTGTTCCTTGGGCTTGACAGAGCGGACAAGACAAATTAAGATCCTGAATAGGGTCTATTGGACCCCGGAAAAACTGTGGAGGAGAGAATTGAAGGATGGTCCTGAATGCTGGGCATGTGTACATGAGGATGGAACAATGGAACATATGTTGTGGGACTGTGCGAAGGTCCGAGGGTTTTGGAGTGATGTGGGTGAAGTATGTGAAGAGATCCTCAATGTGACAATTGAGTTTAATTTTGAGATGATAATTCTGCATAATGATTCCCTCTTGGAAGATCTCTCTCAGTGCCAAAAAAAATGGTTATTTAGAGGGGCTGCTATGGGTAAGAAAGTTATCCTTCGAGATTGGAAATCTGTTGCTCCGATAAATAAGGAAATATGGCTGAGTGAGATGAGAGATTTGGCAACTATGGAGGAACGTTTATATAGGAAGCAAGACATGGAAAGTTTATTTGCAAAGATATGGGGGACATTTGTGGAGATTTATTGTCTTTGTATTTGCGGATGGTGAGATGTGAACAAGGGGTGGGTGGGTTTCTGTGGCTTTGAATATACATTTCGTACACATGTTCTTGTTTTATATGCTGATGCCTTATGGTTATGCTTTGAAAATAAATTTTCAAAAAAAATAAAAAAGAGGCATTGAAGAAAAACAGCAAAAGAGTAAACATACTCCACTGAGAAGTTGCAGGACTCATCCTAACGTACCCCAATCAATACTCACACCATGGTCCCTCATTGACCAGTAAATATCCAAACAGTGCAGCCATGACTGGAACAGCATCACAGACACATTGGAGTACACAGAGGATGTGCATGGTTACCCGGATAAACCCATGATGCCCTGCACATGACTAAAACCTTTGGAGAGTTATGGAGACACACATGGGTAGAAGGATGTGTCTACTAGGTGAGTCTGTCTCCAGCACATCGTGTCCCATGTTCTCCATTACACAACATATATTTCGCCACACACTGCCCTTGTCACTCAAAGTCCCTATGCATGCCGCCACGACTAGGGTGACCAGATGAGACAAAACGGACATCATGATACATTGAGCCACCAGTAGCCTTCTTGCAGTCTTAGTGTTGTATCACTTCAAAAGAACACATTGAAGTCCATGCAGCCAAAAACAGTGACTACATTTGAGTGGTGACATGAGAGCATCTCCAGGCAACAACCAACACCCCTCTGGCTCCTTTAGTGGTTTAAAATGCCAGATGCGTATCTGATCATGGGGGCTGCTCACATCCAAGCACACATTACTTATGTCAATGGGAGTAACACACGCATTTCTGTCTTCTGAGCAGGTATCACTCAGATCCTATGCAGATGATTCACACTATTCTCTTCTACTCTGTCCAAGTACCACCACCATGACAATGTGAGGCAACAGGAGCATCAGCATAATGATGGCAATTTCTTTGGTGATCCTTAAGCTAACTTTAGAATACTGCCTTTTGGCAGTGCCAAAACATTTTTTGGTTGCTGAGTCTACTTCAAAACATGGTGTAAGGAACAGTGTTTCTCTGACACTAGCTATACGCACAATGCACAACAGGTGCTTACATATGCCCAAGTCCGGCATCACACCTGTAACCAGTGGTAGAAGTGTACCGAACCAAGTAGTGTAACTGTGGTCTGGCAGGGGAGGGGGTAGGCAGAGCATAGTGCAACATGTGACAAACAATAGTCTAAGTGAGTAGTAACTAAGGCTCCTATTACAACTTTACAATGGCACAGGGACATGAATGGACAAATCCTCAATATAGAATGGTAAAAATGGACGTAAAAGTAGAGGAACTGTAAACAGATCAAAATAAAAGTAGCGGATCTCAGCTCCCGACCGTTCCCGTACACTTTGATCACTGCCATTAAATCACATTCCAGATAACCACTACACCAACCTAGTAATAAAAGAACTAACTTTATAAAAATTGAATCTTTGGTGATGTGCAATATGAGCGCAATCAAACATGGACTCAACATGTATCATAGAATAATGCACATTTTCCATCACAGATTCAGCCGTATAATGTTACTTCCTGGCCCCTACCATGCACGATTTCTAATTTGCTCCTATTTTCCAGCATCACATCGGTGCCCCTCCTGTTTACACTATAGTTTGGAATCCCACATACACCCATGCTCTTAACCTCCCATGCAAATAATGGATATTTATACCCTGCTAGGATTGGCAGACACTGCGGCTGAGACACCTTGTGTCAATCGTCTGAAACAGCTTCTTTGCAGCAATGGTTTTTGAACTTTAGGGACCAAACCAAACCTTCAGGGTCTCACCCTCCATAACTGTAATTCATCTTCAGAAAACATTATACCTCTGACCCTTGACTGTGGTTTATCATCTTCAGATACCTGTTAGTGTGGTAGGATTGCAATGGATTGTACATTCCAAAGTTGAATTTTAAGCCTGTTGTAACTGATGTCAGCTAATGGAAACAATATTTTCCATGGAAGTCTGCTGGTGTTACCTGATTTGTGAGTAGTTTGCTGTGGTGGAACACCAGTAATAAGGACGGAGGAGGGTAAATGTTACAACCACTTGTGCCTGAGACTGCACTGCATCCAACTCTCTCTTCCTAAACATTTCCCTTCTCGAGCTCTCCGCTCAACCACCTCTAACTCTCAAAGGGTCAGTCGCTTTTCCAAGAAGAGAGTTGGGGGCAGATCTCTATCTTTGGCTGGGGGATCTCCCTTGAACAGCCTCCCTGCCGCTGTCAAACTTGAGCAGAACCAACTATGGTTGCGGAAGCAACTCAAGACCTTCCTCTTCGCTTCTGCTTTCTCTCTTCCTCTCCCCTGCTAATGTCCCGACTGCTCCACATGCTGGTCACTTGGCTACCGTCTGAACTTGGACCCAGGCTCCTGCATGTCCAGTTGCACTTCGCACTGCCTCCTTGCTCCCCTAGCACTTGTGGTCTGTATCTGCAACCCTACAGTTCCTTCTCTGCACTTATGAGACACCCGTTGGCTGCACATTTTGAGTTACCTGCACTGAGCCCCTGGCTGGCTGCACTTTGTACCTGCACTTCTCCCCTCTGTGCACTTCTCCCCTTCCACTTCCCTGCACATGCGTGATCTGAATAACACAGGGCCTAGTAAGATTGTTGTTTTGTCGTCCCTATGTTTCCCTCTCTTTGTCCTGTCGCATCTAGAAACACCTGTGTACAGGCACGTTTAAAATTCCATATCATATCATATCAAGCAGTGGAGTTTTTTGTATAAAGCAAACTTTACAAATGGCACACCCATCAAAATGTAATACGGAGCTGCATTTTTACAAAGTATCAGTTATTGTTGAGTCACATAATAAACCAATGAGGGAAGTACATATATTTTAAAATTACTTTTCATTATTAAATACACATTTTTCAGTTGTTACTGTGTTAGTGCCCCTTTGCTAGTGTAGAGGAGCAACCAAATGTCTCTGCAGGAAGCACAGCCCTCATCCTTCCCATATGCTGGATACCAGAAATTGCAGCACGCATGAAACCAGTGAGTATGTCTATTCTGTGAGAGCCTTCAAGAAAAGGTATCCACTAAGAAAACCCTATCTGATGTATCCTCATAGTGATGACAATCTCTTGGCAAAGATCCCTGAAGGAATATAAGGATGAAAGAAAGAGAAGCTGGTGCCATCACAGGAGATTAGCGTGACACACTGAGAACAGTGCCTGAAGAAGAAGATGTATAGATCTTATGGAATCTGATGATGAAGTAAAGAATAGAGTAAACGTTCATATGCAAGGTGAAGAGTGCACGTGTGAAGAGCACTGCAGAAAATGCAAGCTGTTTAATTGTACAGACGCAGCAATGCAACTAGACTCAGTAATCATAGAGACTAGCTATACCTAGTGAATAGACTGCAGGCGGTGCCACCATTATATAGAATCTGGACATTGGTGTCACATATTTAGTAAGCTCAGACCCACGGATAAAGAAGGATCGAAAGCTGTGTCACAGCAAGAAAGCAGCTGGAATCAAGGAAAGACCGAGAAGGGTTGTCTGGCCTGGTGTCAAAGGCTGGAGCAGCCAAGACATGGTTATATATCATTATGAACAGAAACCGTGAGATGTTGAATTATCCCTTGTTAAGGTTCAGAGAAAGAACACTATGAATGCCAAGTTTATTCATTTAATACAATTAAATGTTAAGAAAAGGAGCCGAGTTGTGGTCTCCTGTCACATGGGCTATGGATAGAAATTGAAGGTGCGCATGCAGCTCTAGACTCGAGATAGCATATGCTCACAATACTTTATATTCCCAGGAGCGAGGACACTTTTCAAGGCCAAGTTCAAAGGCAATCTCCATGGCAGAAGGCATGGACAATGAGAGATGTTCGGCTAATTGGGTGGGGAGACACGGTCAAGTCCACCCACTGACACCTGGGGTACCAGCTTACAATCTGTTAGAGTGCCTAATGTTCCAGAAGGGCACAAGCATGCCAACCAATTATAGTCCTCAGCCCTCCAAGATGTCAGGCTGGAGCCAGCCCACAATCACCTACATGGCCCTCAAGGGCCTCTCCATCCCTCCAAATACCCATTGGAGTCTGACTTGGCACTTGTGGCACCAGACTCTCTCACTCCCATAGGATAACATTGGGGATTGGACTTGTAATGCATTAATGGGGACAAGATGGATGCCCCCACATATTTCGGTTCCCAGAACTGCATGTGCGGTCTAGTTTTTTGGGTGTGGTTCAGCCCAGAGACACCTGGGATACCCAGAGACTATGTAAGCCACACCCAGGCTAAGAAACATGCTTTGCATTTTCTGCACCTGCAGCGTGACACTCATCGTGTTCGGATCGGTCTCCAGTACGCCTGCATCTTTCTTCTGCGCTCAGCTCCTGCAAGAACAAGAACACTGTTAGGAACAGCCTTACCTTGCGGCACTTCTGCCCATCATTCATCGCTCCTTCTGTTCTGCGGGCATCTTCAGCGGTGTCATTCCCATCCCAGTACGCCGCTTCCTAAGGAAAAGGGAAAATAACAGAAAAAAGGCATTAGTAAGCATTCTTCAAATCTTTGCTTATTTTAAAATACTTACAAACTTCAAATGCTTACCTGAATCCCAGCCGCTCTGGGATAACTCTGTCTCTGGAACTTCTCATCCATCTGCAAGTGGGAAAAGACACTCCAGGTTAGCGTGAAAACATCTAGAGGCGCCGCATACCGCGCTTACCCACCGCATTTGTTCTTCATAACCGGCATCCACGCTGAAAACGTTGCGGCACCTAAAAGACACAGAAAAAGAACTCAGTTCATTACAAATACGAAAGGGGTGCATCGCGCATTGCGCTCTCACTCACCTTCAGTGCTACTCATCTCAGCAGCACGCCGCCATCCCCAGACGCCGGCCATCATCTAAGGAAGGAAAGGAACAAAGTTAGACAACTGTTCAAAAGACTCATTATAGAACCTGTCGGACTCTTGCCAGTGAAGTAACTAGGCAGAAACGAGCCCGCATCAATCAAAGCGCCCCTGCGCCGTAAGCAGGACAGAGAGCACACTATCCAAGAAAACAAGGTGGGCTGTGGATCAAAAGGAAGGGTTGGACCCCGGGGAAGAAGGGGTTCAAGCACACAGAGACAAGAGTGAGTTAAACTCTACCAATCCTGTGTTTCAGGCCTAGTCTCCAGTCGAATAGCCTCCAGGGAAGAGTTTGAGGTCATAAGAGGTCAGAACTGGCTGAGTGACGTCCACGTGGATACCAGGTGAGCGTTACAGAGCCTTATAGTTTGATAGCCAATGGTGTATCGTGCGTCAATTAATTGTTGATGACGACTTGCACTAGGGGTGGGCATAAGGAGTCCACCTGGCTGTAGAGACCCAATCACAACCCGATCCCTTATAGAAAGTATACTTAGATGATCGCTTTAAGCCAACCACAACACCCTGTGGGGTTTTCTTGCTTGCCACGTAGTATGACGTAATGTATGACAAATTTCCACTATTTAAATGTTACTTTTTACTAAATGCTTTAAGAGAATGCTGTGTGACATCCGTTGATGTCTGTTGTAACTCCCTGTTTTAGACAATTGATATTAAAACAGTCGGATGAGACTCTTACCAACTTCCTGTGCCGGTCTGATTATTTGGTGTAAGAGTTACTCTTCATCCCATCTACTGAATGATAAGCTATCTATTTAAGGGCCATAAACCGACACTGGTATGCTGTGTGCAGCAGGAACAAGCTTTCAGTGAACCTTTATTTGAATCCAACTTTATAGCTTTTAGGAAATCATTGATGACCTCATCTTGAGGTCAGGCAGTTCACATAATTTTAGTTGGTTTTCCATTCACACTTTGCTATGTGTTATGCTCAGGGCAAGGGAGCCAATACTTTGTTGCTGTAAATGTGTGATGTGTCATTATTTGTGTTTTGTAAAGGGTTTTTTCTCATTGTTATGGTTAATTTATTCTATAAAAATGTTATACAATAAATCTGTATGTATGTACATAGTGGAAACCTAGCTAGAAAGAAACAGAGGGCCTGATTCAAAGAAAAAGCACAAAGTTCCTGTAAAGTACTCTGAGTGTAAAATAACTTTGCACCTACCTCCAGCAAAAGCATGTTTTGCGTGTTCCGTGTATTCATGGAATTATAACTGCAAAGTAACCCTAGGTGCAAAGAAAGTAGCATCTGGATGCCCATGACACGCCCCCACGCAAACCAAAAACAGCAATATATACCAACCTTTGCACCTACCTTATCTGCACCATCAAGCACCCCAGCAATATGGGCTGTCCCCCTGCAACGTAGGCGCACTGCACTGCTTACGAACCCCCGTAAACCAAAACTGCACTGCGATAATCTGTCTACTATTTCGCGTAACTCAAGGCAGTGGCCAGTAAACCTGCATGCGAACCCCCGTAAATCAAGACAGCACTACACTAATCTGCATATGATCAACCCTAACCTCAAGATGTACCTGAACTACATGCCATCACCCCTAAATTGCCATGTATACATAACCCTTGCACTTGTGATCCTATGCACATAATGCTTTGCGCCACCTTTCATGTGACGGTGAGTTCACATGGGTTGTGTGTGACTTTACCCGATGTTACTCGTTGAAATCCATGAATGCGGTTGGGTATGCGCTTGACTGGGCGATCAGATGGCCCATCCCTCAACATGCCCATGTTCTTCTTCATTTTGCCGGGAGAATGGGGAATATGCATGTTCTGCCCCTTATTTATTTTTTTGCGTAAGCCCATCGAAATCTCTGCGTGGAGTGTGGCGCACAGCACTCCACTGCAGGCAAAGTCATGATGGAGACACACAAAGTCTCGGAAATACATGCAAAGTCCAATCCATGAATCACTGAAAGGAGTTTTGCACAGTGAAAAGTGTCGAAAGTCACTTTTCAGTGCACAAACAATTCTATGAATCAGGCCAAAAGTATTGTACTATTAAGGTGAGTAGAGCATAGTGGGGGTAATATCTTGTTTTTTGCTATGCTCCTCATTTGTCGGTAAAGTGTTCTTTGCGGAGCAGGGTCTTTAGATCATTCCTGAATCATAGGTGGGAGGTAGCCAGTCTGATGTTCCAGAGTGTGGTATCAGAGCAGAAGAGTGCTTGTTTTCTGGTCATCTCCTTCTTGCACTTCTTAGATACCAGTCTGAGGATACCCAGGCTCCTGGGATTAGGCGGGTATTAGTTTGACCTTTTTGGATGGTCATCATTTCCACTAGGTTTGACTAGTACCATATCACAGGACCGCTCTGACTACTACTAATCTGAATAGAAAGGTGCATGATCTTCCAGATAGCAAGCAACACAGGCTAACTACGTAATACCACACATACAAAATAGACCCCACTGAAATTAACACTGTGGTGGTTTTAATATAACTGCTCATGATTCAGAGTATCTAACACATCTAGATATTGATAGTATTGATAGTACAACAGTCTAATAACATGATATAATAAAAAAATAGAAATTGTATTAAAAAATATATTAAAATCACATATTAGTTTCAATTATCCAATGTGACATGTGCATCGCAATAAAGTGACTTGTGCATCAACAGTATATTTTGTAATTGAATCAGATGATACAATCTAGCTAACAGATTTTTTATTTATCACAGTACTATCAGTAACACACTCTCTGTCCAAATGCAATTTGTAGTAAGACCACTACACTGCGGTTTGCATATGGTCTTATTCCATTGATATCAATATACTCTCATATGGCTTGTAATGTTAAACAACATGTTTCATTCCCTTTACACCAATTCAGAATATTGTGGTGGGAACTTCTTCAAGGGAATCTTGACAAAAATATAGCGTTAACGTTTAAAAAAATATATATATATTAATAGAACACCATTCACACGGTGTTCGCTATATGTTCCCTTTGCATTTCCAAGTTCTTGTTATGAATTCACAAGTATTCTTTAAGTTGCCTGTAACACAATGCAGAAATGCCTAAACTAGTGTTGTGCAAGTTATTCTCTTGTTTTGATCATTTTATAAATTAATGACTCGACTCATACTTACCACCAGTCTGTATTTCATGTTGTCATGGTGTAAAGTGCCTATTGATTAGGCCTTAAAGTAGGAGTAAAGCCAAACATACACAATTCCTCACAGGGTCAATCATATTCTCCACCTTTTTAACAACAATATTTCTTAATGTTCAAACGTAGAAGTGGAAGCCACTTGCAAATTTAAATGGAGGAGCTGGTAACAAGGGGCAACGGTAAAGGATTCTAGCTTAACCATCTAAGTAAAAGTGTCCTGGTGCAGTACGATCTATTCAGCATGCTGCCTATTCACAATTGCATACAATAGTTCTCACCTCCAATCTGTATTTATGTCCATAGATTCCTAGTGCTTGTCACGAAAAATGTATTTGGAAATGTTCTGGTGTTCTGATAGAGGACATGCAGTTGGGACACGAGATATACTTCTGTGCTTAATCGCACCGAATTCAAAAGACACAGAGCAAGATAATTGTCAGCTGCATGTGTTTCGGAAATCTAGCGGTAACATTGCCAGTATTTTAAAATTGTCACTACTACAATCAATATGTTTGCTCGCCTATCTAGTTGCTGCTTCGTAATGGGTATCTTGTCCACACAGGCCAAATCTCGACTACTGGATGGTACACACTGAACAGATTTTGTTATTGGTAGCGGTCTCATTGATCGCATGAGTCACGTGAAGAAACCACGCGATGACGTTATGTGTTTACAGGCACATCTAAACCACTGTATCTTTAAGGTGGCCATTTTTGCATTTTTGAATGTGTGTCTATACAGAGTAGTTTTATGTATTTTAATGTGGGCTGCTACTCTATGTTAATAAAAAATGGTTTTATTGGGAGGGAAAGGGTGTGGGGGACATGCATCCGAAGGGTAACAAGACACATCTCGACACCATTGAAGTCAGACATAATCGGCCAAATGCATGTGCGTACCACAGTGGCTGTTTGCTGTGTGCTATGGCGATTAAGTGGGCACATCAACCAATATGTGTGGTAAGGCAACAATCAGAAAACCACCATGGCATCACTTGACGGAATAAAGTTTGGGTCCCTCAATTTTAAAGGCTTAAGGTCACTGTAAAAGCGCTCTATGCTAGCAAGGCGAATTTAAATTATCCAAACTAGATGTAATGTTTGCGCAAGAAATGACATTTTTGCACGGAAAGCAATACAAGGTCATTTGCCAAAAGATAGGAGGAACCCTATGGGCCTGGGGGGGGGAATAAGAGGGGTTGGTGTGGGCATTATGTATAGGAAATCCCTAGGTCTCCAAATAACGCAAATATTCAGAGATGAGGAGGGGGGATACGTTTTGTTAAAGGGAAAGGCGAGGTCCCGGTTGGTTACTTTCTGCTCTGCCTACGCACCCAACCAAAATCAGCTACACTTCATCAAATCTCTCTTTGGCTTCCTTGATATTTGTAAAGAGGGTATGTTAGTATGTCGGGGGATTTTAACATCATATCAGACCCTATAATGGATTGGGATTTGATGAGACAGGGTGCGCGCCCTCCATGCGGTTGGATAAGAGAGGGATTTCCTGGTCTTTAAGAGCTAACCACCTAATCGACACATGGAGCAAGGTACACCCGCAAGAAAGGGCATTTAATTGTTATTCCTCCCCACACTTCACCTATTCCCGAATCGATTACATTTTGGTTGAAGCTGCGAATCAAGGCATTACACTGTCAGCAGCCATCGAGATAGTAGCATGGACAGATCATGAATTATGCACACTAGATATGCATCTCGGCCTGTCCCTACAGATCGTGCACAGATGGATATGCAACAACACCCTCTATAAAGATCCACTATTTAGAGTAACCCTAGCAGATGCAATAAATAATGACTTCATCACAAATGACTGAGGGGAGTTTTCATTAAACATGGTTTGGGAAACGGCAAATGTCACAATTCGAGGCATTTTGATTGCATAAGGGGCCTACAGAAACAAGGTCAGAGTAAAAAGGGAAAAGGAGCTAAAAAATGACATTATACAGAAAGAACTGTTCCTCTGAACCCACCCCAATGGTAGTGAAGAGATTCTAGAGCAGATTGGAATGCTCTGGAAAGAGTTGAGCACTATTTGACAAAGCAAGGCGTTGACCCAACAGTGATACTTAAAGCAGACATTTTATGAGAAGGTCGATAAAGCCTACACTATGTTGACCATCCACTTGTGGAAACAGAGGCCGGAAAGAGCGATATACAAAATTAAAGATGAAAGGGGGAATTTGCTAAACCATGAGAAATCACAAAGTGCCTTTCCCGATTTTATACTACTTTATACATGGCAGAAGAGGGAGGCACAGAGGATGAAATAGCACAATGCCTGCCCTGCAATGCCACAAAACAGTCGTCATGCTGAATAATCCAATCACAGCGGAAGAAGTTCAGAGCGCTATCTCTAAACTGAAAGCAGGCTCAGCACCAGGGCAAGACGGGTTCATGCTGGCTTACTATAGTACATTATCTCCTTTTTTGGTGAAACTTTTTAACACAATTCTAGAAACAGTCAGGCCTCTGCTTCATTCACCGAGTCAAGTATCTCAATATCTCTTATAAACGTTGATTGGGAAAATTTATGCGAGCATCCTCGCCAGTCATTTGGCCCAAATATTGCCGCAAATGGTTCATACAGATCAGGCGGGCTATGTGAGGGGAAGGCAGGGTGCAGACAATTTCTGTAAAACTCTAGACCTGACTGCTTCCATAGACGAGAATGAAGACTGTCCCATCTTAATGTCCATTGACGCAGAGAAGGCATTCAACAGAGTTGAGTGGCCTTTTCTGTGTGCAGTAATGCAGTGGGCAAGTCTGGGTCGAAAATGATTATCAGGGGCACTGGTGTTTTATCAAAATGCCAAGGCTAAGGTTTTAGTTAACGTTATTGCAACAAAGTTCTTCAACTCGACGCGAGGGACACGACAATCCTGCCCTCTGTCCCCTCTTTTGTTCGCCATTAGCACAGGCAATTCGGACAAATCCCCAGGTAAGGGGTTTCATAGGACCAGGGTGTGAATACAAGTTGGCTCTATTCGCGGATGATATCCTGGCTTATATCACTCAACCATTGGAGTTGGTACCCACCCTCTTTACCACATTAGCAGAAACTGGGGCGCTGTCGGGATTTCGGCCAAAATTAAATAAAACTGCAGCATTAACACTGCAGCCAAACTCAGCTCTTCCAAGACACTTAGTTGCGGAGTGGGGTTTCCAACTGCAGGCAGAAGGAATTAAGTATTTGGGCGTGATGATCATGAAAGACTTAACAAGTTTGTTTCATGCAAACTACACACCTCTTTATGGAATTCCATTAAATCTGATTTGGAGAGATGGTCCAAAATGGCGCTATCCTGGATGGCTAGATGTACATTGATCAAAATGAACATTCTCCCCAGGTTTTTATTCCTTTTTGAGTTGCTCACAGTAACTATCCCGGATGCATTAAATGTACAAGTGCAGGGCACCCTCCTTGCATATTTGTGAGCAGGCCCGACGCCTCGGGTTCGTACACGACTCTGATAGCACCAAAGGATAACGGAGGCATGGGTTTCCCAGACATTTTTGAATATTATAGGGCATCACAACCCCACATTTTAGCAGCCCATTTGTGGGAAAACACTGAAAAGCAGTGGGTCGGCCTTGTGAATGGGCTATTTGCACCAGTAACCTTGGGTGAGTGGTTGTGGGTTCCCTGCAAGAACATGCTGTGCAGAATTTGGGAACACCCAGTCTTGGTAGTACTGTGGTCCCTTTGGTGCCCCACACACACTATAAAGGGGGTGATGTCCTGGCCTTTTTAAGCCCCAGTATGAGGTAGGCCTGGTGAGAGCGGGGCTTATGTGGAAAGAAGGCCCTTACATATCAAAAACAGAACTAGAGGAGGCACAGCAGGGTATCACGATATTGCCCCTACACTATCTGCAGTTAAGGAGCGTGTTGCGAGACTTGCGCTGGGGCGAGTCTTTCAGAAGGCCGCTCACAGCTTTTGAGTGCATTTTAAGTGAACGCTGTGACACCAGAGAATTGATAGCTCAATTATATAGCACACTGCTTTCCAGAGGCCATCTGGCACGGCTGAACACTCAAATCAAGTGGGAGACAGAGTGGAACTATTTAAATATTCCTGAAAGAATTCAAGATAAAGAGCACTTTGATTCCACTTGTAAGCTATTCCATTATTGACGTATTTCAGAAGATTGTCACGGCAGACCTCAAAATGTTATCCTTTGCACCACCTAAAAGGAGCAATTTTCAGAGGAAAGATCTAAATGTAATTCAGAATGTGTTCTCCGATTAAAGTATTACATTTAGACCTGCAGATAAAGGAGGAGGACTGGTCATTTTAAATACCAGAGATTACGAAGAAGTGTGCTTCAACCAACTGACAGATCAGTCAGTGTATGCTCCTATAGATTCGGACTCAACACCAGAAATACAAAAGAATCTTGAGCATCTTTGACCATAGCGTAAGACAAAAAATGGATATCTGGAAAAAGCACATAACTTCCTCACAACTCCTCATCCAAGAATACCAGTTTTTTTATACACTTCCAAAAATCCATAAAAGACTGGGTAAACCACCATATAGACCAATTGTTTCAGCTACAAACGGTATCCTGCAACCAATATGGACGTACCTAGATTACTTTCTTCAACTGTTAATTCAAACTAGCAAGACCTACATCAAGGATACCACACATTTTCCTCAAGAAAAGTTACCCACGTTGAACAACACTATTCTTTTTACAGCAGATGTACGTCGTCTTTACACATCCACATCGCATAACATAGACAAGAAGCCATTGAGGGGTTACCCCTATGTGCTGGAGTCATTGAAGCATCTAAAGAATGTGTAATGATGTTACTTGAGTTCATTGTTCAGAATTCATATTTTAGACATAAGAATCAATACTACATCCAAGTGAATCAAACCTTCATGGGGGCAACCATGGGCCCCATATATGCATATATTTGTATGTATAAATTTAAAATGGACAACATCATTAATCACAGGATTTGGTATGAACGTCACTACTGTGGCCATTATAATGACGATGTCTTCAGAATATAGAAGGGAATAGAAGAACAATGTCTCGCATTTACAGAATACATCAACACCATTGATGAATGCATACAATTCACAACATAGCATAGCAACTATGAGGTGAATTTTCTAGATGACACCATTAAAAATGTGGGTTCCAAACTTACAGCACCCTTATATCACAAGCCAAGCGGCCACAATAACCTACTACATTGCGTAAGCTTTCATCTACCAAATACTTTAAAGAGGCTCCCCTGCAGTCAATTTCTCAGTGTCAAGAAATAGTATAGAATGGAAGTATATGTCACAGACTATTAAATTAAATTGCCAGAAGATTAAAAAAAAGAGGATACTTGGACAAGGAGATGAACACCTCATTGCAAAAAAAACAGACATCATCACCAGTAAGACTATATTAGAAAAAGCGAAAACCACTAAAGAACCGTCACTCATACATGTGACCAAATATTCCACACAGAGCTACAGAATTAAGAAAATTGTAGAGAAAGGGAAACACTGGCAATTTTTGTCTGAGGATAGAACTCTAGAGAATCTTTATACAATGCCACACATGTTCGCATATGCTCGCAGCAGAAATATAAAAGACATGTTAGTAAGGAGCAATACTAGGAAAATCAAGGAGATATCAGCAAAAAAAGCACGTTTCGATGTCTGAACTGCTCAAATTGCAATATGGTACCAAAAGGAGACATTATATTTCACCCAAACATTGGCAAAAAAATATTTTTAAAGAAATATGCAATATGTGATCCGACTAATGTGATCTACATTATCATGTGTCCATGTGGTAAGTATTATATTGGACAAACCACAATGAAAGCAAAGATACGATGGAACGAACATCACTCGGACGTCCGTACTGGTATCACCAAATCCCCAGTGTCATGCCATTTTCATGAAGCGCAACATCAGATTGCCCAGATAACATTTCAAATACTGGACATTGTGGAAAGAAGAAGAGATAAGAAGATTGACATCAACAACATTCTAAATCAAAAAGAGACTTTCTGGATAGAAAGATTGAATTCTCTCCAACCCCGGGGGCATGAACGAAGAGTGCCACTATGATATGATATGATATGATATGATAAAATAGTTTATTTATATAGTGCCTATAGACAATGCCTTCTTTCTTTAAACTATGCAAGATCCAACACTAAAGACATTCATCAGCCATGATAGAGTCAATGACTCCCATGATGACATGTGATTATCTGGAAGAAAGATGACATAGGATTTGACATGTTTTATAAAACTCAGCCAGGAGGAAGTATTTGACTAACTGTTGGTAACTGCAAAGGATCTCATGAAACTTTATTTAGTTATTCAGTGATCACTGTTTAAAAAATGTTTCATAAAAATGTATTGGTCTTACTGTTCAATAGTGTGTTTTTTCAATCTCTTTTAATGGTTCTTATTGCATCACATCACTATGTGAAACATATACCCAAAACGCGAACAACAATACGGTTAATATTATACATCGGCATGCAATTGTTATAGTTGAGAACAACCATCTACACAGCATAAGAATGAACAATGTCAACACTGTATGTAATGCATGCATTTAGCCTAATTCCAAAATGGCTGCTGGCATGCGATGACATCATCATGTTGTTGGCGTCATTTCACTACGCTTGCCGGAACCATTTTTGAACATTTAAAAACAAGCAGGGCACTCAAGCGTGTGCATCCTTGTGAGTTGGTGCCCTGCTGCCAAGATTCTCTTCAGAAGAAGGTAAGATTTTGTTTCAAGAAGAGGCTCATTATAATTATGGACTTTGTTCCACCAAGGAATTTGGAACTCTGTCTAAACATTTAAATACTGTGATATTTTTTAACATACAGATCATGTACTGACTAGGACCTATGCCTACTCAACCGTTCAAGTAAACCAAGGTATGCCATTTAATATTATCTCTTGTACCATATTATTGTACATTTCCCATGAGAACTAATAGGACATTATAACATTAGTGAATTAACTAATGCATTTCAGAATGATGCAAAGCCCCATGTTCTACACAGAATATCATGATGAACAAAACAGGCTGGTAATAAATTCAAGGTAAATTATACCACGCATATTATCTACTATACCTAAAAATTTGACTATCACAACATTTGAATATTTAAAAACTTAACATATTCGTTTTTTTTGTTTGTTTGTTGAATAGTCCCTGAAGATGGTCACTACTGACCCAAATGCATTGGACATGGACATAATTTGTCACAAGCCTACCTTTGAATTATAAAAGCTATTTGTTGTGAAAACCCTTACACAATGGGTTGAATTTTCTTTGACATATACATCAGGACTATTAGAACAACATACCACGAACCAGGTGGTTTACCACACAGGTCATTCCAGTTGTCTAGGATACCTAACCCAGACTAATAGTAGGTTAAGCAGTAACAATTGAGCCAGAATTTGATATATGAAGTTCGCTTTCTGAGGCATGATAACCACTCCAGATATTGCTTACATCCCCAAAACGACTTCATACATGAATATTTGATAGACATGTGACCTAGTTTAGGGCTACTGAAGAAATGGCACACATAACATTCCTACAAATTCGTCTTGATGCACCTTATGGATCCATTCGAAAATTAAGCATCTTTCTACCGCAGAAAGATCAGCCTTAAATCCTTTACTAAAAGAAATTGTACACAAAATAAGCTGTCCAATAAATGTACAGTAAACACGTTTTTACTCACTCACACAACAGTTCAATCTATGTACACATGCTCTTCATAGAATCTTTAATAAGGTTTTAAATAATGTCTACAGTAGGTTGCCATTACAGAAGAGCCAGACAGAGCCTTTGAAAAACCCAAAGAGAATAATTTTGTGAGGAATCACATATAAGTAAAACAGAACAATAATAAAAACGTGTTAATAATTGTAAATAAACATTCCCAGGCTTGCTGGCTGATGAGGAATCAGTCTGTGATATTCCAGAGCTTGATGCTAGTACCTGTACATTTGGTATGGAGGCGGCTCAAACCCTATAAGACCTGTAGCTCAGAGCTTTTGATGCGAGAGCCATGAATGATCAGCCATCACAACCCATTTTTGTGGCTGAGGATAAAACTGCACATATTAAATATTGCTGGATCCCAATCAAATATTGCCAGATGGAAAACTCACTCACAGTTCTAGAACAACATGGGAGTGATCATCAACCTCTCTCCTTAGTGTTTAAAACAAACAGTTGGGTGTCGCTGTCAATTTCCGACAAGAGTAAAAGCGTGTGCCTCAAAATATCTGGACACTCTAAATCTAGTATTCACTGTGTGGATATTGATGCTACTCCTGTATTACCAAAATGTATGGATCATGTTGCTGCATTTAGAAAAACTCCTAGCTACCAATCTGGTTGATTCAAGAGCTATCATATAGCTATATGAAGTCATGGTTGCGGATTTCAACCCATCCATCAACAAAGACAGGAAATGTATAGCAAATTGTGCAACTAACACCACACATTGGTAGGATAAAGAATATTGGCACAAAACAGCCAATCCAAAAACTGCAAATGCCATACCATTGGATTATTGGTATCAAGTCAAAATATCTAAAGAGTGGTACATTTCAGAGTGGTCCATAACCCTGAAAAACACTGCAAACATGAATTAAATCAATAAAGGTTAGTGGAATAAAGGGGTTCAAAAAGGACAGGATGGGGTTGGTGTGTCGTTATAAGGGTAAAAAACAGGGGGCTTTTTGAGAGACCCCTACATTTTTCTTTTTTTTTAAACCAGAGTTTGTCGGGGTTTTGTCTACAATGAAATGTACTACTCTAATTGTTTTCGGTAAGATCACATAAAACCAGATTTTTGACATCGCATTTCAGTGAAAACATAGATCGGGGTGGGGTTAGGTTCATAATTAAGGTGGACAATGTGGGGAGGATGCAGGGGTCTCCCTAACATATAATTGCAGATAAATGGGGTAAAAAAACAAAAAAAAGAATCAAAGTTATGGGGTTCTCAGAAATGGATTTAATGTTATCTCATAGATCCTAATAAAGAATTAATCGAGGCAAAAAATCCATTCTTACTGACCCTAAAAACACTCCAGGGCCCTAGAGAAACAAGCTATGTCATTTAAGGTGCCAATATAAGGCCCTAATGACTGACACACAAAAATAAGATGGAGCTAACAAGTGGCAGGCATTGATGGCTTACAGCAACGATTGTGTTACCTTCTGGAAACTTGCCACTCAAGGTAACAAAGCTGCCAACAAAAATATACAGTTGAGTATCATGGAACATGATTTGTATCAGCATTTCTCAGATCTACATAAGGAGACAAGGCATTTATTCAAGATGCCAGTTGGCACAACGGAGAGTCCACACTAGGCAATTGAATGTGTACCATTAATATTCACTATAATTGAAATCAAAGAAGCAATTTCCAGTTAAAAGGCTGTGAAGGTCCCAGGATCTGACAACATACTGATTGATCTTTTTAAGTCAGATACCACGACTTGGGCATCATCAGATACCACGACTTGGGCATCACTCCTTTTCCTCCTCTTTAATGCAGTGGCATCTGAGTCCAAGGTTCCAGTACCATGGACCAGAGCAGAAATTGTACCACTTTTCAAAAGAGGAGGCAGAGAGTACCCTTGTAAATTACCGGCCCATATCGATGCTTGATGCGTAAGGGAAAATATTTGCAAAGGCAGTGCTGTCCCGCTTGACTGATTGGGTAACAGAGGTGCAGAATGTAAGCCACATGCAGGCAAGGTTTCAACTAGGTGAAAGTACAATCGACCAAGCATTTAGGCTCTTTGTGCTGGCCCAAAAATATGTGGAGCTAAAGAAGACATTTTTATATGTAGCTTTTAAAGACCTTAAGACAGCTTTTGATGGGGTACCCAGAGTTAAACTTTGGGAAGCATTTAATGATGCAGGAGCCCCATCTAACATTCTTAAGGCTATCCAAATCTTTTTTTTATTTTCAAAATACTGCCAATGTTGGATGTAGTCTTTCAGGTGATATTACCACGTTCTTTGGTATCAAAGCAGGAGTCCGACAGGGCTGTGTTAGCAGACGTTTGGGCCAACCCATGAAGGGAAACAATTGATTTAAAAAAATGCTTTCTGTCACTTTCAATTGCTGACGAATAGATCATCCCATAGCTCATATGTATAATGCACCTACATCAGCCTTGGCCTGACATGCTGATGGAGCGGTCATTAAAATAAGGGCTATCCATAGTCCTTTCCTTTGTTAGGTACTCCCTTTGGTTTGGATTCCTTCCTAGGCAGAAAGATACATTGTTTGATTAGCACAGATTTTTACCTAGCCTATTTATTTAAGCAATAAACCCTGAGCCGCGGGGGCATTACTGAGTCAGGCTCATCGTTAACGAAGGCGAGGGGTTTATTGCTATTAGTATCCCAGCCAGCAAGACCAGGGTCTAATAGCATTTCTTCTGTTCTGAAACGCTGCACCGTTTAGGAACATAACATAAAAATGTAAAAAACAAAATGCTGTACGGAAAGGGAAAACGGAGTCCGTTTTCCCTTTCCATGGCGCCCATGGGAGCAGATGTGCTGGGGACTGAAGTGTTCCCAGTGTGTTCGCTCCTGAAAAGGGAGAAAAAAGAAGGTAAGTGGGGTTGGGCGGGCAGGGAGGGGATTTTTTGTAGGGGAGGGGGGAGCAAGATAGAAATTACTTACCTGAATCCCTGGCGAGAATGCCCCCTTTCGAGCCTCCTCATTGGATGAGGGGCTGCCACACCCCCCGCCGGGAACAAAGGAAAGGAATCCCGACCAAGGGATTCCCGGTCGGGTAAAGCCCTGCCACGGGCCGATCAGAATGTTTGTTACATTATGATTGACCCTCACTCGGTACTAATATACAAGATGACTCAACAGCTAATATCAGTTTCCTCAGATTGTTCTCCATTCTGGCCATCAGAACAGCGTTGTCCACTAAACAAACCATAGGGAACTAACAGAAAATAATCTCATGGAGGTAAGCTCTCATGGCCATCGCCTAATACTTGACATCATAAATATAAATATTGAACAGGGTCTTTCCCAACACTTGTCCCAAACAAAAACATCTCAGTTAACTCACGGATGCTCCAAAACACCACCATTCCTTGTGTTCTATCATAGGTTTCCCTGAGTAGAGCAACACACCCTTGCTTCTCTGTGACCCTGCACAGGGTCTCCCACATTAGTTCTTACATCACTATGTTACACCACAAAAGGGTGAAAACAATAGGCCACCTCAAAGATGCATATATTTCATACTCTATATGGACAGAGTCAGCCACTGCCTCTGGTTACCATCACCACTCCTATATCACCGCTCGCTCTGTACCTCAAGTATAATATTGCCTTAATCAGACCATTTTACTAACCTTCCCAGGATAAATTCAAATCTGAGTTTACATAGAATGTTGAAAATGGATGATGGCATTTCGCCTAGTTGTATTGCCTATGCATTGGTCCGTGTAATCCCAGATCAAAGGGGGATCTATAACCGTCTCCAAAACATGTTAAGTGATTGACAGCAACAGCGGTCCACATATCAGGTGAGGCGTGACTGTTTAGATATATGTTACAAGCTTTTCATCATATGTAATGCATTTTCAACTTTGATCATGTGCACCTCACTATATCAAATATTATTCCCATCGCGTTTTATCATGTCTTTTCTTATACAATATTTAAGAATGCTCTGTCTATCTTAACATTATTCTCGCATGCCACTAATGGCCCTCATACATAAAACACGTTATGCTTGTTTCAAATAGTATCTCGGTTCCTTAGATGTGAATGAACCTGCTGTCTCAGAAGTGTGGGTGTGCGCGAAGGGAAAAGAAGACGACACACCATGTCTGAAAATACCCTGCGAAGAATTACTAGAATTCCAAGACGGGCACATCATTTTACCATACAGTAGCTTTCTTGTAATTATGTGAACATCTTTTTTTTTTGCCGTTAACGTATTTTGTATTAAATTATGTCTTTCAAGTAATGGTGTCTTTTTAAGACAAGCAATACAGCTCTTCAAGCCCCCCCAAAAAATCCCTTTCAAATAAAATGTTCATAAAACACATTTCTAAATGTGCAGGGACAAGCAGTCTCCAGCAATAGAATATATTGTCTTTGATAGATGTAAAGGTCCCATGATATTTAAAGAAAAAAGAAATGTCTCTCTGAACGGATGAGCCTTTGGGATGACAAACATGAGTACAATGCACGTTTCCAAAAGGCTTCCCACAAGCCTAAAAAAGGGAGAGGTTATTAGCAATGTTTGAAGCGTTCCATGCCTGTTAAATGTGGTTTGCAGCACGTTTATGTTCAGGAAACAGTTTGGACATCAAGTCAAACGGACAGAAGTTGAATACTATTCTGAACGTTTCCCAATCTTCGTACAGCGCTGACAGTGAATGTAATTTCTATCGACAGAATCGCGTGCGCACGTGCCTGTATCTAAGAAGGGAACTCGAAAGCCGCCTCTGTGTCTGCTAACGGTTACTATACCTGCACGAACGTCTTGCACTCAAAATATATTCGTCTCGACTTCACTTCATAGGAAAACATATATTTGTATCAATTCAAAAAATTGTTCAAATCATATTGCTCTGCTTTCATAAATCTACAAGATTTTTAAAATATGACTATCTTATATAACCCCTTCATAAGAACTGCAACAATTGGATTTATTGTTTTCCAATTTAGTATTGCTCTACTTTTCAACCACAGATGGATAAAGGGCTGTGTCCTCTCCGATTGGATTGAAACCTCAGACTGATGGTCACACGCAGATGTATGAGCCAAGCATTAAACTTTTTGATCCATCTGACTGGACAGTAGATGAACCTTGACAAGCCGTCAACACCTAAGGAGGTGAGGCGTCAACACCCAAGGAGGTGAGGCGTCATCACCCAAGGAGGTGAGGCATCATCACCTCCGTCAACACCCAAGGAGGTGAGGCGTCAACACCCAAAGAGGTGAAGAGTCAACACCCAAGGAGGTGAGGCGTCAGCACCCAAGGAGGTGAGGGCAGTCAATGAGAAGGCACTAGAATGTGGGCACTTACAGGATTATACTTTGTCATCTGCGCCCTAAAACCTACCCTAAACTCCTTTGGTCAGACTATTTTTCTCACTGAACTATATTGGTACAGTCTTATTCCTGGCCATGTTGTCACAATGGGACACAGACATCCAGTGGGACCTTTGGCTCACTGCAAAAAAAAGGCAACACCGCTCCTTTTCTATTCATTTGGAATATAGTGCTGCATGCTTTTTCATCTCACTCATTTTGGAGCATCTCATGCCAACCTATATAATGTTCCTTCCTCTGTCCCCTACCTTTTGCCTTCCCCCAAAACATTGACTCCCCATTACAATGTGCTCCATATTCCAGCCTTTTTTCTTCAATCTTTTTTCTTTATATTCTCCTATCCACTCTACCCCCAAACCGAAATGCGCTGTTCAGCATCTTAAGATCCATTTAGAAGCCCATCTGGTAAAACTTTGTTGAAGGTTAAGTCGGTCTAATACAATCATCGGACTAACACACATACCATGAATATGACATCACAAAGGGCATACTTGATGACATCACTGATAACAGCACGTACCCTAGAAAGATACTTTTGTTTAGTGATAGTAAGCAACGGACTAGACCTGGAGGTACTGCATTGAACATATGACAAATATACTCTGAAGGTGATTTATATGACGGCCTAAACCTTGCAGAGTGTTTTACGTTAGTTTTCTTAGTATTTGGCCTGATCGATTGGCGCACATACATGGAAAAATATGCAGGGACAAGAAAAATAATGCAATTTGTATATTTCAAATGTATGAAGACATACTCTAAACTAGGTTTCATTTTCTGTTCATGGCATTTGTTTCCCGCTTACTGGATGTTACCTTTCTGCGCATAAGATTTGTATGCATTGATTCTTAAATATACTCTCTACATCCACACCCATGTCTAGAAATTCTGTATAACTCAACCCTCCACTTCAAGTTTAACATTACTCAAGGCTGCTAGGCTTGGATTTATAATTCTACTGGCAAAGTCCATCAGATTAAGAATACTCTACTTCTATGGTCCACGATGTAGCAATTGCCTATGTTCATGCATTTTAATATTTCTAAATTATCAACAGAACTTCGGCAGACAGTTTCTATTTGAATACTATTTGAATTAGTACATTTTGAGATACATTGATCATCCTTAGCCATCCTATGCAGCAAGCACCTATCAAAGAGTTTACAGCCTGTTTGGGATTCTTTTGGATGGTTTTACCTATGTTTTAGTGTGAATTCCAATCTGTGTTTTGTGATGGATTGCTTGTAGAAGGCACTGCCTTTGTGGTAATGTACTTTTCCCCCCTCTACTCCCATCTTCAAAGCAATTGTCTGAGTCAGTGAGGTGTGCCTGTCCTCTGTTTTTTGAGTCCTTTGTTACTGCTTTGCCCTGCCTCGATGTTAGTAATCCTAACCCATCTTGTGCAGCAAGCACCTGGGAAGGAGTTTACACCCTGTTTGGATCTTTTTGGAGGGTTTTACCTGTGTTTTTAGTGTTAATTTACAATCCGTTTTATGTGCTGAATTTCTTGTAGAAGGCCCTGCCTTTGTGGGGTAGACCTTTGTCTGTTTCTGTCCTTTTTTCAATCTTCATAGCAATTGGCTTAGGAAGTCAGGTGTGCATGTCCTCTGTTTTTGGAGTCATTTATTTCTGGTTTACCCTGCATTCCTATCAGTAATCCTTAGCCATCCACTGCAGCTTGCACCTGGTAAGGTGTTTACATCCTGTTTGGCGCTCTTTTGGAGGGTTTTACCTGTGTTAATAGTCTGATTTACAATCCTCTTTTTGTGATGGATTGCTTGTAGAAGGCACTGTCTTTATGAGGTAGTCCTTTGTTTGTTTTGGCGCACTCGGGCAAGTACTGGCATAAGTACCGCTTTCCCGCTTGACTACTCTGCTGGAATTATATTCCTGGATTGGCGATTGGGATCCTGCAACCAACGGAAGAAAGTATTTCTTCAGTGTTTCTTCAGTGGCAACTTTTGAGTTTTGTGTGATTGACACTTCGCACTGTTGGTCCCGCCTTGGAATTGTAGGGATTGACTCCTGTGCTAACCTGTGATTGCATACTAGCTGCATATTGCCCGCGTGCGCGCACTCGGGCAAGTACCGGCATAAATACTGCTTTCCCGCTTAACTACGCTGCTGGAATTATAATCCTGGATTTGCGATTGGGATCCTGCAACCAACGGAAGAAAGGTGACTTTGTGGCTGCAAGACAATAGTGCCCTGTGTGAACTCAGTGACGACCATTGACACCATCTTTCTCTTTGTTTCAGTGTTTCTTCAGTGTTTCATCAGTGGCAACTTTTGAGTTTTGTGTGATTGACACTCCACACTGTTGGTCCCGCCTTGGAATTGCAGGGTTTGGCTCCTGTGCTAACCTGCGATTGCTTACTAACTACATAATGCCCGCACACGCGCACAGCGCGCACGTACTTGGGAAAGTACTGGCATAAGTACCACTTCCCGCTTGACTACGCTGCTGGAATTATATTCCTGGATTTGCGATTGGGATCCTGCAACCAACGGAAGAAAGTGTTTCTTCAGTGTTTCTTCAGTGACAACTTTTGAGTTTCGTCTGATTGACACTTCACACTGCTGGTCCCGCCTTGGAATTACAGGATTTGGCTACTGTGCTAACCTGTGTTTGCTTACTAGCTACATATTGCCCGCGCATGCGCACAGCGTGCACGCACTCGGGCAAGTACCGGCATAAGTACCACTTTCCCGCTTGACTACGCTGCTGGAATTATATTCCTGGATTTGCGATTGGGATCCTGCAATCAACGGAAGAAAGGTGACTTTGTGGCTGCAAGACAATAGTGCCCTGTGTGAACTCAGTGACGACCATTGACGCCGTCTTTCTCTTTGTTTCAGTGTTTCTTCAGTGTTTCTTCAGTGGCAACTTTTGAGTTTTGTGTGATTGACACTCTGCACTGTTGGTCCCGCCTTGGAATTGCAGGGATTGGCTCCTGTGCTAACCTGTGATTGCTTACTAGCTACATATTGCCCGTGCACGCACACAGGCACAAGTACAGGCATAAGTACCGCTTTCCCGCTTACCCGCGTTAGCTGCGGTGTGCGGCAGCCGCTGTTGTGTTTCATTAGTATTTTTATTTATTTAATTTTTATCTTTCTTAATCTGTATTTTAAATTGAGTTGGAAGTTATACTTCAAATATATTGGTAAGCACATACAACTATCTTACTTTGTTTGGGTAACTAGTGAATGGTGTTTCTTACCTACACACTCACTACAAGTATGCCTGACAACGCGTGCGCTCTCCTTAATCTTGCCGCGTGCGGCCAGGTGGCAGCCCCATCTCCAAGATTTTTTTCTGCCATTGCGCTGACCCCTCTTCTAGCGCCTCGCAGTTCTGGCCTAATATTACCCTCCAAATTTCCTTTTCCGCCTGCAGCACGTGTGGCTCCCCAGATGGTCGAGCCCAACTTTCCTTCAATCATGCCCAAACCTAGATCCAGTGCTCTTTCGTGCACTGTTAATAACTCCCCATCTGACTTCCGCACGCTGCAGGCCCATGTGAACACCCATCCATTGTCTGATGTTACTATGCTTAATTCCGTCAATCCCAACTCCTTGGCCCCAGGCCAAGGCTCTGTTCCTTCCCCGATACAATTCCCTTCCTTGCTCCCTGATTCCTCTGACATTTCCATACCCGTATCCTGAGTGTTTCACCCACTTCCTCGAGGTCAGAAGAAGACTTGGCAGGGATATCTATCCACTCATTAGTCCTACGTTCCTCTTTGTTCATCCACTCATTCGCTTTGCCAACACCAAGAGTCCTCCAAGTGCCCTCGACAAATAACATGCGCCAACATCTTGCATTCATTCAGTCGGCTCTTACTTCAATTAACTTGACAGTTGCAACATGAGCAAGCTCTATGATACGATTGGTCATAAACTTTCCAATCAGTCGGCTCTCTTTGAGGAACTAGCAAAATGGCCACATGCACATGGCCCTACTCCCATCGCCCATACGTGTGCTAGTTCTCTCTCCAGCCATTCTCAAATCCAGCCTTCCAATTCCAGCCTTCCGATTGCATTGATGTTGTTGCTACTACCGAAGAAGTTCCCAACCCCTCATCCCCTGATTGCTTCATTGTCCCCTTGACCAGTCACCTTCCGTCTATTCCAGGTGTCATCCGACCTGTTGTTGCTTCTTTTCCCCCATCCGTTTCACCCCCGCAAGGTGTTCCTGATGGTTCTGTATCCGTTCTCCCCACTGCTCTTGCTCCTGCTTCTGAGCCCTCCTCTGCTCCCTTGACTGTCCCCTTACCTCAAACTTCCATTGCTGACCCTGCCCCTGCTCTCCCTTCCCTCTCTAAGCCTTCTCTTGTTCCTCTGCTTGATCCAACCTCAGATGTTCCCTCTCATGCGCATTATCCGCTTCCTGATTCAATTCCATCATCTCAATCTTCTTCTCCTGTGCACCCCACGCCGACAAAAGACATTCCCATTGCTAAAATACCAAGCAAAAGATCTCACCCTGCAATCAAGAAAACCAAAAATCTGGTCAGCCTGAAACACATCAAACATACCCTCATGGCTTTTTTTAAAGGGGCAGCCTTCCAAGTCCACTCTGCCCAATGTCACATCCCCTGTGCTAGCTCAATTTCATGTCCCCATCATCCCCTCCACTAAGGTGTCCTCAGACCCTTCCACGTGCCCCCCCTCCTCATGCTAGCCAGCCAGTGTCTCTCTCCCCATTAAGTCAATTAGTCCATTCGCTTGAACAACACAAGTCCCCCCAATATGTGGCTGCTCAGACTGATCCATCTAAAGCACAAACTGTGCATCATTAAACTCTTCCTAATTCATCTGCTCTTCATACAAGTCCTTCTTCCATGCATGTACCTTTTGATCTTAAAGCCAATGTCAATTGCTACCTGGCTCTACGTTTGAGTAATTTGCAGGCTCCCACGGGTCTCTCAGTTGTGACGACCACTAGGACTTTCGTCCCTGTTACTCCAATGCAAGATGAAGAAAATGCTGTTCAGAACGCACCTTCCAAAAATAAAAAGTTTCCTTTCAAACTCCCTGTACCTTACCCACACCCCAAATACACATTCCCTCTGCCCATGCACTCTCTGATTTCAAAGCAAGTGTTGATGCTTATTTGGCCTCACGTTTAGGCTCCTTGCAGGCTCACTCTGGTGACTCTGTCTTGCCCGCTCATAGTGCTTCTTTCCCGGTGATGTCAATGCAAGATGAAGAAAATGCTTTGCGCTCATGTTTTAGAGTGACCCCCTTGGTGCCTTCATCAAAATGGCCTACGTCAAATTCCTCTTCCAAACCATCCTTCAAACCATCAATGCCATCCCGTTCCCATTCCCATTCTTTTATCCTCAAGTGTAGAGATGGGAACTTTCTGAAGTATTATTTAAACCGGTCTAGCGTTTTGAACATCTTTGGTGATATTGAGGACCTGCATGACATCTCCACTCATGACATAGACCAGATTGAATTTGTATCCGATACTTGCTCTTCCGTGGTCAGACTTTGGATCCCATCTGGTGTAGTCTGGAACTCAATATGGCATTGTAAAATGCAACTTTTCGACCTGGAATTCCTTCTAGCTCTAGATCCTAAGTCCTCATCGAATTTGATGCATGCGCCCAAGTCCAAAGTTAACATCTATCAGGGCTCCATCAACAAACATACCAACTGCTCGTCAACTCCCTCTCATCGACCAACTTAACCAATAATTGCATCAAGCCCATTGCCACTGAATCTAGCCAGCTGGAATACGCGAGGCAATGCTCATCTACACATCTCTATGCTCACTTTGTCCCATTCAGATGACATTATAGCCTTACAAGAAACCTGGTTTCTTACCCCTCCTGTATGGGATGGTTTTGACCTTACCTTGCTCGCGGCCCTTCCTAGCAAGGGCACACCTTCCTCTGGTCTCCTTGTTGCAGTCAATTCGAAGATGGGCCTTACTATCTCACCATGGGCTTCAGTGCAGGCCCATATTCAATTGGTCAAGATCACTCATCACTCCTTTACCATTGCACTGGTGAACATCTATCGCAACCCCCTTGGACAAACCGATGAAGCCTTCTATGAAGGTTTAGCCTCTATTCTTGATATGGTGCTGATAACTCCTTGCATACCACATACAATTGTCCTAGGTGATATTAATCTTGACTGCTGGAATCAGGCTCGATTAAATCACGCAACATCTATGTAGTCCTCCTTTATGGCTCAGCGTAACTTTCATATGGTCAATGGGGCAGTTCCCGGTGACCTTCCACCTCAATACACCTGGCATCGAGGATCTAGCATGAGCACCATTGGTTATATCTATGTGAATGCTGACTTATTTAAATCCATCGATAACTTAACCATCATCAATCAAGCCCACAGCGACCATAGACTACTATCCATGAACATTCAGTGGTCCCTTTCTCATGAAGAAGCTTGCCATTTCACCCCTGAATTGTTATCAATCCAGCCAGATCACGAGTGCACTGGAATCCATCTATTCTATCATCCTTTAAAAACATTGTTGAATACAATGCACAATTGAGTCACTCAGCGCACTACTCTGATCTCTTACGTCCTTTTGTCAGCACTTTAAACGCTTTGGGGCGGTTGAGTGGTAGACATAAATAAACACTCCTTTGAACCGGAAATTCAAGCGGCCAAAGCGGACTATCCGAGAATGCGAAAAGCTATTCTGCCTTAACACCGTCAAATGCAGGTATAAGAACTGGCTCAGAAGCAGAAAGGCTCTTCTCTACCAACATGACAGTGAAGCGATGTATAGGGCGATGGGGAACAACAATACAAGATCTATGTGGCAATTACTCCACAACCAGACTTCCAATTCACAGGGTGCTTCGCAGATTAACGGGGTATCAGATTCTGCCTGGCTGAATTTGTAAATTGAATACAGCCATCTCGCAGGCCTCTATTATATTGTTCAAGTATGGCAAATTTTCAGTTAATCCCGCATTACAATTCTGGAACATGAAAGTTGTGCCCACATTACTTTATGGACTAGAAACCTCTCATGAAGACCTGTCATCCCTATTTTTGCAATGGGAAGCCAAATTTCGGAGGCACATCCTAAAATTGCCTCCATGCACCCCCTGCCAGTGGCTCAGGTATGAGCTGGGCTTAGTCCCTCTACAAGCACTTTACAATTGGCGCATTTGTGCACTCTTTAGGAAATGCCTACTCTCAACTAATCATAAATCAATTCTAAAATTATATGTTTTCTGTCACACATGTTTTTATACATACCTGGTTAACAAAAGCTTTTCTATTTTGGCTAATGCAGAGATATCAATTGACACTTTACTCACAAACCCAGACAGAGCAAAATTTAAAATCTATCAAACTGACTGGATATTAACAAGAGACCTTTGTTTGCAGTATGAAGATGTGGATGGTCTAAGGTTCCCACACAAAAAAACCTGAATCTTAGCACCCTATTTGATGCTTTCACCCACTCCAAAATATCGTCTTGCTATCCTTCGTCTGATGTTTAATTTATGGATCACAAGAGATATACTAGTCAGATGCCATCTCTTACCACCCACAAGCAATTTTTGTTGCTTTTGCATGACTCCTGATGCTTGCGAAACATTAATCATTTGCTTACTGAACGTGTGCCTCTTTGTGGTCAATGAGAAACACACTTCTCAAAATATTGTAAATACCTAGGTAACCTGGATCCTCGAGACTGCTGGGCAATTATCTTAAACTCGTCTTGTACAGTACTCCAAATTGCCACTGTTAATTTTCTGAATTGCTTGATGCTAGAATTTGCACTTTGTTAGACTTAATAGTCTAAAAATTGACATTTATGAATGACATGTAATTGTCTTTTGTTATTATTTTATGTTGTTTTTACTATATTGAAATGTTCTTGTTTGCTGTTTCAATGATTTTTTTGATGAATTGTTTTACATTTGAAAGGTTGATTAAATTCAGCCAAATAAAAAAAAGAAAAAAAAAAGTTTGTTTCTGTCATTTTCCCCTCTCCTCCCATCTTCATAGCAATTGAATGAGGTAGTCAGGTGTGCACGTCCTATGTTCTTGGAGTCATTTTGTTACTGGTTTGCCCTTCCTTCCTGTTCATAATCCTTAGCAATCCAGTGAAACAAGCACCTGCTAAGGAGTTTACAGCCTGTTTGGGGATCTTTTTGAAGTGTTTTACCTGTGTTTTTAGTGTAAATTCATTTTTTAATGCTGAATTGCTTGTATAAGGCACTGCATATGTGAGGTATTACGTTGTTTGTTTTTGTCCTCCCATCTTCATAGCAATTAGGAGAGGCTCCCTCAGCGTCCTACAAACTCAATTTCCTTTCACCTGCCCATCTCCCCGCCAGTCTCCCGCCTACCCCATCCCAGATAGGGACATCCATCTCAAGAAAGTACTCTTTAAAGTGAGCCCCAGAGCAGCCTTTCCCTGGCAGCTGGCTAAGAGCCAGAGGCAAAGCGCAGCTCCCCAGGGCAGCTCCCATTCCCTGTTTGCACCTGTTCATGTGTGGATGCCTGGTGGGACAATCTATAACTACACTCAGATAAGGTGGTAAGGGTGAGGAGTACAGCCATTACTATGCTCTGGTGAAAACCTGCCACTTCTTCTTACTATCAACTACTCTTAACACTGTGCTGTCTTGCGCTGTATTGCACTTAGATGAATTGTGAAAATTAATTGTTATATTGCATCTAGAAAAATATGTGATGGTCATCCTATGTGTTGCGCTTAGATGAATTGCAAAGTATTGTCCTTATACTGCTCCCTTCTGATTAGTCCTGAAGGCTAGCCCCTACCTTTCACTCAAAAGTAATTTACAAGGTAGCCACATACTGCACTTCGAAGATGGTGAAGCTAACCTATGCATCACACAAAATAGATTTATGAGGATCACTAATACACCGTACTTAGATGAAAATACAAAGATAGCCAATGTGCTGCACCTGAGGAATGGTGAGGTCAGTCTATGGGCCTCATTACGACCCAGGTGGTAAGGGGTTAATGGCGCCGTAAAAGGTGGTGGCGCTGTTAACCCCTTACAGCCTAATTATGAGGTCCCTTTGCGGGTCCCTACCTTAACGGCTGGTTTTACCAGTCGTTAAGGATGGCACCCGCAAAGGGACCTTGGAGGTAATTACGGTACTGCAATTTGAAGTACCGTAACTACCGCCTTCCCCATTTCCATTGAGCCCTATGGGGGCAAAAATGGGAATGGGGAAGGGCCAATGGTGAATGGGGAATTACCACCCCGCCATCCTTGGAATGGGCGGTAATTTCGCCATTCACCATGCAGAATCGTTAAAATACCGGCGGCAACCATGGCGCTACCAGCGCCATGGTTACCGCACGGGTCGTAATGAGGCCCTATGTGTTACACATACACACAACAGATTCTGGGCCTGATTCATGGAAGTGTGTTATAATGGCGCAATGACATAGGAAAATGTTATGTGAATCAGCCCTTTATGAGGATCACAGACACACCACACTTAGATAAAATGTAAGGATAGTCAAGGTATTGTGCTTGGAGGATTTTGAGGGTAGCCAATGTGTTACAATTAGAAGAATAGTGAAGCTACCCAATGTGTCGCACACCGTAGATTTGTGAGGATAACAAATATGCTGCACTGACTTGAAGTGCGATGGTGAACAATGTATTGGACTGGCTTTTTTTAAGACAATGGGCCTCATTCTGAGTCCGGCGCTAATGGAAAAACGATGGCGGTAAAGTAATACCGCCATCCTTTTCCGCCGTGGACTATTCCGACCCATCACACCGTAATTACCGCCGCCGTAAAGTACGACGGCGTAAATAGCGAACCAGTGTCGCGCGCCCGAGACACCACGTCGGAAATAACGCTAGGCGTTAACCAGTGCTGATCCCAAGTAAAACGGACACGGTAAAAACGGGCTCCACAAGGGCGCAAAGTACCTTAACGCCATGACGTAATTACCGGCATCGCAGAGAAGGTGTTAACAACCCTGAACAGTGCCAGAAAGAGGAACAGGTGCACCCAATCAGCACAGGTGGAGTCCATAGAGTCAGGCACAGCACAAAAGGAGCACACCCACACACCACACCCCCTCCCACACCAAGATGATACCAATTCTCGCAGCATTCATGGAGCTGGAGGCCCTGCTTGCAAGGCAGCAACTACGACAACATCAACAATAGCAACCACAGCAACCACAGCCCCCACCACAGAAGATACACAGGAGGAGAAGGAGGCAGAGACAGGCCCAGCATGCCCTACCGGTGCAGCCACCATTACCACGCCGTCAGCCCCCAATTCCACGCATCAGACCCACCCCCTTCAACCTCACACCAGAGCAGATACACACCCTGTACCGGCTTGACCGGGACACCATAACCACCATAGTGGCCCTGATACATAACGACATAGTGAGCCTAATAGAAATCAGCACTGCCATCCCCCCTCTACTAAAGGTAGTGTCTGTGCTCCACTTCCTTGCCACAGGGACCTACCAGCATACAGTGGGGCACATGCATGGCATTTCACAGCCCATATTTTCCCGGATACTCAACCAAGTGCTCGATGCCCTCCTCAAGCACAGAAGGGACTACATATGCCTCCCCCGGACTCCCCAGGAGACATATGATACCAAAGCTGCCTTCCATGCACTTGCAGGCATGCCAAATTGCATAGGTGCCATCGACTGCACCCACGTAGAATTGGTGGTTCCCCATGCCATGGAGGTGCCGTATCGCAACCGCAAGCAATATCACTCCATCAACGTCCAGATGGTGTGTAATGCCAGTAAAGCCATCACACAATGCAATGCCCGATACCCCGGATCAACTCATGACTCCTTGATCCTGCGCAACTCTACACTACCACGCTACATGGAGCGACATGCTGAACGACGTACCTGGCTGCCTGGTGAGTAACCGGAATGGGCCATGGCAGTCCATTGGGGCTGTGAGTAGGCTGTCAGCATACTCCACCCGGGTGGTAAAGGGTGGGGTAGAGAGATGCATAAGGGTGGGACAGTCAACGCCATTGTACGATGTAATGGGGTGACTGTATCCTGGGACATGTGTGCATGGCCAGTGAACACCTGCTGCAATGTCAGATTAGCACAGTTCTCCACCATGATTGCACGAACACTTACCTTCATTCCACTCTCATGCAGGTGATGCTGGCTACCCATTGTAGCCGTGGCTCATGACCCGGTCCGCAACCCACAAAACAGGCACCAGGAGGACTACAATAGATCTCATACCCGTACACGGGTGGTGATAGAGCAGACCTTCGGCCTTTTGAAGGCACGATTTCGTTGCCTCAGCCGGTCAGGTGGGGCCCTCATCTACAGCCACGAGAAGGTGGCCAAGATCACCATGGCATGTGCTATGCTGCACAACATGTGCATCCATCGGAACGTGCCACTGCCCCCTGACGTGGGTCTGCTACCATCAGATGAGGAGGAGGAGGAGAAAGGAATGGCAGGACAGCATCACGGGGCCGATGCACAGGAGGGACATCACGTGCGACAAGCATTGATTGACCAATATTTCTGAGTCACAAGTCAGCTGAGGGGGTGAGGATGACAGGAAATTGGGCACTGGGTGTGGGGATACATGTACTACATGCACTGTGAGACATTAAAAGACACATGCACAATGATCAATGTCCACTCTGTTTTCCAGGATACACCAAACTGTGTATTGTATAATCATGTGAAAACGTGTACAAATAATCCTCCACCCTCACCCCCCTCCCCCCCAACTCCCACGCACACCCTCACCCCCCTCCCCCCCAACTCCCATGCACACCCTCACCCCCCTCCCCCCAACTCCCACGCACACCCTCACCCCCCTCACCCTCCCCCCACAACAGCCCCACAATGGTCCCATCAATACTACATAGGCCACATGTGTGTGGCTTCATAGTCAATGGGCACTCCCCGAGCCTGGGGTATCATTTTCGCATTGTGCGTTGTGACCTGCAGACCGGGCTGGTCTGCGTGGAGGAGCACTGGGAGGGTGGCTCCTCCTGCTGGGGCTGAGGTCTGGGGGTTGCTGCCTCCAGGGCATCAGCAATCCTGCCGAGCACCTCACAGAGCCGGTTTGTGGATGTAGTGATGACCTCGCCCAGAGCCTGCAGGTCATTGTGATGCACCAACCCTGATTCCCGGTTGTCCCGGAGGAACTCCTCAATCATGGCCGTGAGGTTCTGGGAGTGCACAGCTTCTGCGGCCGATGTGGGGGATGTGGTTGGCAGGCTTGGTATTGGGCCTGCAGGCCTCTCAGGTGTTTCGGCAGGGGAAGTGGGCTGATGTGAGACAGGTGTTACCCCTTCGCCTGTGAGACCTGGGCCATCACTCGACCCGGAGTCGCTGTGTGCAACCTGGCTGTACGATGGTGACTCAGGGCTGTAGACATTGGTCTCCTCCACGTTGACCACGGAATAGGATGTGGGGCTGTCTGGCACACTAAGGAGGCACATGGCAGCATTCTCCCCTGACATGCTGGATTCCTCAGGGTGCAGCGTGGGGCATGTTTCCGGCGGAACTGCAGCCATGTCCAGGTGCGCGGGTGGGGGTTGTGTACCCTCCATGGGGGTTGCTGGAGCAGGTGGTGTAGTATGGGCCTTATGTCTGCCAGCAGGTATGCGCTGTACCCTGTTCTGTCCCGGGAGGTACTTGGCCGGGAGCCTTCCTGCTCCTCACTTTCATGACCGCTACCTGTGGGGGGCAAGAGAGAGACAGCATTATCAATGATCTGGGGGTCATCATGACTTCAAGCCTATGGTAACACATTGGGAGAGCAGCGTCTTGGTGATATTTTGGTCGGTGAGTGAACTTGGCTTGGATGGTAAAAGCATACTGTTGGCGGGGTCAATCATGTTGGCAGAGTACTGTGGTGAGTGACATTGACCAGCTTTCTGTGTGGCATGGCCAATATGGGTGTCAGCCTTGCACCTGACATCATCCTGGGTCCCACTTGTTACGACATGGTTGCAGGGGGGAGAGGGGGTCTACGAAGCAAACATGATGTGACTCTTTGGCCGGCCCTTTGCGGTGAATTACATTAGGGATGCATGTACTGTTTGGACTCATGACACTCACCTGCATCAGCGGATGAGGGATAACCGCAATCCATTTCGCCAACACCTTCGATGGCTTCTGTGCCCATCATCTCCGCACATGTTTCCTCCCAGGGCATCATTTTAATGGGTGAGCCTAGGCCTCCTCCTGTCTCCAGAGCCTGCTGACGGTTTGCTGACATGATGGCCCGCACCCTGAGACGGAGGTCATCCCAGCGTTTGCGGCAATGCGTTGTGCTGCGGGGGGTGTTCCCAACGGCGCTCACCCTCTGTGCGACCAACTCCCATATCTCCTTCTTTATGAGGATGGTGGGCCTACGCATGTCGCTGCAGAATACGATATCTGCATGTTCATGCAGAGTGTCGACCAGGACCTGTAACTCATCCTGGGTGAATTTTTCTTTTCGGATGCGCGCAGCGCCCTTTTTCAGAACTTTAGGCATGATGATGTTCTCTGTAGTATATTTGGTCGATCTGAGTCCTGTATGGAGTCCTGTATGTCCTGTATGGAGAGGATTGCAATGGATTGTGATTTTAAATATGGCCGCCGTGATGCTTCCCGTTCCTGTGCGATGACGTTATTTCCGTTTCCGGTATTTAACGGTGGCCGTAATTTACGGTTAGCGTAAATTACGGTCTCCGCTAATTACGGATTCCATCGAAGGCGATGGTGTTAAATACGTCTAGGTTTATGGCGGTAAGGGGTTTGACGGGACCTTTTGCGCTATGCCGCAAGGGAGTTTACCGCCATGGCGGAATACTCGTGCATGCGAAGTCGGAATATGGTGGAAATAGCGCCTTCCAACCACATCGTACATGGTATTTATGCCATGGCGGTAATTACTGTTACTTACCGCCGGACTCGGAATGAGGCCCAATGTGGCCATAGGTCAAGGCTGCCGGCTCTTGTCTGGAGGAAACAAAGCTGTTGTGTGGGTAAAGTGACTAATGGGCTGTCATGCAATCTCAATCCACTACCAGGGACATCATTTGGGAGTTGCCAAGGCTGTCAACTGCGACCCCTGGCAGCCCCCAGTGGACCGTTGCCACTGCCTCTGCGACCCCTGGGGGAGGGCTCAGATTTAAAAAAGAAACAAATTATTTTTGAAGTCACTCTGACTTCAAAAAGAAATAATTTTATTTCAGTTTTCCGTAACAGAAATAATTTATGTTTGAATTCAGTCACAATGACTTCAAAAAGAAACTATTGCATTTTGAAATCCAAGTCCACCCCCCAAGACATGGATAGCGCTGGCTCCTGTGCTCTACTGTTCATGACAGGAACCAGAGCCGGTTCCTCACGTGCATGGTGGAGTATGAGAGCCACAGTTATGCCAGCAGAGGAGTAGCAACAGATTCTGGAAGGTAAGGACATACATTTTTAAATGTAAAAGTGTATGTGTTTGTGTGTGTGTGCATGTGTGCATATTTCATGTAATGTACATGTGTTTATGTTCATATATTATGTAATGTGTTTGAATGAGTGCATGTGTTTAGGTGGCTGGGTGTGCTTGTGTGAGTAAATGGTGAATGAGTGCATGTATACATGAGCAAGTGGTGTGTGAATGTGTGTTCTTGTGTTAAATACCTGGATTACTTACCGGTAATCTTTATTACTCCTAGTCCCACTCTTTGCCAGTCCAGTACTTGCCTATGAAGCACCTTTCCTCATACATAAGTACTGGGATGAGGAAGATGGACATTGAGGTAATGGGATGAGAAGTTGATTTGGGGGGTTGGAGGAGGACAGTGGGAGGGAGAGGGGACCTGTTGGAGGGGTTGGCAAGAGAGGGGTATGCTAATTACATAAAGGTCATCACTGATATAGCATGCATGATATGTATTAGTGGCTAGACTGGCATTTTGGTACAACCAGTCTAGTCATTTCTTTCGGTGGCATGACATTCTTACTGGGAATCTATCATAAAGTAAGCATGATAATGTTATTACATGTCTAGCCTGGCATTTGCGTGCAGCCAGTACAGCCTTTTCTTACTGTGTCAAAAACCAGTGGTCTACTGGCATGGCATATTTTCTGGGCATGCATAATGAAGTAAGCATCATAAGTGTTATTACGTGGCTAAAATAGCATTGTGGTGCAGCTTGTCTAGTAATTTTATACTTTGGCTTGACATTTTGTGATGGACATCTCTGATACACTTTGTGTATAGGTGCATTATAAAAATCCAATTAAAAAATGAAGCAATCACAAGTGTAATTACCTGGCTGGACTGGCATTTGGGTGTAGCCAGTCTAGCCTTTCCTTACTGTGGCCTGGTACATTTCTCTGGGCATGATCAGTGCTTATCTATCTATCTATCTATCTATCTATCTATCTATCTATCTATCTATCTATCTATCTATCTATCTATCTATCTATCTATCTATCTATCTATCGATCTATGTTATTTATATATTGTGCCACACGCCCGTAGGCCTCAGGTTGCTCACAAGGGCAGAAAACATAAAACATAAAGTGGAAAGCATTCAGGGTATTATCTAAAAAAGGGCAACAGATAGAGGTAGTGATTAATAAGAATGTAGTTAGATTGGCTTTTGGTGCAACCCATCTAGGTATGTCTTACTTTTGCATGGCATTCTTTACTGTGCATCAAGACTACACCAAACCTGACAAGTGTCTTACCTGTCTAGCTTACATTGTGCAGCCAGTTTTGATATGTGTCCTTATAGTGGCATTCCATTTTGAATAGCAAAGCGGTAAGATAGCTCAGTAGGTTGAGCGCTCGCTGCTGCGATCTATGTGTCATCTGCAGGTTGCAGTTTTGAATAACGGCAAGGCCAACTCAACCTTTCCTTCATCCAAAGTTGATAAATAAGTACCAACTTCAGTTGAAATAATAATTTTATTTAAATATGTCCTATGTATAGTGCTTTGGCGAAAGCGCTATATGAATAACAAATCATTATCATGAATCAAAGCATTAATGCTCCTGTGCATTGTTGGTGACTTCCATTTACTGGATTTTTGGATACTGTAATAATGCAGCAACTGGCAATGTAGGGGCTCCACGTATCATAAAATGACAATACCTGACATGCAGCTATAACTGGCATAATTTGGAAGTAACTGAACATACACTGCGGAAGTGTCATATCTATGGCTGTTCCTTGGCCTATGCCGATTCTATTGGGTCTAACCCGATCATATCATGACCCCATCCATGGCATGTAAAGGAAGCACCCTTGTTAAAATGTGGTTGGTATCTAAAATATGCTTGTCTGCTTTAGTACATATTAACATATGTCAACAGGGTTAAAGAGGACATGATGCCGCCCAGGTCAAAGGTCATGTGACATCACTTCTGTGATGTCATCAAGTGTGTGACGTCTCTTCCACTACCCCAGGCATTTTGTTGAATTGACTTGTGCACTATTGGCATTTATTGGATTTCAGGAGTCCGGGCATGAAGGAGTCTGTGCCCTGGGCAATCTGGCCACTGATTAGGGCTGTAATGCATAGCTAGTGTCCTACAAACACTCTACAAGATTAAAGCGGTCAAAGTGATGGGTCACATGCTATGTGCATTATTGAGGTTGTTTGGCTTTGAGGGGCCTAGAGCATTGTTTAAAGTTCATGTTAGAGAGTTGAAGAGATACAAGCTATTTGCGCCATGACTGCCTCTAATAACGGTACTGGCACCGGTATGGTTCAATGGGGACTTACCGGTGTAGTCCAACCTTTGTGGGACTGGTAAATCCCCATTGAATAAGCCATTCCCCATTCCCATTTGAGTCCCCATAGGGCTCAATGGGAATGGGGAAGGAGCTAATAACGGTACCGCAAATTGCTGTACCGTTATTGGCTCGGAAGTCCGACCAGGCATTAAAGGAGGGACCCGCTAAGGGAACTCCTAGTAGGGCGGTAAGGGATTACCGGCACTGGTCTCCTTACCGATGCACGGTATCCCTTACCGCCCTACTCGGAATGAGGCAACCCTTTAAACAACAATCCTGATGAGAGGTACACAGTTTTCAAGATGTCATGGAATTGTCAGAGAATGAATCGTTTTCTTAACAATTTAGTTTTAAATATTTTCACATACATGATTATGTATGCTTATAAGAAGTGTGGTTGTGTGAGAAAGTAAGCTTTGATGTATATGACGCAATTCTCAAAAGGGCTCCTGAAGGGTCTGAAGGCCGCCCTAAGAGAGGATATTGGTTGCTGTGAGAATATCTTTACCAGTTAAATCATAGAGATCGAGGCAAATAAAATACTAATGCGGTGTTGTTAATGTCACATGACTCTAACCATGTTATAATGCATCTTAGTTCCTCAGGAATGTGTAAGGCCTGCTGCATTTGAACCAAGATCATTAATTAAGATCCATTTTGGAAGAGGTGCTGACCAACTGGACTGGGAACATGCACTTGCCTTTCTTTTTTTTGGCCAAATACTTACACAGTGTGCATATGGAGCCTCCAGACCCGTTCTTTAATGGACACACTTTAATGTATTAATTAATTGATGCAATTTAATTAAGCAACAAACCCAGACAGGCGGGGCATTACCGGGCCAGGTGATGCTCCAGGCCCGTTAGAAGCCTGAGTGTTAGCCTGGGGCATTACCTGCCACAGTAATGCCCCTGCCCAGAAGAGTTTATTGCTATTAGTATTCCTGCAGGTTTGTTTTGTTTGGGTTCCTCATAGTTGTTTTTTCAAGTTGAGAAACGTAATCTTTGATGTTTCTCAACTTGAAAATAACATACAATCCAAAATGCCAGACCTGGACAAAGGGGGAAGGGAACTATATGTAGTCCATTCTCCCTTTCCATGGCAGCCACTGCATTGATGGGGAATCGCCAGGAACACTTTGTGTTCCTTGCACAAGTGAGGGTCAGGGCAGTGCCAGTTAAGTGGGTCAGAGTGGGGAGGTTAGGGATGCGAAAATCGGGGGTGAGGGGAAGCGGATGAGCGGGGAGCACTTATCGTCATCTTGGTGGGGAAGATGGTGGCTTCCCACTTTGAAGAAGACTCATAGCAGGGGTTTTGCCATATGGCAAAGCCCCCATTCTGAGCCTCCTGATTGGCTGCGAGGCCGCCACATCCTCCTTCCTTGGTACTAAACCTTATTAGAGTTTCCTCAGGAAAAATGAGTGCAATCAAATAGTACCATAATCGGCCAAGCATAGGGAGAATGTTTAGATGCATGACAACTTCTAATGCTTAATGGTAGAGTTAATTGGGACATTCTAGCAAGTTATACTTTGTGTTTAGGCTCACATAAGCTGATGCTGCACTATATATGTATGTATATAAAAGCCATGCTCTTATCCTAAGCGTCAACTTTACCACATTTTGTGACTGTGTGTTTTTAAGTGGTGATGTTCTCTTGTGAGTGAGACTGATGTAAAGTAGGTTCCTCAGGCACTTCAGGTATGTTGCCAGTAAGTTAATTTATTCAGTTACAATAGGTTACATCAAGATGTCTCAGTAAGAACCTCTGACACCCATCACCCAGGCAAGCTCTCTCTAACTGAGTGTCGAACCTTTACCCTGAATATTCTCTCATTCATACCACAACATTCTCTCTTACATCACCAGTAACGTGCATACTTCGCAAGGAATATATAACATATCTCCCTTCCTACCAGAATTCACCATATCTCAACCAAGCACTTCAAAACACACCTCCTTGCCTTACAAAATCCAAACCATCAATCATACAATGAGTATCTACACATCACTCACTGACATCCAAAAGGTCCCAACTGCACGTTGACAACACAAAGAGCTTGTGAATAGAGATGGGGCAGCACAGACCTGTCAGCAGAAACCAAAGAGAAGTGGAGGCCATATGTCTTTACCCTCATACAAAGCAAGAAAGCACCTTCCACCGACAAACACTCGTCCTTCGAGAACATCATGTGTTGCTAAACACAACAGACACACACACTACACTTCTCACACAGAGCCTTTTCAACGAGAGCCAAACTCTAGACATGACAGAAGTCATAACCCCCCTTCTACTCAGATTGACATCTCTTCACATCATCCACTGTCACGGAAGGCGTATCCCCCTTTCTACTCTTGCTAACATCTCTTCATATCAACCACTCTCACAAAAGGCATACCCCCCTTTCTACTCAGGTTGACATCCATACACATCAACCACTCTCACTTAAGGCGTGCCCCCCTTTCTACACGGGTTGACATCTCTTCACATCAACCACGCTCATGGAAGGCGTACCCCCCTTTCTACTCGGCAACACATCTCTTCACATCAACCACTCTCACGGAATGACATCTCCTCACAGAATGTTACAATTTCTAACACCACATGTATGGATATAAACATTTCTTTTTTACAAATTAAAACATTCTAAGAGTTGATAGCTGACTTGGAGCCATAACCTGAAAATCCTCAAACAGGTTAATTCCTTCCCACATTTTCAGGTTCTCCACACGCAACCCTCTAAGCTCTGCATGCTTTAGCTTCAGCATTCGTTATTACCTTTTAAGCAATGAAGTACTATAATTTCGTAAATGTCCATAGCTGGCAACACAGCTCTAACCTGAAAATCCTACCGAGGTTAGTATTAATATATTGGGCCTCCAGCAATTTAATATAACCATAGTATGTCACCAAATAACCTTGACCCTCCAGCAATGTTAAACAAAATACTAAATTACTGAATACTGCTAAATACGCGGAACCTCCTGCAGTGTATAGCAGACTTCATAGTAATAATTCATAGTAATGACCATTACTCTCACTTAGTCACACACACATCTTCATTCACTATATACATATCATGTCACCATTACTCTCTCACACCATCAGCTATAAATATCCCTATTGAGAAATTTTACAACTTCCTTGAAGCCAAATACATGAAGGCTAATAGAAGAACTTAAAGAGATCCCAGATGCTCGCAAACCCTGTTCCCTCACAGTGCAGTGAAAATATGCCCACCGTTCCTCTATACTTCCCTGGGCAGTTCACAAAGCTGTTCTAGGAATGTCTTGCACTTTTCTACGATACTGCACATTTCTCTGCACACAGTGATTTCTCCTTCCACTTCTTGTTATCTTGTTAAACCTTGCAGATGTTAAACCCTGCAGTTTTAAGATTCAGGCACTGCTCTCCCATGTTTAATTTCCGATTAGTGAAAACACCCTTATTCGGCACACCAGGGTTGAGCTTCCAAAAGGTGTGACCTTAGGCACCAGTGGCGCAGTGAGGTTTTTTACTTAGATGCTTCCTGCTTCATATGAAATACATCACCAGGCCTATGCATGCACGTCATCGCTCTCAGCATTCCAGCTGATCGCCATCCCTCCGGGCAGCACATCTCACATCACCATTGGTGTGCTGACTACAGAGCACAGTATAGCTCCAAAACTCCAACCACTGCTTCTGCTCTCCAGCACCCCAGGTAGCAGGTGGATGCTCTACCGCCACTCACACCAGGGTAGTACCATTGGCAAACATGATTTTAGCTTCTTCCACCACAGACTAGGGCACTGCTTGAACTCATAGGCACACTATATTACTTCAAAAACAGCCCTCCCCTCAGCCGCCAAGTCTCTGACACTGGCTAATTATCCTGGTGACATACTTCTGTATCCTTATACGAAAACCAGCCACTTGTCCTTCACTCACCCTGGGTGTTATTGGTGTAGGAAGAGTAGCCCTTCATCATCTCTGAGCATCTCTAATTCTACCCCGTGCATTGCCTCTTCCATGGAACATGCCTCAGATTGCCCTGGATTTTACTGAGTGCTGCACACTGCTTCTTTGCCCTGGCTCTTCTACAGGGGACTCAACTCTCCTTGCGTCCTTTGCCCTGGGGAATACCTCTGATCGCCTGGGGTCTTACTGAGGCACATCACCCCTTTCTGTCTTTCTTTGCCCTGGGTGATGGGACATACTTGTTAGGGGCAGTGGATCATATCTCTCCTTTTCTGCACCCCATGCTGCAGACTTCTCAGCGTACACTTCTTCCTCTTCTGCATAGGTTAATTTCTAGGACTCACACAGAGACCAGCTTGTTGCCATTGATGTAAAGTAGGTTCCCTAGGCACTAACGGTAGGTTGACAGTAAGTAACTTTATTCAGTTACAATAAGTTACATTAAGATGTCTCAGTAAGAACCCCTGGCACCCATCATCCAAGCAAGCTCTCTCTAACTGCCTGACTGTGGAACCTTTGCCCTGAACATTCTCTTACTTATACCACAACATTATCTCTTACATCACCAGTCTCAGGCATCCATCACAAGCATTATACAACAGAGACATACATTAGGAGACAGACAGAGAGGGGTGGTAGAACCCGTGCAGGGCAATAACTGTCTGTGCGGTCTCTAAAATATATGAATTCCATTACAAACTGGATGAGAAACCAATGAGACCAATAGGAGTATTCTGTCTCCTATTACTTAGAATGGATGTCTCCACCTTTGCTTTCTAAAACTAGTGTTGCATGGACATCACCATTCAAAGTAATATCTAGGCCACTGGGACTTTTGCACCAATATACAATTCAAAATATTTATGACAGCCTTATTGAACAATATTAGAGGGAACTCTGTAGTGTGTCGATTCACGAGATGCAGAGCAATAACTGTCTATTGTGGTCTCTGAAAAATAATTCTGTTACAACTTGGATGAGAAACCAATGAGACCATCTGGAAGCAACCTTCAGAAAGACATACAACAGGGAAGAATTGCTGGAACTATAAAACAAGCCTTTAGCAGCTCTTGGGAAGTACTGGAGAGACTTTTGAGGACTATTGCCAAAGACTATCCCAAGGCAGCCCTTAAGACTGTGGAAGGTGGGTCAGGAGAAGGGAGTCATTCTCCTGACCATGTTCTCTTGGTTGAATCATAAGCGAGTGCAAAATATTTTTAGGAATGACATAAAGACTGAACCAGTTCACCAAGAGAAGGAAGTCATTCTCTTGGTATTATTTTCCTTTGGTTGATGAACCCTTTTGTAGCTTAGTGGTAGGGTTACAGCAGGTTTTGGATAGTGCATGGACACTTTTATTGAGAGAAACATCCTGGCTATGAGCATCCAGGTTGATATTTATTTAGGTTGGGAAAACACTTCAGAGATAGGTAGAGGTAGGTCATTTTCTTTGTTTCTAAATAAAGTATTGTTGAACCCTGCCAACCCTTTGTCCGACTCCTCACTCCACCACACCAGAGCAGTGATCTTAAAATAATCCACACTGATCTCGGGCTGACTTGGCCTACACATAAACAAATTACCAGGAAGTTGAAATGTCAATAAATACATTCATTAAAAATGCATGAATTTAATACCACACCTAACAAACAGAGTAAGATGCTGAGGATTCTTGCTGCAAATGATTCAAGGAAATGTGTGAATTTATTGAAGGAATTAAATAAGATATATTTCTGTATGTCTACCACGCTAGATTAATAGGTTATTCTTTCAGGATTTCTGGTGTTATTTATTCTCTTACATACAAAAATGTAATTATCTGTCAGGTTTGACTGCAAGAGCCAACATGCGTCTAGAGGTTTCAGACAGGGTTGTGTATCGTTCCCCTGTCTATGTTGTTCTTCTAGACAGAGATAGTTGTCTGTCTGACGTCAATTACTTCCTAGCTGCCTTTTGCAGGTGACATGACAAGTTGTGATCAAACTTCAGTTGGACTGCAGTGTAGATTGGCTAAAATATGGAACTTTTTAATTTAAATTTGCCAAAAATGAAACCCTACCAGATCTATAAAAACGCATTTAAAAATAATCATTTTTATTGCAACATTGGCAAAACACTATTGGAGGAAAAATGCAAGATTCATGAATTAGGTCTCATTATTACTAACACAATGAGAGATATAAATAGAGAGTTGGAAATGAAATGTAACAGCATGTTCCTAACATAAAAACTGTCCAACGTTTTGTTGGCTTTTTTTTGCATCCCCGGGATTTTCCTTTTAAAACAGATAATAAATACATATTATGTATTTTCTACAACATCCAGAGAAGTACCAAAGAAAAGTTCTGTAGTAATTTCTTCTACAACAGTACAGTCAGTAACCACAATGTACAGTCAGTAACCACAATCTATGTCAATCACTGGAACTCAGGCACATCAGCAACCCTTTTTTGTGGTGATGGTATGGACTGGGTGTGGTATGGTGACACGCTAGAGGGGAAAGAGCAACAGTGTTCATAAAAGTTCTGTGTATAGTATCTCAATCTATGGCACTACAAAGATGTGTTACCCAGCTTAGACTCATATATTCCATGGTTGTTTTCCAAAGAGTGGAGGTGGTAAAATGTTGTTCTTTGTCCCGTATTACTAAAAATGGCCACACAGAGCTTCATTATATGAATTACTGATTTTCAGATTCTTGGATTTGAATGGGATACATTTATCTTGGTTTTCATCTTCATCTTCATTCTTCAAATAGACAACTAGAAGTCATGTATGTTGCATATTCTTCTACCCCCTCCCAATAATTAATCTCATCACAAGCAATTGGTATTTTATCTCTCCTAACATAATATGTTGCACTACAGCCAATAAATATGATATGATATGATAGTCTATTTATATAGCGACTGTACACAATGGGCCTCATTACGACCCTGGCGCTAAGTGAAAAACGATGGCGGTAGATGGTTACCGGCATCGTTTTCCGACCCGTGACCGTTAACTACGATGCCATTAGCGGCATCGTAGTTTACGCTGCCGCTAACTGCGCTAAGGGTGCGCGCACGCGACCGGCCACACCGTACTTAGCGCCATGGCGGAAAGGTACGCAAATGCCGACCCAAGCGGACATGCACCTAACGCCATCACCCAGCCCGTTAAGTACCTTACCGCCATGGTGCTAATTACGCCATCGCGAACCAACCGTAAAGGGCCATGTAAAGTGAATGCAGCTGCCACAAGTGCACAGAAACAGCACAGGTGAAGGCAATACAGACTCAGGAAGTACAAAAAGAGCACACCCCACCCCCACACCCAGTCACACTCCACAATGATACCAATACAACTAGCAATGTTGGGGCTGGAGGACCTGATAGCAATGCATGTGCTACAACAGCAACAACAACAACAGGCAGCACAGAGGAGACGCAGGAGGAGAAGGAGGGCAAGGCAGGCCCAGCAATCCCCACCAGCACAGCCAGTGCCACCACGCAGGCAGCCCCCAATCCCACGCATCAGAGCCAATCCATTCAACCTCACTGCTGAGCAGATCCACACCCTGTACCGTTTGGAAAGGGACACCATCACCGCCATCGTAGACATGATACACAACGACATTGTCAGCATGATAGAAACTCCAACCGCCATCCCCCCCCTACTGAAGGTAGTGTCTGTACTCCACTTCCTGGCCACAGGCACCTACCAGCACACAGTGGGGCACTTGCATGGCATTTCACAACCATTATTCTCACAAACACTCATCCAAGTGCTCGATGCCCTCCTCAAGCACACAGACGACCACATCTCATTACCACAGACTGCCCAGGACATTGCAAACACCAAAGTGGGTTTCCATGCACTGGCCGGCATACCCGGTTGCATTGGTGCCATCGACTGCACCCATGTGGAATTGGTGGTTCCACGTGCCATGGAGGTACCGTACCGCAACCGGAAACAGTTCCACTCAATCAACGTGCAAATGGTCTGTGACTCCAACAAGATCATCACACATTGTTGTGCCCGATTCCCCGGATCAACCCATGATTCTATGGTCCTGAGGAACTCCACAATACCACGCTACATGGAGCGACATGCAGGCCCAAGATCCTGGCTACTCGGTGAGTCCAATGTCATGGAAGTGGGCAGGTGAATGACGTACCGATGCATACTCCACCTGGCTGAAAGGGGGGGGGGATGATGCATACTCCACCTGGCTGATAGGGGGGGGGGGATGATGCATACTCCACCTGGCTGAAAGGGAGGGGGGATGATGCATACTCCACCTGGCTGAAAGGGGGGGGGGAATGATGCATACTCCACCTGGCTGTGAGTAACACAGAGAACGGAGACAGAGGATGGGCACTCACAATGCACTGAACCCCTCTGCATACATTGGGTGATGGCATGCAAAACAGGCCATGGGAGCCATGAGCATATACTGGTTGCATTGTGTGAATCAATTAGTGCATGTAGAAGTGAGCCGAAGTAACAGTTGGATGCAAGCCATGGTGGCACATCATGTCCTTGATCAGAAGACATGACTGACACATACATTCTCGCCTACATACAGGTGATGTAGGCTATCCCCTGAAGAGGTGGCTCCTTACACCAGTCCGGAACCCGCAGAACCAGCACGAGGAGGACTTCAACCGCGCACATACACGTACTCGTGTGGTCATAAAGCAGACATTCGGCCTATTGAAGGCACGGTTCCGAAGCCTCAGCAGGTCTGGTGAGGCACTCCTGTACCACCATGAGAAGGTGGCAAAGATCGTCATGGCAGGTGTCATGCTACACAATATGTGCGTCAGACGGAATGTGCCCCTGCCCCCTGACGCAGAACTGCAACCACCTGACGATGAGGATGAGGAGGGTGCAGATGGGGCGGCACCCCCTGGAGGAGGCGACGCACAGGAGGGGCGTGCAATGCGCCAAAGTATCATCGACCACTGCTTCTAGCACACACGGCTGGTGTGAATCACATGGAGACTGCACTTGGGGCACTGTGTGTCTCTGGGACATGCACACTGTGGACTGTACACAAATAAAGCACACATGCGCAATGAAAATGTCCACACATTTCATTTTGGGAACGAAAAAAGTGTATTTAAACTATGAAACGTCGTGACACACCCCCTCCCTCTCCCCCCTGCACACCCCAACACACCCCATGTAGGTGTCAACAGATGCCTGTGACAGTGGCCACAGTCTGTTACAAGCCCCCTCTCTCGGCCCCCGGGGCACCCCTGGCTGTGGAGCGCAGGTTACATCCAGAACGTCGGACGGGGCTGCTCTGTGCAGAACTGGCAGTGGAGGATGTCCCTGCCTGCCCCCGTGCATGCACGTCCTGTAGGGTGTGGGTGAGCTCAGTGAGCGCACGACGCAAGCCGGCAAGTTCAGCACAGATGTCCCTGGACATGGCCTGCATGGCATCCCTCAGGGTGGCAGTGCTCTGCGCTACTTCGGCCCTTAGGGTCTCCGTGGCATGTACAATGGTTGCCCTAGCCCCCACACATTCCGCGGCATGCTCAGCCAGCATCGTGGACAGTTGTTGCTGCCGTTCTGTGATGTCCTCGAGGGACTGCTGCCCCTGCTGGCCCATGGCCAGTGCTGGTGGTGTGATGGAGGGGCTGCTCCCCTCCTGTGGACTGAGGACTGGGCATGGGGTAGAAGGCCACTCCTCTACCTCTGTGTGCCCCTGTGTGTGATCCTCATGGGGGCTGGCGTCTGACAAACAGGGGGAATGTAGTAGGTCAGTGGGGCTTCTGACTTCGTGCTCCTCAATGTCTGAGTCTGAACATGCAGCTATTGCAGCTGTCTCACCCATGTTGCTGCTGGCCGCTGACCCGGTGCCTTCTGTGGCAGGCAATGTTGGTAGAGGTGGAGCAGCTGCTGCTGGCCTGCTGACTACAGGGGTGCTTGCCGGTGGGACGTCCGGTATGCTTGCAGTGGGTCCTGCTTGTTGTGGGGTCTGCCTCACTGCAGCTGAGGTTGAGGGTGCGGGGACGGTATTATTGGCCTTCTTGGCTCTCTTCGTCGCAGGGGTGTCCTGGTCCTCGGGGTGTGAATCTGTGCCTGTGGTGGAGCAAAGGAGGGAGGGCGTTATTGATGGGTCTGCGGACTTTGGAATGACAATGATAGACATTATTCTGGTCAGTAGATGAGGCAGATTTCAGGCAGGGCCATGCAGGTTGTCTCCTTTTAGTGTGGAATGTGGATTCAGGTATGCGGGTGCCAGCAGTGTATACAGGGTGGTGCTCGCATGTGTTGCATTTACACTCTAGGGCAACCTTGTGCTACACATGAATGGACTGCAGTGACTATGGCATGTCTTGTTTGAGGCACCTACCTTCATCGCCTGATGTCGGAGCTCCCCTTTCCATCCCTCCGACGCCTTCAATGGCTTCCATGCCAATCGTGGTTGCACAAATCTCCTCCCACGGTTGGAGTTTTAGTGGGGATTCCGACCCTCCACCGGTGCCCAGGGCAAGGTTGCGGTTCGCAGAGATGACGGCTCTGACCCGTATGCGAAGGTCGTCCCAGCGCTTCCTGCACTGCTGTGGGGTGCGGGGTACGGTCCCCACCGCGCTGACGCGCTCGGCCACCAGGGCCCAGATGGCCTTCTTTTTCCCTATCGCTGTCCTGGTCATTTCCGGGGAGAAAACGACAGCTGCGTTGTCTTGCAGGGTCTCCGCAAGCATGCAGAGTTCCTCCCGGCTGAATCTTTCCTGGCGCTGGCGGTCACATGCCTTCTTAACAGCTTTAGGCATTTTTGGGTAGTTGGATGGGTGGGTGATTGGTTGGGACAGGTGTCAGGGTTGGATCTTGTGTTGTTCGGTAGGATGGCAATGGATTGTGTTTTTAAAGATGGCCGACGTGCTGTTTCCCGTTCCGGCGCGATGACGCTATTTCCGGTTCTGCTTTTTCCGGCCACCGCAAATTACGGTGGCCGCTAATTACGGTGGCCGCTACTTACGGTGGCGGAAGTGCACCTTGCTCGCTTTACGATGCCGGTAGGGGCCTTTTCCGCCATGGCGTTAATTGCATTACCGCCATGGCGTAATGCTCGTGCGCGATGGGTCGTAATGTGGCGCTCTTTACGCCATCGGCCCACGGCGTAAACGCTCATTACGCCATGGCGGTAATGACGGAAGATTACCGCCTGGGTCGTAATGAGGCCCAATGTGTTTGAAAGCGCTTCAAGGCAAGGGAGGGAACAAGGGAAAATACAATGGTATTCTTACAGGCCATGAACAGTAAGGATGTGAAATTAACTATCGTACTCGGCCTTATGACATTTCACATAGTGCAAGAGCTAAGACATAGATAAGAAAGGGAGGGGGAGAGTGGGAAGGAAATGGAAACAGACAGGCAACTACTGTACTAGGCCTGACGACATTTCTGGTAGAACCGGAGAAAAACAAAAGGTGTGGGAGAGGGTTGCAGAAAGGGAGGGGAGGAACAAAAGAAGCAACTTTTGTACTATTCCTGACTATTTGGCTATTTGGCTATTTGTCTATTTGGTTATTTCTAACGCGCACCAGGGAGAATGAACTGCATTCGGGCACAGTTGTTAACTAAAAATCGACTTTTAACTGTGAGGAACTGTACTTGCCCTTATTACTTAGATTCACTTAAATATGAAGGTTTTCAGTTCTTTCCTGAAGCATTCTAGTGAGGTGCATGATCGTAAGGCAATTGGCAACTGGTTCCATAGCTTTGGGCCAAACACAGAAAACCTCCCGTCACCCTTCCAGGTGCGTTTGGTCCGTGGAACGTCCACCAAAGGTTTATCTCCTGACCAGAGGTCTCTTGTTGGTTGATAGTGGTGGATTCTGGTGGTCAAGTATCTAGGTGCAATTTTATAGAAACATTTATACATAAGACACTCCACTTAAAATTTAACTCAATCCTCCACCATGAGCCAGTAGAGTGCTCTCCTTGATGTTGAGACATGGTCGCTTTTCTCCAAGTTGGCAATTAGCCTGACTGCTGAATTCTTGCCCCCGGTAGTCTCAACATCTGTTTTGCTGGAATCCCAGTCATCAGACTGTTACAGTAGTCAAGGTGGGAATTTACCAGTGCTCTTACAACCACAGAATGATCTTGGGGTGCTATAAAGGGGAGTACGTTCCTAAGCATAAGCAAGGAATAGTACACAGCTTTTACTTTAGCCCCTACCTGGGCCTCACTGGCCAGGTTCTCTTGCCAAGTGCACCCACAGTTTTTCACTTTCTTCGAGAACAGGATCTCTTCACCCAGGATCTGCGGTATTATATTTTGTTCTTCACTTCTCTTTTTTTCTCTGATCTAAATAGTATCACCTCTGTTTTTGCTGCATTGAGCTGCAGCTGGTTACATGCCATCCATTTCTTTATATCTTGCATGCACCTATCAATCCCTTCAAATACCTCGGACAGGTTGTCTGTCTCCACATAAATCTGTGTGTCATTGGCATATGAATGGAATCATAAACTGTGTTTTCTTAAAATATAAACAGCGGTCAGATATACAGGTTAAAGATCAGAGGTGAGAGCGCTGAACATTGGGGTAATCCACATTTTAGCTGTATTATCTCTGAGAGGAAAGCTCCCAGTATCACCTGCTGGGTTCAATTCTACAGGAAGGAGTCAAACCAGTCCACCACTACTTTAGCGGCTCTCCCTATTTTTCCAATCCATTGAAGGATGATATTATGTTTGATTGTGTCAAATGCCGCAGACATGTCAAGCATCAAAAGTATTGAAGAGCTACACCTGTCTGCAGCTTCCAATAGATCATCCTGGACCGCCAAAAGGGCAGTCTCTGTCCCATGGTTTGGGCGAAACCCCAATTGATATTCATCAAAGAGGTCCTTGCTATCTACGATCTGCTGGAATTGTCTGCAGACCACTTTTTCCAGGATTTTGGTTGGCCAACATAGATTGGCGACTGGACGATAGTTTTTCAACACCAGGGGATCTAAGTTAGGCTTCTTCAACAAGGGTTTTACCAGAGCTCCTTTAAGGGAGCGTGGACACAGCCCTCCTTTAAGGATTTATTTATAAAGGAGGTTATAAATGGGGTGAGGTTAGCTGCCAAACGAATGGTGGTACATGCTGGAATGGGAAAAGCCATGTCCTTTGTGGGTTTTAGTTGGAGTATTAGGGCTTGTTCTGTTTCCTTCTCAAAAGGTTGGAAGCAGAAGCTCTCCTCTTCTTCCTGATCTTCTACCACTCCTATCTCTTCTCTGGGTTCTTCCCACTTTTCTATAATCATCACTTCAATAATGCTTTTCAGAATATCCACAGTTTTTTGTTCAAAGAAGCAGTTGAACTTGTTGGCTTGTTCCTGTGAATCAGCAGTGGGTGCTGCCATACATTTGGGGTTCATAAACCTTGCCACTACATCAAATAAAGCTCTAGCGTGGTTACCTGCCTGCTTGATTTCTCTTTGAAGAATTTCTTTTTTTGCCACGAACACAGACGTTTTATATTATTTTAAGCAGACTCTCGCCTTCTCAGCATCTCTATCCAATTTGGAAGACCTCCATATTCTATTGGCCTGACGTACCTGTTTGCGCATCAGACCCAATGCTGGGCTAAACCAAGATTTGGATTTTTTAGTGATTTTAAGTTTAAGTGGTGCGTACTTGTTGCAAATCTCTTTTAAAATGGCTGCCCCCTTACTGAAAAACTCTTTGCATGTAAGGCCAGAATCTAGATATGCCAATCGGTTCTCCACTTCCTCCCCAGGGATTGTTTCCAAGTCCATCGCCTTCCGGCTCCATACTGAAGTAGTCTCCCGCCCTTTCTCTTTATGTGGTCCAGTTCCCCTGATAGCAAATAATTGCAGACAATGATCTGACCACAGAAGTGGGATGGACTCACAGAATTGTGCAGCCCCTCCTCTTACTGCTAGAAGACCTAAACCGTGGCCCTTAGTATGAGAGGAATCCCTGGTAATAACCTCTAAATCATGATTATCCAGGAGTTCCATCAGGGCACCGTGATTGGGGTGGGTATTATCCCTCTCCAACCAAATGTTCCAGTCTCCTATACATAATATGTTTTTATGTTTGCTTCCCATTAAGGTGAGGTGAGCATCTTACATTTCCAAAAAGTTCTGTAGGGGTCCAGGCGGCCAATAGCCCGGCAACACTTTTATTGCTCCGGTATGGGACAATGACGGCATTTCAGATAGTGCGTAAGGGGGGGTTGAAGTAAGGGGAGGGGGGAGACAGACAAAGTTGCTATCATACTAGGTCCAGTGACAATTCTGATAGAGTAAGTGCATAGAAGAAAGTAAGGGAAGGAGTGCAGGAGATAGAAAAGGGACAAAGGGAGAGGAGGAGAGAACAGAGAGTAGACATTCAAAAAGAGTATAGAAGCAAGAGGGGAGAGCAAATACAATTGCAGAAGTCAATAGTAACACATAATGTTGCAAGCCAGGATACAAGATGGAGATGGGAACAGCATAATTCAGGGCCAGCATGAGCACAAGATGCAAAGGAAGTCCAGCATGAGAGTTGAGAAAGGGTGAATGAAGTCCATAAACGTGAAATCCAGCATTGGCCACAAGATGGTGATGGTGAAACCAGAATGTATCAGGACACACTCCTGCAGAGGTAGGCTGGTGCTGGTGTGGGGGTGGGTGGAGAGCAGGGTAGAAGATTCAAGTAAACCAGCCAACACCTGTGTGCAAGAAGGGTGGGGGCACAAGGGAACATCACAGGGCGAGCAGAGGGGTTGGGGATGGCCTGTGGGGACAGAGGGAGTAAACATATGTTGACACATGATTACCTGCTGTCTGAGTAGGGGGTTGGGCCCTGGATCCTCCTGATCTGAACAGGTCCAAAAAGGAATTGCCCTTTTCTTTGTCTGCCCTTCGCTTCGGACGCCCAGGTGAGAGACACCCTTGATCTAAGAGTTAAGAGCAGGAAGAAAGAGGCAGGGCTAGCCAGGTGGGTGGTGCTTTGGCCAGGTGACCTAGATCCACTTGCACCTGCTCCACATCTGCAAAGGGAAAGAGGTTGGAGGGCTCCTTAAGTAAGGAAAAAGAACAGAAACCAGGAAGGCACCAGATGGGTGGGGCTTACGCCAGGTGGCCTAGGTCCACTTGTACCTGATCCCCATCAGCAAAGGAAAATAAATATGATCTCCTACTGCCTCAAAGAAATATAAGAAATATGGCAACACATGGTACAGATATTGGATGCAATCTTTTGCTCTAAAGAAAGAATTCTTCAAGGCAACACACATTTTATCTCACAGATTGTGTATAGATTTACATCCACTGAATATAATCTTGCCCCCTCCAAAAAAACAAATACGTAATTTGCTTTGTAAGAAGAATTTGGTCCCACCACAAAATTGATGGCTGAATGAATTGCAGCCACTGAATATAAGCTACTCTTCCCTCCAAATAATCATACGGATTTTTTCCATAAGTGGTATTTTGTCTCACCAAATAATCATCACAAACTCATTGAAATACACTGAATATACGCCCATGCCTCCATAAAATGCGTGTTATTCTCTTAATAAACACTATGTTCCCATGCCACAAAAGATAGCTCATTAAATTGCAGCCACTATACCCTCAAGCTGCCAAAAAAACGAGTATCTTGTCTTGCTGTCTTGCTGCCGAAAAATGACAAACCCAGTAACAGACAGTGAATCCCCTCTTCTGCCTTTCTTCACAAGTTGTAAGTATGTATTTTCAGTAAACAAAAGATGGATCAATAAGTTACGTCCACGGAATAGTACATCATTCTACTGCAAAAAATTAATAAGACATATTATCTGCAACTAGTGTTGCCACATAAAATGAAGCACCCAGAAGCAGATATTTGTATCTCCAAATAATGTTTTTGAATGTGTTGCTTGCAACTAGCAACACATGTTTTTCCTCACTGCGATAGGATGCACATTGAGTTACAGCCTGCATCTGTCTCCAAAGGATGATGGGACATTTTCTAAGCAGCTAGGTTTTTGTGTCACAGTAAAAATATATTGTACTTAGTTAAATACACTGAATGCACTCCTTCCCATCCAAAGCATGATACGATGTTGCATTTACAACTAGCAGCAACTGTGTTGTCTCACTACAAAAAGACATTGCACTGGGTTACAACCACTAAATGTAATCTCCTACTGCTTTCAAATAATGAAATTGCTATTTTTATGGAAATTCTATTTTTCCTCCCAAATAAGATGACACGCTCTGTTAAAGCTAGTGGACACAATCTCCTGCATGCCTTTGGCAAATGCTATTCCATCAATGTACTCACCCAAACAAGAAAAGCAATGTAATTAAGTCATGCAAGGTGGTCAATTGGATGTAGCATTCAGTAGTCGCAAAAATATTGCAGAGCCTATTTTAATGTTCATCCCCTACCTCAAGTACATCATATGTCTAACATCTACTTCTCCCTCAACTGAATCCTATATATGTTCTACCGCCTCATCACCTAAAGCCTATACCCTCCTCTGACCTAGCATCTCATGCATCTTCCTTTTCCTAACAAGACAACACCGAAATTGAACCATGCTACCTAAATGTATACTGATTTAGCTTTAACCGTCAGAAAATGTTTGCCTGAACCATGGATAATGTTTGGGAAAACGTAATTTTACAGAAATGCTATAGAGTTTTGAGTGTTTTGTAATATGGCTGAATACATTTGACCATGCTTAGTCAGCAGTGAAGCATCTAAACTACCAACAATGTTAAGTACTAAAAGCAATGCTTAAGCAGGTCTCTGCAAAAATAGCTGTCTTACTTTACAATACAACAACCGGAAACAGTAGCTCATTTACACTTTTTCTACAGGACAACTAGGAATGGAGCTTTCTTTTACTTTTTCTCCCGACACTCTGAAGTTAATGGAGCTGTCTGCCGGTATACATTCTCTGTCAGGGTATCTGGGTGTCCTTGCCTCTGGTCTACAGCAGCAGGAATATCCCTCGTGTTTCCCACAAATATACCTGTTGTTCCTAAGGGATGTTAGCTATGGAAATATCTTCTCCCTCTTTTGATTTGCTTGCTTCACTTCCATGAAAGAGGGCCTTGAATCCAGGCAACCTCCAACAGTAATCTACAGAGTGGGGCTCTTGCAGTTCATTTATGCATCCAGCCCAGCTGGAAATGGATTGCTTCCAATACCGCTCTAAGAACCAATGGGACATTTCCGATATGGGGCGTCTATGGCTCTTTTGCAGCAATTCTCAGCATGTCTAGTTCCAAATGAACCCACTTGGGGTAAGATGCAAAGCAGTCTAGGATTTATATAAACTGATGGACATTATCCCTGCTCCCCCTCAACTCACATGATGCCTTAGTGCCAGCCGTTTAGTTGTTCCCCCCCACAAACAAATGGTCCTGATTGCAATTAGCAACTGTTACACCAATGAAGCCCTGTTTCATTGGTGTAACAGTCTGTTTTGAGTTGAGTGAAATCTTTGGGACTCTATAATTCACATCCAGATGAAAAGTGAACATGGTGCTTGGGAATTCAAAAGTCTTTCCTGGATTGTGTTGATGCCAGATGTGGTAATTCCTAAAACAGCAACTTCTATATTTGCCTTCTGCTGTTTCATATCAGGGCCAGTCCGTTAATCCTCATTTCATACCTATGTTTTTCTTAAATAGGGTTATTCCTTTATTTCTTCTCATACCATATGTAATTCCTTAGCAAATATATTTAAAGCACCAAATGTCTAGGCTGCTTGGCAATTCTCAAGATATGAACATAACATTGTAAAGATATGAATGTAGTTTTTAAATCAAGTATTAAGAATTAAGTAAAACTTCATTGGTGCCAGATGATCTGGGGTGTTAGTCGACCTTATGGATTAGTATTATTATTTATCTAACATAGTGTCTTTTATAATGATTGGTCCGATGTGCCACTGTACATCTGTACAAAGTTAAGATACTATTTGTTCCAGTGGACACTTGAAGGAAGATTCCAGGAGGAAGAAAACTGCTACATGGGTCTCATGTGAGTATGTGCTTGCTACATGAATAGAATTTCCTCTTTTAACCGCTGGGGTGACTTTAGACTGCACACTGTAGAGGTAAACAAATATGGATGTCAATTATTTCATTACGTAATCTCTGAGCCAAAAGACTTGTCAGATATAACCACTACATCAATTATTAACCTCAGAACATATGTAAAATATGTCCCGGCTTGGCATCTCACACTTTCCTGCAGTAAATACGTTCACTTTGTTCTTACAAAATCTAAAAAACAGAGAAGGGTTCACTTCAGTAGATTCCTTCAACGACTAACACACTGAGGTTCATGTTTCTCAATTACATAATTTGACGGTGGGGCACTGCTACTGGTTGGCTTACACGTAGGCGGCTTCCCCACCATAGTTTTGTAATTTGATGGCAGAGTGCAAAAGTGCAGGGAAAAAGGTGGCAGACACGTGCCCCGACATGCTTGCATGTCAGGCAGTATTTCATTTTTATTGTGAACACTGCTTACCATGTGTTCAAAATTACAAATAAATGGTGCCCAGCATGCTTGAATGTCGTGCAGCATTTCATTGTAATCGTACACGCATGGCAGGCAGCATCTGCTTATTTTATGCTGGCGCAGAAAGCAGTCAGACTCCATAGGGCTCTCCAGCATTTGTGTTGGTATGCAAATCCATGTCAGTGCCAATGCTGGAGCATTTTTTATGGCAGAGAGAAAGGGAAGCAGCAGAAATGCAAGTTGTGTTCCACCCACCCCGCCATACAAATGATTAAGGTTACGATTCATGGAATTAATGTGCGCCGAAAATTTCAGTGCAAGCGTGCAAAAGCGTGCAAATCGCAGTGCCAGTGCGAAAATCGCAGCGAAACCCGCGCACAACGATTCATGGAAGTCCATCACGTGGAAATCCATGGATGGGCACCAAAATCCTGCTTGGCGCACGCTGGCGCACACGCCTTCAAACAGCTTGCGGTAAGCACACAGCGAAAGCGCACATAGCACGGCGCACACAACAAAAGTAGGCGTAACACGGGGCGTGACACGTGGAATGGGGAACAACGCCTGAAAATGTGGGCGTCACGGGGGAAGTACAGGAGGCAAGTGCGCGGAAAGCCCACACGCTCGCCTACAACACGTATTCATGGAATCAAACAGGGCTAACAAGTGCGCCAAAAAAGCCACGCTAATCCGGAAACACGTACACCAGCAGGAAGCAGGCGTACGTGGACCCGCGCAGCATAAAAGTGCGTGCAAACAACGAACAAGCTCAGACTGCAGGATGAATATACCGTTCCTAGCAGCAGTGGTCGTGGGATACTGCAGGAGGAGGAGGAGGATAGTCAGGCCCAGAATTTTTACACCCAGAACCAGCCCTTTTGGGATGCCTGATAACCAGGTGTATGGGAGGTACAGGTTTCCACCTCACATAATACTCAACCTGGTCAGTGAGTGGGAGGATGACCTCACATCACCCACCCTGTGCTCCCAAGCACTCAGCCCCCTGGAGAAGGTCCTCAATCTACTGCACTTCTTGGCCACTGTTGCGTAGTGACTACGCAAGTGTTATGCATGCGTGAGCGGGATCGAGGCTCGCGCATGCGCTGTTATGAATAAAGACGGTCCTCTGGCAGTTCAACCCAGGGACCCGAGCAGAGCACACACGTCCTCCGTGGTTCCTGGTCTGTGTGTGTCGGTGTGCGTGCGAGTGCAGGTGGGGGCCCTGGGAAGCCCCCACCATCTAACACTGGCGACGAGGAGGCTCAGGAGTGTCCCGTACCCGCTCCGACTGCATCGGAGTGTGAGTTGATGCTCCGTGTCGTCTCGGACTCACACGTGCGGCCGGCGGCCATTTTGTGCTATCGTAGATTGCAGCGGTTGCGGCCCGAGAGGGTGCTCGTGCGCCGGTTCTGATCTCCAGTGCAGCATTTACAATTTCTGGACCCTCCCACTGCCCTAGGGCTGTGGTTTTGATGAAGAAGGAGAAGAAAGGTGGTTTTGGTGCCGAGATCACGCCTTTGCCATCAAGTGTCATCGTGAGTACGTGGCCTGCTTGCCAGCATGGGTGAAGAAGGAGAGAATGAGGGTGCCCTTGCGCCCATCCCACACAGAATGCAGAGCACACTAGCCCCCACGCCCGAATTTGACACCACAGACCCACCCTCCAATCTGGGGCCGAAATGGCTCCTGTGGGTCAAGAAACTGGAGTGGTTTTTCAGGGCCTCTGGGGAAGAGGACGACGAGGCCAAAATTGCCATCGTGGTGTATTCTGCAGGCACAGAGGTGCACAGAATTTATGACTCTCTCAACATCCCGGTGGTCACGTATGATACGGTTAAGCAAGCCCTAAGAGATCACTTCCTGCCCATGGCCAACGTGGACTTTGATAGATTCGTCATGGGAGCGGAATGGCAACATGATGAGGAGTCGCTGGACCAGTTATGTGCGCGGCTGAGACACATGGCAACCTCCTGCAGGTGGGTGAATGAAATGGAGATGGTCCATAACCAGCTGCTGCAAGGGTGCAGTTCTGGGAAACTAAGAAGGCAAGTACTGAGAGAGCCTGGTCTAACTCTGCAGCAAATCCTGGACACGTGAAGAGCGTACAAACTGGCGGAGGCCAGGGGGGCGAAAATGGACACAGCCACGCACTCTAGCAAGGGCAAAGAGGCATTTGCCATTGGACGCTCTGCCCTAGGGAGGGCGAGATGGACACCAAAGAAGGGAGATGGCCATCCAGTGCCTGGGGCTGCTCTGTCTTGCCCCTACTGCGGATATGACTTGCCACAGGTGGGGGTGTGCCCGGCAAAGTCGAGGGTCTGTGGCCGGTGTGACACACCAGGACATTATGCGAGGGTGTGCAGGGCTACCGCACCGGTAGCAGCCTCAAGAGGACCAGCGATAGTTGGCAGGAGTAACACTCGGAGGGTGAGGGGCGTGTCAGCTGTCGAGCAAGGCATGCAGGACCTGAACATTGCAGAGGAGGAGAAGGAAGAGGAAGAAGTCTTCTTCATCTCAAGCATCGCCAAGGGCCCAGGAAGCCGGCAACCGACATGTACGGTAAACATCGGGGAAGTCCCCACCCCAGTCCTCATAGACACAGGGGCGTCGGTCTGTGTGTTAGCAACGGACCACTATGAAGCACTCCCGGGCCCACCTGAGTTGGCACAATCCACAGCGCGGATATATGCATTTGGAGGTGACTCGCCACTCCCCATTCAGGGGGTGTTCGTGCCGCCGGTTTCCCACGGGCAGAGCAAGATAAAAGCGAGGTTCTTCGTCACCAGCATGAGCCCGCACTCCTTATTAAGCTGCGCTGCCCCCGAGGCGCTGAACTTGGTGCACTTCATGTTTGCCGTATATCACACTGACCTGGAACGCCTGCTGCAGCGCTATGACATGATCTTCCAAGGCATCGGGAAGCTAAAGGCCGACCCCATACGACTTCACATCGACGGGTCGGTGAGGCCGACAGCGCTCAAGCATCGCTGCATCCCGTTCCATCTGAGGGCGCAGGTAGAGAAGGAACTACAGACGATGGTCGATCTAGACATCATCGAGAGAGTGGAAGGGCCCACCCCTTGGGTCTCGCCAATAGTGGTGGCCCCGAAGCCGAAACACCCTGGGGCGGTCTGCATCTGCGTGGACTTGAGGCTACATAACCTGGCGATCAAAAGGGAACGACACCTCACGCCCACCCTGGACGACATTGTCGGCGAGCTGCAGGGAGCGAGAGTGTTCTCTAAAGTGGACTTGAGATTTGGCTACCATCAGCTGGAGCTTCACCCTGAGTCAAGATACATTACTACCTTTACGACTCACGAGGGGCTGTATCAGTTCAGGAGGCTCAGCTTCAGGGTTTCGTCGGGAGCGGAAGTCTTCCAGAATGCCATCAGGGGAGCACTGTCGGGACTGAAAGGGGTGATCAATATGTCGGACGACATCCGGGTGTTCGCGAGATCGGAGGCGGAACACCTAAAGAGCCTGGAAAACACCCTGGAAAGGCTCTGTGGCCTCGGCCTGACTCTCCACAAACAAAAGTGTGAGTTTTTGAAAGACCGGCTGGAATTCTTCGGCTTTGTGTTCCACGCGGTGGGCATCTCCCCAGAACCGGAGAAGGTGAAGGAGATCCAGGAGGCCGCCCCGACGGGGTCACCCGCGGAAGTAAGGAGCTTCCTGGGGATGGTCAACTATTGTGGACGATTCATTCGCGACTTGGCATCCCTGTCGGAGCCCTTGCGGGCACTGACTAGAAATGACGTGGCCTGGAACTGGACCGGGAAGGAACAGAGGGCGTTCGCCGCCATCAAGAACGGCCTGTCGGGCCAGGAGACGATGGCCTACTTCAATCCGGACCGGGAGTCGGAGATCGTGGTGGACGCCAGCCCCGTTGGACTGGGGGCGGTTCTCATGCAGGCGGACCCCCAAGGTGCCATGAGACCCATTGCATATGCCAGCAAGGCTGTCACCGAGACAGAGAGGCGCTATTCACAGATCGAGCGCGAGGCCTTGGCTATCCTATGGGGCTGCAAACACTTTCGCATGTACATTCTGGGGAAGCCCATAGTGGTGGTTATGGATAATAAGCCCCTGATCCCGATCATGTCTGGAGCGTCGTCCAAACCACCACCACGCCTCGAGAGGTGGATGCTCTCGCTAATGGAGTACAGGGTCAAGCTGATGTACCACCCTGGCACCCACAATCCAGCGGATTATCTGTCCCAACACCCGGGGGCTGGGCGACCCAGGGACTCGCACGAGGTGGCGGACTGTGTTGAGACGGTGCACCTGGTGGTGGAGGCAGCACTGCCCGTCGCCCTGGCGCACCAGGAAATTGCGGACAAGTCGAATGCTGACGAGGTGTTCTTGAGGATCAAGGAGGCCGTGTCAAGTGGGGAATGGCGCGAGGTGTTGATGAACAATGCCAGAAGGGGCGACGATGCTCAAAGGGACTTGAGGGCACTCTGGAAGACACGTCATGAGCTGTCGGTGGCCGAAGATGGCCTCCTGCTGAGGGGGCACCAGATAATCATCCCGCGCACTCTGGTGGGCAAGGTGCTGCAGTTGGCCCACAAGGGACACCAGAGGACGGCAAAGACGACGGCACGGCTCTGGTTAAAAGTGTGGTTCCCAGATCTAGAGAGCAGGGTGGACGAGTTTGTGCGGGCCTGCGTTCCATGCCGGGCAGCGAGTCCGGTGCAGAGAGGGCCTCCTATCCAAGCCATGGAGAGGAGTGAACGCCCGTGGGGGACTGTGCATGCAGACTTCCGGTCCACGGGCCGTGGAATGTACTTTCTGGCGGTGACGGACCAGTGGTCCCGCTATCCCAAGGTGGAGCTGGTTGAGTCCATGGCAAGTGACCACACCATCCTGGGCATGGAGAACATTTTTGCCACCCATGGTTTCCCTCTGGAGATCTGTTCGGATAACGGGTCGCCGTTCCAAGGGCAGCAGTTTGCTCGCTACTGTGAGGAAAGGGGGATAAAGCACCGGAAAGTCACCCCGCTCTGGCCCAGGGCCATTGGGGAGGTGGAACGCTGCATGCGGACGCTGAACAAGATCTTCCGCATATCGATGAATGGAGGGGAAGATCTACGGCGCAACCTGTTTGACTTTTTGCGGGAGTATCGCACAACCCCACATCAATCTACTGGGGTTGCGCCAGCGGAGGCCCTTTTTAAACGGGTACCCCGAGGACTGTTGCCCGAAGTGGAAGGTCAGGGTCCGGGGGAGATCGACAACAACTGGGTGCGAGCAGAAAGAGCTGCTCGGAACGAGAGTGAGACGGCTCGGCGAGGATTGCTGGAGAAGGCGATCGCAGTGGGGGACACCGTGCTGGTGCAAAACAGGAGGCCGGAAGGAAAACTGTTGTTGCCCTATGAGGCACAGCCACTGGTGGTGACCCATGTCAAAGGGTCCATGGTCACGGCGGCCAATGCACAGAGAACAGTCACGAGTAATGTGTCGTTCTTCAAGCGCATAGAGGCGGCGCATGACCCGCAAGAGAGCACCACGCGGGAGCCCGAACAGAAGGCTGGATCGGCACAGAGGGACGACGGACCGCCCGAGACTCCAGGGACACCAGAGGTGCCCCCAGCTGAGGCACGCGGGTACCCGAGCCGGGCGGGGCGCAAGCCGCCGCAGAGGTTCCAAGACTTTTTTATGAACACTGCCTCGTAACCGGTACGAGACTGGCCGTTAAAGTTTGAAGTACTGTTGGCAGTTACATAAGTTGTTATGGTTTCTTGTTTGGGGGGAAAAGGAGGGATGTTGCGTAGTGACTACGCAAGTGATACGCAGGCGCGAGCGGGATCGAGGCTCGCGCCTGCGCTGTTATGAATAAAGGCGGTCCTCCGGCAGTTCGAGCCGGGGACCCGAGCAGAACACACGCGTCCTGCGTGGATCCTGGTCTGTGTGTGTCGGTGTGCGTGCGAGTGCAGGTGGGGGCCCTGGGAAGCGCCCACCATCTAACAGCCACTGGATTATTTCAGCGCACAAGTTCTATAGTGGGGGGGTCACAGGCCACGCAGTCACACTGCCTACACCAGGTCTTGGCCATCATGACTGCACACCCATCAGTCCGCAGGCACATATACCTGCCCAGAACACCTGCAGAAAGGCAGGCTGCCGTCCAGGATTTCTACGGGGTGGCACAATTCCCCAAAGTGCTACGTGCCATTGATTCCACCCATGTGGCTCTACGTCCCCCTAGGGCATCTGAGCATATCTATAGAAACCGCATGCACTGGCATTCCATCAACGTGCAGGTAGTATGTGATGCCAAGGGAATCATCACCTCAGTATATGCCAACTATCCAGGGTCCACCCATGACAGTTTTATTTACAGAATGTTAACCCTAAACCGGGACCTAGAAGCTGGGCGGCATGGCGATACATGGCTGCTTGGTGAGTATAAATGCCACAGCACATGCATGCATGTCAGATACTGAGTAATGGCACAACCCCACTAATGATACCCATCGCCACCTCCCCAGGGGACAGTGCCTACCCTCTGAGCACCCACATGAAGACGCCAATTCGGAACCCCACCACGCTACCCGCTGTAAGATACAACACAGCCCACATTGCAACCCGGGGCATAGTGGAGCGCACATTCGGAGTGTTCAAGTCACACTTTCGCTCCCTTGACCGCTCTGGCAGGCAGCTGTTATACGCTCCCCCAGTAGTGTGCAGGATCATAGTGGCAGCATCTGTCCTGCACAACGTTGCAACACGCCGGGGCCTGCCGGTGGACATGGTGGTGCCCCCACATCCCCAACCAGATGCACGCCCGCTGCGCATGGGATGGGAAAGGGCACGGGGTGAGGCAGCCCGTACGCAGCTGGTGGCTAATTACTTAACCTAAAATCTCACCCCTGTGGAGTGCACACAGCCCTGGCACATACCAGCTGACAATCAATGATGATGACATAAGGGACAGTCAACTGTCACAACCATACCAGCCTGAGATTGGTCACCTGGAAGTGTTACATTGTGTGCATCCCTACCTACACAAACACCACCAATGCTGTGTCATCAAAAGACACTTCTATGCCGCTAAATTAATTACCCCCTTGCAAAATACAACATGACAACAGCGCCATGTCACCCAACCCCTCCCCAGCTCCGCCACCCAACACACCATGACATGTCATGCTATGTGAAAGCAAACAAAGCAATCCCCAAAACCTGACACAAGTGTCACAAAGTACACTGTCCCTAATGGAAACTGGCCACACACAATATGCTCCCAGTAATGTAGAACTAACAACACACATGACCAAATACTTACCAACAATACAATGCAGCAACACAACCTCAAACATAGGAAAAACATGACAGTACTAAGTTAAAGTAGTCGTAGTCTTACAACCCAATATGCCACCACATCGACCCCTTCCAACTGTAGTGTTGCAGCCTTCCAAATGTGTCAGTGTACTGCATCTCCAAAGTAGACGGCCTTGTGAAGACATGAGGAATGTACCTGCAAATTTGGAGGGAGACATGGAAGCACAAGCACATATCAATACACCATGCAGTGTACAAAACAACAACAATATCCACTAGGAATGTCTACACAGTACTGACTACAGACTGCCCACACAGCTCATGGGAGCCCAACGTCACAGTGTAATTCACTGTCACTTGGTCACACCCTTTGCAAGCCCATGGAAATGGGAAGCAGGAGGGGTGTGTGTCTCACGAACCCAAGCATCTAACCCAAACTCAGAACAAGCCTGCATGTGCCCAGCCGGAATACAGTGGATGCCCACGGGAGCCACACAAGACAACACACTGTAAAAAAAAAAAAGAAAAAAAAATGGCCATGTGGGGGCCGGGGGGCTGGGGGGGAGGCCACCCAGGAGGTCCGAGGACAGGGTGTGCACCAACAGCCGCCTGTGTGGATGTTGGGAAAAAGAAACACCTCCATGGGCTCATGGCCTGCACGGCTACGCTATTGTGGGAGAATTGCTGCTCTCATCACCCTCTGCTGCTGCATCAGGCGGTGGTGGTGCTATGGGAGGCAGCCCACGCAAAGCCCTGGTATGGTCCTCCATGGCAGCAAGCATGCAGGTGTTGAAGTTCTGATTCTGGAGGATTAAAGTGCGGAGATCCCCATGCACCACCTCACGGGTTGCATGCATTTCTGCATGCATGGCCTCCCGTGATACCCGGATCTCCTCACGTGTTGCCTGCATCTCAGCTGAGAGTGAACGTGTGAGCCGCTCCAGCTGCTGTTCTGTCCTCAAATTAGTGGAAGCCTCAAGGTCAAGAAAAGTCTCCCTGAGGTTATGGAGTTCTTCCCTCAGGGCTTCCCTGTGGGCCTGGGACTCTATTGAGATGGATTGGCGCAGAGTCTCCAGTGCTGCCCGTCGGTCCCTGTTGGACGCCAACATGTCTTCCCTGTGTGATTGGCAAATGGAGTCTGTTGCCTGCTGTAGTTGCTCCATCTGCCTTTCAGGGGGGATAATGGAAGTGGCCAACCTCTCCATTGCCTGAGCCACCATTTCAACTGATGCTGCCTGTTGGGTTGCCATACCGTACATGGAGTTCTCCCATACGGTATTGCCTGATGGCGTACGGCCACTGTGTCGATGGGCAACACACCTGTTTGGGGCAAGGCGATGTGCACCTTGCTGTGCTGGCACTGCCTGAGGCTGCAGGACTGCATTGCCCCTCTGCTGGCCCAGGAACAGGATCCAATGCTGTGGAGTGTGACCCTGCATCCGTAACCGCCAAAGGTGGATCTACCAACACTGACATACCCATAGAGGGTTCTACCCCTGGTGCAGGTGGGTTGGACAGAACATAATCCGTGCCAGAAACACTTACCTGCGACGGCACATAAGTCTCATCATCCGATTAAGCACCCGAATAGAGGTCTGGGGAGGTGCACCCAGAGGCACCCCTGGAGAGTATGGTCTGCAGTAAGATTGGGTTCTCACCCACTACCACACCACGTCCCCCACTGGTGCCTGGTCATGCCTGAGAGTCCTCCTGGGTCTGCACCAGCTCCTCAACCTCAACAGCATCAAGTGCGTCATCACCTGCAAAAACATGAAAGACAACAAATGGAAACAGTCATGAGCACCATAGCACACACATAGGCCATGACAAGCCACAGAACCAGTATAACCCTGCCATGCATGCACTGTCAAAGAGTTGGAAGTGGAGTCAAAAGGGCAGACACTGGGGAGAGCAAGACGGAAAAGCAACACATTTGCAGCATGTTGGGTAGCACTGGCATCACACATCAGGCTGTGAGTGCCATGTCCAATACACATACATGACACATGCCAGCACACACATGTCATGTAGCATAGCCACGGTAAAGTACAAAACTACAGCTATATGCCAGTGTATTGGCAATGTCACACATCCATGTGACATCGACATGATGAGAGGATTAATGCTGAACAGTGTTGCAAAATATACATGTGCCACACACTGAAACACATCCAGTGTCCAATAATACAGTAATTGTGGGCTGATCTATTTTTCGTCACTTTGACATCACAGGAAACATCTGTCATTTTCCACATGCAAACAGGCACTTATCAAAACATGTCTGCAGGCCAATACTCCATCAGCCTGAATGGTCTAATTGTGAACATAACCAGGTAAAAAATTGCCCCAGTGTGGCCAGTAAACAATGTCCGAAGCATATCACATATGTCGCAATAGGGTAGATAAATGTCTAGCAAAAAGGAGAGAGTGGAAACTATCATTCTGAAGGCACACTTACAAATTCTGACCAATGTAGTTGCAAGATGGCAGTACAAGGTAAACTGCACTAATGTGGCCCATATAGGCTAATGTGGGCAGAAGGGATGCAGTCATAGCCAAATACAAGGCACGTGATTGTATGTGAGGAAGGAAATGAGTACACACCCTCACCTGGCACTCAATTAGAACCCGTCACCCAAACAACATACACATGCATTACACACACACGCATGGGCACTCACCGGACAATGCTTCGTAATCAGGTAGTTCTCCCACACCTTGGATATGTTCCTCTGTGACGAAGGTCCCAGCAACAGACTCATGTTCAGTGAGTTTGTTGTCCTCTTGTGGAGACCCACCGCCAGTCACCAGAGTAGCGGCATGATTTGAGGCCAGCTTGTTCTTTGCTCTGCGTTTCAGGTCATTCCACCGCTTGTAGCAATCATCAGCTGTGCGCCTCACAAATCCAAGGGCACTTATGCGGTCCGCGATGATCTGCCAGTGTGCCTTACGTTGACCAGTTGTGGTCTTGCACCCTGCAGTCAACAGCATTTCGTGGCTATGTGCCGACACATAGGTCACAAGTGCATCAAGCTCCACATCATTAAAGCTAGGCTTCCTTGACGTGCCGGAGTGTGTAGCCGTGTCTGGGGTCTCAGCCTGTTGTGCCAGAGCACCCTTCTTCCTCTTTTTTGAAGGTGGAGCAGAGCCAGAGTGGCTCACGCTGCTCTGGTCAGTAGGGGCAGAAGCCCCGGTGGACTGGGTAGTAGGAGTATGGGAATGCACAATGACCATAGGTCTTGGTGCAGGCATTGGTTGCAAGGTGTTTTTGGCAGGGGGAACGTCAGTTTGATGGACCTGGACCAACACTGTCCTGGCTGGGAGAGTCAGAGCTGGGGCGGATGGAGCTGCAGCTGCCCCTGCAGCCTCCCCGCCCAGCATACTTGGGGCAGCAGATGACATAGCTGCCCCAGATCCACGTGGCTTGGTGACAACAACTTGCACCGCCACACGTGGCCTAAACTTGCTGACCTGGAAGTCAGCCTGGGAGTCATCCTGTGCCAGGTCTGGTGCCACACTGGGTTGGTTCAACAAGGGCTGAGCTGGGATGGTCTCATCCATGTTTCCCTCAACCATGAGGGGGGGCATGGGTGTCCCTGATTGGTCCTTGACACATGGGGGTATAGGGGCACCCTGCAAATCCCGGCCACGTCCCCTACCGCACCCACCACGTCCACCTTTTGAAGGTCGGCCACCTTTGCCTCCCTTACCGCTTGGTCGCCTCCCAACCTTGGCACTGATGTTGTTGTGCATATGGGAGGAGCAATAAACTATTGTCCTGGGCAATTGGGGGTCAAAGGGGTAGGGTACTAGATGGAATTTGTACCCTAGTGCTCTAACAAGGCTGTCTGTGACCCTTGGGGGAAGATGATGGGTCACGCAAAGCACAGGCAGCCCAAAAACAAAAACTAACGTGCACGCAACCCCTCGTAGACCACGTGTGTGGAAAAATTAACCCACACTACCCTGTGATACCCAGAAACACAAAAATAAGCCTACTCGTAATACACACAGCCTACAATGACCTCTGTAGGGGTACGCGACACACGGGGCAAGCACAGTTGGTAAATACGTGCGCGACTCACCGTCTGCCTGGAAAAAGAATGTGAAAAAGAAGCGCGTGTGCGTGTTGGCAACACCCCCGCCAAAAGAAGAATTGTACGCTGTCTGAGGAGACAGGACAAAAGGAGAAGTGAACGCTGTTTGAGGAAACAGGCCCAAAAAAAATAAGAAAAATGAAAGCTGTCAGAGGTAACAGGGAGTACGAACTAGAAACGCTGTGAAGTAATCGCGTGTGAACCGACAAGAAGTACAGATTTCACCCACTCGCTCTCCACGAAAAGCACGTACAAGGAAATGGCGTCCTACACGTAGCTTTTAAACCGGCCCACACGTACACATCACATACGCGTGTACGCAGGCCCTTTCCTCCAATTAGACGCGATGACACTCGGACGTGAGGTTTTTCCACGTGTGCTCTGTCATCACGTGCTATGAGGGAAACGCCCGCGCGCGTAATGTAACTTATGCACTTACGCGCTAAGGGCCTTTGGTCCAATGAAATCGCGTATGTGTGCTGACGCGCTTATGCGCTAAGGGCCTTTCCTTGAATTATACACTGACGTGCACTTTTTTCACGCGCCAAATCACCCCGTATCAAGCTGGCCACACGAAAACACACAGAAGACCACGCTCCTGCCCTGAAGGCCATTTTCCTGCCCCCCAGAGCCCCGAGAATGCTCCCACCTGCCATCTGCTGCTGCCTGTCTGCCTGCTGTCCACGTGCCCTGCTATTTGGTGCCTACACATCAACCATCTGCAAGGGTCCAGTTGCTGTGTCCACCCCTGCTGGAACAGAAGACACCCGAATGGGATACCATCGCTCCACAGCCCAGCCCCAGGACCCAGTTGCCCACCCACGCCTGCCTCGGGGGTCGCCATGTCGGGTCAAACACCATCTGAGACCACTGGTGACCCCCAGCCAAAGAGGCAGAGGGCCACCAGCTTCAGTCAGAAGGAAGTTGGTGTCATGGTCGAGCATGTCCTGGGGCATTATGATGCCCTCTTCGGAACATCACGCGCCAACAAGGAAGGACGGGAGAGGATCTGGGACGACATAGTGGTTGCCATCAACGCAGAGGGGGTGGCATCTCACGACATCAAGCATGTCAAGAAGCGCTGGGAGGACTTGAGGTCCAGGACCCTCATAAAGGCCCGGCGCCTCGCGGAGGGGGGCCGGGCATGCATGAGTAACATCCAGATGAGGGTCCTGGAACGCATAGGGCCAGTGCTCCACACCCAGATCCTGCAGAGGCAGACCTGTCTGGAGTTGAGCGGTAAGTGGCCAAGCATTGGTGTGTGAGACAGGGCATGTTGCAGTGTGCTGGTAGTCTGATACTTGCCTGTATGTGTGACATATGCCATGTATGGATGTGTGTGTGCAGGGACATCATGGTCCTGCATGTGAGGCCACTAATGTGTGAACCACATGGTTGGTGCATGAGTTACAATGCTACATGGAGAGCTGTATGCGTAATGCACACATGAAAGCATGGCAGTCTCTGTTCTTGGACATGGAGGGGGGGTGAGGGATGGTTGCTGATGTCATGAACATGTATGGTGCACATGTGTGTGTGTGTCTGAGAAGTGTGTGTGTGTGACTTTGAAACGCCATGGATGCATGTGACTGTGAAGGCAACATCTTGGTTAACAGAGTCCCTTGTACATGGATGCTGATGTTGATTGCAGGCGGCGGGACTGTTTCTGCATGTGTGTTGCGTGCATTCAACCATGTGTTGTGGAGGGACAGATGGAAGTGACATTTGACAGTGCCACTCATGTGTTTTTGATTCCTGTGTAGGGAAATTATGTACTGTACCCTGATGCTTGTGTTCTATGTCTCCCTCTACGCAGCGTCAAGGGAAGAAGAGGGTGGAGACGGTGCTGTGGAGCCAAGCGGTGGGGATGCTTCCACCGGGCAGCGACGCAAGGCCCAGCCACCCTCCCAGGAAGTTCCATAATCCGGGAGCGAGGGGGCTGGTGCCGCGTCTGCTACTACGGCTGTAGCAGAAGGGCCTGGTGAGCCCCCACAGTGGCTTCACATGGCGGAAGACGGTGCGGAGACATCCAGGTTGGTGGTCTCCACAGAGGAGGAGGAGGCCGCTACTGAGCCGGACATGGGGCCTGGTGGGGGTAGTACCACTGGTGCAAGTGGTGCAGTCCAGGGCCAGGGTCAGGAGGCAGCACAGGTCACCGCGGAGGGGCCTGTGCATGTCGTTGTCCTTGGCCCTGTGACTGCACCACCATGCACCAGCAGGGATGCCCCATCCCAGGCCCGTCCGCAGGTAGGGGAGAGTGCCATGTCATCTGCCTCTCCACTACCTGCGGAAGAGGGGTCCCACGACCGTATTGGCTCCGTCCTGGTTGGTGTTGCATTGTGCACGTGTGTCATTCGTGATGAAGTGTGTTCTTCATGGGTGGAGAACACACGCCATCACGAAGAGCAGCGTCGTGACGTGGCACTGCTGGGAGGGGCCCTGGTCAGTGGGTTCCTACATGTGTCACGCACTCTGGCGGACCTCTCCTCCTCTGTGGAAACTATGCGGCAGTCGTTCTCCACTCTGTCTTCTGGCCCAGATTCCACCAGGGCCCCCTGTGGACCTGGCCCGACCAACACAGCCAGCTTGGTGGAGCTCACATCCCTGCCACAGTCGGGAGTCGGCGGTCCAGCCGGGTGGACACCACAACTGGAGACCAGCTGATGGAGGATGTGCAGGCACCATCAGACAGGGCACATGGACAGCAGCAGCAGCAGGAGCAGGCTCTAGGTGGGAGCAATGATGGCTCGGGGCCATCAACATCGGAGGGGCAGGCATCGGCCAGAGGGCAGGAGGACCCAGGAATGGGAGTGTCTTCCGTGTGGCAGCGGTTGGGCCAGCGGATAGATGCAGAGCGGCGGCGGGCGGAAGAGGCGCGGCTCACCATGGTCAGGGCGGAGTTATCCATGCGTCGGGTGTTGAGGCGGGCAGAGTGCCTCGAGGCAACTCGCAGGGAGTTGGAACAGGCCATGAGTGCCTCCCTGCGAGACCTCTGGGCCAGGGCAGAGGCCCGCCTCTGGGACATCAACATGGAGTTCGATGATGCCCTGGCCCGGGACACCACAGAGTGAGCCGCAGGACTTGCCCGCCGCCATTGTATATAGTTAGAGAGTGTTAGGTTTCCTTTCTGTTTTGTTTATTTTGGAGCGCTTGGACAATGCATCACATTTTTGTATATAGTTTTTTTATTAGGTTGTTGATTTGTACATAGTTCACCAATGGATTAATCTCTTTTTTTATTTTCACCATGGAGCAATGGATTTCACTTTCTTTTTTCCCTTGGATTTGCTTTGTTGGACTGAGACTTTGGACACCATTTCTTTTGGATTTCTTTGGATTATGATTTCTTGTTTTTTATTATTTTACGGACATGCAGCATTTCTTTTCTTATTCCCATTGTTGTGTGTTGTTTTTTAATTACATTCATGTTGTGTTTAATACATTTTTTTCATCATACTTCCATGTGTGGTATTATCTCATTGGTTTCATGCATGTCATGATATGGGTTTTCACATTCACTTGCACCCATTGTGTGTGTGTGTGACGGACATGTGTTCATTTACATACTTGCCATTGGGGTTGTATCATGTAATTGGCATTTCTATGTGGGTGGATGCAATACTTGGTTGGGTCTTTGGGCTGTGGAAGCTGGCCATAAGGCCCATGATTGAGGATCATCATGACGTGGGGGCAGGGGGACATGAGTGGGACCCTGCTTGCAGGTGCCCCTGACTGCTGGGGGGTGGGGGTGCAGGGGGACATGAGTGGGACATGAGTGGGGGCCTTCTGGCAGGTGCCCCTGACTGCTGGGGGGTGGAGGTGCAGGGGGACATGAGTGGGGGCCTGCTGGCAGGTGGCCCTGACTGCTGGGGGGTGGGGGTGCAGGGGGACATGAGTGGGGACCTGCTGGCAGGTGCCCCTGACTGCTGGGGCGTGGTGGTGCAGGGGGACATGAGTGGGGGCCTGCTGGCAGGTGCCCCTGACTGCTGGGGGGTGGGGGTGCTGGGGGACATGAGTGGGACACGAGTGGGGGCCTGCTGGCAGGTGCCTCTGACTGCTGGGGGGTGGGAGTGCAGGGGGACATGAGTGGGACATGAGTGGGGGCCTGCTGGCAGGTGCCCCTGACTGTTGGGGGGTGGAGGTGCAGGGGGACATGAGTGGGACATGAGTGGGGGCCTGCTGGCAGGTGCCCCTGACTGCTGGGGGGTGGAGGTGCTGGGGGACATGAGTGGGACACGAGTGGGGGCCTGCTGGCAGGTGCCTCTGACTGCTGGGGGGTGGGAGTGCAGGGGGACATGAGTGGGACATGAGTGGGGGCCTGCTGGCAGGTGCCCCTGACTGCTAGGGGTGGGGGTGCTGGGGGACATGAGTGGGACATGATTGGGGGCCTGCTGGCAGGTGCCCCTGACTGCTGGGGGGTAAGGTGCTGGGGGACATGAGTGGGACATGAGTGGGAGCCTGCTGGCAGGTGCCCCTGACTGCTGGGGGGGTGGGGGTGCAGGGGGACATGAGTGGGGGCCTGCTGGCAGGTGCCCCTGACTGCTGGAGGGTGGGGGTGCTCGGGGACATGAGTGGGGGCCTGCTGGCAGGTGCCCCGCACTGCTGGGTGGTGGGGGTTCTGGGGGACATGAGTGGGGGCCTGCTGGCAGGTGCCCCTGACTGCTAGGGTGTGGGGGTGCAGGGAAACATGAGTGGGGGCCTGCTGGCAGGTGCCCCTGACTGCTGGGGGGTGAAGGTGCAAGGGGACATGTGTGGGGGCCTGCTGGCAGGTGCACCTGACTGCTGGGGGGTGGGGGAGCAGGGGGACATGAGTGGGGGCCTGCTGGCAGGTGCCCCTGACTGCTGGGGGTGTGGGTGCAGGGGAACATGAGTGGGGGCCTGCTGGCAGGTGCCCCTGACTGCTGGGGGGTGGGGGTGCTGGGGGGCATGAGTGGGGGCCTGCTGGCAGGTGCCCCTGACTGCTGGGGATGGGGGTGCAAGGGGACATGAGTTGGTGATCAGTGGTGCAAGCTGACATGTGGCTTGGCTGGGGGGCATGCCCATGGTGGATGGGTTGCCTGCGGGACATGACCAGGGGTGCAGGGTAGTCCTCTGTGGTGTGGGCTGCCTGCAGGGGCCGTGGAGGGTGTAGAGGGAACACCTGGGAGGACCTACACTGCCAATTCAAGTGTAGGACTCCCCGCGCACCCCCGAAATTCATGTACCCCGCTCTGACAGCAAAATTGCATGTGAAACTTCCCGCTCACCCCAGGAATACACGTACCCCGCTGCACACGGCCAATCACGTGTGAAACTTCCCGCGAACCCCAGTAATACACGTACCCCACTCGCACAGGGCCTATCGTGTGTGAAACTTCACGCGAACCCCAGAAATACACGTACCCCACTCGCACAGGGCCCATCGTGTGTGAAACTTCACGCGAACCCCAGAAATACACGTAACCTGCTCAAATCGCGTGTGAAACTTCCTGCGAACCCCAGTTATAAACGTACCCCACTCGCACAGGGCCAATCACATGTGAAACTTCACGCGCACCCCAGTAATACACGTACCCCACTCGCACAGGGCCTATCGCGTGTGAAACTTCACACGAACCCCAGAAATACACGTACCCCGCTCGCCCAGGGCCCATCGTGTGTGAAACTTCACGCGAACCTCAGAAATACACGTAACCTGCTCAAATCGCATGTGAAACTTCCTGCGAACCCCAGTTATACACGTACCCCACTTGCACAGGGCCAATCGCATGTGAAACTTCACGCGCACCCTAGTAATACACGTACCCCACTCGCACAGGGCCTATCGCGTGTGAAACTTCACGAGAACCCCAAAAAATTCGTACCCCGCTCGCCCAGAGCCCATCGCGTGTGAAACTTTACGCGATCCCTAGAAATACACGTAACCTGCTCAAATCGCGTGTGAAACTTCCCGCGAACCCCAGTTATACAGGTACCCCACTCGCACAGGGCCAATCACATGTGAAACTTCACGCGCACCCCAGTAATACATGTACCCCACTCGCACAGGGCCTATCGCGTGTGAAACTTCACGCGAACCCCAGAAATACACGTACCCCACTCGCACAGGGCCCATCGCGTGTCAAACTTCATGCGAACCCCTGAAATACACGTAACCTGCTCAAATCGCATGTGTAACTTCCCGCGAACCCCAGTTATACATGTACCCCACTCGCACAGGGCCAATCGCGTGTGAAACTTCACGCGCACCCCCGAAATACACGTACCCAGATCCAATCACATGTGAAACTTCCCGCGAACCCCAGTAATACATGTACCCCACTAGCACAGGGCCTATCGCGTGTGAAACTTCCCACGCACCCCTGAAATACACGTACACAACTCGCACAGGGCCTATCGCGTGTGAAACTTCCTGCGCACCCCTGAAATACACGTACCCCACTCGCACAGGGCCTATCGCGTGTGAAACTTCCCGCGCATCCCTGAAATACATGTACCCGGATCCAATCACGTGTGAAACTTCCCACGAACCCAAGTAATACACGTACCCCGCTCGCACAGGGCCTATCACGTGTGAAACTTCACGCGAACCCCAGAAATACACGTACCCCGCTCGCCCATGGCCCATCGCGTGTGAAACTTCACGCGAAAACCAGAAATGCACGTTCCCCGCTCGGCGTTTGTTGTGTGGCGGCCCTGTAAACTGGTACAGGGTTAGCGCAGCCCTGTGCGCGGAAATTGATTTTAGTGCACGCGGCTGTCGCAGAGGTTCGCACGCGCACACTGTGTGCCAGCCGTGTGCGCCACTTGTGCGCTAAATTCTATGAATTACCCTATAAATATGTGGTGTGGAGTGAATGGAAGGTGTTAAATCCTTAATTGTATGCCTTTCATTCACGTTACGCCATTGAAGAACATGAGTTCCTATCGCTAACATGTCTCTTACCTGCTTACAGCAGTTCCATGTCAAATATGTACGAGTTGCACTCTAGATGGTAAATTTGTCAGGTGCTGCCATCTGTGAGTATGATTAGGAACTCAATTAAGTGGAACAATTCCATCAAATAGTAGCTCTCTTTTAGAAATGTACCACTATTAGGGAGAAAGGGAAAACCATGGCACATACACTTCAATCGGATTCTTACAGTCGCCTAGCACTTGTGTGACTGGAATTTGGAATTGTATCACAACCCCTATCTGCAAATATCAAGTAGAAGATCAAGTTTCGTAGTATGGAAACATATTGTCAATTATCTATTAACAGGGCTTTTGTGTACATTTCTGGAAGATTGAAATAAAACAGTTTCTCTTCATAGAGCACTCTTTTCTGCCATGTTCTTTTGTCGGGATCTGCTCAGTACGCATTTACATTTGAGTAATGTTATCCATTTAGGCTGCCGTAACCATGGCAACATTCAGAATATTCCCATGCCTCTGAATGAATGCATGTTTAATACATATTTCCTTATTACTATTACTTTGTTCCTGTCTTACAAAATATCAATTTGTTGACCAATAGTTCAGTGGGCATGCTTGCATTATAAAATCATGGCTTGTGGTTGTGTAAGTGATGCACTAATGATTAATAGAGGAGGAAACATGACAAAGTGGAAATAAGTGCTCCTGGTTGTCAAGGAGATTAACAACTTGATTAAGAGAAAGAAAGATCTTACATTGCCAATGTGCACTTTTTCAAAAAATCAATTGAACAGACTGAGAATCAGCTAAACTCTGCAAAAGTTGAAGAGCGAGCACGGCCCTCTCAGACCCATATTTCAAATCGCAATCTTAGTTGAAGAAAGAAACATCAGCCTTTTGAAACAAATTCAATTTCCAAAAATAAGTAGCTACAGGTCTCAAAGAAACTGTTGACAGCTCGAATTTTAAGCAAATGTGTTCGCCTTTCTGCAACTGATTTGCACAGTATTGTTTCAATATACATATGCACAAACACATTTCTAGAGGACAATGTGCTGATTATATTTTACATTCAAATTAAATGATTGATCAAATTCCTTGTTTCAAAATAAGTAAATATTAACATGTTTTGCTCCAGTTCATTCTTGGTGTTTGTGTACCATTTTCATTTGCACCTACCACTTACTCCTCTATTGCTCATGTGATTCTCTTTCAGTGGCTGGATTTCCATAAATGTTGCTGCCCTACCTTCCAATATGGCGGGTCCAGAGAGAATACATTGGAAATGTAAGCTCTCTCTAAGCTGCAGCGAGCAGCTGAGGTAGGGGCTCCTGAGCTGGCTGTTCCCTGTGATCAATGGTCCATGCAAGACTGGGGGCATTTTGCTTGTTCAGCCTTGCATAGCCAACTGTGAATGTAGGCTGGTGTACTGAATACCCATATCTGGACAGAGACCATTCCTGTGCATTCCTGCAGATAGGTCTTCCTCAAATTACCCAATTACTCATGCCAAGGCATGTGTAGAAAGTAGGACTCAAGAAGGGTGTCAAGATGCAGCTCCCCCTGCTACCTGCCTGCATGTGCGTGCATGACATGGGGCCCTGATGGGATCAGCAGGCTGTTCGAACAAGTATATAAAAGTACATCTAAAATCTGGTTTTGTATGTGTGTGAATGCACGTGAAGTGTTTGAGTGGCTGTGTGTAAACCCATGGGTATGTGTGTATGAATGAATATGTGCACATGCGAAAGTCTGTGCATGTGAATGTGCGTGCATGTCATCAATGTGCATCCAGCATGTATAAAGCTATGGTCTAGGGGCAGGGAGATAGTCATTGTTGGGTCGAGTGAAGAGGTGTCAGCATTGATCTTTGGAAACTCGCCACAAGAGAAAATGTTATTGGGAACTATATTGGCATATATTGGATCAGTGTTATGCTCACCTGGTCTCTGCGGAGGCAACCCAATAGCAGCAGCCCCGCCCAAGAGTCCACATGGGGCTGCTGTAGTAATGGAAATTCCCATGTCAAATACACTTATCACCCAAAATGAGGTGTCATGTTCATAAATAAAAGTATTCTTAACCCAATTAAATGTTCCTGCTTATTGTTTTTCATGAGCCTGGTGCCAAAAGCACCAGGACTGTGTCCATACGGGCCCCCTGAGTGAGTGACCCTGTAATGTTTGTGTCCTTGGCCCGAATGCCATGACAGCACTCCCTCTCAAGGCCCCTCTCAAGGGTGGTCCTCCTCCTGGCCCTGGCTTGGTGGGATTATTGTGATGGAATTGCATGATTAAACGTGGAGCATGGACGTGTTCACTGGGTTCCCATGTTCGGTCTTGAGGTCTGTAAACTTTCCAGTCTATAAGGTAATACAATTTGGACCAAACCACCTTGGAGTCCAGTATGGATTTAACCTCATACTCTGGTTCCCCATCTAGTAATTCAGGCTCTGGTGGAGGACTAATCCGTGTATCCGGTTTCATTGGTTTGAGGAGAGAGAAATGAAATACTGGGTGAATCTTCATGTGAGATGGTAATTCCAATTTCATGGCGGCAGGTTTGATTATTGCTTTGATAGTATAGGGGCCCAAATATCTGGGGCGGAAGGCCCTCGGTCCTTTCAACGTTATGTATCTGGATGCTAACCAGACTTTATACCCAATCTGGTAATCAGGTGCTTGTTTTCGGTGCTGGTCAGCAAACAGTTTTTGTCTTTCTTTGGCATTAGTCAAGTGTTCTGTCGCTTTCTCAAGAACCTGTGTGATGGTTTTATGCAAGGTTTTTATTGCTGTCAATTCCAGAGTATCGAGTGGATCAAACATTGATGTCTGTGGATGTCTTCCGTGCACAGTATAGAATTGGGTTTGCCCAGTACTTGTGTGAACAGAGTTGTTGTAAGCATACTCGGCTACCCAGAGTAGGTTTTTCCAGGAGTCTTTGGAGGGCTTTAGCAAACACCTTAAATACTACTCTAACGTCTGATTAGTTTGCTCGGTTTGCCCATCAATTTGTGGGTGATGGCTTGTGGACAACTGGAGGTCAATTTTGGCAATTGTACAACACCTTCTCCAAAAGGCGGAAACAAATTGAGTTCCACGATCCGATATTAATATTGATGGGAATCCATGCAATCTGACAATTTGTTCTAAGAACACAGTAGCGAGAGTCAATGCAGTTGGAAGTCCCTTCAGAGGGATGAAATGGGCCATTTTGGAGAATCAATCCACAATCACTAAGATGGTGTTGTTACCATTGCAGGGAAGAAGATCTGTGATAAAGTCCATTGATAGAGTATACCGAGCTGCTGGCGCTACCATCAAAGGATGCAGTAAAACAGCAGGGTTTTGCTTCTGAGATTTGTGTTGTGCGCAGACAACACAGGTTGCAATAAACTGGGCAATATCTTTTCTCCAAGTTGGCCACCAGTAGTTTTGTTTTATCTTAGCCTGCTTTTTGGCTATTCCTGGATGTCCTTCCACTAATGAATCATGAAAGTTTGTGATGATTTGATTTTTCAGTTTTTTGTCCTGGATATATAAGCGTCTTTGAAAATATGGTAGATTGTTTTCAATAATGTGCTGGTCTCCCTTTGAAAGCCATTCCCGTTGTGTTGACTGATTCATCTGGGACTGCTGATGGGTTTTTAAGTCATCTACACATGTGGTGGCAGCAATCATGGTTTGGATTCATTCTTTGGGAATGATGGCCATGGGATAGGATGTTGTAAAAGCCTCTTTTTCTTCACTCATACCTGACAGTGCGCCTGTTTTTTCATTCCGTACTCCAGGTCTATAGGTGATAATAAAGTCGTATTCTGTGGAAAAAGAGTGCCCAACGAAGTTGACGCGAGGATTGCGCTTTAGCAGTCTTCAAGTATTGTAAGTTACAATGGTCCGTGATGACAGTGACTGTGTGTCTTGCCCCAAGAAGGTAGTGTCTCCATGCCTTGAATTCTGCTTTGATTGCCAGTAATTATTTATTCGTGATCGCGTAGCTCAGTTTGGAAAAATTGCGGGTCCAGAAGGCAACGGGATGTAACTGTCCTGTTTCCAGGTCCCGTTGGGACAATACTGCTCCCATTGCTAGGTTTGAAGCGTCTGTTTCAACTATATATGGCAGGTCTAGTCGAGGGTGTCAAAGAACTGGTGGAGTTGTAAATGCTAGTTTCAGCTTCCGAAAGGCTTCTTCAGCTTCTGTGGACCAATAGAATTTCTTTTTCTTTCTCAGCAGGGAGGTAATTGGGTGTACAATTTGTGAGAACCCCGGTATAAATCGGCGATAGAAATTAGCGAATCCAAGCACGCTATGTACTCCTTTCGTGGATGTTGGTGAAGGCCATTGGAGGATTGCGTCCACCTTTCATGTGTCCATATGTACGTCTAGTGGTGTTACCATGAAACTGAGAAATTCGACCTCGGTCACATGGAAGAAACATTTTTCCAGCTTGGCATACAACTGGTGTTGTCGAAGCTTCTCTAACACTGCCCGGACATGACCGATATGTTCTTCCTTGGAATTTGAGTAGATGAGAATGTCATCTATGTAGACAAGTGCGCAAACATCCAATAGCTCACGGAGCACGTCATTCATAAAGAATTGGAATGCCGCAGGGGCGTTATACAACCCGAAGGGCATGACCTGGTATTCGAAGAGGCCATACTTCATGCAAAAGGCCGTCTTCCACTCGTCTCCTTTTTTGACTCTCACAAGATGGTAGGCCCCTCGCAAATCCAACTTTGTGTAAATCTGAGCGCGCGTCACCTGATCCAGGAGCTCTGGTATAAGTGGTAAGGGGTATCTGTTTTTTTATTGTGATCTGATTGCTCTGTAGTCAATACAGGTTCTTAAGTCCCCCTCCTTCTTAGGCATGAAGAAGAGGGGTGAGGAATCAGGGGACTTGGATGGGTGGATAAAACCGTTTGCCAGTTACCGATCCAGGTAAGTACTAAGATGTTGATTTTCCTGCTCTGTTAGAGCGTATATCCGACTGCAGGGAATTTGAGGTCTGGGCACGAGATCTATTTGGCAATCGTAGGGTATATGCGGGGCAAAACGTTGGCTTACTCTTTTTGGAAGACATCCTGATAATTCATGTATTCAAGTGGTAAAGAGCCAGTGAGGCCCAGCACAATTCCTTTCTTAGGTTTCAGGTTGACGACGTCTTGGTTGTAACAGGGGTCGGCACAGTCTTGAGGAAAGGTCAAAACTCATATTCGCCAGTTGATCCTAGGATTATGGGTCTCCAGCCAAGGTGTTCCCAATATCATCTGGAACTGTAGAGATTCAATGAGATCGAAGTTAATGTCCTCTTGATACCTGTCCTGAAACAGAGCTTGACTTTCTCGGTGTATTGTGTTACCAGGACGGATGATAGCTGGAACCATCCACTTCAGTGACATTTTATAATTTCTGCTTTTGATGGAGAGGAAGGTGTACTCTGAGGCCCCTGGCCGGCCCATAGAGCCGATGTTTGCTCAGAAGTACTTTAAGATGAAATAGTTGCACCCTTGAGATTGATGGGGGTGAAGATTCATTACTCCAACACCAATCAATACGGACAACTCAATGGTTTGGCGAAGGGATTCCGTTTAATGACAAGTACAGAAAACGGGGAGTCATGGATATCAGCAGTGGTGCGATCGTCCTCCTCGCTTCAAACTCCAACTAACTTCATACAAGTTGTAACATTTATACTGAAAACTCATCATCATCGACGTGTTACACTCAAAAGTTAACATGCGATTCTATTGGTTTAGGAAAAGGTAATTTTACTATAGGTACTATATCTGTACATGATAACGGAGTGAGGGGATTGGGTAAACACTTTTAGGTGGGTATCTAAGCCCTTCCCTTCCTTCAAAAATGACTACTTTAGACGTCACTAAAAGTACGACGTCTCATTGGTTCTACTAACTATAGGACCCTAAATTATTTGGTCCACTGTGATTGGGTTGGCACCAACCCCATGCATACTTTTCCACTTCGCTTAGCAGCATGCAGAATGGTCGGCCAGGTGCGGGGTGCCCCTTGGATACCCGGCCTTCCTCCAATTATGGTTACAACCAATCATCACTTTAGTATCCATGTGTCAATTAGTTCACTGTGGTTGGCCTCGAGACTGCATCTTCTGTCTGATTTCTCCTGCCTGGTCAAGTGCCAAGTATAGGTGTGAACCCTTGCTTCTCCTTGCTTGACTGGTCACGTGCTTCCCACACCGTGAATTTGTCTTGTTTCTCTCAATTTGTGTATTTGATTCTTATTTAGCCCGCCACCTGCCTACGTCTTCTTATCTCGACCTTTCAGCGGCAGGATATTCTGTTCCCGGTTTCAATTAGATGTAGCTACCGTTCGTTCCTTCTATTGGTATGACCTTGGCTCTCCTGGCACGAGTTGCATCTGCTGAGTTTTGTTTCAGCCATCCCTTCTCGTTTTTCTAGAATATGAATCTTTTCCTGTTTGACATGTAGTAACCTGAGTTGATTCTGCTTTTTGTGCAAAGTGGAGATATACTTATAATACTGTGTTTTGTTGAGGTAGATTATGTATAATGGCACTTGCCGCACTATTCTTCTACTAAGAATAGCAAGCCGCACTGCTTTCTTAGCTTACTTGCGGTTCCAAGCATATTTACAGGTGTAAACTGGTCGAATGTCTTAATCTTGCTTACAGCTTGAACTTCTTTGCATTTCGACATTGTCCTTTCACTTTAGGTTCACGATATCCTCATTCATGGTGTTTCATCTCTGTGTGGCTCTGGTTGTCATTTCTTCTATCTACAAGTCAGTCTGGGTCCTTGTGACTTCACCATTCGTCTTCCATTAAGACCTTTTTGGTTTCTTCTGGGACTGTACTTAGGCAATCTTCATTTCGTTTCATTTGAGGGTAGGGTTTTCTTAATGGATACCTTACTGTCCATGGTTTTCTTGGTATTGGTACTTCAATAGGTGCTGCTCTTCTGATAGGCACTGGGCAAAGCCCTACTGTGGCTCTCTGCTTGTTTATTTGTTCATCATACGTCATATATTTTGGTGTGAACATTCCTGGAACTTCAAAATGGATGATTGGAGTGCAGGCTTTATTTGGGACCTCCTCTACACTCGCCCCCTCTGTGCGATTAATCGACCACTTTCACTTCCGTTTTTGGATTCATCTTACTTGGTTCTTCTGCATTCATCTTCACTTAATCGTCTGGGTTCATTCCTTCTTCATCTTCTGGATCTATACATGATGGTCTGAAGAAGTGTCTCTTTGCAGTCCATATTTTTATCACTCCTTTCAGGCTTCCTGATGTCCTTACATTTTTGTCTTTATTCCATGTCATCAGTTGACATTGTCCATTTGGGCTGCAGTAAACCCATCTTCCCACATAGTTTCGATGTTTCCTGGGGTAGATGAACTTTGTTCCCTCTGGTACATAAATGCTGGCCTTCACAAAGTCTCTTATTTCTTCATCAGTCAGGTCTTTGGGCTTCCATCCTGGCTTGACATCAATCATGATCTTCATCCCTATGGCTTTTTTCGCAGTCTTCTGGAATTGAGAGATTATTATCTTGATAGCACAAAAGCCTAGTAATATCATCACTAGCAGGGCTCCCAAGAACTTAAATGCATCTGCCATCCATTGTGGGACCCATGAGAATAGTGATCCAAACCAGCTTTCCTTATCAACTTCGTCGGTTTCATCAATCATCTGGTTCTGCAGTTTTGTCAGCATACCTATGGCTTCTGTTAAAGTATTTGCTCCAACTTGGAATCTTGGCATGAAAACAGTCGCAAACATTGATGAGGTGAGGCTGAACAGCCTTTGTTCATATGGGATTGCATGAAAGGCTTCTTATGATTTGGCAGAGAAGTCCTTTTCCCTTTTCAACCAAGTCACCATTTCCACAGATCTCTTTTTCCTCAGGTGAGCATCTGCTTTCGGCAAACTGTCAATATTCAGATTACTTTTCGGGATCACCAGTGCTGGAACATGGACATTCACTATTGTGCATATACCTCCCCAGTTTCTCGGTAGTCTGATGTATGCTTTGGATCCACATGCCCAATAATGATCCATAATTACTGCAATCCCATGAACCATTCCTGGAGCAACAAAAACTCGTCCATAGTTCTGATTCTCTCCCATCTTTCTTGTGTCATTATTCCTGGAGCAGAATTTTGGGCTTTCCAGTGGCACTATCTGCAAAGGTCCTCCTCTGTCTTTGACCCATGTCAGCAGTTTTGCAAGTTTTGGCCACAATGGCTTGCATCCATTCTGTACAATGGAGATGGTGCCTTGGTAATGACCAGTGACCATCCAGTCTAAACAAATCACTACTCCCGTCTCCCATCCGTCTGGTGAAAGCACTGTTCCCCAAATCTGCATTTGGGCTCTGTTCTTCCAACTTCAAGCCTCTTCTGGAGTTTTTCCTTGGACATTTAGCTTCTGATTTACTTCCCATCTAATTTCAGCTCCTTTTACTCCAAGTTTCTTCGACCTGATCACATGGTTCCTTATATGAGCGCTGTTTCTTGTCTTTATGTCTTAACATAATCATCTTCATCGGCATAGGCTGTTTCAGTTGCCCATATCAGTGAGGCATCACTACCCATGAACTGGCCCCTGATCTTGCACATGGCTACGTGCGAAAGACAGTGTGCTGTCTGGACATCCATTTCTACAGCTACGAAGATCTTAGACTTCCCCATGCTGTATGGTAGGAGTGCTCAAACAAAGCATTCCCCTTCTGAATTTCGTCTTCCAACTTCTTTCATGCGCTAGTACCAAATGTTGTTTCCTAAATGTGCTGTGCTGTCCAGGTAATCGTTTAGTTTGCTGTCGTCTCCATGCATGCTTCTCTTGATTCTTAAGGTTTTCATGTAGTTTGCTATCACTACATCCCTGAATGCATCTCTATGGCAACTTCTTACAGGAGGGTTCTCAGGTATCCTGGTCCATGGTGCAGGCCTCCTCATCTGCACCATTTGAGTAGACAAAAGTCTGGCAGTTCTTTCCTTGCCCTCATACATCCTTTTCCTGCTGGTTATAAATGCCCACCTCATCCACCCTGACATTGGTCCTGTATCTGTATGTGCTGTAGAACTTGTACTAGACCATATATGCTCGGCAATGTTGTCTCTGCGGGCTTCTTCTTCAGCTCCTCTAATCTTTTTCTTTCTCTGGCTATGAATAGCCATAATGAATCTATTATTAGTTGTGCCCGTCCAAGTTTGCTTCTACCTTTCCTGGTGTTGGATTAAGGGTTTCTAATACAGCTGTCTCTGTTGTCTTTCTTTCCATTTCCTCTTGTCTCTTCAGGAGTTCAGCTTTTTCTGATTGTCTTTTCACTTCACTTGTAGTGGAACTTTTCATAGTATGCAGTCTCTTCTTCACCCATGCTTCGGATTGTGGTTCTGCAGTCTGCTGCATGGCCTGTTGCATGTGCATTCAGTGTTTGCATGCATGTGGTTGTCTGAAATCTTGTCACATTCATGCTTTGCCGACCCTGTCTCAGGCTTTTCAATTAATCTGTTACCACAATTGTGTGTGTGTCATTGCTAATCACATCCATTTCAAGTTCATTCATTCCACCATAATATCTTCTAGGGACAGGAATGACTATGTAAGGTCTGAGTGCCTTTGTAGGGTTCAGCTGTGCATCATTAGGCGGGTGCACTGGAATTGGGATGCTTTGTGCACCAATACAAAATGCAGTTCTGATCGTTAATGACAGTAAAACAATGATGAATATAATACACATGATACCCCTGTATGTCAGGCGGCAGCATTTACTTCCAGAGAAACGATGGACGTCCTTCCTCCAGAAGGAGGACGAGGTTGCTGCTCTAGATCCCCATCTCCATCATTCACCAAATGTTAATTTTTTCGATACTCCTGTAAGCAATATTGTCTTTCAGAGTCTTTGTTGTGAATTTCAGGTGTTACACAAGTGCCCCCCTCTTGTGAATAATGAATTGTCTATTATCTCGGGATACAGTTCTTTTACTAAAATACGGGAAGTGTCAAAATTAAGTGATAATTCAGCAAATCTCTTTACTGTGCATGTTCAAAGTATATCAGCTCCTAGTCCGTGCCCCTGATTTGCTTCAGTCCCAAAGCCATATTGGGCCTCATTACGAGTCCGGCGGTAACCGAGGCGGTAAAAACGCCTGGTTACCGCCAGACTCGTATTACCATTCCGCCTCTGTGATTCCCGAATTACCGGGGCATTACAACCCCGGTTTTCCGGGAATCACGGAGGCGGAATGGTGTTAATCCCCATTCCCATTGAGTCCTATGGGACCTATGGGACTCGATGGGAATGGGGATCATGGAAACACCGGCAGCATCTTGTAATGCTGCCGGTGTTTCCACGTCCGCCTGTAGGCGGGCGGTGTTAAACCCGCCAGGTCAAACCTGGTGGGAACATCACCTCCCGCCTGCAGGAGTCGGGATCAGGTGTTCCGGAAACAACGGTGGCAGCGGGTTTACCGCCACTGTTATTTCCGGACCGCCTGATTTGTAATGAGGCCCATTGTCTTTGTTAATGGAAAATAAGAAAGGAAATCTCTGGCAATGCTCTCTCGATCTTTTGGGTCTCTGATGAATGTGAGGTCGCCAACATTGATCGGTCTCCCCACTAGCTCTGGAAAATCAGTTACTAAACGAAAGATTATGTTTTGGGCCAATCTATTGTCTTCTGGTGACAGGGACATTTGTCCCGTTTTGCTGATGTTCAGGACTGTCTGCTTTCACTTCAATGTAAACTATGTCGGCACTGTCCGCTTGCGTGGAGTGCAACAAAGATCACAATTTTATTTAGGAGTTGGCGTAGATGTTCTGTATTTGCTGGGTCTCGAAGAAACGTGAGTGTATCTGTCATTCTTCCGACAAGATTTGGACAGTCTTCGATTATGCGAAAGAATAATGTATTGACAAGCTCATTTATTTCCTTCTCTGCTTGAGACATTTGGCTTCTCCTTGCTGTATTCAGGAAGTAAGAGAAATTGTTCGGAAATTACAGCAAGCAATCTTCTTATTGTCTTTTCAGTTTCATGATCTTGAAGAAAGTCAGTGACACTGGTGAATCTTCCCACCAATGAAGGGTATGATCTTAGCACTAGATTAAAATAGGTTACCCCATCTTTGGTGATGTCACTAGTGTGGGACACCATACGTGATTCCGAATAGGGTCTCAGTGTGGAATGAGTCTGGATACTGTATCTTCTTCCAATTTATGTGTCCTTGATCAAAACTTGGCATATTATTTTCTCGTCACAGTTTTAATGTGTCTCGATCCAAAGTTCTAGTTCAACAGACTATGTTGTAGCTTATACGTGCAATTCTCTTCTTCAGCCTGCAACTAGGATGCACAGAGTGTCCTTTGTTTATGTCCTTGTTTATGTCCTTATCCCCTTTTTTGCTTGGAGGAAGTGTCCAATTTTAAACCACATTTGAAAAGAAAATATTTGTCTTTGTCTGGCAGGTCATGCGTCCTTCTTCCTCGTCATGGATCTCGTCTGCATGTGCTGTGGTTCTTCCCCATCGTTCATAGTCTCCTTGAGCTGGGGTGCAGGCAGGGGGCCTTCTCCGATGTAGGGTTTGATATCGCCCAGGAAAATTCAAGCTCTCCTGCCTTGTAGTTTCACTGCGGAGGGAGTACAGTCCTCCACTATAAAGGGACCGTTAAATCTTGGCTCATCCCACTTTTTCCTCGTATGGTTTGTTACAAGGATGGTATCTCCAAGGAAAATGGATAGTACACAAAATCCTTGAGCTGTGTCTGTAGTAATATCTCCTTCTATGTCCTGTGCTTCCCAACAGCCCTTTCGTCATCGCTGCAGCTGGTCTGAAATTACAGTAAGGCAAGATGTCATGGAATTCAGGTAATTGTCCATTTCAGACCCTAAGATTTCTCCTGTGGACTGGGGATCACATCTAGCTCTATCTCAGGGTGTCAGGGGAGCATGCATTCTTCTTTGTGTGGCATAAGATGAGGGTCAGAACCAGGTTGGTTCCGGAGTGCATACAATGCCAAAGGAAGGCAGTGCAACCATCCCTTTCTTAGAGTAAGCTTCAACTTGTCTATCCTCTCCTTTAATAAGCTGTTGAGCTTCTCACAGATTTCGTTACCTTGCGGATGATACGCAGACGAAAACGTGTGCTTTATACCAAGCAGCAAGCTAATCTGTTTGCATGTCTCATTCACAAAGTGACCTCCATTGTCTGATCTCATGATTTCACACACCCCCCACCTGGGAACACTTCTCTCGCTAAAAATGTGGCCCCACAGGTAGAGTCTGGGTGTGTACATGGACTTGCTTCTATCCATCTAGAGAATGGACACACCACAACAATTAAGTATCTGTACCCGTTACATACTTGAATCATGTTGACGTAATCGACATGCTAGTGCTGAAAAGGCACATTTTGCATAGGAATGACTCCTCTCATTACTTTTAATGTGTGCCCAGCTGGGAATTGGTGGCAGATTACACAGTTCACTATAAAAAATGCAACGTGCTCGGTCAAGTTCAGTAAGAACCAGTCTTCCGCGAGTGTTGCTAGATTCTCTTTTTTTATGTGTGCTGGATAATGTAGCTGCTCCAGTGCTATTTTTAACAGGGATATAGGCATCAGCAGTTTACCAGTGCTAACTTGTAACCACAAACCGTCAGACAGGTTTAAAGAACACCCTTGTCGTTTCCAAAGATTTTTCTCCTCCTGCGGTGTCTCCCCTTGGAGTTCCATTAACTGGGTTTGCCCTAAATTGTTATAGCTTTCAGGTGTAGTTTGTGCAACCATCATTCTCTCATTGGTATGGGTGACTTCCACTTCCATGATCGTCTTATTCTTGAATGCCATACGTTTGTCTTCCGTGTCTGCTGCTTGGTTTCTGCGTGAGATAAAATCTGTCCCTTTCGTGTGGGCAGCGCATTTCACGACCGCAATGCCCACTGGGAGCTGTAGTGCCTTAATCAGCCTGTCCAATAAGGCTGCGTGCTGCACTGGCACACCGTCTGCTCGGAGGTAGCCCCTCATTTTCAAGCGCACTAAACCTGCGTGCACTGTCGACGTCACATAGGTGGAGTCACTGTACACCGTTACTTCCTGGTCTGTGACCTGGTCTGGTCACAGGCCAGTCTGTGTTGAATAGTGAGATGGTATTCGCACACTAATGAGTACTCAAAATTCTCCATTTGCTGTGTGCTTCATCACAGCGATGCCTGTATATCTTTGCCTATCATTTTGATCGATTCTTGAAGAACCGTCAATAAAGACACTTTCTCCTTCTGTCAAAGCATTCACTTTCACTCTGGGAATCTCATCATAAAATTCTTCATAGTTTGCGCATTCATGGATTGGTTCTCCTTCAGTGACTGGTTCTGCTATAAACATAGCTGGGTTCACTATCTTGCATCGGACTATCTTAATCGATGGATTCGATGTGATCACTTCATAAGCAGAAGTTCTCTGAGATGTCAGTGTGCCCTTTGGTTTCTCTAGAATAGCAAATAGCGCATGCTCGTTGTACAACGTCATTGAGCAACCCATCACAATGGTTGTAGCATTCTCTATGGCGAACGCTGCAGAAGCTAAACTTTGTTTGCATGGGAAATGGCCTCTCATTACTGGGTCCAAATTTCCACTATAGTATGCCAGGGGAGTGTACCCCAATGTGGCTCTCTGAGTGAGGACTGCCGTCATAATGCTGCCATTCATTTGTGAAAACAGGTAAAATTCTGCTGCATAATTGGGAATCCCTAGAACTGGTGTGTGCAAATAGCTTTTCTTGAGTTCAGCAAATCCTTCCTCCATGGTCTGAGACCATTCAATTTTTCCTTTCATCACGTGGGCCTTATTTAGGGCCTGAAGTAAAGGCTTAGTGTAAGAGCTATAGTCAAAGACCCATGCATAACATAGTTGCACAAGCCTATGAAGCTCTGCATCTGTTTTATCGTGTGTGGCTTAGCCGTGTTCAATATGGCTTCAGCCCTTTCTGGGGTCACTCTTTTTCCCTCATATGAGATCAGCTGGCCTATGTACATAACTTCTTGTTCACAATATTGTAACTTTTCCTTGTCAGCCTTATATCCTTTCTCAACAAGTATAGTCAATAGCTGAACAGAATCGCGCATGCATTATTCTTCTGTCGTGCTGAAAATTAAGATGTCATCCACATATTGCAGGACAACGCTTTCCAAGGCAATATTGCTCTGGTCCATCTGTTAAAAATAGAAGGAGACTCACAGTACCCCTGGGATAGCCTCGTGCTGTTCAGACGCATCTGCCTGAATGTGAATGACATCAGATCTTGAGAGTCACGGTTCAACAGGATTGAGAAAAATGCATTTTTCAAGTCAATCACCCTAAAATACTTTGCCTCAACAAGTATATTACATAGAATTGTAGCCGGGTTAGGGACTAAAGGCAACCCGGCTTCAACAATATCATTTATTGGCCTCAGATCTTGAATTAGCCTCCAAGACCCTCTCTTTCATTTCTTGATCAGATAAACCGAAATATTGCATGACGACTCTGACGTCACTAAGATGCCTTGCTCCATCATAGCCAAAATTTTCTTAAAAATCCCTTCATCTGCCTCTCTGGACATGGGATATTGTCATGCTTTGGGTACAATTGCTTCTGGTTTTAGCTTAATTCTCACTTCTCCAACCCCTTTCAATAGGCCTATGTCATAAGGTCCTGTGGTCCACACTGAGACAGGCACCTGGGCCATGTCGTCATCAGAATAATGTGGACGGTTTCGTGCCAACATCGTTCTCTGAGGCACTTCTCTTTTGATCATTCTCACCCAAAAAGTGAGACTCACCTCCACTATGGTCTCTTCCATATCTGCTTGCTCTTCAAACTGATTGTCATCAGTGACGTCAATCAATAGGTATCCTTCTTTAATGGCGATTACTGCGCACCATTGTCGGCCTTCGTCGTCATAACCATCAATCAAGGCCATTCTCCCGTGTACTGCAGCTGTGTGTATCATCAAGGGAAAATACTTGTCCCTTCTCCTCATGCAGCAGTTTTCTTGGTCTAAATAGAAACTCATCTGGGGTTCTGATGCTTCTGTCTGCAAGACCTGGCAGCCCCGCCATTAGTATGCGCATGCCATACTCGAATATTTCTGGCTCTAATGGTACAGCCCTCATGGTTGTGTGTCCTGCGTATGCTCTAATAATTTCGCATATGTTTGAATAGTGCATTCCTGGAGTTGAACAGACTATGCCCTCCTCCGTGAACAAGATTGTCATATTTAACTTTGTCATTAGATCTCAACCCAAAATCTTTACTGGGGGTCTGTCGTGAATATAATAGAGCATGTTCATTTCACAGTCTCCTATAGAGGATGGAAGTGCATTTGTGAAGGGAACACCACTTGTAGCTCCTGTGAAACTTTGAGTATTTATGGCCTCACCGGACCAGGAAAACTTGCCTTCACGTATATATGAGCATGTTGCGCCATGTCAACTAAGAAGGAATATTCTTTATTCCCTATAACGACATCCACCCTAGGATCCCAGTGAGGGTCTGGTGTCACTGATAGGATAGAACACATCAGGGTTCCCAGTGAGCTGTCCTAGTCCATATATAATTTTGTCCCACCTTGTGCCAATGGACTTCCCCCATCACCAGTGTTACTCCTCATTTCAGGATTCGCAGCCTGTCCTGTAGTTACTGTCTGTGACAGTTGCATAGATGACTGTTGAGACTGTCTTTGTGGAAAACTCATCAAATTCCGAGGTTGGGAGTTTTGCTGTGCTCCTGGCGTTTGCTGTTGAACTGTGTGATTCTGTGCAACTCCCGGCTGTAAAACTGCAGGTGGATTCACCATGCCTGCTCCCATACCTTGGCCATTCTGCACAATGCCTTTATTCTGCATGTGGGCTAAATGCCCTGTCATCCCACACAACCATCATACTGGTGGTGGTCGGATGATTTGTCCATTTGACATATCTTGATTGCCATTTTGCATGTTTTGGAAACCTCCTTGATTATTCTGGAAACCTCCCTGATTGCTCTGCGTTCCTCTTCCCCTAAATCCTCTTTCCTCTTTCCCAGTACTGCCCTGATTATTCTGTTGACTTGTGGCATGCTCGATTCAGCTGTGCTAGTTATCATGGCTCCCTCAAGAGAATATTTTGACAATTTCTTTGCACCAATTTGGCTTCCTCACCCTTTCATGTATCTTCCTTTTTTCGATTCTTCTCTTGTAATAGCCTGCAATAGTGTCTGATGGTCAGTTGTATTTCAGGCCAAAGTTTAGCCTTGATTCCTACCAATTTCTTGAGCTGTTTCTGCACCGGCTCTGGCAGCCCTTGGCACAATATATGGGAGAATACAGGTATAGATTTCGTCCAAGATTCATGAGTCTCAAGCACCCATGCGTCTTGAAAATTCTGTATGTAAATCAATGGATCCTCAAACTCCTAAATTTTACGTGTCATTATAGCTCCCATATCCGAAGTGTCTGGGTAAAGCACTCATAGTGCCTTCCATACCGCAGCTCTGCAATTGTTAAATGGAGCTCCGTCATGCGCAGTATTATTTGTGGTCACACCAGGGTAGTCTGCCCGTGTCTACATGTTGTCTGCTCTTTCACCGAGTATGGCAATTAGGAGACCCTTAATATCCCCTATAGCTAACGTATTCCCTCCTGTCATCTTTTCTAACTCGTGTATCCATTTTCCAGCTCCTGATGTCAGCATTGGAAGCTTGTTTTTCAAGTTTTCACAATCCATGTGTGGCCTTGGAATATATTGTGGTCTCGCCCACCCCTTTCTTGAGTAACGGAAATTGGGATGTATAGCTCTCTCTCTCTTCTCTCATTGTTCTCCTGTCTATTGCAGGGGTAATATTTCTGCATCGCTGCCTGCCTGGCAATGTCCTTAGCCTGTCCACATAGGGCAGTGATGACACCCCCCTCTGACCGTGAGATACTTCCTCGTGTCGGTCTGACTGTGTGGCTAACTCTGATGCCCTCGGTGCAGACTCACTAGTGTCTGACCACCTTATGCTTTTCTCCCTTGGGAGTCATCTTTCGCGCCTTCTCTCTTCCTCTTTTTCCTCGCGCTCTTCCCTTTCTGAGTCGGACATTGTCTGTGCCCAACTTGTGCCACTTTTTGTGTCATCTTTGTTCCTGTTTATTTCTAGTCTAACCAGGGAAAGTTCTCTATTCCCGCTACTTCGGGAGACATCGTCAGTGTCGTAAAGTTGAGTGCTCTCCAGGTTCTCGTCTTGCCCCTACCCTTGGGGTGTTTGTTCTAGCCCCATTTCATCATATATTCTGTCAATCGTTTCTCTGATGCTTCTGGTGTCAAAGTCATTGATATTCGCCCTAGACGTGCCTTGCAATGAATCGTACGCAGGGAAGAATTTTTCGATGTCTTCCCAATCTACCACTGGAGCAGGCTTTTTAACCTCGATCTCCAGTTATTCAAGATCGCGTGCTCTCTGTCTTTGCTTGCGTTCTACATCGCCATCGAATTCTCTGAGCTTCCTCGCCTCTTCTCTGACCCTATCTTCTTCCTTTTTCTTTTCATTTCTACATTTATCTGCCCTTTGAATTTCCTCATCCCTTCATCTCTTTATTCTTTTTTCTGGTATTCTTTGCTCTTCCTCTGACCTTTGCTGCTTCTTTCTGTCTTGATCATTGGCTGCTCTCTGTTTGCGATCGAGCTGTCTTAATTGCTCTTCGTGATATAGCTGTTCTCGCCTTTGTCTATCTTTCTTTCTTATTCTTTCGTCTCTTAATTCTTTCTTTTTCTCCTTTCTTTGTACATCATCTAGCCTTTCCTTTTATTTTGCATCATCTATGCCTTTGCCATCGAGTTTCAATAGAATTTTCCCTCCCATCCATTCGTTTTTTGGAAATGCTATCTCATCAGTTCTATCTTCGCTTCCTTTCCATCTTTTGCCTTCTCACTCCTTGTTGAGAGATGCACTTGTCTGTGTCTGGTCCTTTCTGTCATCCTCGCGTCTCTCTTTGTCCCTTTAGACTGTGGAGGTAATATCCTTGTCTTTTTCTTTACCTTGATTTCATCACTACTTTGCGTAGGTGACTCATATGCCGGGTTGCTATACCCTGTGGCTGCTTTAAGTTCTCTCAGCGGGTATAATCTCGCAACTTTATTTTCGTCAACCTTCGTTTCGGATACGGTGGGTGGCGCGGTAGGCGTCTCACCCCCCTCAGTGCATACATTAAGTATCCAATCTATTGGTGGCTCCTCTTCCTATCCCTGTTCATACATCTTCTAAAGTTCTAGAACAGCTAGGCGTTTTTCTAACTTCTTGCCTGTGTGTATGGCGTGCAAATATGTCGTAATGTGTTGCAAGACAGCTTTAGATAAGGACCCGCCCTGTGGTCATGGCATAAACATTTTGTGGGCGGTCCCCTTAACCCACTCTGTACTGTATTTAATTTAGCTTAGGTGCATATTCCGGCAATTGCTTGCATAGGTGTGCCAATGGAGTTATGTCCTCCATGCTTAAATCTGTTCCCTTTCACTTTATATAACACTTGTCAAATCTTCACGTGACTTAAACAGTTCCAACAATATGAGCGAGCACAAATCTCTACAAGCTCCAATACCAATTTTTCTGCAAAATGTTATATCTTCTATTTTACTCAATTCGTATACTATATTATCTCAGCTATTCAATCGCGTAAAATTTAAAACAGTTTTCCTAAGGAAAATGTTCAATTTATGTCATCACAACAAACAACATGTAAGACAGACGCTTAACAGACTAGACGGACACCAGCTGGTTACATGTATCTCTGCCTCTAAAAATTACCCTGACATGGAGTTTAAATGTCTCACTTTCATGGCCTCTTTAATCACTGTGGTAGTCTATTTGTTCGCCATTATATGGGACTCTGGATACATGTTTCTTCTAGCCGCTATATTAGCATAGGAATAAGGCAACTCATCTCACTTCTCGGGTGTCCTCCCCGGTAACCTCTCTCTTCTTGGGTGTCCTCCCCAGTATCTTTCCACTATTTACTTAGTTAATAATAATAAAAATAATAATAATTAGGCATTTATATAGCGCTACGAGCCCTCAGGTATCTGAGCGCTGTTTATTATTACCCACAGTGTGTGGTGCTCATTTATCGACCTCGGAAGGATGAAAGGCTGAGTTTGGCCCTGCCAGGATTCGAACCTGCGTTAACAGGCTCTGCACGGATGTCAAAGCGAGCGCTCTACTCGCTGTGCCACTTGACCGGCTTGTCTCTCGGCTTATTATCGAGTCATTATCCCCTTCCCCTTATATATATACATTCTTCTCTACTTCTAGCTATATTTTGTTTTTTCCTCCTCCCTCCGTTACCTTTTCCCTTTTCCTGTTCTAAAGCATGCACTTTTGCCAAAACACTTAGTCTTTTTCACTCACTGTTCGCATTTTTCCTCTCTAGACCCTCGGGATCAACGCCTTTGTTACCGCCTTCTTCGGCTTTTCTCCCACTCAGCTGCCCGTAGGAATGGGAAGGGGTTGCGTGGGTAAACACAGGTTCCTTCAGACCTTTTCCTGCAGGTTTCATTTCTTACACTACCACTGTCTAAGGGGAGCTTCACGGTCTACTCGGCCGAATGGCAAAGGACTTGTGATATTGCTGAAGACCTAGAGTTACTTTATGTCGACGGTCACTGGCTGTCATATTCTAATTGATAACCATCAATCTCTGCGACCAAGTGTACTGTGAGATCCCCGGCCAGCCCATAAAGCTGAGGTTTGCTCAGAAGTACTTCAAGATGAGAAGCTGCACCCTTGATATGGATGGGGGTGCAGATTCATTACTCCAACACCAATCAATAGGGACAACTCAATGGTTTGGCGAGGGGAGTCAGTTTAATGACAAGTACAGAAAACAGGCAGTCATGGATATCAGCAGTGATGCGATCGTCCTTCTCGCTTCAAACTCCAACGAACTTCATACAAGTTGTAACATTCATACTCAAAACTCGTCATCATTGACGTTTAACACTCAAAAGTTAACATGCAATTCTATTGGTTTAGTTAAAGGTAACTTTACTATAGGTACTATATCTGTATATGGTAACGGAGTGAGGGGATTGGGTAAACACTGTCAGGTGAGCATCTAAGCCCTTCCTTCAAAAATGACTACTGTAGACGTCACTAAAAGTATGACGTCTTATTGGTTCTACTAACTATAGGACCCTAGATTATTTGGTCCACTGTGATTGGGTTGGCACCAACCCCATGCCTACTTTTCCACTTCGCTTAGCAGCACGCAGAATGGTTGGCCAGGTGCGAGGTGCCCCTTGGTTACCCAGCCTTCCTCCAATTATGGTTACAGCCAATCATCACTTTAGTATCCATGTGTCAATTAATTCACTGTGGTTGGCCTCGAGACTGCATATTCTGTCTGGAAAAGTTCTGATATCTCCTGCCTGGTCAGAAGCCAAGCGTAGGTGTGAACCTTTGCTTCTCCTTGCTTGGCTGGTCACGTGCTTCCCACACCGTGAATTTGTCTTGTTTCTCTCAATTTGTGTATTTGATTCTTATTTAGCCTGCCACCTGCCTACGTCTTCTTATCTCGACCTTTCAGAGGCAGGATATTCTGTTCTCGGTTTCAATTAGATGTAGCTACTGTTTGTTCCTTCTATTGGTATGACCTTGGCTCGCCTGGCACGAGATGCATCTGCTGAGTTTCGTTTCAGCCGTCCCTTCTCATTTTGCTAGAATATGAATCTTTTCCTGTTTGGCCTCTAGTAACCTGGGTTGATTCTGCTTTTTGTGCAAAGTGGAAATATACTTATAATACTGTGTTTCATTGAGCAGGATTATGTTTTATGGTGCTTGCCGCACTATTCTTCTACTAAGCATAGCAAGCCGCACTGTTTTCTTAGCTTTCTTGCTGTTCCAAGCATATTTACATGTGTAAACTGGTCGAATGTCTTCATCTTGCTTACAGCTTGAACTTCTTTGCATTTCGACATTGTCCTTTCACTTTAGGTTCACGATATCCTCATTCATGGCGTTTTGTCTCTGTGTGTCATTCTCTCGTTGTCATTTCTTCTATCTGCAAGTCAGTCCGGGTCCTTGTGATGTCACCATTCGTCTTCCATTAAGACATTTTTGGTTTCTTCCAGGACTGTACTTAGGCAATCTTCATTTCATTTCATTTGTTGGTAGGGCTTCCTTAATGGGTATCTTACTGTGCATGGTTTTCTTGGTATTGGTGCTGTTCCTCTGACAGGCACTCGGCAGAGCCCTACTGCGGCTCTTTGCTGCTTTATTTGATCATCATACGTCACATATTTTGGTATGAAGGTTCCTGGAACTTCAAAATGGATGATTGGAGTGCAGGCTTTATTTGGGACCTCCTCTACAAAGGCCTATTGCGGATAGCCAGATCTTGGTCAACATAGTTTCCCACCGCTCCGCTGTCAATGTATTCTATGCCTCCAAGGCATGTATCTTTGATGGTTGCTTGTGATTCACCAAAAGTACTGGAAGGACTAGATGTGAGGTCTGCACGGATTCCTTTTTCTCGCTTGACAAGTGGACCCCTATGCTTGCCGGGCATTGGAGTTTCCCGAGTCCTGTATTTCTTCTTCATTAAAATTTTGTGTCTGTTGCTCCAACTATTTTCTTGGGTGATTTTACCGGGCATTCACGGAGGAAGTGACCTGCTTTACCACAATATAAGCACAGCTGTTACTGTCTTCTTTTCTCTCTTTCTGTCTTGGTAACAGGACTCCGTAACTCACCGATTTGCATTGGTTCTGACTGCTCGTGTGGTTTGGTCTGGTTCTCATGGGGTCGCGCATAAACTGACCTTCCCGCTGTTCTGGCTCAATCCATTTTCCTATTCTGCAACCTATGATCAAGTTGTACTGTCAGGTCTATGTAGTCCCCACACCCCGCAGGTGGGTTCACAACTTGAGCCAACACATCTTTAAGTTCTCCACGTAACCCTTGATAAAAGAGCATAGTTCTCTATTCTTCTGGCCAGTTGGTTTGGGCTATGAGACTATTGAAGGGTGCAATGTAGGTTAATAGATCTTGATTCCCCTGTCTGAGCGACAATAATTCGTTGTCCAGAGCTTGCCCTTGAGTATGTCGGGCAAACAATTTCTCCATCTCGTGCTGGAAATCCCCAAAGTTCCAGAGCAAAGCATCATCTTGAGTTACCAATGGTATTAACCAGTCTGCCGCATTGCCTCTTATTTATGAGAGTACAAATTCAACTTTGGCTTGATCGTTAGGAAAGGCTCCTGGTCTGTATAAGAAATGAAGACGACATTGGTTCATGAATATGGCAACATTGTTTGGATTGCTTTTGCAGCATTTGGGCGGGGCTAGAGGCACTGTCCCTGGAAGAACCACCTGACCAGTGTTGATTGCGGTGGCGTGGAAGCCGGGGTTATCCCAGGCAAGGGAACCTGTCCTGCTTGTGCCTGCAGCATCTGTCTTGCCAAGTCATCAGTTCTTTCTCGAGTTACAATAAGATCATCCTTAATGCACTGGTTTCCTGCCTTCAAGCATGTACTTCAGCCCGTAATTCCCCTAGTAATTGGGCCAATAGATATGTCTCTGAAGTTCCCAGAACGCCCAGGAAGAGATTTGTAGGGGCTTCGCGTTCTGTTATGCTCAACTGGTCTCTGCGGAGGTGTTGGGGCACGGTTGCAGCCCTCCCAGGAGTTAGATCACCCCTGTCAGGTCTCTCCCTGTGCGGATAAACTGTGGACAGCGACAATTGGTGGCACTGCTCCTGCGTGGATATGAGAAAACGTGAGTGTGCTGGTCGGTGACTGTTGTACCTCTGAAAACCTTCAACCCAAGGTGCGATTTCTGTGGGCATGTACCGGCCCAAAAGGCTCACCTGTTAATTATTGATGATGAGCTCTCTGTCCTGCTACTTTGGGCAGGGGAGCTTTTTGATGGGATCTAGTTCCTTCACTGATCCGTGGTGAGTAATAGTTCAGTCCAACTGCGACTATGCTTTCCTCTGGTTGATGGTAAGTGTCTCTTAATGACTCTTGTCTTTTCCCCTTTCTGTTTTCTGTCTTGGTATTATTGCTCTCAATATTGTTGTTAATCCCTGAATAACGTTTTCTCTTCTGTTTTCTTCCCAATAGATGGAAAAACGGCCCAAAAACAGCTGTGGAGGCGCGGAGCGTGGCCGGGAGGAAGATGGATGAAATCGCAATGTCCAACAACAGGTGAGTGATGGTTTAAGGAAAAGCGCGAGGTTCGGGGTAGCGCAACCTTAAACTTAATGTCTGTTAAGTGTCTAACCTTGCCTTTTGTTTTAACTTGCAGGTGCTGCGGTCACGGGTGGAGCGCGTTGTGCTGCGGTGTCAAGATGAAGATTTCAGTGTCCTGGAAGATTTGAAGATGAGCTGCGATACCAAGGTGAAGATTTCAGCGTTCTGGAAGGTTTGAAGGTGCGCCGCGGTGCCAAGATGAAGATGTCAGCGTTCCGGAAGATTTGAAGGTGAGCTGCGGTGCCAAGAACAAGATGTCAGCATTCTGGAAGATGTGAAGACACGCACAGGTGAGAACGGGTTTCACAGATGGGAAGTATGGAGACAGGAAACAGGATTTCCATGGTAAGTTTAACCCCAGGCAGCGGTGAGCGTTACGCTGCATGGAAGTGCAGAAAAACGCAAAGCGACTGCCTCGGGGATTGGAGCAGCTTATATAGCTGCGATTGTGGGCACGCCCACTAGTCCTGGCTTGCCTACTACACCCTGCCACTCCCAGAGAGTCAGCACGTGCAAGGCAACCCAATAGCAGCAGCCCCACCCAAGAGGAAACGTGGGGCTGCTGTAGTAATGGAAATGCCCATGTCAAATACATTTAGCACCCAAAATGAGGTGTCATGTTCATAAATAAAAGTATTCTTGACACAAATAAATGTTCCTGCTTATTGCTTTTCATTAGCCTGGCACCAAAGGCGCCAGGACTGTGTCCATCCGTGCCCCCAGTGTGAGCGGCCCTGTAATGTTTGTGTCCTTGGCCCGATGGCCACGAAAATTAGCCAACTTTGAAATATCTTCTGAAAGTGTCAACATGGCATGTTTGTGCCCAGCAAACCTGAGTGTTCTTAAAGTGGCAATAAGGCAATATCAGCAAAGTTAAAGTGTGTTCGTAAAAGTTGCAAAACAGTATTATAGTATAAATGAAATATGAGTAGGTGCTTACAGTGACAACATTGATATGTATCATGCACAGCTAATATGACTTCGTTCTTGCAGAGGCAATACTGCCATATGTTGGCAGAGCCGGGTTAAACATCTCTTCTTCCAGTGGCAATATGTAATTATTGTGCAAAACGAAGTGTGTTCTTACAGTGGCAAAGTAGGCAGTCATTGACACAGCCAGCATGAAGATGTTTTCTCACACACTTTCATATGCATTGGGGATGCTGACAGCATGACGTGTGTTTTACGACAACATCTTTGTCATGTTTTGCCTTACAGAACTGATTGTAAAGTGTATGTCTATCAACACAATCTGCCAAATAAGGCGTGCTATGAAATGCACCACTGTCAAACATTTTTTACAAGTATTCTTGAGGGAGAAGCTCACTGAACACATCCTAGGTTGATGTGATGGGGGGGGGGTTCCTTGATATGTCCAGTCACTGTTGCTCATTAGTTTGAAATTGTTATGCCCATCGAATGGAAAAATTCGCAAGCTGCGACACAATTATTTCTTTTACTATTGGATCCATTACAGCAAGTAGGACTGACATTACTAAAAGATGGATTTAACAAGAAAACAAATAAACTAGATACATTAAAAGAAGTTATCCTATTTCAGGGTTTGCTAGACCACCTTATGTTTTATAGTGGGTCCTTATTTGTACTCATGCACTCGGTCCTTACAAAAGCACCACCTTCCTTGTTCCTTCACCTAATCCTCTCACATTCAATACTTGATTGTCTTCTCACAGTGACCCTGTCCAACTTACTACACTATGTTCCGTCATCTTTCAGTTTTACCATTCCTTTAAGAGTCACCACTGTTCCGTCAGATGCTGTGATCGTATTTTTTGGTGTGTTTTTTCTTACTATCAAAACCACACAGATAATAATCAGGCCTTGAATAGTAGATGTGTTGTTTCTCCTTTTAAGAATTGGACCCGTCAATGCCATGCACCTAAAGAGCTGCAGCCTCCGTTTTAAGAAAAGTGGAACTGAATTACCCTGGTTAAGCACATGGAGAAAATATACAGTAACTTTGCATAGGAGCAAATCCAATTGACATCAATGCCAATAGACGACGTCTGTTGTATTTGCACTAGTGGTAATGTGACCGCACATGTGAAAACAGTGTTTGTTCAAGCACTGAGATCTCGAAATACCACTGAAGTATTTCTGGAGGGATGCCATGTTTTACCCATTTGTACTTATATAAGAAACATTGCCGGTGTGCGCGACGTGTGCAGTCGCAGTTCTGCAGTTCTGCAGTGTCAGAGGTGTCGAGGCTGGCTTCCATGCTGTGAGGAACATGAAAGTCTGGTGAGTCGTGGTCCCTCATCGAAGAAAATCTGCATTCAAGTAATTAGTAGTGAATACTAAGTGGGACTTGAAGGGTGGAGAGAAATTAAATGGAAGACTATCGAAGGGCTTGGAGGCTCTGGTTCATGTAACCAGCGGACGTCGTCTCCTGCCTTGTTTTGCAAAAATGTGAGCAATTTTCAAATTTTGGATTAAGCAAACTGGCAGTGGTGGGGGCGAGGACGAGTAGTTGCCACTTACTGCACAGTGTGCTCTGTAGGACCTGCAGGGTTGGCCACTCGACTGACTGCGGATTGAGTATTAACTGCGCCCCCCTCATTGTCTTGCAAAAACAAATGAAAAATAGGCTACATAGATACGGGCTACGGAGTAGTCTCCCAATCTGGTAAACGAGTGCAGAGCCCCTCTACTCCTTCCATTATCACTACGCCTTACTCAATAATTTCAGCTACGAGTGTACTGAGTAGCATATGTGATATTCATCCGGATAAAGGAAAGCCTGTTAAGTTTTCAGCTGAATCTGAATTTTAATTAAATGACTAAAAAAATAAAAAATCAATTAAGCAAACCTGAGTTGCTCTGGGTTATCTTGCTTCCAAGACGAACGTGCCCTGAGCTGTTCCAAACCTTTAAAGTACACTTTAGGAAAAGAAAAAAACACCACTTTAAATGTGTTCCAGTGTTTAATTTTATTATCTCCATTTTAATCAACATATTGTCCCTATCTAAAGCATAAACACCAGAAAAGAAAGGAATACACAAAAACTGGGACCAAACATATAGAAGGATGTTGAATATGCAAAAACACAGTGATTCAAACCGACAGGTTTCACAAATGCAAAGTGCTCGACTGCAATTCACATAACACATTTTGCAATTGCCATTGCGAATCACACACATTGCTTTATCTTGTGAGTGGCAAGGCTAGAATAGGCGAACGTGAGTTTATAATCTTCTTTGCAGTGCACGTAGAAATGTCCGAAAGGTTTGCACAAGTCACTGCACATATGAGTGGACTGCATCTCCAGACTATCTTAAAGTTCGGACCTGCCTCCCTCTTAGGCCAATTAAGGAAAAGGACCTCCTTGGAATTGCTCATAAGATGGGACCAACCATGTCAGCAACATTTCAGAAAACCCAACATGCGGTTGAATCTGCCTTCACCCTGCAAGCTAAAAGAATCTACTTGCATGTTGGGTAGTCACTCAATTTCATCAAACCTCTACCCACTTCCATTTACCCATCATCCTTAAACACTAACCCCAAAACACCAGCAGATACAGAGCACCCTATCTTTCTGTCCACCCAAAGTGCTTTCATCTCGCATTTCTAATGTGTGCACAGACTAGCCTATAATGTAAGTTGAGCGGTTTCTCCATGAGAAAGTTCCCCCAAGAACCCAATATGTATTGGGATATATTGGCAACATATTGCACTGTCTGCCATTAACTTGACTTGAGAGAGTGGTCGATGAATCTCCCAGAGGGGGGATTGTAGAGGAAGAGTCAAACGCCCCTACCAAAAGCTGACTAATCCCCAACCCTATTGACCTAGAAGAGGAAGCTTGCCTATTGGGACCTTTTATGATTTCCGAACATCCTCCCCTTCTAAAAACTTCAACAACAGGGCAAATCCCTCTGGCTATGCAACATGCACACCGAGTCATCACACCTGACAGACTGGCCCATAGGGAAATTTCACTGAGCAATTTCCTAGCATGACATTTATCGGAGTAAACACTTTAAGAGTCACCACTGTTCCGTCAGATGCTGTGATCGTATTTTTTGGTGTGTTTTTTCTTACTATCAAAACCACACAGTGGCGACATGTCATAATGGCTGAAATAATTGATTAACGCATCCCTACGGGTCTCCTTTTTCCTAATTCTCACCACGCCTTCTCTCTAAAAAAACAAAGAGATGTACTCTAGTTTGATATTTGATCAAGAATACTGTCAGACAATGTTAGATTCCATAGTCATTTGCAGGCTTCACTCTATATGTAGCTACCTGAGTTGTTATTTTGCATTCAAGAGCAGCCCATAATTCTGTGTAAGCATTTATTAAGTGTTCCCCTTCTTTTGAAAAGGCTTGTTTAAAAACATCTTCTCCCTTAGGACTTGCTGCAGTATATAGTGGGCCCAGTCTTCTGCTGACAATATCACATCTTGTTTGAAAACAGTGCATTCATTTCCTTGGCTACTCCCCGTAACTAAATTAATTTCAATATGTAATACAACCTGTCCTCTGAGCGTCGTTATTTGTATAAGCTGTTGTGTTCATTGAATGGTAATTAGGTTTCTCTACAAATATGTAAATGTCGAAGTCAGAATATAAAAGGTTTTCTATCCGGTCACTGGAAAATGTACTTACTCGGATTATCCTATGGGTCTAGAGTGTTTCCATTGTTTGATTGAAAAGCTGCTGTCTGCTTTGTCTACCTCTTATTGTCTTGCATTCTCACATGTTTCGGCTCTCTCTTGAATGCTAGTATGCCCTATGTGTTTTCTTTCTGTAGGTAAGAGAAAGTATAGTCTCAGGGATGTCACACGACCCTGGCCCTCTGATGACATCACAGGAAGTGATTTCATTTGACCCCACCCCGAAGTGACATTGCAGCAAGCAATGGAACACAGCCATTCACCCCACGAAAAAACAGGAAGTGGCATCACATGTATTGTTTCTGAGTACACTACGAAAAATATGGTTACAATATCACTGTAAAGTGATATACATTCCATACAAGAATGGATCACCATATGTAGATCACCATATGTATTGTTAATATCAGTGCGTAAAGACCCATATTACCAAATCACTGTGAATGCAAGCAAACGTCCAAGGCCAAATGATAATGATGTGTTATTATATAGCACTTATGCTTAAGCGCTTCATATAGAACAAATATACATACAATATCACCCAACCTGTGTTGGCACTCATTTATCAACCTCAGCAGGATGAAAGGCTGAATTGACCTTGCTGGGAGTCGAACCTGCAGATCACACACACTTTGCAGCAGCCAGCGCTTAACCCACTGAGCTATCTTACCAGATATAGCCATCAGAAAACCAGCCACTCAAGAAACAAAGAGCCACATGATGCTGGCCACAGCAATAAGCTTAAATATAAAAAGAACATAAAAAATTAGGAGTAGCAAGGGAGACCCCAGGGGTAGCAAGGGAGACCTCTGGCAACCCATAAATGACATCCATGTATAGTCTTCATCTCTATACCTGTGTGGTTCTCCGAGTTATGTTCTAGCTCTGAGATTATATGTGATTGTTTTTGGACCTTAAGCTTTAACACCTGGTCCCCTTGTCCCATTGGATCATTGTTTAATGTTAAAATAATGTCTTTCAGAGGAGCTTGCTCTGTCTTGGTTGGTGACATGAGCCCTATAGTCATCCCCCACTATATTGGCTAAATGTGATTTGTGCCATATTCCTCATTTCCTTTGATTTGAGAAGGTAGTCCTGGCTATATGAAAATTGCTATGGGATGCCTTCCCTTCCTCCTACTTTCTGTTCTTGTGTTCTTTGCTGGATCCTTCACCTGGGCATCTGCCCAAGGGAACCCTACATAGACCTATATGTGGCTGATACTGTGAATCCAGTCTGGAGTTTCCTATCTTGTTCATTAGGAAGCAAAGCCAGTCTCCTTGCAACATGTATTCTTGCAGGTTCTTGTTTCAGAAGTGGCATTATTGCTATGAGATAGTTTCACCCAATATGTCAATGTCTAATCCTACACTCTTTGCTGTGGTTGCCCTGTGGGTGTTTATTATTTCCCTTAGGTTATTAGTTAATGTTGTAATTAATGGAGCACCTATGAGTTCCAAATCAAACCAACTAAAAACAGAAACTTAGCTTTTGCAGTTTTCCAATGATGAACTGCAACATGCTGGCATGATCATCGCTAGTTATCTATGGCTTTGTTAAGAAGGGACCGGAGGAAATGCTGCATCAGGTTGACTACATTTAATGGATTGCAATCTGGGTGTCTCATCTTGCTTTGTTGGGCATTAACTCATTAGAACTTTGAGGGTACAGAATGAAAGTCCCCCTTCTTCACTAGCTGAAGCATGACCTGATGCTGGAGCATTTACTCAAGCTGCAATGTTCATCGCATTCACTCAGTTGTTGTCAATGTGTGTGCTCAATATTATATACTTGTGTCTATTGTAAGGATCAGTATGCTTTCTGCTTTGGTTGGATCTGATTAGTTGTTCTATTGTTAATCCCTCGGTCGTTATGAGCTGTTGGATATATTTTGGGGTTATATTTATTACTTTGTGTTATTTTTTATTATGGTGGTATTCGTGGTATATTATAATCCTTGGTAATAGATTGTGGTAACCTGTTGGGGTATTCTTATATTGGTGAGACATATTTCAGAATACTGCCTAATCATTCTTTTTTACCAGGGTCACTAAGAACAAACAAAATACTGGACTTGGTACACTCTTAATAGATAGCTAATGCCCTCCTGTGGTTCCTTATATGTAATACCACACTACGCCCTTTTGGCTGAGTTTCAACAATTGTAAAGCATACAATTTCATTACTGCACATTCATCCAATCTTCTAGATAAGCGGTTCTCAGCGGTTACTTTTCTTTGAGATATTTCTTACCGCACATCTGTCTCCCTAAACATGTCAAATGAAATGTACTGGATTTACAATAAATGTAGTGAGAAAAAATACTTTTGAATCTGTTTTTTTTTATCTTAAAATAAAAATGTGTAAGTTACACAGAATGACACTTATGCCCTCATTGTATTTCACAGTGTAAATATTATTTCGCCTTGCAATAGCTTTCAGTGCTTTTTTTTTATTTTATTTTTTTATTTTATTGTTGTTTTTCGATAAAAAATGGATCTTTACAACAATTTAAAATATTTTTTTTTACATTATCACATTCCTGTTTTATTAAAATATCATTCTACTCTAAAAGCCAGTTTCACAGTACCAGCTGCGCTCACATAACGGTTTTTTACACAAGACCTTATTTACATTTAAATACTATTTGTGACAAATATAACTTATACATACCCACACGTCATCACCACCTCCATTTGGATATACCATGTACAAAAAATTAAAATCAACGATTTCTCATCAGTATCTAAATACTTGTAACACTTTCAAGCATACAATGAGCGCACTGCCACCGCATCAGTTGATGTATTTAAAAGCTCATTAACAGATCTGTCTAAGCAGGATTCCCTACACTTTAGGTTCTTTTCGATGTCATATAACAATTGCACTAAATCTATGATCAAAGGCATTCTATAGCCCCACATACATTGTATCCAAAGCATTTCACATTGATAAGATGAAATTTCATTATAATATTTCGACAGGTTAGTTTGCTGTGCTTTTGTAAAGTAAACACAATGTATAACGAGATGTTTCAGGGTTTCTTTTTGACGATTTTTACAAAATCTACAGCCTTCGTCTTCCATAGATACATAGTTAGGCCATTTCTCAATACGCTCTAGAGTTGGAAAGAGGTTGAATTTAAACCTCATATAAAAAGAGCGAAGCTTGTGACCAGGGCACAGACTCAAATATGGCAATATGGGTAACTGTTTATGTCGAAATTTTGCGTACTCTTGAAATAATGCATAAGTCCCAATTTTGTCTGAGTTCAATGCCCAATCATATTGTAATAGTTTGACCTTAACAACTTGTGAGTGTTTTATTAGATCTTCCCTTTCCATAGCTAGTAATCCCAGCTTTTCGTCACACTTTTTTCCTGCTTCGGCTACAGATGTTGGAAAACCCTTTCTTAACATGTTTCCAAGATCTTCACAAAGGGAGTTCAACAATGGGTCTAATATTTTTGCATGAGAAGCAAGCTTACGCCACAGATATTTAGTAGCCAAGGATGTCAGTCCTAATTCATGTATAATAAGCGAGTTTGGGAGAGACATAGGCAAATGTAAGACTTTCTTCCAAATTTTCCCTTGGATTCTATTTAGCATGGGACCAATTTCCAAGTAGCACAAGTCCAACCCATATATAATAATTGCCTCTACTTTGAGCTTGTAAAATTCAATCAGGGGAATCATAGAAAAATTGCAAATTCTTGAGTAAATCAATTTCATGTGTGCAATTAGTGGCATAACTTTAATTGAGATTTCTACTTGCCATTTATTGATCGAATCAGAATTATTCAAATTATACCCCAAATAGATCATACCCAATGACCGAGGGATCGACAGTCCCTTTATTTTCCATTCATATCTTACAATCTTTCGCTTGTTTGTAAACACCAAAATATGGGATTTCTTTGGATTCAATTTGAGATTGCGGTTTTCACAGAATTTTACAAGACATTCTAATTTATTTTGTAGCCCGAAGGGCGTTAGGTCGAACATAATCAAGTCATCCGCAAATGCCAACCAATCCAATTTAAGATCCCCTAATTTGACTGAAAATGCGTTACACGCAGACCAAATTGTGGATATCTCGGATAAATACAAATTAAACAGGGTGGCTGTGAGATTACAGCCTTGCTTTACACCAACATACATTGGAATCGGAGGTGTTAAAGATCCTTCCTTGTCGATCTTAATCCTGTAATTTGTATCAGAATGTAACATTATGATCATTGCTATCAGATTAGCTGGGATTAAAAGATCTTTCATCCTTTGCCATAATAGTTGTCTGATTACAGAATCAAATGCCCCCGATATGTCAACTAGGGCCATATATATCGGACCATGTCCTTTCTTCCTACTCGATTTCAGTAGGTGGGCCAACAAAGTCGCATTCAACTGTGTGCCCATACCTTTACGAAACCCAGTTTGAAAACGTGAAATAATTTTATGTTTTATAATGAAGGCGTTTAGATCTTTTAATATTAATGCTGCAAAGATCTTTGCAGAAATATCAATTAACGCTATAGGTCTGAAATTGTTGGGATCGTTCAATAGACCCTTTTTATGTAGTGGGATTATGATTGCCGTTAGCCACGACTCTGGCACCTTCTTTGATTTAAATACACATTCTAGCCTCCTTAATATAATTTTTGCCCATAAGATCGGGTCATCCTTTATGGCACACGGTGGGATGCCATCCGATCCCGCTGCTTTAGACGGCTTTAACTTTGCTATTGTTAATATAATATCGTTCAAATCCCAAGGACATTTAGAGGGAAAGAACGTAGCCAAGTCTAAAGTCAGTAACTCCTTAAATTTTGATGGTAAGGCATACTTGGTCTTATAGATTGTGCTCCAGACTTCCCCACTTACTGCCGAACATAAATCCGGTTTACCCTTTAAAAGAGGATCTTTCAATGTTGCCCAAATTTCCCTGGAATTTTTTCCGCTTAAGTTCCTAATCATTTTTTGATTGGTTTCGATGAATATACCAATTTTCAACTGTTTTACATCATTTCTATAACTGGTAATGATTTCTTTTTTCTGATTTACATAGCCCACAATGTCCTTAGCTACCTTTGTCAGTTTACGGATTTCGTTATTTTTTTGTTTCTTCCTCAATGCAATTCCTGCATTATAACTGCTCTTATAGCCAAACTGTTTGATTATTGAGCGTTCCTTTACCAAAGTTTCCAGATGACCACGTATCATGGCCTCGTTCTTTCTTTCCCATACAGTGACCTCGCAACTGTTCGTTGTTTCGATATTGATTTTTACAGTGTCTCTGTTAACCAGATAATTTAGTTGCCTATATAGGCGAGCATCCCACCTGATGGAGATAGCTTTCTGATCTGTCTCCAACAGGGACAATGCAGGCCTAGTTTCATACAGGGATAGGTTGCAGTCTAAGAGACATTTCAGTATGCAGTGATCACCTAGGTGTGGCTGTATGATGTTACAATTTGTTGTAGCTCCTATAAGCGCATCCGAAATTGCTAAATAATCTATAGTTGATCTTTTCGTACCACGAGACCACGTATATATATGCTCACATTGTACAAAAGGTACAACAGACAGTTCCCATTCATTTAGGAGGTTCTTCCATATTTGCCCCCTTTCAAATGCTAGTATTTCATAGATATTTGTCGCTATATCAGTTTTTGCCGTTTTGGAGTTCAGATTTGAATTAAAATCGCCACCTATGATGATTTGTGCATTTGGAACGTTGATTGCAACTTGTAAAAGTACCGAGTTCACTTTTTCAATAAACACATCTATTATTGTAGTTGCTGGATTCCAATATAGTGCAATAATGATTAACTGAAAGAACACTTGAGCATTCGATGACACTTCCACAACCAGTATGTCTGAAGAAGAGTAAAATTGCAGCAACTTAGTATAAAATAAGTGTCTCACAAGGATAGCAACACCACCAAATGGACGGCCCTGTATACCTTTTACCGCTCTTGAACAAAAAGCTACATATCCTTCCAAATAAATATCTTGGATTGCCATAGTTTCCTGCAATATAATTATAGCTGGTAACTGTTCATGTGAAATGTTCTGAAACCATTGCTCTAGATTGTTGAAACCACAGCAATTCCAAGAATTTATAACCACTCTATTGTGTTATTGCTTTTCTTTGACTGGCATGTCCCCTATTAGAGTTTTCATAAGAGGTTCAAGCCATGCCAGACTTGTAGCAATTTGAGCGACAGATTCAGATTGAATTCTGATTTTCTCATGTAGAGTTGCAAACTGGTTCTCGTGATCTTCAATGAGCTTATTATTATATGAAGCTGAGGGCTGATACTCTACAAAGAGTGTAGCATTTTCCAATGAGTTGTACATAGACAACTCATACCCAAGCAATTGAAGATCTTTCGAATGTTTCCATATTAGGGCAGCAATGATAGTGTTTTGATATTTACATAGCATTCTACCATTCGATACATACGGTAAGCGAATCCAATCAATGTCGTTAGATACTAAGTTGCGTAAAGCTGGTATTTGATGGAATACTTTCATCAAAGATGCTCGATTTAGGTTGGGTTTATCTACTTTCGTTGGGTCCAACGTCCAACCCATTACCAGTTTCATTTCGGGCCCCAGTGTATTATAATAAGACCATTTATCTACACACTCTCCATCAATGAGTACAACGGGCGGTATAGACTGCGATTTCTGAAGTGCATCAGGGCCTCCCTGCGTAGCTTGTAAGTGGGTAGAATTTTGTTCCTGAGAACTTACAACTTCCTTCGCATCCTGACTTATTTGGTTCTGCACACCGCTAATTATTAAGGTGTTCGCAGCAGAGCGGCTAGCACTGATGTCTTCTACATTCTGAGGTTTTTGTACTAAGGAAGTAATTTTTTTATCGATTTTTTCAAAGAAACGCTGTAACTGCGTTTGTATAAGAATCGGTGACGAAATCGCATTGTCATCGATTATATTTACATCATGGTTGTTTGATAGATCATCTGAGCCCTTTTCACTTGTATTCACGTCAGATTTTGAGGGAACAATGATTGTTGACACAGTATCATTTATACCCAAGACAGCTTGACTTTCAATATTAAGTTGCATTATATCTATGTTGTTGTCCTCCTTAGGAACGCACTTGTTATTATTTTTTTTTGTTTGTTGTTGCTTTTTTACTTGTTGTTTTTCTATTAACATAGACTTTTTATTTTTTACTTTATTATTGCCAGCACTATTAGACCCTGCTAACATCAAGGGATTTTGCAGGAGAGCATTTTTTTGTCTTTTTAATGCTTTCGCATGCATTTTTTTAGCTTTGCGAGACATAAAGAATGTGCTCTGATTTCCACTTCCTGCCTCAGCCAAGTCATCGGTACATTCCTTTTCCCTCACGCTAGGATCCGAATTTAAATCTATCAGATCTATGAGCACAGAGGGACTATCAGGAGCGTACCTTGAAGGAGATAACTTTTGGGCTTCATTTGAACTAAGTACTTCAGCCATCCTTTCTTCTGGAATTAGATTTGCGGCTAGCACTATCTTTTCTAGAATCAGTATTCTTTCATGTTGTAATTTTGCTATTTCCTCATATGGTGGAGTCTGATTCAATATAACGGTCTTAGCCCCATTACTTAAATTTGTTTCCATAGTGCATTTTTTTTCAACATTCTCAGTTTGAGAAGCTACAGATTTTACATTGTGCAGTTTTTCCTCTTTTGATCCAGTTACTATGACTTCTAACTTTTCAGTATGATGACATTTCTCACACAAGTGTTTCTCAGCCCAAAACATGTGACATTTTTCTTGAGCCATCAAAAAACCTTCAATCTTGCATATTCTCGAGTTGATTTCTGACGTTGCTAGACTCAGAGCACCAATCGCCCCATGAGTAAATTCGTGCCCCTTATCCAGCAGGTTCAAGATTCTAGTCAAGACTGGAAGATTCTGTAATTCCTGGGGATTTAGATCTACCAAAGTGTCTTCTAGTGGATATAACGGAAATGATGAGGTAGGATGGTGCAGTTTTTCAGCACTTTGCCTCGAGGGTATAGGGTCAATGCCCAAGACCGGTGAATGAGGATCTACTGTGTCTGATGGATTAAATTGAATTTCTTGTGTAGGTGAGCTAGAGGAATGTTTTAAATCCCTAATCCCCCGCCCCTTTGCATTTTTCCTCGTTTCTTTTAGTTGACTCAAATTTTCGGCTATCGCTGCATGAAAGTGAACTTGCTCCCTAATGCCCCTTGACTCTGCAGCGGGTGTTGAGGGGCCATTAGATAAACGTGTTCTACTATGGAGTTCTGCTAGGACTACTGGGGCAACTAGTGAAATATCTATCGTTGGATATTACAATCGTCGCCTACCGCTCCCAGTATTGAGCTATCAGTAATGGGTACATTGTGTATCGGATTTGATGGATAGATTATGCCTTCTTTCTCTTCCCTGTGAATTTGGGCCACAATGTCAACCTCATTTACAGTTTCTAGTATTTTGACTTTTTTTGACCCAGATGGTATAAGTTCAATTACATTTGTATCCACTAAAGATTTCGATTGCGAACTAGCACTCAAATTCTCAGTTATACCTTTTCCTTTTTTCCTAATTTGGTTAACCGTTTCATTCATGGACTCATCGTCTGACATATTCCCCTCAGACAGCATTGAGGGTGATCCATTTAGGCATCTCTTCCCATTTCGCAATTTTTTTACCATGATGCACGTACGAATACACTCGATCCCATGCGATCAACACAATACTTAGGATACTTATAACCTAAAGTACTCCTCAGTATATACTGCGAGACCCCCTAAACACACTCCATAGGCACCCCGCGCCACGCACAGCGAACAGCAAACAGTACTTGTCCGGTACTTGGTGCGCGGCGCGGGTGCGCCAAACTGCTACAATTTGAATCCCAAACAACGTGACTCGTCACAGAGGGCGTGGCCACCACAGTAGGAAGTGCCTTCAAAAAAAGAAAGGCGGAGTTAAATGCTTGTGATTGGAAATAGACAATGCTATGTGCACAACTATGACGCCTTGACTTGCAAACACGTCAAACACGTCGTCTGAAAGGCACACAAATTGAAAGGCACACCAGCTCAATTAAGGTAACACAATGCTGACACAGAGCGGCACTAGATTGAAACAGTCACCTCTCAAGTCAGGCACGCTGGTGTAACCAGCTAAGACTTCCTCCTTGTGAAGCAAGCAAAGTCCGCTGCCGCACGGCTGTAAAGAGGCAAGGCAGCAATAATCCACAAGATGTAAAGTGAAGGGCGCAGCTGCAGCAAACAGTACTTGTCCGGTACTTGGTGCGCGGCGCGGGTGCGCCAAACTGCTACAATTTGAATCCCAAACAACGTGACTCGTCACAGAGGGCGTGGCCACCACAGTAGGAAGTGCCTCTCAAGTCAGGCACGCTGGTGTAACCAGCTAAGACTTCCTCCTTGTGAAGCAAGCAAAGTCCGCTGCCGCACGGCAGTAAAGAGGCAAGGCAGCAATAATCCACAAGATGTAAAGTGAAGGGCGCAGCGGCAGCAAACAGTACTTGTCCGGTACTTGGTGCGCGGCGCGGGTGCGCCAAACTGCTACAATTTGAATCCCAAACAACGTGACTCGTCACAGAGGGCGTGGCCACCACAGTAGGAAGTGCCTCTCAAGTCAGGCACGCTGGTGTAACCAGCTAAGACTTCCTCCTTGTGAAGCAAGCAAAGTCCGCTGCCGCACGGCAGTAAAGAGGCAAGGCAGCAATAATCCACAAGATGTAAAGTGAAGGGCGCAGCGGCAGCAAACAGTACTTGTCCGGTACTTGGTGCGCGGCGCGGGTGCGCCAAACTGCTACAATTTGAATCCCAAACAACGTGACTCGTCACAGAGGGCGTGGCCACCACAGTAGGAAGTGCCTCTCAAGTCAGGCACGCTGGTGTAACCAGCTAAGACTTCCTCCTTGTGAAGCAAGCAAAGTCCGCTGCCGCACGGCAGTAAAGAGGCAAGGCAGCAATAATCCACAACATGTAAAGTGAAGGGCGCAGCGGCAGCAAACAGTACTTGTCCGGTACTTGGTGCGCCAATTCAGTGCTTTATCTGTGCAGAGTCCTTTGCCTCATGAAATTTGGAAAGAGAATACACTTTTTTAAAAACACAGTATGACTTTGAGAAATATAAACACAGAATTACATGCATGTTCAAAATAGACAGCACCTAAAATGAAGTGAACTACTTAACATAAACTAACTGATCTCATTCACAACATCAGCCCCTCACTTAACTTCATATTTACCTAGATCTGTTGACGGTATTTCTAATTCATTTTGGCATGGAAATCTTCCCTAATCTTTTCACCTGCCATGCACAGGGTCAACCCAAATAAAGACAGCTTCAGCATCAGACAGCTTGCCAGCACTGAATTCCGTCTGCCTAACCAGTCTTCTGCTCCTTCGTCTCCCCGTGCTCAAAGATGACTGAATCCTAGTCTGTCTCAAAACCATTTTTTTCAAACCCCTTTGTCAATCAAGGAAAACACCTCCCCTTGATCTGATCATACCACTGATATGGCACATGATTTCATTGCTGGAGAGCAAAATATACATCTTTCTTGCGCTTCCTGCCCTAATACAATGCCCTGTTTTCAATAGAATGGATCTCCATATTTTATTTTTGTTTATCACCCGGCACAGATTCTGCCTGCATGTTTAAATTCCCATTTCCGGGGCATCATGCATTTTCCCAATCTGCATTTAGCTTGTTTCATAATGGACTAATTTGCACTAAGTGTTATTAAGGGATTCAGTTACATGTTAACTGGGCTTGGGTAAAATGAGTATGTTAATATATGTTAGTATTATATTTTCTGCAGCTCAGTTCATTGAAACATCATCCTGAAGCAAAGTGCAATTTCAATCATGTGTGCTGTGCATTGGCATCTATTTAATTTTGCCTGATATGATATGACATGATATGGCATTTATAACGCGCCTATACACAAGTGTTTCAAGGCGTAAGGCCTGAGACTCACAATCTTGAGTCCAGTAATGAGTGTCACACCCTGGGCCCCAGTTTCAGTTCAAACCCATGGTAACATGTGTATGCTGAAATGATGAACCTAACTGTTAAAATTCAGAGCTCCTACTCTTATAGAGCCCATTTCTAGCAGCATTTTCAGGATATCTTAAATTGCCCAAAACACAGTTTTGATAGTTTACATGTTCTAAGGCTACTTTTTCCAAATACCTGTATAGTGCATATTCTGTTTGGTATATATCCTTCTTCATGCAAAGGATTTCAAATAAACCCCTACATGTGCAGTAGGTGTTTTCATGAATGTCAAAACTCCAGGTTGTGCTACTGCCACATTAAAATTAGTGTTAGGATTGATCCGTAGATCAGCCATATATTGATTGCTTGACCACATTCAGCAGGTATTGGAACATCGGTACGTTGTAGGTTAGACATTCTGATATGCATTTTTACTTGATGTATTGCTCTTTTGTTGTCAAACTTCAAAACCCTATTGCACTTCTTCAGCATCTAAAAGAGAGTTTACAGCCCCCCCAAAAATTATTTTTGTGTGAAGAAAAAAGACAGATGATCTTTTAATTTTAGAATTTTCTAGATAGTGGGAGCCAAATCTAATGGCTAACCAGGACCCATTAAGAGGAAAGAGGACCAATTGTCTCGGTGCACTGCATACACCCCTTTCAATGGTTGTAAAAAGTCAGTGAATATATGTGAATGGCTTGACTCTGGAGATGGGCAGAGCCCCACAGTGACCTTAACCTGTATAAAGTTCCAATTCTGCCCTAGATTTTTGTGTATATGTATATTATAATGAAACGTGGCAGACAAAAATGTACTGGCACCCTCCCACCCCGCTCTACCCTCCCCAACCCCGCATACTGGATATTTTTGGAAAGACCTGTTAAAAAATAGAAAAGGTTATTAAGAAAATAAAAAAACACACTTTGGCTAAGTTCCCATTAATTTTCCCATAGACAAAAAAAGGCCAATTTTTGCCAGAGTGCAAAGCAAAAACCGCTGGACGGAATTGGACCAGTTATGAAACAACTTGGGCACAAAGTGATGACTTGAATTCCATGTGGTCTGGAGTTATGGTGTCCAGTACTTTTTTTATATATTTGACGGAGAACTGGGTGCCCCCTTCTCTCAAAATTATAGAGATGTCTATCAGGGTGCTTTGCACCTGAGAGGAAAAATACGCCTTTTTTTCTGATCCAAAAGATTACTGTAGTTATACTTGTGGCTACCCAAAAACACAGATAGATGCCATTGGGAGGAGAAACAATGTTTGAACTACATCAGTCTAGAAGTGTGGGGGGGTTACCATGTGAAATTGCAGAGCTGTAGGGGGCTAGGTACAACGTTAAGAGCATGAACGATTTCCCATAGCAGCCGTTATTCGGCATGAAAACTGCAGCTATAGAAGAAAAAGCGGGCAGGAATGAAAGTGTATAACACTAAACAACAATGGTTTGGGGGAGCCTGGGAGAGGGCTAGGAAGAGAAACATATGTTTATGGAAGTGGGGGAACAAGGCAGGAGAGCAGGGGCAGCCGGTGAGTGACTGGGATGGCAGGGAATAATTTAGGTTTCCTGCCATTTTTCCCAATAACCACACTTTTCTGATGACTACAGATAACTGCAGCTATTTGTAGTTGTGAGGGGTCAGAAATGTGAGGCGTACAACATTTTGAATGTTTTTCAAAAGATACCATTTTGTTAAACTTAAAAGGTTTAATAAATACCTCACTGTCCCTACCCTAACAAGGATTTCCCTACCTATAAAAATAAGCTAAATGAAAATCTCTAGCAAAAAGATTCTATCCCTCACACTTGAACATACAACAAACTCAACAAGATGATACATGACAATTCAGATATAACAAAAACAACAGTTATCTACAACTGTTCTTCTTTGTGTCCTGGGTGAGTTCCCCTTCCTTAGGTTCAATCAGGATTCCAATCAACCGTTCAAAGGAATAAGTAAATCCCGTCTTGCAACACAGTTCTAATAAAGTTCCTCTTATGCCAGTAAGTCTCTCACTTGGACTTGACAAACAGTTCAAAATGTCCAGCACGTCTTTTATCTCTCCACTTGTGGCAGAGAGTTACACACACCTGATTGTTAGCAAACAGGTATACTTCCACCATCAGTGTGAACAATAATACCTCTTTCTGTTAGGAGGATTCTGCAACAGTTCACAATGCACTCACATCAGCAGTATTGATTTGTCAGGATGATTCCACAACAGTTCACCATGAGCCTTTGTGGTCTTGCCACTTCTTCTTCAACACTTTTAACCACACCGCAGTACTATAATTACTTCCACCCGTCCAATCACCTGCCAGGCATACACGACAAGGTCCCTCACCCTGGTGTACTAATGTACCAGGACTAAGAAAATTACTAACACTACTACAAGTACTGCTGTGGCACAGTTCTACTTCACACAACTTATAAAGTCTTTTGACTTTGAACAACATCAGTTTTAACTACTTCTTCTGTGAAAACATGAGATGTTTTTGTGCTGTTTTTTTTCCACACATCTGATTGCCACATGCAGTACAGGTTATGTTCCTCTCCTCCTGAACACCTTCTGTCAGGAGGGCATTCTTCCTGTCACTCTTGTTTTCCCACTCTTTCATTAACCAAGTGATGATAATGGTTTTCTCTCAAGTGTGCTCTTCCTTGGCTTAGGCAATGCTTATTTAGGACAGTTCTTGATATTGTTTCTTTCTCCCTCTGACAATAGGTTCTATAAACAACTTGCTTCTTAATTGCCCCCTCCTGACTTTGGCAATGGTGGTTCTCTTTAACTGGATTTGTTATTGCCCCCTTTTGGCTTTGGCAATAGCTGTTTATACTGGTTTCTAGTAATATTGCCCTCTCGTGTTGTCTGGGTTTTCCAGGACTGCTATTGTCGGAAAAGGAACATTCTTTGATCCAAACGTTCTCTGGTGCTCGCACGTCACCAAAGCCTGCCTTATTGTCGGGAACGCTTCTCATCTTCACCCTTCCCGCTGTGCGATCTCTGCAACCACGATATTCATGTAGAACGCTTTCACAAATAACGCTTTCCACTGGGTCTCTGAAGGTGGAGACCCTCTCAGAACCGGCATCTGTACAGCAAACAACAGTGGTTCTGGTGTCTCTGGTCTTCTTCAGCTGCAACAGCAATCAATCCACCTACTACCACTGCTCATCACTGCTACTACTCCTTCTTCTCCTTCTGGACTGCACCTAAGAGGGCCTTTTATACCTCTCAGCTCCCTCAGGTGTGGGTCATTAACCATATTAGCCTGCAACGTGCAGTCCATGGCCTCTGCGTCCCTCTTCTTCGTCTCAGTACATTTTTTTGGGAATTGTCAGACTTCTGGTCCCCAATGTTCAACTCACTCCTTTTAATTGCATAATTGTTATCAAGTTTATTTCCATCCTTAATTACCTTTACAAAAGGAATAGCATGAGGATCTACTGAATGGTTTTGCTTTACAGGGAAATTAAGGGTTTCAGAATCCAAGATGTCAATATTTAAAGATTAATCTTTAACATTTCCTTGTTGATCATGGGAGCTTTCACCTCTACAAATGTGCTTGACTTTGGGGGCGGGGGATTTTTACTTCCAAAGCATGATTGATTAAGACAGTTTTCACCACCATCAGGATAATTAGCTTTAGGAAAGAACATCTCCCTCCAACAGCAAGCCATAACATATTCCAGCATCACTGACTCTTGCACCTCTGCGGAAGATAAATGCTGCGTCCCTTCCAACACAGTCCTCCTGCACCCCTAGGGCCCTTCTCCTCCTAGGTGATCCTTCTGGTGAATACCACCCCCTGGGTCGGGATCAGGTAGCGACTGCCTTCTCCTGGCCACCTCGGAGGAGACTTTATGTAGGGTCTTTGTGAGGACATCACATAGTTCTTTGGTATTATAGTCGTGGTTGTGGGGAAAAAGTAGAAAAATTAGACTTTTGTAAACACCCACCATGTTGGATCCACAGACTGCTGCAGCTGGCCGAGGTGGGTGGGGAAAAAGTCTGAAAAACACATTTTGGGTCATTTGATGGTGGAAAGAGGGGCTGTGAAGGTAATGGAAAAAAGATGATATGGGGCTGTTTTTGTTGGTTGATAAAGGTCCGGCAGGGGTCATACCTGACCACGGACACCGCGGTAGTTGCCAGGCACCGCCATGAATGGGTGGCTTGGAAAAGACATTTGTGGTTATTTGATGACATGAACAAGGCATAGAAATGGTAGGGAAGTGGAATGAAGGTAAGGTGCAGCTGTTTTTATAGGTGAAAAAGGGTTCAGAAATACAACTGAGTCTGCTGTCTATTTTGCTGTCCACAGACATCCCTTTGATTGCAGAGGGGTCAGGGTGAGCTTTATTAGTTGACAGCGTATGGGTTGTGTATGGTATGTACTTGTTATATACTTAATTGTGTTGTGGTCAGTGGACAGATTCTGAGGGGCATGGCCACAGGACATTCCCCCAAGAATATGTGCACAGGGCACAAATACCACAGTAGTGATGTGTGTATAGTAATCATAGGTAATGTAGTAGGAGTTGGCCAGAATCACCATAGTAGCAAAATGTGTACAGTAATTGTAGATAATGTAGTGGGAGTACAAAGTGTTTGTAATATGGAGGAATGATGTAAATGAACTGTGTATGGTACTTATGATGATAGTACAATTGAAGATAGTGCGCACAGAATATGGTGTTGATTATAATTGATGTGGTCAATTAGTGTTGTAGCGTTTTGAAGCTGCAATCTCTGCTTTCTTTTCTGTGAAAAAAAAACAGTCCAATTGGTTAAGCGTGATAGTTCAAAAGCTGTAGTAGTATACGGTTTTAAATATACATTTTCTTTTTAGACCCTCATACATAGTAAATGTTAAAGACTATGGGCCTCATTACACGGTAGGCGGTGAGCCATGGCGCTATTAGCGCCATGGCTCATGCCGGTAAAATACCGGCACCGCCTTGGCGAAAAGGGGATCTACCGCCCCATTCCAAGGTTGGAGCGGCGGTAAATCCCCTTTCCGCCATTGCCCTTCCCCATTCCCATTTCTGCCCCATAGGGCTCTATGGAAATGGGGAAGGCGCTAATTACGGCACCGCAATTTTGCGGTGCCGTAATTAGCTCCGAGGTCCCTTAGCGGGTTGGATTTTAACACCTGCAAGAAGCAGGCGTTAAATCCTCCAACCCGCAAAGGGACCTCGTAGTACGGCGGTAAGGGTTAACGGTCACCGTTGCCATTAACGGTGACCGTTAACCCTTACCGCCGTCTGTGTAATGAGGCCCTATGTTTGGTACAACATTAGTGTATGACACACTGCTGTTGTTTTGACATTACATAATCATTGGGTCATTGGGAAAAGAAATCGTACTGGATAAAAGATACCTGATTACAGTTGTGTGTGTGTAAGGGTGATAGTATGTTTGTTTTTAGTATGTTGTAATTAAGGGAATGCTTCCCATAGTTACATACCTGTTGGCGTATTCTAACTACATTAAAGGTTAGAAGCTGTTTTGTAATATGAGAATTTCTATGGCGTATTTGAAGTGCTTTTCAATGAAAGGTGTTTTTCAAGTTTTGATGCACCTCACATTTTTAATCAACCAATCAGCGGCACGTATGTCTGCAAACATTGAGCAATTCTCTGACTGGCCCAGAGGCATCCGCAGACTCTGAACCAGGAAGTAAGCACGCGGACTGGACAGAGATATCCCAAAATATTTTTTACCTACTTTTTCACCATTTTGAAAAATGATTTACTGAACGGATTAACCCCAAATTTTCAAAAGCAAGCTTTTGAAACGAGGCAGCCTCTCATAACGCAAATTTGGTTCCATTCATGTCTTTCCAGATTTCAAAATGTTTGGGACCCCCTTATGACTTTCCCCCTTGACAAAATCACATGAAACTTCACAAAATAATTCACCTGTTGGCTGTATACTTTTTTGAAAATATTTGTGATGATTTGTTGAATGCTGCCAAAGTGATAAGCCACCCAAAACCTGTTCTTCCTATGGGTTGAGCAACATAACCATAACTACATGGTCGCTATCACAGACCCTGTAATATGGAACACTGTAACCTTGTGTATATGTTTATATATTGTAAGTCATTTCGATCGGCACACACCTAAGTCAACGCCTAGCATGTAATGCACAACTGAAATCCTTATTTATTTGTGTATAAAAGTTATTTTATTCTGAACGATGTACCACTCATATCATGCCACTCTCCTGGAACCCCCCCCCCCTGCTCCCCTGGTCACACTGAACCAGGAATCAGGCTGGTTTGCAAAGTTAAAATATTTATTGATGTATTCACAATTCAATCACACTATGTTTTAATGGGTACACAACAATCACCAATGGTGTGATGTAACACTAAATAATCTCTTTAATACACAAGCGCCCTCATTACAAGTCAGGCGGTGGACCATGGTGCTATTAGCACCATGGTCCATGCCGGATTCCGCCATGGTGGATGGCGGAATTACCGCCCCATTCCAAGATGAGTGGGGCGGTAATTCCCCATTCACCATTTGCCCTTCCCCATTCCCATTTTTGCCCCATAGGGCATAATGGGAATGGGGAAGGCGCTAATTACGGCACCGTAAATTACGGTGCTGTAATTAGCACCAAGGTCGCTTGGCGCCTTGGACTTTAACGCCTGCAAAAAGCAGGCGTTAAAGTCTGAATCAGGCGTTAAGGGTTAACGGCGCCGACGGCGCCGTTAAGCCCTTAACGCCTGACTTGTAATGAGGGCCAAGGAGTAATAGTGAGCAAAACAATTCAGCACAGAAATAATACTTTTGTGTGTGTGTTCAGAACAAATAGCAGTGTGGTTACTATTTCCCCCTGCACACCCTTCAACCCCACCAATAGGCAATGTAAAGAGATAAGAGGAGAGAGAGCAGGTATTCAGGAATGGCAGAATCGAAACAAAATATCAATCCCAATTTCCCCCCAGCAACACAAGAGAAAAACAGAACTGATTGGCAAGCGGTCAGAATGGTTTTAAAGTTATCTTGAGAATGGATTGGGTAAAAACACTAAATATGGTTTAAATTGCTGAAATTGTTTACATTCTTAGGGGAGCCGCTTTGGATAGTTGCATGCAAACACTAGCAATGATTTGATACTAATAAATAATGTGAAATCTTAAAATTAAGGTCGAAAGCAATCAAAAGCTATTTTACATGTGTCAGAATTTCCCTAAAAATAAATTCGCACAAACTTTTCAGTGCGCGGTAATCACGATCACAGGAGAACCGTATGGGTTTGGGATGCCGTTTTAGATGCAAATTACAGCTGTGGATGTTAGCTACAAGCAGAATTTTTGTTTCTAGCACAAAAATTGAGGAAGTTATGGACGTTTTAGTGGAGGTTGTTTTTTTTTTTTTTTAGATAGGTGCAAGAATGGGAAAATGGGAATGTGCTTTTAAAAGAACACACAGGATTTCTTACATTAGAGGATGACTATGTATACACAGATACCACACAAGAACACAGCCACTTGATCAGGGCGACTGCCTGCAGTGGTCCCGCCTTCTTCTGATGAAAAATATCAGCGCAAAGATAGTTTTAACAATACTAGCAGAGGAGGAAGATAGGAGGGATAGGATAGAGAGTTCAGGCAATTCAAAAGTATTCCTAACAATGCAGGTTCAGAAGACAAGCTAGGATGGATTTAAGATATGGATTGGACTAAGCAAGGTACATATGTTAGTGACACAGTTCTATCTATAGATACTCACTAGATATGTTTCAAACAGGACCGTCAGGATTCTGGTCCGTCAAGATTTCTGGTCAGGGAAGGGATTCTGTTTCTCGGATAGACAGCTGGGCACACTGGATTGGACTGGGTCTGTTCACAGCACGGCACAGGACTGGATCGGATCTGCAATGGCTCTGGTCAGAGCACAGCACAGGACCACAGGACTGGATTGGATCTTTTGGTGCTGATGATAATTATTTTCAACAGGCAAGCAGTACTGCACAGCCCGGCTGTATGTTTGATGTTCCCCTTAAGTTTCTGGGGTTGGTTCTGGTTATGGAAATGTAAGGTTTAGCTAAAAAGGGTTCAGCTATGAAATGGGCCTTTCTGCCTTGCCAAGATTCTAGAGTCTAAACAAGTAAGATGGATAGTTCTGCAGCAGTGTGCTCTGCCAGAATCAGGATAGTGGGTGAATCTGTCTGTCTTTCTGAGTCCTGATCTGTATCTATTTATGCTATCAAAAAGGGTGTGTGTGTGCTGGTTTATCCTAAGGTCGCCTCTTTGACAGGGATTGGTCAGGGTCTCCTCTCTGCCTTGATAGGAGGAGAAAAACAGGGTGCCACCTTTATGGTGTGGGTTTATGAGGCTTAGAATCCACCCCCAGCTCCTTGAACACAAAATCTACTTTTGGTACAATACATATTTCCACATGTGCAACCACTATAACAACCATATGTACAGATTACATATTTTGTTTAGCAGATACTCCTCCAAGCCCGGTCGCTGTGGGATCTTGTGTCTGCTTTTCATAGAATGTTTCCCTTTTTATCCAGACCACAATGTCCAATTTAGGAGCACATTTCTACCAATGTGCGCATTGAACATGGGCATACGTGTATAAAGTCTGATGCTTCTATCAGAAATACATTTTGTGTAATATCACAAAAATTAGATTTACCATTTCCTTGGCAGAGGCCATCACACCTAGCATTTCCTTTAGCTGGAGGATGTCCATTGTTTAGTCTTGGGCTCACCAGCAATTCACACCTCCGAGTGAGTTTCAACTCGGGGGAAGTATCCTATTTCTGTGAGGTTTTAGCCAGGCTTAAATTTAAATGTTATTTCTGTTGCATTTTTCATTAGTTTAAAGCAAACTTGAGATTTCAAAATATCAGCTAGAATACTTATTCAAGATTTTAAACCATGGGATAAAAACAGATACAACAGAGGTTACTCTCAGCAACAGGCCACTTAGATTGCAACATTTAATTTCAGTTTATATATATGTTTTAAAGTTTATCATGCAGGCTTCTGACAGCTGTCGTTCAAGAGGCCGAGGGTACTGCAGCCAGATTTTGACAGTTTTCACAGGCAGGCAAATTTTGCTGTGGTTGTTTCTTTGATAACTTCCACTTTTCAGGACATTGTCTGTTAACAATGATTTCTTGAACTAAATGAATTGTAGCACCCCGTAAGAATTTTGCATGTTTGAGGGTGTTTTGTACCGGCATTCTGCAGTTTCAGCAACAAAGAAAAAGGATTTAAAGCAACATTTTGTATTTCTTTTAGCAGAGCAAGACCTTTCCCTCTGTACTCCATTTTCACTTGTTGTGGAGACATGTGACATATTTCAGGAGTGAGATCTCTGTTCCACCACTGACAACATGCATGGTAGATTGGGCAGCCATCTTTTTGTGCTTTGCAGAGCGTGATTTTCAGAGGTTTTGGCGCACACAAGGGTTGTGCGGCCCTTTTCATGTTTCTGGCACCATCAGAACACAGTGATGCCGCATGGCAGAGCAAAAGTGGATTGAATCATCTGACAGAGCCCCCCCTGCTGATTTGAGTTCGACCGCCCGTCAAGGTGAAGTCGGGAGATTGGGATGTTCTTTCTTTCTTTAGTCCAGATGGAGAAAGTTGTCTGCTTCTCCCATCAGTGCTGGATCAATAGTTCTCCTCACTGGTTCTGGATGGGAGTATGGAGCAATACTCCAGGCCCCTTGGGTATTTCCTCCCGGTCCCCGAGTGGTCCTCGTTGGTACTTAGAATCCTTGGTTTCAGTGCTATGAGACAGAACAAAGCATGGTTATGGAACTTTCCCCACTACTATTCATGTAGTGGGGCAGATGCATACATTTGACATATAAAGTACAATATACCCCAACTCTGATTCCTATGATTTTAACATGTGGAATGGTTTTAACAGTTGGAATTTTCTAGGGATTCGGAATGTCCCCCTCTGGGTTTCTGGTTTGTTCCACTATTTGCCACAAAGTATGTCTAGGATGGCAACTCTTCAGCTGGTTGATGTCGACCCACTTGTCTTTCCCTTCTGCCAAACTGTCCTTGGGGATGCAGATTTTGTATTCGACTGGTGAGATTCTGTCTACAATTTCAAAAGGACCCAGCCAAGTAGGGAGGAATGTGCGCTGTTTGGCTTGGTTCCTTTGGAAATTGTACAAGTAGACACGGTCTCCTATTTGGTATTCTTTTTTAGCTGTCTTAAGGTCATAGTGGGTCTTCATACTGTCTGCAGATCTTTCTAGATTCCACTGAGCATAGGCAAAAGCATGTTGAAGGTGTTTTCTCAGATTCTCAACATACTCATGAGTTGTGGAAGCATTTATCAAGGTCTGCTCTTGGGTCTGTAGAGCAGACGCTGGGGAAGCACCATCCTTTGTTTAGTCATCAGCTCAAACTGAGACACTTTTGTTGCAGAAGAAGGGGTAGATCTGATGGCCATCAGGACAAGAGGTAATCGAATGTCCCAACTTGGCCCAGAATCTGACACAAACTTTTTTAATATGCTCACAATTGTCTTGTTGTATCTCTCAACTCCCCCACTAGAGGATGCCGGTAGGCAATGTGTAGTTTCCTTTTGACCCCAAGTATCTCCCACATCTTTATCTTCACTTCGCTAGTGAAGTGGCTACCTCGGTCTGACTCAATCCTTTGGGGTAGTCCAAAATGCGAAGATATGATTGAAGATCAGGGCAGCTGCTGTTTCTGCCTTGCAATTTGGGGCCGGGAGGCATTCCACCCATTTAGTGAACAAGAATGTCACAGTCAACATGTACTTGTTCCACCTAGAGGAGCGAATCATGGGCCCGATAAAATCGACTTGTAAATCTGACCACCGAAGTGTCATCCCCCTCTTTTGGAGGGGAGCACTGTGTGTGAGTGATGTTGGCTGAAATTGTGCACACACAAAACACCCCTTCAAGTATTGGTCGAGGTCCTGCCCCATGTGTGGCCAGTATGCAACCTCTATCACAATTTCTAGTGTCGTATGAAACCCCTGATGACCGGTTGTGGCCGCACCATGGGCATGACTTAGCATCAGGCTTCAAAATGAGGTAGAGACCACCCACTGGTCATGGCCAGCTATGGATCTCCTTACCAACAAACCGTCTTGGATTCGGAAAATGTTTGGACATTTCATCAACACTCTGAGGTCCTCTTTCCCTATGTAATCGGTATCCGTCAGGGGGAAGTTCTCAGGGTTCTCAATGTGTTGATAAAACTTACCAATTATTGGATCCCCTTTTTGAGTCGTAATCAAATCAGCATCTGGGGTCTCCTTACTCCATTGTGCAGTTGAGAGTTCATTGTGAGCATATGTCTGGGACCTAGTGATAGCAGTGACCTGGATTTCCTGCAACAGGGACTCAATCTCAAGTAGATCCCCTTGGATGGCTCCGGTTCTGGCCAGCTGATCAGCTAGGTCATTTCCAGTTTTGTCTGGTCCCTCTACTTTAGAATGACCCTTGATCTTTTTCCAGTAGATGGTCATCCCATTCGAGGTGACCAGATCATCAATATTTCATATTAATTTCCCATGTTTCAATGGTTGGTTATTAGCCCATAGCATGCCTCTGGTTTTCAAATTAACCAGGTTCTCCACGAAACCGTTCCGTAAATAATCCAAATTGGTGATTATGACCATTTCGTGGAGTTGGTGTTGGACAGCAGTGAGGATGGCTTGATGCACAGCCACAAGCTCTGCCACTTGACTTCTTTGGGGACCGATTTTGTAACCAGCGGAGTGTTCTGGGGCATCATTCACCCATGCATTCCCTACATCGGCCACAAGTTCTTTTCCCCATTGTTGTCAACATGGTAGGAGCACCCATCCACATAGACAGTGGGCATTCCCTCACACTGGTCTTCTTCATGGGCATTGTGTGGGGAATTAAGATATGCCTCCATGTTGTCCTTGATTTTAAGACTTTCGTCCTCAAAACATTTTTCTCTGGCACAATCATGCAAGTCAGCCAGACCTTGCGCGAGGGGACTATTCTTGTTTTGGCCATATCTGACCTCTACAGGAAAGCCTTGCATTGACAGAATCCAGGAAGTAATTCAGGAATTACTCACATTTCCCGCCCAGATTCTTTCACTCTGAAGATATTGCAAAGGTTGGTGTGGAGTCTCCACTATGATGTGTTCCCCCTGGATAAACGGGCAGTAACTCTTCAATGCCCACACCGTTGCCAGGAGTGCCTTCTCACAATTGTTGAATTTTTCCTCCACGGTGGATAAAGTCGTACTCGCATAGGAGATTACTTTATTGACCTTGTCATGATATAATACTGCAGTCAAGCATGTATTTGAGAACCCTGTCTCCAAGAAGAACTCCTTGTTTTTAACAGGATAAGCTAGGCAAGGCGCTTGTGAGAGGCTTCTTTTGAGCTGTCTTACTGCCTCGACTTGTTCTGGACCCCACTCCCACTTGACCCCCCTTCAAAAGATGGATCAGGTGTCTTGTGATCTCTGTGTAATCCTCAATGAACTTTCTGCTATAAGTAGTTAGTCCAAGGAGGCTCCTTAGTTCCCGCAGAGTTGTGGTTGTCTTTTATTTTCTGGAGTGCTTCCACTTTCTTTTCCTGGGGACAGAGAGCCTGAGGAGCTATCTCATGCCCCACGAAATTGACACAGGTTCCACACCACTGTGCCTTTTGAAAAGAGAGTTTTGCGCCGGCAGCCCTCATCTGTGTCAGAACATAACGGATCTCCACTATGTGTTCCTCCACAGTTGAGCGTTTGACTAAAACATCATCTACATAGGCCAGGTTACCCCTTTCACCCAAGTCGGGCATGGCCTTGTGTAGAAAGATGTTAAATTCATTTCCGGAGTTGATGTATCCGAAGGGAGTCCGGGTCCACATGTTCTGCTGCCCCGAAGGTAAAGGCCAGCTTGTATTGGTCCTCCCTACTGAAAGGTACAGTCCAGTACCCATTGGTCAGGTCAATGGCAGTGAATACCTTTGACCTCTGGATCTGGGCCAGCCCTTGGTCAATGTAGGGAAGAGGGCATTGGGAAGTATGGACCCGTTTGTTGAGCTCCCTTAGTTCAGCACAGAGTCTCCACTGGTTGTTAGGTTTCAAAATCCCCAGCACCGGCACCCGATTATTGAAGGTGCTGTGGACTGGACGAATCATCCCACAGGACTCACAAACACTGGAGTCATACCAGGGTCCTGTCTAGTGTCATTGTCGCTATCACTGTAAAAACAGTCCTTGGGGATTGGTCGTAACAGTTCATTACCTAAATCTATGGAAAAATGTTGGTCATCAACCGCCATTCCAATAATGGTGCCTGCGCCCAGGTTGATACTCTTTAGGTCGCTGTTATCCACCTCTATTGGAATAGTGTTGTGTTCTATGTTGACTAGTGGTGTTGGGTTTACCCCCAACCCTTGCTATTGGAAATGAGCATTGAGATGGACATAGGCATCAGAGTTTTGCAGTTTCTGTCCTCTTTTAATTTTTACTTCCAGTGAGAATTGTCGGGTCCGTTCTGGGATGGTGACTTCCTCTCCAATCTGAATTTCAACTGCATATAGCAGTCGTTGAGCTGACCGAAATGCTTTCTCTTGGTCATCAAAATCAATGGGATTACCCGCTAATCGGGACCAAGCTTTGAAGTTTATTAGGTCCATACTAATGGCAAAGCGATTGAGAATGTCACGGCCTAAGTAAAATGGAGCAGGGACATCTCGCACGACCCAAAAATTATGGACTATGCTCTTGCTGCCTATGGAAATTTTGAGCATACCCCTGCTAGGCAGGAGATGTTTGGAATTGGGTGTTTCCAGGACCATTTCCCATTTGTCTAACAGTTTAAATGTGGGAATGGCTGGATCTTTTGAGAGTTTGTGTATACATGGCCTCGCTGATGAAGCTCTTACCATTGTTCACACATACTCGGGCGAGAACAGAGTCCTTCCCTTCATTTAACTGAATAGGGATGAACAACTGCTCTCCAATTTTCTGAATATCAGCCAAGCTTTGAGCTGATTTCTCATCTTTTTGGACTATATGAATGGGATTTTCTAATTATGAATTTGTATAGAATTTCAGAGTGTTTCCCTCCAGTGTGGAATGCCACCTTAGACTGGAAGGAAGGTTGATTTTCAGAAATAGAGAGTACTCCCCATCACCAGTTTGTTGTCCTACTGTGATTACTGTCACGTCTGGGATTTGATTATTCTGGAAGTGGAATTCAATTTGGTCAGGTTTTTGTTCAACCATGTGGCATGTGCCATTTAAACTAACATGGTTGATAATCTGTTTCAATTTTATTGGTCTGTTAGTGTGGGTCCAGAGGACCTTGTTTACACAATGGAGGTCATTACAACCTTGGTGCTAAGTGCACCAACTTTACCACCATGGTGTAAACTACGTTTACACCATGGTGGATGGCGGATTTACCGCCCCATTCCAAGGTGAGTGGGGCGGTAAATCCCCATTTCCCATTTTCCCTTCCCCATTCCCATTTTTGCCCCATAGGGCATAATGGGAGTGGGGAAGGCGCTAATTACGCCGCCGTAAATTACGGTGGCGTAATTAGCACCATGGCAGGTTAGCGCCATGGACTTTAACGCCTGCCAAAAGCAGGCATTAAAGTGGGAATCCGGCGTTAAGGGTTAACGCCGTCGTTAACCCTTAACGCCGGGGTTGTAATGACCTCCAATATATGAGGGGAGACAACCTACACAGGATGACATTCCCTAGTAAATAAGGTGTGCCCTCTGGAGTCACAACTATGACCGGGTGCTTCACCTTGTGTCGCCCAATTTTAATGTCCAAATCCGCAGTGCCCTCGACAGTAATTTCCTTCCCGTTGAAGTTCTGAAGTTGTCCAGGAAGAGGGGTGAGAGGAATTTGGCACTTCTCCCCCCTTCCCGAATTCAGTTTGTGAAAGGCCCTTTTTGACAGAAGGGTAGCTTGGGATCCAGTGTCCACCAGTGCCAAAATTGTACACTGCCCCTGTATTTGGACCAGGGCATAAAATCTTCCCTCCTTTTCCTCAGGGGGGCAAAGATAATGCACATTTTTGGCCAACTGGTGGGTTAGTTTCCTTGCTTTGGATACTGATAGAGAGACGATTTGGGCAGGATTTTGTTTGGGATCTTGGGTATCTCTAAGAAAAAGGTGACAGCTCGATATGGGGGAAGTTTCGGGTTCCCCTGGTTCTGCTCTGCAGGCAGTCACCAGGATGGGTTTGAACCAGGAATTTTTCATGCTGGTCATTCTGGGTACTGATGATGGACGGTTTTAACTCAGTCCCCACATCTACCCAGTCTGGATTTGGATCCTTTGTGACCCATTTTTCTTTGGGAGGAGTTCCCACATCCCTGAAGGAGAAGATCCTTTCCCAGGATCCTCTGAGGATCCACATCCTTCAAACTGGATGATTTGCACCCCCTCCACAAAATTGGTCTTTTTAGGCTCTTTATTTCTCCTGCCCACCCTCTGCTCCTTGGGTTGCAAATTTTCCGGGGCAGGAGATTTTGGTTCCGGCTCCTGGGTTTCCAGGGGCTTTTCATATGTGGGGAAGGAAGCTTCCTCCAATGATTTACACACCCCTTCCCCTTGTGCCTCCTCCCTCAGAACCAGTGGGTTGTCTGGGTTCTTCCCCCATCATTGTTCAGAAGCACCAGACCCTGGATTCGAGGAGTTCTGAGCCGCCATGCTGATCTGAGGGTTCTGCTGAGCCAGCATACAACCCAGATCCTGTGCCATGTTCTGGACCTGGCGCTCTAGTTGGGACATCCGCTCTGGCTCGTACGGGGTCCTCAGCTCTACTCTGGGTTGATCCCAGAAGGATAACTATCCCTTCTCGCAAAATACCCCTGGTTAGGAAAGTTTGGATACCCCTCCACCCTTGGCCTCCCCTCTCCTCTCCCGGATTGGGCTGTCTGGGCTCAGGAAAGTGGGGAAAGAAGGATGGGTTGTTTTGGGGGGTTAAAGTTTGGCGGGTACCGGCGAAATAAATTTTGTCCGGTATTTGGGGAATTACTGCCCTCGTGGGGAAAGTGAGGAGGGAAGTTTCCCGGGTTTCCTGCTGTCTGGTTGTATTCCCCCCCTTGGGCCGGAGGAGTCCACACATAGCCCAGGATGGGTTTATTTCCCTTGTAGTGTGGGCTGATGTAGTCAGGGGAGTAAGGGGTCCCATTTGTGGTGTTACCTTCCTGGCTCCCTGTTTGGAATTGGCCCAAGGGCCTTCTGGGTCTGAGGTTGGTCAGATTCTGCGGGGGAAGGTTTTTAGGCCCCCCCATCTCCAGATCTAAAATGGGGGCAACCTTCACCTCCGCCACCTTAGCAGCAGCAGGGGTGTTGGTTGTTTTGGGGCTTTTGCTACTATTTATATTTTCCAACATCTTCTGTACTTCATAGATGCACGTGGCTTGGTCAATGACCCAGTCTAGTGATCTTTTCTCATGAAAGTCCCTCACTAACTGGGTCATAATATACTTAGGGAGTGCATGAAAGAAGGTGTTCACAAGTTCCTTACTGTCAGTGCGCACCGTTCTAGTGGTCTGCGCAAAGGCGCGTTTCAATTCCTGACCAAATTCTTGTGGGGCCTGGTGTTCCCCACATTGTAAGTTGTAGGCTGCCTTGCGAGCCTCTTGAGGGTTCCTATGAATGGAAACATGTTTCAGGATGGCCGCCCTATAGGTGGACCATCTGGAATGGTTCTGATCCTCCAGCCCCGCAAAGAAGCTGAAGTACTGAGGAGAAAATGTCCACTTTACATACTGAATAAAACTTTGGATGTCCTTCAGATGGAAAGTTTCCATCATCTGCTCAAATAATTCGAGGTGCTCTCAAACCGAACATTTAGCATTTTTGTGGTAGGGCGTGATGACGCTCCTAAAAGCTTTTATTTGTTTCAGGGGATCCTTGAGTAAAGCCCTCTTTACTTTGTTAGCCTTTTTAGTTCTTGTCACCCTGGTCCACTCATCCTCTGACTCAGAGGCACTGCTACCAGAGGTGGCTGTTTGGTCTTCTAGACTCTCCCGGATTCTGCAAGCTTGGGAATGGCTGGCAGAATGTGGGGGCCTAGTTCCTTGGGTCCTGTGGCCCTCAGAAGAGTCTTCTAACTCTTCCTTGCTCCCAGGATTTTATCCTGAACACAATGTCCAATTTAGGAGCAATTTTCTACATATGTGCGCATTGAACATGGGCATACATGTATACAGTTTCATGCTTCTATCAGAAATACTTTTTGTGTAATATCACATTTTCCGCTGTTTCTTCCCAGAACTTGCCACAGAGTTCTGGCGCCTTTCAAAATGGGCATTCAAAAATTAGATTTACCATTTTGTTATTTTTGTGTTCTTGACAGTTTTCAGTGGCACGTTATAATAATAGTAAGGCATTTATATAGTGCTAGGAACCCTCAGGTATGTGAGCGCTGCTTATTATTACCCATGGTGTGTGGTGCTCATTTATCGACCTCGGAAGGATGAAAGGCTGAGTTTGGCCCCGCCGGGATTTGAACCTGGATGCCAAAGCGAGCACTCAACTCGCTGTGCCACTTGACCGGCTATATGTATTTAAACAAAATGTTGTTTGTGAATGTGCAGCCACAGATGGTTATTTGTCTCTGCCTCTTTTTGTCACCCTTCAGGTCAGGAGAAGTCTCCTCCCTGTTTGCTTGGCAGAGGCCATTTTACGACTGTTCACACCTAGAATTTCCTTTAGCTGGAAGATGTACATGTTTAGTCCTGGGCTCACCAGCAATTCACACCTACCTGTGAGTTTCAGCTGCGGGGAAGTGTCCTTCTTTTGTGAGGAAAGCTGTTATTCCAGTTTGGGTGGTTTTAGCCAGGCTTAAATTTAAATGTTATTTCTGTTGCATTTTTCCTTAGTTTAAAACAAACTTGTGATTTCAAAATATCAGCTAGAATACTTATTCAAGATTTTAAACTAAGGGATAAAAACAGTTACAACAGAGGTTACAACAGAGCAACAGGCCACTTAGATTGCAACATTTACAGGGTAATTCATAGAATTTCGCACAAAAGTGGAGCACGCGGCTGGCGCACAGTGTGCGCATGCGAATGTCTGCGCCAGCCGCGTGCGCTAAAATCGATATCTGCGCACAGCGTATTCATGGATTTCAGCCTCCAAAACCAGCCGTTGGCACAGAGTGGCGCAGCGACCCTGCAGCTGCGCCAGTTACACCCCCAAGAACGCCCTCGCGCAAGGAAAAGCCATCAAAATTCACAATTCATCGCAAAGGGCTGCGCTAACCCTGGGCCAGTATACAGGCCTGCCAAACAGCAAACGGCGAGCGGGGAATGTGTATTACTGGGGTGCGCGGGAAGTTCCAAACACGCGATTACAGCAGGGTACGTGTATTACAGGGGTGCGCGGGAAGTTCCACATGCGATTCCAGCAGGGTACGTGTATTACTGGGTTGCGGGGAACTTTTACATGCAATTTCAGCAGGGCACGTGTATTACAGGGGTGCGCGGGAAGTTACACACGCGATTTCAGCAGGGTACCTGTATTTCTGGGGTGCGGGGAATTTCAACACGCGATTACAGCAGGGTACGTGTATTACAGGGGTGCGGGGAATTTTTACACGCTATTACAGCAGGGTTTGGTATTACTGGGGTGGGCGGGAAGTTACACACGCAATTTCAGCAGGGTATGTGTATTTCTGGGGTGCGGGGACCTTTTACACGCGATTTCAGCAGGGTAGGTGTCTAACTGGTGTGCGCGGGAAGTCCCCCACACGATTTCAGCAGGGTACTTGCATTTCTGGGGTGCGGGGAAGTTTGACACGCGATTTCAGCAGGGCACGTGTATTACAGGGGTGCGCGAGAAGTCACACACGCGATTTCAGCAGGGTACCTGTATTTCTGGGGTGCAGGGAAGTTTCAACGCGATAGGCCCTGTGCAAGTGGGGTATGTTTATTTCGGGGGTGCAGGGGAGTCCTACACGTGAATTGGCAGTGTAGGTCCTCCCAGGTGTTCCGTCTACACCCTCCACGGCCCCTGCAGGCAGACCACACCACAGGGGACTACCCTGCAACCCTGGTCATGTCCCGCAGGCAGCCTATCCACCATGGGCATGCCCCCCCAGCCAAGCCACATGTCACCTTGCACTAGTGATCACCAACGCATTACCCCTTTGCACCCCCACCACACAGCAGTGCAGGGCACCTGCCAGCAGGCACACACTCATCTCCCTCAGCACCGCACCCCCCAGAAGTGTGGGGCACCTGCCAGCAGGCCCCCACTCATGTCCCACCCATGTCCCCTTGTACCCCTACCCCCCAGCAGTGCAGGGTACCTGCCAGCAGGCCCCCACTCATGTCCCCTTGCACACCCAGCCCCCAGCAGTGCAGGGCACCTGCCAGCAGGCCCCCACTCATGTACCACTCATGTCCCCTTGCAGCACCACCCCCAGCAGTGCAGGGCACCTGCCAGCAGGCCCCCACTCATGTCCCACTCATGTCCCCCTGCACCCCCACCCCCCAGCAGTGCGGTGCACCTGCCAGCAGGCCCCACTCATGTCCGACTCATGTCCCCCTGCACCCCACCCCCCAGCAGTGCGGGGCACCTGCCAGCAGGCCCCCACTCATGTCCCCTTGCACCCCCACCCCCCAGCAGTGCGGGGCACCTGCCAGCAGGCCCCCACTCATGTCCCACTCATGTCCCCCTGCACCCCCACCCCCCAGCAGTGCGGGGCACCTGCCAGCAGGCCCCCACTCATGTCCCCTTGCACCCCCACCCCCCAGCAGTACGGGGAACCTGCCAGCAGGCCCCACTCATGTCCGACTCATGTCCCCCTGCACCCCCACCCGCCAGCAGTGCGGGGCACCTGCCAGCAGGCCCCCACTCATGTCCCCTTGCACCCCCACCCCCCAGCAGTGCGGGGCACCTGCCAGCAGGCCCCCACTCATGTCCCACTCATGTCCCCCTGCACCCCCACCCCCCAGCAGTGCGGGGCACCTGCCAGCAGGCCCCCACTCATGTCCCCTTGCACCCCCACCCCCCAGCAGTGCAGGGCACCTGCCAGCAGGCCCCAACTCATGTCCCACTCATGTCCCCCTGCACCCCCACCCCACAGCAGTGCGGGGCACCTGCCAGCTGGCCCCCACTCATGTCCCCTTGCACCCCTACCCCCAGCAGTGCGGGGCACCTGCCAGCAGGCCCCCACTCATGTCCCACTCATGTCCGCCTGCACCCCCACCCCCTAGCAGTGCAGGGCACCTGCCAGCAGGCCCCCACTCATGTCCCCTTGCACACCCACCCCCCAGCAGTGCAGGGCACCTGCCAGCAGGCCCCCACTCATGTCCCCCATCACCCCCACCCCCCAGCAGTGCAGGTCACCTGCCAGCAGGCCCTGACACATGTCTCCCAGCCAACACGTCATCACAATCTAGATCCCTGGCCCTCATGGCCAGCCTTCACATGCCAAAGACCCACCCAAGTATTGCACCCACCCACATACAAATGCCAATTACATGACACAACCACAATGGCAAGTATGTAAATGAAGACATGTCCCTCACACACACAAAATGGGTGCAAGTGAATCTCAAAACCCATATCATGACATGCATGAAACCAATGAGATAATACCACACATCGAAGTTTGAAGAAAAAAATGTATTGAAAGCAACATGAATGGAATTAAAATCAAACAAACGACAATGGAAATTTAAAAAGAAAAGCGGCATGTCTGTAAAATAATGAAAAACAACAAATCATAATCCAAAGGAAAGGTGTCCAAAGTCACAGTTCAAAAAATGAAATCCAAGGGAAAAAGAAAAGTGAAAACCATTGCTCCATGGGGAAATCCAAACAAAAAAGTAGGAATCCAACAGTCAACTATACACAGATGAACAATCCAGGGTCCATGATCCCAACTGAAGAAATGAAACCTATCAAAAACTCCTACCTAATTAATAAACTATATACAAAAATGTGGTCCGTTGTCCAAAAGGTCCAAAATAAAGAAAAAAACAAAGGAAACATAATACCAACTAAATAACTATTTACAAGGGCAGCGGGCAAGTCCAACGGCTCACATGTTGATGTTCCGGGCCAGGGCATCATCAAACTCCTGCTCGATGTCCCGGAGGCGGTCCTCTTCCATGGCCCCGATGGTTCGCAGGGACGATGACATCTGGAACTCCAGGTCCCTGCGAATGGCCTCGAGGCACTCGGCCCGCCTCAGGGCCCTACGCATGGAGTTCTCCGCGCTGACCATCGTGAGCCGTGCCTCTTCCGCCCGCTGCCACTCCGCATCTATCCCATGGCCCAACCGCTGCTACACGGAAGACACTTCCCGTCCAGGGTCCTCCTGCCCTCCGGCCGATGCCTGCCCCTCCAATGACGAAGGCCCGAGACATCATGGCTCCCACCTTGTTGCTGCTGCTGCTGTGCCGCTGCCTGTGCCCTGGCTCCTGCTGCCTGCACATCCTCCTCCAGCTGGGGTGCAGTTGCTGAGGTGCCTACCCCTGCTGGACGTCCGACTCCCGACTGTGGCAGGGATGTGTCCTCCACCAGCCTGGCCGCAGGGTCAGAAGCAGCTCCACAGGGCACCCATGTGACACATGGGTGGGAAGATGGCACGGAGGACGACTGGCGCATAGGGGGTTCAGTTGAGGAGGGGGTCGGAACTAGGTCCACAAAACAGAGGAATCCGGCCATGGTGAGGTGTCCCAGTGGCTCAACACGGTCAACGAGCCATGTGAGAAGACGTGCAGTCTCCTCATGAAAAGACTGCAGGTCAGCTCGCATGGCACGTTGATGCAATGCCACCCCACCCAGGACAGGCTCAACCCGGTGCCGGATAGCCACATCCGCAGGGAGAGGAAGGCCAGTTGGTGTAAGCCAATCCCCTCCCTGAGAGCGGGTCTGGACGTAGGTATCCCTGCTGGTGCAAGATGATGCAGTGACAGGATCGGGGACAGGATTACACACAGGCACCTCCGCGGCGGCCTGTGCTGCCTCCTGTCCCTGCACTGCACCACTAGCACCAGTGGAATCCCCAACTCCAGACCCCGTCTCTGTCCCTTGCACAGCCTCCTCCTCCACCAAACCCCCCACCAACCTGGATGACTCTGTGCCATCTTCTTCCGTCGGGCGCTGTGGGGTCTCAGCTGCCCCTTCGGCTGCCGAGGAGTCCAACTCCAACCTCCGCCTCTTGGACCTCCCCTCGGCAGCTGCGACCTGGGATACGGCACCTGACTCCTCACTCCCCGACGAGATGACAACCTGGGAGGGGAGCCGGGCCTTGCGTCGCCGGCTGGCGGTGCGATCCCTGCCGCTGTGCTCCACAACACCTTCTCCGCCCTCTTCATCAGTTGACGCTGCAGACAGGGAGAGATAGGAGACAGGCATCAGGGCACTGTACAATGGACTCATACACACATGACAGTTGTACATGAGTGGCATTGTCAAACTTCAGACATGGCATCACAATCCCCAACACACATGTCATTGCAACTCACACACATGAGCTATTCAACAGCCATATTGCAACAGCCAGCACCATCCATACACATACAAACAGCATGAGCAGCCAAAGGTGAGCCAGACATCACATGAACAACAGGGAGTGCACTAGACATGCACACACGCCACCACAATTACATGCATGTGTACACCTCCGCCAACTGTCGCAGTGATGGGATGGGCATCCATGTCACATCTGGCAATCAGTCTTCTACATATCAGTCTCACATGCATCCATGTTGCATCACTGTTGCACCCATGTCAAATACAAACACATGCACATGTACACGGTGCAGATACATGCAGCTGGAACCAACATCCATGTGTGACACCACAACCATGCCAACTTACATACACAGTAATCCAAACATGTGTGCTCACACATCTGCATTTGGCCTGCATGCTTACCCACACATACACCATCCATGTGACTCACACATGAAAGGACTTGCATGTGTCAGCCTCACAGCCCTGTAGATGCACATCCATACATGGCCCTACAAAACCACATGTACAACCTGCACACTACTGGCACACCACGACACACACATCTTCAAATCAGTATGCATTTACACTTACCGCTCGACTCCAGACAGGTCTACCTCTCAAGGACCTGGACGTGGAGCGCTGGGCGTATGTCTTCCAGGACCCTCATCTGATGTTCCGACAGGTGGCCCCGCGCCCCTTAGCATCCGCTGCCTTCAAGAGGCGCCGGGCCTTGTTGAGGGTCCTGGACCTGTAGTCCTCCCAGCGCTTCTTGACATGTTGGAAGTCGCGGACTGCCACCCCCTCTGCGTTGATGGCAGTCACGATTTCCGTCCAGATCCGAGTCTGTCCTTCCTTGTCGGCGGCCGACCTTCCGAAGAGGGCATCAATCTGCCCCAGGACTTGCTCCACCAGGACACAAACTTCGGAGGCAGTGAAGCTGGTGGCCCTCTGCCTCCCTGGCTGGGGGTTGCCAGTGGTGCCAGATGGTGTAGTGCCCAACATGGCAACCCCAGAGGCAGGTGTGGGTGGGCAACTGGGTCCTGGGGCTGGGCTGTGGAGCGATGGAATAGCAGTCTGGAGTCATCTGTTCCAGCAGGGGTGGTCACAGCAACAACACCCTGGGCTGACGTGCAGGCAGCAAATGGCAGGGCACGTGGGCAGCAGGCAATCAGGCAGCAGCAGATGGCAGGTGGGAGTGTGCTCGGTGCTTTGGGGGGCAGTAATTTGGCCTTCTGGGCAGAAGCGTGGTCTTCCGTGTGTGAACGCGTGGCCAGCTTGATACGGAGTGATTTGGTACGTGAAAATCTAGCACGTCAGCGTGTATTTCGAGGAAAGGCCCTTAGCGCGTAAGCGCGTCAGCACACGTACGCGATTTCATTGGACCAAAGGCCCTTAGCGCGTAAGCGCGTCTGTGACGTGCGCGCGCGGGCGTTTCCATGAACACGGGTGCATGTTACACGTCCAAGAACTGCACGTCCAAGTGTCAGCTCGTGTAATTGGAGGTTAGGGCCTTAGCGCGTATACGCGGAAATGACGTTGGACGTATGGGCCGGTTCAAAAGGCACGTGTAGGACGTCATTTCCTTGTACGTGCTTTTTGTGGAAAGCGAGTGGGTGAATTCTGTACTTCTTGTCGGTTCACACGCGATTTACTTCACAGCATTTCTAGTTCGTACTCCCTGTTACCTCTGACAGCTTTTTTCTGATTTTCTGTTGGGCCTGTTTCCTCAAACAGCGTTCACTTCTTCTTTTGTCCTGTCTCCTCAGACAGTGTACAATTCTTCTTTTGGCGAGGGTGTTGCCAACGCACACACGCGCGTATTTTTCACGCTCATTTTCCAGGCAGACGGTGAGTCACGCACGTATTTACCAACTGTGCTTGCCCCGTGTGTCGCGTACCCCTTCAGAGGTCATTGTAGGCTACGTGTAACACGCGTACGTTCATTTTTGTGTTTCTCGGTGCCACAGCATAGTGCGGGTTCATTTTTCCATGCATGTGGTCTACGAGGGGTTGCGTGCACGTTATATTCTGTTATTGGGGTGCCTGTGCGTTGCGTGACCCGTCATTTTTCCCCAGGGGTCACATACAGCCTTGCTAGAGCACTAGGGTACGAATTCCATCTAGTACCCTACCCCTTTGACACCCAATTGCCCAGGACAATAGTTTACTGCAACTCCCATATGCACAACAACATCAGTGCCATGGTTGGGAGGCGACCAATCGGTAAGGGTGGCAAAGGTAGCCGAGCCTCAAGAGGTGGCCGTGGTGGGCGCGGTAGGGGACGTGGCTGGGATTTGCAGGGTACCACTAGCCCCCCATGTGTGGAGGACCAGTCAGGGACACCCATGCCCCCCCCATAGTTGAGGGAAACGTGGCTGACACCATCTCTGATCAGCCCTTGTTGGACCGGCCCATTGTGGCACCTGACCTGGCAGAGGGTGACTCCCAGGCTGACTTCCAGATGCCAAGTCTAGGCCACGTGTGGCAGTGCAAGTTGGTGTCACCAGGCCACGTGGATAAGGGGCAGCTATGTCATCTGCTGCCCCGAGTAGGCAGGGTGGGGAGGCTGCAGGGGCAGCTGCAGCTCCATCCACCCCAGCTCTGACTCTTCCAGCCAGGGCAGTGTTGGTTCCAGTCCATCTTGCTAACGTTCCCCCTGACTACGTAACACTTCAGCCAATGCCTGCACCAAGTCCCATGCTCAGTGTGCATTCCCACACTCCAACTACCCAGTCCACCGGTGCTCCTGCCCCTAGTGGCCAGAGCGGCGTAGGCCACTCAGGATCCCCACCACCTTCCAAAAAAAAGATGAAGAGTGCTCGCCCACTACAGGCTGATACCCCAGACATGGCTACGCAGTCCGGCACACAAAGGAAGCCTAGCTTCAATGAAGCCGAACGTGATGCACTTGTGCAGTATGTGTCCGCACACGACAGCGAAATGTTGATCACTTCAGGGTGCAAGACCACACCTGCCCAACGTCAGGCACACTGGCAGACTGTCGCGGACATCATAAGTGCCCTTGGATCAGTGAGGCGCACAGCTGGTGAGTGCTACAAGCGCTGGAATGACCTTAAGCACAGGTCAAAGAAAAAGCTGGCCTCAAGTCATGCCGCTACTCTGGTGACTGGAGGTGGGACTCCACAAGAGGACATTGAACTCACTGTACATGAGTCTGTTGCTGGGACCTACATCACAGAGGAACAGATCCAAGGTGTGGGAGATCTGCCAGATTACGAGGCATTGTCCGGTGAGTGCACATGCATGTGTGTATGATCCATGTGTATGTTGTGTGTGTGAGGGGTTCTGATTGAGTGCCAGGTGAGGGTGTGTGTGCCTGAGTGGTTTGGGTCACCCATGTGCTTCATCCAAAATATTCTGCGCCCCTGGTTTTGGGTATTACAGTATCCCTTCTGCCCACAGTAGACTTTTTGTGCAACATCACGCCAGTTGCCCTTGAAGTCGCATCTTGCAACAACATTGTTCCATATTTCTCATTGATCATTCAGGCTGATTGTTTAGATCCCCCCACTTTCACTACGCATATCTCAGCCCTATTGTCAAGCGATATGTGACATGCCTATGGTACATGCCATCTGTGTGATGGCATGTGTCATGTATGTGGATTGGACATGCCACTCACATACCAATGTGTGATGGCTCTGCTAGCCAGCATGCAGCCAATGTGTTGCTCTTCCATCTTGGTGTCATCAGTGTCTGACATTTTCCTCCCCTTCAAACTCAGTGACAGTGCATGCATGGGAGGGTTATAGTCATGTGGGACATGTGTCAATCAAGTACTGGTTCTGTACCTCGTGAGGCCTAATTGTGTGCCATGGTGCTAATGTCTGTTTCCATTTTTTGTCTTTCATGGTTCTGCAGGGGATGACGCACTTGATGCTGTTGAGGGTGAGGAGATGGTGCAGACCCAGGAGGGATCTCAGGCACGACCGGGCACCAGTGGGGGACGGGGTGTGGTGGTGGGTGAGAACCCACTCTTGCTGCAGACCGTTCTCTCCAGGGGTGTCTCTGGGTGCACCTCCCCAGACCTCTTTTCGGTTGTTGATTCGGATGATGAGACCTATGTGGCTTCGCAGGTAGGTGTTTCTGGGAGGGATTCTGTTCTGTCCGACCCACCTGCACCAGGGGTACAGCCCACTATGGGGATGTCAGTGTTGGTAGGTCCGCCTTTGGTGGTTACGGATGCAGGGCCACACTCCGCAACATCTGATCCTGTTCCTGGGCCAGCAGATCAGAGGGGGAATGCAGTCCTGCAGCCTCAGGCAGTGCCAACACAGCAAGGCACAGTTCGCCTTGCCCCAGACAGGTGTGGTGCCCGCCAACGCAGTGGCCGTACGCCACCAGGCAATACCGCATTGGAGAAATCCATATACGGTATGGCAAACCAACAGGCAGCAGCATCTAAGATGATGGCTCAAGCTATGGAGAGGGTGGCCACTTCCATTGTCCCCCCAGAGAGTCAGATGGAGCAACTACAGCAGGCAAGAGACTCCATTTTCCAATCACTCAGGGAGGACATGTTGGCGTCCAACAGGGACAGACAGGCGGCCTTGGACACTCTGCGGCAAGCCATTTCTTTAGAGTCCCAGGGCCAGAGGGAAGCCCTGAGGGTAGAAGTCTGTCACCTCAGGCAGACTCTTGTGGAGCTTGAGGCTTCCACTGTCACGAGGACAGAACAGCTGCTGGAGCGTGTCACACGTACGCTCTCAGCAGTGATGCAGGCAACTCGGGAGGAGGTCCGGGCATCACTCAGGTAGTGCATGGGGATCTCCACACCATAATCCTCCAGAACGAGACCTTCCACACCCGCATGCTTGCTGCCATGGAGGACCAGACTAGGGCTTTGCGTGGGCTGCCTCCAATAGCACCACCACCTCCTGTGGCGGCAGCAGCACAGGGTGATGAGAGCGACCACAGCGATTCTGAATCTCTCACGATAGCGTAGCCGTGCAGGCAATGAGCGCATGGAGGTGTTTTTTTTTCGCAACATCCACACAGGTGGCTGTTGGTGTGCACCTTGTCCTCGGACCTCCTGGGTGGCCTCCCTCACCCCCTCTGTCCCCCACATGGCCATTTTTGATTTTTGATTTTTGATTTTTGGATTTTGGTTTTTGATTTTTGATTTTTGAGTTTTTGTTACAGTGTGTTGCCTTGTGTGGCTCCCATGGGCATCCACTGTATTCCGGCTGGGCAGATGCAGGCTTGTCCTGAGTTTGGGTTAGATGCTTGGGTTCATGAGACACACACCCCTCCTGCTTCCCGTTACCATGGGCTTGCAAAGGGTGTGCAAAGTGACAGTAACTTACACAGTGATGTTGGACTCCCATGACATGTGTGGGCAGTCTGTAGTCAATACTGTGTATACATTCCTAGTGCATATTGTTGTAGTATTGTACACTGCATGGTGTATTGATGGGTGCTTGTGCATCCATGTCTCCCTCCTAATTTGCAGGTTCATTCCACATGTCTTCACAAGGCCGTCTACTTTGGAGATGGAGTTCATGTTGTAAGCAGTGCACTTCCAAATTTCGTGGCACCAACACTGTACAGTTGGGGGTGGTCGATGTGCTAGCATCACCAGGTTGTAAGTCTACGTATCCTTTAACTTAGTACTGTCATGTGACTGCTATGTTTGGGGTGGCTAGCTGCATTGTATTGTGGTAAGTCTTTGGTCATGTGTGTTGTCAGTTCTACATTAATGAGAGCATATTGTGTGTGGCCATTTTCCAATCGGGACACTTTACTTTGTGACACTTGTGTCATGTTTTGGGGATTCCTTTGTTTGCTCTCACATAGCATGACATGCCATGGTGTGTTGGGGGGCGGTGCTGGGGAGGTGTTGGGTGACATGGCACTGTTGTCATGTTGTATCTTGCAAGGGGGTACTGATTTTAGCAGCATAGAAGTGTGTCTTTTGATGACACAGCAGTGGTGGTGTTTGTGTAGGTAGGGATGCACAAAATGGAACACTACCAGGTGAACAATCTCAGGCTGGTATGGTTGTGACAGTTGACTGTCAGTTGAGTCGTCATCATTGATAGTCAGCTGGTATATGCCAGTGCTGTGTTCACTCCACAGGGGTGTGATTTTAGATGAAGTAATTAGCCACCAGCTGCGTACGGGCTGCCTCACCCCGTGCCCTTTCCCCTCCCATGCGCAGTGGGCGTGCATGTGGTTGGGGATGTGGGGGCACCACCATGTCCACCGGCAGGCCCCTGCGTGTTGCAACGTTGTGCAGGACACATGCTGCCACTATGATCCTGCACACTACTGGGGGAGCGTATAACAGCTGCCCGCCAGAACGGTCAAGGGAGCGAAAGCGTGACTTGAGCACTCCAAATGTGCACTCCACTATGCCCCCGGTTGCAATATGGGCTGTGTTGTATCTTACCTTGGGTGGTGTGGTGGGGTTCCGAATTGGCGTCATCATGTGGGTGCTCAGAGGGTAGGCACTGTCCCCTGGGGAGGTGGTGATGGGTATCATTAGTGGGGTTGTGACATTACTCAGTATCTGACATGCATGCATGTGCTGAGGCATTTATACTCACCAATCAGTCATGTATCGCCATGCCGACCAGCTTCTAGGTCCCGGTTTAGGGTTGACATTCTGTAAATGAAACTGTCGTGGGTGGACCCTGGATAGTTGGCATATACTGAGGTGATGATTCCCTTGGCATCACATGCTACCTGGACGTTGATGAAATGTCAGTGCTTGCAGTTTCTACAGATGTGCTCAGATGCCCTGTGGGGACGTAGAGCCACATGGGTGCAGTCAATGGCACCTAGCACTTTGGGGAAGTGTGCCACCCCGTAAAAATCCTGGACGACAGCCTGCCTTTCTGCAGGTGTTCTGGGCAGGTATATGTGCCTGCATACTGATGGGCGTGCAGTCATGATGGCCAAGACCTGGTGTAGGCAGAGTGACTGCGTGGCCTGTGACACCCCCCACTATGGCACTTGTCCGCTGAAATGATCCAGTGGCCAAAAGTGCAGTACATTAAGGACCTTCACTAGGGGGCTGAGTGCTTGGGAGCAGAGGGTGGGTGATGTGAGGTCATCCTTCCACTCACTGACCAGGTCGAGTATTATGTGAGGTGGAAACCTGTACCTCCCATACACGTGGTCATCAGGCATCCCAAAAAGGCTGGTTCTGGGTGTAAACATTCTGGCCCTGGCTATCCTCCTCTTCCTCCTGCGGTATCCCACAGCCACTGCTGTTAGGAACGGTATATTCATCATGGCGTCTGAGCGTGTTTGTTGTTTGCGCGCACTTTTATGCTGCGCGGGTCGACGTACGCCTGCTTCCTGCTTGCGTACGTGTTTCTGGATTGGCGCGTCTTTTTTTGCGTGTGCGTGTGGGCGTTCCACGCATTTGCCACCTGTACTTCCATGCCCACCACAGTGATACACGTACCCCGCTCGCCCAGGCCCAATCGCGTGTGAAACTTCCCGCGAGCCCCGGAAGTACACAGACCCCGCTCGGCCAGGCCCAATCACATGTAAAACTTCCCGCGAGCCCCTGAAGTACACGCTTTTTTCGACACAGCGGGTGTCCATGTTTGTTGCGTACCCCTTTGCACGTCATTTGTCCTAGAGGGACATAGTATGGGACATTCATCGGAGCTGTATATACGGCTTTTTGTTAGCGCACATTTTTTTAATGCGCAGGGATGCTACCGCCTGCCTTCATGTGGCGGACATGTGTTGATGTACATAGTTGACTTTTGGTTTGTGTCGTGGGATCGCCATTTCACTGCTGGGGGGTGGGGGTGCATGGGCACTTGAGTGTGGGCCTGCTGGCAGGTGCCCCGCACTGGTGGGGGTGCAGGGGGACATGAGTGGGACATGAGCGTGAGCCTGCTGGCAGGTGCCCTGCACTGCTAGGGGGTGGGGGTGCGAGGGGACATGAGTGGGGGCCTGCTGGCAGGTGCCCTGCACTGCTGGGGGGTGGGTGTGCAAGGGGACATGAGTGGGGTCCTGCTGGCAGGTGCCCCGCACTGCTGGGGGATGGGTGTGCAAGGGGACATGAGTGGGGGCCTGCTGGCAGGTGCACCGCACTGCTGGGGGTGGGGGTGCAAGGGGACATGAGTGGGACATGAGTGTGGGCCTGCTGGCAGGTGCCCCGCACTGCTGGGGGTGGGGGTGCAAGGGGACATGAGTGGGGGCCTGCTGGCAGGTGCCCCGCACTGCTGGGGGGTGGGTGTGCAAGGGGACATGAGTGGGGGCTTGCTGGCAGGTGCCCCGCACTGGTGGGGGGTGGGGGTGCAAGGGGCCATGAGTGGGACATGAGTGTGCGCCTGCTGGCAGGTGCCCTGCACTGCTGGGGGGTGGGTGTGAAAGGGGACATGAGTGGGACATGAGCGTGGGCCTGCTGGCAGGTGCCCCGCACTGCTGGGGGGTGGGGGTGCAAGGGGACATGAGTGGGGGCCTGCTGGCATGTGCCCCGCACTGCTGGGGGGTGGGTGTGCAAGGGGGCATGATTGGGGGCCTGCCGGCAGGTGCCTCGCACTGGTGGGGGGTCGGGGTGCAGGGGGACATGAGTGGGACATGAGTGGGGGCCTGCTGGCAGATGCACCGCACTGTTGGGTGGTGGGGGTGCAAGGGGACATGAGTGGGACATGAGTGAGGGCCTGCTGGCAGGTGCCAAGCACTGCTGGGGGGTGGGTGTGCAAGGGGACATGAGTGGGGGCCTGCTGGCAGGTGCCCCGCACTGGTGGGGGGTGGGGATGCAGGGGGACATGAGTGGGACATGAGTGGGGGCCTGCTGGCAGGTGCCCCGCACTGCTGGGGGGTGCGGGTGCAAGGGGACATGAGTGGGGGCCTGCTGGCAGGTGCCCCGCACTGGTGGGGGGTGGGGATGCAGGGGGACATGAGTGGGACATGAGTGGGGCCTGCTGGCAGGTTCCCCGTACTGCTGGGGGGTGGGGGTGCAAGGGGACATGAGTGGGGGCCTGCTGGCAGGTGCCCCGCACTGCTGGGGGGTGGGGGTGCAGGGGGACATGAGTGGGACATGAGTGGGGGCCTGCTGGCAGGTGCCCCGCACTGCTGGGGGGTGGGGGTGCAAGGGGACATGAGTGGGGGCCTGCTGGCAGGTGCCCCGCACTGCTGGGGGGTGGGGTGCAGGGGACATGAGTCGGACATGAGTGGGGCCTGCTGGCAGGTGCCCCGCACTGCTGGGGGGTGGGGGTGCAGGGGGACATGAGTGGGACATGAGTGGGGGCCTGCTGGCAGGTGCCCTGCACTGCTGGGGGTGGTGCTGCAAGGGGACATGAGTGGTACATGAGTGGGGGCCTGCTGGCAGGTGCCCTGCACTGCTGGGGGCTCGGTGTGCAAGGGGACATGAGTGGGGGCCTGCTGGCAGGTACCCTGCACTGCTGGGGGGTAGGGGTACAAGGGGACATGGGTGGGACATGAGTGGGGGCCTGCTGGCAGGTGCCCCACACTTCTGGGGGGTGCGGTGCTGAGGGAGATGAGTGTGTGCCTGCTGGCAGGTGCCCCGCACTGCTGGGGGGTGCGGGTGCAGGGGGTCATGCGTTGGTGATCAGTGGTGCAGGCTGACATGTGGCTTGCCTGGGGGGCATGCCCATGGTGGATGGGCTGCCTGCGGAACATGAAGTCCCCTGTGGTGTGGGCTGCCTGCAGGGTCCGTGGAGGGTGTAGAGGGAACACCTGGGTGGACCCACACTGCCAATTCACGTGTAGGACTCCCCTGCACCCCAAATATACACGTACCCCACTCGGACAGGGCCTGTCGCGTGTGATAATTCCCGCGCACCCCCGAAATACACGTACCCCGCTCGACCAAGGACAATCGCGTGTGAAACTTCCCGCGCACCCCAGATTTACACGTACCCAGCCCAATCGTGTGTGAAACTTCCCACGAACCCCAGGAATACAGGCACCCCACTCGCACAGGGCCTATCGCGTTTGAAACTTCCCGCGAACCCACGTATCCCGCTCCCCCAGGCACGATCGCGTGTGGAACTTCACGCGCACACACGAAATACATGCACAAGCTCATTTTTCACACAGCGGGTGTCGCTGTTTGTCGCGTACCCCTTTGCACGTCATTTGTCCTAAGGGGCCACAGTATGGGACATTCATCAGAGCTGTTTATTTGTGCTTTTTGTTAGCGCACATTTTGGCGCACATTTTTTTCCAGCGCAGGGACGCTACCACCTGCCTTCGTGTGGCGGACGGGTTTGGGTCAGTGCACGTCTTTGCCCGTGCGCTGGTTTGCCCTATTCGATTCCATGAATACATGTTGTAGGCGCGCGTGTGGGCGTTCTGCGCACTTGCCTCCTGTACTTCCCCCGTGACGCCCACATTTTCACGAGTTGTTCCCCATTCCGAGTGTTCCGCCCTGTGTTCCGCCTACTTTTGTTATGTGCGCCGCGCTATGTGCGCTTTTGCTGTGGCCTTAGCGCATGCCGTTAGATGACCTGTGCGCCGGCCTGCGCCGCGCACTTTTTCAGCGCACATCCCTGATTTTACTCGCGCACGAATAAATGTGCGATGGTTTCCCTGCGATATTCGCACTTGCACTGCGATTTTCGGTCTTTCACTGCGAATCGCACGTTTTCGCACGCTTGCGCCGAAATTTTCGGCGCACATTAATTCCATGAATCGGCCTGTAAATTTCAGTTTATTTATATGTTTTAAAGTTTAACATGCAGGCTTCTGACAGCTGTCTTTCAGGCGGCCGAGGGTTCTGCGCCCAGATTTTGACAGATTCCACAGGCAGGCAACTTTCGCTGTGGATGTTTCTTTGATACTTTCAGCTTTTCAGGACATTGTATGTTCACAATGATTTCTTGAACTAAGTGAATTGTAGCACCCAGTAAGAATTTTGATGTTTGAGGGTGTTTTGTACTGGCATTCTGCAGTTTCAGCAACAAAGAACAAGGATTTAAAGAAAGATTTGGGATTTCTTTTAGCAGAGCACCGCTTTTCCCTCTGTACTCCATTTTCACTTGTTTTGGAGCCCAGTGACATATTTCAGAAGTGAGATCTCTGTTCCACCACTGACAACATGCGTGGTAGATTGGGCAGCCATCTTTTTGTGCTTTGCAGAGCATGATTTTCAGAGGTTTTGGCTTGCACAAGGGTTTTGCGGCCCTTTTGATGTTTCTGTCACCATCAGAACACATTGATGCTGCATGGCAGAGCAAAAGTGGATTGAATCATCCGACTATATATATTTACATATATATAATGTATAAGGATTACTATACGTAATATAGGCATTCCATATTTCAAATATGGATAGGTATCATTTGTTGGTCTAATCCTTCCCTTCATTTGCTAGATCTGTCAATAATAAAATGCTAGTTTTGAGCAATTATGGACAATTAGTACCCGGCACGCGCTGTACACCGGAATAATACGTGTGGATTGGCTCTTTTCCGAGCCATACCACACGGTATCCCCATGTACATTAGTGCGTGCCGCGCGTGCCGGGTACTCTTTTCCCAGCGAGGGGCGTGGCAGCCCATTAGCCAATGAGGAGGTTCGAAACTGGGGGAATCCCTGCTTTGAGCCTCCCCATGGCTGGAGGCTACCTTCGTCCCCCCTGCCGGGGACTCAGGTAATATTTTTGTCCTCCACCCCTCTCCCAGCAAACTATCCCCTCACCACCCTCCCAGCCCCACTTACCTTCTTTTTCTTCTTTTCTTGGGAACAAACGCGCTGGAAACACTTCTGTTCACAGCACGTCTGCTCCCGATGGCTGCCATGGAAAGGGAAAACGGACTGCATGTTTTTTTTTTCTGTTTCGAAATGCAGCAGCGATTCGAAACAGAACAAAAATGCCATTAGTACACCGGTCTAACGTGCCGGGGTGCTAATGGCTATAAGGCCCTCGGCAGCAGGCCAATAACGCCCGCGGTAATTGGGTCTTATTGCCACAATAGGTTTCCTACCAGACACCTGCAGCTAGAGTGCAACCCTTGGATGATCCACATTTGTTTCTATCTGATCCTGGATATACCATTAAATAGGAGTGTTGGAATGAGGTCCTTGCAATCCTTTGAACCTGAAATTTCAGCAAAACAAAGCTCTGCAGTATCTGATTATTTTGAAGGAATATTCATATTCTTTGCAGCGCAATACAAAAAGTTCATTTTACTTTCTATTTGAGATGAATGTCTGCACAGGCTGCAAGCAATTGGCCCTGACAGCAAGTATGCACATTTTTATTTTAGATGCCCCATTGCATAAAGCCAGAAAATGTGTTAACCTTTGTACCCCACTGCTTACAGTACACGTCCATTAGACTGCAACTGCCATGACTGTAACCCAAACTAAAAACTGAACATCTTTAGGGTTTTGAAGATTTTGTAACTCCAAATGCCCACAAACTTTGAGTTGGTTTGATTTCAGTTAAATAAAAATGTCCATTGGCATATTCAATTAACACACTTCGATCCACTCTGTATTAAATTTGCTGTGCCTTTAAAAATAATACCTGTACGTGTCAGTTAACAGTTTTGGTCGAATTAGTTTAATGTGTTTTTATCTAATATCCCTTCCCAGTCAGATGAAATTGAATCATTGGCGACGGCATGAGGATGAAATTTGGAGCAAGTAAAACAGTGAATGAACACGCATACATGTTTCAATTCGTGTTTACTCTGCTAATGCAGTCTGTTTCTGGGGCATACGTTTTTTTTACAATCGATATACAGCCCATAACAGTTGCACTGCATCTGATTTGCTTTTGTTCTTGAAATGTCAGTAATTATACTTTTGCTCTCTTACATTTCACCTAATGATACTTTTTCTAAAGTGAGTGCAGCTCAGGTGACAACTTCTACCCTCCCCTCTGTTTATTATTCGCCGTGAGGCACCAATTTCGTTGTCTTCCTTTTGTCTACAGAAAAGGTTTCCACCACTGAGGAAAGCAAAGACAGCGGTTTTAGTTTTTTTTGTATATCCCAAAAATATAACTGAATATATTCTACTTTCTCAAATCAGAACACATGCTGTTAGAGACGAAGATGCACGTTTGGGGATTTTTCGACTGCAATGCTTTCAGGTTGAATTAAATGTACTAATATGAAGAGCCATGATGATATTAAAATAGTTTCTGAATGCAATAAGAAATATGAATTACACACACGATACCAGAGGGTTATGTTCCGTGGGTAAAGTCGCGAGAACTTTTATTTGGATCTTTGGGCGCCTGTCACAGTGTGTATGGTTAGTATTAATTGCGTTGTGTTGTACTGTGTTCTAGAGGTTGGTGGGAGACTTGGGTGTGTAGCATGGGTGTATGTGGTTGTATGTGGTGTATCTTCATGTTCTATGTGTTTGGTTGTAGTCAGATCTAGGGAGGGTATTTTGGTAATGGGAACATTGTGTTATTTATTGGGGCTTTTTTTTTCTTTTTTTGTTGCTGTTGAACTGAATTGTCAATGCTCTGATAAATGTTGTATTGATTGGCAGGACACTCTGCTATTGCTGGTGGAGTTGTATTCCTATGCTGTTGTATTTCATGCATATCTTTTGGTTTGGCTTTCTTTATGGGACAAAATATAAAATCTGTAAATAAAGAGGTACATAAAGAAGAAACAAAATTAATATGAAATACAGTGTTGTATGAACATGTACTACATATAATTGAATGAAATGAAAATGTCACCCGTAGACAAAGAATAGTATATTTATGTCAATTACGCACACACATGAGACAATTTTTCATCAGTCCTGGTTATGACATTTGGACTGGATGGCCAGTGAAAAAGTTTATTTTTTGTAATGTCAAACGAGAAATTATATCATACCTCCTATTGCAACGAATATATGTATATTGGTCTACACCAAGCTGCTTGTAAGCCACTTGCGAAGAAATCTGTGTTGCAAGGTCCTGACCTTAGAATCAATGTAATCCGCCATTTTAGGTCAATCTGCCATTTTAGGTTCTCTCTGTAAAGTCACCCTGTGAGTCAAAATGGCGGACAATGTCATTCCGAAATACAACCTGGCCGTCTTGACCTCTGTGTGTAATTAATATGTAACTTGCCTGCAGGCCACTTGTTGGGGTCGTGAACTGAGACCTTGTCCTTCGCTGACCTGTGTGTTAAGTATTACTCGTGCAATGAAACTAATCCACGAGCATATGTTAAGAACAATGTATCCAAATACTAAACTAAGAACACTTGTTTAACTACATTGTATTAATGTTTGAGAAGACCTTTATGAGAAATCCTAAAATACACTGTTACCATGTAGGCTTGTTGGCGAATGTATTAAAGGCAATCCCTATGCATATAGTGGTAGGAACCCGGCATGAACCCTAGATCAGTAATGTATTAGAGGAATATTAACCCGAAGAAGGGTTGGACATCATGTTCACAGATGGTATAAAAGAGCAACAAATTCTAATGTACAGTGTCTATCACTAAGCACACTGAACAACGCTGGAGTTCGTTGTGTTGTACTGAGGGCCAATAGCTATCTGTTACTTTTCTTGGAAAACTGTTCAGTATAAAATAAAGATCTTTGTATGTTCCTTTGTAACCCGTGTTCGGTGTATTTCCTTTTGGGGTACTCAGCCTCGATATTTTGATTTTGTTTTCACAGTAATGTAATGGTCAATTTGAACAACTGTATTCTTTGCAGTGGTGCGTTAAATTTCATTATACCAATCAATAGTCTGATGTATGGCAAAGATATAGCTCAACATGTTTGGAAAGCTCTATGTGTGATGTTGCTGACTGCATTTTCGAAACTTGCCACTAATATTGATAATATTTTTCTTATTAATATTTTATTTCGCCGTCAAAATCCAATAGAAGATTCCATGCATACACCTAGATACATAGATATACATAACAGACTGAGGTATTATTGTAGGCATTATAGCAATGGTTCAATTGTCATTTCTCTTAAACTAAATACAGACCCAACCAGGGTTTGATTAGGCTTCTGGGGAGCCTGGTGTGAAATGTTTTGGGGACCCTGCTGATTGAGAGCACCTCTTCACTAAAATATGAATCTTCTGATCTATTTTACTAGCATTTGGACCTGCAACCAGCAGGCTACACAAAGATGTCTCTGGCAAGCATATTAGCATGCAAATATGTTTTACTGGGATTGGAATCTTTTCCTGAGCTATCTCAGCAACGTATCCTAAGTGATTTTATGACGTGTACACTCCTCCATGTTTTGCTAGGGCTGGAGGGCTGATGTTTACAAGTATACTGTGCAGCATTTTATAGAAGCACTAGATTGGTCAGAAGAACATTATATTTTTGGATTACATTTGTAATGACCTCTTTAGAGGCCATAGTTAATCAGAGCTGTAACCCAGCATAATGGAACTCATTGTGTTACCCTGTAAAGGACAAAAGGCTTGTGTGAACCTTATTGAATATGAGATGTTTGCAAACCTTGCCTATACTGTAATGGTGATGTAATGTTTTGGGATTCATGCCATGCTCTATTGAAATTTGCATTTTCTACATGTGCTCTGGCAGATCTGAAATATGGGGTGAAGGGGTGGTAACAGTAGTGGGAGAGGGGGGTAATGCAATATACCTTTGCTGGTGTGGATGCGTGAGATCAGAACGACTCTGAGCTCTGCGTGCATATCAGTTTCTAGATGTTCTGTGTTGAGAGCATAGAGACATATGTGTCTGAAATGGGGCCTTGCTGTGACTGTAGTGCTAGAATCTGTTGGCCTGGGGTGTGTTATGTATATGGTTTTAGTAGTGTAGTTTTCTGTTGTTTGATATCTGTTGGGAGTGGTGCTCAATTGACATGTGTCAGTGGCTTAGTTGGTATGTATACTGTGAGTTGAAATGTAGATTAAAGGTTTTTAAATGAGGAGAGGAGTCAAAGATCTCGATAGGCGGAATGCTAAGGAATGGAGGTAGACATAAAACTGGATATAGCAGATCGTAATATGGAAACGCAAAGTATGAAAAAGGCATTAAATTAATAACAAAGCATTTGAAATCAAAGAACCAGTGGCCTCTGCATGTAGGTCCCATTTTGATACCTCTCTCTCTCTCTCTCTCTCTCTCTCTCTCCTCACTGGCTCACCCTCTGTCTGTCTGTCCCTCTCTATATTTCAAATAGATACATTGTACCCTTTGTGCCACAATGATCTGGAAATTGACAGATGAGGTTAAAGGGCAGTCAACTGCTTTCATTACCATGATCTAAGGGAAAATGGTGAAAGGAGGTACACACTTTGGTTTCTAAGAAAGGCCTGCTTGAGATATGAGGATTCCAGATTCCCTTTTCAACTTCTTAGTGCATAGCTTGACTGGCTGTGTGCTGCCTCAAACCTCAATTTACCTTGCTTAAGTTCTGTGCTTAGCTGGATACTTTTTTTTATTGTGAATTAGTTTATAACAAACATTTTACACATTAACATATCCTTTTTTAACTCCACAACTCAATACATTTCTCATCAGACTTTTACATCTTAAAGCACCTCATTTATAGGTCTACTAAGTCCAAGCGAGCTAACTGTTCAGCTAAGTGTAATCAACTTACTCCTTATTTTGTCCAAAATGTCGATACTGGTGCATTCTAAAGCTGGATTCTCGCCACAGAGAAACAGATTCCACCATTCATCGGTTGTCAACGAACTTGCATTCTCGACATATTTAGCAAGAAACAGTGCTCTTTCAGCAATCGGTGCGGGACACGTTGTTATCATATGTTTCACTGTTTCCACATTCTCTGAGCTGTTACAGAGGCGACACATACCATCCTTAGTCTCCTGATGACCTTTTGTATAAAGTTGGTAGTTCATATGGTAGATGTTTAATCTTATACATAGGAGCTGATTCCAATGGTATCTACTCGGGAATTTCTGTAGATAGAGGGGAATTGTATTAATTGCCCGGGCATCCTGCATTGACTTCCTCAACGGTTTGTATTGTGCTTTTAGTTCCAGCGTCAGGACCAATCTGATCTTCTAATTTTTTTCTTTCACCCCACACAGATTGGTGACAAGAGAGTCTACCGACAACTCCAGATTATCTAAATGTTGCAAACATGTTTCCTTCCATATATCCATAAGGTCAGGCTGCTTCTCAAAGATTTTTGCCTTTAAAATGATACATGGAATTGCGGGCTTGTCCATTACTATTTTACTCAATAGTGCTAGCGATTTCCATAATATGAAGAAATGCAGGGATTGTAAACTGTTAGGAAAGATTTCGTAATTGTAGGTAATTTTCCTTCCATGTGGCAACCCCTAAACTTTTCGCTGTTGTTTTTCACCTTGTTCTTGACTTTGCCAGAGAAGTGCAGCCTTCTGCCGCACTCCTCTGGGCTTTCGCTCCTTTCTTACGGGGAAACTGACATGCCCTTAAGAGAGTCAGTACCGGGGAACGCTGTTTCATGTAGTTTCTTTTATCATGTTGCGGCTTTCGTGCAACATGACACAAGAGGGCACTGTAAGATAAGTTACAGCTCTCTTGGGTCTCTAGCCTTCTACAGGCCCTAGATACTCATTTAGGATTGTATCTGATCGGTGCAAGTGATTCAGGGACGGGAATGGTGGCAGCGATCGTTTCTTGTGTTTTGAGCTCCTTTTGGCGTTCTAAGCGCGTTTTCCGCGCTTAACCCAAAATGGTGGCCTGGCTCCCAAAATGGCCAGACCACGAGGCTCCTTTGTCCTGTCCGCTGACTGTCTTGCTCCCTTCACCTTCCCCAGGTCGAGCCGACCCGGGGCCTTCCTTATTAGGGCATGTACTTTCCCGCGAAACACGGATGCTTTCGCGGGCTTCTACATGTCTTTTGTGTGCCTCCAGGATGTGGGCTGGGATGTCTGGTCCCAATACACATCCTGGGTGCCAGAGAGTCTAGGGTGGTGTGAATCCCTGGGACCACCGTGGTCCGTGATTGGTCCACGAATGGTGTGAGTGTTGATGAGCGGATCTCCCATTGGGTCCCCTCCGTTTTGGCGCGAAGGGAACCGTGGATAAGAGGGGGCTGGAAACACCACTACCATGTCGATCTCCTGAGTTCTCACGAACGAAAGAATACAGGAGCCAAGTATCCTACAACCAAGAGGCTGGACCGAGGAATCGCTGGTGACCCGCTGAAGGACTTCTCCTCTGCACTGCTGTCGCCTTGTGAAACCCTTTTCACCTTTGATCGAACCAGAAGGCCTGTACTGGTACTTCGACCCTTGGAATAGCGGGAACAGCTATTCTCGGCATCTTCACCATCTCCTGCCAGTAAGCCTTCGGAAGCGTCTCTGGGCCATCCAGCTGACTGACCAGCTTACACGGGAGTCTTGCTCTGTAACCGCCGCCAGGTTGTGTAGTATTTCGAGCCCTTGTCACTCTCACACGCTTCGTACACTTGGCGTTCCCAGGTCTGAAGTGAGTAGTGTACATTTGGCTCAGATACACACGGCCACTCTGTTGCCCTGCTGTGGTAAGAAACTGTGCGGGTTTCTTCGATTGGGACGTCTTTTTACTCAACACGACGACGAGGCGTTCCCTGCTCTTCTGAACCTGCCAGCTACTGAAACGGACGCGGAGAAGCCGGGGTCTGCTTGCATCGGGGACCGGTGAGTAGCATAGCTAGGATCTGGTCGCCCTCCTGCAGGAGCCCATTGCTTTTCCCCGCTGTGTCAAACAGCACCCTCTTCCGTACTCGCGCTCTGCTTCTGCCCACTGTGGAGGCTGCGCTTGAGTCGCGGAACTTGTTCTTCTTCTTCTGTGCACTAAACTGAACTGCCTGATTTCCCTCGAAGAGCTTCTCCTTTTGCCCATTGGCACCAGCGTGTGCAGGTACTTTTGAGCACAAGGCTCCACTCTTCGCAGGGCTCGGACTTCCATCTAGTTAGGTGCCTCTGAAGGCGAACTGGGTCTAATCATTATTTCGCATTGCCTGTCTTCCTTCCCTTTTAGGTGCACTACCCATTTCGTGCATCTAACGCTTGAGACTGTCGTATTTGTATATATATTGTGTTGATATGGTATGAGTTGGTTTACTATCGTTATATTGTGATTTTCTCGCTACGGTCATTGTTTTAAAGGCCTTGAAATAAATGTGTATATATTTTTAATATAACAACTGTTTGGAGTAGTTTGTAAGTGATCTTGCTTTGTGTGCTCATTGCGGGCTTTCAGTCACCCTCACCCCTCTTGAGACCTAGTCTTGACCGCCGCGATCGCTACCTTGATTGGTCTGGCTCGTCCAGAGGTTACCCTGTTCCAAGTAATTAGGTTGGCCTTCTGAACTTCTGCGCCACCAGGACAGAGTTCAGAAATCCGTCTTAACATAAACCGAAGCACCAACCTTTTTTACCGAGATTACGGGCAAAGAACATTATTTTTGATTTATCAGTGTTCATGACGAGGTAAATGTTGTAGTCCAATCAGTGTTTGATCCATTCTGACCAAGCCATCTGAGTATATTTCAACTGACATCAATTGTTTATTCATCTTAGGAGGGAAATGTTCTTTTAGAGCCTCAGGTAACTCTGCCAAATGCAAGTTGAACAAAGTGGAGGAAGAGGACAGCCTTGTTTCACTCTTCTTTTGATATCTATTTAGGATTACAATTCACTTCTTTATTTATTCTGACACGGATAGTTGCATTGGTGTGGAGAGCTAATAAAGCATGTAACAGGTCCTCAGGGCATCCCCAAGTCCGCAGTTTTGCCCAGAGTTTCGATCTATTTACACTGTCAAATGCTTTTTTGAGGTCTATGAAAGTCAAAAATACAATAGATTTCTTTTTTATCATCTCCAGTTTCAATAGGTTCAGAATGAAGAGATTTAGCTCAGTTCCTATGCCTTTTGTGAACCCAGTTTGATTTGCGTCCAACAAGTTGACAGACGTAGCCCATTGTGTTAGCCTTTTTTGCAAGTGTGACACAAACAGTTTTTCAATGACATCTAAGAGGGCTATCGGTCTGTAATTGGCCAGGTTGTCTCTTTGTCCTTTTCTTAAGACCGGAATGATGATGGCTGAGCTCCATGATGTTGGAATCCTTCCAGAAGTTGAGATGAAACTAAATAATAATGTATGAACATAGCCCAATATGCATGGGCTGCTTTGAGCATTGAACTGGTTAGGTCTTTAGGTTCTTGTTCAGCATGTGAGTTCTTCAATTGTCTAATCACATTTTCTATGTCAGGTGCAGAACTTAAAAATGTCCAGGTTTTGGACCACGCAATAATGCTCACGGCCTCTTCATCTGAAACACCAGCCAAAACTCTTGAATAATATTCAACCCATAGATCTGAGACGCCACTGCACAGCCTACTTTGCTGGCTTAGTGTGATATGAATAATTATTGACCAAATGTCTCTAGAAGAGGGTTTGCAAATGGCTTTCAACATTAATTACCCATGTTCTTGATCATGTTGGTTTTTGGAATTAATCAGCCAGTTTTTATAATGCGGTGTAGGAGTTTTTGACTTATTGGGGTAAATTCGGGATTTGGCAATACTTTCTTTCCGTAAAAATATTGGCAGTAATTTGGCGGTATATTAGTCTTACATGTAGAGTGGGCCTGGTATCATATTATTTTAGTGACCCTACCTAGTTAGCTTGTATTGGTAGTAATTTTAGTGGTATCTTCCTTTGCGGTATTTTCAGAATTATCTTATTCCTGTGGTATGGTGGTGAGCATGGTTCTTTTTTTTATACTATAACCCCATTATAAAAACAAACCTTTCCTTTCCATTATAATATTTTCTATTTGCCTGTAGAGAGCCCCCTACAGTTTGTGGCTGGTGTTACTGGCTTATGTACATCCAGTAAACTATGTGTCAAATTAGACACCCCCTTCCCATCAGCATGCAACGAACGACTCACTCATCACAAAGCACACAACCCTGTACTTTGTAGCTGTTTATTACTAACTTTCTCTTGTTTGCTATTTTAGTTACAGTGGTAAATTGGTAAATTCACTACTGCACTGATATGAACCTCCCCTTTGTACTTCACATATGTAAATAATTCACAGATGCATGAATGACACAAAAGTCTCAATTGTTTTTATATATGCTTTGCATTACATATCATTTACAAGTCACCAGATCTTACCATGTGTTATTTACAGCATCAACTGCAATATAAAAGAACAAACAGAACAAGCAGGTATTTCGCAAACATGAATTCATGCCCCCACACTTTGAATATAGAGAGAAATAAACATGCAATGATTTCTAACTTCTCTGCACTGCAGAAATCCTAGCCACCCACACATGGCATACAAATTATTCCTCACTTGGCACAAATCTCTTACCAAGGCCAGTAATCTGATTCCCACACAAATGCGCTGTCTTTTGCAGTCCCAGTGTCAGCGCAAAACTCCTCTGTAAACTTGTGTGGGGGAGCACCAACGGGTTAGATTCAGTCAGCACTCAACCCCCTTTAAACTCTGTCTGTCTGTCTCCTCAGCCCAGCATGAACTAACTGCTCTCTTCATTTCTTTTTCTTAGGAAAACTTTTGCCCATCCCTTTATTGACGTGGCTTGTCTGCCTACATTTTCTACCAATCAGGAGAAAAAGAATGTGTTGTGTGCCAGCCTTTGTTTTCAAAACGATGAAAGCTTCAGGTCCAGTAACTGTTTCATTTACTTCCTGCATCTTGCATATTTTCTGTTCTCCACAAGCTGAAGAAAACGCTCGTGTTCATTTAAAAGTGAATTTTAAATAGTGCAACCAAAACATGGATTTCACCTCATTTTGCATAGAAGACTACATTCTCATGTTAAAAGTTAGCATTTAGTACTTGAGTTAGGTTAGTAATGTTAGTCTGTTATATATTCTAATATAGTCTTCATACATGAAGCATCCAACATACATGGTGCACCTCATTAGTTTCAACTGGCAGCACACTAGGTTTTTTTTATCTGTGCTCTGAATGCCTGCAGTTTCAAACTGGCCCTGGCTGTGTTATAAATCCTGTACTTTGCATGCTGGCAACAACACTATATATTTTATACTGGCAAAAATATTGCTATATTATATGTCCTTACATACCCTCCTTTTTTCAAGATTTTTGGCTAAACAAACCCACAATTGGAGGAAACTCAAATTGTTCTTCTTTCTTTTTCCATCATGTATATCACAATTAAAATAATAGCAACTCAATAAAATTAACATCAAAATATTTCATAATAAACTACTGCTTAATCATAACAAAAGTAAAACAGATCCCAAACGGGCTCATAAATCCTCATAGAACTATTGTACACATTTCTTTCCAACCGAAGTGTCCATGTATGTTGGAATGTCTTTATAATCATATTCTTTATATAGTTGTGAAATCAAAATAATAAAATAAAATAGATACATAAAACACATAACTAACATAATTAATCAAAACAATTATATAAAATAATAAAGTTGTGAGACTCCATCACCCTCACTTCCAGTCACATAGGATGATATTATGCTCCACCCGCAACGCTGCAGAATTAAGTTCAATTCACTACTGTTCCATTAATGACGTTCACCATCTTTATGACCACACATTTGAGATGTCCTGATCATCAACTTTTCATCATCTGGTTCATTCAGTGAAACTCTTTCATTCTGGTGCTTTTGGGTGCTTTTACATAGAAATCATCTCTTTAGGCATTCCAGTCGCTTTGTCTTCACCTCCATACTTTGGTTTGGAGGCTTTACTTGGGCTTCATCCCTTGGACTCCAGGACTCCATCATCTCTTGCGTCCTCTGGTCCGGTGACCTCTGATCCTAATCAATATTTCAGTTAGTTTCTAAATTAAATAGAAAAGGAACAGATTAAGTACATAGCACAATACCAATTTCACCGTTTCTACCACTTCGCCAAAAATAAAATGTAGTTCAAAACATTCCGATTGACCCTTGCGATATCTGCAACTAAGCACATGTTAGAGAGAAAACAATAATATACATATGACATCATTATACATCAAAACAATTTTTATGTAGAACATTTCAGCATTATACCATAGTAAGTCAACATGATTCCGCACCTTCTATCAATTTTTATTACCGCACCTTTCTCAAATGTGGTATTTTCATCTGCATTATCTCCACAATAAACATTATGTATATTTGTGTTTTCTTTTATGGCATGGGACACTATGAAAATATTCACTGCGCCTTTCTCTCCATGTACTCAGGGCACTTAAGCTGTCTCTACTTGCTCAAGCCTCCTGATTACATGTTTGGAGTGACAGGGTTTAATCTGGTTAACATCAACAAATTGTTCAGTCACCATTTCACCCACTGTCTTCAATATCTTGTAAACTACTGGGGACACCTTATCCACTATCTGAAATGGCCCTTGCCCGGCCGCAAGAAATTTCGAATTTGTATGTTTACCTTTTCCAAAATGAAACTTATACACCTGGTCCCCTACATTATACTCTTTCACAGACGTCTTTTTATCATAATATGACTCTGCACTGTCAGCAGCTCTTTCCAAATTTCGTTGCACAAATGCAAATGCATGTTGTAAATGCTTCCTGTGTTCTTCTACATATTCGTGAACTGTAGATGCACTCACCAGTGTCTGCTCATGTGTCCTGTATAATAAATGTTGTGACAGTACCATTTTCCTTCCTGTTGACACCTCATGAGGACTGATAACTGTTGCTTTAGCAGGAGTCGATCTAATTGCTATCAATACTAGTGGCAATCGTAAGTCCCAAATGGAACCTGCCTCCACTACAAACTTCTTTAATATCACCTGAACAGACCTGTTGCAACGTTCAATATTTCCAGAAGAGGCGGGCCGGAACGCAATATGCAGTTTCCTTTTCACCCCTAATATCTGCCACAGCTTACTCATTAAGGTGCTTGTGAAATTACTTCCTCTGTCTGACTCTATTCTTTGTGGTAATCCAAATCTTGAAAATATATAATTTACCAGCAATGTAGCTGCTGTTTGTGCACTACAATCTGGTGCAGGGATACACTCTACCCATTTCGACATCAAACAAACCACGGTCAAAAGATCACGGTTTCCCCTTCTCGACCTCTTTACAGGTCCTACATAGTCAATTTGCAAATCTGACCATGGAAGGGTTAAGCCTCTTTTCATCAGTGGAGCTCTATGCATTGGTGAAGCGGGTTTAAATTGGGCACATAACAGGCACCCCCTGGTATATAATTCCACATCTTGGGACATGTCTGGCAAGTAAGTATAATCTTTCAGTATCTCTAAAGTCTTTTGTGATACTCTGTGTCCTGCAGTTATTGCATCATGTGCATGGTGTAACATTAGCCCTCTGAATAAAAGCGGTACCACCCACGGTATCTGTCCTGTTATGGATTCCCGGATCATAAGTCCATCCTGTAGTCAAATCCATTTTTTATTCTTTAATAACACCCTTAAATCTTCTTTTCCTGTACAATCATTTTCAGTTAAAGGATTTTGTTCGGGTCCATCAAATAATTATAATGGATCCCAATATTGGATCATTTTTTTGCACATTAATCAGATCTTGGTCTGGTGTATCATAACTCTATTGCACTACTGGTTGTTCTACCTCTTTTGGAGCTTTAGAGCGTGTAACTGCATCTATTTTTATTTCACCAATCAAGTGTTCAATGGGCAACAACTCTCCCATAACAGCCCCAACCTTATCCAATTGATCTGCTTTATCATTTCCCTCCTTATCTTCTCCTGGAGTTTTCAAATGTCCACAAATGTTCCTCCAGTATACTGTTAAATCATTCTCTGACACTAACTTGTCTATAGCCTGTATCATTTTCCCATGCTTGAGGGGCTTTTATTATATGTGATCATGCCTCTTGCTTTCCAGCCGGGCAAATATTCTACAAAGCTATTTGGTGCATAATCAGAATCAGTCACCAGGACAATTTCACTGAATTTCTTATCAACTGCAGTAGTAATTGCTTTATAAATGGCTGCTAACTCTGCTACCTGGCTACTCCTAGCACCATTTCTCATTCCTATACTAGGAATGTCCTCACATTTTAACAAGGCATGTCCTATCCCTGATACCAACTGTTTATTGCTGTCATTTTCAATGTAAAAGGCACATCCGTCAACATATACAGTTGGTAAATTCTTGCATGCATTTTCCTCAAATGCTTTGTGTGGTGACTGTTCAAACTCCTGCAAACTAGACTCCACCTCTACTCGTCTGATACACACTCTGATGCACAGTCATGTAAATCTGCTAATCCTTGAGCCACTTGGCTCTTTTTATTCTGGCCATACCTCACTTCTACCTTGCAATGCCAATGCCCATGAAATAATTTTGGAATGTGCTAGATTGCCTGACCTAATCCTTTTACTCTGTAAAAACTGAAATGGTTGATGATTTGTCTCAATGATTACTTTCTCCCCAGAACAATTGGGTGAAAATGTTGCAACGCCCAAACAGTGGGCAAAAGAGCCTTTTTACATTCACTGAATTTAATTTCAACTTGAGAAAATGCCTTACTTGCATAAGCAATAGTTTTGTGGTTCAAATCTTGTTTTTGAGATAACACTGCTGACATACAATGTTCAGTGAAGCCTATTTCTATAAAGAAATCTCTGTTTTTTATGGGATACGCTAAGCATGGTGCCTTTATGAGACATTCCTTCAATTGAGCAACTGCCTCAGATTGCTCCTTTTCCCATTTCCAGGGCGTATTCAGCTTCAATAGTTTAGTCAATGGTTGAGTAATTTCAGCATATTTTTCAATAAATTTCCTGTTATAATCCCGTCATTCCCAATACACTTTTTAAACCTTTCAAATTTTTAGGATCTTTCAATCTCTGTATGACCTCCACCTTTTTCTTTTGTAGATTTAACCCATGTTCAGTTACTTCATGGCCTAGGAAATTTACCTTTTTCTTGCACCATTGGGCTTTCTGTAAAGATACTTTGGCACCCGCCTTTTGTAATTGGTCAAGTACATGTCTAATTTCATCAAAATTACTTTTCAAGTTTTCATTTTTTATCAGGACATCATCTACATAAGCTATAGTTCCTCTTTAAGCTGCATCTGGCATAGCCTTTCTCAAAAATATGCCAAATTCGCTCCCACTATTGACATATCCAAATGGTGTTCGAGGCCACGCGTATTGCGTTTTATCAAATGAAAATGAAAATAAATTCTGAATGTCCTCTGCCAGTGGCAAACACCAATATCCAGATGTAAGATCTAATGTGGTAAACACCTTTGACCCATGCACTTGAGCAAGGCCTTGATCAATGAATTTCAGCGGCCATCTAGACACTGGCACTCTTTTATTTAATTCCCTCAGGTCTGCACACAGACGCCATTGACCATTTGGCTTTAACTCACCCACAATAGGAGTGTTGGAGGTAATATGAATGGGTCTGATAATTCCCCTAGATTCCAAGTTCTTAATTATCTCTGCCAATGACTCTAAGCATGCCAGTGGCAATCGATATTGGCGCACAAAAAATGGATTTCTATGACACCCCTCTGGTAATATGGCAACATGTAAATTTGTTAGGCCGCAATCATATGCAACTTTGGCAAATACTTCTTTAAATTCCATAAATATTTTTCTCAACTCATTCTTATCCTCTTCGCTATCACATACTTCTGCTAACAGAATCTGCTCCTGTATCATTTTTGAAAATTCTGGCAACTCCTCCAGTGGAGGAACTTCTGTGCTCTCTTCTAACTGTGTGGCTGTATCTGTCTGCAAAGCTGCCACTTTTAAATACTTTGGCACATCAACCTCCATTTCAATGTGCTGACAATTTGTTTCATTTTCATTTAAGTCAAATACTATACAATTCTCCTGATGAAAGCACACTGACTCATTGGAATCATAAGGATATACAGATTGCATTTTGAAGATCCCTTTGGGCTGAGAGTCCAGATACTCTGGAAACACACCCTGCACATTTACATATCTCTCAGGGATATTTCCAATCACCATGTTATTGAAATCTGCAGTATAATGTGATTTTTGTATGGCCATTCCTAATAAAGAATTCTCTTCTAAATGAATATCCTGACACCCTTTATTATTCACCATAATTTTGACGGACCCCTCCCCAAGATCTACCAATGGGGTATTTTCATAATCCAGGCCTTGCTGTTTCATGGATTCATTCAAGCACCCAAATGCACCAGAATCTTTCATTTGCTGACCATTCTTGCACTTTAGTGTTATAGCAACCTGCTTGGTGAATGCAGGGATAGTAACATCCATCTTCACCTGTAATTGAATCGCATATGGGATTAATTGTGCACAATGATAAGCCTTTCTTTTATCTTCAAATTCGGGCGCAGGCCCACCTAGTCGGGACCATATTTTTTGGTTAAGGAAATCTAACACCATGCACATTCTGTGCATGATATCATTGCCCATATAAAAATCATTTTGTGTTCCACTCAGTATCCACACATTGTGGTAGATGGTTTTTTGTCCAATGTCAATCTTTAGCATGCATCTTCCTACAATTCAATTTTCAAAATCTGGATTGTCCAAACCAGATATATATTGGTTTTTAATTCTACATTTCCTGATCTCCTCCCTTTCCATTATTCTCTGCAGTAGTTTCTCATTAATAAAACTCCTTTCCTGTTCAAGCACCAAAGTGGCTTTTATCATTTTAAAATGGCCATCTATACCAATGTGAATCCATGGCTGTTCATCTTCCAAGTGTATTTCAGCAAGGGTGGTGATGTGTTTTTCTGTGTCTACTTTAGGAATAGTGTTCTGTTTGCATTTCTTCTCTTTTAAATAGAAGAGCAATGTGTGTTCATCTATTTCAGTTTGCCATTTTTTTCTAGGATCCAAATAAATCTGCATTGTTTTTTCTTTTTTACTTTGCATTTTATCCTGGCATGTCAAAATGACAGTGACACTAGGCACACAGCTATTTGGTGGGTACACCTCCACTGCATCATTCGATTTGGCAAAAGTATGGCATTCATTTACACTGCTGTTTTGTGACTTTATTTTCTTAGGCCTTAGTGTTTTTTTGGTTAAAGACCACAGTACCCCATTTACCCCACCTATGAGAGGAGACAATCTTTTCAGGCAATCTGTCCCCATCAAAAATGGACTTTCACAAATAGATGTGATCAATACTTCCTGTTTCATTCTGTGTTTTCCTATCTGTATGTCAACCTCGGTGACACCCTCAATAGGCACCTCCTCACCGTTAAGGTTATGTACTGGGCTTCACTCTGCCTCACTGTGATCTGATTCTGTGGAGATCTCCCGTCATCGATACTTTTTACCAATTCCTTGGACATAATTGTGGCCTATGCCCCTGAGTCAATCATTGCAAATGTATTGCATTTCTCTTCCACAGTAATGGGAGCATAATATTTGTCTTCAACTTCCTCTAACTCACACAAAAAGTGTGAATTCTTACTGATTTCAGGATTCATTTTTCTCAGACCTTTCTCACTTTTGGCTAAGCACATTGGTAAATGAAAGGACATTTTTCCCTACTTTCGGTCCATTTCCATTTGAGAAACCTTACTCATCTCTGCATATTCAGAGGTCCTTTGGAGTTTGGCCACTTTTCGCCCTTACATCTGGGGATTATCAGGGTTCACACTACAATCCTCCAACTGAATATGTGTATAAACAAACCTGATCATTTGTCATTTTCTAATTTTGGACTTTTGTATGTATTTGGCATGGTACCAATCTTTTTAACTTCCTCAAAAATATGTGGCTCAAAGAACTCTACAGGTGACTGATCTGTACCCTCCTTTTGAGTATTCTTCCTGCCTGTAATTTATTATCATAGTGATGGTCTACGGAGGGCGTTTTCACATCCACACTTACTCCCTGGTCAATGATTTTACCCATGCATGAGTTGTCTTTCTTAAATCTGTCTATTTGTTTTTTTGGAATTGTTGTTCTTGTTTTCCTTTTTCATTTGTGCAAATTTCCAACGTTTGATTTAACTCCAGGTTAAACCAAAACTCTTTTTTAGATGTATTTGCAATTTCTGCCTCATGTTCATTTGCCGGAATTTTCATTTTTAAATCATTAGGCATCTCAGAGTCATTATACAAAACCAGATCAGGAAAATCTGTCTTTTTATCATTGCAGGTGTCATGAATATTTAGTCACTTATTATCAGAAGCCACCTGGTCACTACTATGGCCTTTTGCTCCCTCCTTTGATGACTGTGTTTGGGCCGTACAGAGCTTACCTATTTGTTCAGCTAACATTTTCACTTGGGCCTCGAGGCACTGAATCTTTCCATCTCTCTATAATCTTCTCTCTGCGGCCTATGCCGATATTGGTTATTCTCTCCTTGGTTAAATCTATTCTGATATCTCTCAGGAGAGTGATTCCTATTGGAGTTGTTTCTGAACTCTTGATTCATGTGGGGCGGGGAGCGGGATGTACCTATTCTTTGGTTGTAATCCCCGGGTGGCAGCGATTGATTGTATTGACGTGGAGCATAATTCATACTCTGCCTTATGTCCTGTCTCTCATTTTGTAAATATTGTCCCCTATGCTGATTCCCATTTTCAGTAAATTGATCCATACACCGGGGTCTGTCGTGATTACCACATATCATGGTGTTGGGGTCAAATCTGCTCTGTGTCCCCAATGTCTGATAGGGACCATTACATCTTTGATCCTGGCTTTGTCTCTGATTATTGTTCATACATGACATATCAGGCCGATATGCTGCCCGGTACCGGTCTCCTATGTACCTAGGGCTGATTTAGCTCTCCCTATTACTAGGATCATGTGATTGAAAAATCGGTTCAGAGGGTGGCAACCTCTGTTGATTACCCCTCTGTTCAGTTGTCACATTATTTTTGCCTGGACTTTGAGCGGACTCAAGTGACATTTTAGCTGACCTGATCTCCATTACTGTTGCCGAGGATTCTTTAGATTTTGGTCTAGTATCTTTCATGTTATCACACTCTCCACCCTGAAAGTATAGCACTTCATATAGCTTTGTACTTTGGTGCACAATCCACTCAAGGGACTTGTCACGATCAAATTTGCAGACTAAGTGTGATATGATGTCTTTTTGCAACCCATAGAAATAGGCAGTTTTAAACTCATTGGAATTGGGATCAAAAGATACAACAAAGCAAGAAAAAGCTCTTTTTAAATCTTGCAAAAATCGGCAAGGGGACTTATTGGGCCCAGCCGTAATCGTGTATGCAACTTTATTTGCCTCCTGTAATGACTGGAATGGAGAAAAATGACGTCTAATCTCTTTTCAAACTCTGCCCATGTCATGTTCTGCTGTTCATTCAATCCTATAATGATACTGGCTGTGGGAGCACCCAGAGTTAAGTGAAAGTATTGTCCATATTGCTCCTTAAGTATATGGATGGCTTTAAATATATCGTACACCGCTTCTAAGTGGTCCTCTTTACAGCACCCCCCTCCTTTTTTGAACGGTTTGATCAGGGCCTTGATTGATTTCATTATCTTGATAGGACTACTTGGCGCTATGTTTGGGATTGCACTACTTTGTGATTCAACCCTTGTTTCAGGTGTGTGGGACTTGTGGTGACCCCCAATGGGTGTGTCAAACCCCCCAAAGGCGCTACAATCAAGTTCAGACACTGGCACAGCCACAGGGGCACTATCTCTCCATGTAGAAATAGAATTCACCTCAATTCCATTGAATGTGGTGCCCTGTCGTTTGTCCTAGGACCTGGGAGTGCATATTTGCTGTTCCAAATCCTTGCACTTTTTAAGGAGCCGATCTGCCTTCTTACGCAAGTAATTGTTTTCATCACCCATCTAATTAATCACATTTTGCATATCGCTCATTTGCATTGGCATTCATTACGCTCTTTATCTCTCTTATCTCTTTCTTGAAACATTTTAGCTACCTCTTGTTCAACATTCTGAAGCTCACATTCTTTCTCGAAATTTTCTTTTTGTAAAATGTGCATCTCCGAAATAACCTTGTTTTTATCTTCTCTGATATGATCTACCAATCCTTTCAAGTGTTTTAATTCTTGCTCACAATACTCAAATTGTTTCTTCCTTTGGGACAATTGATTGTCGAGTTCTTTACACTTTGACTGCATGTCCTTTTGACATACCTCCAGTTATGCTCTTAACCTTTCCTCCTGTTCACTAGCTCTATCTAGTTCAAATTTTAATCTGCTAATCAGCTTGTCATAATTTTCTTGCATTCACAGGGACCTATTTAAAATTAACCATGTTTGGCACATAGCTGTATCAGACAATCTTTCTCTGCATGTTTATCATCAGCATTTAACAATCTCAGAAGACAAACCTGAATTATGCTACCTTCTGCAAACATTTTGTCCAATGGTTCTTTCTGCACTTCCCCATAAATACAGTCATGCCACTCTGTGGCATTATTTGATGACCATGTCCCATGTGCATATAATTTTGCCACCAGATATTGTACCAAATCTGGGAATGTGGCCTCCATATGAGACAATCTGAGATTTACTTCCGGTTTCACAATGCTCTTATAAATTGAGTTCCCTTTCATGCACGAATGGTAGTGTGGAACACATCTGCCACGCCCAGTAGATGCTCTACAGTCACTTTCCCGGCCAACGCACCATTTTTTGTAGGACATTTTGTCTTATTGGGGTAAATTCAGGATTTGGTGGTATTTTCTTACCGTAAAAATATTGGTGGTAATTTGACGGTATATTAGTCTTACATTTAGTGTGGGCCTGGTATCATAATATTTTTGTGACCCTACCTTGTTAGCTTGTATTGGTGGTATTTTCAGAATTATCTTATTCCTGTGGTATGGTGGTGAGCAGGGTTCCTTTTTTAATACTATAACCCCATTATAAAAACAAACCTTTCCTTTCCATTAGAATATTTTCTATTTGCCTGTAGAGAGCCCCAGAATTAGCACATCTCATAGAACCCAATGAATTTATTCATAGTGCCACCTACAGTTTGTGGCTGGTGTTACTGGCTTATGTACATCCTGTAACCTATATGTCGAATTAGACACCCCCTTCCCATCAGCATGCAAGGAAGGACTCTCTCATCACAAAGCACACAACCCTCTACTTTGTAGCTGTTTATTACTAACTTTCTCTTGTTTGCTATTTTAGTTACAGTGGTAAATTGGTAAATGCACTACTGCACTGATATGAACCTCCCCTTTGTACTTCACTTATGTAAATAATTCACAGATGCATGAATGACACAAAAGTCTCAATGGTTTTTTATATATGCTTTGCATTACATATCATTTACAAGTCACCAGATCTTACAATGTGTTATTTACAACATCATCTGCAATATAAAAGAACACACAGAACAAGCAGGTATTTTGCAAACATGAATTAATGTCCCCACACTTTGAATATAGAGAGAAATAAACATGCAATGATTTCTAACTTCTCTGCACTGCAAAAATCCTAGCTACCCACACACGGCATACAAATTATTCCTCACTTGGCACAAATCAAAAACTCCTCTGTAAACTTGTGTGGGGGAGCACCAACTGATTAGATTCAGTCAGCGCACGACCCCTTTGAAACTCCGTCTGTCTGTCTCCTCAGCCCAGCATGAACTATTTGCTCTCTTCATTTCTTTTTCTTAGGGAACATGTTTACCCATCCTTTTATTGATGTAGCTGGTCTGCCTACATTTTCTACCAATCAGGGTAAAAAGAATGTGTTCTGTGCCAGACTTTGCTTTCAAAACAATGAAAGCTTCAGGTCCAGAGTTACTGTTTAATTTTGCTTCCTGCATCTTGCATATTTTCTGTTCTCCACAAGCTGAAGAAAACGCTTGTGTTCATTTAAAAATGAATTTTAAATAGTGCAACCAAAACATGGATTTCACCTCATTTTGCATGGAAGACTACATTCTCATGTTAAAAGTTAGCACTTAGTACTTGTGTTAGGCTAGTAATGTTAGTCGGTTATGTATTCGAATGTAGTCTTGATACATGAAGCATCCAAAATACATGGTGCACCTCATTAATTTCACCTGGCAGCACACTAAGTTTATTTTTATGTGCGCTCTGCATGCCTGCAGTTTGCAGTTTCCAACTGGGCCTGGCTGTGTTATAAATCCTGAACTTTGCATGCTGGCAACAAGGCTATACTGTAAGAACTCGAACCTTTGATACCCCTTTTTTCCAACTCCTCCTCACCTGAATCTCCGGTGGAGTCCTTCCGTCTAGGCTTCCTAGGTTCCTTGCTCTTCTTTTGATGCAAATATAGACGTGACTCCCCGGAGGCCACCGTGACCAGATGGGAACCAAGCCCCAGGAGCCTCCCGGGAGTCAGCCCCCAATTTCAGGGAAAAAGCTGTGAGGCTAGAAAAAACCCTGTTCAGATGGAGTCCTTCCTTCAGAATGTGGCAGTGAGTGCGTAGGTAAGATAGTTCAATGAAGCTGACACTCCGAAATTCCTGGGAAGGGAGTCCATTTAGAAGTTAAGCTCCGTACGCCGGGGGCGGCGGCAATGAAAGGAAAAGAGAATATACGAAACTGCAATCCAAAAGTAACGGTAGACTTTACAGAGGAGCCCGAAAGGCGTCCGGTTGGCTTGACAGAGGAGCCCGAAGGTAGGTAGACGGGTATCCTGAGAATTGAGAATAACGAGGGAGTACAGGGAAAAGAAGGGGAGTCGAGAGAGTATTGAGGGGGGAAACAGGAATAGAAGACAGAAAAGGGAATGGAAAGGGAGAAACTGCCAAGGAGGGACAGATACAGAGGAGTTTAAGGCTTACCTCTCGGTGAACTTAACAGGGAAAAAATACCACAAGAAATAAACCCACAAAGACTCGAACTGCAGTGAGAAAAGGGAGTAACTGCAAGGGAATGCAGGATACGGAAAGATATTTAGAATAGCACGAGAGCTAGGAGACAGCGTTGGGGACTTTACAAAGTAAACAGATACAACGCACCGAAGCCTCGGTGCGTCACACGTAAATACGTGCCGGCGGCCATCTTGGAGGAGGCATAGACTGCTGAAGACGTTCCTAGCCGCCATCGGGCGATGCATTACATATACATTATATACTGGCAAAAAAATGGCTATAATATATTTCCTTACAGCTGTTTCCTATGTTTCAAGGTTACGTTTAGCGTCGTACCATTAATCAGGGAGGGGATTTTCTTGATATTCGTTAGATCCCGTCGTACAATCATCCGCTGTTCAATGACAGACCTACTGTAAAGATGTCTAGGTTTCAAATATGGTTGTTAAAGTCACTACTTTGTAGCTTTCCAAGAAAGGCACACAGAATGTATTATCCCTGGCATTTTCTATCAGATCGAGGTATTTTGTGGTTAGTATATCAATGTCTTTCTTTTGAATTTTGTATCGGTTTCTACCTTGGTTTATTACCATTGACTGACACAAGTGCACCGCCACCTGTCCCCTTCTCAAGTTCCAAGTCAACATCAGCAAGTCATGATCGCTGGTTTGTTGTGCGATGATACTATGAGTGCATATCGTGGTTATTATTAAGGTAAAACCACAGTTGACTGTAGAATCCCTGATTGCAGAGATCTTGTTTCTGTAATGAATGTTGACACTTCCAAACCATCCTTAAGGATCTCACCCCCATTCACTAGCCTGTGGTACACGATGCACACACCCAAAAACTCATTGCTATCAGTGCCTCTGGACATAGCAACTCTTTGTATAGCATAATGTCCAGCCATGGTGCGCTGTAGCTTTAAGGAAGTGCTGAGACACCCAGGCAATCATCTCACAATATAATAACGTTATGTGTTGAATGTATCTGACAGTGACTCTAAACACTAGTCCAGGGTGAAAACAAGGGTTGGCATATTAGTCTAATGGATGTTTACAGTTTTCTGTTTCAATCCAAGGGTGTCACCAAACAGACAATGTGGGCTTTTCTTGAACGGGCAAAGGGGCCACTGTACTGGTTACAGGTACTTTGAGGGTTGCATTTAAAGTACAAACATAAAACAGGATGTCAAACATATTTGTATGATGTTTTTGTTGTCAGCAGAACGTTATAATGTGGAGCAATTAGTAGTGAAAGTTGCAGACAGCTGTGAATTTGTAATTGGCAACCCCTATTGTTAGCGAGATGTCCCTTTAGAAGTTAAAATACTGTGTTATTTGAAATGGAATGGAAGGGGGCATAACAATCTTCATGCTATTTAAAACAATGGCTACTATCAGGTGAAATTGCAATTAATTTTCTTTCACTCTGTTGCTTTAAGTCCCCATAGTACAGATTTAAAATCTGGAGAAGACTTGTGTTGGCTTACAGTAACACATATATGTACCAACTAGACCTGGAAAGGTTTGTGGACAAGTACCTAAATTGGTAACTGGGTTCAAACCTCAGCTTCACAACTTAACCAATGTGTGTGATCCTTGGCAAATCATTGTTATTTCATTGCACCTTAGCTACCAATAGTGTGACTCCCTAGTAGAGATTAATTTCATAGCGTGTGCTATTTAAAAAAAAAGCCTTGCTCATGGTTGTATAGACTAAAGTTATTGACAAAGCCAACAGTTATGAGAAGTGGATAGTGAAAAAGCATTTACTGTTACAACGTGCTCACCATTCAAAGTAATGGTGGCCCGGCCATCCCTCCTTCTTGCACTGGTGAAAGCTGGCACCTTATCATGCATGTATCCCAATAGACAGAATAGAGTACACACCCCACTAGGGCCTTAGACCAGGAGAGTAGTTACAAGGGAACCAAATTTTATATAAGCAAAATAAATGCAAGCAAAGAACTCTGCCTCCCGAGAGCGCTCTGCCAAATGACACATGGGCAGATCATTATAAGGAAAAAATATGTCACTGGTGATGAAGGGCTATAGGTACACACATCTGGATAATAATTGGAGAAACAGAATGATACAGGCAATTCCATTCAGAATGGACTAATTGGATTGGCTGCTGCTCTGCTGTCGTTCTCGTAGCATGTTGGTGGGCAGGGCTCATCTTCGCGGTAAAGGTCAGGGCATAACAAGACACACATCTTCTATCTAACTAAGCTAAACAACAGGAACTGATAATAATGGTGCACACAAAATCTTATATGAATTTGGGTACTTAGGTCAAATGAGCTAGTGTATTGGCATTCTAACCCTTACCCTACACAATACATGTGATGACTTCATGTCCCACACTCAGGTGCCCACTCAAAGATTGGATTTATCATCTGTCTTTCTGATATCAGGCGATATGTGTAGGTTCTGGAGAATATATTGCTACACAGGATTAGGGTTTGAAGGTGGTTCTGGTGTGGTCAGGATGAGGCAATGTCAGATAGGTATCTGTATGAAAGGATTTGAGGAGTCACATCTAGGGGGCAATGGTCTGACTGGGAGGGGGTCAAGGGGCACAGGCGGTGTAGTGGAGATGGATGGGCTCAGGCACAGAGACCTGCTCTGCTCTCGATTTCTGATTTGTGGTCTCTGGGGCCTCGCATTTTTAAACCACATTGGGGATAGATATTTGTGTTACCAGAGTTTATGACCACTCAAGATTAGGTATATGGTTGGATCCAAGAAAAGGGTCGGGTGACCAGATGCATACAAAGGGACTAGGGGGCATGGGTTCAATGGGCTGTGGCTTGGCATGGAGTGGGTGGAGAGGGCATGAGTCGGTCAACGGAGATGAATGGGGTGCTGGGACTGGATCAGGCCTTGGTCTCAGGTTCGAGGATGAGCGCATTTTGTCAGTGCTCGATACTTGCTAATGGCAACAAAGAATGGCTGTGTTCCTGTGAGAACAAGAGTCGTGCTGAGCTGGCAGAGGATATAGGTGTAGGGGGCTGGTTGTGCGCAGCACTGCGAGAGGGAGAGTTGACATTTCGGCAGAGGGGCAGAGGGCCTAAACAAAGATGGCGTTTGAAGAGACACAAAATGGTATACAAGCTACTGGCCTTGACATGGCCTTAACATGGTATTTATGTGCTTCTGTCACAAATGGGAGATGCAAATAAGAACAGGAGCGGGGGAGATATCTCCCCTCTTAGCTTACACGATATTTACCTGGTGAGGGAATCACAAAGGGGGGCGGGAATCACGGCAATGCCAATCCTCCTACTCAAACTCACAAGCAACCCCAAAACTACCGTCAACTTCCTCATCATACAGAGAGCACCGAACAATGCCAACCACCCCGAATAAGACATTTTCTTACTCATCACCACCCTACTCAAACCTAATACCAAATTTATCATTCTGGGTGACATCAACCTTGGATTCAACGACCATCTGGACCATAAAGCCACTGCCTTCCGCATAGCTCTACAAAAAATGCAATTCACACACATTTTAAACTCACCCACACACTCCAAAGGCAGAAAATTGGGCTGGATCCTAACATTAAATATGAATCTATCTCTAGAATGCATCTCTGAAATTACCTAGTCGGATCACTATTTAATTTGCTTCAACATACTGTCATTAAATATTCAGTGTCCACTCCATCTGTCACCTAGCCCCATTATCGTGAGAAACCCCTGCAAACTCACAGAACATCTAATCCCTATTTTGTCCAATTCCCTTGAGAACCACACAATATCCAACACCAATCCAGAGAGCATATCCCTGATCTACCACAACTGTCTGAAATCAACCATTGACGAAGTATCCCCACTTACGTCCAAAATTCCCTGTAACACCAAACAAAGTCATTTTTTGGTTCAATTAAGAGCTCATTGCCCTCGGCAATATAATAAAGCCCTAGAACATCTACTCAAAACGAACGTGACCACGAACACCAATAATGAACTCCTGGCAGCAAACAGAAACTAAAAATCAGCAGTTATAACCCGCAATGAAAACTCCCTGAACTTGCACATAAACAATGCCTCTTCCAACATTAAAGAGCTATTTATTATTCTTAGAGAAATGGAAGCACCCATCCCCTCCTCCATCCACATTAACTCTAGAAAAGCCTGGTGCACCACTATCCAGAAATCATTAGCCTCGAAAATCAGTACATTACAAGAGAAAATACTAGCAAAAAGAAAATTACTGGCCAGTAAAAGCCCACAATCCTTTGCGACCATCGCCTGTAATGACACAACAGCTACCCATTTCAACTTTACCACTTTCTCCCAAGAACAGGTCCTTAACACCATATCCACGCTGAAACCCTCCAATTGCAAAGGAGACACCTTCCCTGCTCGCCTAGTCAAACTCTGTGCCACCACCTTATCCCTCATCATCACTAACTTCATAAATGCATCCTTCACATCCGACTAGATCCACACCAGTATCAAACAAGCCTGTGTAACCCCACTCCTGAAGAAACCCTCTCTAGACCCCACCATACCCACAAATTACCGACCTATTATCACTTTCCCATTCTTGCTAGAAATAATTGATAAAATAACCTACACCCAATTCCAAGAGTATTAAGAAAAGAACCTTCTGTTAGGAGATAGACAATCTATATTCCGGCCCAAGCACAGAACACAAACATCCTTATTATATCTCAAAATCCAAATGGACATCATAAGAAACTCAGGGAAACTGTGCATACTACTCTTACTCGACTTTTCTGCTGCTTTTGATTTGGTGGACCACGATAACCTATGTAACGCGCTATCAAAAAATGTCAACTTCTCTACAGAAGCCAGCGCCTTGGTTAAGTAATTGCTATCGAAATGCACCTCAAGAGTATCCCTTGGAGACTAGGCAGCTGACACTATTTGAGTACCACTGGGAGTCCAGCAAGGATCATGCCTCTCCTGTCTGGCTGGGAAAACCTCAAAGTTAAAGAGAGTTTCAGCAAATAAAAAAAATCTCCAACCCACATTTTGAAGCTTTAGGGGATTGCCAGGTAACGTTCCCATGGCTCTTTTTTCAACACATTTTTGATGAATTTATGGATTACATTTTATATTTATTTAATGTTTTATGGTTTGTCCAAACCTTTCACAATCAATCAGCAATACATACATTAACAAAAACAGATATCTTTTAAGAAAAAGAAAGGAGACACAATTAATAAAATCTAGTTAATATATCATTATATCCTATATTATAACTTATATAAGATTTACTCTCAATTAATTATACATTATCACCCTTGATATCAATTTCCGTATACAACACCAAAAAGCATCTCTTAACAAACTTTCCTCTGATTACGCAAATGTGCTTAACCATTGTTTTCTTATCACCTCACAGATAGGAATTCACATTCTACTATTAATGTTTTAACGATTCCATTGATTTAATACAATAACAGAACACCCTATTCTAAGGTGTAATTTTTTCCATAGCACCACCCACTTCATTTGTTAAAAGCAGGTTCAATTTAAACCTAATAAAACTGTTTCTAAAATCAAATGAGGGATACTGAATCTCATACCGTGAGATAATATTTTAAGTGTTAACTACCTTTTCCAGCCCTTGGAACGGGCGCTTAATGCTATTAACACCAGTTGCCTGGTGGGTGCCAAAAGGAAAACAGTATTTTCATTCAATAAATGGGCCACCTCGCAGCTTCCTGTTCATTGAAAGAAAATACTCACCCAACATGGCCGCCATGGATCAGGAAGGCGGGGCTATGTATGGAGCCCCTCTTCCATTTACATGGCAGTCACAATGGAGCAGGAGCTGAAGCAGCAGGGAACTGTGAAGGGGCGGGAGGAAATGTAATGAAAAAGAAAGGGACGTGAATGGAAGATGACGAGGCAGGCAAAACTTCCATCAGGTGGCTTGGAACATGGGCTTGTATTGGTAGTTCCAGCACACTTTCTGAGCAACCTGATTGTTTGCTCCCCTGCTCCAGGGTGCTAATAGAGAGTTAAAATCCATTCTTGAATAGTAAAGAAAGCTTTATTTCAAAAGTGCATCTCTATTTACTATCCCATCCATATGGTCCAGTTTCGTTTTACATTTACATGGAGTCTCCATCAGCTCATCAATCGTGGAGTCTACTACCTGTTTAATGGTGGCACAGCCGTCTAACCATTTATTGAAAACCTTCCAGCATGTATCTAAGAAAATAATCTGTAAGTCAGCAAATAAGATTCCTTGGAGGATTAATGATTCTATGAACAAACTGTAATTGTTTCCAATCAATCCTACACTGTATAGAGAGAAGGCTACGTTTGTGTCTAATTGCACTCATAGGAACTCCCGCAGGTAGCCTTAAAACACGGTGCCGTATTTGCACCTCTATTTTTAAACTCAGTCGGTACCAGTTCAGCACCATAAGTTAAAATCCTATGTCAGAATTGGTCTGTCATTAACATAGTGTAATGATGAACACATCTTTTAAACCAATACAAAGGCAATGGTGTCAAAGATTCACATTCAATCAATACACGTGTTCGGGTTTAGACCTCTAAGTGGCAGTGACGACATAATCCATCAGACCAAATGATCTAATTTCTAGCACCCTTCACCTCCATTGCGAGGAACAGATTTAGGCCCTAATTCATGGATTATTTGCGCTGAAAAAAACGGGATTTGTGCACCATTCTGTCCGCAAATCCCTATTTAACAAATGGGGATTTGCGGGCAGAATGGCACACAAATCCCGTTTTTTTCGGCTCAAATAATCCATGAATCAGGGCCTTAGTTTAAATCTATGAAAACCATTTCTAAAAACACGTGAAGGATGCCTTAATAGATAGAGTGGAACAACATTAAGTGCTTTTGTTTCATGTCTAAAATTATAAAATGAGCGATAATTCATAATTGGTTCTCTATTACAAATCAACTCATATTCATAAATCTTTCTTTTCACATTATCCGTGTTAGATAAAAACTCCTCCTTAGTGAAATCTACTGCAAATAATATATTGTTTCAATGTATTATCCAGGATTCTAACATCTTACAGATGGTGGTACCCAATTCATTATGCAGTTGTAAAAAAAGACTATCCCAGGTGGGATATAACAACTTGCCGTACAACTGGAGTAGTTTCCATTCAATTCGGGCTTTGAGTGATACCAACCCAAGCTCATAACAAATTATGCCAATTGGTACTCCCTGGGGCAGAGCTAGTGTTTTTCTCCATATCAATGCCTCGATTGTATCCCATTCAATCTCACCCATCATGATTTCAGCACCAAAAGTATAATGTAGGCACGATTATCTGCATATAGAATTCAAAAGGGGGAGGTGAAAAAATGACTAAAGCACCTATCCAACATATGATATGATATGATAGCGCATTACTGACATGCCTATACACACAAGTGTTTCAAGGCGTGACGAGGCAAGGGAGGGGGAACCGAGGGAAGACAGACAACGATCCTACTAGGCCAGGTGTCATTCAGATCGTGCAAGTGCATGGGAAGGGGAAGTGGGAAAGTGCGGGGTAAGGAGGAGGGGACAGTGCAGTACATGGGATAATAGAATAAATAACAGTAAGTAAAAGTACAGCCAGCAGGTGGCAAGTGGAAGCAGGTGTCAAGTGCTGGTAGTGGGACTGTAGGGATCTAGAAACAGTCCTCAAGTGCAGTGGTTGCCAGGAAGGCAGTGCAAGTGTGCGCTGGTCGGAGAAGGGATCTGGGCCCGAGATCAGAGGGTGGACAGGTAACCAGAGCAGTTTCAATTTCAGCCAGGAAGTCAGCAGGGGAGAGGGAGAGAAAAAACAGAAGCAAAGAGGAAGATCTTGAGGTGCTTCCGGAACCGGAGATTATTCTCCTCAAGTTTCAGGGAGGCAGGGAGGCTGTTCCAGAGGGATGCCTCAGCCGAAGAAAAAGATCTACCACCAACTCGTTGCTTGAAGAAACACCTGACCCTGAGAGAGTTGACGGCGGATGAGCGAAGAGCTGGAGAAGGAAGATATTTAGGAAGAGAGAGTTGATGGTATTGAGGCCCCAGGCCCCTGAAGGCCTTATGGACAATGCAGAGCGTTTTGAATTTAATCCTCGCCGTCACTGGGAGCCAGTGCAGAGATTTCAGTCCTGGAGAGATACGACCCCTGGGCTTGAGGCCAAGGACAAGTCTTGCAGTGTTGTTCTGGATGAGTTGCAGAGGGCGGAGAGCAGAAGCAGGCAAATTTAGAAAGAGGTTGTTGCAGTAGTCCAGTCTAGAGAGAACCAGAGCTCTGGAGACAATGAGCTTCTGGGGGAAGGAGAGGAAAGGAAGAATACCTCTGATGAGGTGCAGCTGGTAGTATGACTTCTTAGTGACGTCATAGATGTGAGGAGGCAAGGAGAGTGTTGAGTCTAAGATGACCCAGAGGTTCTTAGCCTCACAGGTGGGAGCAGGAGGAGGGCCAAGAGAGGCCGGCCAGAGAGTGGCAGGAAAGGATGGAGCGGGTGTGCCGACGAGGAGAATCCCAGTCTTACTGGCATTAAGGCAGAGATCATTGGCGGCACACCACTCCTAGATGGTGGACAGACTGTCAGAGATGAGAGAGGGAGAAGATGTGGCTGAGGGTAGCCTGGAGTGTCATCCAGATAGCACTGAAAGTTGGGGCAGAGTGCGGCAATGTGGTGGGCAAGAAGTGCCAGGTATTGGTTGAACAGCCAGGGAGATAGGTTAGACCCCTGGGGAACACCACAGGTAGAGATAGAGATGTAGGAGAGGAAGGACCCAAGTTGAACCTGGGTGGGTCGATCAGAGAGGAAAGAAGTCAGCCACGCCAGGGCCTGACTGGTGATAGCCAGGTGATCGCGGAGCTGGTTGAGCAGGATGGCATGGTTGACCGTGACAAAGGCAGAAGAAGAGAGATCAAGTAAGATGAGGACATAGGGGGTGTTGGAATCAAGGTTGGAGAGCAGGTCTTCATGGATGTTCAGGAGAGCAGTTTCCTTGTTTCTGGCAGCTCTGATGCCAGACTGATTATCATGGAGACAAACAACAGATTCAGTATGAAGATTGAGCTGGGAGATGGCCAGCTTTTCCAAGAGTTGGCCCAGGGAAGGATTGAGGGAGATTGGGTGATAGTTAGCTGGGCAGGAGGGGTCGGCATAGGGTTTCATAAGAAGAGGATGAACAAGGGAGTGCTTCATGGGGGAAGGGAAGACTCCAGTGGTGAAGGAGTGGTTGCAGAAGTTGGCCAGAGCAGGAGCCAGGGAGTCAATTTGGTCGTTGATGGTTTTGGAGGAACAGGGATGAACCTGTTTTGATGAGACATTCATGGATCAGACTTGTCTAGAAACCTGGTCTGGGGGGAAAAGGGGAAAGGCAGAGAAGGAGGGAGGAGAGGTGGCCAAAGAAGGGCCAGAGGAAGAGCTGAGAGTAGGGGGAGGAAGGGGAGAGGAGGAGAGAGGGGACAGGATATTCTGAGTTTTAGAGATGAAATGAGAAGCCAGTGCCATGCAGAAGGCCTGGAAAGGGACAGGCGAGGTAGAGACTGCATCAGGATTGGCTAGTTCCTTGCCGATTTTAAAGAGTTCAGCTGAGTTGTTAGATGCTCCATAGACGCAGGCTCTCTTCTTGGTGAGGACAGAGAGCAGGTATTGCCTTTGGAGCAGGCAGCAGGCCAGTGTGTCACAGGATGTACAGGATGCATGCCATTTCCTCTCAGCCACCCTGCACTTGCATATAAGGATGACAAGGTCTGAGTCGTACCAGGAGTTGCACTTGGCTTTGGGCTTCAGGTGGATCCTCATGACAGGGGCGAGAACATCGAGAGTATCAGATATAGCAGAGTGGAGCTTTAAAAGGGCTGTGTCAGGGTGTGAGTCAGCCAAAGGGGGAGGGTGGGTGAGAAAGTGGCAGGGAAAGCCTCAACTGACACGCTCTTCATGGGTCGGATGACCAAGAAGGTGGGTGGCAGTGATGTAGTTGGCTTGGCCTGAGGGGTTAAGAGGGTGAGCAGGGAGGAAAGGAGAAAGTGATCACTCAAGGAGAAAGGAGAAGTGAGAGGGATAGAAACGATAAGGTCTGTGAGATCAGAACATCCAGAGTGTGCCCTGTAGAGTGAATTGGTCTTGAGGGGAGGATAGAGAGTGAGAGAGAGCCGCAATGGTTGCAAAAGAGTCCAGAGGAAGGACAGGAAGCATCCAGCTGGATGTTGAAGTCTCCAAGAAGGAGGAGTTGAGTGGTCAAGACCAGGAGGGAAGAGGAGAGGTCCGCCCACTCAGAGAGGAACAGAGGATCTGACCAGGTGGCCGATAGATAGTAGCCACAGTAAGGGAATGGCTAAGAGAGAGCGAGAGAGAGAGCCTTCCGACAAGGCATCGAAAGAAGAGTAGGCCTGCGTAGGATTGACAGAGGCAGGAATCTACTCAGGGATCATTGATACACCCCCTCCGGAATGGATGGACCTGGGCACAGAGAGGATCTTGTAGCCATCAGGGAGGAGTGTGTCAAAGCTTGTGACAGAGCTGGGTGTAAACCATGTCTCGATGAGACCGAGGACATCGAGGTCAAGTTCCTCCAGAAGGCGGCAGATGTCGGAGGAGTGTTTGACAGCTGAGTGAGAGTTAAGAGTGGCAATATGGAGAAGATTGCCACCCTTGAAAGACTTCCAGGCAGGGGTAAAAATCAGAAGTATGCCCTGCATAGGTGTAGAAGAAGCTCGAGGGGGGCAGAAAGGGAAGGAAGAGAGGGCAAGGTAGCCAAGGAGGAGGCAGCAGGGGGAGGCAAGGAAGCCTTGGGGAGGGGGCAGCAGGAGAAGAAAGGAAATTGATGAGGCACGGGAAGCATCTATCAAAGAGGAGAAGGTTGGCCTGAGGGTGTTGGACCAAGACGGTACTATTCAAATAAACATTAATGATGATCTTAGAGGAGAGGAAGGAGGCCAGGAGGGCCTCCCACTGGGTGCCTCCATTAATGGGAGAGGAGGAGAAGGGAGAGAGTACAGGGACCATTTGTAGTTCCATAGGTCTGGTGAGGGAACGACAAAGAGGATGTTGGTGAAAGTTTGCCTGGGGAGGCACTGGTATAGGTGTCAGCGATAGGGAGGCCTGGGTTGGAGACGAAGTTCTTTTTAAACTTCTTCCTACCAGATTTAGTGAGGAGAGCAAGATAGTCGATAAAAAAGCAGTTAGAGAAGATAGGAGCGACAGAGAGCACCATAGAGTAGGTAGGGAGAGGAGAGAAGAGGAAGGGAGAGGGAGGGGGATAACACTAGGGAAGGGGCACATGGTAGGGTTCAAGCGGACGAGACAGAGAGAGGTGAAACAAGTTAAACAATTGGACAGAACGACAGACACTCAGATTTAAAAGACTATCACAATGCCTTTTCTTTTTTTTTTAAACAGGACAACACACACCTAAGAGTCCTGAATAGAGGGAAAAGGCCCAGGTATCACAATGCTTTTTTAAATACTTTCAAAGTGCAATTTTTTAAAACTTTCCAATGCAATTTTTTAAAACAGGAGAAAATACACCTAAGTTTGAGAGTCCTGAATAGAGGGGAAAAGGGTCCAGGTTTCACAATGCAATTTTTAAATACTTTCACAGTGCAGTTTAAAACTTTAAAACACATGTTTTTAAAACAGGAGAAAACACACCTAAGTTTGAGAGTCCTGAATAGAGGGGAAAAGGGCCCAGGTTTCACAATGTAATTTTTAAATACGTTCACAGTACAGTTTAAAACTTTCCTACGCAATTTCTTACAACAGGAGAAAACACACCTAAGTTTGAGAGTCCTGAATAGAGGGAAAAAAGGCCCAGGTATCACAATGCAGTTTTAAATATTTTCACAGTGCAGTTTAAAACTTTGCAACTCAATTTTTTTTTCTTTTTTTAAACAGGAGAAAAACACACCTAAGTTTGAGAGTCAGCTATGTGGACGGGGGTATGCAGGGTAGCTTGCAGGTGAGCCCTGGAAGATGGCTGGCAACTGGCTTCCCCTGCGGACACCTGTAGACACAACCTGGAGCCACCTCTGTAGGAGCCGCCCTTTGACTAGGGGCCCTTAGCCGCAGGGGCTGCCAGGGGAGGGCACCTTTAGACGGTCGTACAGGCCAATGGGAAGGTGCTGGGAGGGATGGGAGGTGGGTGGAAGAGGGAACACAGAGAGGGATAGGAAGGGAAGAAAGGGTGAGCACGAAGTGCAAAAACAGGAGAAAAGGCAGACAAGAAGCGGGTTGGGGGAGGGGACTGGCCTACCACACAGCACCTGTGTGCCTGCACAAATGGAAATGCTGAAAGAGGTGCCAAGGGGTGACAAAAGGCAGCAATCTTACCTGCGAAGCAGGAATCACGCCGGAGCAGCAATCATGATGGCCACCCATATGCATTTGTGTGGCCATCATTTTAGCTGAGGTGTATAGTAATCTTGATGCTTCGCATTTGCTTATTTTATCATAAAATGCCAACCCAAGATATATAAACTGGTGCACAACCTCAATTCTGCAGTGGTCCAAATAATTGTTTTCTGCTTCCTACTAGTTTGATGTTTAGCTTTCAATATCAGGATTTCCGTTTTATCCACATTCACAAATAAATACATGTCTTACAAATATCTGCTTAGAGCAGCCAAGGAACACTGGAGATGCACTGGAGTCAGGTCGCAAATAATTAGATCATCCAAGTAAGTCATGTGATGTATATTTCTCATTCCCAGGGGAGGGGGATAAGTATTAATATTCTAAAATGGAGTAGCAATATCAATGTCAAAATTGACCAAAAAAGGTGCCGGAATGCACCCCTGGTGCAAGCCATGATGCATCTTGATCCATCTAGAAAAATTGCCTTGCTGATCCAACCGGATCTTGATCAGAGTATTAGAATGGAGGGCCAATAGGATGTTCAATAAAGTATCCAGGCAGCCTTTTCAGCACAATTCTCTCCATAACATCTTGTGATTTACACAGTTAAAGGCTTGTGATGGATCTAAAAAAGCCACATATAGAAGTCTTTTAGAAAAATTGACATGAACTGCTAGTAATTGTGAAATAAAATAATTCTAGGAAGTGCCAACAACTTTTTAACACCCTCTGATCCAAAGCCCTTGCCTGGGATGCCCATGTCTGGAGTTCCTTTGGTATTACTTCCAAGAAAATCAAACTATTTGCATCCAATAGTGAAATAGGTTGATAGTTATGAAGATCCATTCTGTGACCTCTTTTAAACACCAGTATAGCTATGGCACATTTCCAAGAATCAGGAATCGACTGTGTTGATATGATGTTGCAAAACAAATGCGGCAAAATGATTGCCCATAAAGTTGGATTGGTTTTAAAGGTTCCATTAGATAGTCAGTTGGTCCAGTGGGCCCTAGAGGGTTTACATTTTTTAATAAGCCCTTCAATCTGATAAACATTAAAATCCAAATGCCATTTACTGCACACAACAGTCAGAGGAGTTTTGTCAATATCAAAGGAAATTCAAACAATTTTGAAAAATGGTCTACCCCAACAACTTCTGCAAATGGTTGTTCTTGCAGCAATGCTTGAACACAGGGATGTTTGACTACAGACCACAATGCTCTGGAATCCCTGTTCACCAAAGACATAAGCATGACCTCTGATTCCCTCAAGTAGGTCTCAATATCACTACCTCTGAGTAGCCAGATGCAGTTCTTTCTTTTTATTCTGTGTACCTGTGCCAAAGACATGCACATGCTTAGGTCATGAGGGGCATACTGCAAGGTGCCTACCCACTTGCAACCCACTCAGTCGTTCCTGCACAGCCAAGGTATACTTACAGGGGTTCATTAAATCAAATACCTCTGTACGTAGTAAAGAAATAATTCACATATTCAAATGGTAAGCCAAAATATGCCTCCAAAGCAGCGAACAGTTCCTGGTCCGTACCTCTATCGGTGTGGTGAAAATAGTAGTCCCCTCATTTTTCTATGGAACTGAGAGACGCAAAACTAAGAATGCAGTGATCACCCTCTAATAAATCACATATGTCCAGCTTACAGCAGTAATAAAATATCTTCCTAGATACAAAGATATAGTCCAGTGTTGAGGAGGAAATCATATTATGCCAAATAAAGTTTGGGGGACTATCTTCAGGAATACAGCCATTCAAAAGCTGCAGATCGCAGGAGTCTATTTCCTGACAAATATGTTACCCTTCTCTTTTGATCCATCTGGGGTTTTGAAGTGAAGGTCTGTTAAACAACATTCAGGGCCAAGCACTCATTATTAAAATCAAGCAAAATCATTAAGTGGTCGCCACACTCCGAGGACCAAAACAATAATAAGTCAGATAATAATGCTAAAAACAAGTCAAAATCAGCCTTCCTCGGGTTAAAATAAATATTTAACAATGAACAAGTTTGTTAGATCGTTGATTTAGCATTGGTCCAGATGAATTTAACCATCAAGATGTGTTGGCAATTCGTTTTTGCATTTCACCATAGCTACCCGTATATTATTTCTGACTGTGCATAGAAGACCCTCAAAGACTCTTTCCATAGGTGCTTGCTGGGCTTTCTCAAAACAAGTAGTAAAACTGTCAATATATGGCAAGTCTTCGTACCAAGTTTCTTGAAGAGAAATGAGGGAATATTTTGCACCATGAAACTTATCAAATGATGCAAACCGCAGGTGAGAAAATCCCCTGGTGTTCCAAGAAGCAAATTTAAATATTACATCCTCATTCTCCTCGTCCCAACTCTAGCTCTCCCTCTGTCCTCATTTTCCTCGACCTTTCCTCTACTTTTGACACAGTCATCCACAGCATTCTGGTTACTCGTCTCTGCGAGACCCTTGGCATCACGGATCAGGCTCTAGCTTGGCTGACCTCCATCTGCCTGGGCCGACCCTCCCAGGCCCAGCTTGTTTCATTTCTTTCCTTCGCCTCTCTCTCTACATGTGGTGTTCTCCCCCTGGCTCTTCTTCATCTATATGGCCCCTTTGGCCTTCCTGATCTCTACCATCAGTTATAACTTTTAGTGTTATGTGGATGACATGCAGCTCTCTCCGGCTACCCTCAACCTCCACCTCCTCCTTGGTTATTCTTGACTGTCTATCTGCTATTCAGTCATGGTGCACCTCTAACGATATCTGCCTCAACATCAGCAAGACTGAGATCCTTCTCATTGGGACCCCTGCTCCCATTTTCCCTCTCTCGCTCTGGAAGCCCTCCTTGGGCCCAATGCCCTCACCCTCTAGTGAGGCAAGAAACCTTGGAGTGATCGTTGACTCCAAAACTATCCTTCTCTGAACACATCAGGGAATTTGCCAAGAAGGGCCACTTCCAGCTTTACCTCCTCAAAGGTATTTTCCTTTTTCTCAAGATCCCCCAGAAGCTCACTGTCTCCAGATCTCTGTTTCTCTCTAGGCTGGACTACTGCAACAGCATCTTTCTCAATCTGCCTACCTCTACTCTTTGCCCTCTCCGACTCATCAGAACAGGACCACAGGATTTATCCTTGGCCTCAAGTCCAGCCCGGCCCTGAAATCCCTCCAATGGCTCCCGGTGGTTGCAAGGATCAAGTTAAAGGCCCTTTGTATTGTCCACAAGGCTTTTTGGGGCAGTGGCATTTACTACCTTCAACTCTCTCTTCCTATATACCTTCCTCCTAGAGCCCTTCGCTCATCAACCTCTAACTCTCTATGGGTGAGTCACTTCTCCAAGCAGAGATTGGGGGTAAAACACTCTCCTCTACAGCTGGCACCCTCTGGAATGTCCTCCCTGCCTCTCTCCGCCTTGAGCCAGACCTTCAGTTCCAGAAACTCTTCAAGACTTACCTTTCTCCTCTTCTTTCTCTATTCCTCTACCCTGCTAACCTTCCTGTGTTACTGTTCTGTCTGCTAACTTGCTGCCTGGTTGTTCTCTGAGCCGTACAGGACAAGAACCCCCCACCCCCGACCAGTTCCCCTGTCACCTGGCCCTACTTGCACTGCTTCCTGACTGCCCCTTGTAGTCCCAGCCTCCCAACACTTAACTCAGGGCTCTGCTGCTCTGGGGCCACTTCTTTCTGTTCCCTCTCCTCTGCACTTCTTATTTTGCGCACTTGCAAAATCTCAATGACAAACGGTCCAGGCAGATTGTTGTCTTGACCTCCCTCTTTTCCCCCGCCCTTGCTTTGTTTCGCCTTGAAACACTTGTGTATAGACGCATAATCAATCAATCTATTAATCATCTTGATTCACAGCTGAAGGTGGGTTGCACACAACATGTACGCTACTCACTACAGAGGCCCTTTCTATATTTGGACTATTAGAATGGTCCCCAATTGCCAATCTGAGTACTGTAGGTGGTGCAGAATCAGAACAAGTAATATTATTTTGTATTAGTTCAACCGATTATGCGCAGAATCACCATGTCGCACAGGTCATGTAGAAACCAACTCACCACCACCTTTACTAAACCCAGAGTTTAAAAAAAACATCATAGCCCATATATGGTAACATAGGAGCATCTTCCAGCAGGGTATTTCTTACCATGTTAGAATATAAATATAAACAAACAATGTCAACAGAGTCATCCCAAACAAATTCAACCTGAGTATTGTCGGATGAGCCAATACACCAGAACCTTGGAATCTCATATAATAAGGCCAAGGCGTACTATCTGTTAAGAGGGATACAAATGTTCTCTTTAAATAATCATTCAAGGTATAAAATACAAGTAGGAATTTTAGCACTATCACACGATGAGACCCACCAGCCCCTTTAACATTATTTTCTAAGCCATCATTTAAATAACTAAGAGCCTGAAATGCATACCAGTCAGTGCTAGTCCTATGTTCCTGAGAGCAGGTGACTCCGTAAATCGTGACTCTGCCTGGTCAGCTTCATTCTCTGACCCCAAGTGAGGCATCAACCTTTGTCTCTTCTCTTCCAAAGTTAAGAAGGAGGAGGACATGGGTTGGGTGCAACTTGTAGTGCTTGAACAACAGAAGTACACAACGGCTTAACAGTATCTTTATTAACCCTTACATCAGACATAATTGGACCTTACTCATTATGTCAAGAGAAGCTATTTCATCATCTGGATGAAATGTCACAATGCTTAAATCTAAAGGGGTAATGTCAACTACCTGGTAATGTGGGCTTCAAAAAGTGCATTACGGCATTCTACCCTCAACAGGTTTGACTTTCTTATTACCACACTGTTTACTGTGATTCTGTCTGATGGTCTCTTCTTTCTCCTGTGACACAACCTCAGTAACCTCCCGTCACTGTCATTGATGACTGTATATATGCATTTTATTATTATTTCAGGCTCTTAGTTATTTAAATTATGGCTTAGAAAATAATGTTAAAGGGGCTGGTGGGTCTCATCGTGTGATAGTGCTAAAATTCCTACTTGTATTTTATACCTTGAATGATTATTTAAAGAGAACAGTTGTATCCCTCTTAACAGATAGTACGCCTTGGCCTTATTATATGAGATTCCAAGGTTCTGGTGTATTGGCTCGTCCTCCTCTCAGCACACGTCTATATGTGGGAAATCAGTTCCTGGCAATTGTCACTGTTGCACGGCGACAGGAGAAAACACAATTGTTGTGGTCATAGTCAGTCTCATATTTGTGGACCCTTGGATGCAAGAATGCCAACACTTCTCAGAGAGGACCCCTCTTGAATAAGCTTTGGGTGACCAGAGTTCAAGACCAAAACACAGAACAGCAACATCTGCAGCACGGTATCCCAAAGTTCGAGATGGTCACCCACTAGGTGGTCCAAGGGCACTTCCGAGGGCTCTTCTGCAAAGGACACTGGGTTGACATTGTGAAGGGTTGGGCAAATCACTCCAAGGATCAATGCTCCACTTAAGGACTTCTGAAGATTACCAGCCAGACAGGCTCCACTGGAATTGCAGAAAAGGTTGGTCCCAGGCCTTCTTGTACAGGTCCATGGTATTCCATGATCTTCACAGCTGGGCAGGATACTTGGCTCCTTGCAGGATTTCTCCAGGTACTCCAAGGCCTAGCTGCAGAACTCCTTTTCTTATCCAAAAATCAGAAACTCTGCTCACCCAATCGAATTTCTCCCTCAAACACACCCAGCAGTGGTCCAACATGGACCACTGATGGGGAAACTCATGCATATGCCATAGACATACAGAAACCAGTTTGTGGATTTAGACCAGAAAGTCCCAGTCAATTTCCTGGGACCACACACAAATGTCTGCAGTAGCCTGCAATAACAAGCATTCCCGGGAAATGCATGACCATAAAAGGGTTTCCCTGGGCAGGGAAAGAAGGCCACAGGAAAAGAAAATGCAACAACCTGGTGGAATGGCCATGTAAGGACACTCGCCACAATTTGTAGCCAAACACTGTAAATGCACTAAGGCTAAAGAACAATATTGTAAAAATAGTCAAAATGCAACTGCTGCCACCAGGTTGTCTTTTAAGCTCATCCTAGGTAACTAAAAAATCCCATTGAGTGTAGTCTAGGGTCACACAAAAGAAACCCCATTGCACACAGTTCTGCTGTCTCCACTCCTTACAGCGCTGATCACCAGGTATTGTGGTATTGTAGCCACAGACTGTCTACTCAACATGACACTCCATCATGTCTGTGCATATCAGGATCTGCAGCATGCCATTGTTGAGAACATATATATAGACATTAGGGAGAGTGGAATTACCTCCAGTGGACGGATGGTGTTCTGTGCTTCATTACTGAGCCCCTACTCTACTCCAACCTTGTCTTCTTGCAATATGCAGGAGTCTGACCTATACGTTTGCTGGCCAGGCATATGTGTTGCCATAATTCCCCTAACCCCCATCGCCCGATTGCCCTCTGCCAGATATGTGGTTGGTCACATTCACAAGCTTCTCAACCATGTGTGAAGAGAGTGTGACATGGATCTAACCAGTGCAACTTGCATGGCTCCTGGACTATTGACACTCCAAATGCCAAATGCGGAATGTACATCACTCATATATCTCCTGGCCACCCACTGCCACCACTGTCTGGAACACGGCCTCATGGTTCTTTACACTGACGCTCCACCGGCAGCCAGGACCAGTGAATGGATGACTCTGACATCACCTACAGCATGGTGTAATTCCGTGTGAGTCATGATTTGCATTCACAATGCACTAGTCACACATATGACACTGTGAACATGTCCAATGAGATGTGTCTTGCATGCCATTGCCACACATGTATTGGCATAGCAGTGAAATCCTGTATACAATGATGTGTACTATGAGATCAATGTCAACTGCACACAGACACCTCGCATCCATCTCCCTCAATGCAGGCCATGTCATGGAAGAAACCATGGAAGCTTTACTGCAGTACCCATGGATGGGTGAGGAAGACCTCCGCCAACAGTACCACAAAATTTGACAGCATATCAGGCATAGATGGAAGCACATTTGACATGCACACATAGTACTCACCTGATGTGGCTGCATAGGTGTCCATGCCTCTCACGCCAACCACCTGCTCACTACTGATGAGTCCACTTGGGACGTTTGTGAATGGACTCAGCTCCTCCTCCTGTGGTTTTCCACCTCCGGACAGAGGTGACATTGGGCCTCATTATGACCCTGGCGGTACGGGGTAAATGGCGCCGTAAAAGGTGCCGGCGCAGTTTATCCCGTACCGCCTCATTACGAGGTCCCCTCGCGGGACCCAGGAAGCAATGCCTGGTCAAACCAGGCGTGCTTACCGGGTCCCGCAAGGGGAAGAGGGAGCAAACAACGGGCCAACTCGTAATGGCCCGTTGTTTGCTCCCTCTCCCCTTCCCATTCAGCCCTATGGGGGCTGAAATGGGAATGGGAAAGGACCGGGTCCGGGTCCTTGGAGGGAGGAATAACTGGGCCTTCCGAACTCGGAATGGCCCGGTTATTCCTCATTCTGAGGACCCGGACGCGATTTTGGCGGCAGCCATGCCGCCAATAGCGGCATGGTTACAGCCGAACTCGTAATGAGGGCCATTGTCACTTAGTTTCTCCTTGGTCCATTGCGTAAGGTCCCCCATCCTCTTGCGGACCTCTTGCTCAGTGTGCCTCTCCACAACACAGGCATTGATGTAGTATGTGACCTCCTGTCACATCCACCACTGCTGCGTCACATGAAACATACTGCAAATCTAAGTCTACAGATCGACCTGGTCAGGCAACATAATCAGTGGGGATTGTTCGCTCCTCATCTGAAAGTGCTTCTTTGTTGTTAGCACCATCTCCTTCACCTGTGCATCTTCCTCTTCGTGGGGTGCTGACTCTTCCTGCTCTGCAGGCTGACCCCTCTTGCCCCAAGTGGACCTTGGTGGTGCAGGGGCACCTGCAGGCTCATCAATATCCTTCTTCTGCCCTTTTCCCTGTTCTCGTCCTCTCCACAGAGTCCTCCCACTCATTTTGTGTTTAGGCCAAGGTAGCCTTGAATCTGTCCTCAAAATCTGCATGGCATCCCCCAAAAAATTAGGCTCTGCCAGGCAACCCCAAAAAAATAGACTCTGAAATGCGCATTGAACCCCTAACAATGTCCAGCTCTGTGGACTACAGGAATGTGTTACACCCCTAACTATCTCTGCGTGAGATCAGTTCAACCACTATAATGTCTCAGTCTCCGTGCATGACAGGAAATGTCCTGTCACAGCATCAGGAATGTAGGCACACTACATGGCGCATGCATTATGTGCTTAGGCCCCTTCCTCTGATCTTCACACAGCTGCCTAGTGAATCCATGAGAGACACCTGTTCCTCGTGCCTCATGCCATTTCTTTCCTCCTCCTGTCCTAGATTGCCTCCAAACCTCACCATCTTCTGGTAGTGTGTGAGTGCCTGCTGTCAACCAACACTGCCTTGAAGTGCCTGCTTTCCCCCCATTGTCTGTTCTCCTGAGCACACCTGTCAGGCTCCGTGACCATCTCTTCTGCCACCTTGAGATTTCCACCCCTCTTTTCCAACACCAAAGCTAAACAGCCCAATCGTCAGGGCCCAGCTGCACCCCACCAGCCTCAGGGGGAGCCATTTCCGGTACATCGACCGGCACCCCCAAGGCGAGGCTGATGGCTGTCAACTTCACCGCCACCACAGTTGGCATCGTGGTTGAGCGGGTCTTGACCCATTCTGATTCCCTCTTCAACCCACAGACTCTGTTTGGCATGTGTGGACATCATAAGATCTGGGAGGACATCACTGCTGCCATCAATGCGGAGGAGGTAGCAGTCTGTACCATGGACCACACCAAAAACACAGCGATGATCTCAGGCTCCAGAGCCAGACAAAGGCAGCCCTCGAGGCAGGTGGCAGGTGCACTCGTGGAGGTGCACTGTGCAAGCTGTCACCCCTTCACCTGTGGATCCTGGAGAGGGTCAACAAGGCTATCCACACACAGATCCTTGAACTTCAGGCACTAATTCAAGCTTCTGGTGAGTACCCACAGGGTGAACCTCTCTGCAGTGTTTGTGTGTTCTGCATGGGTTTGCATGATTCGAGGTCATCTCTTCTGTACATGGCATGTGTGTTACTAAAATCTTAACTGGCAAGCTGGGCATATGTGATGGCAGACATCTGTAAATTGGATAGGCGTAGGTATTTCCACTGAGAAAGTGTACTTGTGTGCATGCAGTGTCATTTGCTGATGGCAAATACGCAGACTGGAACAGTTGCCAGATTGAGATGTTGGGGGTATGTGAGGGAGATTTGTGCATGCAACCTATATGGGTTGCTCGTTTACAAATGATGATTGCATCATCTACACTTAGAAGCTGAGACTGACACATGTATGGTTGTGTGGTAATGACATGTGGGTGCATTGGACTTTCAAAATGTGAAAGAAAGTGCCCAAGCAGGTCTCACATAAACTCTCTTCCTGCTTGCATGGCCATGCTGTGTGGAATCAAATAAGGACTGGATTGAGGGGTCCTACATGGAACAGGGAAACCTGACAGCTATGGTGTACACAGCAATGCACTCTGCTTGCCAGGGGTGGTACCACCAGACCAAATATACTCCCATTCCCATCCTACCAAGGGCCCCTATGCCCCTGTGCCCCTGTGTAGTCTCTTCTGGGGCCATGCTGTGTGGGCTTCTTTGCCAGGAGGCAGGGGCACAGCCCGCGTGGGTCTATTGTGATGCTATGAACTACCTGTTGGCTTTGCTCCATATCTGGCCACCTGATAGTTGACCATGGGAATGTATGGAAGGACCAGATGGCTGGCCAGCTGTGGGAGTCCTATAGGCTCCAGTGTGAAATGCACTCCTGTTGGGTCTATGAGGAGACGGAGCACTTTTAGCCAGACCTCCTCCTCTGTCACCCAGGGAACACAGATTTCAAGTAAGCATAGTTGCCTTCCTCTGGCGGCTTACTCTAGACATTGTGTATGGGTCTTGCATGTGCTCCACTTGGTTCTCCCTGCCACACCCAGGTTTCGCACATCCCAAAGATGGCCAAGGGGAGTGACCCATACAATGTGCAAGCAGAGCTTTGCCTTCTGGGGTTGTTCTATTGAGAGGCCAGCTTTCTTTCTGGGCCAGCAGAGTGCCTGTCCGATAAGAGAACCTCAGATGACGTGCACCTCAACGCCAGGGCATCCTCTTTGTCTGCCTTCCTGCAGTCCACTGGATCATTTGCTACATCTAGGGTTGGACTGCTTGGCCAGCCTCACCTGTTGTTACAGCCAATTACCTTCCACCCCCCTTGGGTGATGTTGACTCAAGAGCATGCCCCTGAGTGGGGGTTGCCCCCTTACAGATATGGATCTCCCTTCCAAACATATCAAAGGCTGGGCAGCCTGGAAATTGCCCAGTGGTCATATCAGTGTAGAAGGGGTGCAGGCTGGCCATAGGGCTTGGTCATCGCGCAGTGGGTGCAGGCCCATTTAAGCCATGCCCTTGCACTTCATCGACAAGTTTGTTTTTCCACAGTAGTCTGGGATGATGACTGTTGCACAGGGTGCTGCCTCACCCTTCTCCATGTGGGTGGTCGAGGTGTGTGCAGCAGCAGCCCCCCTCCCACACAAGTCATGTCTGGGCCTAGCCTATCCAGCCCACTCCTCCAGCTATGCCGTTGGTGTCTGAGTGAATGACCTGGCCTCCCAACCTGCAGCATTTGGGTATGCTTTGATGTTTGGCTCCCACAGACAACCCAGAAGGTATGAAGGTCATTTTGAGTTCAGCCACATGAGCGTCCTTTACCTGCCTATGAACTCAGATCAGATGTGGCAAACCACTGGTTTTAAGCATATTACTGAGTGGAGGGAAATGAAATGACTGTGGGTTCCTCAGTAATGGTGAGTGATGTGGGAAATGTGCAGTGCATCAATCCCATCCAGAAGCAGACACAGGGTACTTAGTGTACAGTGGCCAAATCCCCAGCATCACTCAGTCCTTCTGATTGAGGGAAGTGTTATGCCACTAGCGAACCCAAGAAAATGTTTGGTGGCTAAAAACTAGGACTCTCGATGGTGGCCTTATCGACGGCACAACCTCATTGCTGCACAGCCATCTGTTCCTTCGGCAAGACCCAACTGGTCATCTGGCTTGATTGACTGGACCTGTTGTCCCCCACATTTGTCTGCAGCCAGGCTACATGAACCCCACTTTGTGCGTGCGCAATAGTCTGTGAAAAGTATCTCCCTGTGGTATGGATGACAAGTACAGTAACTGGTTGAGGGCTCCAGTACAAAGGCCTAACTTCTCTGGCATAACAGTGTGCATGGTTGAATGTAAACTGAACACAGTAACTGATCAGGGGCTCCAGTACAAAGGCCCCATTCATCTGGCATAAGTAAGATTGCAAGTGAATGCAAGAGAGCGCAAGGGCGGAGAACTCCAGATACAGGAGCCGGAGCAGAGGAGCATGTTACCCTGTTCTTCCCCATACCCATCCATAACCTCTCCCTTTCCCTCTTCCCGGTGTTCCTAAACAACCTCTACCCATCCACTCATCGGACCCTAACCCTCTTTTCCCCAAGGGTCAAGACGGCCTGTGTTAATTGCTCCCAGGTACCAAGACCCGACGGGGAGGGAGGTGTTCTAGCCAGGTTTGTGCTGCCTCTGCGTTGAGAAGAAGGAAGTCTGACAGAATCGCAAACCCAAGTATTTATTAGACGCCTAGGCAGCACAACCATGGCAGACGCAGTAACCCTACTCCAAGAACTCAAGGCTGAGTTGATAGCAACTAGGCAGGATTATCAGAACCTGGCGGGTCAGGTGCATACCCTTACTATCCAACAACAAGCCCAAGCCACTCCACTACCGAGGGCACCTCCGCCAACCCCGGTTCAGGTATAGGTAGCTACTGAACCTCAACTGCCTCTAGCAGCACCCGAAAGGTATCATGGTGACCCTCAAACCTTTAACCAATTCATTATGCAATGTCAATTGCATTTCCTAACCAAGCCGGCAGTGTTTCGTACAGCACAGTCCCATAGAGCCTTCGTGATCTCATATCTGAGTGGGGATGCAGCTTCTTGGGCCACACACCTAGTTCGAAAGGATGACGCTCTGCTTTATAGTTGGGACACTTTCCTTGAGGAGTTTGGCAAGATCTTCAATAGGCGAGCTGCAACCTTAATTAAGGACAGGGAACTATTGACTCTAAGACAAGGGAGCAGAGACTTGGTTTCTTACGTAACAGCATGTAACCGGTTGGTCATGGAAACCGACTGGCCACAGGAAAAAAGAATGGCTCTGTTCTATCAGGGTCTACGGGAGGACTTAAAGGACCTCGTGGCTCAGGTAGGTCCCCAATCAGATGACTGTTCCACTATGATCGACCTAGCACTCAGGCTGGATCAAAGACAGAGTGAGCGGCGGCAGGACAGGCGAAAATGGGACAATAAGCCAATTGTGAGGTTGGACCAGAAAAAGTAACCAGAGCAGTGGAGAAGGGAACAGAGGAACCCATGCAAATCGGCTCGGTACGAGGTCCGCTGAGCAAAGAGGAGAAGGACAAGAGGTGTAGAGACAAATTATGTCTATATTGTGGAAAAGCAGGGCACTTTGTGCAGGAATGTCCTACCAAGCCAGTTAAAGGAGGGCCTTCGGGAAACGAGAAAGCTCGCCCATGAGGGTGGTAGGAGCGAGCGGAGCAGAAAACACCCCACTGATTTTGGCAAATGTGCACACTACCCAAGAAGCCCATATCACAGTAATCGGATATTTGCACTGGCAAGAGGAACGGGTACCCGTCACTCTGATTGTGGATTCTGGCACCACAGGTAATTTCGTGGATGTTCAGTTAGCTTGGAAAATGGGTCTTCCGTTATGTGCTAAGACTCTACCAGAGGAAGTGAAGTCTGTGGACGGGTCTCCATTAGTCTCAGGGCCAGTGACTCAGCAAACCGAACCGTTGCATCTGAAAATAGGTACCACACACCAGGAAATAATTAGCTTCGATGTAATAGCGGCCCCTCAATTCGGGTTCATCCTAGGATTGACCTGGCTGCGACTTCACAATCCACAGGTGGACTGGAAGGCCGGTTCAGTTACTTTTGATTCCGTCTTCTGTCAAAAACACTGTTCAGTGTCCGTCTCGCAGTACGTCGCAGGAAGTGCACTTCCAGAACTACCTAAGGTATATCAAGATTTTCGGGATGTTTTTAGCAAAGCCGCCGCCGAAACCCTACCACTGCATCGGCCGTTTGACTGCCGGATTGATTTGGAAGCAGGGGCAGTACTTCCTTGTAGTAGGATATATGCCCTCACTGAAGCAGAAAACCAATACTTGAAAGACTAGATAGAAACAAATCTGGCAAACGGGTTTATCTGACACTCTACGTCTCCAGTCTCCTCCCCCTTGTTCTTCGTACCCAAAAAGACCGGAGACCTCAGAACATGTATAGATTACAGGGCGATCAACAAGATTACCATCAAGAACCGCTATCCCTTGCCCTTGATTCCAGTGTTGTTGGACCAGGTGCGCGGGTCGACAATATACACCAAATTGGACCTTTGTGGGGCCTATCATCTGGTAAGGGTACGCAATGGTGATGAGTGGAAAACGGCATTCCGGACAAAATTTGGCCTGTATGAATATTAGGTTATGCCGTTCGGCCTATGCAATGCCCCAGCAGCTTTCCAGCACTTTCTGGATGAAGTACTCCGCGGGTACCTGGACGTGTTTGCGGTGGTCTACATCGATGACATCTTGATTTATTCCCAAACCTTGGAGGACCACCAAAAACACGTCCAGGTAGTTCTACAGAGGCTTCGGGAGCATCAACTATTCGCCAAACTCGAGAAGTGTGAGTTCCATCAATCCTCGTGGAGTTTCTAGGGTTCATTCTGTCACCTCAAGGAGTCACCATGGACAGGAAAAAAGTACAATCAATTCTGGATTGGCCCTCACCAAAATCGGTAAAAGACATTCAAACTGTCCTTGGCTTTGCCAATTTTCATCGTCGCTTCATAGACGGATTTGCTAAGAATATACAGCCATGACTAGACTGTTATGAAAGGGAGTAACCTTTTCTTGGAACGAAGCGGCTGAGGCATTTTTTCAGGCTCTAAAATGGGCTTTCGTTACCGGCCTGCTGCTAATGCATCCTGATCCAACCAAACCATACATTGTTGAGACGGATGCCTCCAGTTATGCTGTGGGGGCCATTCTTTCGCAACTAACAGAAAATGGACAATTACACCCAGTTGCCTACTACTCCCGGATGTTATTGCCCGCAGAACAAAACTACGCCATAGCCGACAAGGAACTGTTGGCCATAAAGACGGCATTCGACGAATGGTGACATTACCTTATGGGGGCTCGACATACAGTAACCATTTATACTGACCATCGAAACTTGCAGTTCTTGAAATCAGCAAAGGCTCTCAGTCCCAGGCAGCTAAGATGGGCCACGCAGTTCTCCGAATATGATTTTGTAGTCACCTATCACCCAGGAGTCGAAAATCGAAAAGCAGACATTCTATCAAGATATCCGGAACCAGATCCCGATCAATCTACCACGAGAGTAGAAGAGCCTAAGCCAATGGTTGATCCCAGTCATGTTATCGGGAGTGTAGCTGTGGATGCAGTCTTAGATACTGTAAGAAAAGCAATGTCAGCACAGCAATTAGTCCAATGGGCTAGCCAGAATAAAGACCAGACTATTAAGGAAGGATTGCCCTTTTTTTTTTTAAATCGGCCTTGTATTTACCCACGACGCCCCTGCATCAACAAGCCATAAAATGGTGTCATGACTCTTCATTCGTAGGTCACCCTGGGAAAGCAAAAACAATTGAGTTAGTAAAACGCCACTTTTGGTGGCCATCCATACTAAAAGATGTTCATATGTATGTAACCCAGTGCGAAACTTGCCTCAGAAACAAATCAGATCATCAAAGGCCATCAGGAACTCTACAACCCTTACCAACGCCTCCTGCTCCTTGGCACTCCGTGTCTATGGATCTAATTGTGGATCTACCGCTAAGCCGAGGGTTTAACACTATTTACATAGTGGTGGATTATCTAACCAAAATGGCTCACTTTATTCCATGCACCAGAACCCCATCAGCCAGTACTCTGGCAGACTTTGTCATCCGCCTGCATGGCTTGCCGCACATTGTCGTCTCTGATCGTGGATCACAGTTCACGTCAAGATTTTGGCAGGCCTTCTGTAGATCTGTAGGTATGGACATACGACTCTCCACCGCTTACCACCCAGAAACAGACGGGCAAACGGAGAGGTTGAATCAAACTCTCGAACAATACCTCCGGTGCCTTACACTTGGTAAAGAAGAAAATTGGGCGGACGTTATTTGGCTAGCTGAATTAGCATATAATAACGCGATACATACATCAACCAAGACGACTCCCTTCTACAGTAACTATGGGTATCATCCCTGTTTTCAGCCAGTTCTTTTAGGACACATACCAGAAGTACCAGCAGCAGCCGAGAAGAAAAAACATCTCGAGGAAATATGGCATTCGGTACAGGATAACTTGAGAGCAGCGAAAGAAGCTTATAAACACCAAGCAGATAAAGGACGGCGGCCAGGTCCACAATACCAAGTAGGGGACAGGGTGTGGCTGTCCACTCGTCACCTCCGGCTACAGGGATCACGAAAAATTCATGCCCCCGTTCATCGGCCCATTCCCTATACAAGCATTGGTGGGACCAGTAGCTGTAAGATTGACTTTACCAGCACACATGAAAGTACACCCAGTGTTCCACATTGCTCTGCTCAAACCAGCCCCGGCCACTTCCAGGACCAAGAAACCTCCTCCCATTCTAGTTAATGGGCACCCCGAGTTTGAGGTCCACAAAATTCTTGATTCCCGTTATACCCAGAGTAAACTCTTTTACTTAGTAGATTGGAAAGGGTATGGCCCGGAGGATAGGTCCTGGGAGCCCGCTGAAAACATCCATGCTCCTCGGCTCCTTCGCCTTTTTCATTTGTCAAATCCATCTAAGCCTGGGCCTGCCGGTGGGAGGGGGAGTACTGTCAGGATTAAGGCTGGTAGGGGCTCTAGCAGTGTGGTGGGTACCCTAATGGTGCGTAGGATTCGTCCCACATTGTTCTCCAGGCGTGTCCTTCATCCCGTTTTCAGGAAACAGCCTCCGGGACGAAGGACAGCCCAAGAACTACATTTCCCAGCAGGCCGTGCATGGCACAGGCTTGCTGGGACGGAGTCAGCCACGCCCTTGTGAATGCGCATGCGCGAACCGCGCCCAAAGCCCCACGCTTGCGATTCCAGCCAGCAGAGAGGAAGGACGTGCAGAGCCTGAGCTCCTGGCGGCAAGCCTACGCGGGGCACCCCGCTGCCTGTTAGCCTACCCCAGCCCCCGCGTGACAGAAAAGATAAGTGCTGAACCAAGCGCGCACGTTCCGGCTGTATTTTTATGAAGGATTTGTTAGAGGAAGTCGCGTTTGAACTTCCGAACTGGAACCGCGCCCAAAGCGGTTTAGGAATGCATGGCGCTCCGTTCAATAACCCAGCATGAGACACCATTAACACGCGATTGTGATCTTAGACGAAGCGTACTTCCTGCATGTGTTTAGACTTGAAAAGACCGTAGAGCAGAATTGCTAACTCAGAACTATTAACCCTAAACAGCGACTCCGCTTATGTGTGCGCTTCCATACTGACTTTTATCTTGCCTCTTGCAGCCCATGTGAGGTACTGAACGCCATAGTGGTCTAACAGCACGAAGAGACCAGAAGACTACCCAGCAGTGCTGAAGCTAAGTGCAACCTACATTGTTTATTTAAGGGCACGTTTAGAAACTGGGGTACAGTGTATTCCTTTCTGTATGATGTTAATGCAGACAGTGCTTTCCTCCATGAAGTAATGTGGGGATTGTGATTGAATAACAAGTACAGTAACTGGTTGAGGGCTCCAGTACAAAGGCCTAACTTCTCTGGCATAACAGTGTGCATGGTTGAATGTAAACTGAACACTTTAACTGGTCAGGGGCTCCAGTACAAAGGCCCCATTCATCTGGCATAAGTAAGATTGCAAGTGAATGCCAAAGAGCGCGAGGGCGGAGACCTCCAGATACAGGAGCCGGAGCTGAGGAGCATGTTACCCTGTTCTTCCCCATCCATAACCTCTCCCTTTCCCTCTTCCCGGTGTTCCTAAACAACCTCTACCCATCCAATCATCGGACCCTAACCCTCTTTCCCCCAAGGGTCAAGGTGGCCTGTGTTAATTGCTCCCAGGTACCAATACCCGACGAGGAGGGAGGTGTTCTAGCCGCGTTTGTGCTGCCTCTGCGTTGAGAAGAAGGAAGTCTGACAGGTGCTGCCCCTGCTGAAGGGTGCCTTAAGGCAGCAGACTTTGATGGGTGATGTTGTACAACCATCTCATGAGATGCTTGTACAACATCACAAGCAGATGGGCCGCTGCATGGCACAATTGGCAGCAGCACCTCTTTTCGGTAGTTTCTCTGGGCGGGCCACTGCAGTGGCCCACTCCTCATCTGTGCCCCAGTTGTCCTCCACTGAGGCCTCCATCCCGGCTACCACCATGACCCCCTCTGTACCAGTCCGACCAATGACCAGTCTGGATGTGCCAGAGTTGCTGGTGGAGGTAGAAGTCCATATGATGGCAGAGGATGTGGTAGGTGAGCCTGCCCAGGAGCCCACAGATGAACACGCAGTGGTGGTACAGCAGGCACTTGAGGGCAGTGCAGGTGCCTTACTCCCCTGACATACTGTCATTGAGTCAGAAAAATTACCTGTGCAGCACATGCAATGCCAGGCAGCAGCAGATTTGACTGTGAGGAGGAAAATCCTGCAGAGCATTTGCAGTAGGAGACAAACAGGCACAAACTGGCACAAGTAAGGCAGGAGGCCTGCTGATGCCTGCAGGCTCTGGTGTTGGCCCAGGTGGATTATGTGAGACAGCAGGAGGTGGGGAGGCAGCCAGCGGGTGAGGTGGCAATAGCCAGGGCCAGGACCGAGGTGGAGTAGAAGTTGGCGAGAGGGCGGGCCGCCATCATAGGGGAATCTTGCAGTGTAGCAAAGGAGATTGAGTCTCAGATGCGGAAGGCCCTGCAAGCCCTTCAGGTAACAACGAGGCCTGTCTGTGGGTGTGAGAAAGAGGGGAATTAGCCTTTATCGAGGCATTTTCCAACATCACCCTGACTATCCCGCTGCTGGTTGTAAATAGTTGTTTAGTTGTAGGTTTCATTTTGTATTTATCTTTTTTCCATGACCAATTTTTCCCATCTCATGTTTTTGTACATAGTTTGTTTTTAATACAAAAAGTCTGCTGCAGAGTCTTTTGGACAGTGTTGGGCAGAGACCCTACAGCGTTTTCTCCAGTTTCCAGTCAGGGTGGATATACCCTTAGTCCTCTTTTTACCTCTAATCTGAGAGGATTCAAATTACCCAGCAAGCCGCGGAGCGGCCGCAGAGTCTGCTGCAGAGTCTTTTGGACAGTGTTGGGCAGAGACCCTACAGCGTTTTCTCCAGTTTCCAGTCAGGGTGGATATACCCTTAGTCCTCTTTTTACCTCTAATCTGAGAGGATTCAAATTACCCAGCAAGTCGCGGAGCGGCCGCGGAGTCTGCTGCAGAGTCTTTTGGACAGTGTTGGGCAGAGACCCTACAGCGTTTTCTCCAGTTTCCAGTCAGGGTGGATATACCCTTAGTCCTCTTTTTACCTCTAATCTGAGAGGATTCAAATTACCCAGCAAGCCGCGGAGCGGGCGCGGAGTCTGCTGCAGAGTCTTTTGGACAGTGTTGGGCAGAGACCCTACAGCGTTTTCTCCAGTTTCCAGTCAGGGTGGATATACCCTTAGTCCTCTTTTTACCTCTAATCTGAGAGGATTCAAATTACCCAGCAAGCCACGGAGCGGCCGCGGAGTCTGCTGCAGAGTCTTTTGGACAGTGTTGGGCAGAGACCCTACAGCGTTTTCTCCAGTTTCCAGTCAGGGTGGATATACCCTTAGTCCTCTTTTTACCTCTAATCTGAGAGGATTCAAATTACCCAGCAAGCCGCGGAGCGGCCGCAGAGTCTGCTGCAGAGTCTTTTGGACAGTGTTGGGCAGAGACCCTACAGCGTTTTCTCCAGTTTCCAGTCAGGGTGGATATACCCTTAGTCCTCTTTTTACCTCTAATCTGAGAGGATTCAAATTACCCAGCAAGCCGCGGAGCGGCCGCGGAGTCTGCTGCAGAGTCTTTTGGACAGTGTTGGGCAGAGACCCTACAGCGTTTTCTCCAGTTTCCAGTCAGGGTGGATATACCCTTAGTCCTCTTTTTACCTCTAATCTGAGAGGATTCAAATTACCCAGCAAGCCGCGGAGCGGCCGCGGAGTCTGCTGCATAGTCTTTTGGTCTTTGGGCTCTGCGGCGCTCTCGCGACGCCCGCCTTCTTCCTCAGAAGATCTTTCAAAAGTGCCATAATCACACTCCGGACCGCTCTCGAAGCTGAGAAAAACTGAACTAAGTCTGAACTAAGCCTGAACACACCTTCACCCTGACCACCTGTCTGGTCGCGTAAGTAACAAACCCCCCCTTGCTTTCACTTTCGCCACCTTCCTACTCTTTCCTTCCCCGGTACTCGTAAACCTTTTCTTAACTCCTTTTTGCTGCCACCCCGCTCGCTTTCCGCGTCCTCTTACCTATTCCTCCGCTCCTCCGCTCCTATTCACCTCTTCCTCCGTTCCCGCCCTTCCCCCCACCCCCTCTTCGGCACCGGCTCGGTCTACCTCGCTCGCTTCTCGTGTTCTTTCACCTCTTCACCTCCCTCTGCTCTCTCACTTTCCCCTCCCCCATCATCCCGGCACCGGCCGGGCCCCTCCCCCCCTCTCCCTCCGGCCCGACCGCCCGCTGGTCACCTGCACTCACCGCTGCCCCCCCTTCTCCCCACGGCCCGACCGCCCGACTGTCACCTACACTTACCGCTGATTCATCCTTCCTTGCATCACCGCCGCACGAACCAAGACTCCGCTGCATCCACTGTACTTTCCTAAGCCATCTGCGACTCCACCCATCCCCGCAAGAGACTGATTGGGCTAGCCCGGTGGACCTTGTGGCGAATAACACTATTAAGTGACATAGACATCACCCCAAAACTCCCAGCCTATCACCCCACAAGAGACCGAAAGGGCTTGACCCTTGGATCTTGTAGTGAACAACACTACCCGGAAGCAACCATTAACGAAATCCCCAGCCTACCACCCCACAAGAGACCGAAAGGGCTTGACCCTTGGATCTTGTGGTGAACAACACTACCCGGAAGCAACCATTAACGAAACCCCCAGCCTATCACCCCACAAGAGACCGAAAGGGCTTTACCCTTGGATCTTGTGGTGAACAACACTACCCGGAAGCAACCATTAACATCAAACTAAAAACTAATAAATAACGGAGACGCCATCTCGGGGTCCTCAACCCCTCATCCTACAAGAGACCGAACGGGCCAGACCCTTGGATCTTGTAGCGAATAACACCATCAAGTGACAAAGACGACATCCCGAGACCCTCACCCTATCATCCCACAAGAGACCGAAAGGGCTCGACCCTTGGATCGTGTGGTGAGCAACACAAACCGGAAGTAACTACAACTAACAAGAGCTCATAAGAACACTCCCATTAAGATTGCAATCGAATCGACAGCTTTAATTACCCCCACTGGAGATCGAACGGGCGAAGCCCTTGACTCCAGTGGATACTAGTCCTACGTTAAACACCTCACCCACAAGAGACAGGAAGAGCTTGACCTGTGACTCCCGTGGGTGGCTTTATTACCAACGGAGCACATACTCCCCTGGAAACTGCAAGTACTGCTGAGAGACTAATAGGCCACTTTCTCGGATTAGTCAAAAGGAGACAGAAAAATACCAGGCCCTGGGATCCTCTACCCAGTAGCATCATTAACGGAGAGAAAACCTCTCTGGAAGAACTCCTAACCTGAGAGACCTGGGATCCTCTACCCAGTAGCATCATTAACGGAGAGAAAACCTCTCTGGAAGAACTCCTAACCTGAGAGACCGGAAAGGCAACCGCCTTGCACCTCAACTATACAACCCTTTCACCTACAGGAGACCGAAAGGATTATTCCTTGGATCCTGCAACCTGTCCCTCTAACCTCAAATCAACAGTTCACACGCATCCTGCGTAGAAAACCGTATTATCCACCCAGAATCTGACAGTAAATTTCCTGCTACCATCCCTGCCACGCCTCACACAGAGCTTCGCTCCTCTGGCAGGTGACTCACATAAAGAAGAAATGACGTCAACTAGACCTAAACAACAACCAACCGTGCGGCCAAAAACAAGACTAAGAACCAAACTATGCACAGCAGCCTTGTCTGTCCTCGACGTATCACAGCTGACGCTAGAACAATCACTTTCAAGAGCTCAATCAGCAAAACTCGCACAGAACCAGCAGATACAACACGCCTCCCACGACACTGAACACTACCTTATTGAAGATGACCTGTTCGAAGCAGAAAATGACACAACTCAAATAAACGCCCACCCAAGTCCTCAAGCTCAAACCAACACAACAGCACATCCTCAGCACAGTACGCTGAAAGCTGAATACCTGATTACTTGCGAATTTGACAACAATTATGACGAAGTGTTAAGCGCAGCTCAAGCAAAATTCGTTCCAATCAAATGCCCAAAGGATAACTACTTATCTGAACCTAAAACCTATGATGAACCAACCCTGTCAGAGCTCATCTCTAATACATCACACTATCCAAGCTCATCAAATACACCCGAGACTCTACTAAAGGAAAACATAGTGCCCGAAAAAATTACGCCTGATAGTGCAGAAATTGGCAAAAAACCGACAAGAACGAATATCATCCCATCCATAGACAGCACTAAACAAACCGATGAAGAACATTTCGATGAAAAAGAACTAAAAAAAATCTGCGACGAGCGGCTAAATGAAACACAAGATCCTTCAAACATGAGCTCAAGACAAGGCCAATCTGAGGAACCAACTATACCACCTCAAGCATCATCTCGGGACCGACACCAAGAACTGTCTACAGTTCCTCAAAGGCAGACGCACAATAAAGAACCACACATACACAGCATGTATGCTGCCTCAAATTATCAGACCATTAGAGAACACACGCAAGCTTACGACGAGGAAAAGAAAAGCCAAGAGACTCCAAGTGCCGCAATAAAAGGACAACAAGTATACAAAGTCACTGATCAACATGCACTTCAAACAAACGAATACACAGGAGAGCCCAATTCATTAACAGCTGATGCACAGATTACTAACACAGAGCATACAGACCCAACTGCCATTGGAATTGGACCGCACAAACCTTTTAACAGAAGTGAGCCTCACGAACCTCTCAAACCGCAATTAGAAGAACAACGGACTTCCACAACATCACGCAACTCACAAACTGTAACTCAACAAGCAAAAAAAGAGAAAGCAAGACTAGCTAAGCTTGCATGGCTGCAAACCCACAACTCAAGCAAATATCCACAAGCGTCTGAAAATATTAACAAACAAAATATAACCAAGGCTAAAAGATTATCAATGGACATAACAGAAATCGAATCTATCATGTTAAATCTTGACAAACGAAAAGAAATATTCGGCACAACACCAGAAACTCATACTTCACAGATGACCTCAACGCCTTGTCTTTTTCAAGAATTTGGAAAGAGAACAATTAAAAAAGAACACGAGAAGATCCAACCAGGAAACCATAAGTTACCCAAACAATTTAACTATGATACAGATGAATCTTTTTACACGCCTGACATCTTCAACAAAAATGAGCAGTCAAAACACGCAGTATATGCCTCAGAAACCAAACCTTCAAACCCAACAACTGAGCATAACGAACAGGATGAACACCCCAACCCCAGGATTCCAACCACGATGCTTGACCTACAAAATACGTTGATTGCAGTGCTCTCGCAAACAATGATACCTTTCATTAAGATCCAAGAATCAATGAAGGATAACATCAAGGATCAAGCAACTCTGTTAGCCATGATTCACTCAAAGCAGATCTACATCGAGAATTTCATCAATACAATAGAAGTCCGACTGAACTCAGAAGCGGAGCAATCAAATCGCTGGCAACAACGACTAGCAGAAATGGCTAGAAGCGATTGACAGGAAAAAACAAACTTAAACTTTTAACTACTTACCCTTCTCAAAGCACAGCGAGAACAACAACAAAACCAACCGATGGATATAAGACATAATCAAACATTAGTTCAACAAACAAATGAAAACGTTGTACAAAGTACAAAAGCACAACTACATACGCCGGGCATAAACACTATTCAACAGAGAACTGCGGCTGCCTTAACTCTACATTCAGAAATACATGGCGACGGCCAGCTAAAAGAGAATAAAATAGAACAATACAAGATCTTCTCGAAAGAAAAAACAACCAATGCTGCAAAATCAACACACCCTAAGGCTACCAAAAAACGACAAACAGGCTCTAGAGCGTTCCTCAGAACAATAATACCCACTGAACTTATTTCACAACCAACAACAGTGGACTTGCGAGAAAAAACTAATTCAAGAACTGATGAGAAGAAACTAGCGGGCCCGATCAATGTCACTGCTAAGCAGCTACAGAACGGAATACCACTTTTAGGCCATCAACTCAAATCAGACTCCGCTGCCCAAGAGGACGACCTACTAAACTGGACAACTCACGAAGACCAAGAACCGCAAGATACGCCACCAGATATACAATCTGAAACATCCCCAAGTTACATAATAATTGATGAATATAACAGCGCCCGAGACCTCCAAATAAGACTGCCATATGAAGACATCTCAGAAAGTTCACTACAGGAAAATTCAATCGCATCACTTGTTAGCGATGGCTCTTTATCAGTGGAATACTATGATCAAGTCATGGACAATTCTCTCACTATACATACAACATTCACATCGGACTGCATTTTGCCCACGTTTATAAAACCACTGCAACAAAATCAAATCTATGAAATTCATATTGAAAATCGAATCAACAGAAAAGAACCCCTTATACTGAACAGAACAAACACTCTCCGCCTTCTTGGAGCAATACCACAACTGCAACATATAACAACAGCTGAGATCGACTTAATCACCTTTAAAGATCATAAGCACCTAGACAAAATTGTCGCCGAAATTTCGAATCAGGATGATCAAGAACTGATTGCTTCACAAGGCGCTCAACTTCTCAAACTTGGGTTCAAGTGCTGGGCCACCACAACAACAAGGAAACTCCCGGCGAGAAACCAAAGGCCCATTCCCACAAACGAACACCACGCCATCAATGAAAAAACGATTAGAGACAATAGAGCAGAACAATCGAACGGTCAGGATCGCCCCTTTAAAAGGATATACCATCTAGAGCTTTCAACTACAGAAACCACTTCTTCAAGAAGCTCAGTTTATTCATACTCATAACAATTAAACAACACAAATTTCACATGATCACTTTGTTCATGGAACACAAGAGGGAATCTTCACTTATACACTCAGCCATCAAATGATCTTGAAAACTTTCAAATCATATGTCTACAAGAAACCTGGATTACCGACACACCAGCATGTGATGGCTTCCTTGCTTTCCTAAATCCTGCAATAAAAAAAAAACACGGAAGACCAGCATCTGGTCTTCTGACCCTAATCAAAATAAATCCCTATTGGAGAGTACTGACCACCGAAAACATAAACCCTTGGATTCAGATGACCATAATAACAATAAAGACCCACCAAGACCAAAAAGAAAATGACGAAACAAAAATCGCCATATTGAATCTCTACTGGAATCCTGTAGCCATTACAACTAATGAATTCATCGACGCTGTATTTATCACAGTCGACAACCTAGCTGACACTTACAGAAACTTGGAATTAATACTCTGCGGAGACCTAAACATCAACCTCATTACACCTAACGGTACTCCACGACGACCCGAATACCTATCGGCTAAAGCGTCAAAATGGATGAAAGAAATCCAGATTCGAGATCTCAGCCTCTTAAATCATGCAAAAAACAATTTAACGCCCTTTATGCCAACATGGAGAAGAGCCTCCTCTGCAGCAATTATCGACTATATCTTTCTCTCACAAACCCTGCAAGATTCGGTCGACATTGCTCAAACCATAGTTTGCGACAACAGTGATCACAATAAGCTCACAGCTCAGTCACACCTTACCGGACATCAAATGCCATCTCTAGGACAACCTTTACTTGAACTGGATGGTACATCATCAAGACTTCGCATTCCACAAACAATACTACCATTGCTCCCAAAGAAATTATCAACTTCCAAAAAACCGGACTTGGAAAAACTGAATTATGAATGGATTCTGCTCCCGTTCCAGCAAACAGTTGAAAATCGCTCACAAAAAACTCATCTGCATAGTTACAACGAGGAAATAGCAGCAAAAAAAAAGGAGCTGGCGAAACAGATAAGACAGCTCAAGAAAAATAGACAACCAGGAAACATCATTCAGATTGCCAAATTAAAACAAACCTACAACAACTGGAAAAATCTCAAAAGGCAATATTACTACAAACAGATGCAGAAACAATGATGAAAACATACCGGACGAATAATACCAAAGATCTCTGGAATCTTCTGAACGAAAACCATCAAAAACAACAAAAGCTAACAGCCAACGTACCAAAGGAGACATGGGTCAGTTATTTTTCAACTATGTACGCAGCTCTTCCTCACCCACCTGAACAAGAGGAAAGTAAAATCAACACAAAATGGTCAGTACCCATTTCATATGAAGATCTTCTATGCTTGATCAATCGACTCAACACCTCAAGAGCGCCGGGCCCTGATGGACTTTCTAATGCCATGCTAAAACAAGACCCCTCGGCATGGGCAAGTTTTCTGCACAAGATAATTGATATTATAAACTTACACAACCAAATTCCTACTACCTGGAAAACTGCAACAATAGTCCCCATTCACAAGCAAGGCCCGCGTGATAACTCACAAAATTTCCGCCCCATTGCCTTACTCGACCCTTTAGGGAAACTCTTTGCATCAGTCCTACTAAAACAACTCACTGCCTGGGCCAACTCGACCGGTAGATTCTCAACAAGGCAAACTGGATTTACTCCCAATCTTGGAACGAACATCAATCTCCTTCTTGTCCATCACATTAAACACGAAGCGATTAACACCAAGACCATGATATACGCCGTGTTCATCGACTTAAAGATGGCCTTTGATGCAATATCTCGGCAAAAATGATGGGCGAAGCTTAAGGCATGGAACTGTCCTCCGAACATTCTTGAGCCCATCAAACTACTATACTCAGACACTTCAATAAAAGTCAGGCTTACAAAACAAGGAATGACCACTGAAGCAATATCAACATTTAACGGACTAAAACAAGGATGTCCTTTAGCAGCGACTCTTTACAACCTCTATACATCAGATATTGAACAACATCTGGAAAACAATAGAGCAAACCCCCCAAAAATCAATTCAACCCCTGTATCCATAATGGCTTATGCAGACGACATTGTCTTAATGGACAAAACCCCATATGGCCTGCAACTCTCACTCACAGCTCTGAGCAACTACATGACCCATAATGATCTAACAATCAATATCACTAAAACAAAATCTATGCAATTGACGAAATTTCAAAATAAAGCTAAACAACAACCCACCTTCAATATCAATGGAAACAAGTTGGAAAACGTGACAACATTCAAGTATCTTGGCATCACGATTAACCAATCAAATACAGAAGCAGAATGGTTGGATAAAATTGAACCGAAGGCGCAAGCATTAGCACGCCAAGGCTGCATCCTACACAGAAAATTCGGAAAGTTTTCATTTAAACCGATAATTGCGTATTACAAGCAAAAATACATTCCAATAATAACTTATGGCACTGAAACAATGTTGAACGCACAAGAAGTAAACTGGATGAAATTTGGCGCAAGATTCTATCACTACCGAAATCGTACCCCATGCCACGAATAAGGTACGAACTTGCAACTCAATCTATCGGCTCCATAGTACGATGGAAACGTCTGGACATCTATCGTAAACTCCTGTTCGACGACAAGACACCGGCAATCAACATCCTCAAAACTAAAACGGCGACTTTAAATACCACAGTTCTATCAAAATGGAAAAAATCTATCACCAAGGAAATGGAACAAGAAGAAATATCTCAAGAACTCTTAACGAAGCGTCCCCAACATGCCAAAGTCAAACTCCTACAAAATGACTGGATCAAAACCATCGAACAGAAAAACTCCTATAAGCGGACATTATACTGTAACAAGGACAACAGAAAACTAAATGAACCACAACCATACCTGCGATTATTTCCCGATCCAGTGATTAGATCAACATTTCTGAGAATCAGATTGAATATCCTGCCGACAAACTACTATTTAGCCATAACAAACCAGATCCCCAAAGCAAGGAACTACTGTCGGTTTTGCGAAATTGAAACCATACCGGAGACCATATTCCACCTAGTCATGGAGTGTCCGGCGCTGGCAGCTCAACGCAGGCAATTTGGTTCCCATTTCGATCTGGCTTCACAAGAATTGGACGAAGATGAAAGATGGAATACTATCCTCAGCGGAACAAATAACAAATACATATTTACAGTTGTCCTTTTTCTGACTAACATTCTGGATCTCAAGCAAAGAAAATTGTAAAGCCCTTCTTACATTTTCTTTGATATCATATAAGATTCACAATGATGCAAAAGTTTATCACTAAACTAAGACATCAAAAAAAAAAGTTTATCACTAAACTAAGACATCAAAAAAAAAAAAAAAAAAAAAAATACAAGTTTTTATCATGATTCTACCACACTGCTTTCTGTCTCTTTGTCCATGTGCAGATTTTGTTTGGCCATGTTCTCCAAGATTAGTATGTCCTACGGCTGGCATGTGGGTTAGGGCCTCACTCTGTTTGTCATGCTGTTATTGAGGTTTGCTGGAGGTCATGTGTGCATGCTCCGTGTGAGTGATGGATGTTGCATCCAGGCTCGCTGAACGTGAGTGGTCTGTTGTAAATGCAGGCAGGTGACATGCTTTGGGATTTATGTGTTTCACAGCTTTGACATGCATATCTGTTTCTTGCCTACTTCGATGCTTTGCAGTACAGACATGTTGGTCAATTGTGTACATGGTGTGGATGGGTGTGAAACGTTTATGCTGTTGTTGACTTTGTACTCCATTGGTGAATATGTTCATGTGTGTTTAGTGATGTTGTGTGTTGTTGGTTCTTGGCATGGTGGCATTTTTTCATTGACTTGGGCATGTGGACATGTGTTTCACATGTAGGGGAGGGACCATCAGTCAGCTGGAGGTAGCAAGGGTTGGCTGTCTGATGTCATTCCATGTGCAGGGGCACTGCATGTTTGGTGTCATTGTGTCCATGTTGGTTAATTGACTCTTTTTGGTGTGTCTGTAATGCAGGGATGCTTTTGGTGATGGGTGAGATGTTTCATTATGGTGTTTAGGGTCTCTCATTTGGGATGGGTATTCACTTCTTCATCAGTCTTGCCACATGTTCAACATCGTTTTTATATTTGTTGTATCTGGTGACAGCTCATTCACCTCTACCCATTCACTACTGGTAGTTCAGTTCATTGTATGTTCACTTCCTTTCCGGTCCACTGATGTTTAGTTGATCCTTTGGCACTTGCTTGTCAGTGTGGATGCGCCCACACTACATTCACAGGCATGGCGGCTATTTTGCATTGTGGGTGTTGAGAAGGGGTGTTGCATCACTGTAGTGGCTACACTTATCACTTGTACACTATGTCACATGTACATTGAGTGGCCAAAGTGTAGCTGGTGCAACAGGTTTGGGTCCTGTTCATGTGCAGCTGCGTGTGGTCCAACAGAGACACATGGAAGAGGGTACAGTTCTGGATTCAGTGGCAGTTCTTCCTGGTGTACATGTTGGAGGAGGATATCTGGCAGGTGTACTTCATGGTGGAGGCAGGCCAGAAGAGCTGAGGTAGGCTGGTGCTCCACATTGGATTGGAAAGGGGCGGGCTAGCGAGTGCCACCTGGGGTTGGGGCAGAGGTCAGTGGGGTACTGGGAGAAGGGCAGACTAGCGGGTACTGCCTTGGATTGGGAGGTCTGGGCACATGTCAGTGTGGTACTGGGAAGAGGGTGCACTAGCAGGTGCTGCCTGGGTTGGGGAAGAGGCCAGTGGGGTACTGGGAGGGGGCAGACTACTGGGTGCTGGTTGGGTATGGGGCTGGGACACAGGTCAGTGTGGTACTCAAAGGAGGGCAGACTATCTGGTGCTGCGTGGGGTTGGGTCAAAGGTTAGTGGGGCACTTGAAGGGGGCTGACTAGCGGCTGCTGCCTGGGGTTGGGAAAGAGATAAGTGGGTTACGGGGAGGTCAGACTAGCGGGTGCAGCCTTGGGTTGGGGGGTTGGTGTGGTACTGAACGGAGGGTGGACTCGCTGGTGCTGTCTGCGGTTGGGGCAGAGGTTAGTGGGCTACTGGGATGGGGGCGGACTAGCAGGTGCTGCCTGAGGTTGGGACAGAGGTCAGTGGAGTACTGGGAGGGGGGAGGACTAGCGGGTGCTGCCTTTAAGTCTGTACACTGTTTTTTCTCAGTCAAAGTCGTTAGTGCATGTCCATTATTCCTGTATGCCTCATAATTTATTATTAGAAATTTCAGTTTACAATTCTTGTTTAGTATAGGATAGTAGTGCAAGCTAGACTGCTGGATGGTTTTGGAAGTCAGTGGAGATAAAAAACACATTCACTTTGGAATTTCTGCAGTGTTTCTTCACTCGCTACCATGTGTCAGCGTGCCACCGCAAGGAGGAGTTTCACTAATTAAACCGCATTACACCACGGAGCCGCGCAGAGTTGGAAGCCAAGTTGCAGTCTCCACAGGACGACCAAGCGGGCAGGTGAGACTAGTACTTATTTAAAATGCCTGCGGTTGTGCTCACCCATTTTATCTGGCACTTGGTGAGATCAGCGGACTGCCTCTTGTACTCGTTATTCATCCGAGAAAAGTCGCAGCGTGCGCATTCACAGTAAATGGTGAGTGCGCAGTGACTAGTTCTCCAAAGTGAAGTTTCTTGAAGTTAACCACATAACTGAATTCATAGTATCTTTGACATTTTTTTTTGCGACTACAACAACGTAACTGCACATGTATGACCTGAGAAGTGGCAATGAATCAATGAAGATGACTCATTATGAACAAATCTCTGACAAGGCAGGAAATCTCCCACTTATCATTTCCGCAGGGGAGGGCCCCTCATCTCTGACGCATGGGATCTAGTTGATCTATTTGGTTTCTGAAGCAAATGTCTCTCAGGGGGGATTGACTCGCACTCGACCCCCATAGGGGACTAGTAATGTACAGAAAAAGAAAATGACACCATTTTGTGCTCCCATTTCATCGGGTACTGTGACCACAGCAGGGGATCGAATGTGCTCAATCACTGACAAACATACACAATGGGCAACGCCTACACTTAATGGCAATGTGCCTAGTGTATTCGATGGGGAACAGAGTAGACAAGTCTCTCCACAGTTGACACATGATAAAGCGAACAATTCAGGCCTCATGGACTCCCCTCCGGTTCTGGCCTAGAGAATCCCAGCCATTTTCGATTACTCCATATCCCCGTATGAGTCAACACTGGTTTCCTTACCTCCCAGGTTATTATCTGCAGTAATGCAACAAATGAACCAGAGACAAGGGGAACGAAAAGGCGAGCTTCTGGTTGAACTTAACCATTCGTGTCTCCCTCTATGGGGGTATTAAAGCAGAAACTAAGTTGCTGGAATCCTTACTGTTTAAGTTTGACAACATTGACCTGCATGCGACTGTAAAGGAATTTCTGTTTAACCATAGGCCTCATATGGGACACATTAAAAAGACCAAAGAGTGGCAAAGGAGACATATGAGGTTCGAGCTATGGTAGAGATAGAGGGGTCTAAACCAGTAGTGGTTCCCCAACTGGGTGGGCTTCATTTAAAGCCAGTTTATGGGCCAACTGACTCCTCCATGATGGATCAATCAGTAATTTGCAAAACCCTGGCACCCAAAGTAGCGACAGATGCGCTTTCAGTTTTTTAAATAGGATTGAGAAAGTTTCATCGACAAATGATGGGCTAACTACTTCCCTTGAAGTTATTTGTGTGTTGGCCTTTAGAAATCAGCAAACAAGATGCAATAGCATTCTGCACAAATGTAATGGTGAATTATGGACTCTGTAGGTTCCTCTGGGTAGGAAAAAACAATGGAATCAGGAAAAGAAAACCAAGATCAGGACTCTTCTACATCTGAATAAACAAGCATCCTGTAAGTTTATGCATTCTCTGCTCAGACAGCCTACAGTAAATGCTGATTTTGCTCGAATTCCGGTTGAACCTGTGCTGGTTGAATCCAATGAGATAACCATTGTGGATTCTACTGCAAGCGCATGTATGTCTGACGAGACCTTGGAAGGCCCAGGACAGTGTTTGATGTCTGGACATAATGAAGTGGCAGCCCAGACAGATGGGGTGCTTGTAATGGCAAACTTCATGGCTTGTATTTCAAATGCAATTGACAATTTGACCATTACTCATCAGGGAGGCTATGTAATTTTAATTGTAATTGTACATGTGCAAAGTCTGCCACAGGGCCAACGTAGCTTTCCTGATGCATTTCGTTGTACAGTGCCTACCCTTTCCCATGTGGGTACCGAGGTTAACCACAGTACAGGGCATACTCACCAGCAATCTACCTTGGCACTTACTAATGATGCTTCTAACTCTGTGAGATGATTAAACGAGATGGGAAATAGGCTGGACAAGCATGTCGTTAGGACCTAAGGTACTTCAGAAAACACATAACCTCCCTATTGAAATGAGAGAGGACATTGCTTTTGATGTTCACCCATTTCAGATCTTAATAGAAAATTTGTTACCAGACAATAGGTTTGTAGTCCTGCATCGTGCGAATATCCTGCCTCTCCTTGGGGGAATTCCTAATGTGTCTGGTATATCAACAAATGATCTCAAGAGAGTGGACTTCATTGACTTGTACAGGACTGCCGTTTGATCATCTTTGTCAACTCTAAAATAGTTTTTGACATATTCTTAAGAAACAAGAACATTGCAGGGCTTTTTTGGATTTGATCCTACAAATTATTCTGAGAAAATTAATATTGGTACATAATTGATTGTGAATCTAAGGAGTGTGCCTTTTAGTAATACTAATGAGAGGATATTAGACTATGGAGGAGCAATGGTGGAGGAAATTCAAGCACTCAAGATAAAGATGCAAGCATCCAAACAGAATAGTGATTGGTCTTGGTTGTTGGGTACTGATGAACCGAGGTTAATCCTTAACCTCTGTCCATCACCACAAGTTTGGCTATGTTAAAATCATATTGAAAACAGTCTGAATCTCTTTCATCTTAAATGTATATTGGCACGCACGCATTTGTAATTTGGATGAAGCTTTTAGATAAGATCATGCTGTATGTCAGTGATTGGAGTAGTGTGTACCCGGTTGCAATGTTCCCTCTAATTATTTTTCCCTAAGTGCAGAAATGCTTAGCTTTCGTGCACACCTTATTTTCCATGTGCACAACTGAATTACAAGTTAAGCCATTTTGTGAGCACGCATAGTTAGTGAGCTACCATCTCCAAAGAATTTGGAAGGGAATTCCTACTTCCCAACCACTGCAATTATTTACAAATCAGTGTAAAAGTTGCATCTTAGAACACTTTTTCCAAACATATAGGCTTAAAAAAACAATAGGTTAAATTGTGTCTATTCATTTGTTGACACTGCTTAGAGACATTGCAGAAAGTGTAAAATGGCATTGGAAAAGATACTCATGTTTATTACAAAAAAGCAAATATTGCTTACATTGATGTGACTGTCAAAAAAATCAGACAGAATACAATTTTTGCCAATGGAAAAATGGCAACTAAAAGCAATGTGTCAGAAAACATGCCAATAGGAATATATGTGCCACTTTAATGAAGTAATTCAAGGGCCAGGGAAACATGCCTCATAATGTGCTTAAGGACGAAGATTGTTTGAGAATAACTGCACAACAGAATATGATGATACAAATTCCTGGGCCTCTGCTTGCTATCCACATTACGTGATCCTGTGAGTTGTGACATTTGCTCAAAACCAGCCTTACAGCTGTGAAGCATATACACCATCCACTGTTGCGCCCTATAAAAAGGAAAAAGTGCCCAATAAAACAGGAAACCATGAGCATATAGGAGCACACCCCCTGCTTCTACCCACACAGTTCCACTCATATTGCAGAGCAGTAGTATTGGTAGGAACTAGAATAATACTAATGCCCAAATATCAGGAGACATTTTAAGGAGAAAGAACATATTTTAATAAACATGAAATATCCCTGCTGGTGAATCTATTTAAATTCTTACTCCCTGAAAAATAATTTGATTCCTAGCAGGGAGTAAAATCATATCAGAACCCTCCCTGTAACTCTGACATAGGAAGTGATAAGACAGGGTACATAATACAGCTTAAAGTTTTGCCCTCCCTTTCTCACCACAGCCTAGACAAAATTCTACAAGAGTCTTATTGAAGTTGCCTCTGGAGCAAGGTTGAAGAAAATCACGTATATTTGCCTTTTAATTCATTAGCAGCAATGCGTATAGGTACAACAGATCGAGTGCTTTCTTCTTTAACTAGGAGCCCCTCTTCTGAAATTCACTGTTATCAGTTGAACAAGATGCATGGGGATGCTAGAGGCAATAAACACAGATATGTGAATATATTGAAAATCCCTCAGCAGCTGAGCATAGGCATAGAAAGAAACAGTAGACACTGTTTCCTAGACGGTTACTAGTTTCCTAACCTTTTGAAAACAAACACATTTCCTTCACTGTACTGAATAACCAAAACATTTGATTTGGTTTTTGAATGTTTCTGATTAGTTCTACACCATGAAGGAGTGTTCTCCTGTGCCCTTCCATCTGCGCCCCACACTGGCCCCTGGCCAGCCTCCAGTACTAGCTGACAGGGCTCTGTATAAAGTGAGGGATTGTAGCAGTAAAACACTAACTGTGATATTTACATACCCACATTACTTTGAAGCAAAATATCTTTAAAACCTCATCATGATATTTGTGCAGTTTAAGAAAATGCCATGAATCTGTATGTGCGCAATTACTATGAAGTGCATGCAAGATTGTTTGTAACATACTTCACCTTTAAATCGTTGGGTAGGATTATAAAAATGCTCAGTGGCACCGTTTTTGTAAAGCAGCGAGTTAGGATATAATTCTTTACGGCCTATACCACATGGAACTCTGAAAACATGGAAAAGCTGCAGATTGTGTGACAAGCATTTTAGTTACTGAATATCCGAATATCTGTTGCCCTAATACTATAACCAATAATGCTAGGCATAGTCCATACCCATTATCCCATGCAGCCCATGTAAATTGTATTGTAATGTTGCTCTCCACTTATAGGGTAATGTTAGCAATGCTAAAGTAGCAGACGCTGAGTATGGCATTTGTCTACTCGAAATCACTAAAGGGGAAATTTATATTTGAATTTTATAATGAATTAACATGCAAGAGGGGGGGCATCAAAGATTTTGTGTGTCATATGTACAAAGAATAGGAAGCATAGGATGAGGCTAAACATACAAGTAACCTGCTTACTCACTCATGCCCAGTACCTGATATTTGAGCTGATAATTGCATTACATAGGGCCTCATCACGAGTCTGGCGGTAGCCCTTAAATGTGGCAGTAGCGCTATTACCGCCACATTTAAGGGTCCACCAGATTATGACCTTGGCGGATTTCCCCCCAGCTCTGAGCTCGGGAAAATCTGCTGCATATTTGCCAATTTTCTGAGCGTTTACCGCCAGCGGGAAGTCCGCTGGTGGTAATAGCGCACATTTTCCCCATTGGGCCCAATGGAGAATGAGGAATTCCCGAATGGGCCCAATGGGGAATGGGCAATAACCGTTCCACCAAACCCGTGATCTGGCGCTAATAGTGCCGGGGGTTTGGCGGTAGGGCTATTAGCGTGGGTGATGCTTTTGCTAAGGCACCATATGGAACTGGAATTCCTTTGCTTAAAATGCATTCATATTACAAGAAACATAAAAAGTGGATGAGGTACAAGTCTGGTAACCTTCTGCAGAGCCAAGGCAGGAAGAGTCAAGGTTGTCTGGTAATATCTGAATGAGGCCTGTGGTGGAAGTTCGAGTCATATGGTATAAGTGTGGTAGAGTCAAGTACAGGAGTCACGGGTGGGGAGGGGAGATCATTTGGTTAATATGTGCAGACATCTCTAGATTATGGGGTCGATTCATGGAATTAATGTGCGCCGAAAATTCCAGCGCAGAGGTGCCAAAACGTGCGAATCGCAGGAAAAGTGCAAAAATCGCAGTGCAAGTGCGAAAATCGCAGGGAAACCAGCGCACATCGATTCATGGAAGTCCGTGCGGGAGAAAAACATTGGATGTGCGCTGAAAATGTGCGCCGCTCACACCGGCGCACAGGTCATCCAACAGCGTGCGCCACGGCCACTGCGAAATCGCACATAGCGCGGCGCACATCACAAAAGTAGGCGGAACACGGGGCGTAACACTCGGAATGGGGAACAACGCGTGAAAATATGGGCGTCACGGGGGAAGTACAGGGGGCAAGTGCGCGGAACGCCCACACGCTCGCCTACAACCTGTATTCATGGAATCGAATAGGGCAAACCAGCGCACGGTCAAAGATGCGCACAGGGCCAAACAAGTACGCCACAAGAAAGCAGGCGGTAGCATCCCTGCGCCTGAAAAAAATGTGCGCCAAAATGTGCGATAACAAAAAGCACCCATATACAGCTATGATGAATGGTCCAAACAGTGGCCCTCTAGGACAAATGAGGTGCAAAGGGGTACCGACAAACAGGGACACCCGCTGTGTGAAAAATAGCGTGTGTACCTGGGTGCGCGGGAAGTCCCACACGCGATTGGCCTGGGTACGTGTACTTCGGGGTGCGCGGGAAGTCCCACACGCGATTGGCCTGGGTACGTGTACTTCGGGGTGCGCGGGAAGTCCCACACGCGATTGGCCTGGGTATGTGTACTTCGGGGTGCGCGGGAAGTTCCACACGCGATTGGCCTGGGTACGTGTACTTCGGGGTGCGCGGGAAGTTCCACAAGCGATTGGCCTGGGTACTGTACTTCGGGATGCGCGGGAAGTTCCACACGCGATTGGCCTGGGTACGTGTACTTCGGGGTGCGCGGGAAGTCCCACACGCGATTAGCCTGGGTACGTGTACTACGGGGTGCGCGGGAAGTTCCACACGCGATTAACCTGGGTACGTGTGTTTCGGGGTGCGCGGGAAGTTCCACACGCGATTGGCCTGGATACCTGTACTTTGGGGTGCGCGGGAAGTTCCACACGCGATTGGCCTGGGTAAGTGTACTTCGGGATGCGAGGGAAGTTCCACACGTGATTGGCCTGGGTACGTGCATTCCGAGGTGCACGGGAAGATTCACACGCGATTTTAGCAGGGTACGTGTATTTAGGTGGTGCCGGGGAATGCTACACGTGACTTGGCTGTGTGGGTCCTCCCAGGTGTTCCCTCTACACACTCCACGGCCCCTGCAGGCAGCCCACACGACAGGGGACTACCCTGCACCGCTGCTCATGTCCCACAGGCAATCCATCCACCATGGCCATGCCCCCCAGCCAACCCACATGTCACCTTGCACTACCGATCACCAACACATGTCTCCCTGCACCCCCACCCCCAGCCACCAGGGGCACCCTCCACCAGGCCCCCAGCCATGTCTACCACCACCACACCCCCCAGCAGTGCAGGGGCAGCCTCCACCAGGCCCCCACTCATGTCCCCCTGCACCCCCACCGCCCAGCAGTGCAGGGGCAGCCTCCACCAGGCCCCCACTCATGTCTACCACCACCCCCACCCCCCAGCAGTGCAGGGGCAGCCTCCACCAGGCCCCCACTCATGTCCCCCTGCACCCCCACCCCCCAGCCACGAGGGGCAGCCTCCACCAGGCCCCCACCCATGTCTACCACCACCCCCACCCCCCAGCAGTGCAGGGGCAGCCTCCACCAGGCCCCCACTCATGTCTCCCATCACCCCCACCCCCCAGCCACCAGGGGCGGCCTCCAGCAGGCCCCCACCCATGTCTACCACTACCCCCACCCCCCAGCAGTGCAGGGGCAGCCTCCACCAGGCCCCCACTCATGTCTCCCACCACCCCCACACCCCAGGGGCAGCCTCCACCAGGACCCCACCCATGTCCAACTCATGTCTCCCACCACCCCCACTCCCCAGCCACCAGGGGCAGCCTCCAACAGGCCCCCACTCATGTCCCCTATCACCCCCACCCCCCAGCCACCAGGGGCAGCCTCCACCAGGCCCCCACTCATGTCCCCTATCACCCCCACCCTCCAGCAGTGCAGGGGCAGGCTCCACCAGGCCCCCACCCATGTCCAACTCATGTCTCCCACCACCCCCACCCCCTAGCCACCAGGGGCAGCCTCCACCAGGCCCCACTCATGTCCCCTATCACCCCACCCCCCAGCCACCAGGGGCAGCCTCCACCAGGCCCCCACTCATGTCCCCTATCACCCCCACCCCCCAGCAGTGCAGGGGCAGCCTTCACCAGGCCCCCACTCATGTCCCCCTGCACCCTCACCCCCCAGCCACGAGGGGCAGCCTCCGCCAGGCCCCCACCCATGTCTACCACCACCCCCACCCCCCAGCAGTGCAGGGGCAGCCTCCACCAGGCCCCCACTCATGTCTCCCATCACCCCCACCCCCCAGCCACCAGGGGCGGCCTCCAGCAGGCCCCCACCCATGTCTACCACCACCCCCAGCAGTGCAGGGGCAGCCTCCACCAGGCCCCCACTCATTTCTCCCACCACCCCCACACCCCAGGGGCAGCCTCCACCAGGCCCCCACCCATGTCCAACTCATGTCTCCCACCACCCCCACCCCCCAGCCACCAGGGGCAGCCTCCAACAGGCCCCCACTCATGTCCCCTATCACCCCCACCCCCCAGCCACCAGGGGCAGCCTCCACCAGGCCCCCACTCATGTCCCCTATCACCCCCACCCTCCAGCAGTGCAGGGGCAGGCTCCACCAGGCCCCCACCCATGTCCAACTCATGTCTCCCACCACCCCCACCCCCCAGCCAGGGGCAGCCTCCACCAGGCCCCCACTCATGTCCCCTATCACCCCCACCCCCAGCAGTGCAGGGGCAGCCTTCACCAGGCCCCCACTCATGTCTCCCACCACCCCCACCCCCCAGCCACCAGGGGCAGCCTCCACCAGGCCCCCACTCATGTCCCCTATCACCCCCACCCCTGAGCAGTGCAGGGACAGCCTCCACCAGGCCCCCACTCATGTCTACCACCACCCCCACCCCCCAGCAGTGCAGGGGCAGCCTCCACCAGGCCCCCACCCATGTCCCCTATCACCCCACCCCCAGCCACCAGGGGCAGCCTCCACCAGGCCCCCACTCATGTCCCCTATCACCCCCACCCCCCAGCCACTAGGGGCAGCCTCCACCAGGCCCCCACCCATGTCTACCACCACCACCACCCCCCAGCAGTGCAGGGGCAGCCTCCACCAGGCCCAGACTCATGTCTCCCACCACCCCCACCCCCCAGCAGTGCAGGGGCAGCCTCCACCAGGCCCCCACTCATGTCCCCCATCACCCCCACCCCCCAGCCACCAGGGGCGGCCTCCAGCAGGCCCCCACCCATGTCTACCACCACCCCCAGCAGTGCAGGGGCAGCCTCCACCAGGCCCCCACTCATTTCTACCACCACCCCCACACCCCAGGGGCAGCCTCCACCAGGCCTCCACCCATGTCCAACTCATGTCTCCCACCACCCCCACCCCCCAGCCACCAGGGGCAGCCTCCAACAGGCCCCCACTCATGTCCCCTATCACCCCCACCCCCCAGCCACCAGGGGCAGCCTCCACCAGGCCCCCACTCATGTCCCCTATCACCCCCACCCTCCAGCAGTGCAGGGGCAGGCTCCACCAGGCCCCCACCCATGTCCAACTCATGTCTCCCACCACCCCCACCCCCCAGCCAGGGGCAGCCTCCACCAGGCCCCCACTCATGTCCCCTATCACCCCCACCCCCAGCAGTGCAGGGGCAGCCTTCACCAGGCCCCCACTCATGTCTCCCACCACCCCCACCCCCCAGCCACCAGGGGCAGCCTCCACCAGGCCCCCACTCATGTCCCCTATCACCCCCACCCCTGAGCAGTGCAGGGACAGCCTCCACCAGGCCCCCACTCATGTCTACCACCACCCCCACCCCCCAGCAGTGCAGGGGCAGCCTCCACCAGGCCCCCACCCATGTCCCCTATCACCCCACCCCCAGCCACCAGGGGCAGCCTCCACCAGGCCCCCACTCATGTCCCCTATCACCCCCACCCCCCAGCCACTAGGGGCAGCCTCCACCAGGCCCCCACCCATGTCTACCACCACCACCACCCCCCAGCAGTGCAGGGGCAGCCTCCACCAGGCCCAGACTCATGTCTCCCACCACCCCCACCCCCCAGCAGTGCAGGGGCAGCCTCCACCAGGCCCCCACTCATGTCCCCCTGCACCCCCACCCCCCAGCCACCAGGGGCAGCCTCCACCAGGCCCCCACTCATGTCTCCCTGCACCCCCACCCCCCAGCCACCAGGGGCAGCCTCCGCCAGGCCCCAACTCATGTCTCCCACCACCCCCACCCCCAACCACCAGGGGCAGCCTCCACCAGGCCCCCACCCATGTCTACCACCACCCCCACCCCTCAGCAGTGCAGGGGCAGCCTCCACCGGGCCCCCACTCATGTCCCCCTGCACCCCCACCCCCCAGCAGTGCAGGGGCAGCCTCCACCAGGCCCCCACTCATGTCTACCACCACCCCCACCCCCCAGCAGTGCAGGGGCTGCCTCCACCAGGCCCCCAATCATGTCTCCCTGCACCCCCACCCCCCAGCCACCAGGGGCACCCTCCACCAGGCCCCCACTCATGTCCAACTCATGTCTCCCGCCACCCCCACCCCCCAGCCACCAGGGGCAGCCTCCACCAGGCCCACACCCATGTCTACCACCACCCCCACCCCCCAGCAGTGCAGGGGCAGCCTCCACCAGGCCCCCACTCATGTCTCCTACCACCCCCACCCCCCAGCAGTGCAGGGGCAGCCTCCACGAGGCCCCCACTCATGTCTACCACCACCCCCACCCCCGAGCCACCAGGGGCAGCCTCCACCAGGCCCCCACTCATGTCCCCTATCACCCCCACCCCCCAGCCACCAGGGGCAGCCTAAACCAGGCCCCCACTCATGTCTCCAACCACCCCCACCCCCCAGCCACCAGGGGCAGCCTCCACCAGGCCCCCATCCATGTTTACCACCACCCCCACCCCCCAGCAGTGTAGGGGCAGCCTCCACCAGGCCCCCACTCATGTCTCCCACCACCCCCACCCCCCAGCCACCAGGGGCAGCCTCCACCAGCCCCCCACTCATGTCTCCCACCAGCCCCACCCCCCATCCACCAGGGGCAGCCTCCACCAGGCCCCCACCCATGTCTAGCACCACCCCCACCCCCAGCAGTGCAGGGGCAGCCTCCACCAGGCCCCCACTCATGTCTACCATCACCCCCACCCCCCTGCCACCAGGGGCAGCCTCCACCAGGCCCCCACTCATGTCTCCCACCACCCCCACCCGCCAGCAGTGCAGGGGCAGCCTCCACCAGGACCACACTCATGTCTACCACCACCCCCACCCCCCAGCAGTGCAGGGGCAGCCTCCACCAGGTCCCCACTCATGTCTACCACCACCCCCACCCCCCAGCCACCAGGGGCAGCCTCCACCAGGCCCCCACTCATGTCCCCTATCACCCCCACCCCCAGCCACCAGGGGCAGCCTCCACCAGGCCCCCACTCATGTCTCCCACCACCCCCACCCCCCACCCACCATGGGCAGCCTCCACCAGGCCCCCACCCATGTCTACCACCACCCCCACCCCCCAGAAGTGCAGGGGCAGCCTCCACCAGGCCCCCACTCATGTCTCCCACCACCCCCATCCCCCAGCTACCAGGGGCAGCCTCCACCATGCCCCCACTCATGTCCCCCTGCACCCCCACATCCAGCAGTGCAGGGGCAGCCTCCACCATGCCCCCACCCATGTCTACCACCACCCCCACCCCCCAGAAGTGCAGGGGCAGCCTCCACCAGGCCCCCACTCATGTCTCCCACCACCCCCACCCCCAGCCACCAGGGGCAGCCTCCACCATGCCCCCACTCATGTCCCCCTGCACCCCCACATCCAGCAGTGCAGGGGCAGCCTCCACCAGGCCCCTACTCATGTCTACCACCACCCCCACCCCCCAGCAGTGCAGGGGCAGCCTCCATCAGGCCCCCACTCATGTCTCCCTGCACCCCCACCCCGCAGCCACCAGGGGCACTCTCCACCAGGCCCCCACTCATGTCCAACTCATGTCTCCCACCACCCCCACCCCCCAGCCACCAGGGGCAGCCTCCACCAGGCCCCCACCCATGTCTACCACCACCCCACCCCCCAGCAGTGCAGGGGCAGCCTCCACCAGGCCCCCACTCATGTCTACCACCACCCCCACCCCTCAGCAGTGCAGGGGCAGCCTCCACCAGGCCCCCACTCATGTCTACCACCACCCCCACCCCCCAGCCACAAGGGGCAGCCTCCACCAGGCCCCCACTCATGTCCCCTATCACCCCCACCCCCCAGCCACCAGGGGCAGCTTCCACCAGGCCCCCACTCATGTCTCCCACCACCTCCACCCCCCAGCCACCAGGGGCAGACTCCACCAGGCCCCCATCCATGTCTACCACCACCCTCACCCCCCAGCAGTGCAGGGGCAGCCTCCACCAGGCCCCCACTTATGTCTACCACCACCCCCACCGCGCAGCAGTGCAGGGGCAGCCTCCACCAGGCCCCCTCTCATGTCTCCCACCACCCCCACCCCCCAGCCACCATGGGCAGCCTCCACCAGGCCCCCACCCATGTCTACCACCACCCCCACCCCCCAGCAGTGCAGGGGCAGCCTCCAGCAGGCCCCCACTCATGTCTCCCACCACCCCCACCCCCCAGCCACCAGAGGCAGCCTCCACCAGGCCCCCACTCATTTCTCCCACCAGCCCCACCCCCCAACCACCAGGGGCAGGCACCACCAGGCCACCACCCATGTCTACCACCACCCCCACCCCCAGCAGTGCAGGGGCAGCCTCTACCAGGCCCTCACTCATGTCTACCACCACCCCCACCCCCCTGCCACCAGGGGCAGCCTCCACCAGGCCCCCACTCATATTTCTCACCACCCCCACCCCCCAGCAGTGCAGGGGCAGCCTCCACCAGGCCCCCACCCATGTCTACCACCACCCCCACCCCCCAGCAGTGCAGGGGCAGCCTCCACCAGGTCCCCACTCATGTCTACCACCACCCCCACCCCCTAACCACCAGGGGCAGACTCCGCCAGGCCCCCACTCATGTCCCCTATCACCCCCACCCCCAGCCACCAGGGGCAGCCTCCACCAGGCCCCCACTCATGTCTCCCACCACCCCCACCCCCCAGACACCAGGGGCAGCCTCCACCAGGCCCCCACCCATGTCTACCACCACCCCACCCCCCAGCAGTGCAGAGGCAGCCTCCACCAGGCCCCCACTCATGTCTCCCACCACCCCCAGCCACCAGGGGCAGCCTCCACCATGCCCCCACTCATGTCCCCTGCACCCCACCCCCAGCAGTGCAGGGGCAGCCTCCACCAGTCCCCCACTCATGTCTTCCACCACCCCCCAGCAGTGCAGGGGCAGCCTCCACCAGGCCCCCACTCATGTCTCCCTGCACCCCCACCCCCCAGCCACCAGGGGCACCCTCCACCAGGCCCCCACTCATGTCCAACTCATGTCTCCGACCACCCCCACCCCCCAGCCACCAGGGTCCGCCTCCACCAGGCCCCCACCCATGTCTACCACCACCCCCACCCCCCAGCAGTGCAGAGGCAGCCTCCACCAGGCCCCCACTCATGTCTACCACCACCCCCACCCCTCAGCAGTGCAGGGGCAGCCTCCACCAGGCCCCCACTCATGTCTGCCACCACCCCCACCCACCAGCCACCAGGGGCAGCCTCCACCAGGCCCCCAGTCATGTCCCCTATCACCCCCACCCCCCAGCCACCAGGGGCAGCCTCCACCAGGCCCCCACTCATGTCTCCCACCACCTCCATCCCCCAGCCACCAGGGGCAGCCTCCACCAGGCCCCCACCCATGTCTACCACCACCCCCACCCCCCAGCAGTGCAGGGGCAGCCTCCACCAGGCCCCCACTCATGTCCCCCTGCACCCCCAACCCCCAGCAGTGCAGGGGCAGCCTCCACCAGGCCCCCACTCATGTCTACCACCACCCCCACCCCCCAGCAGTGCAGGGGCAGCCTCCACCAGGCCCCCACTCATGTCTCCCTGCACCCCCACCCCCCAGCCACCAGGGGCACCCTCCACCAGGCCCCCACACATGTCTCCCACCACCCCCACCCCCCAGCCACCAGGGGCAACCTCCACCAGGCCCCCACCCATGTCCAACTCATGTCTCCCACCACCCCCACCCCCCACCCACCAAGGGCAGCCTCCACCAGGCCCCCACTCATGTCCCCTATCACCTCCACCCCCCAGCCAACAGGGGCAGCATCCACCAGGCCCCCACTCATGTCTCCCACCACCCCCACCCCCAGCCACCAGGGTCAGCCTCCACCAGGCCCCCACCCATGTCTACCACCACCCCCACCACCCAGCAGTGCAGGGGCAGCCTCCACCAGGCCTCCACTCATGTCTCCCACCACCCCCACCCCCCAGCAGTGCAGGGGCAGCCTCCATCAGGCCCCCACTCATGTCCCCCTGCACCCCCACCTCCTCAGCAGTGCAGGGGCAGCCTCCACCAGGCCCCCACTCTTGTCTACCACCACCCCCACCCCCCCAGCAGTGCAGGGGCAGCCTCCACCAGGCCCCCACTCATGTCTCCCTACACCCCCACCCCCCAGCCACCAGGGGCACCCTCCACCAGGCCCCCACTCATGTCCAACTCATGTCCCCCACCACCCCCAGCCACCAGGGGCAGTCTCCACCAGGCCCCCACCCATGTCTACCACCACCCCCACCCCCCAGCAGTGCAGGGGCAGCCTCCACCAGGCCCCCACTCATGTCTCCCACCACCCCCACCCCCCAGCCACCAGGGGAAGCCTCCATCAGGCCCCCACCCATGTCTCCCACCACCCCCACCCCCCAGCCACCAGGGGCAGCCTCCACCAGGCCCCCACCCATGTTTCCCAGCCAACATGTCACCACAATGTAGATCCCTGGCACTTATGGTCAGCCTCCAAATGGCAAACACCCACCCGAGTATTGCATCCACCCACTTAGAAATGGTAAAAACATGATAGAAGGCCAATTGCAAGTTTGGAAATTAACACATGTCCCTCACATACACCCAATGGGTGTCAGTGAATGTCAAAACCCATATCATGATATGCATGAAACCAATGAGATGATACTACACATTGAACTTTGAAAAAAAAATATGTATTAAAAACAACATAAATTGAATCAAAAATAAACAAACAATAATAGATTTTTTTAAAAAAAAAACAGCAGGTCCGTGAAATAATGCTAAACCACAAATCATAATGCAAAGGAAAGGTGTCCAAAGTCACAGTCCACAAAATTAAATCCAATGGAAAATTAAAATCGAAAACCATTGCTCCATGGCGAAATCATAATAAAAATTGAAAATCCAAAAGTCAACTATGTACAGATAAACAATCCAGGGTCCATGATCCCAACCGAATAAATGAAACCTATCTAATAACACTAACTAAAAAAAATAACTATATACAAAAATGTGGCCCATTGTCCAATAGGTCCAAAAAAATGCTAAACCAAAGGAAACCTAACACTAACTATATAACTATTTACAAGGGCAGCGGGCTAGTCCGACGGCTCACTTCAGGATGTTCCGGGCCAGGGCATCATCGAACTCCTGCTCAATGGCCCGGAGGCGCTCCTCCTCCATGGCCCCGAGGGTCCGCAGGGCCGTCCACATGTTCCCCCCAAACTCCCTGCGGATTGCCTCGAGGCACTCGGCACGCCTCAGGGCCCTCTGCATGGAGTTCTCCGCCCTGACCATCGTGAGCCGTGCCTCTTCCGCCCGCTGCCGCTCCGCATCTATGGCGTGGCCCAACCGCTGCCACACGGAAGACACTTCCCGTCCTGGGTCCTCCTGCCCTCCGGCCGATGCCTGCTCCTCCGATGTGGAAGGCCCCGAGCCATCATGGCTCCCACCACGTTGCTGCTGCTGCGCCTCTGCCCGTGCACTGCCTCCTGCTGCCTGCACATCCTCCGCTGGCTGGGGTGCAGTTGTTGATGTGGCCACCCCTGCTGGACGTCCGACTCCCGACTGTGGCAGGGATGCCTCCTCCACCAGCCTGGCCGCACCGTCAGAGGCAGCTCCACAGGGCACCCAGGTGACTGATGGGTGGGAAGATGGCACGGAGGACGACTGGCGCATAGGGGGTTCAGTTGAGGAGGGGGTCATAGCAAGCCCCATCAAACGGAGGAATCCGGCCTGGGTGACCAGTCCCAGTAGGCTGACGCGGTCAACGAGCCATTCGAGATGACGTGCAGTCTCCTCATGAAAAGACTGCAGGTCACCTCGCATGGCCCGTTGACGCAACGCCACACCAGTCAGGACAGGCTCAACCCGGACCCGGATAGCCACGTCCGAAGGCAGAGGAAGGCCAGTTGTCGTGAGCTCATCCCCTGCCTGAAAACGGGTCTGGACGTAGGCATCCCTGCTGGTGCAAGATGATGCAATGGCAGGATCAGGGACAGGATTGCACACAGGCACCTCCGCGGCGACCTGTGCTGCCTCCTGTCCCTGGTCCTGCACTGCACCACTAGCACCAGTGGAATCCCCACCCCCAGACCCCGTCTCTGTTGCTTGCATGGCCTCCTCCTCCACCAAACCCCCCACCAACCTGGATGACTCCGTGACTCCGTGCCATCTTCCCCCGTTGGGCCCTGTGGGGTCCCAGCTGCCCCTTCTACTGCCAAGGAGTCCAACTCCGACCTCCGCCCTTGGACCTCCCCCCGGCAGCTGCGGTCTGGGACGCGGCACCGGACTCCTCACTCCCCGACGAGATCACAACCTGGGAGGGGAGCCGGGCCTTGCATCTCCGGCTGGCGGTGCGATCCCCGCCGCTGTGCTCCACAGCGCCTTCTCCGCCCTCTTCATCAGTTGACGCTGCAGACAGGGAGAAATAAAACACAGGCATCAGGGCACTGTACAATGGACACATACACACATGACAGTTGCACATGAGTGGCATTGGCAAACCTCAGACATGGCATCACAATCGGCAACACACATGTCATTTCAACTTGCACACATGAGCCATACCACAGCCACATTGCAACTGTCAGCACCATCCATACACATACAACAGCATGAGCAGGCAAAGGTGAGCCAGACATCACATGCAACACAGGGAGTGCACTACACATGCACGCACACCACCACACTTGCATGCATGTGTACACCTCAGCCAACCGTTGCAGTGTTCCGATGGGCATCCATGTCACATCTGCCAATCAGGCTTCCACATCCCGCTGTCACATGCATCCATGTTGCATCACTGTTGCACCCTTGTCAAATACACACACATGCACATGTACACAGTGCTAATACATGCAGCTGAAAACAACATACATGCGTGACATCACGAACATGCCCACTTACATACACATTCATCCAAACATGTGTGCCCACGCAACTGCATTTGGCATGCAAGCCGACACACACAAGCACCATCCATGTCTCACACATGACAGCCCTCGCATGTGTTAGCCTCACGGTCCTGTACACCCCCACCCATACTCGGCCCCATACAAACAGATGTTCAACCGGCACACTACTGGCACATCACCACACGCACAGCTTGCAATCATGATGCATGATTGCCGGGGCCACTTGTTGGAAGATCAGATGAGGGTCCTGGAACGCATATCCCCAGCGCTCCACGTCCAGGTCCTTGAGAGGCAGACCCGTCTGGAGTCGAGCGGTAAGTGTACATGCATCATGATTGCAAGCTGTAAGTGTGGTGATGTGCCAGTAGTGTGCTGGTTGCACATCTGTTTGTATGGGGCCGAGTATGGGTGGGGGTGTACAGGACCGTGAGGCTAACACATGCGAGGGCTGTCATGTGTGAGACATGGATGGTGCTTGTGTGTGTCGGCTTGCATGCCAAATGCAGTTGCGTGGGCACACATGTTTGGATGAATGTGTATGTAAGTGGGCATGTTCGTGATGTCACACATGTATGTTGTTTTCAGCTGCATGTATCAGCACTGTGTACATGTGCATGTGTGTGTATTTGACAAGGGTGCAACAGTGATGCAACATGGATGCATGTGACAGCGGGATGTGGAAGCCTGATTGGCAGATGTGACATGGATGCCCATCGGAACACTGCGACAGTTGGCTCACCTTTGCCTGCTCATGCTGTTGTATGTGTATGGATGGTGCTGGCAGTTGCAATGTGGCTGTGGTATGGCTCATGTGTGCAAGTTGAAATGACATGTGCGTTGCCGATTGTGATGCCATGTCTGAGGTTTGCCAATGCCACTCATGTGCAACTGTCATGTGTGTATGTGTCCATTGTACAGTGCCCTGATGCCTGTGTTTTATTTCTCCCTGTCTGCAGCGTCAACTGATGAAGAGGGCGGAGAAGGTGCTGTGGAGCACAGCGGCGGGGATTGCACCGCCAGCCGGAGACGCAAGGCCCGGCTCCCCTCCCAGGTTGTGATCTCGTCGGGGAGTGAGGAGTCCGGTGCCGCGTCCCAGGCCGCAGCTGCTGGGGGGAGGTCCAAGAGGCGGAGGTCGGAGTTGGACTCCTCAGCAGCAGAAGGGGCAGCTGGGACCCCACAGGGCCCAACGGGGGAAGATGGCACGGAGTCATCCAGGTTGGTGGGGGGATTGGTGGAGGAGAACGTGCAAGCAACAGAGACGGGGTCTGGAGGTGGGGATTCCACTGGTGCTAGTGGTGCAGTGCAGGACCAGGGACAGGAGGCAGCACAGGTCGCCGCGGAGGTGCCTGTGTGCAATCCTGTCCCTGATCCTGTCACTGCATCATCTTGCACCAGCAGGGATGCCTACGTCCAGACCCGTTTTCAGGCAGGGGATGAGCTCACGACAACTGGCCTTCCTCTGCCTGCGGACGTGGCTATCTGGGTCCGGGTTGAGCCTGTCCTGACTGGTGTGGCGTTGCGTCAACGGGCCATGTGAGGTGACCTGCAGTCTTTTCATGAGGAGACTGCACGTCATCTCAAATGGCTCGTTGACCGCGTCAGCCTACCGGGACAGGTCACCCAGGCCAGATTCCTCTGTTTGATGGGGCTTGCTACAACCCCCTCCTCAACTGAACCCCCTATGCGCCAGTCGTCCTCCGTGCCATCTTCCCACACATCAGTCACCTGGGTGCCCTGTGGAGCTGTCTCTGACGGTGCGGCCAGGCTGGTGGAGGAGGCATCCCTGCCACAGTCGGGAGTCGGACGTCCAGCAGGGGTGGCCACATCAACAACTGCACCCCAGCCAGCGGAGGATGTGCAGGCAGCAGGCGGCAGTGCACGGGCAGAGGCGCAGCAGCAGCAACGTGGTGGGAGCCATGATGGCTCGGGGCCTTCCACATCAGAGGGGCAGGCATCGGCCGGAGGGCAGGAGGACCCAGGACGGGAAGTTTATTCCATGTGGCAGCGGTTGGGCCACGCCATAGATGCGGAGCGGCAGCGGGCGGAAAAGGCACGGCTCATGATGGTCAGGGCGGAGAACTCCATGCAGAGGGCCCTGAGGCGTGCCGAGTGCCTCGAGGCAATCCGCAGGGAGTTTGGGGGGAACATGTGGACGGCCCTGCGGACCCTCGGGGCCATGGAGGAGGAGCGCTTCTGGGACATTGAGCAGGAGTTCGATGATGCCCTGGCCCGGAACATCCCGAAGTGAGCCGTCGGACTAGCCCGCTGACCTTGTAAATAGTTATATAGTTAGTGTTAGGTTTCCTTTGGTTTAGCATTTTTTTTGTACCTTTTGGACAATGGGCCACATTTTTGTATATAGTTATTTTTTTTAGGTAGTGTTATTAGATAGGTTTCATTTATTCGGTTGGGATCATGGACCCTGGATTGTTTATCTGTACATAGTTGACTTTTGGATTTTCAATTTTTATTATGATTTCGCCATGGAGCAATGGTGTTCGATTTTAATTTTCCATTGGATTTACTTTTGTGGACTGTGACTTTGGACACCTTTCCTTTGCATTATGTTTTGTGGTTTAGCATTATTTCACGGACCTGCTGTTTTTTTTTTAAAAAAAAATTCTATTATTGTTTGTTTATTTTTGATTCAATTTATGTTGTTTTTAATACATATTTTTTCTTCAAAGTTCAATGTGTAGTATCATCTCATTGGTTTCATGCATATCATGATATGGGTTTTGACATTCACTGACACCCATTGGGTGCATGTGAGGGACATGTGTTCATTTCCAAACTTGCAATTGGCCTTCTGTCATGTTTTTGCCATTTCTAAGTGGGTGGATGCAATACTCGGGTGGGTGTTTGCCATTTGAAGGCTGACCATAAGGGCCAGGGATCTATATTGTGGTGACATGTTGGCTGGGAAACATAGGTGGGGGCCTGGTGGAGGCTGCCCCTGGTGGCTGGGGGGTGGGGGTGGTGGGAGACATGGGTGGGGGCCTGGTGGAGGCTGCCCCTGCACTTATGGGGGTGGGGGTGGTGGTAGACATGGGTGGGGGCCTGGTGGAGGCTGCCCCTGGTGGCTGGGGGGTGGTGGTTGTGGGAGACATGAGTTGGACATGCGTGGGGGCCTGGTGGAGGGTGCCCCTGGTGGGTGGGGGGGTGGGGGTGCAGGGAGACATGAGTGGGGGCCTGGTGGAGGCTGCCCCTGCACTGCTGGGGGGTGGGGGTGGTGGTAGACATGAGTGGGGGCCTGGTGGAGGCTGCACCTGCACTGCTGGGGGTGGGGGTGCAGGGGGACATTAGTGGGGGCCTGGTGGAGGCTGCCCCTGCACTGCTGGGGGGTGGGGGTGGAGGGAGACATGAGTGGGGGCCTGGTGGAGGCTGCCCCTGCACTGCTGGGGGGTGGGGGTGGTGGTAGACATGGGTGGGGGTCTGGTGGAGGCTGACCCTGGTGGCTGGGGGGTGGGGTGGTGGGAGACATTAGTGGGGGCCTGGTGGAGGCTGCTCCTGGTGGCTGGGGGGTGGGGGTGATAGGGGACATGAGTGGGGGCCTGGTGGAGGCTGCCCCTGGTGGCTGGGGGGGTGGGGGTGGTGGTAGACATGAGTGGGGGCCTGGTGGAGGCTGCCCCTGCACTGCTGGGGGTGGGGGTGCAGGGGGACATGAGTGGGGGCCTGGTGGAGGCTGCCCCTGGTGGCTGGGGGGTGGGGGTGGTGGGAGACATGAGTGGGGGCCTGGTGGAGGCTGCCCCTGCACTGCTGGGGGGTGGGTGTGGTGGTAGACATGGGTGGGGGTCTGGTGGAGGCTGCCCCTGGTGGCTGGGGGGTGGGGGTGTTGGGAGACATGAGTGGGGGCCTGGTGGAGGCTGCCCCTGGTGGCTGGGGGGTGGGGGTGATAGGGGACATGAGTGGGGGCCTGGTGGAGGCTGCCCCTGGTGGCTGGGGGGTGGGGGTGGTGGTAGACATGAGTGGGGGCCTGTGGGAGGCTACCCTTGCACTGCTGGGGGGTGGGGGTGGTAGACATGAGTGGGGGCCTGGTGGAGGCTGTCCCTGCACTGCCGGGGGTGGGGGTGGTGGGAGACATGAGTGGGGGCCTGGTAGAGGCTGCCCCTGGTGGCTGGGGGGTGGGGGTGGTGGTAGACATGAGTGGGGGCCTGGTGGAGGCTGCCCCTGCACTGCTGGGGGGTGGGGTGGTGGTAGACATGGGTGGGGGCCTGGTGGAGGCTGCCCCTGGTGGCTGGGGGGTGGGGGTGGTGAGAGACATGAGTGGGGGCCTGGTGGAGGCTGCCCCTGGTGGCTGGGGGGTGGGGGTGGTGGGAGACATGAGTGGGGGCCTGGTGGAGGCTGCCCCTGCACTGCTGGGGGGTGGAGTGGTGGTAGACATGGGTGGGGGCCTGGTGGAGGCTGCCCCTGGTGGCTGGGGGGTGGGGGTGGTGGGAGACATTAGTGGGGGCCTGGTGGAGGCTGCCCCTGCACTGCTGGGGGGTGGGGGTGGTGGTAGACATGAGTGGGGGCCTGGTGGAGGCTGCCCCTGCACTGCTGGGGGGTGGGGTGGTGGTAGACATGGGTGGGGGCCTGGTGGAGGCTGCCCCTGGTGGCTGGGGGGTGGGGGTGGTGGTAGACATGAGTGGGGGCCTGGTGAAGGCTGCCCCTGCACTGCTGGGGGTTGGGGGTGGTGGTAGACATGAGTGGTGGCCTGGTGGAGGCTGCCCCTGCACTGCTGGGGGGTGGGGGTGCAGGGGACATGGGTGGGGGCCTGGTGGAGGCTGCCCCTGGTGGCTGGGGGGTGGGGGTGGTGGGAGACATGAGTGGGTGCCCGGTGGAGGCTGCACCTGTTGCCTGGGGGGCGGGGGTGCAGGGAGACATGAGTGGGGGCCTGGTGGAGGCTGCCCCTGCACTGCTGGGGGGTGGGGGTGCAGGGGGACATGCGTTGGTGGGCAGTAGTGCAAGGTGACATGTGGGTTGGCTGGGGGGCATGGCCATGGTGGATGGGGTGCCTGCAGGACATGTGCAGGGTAGGCCCCTGTGGTGTGGGCCACCTGCAGGGGCCGTGGAGGGTGTAGAGGGAACACCTGGGAGGACCCACACGTGCAATTCACGTGTGGTCCTCCCCGCGCACCCCTGTAATACACGTTCCCTGATGGAATCGCGTGTGATACTTCCCGCGCACCCATGAAATACACGTACCCTGCTGCTTTTGCGTGTGATACTTCCCGTGCACCCCTGGAATACACGTACCCTGCTGTTTTTGCATGTGATCTTCCCGCGCACCCCTGGAATACACGTACCATGATGGAATCCCGTGTGATACTTCCCGCGCACCCCTGAGATACACGTACCCTGCTGCTTTTGCGTGTGATACTTCCCGCGCACCCCTGAAATACACGTACCCTGCTGTTTTTGCGTGTGATACTTCCCGCGCACCCCTCTAATACACGTACCCTGATGGAATCGCGTGTGATACTTCCCGCGCACCCCTGAAATACACGTACCCTGCTGCTTTTGCATGTGATACTTCCCGCACACCCCTGAAATACACATACCCTGCTGCTTTTGCATGTGTTACTTCCCACGCAGCCCTGATGCACACGTACACAGGACAATCGCGTGTGGAACTTCCCGCGAACCACTGAAATACACGTTCCCCGCTTGGCGTTTGCTGTTTGCCAGCCCTGTGAACTGGTCCAGGGTTAGCGCAGCCCTTTGCGATTATTCGGGGATTTTGAAGGCTTTTCCTTGCGCGAGGGCGTTCTTGGGGGCGTAACTGGCGCTGCTGCAGGGTCGCTGCGCCACGCTGCGCCACGGCTGGTTTTGAATGCGAAAATCCATGAATACGCTGTGCGCAGAAATCGATTTTAGCGCACGCGGCTGGCGCAGACATTCGCACGGGCACGCTGTGCGCCAGCCGCGTGCGCCACTTTTGTGCAAATTTCTATGAATTACCCTGTTTATCTTCTGTTCATGGACTTACTTTTTCATATTAGTTTCTAACTTATTATGGGTGTATTCTACTTTATGGGTTTTACGGTTTTTAAGGTGAAGCTTGCACAGTAAATAGGCTAGACCAGATCATCAAGACTAGTTAGTACAATTTAGCTTTATTTTGAGAGAAAACAAATATTAGGAGCCTGCTGCGGCTTGTGCCTTTTTACATGTTTTTGAATACGTGGGAATTGACTGTGTGTGCTGCTAAAATTGTTCTGATCAGCACCCTGAAGGAAGCTGGGCAAGCGCACATGTGCAACACTTAGGGGGAACATTGCCCGGGTGTCCACATTATCTTAACACGTGTTCTCAACTCAGATTGTTTTACTCAGGCCTGTTGGTTAACAGCAGTGTGTTGGGGGACCAACGAAAGATTAAACAACACAATGGATGGATTTGAACTAAAGACCTGTACGGTCGGAGCCTTTCACCATTGAATGGGACTATTCCTGATGATGTCCCGTGCCATTATACCTGGTCGAATGGGGTTGCACAATTGACAATTGACTATGACTATTGACTATATGTCTGCAGGGAAATGGTTATTCTCCCAACTATTTACAGTGGCCACTCCATGCTTGAGGTGCAATATGATGTATGGTTAACTAACAGTGATAAGGAGGAGTGTGGTCCAATAGATGTTAGCACCAATAAAGCTGGCAACTGGATGTCATGGAATAAAGGCTCTGTTCTTCGGTTGAATGATACCCTGGCTAATTACCTGGAATGGAAATATAATACCTTCATGGTTGACAACTTTGAGGGGTTTGTGAGCGGCATGATAAGATCCAGCTTGAATATGAGGAAATTGGGAGACAAACTAAGAACAAAGAAACATCTACACGCCTACAATGGGGAGGTAGTTGCTAGGAAAAAAGATATGAGAGTGGTTTTAAGATCAACAAAGAATTGGGCGGACTTAGCCATGTCTGAGAAAGTAGGGCTATTAAATGGGCTCACCAGTCCTATCGGAATTAGCTCCATAATTTGCAAGCAAAAGGGAGTCAAGAGGATGTTGAAGCTATTCTGTTGACTGCACAATAAAAACGTGCATGTCTTTTGGAAGCTAATTAATGAATTTGACATTGTTTAGCTGACTCAACAGATAAACTCAGTGGGCCGCATTACGAGTTTGCCGGTACAAATCCAACAATACTGGCATGCCGGTGCTACTGTGTCTGTGTAGCACTAATGCCGGAATCTACTGTAGATTCCGAGTCAGCAGGCACGTGCATTCCAGCATGCCAGTAACGGTAGCACCGGCATGGTGGTAATGGCCCCAAAACCCTCGATACCAGCATCCACAATGCCGCAGGCACCAGCACCGGCACTGATGATGCCGGTATTACTGGTATGACGATGCCAGTAATACCGGCACCAGAAGCAAAGTCAACGCGCCAGATTGAGAAATGCACCAGTGGTCATCTTTAAAAATGCAATCCATTGCAATCCTCAGTCCATAGCAGTTGAACAGGAGAACAGAATGGGCAGGATGAAACCTCAGCAACATGACCACCAGACAAGGCACCGCCTGTCGCCATAAACCTAGATTCAGTAATGTTGAGCTGAACATGTTGGCAGACACACTTGTCCAGCATGCAGATGTTGTGTTCTGTTCTGACCTGCGGCGGGCAGCCAAACTACGGAAGACAGCTGTGTGGGTGGAGTTGGCCCGCAAGGTCTCAGAGATTGGGACAACAGCCCACATCGTCCGGAATTGCTGCAAGGGGTGGACTGACCTCTGCCTGCGGGTCTGCAGCCTCGCGTCTGTCGAGGACAGCTGAGGGATGGCCACAGGAGGCGGTCCGCCATCCCCCATCAAGCTTGCCAAATGGGAGGAGACCTTCAGCACTGTCATGAACATGGAGGGCATCAAGGGTGTCGGACATGCGGAAATGGGAGCTGTAACAACAGATGATGATGGTGAGTCTCCCTTACTGGAATTCTAAAGTCACACCACACACCTTCCTCTCGAACCCCAATGGAGAAGTCCAAATGTCAAGTAGATGGCACTGAATTCCTGCTGCATCAGCACCCACCTAAAGCCACCTCCCACACAACTCCAATGTACCTGCCACAAACACATCCAACAAATCCCACTGACACACCACACATGACCCCATAATTGCCAACAAAAGCACCAGCTGCCTGCGCAGAAACCCATACACATCACTGTACAGCTGCAGCCCTCACCACTGTGCCACCTCATGGAAAGATGCACACATCACCTCCACCAGTTGCACACCTGACACACCCACCATGTACATACACGCTGTGTAAACATCAATGCATCAACATACAGAATGGGTGCACATCAGTTCCTCAATCAAACACCACATGGCATACAGTATCTGTGGCAGGGCCACAACATTCAAACCACTACACATCTGTAGGCCACCCAACAGACACCATACACAACATGTCCACATCAGAAGGATGCTCCGACACTGCTTCACCCTCCTATTCCTGTGTGCACCATGCCAGGCCCTACCACATGCCCATGTATGTCAGATGTATTCACACCCATGACTAATGGCCTGCCTCACTGTCCCCCACAGCCACAGGAACGGACAGCGAGGATGAACACGCCCCAAGACATCCAGTCACGAGCCATCCACCTCCACAGTGAGACCGAAGCGTGCCATGCCTTCCATGCCACAGCCCTCCCGCCAAGAGGACACACAGGCTGTCCAGCAGCCAGAACAGGCACCATCTACCTCAAGCAAGACGCCCCAAAAAACTTCGACTCAAGCAGCAAAACGCTCTGCTTACATCCACTCCTGGCAGCAAGGCCCCCAAACCAACACCTACACTTGCCACAAAGGCCCCCCAGCAAATATCCACATCAGTGGCACAGGAGTCACTTCAAGGGGAGTAGCCAGAATCCCCCATGGCAAGTGAGCACAAGCAGGCACATTCAGCGGTTCAGTGTGAGCAGGGTGAGGTGGTGCAATCCGCACTTCACAGTTAGGAGGAGGAGGCGGCAGACTCACCAAACCGCAGCCAGCAAGGGGAGGGTGAATCAATACCGCCCAGGCAGTGAAGCCCACCTAGGGCACCTGCAATATGGCTCAGGTGCGTACTGAGCAGTGGAGGGTATATCCCCTGACAACTACAGTGACAAAGCTGTCTTCAGCTCTGCAAACCCTCACATCACATCTCCCCTGCCAGCACATGGTTCACAGCAGATCAGGGACTTTGAGGGGAGACTGACACGCATGGAAGGCTGGCAGCAGGCTATGCAGGCTCTGGTGACCCAATTTGTGGTGGATGCTGAAGAAACACGGCAGGCCATGCAGGAAGGCCTGCTGGAGATTGCAAGGATGGTCAGAAGGGCCATGTACCGCGTGGCCAGGCGCATCCATGAAGGAAATGCAGCAATGACTGCCCTGGCGCAGTCCATCACACAATAAGCAACCGCCATTGCCGAGCAGCGTAATGTAGCCACAACCCCTCAGCCCGGTCAATCGTCGAGCGGTACACTGGCCATTTTGGCGCAAATGAGCCCAGTGCATCACTCGCAATGACTTGTACACCTCACAGAGGCTCACCCCACCCTCCAAAAAGGGGGTATGAATAGGGGAACTCAGAACTGCATGCTGGGTTGCAGTAGTTGTGAAGTTGTGTTGGTAGTGGGGGATGGGGTGTTGGGGTATTGGCTTTGGAGGCAGTGGGGGATGGGGTATTGGATCTGAGGGTAGAGGGGGAGGGGGTGTTGGGGTATTGGGTTTGGGGGTTGTTGGGGAGTGGGCATTGGGGTCAATTCAAGGGGATAGCACTGGTAGTTCTGCTATGGTACATGTACATAGTTATTCAATTATCAATACAGCAGTTATGAGAAAGAAAAACACATGACTGGACATTGCTTCTTGAGTGTGAGTCAATTTAATTGTGTACAGTGCCCAGTGCCCAATGTGACCCATCCCCAGTGCCCTTGTCTTCGCCAGTCCATCAGAAGTAGTGGTCAATCACATCCTGCTGTGTTGCTCATCCCCCATGAGGCAGCGAAACCGGGCCTTCAATAGCCCAAATGTCTGTTCAATGGTGACACGAGTGCTTGCATGTGCACAGTTGTAATCATCTTCATTCCTGTTGACTGGTTGCCTGATGGGGGTCAGGAGCCATGGCTTCAGGGGATACCCAGCATCACCTGCATGGGAGCAATGGGAAGGGTACTTGTGAGTCATACGTGATTTTCATGTTACCACTGGCTGTACATTACATGCAACTAAAGATTAATTACTCTGCATTACTTCTTCCATTTTCAAAGACCCAGGGAAGTATACTTAGGTATCTTGCAAAGTCGGGGGGGGGGGCGGGGGTGTGCTGTTGATGTCCCAAGGACCATTCAATGTGTACCTGCATTCTCCAAATCAAGTCCTAACGTCCATGATGTCCTCAGGTTTCATTGATGTCTCTCTGATGGGAATGGGCTGTGCATGTACAGTGCAGAATCGTGCAGCTGCCTAATGTGCATCATGTAACAGAGTGGTGTCCACGTATACAATCTAGTGATACATGTCAGCATGTACATTTCAATCGACACCTTCACCTATATGAATTGGTCATATTCACATTGGTGTTATGGGCCATGGGTGAAGGGTTACGTTTCTGTGATACGGCTGGTTGGAGGGTGGCATGGTGGTAGTAAGGTACTTTGGAAGAGACCTGATCCTCTCAATAATTTCTTGGTGGTAGTACATGTCTTAGGATTTTATTCATTTCCATGCTTGACCCATTGTACTTGGAGGTGTCCCTTAAGGTGACATGACTGCCATATTAATCTGCGGTGTACCTGTGGACTGAGTGCAGTGCAGATTTTGCTGTGTGGCCGATGGATTTAGCTCTGGCAGGGCATCATGACTCCTAATTTCCTTTGCTGAGATCATGTATTCCATGCATTGTGGCTGCAGGCTGATGCATTGTGGTACCTGTGGTTCATATTTTCTGATGTTCCGGATGCATGTGCTGGTGTGTCTCGGTTGATTGAATGTACACACAGCTGTGTGGGCCTGGCACATATGCAAGCATTGCCTGTGTTGCACAGTTAGTTGCATTTCCTAAGGCCACAGATTTAGCCACCCAGGACGCTGTGTGTGCTCTGGTTCCATTCTGTGTGTGTGATTTTATGTTGTGCAGGTTGGGGATGTAGAGGTTGGTAGGTTTGATTCCTCATCCAACTTTGACTTCTATTGCCCAGACAAGTGTCTCTGCACTCCATTGCATGCCTGGTGATACTTATAGCTGTTTGCTGGAGTGATGATGGAATCATTCCTGTGGCGTCCACTTGTGCTCCTCATGCATGCAATCTTGTGCTATGTTCCAACCCCCCTCATGGGCCAGCCAGCAGGCACATTGGGCCTCATTCCAACCCAGGCGTTAAGGGGTTTACGGCACCGTAAACGGCGCCGACCCTTAACGCCTGATTACAAGGTCCCTTAGCGCCATGGTGAGTTTAACGCCTGCTTTTTTCAGGCGTTAAAATCCATGGCGCTAAGGGCCCTTGGAGATAATTGCGGCACCGTAATTTACGGTGGCGTAATTATCTCCTTCCCCACTCCCATTATGCCCTAATGGGCAAAAATGGGAATGGGAAAGGGTAAATGGGAAGTGGGGATTTACCGCCCCACTCACCTTGGAATGGGGCGGTAAATCCGCCAACCACCATGGCATAAACGTAGTTTATGCCATGGCAGTAAAGGTACGACCCAGGCGGTAACTTACCGCCTGGGTCGTAATGAGGCCCATTGTCTATGCTTGTGATCCCACCCCCCCAATCAACACTCCTCATGGGCCAGTCAGCAGGCACGTTGTCTATGCTTGTGAGCCCCCCCCCAACTAACACCCTTCATGGGCTTTTGGTTACACTCACCGAGCAGCCAGGTACGTTGTGCAGCATCTTGTGCCATGTAGCGGGTAAGCGTGGAGTTGCGCAGCACCACGGCGTCATGTGTGGAGCCAGGGAATCCTGCACTGCAATGCATGATATGTATGCATGCATCGCACACCATCTGTACATTCAGGGAATGATACAGCTTCCTGTTCCGGTACACTACCTCCACAGCATGCCAGACAACCAACTCCACATGGGGACAGTCGAGGGCACCAGTTACATTTGTCATGCCTGTCACTGTATGGAATGCTATTTTGGTTGTATTCACCTCCTCTGCAGTCCGTGGTTACTTGATGTGCTTGCTTGCGTGTTTCAGGCGTGCATCTAGCACCTGGTTGAGCACACGGGAGAAACAGGGTTGTGAGATTCCATGCAGATGCCCCAATGTGTGCTGATAAGTGCCTGTGGTAAAGAGGTGTAGCACAGACACTACCTTCAGCAAGAGCGGGATGGCTGCCCGGATATTGATCAGGCTCACCAGGTCATCATGGATGAGGTCCACTATGGTGGTGATGGTGTCCCTGTCCAGGCGGTACAGGGTGTGGATCTGTGCAGGGGTTAGGTTGAATGAGCTGGCCCTTAAGCGAGGGATTGGCGCCTGCCTGCGGGGTATAACTACCTGCACAATGGCTATGTGCTGGCCCAATCTCACCCTCCTTCTCCTCCTGTGCCTCGTTGCCAGTATGAGTGGCAAGACGTGGCAGCCGTGCCAGTGACAATCTCTCTAAAGAGATGTTGCTTTGAGTTGATAGCATTACAGTGAAGCTACCTCGGTTGATAATCATTTACCTGAGGAAGTAAAATAAATGTTCTCATTTACAACACAGAGGGCCTTATTTACAACAGCATTTTTCAATGCGGAAAACACATTGAAAAACGCTTGAAAAACGCTTTGTAAATATGGCTCAATGTGCGCTAGCACTTCACAAAATCGTCTGATTTTAGCAGAGGACATAATAAGAAATGATCGCCCCAATTCCTCAAAGTCGGACACAGTTATTCGTTGAAGAACGCTGGTGCCACGGCAGTTGTTCCTGGTAGTTTCCTGCAGACTCACGAATCCTGGAGCTTCAGTCGTGGAGACAAGAAGAGAGGACGTCTGGAGGGATCTGCACTACCCAGGGATGAGGCCAGCAGCAGCGACTGTGAATAAAAGGTGCGCTCATTTAAAACAGGAGAGGCTCTTCAGATGGCTATCCTGACCACTACAGCAGTGTGCAGCGATATCGACCACGAAGAGGATCCTCTGTCTGTGGAAGATGAGCTGGTTGACCCCACCAGGCTCAAGGGAAGAAGACTCCGGACTGGATCTTCTCTGGTCGTTGAAGAGTAGGTAGCTCAGGACTGCAGCAGGGCTTCACCGGGACTCGAGGTTGCAGCAGCCCTCTTCTTCTCCGCTTGTCTTCAGTTCCTTGCAGTTCCAGTGGCGACTCTGACTTCCAGCCCAAGAGTCCTGCCTTTTATGCGAAAATCCCCAATTCACACAGCCTGGCTGTCAATCACTCAACAGGGGGGGTTGTCCGGCCCGGACAACCACCTCAGCCAATCATCGCAAAGTGTGACTTGGGTTTCCCAAAGAGACCCTGCGCAGGGGGTGACTACACCCCTCCCTCACATTCAGCCCAACAAGACACCAAGGCACCAAAGGAGGGCTTCTTCGTAGAAGCCCACCAAAAGACAAAAAAGGCAAACCTGGTTTGCCGCACAAAGTAAGACACAAGAAGGACTTTAACAAAAAGAAATGGCGACTAAACCTGACCGGAGCCGAAATAAAATGTATTTGGGCAATTTTAAGTTAGAGGCTACCATAATACTCTTACCAGGTGGAAGAAATAAACCCCAGAAATCCAGCAAAGCTGCTGAGGGACTCACTAGGTGAGGGAAATTAACAATAAACGAGAAATCTCCCTAACACTGCCGCAAACATGTCCTAAACTGCATCATTGCACATGTGCACAGCTACATAGACATGCCATGCAACGTGCAGGCAAGGCAAAGTGTGGCACACGAATTCTGTGCAGTTGCCCACTTCCCACAGGTCCTTGGGGAAATTGATTGTGCACATGTTGAACTACAGCCCTCACGAGCCACTGAACACATATATTGGAACAGAAAGAATTGGTATTTGTGGAACGTGCAGGTCATCTGCGATGCTAAAAGTCGCATAATGCATGTCAATGTCAATCTGGATGCACCCATGACAGTTACATACTAAGCCATTCCTCCATCCACCATGCATTGACATCGGGAACATTCAGCAACAAGTGGCTCATTGGGGAGTATCAGCCAGCATAAACACAAAAACACACCCAGGAGGGGGTCACATCCAATACAAACCACCATACCAATACATTCCCTAACAGAATACTGTGTTTGTCATTCACATGCAAGAGTGAATATCCGCTATAAACATACCTGAAAACACCTATCCGAATCCCACCACACCAGCAGAGGCCTGCCAAAATAAAGCACATATTGCTACCCAAGTGCTGAAATCATGGTTCTGCTGCCGTGATCGTTCAGGTGGAGTACTGTTGTTTGCACCAGCTTTGATATGCAATATCATATTGGCATGTTGCATCTTGCATAATATAGCCACCCACCGTTGTAAACCAATAAAGGTGTATGAGGGGTTGTGTCCGCAACGACATGCAGTAGCCATACCTATATCAAACCAAAGGGTGAGGAGCCAGCACATATACAATCAGCTAGTCCAGAGATACTTCACATGAAAAACATCCAGTGTGAAAGTCACACCTTAGTCACATCACTGAATGCCTTTGATGATGAAACATGGCAAGTCAACACAACTACCTGAGAATGGCATGCATGGGTGGACATGTGGTGTGTGCCTCATACCTGTTAAAAACACACAAATCCCCCATCAACAACCTCATAGAAAAACATTCTACTGAGTGAGGAACTTCTTGAGTGGGGATCTCATAAGGTGTACTCTCGCGACCCGTATGTTAGTGCTATTAAGGTTGGCAATGGTTTTCTTATTTTATTATTTTATTCTTGTGTCGCAAGGATGTAGGTCAACACGGAGACATAGAGTCCCTCAGCTCCGTTTGTAAATTAAGCAGTAGTTTGTTTGTGCCTACACCTCTTTGCGCCAAATTTCTGATGTAAATGAATAAAAGTACGTAGTCAAGTTTCTTCAAGTATATTTTCTTAATTTATTTGATATATGTTCTGCCCATATGGATGACACGTGTTTCGGCGTTTCATTGGCGCCTTTTTCAAATCCGGGCTGAATGCAAGCGTAACATGTAATAAAACAAAACACAAAATATAACATATGAAATAGCATTTTAGCATATTTTGTAACACATTTAGTAGTTAGAATAGTATAATAAAAAAAAATAATCAGGATGGGGAGATCCAAAACAGAGACACTGAGGTGCTAGGCGTGTGTGTTTATTCTATAATCACACAGGAAGAGGTAAGCATCTGTACAATTTATTTTACATTACTTCCGATAAGCACGAAAGGTGGTATAGAGAAGACGGACAGGGTTGGTTATGCAGTGGTGACACAGGTGGGTGCAAACCTCTGGAGTGTAGAGGTCAGCATTACATTGAGATGCATATTGCCTCGTATATCGAGGGGGTATAAGGACCCGCTGTTGAACATAAACACAAAGAGCACACAATAATCTTGAAAGTGAACAGGTACAAGTAGTGATGCTGTTGTGATGAGTAGTTCGACACAGGGAGTGACACAGGGTGTGTTTCGGCCAAAGAAAGTGGCTTTGGAAGTAGCCGTCTTTATGCTGGCCTTCGTCAGGAAACGGGCACCAGTAGTGGTGCTGTCCGTGGTGTCTGTGGGTGAAACAAAGCTATTAGGATCTCGGGTAGTTGTTCAATAAGTACTCAAAGTATTAAATACGGGCCCAATTAATGCCCAAAAGATACCCCATACGGAGTATCTTAAAAAACAGCTTACCTGCCGCCGGAGGGGAGCAGGTGGGTGCTGTCGGGTGAGCCGCGAAGAGTGCAGGCGGACCGGTGCTGGGTGTGGCACCAGGTGGAGGGCTGTGATTGCCTACGAGCCTACGTGGTCATGAGTATCACGAAGCAGGAGTGGGGCATAACTCGACCCAAGTCTGGAATGAAAATTAAAAGGTATAGGTGACCTGAGGGAGTAAAGTGTTCCAGGAAACCAGGGCTATCCCGCGTGAGAGTAGGGGGACTTACTGTAGTCTGGGTGGTAAGCTGCCGTGCTGGACGTAGACTGGTGGGAGCCGGATGAGTCGGACACCAAGGTGCCGTGGTTGATTGTATAAATGGCCACCCGTGGCTAGAGACAAACGAATGGGATCCCGCGGTCCAAGAGCGGCAGTCTGCTTGGGCCAATCAAACGGCAGTGCGCCGTGTTCCAATGGAAAGGCGGTACTACGTGTGTGGTGTTGGGTAATGTAGTCCGATAAGGGCAGAAGGGACTTCTGTTAAAGGGAGCTCGCACGATAAGGCGGGCAGGTCACATGGAGGCCGACCAAGTGGATGGATAGTTACGCTGCCCACTGTGGGTGATTCAATACAAAGGGTTCTGGTGTGTAATAATCAACAAATCATCATAAGGTGAAAAAACAACGATGTCTCGAGTGTGCACAGAGAAGATGGTGACAGTGCACAAAGCATTTACACGGTAGAAAAACATAGGTGTCTAATGTGCATATTAAGATCAATCTAGTGGAGTGGACACTGGTACGTTACCAGAGAGAGGATGTTGGTGACTCATAGCTGGTGGCAATTTATGTTCTAAAAATGTTTCCATTCAACGGTTATATTGAGGCCGTCTTCAAACCCAAATCCACCTTTTCACCACCCCCACACACGATCCCTTGTGAATTTGAGACGTTTGAGAAAATCGTCATGAAAACAATCACCGACGGGATAAAACAAAAAAACTTCTATCAAGACAACCTGCTACCAACGGAGCGACAGTCCTTGAAGGACCTCTACCTGGATAACACTATCACTATAAAACCAGCAGACAAAGGAGGCGGCATTGTGATCATGAACACCACAGACTACAATCAGGAATGCTTGCGACTCCTCAGCGACAGAACCTCATACAAAATGCTCAACAGGGACCCCACACCACGGCTGCAAGAAGAGATCGTCAACCTTACAAAGCATGCCGAAGATCAGGGGTGGATCTGTCAAGAAGAAAGAATTTTTCTCAACAAAACCCACCCGAGGACTCCGGCCTTCTATATTCGACCCAAAATTCACAAGCACCCCACCAAACCACCGGGCAGACCCATTGTCTCCGCCTGTGGTTCATTGCTGGAACCTCTCTCTTTATACACAGACTTTTTTATGAAGCCTTTCGTAGGTAAGATGGCTTCTTACCTAAAAGACAGCACTGAAACCATCAAGATTTTGGACTCCATACATTTGACCGCCCAGTCCATTTTGGTCACCATGGACGTTGAGGCATTGTATACCTCCATCCCACAAACTGAGGGCCTACAAGCTCTGGCAACTTGCCTTGAAAAACGAGCGAACACCTCAACCATACCAACTAACTTCTTGGTGGAGTGCATCCGGATCGCCATGGGTGAGAATTTCTTTCTATTCGGCCATCAAATGTACCAGCAAATAAAAGGAGTGAGTATGGGCGCCACTTTTGCCCCGGACGTCGCCAATCTTTACATGGCTCAATACGAAGAAGATCATGTCTACTCTGACAACAATCCGCACAGACCTAACATCAAGGTCTGGCGTCGATACATCGATGACATTTTACTCATTTGGGAAGGAAGCTCTGAGGAATTACTTGCTTTCCACCAATGGCTTAATGCACGGAACGATTACATCAAGTTCACCATTGAATGGGACCACCAAGAGATCAACTTTCTCGACCTACACATCTATCGGTCCGGAGATGCGCTGAAGACGGAACTCTTCAGAAAACCTACCGACAGGAACACCCTTCTCCACTTCACCAGTTACCATCCACAAGGTTTAAAATACAATCTCCCCTACGGTCAGTTTCTACGCATCCGGAGAAATTGTTCTGACAAAGAAAAATTCAACTACCATGCACAACAACTGCAAACACGTCTTGGAGAGAGGGGATATCCCAGGAAGTCCATTAAGACGGCCAAGAAAAGAGCGGCCAACACCGACCGCTCCCTCTGCCTAACTACCAAAGAAAGACACTCTAATGATAGAACTGTCTGCGTCACTACGTACAACCCAGTCAGTAACCTCATCAAAAATACCATCAAGAAACACTGGCATCTGGTAAAAAATGAAGGAACCCTGGCGAAGAAACCACTGTTCGCCTTCAAGAAAAACAGAAACCTTAGAGACTCCCTGGTCCACACCTTCCTAGAACCTACCAAACCAGTCACCACGCTGTGGAATCTCCCACCAGTGGTGGGGCACTTTAGCTGTGGACATTGCGTCGCCTGCCGCTTCACCACGAACAGCAAAACGTTCATCCATAAGAACCTAATATGGAAACAGAACAGCCACACCAACTGCGAAAGCAAACACGTGATCTACGCTATCAAGTGTCCCTGTGACCTGATCTACGTCGGCAAAACCATTAGACCAGTCAAACAAAGGATCAACGAACACAGATCCTGCATCAAAAACAAAGTAGAGGACAAACCTCTGGTCGAACACTTCAGCCAGAAAAAACATACCCATGAACAATTCACGTGGACCGTGATTCAACAACTTCAGCCTCAGAGACGAGGAGGCGACATCAACATTGCCCTTACCAGACTCGAGCAAAGATGGGTCCACAAATTGAACTCCGTCCAAGACGGCCTCAATATAACCGTTGAATGGAAACATTTTTAGAACATAAATTGCCACCAGCTATGAGTCACCAACATCCTCTCTCTGGTAACGTACCAGTGTCCACTCCACTAGATTGATCTTAATATGCACATTAGACACCTATGTTTTTCTACCGTGTAAATGCTTTGTGCACTGTCACCATCTTCTCTGTGCACACTCGAGACATCGTTGTTTTTTCACCTTATGATGATTTGTTGATTATTACACACCAGAACCCTTTGTATTGAATAACCCACAGTGGGCAGCGTAACTATCCATCCACTTGGTCGGCCTCCATGTGACCTGCCCGCCTTATCGTGCGAGCTCCCTTTAACAGAAGTCCCTTCTGCCCTTATCGGACTACATTACCCAACACCACACACGTAGTACCGCCTTTCCATTGGAACACGGCGCACTGCCGTTTGATTGGCCCAAGCAGACTGCCGCTCTTGGACCGCGGGATCCCATTCGTTTGTCTCTAGCCACGGGTGGCCATTTATACAATCAACCACGGCACCTTGGTGTCCGACTCATCCGGCTCCCACCAGTCTACGTCCAGCACGGCAGCTTACCACCCAGACTACAGTAAGTCCCCCTACTCTCACGCGGGATAGCCCTGGTTTCCTGGAACACTTTACTCCCTCAGGTCACCTATACCTTTTAATTTTCATTCCAGACTTGGGTCGAGTTATGCCCCACTCCTGCTTCGTGATACTCATGACCACGTAGGCTCGTAGGCAATCACAGCCCTCCACCTGGTGCCACACCCAGCACCGGTCCGCCTGCACTCTTCGCGGCTCACCCGACAGCACCCACCTGCTCCCCTCCGGCGGCAGGTAAGCTGTTTTTTAAGATACTCCGTATGGGGTATCTTTTGGGCATTAATTGGGCCCGTATTTAATACTTTGAGTACTTATTGAACAACTACCCGAGATCCTAATAGCTTTGTGTCACCCACAGACACCACGGACAGCACCACTACTGGTGCCCGTTTCCTGACGAAGGCCAGCATAAAGACGGCTACTTCCAAAGCCACTTTCTTTGGCCGAAACACACCCTGTGTCACTCCCTGTGTCGAACTACTCATCACAACAGCATCACTACTTGTACCTGTTCACTTTCAAGATTATTGTGTGCTCTTTGTGTTTATGTTCAACAGCGGGTCCTTATACCCCCTCGATATACGAGGCAATATGCATCTCAATGTAATGCTGACCTCTACACTCCAGAGGTTTGCACCCACCTGTGTCACCACTGCATAACCAACCCTGTCCGTCTTCTCTATACCACCTTTCGTGCTTATCGGAAGTAATGTAAAATAAATTGTACAGATGCTTACCTCTTCCTGTGTGATTATAGAATAAACACACACGCCTAGCACCTCAGTGTCTCTGTTTTGGATCTCCCCATCCTGATTATTTTTGTTTATTATACGTATACCCACCTGGGTAAATCGGGACCTAGCCAGGTGCCCTTAAGATTTAAATGTAGTTAGAATAGTGACTTAGGCTGTGTAGTATATCCTTTTAGCATTCTCAAATTGCATGAACACCTAAAAGTGCAGCACCTCTTAGTTACCTCAAATGGTTAAAAATAAATCCATAACAGTGCCTATGTTAGTTTTTTTAAATTAAATTTGTGCAATCCGAAAAAGAAGTAAGTAAGGGATGGCATGGACCTAACAATTTTTGGCTGTCAGAAAAGCATGTAAATTTGTTTTCTTACCCTTATTGAATGTAATGCGAATCTCCCTTTCCTTATTTCCGGGAATTAGTTTTTAGTTGAAGTGTATCACGGTAGTTCCAGGGTTAAATCCCACCTAAAACAAATTTGGTTGTTCTATTATGCTAACATTAGCCTTTTAACCTTCTATCGGATTGATTCTTTATGCATGATTCCCTAGCATATATTTAGACACATTTTAAACTCTAGTAAGCATGACTAGTAACATCTTTCTCATTGCATTTATGTAAAAAGTGCTATTCATATTTGCAATCCTCCAATCGCATTACATATCCTTGATCTCATGCATTCTGTTACTCTAGCGGTCACTAGGAATTACTTTTTCAGTTACAATGACTCATAACCGATTTGCTCCCCATTTGTGTTTACCAAAACACCCTTTCGCGTGAGTTTGAAATCCCAACCAAAATATATTTTGTTTCATAGAAAAACATGTAAACCTGGGCAGTGTCACCAGTATCACAATTTGCATACCCAAAGACGCTTGCACAAGAATACAAATAAAGACAACAGGGTCACTTTACAACACATATCAACTTAGTAAATAACATGGACATGAGCCGCCAAACAATGACAAAATAAGAGCATGGCACACCATCCCATATTGAATCACTACCATTACCCGTTGGTGTGGATGGGTGTGAAACGTTTATGCTGTTGTTGACTTTGTACTCCATTGGTGAATATGTTCATGTGTGTTTAGTGATGTTGTGTGTTGTTGGTTCTTGGCATGGTGGCATTTTTTCATTGACTTGGGCATGTGGACATGTGTTTCACATGTAGGGGAGGCACCATCAGTCAGCTGGAGGTAGCAAGGGTTGGCTGTCTGATGTCATTCCATGTGCAGGGGCACTGCATGTTTGGTGTCATTGTGTCCGTATTGGTTAATTGACTCGTTTTGGTGTGTCTGTAATGCAGGGATGCTTTTGGTGATGGGTGAGATGTTTCATTATGGTGTTTAGGGTCTCTCATTTGGGATGGGTACTCACTTCTTCATCAGTCTTGCCACATGTTCAACATCATTTTTATATTTGTTGTATCTGGTGACAGCTCTTCACCTCTGCCCATTCACTACTGGTAGTTCAGTTCATTGTACGTTGACTTCCTTTCCGGTCCACTGATGTTTAGGTGATCATTTGGCACTTTGCTTGTCAGTGTGGATGCGCCCACACTACATTCACAGGTATGGCGGCTATTTTGCATTGTGGGTGTTGAGAAGGGGTGTGGCCTCACTGTAATGGCTACACTTATCACTTGTGCACTATGTCACATGTATATTGAGTGGCCAAAGTGTAGCTGGTGCAACAGTTTTGGGTCCTGTTCATGTGCAGCTGCGTGTGGTCCAACAGAGAGACATGGAAGAGGCTACAGTTCTGGATTCAGTGGCAGTTCTTCCAGGTGTTCATGTTGGAGGAGGATATCTGGCAGGTGTACTTCATGGTGGAGGCAGGCCAGAAGAGCTGAGGTACCCTGGTGCTCCACATTGGTTTGGAAAGGGGCAGGCTAGCGAGTGCCACCTGGGGTTGAGGCAGAGGTCAGTGGGTTACTGGGAGAAGGGCAGACTAGCGGGTACTGCCTTGGATTGGGAGGTTTGGGCGCATGTCAGTGTGGTACTGGGAAGAGGGTGGACTAGCAGGTGCTGCCTGGGTTGGGGAAGAGGCCAGTGGGGTACTGGGAGGGGGCAGACTAGCGGGTGCTGGTTGGGTTATGGGGTTGGGACACAGGTCAGTGTGGTACTCAAAGGAGGGCAGACTATCTGGTGCTGCCTGGGGTTGGGTCAAAGGTTAGTGGGGCACTTGGAGGGGGCTGACTAGCGGCTGCTGCCTGGGGTTGCGAAAGAGGTAAGTGAGTTACGGGGAGGTCAGATTAACGGGTGCAGCCTTGGGGTGGGGGGTTGGTGTGGTACTGAACGGGGGGTGGACTTGCTGGTGCTGTCTGGGGTTGGGGCAGAGGTTAGTGGGCTACTGGGATGGGGAGGGACTAGCAGGTGCTGCCTGAGGTTGGGACAGAGGTCAGTGGGGTACTGGAAGGGGGGTGGACTAGCGGGTGCTGCCTTTAAGTCTGTGCACTGTTCTTTCTCAGACAAAGTCGTTAGTGCATGTCCATTATTCCTGTATGCCTCATAATTTATTATTAGAAATTTCAGTTTACAATTCTTGTTTAGTATAGGATAGCAGTGCAAGGTAGGCTGCTGGATGGTTTTGGAAGTCAGTGGAGATAAAAAATACATTCACTTTGAAATTTCTGCAGTGTTTCTTCACTCGCTACCATGTGTCAGCGTGCCACCGCAAGGAGGAGTTTCACTAATTAAACCCCATTACACCATGGAGCCACGCAGAGTTGGAAGCCAAGTTGCAGTCTCCGCCGGACGACCAGGCGGGCAGGTGAGACTAGTACTTATTTAAACTGCCTGCGGTTGTGCTCACACCTTTTATCTGGCACTTGGTGAGATCAGCGAACTGCCTCTTGTACTCGTTATTCATCCGAGAAAAGTCGCAGCGTGCGAATTCACAGTAAATGGTGAGTTCACATTGACTAGTTCTCCAAAGTGAAGTTTCTTGAAGTAACTGCACATGTATGACCTGAGAAGTGGCCATACATCAATGAAGATGACTAATTATGAACAAATCTCTGATAAGGCAGGAAATCTCCCACTTACCATTTCCGCAGGGGAGGGCCCCTCATCTCTGACGCATAGGATCGAGTTGATCTATTTGGTTTCTGAAGCAAATGTCTCTCAAGGGGGATTGACTCGCACTCGACCCCCAAAGGGGACTAGTAATGTACAGAAAAAGAAAATTACACCATTTTGTGCTCCCATTTCATCGGGTGCTGTGACCACAGCAGGGGATGGAATGTGCCGAATCACTGACAAACATACACAATGGGCAACGCCTACACTTGATGGCAATGTGCCTAGTGTATTCGATGGGGAACAGAGTAGGCAAGTCTCTCCACAGTTGACACATGATAATGCGAACAATTCAAGCCTCATGGACTCCCCTCCGGTTCTGGCCTAGAGAATCCCAGCCATTTTCAATTACTCCATATCCCCGTATGAGTCAACACTGGTTTCCTTACCTCCCAGGTTATTATCTGCAGTAATGCAAAAAATGAACCAGAGAAAAGGGGAACCAAAAGGCGAGCTTCTGGTTGAACTTAACCATTCGTGTCTCCCTCTATGAGGGTATTAAAGCAGAAACTAAGGCACCCAAAGTAGCGACCAATGTGCTTTCAGTTTTTTTTAAATAGGATTGAGAAAGTTTCATAGACAAATGATGGGCTAACTACTTCCCTTGAAGTTATTTGTGTGTTTGCCTTTATAAATCAGCAAACAAGATGCAATAGCATTCTGCACAAATGTAATGGTGAATTATGGACTCTGTAGGTTCCTCTGGGTAGGAAAAAACAACGTAATCAGGAAAAGAAAACCAAGATCAGGACTCTTCTACATCTGAATAAACAAGCATTCTGTAAGTTTATGCATTCTCTGCTCAGACAGCCTACAGTAAATGCTGATTTTGCTCAAATTCCGGTTGAACCTGTGCTGGTTGAATCCAATGAGATAACCATTGTGGATTCTACTCCAAGCGCATGTATGTCTGACGAGACCTTGGAAGGCCCAGGACAGTGTTTGATGTCTGGACATAATGAAGTGGCAGCCTAGAAAGATGTGGTGCTCGTAATGGCAAACTTCATGGCTTGTATTTCCAATGCAATTGACAATTTGACCATTACTCATCAGGGAGGCTATGTCATTTTAATTGTAATTGTACATGTGCAAAGTCTGCCACAGGGCCAACGTAGCTTTCCAGATGCATTTCGTTCGCCTGTGGGTACCGAGGTTAACCACAGTACAGGGCATACTCACCAGCAATCAATCTTGGCACTTACTAATGATGCTTCTAACTCTGTGAGATGATTAAACGAGATGGGAAATAGGGTGCACAAGCATGTCGTTAGGACCTAAGGTACTTCAGAAAACACATAACCTCCCTATTGAAATGAGAGAGGACGTTGCTTTTGATGTTTCCCCATTTAAGATCTTAATAGAACATTTGTTACCATACAATAGGTTTGTAGTCCTTCATCGTGCGAATATCCTGCCTCTCCTTGGAGAAATTCCTAATGTGTCTGGTATATCAACAAATGATCTGAAGAGAGTGGACTTCATTGACTTGTACAGGACTGCCGTTTGATCATCTTTGTCAACTCTAAAATAGTTTTTGACATATTTTTAAGAAACAAGAACATTGCAGGGCTTTTTTGGATTTGATCTTACAAATTATTCTGAGAAAACTAATATTGGTACATAATTGATTGTGAATCTAAGGAGTGTGCCTTTTAGTAATTCTAATGAGAGGATATTGGACTATGGAGGAGCAATGGTGGAGGAAATTCAAGCACTCAAGATAAAGATGCATGCATCCAAACAGAATAGTGATTGGTCTTGGTTGTTGAGTACTGATGAACCGAGGTTAATCCATAACCTCTGTCCATCACCACAAGTTTGGCTATGTTAAAATCATATTGAAAAATAGTCTGAATCTCTTTCATCTTAAATATATATTGGCACACACGCATTTGTAATTTGGATGAAGCTTTTAGATAAGATCATGCTGTATGTCAGTGATTGGAGTAGTGTGTACCCGGTTGCAATGTTCCCTCAAATTATTTTTACCTAAGTGTGGAAATGCTTAGCTTTCATGCACACCTTATTTTCCATGTGCACAACTGAATTACAAGTTAAGCCATTTTGTGAGCACGCATAGTTAGTTAGCTACCATCTCCAAAGAATTTGGAAGGGAATTCCTCCTTCCCAACCACTGCAATTATTTACAAATCAGTGTAAAAGTTGCATCTTAGAACACTTTTTCCAAACATATAGGCTTAAAAAAACAATAGGTTAAGTTGTGTCTATTAATTTGTTGACACTGCGTCTAGACAATGCAGAAAGTGTCAAATGGCATTGGAAAAGATACTCATGTTTATTACAAAAAAGCAAATATTGCTTACATTGATGTGACTGGCAAAAAAATCAGACAGAATACAATTTTTGCCAATGGAAAAATGGCAACTAAAAGCAATGTGTCAGAAAACATGCAATAGGAATAAATGTGCCACTTTAATGAAGTAATTCAAGGGCCAGGGAAACATGCCTCATAATGTGCTTAAGGACGAAGATTGGTTGAGAATAACTGCACAACAGAATATGATGATAAGAATTCCTGGGCCTATGCTTGCTATCCACATTACGTGATCCTGTGAGTTGTGACATTTGCTCAAAACCAGCCTTACAACTGTGAAGCATATGCACCATCCATTGTTGCTCCCTATAAACAGGAAAAAGTTCCCAATAAAACAGGAAACATGAGCATATAGGAGCATACCCCCTGCTTCTACCCACACAGTTCCACTCATATTGCAGAGCAGTAGTATTGGTAGGAACTAGAATAATACTAATGCCCAAATATCGAGAGACCTTTTAAGGAGAAAGAACATATTTTAATAAACATGAAATATCCCTGCTGGTGAATCTAATTAAATTCTTACTCCCTGAAAAATAATTTGATTCCTAGCAGGGAGTAAAATCATATCAGAGCCCTCCCTGTGACTCTGACATAGGAAGTGATAAGACAGGGTACATAATGCAGCTTAAAGTTTTGCCCTCCCTTTCTCACCACAGCCTAGACAAAATTCTACAAGAGTCTTATCGAAGTTGCCTCCCGAGCACCATTGAAGAAAATCACATATATTTGCCTTTTAATTTATTAGCAGCAATGCGTATAGGTACAACAGATCGAGTGCTTTCTTCTTTAACTAGGAGCCCCTCTTCTGAAATTCACTGTTATCAGTTGAACAAGATGCATGGGGATGCTAGAGGCAATAAACAGAGATACGTGAATATATTGAAAATCCCTCAGCAGCTGAGCATAGGCATAGAAAGAAACAGAAGACACTGTTTCTTAGACGGTTACTAGTTTGCTAACCTTTTGAAAACAAACACATTTCCTTCACTGTACTGAATAACCAAAACATTTGATTTGGTTATTGAAAGTTTCTGATTAGTTCTACACCATGAAGGAGTGTTCTCCTGTGCCCTTCAATCTGCGCCCCACACTGGCCCCTGGCCAGCCTCCAGTACTAGCTGACAGGGCTCTGTATAAAGTGAGGGATTGTAGCAGTAAAACACTAACTGTGATATTTACATACCCACATTACTTTGAAGCAAAATATCTTTAAAACCTCATCATGATATTTGTGCAGTTTAAGAAAATGCCATGAATCTGTATGTGCGCAATTACTATGAAGTGCATACAAGATTGTTTGTAACATACTTCACTTTTAAATCGTTGGGTAGGATTATAAAAATGCTCAGTGGCACCGTTTTTGTAAAGCAGCGAGTTAGGATATAATTCTTTACGGCCTATACCACATGGAACTCTGAAAACATGGAAAAGCAGCAGATTGTGTGTCAAGCATTTTAGTTATCTGAATATCCGAATATCTGTTGCCCTAATACTATAACCAATAATGCCAGGCATAGTCCATACCCATTATCCCATGCAGCCCATGTAAATTTTATTGTAATGTTGCTCTCCACTTATAGGGTAATGTTAACAATGCTAAAGTAGCAGATGCTGACCGTGGCATTTGTCTACTCGAAATCACTAAAGGGCAAATTTATATTTGAGTTTTATAATGAATTAACTTGCAAGATTGGGGCGCATCAAAGGTTTTGTGTGTCATATGTACAAAGAATAGGAAGCATAGGATGAGGCTACACATACAAGTAGCCTGCTTCCTCACTCATGCTCAGTACCTGATATTTGAGCTGATAATTGCATTACATAGGGCCTCATTACAAGTCTGGCGGTAACCCTTAAATGTGGCAGTAGCGCTATTAGCGCCACATTTAAGGGTCCACCAGATTATGACCTTGGCGGATTTCCCCCCAGCTCTGAGCTCGGGGAAATCTGATGCAAATTTGCCAATTTTCTGTGCGTTTACCACCAGCGGGAAATCCGCTGGTGGTAATAGCGCGAATGTTCCCCATTGGGCCCAATGGGGAATGAGGAATTCCCGAATGGGCCCAATGGGGAATGGGCAATAACCGTTCCACCAAACCCGTGATCTGGCGCTAATAGTGCCAGGGGTTTGGCGCTAGGGCTATTAGTGCTGGAGCTAATTGCACCGGCGTTACCGCCCAACTCGTGATGAGGCCCATAGTGTGGGTGATGCTTTTGCTAAGGCACCATATGTAACTGGAATTCCTTTGCTTAAAATGCATTCATATTACAAGAAACATAAAAAGTGGATGAGGTACAAGTCTGGTAACCTTCTGCAGAGCCAAGGCAGGCAGAGTCAAGGTTGTCTGGTAATATCTGAATGTGGCCTGTGGTGGAAGTTCGAGTCATATGGTATAAGTGTGGTAGAGTCAAGTACAGGAGTCACGGGTGGGGAGGGGAGATCATTTGGTTAATATGTGCAGACATCTCTTAATTTTATCTTCTGTTCATGGACTTACTTTTTCATATTAGTTTCTAACTTATTATGGGTGCATTCTACTTCAAGGGTTTTAGGGTTTCTAAGGTGAAGCTTGTACAGTAGGGCAATGTAAATAGGCTAGACCAGATCATCAAGACTAGTTAGTATAATTTAGCTTCATTTTCAGAGAAAACAAATATTAGGAGCCTGCTGCGGCTTGTGCCTTTTTACATGTTTTTGAATAAGTGGGAATTGACTGTGTGTGCTGCTAAAATTGTTCTGATCAGAACCCTGAAGGAAGCTGGGCAAGCGCACATGTGCAACACTTAGGGGGAACATTGCCCGGGTGTCCACATTATCTTAACACGTGTTGTCAACTCAGATTGTCTTACTCAGGCATGTTGGTTAACAGCAGTGTGTTGGGGGACCAACGAAAGATTAAACAACACAATGGATGGATTTGGACTAAAGACCTGTGAGGTCGGAGCCTGTCACCATTGAATGGGACTATTCATGATGATGTCCCGTGCCATTATACCTGGTCGAATGGGGTTGCACAATTGACAATTGACTATGACTATTGACTATATATCTGCAGGGAAAGGGTTATTCTCCCAACTATTTACAGTGGCCACTCCATGCTTGAGGTGCAATATGATGTATGGTTAACTAACAGTGATGAGGAGGAGTGTGGTCCAATAGATGTTAGCGCCAATAAAGCTGGCAACTGGATATCATGGAATAAAGGCTCTGTTCTTCAGTTGAATGATACCCTGGCTAATTACCTGGAATGGAAATATAATACATTCACGAGGGGTTTGTGAGCGTCATGATAAGATCCAGCTTGAATATGAGGAAATTGGGAGACAAACTAAGAACAAAGAAACATCTACACGCCTACAATGGGGAGGTAGTTGCTAGGAAAAAAGATATGAGAGTGGTTTTAAGATCAATAAAGAATTGGGCAGATTTAGCCATGTCTGGGAAAGTAGGGCTATTAAATGGGCTCACCAGTCCTATCGGAATTAGCTCCAAAATTTTCAAGCAAGAGGGAGCCAAGAGGATGTTGAAGCTATTCTGTTGACTGCACAATAAAAACGTGCATGTCTTTTGGAAGCTAATTAATGAATTTGACATTGTTTAGCTGACTCAACAGATAAACTCAGTGGGCCGCATTACGAGTTTGCCGCTAGAAATCCAACAATACTGGCATGCCGGTGCTACTGTGTCTGTGTAGCACTGCTGCTGGAATCTACTGTAGATTCCGAGTCAGCAGGCACGTGCATTCCAGCATGCCAGTAACTGTAGCACCGGCATGCTGGTAATGGCCCCAAAAGCCTCGATACCAGCATCCTCAATGCTGCAGGCACCAGCACCGGCATGGACGATGCTGGTATTACTGGTATGACGATGCCAGTAATACCGGCACCAGAATCAAAGTCAACGCGCCGGAATGAGAAATGCACCAGTGGGCATCTTTAAAAATGCAATCCATTGCAATCCTCAGTCCATAGCAGTTGAACAGGAGAACAGAGTGGGCAGGATGAAACCTCAGCAACATGACCACCAGACAAGGCACCGCCTGTCGCCATAAACCTAGATTCAGTGATGTTGAGCTGAACATGTTGGCAGACACACTTGTCCAACATGCAGATGTTGTGTTCTGTTCTGATCTGCGGCGGGAAGCCAAACTAAGGAAGAAAGCTGTGTGGGTGGAGGTGGCCCGCAAGGTCTCAGAGATTGGGACAACAGCCCACATCGTCCGGGATTGCTGCAAGAGGTGGACTGACCTCTGCCTGCGGGTCTGCAGCCTCGCGTCTGTCAAGCACAGCTGAGGGATGGCCACAGGAGGTGGTCCGCCATCCCCCATCAAGCTTGCCAAATGGGAGGAGACCTACAGCAATGTCATGAACATGGAGGGAATCAAGGGTGTCGGACATGCGGAAATCCGAACTGTAACAACGGATGATGATGGTGAGTCTCCCGTACTGGAATTCTAAAGTCACACCACACACCTTCCTCCCGAACCCCAATGGAGAAGTCCAAATGTCAAGTAGATGGCACTGAATTCCTGCTGCTTCAGCACCCACCTAATCCACCTCCCACACAACTACAATGTACCTGCCACAAACACATCCAACAAATCCCACTGACACACCACACATGACCCCATAATTGCCAACAAAAGCACCAGCTGCCTGCGCAGAAACCCATACACATCACTGTACAGCTGCAGCCCTCACCACTGTGCCACCTCATGGAAAGATGCACACATCACCTCCACCAGTTGCACACCTGACACACCCACCATGTACATACATGCTGTGTAAACATCAATGCATCAACATACAGAATGGGTGCACATCAGTTCCTCAATCAAACACCAACATGGCATACAGGCTCTGTGGCATGGCCACAACACTCAAACCACTACACATCTGGAGGCCACCCAACAGACACCATACACAACATTTCCACATCAGAAGGATGCTCCGACACTGCTTCACCCTCCTAGTCCTGTGAGCACCATGCCAGGCCCTACCACATGCCCATGTATGTCAGATGTATTCACACCCATTACTAATGGCCTGCCTCACTGTCCCCCACAGCCACAGGAACGGACAGTGAGGATGAACACGCCCCAAGACATCCAGTCAGGAGCCATCCACCTCCACAGTGAGACCGAAGCATGCCATGCCTTCCATGCCACAGCCCCCCGCCAAGAGGATACACAGGCCGTCCAGCAGCCAGAACAGGCACCATCTACCTCAAGCAAGACGCCCCAAAAAACTTTGACTCAAGCAGCAAAACGCTCTGCCTACATCCACACCTGGCAGCAAGGCCTCCAAACCAACATCTACACCTGCCACAAAGGCCCCCCAGCAAATATCCACATCAGTGGCACAGGAGTCACTTCAAGGGGAGGAGCCAGAATCCCCCATGGCCAGTTAGCACAAGCAGGCACATTCAGCGGTTCAGTGTGAGCAGGGTGAGGTGGTACAATCCACACTTCACAGTTAGGAGGAGGAGGCGCCAGACTCACCAAACCGCAGCCAGCAAGGGGAGGGTGAATCAATACCACCCAGGCATTGAAGCCCACCTAGGGCACCTGCAATATGGCTCAGGTGTGCACTGCGCAGTGGAGGGTATATCCCCTGACAACTATAGTGACAAAGCTGTCTTCAGCTCTGCAAACCTCACATCATATCTCCCCTGCCAGCACATGGTTCACAGCAGATCAGGGACTTTGAGGGGAGACTGACACGCATGGAAGGCTGGCAGCAGGCTATGCAGGCTCTGGTGACCCAATTTGTGTTGGATGCTGAAGAAACACGGCAGGCCATGCAGGAAGGCCTGCTGGAGATTGCAAGGATGGTTGGGTGATGTTGTTGCTTCCTGTTATTCCTCTAAGTCCAGGGGGGTGTCGATCCTTTTTCGGAAGCATTCTCCTATTAAAATTCTGAAAACTAGCTGTGATCATGAGGGGCGGGCTGTAGCTGTTCTGGTGGGAATACAGGGGGTCCAACATGTTCTATGTAATGTTTATGCTCCCTCGGTGGACAATGGCTCTTTTTTGGGGGGAGTGTCACAGATGATACTTGATTTGAACTCAGCTAATATCGTTCTGGGTGGGGACTTCAATTTGGTTGATAACCCGTCCATGGATAGCACTGGCCGTTCTGCTATACAAAGGAGGGATGGACTTTTTTGCTCTTTTAGGATGCTGCTTGGTGATTTTGATTTGAAGGATTGCTGGAGGCTACATCACCCGGATTCCAAAGAATTTACGTTCTATTCTGGGGCTCATAACACTTATTCAAGGATTGATATGTTCTTTACTGCTGGGGGTGCGACCACGAATCTTTTAACTAGTCGTATTGACTGTATAGCGCTTACTGACCACACGCCTATTTTTTTGGGCCTATCTTTGAATTTTGCACACTGTTGGACTTTTCAATGGAAGATGAATACTTATATTTTGCAGGATGAGACTATTTTAGAGAAAATCAAAACTGAGGCTGAATGCTTTGTGATTGAGAATTCTTCAGAGGTTCTTAGTAAGAAGGTAATTTGGGAAGCTTTCAAATGTACTATGAGGAACATTGCTTTGGGCTTATCCTGTGGCAGGAGGAAAAGAATGGCAAAGGCGCAGGCTGCAGTGATGAGTGAGTTGATCCGTGATCCAAATGATGTTGATAAGAGAGTGGGACTGAGGAGTTTGAAGAAAAATCTGAATGATATTTTGGACACTAGGGCTGAAAAGGACTTATACAGAATCAGGTGTGCTTATTTTGAGAAAGGTGAGAAGTGTGACAGGTGGCTTGCCTACAGGTTGAGGCAACAGATTTTGAAGGGTGCCATTACTTCTTTAAAAGGCCTGGATGGTACGATAACTTTTGATCCATCTGAGATTAACACTGTTTTCAAGGATTATTATACGAACTTGTACCAATATGAGGTTGGTATTGGTGGTGGTGGTGTTTCCTTCTTGGCTAATTTGGATATTCCGAGAATCTCTGATGATGAATTGGTGGGTTTGAGTCGGTTGGTGACTGTCGATGAAATTAGGGTGGCTATAGCGAGTCTGAATTCTGGGGAAACACCTGGGCCTGATGGTCTACCGGCAGAATTCTATAAGGTTCTTCCTGAATCGGCATTAGGCCTTTTGAAGGACATGTATGTTGCGTCCAGGGAGGTGGGATCCCTTCCAGAATCTACCATGCATGCTACCATCTCTGTGTTTCTGAAGAGTGGTAGGGATAGTGTCTTGTCATCCAGCTACCGGCCAATCAGTTTAATTAATACTGATAGCAAAATTCTGGCTAAGGTGCTTGCTTTGCGCATTGAAGAAGTGATTCAAAGACTTGTTCACACGGATCAATCAGGTTTTGTTAAACTTCGTAGGGCGTCCAGCAACATTCGGAATCTCTTGTTGACCATGAGCCAGGCCCAGAGTTTGGAGGATGATGTGGCCGTGCTTTCTTTGGATGCTGAAAAAGCTTTTGATCGCGTTAATTAGCAATATCTTTTCACGGTACTGCGGGCGATGAATCTGGGTGAGGAATACATATGTTGGGTCTCACTTTTGTATGCTCATCCTACGGCTAATGTTAAGGCAAATGGTTTGTTATCAGAAACCTTTCATCTTTGGAGGGGCACTAGACAAGGGTGTCGGCCTTATTGTTTGTGTTAGCTATTGAACCACTTGCGATTGCTCTGTGGACTGATCTAACCTTGGAAGGTGTGTCTTTCAATGGGGTTGAACAGAAAACATGTTTTTTCATGCGGACGACCTTTTATTGGTTTTGAAGAATTTGGAAGTTTCTTTGCGCTCTTTGATGAATATTTTGGACCGGTTCCATGTGGTGGTGGGATATAAAATAAACTGGTCGAAGTCGGAGGCTTTACCTATCTCGAGGAGTTGTGTTAGATCAATGGTGACTGGTTTTGGTTTTCAATGGTGCACACACAAAATGAAATATTTGGGGATCTGGCTGACTCCGGTTGTGAATAATATGGTGGAAGCGAATCTAGGAGCGGCCTGCCGTGATCTGAAGTCCTCCACGCAGAGATGGTTGGTTTTGCGTTTATCTTTATGGGGCAAGGTGAACGCTTTGAAGATGGTTGCGGCCCCCAAAATCAACTATGTTTTGAGTATGCTCCCTTTGAGGATCAGTGCATGTTACTGGAAAATGATTGATGTTGTGATGCAGGCCTTCCTTTGGGACGGTAAGCCTTCTGTGCTTAAATTATGGAAGTTACAACTTCCTGTTGACAGAGGGGACTTGGTGTCCCAAATTTAAGAATATACCATCTGGCCTTCTCTTGTCAGTTTTTACTTCCTTTTCTAGATGAATCTCCAGGAGCTTGGGCTGTGGCGGAAGCTAGTTTTTTGGGTCCTCTGGCCCCACGGGCGATACTTACGACTGTTAGCGGGCGTGGCAGGACACTTCCTTTGACTGGTTTTTTGTGGGATGTATGGAGGGGCGTTCACGATATGTGTGGTTCATCTGCTCAGACTTCACCCTCGGCTTCAATTTGGTTTAATAAGTCCATTACTGAGGCTGGCAAGCCTATTTTTTGGCTGGAATGGTTTCTTAGTGGTGTTCAATGGATTGGGGATATTTACAGAGATGGGAAATTGATTGTGTTTTGTGCTGATTTTAATATTGAGAATGTGTCTGTTGTGGATTACAGGAAATTGAAACAGTGCATTGGTGATGCTGGTGTGAGTGGACTTGAGGTTCTGGAAAATATGGTGGTGGGTTGTCGATCTGTTGCGGGCATATTGTATCGTCGAATGGTTGCAGGTTACAAAGATAACACGGGATTGATGGAGGAGTGTAGCAGACGATTGGATTGTGTGATTACCGTTGATATGTGGAATGACATATGTGCGAATGTGTGGCTCTGCTCGGTTAATTTGTGTGAACGATCTAGGCAAATTAAAATTCTAAAAAGAGTGTTTTGGTGTCCGGAGAGGCTCAAGAATAGAGGCATGTCTGACTCTGATGTGTGTTGGTATTGTGGTTTGGAGGTTGGAACTCTTGAACATATGCTCTGGGATTGTGTCAGGGTGAGAGGCTTCTGGCAAGAGGTTTGCAGAATGTGCTTAAGGGTCCTGGATTGTAACATTGATTTGGATTTTAAGACGATGCTTCTGGGCTGTGGTGAATTACTGGAGGATCTTTCTGTATCTGAGAAAAAGTTTTTGTTCAGGGGCGCTTCAGTGTCTAAGAAAATGATCTTGAGGGGTTGGAGATCCCGGATCCCACCGACAGTGGAAGGTTGGACGGATGAGATGATATCCTTGGCGAATATTGAGAGGGTGATGTACAGACGGCTGAGGAAATTACAAGTGCATGCTAAGGTGTGGAATGTATTTTTAGATCTGTATTAACTGGAAAGATGTTTATGATTTTGTATTAGCAGAAGAAATATATATTTATTTGTTTATTTATTTATTTACTTATTCATGTTTTGCTCTCTTCTTCTCTATCTTTCCGTATTCATATGTGGTTTACTTTGTTGCTCATGCTGTAATGTATTGATTTCATGAGTCAATGTATTCTTGTATTGGTAAAATGAAAAATAAACAATATAAAAAAAATAAATGTAATTGTGTACAGTGCCCAGTGCCCAATGTGACCCATCACCAGTGCCCTTGTCTTCGCCAGTCCATCAGAAATAGTGGTCAATCACATCCTGCTGTGTTGCTCATCCCCCATGAGGCAACGAAACCGGGCCTTCAACAGCCCAGATGTATGTTCAATAGTGACACGAGTGCTTGCATGTGCACGGTTGTAATCCTCTTCATTCCTGTTGACTGGTTGCCTGACCTGATGGGGGTCAGGAGCCATGGCTTCAGGGGATACCCAGCATCACCTGCATGGGAGCAATGGGAAGGGTACTTGTGAGTCATACGTGATTTTCATGTTACCACTGGCTGTACATTACATGCAACTAAAGATTAATTACTCTGTATTACTTCTTCCATTTTCAAAGACCCAGGAAAGTATACTTAGGGATCTTGCAAAGTCGGGGGAGGGGGGTGTGCTGTTGATGTCCCAAGGACCATTCAATGTGTGCCTGCACTCTCCAAATCAAGTCCTAACGTCCATGATGTCCTCAGGTTTCATTGATGTCTCTCTGATGGGAATGGGCTGTGCATGTACAGTGCAGAATCTCGCATCTGCCTAATGTGCATCATGTAACACAGTGGTCTCCACGTATACAATCTACTGATACATGTCAGCATGTACATTTCAATTGACACCTTCACCTATATGAATTGGTCAGATTCACATTGGTTGTATGGGCCATGGGTGAAGGGTTACATTTCTGTGATACGGCTGGGTGGAGGGTGGCATGGTGGTAGTAAGGTACTTTGGAAGAGACCTGCTCCTCTCAATATATTCTTGGTGGTAGTAGATGTCTTAGGATTTTATTCATTTCCATGCTTGACCCATTGTACTTGGAGGTGTCCCTTAAGGTGACATGACTGCCATATTAATCTGCGGTGTACCTGTGGACTGAGTGCAGTGACTGAGATTTTGCTGTGAGGCCGATGGATTTAGCTCTGGCAGGGCATCATGACTCCTAATTTAATTTGCTGAGATCATGTATTCCATGCATTGTGGCTGCAGGCTGATGCATTGTGGTACCTGTGGTTCATATTTTCTGATGTTTTGGATGCATGTGCTGGTGTGCGCCCTGTCTCGGTTGATTGAATGTACACACAGCTGTGTGGGCCTGGCACATATGCAAGCATTGCCTGTGTTGCACAGTATGTTGCATTTCCTAAGGCCACCCAGGACCCTGTGTGTGCTCTTGTTCCATTCTGTGTGTGTGTGATTTTATGTTGTGCAGGTTGGGGATGTAGAGGTTGGTAGGTTTGATTCCTCATCCAACTTTGACTTCTATTGCCCAGACAAGTGTCTCTGCACTCCATTGCATGCCTGGTGATACTTATGGCTGTTTGCTGGAGTGATGATGGAATCATACCTGTGGCGTCCACATGTGCTCCTCATGCATGCAATCTTGTGCTATGTTCCAACCCCCCTCATGGGCCAGGCAGCAGGCACATTGTCTATGCTTGTGATCCCAGCCCTCTCAATCAACACTCCTCATGGGCCAGTCAGCAGGCACGTTGTCTATGCTTGTGAGCCCCCCCCCAACTAACACCCTTCATCGGCCTGTGGTTACACTCACCGAGCAGCCAGGTACGTTGTGCAGCATCTTGTGCCATGTAGCGGGTAAGCGTGGAGTTGCGCAGCACCACGCCGTCATGTGTGGAGCCAGGGAATCTTGCACTGCAATGCATGATATTTTTGCGTGCATCGCACACCATCTGTACATTCAGGGAATGATACAGCTTCCTGTTCCGGTACACTACCTCCACTAAATGCCAGACAACCAACTCCACATGGGCACAGTCGAGGGCACCAATTACATTTGTCATGCCTGTCACTGTATGGAATGCTATTTTGGTTGTATTCACCTCCTCTGCAGTCCGTGGTTACTTGATGTGCTTGCTTGCGTGTTTCAGGAGTGCATCTAGCACCTGGTTGAGCACACGGGAGAAACAGGGTTGTGAGATTCCATGCAGATGCCCCAATGTGTGCTGATAAGTGCCTGTGGTAAAGAGGTGTAGCACAGACACTACCTTGAGCAAGAGCGGGATGGCTGTCCGGATCTTGATCAGGCTCACCAGGTCATCATGGATGAGGTCCACTATGGTGGTGATGGTGTCCCTGTCCAGGTGGTACAGGGTGTGGATCTGTGCAGGGGTTAGGTTGAATGAGCTGGCCCTTAAGCGAGGGATTGGCGTCTGCCTGCGGGGTATAACTGCCTGCACAATGGGTATGTGCTGGCCCAATCTCGCCCTCCTTCTCCTGCTGTGCCTCGTTGCCGGTATGAGTGGCAAGACGTGGCAGCCGTGCCAGTGGCAATCTCTCTAAAGAGATGTTGCTTTGAGTTGATAGCATTACAGTGAAGCTACTTCGGTTGGTAATCATTTACCTGAGGAAGTAAAATAAATGTTTGCATTTACAACACAGAGGGCCTTATTTACAACAGCATTTTTCAATGCGGAAAGCACATTGAAAAACGCTTGAAAAATGCTTTGTAAATACGGCTCAATGTGCGCTAGCACTTCACAAAATCGTCTGATTTTAGCAGAGGACATAATATGAAATGATCGCCCCAATTCCTCAAAGTCGGACACAGTACCTTATTCGTTGAAGAACGCTGGTGCCACGGCAGTTGTTCCTGGTAGTTTCCTGCAGACTCACGGTTCCTGGAGCTTCAGTCGTGGAGACAAGAAGGAGGACGTCTGGAGGGATCTGCACTACCCAGGAATGAGGCCAGCAGCAGCGACGGTGAATAAAAGGTGTGCTCATTTAAAACAGGAGAGGCTCTTCAGATGGCTATCCGGACCACTACAGCAGTGTGCAGCGATATCGACCACGAAGAGGATCCTCTGGCTGTGGAAGATGAGCTGGTTGACCCCACCAGGCTCAAGGGAAGAAGACTCCGGACTGGATCTTCTCTGGTCGTTGAAGGGTAGGTAGCTCAGGACTGCAGCAGGGCTTCACCGGGACTCGAGGTTGCAGCAGCCATCTTCTTCTCCGCTTCTCTTCAGTTCCTTGCAGTTCCAGTGGCGACTCTGACTTCCAGCCCAAGAGTCCTGCCTTTTATGCGAAAATCCCCAATTCACACAGCCTGGCTGTCAATCACTCAACAGGGGGGGTTGTCCGGCCTGGACAACCACCTCAGCCAATCATCGCAAAGTGTGACTTGGGTCTCCAAAGAGACCCTGCACAGGGGGTGACTACACCCCTCCCTCACATTCAGCCCACCTAGACACCCAGGCACCAAAGGAGGGCTTCTTCGTAGAAGCCCACCAAAAGACAAAGAAGGCCAACCTGGTTTGCCACACAAAGTAAGACACAAGAAGGACTTTAACAAAAAGAAATGGTGACTAAACCCGACCAGAGCCGAAATAAAATCCATTTGTGCAAGTTTAAGTTAGGGGCTACCATAATACTCTTACCAGGTGGAAGAAATAAACCCCAGAAATCCAGCAAAGCTGCTGAGGGACTCACTAGGTGAGGGAAATTAGCCATAAATGAGAATTCACCCTAACACTGCCTCAAACAGGTCTTAAACTGCATCATTGCACATGTGCACAGCTACATAGACATGCCATGCAATGTGCAGGCAAGGCAAAGGGTGGCACACGAATTCTGTGCAGTTGCCCACTTCCCACAGATACTTGGGGAAATTTATTGTGCACATGTTGAACTACAGCCCCCACAAGCCACTGATCACATATATTGGAACAGAAAGAATTGAGCTACAAATTGAGTAATAGAGACTTGTGTTGTCGAGTCCACGGCTAACCTGTGGTGTTTTGAAACACCAGCACTACCAATACCAATTAAAGAGGTATGTAGTTTGGTAATGGGGACAGGTTGTCAACAAACCTGTCCTGTCAACCCAGTGCATTGTGATTAAAAAGTATTTGGTACTGGGATGTGGAATTTGATTTCCAGTCTATACTGATTTGTGTAGGTGTATGATGAACAATGCCTGGTGACCGCCCCCCTTGTTTGTGTTTCCTGGTTTAGGAACAATTTGGGAACTTCCGGGTGTGGCTCTGGATTGCATGGTGGAAACTATGAAATGGAACTATTCCCCTGAAGAAAGTTTGTACATTTAGTGCAAGGAAGAAACTGAAACATGTCGGGATTATTGTGTATCTGAGTCAGTGTACTCAGTTTGTTTGGAAAATTGTTAAATCCATTTATGTGTGTTGTGTACTGTTTTTTACTATTGGATGTGGTTATATGTATGTCAAACTTGTGATTTGTATTGTTTTTTATACCATGCTGTGTGAGGTTGGGTCATACTCATACCAAACACTTTTATGAGTGTTTTTATCGTTGTGAATACTTGATTAAAACAAAAAAACTTTTTTCATAATTGAAGCAACACGTACTGGGTCTATTTTTTCAAGACTAAATGTACCAGGAGAGTGGGGTGTGCATTAATACATCTGCAAAAGATCAGTACATTTTATGAATGGTGTAACTGTCTCCTTGACATATTAACACTTTTGGTCATCCCCTGACCGTGAGAGAGAGGGAGTATTCGAAAAGGGGTCTTTTTTGTCTAGCCTTATATAAAGTGGTGTGTGCCTCATACCTGTTAAAAACACACAAATACCCCATCAACAACCTCATAGAAAAACATGTAAACCTGGGCAGTGTCACCAGTATCACAATTTGCATACCCAAAGTGACTTGCACAAGAATACAAATAAAGACAACAGGGTCACTTTACAACACATATCAACTGAGTAAATAACATGGACATGAGCCGCCAAACAATGACAAAATAAGAGCATGGCACACCATCCCATATTGTATCACTACCATTACCCACTGTTGACGCATGAGCCCTAAATAAGAACAACTGAAATGACTGATTGACACACCCATAATGAGCATGTACCACAGAAATGCCATCAAAAGCAGATCACCTCCCCTGGCAGAGGGGTCATCTGCTTGTGTGGGCTAGGAGTTGCCAAGGCAGCAGGATTATTGGCAGCTGCAGGCAGAATTCACCAAAGACTGGCTGGGGGCAGCTTCAATGCTCTACCAGTGCAACAGTGCATGTGGAGTGTCTGACTTGGTGGGTGTGGGGCAGCTCACCATCACACTGGGTATGCTGGTGCCTCATTGACAGGGACACATGAGTACAGGGGCCTCCAGGGCACCCTCCCATGGGCTGTCCATAGGGCACCCACTGACTGGGCCCACATGGCGGGGTGGGTGGGTGTGGACAACACCCTAGTATGGCAGTTGCCTGCAGGTCCAGGGAGCATTCCCACGGCAGGTGTACAGCATGGCATGGAAAAGCGACTTGGCACACAGGCTGCAGCCTTCCCTGCACCCATCATGAAAATAAGAGCAACACTCACACATCACAACCATGTATACATGTAAAAAGTACAAGGAATGCTGCAGCATGTCACTGGGAAAAATAAACAATTGGAAGGTGAGACTCAGGTGTGCAGGATGCATATTTATTTTGTTTGTTTCTGTTTGTTCCTTTATTTATATTGCGCGCCAGACCCGGAGGTATCAAGGTATCAGGGCGCAGTGGTTACAAGATGGTTCTCAGCTTAGGTTACAAGTGACAGGTACACCCGATCAAGAAGTGAGACAATACAGTTATAAAGTATCATCTAAAGAAAATAAGCATTACAGGGGCAGAAACACTATGCAGAAAGCATGAAAACAAACTCTGGAAACTATTTACAATGCATTAAATATGGCAGGCCTTAGTGGTCATTAGTTTTCAGCCAGTTGATACAGTTGTGTCTGAAATTCATGAATGATTGATCCGCTCGAAGGGATGGAGGCAGGGAGTACCACAGTTGAGTGGCTTTGACAAGAAAGTTACTGCCCCCGACCTTAGATAACTTAAATCCTGGGATAGGAAGGCAGTTAGTGTTAGCTGTTCTAATGGGCCTAGTAGAAGATTTTCTGTGGAATCTCTCGGGACGGTAGCTAGGCGCAGCATTGTTCAGACATTTGTATGTAAGTAAAGCAGTTTTCAACTGGATTGTGTCATTGGTAGAGAGCCAGTTGTTTTGTCCCCTGATCTCAGAGATGTGCTCTCTCCTTGAATCTCCAAAGGGCCGCTACGAGGGCATTGTTTTGAAGTGTTTGGATTCTTCTGATAATGTACTTATTGGATCCAATGTAGAGGGAGTTATGGTAGTCCAATTTGGTTGGAGAGGATGAGGCTCTAGCAAGGATAATGCAACTATTCTTGGATAGAAATGGTTTTCCAGCTCTAATGAGTTTGCATGTGTATGCAGTGGTGGATGCCATGGAGTTGATTTGTTTGTTTGGTAATGATGGAGTGGCTACCTGACAACAGTCATGGCAGGACATGACATGCAAGGAACACAGGATATGACACCTAATAATCCAAGAACAAGCGAATATGTCAGTGTATGGCCCAGCACCAGGAACATGTGCACATAAGCACCACAAGTGGCAGACTACCACCAGCATGCTGCATGCTACGGAGGAGGCAGCTGCCAGGGCCATGGCTGCGGCACGTGCAATGGTGGAGGGATTACATGCTGACATTCTGGGGGTGAGCATGAGGTTTGCCCAGGAAATTGAGCAGTCTACTTGTGAGACCCTGCAGGTCCTCGGGGGCATCACAGAGGCACTCATGCGGCAGGTGGACTAAGACTCCATTGCAGCACTGGAGCCTGAGTTGGCAGGGATTGGACTGCAGCAGGGACTGTGGTTGTTCAATCTTTTTGTGTTTGCCTCATTATTGTTATTTCTTGAGGGAGGATTCCTGTGGATTTATTTTGGACAATTTGTCCCATGCTTTTTGTTGGATTTACTATACAATACTGTTATGTTTGTTCTATCTGATTCATGTTATTTTCTTATTTTTTGGCATATTCACTTTCTACAATGCTTATGTGTGTGTAGTCATCTTTTGTAGTGCATGTCACACTGGTCTGTTTATGGGGGTGCCAGCAACATCATGTGGCATGTAGGATTTGTGCTTACATGTGCACATTGCCAGCAATCAACATCTATGTTGTATGCAGCTGTCAGGATCACAGAAATGCACTGTTGTATCGGCATATGTGGATGCATTCATCGTGGACTTCTCAGTCCATGCATGTAGTAGTTGCATGTGCATGTGATTGGTGCATGTAATTGTGTGTAGTGCAGGCAGTCCTGTACATCTGTGGCTGTATGCATGTGTTTTGTGTGTGGTAGTGGTTGTGGGATGTTTTTACTGTTAGTCTGTGTGGTTGTCAGTGTTGTCCTACATCAGATTAATTGCACAGATGGTCATGTATTCATGTATGTTGCCTGTACAGGTCTATGTTTGAGAATGTGTGATGGTGATGACTGTACCTTGCAGTGCACATGGATGTTGCACTGTTGACCCATGTTTACATGTGATGTGGTTGATGTATATGGCTCCACTGCTCATGTGTGTTTGTGATTGTGTAGTGGGTGTGGCTGATCTCTCATGGGTGGCGTTGCTATCACCAAGGCTTTGTCAGTGTCGCATGGGAGTCAGGGGTGTGTTGGGTGTGGTTAAGTTGCCAGTGATGGTGTCTGTCGCTATGTGATTTTTTATGGTCCTAGTGATGGTCACTGTGATGCTCAGTATTATGGGAATGTTTATGCTACCGGATTTGTACTCTTGTGCAGGGTTGGATTCCTTTCATGTAACCTGGCTGCTGGTGTATGTGTTACTCACCAAACGGAAGTCCCACATCTGTAGGTCTGATGGGTGTGTGCCTAATGGTGTTTGTGTCTGTACATGTGCTTCAGGCGCGTGGGTGCCGATGGTGACAGGTGTGCCACCAATGTATGTGCCAATTGATTTCACCATGGCGTACGTCATGTTGGATGCATCTGTGTTGGCCTGTATACTGGCATGCAGTGAATTTTAGATGTAGGCACAGTTCTTGTAGGGTGCAGTCCCAGGAGGACACTACCTGTTGTGGCCCTCACCAGGGCCATGGTCCAGCCTTCAATGCATTCTCCTTGCCTGTGCGTCCACATTCAACTGTGGCCATTTTGCTGGGCTTGGTGGGTTCCCAGTGTTCGGGATTGATGTAAGAGTGTGTCATGGTCCACTGCACAGGGCACATCAGGATCTTTCCCAGGTAGCCCTGCCAGAAGCAGGGACCCACATGGACCACAGCTTCAGGTCTCACTTCAGTGTCATCTCTCCTCTGGACAATAGGGCAGCACATGCACTGGGAGCACAAAAGACTGGGGTGCACTGGTTGACTTCCTGCCTTCATGGTGCACACATACAGGTGCAGGTTGGGCAAACACATGTTGCACTACACAACTGCTAGATGGGGTGGAAAGTTCACATTCACCATTGTGACCCCACTGGTGTGTGATGATGGTAACAGCCAAGTGCCATTTATATGGCTTGGACATATGCCTTAGGTTTTGATTCAAGAGGGATGCATGGGTGCTGTGTTGTAAGGTTTTGGGGTGCACCTTGTTTGTGCTGGCCCTTTGAGGGGAACGCATAGGTGTGGGGCTAAATGTGTGGTGTGGTGTGGTGTGGTGATTGATGGGAGCACAGGGAGTGGGATTAGTTGCTGTAGGTGCCCTTTGCATGAGGATGGCTTAGTTTGGTGAGTGTATTGGGAGTAGGAATGGTGGGTGTAGGTGCACTTTGCATGTGTGTGGCTCTGTTTCATGAGTGTACAGGGCGTGGCAATAGTGGGAATAGTGGGCAAAGGTTCACACTGCATTTGTGGTGTGCATTTTTATTTAATTCATGGGGTTGTTGATGGTTGGTATGGGTGTAGATAACAGTCATTGCTTGTGGGTATTCGCTATTTGTGTTTTTTTCACTCCATTTGGAGTGACTGGCATAAAACGTTCAGTTCAGTGGCTCCTTGCTTTGCACTAGGGGCGCATTATGGGCCTATCAGGTGCAATCCTATTTTGCTTGCACTGATGGTCTCTGATATGATATAATATGATATTGCATTTATAACGCTCCCCCCCCGCGCGACAGGCAAGGAAGGGGGAACAGAGGGAAGACAAAGACAACAATCTTACTAGGCCAGGTGTCATTGCGATCGCACAAGTGCAGGGGAAGGGAAAAAGTGTGGGGGGGGCAAGGGACAGGGGAGAGTGCAGTACATGGGATTTACAGTAAGAGAAATAAATAGAATACATAAAAGCAATAAATAAAAAGTATGGCCAGCTGGTAGCAAGTGCAGACATCAGGTGTCAAGAGCTGGTAGGGGACTGTAGGGATACAGATAACAGTCCCAAAGTGCGGGGGCTGCCAGAGAGGCAGTGCGGGGATGCACCTGGGAAGGAGACCTGGGCTGGAGATCAGAGGGTGGTGTCATGGCCATTGGGCCAAGAATGCAAACATTACAGGGCCACTTACACAGGGGGCCCGGATGGGCACAGTCCTGGCACCTTTGGCGCCAGGCTCATGAAAAACAATAAGCAGGAACATTTATTTGGGTCAAGAATACTTCTTTTTTATTATTTGGGTCAAGAAAACTTACTTTTATTATGAACATAGGAGATCAGAGGGTGGTGTCATGGCCATTGGGCCAAGAATGCAAACATTACAGGGCCACTTACACAGGGGGCCCGGATGGGCACAGTCCTGGCACCTTTGGCGCCAGGCTCATGAAAAACAATAAGCAGGAACATTTATTTGGGTCAAGAATACTTCTTTTTTATTATTTGGGTCAAGAAAACTTACTTTTATTATGAACATAGCACCTCATTTCGGGTGAAATGTGTATTTGAAATGGGAATTTCCATCACTAAAGCAGCCCCACATGTACTCTTGGGTGGGGCTGCTGCTATTGGGTTGCCTTACACGTGCTGACTCTCTGGGAGTGGCAGGGTGTGGCAGGCAAGCCAGGCCTAGTGGGCGTGCCCACGATCGCAGCTATGTAAGCTGCTGCGATCCCCGAGGCACACGCTTTGCGTTATTCTGCACTTCCATGCAGGGTAACGCTCACCACTGCCTGGGATTAAACTTACCTTTGTAAATCCTGCTTCCTGCATCCATACTTAATCACCTGGGGAACTTGATCTCACTTGTGCGCATCTTCTTTGGCACCGCAGTTCACCTTCAAATCTTCCGGGACGCTGAAATCTTCATCTTGGTACCGCAGCTCAACTTCAAATCTTCCGGGACGCTGAAATCTTCACCTTGGTACTGCAGCTCATCTTCAAATCTTCCAGGATGCGGAAATCTTCATCTTGACACAGCAGCACGACACGCTCCAACCGTGACAGCGGCACCTGCAATTATAAATGAAAGGCAAGGTTAGACACTTAAGATCGCGCTACCACAGAACATTACGCTTTTCCTTAAACCACCACTCATCTGTTGTCGGACATTGCGGTTGCATCCATCTCCCTCCAGCCGTGTTCTGCGCCTCCCCAGCTGCTTTTGGGCCACATTTACATCTATTGGGAAGAAAACAGAAGAGAAAATGTTATTCAGAAATTAACAACAATACTGAGAGCAATAATACTAAGACAGAAAACAGAAAGGGAAAAAGACAAGAGACATTGAGAGACACTTACCACCAACCAGGGGAAGCATAGTCGCAGCTGGACTGGACTATTACTTACCAGGGATCAGTGAAGGAACTAGATCCATCAACAAGCCCCCCTGTCAAAAGTAGCAGGACGGAGAGCTTATCATCAACAATTAACAGGTGAGCATTTTGGGCCGGTACATGCCCACAGAAATCGTACCTTTGGTAGAATGGTTTGAGAGGTACAACAGTCACCGATCAGCACACTCACGTTTTCTCATATCCACGCAGGAGCAATGCCACCAATTGTCTCCGTCCACAGCTTATCCGCAGGAGGAGAGACCTGACGGGGGTTATCTATCTCCTGGGAGGGCTGCAACCATGCCCCAACGCTTCCGCAGAGACTAGGTGAGCATAGCAGGTGGCCAGGTAACCAGTGCAGTTACAGTTTCAGCCAGGAGTTCAGCAGGGGGGAGGAGGAAAGAAAGCAGAAGCAAAGAGGAAGGTTTTGAGGTGCTTCCGGAACCAGAGATGTTTCTCCTCAAGTTTCAGGGAGGCATGGAGCCTGTTCCAGAGGGACGCCCCAGCCGAAGAAAGAGATCTACCACTAACTTGTTGCTTGGAGAACAACTGACACTGAGGTATTTGGAGGTGGATGAGCCAAGAGCTCGAGAAGGAAGATATTTAGGAAGAGAGAGTTGAAGATATTGAGTCCACGCCCTAGAAGGCCTTCTGGACAATGCAGATGGTTATGAACTTAATCCTCGCAGCCACTGGGAGCCAGTGCAACAATTTCAGTCCTGGAGAGATAAGATCCCTGGGTTTGAGGCCAGGGGCAAGTCTCACAGTCCTGTTCTGGATGAGTTGCAGAGGGCGGAGAGTAGAAGCAGGCAGACTTAGGAAGAGGCTGTTGCAGTAGTCCAGCTTAGAGAGAACCAGAGCTCTGGAGACAGTGAGATTCTTGGGGAAGGAGAGGAAAGGAAGAATACCTCTGAGGAGGTGCAGCTGGTAATTTGACTTCTTAGAGACGTCAGAGATGTGAGGAGAGAAGGAGAGTGTGGAGTCGGCGATGACCCTGAGGTTTTTAGCCTTGCAGGTGGGAGCAGGAAGAGGGCCAAGAGAGGCCGGCCAGACAGTGACAGGAAAGGAGGGAGCGGGTGTGCTGATGAAGAGAATCTCTGTGCTACTGGCATTAAGGCAGAGATCATTGGCGGCACACCACTCCTAGAAAGCAGACAGACAGTCAGAGATGAGAGAAGGAGAAGAGGTCGCTGAAGATAGCCTGCAAATGAGCTGAGTGTCATCCGCATAGCACTGACAGTTGGGGCAGAGATGAGCAATGTGGTGGGCAAGAAGTGACAGGTATTGGTTGAACAGCCAGGGACAGAGGTTAGACCCTTGGCGAACACCACAGGTATAGATAGAGATAGAGGAGATGAAGGACCCAAGTTGGACCTGGGAGTATCAATCAGAGTGGAAAGAAGCTAAGCCAGAACCTGACTGGTGATACCGAGATATCAGGAAGACGGTTGAGCAGGATGGCATGGTTGGCCGTGTCAAAGACAGAAGAGAGGTCAAGTAAGATGAAGACACAGGGGGTGCTGGAATCAAGGTTCAAGAGTAGGTCCTAACAGATGTTCAGGAGATCAGTTTCCATGCTGCTGGCAGCTCTGAAGCCAGACTGATGGTCATGAAGACAATCAACAGATCCAGTGTGAAGAGCTGGGAGATGGCTAGCTTTTCCAGGAGTTTGCCCAGGAAAGGAGAGATGGGGATTGGGCAAAAGTTAGCCAGGCCACATGGGTCGGCAGAGGGTTTCTTAAGAAGAGGGTTCACAAGGGAATGCTTCAGGGGGGAAGGGAAAACTCCAGTAGCAAAGGGGTGGTTGGAGAAGTCGGCCAGAGCAGGAGCCAGGGAGTCAATGTGGTCCTTGATGGTTTTGGAGGAACAGGGATGAACCTATTTTGATGAGACTTTCATAGATCAGACGTGTCTAGAAACCTTGTCTGGGGAGAACAGGGGAAAGGCAGAGAAGGAGGGGGGAAAGGAGGCTGAAGAAGGGCCAGAGGAAGAGCAAGGAGTAGGGGTTGATGGGGAGAGGAAGAGAGAAAAGACAGGATGTCCTGGGTTTTAGAGATGAAATGAGAAGCCAGAGCCGTGCAGGGGGTCTGGGAGGGGACAGGAAAGGTAGGGACTGCAGCAGGATTGGCCAGTTCCTTAAATTTTAAAGAGTTTGGCCAAGTTGTTAGATTCTGCAGAGACGCAAGCTTGGATGTGAGCTCGATTCTTGGTGCGGACAGAGACCCAGTATTGCCTTCGGAGCAGGAGGCAGGCTAGTTTGTCAGAGGACGCACCAGAAGCACGCCATTTCCTCTCAGCTACTCCGCACTTGCGTTTGAGGGTGACAAGGTCTGAGTCATACCAGGAGTTGGACTTGGCTTTGGGCTTCAAGCAGATCCTCATGACAGGGGTAAGAACATCGAGAGTATCAGATACAGCAGAGTGAAGCATGCAAAGGGCTGTGTCAGGGTGTGAGTCAGCCAAAAGGTAGTGGGGGTGAGAAAGTGGTGGCAAAAGCCTCAACTGACACATTATTCATGGGTCGAATAATCGAGAATGTGGGTGGCAGTGCCGGAGTTGGCTTGGCCTGAGGGGTAGAGAGGGTGAGCTGGGAGGAAAGGAGAAAGTGATCACTCCAAGAGAGAGGAATGGCGAGAGGGTTAGGAAGAAGAAGGTCTGCATCCAGAATGTGCCCTGCAGAGGGGAGAATAGAGAGTGAGAGAGAGTCGCAGAGGTTGCGAAAGAGTTCAGAGGAAGGACAGGAAGCATACAGATGGACATTAAAGTCTCCAAGAAGGAGGAGTTGAGTGGTCAAGACCAAGAGGAAGAGGAGAGGTCTGCCCACCACAGAGGAAGGAGGAGATATGACCAGGTGGCCGATAGATAGTAGCCACAGTAAGCGAATGGCTAGGAGAGAGAGAGAGCCTGCAGATAAGGCATTGGAAAGAGGAGTAGGCCTGCGTAGGAGGAGTAGGCCATGACAGAGGCAGGGATCCACTCCAGGAAGATCAGGGCTACACCCCCTCCAGATCAGTTGGATCTCGGCACCGAGAGGATCTTTTAGCTGTCTGGGAGGAGAGTATCAGAGCCTGTAACAGAGCTGGCCATGAAAATGTATTGGTGAGACCAAGAGCATCAAGGTCAAGTTCTTCCAGGAGACAGCAGATGTTAGATGAGTGTTTGATTGCAGAGCGAGAGTTGAAAGTGGCAATATGGAGAAGGTTGCCATCCTTGAAAGACTTCCTCGGAAGGGTACAAATCTGAGGTAGCCCCTGTTGAGGTGTAGATGTACCCTGAGAGGGGCAGAAGAGGAAGGAGGAGAGGGTAAGGTAACCAGGGAGGAGACAGTAGGGGAAGGCAAGGAAGCTATGGGGGGAAGAGAGGGGACAGCAGGAGAGGGAAGGAAATTGATGAGGCACAGGAAGCATCTATCAAAGAGGAGAAAGTTGGCCTGAGGGCCTTGGACCAGGACGGTATCATTCGGGTAGACATTAATGATGAATTTAGAGGAGTGGATGGGGGCCTTGAGGGCCTCCCACTGTGTGCCAGCATTAATGGGAGAAGAAGCGAAAGGAGAAAGCACAGAGACTATATGAGGAGTCCATAGGTCTGGCAAGGGAACGACAAAAAGGATGTTGGTGAGGGTTTGACTGGAGGAGGCACTATATAGGTGTCAGAGATAGAGAGGCTGGTACTCTGTCCAATTTACGCCCTATTTCTCTTCTACCTTTCTTGACTAAACTGCTAGAATCACTGGTGTTACCCCTACTCTCCACATTTCTGGAGTCTTCCTGCTTGTTCGATCCTGTTCAATCAGTATTTCATCCCGGCAGAGGCACAGAGAGTGTGCTGGTCGCCGTCCAGGATGATATGGCCAGGCTGGTGGACGCAGGTGGAGTGGAAGCTCTGATACTATTAGATTTCTCAGCAGCTTTTGACACGGTCGACCATTTCATCCTGCTGTCTCGCCTTGCCCAGTTGGGTATATCTGGGCAGGTGCTTGCCTGGTTCACCTCCTTTCTCGCAGATCGCACCCAGACCCTCTCTATGCCCCCTTTTCTTTCTGCCCCTTGTCACCTCAGCTGTGGTGTCCCACACGGCTCTGCTATTTCTCCCATTCTGTTCAATATATACATCTGGGCCCTTGTGTGTCTCATCTGCTCCTATGGCGTCAGATGTTACTCGTATGCAGATGACACTCAGATCCTGATCCGGCTGGATCTTGATTGGGCTGAGATGTCGTCTTGCCTATGGGGATGTCTGGCGGCTGTGGGAGATTGGATGGACTACAGTTGGCTCAAACTGAACGGGGACCCAACTGAGGTGATGGTTGTCATGACCACTGTGAGGGGGCACATGCTGTGCCACAAGCAGGCACCCACCAGAACCATGAGTGCCTTAAAACCACTGCAAAAGGGCTCCTGGAGCCTGTCCTGGCACCTTTGGCACCGGGCTTATATGTAGGAAGGAAGGGTTGTTCAAACTAGGTCCCATTTATGTACATGGGCCTTTAAATCCAACATGGAAGCACCCACACAGTGTAGTTCTAAGAACCAAGCCGTGTGGTCTAGTGTTTTGGGTGTGGCAGGCCTGGAACTACTTTCCCTGGTACTACTTTACCTGGGCTATATAAACCACACCCTGACTGCAGAACACGCTTCGTGTTATTCTGCAACCAGCGGCGTGACGCTCACTGTATCCAGCTCCTGGTCTTCAGCATCTTCCTGTAATCCTGCAAGAACAAGAACAAGATTGTTCTGTCTTACCTGAGAAAACACCATCCAACACTCAGCATCTCAAATGGGCTGCAATCTGTGTAAACTGAGAGAAGAAGAAACATCACTCACCTGTGAGTACTAGCTTAAGGACTTATGGCGAACCACTACCACAGCTGCTGTTCGAACATTGCGACCTTCAACAACGAGAAAGGGGAAAAACAATATTAGACCGCGTGTTTCCAAAACATCAAATTCCATCATTCTTACCTGAATTCCATCGCGCTACGCCACGCTTCCATCCAGAGCACCACAGCAACATCTGCAAAGGAAAAGAAACATATTCAGGTTCACCTTCAATATTAAACAACCGTACAGCACAGTGCTTACCTTAACGGATTCCGGGGGCCTGTTTTTCATCGCGCTCTCATCCACTCGCAGCACCACAACGGCCTGTGAGGAGAAGAAGAAGAAAACACAGGTTAGCTTTAAAAGACAATAAAGGCACTGCGCTTCACGCTTTCTCTTACCTAGAAAATATGCCCCTTCATCTGGCACACCAGCATCAAGACCTTTGCACCTGAAAAGAAGGAGATAAAGACATTAACAAATTCCCACCATAAACAGAACAAAGGCTTACAATTAAAAAACCTACCTGCCTACCAGCAGATTTGGGGACACAGCAGGCCTTGGCCCAAGGAAGGCGTACTGCACCAGTGAAGCAACTCGGGCAGCTCGCCAACAAACGTCACATGCCCCTGCACAAGAAACGCAGGATGGATGGCTCACCCTACAAATAACTACGATTCATTATTCAGCACGGGGCAACTACGCATCCAGGGTTCCAGATCTCAGAGCCTTCCAGATGCCCCTGCGCTTATCAGGGGGTGTCTTCATTCTGGCCTCCCTCCCTGGGTCCCCTGCCCACCCTGGTAACCTTGCGGTTAATCTATCTTCCTCATTGTCTATGGACAAGCAAGTAACAACCTTATGTCAAGCTGGTCATTTTCAACTCAAGACACTTAGAAAGATACTCCCTATGATCCTTGCCCCTCTGCGTCCTTCGGTAGTGGCAGCTTTGGTGATTTTAGGGCTGGACTATTGTAACTCCCTCTACTTCGGTCAACCATCTGTCGGCTTCAACGGCTTCAAAATCTGCCCACCCGGGTTGCCACCGGCTCCCTTTATGGATCCCATATATCTCCAATACTTTGAGCCCTGCATTGGCTTCTGGTAAACTATTGCATCATTTTTAAGTCACTATGCATTGTGCACCGGGCCATACATGGCCAAGGAGCTGAATATCTTCAGGAGGCATTCTTGCCATATGTACCTCTCCCATCCCTTTGCTCTGCCTCGGCTGACCTCCTAATGGTGCCCAGTCATAAACGGACCAGGGTTGGAGGACGTGCCTTCTCTGTGTCTGCCGCAGTATTGTGGAATGGCCTTCCAATGACCATAAAGAAAATTCATAGCTACTTATTATTCAGGAAGGACATAAAAACTTTTCTTTTCTAGGTCCCCGTGGCTTCATTATGATCCTCTCACCCCAGCGCCATGATACCTTTGGGTGACCGCGCGCTTTACAAGCTGGATTAACATAACATTAACAGAGGCCTGGGTTGGAGACCAGGATGTCCTTTTTAAAATTCTTCATACCAGATTTAGTGAGTAGAGCAGGATAGTCGATAGAGAAGCAGTTAGAAAAGATAGGAGAAACAGAGAGCACCATAGAATAGGTGTGGGGTGGAGAGAAGAAGAAGGGGGATAGGGCTGGGAGAACACTAGGGAACGACACAGGGAGGAGTGCAAGCAGATGAGACAGAGAGAGATGAGACAATAGGACAAGACGAGGAGGTCAGATAATGGTAGAGAAAATGTGCTAGATGAATGCTTTGCTAAGAAGGCAAGGCTACAGAATGGCACTACTTTCACAATATAATTTTAAGAAAACACACCTAAGTCTGAGGGCCTCATTACGAGTTTGGAACAAAGGGATTACCGGCACCGGTAAGGACACCGGTGCCGGTAATCCCTTTGCGCCCTATTCCAAGTTCCCTTAGAGGGTCCCTTCCTTTACACCTGGTCTGACCAGGTGTTAAGGACAGGACCCGTTAAGGGACTTTAGAGCTAATAACGGTACCACAATTTGCAGTACCTTTATTAGCTACTTCCCCAATGGGGAATGGTTTGGCGAATGGGGGCTTACCGTTCCCACCAAGGTCAGACTGGACCGGTAAGTCCCCCTTTCACCAAACCAGAGTCAGAACCGGTATGGGAGATAGTCAAGGTGCAAATAGCGCCATGACTACCACTATACTCAGAATGAGGCCCTGATAGTCCTGTATAGTGAGAAACGGCCCAAGTATCACAATGCAATTTTAAATACTTTCAAAATGCAATCTTAAATACCGGAGAAAACACACCTAAATCTGCGAGTCCTGTATAGTGCTTGTGCTTGTTTCTATAAATTGCCTACTCCCAAGATGAATTTGTGCCACGGAATCCTTGCGCATGCGCTAACGTTTTTGCACTAGATTTGCACGTATTTCTGTAAATCAGGTCCATATGTGTTTCCAATTATTTCAAAATTTTCATGGACGCTTTTGGTTCCAATTCCATCCCCGTTCTTTACAACAGCAACATACTATTCACCTTTTGATCCCTTGGGATTAATTCATGTTATTTAGCCTGTTATTGTTGTTGGAAACAGAGTACAGCTTGAGTTTCTGCTTACTGGAGCAACATGTATTCCTTTTAGTTGTTTATTACATCCCGAATACCTGTCCTCATCTTCTCATTACTGATGTTTATTATTGCCCCGTAATTAATTCTGAGGGCCTGATCTACAACCGTTTTGCAATTAACCAATCCCATTGGAAAACGCTTTGTAAATCAGGCCTTGGATTTCTTGCCTTATCTGTTCGTTGATCTGGGACGTGTTGTTTCACATAGTCCTGTGGAAGCAGCTACAGTTTACCACTTCCGCAGTAGTCGCATGTTGCTTTTTAAAAAGAGATTGGTATGTATTATCTTGGTCTGAAAAAATCTGAAAAGGTATTACCCATACACTTGCCTATTTTACTGAGCAATATATGTGAATATAGCCCTAGATCCTGCAATATTTGTTTGTGAACTTATCTCATGCTTTCCTTTGTCCCTTGTCCGAATCTTGCGGCACTACATGTTCACCCAAATACAGCAACCTTTCGTTCGTTCACTCTGCAATTTAAGTTGCTACCCCACATATTCTAATTATTGCAACGTGCCTTTGCCGCTTTTGGGTGTATTCAAGCATGAAATGTGGTGTTTGTGTCATGCTGTTCTTTATGTCAGATTGGTGTTCCTTCCTCATTGTATTCGGTTTAGAACAACATATGCACTAGAGCGTGTTGTTTTAAAGCCTTTGTGAAGTCTTACTTCAATTCACAACATCGCTGAAACATGTCGACGTGGATACAGTGGTATATACTTTGTTTGTGTATTGGTCCTATAGTATAGCTTGCTGTGAATATGTTTCTACTTGGGTTAATTTGACTATATTGTCTTGTATTATAGCCCTTCCTGCAATACTGAAGCAATACTAAAGTGTGACTCATACAGGACAAATGGCCGTTGGCGCAGAGGCCCCATATTTTTTATAATATATCCCAGAGGAGATCCCTGGGGGAACTCATTTAACTGGCAGGGTCGTAATTTCAACAAAATGCCAGCGGTAGTGGAAGTAACATCAGACGACCCTTGACCTTTGATGACATCACAAGACGTGATGTCATTTGACCCCCCCAAAGGTATATCACGAGAAGCGATGGAACACGACCTTTCACCCCTTGACAAAACAGGAAGTGGCATCACACAGCATTGTTCCTAAGTACTCAATGAAAAATATGGTTACGTTATCACTATAATGTGATAACCATTTCATACAAGAATGGATCGCCATATGTATCTTTAAGTTGAATGTGTATAGGCCCATATTACCAAATTACTCTGAATGCAAGCAGACATCCATGGTCAAATGATAATGATGTGTTATTATATAGCACTTACGCTTAAGTGCTTTATATAGAACAAATATACATACAATATCACCCAACCTGCATTGGTACTCATTTATCGAACTCAGAAGAATGAAAGGCTGAGTTGAGGTGTTTAAGAACAGACTAAGGGGCTGATTCATGGAATTTGTGTGCCGAAAAACTGAGATTTGTGCGCCATTCTTCCCGCAAATCCCTGTTTAACAAATGGCCCCTAAATATGTGACTCACCCCATGAAGTGCGCCTGAAATAAAACTTTAAAGAGCAATTATTCCATAGAATTCCAGACAGACAAAATAATTGTTATTCCTATTCTTCCTTATTTAGGGTCACTGCTGAAAGTGTTAGACATGTGGAAACTGTTAATATTATTATTATTTTTTTTTTTAAAGAGGCTTGAACCTGAAAGCCAGCCACTCCAGAAGCAAAGAGTCACATGGCGCTGGCCAAAGCCCAGGACCCTGCATTTTTTATTTTATTTTTTTAGTGGTAGCAAGGGAGACCACAGGGTAGCAAGGGAGACCTCAGGGGTCGCAGTTACGACCTCTGGCGACCCCTAAATCCCTGGTAACTGGAATGTCAACAATAAAGAGTGGGCAATTATATAGTGAAACACTGATTTTGCAATATATGCTTGTTTTTATTTGCAAGTTGTACTGTATGGTTTTTGATTGAAACTTGTCAGAACATTTACTATAGTTTCTCTTAACATTATAGCATAATTGTCACACTTACAACGCATGTATATCTGTATTCATGTGTATTTCGAAGTACCTCCTATATGTACCTAAACAGTTTTTCTCCATATCTAACATGTAGCCGGAATCTGATGTCATTATCAACCCATTTACTACATGACTGTGAAATTAATTTATTTCTGAAGCAGAAATGGCCTTCTTTTTGATTTGAGGCCTCAATATGCCTTTTGTTTTGTGCTTTAAGTTTCAGAAACGGCCGTTTATCACACACCTTTTTAGTAATACCTGTGTACGTATTACATCTTGTTATTTTTGTGTTTGTTGGTGACGAAATGTGGAATAATCATTGCAGTGTCCACTGCTGTGTTCAATCATGTGATTTTCTTTAAATTAAAGAATGTTGAAAGCAGTGTAATTATGTCCCTGTAGAAAACCCCACAAAGAAAATCAGCATAATTAGATTCCCATGACTTCCCTTGGGTCCTCATTAGAGAGGTTCTCACTTCTAAGCTCTCATTGTTGTCATGCGCATGTCACAAACTTACCTCATGAACGAGACATTTGTTTTTCTGTTGTGATTGAAAAACAAGGTATAGAACCTGCGTGTGCTGGTCGAGTAGCTATCTACCACAATGAAATCAGCCAGACCGCATGGGAAGATCTTTTGCGAAGCATTATCGAATGACTTCGAACAAAATACAGACTTTTCTTTCGAACAATTTACACTCGTCTTGTTCATTCCATGACTCTTCACAGGTGTATTTTAACTCGCCAATAAAATCAAATATTTGTTTTCACAAACCAGCTCTGCGAGGGTGTACCAATAATGACAGGCACCTGAAAAGAACAAAGACCTGAAAAATGCAGGTAGATCATTGCAAAGTTCGCTTCATTGCTATGATTCAGGTAGCAAAGAATGTACCTTAAACCTGCCTAACTAAGCAATGTTTGTTTTAGTTGAAAACTAGGCAGATGGAAAGAGAATGGGATAAACGCAACTCGAGCAGATACACAGAAAAACACTCAATTGACAGCTTTTGCTAAATGTACAAGAATTCACAGATTCAAATTTCACAATATATTCATATTTGGATTCCATTTCAAACTTGTTCCTGTTATAATGCTATGAGCTGTAATAATCCAATGCGTGTTACCTATAATGGCTGAACAACACCATGTTAAATTCCATGTTAATATTTGTCGAGTGAAAACATGTGTTTACTTCTTACTTTCGTTTGCTAATTAACCAATCAACCTGTGCCAATTTCCAAGATATTTCTATGCAGCGAGAACATTAAATTCAATTTTTATGGATATTTCCAATTCCTGACTTCAAGAATAAAGGTTTCACAGCACGTTCCCCATGCTGGAGAGAGGACTACACAGTGGCATGCACACACATACCGTTATTGGTTGCAACTGAATCACACTTACATACGCTCTCGGTCATTAGACTATTATAACATGAATTTGGTCATGTTTTGCACTGGAAACCTCTCATAAAGATGACTGTTGAGAAAGGAGTATTACGATGCACTTCTCTCTTTAGGGCATATGATCTGATGTCCGTTTTACAGTCACCTCATATATGCCAGTTTCACCAACATCTACATTGTACAGGATGTGTCTGGCTCTGGGATTCTAGCAGAGTCTAGAACTGCTAGCAGTAGTAGCATTGCAAAAGTAATGAAAATATTTTGAATTCCTGGGCCGGGGGAGCAAATCTTTATCAGGATTTGACCAATGCCAACGGAGGCAAGTTAATGGATAAAGCAAAACATATTGATAGGCACAGGGTAAATGACCACTTTTATACTTTTCTCGTACCTTCAGCTATTTAACTATTTGGTAATATGTTAAAGGTTAAAAGTTCTTATATTGCGCACTGTCACCACATGGTCCTTGGTGCTCAGTAGGATCTGTAAGGCAAGAGGGTATGGGGGGGGTGTAAATTAGTAGGACTGAGCGGGAGAAAAAGCAAGGGAGCTGTGATTTTTGTTGGCAGCATAGTTTGGTTTACACAGTTTGCTGAGTGTAAGTGTGCTTTTCGGTTGGTAGCCATTGTGTGCTTTTGTTCAAGGCTATGTGTGGTTTGTTTTGTTGTTGCAGTGAAGTTTGTGCAGTTTGTTTTGCTGTAGGGAGGTGATTGTGTTTACTTCAGAATTTGAGAGGTGCATGCAGAATGGTGTGTTTTTAAGTTGGTTGGTTAGTGGCGATACCCTAATCTACCCCCACTGTTTTAATTGACTGTGGCCCGTGGCCCTTCCCCTGCCACATATTCTGGTGTGCTACAGTTACCCCTCCTATGTTTTGTACAGATAAGTGGGTCCTCAATGGGCTATTCAGTGGCGCTACCTTTCCACCTCAAGCGTTCAGACCAATTGCTGGCCATAGCTTTTCCCTCTTAGCTCACACTGGTGCGCAGCAACCACCACCCCCACGCGGTTACTCCAGGAGGACAACACCTCTCTCCCATTTGGGACATCTCTCTCTCCCTTTTTTTATCTAAAGCCCTCTATCTGAGGTTCAATTAAGTCAGGCATCATTTCTCTCCACTGTTTCTGGTTTGACCCTCTGTGGGGATGGATGCATCTGTGCTTCCTTCCCATTCAGCCGCCTCTTTACATACCTGCACTTCACTATGGTCCGGCCTATTCCCCTGTCCTTTTCAGTTGTGTGTTCATTTCGTGGGGCGTGGGTGCTGTTAATTCCTTTTTGTCCTGTTCTGAATTGAAGAGCCAGGATTTTAGAAGTTTTCTGAATTTTAGGTGGTCCTTCATGGATCGTATTTCTCTGGGGAGCAAGTTCCAAAATGATCCGGCAAAGCAAGAGAATGCTGATCCGCAAGGTATATGGTTTAGGCTCCAGGTGGATGCCATCATTGGATCTGAGTGTTCTAGTCAGTTGGTAGATAGTGATTTTCGTTTGTATACATTCTGCTCCTTGCTCTGTGTGTTGTACACATTGTTTTGAAGGTGATTTAGCTTGTAGCCAATGTATCATCTTTAGCAGCAGAGTGATGTGGTCCCTTCGCGAGAGTTGGAGAAAAAGTCTAGCCACTGTATTATGTATACATTGCAGTTTCTTCAGTAAATAATCCAACATTCCGAGTTATAAGCTGTTGGTGTAGTCTATCCTGGACATCATGAGGAAGATGATGGCTAGTGTTTGTGTGTGAAGGAGAGGAACAGTAGAATCTTTCTGATCAAATATAGATGGAAAAAGCATTTCTTGATTATCTTGTTTACTTGTGGTTCTAGGGTTAGCTCGTGGTCTATTAGGATTCTCAGGTTTTTTACAACTTTGATGGTGTGGGTGCTTTTCGCAGTTCAGTGGGCTATGGGATGTACTTGTTACTTCCTTGGTTGTTGGATGTAATCATGATTTACATCTTGCACAGGTTGATTTTGAGGTTGTTAGTGTTAATCCATTAGTAGAGTTCTTTGAGCCAGTCCATTAGGTAGTGTGTTCTCCTCTTGTTCATCACTGATATTGTAGTTGATTTGGGGTTGCTCTGTGTAGTTGTAACAGGTGAAACTGTTTCTTTTGATGAGGTTGATTAGTGGTGTCATATACATGTTGAAGAGGAGCGTGGATTGTGAGGATCCGTGTGGTACTCCACAGGTGGTTTCCCGTGCTGCGAATTTGAATGTTTTCGCCATACTGTTTCTGTTCTTTCAGGTAAGAAAGATTTAATCCAGAGCAGTGCTGTGTCAGGATCCCTATTTCTTCCAGTACTTTGATGAGGATGTTATGGCTGACTATGTTGTATGCTGCAGAGAGGTCAGATAGTATCAGTGCCGAGTTATTTTATTTGTTATTTATCTATTTATTAGGCACCAAAAGCCCACACACATTGCAGCACCATAACATAAACACAGAAGGATACCCATCAAGAAAACAGGACACAAGGGCAACTAGATTAGGCTGGAAGAATTAATTTGAACAGATGAATTTTCAGAAATATCCTGAATGAAGCAAAGATGGCTTCAGACCACAAGGCGATGGGAAGTGAGTTCCAAAAAGTAATTGCCTTAACAGGGAAAGATCTTCCCAGTCCGTTTGCGCGTTTATGCTCCGGGCAGATAATATGCCTTTTGGTAGATGAGCGAAAGGTTCTAGTATGACAGTACTGTGGAATAGAGGTCTTCCAGTAGGTGGGATCTTGACCAAAATAGCTTTTGTGCACCAAGGTTCCCGTCTTGAAGAGGATTCTCTCCTTGATGGGGAGCCAGTGAAGACTCTGATGGTGTTTAGAGATATGGGTACGCCTGGAAACATTTTTAACAATGCGTACTGCATCATTTTCCAGTATCTGGAAAAGATAGTGTTGGAGTCTGCGTTGGTCTTTAGGTCATCCCATTTAGAGAGTAGCGCCATCTCCGTCCCTCTCATGGGTCTTTGCCTGACTTGTGCCTGGTCCAATAGTTGGTGATTTTCCATATGTTCCAATGTTTGTTTTTAGACCTATGTTTCTAGTAGTTTTGTTGGATAGGAAATGTTTGAGATTGGTCTATAGTTTGAGAGGTCTTCCACATCACCCGTTGTGTCCTTGAGTAGTGGTTTGAGGTTTGAATGCTCACGGTACTGCCCCTGTTGAGAATGAGAGGTTGAAAAGGTGTAAGTAGAATTATAATGGTGTGGTTAATTGGTCTACTTTGTATGATCCAGCGTATGGCAGTGATTTTATTCTTAAAATGATCTGGGAGATCATCACATCATTTTTGAGAAGGTACAGTGTGTTATTGCATCTAGGGAATTTCTCTTCTGGTTCACAATGTTGAATAGTTCTTTCTCAGTGTTGGTGTCTTTTGTGATCGTGTCGTCGTATGATTAATTTTTGGCTTTAAAGGAATAGTGCGCTAAAAAATGTTATTGTCCCAAGCGTTCGGGCATATGGTTTTAAGCAAACTGTGATTGATCGTAAAAACATTTCCTATGCACCTTACCTTAGTTTTCCACACTTTTTTGCACATACGAAATCAACGAGCAGGAGGCAGCCTTCTTGTGCTAATCTTATCTGTAGATCGATCGCACTGAGTTCAAGTGCCCCTGCAGCACTAAATCATATCACCCGCCCCTGAAGCTGACATCACTAGACGCGTACGGCCCATTTCACAACGCGAATGCCCGTCTTGTGTCAACGTTCTCTATGCGCCAGCTAATGACATGTCTCCATGGAAATGGCAGGAGGCCTCTTTCCTCAATAAGTATAAACAGACCGCTTCTCATCAGACAACATCAGAGTTGCTTTTTCAATCATTTCACTGTTTATTTTTTGTATAGCCTGTGACTCGTTTCTGCCTGTGACTCGTTTCTGCTGTGTTTAGCTGTCTTCATTGCACGGAGCCCCTGCAAGCAGATACTTATACTAGCATTACTATTGATTTCAATTTTGTTGTATAATGGCAACAATACAGCCCTACAAGTACGAGCTGGAGTATTCCGAGGCAGAATTAGTTGATAGAGAAAGATGTGGAAATGATGGGGCATCAGACTACAGTTGGGAAGATGAATCACTGAATCCTGAGCCAGAGCCTAGTCACATGGAAGACATTTCCACATGGTGTACCTGCAATTGTTGCAAGGTCATGCCAACTGAGGAGGAGAACTGCTGCTGCTGAGAAAACTCTGGATGCTTGGCCTACATATCAGAAGAAGACACCACCGCTATGCTTTACCAAGCTGCATGACTTCAGGGCAGCCTGCTTCACAAGGTCCGTGTTGAGGATTATGATGGTGCTTATGCACGAACTTCGCCCAACAGTTCGCCCTCGCAATCCAAGTAACAAGTAAGTGTACTGAAGATATGATGTCATTTGACCACTGAGGCCACTAAAATTTCATTTTTGTCTCCTATATTGTTGTAACTTTGATTTATCACTGCCAAATGAATGTAGTCTGCCAATTGAATACATTTCTCATGCTTTAGGGCAAACCAGAGTGTTCATCTTATGTGTCTTTCATGTTCAACTAAGAAACAATATTTCTCTGTGCCCCAAACGTTATGGATTGCATGGGTGTTCACTTTTGTAATGTTTCTACACTTCAAAGCCCAAGTTGATTGATCCATGAAGTAACATTTGTACGGGCAACTATGCCATAGGATACAGGGTGCATTTTCAATTAAAGTTTTTACACTTATCAGGTGCATTTCATCACAGTATATGTGTTCCTCTTCCACAGGTGGTACAGGCTGGTGGCCTACCGATCATTTAAATGGTGGCTTCATGGGAGGTTTGGATTCCGCATTCGACAAGTAATACTTGCCTGTGTCATTGGAGCCATTTGCGCCAAATTCCACAGTGACAGCGGACAGTACAGGGGATTTTCCCACACTGTGCTGCAACCCGGAATATACAATGTATAGTATATTTGTGCCATCAACATCAGTAACAAAATAAAATACAAAAAGCTTTTATGAATAGTTGTTTCACTTTTTCAGTGAATCAAGTACACGCTCACTTGTTTATGAGGGACGTGAAAGAATGGTTGGTGCCCTTTTACGCTCACCTCCTCTGCAACAATCCATCCCTCCTCCACTATAAATGACCAAAGTGCCGAACACCATGTGTCTTCCGTACAGGGGCCATTGTTCACATGGCCTCCCCAGATCCAATGTCTCCAGGCTCCCGTGAAGCAGACCACGCCGCTGCAATCCACCTAAGTATGTCTCCTTTCAGCAGTGCTCCGTCCCTTTTCTGCCTGCCTCCTGCCCATCCATCCCCCCTCCAATATCAATGGCAGACCAGTGGCTGTGCGCTCCCAAGGGGGCTGGCAGGGTGGGAATGGCCAAGGTGCCAAACACCATGTACACTTCAACGGTATCTTCTGCACAGGGAAGAAAATAGAGTTGATCCACTCTATTAAAACTGGTGCTCTCGGTTGGCCCTGAGCGGGGCTGCACTCTTAAATCCACAAGTTTAAAAAAAAAATACAACAAAATTAATGTCATATATCTTCGTGACAATATTTTGGTTTTCCAAAGAAATGTTTAATCACATCTCTTTATATTTCTTTTGTCGAATATTCATGTTCCATATTCAATGAGGTCAGGCCAATAATGGCTAGGGTATCATGTATAATAGCCAATGCATTTTGGTTTAAAAATACCTTCATCAGGGTACATAATATGTTGTTGTAATAATCCCAGCAATTCTGTTCATACAACATCAAGTAAATAGCCACAATATGATTTAGAACAATGCATAATACATAATTTGAGAAAATACACATACCATTTCAAAAGTGCACCAGGATGTCCCAACATGTTTAGAAAAAAAGAAAACAAGTGTCAGTAACCTTAACTCAATTGGTTTAGCCATGTGTATAAGATTGTAAAGAATGAATGTACCTTACGATTCATATAATTCCTCAACTCACATGGAGAACGATAAAGCTGGAAATGTGCTCCTGTTAATGCCACAGAGAAAACTAATCAGTGGCGGTCAAAACTTGCACCAATATCAAAGGGACTGAATGAACAGAGCTTACCTTGCTATTCCGAGAACACTGTATTAACAGGCTATATCATATTGTGGCTATTTACTTGATGTTGTCTGAACAGAATTGTTGGGATTATTACAACAACATATCATGTACCGCCCTGATGAAGGTTTTTTAAACCCAAATGCATTGGCTATTATACATGATATCCTAGCCATTATTGGCCTGACCTCATTGAATATGAATCATGAATATTGAACAAAAGAAATATAAAGAGATGTGATTGAACATTTCTTTGGAAAACCAAAATATTGTTACGAAGATATATGAGATTAATTTTGTTGTATTTTTTTTTTAAAAACCTCTTGTATTTAACAGTGCAGCCCTGCTCAGGGCCAACTGAGAGCACCCGTTTAATAGAGTGGATCAACTCTATTTTCGTTCCTGTTGTTTATTCGGTCCTTATGCCATAGGACCTCTTTATACCTGGTAGCCCCAGGCTAAAACCTTTGGAATATTTATTACTCTTTACAGACTAGTGGATTAACATTTACTACAAGGTAGTGCTCACCTTTTCCTTCCATCTTCCGCACAGGGGCCATTGTTCACATCGCCTCCCCGGACCGAGTGTCTCCTGGCTCCCCTGAAGCAGACCGCGGTGCTGCAATTCACATTAGTGTGTCTCCCTTCAGCAGTGTTCCGGGCCTTTTCCTCATGCCTCTTGCCCATCCATCCCCCACCACTATCAAAGGCAGTTCGCACCTGTGGCCGTGCACTCCCAAGGGGACTGGCAGGGTGGGAGCGGTCAAGGTGCCAAACGCTATGTACACTTCCAAGATATATTCTGCACACGGGTCATTGTTCACATGGCCTCCCTGAACCCACTGTCTCCAGGCTCCCCTGAAGCAGACCGCGGCGCTGCAATTCACATAAGTGTGTCTCCCTTCAGCAGTGTTCCGGCCCTTTTCTGCATGCCTCTTGCCCATCCATCCCCCCTCAACTATCAAAGGCAGTTCGCACCTGTGCCTGTGCACTCCCAAGGAGGCTGGCAGGATGGAAACGTCCAAGGTGCTCAAACACCATGTACACTTCAAAGGTATCTTCCGCACAGGGGCCATTGTTCACATGGCCTCCCCAGACCCATGTCTCCAGGCTCGCCTGAAGCAGGCCCTTCCAGAAACATGTCACACATTCACATACACACCCACTTTTCTAATCCTTTATAAACCCCTTGATATTTATATGGAGAACATCGCTGAGCACTGGAAGTCAACTGTTGATTGTGCTACCTGAATCTAATTGTTTGCTAGTCAAGGTAAGGGGAGGTCACCTATTAAATTCACTATATTCATCTCTTTCTGATCTCAAAATGTTTATCTATTTCGACCGAATGTACCCAGTAGTGTAATGTACATTCATCTCAATGACTGTACCATTGTCTAATGTTTCAAGTGTTCTGATCTCGATATATAGCACATTTCTTTGGTGTCCACTGTAATAGGATCGCATCTTTCTCAGACCATATCTATAAGCATGTTTCCCTTTGGATGCATGATAGTACATTCAACGGACGAGTAACACGTTATGATTTGCATCCTATCAATCAATTCTGTATGAAATGTATCCAAGTGTATATTCAACTACACTACACAGGTTTTGCTTCTTCGACCAAAACAAACATTGCGTAGAAAATTGTGATATAATTACATCAATCTCTTGCATACAGTACAATATTTTTGTAATTATTTATACTTTCTTTATAAAGATCATATAGATGTTTCAAGAATGCCTGCTTGTATGATTTTGGGTTGCCGTTCTAGGAGCCATGTCAAAAGTCAGGGCAATCCTGCATACATTCCTCAAGGATATTGATTTTATAAGAAGATGGGTTCAATATTGTGGTTTTGTGGTGGACAAAATTGAAAGTAGAGCCCAGGCTGTCTTGGGACACTTGAGGGACAATCGATTCCGCATCTGCAGCCAGAACTTTACCCAGGATATGTACAACCAATCAAAGTACACAAAAAGTGTTGAGCCAGATGTTTCGTAAATTGCTTCCAAATGCATTTACAACTCTATTGATGCACACGCTGCCTCAGGTGATTCCCGGATGATGAATTAGCTGTAGTCGGTGGGGTACTGAACAGGTAACTTCATGAACGGATTGGTGCTTTCAGTGTAAATTTGTCTGACTAAAGTTTGCATATTTACCAGATTGTATTACATTTTAACTATACAACATTTTACTATACATCTATCCCTGGTTTATGGAGCCTCGAATGAAGTAATTATGACCTTGGAAAACAATGCCATAGTGCCCTTCACAAGAAGCATAATGTTTTCGAAATCGGTTGCTTGACATGTCAATTTTTTTAGGAAAGCATACTGATGGAAGCACAGACCCTCGCAAGTGACGAAACAACCGAAACATCCAGTATAACAATGGTGAGCCCTACAGAATTGCAGAAGTTCATATTCTCAACAGTTGGATCTTCCCACATATCTCATGCAAATCAAATTTTCCCTTTTACCACTTCTTGACAATGCACTGAAAATTAAGGAGGAAGATTCTGCATCCATTTATTTTCTGGAGTAAACAACAACCTCTAGCACCTATCAGGTAATTTCATTTCACTTTTCAATTACGAGAATGCATTATGCTTGGAATTTCAAATAATATGAAATTGTTTATGTATCCTGTCAGTTGTTTACACTAGGTGTCATTTATGGGTTTCTCTTTATATGTACCATTGTCTGCATCCCAATGTCTCTGTTCCATTTCGCTGTTTTCATATGTACTAAAACAAGTACTTTGTTACAGGGGGATGCTGGTACTTCAACTACAATTACATCATCCTTTGCAGCTGGTACAGAGGATGAGGTATGCATACTTACAGTTTCCTTGAATGAAAGAAAGTAAATCCTATATAGGATACTATTAGACAGTGAGATTCATATAAAAGTGCAGTGTTTCGAACATTTCTGATTTCAGTTCTAACGTTACACTTCCTCCCTAATGCAGAATACATTACTAAATGTTTGAGAGCAACATTACAATCAGTATGTTTTGCACAGTGATCTCTGTTCAAGTACACTTGCCATCAATCAGGTGAAATATGAAATGTATATTTTGACTAAATGATGCACACTGTGTGCGAGGGTATGTGTCACAATCCTGCTCGCCTGCCACCCAGCACTGCTACATGCGCCTCTTCCTTTATTTCTTTGTTTTACCGCTGCAGTTTTGGAATAATCTAATTGCATGTTCCATTCCGGCTTTTGGTTTAAACCAGCAGATGCATTCTGGGACATGTATGCTGTCCAAAAGGCAGAGGGCTGGAGGAGGCATACTAAATACATGTGTTTGCAGCAAGTTACTAAGAGCTGCAGAGGGCCTGATTGCATTCACCTGTTCCAAGCTACTGCAGGCTAGGCTGCAGAGAGCTGGAGAGCACTTGATTAGAATCCACTGCTGCTACTGCTGCAGGCTACTGAAGCCAGGGCTGGCCTTTATTGAACACAGCTGCCAGAGTCTGCAATCAGCTCCACCCTGCTGGCCTGCTGGCTGGCAGGGTCTTTATAAGCTCACTCCGAACAGAAGCAGTTGTCAGGCAACTGCTTTTTCTGGGAGTTTGTGCTGGTGCTCCTGTTACCAGTTTTTGGCCTTTCCTGGTAATCCTCTTTTGGCCTTTTATTCTTGTTGCTGTTGATGCTTGCAGCTCCCTCTCCATTCTGCTGCAGCCATCTGCCCTGTTCCTCTGGGCTCCCACCTAGTGGCTCTGCCACACTCCGCTGCCTTTCGCCCTGTTCCTCTGGGCTCCCACCTGATGGCTCTACCGCATTCCGCTGCCTTCCTCCCTGCTCCTCCGGGCTCCTGTCTGATGGCTTTGCCGCACTCCGCTGCCTTCTGCCCTTCTCCTCTGGACTTCCCTACCTGGCAGGCTTGCCACACTCCTCTGCCTTCTGCCCTGTTCCTCTGGGCTCCTTTCCTTGCTTCCTGCCTCTTCCAACTTCTGATGTACTATCCTGTCCTGTACCTGGTTATTTCTTTCAACACTGCTTTCTACTTGTATTCATCTTGGTCCACTGTGGTGTCTCCACTTGAATCCGTTTTACAGTGTGACCCTGTGTTGGTCTCCGTTCAGATCAGATAAGGGAAGACTTCTGTTGCCTTCACGTAGTCCGTTGAAGTCATACCTGCCTCTGTATATGGTCTTTCAGTTTTACCCTTGCACTGAGTACAACAGTTTCCTCGGCACGCCCAAGTCATGACGTTGCTGTATGACTGTTGTTAAAAGTAATCTGCCAGTACCTATCCCAAGGGCTTTCCTTAATTCCTGGAGACCCCTTATCATATTCCAGTACACCCTTATTTCTGATCAATCCCTGTTGCCCAGTGTACTTGCCTTTTCTCTATCTCCTTGTTTACAGCCTGCTCCTGCAGTTCCTGTGAATTCCTGTTTCAACTGACAGCTTGGTACATACCTTTAATCTGTTATTTGCAAGCATTGTCTCCGGAATCTCCCTTAAATCTACTTGCATACAGGGAGAGATAGCCTCTGCCCTGTGCTCTCCGCCTAGACTTCTGAGAGTATGTGTGTAAACAATGTGTGTGATGAAAATTTTAATTTCCAATACGATTGACTTTTTTTTTTTTTAAATGAGTATTCTATTCAAGGAATGTACACAAGGTGAGGAATTAGAAACAGGGGCACATGGATCAGAGGTGGTGGATCAGCTTGCTGGTTTGGTCGTTACAGAGAAGACTACGGTTTCACAGAAAATCAAGAAAACAAGGATAACTAACAAACAATTTTGTTTTCTAGAAGTGTTTTGGGCTGGTGTTTTCTTCATAACATGTTTTTGTATTTAAAGTGCTATCTGCTGTATGTGTGCTATACATTGAACGTGTTTTTACAACACATCTCCTAGAGGCCCAGAAAGTAAAGAAGTATAAAGGCACAGACAACAAATGAAACCAAAGATATTGCTTGCCAAACAGATTCCACCATGGATCAACTACTATTTGAGGCGCATTGTGGTCCAGTCAATAAGCAGGCTTGTGATGCTTATGCCCAATGGCCTGAAACTGAATTGAATGTGACTGGCAAAGCCCGCAAAGTGTTCTTGGACCATTGCTACAATGTGAGAACTCGACAAGATGAAACTGAATACAATGAAGATGCATTGGAATTCCTCACTGACTATTTGTCGCAATCTACACCAGCAAAAAAGGTCCACCCAATAAACATTCGAAATTCACGGTTTCTCCAATTTGTGTGTAAATAACACAAGCTGAACTAAGAGAAACTGAAGCTTCAACGCAATTGACGGATTAACTTGCCAAATATCTCGACTTCAGTTTTGCTAGTGTGGGCGATTTGTCCACCACAATTGAGTCACAAACCACATTCATGCAGGACGATTGGCTAATAAAGGAGAAAAAATATATTGTATTCGACAGCTGCCTGGTAGACATCATACTGATGCTAAAATGTGTCCATACGTTGAGGGGGAAAATATGTGGGCAGCAATTGGTGCATGTGTCTCGTGTATTACAAGGCACTAACCAGAAAATCCAAGCCAGCTGTGTCCACCTCCATCATACATTTTCATGGTTCGCACAACCGATGCTGGGAAAAGTGCCAGCTGGAAATCTACTATGTTCAGCAGCTTTACTTTGCAGTGGGTGTACTTTCAGTAAAATGTCCAGCTTCAGTCAATTTGTGGGAGTTCAGTTCCTTACTAAAACCCAGTCTACAAATAGCAAAGAGAATTCTTATTCCGCGCTACTAGTCAAGCCTGGAAAATTTAACACAGCCAGAAACAAACACCTGAGCCACCACTGTCCAAAGCACTTACCAGAAGCTCCAGGCAGCTCACTAAAGAGAACCTCCTCCCATTCCTAGACGGACCAGCATTCAGGGCTCCATTCTCAGCTGACCCAGACACTCTAGCTAGGTCATACAACTCAGCCATCAAAGCAGCAGTCGAAGCCATTGCGCCTCTTAAACCCCGTAAGGCTAAACCAACCAGCCACACCAACACCTGGTTCACCCCAGACCTCCTCATACTCTGATCTGAGATGCGTGCTGCACTCACGCTGTGGCAAACCACACGCACAGATGACTCTAAACTCAATTTTAAATCTAAAGCTAAAGAGTACAAAAAAGCTATAATCAATGCTAAAGCCATCTCGTTCAAGGCCAGAATCCAAGAAGCCCAATCCAACACCAAAGAGATTTTCTCGATCTTCAGAGACCTAGGAACCCCCACACCTACACCACAGAATTTCACCAAGGACAAAACCTGGTGTGACAATATCCAGTCTGCTATGAACGCCAAGCTCAACACCCTCCAAACCAAAATCCAAATAACCAGACAAGCACTCAAAACCCCCACACCCATAGCACCCTCCTCACTACCCCCCCCCCCAGCAGCACCAAACTATTTCTCATTCAGGGAAATTAAATAATCTGACATGATTAACATCATGAAATCCATCAAACCATCAAACTGTAAAGGGGACATATGCCCTGCCACACTTATTAAGGACTGTGCCAGCCACCTTGCCCACTTCCTCACAGCATTTGTGAATGCCTCCTTTGCCGCTAGTAAAGTACCTGCATGCCTTAAGGAAGCTTGTTCATCCAACAACTACTGACCCATCACAACAGTCCCCTTTCTTCTCAAAATATTGGACAAAGCAGCTTACCTGCAGGTACAACAATTTGTTGAGAACAATAAACTCCTTGGACTATGACAATCAGGCTTCCGCCCAGGTCACGGAACTGAGACAGCCCTACTTGACTTAAAAAACCAAATGGACGAGACAAGAGACAAAGGGAAACCCGCGCTCCTCCTCCTCCTTGACCTATCGGCGGCATTCGACCTCATAGACCATCAAGTCCTATGCCACCACCTCTCCACCACAGCCACCTTCTCTCCCAATGCCACTGCATGGATCGCCTCCTCCCTGCAAGGGGGGACTATGCAGGTTTTCTCAGACCTTGCCGCAGCCTCACCCTCCATCACCGTAAGTGGCGTCCCGCAAGAATCATGCATCTTGCCAACCCTCTACAACATTTTCACATGACCTCTCTTCCTCATCCTTGACTCCCTGGCCATCTCGTATACTAACTACGCCGACGATACCCAGATCCTCCTCACCCTCACGGGAGACTATGACACTGACTCAAAGACACTCAACCTCATATACAACAAGATACAAGCATGGATGGCAGCTAATGGCCTATGCCTCAACTCAGACAAAACCGAGCTACACATAGTAGGCTCCATGAAAACACTCAAGAACCTTGACTCCAAATTCAGTCATTTCACGATTGACAATATTAAACTCCCAGTGGCTAATGCAGTAAAAACACTAGGCGTCTACCTAGACTCAAATCTAACGATGACTAGGCAAGTGAACGCCATCGCCTCCACAGCAGCATACCATGCCAAACTGCTTATAGCAGCCAGACCTTTCCTATCTAAGGATAACTTCATCACAATTGCCAGAGCCATCACAGGATCAAGACTTGACTACTGTAATGCACTGTTCCTGGGCACCTCGACCAAAAACATGACCAGACTCCAGACAATACAAAATAGCGCTCTAAGAGCAGCTACAGGAATACCCAAGAAAGAGCATATCACGTCAGCTAGGAAAGAGGCAAACTGGCTTCCAGTAAAAGAAAGAGTCCTCTTTAAAGCACTTGCCCTCACCCATAAGTGCATCCACCTCACTGCTCCACCATACCTCTCTGAGAGAATCCACCCCACCACATCCTCCGGACCGACCAGAACACCATATACAAACATGCGCATGATCCCCAGAGTCAAAAGAGCCAGAGCAGGCGGGATCAGCTTCCCGTACCTAGCACCACTGCATTGGAATGCCCTACCACCACCCCTAAGAGCTGAAGTTTCCCACCTAGCATTCCGTAAGTCGCTGTAAACTATGCTCTTCAACTAAACCTACCAAAGACAGAAACCCTACCCATTCTCATGTTGTAGTTAATATCTGCATTTGAATGTGTATAAAATGCAAATAGAATGTACCACAAGCTCAGAAAGGAACTGTACTCATGATATGTTTTTCCACCAAATGTATGTAACCTTTTTCTTAACTAAGATCTGCCACAAGTAACAGTGCCATGATGCCCTTTGGCTGCATGTGCGCTATATAAATGTAAAAATAAATAAATACATTCTCTGGAAATCGGCTCAGGCTAGCTGGCGATGGACAGTGTGACAGCGCCGGATTTTCAGCAAAGTACTGCACATACCACTTTCAAGACATGAAAACTAAAAAAAATGGTAAGTTCGAAGAACATGCAGGTGTCCCAATGTGAATCCTCAGTGGCCATAGAGAAACATGGTTTCATAAAATCCCTCGAATATCTTCAATCAAGGGGAATGCAAATAGACTTCAGTCACTTCCAGACATGTTTCAATAGTCAAGGCCATGCAAGGGCAGTTTCCAAACATTAATCATCAAAGTGATGTATGGCACTTTGCCAAATCAGTGAATAAAAAAATCACAGCTGCAGGTAGAAAATGGGTTTGGAAAATATTTTACAGTCGTCTCAGTCTTTCAGCAACCATCTTTGCTAGAGCTCAAAAACTTGTGAAAGGTCTGTGGAAATTCTTCTTGAAAAATGGTGCTCATTGATGCACCACTGTTCCAACATTCACTCATGGACATAAAACCAACATTTTCACAAATGTGCACACAAACTGTTATTGGAGGAACAGGAACGCATGAAGAAGTGGTTGGTGCCATTTTCACCTCCACAAGAAACTATTGAGAAGATTGTGTATGACAAAACTCTTTCATGAGACCTAAAGGGACTCACAGTGAATTCTGTCACAACAGAGATTTGGAGGTGTTCCACAATATGTGCCTAAAGTACAGGCCGAAAAGGTTGCATTTCAGCATAGACGAGATGCAAGCCAGAACATTATTAGCCGTATCAGCGCATAATGAGAACCTAAGAAGAGAACAATCGAGAACTGTTGGAAACTTTGGGATGCTTTGTTACACCTTGGCCTTTGCAAAACAAAGAGAAAAAAGTGGGTGGCAAAAAAATACCAGGAAATGGAATTCGATTTTGTGAAAGATCTCACTTTGACTATGTTGGCCATGCATACTCAGGGAATGGATCCTGATTTTGTTCCTAGGACACATACAATGCCACAAAACATTGCAAACGAGCCATATCCACCTAAAGCTGAACTTGTTGAACATTTGACTTCCTGGTGTAAATGATTGGCAGCAGTGTTCTTAATGTGCTCACTATAACTTTTGGGATATGTTCCCCAATGTTTGTATATTGTACAACTAAAATGGAATGCTATTAACCTCACATTTCAATGATACAAAAATTATTAAGAAGTGTTTAATAATGCAGATTTAATCCGGTTTATAATTCATTAATTTAAATCTTTTGCCTTCCCTTCATTTATATCACTGGTCCTCGAACGATGACATACATGTATGTGGTTGCTAGGTCCCTGTAAATCCCTCTGCTACACCCAAACCACATCCACACATGCAGTGCATGGATCTGGCTTTGATGGCCTTTTCAAATGTACCCGCTCTTTCCCTCTTTCCCCCTCTACTGCACTTGCGCGAACATCTGTCCTGCTTGGGTCCTGTGGATATAGGTAGACTTGTGCTGCTTTTTGGGAGAATGTATTAATACCTGGGAATAATGGCTGTGATGTGGGTCCTTGACTGATCAGGGCACGGGAGGGTCAGATGGATATCAGCATGAAAGGAACTGCGGGGTCTGAGCTGGTGGGTTCAGGCCTGGCGGGGTGGAGGTTGTTAGTGCACAGGAAGTTCAGTTGCGATGAATGGGCACTTGGATTTATGACTTGTCAGTATTTCACGTTAGTCACATAGAACATTCCTCCGTGAGAACAGGGCGTGTGCAGATGTGGCACTGAGGAGAAGTTGGCGTGGGCTGGCTGAGTGAGCCGCTGTGGATGGGAGAGCTGCATTTGTACAGAGAGATGGAAAGATGTCTTTTGGGCTATGTCATTTGGGCTATTTCAAAATTGTTTCCTAATGCTGGGCTTGAAACTATAATGTATAGGTTATTTGAGATGGGGTGTGGCATAACGGAATGTTGCGGGGGATGGCTACGCCTCCCCCCTTGGTTATTACATATGTAATGTCTCAAGAGTGACAAATGAGGGGGAGGGGGGCAAGGATTGTCTACTTCCCAACACTAGTAAAATCGTTGTCTCTGTTTTCCCTCTGTTCCCTCTGCATTGCCTCATCGCATGTTGAAGCACTTGTGCATTGGCGCATCATAAATGCAATATCATAATATCATATGCTATCACAATGTGTTTCAGACAGACACAAATGGAATCTTAGGTTACACCAGACTTTCAGTGGCGTGTATTATCTGTTTTACTGACCTTCAGTGTGAGTGTAACTGGTGGATGCCAGCAAACAATTTGCTACATTTTCCAACATGTTTCGAATGCCACATTGGTCGGCCCGGCTCATCATGGAGTGAAGGTCACTTTGTTTGATGTTGCTTTTGGAGAGTTCACACCAATGCGTCTTGTACAGCATGTTTTAGCTTTATGGCTTTACTTCATAAAATCGAAACCGACCAGGCATACACACTCAATAGGAGCTTCAATTGTTATTCAACCTTGGATGAAAGGGAGGATTTGCTATGGCTTGAAGGGCGGAAGGTGTTAAATACTCCCAAAAATGATAAGATTCACTATTGGAACATTTATTTTCATTCTATGGGAACCATTGTTCTGAGTGGACACTCTTTGTTATGCCAAAAGAATGGAAATACCAAATATTATGTAAGTTTAACTATTCAGTTTAAAGACGAGTTTATATATGAATGAGTAAAGGTTGCATTTTCTGACTGGTATTGCTTGCTTCCCTTGTTATGGATTGTTAGTTGGAGCATATTGCGACGATTATTCATTGACGACCTGCAAACGACCTGTATGCAGGCTAGTTATATCTAAACCAATTCATCCAATGGCATATAAGTGCATGCGATCAACGTTGTACTATTGAATGAGCCATGTGCAAAACATTTTCCAAGGGGACATGGTTTGCTTGTCGAAATTTGATGTTGCCAGTTCCGTTACAATTTTAAAAAAGGTAGCAGACGCCCCTCGCCTGCTTCACACTTTGAGTGTCCGCAGCTGTGTGTTTCCATTGTTTGTGGTTTGTGTTCATTATTAGGTTTCACCCGGTGCAGAATTACAGGGTAAATGGATAAATCTGAATAAAGAGCGGCTACTAAAATATATTATTATTATGTTTTCTACACAACTACGTTTAGCCGTTCTGTGAATGCCATCGCTTCTAGATACCGACAGACGGTTTCTTCAACCAGCAGTGGCAAATACGCCTAAACAGATGGATTTCGATTGGGCTGATGTGTGACGATCGCCCAGGACCGATATGCCCTTTTGGCGGTACCAGCGACAAAGAGCAACCTGTCTAGCAAGAAACTGATAACAAAGTGTTGCGATACAAGAATGCGTCGAAAGGAACACTGTGTGCCTCATGATAAAGTTTTGATACTATGACACAAGGACTTTTAATAATTGCTGGTAAATTGAAACGTTCTCTGAGCGTTTGATGTTTCCTTTAAAAACAGTGTTTTCTATTCCGATTTGGGACGCGTTGTGTTGTGAGAGGATGTGTGTGTTGATATTCCGGGTTCAGTGTCAACTGATGTTAAGACGTAGGTGATGTCTGGGCGCATTTGGCTACTCTGCCTACTAACTTCATGAAAATAAGTGGAGAATATCGCTAGGAATAGTGATGTCAGCTGCCGGGGCGGGTGATATGATTTAGTGCTGCAGGGCACTTGAACTTAGTGCTTAGTGCATCGATCCACAGATAAGATTAGCACAAGGTGGCCGCGCCCTGCTCATTGATTTTGCATGTGTACAGAAAACTAAGGTAAAGTACATACGAAATGTTTTTATGATCAATCACAGTTTGCTTAAAACCACATGCCTGAAAGCTTGGGACATTAAAATAGGTGACTGCACTATTCCTTTAAGAGTTTCCTTTTTGAATGTTCGGTTTTGTTTTTGATAAATTCATCTTTTGGCTTGGTCGTAGTTTTTCCTCCATTCTTGTTCTAATTTCCAGGTTTTTTTTCTTCATTGAATTGAGGTAATGAAAATTATCTGTTATTTATATAGCGCCTTAATGCAAAGCACTTTACAGAGCACATATTTACATACAATATCACCCAACTGAAATTGCTACTCATTTATCGACCTCAGAAGGATGAACGGCTGAGTTGGCTTCGCCGGGATTTGAACCTGCGATCTGCAGATCACGCTCAGATTGCAGCAACGAGAGCTCAACCAGCTGAGCTATCTTACCAGCAAGGTGGGGTGTCAACCATCTTGCCACTACTTTCTTACGTGATGGGATGAGGATTTTTTCGGGGGGTGATGCAGTAAATTTTTTCTGCAATCCATTTCTGTATAAGGCGTGTTTTTTCAACTAGGTCAGTTGCGTCCATGGTTGAGATTGATGGTTTTGAGGTTTCTATTTGTTCTTCTTAGTTGCTTCTTTTGACGTTATTCCAGTTTCTTTTTCAGATCAGGGGGAGCTTTGGACCTGTTTGGATGCTTTCAATGGTAATTGGATCATGAATGGTATGATTAGGTGTTCGCTCCATAGTATTTGTATTGGTAGCGCAGTTGAGATCAGTTTTTTGTTGGCGAAGATTGCATCAATAGTGTTTCCTGCTCTGTGTGCCACTCCTTTCACCATCTGGTATAGTCTCATTGTCTTAAACTGCTTAGGTAGTGATTTCTGCGTGTTTGCATTCTTTTCTTCGAAACATATGTTGAAGTCCCTGAGGATGTTCAAGTGATCATGTTTGATGGCCAAGCTCGTGACGGCTTCTATGAAGGTGTCTACGAAGGTTCGGTCATAGGTCCGAGGTTTATAGATGAGTATTAATGTGAGGTTCATTTGAGGGTCTGATGTCAGGTGAAGGACGAGGGATTTGCAGTTTGGGATGTTTAGCTTGCTGCTGTTTTTATTTTCAGGTGTCCTTTGTAGGATTCTGCACATCAAACTCCCCTTTTCCATTTTCTGTTTACATGTGTGAATTTGAAGTGGTTGGGTAGACAGCTGTGTAGTGTGACTTTGTAGGTGTCATCTAACCAGGTTTCTGTCATGCACAGGATGTCAATTCCACCGTTTTAGAGAAGATCATAGATCTGTGTAGCGTGTTTGTACATCAATCTTGTGTTGATTCGATTGCAGTGTATTTTTTTCTTTAGAGTGTCTTTTGTCTCTGTGTGGTCTAGTTGGCGAATGTCCTCATTATTCTCAGGATGTACAAAGTGTTCTGTTAGGTCTATTTCATCATTGAGTAGATTGGCTAGGTTTCATATCAGGTCCATAACTTCTTCTGGCACGTCTACTGTGTCTTGTTGCCATTGCTGTATGTCCCCTTGAGTTTTGGTGAAGTATGAAGTGAAGTTATTGTTTCCAATCTTTCTCCTTCCGCATGCTTCTGCCCTTTTCTTGTGCAGTCCTGGTATCTTGCCAGGGCGTCTAGCATTTCCCGTGGTTGTATGTTGCCCTGACGAGTTGTCACTCATCAGGCTTATGTGTTTGTGTGCTCCATAGCTGTTTTGGTAATTGGTGGCATAGTGGCGTGGTGTGGTTCCATTTTGCTTCTCCCTTCTCCTAGTTTTCTCTTGCATTGTCCTGTTCTGTGGCATGGCAAGTTTTCTAGTTTTTTGCGAGTTTGGGTTATGTTGTTTGGGTCATTGTCGTAGCAGCACTTGTCCACCCCTGACACTTTTCTGTGTTTTTGTTGGGCTTGTTGCTATCCCTTTTGTTTATTTGGTTTTAGGGCCATTTTTTGTCGGTGCTGTGAGGGAGGGGTGTGTCTGTGACTCATTCCGGGTTCCGATTGCCTGCAGATTGGATAGATGTGGAGGTCCAAATGGGGCCAGGCTGTAAGGTGGTCTCTGAAAGCGTGATTTGGTGGGCTTACCCTTTATGGCTGTCTACGAGGTATACACTCCTCAGATTATCAGTCTTCTGCCAGTTTACGGTTACCTTTCAACTGTTATGGTAGATAGCCTCTAGATTCAGTACACAGTGAAGGTGGCGGAGGGCCTAAATTGGGGGCCCTTACTACTGGGAGAGTTAGCTCTGGAGCACTTTGTATAAGAGCACAGCTGGGGTGCTAGAGAGAGACCAGGGCTGAACCCAGCAGTGGCAGAATGAGTAATTCGAACTGGAACACAGTGTTAGAGGGGATACACCTAGAATTTGGGAAACAGACATTGGGACGGACACCCAGAAGTAAAACAAAGCAGCTAGGGGAAGAAAACCTATATTTGAAACACTGGGAGAGTATGGACTAGAACTGTCAGAGAGTGCTTTCAGGGGGGATCCTACTTTTGAGATGCAGCGGGAGGTAAATATGGCCACTTTCTGCCCATTTTCGGCACAATTACCATGGCAAAATTTTCACCACGGTCATTGCACTCATACTGCTCCATAGAATTCCATGGAGCAAAAATGGAGAGTTACAGCATTGCCGCAACTCGGGGTATGGTGCTAATAGCGCAGTAAGCAGTTGCATTAGCGCTTTTTGCGTTGAGCAGTATCCCGGCACATTTACCACCGGGATACCACCCAACTTCTCATGAAGCCCAGGGATCCTGGTGAAATCCTCTTATATCACTTGCATCCAGAGGCGGTCTGGGCCCTGGAAATCATTTCAAGGTGGCACCATATTACATATTTTCAGCAAACCCAACCCTGCTCCAATGAGAAAATATAGAAATAAAATAGATTACTGCACAAAAGAGGCACCGGGTGCACATGCCTACTGAGAAATCTCTAGCATTTCCTATAGGCCAGTCCACCACTGCTTATATTACTGTGCTGTCTTCTGTGAAAAGTTTTGTCTTCTCACATAATGGTGGCATTGTTTAGCCCATTACCTGATCTTTGTTTTTATGTAGGCCATTTGTGTGCAAGGAGTACTAGACAAAGACAGCAGACCAGATATGGGAAGGACATTTGAGAGTCTGTTCATTTGACACAAAACACTGTTTTTTGTAAAATTGAAAGTTTTCTCTGCATGTTCAATCATAATTTCACAAGCGTGTGTTTTGGACGTATTTAACATTTAAAGCTTTAGAATACAAAAGAGAAACCCAGATGACATCGTTTAAATCACATAAATTAGTATGCTTGCAGTTATACACTTCCCTTGATGACGGAGTCTATGAAGCTAGAATCATTCCCATTCTACATGACATGCTTCTACAACAAAATGGTAATGTCTGATTATGTGATTTGTGTACTTTCCAAGTCAGTTATATAATATGGGATTATTTTAGTTCATGTTTAGAACTGAAAAAGAAAGTTTTAAAGTGCAGGAATTACAAAGTGGGTGCAAATCCCATCTTCACCTCTCAACCAATGTGTGATCCCGGGCATCTCATTGCATCTCGCATTGCCTAACCTGCCAAAATTGCTAGTCCCTAACCCTTACAAAATTGTCATTCTTCATAGTGATTTTGTTCTCAGGGGCTATTTTTTTTTTAAAGCCTCACTTATGACTGGCTATTGTGTTGCTTCCTCTATAGTAATAGTGAGCATTGATATATTTGCACATCACAACCGCTCATTTCTTATAATCTCTAATGGCAACACTACTTGAAACCCATGTCCCTCTTCTAATCTCAGTCCGTCTGGATACGGGCACCTTCCTGGTCTTCTAATCTCCATCCATTATCTATATGTGTAGCTTTCTCCTTGCATCCAATTGGGCTCCTGTATCCATATTTGAGCTCTTTTGCATTATGGGAGGCAGCTGATGTGAAACCTATGCCTATTCTGTGTTGCATGTACGTTTTTCATTGAGAACTGTATTAATACTAGAGGCCGTAGACCTTACTTTTGGATGCTATTGATAAAAAGAGCTATGCTAGTACACTGCTAGTACACAAGTAACCTTGTTGTGGTCTGTTAATCTTGGCCTTGAAATGCTACTTGTTTGTTATCTGATTACTGCAAGAATGAAGTGGGAAAGGGAACTGAAAGGGTGCAACTGAAGTTTTTTCGATTGTTGTGAGGCAGCTTCTTAAGCTATGTGTTGTGGTCACGATGAGGGGGTTGCAACCAGACATTCTGGATCCCTTAATTCCTTTGGTTTGGTCGAGGGAGTCCCAAAGGTGTCCGTTCCCCGGGCCCCAAATGTGCTTAAGATGGCATTCTATAATGGGTGAGCTTTTCAGGTTATGATAGCTACTTAACTTTTGATTAACCGATTTACAGGGCATCTTGGCCAAAAAGAAAGCACAACCGCGTCTCACTCAGACCCCTTCTTAAAGTAAGCCAACCAATGAACGCATTGTGCCATAAAGATATCATGTGGCTTAATGTTACATGACATGATATTAGTAGAAGATGTAGTTTACAAGAGTGATACATTGTGAGCTTACCACTGAGGGCACACTGAATCGTACTTCTTTTAGCAGAATGAGGGAGGAGGGAAACGTGGTAACGTACGGTCCAGACCACAGTGATTGGATACTGGAATTGTATCATAGAACAGAATGGAAAGTGAGTCCTTCCCGAAGCCATCGGAATGAAGCAGACATCATAGCAAGGGTACGGAAGAGGAGACCACAGCCACCATTGCTTTCTTGAGGGATGGTGGCCAATAGGGAGTGGGGAGTGACAATGGGGAAGGGGTGAAAGAGGATGTGGGGATTAAAGGAGAGATAGGAAGGGCCGAAAAATGGCCATCTCAGGTGCAACATGGAGGTAATCTGGGCTTTTGGCATTCTGAAAATAAAAATAAGTGAGGGGGCACAGAGTCAGGGTGGAAAGCAGGAGAACGAGGTGTAAGGGGAGTAAGGAGGCACTAAGGAAGTGAGGAGAGTAAGCCTGTAACAAGGACCAGAGCCAGGAGTGAAGGGGAACAGCAAGAAAAAGTGGGAGCTGGGGTGAAGGAACATTAGTGACACCCGGGGATCGTTCTGGGATGAAAGGTGAGGTGGGAAAAAGAGAGATGAAGGGTGATACAGATGAGGTTGGGTATTTAGAAGAAATGGGGATGAGTAAAGAATATAGGAACAGTGCACAGTGAATAGTCATGGATGAAGGAGTGGAAAAGGGATGGGGACTTAGGTAAAGGGGGCGAACGCTGGGGCACAGACATCAGTAGAGGTAAAGGTCCTATGTGTGGTATAAACTCATGAGTGTGGTGGAAGAAAGGGGGGGGAGCAACAAGGTGCAAGAAATCTGCTACTATGGGCAACGAAATGGCCAGACTGGCCAAAAGGAAGTCCTTAGAGCGGACCTGGCAAAAGAAGGGTAAGGGAGAAGGGATGTGGATTCACCAAAATGCCTGGGGTAGCGGAATTGACATGCCAGACATGATGACAGCTTGACCTTTGATCCAGGTGGCATCAGTTCCTCTTTAGCCATGTGACATTAGCGGAAGTGGTGTGCAGGCATAAAAACAAGTACAGAAATGTAAACATTTTAAAATACCAAATACATACTGAAGCCGACAAGAACATTTTAGATACCAACTACATTTTTAAGGATGTTGCCTTCATGCTATGGATAGGGTCATGATATGATAGAGTTAGACCCAATAGTACAACGTGGGCCGAGGCAATATTGGTTCTACCAAAGGGTTCACTATTTGAAGATCTGAATATATCTATAAGCAATTAATATGACAAAGCATTGAGCAATTTTGGAGAGTGCTGTCACCCGATTCTTGCTAAAATGGACTCAAACAAACTTATATTGATGGAAAGCCCGGTGAAGATGTACAACACAATGAAATTGAAAAATGGTGAAAGTTATACAAAGAATGTCATTGTATAAGCTACAAAGGAAGCCAACCGCACAAATATAAGGAAATACAGTCCTCCGTGATGAGATTCCCAGGGCCAAAACATCATTACATTTATATGTGCTTTCATCTTAACTTACTAGGCTCCCTACAAAGGTGGGGTCCCATAAGAGGGATCCTTTGGCAAGAAAGACATTGTTGGCTCTGTAAAAAGCCAGGGGAGGCAGAAACATTGGCTGATTGGCTGTAGCGCGACCCTAGGATTGAGGAAAAATGTGGTTGGGAAAGTTCATAAGGTGATTAGAGGATTTAAACAGTGGAGTCATGTGAGCTAGGCTCTTGTATGGATATTCTATTTCAATGAACATTGCTTTAGTGAATATTTTAATAGTGATACAAAAGAAGTTGGGGGAAAATGTTTTTCCGATTAGTACACCATAATGAAGTAGGGAAGGGAGTAATTTGTTGGATAGGTGGAAAATGTAATCTTGGGGGTTAGAAGGGAAGGTCCTGGTAGGTATATAGTATATGGTATTATATTGTGTTTAATTCATGTGTGTAATGTTTGTTTTAGGATAATGTATCTGAAGTAATGTGTTGCCAATTGTAATGAACTAAGAGTTGTGAAGTATAATGTTTTTAATAAACTATAAACACACACAAAAAAAGAGGCACTGCCATAGCATTGTATGTCCAGCAACTTCCAGATTTTGCCAATTTTAGCTGCATGTTACATATTGTCCTAATATGAAAAAGTATTAGTAGTAGATTGCCAGTTGCTGCAATAATACAGTATTAAAAAATCCAATAGATGCAAGTCGCTTTCAGAGCACAGGAGAATTAATGCTTTAATTAATGATAATGATTTGTTATTTCTGTAGCACTTTACATAGCACATATTTACATATATATGTAAATATCGTCGGAGAGCCCTCTTTACCTTCGGTTTCTCTCTGCCCTAGCAACCGCTAGCGGTCACAGAGGCAGAGCCAGAGGTAGCACCAGAGTTGCCACGGGTAGCGATTTCTACCCCTGGCAACCCCAATTGACGTCCCTGTAAGGGAGCAAGACAAGGCAAGGACATTTATGGTGAAAGGCAGTGCAAAGGAACAGAGCAACATAGGAAAAGAAAAGGGTTCACAGGAGCTAGTTGATGAAGAGTTGCAAGATGAGGAGCATGCTGGTATCAGTATGAGGACAGTCAGAATTGAAATGACTTGGTTTTGTCAGAGGATGGTGTTGTGATCTCACTAAAGTTTATTGGGATTTCAAAGCTAGTTGTTATGTCTTTCATATGTTTTCTCCTATATATATTAGACAGACTGTGGCGGTATGGTTATGGTTAAGTTGCTCAACTCATAAGAAGAGCATTTTCTGGGCGGCTTATAACTTTGCTCCCCCTGGACGAATCCTCACCAAACTTTGCAGAAAAAGTAAATGGCCCGCTCTGAATTATTTTGGTAAGGTCGGTGAGGTTTCAAGGGTGGGAAAGTTATAGGGGTGTCCCACTTTTTTTTCTCCATAGACTGAATGGAAAAAAACTTTTCTCACGCATACAGCTCAAACCGCTGGACAGATTGTCACCAAATTTGTGGCAGGAGCAGTGGCCTGTTCCCAAAAGCGTGCTTTTGTAAATTTGGTGATAATCCGTCCAGCAGTTTAAAAAAAAAAAAAACAGGCAAAATGTAGGTTATCAAAAATGGGTGCTATCTGGCTCAGCTCTGTGGACCCATTTCCAGGTTCGCTCCGCGGACAGAACCCTGATTGGCCCGGAGGGCCGCATCATCCCCACAGACATCCAATGCGCCATATTTTTCTGAAACCCCTGCCAAGTTGTATCCATGGATACTCACGGATAACGCAGCAGCAAACAGAGCTGGAAAACATGTTTTGGGGCATCTGGTGTTGGGTAGAGGGACTGGAAAGGGTGGGGGAGTAAAAAATGGCTGAGAGTGGCCCAATGGAAAGAGTCTGCCCACTGGTTGAAGTACTGTAATAGTATGTGTAGAGAAGTGTACAGGGCCTCTGGTGGTAGGCTTGTGTGTGTGGGTTGTGGCCAGTGTGTAGATTGTTGGGTGCAGGTCTGTATTATGCTGTGGTGATTGTGGTCAGCTAAGCATCTGCCCACTGGCTGCAAATAGTTTAATGGTATGTGTACAGAAGTGGACAGGGTGTGTTGGAGATGGCTTATTGGACTGTCCTAAGATTCTTGGGTGTATGAGAAGCTGTGCAGTGGGTGTAAGTAGTGTACGAGTATGTGAACTGAAGTAGATAGGGTCTCAGGCGGCTGCCTTATGTGTGTGTGGGTTGTGGTCAGTGGGCAGATTTTTAGGTGCATGGCTGTATTATGCTGCCGTGGTTGTGGCCAAGCCCTAGACTCTTGCGTCTATAGCCAGAGACCATAGTCATGCTTCTTTGTAATTTGCAGATTACAAAGAAGCATGACACCAATAATCATATACTCACTGTATGTATTGTTGATGCACTGTACACCTTTTTTGAACACAGTGTAGAATACTGTTGAAGTGGCAATAGCAGAATTGAATATTGTGGCATGTGGATATGCAGGAGAAATTTGTGTTTCATTGTCTGTGATAAAAGAAAACATAACATGTTAGGGTAGGTACTTCATAATGTCGTATTGCATTCCATTGCAAACATTTGTGTACTTTGTGGACCCTCATAATTAGTACTTCATAAGTGCTATGCTTTAAAGAAGTTTACTGTGCAATGTAAAATAAAAACATCTACGTTAATTTGTTGTTATGTGGCACACTCTGTTTCATTGACGTGTGCACTACATATAGGAAGGTGCATATCTATGTGGTATTCTGGTTATAAGCACTGTTGCAGCAGGAGGAATTGAAATGGTGTATGATTTTCCTTTTGGAAGTGGTGGTACTATGGTTGCATTTAGATACCAGTTGGCTCATTCAAACTGTTTATATGTTTCCTCTTTTTAGCAGTATTTGTTTATGTGTTTGCTTGCTGTTGGTGTTTTCTAAGTACTGCAATATTGCAAACTAATATTGCAGGATTGTGGGGGTGGTTAGATACCTGTTGGCGTATTCTAACTGCTGCTAGTTTGAAAGTTGTTGAGGGTATGTTTGTAGCACTGTGATTTCTGAAGGTACTGTAGTACTGCGTTTGCAGTGAGATACCAGTTGGTGCATTCTGTTTCTTTAAACTTAATAAGTGTTGAAGGGTTTCCTCAGAAGAACTTTCATTTTTGCTAGTGGATTTCAAATTGTGTAGTAATGGGAAGTAATATTGTAGTATTATGGATGCAGTTAGATACCAGTTGGTGTATTCTAATGGTTTACACAGTCTCCATTTTGCAGGGTATGTCTTCAAGCACGTTCATTCTTGTTGGTGAATTTACATTTTTCACTATTTTGAAGTGCCTTTGCAGTACTTTTTGTGTAGTTATATGCAGTTGCGTATTTCTTGCATTGGTATGGGCATTGTTAGACAGGTGTTGCCTTATTCTACCATTTGGTCATTTCACAGATCATTGAGGACAGTTTGTAGACCCTCATACTCAGTACTTTTCTTTTTAAGTACTATGTTGGAATCAATATTAGGGTGTCCTTTGTACAGTTGTTGTTTCTGTGACTATAATCATTGGGTCATTGGGTCATTGGGGAAAAAACTGTATAGCAGCGCACCTGATGTCTTCATGGGCCAATTGGTGTATGCTAAATTGTTCCAGTTTCACAGGGAAGAAGGTTATTTTTCTTTTGCAATTACATATGTGATGGTGTATATTGGGCAGTAGGCTATGCTACTTTTGTAGATCATTGAGTTCATTTTGGTTTCAAGAATATTAAGTAGGCATTTGAAAGATTTGCTGGTAATCTCTGCTTCACAGTAATAGAAGCATCATTGCATTCAAACCACCCACATTTCTTTTTAATGTACACAGTATAGTGACCTGCACTGGTTGTGGTGCCTGTGTTGTAGATTATGACTACTGTTGTGAAGGTTTTTTTGCCAAGTGATACTTGGCCATGTTTGAAGCTGGTAAGCTTGCAGTTCTTTTTGGTACCATCTGCATTGTATCGTAAAAAGCATTACTATTACATATTGGCTATGTGATTGCATCTGTAAGGTGGAATGATTGTCTGAATTGCAAGTAGTAGATAATATGCCATGGTTTGCATTTTGTACCAGCTGTTGAAATGGAATGGATTCACAGTTAGGTATAGATACATACACAACATGCTCGTTAGGGACTTGTTCCTACACCACATGGCTGCAGAGAGTGCAATTATGTGTCCACATGTATGAAATCTGGAAGATTTCATTTATATGTATGTTTTTGCTTTACAGTACTTGCAGTAAGTACATTAGAAATTCTTGTGCATTTATAGTGAATCTCACCATTCCCGTACAGTAGTTCAATTCCTGTCTTATTCCTGACACACTGTAAATGTTGTGAGGATTGTTTGTTGCATTTCTATGAAGGAGTAGCATTTGCAAACACAACTGGTCTGTGCCGTTTAAGTAAATATTTTCAACAATTGGTGGCAAATGGAATAGAACATTGATTGCTTCATTTGCATAGCAATGTACACCAGTTGTGTTGGAAAATTTGAGTGGATCAGACAGTTGCGTCTGAGTCATTTGATGGAAGTCCACATACTTTATTTTAAGCGGTAGTTCTCTTGTTTCTGCTGTTGGGTATGCATTTGCCTTTTCAGTATATCCTTCTGTGGTTGTGGTAATTGAGGGAGTACCAGCTGCTTTCAATTTCTTTGGTCGTTCTGTTGGGAGATCATGTATAAGTTTTGTTTGCACTAGCTTTCTTTTAGAAAGTTTGCCTTTTTGAGGAACAGGGTTCAATTTGAGATGAGGTGTGTAGAGTGCACATAGTCTGTTTTACTCTACGATGCAAGGAATGTCAGCCTTGACTTTGCTTGCATCAAAATTGACTTGAAATAGTCCTTCAAGTGTACGTAGGTGTGACAGTGCTACATAACTCATGCCTTCTTTAAAGACTGTGCTGCCAATGTCAATCAATGTTTGATATAGGGTTAGACCTTGCAATATGTGAATAGTGACTGAGTATGCTAGAGAGAGAGAAAACTGTTCTCTGCGTACATACATATCTTCGAAAAGAAGGAATCGGGCTGTTGAGCGTCCTATCCTTTTAACTTCGGAAAGTTTGTCAAAGTGGATGTTGACAAACTAAATGCTGTTGTCACGTGGGTATGTCTGGAAGCCCACAACTGTACCAAGTGTTCCATTAACTAAACCTTGCTCCACGTCAAGGTTGCGCTTTAGCATTACTCTAAAGTTTAAACACAATGTCAACATTTTCTCCTAAACAGCTGTGTTGGAGATAGAGTTTTCTAAGGTATCTAGCCGTGCTGTGGCTTGTTGACACATAGGTATGTCATACTGTGCACGTTCAGTTTGTCTGTGGAGTAAATTTGCACTATTGGTTATATTTCCTTTTTCAACATTGTTTCATTGAATTGTGCAAAGCTTGCTAGGGTTGGCATTAAAGACATACAGTTTACATTTTTGTGTGCTAATTGTTCCATGACATCAGTAGCACATGTGTTATGCCTGTATAGCTCATGGATGCGTCTGCTCTTTAAGATACACTGTGCTTCCTTAGAAAGCACACCAATCCAAATGCTTGTCAAAATGTTAGCATAGGTGAGGTCAGCAGACTGACACAGGTTTTCAGTTAGTTCTCTGTATTGGAAATGTTGCCAGAGATTTACATTTCCTATGCTGCCTGGTGTCTTACGGCACAGTTTGTGTCCTAAGGTTTTAAAAATAGGTTCACCTTTCACTGGAGTTAATTGAAGAAGGTCTTTGAAAACAATAACATGTTTATCTCCAAAGAGTTCTTCGTAGTCTGTTTTAAGGACCTCTTGGAATCTGAGGTGAAACAAAGCCAACACTAGGCTGAAGACCATGCCCACCTCATCTATTAGGAGCATTTTCATTTGTTTCAAAACTCTGCATAGTTTCTGCTGAAGGTTTGTAGTAGTCTACTTTGTTTTGGTGTTCTACCGGAAGAAGTAGCAATTGGTGTAAAGTAACATCACCTAAGTTGTAGGCAGCTAAACCTGTGGGGCAGTTACAATAGCTGAAAGCTTGTTGTTTGTCAATTGTTGGATGAACCTGCTGATGATTTCTATTAGTTTTGACAGGTACAAGTTTTGTGCTGCACACCATGTTCAATTTCTTTAGTTACTTCTAGGAAAATGCTATGCTGCTCATCGTTCAGTTGTGATTTCAGTAGAACAAAGTTTTCTTCAGATTGCTCATAATGACACATGGTGTTTGTAAGTGATTTCAATCTGGCATATACCCAAGTCACACCCAGCATATAGTGCACAAATAAAACCCTTATATATTTTTATCTATAAATTCAATATTCTGAACGATATACCACTTATATCACACCCTTCTCCTGAGACCCCCCGGTCACACTGAACCAGCAATCAGGCTAGTTTGCAAAGGTAAATATTTATTTATGTATTTAGAATGTTCATCACAGTCAATTTTAATAGGTAACAACAATCACCAATGCGGTGACAGAACACTAAATAATGTTTTTAACGCACTAGGAGTCAAATAATGAACACAAATCAAATGCAGCACAGAAAAGAATGCTGTTGTGTTTGTTTGGAACAGATAGCACTATGGTTAGAGGTTCCCCCTACAACACCCCTCAACCCACCAATAGGCAATTTAAATAGATGTTAGGAGAGAGCAGGTATTCAGGAAGAACACAAATCAAACAGAATATCACTCCCACCTTCCCCCTTTAAAACACAATGGAAGAACGGAGTTGACTTTCTGACTTTTCAGCTGTCAGAATGGCTTTGAAATTATCTGAGCAAAAACACCAAATGTGGTAAAAAATGCTTAAAGTATGATACATTTCTATGGGAGCCACTTTGAACAGATGCACACAATCACAAGTAATGATTTATTCAAACGAAAACATTTGGAATCTCTAAGTCAAAGTAGGAAATAATTTAAAGCAAATTCACACGTGTAAAATCTATCAGAATGTCAAATCACTGCAATATTTTCCTTGTGTGATTTTCGCTAAAACGGGCAATTGTATTGTTTCACACTGTGGTTTTATGGATAGCTAAGGATGTAAGGTACAAGTAGGAGTTGAAATTCCACTTCTATCATTACAACTGAGGGAGTTATAGAGGTTTTAGTGAGAGTCGTTTTTGCAAAATTGGCGCGAGAATGGAAAACAGGAATTTGGGTTAAAAATGACAGATAGGTTTTCTTATACTATGTTAAGGACTACAAAAAGGAGAATGCCACAGAGGAATCAGTTATTCACGGCCGCTCATAACCATTAATGCGTGATACTCTAGTTTCCATTTGCTTTGGGAATGACTTTTCTTAATCAAATCAATAAGAAGTTAGGGTTTAGTAACACAGATGAGAGAAAAGTCAGCACAAGGCTAGTTCTAGCAATACTATGGTTCTGAGTTAAAGAGGGGATGGTTTTGAGACGGAGATCATACAATGCAGATATATTATGGGTCACTGTTCTTCCTAATAATACTTACTGTCCTTTGTAATTAAATTGGACCGTCAGTTCTGGTCATTGGATCGGGTCTATCAAGGAAAGGACAGCACCTCAGGCGCGGGACTGGAGGAGCTAGACCGATCACCGGATTTGCCCGGGATCTGCCCTTCTTGTTGCTGGGTATTTCATATCAGCTGGATAGCAAGTTCACCTGGCAAGCCTTGTGGTAGCAAGCCAGATAGTTTCAGGATACTGGATCAGAAGGCCTTACCACACAACAGTGCTTCACTGAGTTGTGAGAATAAGTTTGAGGATTTAGGCCTTGCTGAAAATCAATAGTTCTCTACTGCTTGGAAGAGTCTTGGCATCTGGATCTGAAAGGATGTTAAAGCTGGATGTAGAATGCTGGAACAAAATGCTTCACCGGAATCAGGAAAGTGAGTGAATCTGCCAGTCCCCATGTGTTGTCAGCTGTCTCTATTTATCCTTTTAAATGACATCAGAAAATGTGTGTATGGGCCAGCTTAACTAAGTTTGCCCCTGTGAGCTAGGATTGGAACAGGACCTCATCTCCGCCTTGCATCTGAGTGATAGGTTCAAGGCCGGATGATGACACATTTATGGTTTAGCTTTACAGTACTTAGAAACTTCCCCTCAGCCACTAGTGTCAAAATCGGATTTTATCCTAAATACATATTTCTACATTGGTCACCTGTACACAAATCACACACAAAGATTCCATATTTTATGCAGCATCTGTTCATCAAAATCCTGCAGCTGTGGGATCTTGTTTCACCTTTCTACAGAATTTTGTCCTTTTTCGCCATGAACACATTTTCCAAATTGTTTTGCAAATTTCCACAAATGTGTGTGTTTAACGTAGGGATGTGTGTGTACATTTTCACAATTCTAGCATTAACACAGTTCACATAAAACCACATATATTGCCATGCCTGTCCAGACTATGTTACACAGTTCTACTACCTCCTAAAACGTGCAGCCAAAAATCTAGTAGTAGCCCCCTCCTTTGGGGAATTCCTTCCAGGAGCAGTTTACGACCCTTTCACACATCTGTTTCCTGAGCTGGATGATCTGCCATTGTTCATTCTCTTTTTGTAGACAAAATTCTGGCCTAAACCACAATTATCATCTACCAGTGAGTTTCTGCTGAGAGGATTTTCCTCTCCTTGGGAGAAACCTGTTTTTCCACTTCTTTCAGCTCATCCAGGCTAATTTATTCTTAATTTCTTAAATCCAGCAAGAACCAAACTTGTTGCATCAAGTAACATACATACATTACTTTCTTAGCTTTAAACCTGTAGGATCAATAACAACTGAGATCTGTATTCTTTTTAGAAACAATCCTCTTATGTTTGCTAATCTGGCAGACTTTTAGTTTAGATACTTTGAAGTTTCATCAGGAGCTCATCTGACAGCTGTCATTCACAGGTAGCCCAGTGTACTGCACACAGAATTTGACAGGAGCTGTCAGTTTACAGACAATCCAGTTTGTCTGAGGAAATGTTTCGCTCTTTACACTTTAGGACTTTGTATATTTGCCATGCTTCATTAGATTACATGAATTTTAGCACCAAGCAAGATTTTGAATGTTGAGAAGTCTTGTGTATAGGCAAAATTTCATTTATAGGTACATTTTGGAGTTCCATTTGCAAAGTGCTGCTACTCTCTCTGCACTCTGTTTGCTGGTCATGAAGCCCACTGACACATTTTCTGCAGTGTGCTCTATCCGACCACATATGCACCATGGGTGGCAGGTTTTGCATCCATCTTTGTGTGCATTTAAATAAGTGGTTTTGGAGGTTTTTGGTGCACACAAGAGTTTTACCGTCATTGTTGCTGTTTCTTGTACCATAACTATCAGAGTGATGCCGCATAAGATAGCGGAGTGGGTCAATACATCCCACATGTTTTCTACTTCAGGTTTCCAAATCAGTACTCCTGTTTTGGGTAGTATGTGTCCAATAAGTTGTTTTTTCAAAATGTTCAGGCTGCTGGGATCATTTTTCACACTTTTTCTATGTCCTGGTACAATTTGAGAACTCTTTTACGGATTGCAGCAGGACCAAGGCTTAGCCAGAGTATGTTTTCAGATTTCCCATACAAGGCTGTGCCGGTAAAACGGTCTGAGGCTTTGTAGCAGCCACATTTTCTATGCAAGAGCATTTTTGTGCCAAAGCTGTATAATTTTTGTGACAGTGTTTGTCAGATGTTTGGTATCCCAGAGGTCTTTCAGCTCTGTTTTCTCATCTTTGGTTAAGTAGTCTGTGACATATTGTTTAACTACAGTGGAACTTTCTGCAATGTACTGCACATCTATGTTTGCATTCCATAGGAGGGCAATGATTGCATTGTAATCATTGATGTACTTTGATGCTTCGGTTCCTTTTATGCAGTATGTGTTCTTAGGCGATTTGCCTTTGACACTGTGCCTAACTGGGCAGCTTGGCCTCAGTGAAGTCAAAACAATGATTGTAAACACTTAAACCATGCATGTAAATATTCATGTACATTAGCTAATCACACAATTTTGCACGGGTCTTCCCAGCCTGGCCCCCAGTACATACGGCTCTTCGGAGCTCCTCCAGGCAACATACGAGCTGTTTGCACACTGGACAAACACTATAAACGCACACATGCACCTGATGCAGGAACACTAACCCGGGCGCACATGCGCACGCTCTTTCTTCACTTAGACTGCACATTCGCAGCTCTTTGTCAGAATCAGCACAGGCTCCTGCAGAGGACACAGCCTCCGCACCCAGCGCCTGAACTCAGCAGGTAACTTTGCTGATCCTCTACACACCTGTCTCTCTCCACACGGGCCTTGGATGTTTCCAAATGTATTTTTGATAGACTTTCCTAATCACTTACCCGCCCTTCCATTTGACTCATAGGGTACGCCCGCTCCACTCCTCTCCTCCATTCAGCCTGACAGACTTCTCTTGTCCTGCCTGCCTATGGTCTAGACTTCTGCACCTTGCCTAATCGACTTTGGCTCCAAGGTACTTTCTCTGCCTCTTATTTTCTAAGTACTACACTGAATTTGCCTATCACCATCCGGGGCCCAGCATTGACTGTGGCTCACCTTTTGTTCAAGGATCCAGCCCCCAGCAACATCTCACACTTTTTGAGATGTCCCAGAGGACCCTTGCCCACACCAGGGCACCCCTCCGACAGCAGGCGTTGTTTACATCTCAGCCTGCAGTCCGCTTTCGGACTTCCACTTCACCACCCGCTACGCCACAACTCCATTCAAGCTAGCAGCAAGTAGTGCTCCCAGCCTTAGGTGAGTGACTTTGGTTTCTGGAACTGCAAAGGCTCTGTCACCCAGCGTATACCCCTTCATGCACCAAGCTGCATTTTAACACATATTTCATTCTTTTACTTGTCCGTTACACAGAGTGACCAGACTTTCATGGCCCCAGAAGAAGGCTCCTACCATCTCAGCCGAAACGTCCGCAGCACCAATGCCCACCTCCCTGGGCACTTACTAATGTCTTCACCTGCATCTCTAACATAATATTTAGACGTAGACCTATCACAAGGTCATATTCCAGCTAGGCATAGGAGACACTCAACCAAGGTCTCCCTAACATAAAACTCATTTAGACTCTGTGTCCATTGAATTTTTTTTCATGGTTCTCTCACAATACTTGTCAGGCAATTTATGTATACCTATTGATGAGTTGTGTTTTACATGTGTACGATCAGTCACAATGTCTTGATATGTTCATGTTTGTGTATCTCATTTTTGGGCAGAACTGTTTATATGACTAACTGCTTTCAAACAAGATAAACAATCAGCTAAATAATAAAAAGCTGTGTGAATACATCTGAATGTTCATGTGTTTTCACAAGTAGCTTTCCAATGGGACAAATGACTAATGCCCCAGTAAGATGTGTCTTCACAAGGGTTTGAACAAACAGGCATTCAATTATTGCAAGCATTTAAATTCTAGAGGGTAGGACAACCCCCCAGTTACAGTGTAACAGAAAACATGAAGCAGTTTACTTGTCCTTTTGCTGAAACTTGTCTAGGGAAACACAAAGCAGCATTTGGTGTAGTATTTGCACCGACAATACTTGCCACATGTGTGTCTTTGAAACCACAAAATATGTGCATGGAGGTCACTATGTCCACTTTCTGAAGGGATTTCACAAGTGACATAATTGTGAATGAACTGTAAAACAGTGGTATCACTGTCCTGACCAAATTTAGGAGCATCTTTAATCCACAAAAACATGTGGATGTGTGGTGCTCCTCTGGCTTGATATTCTTTTCTGCAAAAGAAGTGTTCCACTTCTCCGAGGGAAGGAATTGTTTTATTACAGATGAAGTGCAGCATGGCAATAAAGCGAGGATGGAAGTATCTTGACACATTTACAGGGTCAAGAGAGCAGAGTTCTCCTGGTGTTTTCATGTCTATGCCTGCTTTGTTTTCATTTGCTATGCATAGGAAATTGTTCAAGTCTTCCCATGCATATTCGGCACAACTTAAAGTGACAAACCATGTGGGTGGGCCAAGGCTGTTTACCATACATTGTACATCTGTGTGACATCAGAACCAGTATTCTTTCACACCACACATGTTTGCCAAGAGTTTTGTAATACTTGACTGTAAAACCTCATCTTTCTCTTGCACCTTTTGAAGTAGCTGCACAGCAGAGATGTTTAGAAAATTGGAACCTGATTTCAATGTGAGTGCAACTCCATAACATAGATCTTCTAGTTCACTTTGAAAGAGGAGGTGGAATATATATTCAATGTTTTGTCTGAATCTGGCGACTTCAGAATACATTTCCAGTAGGAAAGAGTAGAGAAATGGCTTGCGCTTGTACACCTTTTTCCCAGATGCTGATTGGAGATCCTTTGGCTTACCGCATTTGATGTGTTTCTAGTGCATCATCTATGGTGTCTTTGGCTTGCAGTGGGTGAATTGTATAATGGTCTAAAATATTGGAGGCTGTATTAAGATCTAGATGTTCAAATTGGCCAGTTGATGAGGAGTCCTGAATTATTTTGGTGGTTTCTCTCTGGTTTTCTTCAATGTTTATTTCTTTGTAGTATTCATTGTTCTCTTTAAGATATTGCAGGGCTTTGCTAACTTTGTTTAAGTCTACTAGTTGCTGCCAATTTATTTTGTCTTTTGTAGGTACACCATTCACTAGGATAATCAAAGATTGATCTATTGGGCATTGCACTCATAGAGTGTCTTCATTTTCTTTAAGATCTAATGGCAAATAAACTACTTTGCCACAAATGCCTTTCAGTAATTCATTTTTAATTTTCTTTGGCTTTCACATACTGATTGAGGAACTGCTGCAGAGATTTGAAGGATTTTTTCGTACGTTACACGTTGAGGTGCATGGCCATTTGTAGATGGGACGTATTGGTTTGGTGGAATGGACAGTTGTTTGAAAGTTTGTTGCAGATATTCCTGCAATCAGCATTTCTTCTCCCATGATGGTTTTGTTTACCTTTTCATATCCTCGCCCACTGCTATGTATGGCAATACGGTTTGTTTGCTCTTGTTTGTATGCTTCTTCATTGAAATATGGCTCTGTGCTGGTGGTGTGGAACCACTCACCTGCACAGATGTTTGCAAAGGTATCTATGTTGATATTGCATCTGTTGCAAAGTACTTTTTGTAGTTTAGTAATTTATTTTGTTAGTGGTTTCATTATGTTTAAAATTAATCTATATAAATCATTTCTTTTGAGGAACATTGAACTGTTTACAAGAGCTTCCAGGATCAGTTTTCTGCGGTAAGTTTTAAGTGTGGAGCGCAATTTCTCCTCTCTTTTTATAAGGTTCTGAAGGATTCAATGGTGGAATTTATTTTGTAAAATTAATGTTTTGGAATGCTTACTTGTGGCTATGTTACCATTGGTAGACGTAGTGCTACTTCTTCTGGTAGTTGCATTCTTCTTAATACATTCATTTTAGTTTTGCATTTTGAAAGATAAGTCAAACTTATTTTCCTGCTACCTAGTTCCGTTTTGCTTAGTGATTGCATTAGCTGTTTTGTTTGACTTTTTGTACAAAGTCTGCTTGAGGTGGATGGCCATTTCACATGGCTTGAGTTTTATCTGCTCTATTTCTTCGTTGTTTTCTACAGAGTTGCTTTTTGGTAGACATTGTCTTGTGTCTGTTGGAGATAAAACGAAAGTGTGGGTTTGGAAGTTCTGCAATGTATTTGTGTGTACTGTGCATGAGTGTCTGAATATGAGCGTAGGTATACATAGAGGAGTGTGATTTTGCAAAGGGCTGTTACCTTTGGTTGGGAAGGTTGTATTGCTATGTGTGTGTGTTCCTGTGGGAAAGGTTTGCTTCAGTGTGCATGACAGTGTAAAGTGCTTGACGAAGTAAGGACATTGCAATGCTTTTCTAAAGCTAGTGGGTGTTAACATACTGGTGTGCTGATGACACTAGCAACAGTGGACCTGGCAAGGTACAATGACTAAGGGTGAAGCAAGTGCTGTGGGCTTGGATAATATTGTCGAGGCTGCATCTGGTCCTCTGTTGTACCCCCACCCCCTCTATCCCCCTGTGATGTTCCCTTGTGCCCCCCTCCTTCTCGCATACAGGTATTGACTGTTATGCTTCATTCTTCTACCCTGCTTCCCCTCCCCCCTCCAGTCCTCCCCCCTTACATCCTACTTAGCAGGAGTCTATCCTGACACATTCTGGTTTCGCCATCAACGCCTTTTGCCAATGCTTGGATTTGAGTTTTATGTACTTCATTGACTCACTGTGCATCACCCTCGCTCAACTCTCATGCTGAACTTCCCCTGCATCTTGTACTCATGGTGGCCCTGAAACATGCTGTTCCCATTTTCATCTTGAATCCTGGCTTGTAATTGCTGTTCTCTCGCAACATTATGTGTTACTACTGACTTCTGCAATTGTATTTGCTCTCCCCTCTTGCTTCTCAACATTTTCAATGCTCACAGTTTTCTCCTCCTCTCACTTTCTCCCTTTTCCTATCTCCTCCCCTCCTCCCCTTACTTTCTTCTATACACTTACTCTATCATAATTGTCTCTGACCTAGTAGGATAGCAACCTTGTTTGTCTCCTCCCCCATCCTCCAGCACTATCTGAAATGTTGTCAGGCCTAGTATGTTTTGTTTTGTTCCTCCCCTCCCTTTCTGCACCCCTCTCCCTCACCTTTTGTTAATCTCCAGCTCTACCAGAAATGTCATTAGACATATTACTGTAGTCGCCTGTTTGTTTTCACTTCCTTCCAACTCTCCCCCTCCCTTCCTTATCTATGTCTTAGCTCTTGCACTATTTGAAATGTCGCCAGGCCGAGTAAAATAGTTAATTTCACATTCTTATTGTTCATGGCCTGTAAGAGTGTCATTGTATTTTCCCTTGTTCCCTCCCTTGCCTTGAAGCACTTTGAAACACATTGTGTATTGGCGCTATGTAAATGAACTATCATATCATATCATATACAATACAACAACACTGTGCTGTCTGCGTAACAGGCAGAACACTACAACAGTAGTGCACTTACTTTTTTGGATGATGAGAGTCAGTTTCTTCTGGGTTTTATCTTCTAGAAGAGACAGCACTGGCTTTTAGCAGGCAGTTATTCACTGCAATTCCAAAAGAAGGAAGTTAGTGGGTATGTGTGCTAATGGTACAGTAATAGCAGTAGTAGAACACATGGTTTTAGATTGTAGGAGGATTTGTTGGCAGAAAGAGTTAGTGTGCATGTACAATTGTACAGCACTGCATACAAGTGGGGACTTGGGAGAATTAGCATTGTTGGTATGGGGGCCAGCGCTGCATTGATAACTGTGCCCAATGAGGCTGCAGTTTTGAAGTGTGTGAGATGTTTTTTGCACTATTTGTTTTGGAAATGGATTAGTGGAAGTCATAGCAGAATGAAAGAAAGGGTAGAATGATGTAGAGATTGGAGAGGAGAATGTTACCATGTGTGGAATTTTGTTAAGTTTCTCACACATAGATGCTTGCTATTTGAGTGCAGAAATTCTTTTCAGTCGTTGCATTTATGTATGCAAATGTACATATAGCACTGTTTCCAATGTACACATGCATCTCTTCGCTTTCCTCCCAATGGTGCATTTTGTCAATTGTGCAATACATGTGCTGGCATGCTTTGCTAATATACATGCAGTTTCCCTTTGTGTGTGCATTCTGGGCATTTCACATAGGATCTGGCACATGCATGTGCTGTGCAAATTTCCCAATATGGTTTTCTATAAAATAAATCACAGGCAGTGGTCCTGAAATTGAAATACGTGTTGTGCTGCTGTTATGCTAGTTGGCAGTATAAGAAAGCTGTGAAAGCAAACAGCAATGCAAGTAACTGTCAGTTGATATGAAGAGATGGTACAAATGACAGTATGATTATTTAGTAGGTTATGCAGGGCAAGTGTCAAACACCCTGTTCATATGCATGCAATCTATGTACTTGCTATGCTTTGGTAACATGCATGCAGATTTTATTTTCTGTATGCATTATAAAACATATGCATACCTGTAGTTTCTGTTGATGGATGTAGATGTGGATGAAACTGAAAGTAGAAATCTTGGAGAATGCTACAGTACATTTGGATGCAGGTGCTTGGGAAACATAGGAGACATGCACTCTGTGTGTGGACCAGTACATCTGAAGTGTTGTACTGATTTCCTAGAGTTAGATGTAGAGATCTTGGATGTGATTGGTGGATGGTTGTGGGACTGCTTACCAGTAGCCAATGAGAGAGTGCTGCAAAGTGTGAAGTGGAAAAGGAAGAAGGGCTGCCCCACTGTTACGGGATCCACATACACTGCAGTAGTTTCCAGATCACATCTGCTACATCCGGGGCTTCTGAGCATGCTTGGCAAGGAAATGGGAGTGTTCTGTGGGGATTAGCCAATCAGGTGTTAAGGGTGTGCTTTTTTTATGTATTTGTTTTTAGTTTGATTAACAAACTTTTACAAATATACAACATGTTTTGAAAGGAATACAAAAACAGTCTGTTTCATTATTACATTGGCTGCAGTTTACAAACATAAATCCAACATTTACCAAATTGAAATTCCACTGCTAGTAAACCTAAGAAAATATGTATCTTAAAAACTGTAAAAGTTTTCCACTTAAAAATGTGCTGCATCAACCTTGGACGGCTACGGCTCTAAGATCACATTACATCACCCTGCTTTACCCCGGTCAAAGTGATGATTGGAGATGTTAAAGTGCCAGCATTAGGGATTCGCACTTGAAAAGTGGTATCAAAATGCAGCATCGCTATCAGTTGGATTAATGTAAGAGAGAAGCCAATGACCAACAGTTTGGCCCATAATATCTCTCTAATAATAGTATCGGATGCTCGTGAGAGATCTAAGGTAGCCATATAAATAGGGCCAGAATTAAGTTCTTTAGCATAAGCTAAAAGATGGGCTATAATAGTAGCATTCAGCGAGGTGCCCATTTTGTTACGGAATCCAACCTGATGTTTAAAGTAGATATCATTCGCAGTGATGAAGGTTTGCAGGAGTGATAGTAGAAGAATCGCAAAAACTTTAGCTGAAGCGTCCAGCAAGCTAATAGGATAAAAATTTGCCGGGTTATTAGAGTCACCCTTTTTGAAAATGGGGATAACTATGGCATAACACCAAGATTTTGGAATTGTATTGGTAAAAAGGATGTTTTTAAATTTGTTTGAAAGAATGATGGCCCAAAACTGTGGGTCTGATTTAAATACGCATGCCGGAATCCTGTCCGGACCAGGTGCTTTAGATGGTTAAAGAATTGTAATGGCATGCAGCATCTCCTCTCTCGAGATTCTGATAGAATCCTCACAGAGTGCTTTTAAGATCCCAGAATCGTATGCTTCAAATGCTTTAGGGAGTTTGAATTAGTCAGCAATGTAGCATTGCCAGGTGCCAGCTGAAATCAATGATGCCAGCATATTTTTATTTAACTTTTGTTTGTCGTTTAAAATAGCCCATATTTTACAAGAGTCCCTTTTTGCCAATAATGCCACAATTTTTTGGTTTTGAGTATTATGATGGTGATATTTAGTCACCTTAATCAACTTTCGATACTTTACTTGAATTTGATTTTTATATAGTTTATATTGACTAAGGTCAACCACAGTATGTTTGCGCTTTCTAAGTTCAAGTTTTTTATTTTTTATGATTGCTGCTAGTGTATGAGACAAAAAAATTGAGGGAGAGTTATCTGTATTTTGTGCATGAATGGCTAGGGCACGCAAGGTATCATGAATTAGAGCATTATTCAATTTCTCCCTGGTGATGTTTAATGATTGCACACTGGAGTATACATTACAAATAGACTTATTAATTATATAAGTGAATTCTTTACAAGTGCGAGAACTCCATTTTACAGAATGACAGGCCTGATCATTTTCTATTAGGCATAACATTGTGTTTTCCTCTAATAATACATTTTTCTTGAGTTTTAGTAAGCACCAGGGGTACGTGGTCGCTCCAATTACATTTGCGTGCACTTGCCTTTTCAGTCCTAGCTAATAAATCAGACATCACAAACAAATAATCAATATCGGAGTCTAAGTTGCCTCTCAACCGAGTGCCAGATGCTATATCGTCATGAAAAGGCCCAACTTGGATATTCCATTCAATTAGATGTTTTTTCCATGCAGCGCCTCTTTTACCAGCTTGCTGATGTCGCAGAGAACATCTCAGAACATCTCTGTCAGTGATTGCAGTAGTACAGACAACATTCAAATCACCTCCCACAATGATTTGCAAATCAGGATTTTTTAGGCAGGCTTTTTCTAGCATCCAACATATATCATCAAAAAGCATCTCAAAGCTCTGTTTATCAGGATTGAAATAAATACAAACTATAAGCATCTCGCTAGGAGGTTCCAGTATCAAACTATATTCAATTGCCAACAACAAGGCTGAGGAGCAAAATACAGAAGCCCTAGCAAAGCCTTTGATGCAGGTACAGAATAGCAAGTAAAACCATCCAATTCAAAAGCATACATATACATTGTTTCTTGCAGCAAAAAAGCAGCAGGGTATTGATCAGAAGATAGCGATGACCGCCATGCTTCAAAGTTCTTTAACCCACAGCAATTCCAAGATATCACATGAACCACCTCACAGCTAGGATTGTTTTGAGTTCTTGGTCATCTTGATTATCGTACATAACAAAGGTGCTAGCCATGTAAGATTAGAAGCTGATCCTGCCAAAGTAGAGATTTGTTTAGCCAAATCTACCTCCGGCTTAGAATTGGAGGTTGATGCCCCTTGATTTATTTCTTGCACCGGAATTCCAATTTTTTCCTCCAGAAAGAGGGTTGCTTCTTCTTCGATCGAAACAAACAAATGTCAAGCCCTTGCATTTCAAATTCCTCTTTACGGTCCCACAACATGTTAAGTATGATAGGCGATAAAGGTGTGCATATCATCCCATAGTTGTTGTGGTTGGCCAAACGCAACCACTCGATATCCTCCGATAACAGGGTGCGTAGTTGTAGGCATCCTCTAAATTTGTTAAATAGAAATGATCTATTCAACCGCTGTCGTCCATTGATTTTGGGATCACTCGACCAGCCCATTATATACAACAATTTTTTATCAAATTATTGCTCAATGGATCTCAGAGGCAGATGTTTTTTACTGATTTAAGTTAGTATGACTGGCAGAATTGGAAGGAGTGCAAGCACTACCTTTAACGTCACTGGTTTCCAAGATAAGAGCTGTCTTTGATTCCTTATTTAACTGAGATAAGTCAATTTGAGTTTCAACCTCCATTCCTTTTGAGGGTAGTAAAGACTCATCAGTTATTTAATTTATTTTTTTCGAGTTTTGTGCATTTTGGTCTCTAATTTCCATAACTAATTTGTTATGAGGTTTTTTGTTTCGTTTCAGTGCCCTCAAATGTGCATGCTGCATCTTGCGGGAAAAAGTCAATTGGATCTTATCTTCCTCCATAGATTCAGAGACAGATTGATTGTCCGGCAAGAGAATAGGATGGCATACTCAGCGTGTACCTCTGGAACACTATGAAGGTCGTCCTTGCACACTGCTTGTTCTATAATAGAGAACAGGGGTGAAGCTTTACAGGAAGGGAGGGTAATACTTTTTCATTGCTGTGTTGGTTGTGTAGTGAAGATGGCTGGAGTTATTGTGTGGATACTGGGAGATTCCTTGGTTTGTGATCTGGAGAGGTATGCAAAGGCAAGACATGTTTCTGCAGATCTTGGTTTTCCAGGCCTGGAGGCTCTAAGGTGCAGTGTGCCTGGCTGCAATTTGCAGGCACTGCTTGCTCTTTGTAGAAACATAGCTACTTTTGGTAGTCCTGATGGTTTGGTGGTGCACTGTGGAGGGGAGAATTTAGGGTACATCAGTGCTCCAAGTTTGCTTCCTGTATTGACGTTGTTGGTGGAGGAACAAGTGCTGTTTTTCCCTAGTGCAAAGGTGTTTTTTTCTGAAATACTACTAATGCACAATGGAATAACCCAAATGTCTTCATTCCCCAGCAAAATGTTGTAAGGTACATTGTTAATAGAGGCCTGGGTATAGCTTAGCAGCGTGCTTAGATGTCTCTTTTCTCCAACGACAACATCCACTCCCCTAGTGTGCACTATTTTACCACAGATGACGTTTTGTTGTTTATTCTTGGAAACGATTGTTTCTTTCAGAATCTAAGGGATGCTTTGCAGAGGTTGATGTAAGGCAGTTAGGAGGAAAAGAAGAGAAAAGAAACCCAAAATAAAAAAAAAATAGTGTTTGTTTATAAGCATTTTTTTATTTTAGAAAAAGGCTCATTTCAGAGCCACCACAAAGGGGAAACCTCCTACCCTGGTTAATTTTCCCTCCCCAAACCCTTGATTTGGCCGATATATCTGCGAACACTGCAGTAGTTCGCCGATCGCACGTGCCACATACCGGGCTTTTGAGGATGGCAGACATGGAAATAGGACTGTGGAGGCCATCGGATTGGTCAATAAGGTTTCCTGGGTGTGGTCGGCAAAGAGAGACTGTAGCAGAAGGTCTGTTTACTGAAAGGAGTACAGATGGCTATGGCTATGGTGGTGTCTTTCAGGAGGCAGAGTGTGTGGATTTTGTTTGGGGGACTCGTGGATAAATTGGTTGCCGGTGTATGCTGAGCACTTTCGAGTGACTGCACATCTTGGATTCTCTCATGTGGATGTGCACTGTATGGAGTGTGAGGCATTGAAGTGGTTGGATTTGCTTCTCCTTTGTGCCACTTTGGTGACGCGGCATCATCCAGCCATTATTATTGTTCATTTTGGAGGGAACCCTTTAGGCTTTGTTACTGGAATCTCTTTGCAGTTTGCGATGAAGGAGGCACTTGGGAAAGTCATGGACATGTTTCCAAACTCATGAGTAATTTTTTTGCGCATTGCCCAGAGACAAATGTGGCTGCGCTCTTCATCATTTGGTCCACAAATGGAGAAAGCCAGGTACAATGTCAACAAGGCTGTGCATTTTTACGAGATGTTGGTATGTCTTCCTTCCACAATAAAATCCTTCTTAGCAGATAGGACATCAAGAGTTTCCATTGGCAAAGAATCAGCCAACCCCATACCAATTCCCATTCCCATTGGCATCCTGCAAGGATCCTGCCTATCCTCCACACTGGAACAGGTAATAATACAGAGCGCCTGGCTAGGTCCTGATATGCCCAGGAGGGTGAACGTATATTCAAACAAAAAATCAGGATGACAGACCCACGCTTTTGAGATTCAGGATAATTTTAGTTTAATCACTGAATTTTGGTGATGATACATATAATATATCAATTGTTAGCATAATAACAGACAGACGGACAGTTGTGCATTTGATATGTAGGTGTACCACTAGGTACCACCCTCAAGAGTGTGGAGGGTGCAAGCCTTCTGATGGTGCAAGATCTCTTGGATGCACAGTTAACAAGGGTTTACAACACAAGAGTGAATGCAGCCCAGGACCACAGTTGGTCCATGGGTATTGTTATAGGGAAAAAAAACACAAAAGCAGGTGTGTACAAGTATGCAAGGGGTGGAGTTGTGTCATTGATCGACACTTTAGTGTTTCGGCCACAGGGTACGAAGACTAGACGTAGGTGACTGGGATGGCCTTCATCAGGATGGAGGTGAAGGGATGAAACACTGTCCGTGGGGTAACTGTACAACTGTCTGTCTGTCTGTTATTATGCTAACAATTGATATGTTATATGCATCATCACCAACATTCAGAGATTAAACTAAAATGATCCTGAATCTCAAAAGTGTGGGTCTCCCATCCTGATTTTTTGTTTGAATATATATCCTCCACACTGTACAACGCCTATACTAAGTTGCTCTTTGCAACCTTGGATGCCATGGGTGTCATCTACACCAGCTTTGCAGATGACTCCCAGATCCTCATCCCTCTAAAAGGCAACCACGAGCAAGACTCATTGCTTATTAACCAAATCTATTCACTAATCCGAAATTGGATGGCTAACAATAGCCTTTACCTCAATAATGATAAAACACAGCTACTCATGTTAGGCTCATCCTCCAAAATGGACTCTCTTCAGCCTGCTTATAAATCATTCATCATTGATGGCACCATGATCCCAGTATTTAAACAAGTTAAGACACTTGGTGTCTATTTAGACGCCACCTTAACTATGTTAAAACAAGTAAACACCATAGCCTCTTCCACTTCCTACACCTCCAAACTCATCTCCCTAAATCACAAATTCCTCTCACCTGATAACTGAGTTACATTAGCAAGAGCACTTATACTCTCCAAGCTCGACTAGTGTAACATCCTCTTCCTTGGCACTTCCAAAACCAACATAGCAAAACTCCAATTTATGCAGAAAAAAGCTCTCTGAGCTGCCCTAGGCATAAAAAAGTCTCAACACAACTCCAATATCAGGAGAGACAACCACTGGCTCCTCATCAAAGCCAGGATACTATTCAAAACCCTAAGCATCACGCAGAAATGCATCGCCAACAAAGCCCCCAAATACCTCATCAACACAGTCATGAAGAAAACTCATACCAGACTCCTTAGATCCAATAACAATTCTCACGTCAAAATCCCACAATATAAAAGAGAGAAAGCGGGGGCAGTAGCTTCAAAGTCCTTGCTCCCAGACACTGCAATACCATACCTACCAATATCAAGAATGAAACATCCTAGTCACAATTCAAGAAATCATTGAAAACTTGGCTATTCAACCAATTTTAAACTGAGCATCCTGACTAGACCCCCTCCCCCATCTGTATACACAATTTATGTAACCTTACTTTGCTTTTATTGTGTTTTCTGTTATAATATAAAGATTGTACTCACACACTGTCTGTAATTACACCGTGATACCTCTGGGCGTATAATAAATGTAATCCATAAATAAATAAAAAAAACACTACATTTCGTAGCATCAACATTTTCTGCAGAGATGGCATCCCTACTGGTGCTGGCAATCACCTTTTTTGGCGTAATATACAAAATGCTTTGCAGCTGTTCTTGCAAGCATAGCAAGCATGTGCGCAGTAGGTGTTCGCTACTTCAAAACTTCCAAGAACAAAAAAAGGCTCTTTTCAGAGCCACCACTTTCTCCCGGAAAAGAATGCAATGGTTTACATTCTGCCACACCCTGCATGTTTTGGAAGTCCACAGACTTTGTTGGATGCGCAGGGGCGTGCATCACTTTATTGGCACTTCTATTTTTAAACTTTGAAAGACGGCTCTAAAAAGAGCCTTTTTTAGTTCGTTTTTTAGGAAAGGTAAGGATGGTAGGGAAGGGGCAAGAAAGAGCAGATGGAGAGAAGAAGATGTTGGGTGTGCCTCATTGAGGTAGGGGGCACTTTCCTTCTTAGTCCCGGACTGCAGCCTCAAAACCACTCTGGAACTGCTTACCCCTGCAGAGTACTGCATCAGAGTGCACACACAAAACAGTAACGTTTGAAAGGTAAGGATCTACTGCCGTGCGTATGGCCTGTGAGGCTGTTGGAGGAATCCTCTGCCCCACATGAGTGTCCCATGTGGTGACAGGGGCAGATGTGGAGGATGCTGCAGTGGAACTTAACCTACTACCCTGTTCGAAGGGGACAACCCTCCAAACTGCTGCTTTGTGGCTGGATCTTAGGTGTTGCGGCATGGAAGTAGTCCCATAACTGTACAGCCCCGGTTTGCCATGCCTATTTACCATGCCACACTCATTGCAGCAAACCTTGGCTGCACTAGCCTTGGGCTTACCACCAACAGTGGTAAAAAGCATCCACACCCAAGACTCACGTTGGCAGCAGGTAGCGGGAACTTCCACTACCTCATTCTCATCTTCCTCTTCTTCCTCCTCTGCATCGTCATGCCTGTTCCCCTCCCCAGGCTCTTGGGAAGATTGTGGTGGTGGTGGAGGTGGTGGAGATGGTGCTGAGGCAGAAGCAGCAGCAGAGTTAGCCATGGATGCCATTGTCCAAGAAAAGTAGTCTGGAACCAGGAACAGACCAATCTGCAAAACAGCAGGAACACAGCAATGTGTCAAATAGCTGAAGAGCAACCTGCAGCAGTAGTCCTGGTCAGCCACAGACAACTGCAATGCTTATTACAGCAAAGTAATCCAGCAATGGATTGCCAGTGATAGCAAATGCTCAGTTCTGGAAATCCAAAAACAGAATCAGGAGCAGCACTGGGGTGTGGCCTTTTATAGGGGTGCTGGGGAGACAGTCACACACTCTGCGGACACTTAGAACCACAACCTGGGCTCAAAAAGTTCCAAAAAGTGTCCAGATCGCCAGGGGCATTGTCTGGGACCTCTGCAAGGATGAAGTTGCACAGTAAAACACCTTGGACTGTTCAAAAAAGCACTTTTTGCTGTTCAATGGGCCCCAGACCCTGTTCGTGAATAAGGACCGATACTCAGCATGGGTGCGGTCACATGGTGATGTTGCGGATGTTTGTGAATGGGACGGCATCCGATGGACACCTATTGCATAAATCAATTATGCGCATGTGCTTAGGTGTCCTGCGGACAGGGTTGGGGTCCCCAAATAAATTAAAAGTCCAACACACATGCAGCGGACAGTTCCGAACAGGCAGGGTGTTCGTAGGACCCAGGGGATGAGATGCGCGTGGGCTACCCAAACTAATCAAAGTACATCACCACTTTGTGGACATGCCGGATAGGCACAATGTTCGTAGGACTCGGGGGGAGGAGGAGAGATGCGCATACCCCCAAGTGTCTGCCGGACAGGGTTGTGGTCCCCATACTAATTAAAAGTATGCCACAACTTTGCAGACATGCCGGACAGGCGAGTTGTCTATAGGACTATGCGCATGCACCCAGATATCCGCTGGATATATGTGGGGTCCCAGAACTAATGAAATTACGTCACCGCTATGCAGACATGCCAGATAGACACAATGTTTGTAGGACTCGGGGGGAGAGATGTGAATGCCTCCAAGTGTCCACCGGATAGGGGTGGTCCTCAAAATAATTAACGGTACATCACAGCTTTGCGGACATGCCGGACAGGCACAGATTCCTACGTATACCTCCATTTTGAATGTGGACCTCTCAAACAGGCGCGTTGTCTGTAGGACAACTATTAGGAGCGTTGACTGTAGGACTTTTATTTTTCAAGAGTGTCAAAATGTATGTACATACAATAGTCATATAGCTTAGCTATAGCTTGACAAAATCCATCCAAGGTTCGGTCTATAATCTTTCTGGAAACTTTTGTTAACATTCGTCAAACAGCACCATGGCTATATGCCCTTTAAAGTTTTTGAGAACCCACCTCTAATTTAGACATTTAGACTCCTCTTGACAAAATCCCACCAAACTTTACAACAACATTTATATCTAGATCTAAAATGTTTTTGTAAACTTTTGTGTAGATTTGGCAATTGGCACCACATTCATAAGCCCCCCCTCTAATTGTGCCCCCTCTTGACAAAATCCCTTGCAAACCAATTCAGAATCAGGTCTAGAATATAATTCCAAAATTACATGCAGTTTTATTGATTGGTGCCAATGTTATAAGCCTTCCAAAAACTGCTTTGCACCAACCCTCTAATGCAAAAATAGTCATAGATGTCCCTGCCATCTGAAGTTCCCGCGAGCATCGCAGGACCGTACCCGAACACCCGGACTGTTCATGGACTTCTTACGGCCATATCCCATCCCATCATCATCTCCCCAGAGATTGATTGATAAGTTTGACAAGTGCAAGTTGTTTTTTAATATGTTTTTACCGTGATGTCTGCGGACACCGGCCTCTGTCCACAAATCCAACATGGCGGGCGTTTCCAAAAAATCTGACGCATTTCATGCTTTTCACCAGCCAATCAGTGGGCACGTCCGATGTCCGCGGACATCACGCTACCCTCTCGGCCAATCCGATGCCTGCTTGCGAACCGAAGAGGGAAGTGAGTGAAGTTGCACCCATTGATGAAACCTCACCAAACTTACCAAAAACATTCCGAGCGGGCCATATACTTCCTCTGCAAAGTTTGGTAAGGATTTGATCAGGGGGAGCGAAGTTAACCATAACTACACGGGCGCTACCGGAGGCTGTGCAGTATATATATAAAATGAATAAACTTTGTTAAAGGGATGTTATGGTTTAGTTGCACTAATAAAAACCTATGAAATTCATTGAAATAGCTTTGTTAAAGGGACGTTATGGTTACAAGTAAAACCAAAAAACCTCAGAAATTCGCCAGTTATGGTAAGCTAAGCAACCATAACTCACACCACCACCTGCACTGCTAAGACTAACACCCAGGAAATCAAAGATGACATCACATTGAGGCATTTAAGAACAGACTAAATCAGTGACTCACCCTCTGAAGTGTTTCTGAAAGAAACCTTTAATGAGTCTAGAAATTATTGTATAGAATTCCAGAAAAACACATTATTTGGTATTCCTATTCTTTCTTATTTAGGGTCAGTGCTGAAAGTTATAGACTTGTGGCACTCTTGTTCTTATTTTTCTTATTTTTTTTTTAACGGGCCTGAACAAGAAAGCCAGCCACTCCAGAAGTAAAGAGCCGCGTTATATATTTTTTTTTTAGAGGTCCCAATGGAGACCACAGAGATCGCAAGTGAGACCTCAGAGGTCTCAGTTGAGACCTCTGGCGACCCCTAAATGACGTCCCTGATTACCACTGGTGGCATTACCGCCAGAAATACAAATGCTAATTCTGTCAAATTACAGGCTAACTTACCACCAGAATATGACTGAAAATTGGCTGTAATTCTGCCAAAAATGCAGTGCAGTTACCTCCACCAAAAGGTGGAGGTAAAAGCATCCAGACGAAGGGAATCAAGCACAGGTGGCAATAATACCTAGCAATTGTTTATCTAAGGCCCACACCCTCACCGAATCCACTTCCAAGCAACATGCAGCCAAAACTCGAAGTGAACAAAGATGGAGGCCACCCATACCACGTGTCTGTCCAGCCCCCTGGCCTGTAATGCTTACATCTGGTGCCCTGCAGGAGTGCCTGGTCCACACTGTTTCAAAGCATTGCCCCCACTGGATAATTCTGCTCTGGTGAATACATAAGCCACTCCTCTCCTCATTGGCCCGCTGGTGAACCAAAGCGCAGGGGACAGTGAAGTTGGGAGGGACTCAGTAGAACCTGGAGCATCTGGTAAGATGTGCAAGGGGGTCTGTGTGAAAACCTAGTGATAGGTTAGTGCAGATATTACCCAGCTTTCACCCCACCTCCCCTTGCGTCCTTCTAGATAGGCTAGCTGGCGCGCTGATGCAGGTGTTCACCGTATTTGGATGAAGAAGGCGGTTCCCCAGATATCAGGTAATCATCCGACTACAATTGCTTCACTGGGAGTAGTGGTCCAGGATGGCTGCAATGCACTGGATGCTGAAGGTATGAAGGTAAGTCTTTGTTCAACGCTGCTTATCTTCCTGTAGGCTTTAGCAGCTTGCGGCGAGTAGCCCAGCTTGTTTTGTGCTGTTCGCTCTCATCGAGTGCCGAGATGCGCTTTAACAAGTCTCTTTCTCTTCCTCTAACCAGGTGCAGACCTCGTGTAATGTCTTTTATTGGAATGGCCGCTGCGCGAAGAATGAGCAAGGCGGCTGATCGCTTGTTCAGGTAAGTTTGGGATGAATGGGAATTAGCAGTTAAATTCAGTCTCTTACTATTCTTTTCTCTTTTTTCTCGTTTCAGGAACTGCACTTGCTTTGGACCTTCATCGGCTACGGTTCCAAGTGAGTATCAGGACGAAAACTTGAAGTGGAGCTCTTGCGATGAAGTTCTCGGGTATGTGCGGCTGCAGGTGATTCCAGGCTACGATTTCAAGTATCAGGACAGAAGCTTGAAGCGGAACTCCTACGATGAAGTATTCAGGTAAGTATGGCTGCAGATAAGTCCGGGCGTGCACCGCACGTGGAAGAACAGGAGCGGTAAGCATTACCCTGCTCTGGTAGGTAGCAGACGAAACGCTAAGCACAGGGAGTGGCTCGGGCATGGTTTTATAGCCTCGGGCCGCGCCCTGTTAACACTAGACCACCAGGGATGTCAGATCTTTGGGTCTGCCTGGGGCCATCTTAAGTTCCATGATGGGTTCTTTCTTGGCAGCCATGTTGGTGTGGGTCAAGGCAGCTTCTATCAAATGCCTGCGCCAGCCAGCCACCCTGCATGTCCACCTTCTCCCTACATTATCATGGGAGGATGTGCCCCAGGTCCTAATGCACATGCCTTGTGTCCTTACTGGAATCATGACATGGGCACTGACTGATGGGCAATTGGTATCATTGTATTGCTTGGACAGGAACACCATAGGAGTGTTGCTGACCCTCAGAGGCAGATCTCCAGAGTGCCATACATGTCAGAACTGCAATGCCAAAACTGCATAATCTTGTGTATGTCCCCGATTTATGTGCCACAGGTGCATTCCAATAAACTGTGGGGAGGCTGCCTGGCATGTCCCAATCAACATTCCCAATAGTGCTTGCGCAAGTGTTGACATGCTCATGAGGCATGCCCATCAACACATCTCGCAGACTGCCTCCACCCAGGCCCAGGTACATTCAGCAAAGGCAAGATTCTATGCATCAGCCATTTCCCTAATATCATATCAGCACTTGACTGCAGACATGTGGCATTGATGACCACTCCCCCCAACCCTGGCAGTGGAGCCTACATACAGGAATCATAAACAATAACATTTCATGAAAATCCTGATGACCTATGATGCAGATCTGACCATCAGCCACTGCTGCACACGATTCCCAGGTTTCACACATGATTCCATGGTCTTGAGGAACAGTGATCCCTGCATATATGAACACACACTGAGAACTGCAAACCTGACTCGTGGGTAAGTATGGCATCTCGTGATGAAGCAGAACAGAGGCACACATGGAGAGAGGCATGAGCTCACATGTGAGGAAACTACATGCCACATGAACCATATCCCATGTGACTTTGCATGCCCCGACTCAGAAGGTGAAGAAGATGCAGGTGATGACAAGGCACCTCAAAATAGAAAAAGGGAATTGAGGGAAGGGTATATTGTCTGACAAGACAACAATGACAATTATTTCTGAGAGCACATATAGGCACCTCTCACTGTACATTTCTGTTAATCTGTATTCACATGTATCAGTCTAATTAAATGACCACTGGATCACATGACTATAGTTTAAAGTGTTTTTTTGTACAACTGCGCACATATTCCACAACAATATGACCATGACCCTCCCCCATACCCTCATCCCCAACACCAACTCCATCCCCACATCCCTGTATTTTCTCCAGTCTGTACCATTAAAGGGTCTGTTAACTCTTCCTCTTGTCACCTTTCCGTGGAGGAATGGTTGCATGCCTTTTGTGGTGCTGGATGCACATTGGTGGTGTGCTTGCCACTGATCCCTCAGTAGGGGTAGCCAGCATGGAACTTGCAGTCTCACTGCCCCAGAGGTGCTTAATCATAAGGCTGATTGCCCTGACCATTGTCCCATGTGAGGCAGACGTTTGCTCAGCCAACTTCAATACCGTATGGCTCAATATGTTGTTTGTGGCAGTGGACTTGGCTGCATGCTGCCACAAACAGTCCAGGGAAGTGGCCACATGCCTGAAGGCACCCATCACTGCATCACACATTTCCTGGTACTGTCGAGTTGCTCCTGGTCTATCTGATGCATTGCCTCCTGGTGCTGCTCGATCTGGTTGTGCCTCTCCGAGATGGCATTTAGGGTGTGTTCCTGCACTGGCCCAGGAGATGGATGGGGGCACATTCCCTCAATGCCAGATGCCGGGACTGCTTGCTCCTCGTCAGCCTGATTTTGGGAATATGCATGCTCAGGACTGTGATGGCGGGCATGGCAAGAAGACAATGCTGTGGGTGAGGACTGCATGGGTGATATGCTAGGTAGGGCAGATGAATCAGAGGACATCTGCCTCACAGGGAAGGCTGAAGAGGAGTAGGCAGTGGTGGCAGACTCCGGTGCTGCTGTATCCAGATTTCTCCTGTCTGGATACTGTTTCTTATGCCTCTGCTGCTATAGCTATCCAGAGTGGGGCAGCCGCATTGTTGCCTGCACTATCGGGCGAGAATAGCCCTCAGGAGAGTTGTTTAGAATTGATTAGTCATGATGCTCACATCTCTGATCACAAACCTTTGCGAGAAGTGCTATTAAATCTGCTGCTGAGTTGCCCGGGGTCAGACATCACACAGGTGATTCCTAGCACCAAAGCTAAAATTATATCCACATCAGAACTTAAAATTGTTTTGTTAAATACACAGTTTCCGATTAAATATGCTACTGAGGTAGCTGCACATATAACAGACCTGAAAGTTGATATCTGTGCGATCACAGAAACCTGGAGCCATGATGCTGCAGGTCCATCATTGAACCTGGCTATAACCGACGGATACAGCATGGTCAGGCATGATAGGACGCTAGGAATAGGGGGCGGGGTTGCACTTTTTTTTTTTAGATCGTATCTCTTTACCTGGGAAGTGAAACATCAATACATTGAAGGTATAGAGATGACATTTGTTAAGGTTGGCCTCAATGCGAAGGCAACTGTTTATCTCCTGTTTTTATATAGATCACCTTCAGTTATGGATGCATTTACCTCAGCTCTTTGTGAGGTATTCTTTGGTTTCTTAAACCTAAAGCAACATTTTTAATATTGGGTGATTTTAACTTATCGCTGGGGCTGGACTCTGATAGCAGAGCCTCAGGCGTTGAGGGTATGTTGTCTAATCTGAGCTTCATGAAAAAGGTCTCTCCACCCACTCACATTAAGGGGCACACATTGGACTGGGTTACTACTCTAAATGTTATTACCAAAGATTTCTCAGTACTTGCATGACCCTGGTTGGGGCATTTCTTTGTACACATCCTATTAAAGTGAAAGGCATGCCCAAGCAAGCGATAATCAGTAGAAATCTGAGGAATCTCACCAGGTAATTTATTGAACTGGTTCTACCATTGGGAAGACTCTTAACTTAGTTTCAGCTGAAGAGCTTTCTAAAGCTTTGGTCTCTTCCTTTGACAATATCACCCATTCCATAGCCCCTCTCAAGTTGAAATTGGAAAAAGTTGCTTGTCACAGGAACACTTGTTTTTCAAATAATTGTATTTATTTATTTATTTATTTCATTTAATTACACGCCCAAACTTTAGGGTATCACGGCGTACAAATATCTTACACAAAACATTTTGAGTTGCTTCAGGATTTGGTTACAGTCAAATGTGGTTATCTTGCACATTATTTATACATCTTATTCATACATGTTACTCTTGAATTACCGGCTGGGTAATTTTGTTACAAAGTACAGTTGAGTACTTTACTCATGGTCATTGTTAGTATTTATTGAAAAGCCAAGTTTTTAGCTGTTTCTTAAACTTCTGAAAGGAGATTTCGCTGGAGAGGTGGCTGGGGAGCGAGTTTCAGATGCGTGGCGCTGCTATGGGGAAGCTAGTATTGCCTGCTCTGGAGGTGGTAAAGTGTGGTATGTGGAGATGTGTATGGTCGCTGGACCTGAGGGTTCTGGGTGTGGTTTTACGGGAAATGCTTTGATTGAGGTGGGTAGGGGCTGTGTTGAAGATACATTTATGAGTGATGGTGATTGTTTTGTGGATGATTCTCGCTTATACTGGTAGCCAGTGGCCAGTTTTTCTTCTATTGGTAGTCGTCGAGCATTTCTAAATTCCCTTCGGAGGACTCTTTTTTGTAATTGTATATCTCTGTCATAGGCATGTTTATTCTTGAAGATGGGTTTAGATCGATAGACTGGTGTTTGTTGGAATAATTCTAAGGCATTAACATAATTTGTTTCTCGTATATTTTCTGATTCTCTTTGCTTCTTAACAATTTGCTGCAGGGAGTTCAGCTGTGCATGGGACAATGTAATCAATAATTTCCTCCAGTGACCATGATCTTATGGTCATATTTTTGCAAGAACTGATTTGCCTCTGGACATAACCATCCCTAATTTACCACCAGTTGGTTATGGTTGCTAGTATCTTGATGTAATTCCCCAAAGAATTTTACAAACGATAGAAAACAACTATCTACATAAATATAATCTATGATACCCCTTTGGTTGTCTCTTTTCCAGGTAGCTTTCTGGGGGACGTTGGCTTCGATTGTTCCATTTAACATCACAAGCAGTCTACTTTCCATCAGTGTTATCCAACGTTGGGTTTGAACTGTTTGGGTCTTCTTATTTTTAGCTAAGCAGTGTATTTTAAGGTCACCAGCAATAATTTTACAGCAATGGTTGGTTCTAGGGCAATCATGTCCATTAATTTCTCTATGGTTTCAAAAAATGTTTCTGACTGGATGGTTTGGTCATTCCAATAAATGTTCAATACAGCAATCGTTCTATCATGGATGTGAATTTTCGCCATTTGAATATATTTGTTCGGTTGTTCCCAAATCTCAATCCTACAGTCTGTGGAGATTTTCGCCGCAATGAGTAATCGAGCCATGGGTCTACCTTTCCTCTGTCTTATGGCCGGTATAATACACACCATGAAATAATTCCAGACTGGTGACTCCAGAAGTCAAGTCTCCTGTAGTAATGCAATTTTACTTTTTTGTAAGTCATTTTTTTAGTGAGTTAATCAAGTGCTTGTGACCTCGAGTATTCCAGCTACTGAAGTTGAACATTTTATTTTTTTGGTTTGTTGATTGCTAAGAAAACTCATGGAGTCAATTGCGTGTACAGCTTTGGTTCTTACATCGACTGTCTGTTGTTGATAGCCCCCTTGCAGGTCTGTTGTTGTTAATCTAATATTTGGTTTTATGGTGTTATCATTTGTATTGTGTTGTTGTTGATTTTTCCCCTCAGGGTATAATCTTTAATGGTCAAGATTGTGAAAACATGGTTTCTCTTTTGACTGAGTATTTTGCTTTGGGTCAGCCAGAGCAATCACAAATCCCAATTTATGTAGCTCTCTTTTGTCTAGCCAAAAAGTAATGAGGACAATACCTGATCTGATATATAGGTTTACCACAGTGAGATCAGAGTCATTTACGAGCTCTACTGGGTTAATATCAGATGATATTAAGTCCTCTAATTCTGGGACTTCCCCAAAGATGTTTAATATCGATTTCCTATTAAGATGATATATGGGGAATACCCCTGCTCGACACTCCATAATGATTTTATGGCATTGTAAGTCTGGATTGTACTCGCTTTTGATTCCCTGGGGAGGGGCTAGCCATTCGGTTTTTCTGTTGGTAAATATTCCTTTGCTGATTTTTGCATTCATTTCATAGAGGTTCATGCACCTGAGTCTCTAAGTGAGTCTCTTCCTTATTACTTTGTCTTTGTAGCTGTTTTGGATTCGCCATATACTGGGTCACTGCTTTTGCAATGTCCTTCCTTCTTTGTTCAAGTGTAAACAACTTCAACTTGACCTTTGTTTTCAATCTGACACTCTTTGTTCTAATTTTCCCTGTTACATGTGTGTTTGTCCATTGTTTTTTGTATTTCAATTTCTTCTGAAAGCTTGTCTAAGAGCTCTTGCATGGTCTTATTTAGTTCTAATTCTTTTTTTGTGTGTTTTTTATATATTTTTTGATAATCACTGTTATGGTGTCCGTTTGGCCTTTCTTCAGAGTTGTTAAAGCCTTCAGAAATTGTCTAGATCTTGTCATATTTTGTGTTGCACTGCATTTCATGTTCTTCGATTTCTTTGGCTGTTGCTTCTTCTCTGTGTTCCTAGTTTTGTCTTTTGATTTCTTTAATATCTCAAAATTCATCATTTTCTTTTCCGCTTCTTCTTTGGTTTGCCTAACATCAATTTTGATTAATAACATCTCGAATGTGGATGGCGGTGGTGTGTCATAAGGAAAGTTTGGTTGCAATTTTATCTCAGTCCTTTTTAGTTTTTACGTTTGTGATTGCTTACTGTTAGCATTTGTTAGTATTCCACAGTTGTTCCGCAAGGATCCACCAGCCAGTATGTCTCTTTGTGGATCCATTAAGTTTCTGACTAAATTATTTTGATCATTAATTTTCTTGTCAATTGTCACATAAAGTTTTGTGAGTGCAGTAATTGTAGAGTTCATGGCCACCAGTCTCACTTCTACCAAATTTGGTTGGGTACATGTTGATTGAGTGTGGGCTTGTATATCGATATTTCCCTTTCGCCTACTGAAAGAGATTGACAATATGGAATCATTTGGAATTGTCCTGTCATACATTAGTGGAGAGTGGGATGAATTTGAATGTGTTTTTTCTGTGATTATTTCATGAAATTGTGGTGGAGTTTGTGGTATATTGTCTCCTAATGTAACCGCCGTACTCTGTATCGTTCCACTTACATATGGAGTTGTTTGTTTCCATGGTATTTCTTTCCATAAGGCAATGTCTTGTATTACCTTTCCCTTTGTCAGGTTGTCCAGTACCATTATAGGGGGTGTTTTGCATTTCTGCATTTGAAGTTTGGTTCTCATATCTTGATCCTAATTTGTCTGTTTGTTTTTGTCTTGTTCGTCCTCATTAGTTTGGTTTATTGGGTCAAAGTTTGTATTCAGCTTCGTAGTCTCCAAGGTTTGATCACTGAGACTTTTTGGAGGGCTAGGAGTCACTAAATCGATAAACATCTCATTTGATGTACTTTCTTGTCATTTTTTTTGGTTTATATGGATTCTGTTTATCTATCGGGTCCATCCTCATGTCCGCTGTTGAATCTGCATTTTTAGTGTTGTCTTTTACAATATCCATTGTATAAAATGTTCTTATATCCGCCTTCATTGAGGCTGCCCGGGTTCAAGTTTGTGCTATTGGAATTTCAGGCTGTCACTGATGGTATTGTTTTTGATAGGGGTGCGTTTCAATTCTTCAATCAGCCTTAGGGTCTCCACTTTAGATGACATGCCTGTTTTTAGGGTGTAGATTGTCGCCAGGCTCGAATCTTGGTTATTTAATGGAGGTGCAGCACTCAGTGATCTAGATGTTCTTTTGCTCTCGCCAGCCCGCTGTTCCTCCAGTTCGTCAATATCTCAATCAGGCTGCTTTGTATCTCATTTCTTGAGTGCACTCACATCAATCATTTTTAATTTGATAGATAATATGTTCTAGTTTGGCCACTGGTCACTGTCACTTGGATCTCCACCGTCCTAGATCAAGTTAAGGGCTTACAATTGAGGTTCAAAGGCACTTCTGCCAACGGTCACCCCAGCATCATTTGCATGACTCCTTAGTTCAATGGATAACCAGCGTGGTGTGAACTCAAGTACTAGTCTCAACTCGTGCTTTCCGACCACCGCTCAAAAGGTATATCCTCTTTCACAATTTACTTGTAAAAGTGGCTAATCATGGGGTAATATATTTAAAAGTGCTAACCCAATTGTCCCAGCTAATGCTGAGCACTTTTACCAACTAAATATCGGGCTCAGTATCCCAAGTGTGTTGCACATACACTCACCTCTATTTCTGGCACGTTGCATACACATGCTGTACTTTCTGTCCCAAGCCTCACAAATACTCCAACAGACTCAGCTAACTCTGCACCGCTCGGCGTGGTCTTTAAGTCAAAGGCTCTGCCTTCTTCAATGGAACTAAGCAACAGACTGCAATTTTCAAATAGTTTGCACAATTCTCTGCTCGCGTTCGTTAACTCCAACCTCTGCAAAAGACTCAGCTGACAATGAGCTGCTTTGCATGGAGTATTGGTCTTTAAGTCAAAGGCTCCTCCTCCTTCAATGGAACTAAGCAACAGACTGCAATGTTCATACAGCTGACACAATTCACCACTCGTATTTGCCCTGGTGCTTTAAATATACCAAACTGCACTTGTCAAGGTGAAATGGTTTTTTTAATGAGTCCCAGTATTTTTTTTTTTTTTAAATAGGGAAAACGTTGCCCTAGTCCTGATACCATGCAAACTTTGCACTTGCACCGGTGCAAAGCTTCTGTAATTAGGCCCCAGATGAGAGGTATCGGTGTACAGCGTATCTGTGCTTGGGCAGAACGTTAACATTGTCCGATGTCAGTTCCCCTCCCACAAACAATCCAACTCCTCAACAAACAGACCTGCTATTTGAGGGAATGTTCAGCGCAGTGCACTGAAGTGCAAGCTTCAACTTCTTCCTACAGTTTTATTTTAAAAGTAAACCATTACAGAACGGTTTCTTATTAAAATAAAAGTATAGGAACAGTGAAACTAAAAAATAAAAAAGTATAGGAGCACCGCTCCGGACCGCTACCGCCCACTTCGACCTCTGACTCGAATAGTCAACAAACCTATTTCATCGGAATCCTATCAAAATTCTTTGCATCTGCACAGTGATTGCATTAAATATACAATGTTTATCATTCTGCTTTTCAAATTACAACAAAACGGTACTGCAGAAGTCTTACAGGGAGCGTGTGTATGCAACATTTATGCAAGTGTATGGAACGTCTAAATCTCCTGATACCAGTGGGCGTCATTGTTAAAGGATTCAAAACAAAACATAAAAACAACTGAAATCTGGATTGAAATAGTGCCCAAAAAGATCTATAAAGTGTGCGCTCCGCCTCAACCAGATCTTCTTTGCTGTCCATGCTAAATGTAAACATAAATAAGAAATGCATCCAGTTCTAAAAAAAAAAATCCTTTCTGTCAAACTGCATCTGCCGCATCATGACATAAAATGTAATAATCATTGTTCTGCTTTGCAGTTTGCAACACCACATAGCTCCAAAATTCTTGCAGAAATCGTACAGACAGTGTGTTTGTTGATAGTAAATCATACCGCAAGCCACAATTAATGCACATACGTAGATCGCTCAGTCTGCTATCTATGAATGCCAACCGTTATTCAGTGATGTGCCATGTCACACAAACCGTCTAAAATGTGTGGTGAACCACCAATAGGGCATGCTATAGGGACGTCATTTGGGCGTAGCAAAGGGTCACAACTGCAACCCCTTGGTCTCCCTTGCTACCCTTATTTAAAAAAGGGTTTTTAAATTGACCTATGGGCTGTGTCCAGAACCATGTGGCTCTTTGTTTCAGGAGTGGCTGGCTTTCTTCTGCTGGCCTCCATGGCATGCTGTTTAGGATGTTTGTTTGCATATATGAGGTAACAGGTGACCAGAGTGCGGGATGCTGTGAGAGTGCAGTGCTTCCCCTGTGCTACTCTAAATTCTTTAATACACAGTTTTGAACCCTCCCAATGGTATGTATTTTGCCAACCACTTGCGCATTCTCAATGTCACTGGGCCTAGTAAGATCATTGTTTTTGTTTTCCCTTGTTCCCCTGACTTGCCTCGTTGTGCTCTGCAACACGTGGGTATCAAATATCAATATCAATATCAACCATTGAAGCTGGACAAGTAGATCCACAGAAGCTTCACATGTGGCCAGCTTTGCACCAGACCTGCAGATAAACTGGCCTGCTGTTAAATCTCAGTTACCAGTTTATTGGTATCCACTAGAGTGTAATTTGCTTTCTGACTTTGAGAACATTCAGACATGTAATTGCTCATTTTACTATAGCTGGTAAGATAGCTATGGCTGGTAAGATAACTCAGTGGGTTGAGGGCTCGCTGCTGCGATATGTGTGTGATCTGAAGGTTGCAGGTTCAAATAGCGGCAAGCCCAACTCAGCCTTTTATCCTTCTGAGGTCTATAAATGAGTACCAACACAGGTTTGGTAATATTGTATGTATATTTGATCTATATAAAGCACTTAAGCGTAAGTGCTTTATAGGAACACATCATTATCATTTGGCCTTGGGCGTCTACTTGCATTCACAATAATTTGGTAATATGGGCCTATACACACTGATATTAACGATATATATGGTGATTCATTCTTGTATGCAATGTATATCAAATTACAGTGATATAGTAAGCATATTTATCATAGTGTACTTTGGAACACTGCTATGTGATGCCACTTCTTGTTTTGTCAAGAGGTGAAAGGTTGGGTTCCATCACTTCCCGTGATGTCACTTAAGGGGTAGGGTCAAATGACATCACTTTGTGTGATAACATCAGAGGTCAAGGGTCGTGCGATGTCTATTCCACTACACCAGGCATTTTAGTGAAATGACATCCCTGGCCTCATAGATATAACACTAGAGTAAATCAGTCCCGTTTTACAAAAGCTTACACAGGTGTATAGGTATAGTCACATATTGAAGATAAAACATGCATGGATAGTATCACGTGTCACTATCGATGTCCAAGTTGTCATCGTTAGTAGTATTAAAATCGAGTCTCAAAACTCAAAATCAGTACAGATGGAAAGTAGAAATCATCAATTCGCAGGGTAATTTGTGTACCCCTTATGATGTATAATAGATATTATGCATGCAAGATATATTCCCAATTAGTTCAAGTAGACACTTTATGACCCATATTAGTGTGGGCAGGAGGAACAAAGATCTCATATACGTAATTGCAATTGCAAGGTAGGCAAAGATTGCCAACTAGTATGTTCATTGAGATCCATAGAATCTGTCTTCAAATACAAAATCCATATTTGTTCCAAACTAAACCAAAGTCCTCCAATGTACCATCCACGTTTTAGAATCTTGATTTTTTCCAGGATGGTCCAAGTGAAGTTTGTATGCACATGTTGGTGAGCCACAACATGTTCCACCATAGGTGCTGAAACTTTATTCATGTGACTGGATGACCTGTGTTCTCCAATTCTAATCTTGATTGGGCGAGTGGTCATCGCCATACATCTCAGACGACAAAGGTATGCCATGAGATATACAACATCCAGTGCATTGCAATTAGTAAAGGTCTTCTGTGCTCATGGGAAATACCAATCTATGTCAATGGATGTGCTCCATTTGGTTTTGGGGCACACTATGCAGTGACCTCAGGGGGCATGTCCTGCAGGTACATGATACCTTTACCAGACTTGATAATATCCCTAATGGGCACTGAGCTCAAGAAATGAAAAGGGCGAGTTTAGGATGATACACCACCTGTCCTGGCTGGAAGGGGTTTACATAAATAACTTTATTGACCCAGCAGGTTGTGTAGTGACATACTCAAATGTATACATTGCAATTGCGCTTGCTAGAATGTGTGCAATTGGGGTGAAGAGGGCAAAATGTGACATCAAATCTGGATGCAGGTTGCTGACAATACACTGTAACAATTTCCAGCTGCTCGGGATTCACTTCCATGACTCAGGAGGATAGCTCAGGGGCGACGTGCTCACTTTGGAAGCAAGGCGACGCAGAACAACACAGGTTTGATCCCCGGATCCTTGCTTCGAAACCTCTGGGTATTAAGCGTGTTATAAATAACCTATCATATCAATGGGCAAATACGCAGTGACAAGGTATTGCTGTTGATATGCACTGTGAAATGTGTGCTCTTTGAATGTTTTAGCACATTTAGCAAAATTGTGGAATGGGGTTTTCCCGCAGTGCGCCGGATAGCGGCAGATTGTGCAGTATTTAGATGATTTCCTGATGTTGGGCACGAGTGACATGTAATGTGTGCAACTTTGGAGAAGTTTGATTGGCTGGTGGAGGACTTGTGCATCCCCATGGCTCCTGACAGTACAGAAGGGCTCGTATTGGTAATGACTTGCTTGGCCATTGCAATGGGTGTCGTTCGAATGGGATCAAGATTGGCCATTACTATTAGGACCCGTAGAAAGGAGCCAGACAATCAGAATGCCAGAAATGTGGGTGGAATCTGTCAACCAACCCCTGCATTCCATCCCTGCCTCATGAGACCCTCCCCATTCATCATCTTTCTGTCCCTTTGCCTCCACCACAGGCCAAGTCTATGTTTTACCTTACCCCTCCCACTCCATTTCCTCCCCTGACACCTGCTCCACCCACAGCAAGCCTTAGGCACCCTCCTTACCTAATTGCATGCCACGCCCCAGCCATCCGGCTTGCACCGAATTTCTGGAAAAAGTAAAGGGTCAATATCCCTTTACTATATCCAATCAAGACCATACAGTTTGCAGTACGTTTGTAAAGAAGAACAAACAATGGATCAGTATCCCGAATGGAAGACCTGGGAGCAAATAGTGATCAGGCTCACATATAAGGCTTAGCCAATGTCTTCCATGGGCTTGGGTTGGCAAACCTTTACCACCCCTGCCTGTCCCGTAATGGTGGTTGATTACTATACAAAATCAGTATTCTCATATTCCTACCCGTCCAGATATTTCTAACCTTATCGTTTGGAGGGAAAGAGCAAAGCCCTCAATTTGTTGCAAATTGAGTTCAGAATTCCTGATGGTGCAACAGACAAGGCAATGAATGCTGCAATTTGTCACATGTGTGCATACGTCAATTTCTTTAAATGTACTGACAGCTTGAACTGAATGAGCGATAGGGAACAAGCAAATGACTAGTAAAGGTGTAACATGAGACAGTAGGTATGTCTGTGTATGAGAAAATAGGACGTTTTCTAGTGTCAATATGATTGTGTCAACTCTGAGATTTAGAGATGCTCCTTTGTGCTTCCCAAGTAGGTTTGTGTAAAATACAAAAAAACAAAAAAAACAAATAATTAATCAAATTTGCCTGTTGCTGTTGTGCTACCTGATACAGGGCGCCATATAGGATAAATAAAGTGTCTGTTTTATGAGTCATTAAATGTCATTTGAGACACTATCAACTGTGATGAATTTCGGAATTCAGTCACTTCTGTCCGTGGGAGCCTTTCAAGCAATACCCTCCCTCTGGGTATAGGCAAGCGGGAACTCACCAGGAGAAACGCTTCCCTTGGGGTCAAGGACTCCCGTTGCAAAGAGGAACTCGGTAAGTTACTCACCCACACCCCACCTCCAACAACTTCCATCCAAAGAAGTCATGATGAACCAAATAATGTATGTTACTGTGGTCAATAAATCCATGTGAGAAAGAAAATGAGTACAATACGGCGATGCAAAGTACTCGGCAACAGAAAGAAAGGACTTACACATTCCACCAGGGACGTCCCAGCTAAATGTCCTAAAAGGAGGAGTAGAAATACTGTCACAGGAGGAAGCCAGGGAGATTCGCGTGAGCTGTGTGTGGAACATTAAAGAGGCACCGGATGTGCAGCTTGCAACCATGGAAACAAGCTGGCGAGTGAAGGTGATGCGAGAAGTGCATGAAGAAAGAACAGCTGAGGAAAGGAAACCTCAGACTGCTTATCAAGTCATAAGTGGTGGAGTGACCGAGAGTCAGAGGACTGTTAAGCTCAACAATGATACTGAGACCACAGACCTGTTCACAAGACTGAGCGCATGCAGAGAAGCAGAGAAGGAGTGAGAGAAGCGTTTAAAAGCAAGACACCAACCTGATGAACAAAAGGAACCGTCCCATCCAGATCCAATGCCCGGTGATGCTAACACCAAGTCAGAGAAGTGACAGGGGGGCGTGGGTGAACCAGAAGGGATAACAAACATAACAAGCATAATAATCATACTCCTCCGAGTGAGGAACACAACTCAATATTCCCTAAGGAGATTGGGAAGTTATATGGAGACATTAATAAAAAAGAAAGAACAGTGAAGAACAAAGAGACATGTTACTGATACCCTCATACTCATCCCAGTAATACTAAAGAGGTGAAGAGAAGTTAGAATCATTACTGGTATCCTTATACTTGTCCCAGTAAAACTAATGAAGTGGAAACAGAAGAGAATCTTTACTGGAACATTCATAATCATCCGAGTAAAACAAAAGAAGTATATACCACAGAGAATTGTTATTGGAATGTCCACACTAGTCTCAATGCCTATCAAGTGCAACAGAAGAGCACACGTTTATTTGAGAATCCTTATGACTGGCCCAGCAGGGAGAAACAGTGAACATTGTTTAACAAAGAATCCCCAAGTGTACTAAATAAAGAGCATGTATAGAATAACCTCAGAAGGGGAAAGCAAAGTGTTAAGGACTTAAGAGAGAGAAACTGAAGAGCCTTATTTCTGAACTGTATGAACGGTTTAGTTGCCAAGAACTATCTATGATTAAGTTACTAAAGTGACTGCGCTGAAAATCAGACCACAGGAGAAGAGAGTCATTCTCCTTGGCCTAAGTTGTTTTGATAGTAGTAGGGACAGAATTGTTTAACTTTGGACAGAGCACAGGTCTTCCTTTTCGACTCAGCAACGACTGACAAGCACACTAGTTAGTTTGTGTTAGGTAGGGAAGACCCATAGCTTAGGAATAGTTAGGAGTTTTCTTCTATTCTGTTATTGAAATAAGTCCACAAATGGAAAAATCCATCTCTGTCCTTCTTCTGACCCACCACAAAACATTCAGACAAATGCAGCTAAATGAGTAAAGCAGATTAGAAAGGCCCTGATCCTTCCAACATCTAAAGAAACTCTTATCCACAAATGTGACTTTCGCTAGTATACAAAATATATTCATCTATAAAGATCTATGAACAATTATGGACTCACTAACTGCACCCGGCAAATTGTATATTATATTATATTATATTACAATGCCTGCGGTTGCGGCTGTTTAGTTATGGTTAAGTTGCTCAACTCGTAGGAAGAGCACTTTTTGGGTGGCTTATAACTTTGCTCCCCCTGGACAAATCCTCACCAAACTTTGAAAAAAGTATATGGCCTGCTCTGAATTTTTTTGGCAAGTTTGGTGAGGTTTCGTCAAGGGGTGGCAAAGTTATAGGAGGGGTCCCAAAAATCATTATTTTCCATAGACATTTTTTGCTCACGCCTACAGCCCAAACCGCTGGATGGATTTTCACCAAATTTGCGGCAGGAGCATCGCCGTGGTCCCAAAACCATTCTTTTGTAAATTTGGTGACAATCTGTCCGGTAAACAGGCAAAGTGTAGCTGTCAAAAAATGTGCGATATCTGGCTCTGCTCCGCTGACACATTTCCCTGTTTGCTCCATGGAGAGGTCTCTGATTGGTCTGGGTATGAAGCATGCTGTGAATCATATTTTTCCAAAATGCCCGCCATGTTGTATCTGCAGATGTTCGCGGATAGCACAGTGGCAAACATGGCTGTAAAACATGTTTTGGGGAATTTGGTGTCTGGAAGGGGTGGGGGAGTGAAAGCTAGTTCATATGATGTGTTTGTTTAGGTGGAAGAAGACTGTGTTGTTTCCGCTGTAATCCGCGGACACCGCAGCAGTTTCTGTGTAGGTCCTCGGGCAAGCAGCTTATCTGGTGACTGCAGGCAGACTTCATTAGGGTAGGGGAGTGGAATGTAGATGATATGAGGATGTTTGTATAGACTGTATTATGCTGTGGTGGTTGTGGCAAGCTCCTAGAGGCCATGCACCCAAGAGTCTGCCCACTGGTTGCAAGTACTGCAATAGTATGTGTACAGAAGTGGACAGGGCTTCAGGTGTCTGCCTTATGTGTGTGGGTTGTGGCCACTGGGCAGATTGTTGGGTGTATGGCTGTATTATGCTGTGGTGATTGTAGCCAGCTACTAGACTCTTGGGAGGCCATGCACCCAAGAGTCTTCCCACTGGCTGCAAGTAGTGTAATAGTGTGTGTACAGAAGTGGGTAGGGTGTGTGGCAGGTAGATATTGGACTGCCCCGAGGGTTATGGGCACTGGGCAGATTTTTGGGTGCATGGATGTATTATGTTGTGGTAATTGTGGCCAGCTGCTAGAGTCTTGGGTGCAAAGGCCATGCACCCAAGAGTTTTTCCACAGGCTGCAAGTAGTATAATAGTATGTGTACAGAAGTGGACAGGGTGTGTGGCAGATGGATTGCTGGACTGCCCCGAGATTATTGGGTGTATGATAGTATGTGCAGTGGGTGCGAGTAATGTAATAGTATGTGAACTGAAGTGAACAGGGCCTCAGGTTGCTGCCTTATGTGTGTGGGTTGTAGCCACTGGGCAGATTCTTGGGTGATTGGCTGTATTGTGCTGTATTGGTTGTGGCCAGTCACCAGAGTCTTGGGTGCATGAGGCCAAGTTATTAGTGATAGCCCATGAAGGCATTTGGTTATTATCAAGTTTTCCAGTGCAGTATGTGCAAAGTTTTGAGGGGTTAGTCATTTCGTATTTGTTTTCTTCTATAAGATAGAGAGCTAATTGGAACCATTGGGATTCCTCATTGCCTTCTATTTTGTATGTTATATCTAGAGTTGTGTTGCTCTTTGTATAAAAGGTTATGCGGCAACACATAATACTTCGTTTGGTAATTTAGTAGATGTGCTTTTAAACTTTGCTATTTCTTTTTTGTACATGTGTAATAGAAGGTTGGCATCTGAAAGGTTGTCACTACTCTGTTCTAACACTGGATTTTGTAAGTGTTCTTCACTTCCAAAATATTTACTTAGGATGTGGTTAAGTTCTTTCAGGACTTCCTTGGCTGTGCAATGTAGGAGAATGTGATTTAAATGTTCCAGTGCTAAGCAGGACGTTTTGCAACATATAGACTTTGAACGAGATTCCGTATAGTAGAATGGTGTGTTGCTAAAAATGTTATGTGGTGGAAGGTGCTTTCGCAAACAGACCCGGAAATGCAGGCTAATGAATGTCCTGGCAGTCCTGTGTATTTGCGCACTGCACAGGAGTCCATGGTTTGTAATATTTTCATTTTTAATTTTTCTCTGGCTTTCACATACTTATTGAGGAATTGCTGGGAAGATTTAAAGGATTGTTTTCATACGTTGCACATTGAGGTGCACAGCCATTTGTAGGCAGGGCAGATTGGTTCAGTAGAATGGAGAGTTGACTGCAAGTTTGTTGGGGATATTCTTTCAATCAGTGTTTTTTTCTGCCATAATGGTACTGTCTACCTTTTCATACCCTCGGCCACTGCTATGTATGACAATGGGGTTTGTTTGCTCTTGTTTGTATGCCTCTTCATCAAAATGCAGCTCTGTGCTGGTTGTGTGAATCCACTCCCCTGCACAGAAGTTTGAAAAGGTATCTATGTTGATATTGTGTATGTTGCAAATTGCTTTTCGTAGTTTACTAATTAATTTTGTTAGTGGTTTCATTCTGTTTAAAATTAATATCAACAATTTCTTTTTGAGGGGCATTGTACTATCTATGAGAGCTTCCAGGATCAGTTTTCTGCAGTACGTTTTAAGGGTTGAGCATGATTTCTCTGCTGTTTTTATAAGGTTCTGAAGGATTCTATGGTGGAACATTTTTTGTAAAGTGTATTTTTTGGAATGCTTACCTGTGGCTATTTTAACATTGGTAGATGCAGTGTTAGCACTGCTGGTAGTTGCATTCTTCTTAATACATTTACTTTTAGTTTTACATTTTTGAAGAGCAGTCACACTTTTTTCCTGCTACCTAGTTCCATTTTGCACAGTGACTGTATTAGCTATTTTGTTTGAACTTTTCATACAAAGTCTGCTAGAGGTGGATGGCTATTTTATATGGTTTGAGTTTTATCTGCTCTATTTCTGCTTTGTTTTCTACAGAGGTGCTTTTTGATAGGCATTCTCTTGTGTCTGTTGGAGAAAAAAGGAAAGTGTGGGTTTCAAAGTTGTGCAATGTATTTGTGTGCACTGTGAATGAGTGTTTGAATATGAGGGTAGGCATACATAGAGGAGTGTGATTGTGGAAAGGGATGTTACTTTTAGTTGGGAAGGATGTACTGGTATGTGTGTGTGTATTCCTGTGTGAATGGTTTGCTTCAGTGTGTATGACAGTGTAATGTGCTTGAAGAAGTAAGGACATTGTTCATAAAACTAGTGGGCATTACCATACTGGTGTTCTGATGACAATACAAAGAGTGGACTTGCTAAGGTGCAATGAGTAAGAGTGAAGCGAATGCTGTGGGGTTGGATAGAATTGTCTAAGCTACAATACAACAACACTGCACTGTTTGAATAACAGGCAGAACACAACTACGGTACTGCACTTACTTTGTTTGTTGTGAAGAGTAGGTTTCTTCTGGGTTGTATCTTCCAGCAGAGATGTCACTGGCTTTTTGGAGGAAGTTCTTCACTGCAATTGCAAAAGAAGTAATTTAGTGGGTATGTGTGTTAGTGGCACACTAATATCACTAGGAGAACACATTATTTTATATTGTAGGAGGAATTGTTGGCAGGCAGTGTCAGTATGTGTGTCCAATTGTACAGCACTTCTAGGAGTGGGGACTTCGGAGTATCAACAGTGTTGGTATGGAGTCCAGTGTTACAGTGATAAATGTGCCCTATGGGGCTGCATTTTTGGAAGTGTGTGAGATGTTGTTGCACTACTTTCTTTGTAAATGGATTAGTGCAAGTCCTTGTAGGGTGAGAAAAAGGGCAGAAAGACATACAGATTGGAAAGGAGAATGTTACTATGTGAGGAATTTTGTTAATTTTCTCATACATAGATGTTTGCTAGATGAGGGCAGAAATCGTTTCCTGTTCTTGCATTTATTTATTCAAATTTACAGATAGCAATGATGGCAATGTACACATGCATTTCTTTGCCTACCTTGTAATCATGCATTTTGGGAATTTTGCAATGTACGTACCTGCCATGCTTTGATAACATACATGCAGTTTCCCTTTTCTGTGTGCATTCTGGGCATTTAACATAGGATCTGCCACTTGAATTTGTGGTGCAAATGTTCCCAATGTGGTTTTCTATTTTATTTTACAACAAGAACAGAGAGAGTGGTCATACAATTGAAATATGTGGTTTGCTGCTGTTCTGCAAGTGGGCATTAAATGACATTTTTTAAAGCACACATCATTGTAAGTAACTGCCACTTGATTTCAGGAAATGGGGCCAATGAGAGTATAATTATTCACTAGGTTATGCAGGGCAAGTGGCAGGCAGCCTGCTCATATGCCTTTGTGACAGAGTACTCTACAAAATATATGCATACCTGGAGTTTGTGCTGATGGATGCAGCGGTGGATGAATATGGAGGCAGAAATCTTGGAGTGTTTTGCAGTACTTTTTGATGGAGGTGCTTTTCAATTACAGGAGTTCTGTATTCTGAGTGTTCAACAGTATAGCTAAAGTTTTGAACTGTGATGCCAGAGTTTGATGTAGAGTTTTTTCCTGTGATTGGTGGATGGTTGTGTGATTGCTTAACAGTAGCCAATGAGGGAGTGCTGCAAAGAGTGAAGTGGAAAGGGAAGAATAGCTGCCCCTGTGGTATGGGGTCTGCGGACACCACGGTAGTTCATGGACAGGGCATGTCATATCCGGGATTTCTCAGCATGCCTGGCATGGAAATGGGACTCTGGGGATTAGCCAATAAGGTGTTCAGGTTGTATTTTACAGGAAGGGAGGGTGATACTTGTTTCCATTGCTTTGTTGGTTGTGTAGTGAAGATGCTGGTGTTGGAGAGAGGCAGAAACATATTGTATGGATAGTAGGAGATTCGTTTGTGTATGATCTGGAAAGGTATGCCCAGGCAAGAGATGTTTCTTGTGATCTTCGGTTTCCGGGCCTGTTGGCTTTGTGGTGCAGTGTGCCTGGCCTCAATTTGCAGGCACTGCATGGGTACCTTTGGTAGCCATGATGTTTTGTTGGTGCACTGTGGAGGAGAGCATTTGGGCTACATCAGTGCTCCAAGTTGAGTTCCTGTACTAGTGTTGTTGGTGGAAGAACTGATGCTGCTTTTCCCTGCTGCAAAAGGTGTTTTTTTCTGAAATACTACCAAGAGCACAATGGAACAACGCCAATCTGTTTAATCCCGAGCAAAATGTTGGAAGGTGCCTAGTAGTAGAGGCATGGGTATAGTTTTGCGATGTGCTGAGTTGTCTCTTTTCTCTAATGACTACACTGACTCCCTTAATGTGCACTATTTTACTCTAGACAGCGTTTTCTTGTCCATTCTTGGAAATGCTCGTTTTTTGTTTTGCAATCTAAGGCATGCTTTGCAGAGGTTGATGTAAGGCAGTAAGGAGGAAAAGAAGAGAATCCCCCAACAATATAGAACAAAAGGAGTTTGTTTAGTAGCACCTAAAAAAAAGGCCCTTTTCAGAGCCACCACAATAGAGGAAATCTCCTGCCCTGTGTTATATTTCTCTCCCCACCCACTTCTTGTGGCTGATTTACCTGCAAACCTCTTCTTCTTCTTGTTCCCTCTCTGCATCACCATGCCTGTTCCCCTCCCCAGGCCCTTGGAAAGGTGGTGGTGGTGGAGGTGGGTAGGGTGGTGCTGAGGCAGAGGCAGCAGATGCAATAGCAGTGGGTGCCATTATCCAGGTAATCCAGCTAATCAAGCAACTCAGCAGCTCAGCAATCCAGCAATGTGGAGCAGAGTCTGTTCTGGTCAGCCAAAAACAGAAAGAGGAGCAGCACTTGGGTGTGGCCTTTTGTAGGGGTGCTGGGGAGCACAACACAAACATGTGCATGCTATGCAAAAAATTCAAACCCCAACCTGGGCTGAAAAAGTTCCACAAAGTCTCCAGATCACCAGGGCATGATCTGGGACCTCTGCATGGGTGAGGTTTCACAGTAAAACTACTTGGATTGTTCAAAAAGCACTTTTTTGCTGTTCGGGGGCTCAGACCCTGTCCGTGACTAAGGACCAATGCTCAGCAAAGGTGCAGTCACATGGTGATGTGACGAACATTCGAAAATGGGACGGCTGTCCGTAGGACACCTATTGCACGGAATTCGTGTTGGGCATGTGCCTTGGTGTCCTACAGACAGGACTGGGCTCCCTGAATTAATTAAAAATGCGACATGTGCATCGGACAGTTACGAACCGGCACAGTGTTTGTAGGACCCAGGGGTATGGTGCATATTTGCCCAGGTGTCTGCCCGACAGGGGTAGGCTCCGCGAACTAATTAAAGTATTTCACTGCTTTGTGGACATGTCGGACAGGTCCATTGTTCGTCGGACCCGGGGGACGAGATGCATATGCGCCCAGGTGTCCACCAGACAGGGGTGGGATCCCTGAACTAATTAAAAGTAGACCACAACTTTGAGGACATGCCAGACAGTTACATTGTACGTAGGACACAGAGAATGTGATGCGCGTGCGCCCAGGTGTCCGCAGGACAGGGGTTGGCTGCCTGAACCAATTAAAGGTACGTCACACCTTTGTGGACATTTCTGGACAGGCGCGGAGTCCTACAGACACCTTCATTTTGAGTGCGGACATCCCGGACAGGCGCAGTGTCTGTAGGAGACCTCCATTTTGATTATGGACAGGCTGGACAGTTGCACGCTCCGCAGACTCCTATCAGGGCTTTTAGAAATGAAAACACACACACACACAGCAACATTATACAAATATAACTTTATTTAAACACACAAATACACACAATTAGTAAAGGGAAGGGGTAGCAGTAATAGAAACATATACAAGGAATGGAGGTTTTGCACAGGCTGATCCTCAGGTGAGGAAGGGATTGTAGTCACATCATAACGTCTTTGCTTACAGGGAATTTGTGGGGATGGTAGGCTGGGACAGGGGTAGGGGGAGAGATGCAAGTGAGGCAGTGGTATTTTATATTTTTCATTATATGCCTTTGAACAAGTATTTTTAAATCTGAAAACTGTCATTCAATTTGTCAATGTTTGTCCCCAGGCTCACTAGTTCATTGGCCACATTGCCAGTTTGGGTTTGTGTGTGCTCATGCTCTTGTGTAGTAGCTGGTGCGTCTGGGCCATTCCCTTAATTTCAAGTATGTACTGTTAAACAAAAAAACATGTTTCAGTTACATATGAAGCAATGTGTATTAATTCTCTTACTTGTGAAACTGCACTAGGTACCATTGGAGTTAATGTCTTCAGTCATTTCATCAAGAGGGAAAATCTCCTCAAGCCACTCTAGGTTGCTTGCCATTTCTGTGTAAAAAAGAGAAATATGTTTTACTAGTCATGTACACAGAACAAACTGCACAGTTATAGGAATACATATAGTGTACTTACCACTTTCTAGTACAGTTCTGATGTCTCTACTTTGCACTTGTCCCTCTGACAGTTGCTTCTCAAGTTCTATGTAAAGCAGCACTGAGGTGATCCTGTTGGAAGCACAGGTTATTTTCCTGCTTGGTGCATTCTATTATGTTGCTCACCCTATGCAATTGGACTGCTGCTTTTATAAGTACAGAGTTTGTAGACCTACTTCATTTTTCATTATAATTCAGTTATGTGTTTCTCTTTAAGCATGTTCAGTTTCTTTGCTGTTCGCTACCATAATGTAAAACAACCCCTGAGGTTTTGGCCAGTGTGGATAATACCCGACAGTCCACGGACAGTCGCATAGTCTACGGTCCCTGTGGTTATCAGCATTGGGTTGGGGGGTTCAGTATGTTGTTTGGTACATCTACATAAATTAAGGCTATCCTGGTAAAAACCTATGAAATTCATTGAAAAAACGGGCTTAAAGGGACACAAATTCAATGAGAAAACTTTATTAAAGGGATGTTATGGTTCAGTTGTGCTAATAAAAACCTATCAAATTCAGTGAAAAGGAACATTATGGTTACAAGCACAACCAAAAAAAAGAAAAAAAAGAAAGTCGCCAGTTATGGTACGCTAAGCAACCATACCTTGTACCACCACCATGCACTGGTAATTGATGACATCACTGGTGACATCACATGTGCAGTTACTTTTCATGAAAAGTCCCTACAAGGGGTTGTGAGTATCATGTTGGCAAAGAAGTGTGACGGGTGGTTGGGAGACATATTATGCACTATGTAGTTGAATAAGCAATAGACTTATATAAACAACATTTCATTAGAGTGTTCTTTCTAGTACAGCAACATAGGCATTGGCTGCAACATGCACCATAACGGTGTAATATTTAGAATGTTGCAACGTTGGATAGTAAAATGGTGAATGCTTCCGTATCAGACTTTGCATACTGTGCAACATGTAATAACTGGCTAATAATGCATCACTTACTACACACTTGTACTGCTACAAACAAAACTGAAAGACACTGCAATGCATAAATGTCTGTGGCATATAGAGGGAATAGAAAGTAACCCAAAGTGAAGCAATATCATCAGAAATTGTTCATAACCTAAATGGTTATCTTGATGTACATAAATGATAACTGTGCTTCAGGCCTGATTCTTCCCTTAAGTATATGCATCACAAGATGCAACTGAACCCTAAGGAAAGTATTGTAAGAACATTTCAGAAGGTTAATGTCTGCACATACAGTACCTTTTGAATTTTCAGCTTCTGATTGTCAGTAAACAAAACCACCTGGCCTAGATATGTCATTGAACAAAACACAAGGGGCCAGATATCTGATATCACCAGTGATGTCATCAATGACATTTGTGATGTCATCTTTGATATCATGGATGTTAGACTTAGCAGTGCACTGTGGTGGCGTGAGTTATGGTTGCTTAGCTTACCATAACTATCGAATTTCTGGGGGTTTTCTGTTTTGCTTTTAACCTTAATGCTCTATTTTTTCACTGAATTTGATAGGTTTTTATTAGCGCAACTGAACCATAAAATCCCATTAACAACGTTTTTTCACTAAATATATATATATATATATATATATATATATATATATATATACTACCGATCACATCCTCTCTCTCTCCCAATCTCTGCGCTCTCATTCCTCTCTGTTCATTCATTCTGTTTCTCCCACTCCATCTAACTCCATCTAACTCTGTCTAAACCTATGTCTGTCTCTTTTTTGTGGATGAGAGTCACAGTGTCAGGTGTGTGTTACAGAAGCAGTTGTTGACAGCTGCGCAACTAGCAGAACTAGAGGAACTAAAGAAATACACAAATATCTCTGAGGGTGAACTCTGTCTTTTGTAAAAGCAGCAGCTAAAAAAAAGCAAAACTTTTAATTGTAAACTGACTTAATTTCTTATGAACACTTACAGTGTACATTTTAGTCATAATAAGAATGTTACACTTTTTGTATTTATGTATTTATTGTATACTTTATAATATGAGGTCATCATTGCAAAATGGGCAGAATGGGCAGACTGGTACACTCCTGTTGTACTCTTTTTAAATACCTTGTGGGAAAGTGCAAGGGGACAACTGGCACCTGTGAGCAATCAAGACTTTGCTTCATGAAAGAGAATTTTATCAACCAAATAATGAGCACTGATCTTTACATTTGACAAATATGTCTGTAGTAAAAGGATTGTCGGCTTAAATCACTAAGTACATAATGCATACTGGACTTGATGCTCATTGAATTTTTCACAACACTCACCCTAACATTAAGACGTTTATAACATTGAATCCATTGAATCCATGATACTGATTTGCACAATCTCTAGATTTGGGTGGGAGGATAAAGGGGCTGCAACATTGGGCACTCGACTGGGGTCTGTAGCAGGAAATGCAAACTACATGAACAATAGTGAAGTGGCCATCCCCACCATTTTGATTTCATTAGGTTTAGACCATTAAGTAAGCTGCATTTTTGCAATGTTTTATTGTGTTTTCAAGCTTTATGGTAATCAAATAGAATTGAAGTCTAGGTGAGGTCTCGTGAGCATCACTATTTTGCCCTTTACTCTATGTGATTTCTGCTCCTCCAGCAATTCAAGAGAACCGTCAACCTGCCAAACCTGGCCAGGCAGCACACATATTAGTAATTAGTAATATTAGTAATTAGTTGGGCATCTGGGACATTTTCTCATGGGATCATTTTTAGAGAGGTGATCACACAAAAAAATCACAGGTTTTGGCCTTGGCATAACATACACATACACAAATGCAATAGCAACACGTGGGATAGCTGCAGGTGCCTGGAATAACACATGATGCCAAGTTATCTGGTCTCATGAAGGAGACAAGATAACCTGTTTAGTTTATTGCTGGGAATGGCTAATTTCACTCTTCTTGCTCACTGCAGATGACATTCAACTTTTCTTATCCTTTTTTTCTTTCTCCCGTGAAATTCACCCTAAACTCTCTACATGTCTAAAAGCCATCATCAATTCTTGCATGATGGAATACTTCTTGATATTAAATACGACTAAAATTGAAGTACTCTTTTTTTCCTTCTCGCTTTATTCCACCCTTCCTCATTTTGCCTTCCTCCTTCCCAGCTGTCCATAAGATCTTTGGCCCGTAACTTGCAAATCTACTTTGATTCTGACCTATCCTTTTTTGCATCAAATCTCACTATCTTCCCAGGCCTGTTGTTATCACTTGTATATCATCCATAAAGCTTGTCCTTTCTTAACCTTTGGAAGTATTAAACTTTCGATTTCCTCACTGATCTTCTCTTGAGTTTTCTATCGTCCTGTTTCTCTATTTGGCCTTCCTCTCTCTCATCCTGCTCCATTCAAATCCATCTTCAAAGCTTCTGTTTGTCTTCTTTATCTTCTTCCCCCACACAATGCTATTATTCCTTCTCTGTCTACTCTTGGTTGACTCTCCTTTCACTCACATCTCAAATTCAATTTTCTGTGCTTGGTTTTGAAATCTCTTTATGGTATTGCGCCAATCTATCTTTCCGCTCTGGGATCTTATAATACTCTGAATCGTTCTCTTTGCTCCCAGTCTCAATTTCTTCTTGTAGTCTCCCATCGTCCATGTGCTAAATCACCTTTTCGTTCCTTCTCGTTGCTAGCACCTTTTCATTGGAATTCTCTTCTACTTCCACTTCCACGCTCAAATCCTCTATATTCTTTATTTTGTTCCTCACAAAAGGCTCATCGTCTTGAAATTGACATACAACATAAAGTGCTTTATTTTCTCATTTGCTTTTCCATTTTATTGTTACCATTTTTATGACCTATGTACAGCGCTTTGGTTTAATGTTCTTTATGAATCCCAAATAAAATACAAACATGCAAAATAATGTGTAAGATTAGGTGACCTGCTGAAGAATGCACATTCAAACGTAACGTACTGGCACCCTTCATTACGGGAGCGCAAGCCTCGTAATGAGGCCCCATATCTCATCATTCAGAAGAAGCATCTACTGGGTACCCGTACAGGACCAAATAAAATTCAAAATACTATCCTTGACATACAAATGCCTTTCAAATACTGCACCATTATACCTGTCTAAACAAATTTCCAAAATACAATCTGCAAGACCTACCTGATCCACACACACAGGTCTCTTAGCTACCTTGACATTCAAATGAAATAAAGCAGGTGGGTACAGCTTCCCGGCCATTGCTGCCAAATATTGGAACACCATGTCCCCAGAGATAAGACAAGACCCATCACTCTAGTCTTTCCAGAGAAACCGTAAAACGTGGCTCTTCGGCCAATCGGGAACCTGTGTCTAAGTAAACTGTGACTAAGACAGTATTGTAACTAAACCCTTATGCAATGTAACGGACTTCTTAAGCATGGCTGCTCATAAACCTGAGTCCAAGCAAGCCTTGACTTAGATTGTAATGTTACCAACTTCTGAGGCTATACTAATCTATTCGAGCAATTTGTTCAAGCAATGTAACTGATCTTGTAAGCATTTAAGCAAAATTTGACTAATTTGAATGTAACCAACTTCCTAAACTATGCTAATTTGTTCAAGCAATGTAACTGATTTCTTAGCATTTAAGCAAACCATGATGTTAGGAAGAATTCTCATTCTATGGTTAATTTCCCTTACATATAGAGTCCCCCAGCAGCTTTGCTGGATTTGAAGGGTTTGTTTCTTTTTCCTGCTAAGAGTGACACTCTTTTTCCCACTCTTAGGCATTTTTGCTATGTGTGTTCTAGGTTATTTTTGTGTTTAAAGTCTATGGGATTTTCTCACCCCCATAGAAACCATCTTTACTCACATGTGTTACACAGCACCCTCAGTGCAGTGACACAGGGGTGTTGTAGCGACCCCCAAACATAGACTCCATACCCTGGGATTAACTATTGTCTCCCAGGGCAGTTAAAGTCCCAATTGACTTTACTAGTCAATTTTTATGAACTAAACCAGTACAAACCATCTTACTATGGAGGTCAATAGTTTTTCCCTGATGTTCATTTTCGAGAGGTTACCGTACAGTCCCTCTTTCAAATGTTTCTGGCTGGTGGCAGTGGTTACTATCGTAAACATTTGACCGTGAATATTTCCCTATGGGATTTTGCCATTGTTTGAGGCTACCATCTTTTTATGACAGCCTCTAACATACCGCTGGTGCATTTTAATATTAACTTGACTCCGGTAGGTTTTATTTGCCAGAACTTTAATATAACTTCTTTCTCGTGTCTTTCTCTAAACTCCTAAACCAGGTTGAGGATCCTTTGTTCGTCCTTTTGGTGGGCTTCTACAGAGAAGCACTCGTTTCGGCGCCACTGAGTCTGAGGTGGGTCCATTGTGTGGGAGGGGGAGTAGGACCCTTGGACAGGGTTGCCTCAGCAACCCATGTGTCACTCTATGCTGATAGGCTGGAGGGTCTCCAGCCAAGATGACCACTCCACTGTGTGAGTGACAGCTAGGCTGTATGAATGGGGATCTTTTTGCATAAAAGCAGGGTTCTGAGGACTGGAAGAGCAAGACGTTGCCATTGGAACTAGGAAGCCGAAGAAAAGAGAAGCCAAAGACATCTGCAACGACTGAACCACCGGTGAAGCCCTGCTGCAGCGTCTCACCACTTTTCTCCACACAACGAAAGAAGATCTTTATCCGCAAGAGCCTTCTTCCCTTGAGCTGGTGGGGCCAACCAGTTTGCCAATCACCTTTGCGGACCTGCCGTGGTCGAATCTCCCGTACCCTGTACTCGGAGGCCGGATAGCCAGGCACCAGTCTACCCGGAGCGCGATTTAAAGGAGCGTACCTTTTATTCGTCTGGCAGCACTGCGGCTGGTTTCATCCCTGGGTAGTGCAGTAACTAGAACCTTCCTCCACAATGAGTGCCCCTCTTCCTCTGCTGGATCACCCAAACTGCCACCGCAGGAGCCACTTTTTCATTTAAAGGTACATTGTGCCAGGCCACCCTTTCTTCGCGGTAGCACTAACGGTGTTTTATATCCTTCATCTAACTGTTGGGTTTGCCGCCCCTCTCTCTTAACATTATCTTTTCACTTTCTGCATCCACCTTTTCAAAAATCGTTAACCAAAGACTTGACTGCAGCTACAAGAACATTTTGCTCCTGGGCCCTTGCCCTGTACCACTGACTCTGGCACAGGCCTACTGACTCTGGCTACATTTTTTAGACCTGCCTTCTTTAGATTTATTTTCATCTAGAACTGTGTGATGCACCTATTTCTTACCACTACCCTTTCCTTCCCATTTTTAAACCTTGTGAAATGCCATTTTGCTCAGTTTTCATTTAAGTATTGCCTATACTGATGCACTGTCTTGCTTAAACTGGTCCACAAACTTATGGGAAGTGTTGCTAGGGTGTGTAAGAAACTACTTCTATATAACTTGTGCTTTCCCTCCCTTGTAAGGAATTGTTAGAGTATCCCTTGTGTGTGGTTTTCACTGGGCCATTTTGCTCAGTTTTCACTCTGTTTCACTTGGTCTACAATTTAACTTGGGAGTGTGTATATTTTTCCTTTGACTTAATTTAACTTGCTTGATGACTGTGATATATGTGTTTTATTAGAAGTGTATAAAATAAATATATAACTACTTTTGAATAAAAAGCTTTGGTCAGTGTTTCCTTGTGCCATAGTACTGTAGGCCTATTGTGTACACCCTGAATACTGCTCATCTCCCTCTTGAGATAAGTCTGACTGCCCAGCCACAGCTACCAACTAAATCTTTGTGGTACAGACTGATACCAAAGGGGATTTATTGCTCTCACCTGTAGTCCTAATCTTCTGTAGTGCTCCCTAAGGGAACTGCACAGGATTCTGCCTAACACATGACTAAGACTGTAATGTAACAAACTTCTTAAGTAATGCAACCACAACCGTTGTAACCAATCTCATACGCTCAATCGCCTAGATGCCTAGGCTTGGTGTGCTTTACAAATGCATAAATAAATAAATACAATAAATGATCCATTACCATTTACTATGCTAGCAAGAGAGATGTAGTCAAACTCATCTGGAGAATACAATGTTACAGACCCATGGGATATAAGAACATACATTATAACAGTGCGAAGAAGTAGAATGAATGAAGCATTAGTCTCTGAAAATGCAATCCAAAATGATTGATGTTGGTTAGTATCTTGATAGCCATCTTATTGAAACAGCTGTGGATTGAAATGTTAACATCTTATTAAAAATAAAAATACACTTGTTCACACAAATTTAAATAACAATTGCTTATTCCAATAATTCAAAGCTCAGAGACACTCTTCTAGCCCCAGTTGGGTTACAAAATATAAGACAATAACCCCAATGTCATCTTCATATTATTTAAATTTTGAAGCTGATAAAACTATTTCCGAGGGCTGCCGTCACATATGATTGCCAATATGACAGCTCAGCAGAATTTAAGCAGTTATTGACTTGTGTTGCAGTGAACATCAAGATTAATAGCTATCTGCTAACATTACCCTGTGATGAATTGCTTACCGACTTGTTAAATGGCTTTTTATTCACACTTTTGTTTGGGTTCGTACTCTTTCTCTGCAGAGTTCAGTGAACTAATTCAGTGCGAAGAATTGCATCTTGCAAATTTTTGACTTGTTGTACATGGCCAGAAACCACTTTGTAAATGAATTAACCCTGTAAAATGTAATCGTTATTTCGTCTTCAAATTGTATTGCAGCATCCATTTCCGTTTAAAATCAATATGTAATAAGGTTTCAGAGAGTACGCATTGGACACTTGAGAAATATATACTTTGCTGCTGCTGCCGACGTTTTATCAGCTCGAAAACAAATGAGCAGAGCCAGCTGTCTATTGCCCAGGACTGGAGTGCACTGTCGGGCTTACGCTGGTGCAGTGGTGTCTAAAAATCCGGAAGACAATCACAATGGACAGAATGCAGTGGTGTTGCTATAATCTTACCACAGGCTGTGCTGCATCGTAAATGTATGGGCATAGGGCAACCCCATAAACAAAGGGTCGTATATTTATATAGAACAGTGTCTTTTCTTTTGCACAGACTAATGGAACAGATACTAGATTGTGCTTTCCTGGGCAACTTCAAGGCTTTGCAAGTAATAGATGTTGCCATACCCCTAATACATTGTATTCATGTTATCAACTGTGTACGGATTCTGGCACATGCATAGAGGTTCCAGAAAGATATCTGGAGAGCTTTGTGTTTGTGAACTGGCACCATACGTGGAGCCATTTAACTGGCTTTCTTTTCACTCTCCCCAGTGTTCTCGCTCTATAACATCCCACTGTTTAGGACAGCACTCGTTTGCCTGGTTGCTAGTTTCGCAGGATATACCTCTCAGAGATTCACACACATCTAAGGGATTCTCGTTGGTTGCACAGCAGTGCTCTGCATGCAAAATAACTGCTGAGCCTGAACAGTCTAAAGCTAGTCATACAGACAAACCAGTAGCCACTTTTCTTAACCAAGTACTTCATTCCCATTCCCATTTCATAAAAAGAAAAAGAGCTCTCAAATCATGTTCGGCGAGTTCTGTCTTTGTTAGGCATGCTATCAGGCAATTCCTGTAAACTCATCAGTATAGAATGAGGTGTGAGAATGCCTCTGGATCTAAGCCAAAAGGCTAAGACTGGTTGATTATTTCGCACCAGGCAAGGGACCACTTGAGGTCCTCACCCGTGGCAAATACTACTTTCAAGTTGTACACACATCTCAGAAGAGACTGGGTGGGGTGATGTAGTGAACAACAGTTGTCATTTTTGACATAGGCATGTGGCTTGTTTTCATACATAACATTTGCAGTTCCACATAAAACGTTTAACACTTTTTTTTTTTGTATCAAACAAGCACATATGCACACTCATCAGCTGCCAGGAAGAGGTCCACACACTTCTGAGCTAGGGCCAGAATGGCAGTTTGGACCCTGGTGAAATGGACGAGGAGGGGTTTCCCCTCATGCCACGCCCCTCTATGCCAGTGATAACATGACTGCCACCTTAAATTACCAGTCAAAATATGGTTGACGTTTATGAGAACCAGATGTTCCAGCCTCCAGAACTTATTTTTTTTTCACTCATTTTCTTGAAAGGGATGACGATTGCAAAAATTGAGAACAAATTATAGAGGTCACAAATTAGGGGTTTAATGGTCAAGTGAAAGATAGGTGGTATTGTGTGAGGACATTCCTGTTGTAATATGAACTGTTTGTAGTGTTGGAGATGTAGATTCATACATGACATTTAAAAATCAAAATTATGATTTTCGGAAACAAACATTTGAAGACTTGCACCATGCAGAAAGTACCTCTGCCTGTCCTTTTTAGGTGTGACTGTTAGGTGCATCGAAAGCACTCTCTACTGTTTGCTAAATTCCTGACACTTCTCTCTTGCCACAGTTTTGTTATACTATGGGTTCTTTGGCTATACACCAGCAGGCGTTCTTCTGCACCAAGCGCACACCATGTTCTTGTAACACAAAAAATTGGACAGGCTTCACAATAGAAACCAGACACAATAAACACCACCACACGCTCTCACAATTGTGCCCTCAGGTACCTTTATATTCATTCATCAGAGAAAACATAGAGACGAACAAACAGCACTTCAAACATAACTGATTTCCCTTTAACCAGAGACACTGTAGCTGGCCCATTGTCTATGAAAGCAAATGCATTATAAATATAGCTTCAATTCTTATTTACCCTCCTGCCCTTAGCTAAGGTTGGGTTAGCACGAGATTAGATACTATGGACTCTCCTGCATAGCAGAACCCCCAACACTAAATGATATTCAAAAACAATAGAACCCCCTCCTTGCATCTAGCAGCCACTTATATCTCTTCTCCACAAACCAGCACTTTCTGGCATTTCATATATGGATTCTGAACATCTTTTCCCACTTATTTGGTGCTGTCAGCTGTTACCACCCTTCTCTTTTCATGAAGTCACTTCCAACGGTATCAAGTATTGGAACATTCAAGCACATTTCACTACCTTCTAGCATCCAATGACCCTTCAAGTTCAACTCATTGTGTTTTCCTGCAGCTCAATGAGAGAAATGAAACATTCTTTCACCCTCTTCCTGCGCTTGCTTAGTATGAACAATGAGCATTTTCTTTCAAGGCCCTTGACAGCACATGCTCTGCCTTGCAAATAGCTGGTGTCAACTCTCAATTTTGCATTATTTCTGAAACTTGCAATGATCAGTCAGTTTGTTTTTCATGCACCTACTGCTTTGTTAGTACACAGAGAGTATATGGCCTAAAAATCTTGCCCACACAAACCCTCCTGATATTAGCTGTTAATACCCCAACATTACCCTATTTTACTTACCAATGCTACATGTACCCATTTTAGTGATCCATGTTAGTAATCCCTGTATTTCACTAGGCACATCAAGTGCTGCACAAATTCTTAAACTCATAGCCCTTCCTACATATCCCCCATTCCTGCTGAGGATGCTGATCAAACATAGGGACTCAGCAGACCAAACTTATTGACTAGAAAATATGTGCCTATTGCAACACATTTTCCATGTTTTCAAACAATTTGAGCTTCATGTAGAGAGTGAGTGCTTTACTTTTTATCAAAGTGTAGACAATTGCATACATGATATGGCATGTATAATGTGCTGGTGCACAAGTGTTTCTAGGCATCACAAGAGAGGGAGGGAAGACATAGGTAGGACAAGAAAAACAGTCCTACTAGACCATGTTTCTTTCGGATCGTGCAAGTGTGACAGTAGAAGTGCAAATGGAAGCGCAATGGAGATAATATGGCTCTGAGCAAGTGCAGCCAGGACAGAGGCAGGAGGCTGTAGGGTTGTGATGGGCCAAGAGGCAGTGCAAAGGAGTCCTCTGGAAGGACTCAAATGAATCCTTTGGTACTGTCAACAAAAACTGTCCATAGATAAATGGAAGAACACAGCAAAATGATGAGAGCAGAGAAGAAAAATACTATGAGAATGGAACTAAAGAATAGAACCAAAGTAGTGAGAAAAAATGAGAAATGGTCTAGAATGGATTAGGCATCTTCGGGATTTGGCAATGACATCTTCCATCACATGACCTAATACTGGCTCCAGCTTGAATACAATGTATCTATTTGCTGGAGAGGCCTGTGTGCATGTCACTAAGCACCATTTGATAAAGGAAAATTAATTAGGCATTCTAAACCAGAAGACAGAGACAGACAGGTTAATTATCAAGCAACACATTTTTCGTTTAAGAATTCCCTTTTCTTCCAACTGCCTAGAACAAACTTAACATTTTCTCTTTCTCATATATACATGTTTATTCACATGTATGTCCTTATTTCTCATTCATTCCATTAGGTGCATCACACCAAACAAACTTACTTACCTGCTCCAATGAATACATTTATCCCTTCCGTGAGCTACTCACCTCACTCCTGACGTGACCATTACATTTCTCATTCCCTACCAGTTTCCCCAGTTTGTTCCAATCTTCACACTCCATATTATGGGTGAAATGGTGTTATTTGATTCGGGTGGACAAACTGTTCCACAGTCATATCCCCTTCCTTTGTCATTATCCTGTACACTACAGGCAAAATCTTGCCCATATTTTTGAATGGGCTGTGCCAAGATGCCATAAACCTGGCATTCTTACTCTTTCCTTTCATGAAATTGAACGTGTATACCTGGTCACTCATGTCATACGCCGTAACGGATGATTTCATGTTATAGCATGATTTGTCACCCTCAGCTGCTCTTTCTAGATTTTGCTGTGCAATCGCAAATGTGTGCAGAAAATGTTTTTTCAACTCTTCCACATACTCATGAATTGTGGATGCATTTACCAGGACTTGCTCATTGGTCTGTACAACGAATGTTGGGGAAGTACCATCTTCCTGCCTGTGATAATTTCATGTGGACTGAGGTTTGTAGAATATGATTGTGTCACTGTAATTGACACCAAGAGTAAATGGAGTTGCAAAAGAAGATGGCAGGTAGGACATATGCAACTTCCTTTTTACTCCCAGAATCTGCCATATCTTGGTCATTACTGCACTGGTGAAATGGCTTCCACTGTCTGATTCTATTCCCTGAGGCAAAACAAAACCTACAAAATATGTTGTTCACTAACAACATATCTCCTGTCTGTGCACTACAGTAAGGAGCAGGTATACAGTCCAACCAAATCTGACCAGGGAAGCTTCAAACCTCTCTTCATTAATGGTGGTCTAAGTGTTGGGGAAGCAGGCTGAAATTGTGCACACACCAAACAGCCTCGGGTATACAAGTCCACATCCTGAGACAAATGTGGGCAATAAGCAAATTCTTTTAATATTTCCAAAGTTTTCTGTGCACATCTATGTCCTGCTGTTATCGCACCATGGGCGTGATGTAGCATTAAACCCCGAAATGACACAGGGACCACACATTATATCTTACCTAAATAGATTTTCGAACCAACAGTCCATCTTGCATTTGAAAATGATTTTTTTATTCTTTAACATCATCCTCAATTCCTCTCTTCCTCTGCAGTCCAGCTCTGTTAAAGGATTGTGTTCTGCATCTGACACAAGATTGTACAACATACATATTATTGGGTCTTCATTATGTGATTTGCTCAAGTCCTGATCTGGCATGCAAATCTCCACTACACCAATGGTTGATCACTTGAGATTTGGAAAGTGTTACCATGTCCACTTGGATCTCAACAAGCAAGTTTTCAATCGGAAACAGTTCCCCCATCATTGGGCCAATGTTGGCCAATTGATCACCCTTTCCATTCCCTTCCTTATCTTCCGCTGGTGGTTCGGAATGCCCTTGTTTCGTGCTCCAGTGAATTTTCATCTCATTTACTAAAACAAGATTGTTGATGCCCTGAATCAGCCTTCTGTGTTTGAGTGATTTATTGCTACAAGTGACCACATCCCCAAACTTCCACCCTGGTAAGTATTCCAGAAAACTATTCCAGGCACAACCAGATTTGGTAACCAACACTTTTTCTTTTAATCTGTTTTCTACCCATGTGGATATTCTTTGTAAATCGCTGCCAATTCTGCCACCTGACTACTCCTGGGACCTATCTGCATGCTCACCCCTGGGGTAGCCTCACATTTGACCCCACATTCCCAATTCCTCCACCAATTCTTTTTTAGGCTCACCACCCATGTGGTATGCACATCCATCCACATTCACAGTTGGGAAATTTCTACACTCTTCTTCATCAACGGCTGTGTGTGGTGATTGTTCAAATTCAATCAAATTTGTTTCTAATTCTGCACCATTTGTAGCATCTACAACGGCCATGCAATTCTGCCAGCCCCTGAGCTACTTGACTTCTTTTGTTATGCCCATATCTCACTTCTACAGGCATTCCCTGTAATATCAATGTCCTTGATGCAATTCTTGACGGGGCTAAGTTTCCTGATCTGATCCCCTTCCTCTGCAAAAATGGCAGGGCTTGATGAGTAGTCTCAACAATCACTTGCTCTCCTTGAATAATGGGGTAAAAATGTTGTAATGCACAAACAGTCATGTCAAGGGCTTTTTCACACACAAAAAACTTTCTTTCCACCTGTGACAAGGCTTTGATAGCATTTGCAATGGTTTTGTGATTTGAATCATGTTTTTGATACAAGAGCATTGACATGCATAAGTCTGTGAACCCTATCTCCGGAAAGTAATCTTGAGTTTTCTCTGAATATGCCAAAGATGGAGCCTTTAATTGGCAATCTTTCTATTTGGCTGCCGCCTCATGTTGTTCCTGTCCCCATTTCCAGGGCAAACCCGGTTTCATTAACTTAGTCAATGGTTGCGTTATTTCTGCTTATTCCTCAACAAATTTCTTATTGTAACTTGTCATCCCTTACAAACTCTTTAAGCCCCCTTCAGATTTGTGGGATCTTTTAACTTTTGGATGACTTCTACCTTTTTTCTTTTATGTGTTTAACCCCTGTTCTGTAACTTCATTTTCCAAGAAATGTATCCTTTTTTTACACCACTGCATCTTTTACCCTAGCCTTTTGAAACTGGATAAGTACATGTATAATTTCACTGATTTAGCTTTTTATATCCTAATTTTTAATCAGGATATCATCCACATAAACCACAGCCCCCCTCTCGGCTGCATCAGGGAGTATTCTGTTCAGAAAGATTCCAAACTCAACCCACTATTGATAAAGCGAAAGGGAGCACATTTCCATTCATACTGGGTACCTTGGAATGTAAAGGCAAATAGAATTTGTATATCCTTTGCTAAATGCACACAAAAATTCCTTGCTGTTAGATGTAAGGTAATAAAAAACTTTGACCCTTGGATTTGTGCAAGGCCTTGGTCTATGAATGAGAGGGGCTACCTTGACACAGGTACCCTCGTATTCAGTTCCCTTAAGTCTGTGCTCAGCCGCCATTGACCATTGGCCTTCAACACTCCGTATATAGGCGTGTTTGAGGTACTGTGAATGGGTCTAATGATTCTTCTGGACTCCAAGTTCTTGATTATTTCTATCAAAGACTCTAAACAGATCAAGGGTAGCCTACATTGTCGCACACAGGTCCCCTACCGTAGCCTTCTGGCAATGTAGCAACATGCAGATCAGTATGTCCACAATAGTAGGCTTCTTTAGTGGGTGCGATGTTCTTTCATCGCAGGATGTTTTTTCGCAGGGTTTTTTACTGTGATTTTTTTGCTGAAAAAAACTCATCTGATATTTTTGGGGGGTTAGAGAAATATATAAATTGGGTGTGGGTGTTCGGGAATATATAAATAATTAAAGGGGATGTGGGGTTTGGGGGGAACCCCCAAAAATAAAAAATAAATAAAAAAAGTATGAGTTTTTTCATAAAAAATCCACAGTAAAAAACCTCCAAAAACATCCCACGATGAAATGACATGGAACCCTTTAGTGAATACCTCCTTGAATTTGAAGAACATTTTTCTCAATTGGTATTTCTCCAATTCATTTTTGCATGCATCTGCAGCATGGATTTGTTACTCTACTGCTTTAGAAAATTCTGAAAAACCCTCCTCTTTGGAGAGACACTACTCTAAAGTACCTTGGCATTTCAGCCTCCACCTCAATTTGCTGTTTTACCTCATTTACATCAACCTGAAATAGGATGCAATCATCCTGATGATACAAATCACATATTTTGGGTCATATGGGTAGATTGACTGAATTCTGAAGATCCCCTTTGGTTCAGAGTCTAAAGACTCAAGCCTTTTACCATGTTAAATGACATAGATTTCAGTAATGTTCCCAATAACTGGGTTATTTAACTCTGCAGTGTAATATGATGCTTGCATTGCCATCCCTAATGGTGTACCTTACTTCAAGGAAATATCCTGACATCATTTGTTATCCACAAGTATTGGGATGGGATATGATATGATATGATATTTTATTTGTATCACGCTTGTACACAAGTGTTTTAGAGCGTGACAAGGCAAGGAAGGGGAACAGGGGAGAAGACAACAGCGATCTTACTAGGCCCAGTGACATTGAGAACACGAAAGTGCATGGGAAAGAGAAAGGGGAAACGTGTATGGAAGGGATAGAGTCAAAAGTGCGGAGCAGAGGAGAAAAAGATATGCAATAATAAATACAAATAAATAGATAATGGAGGCAATAAACAGTGGTAGTGCAGCCAGCAAGTGGCAAGTGCTGAGTTTTCGGCAGCAGAACTGGGTAAGTCTGTTAAGTGCATAAAAAGAAGAAAATGGGAGGGGGTTGAGGGACTTTATGGGTACAGATACAGTCCCCAGTGCAAGGGGTGACCAGGAGGCAGTGCAGTAGGGTGGCACAGTGAACAGGTACCTGGGCCCAGGAGACAGAGGGTGGTCAGTTGCACAGTGCCAAGAGAGAGCATATCAGCAGGGCAGAGGGGGGCAAAGGCAGAAGCAAAGAGAAAGGTCTTGAGGTGCTTCCGGAGATGGTTCTCCTCAGGTTTTAGAGTGGCAGGGAGGCTGTTCCAGAGGGAGGCCCCAGCCGAAGACAGAGATCTACCCCCAGCTCATTTCTTTGAAAAACGACTGATCATGAGGGAGTTAGAGGTAAAGGAACGAAGAGCTCGAGAGGGAAGGTATTTGCGGAGGGAAAGCTGAAGGTACTTTGGACCCAGGCCCCAGAAAGCCTTGTGGACAATGCAGGGGGGTTTAAATGTAATCCTTGCATCCACTGGGAGCCAATAGAGAGATTTCAGAGCTGGAGAGATACAATCCCAGGGCTTGAGGCCAAGGACAAGTCTTGCAGTCCTGTTCTGGATTAGTTGCAGAGGGCGAAGAGTAGAGCCAGGTAGATTTAGAAAGTTACTGTTACAATAGTCCATCCTAGAGAGAACCAGAGCTTTGGAGACAGTGAGCTTCTAGAGGAAGGAGAGGAAAGGCAGAGTACCTCTGAGGAGGTGCAGTAGGAAGTTTGACTTTTTAGAGACCTCAGAGATGTGGGCGGAGAAGGAAAGTGTGAAGTCAAAATGACCCCGAGGTACTTAGCGTCGCAGGTTTGGGTAGGAGGAGGGCCAAGAGAGTCCGGCAAGAGAGAGAAGGGAAAGGATGGTGAAGTTGTGCCGATGAGGACGATCTCCATCTTTCTGGCATTCAGACAAAGATCATTGGCGGCACACAAATCTTGAATGGCAGTTAGGCAATCAGAGATGAGAGAGGGAGAGAAGGTGGCCGAGGGTAGCCTGAAAATTAGTTGAATGTCATCAGCGTGGTGGTGCAGTGGTGAGAGTTGCCAGGTATTAGTTGAAAAGCCAAAGCAAGAGATTAGACTCCTGTGGAACACCACAGGTAGAGAGGAATGATAGTTGATAGAAAGACCCCAGTTGGACCTGAGAGGGTCCATCAGAGAGGAAAGAGGTCAGCCAGGCCAGAGCCTGATCAGTGATACCAGAAGAGAGATCGAATAGGATGAGGACAGAGGGAATGTGAGAGTCAAGGTTGAAGAGCAGATCTTCACGGATGTTCAGGAGAGCAGTTTCCGTGTTTACGGCCGCTCTGAAGCCAGACTGGTGGTCATGGAGACAGCCAACTGAATCAAAATTAAGGTTAAGCTGAGAGATGGCCAGCTTTTCCAGGAGTTTGCCCTGAAAAGGAGTGATGGAGATTGGGCGATAGTTAGCCAGACAGGAAGGATCAGCTGTGGGTTTCTTGAGAAGAGGATACACAAGGGAGTGCTTCAGAGGGGTGGGGGAAGTATCCTGAGGCAATATGGGACCATCCCCAAATTCCACTAAGGATGTGTATTTACATTATAGCCCCTGCTGTCTCATGGATTCATTGAGAAACACAAATACAGCGGGTTCCATAATTTTCTGTCCTTTCTATACTTCACTGTTATCATAAACTGCCTTGTGAATACAGGAATGGTAACATCGTTCTTTACTTGAATCACAATGGCATATGGCATTATTTGCGCACAATGGTATGCTTGCCTTCTATTCTCAAATTCAGGTGCTGCTCCACCCAGTCTGGACCAAACCTTTTGATTAAAAATATCTAAAACCATACTCATGTTGTGCTTGATGTCATTTCCCAGATAGAATTTGGCATTGTTTCCACTTACAATCCATATATTATGATGAATGCTTTTTGATCCTATTGTTTTTTTTTTTTGCATCTCCACACAATTCTTTGTCCCAAATCAAGACCACCTAATCCAAAATCTGTAGATTTTTTTCATTTCTGTCAAACATGTGTTTGAATACTTTCTCATTGATGAAACGCCTCTCCTGTTCCAGGGCCAACACTGCCTCAATTATTTCTAGATACCCATTCACGTGCCATGTGCATTGTATCTAAGGCTGACCTTCCTTCATGTATGTAAAGACTGGAGAGGGGAATCTGTACTTCTGACCTGTATATTGTAGGGTAAAGGCAGAGAACACCCCAACCCGACTCTCAATTTGGTATAACGTGGTGAGCAGCCAGGCTTAAACTTTCATGAGGTGATGCAGGCAGGTTCTTAAGTCCAATTATTCCCCAAAGCCCCCACACAGGAATTTCCACACACTATCTTAAGTGATAACACAGCTTCTTTATATAAAATAAGGTTGTCTACCACAATGAGATACATACATATAAATAATAACACTTTGTATTTGGAATACATATTCAAAGAATGGTAAATATATACTCTCTAATGTGGTACCACATAACAATTAGATTTGGTAAATAATGCACTAACTGCAGACGTTTTAAATGGACAAGAGCATTCTTAAGTGAGGTATAACATCATAGAATAGGGAAGAAAGGCAGGTTAGGTATGAACAGTGGCAGAATGCCTTCTTTAAACTAGATGTGTAATTCTGAGTGAGGATCCCCAAAACCTGAGCAACCTGTAATAGAAAAGTTAGGGATTTGTCTTTTACAGCACAGTCCAATAATGTTGAATAACCTCCTACTTTCTTTCAAACGGTTCTACCACCTGATCTGGGACCCCTGGACAACTCCTGAGGCTAGAAGATGCTCTTCCTCATCACAGTACCTTTGGTGCCTTGGCAGGTGAATTGATAGAGTTTCTCGGCTTTACTTGACGATTCCCTCCAAAGATGGACCCCCTTTGGAACAAGGAGCCACTGGGATGCTGGGTCCAAGAATAAAAAGGAACCAAAGCCTTTCTGAAGTGCAGCAGTTTGGCTCTTTGCGGTGCTCTTGTTTGGTCGATGATTTCTCCTACTGTAGAAGTCCTGTGAAAATGAAACTTGCTGTGGGTTCCTTAAAGGATTGGCAGATGAAATTAAGATACCTTCGATGACTTCTGACAGTGATGGGTGCATAGGCCACCTTAGGTTTTGGAATATTGTGGTTTTCTGACTTTCAGTTGTTTGGTGCTGCAGCCGAAACACAGAGCTCTGGCAACCTGGACTCGACCACTGGATTGGATCTCGGATTCTCACCAAATCGACATCTTCGTCCGGACCTTCCAATGCACTCAAGAACTCTGCACTCTCTCCGGTGGGAAAAATTGGTCAGTGGTGATGGCAAGGATGTGCTTTCAAATTTTCTTAGGCAGTTTGGAACTGTCGCAGCTCTGGGTTTCCAGCAGAACTATGCCAAGGTAGCCCCTCTTCTGGGTGATAGACTGCAATGTCTACCAACGGTCACAAAATTATCCCCCGGACTCTAGACATCACCAAGAGACTTCTCTGGCTCCAGATGTCTGCCACTCCCCTTCAGGGCTCAGGAAGACCCCTTCTCCAGAAGGCAGGCACACAGGACTGGCTTTCAGGGCACTTTGGATTAAGGACAGCAGTTTGCATGATGGTCTCTTGTAGCTCAGAGAGAGTTCTTCTTTGCAGGTCCTCTCTCGATTAGTCATTTGGAGACACAACAGCTTTTGGATGATATGAAGAAATGCAGCAGCAAACTTCTCTTCCAGCTGGGCTTCAAGGAACAGCTTCTTCTTGCCTCAGCTTCGACTTCAGCTTCTGAACAAATTGGTAAGTGAGAGGTCCCCAGCTACCCACATCTGTTCCCCATTCACTCTGACTGAGCCAGGCTTAGACCTCCAATCAGGCAGAAGGGCATTCATAGCGGCAGGCCGCTAATCAGGCTCACAGGCATTCAGGCCATTCACTCCACCCAGACACCCATAACAAAGAATGTGGATTGAGGCAAGTACCCAGCCTTTCAGCACACTAAACTGCATTCATGTCAGTTTCAGTAAGTGCAGCCTCATTCATTGTGTCACACACACAGAAACCAGACTCCCACAACAGAGAATATGAGTTGACTCCCAAACACCATTCACGCAGGTCCCACCCCTAGGGTACACCCACAACACAGAACACCTGGGAAGGCTCCAATCAGTCTGACAGGAGGTAGCCCCAGAGCCATCTATTGTATTTCCACCCACCAGCCAGTCAGGGGGAAAGGGAACAACAGAGACATACATGGTGTTTCCACCCAACTGCCATTCGGTAGGAAGGCACAGAGCCGTGTGTCCTAGAACTTTGGCAAACAAGGTAAAATGCAATAGAAACCAAGAAATGAAGAGGCCACAATGTCCATCTTGCCTTTGTGTAGGAATCCATGTATTCCTTAGGTAGGGCATGGGTACCCCAAAATGAAGGATACTCAGAGCCACTGCCAAGTCAGCATGTAGCTGCCACCAATTCATACCCTGCTCTGTGGACAACACACTGGTGCCCAAAACACACATAAGGGGTACATGGGAATACTCCTACCCATGGGTACCATAAGGGTATCCCATGGGTGTTGTTCACCCAATGATAACATGAAGAGGTGCACTGCCAGAGGTCCAGGCTGGATGTGAGTTGCAGAAAACACAAGGAAAGCACACACAGTGAATTGACAGGACAGGGACTAGCAGACTCTGTCCCTCGATAAGGCATTTCCAGCATCACAATGGCCCTCATTGCGAGTTTGGAGGTAAGTACCGTCCCTTACCGGCATGGCGCAAATAGTGTGTCCGAGCTGGCCGCAGCCTGCTAATAGAGGACTATTCCGACTTCGCGGGCATGAGCTTTGCGCCATGCCGGTAAGGTACCTAGCGCCATGCTGCAAAAGGGCCCCAAAAAGCCCTTACGGGCATGAAGCGCACCGTAGTTAACACTACCGCCATAGTCCAAACCGGCATTAGCAGTGACCATAAATAGCGATCACTGCTATTTACGGTCACGGTTAAATAGCAGAACCGGAAATAGCGTCAACGCAGAGGAATGGGAAGGAGCATGGCGGCCATCTTTAAAATCACAATCCATTGTCAACCTCACCACACAGGACCCCTGGGACACTGGTGATCGACCAAAAAGCACATCCTACCTTCCAAGAATGCCTAAAGCACCTAAGAAGGGATCTACCTGCCTCCAAAAGGAGCGCTTCAGCCAAGATGAACTACAGATGCTTGTAGACACCCTGCATGAGCATGCAGGGACAGTGTTCAACAGCAACATGAGGAGGGAGGCAGTGTTGCAGAAAAAGGAGATTTGGGCACTATCAGGCAGAAGGTCAGTGCAGTGGGCAACACCCCCCGCACGGTCAAGGATTGCTGCAAAAGGTGGGATGACCTGCGGCTGAGGATGCGGAACATTCTTTTGGCAAACTGTGCCCAGCCTTGGAGACCGGAGGAGGACCAAGTTCTCCAATTAAGCTCACACCGTGGGAGGAAACATGTGCGAGCATTATTGGCCCAGAATCCATAGAAGGCGTAGGAGAGATGGTGTGTGGTGCCACGTCGTCTGCTGATGGAGGTGAGTGTCCAAAGTAAAAACTGTTAAGCCAAATCTGATGAAAGTCAATGCCAATGTCTGTCCAAAGAGTGACGCCATGGTCGGCCACACACACACACTACCTGTAAAGTATGCCAAAGCAAGTGAGACACATGCCGATGCCTGGTGCAAGGCCGTAAACGCACATGACACATACCACACAAAGTAGGAAATTCCATGAGGCACACACCGTGCATGACCTAAATAGTGAGCATGTCAGACAGCACAGTACCTGGCCCACATGAGTGACACCGACATATGGCTGCATTTACCACCCATGTATGGAATGGCGTGCTGTTCCCAACCCAAATGCCTATTACCCACACTTGTGTGGATGTGCAATTGTACCAATGTATGTATGATGCCTATCCAAACATCACTCATGCCGTCCCACTCTTTCACCCCCACAGGCAGTGAGCATGACAGTGAGGAGAAGGACACCACCCCTGCACAGGACAGCAACCGTCCCTCCACATCCAGGGGCCAAGACAGGGGGTGCTGTGTCCCAGCAAGGAAGCCCCCACAGGGACACATACCACCAGCAACACCAAAGCCCGTGGGGGGCACACCACCCCCACCCCTCACTGCACTGCCTGCAGACACCTGTCCAACGCCACGTTCGGAGGAGTCCAGTGTGGCTGGGGAGGTGGCAGCCACGGCCCCCCTCACAGTTGAAGACAGCCCCGATGACATCTGGGGCACCATTGAGGACGACTCAGTGGATGTTGTCCACACCCCAGCACAATTGTCATCCCCCCAGGTATCCATGAGTGACACTGTTGATACCAACACACTGGAGCAGTCTGGGCAAGAACAGACCCAGGGACATATCAGTCCCGGGGAGGATGAGCAGGCTGGGCATGCCAGCCAGATCCCCAGCAGGGCCACTGGTGCAACCGCAGGAGCACAGCGGGCTGACCAGCTCACTGTCCTAATCCAGGAATTTGTGCAGGACAACCGGCAGGCTAGGGAGGAGTTGCACACGGATTTGAGGGCACTGGGTCAGTCCATCACTGATAACACAAACCGCCTCTGCGAGGTGCTCGGGTGCATCGCTGATGCTTTGGAAGCAGCTCTTCCCACCCAACAGCCTCAGCATGAGGCCACACCATCCACAAGCAGCTCTACACAGACCAGCCCACTCCACCAGTCGGTCTGTGCACTGTGCCAACGGGACATGCCTCCCCCTGGCTGCGGGCTTGCTGAGTGACTGTACTGGCAGCCTCTTGTGGGCTCTGTGGACCCTATGGGACTTGTGTGGGGGAGTTGTGGGGGGAGGGGGAGGGGAGTGAGGGTGTAAGGGGGAGTTGTGGGTGGAGTGGAAGGGGGGTGAAGGTGTGTGGGGGAGTTGTGGGGGGAGGTGGAGGGGGTGAGGGTGTTTGGGGGAGTTGTGGGGGGAGCGGTGGGGGGTGAGGGTGGTGGAGGGTTTGTTATTCACGTTTATATTATTACTTTCAATACACCGGTTGTGTTAAAAAAAAAGAACATGTGTCATTTAATCTTGCACAGTGCATAGTGTACATGTACCCCCACACCCAGTGCCCTATGTCCTACCATTATGTCACCCTGTGCTGACATGTAAGTCAGAAATATTGTGCAATCACTGACTGGCGCACAGCACGTCCCTCCTGTGCATCGCCACCATGATGAGGTCCTGCCACATCTTCATCATCCCCTTCTTCTTCATCATGTGGTAGGTGCTCCATGTCAGGGGGCAGGGGGACGTTCCGGCAGATGCACATATTGTGCAGCATTCCACATGCCATGGTGATATTGGCCACCTTCTCATGTCTGTAGAGGAGTGTCCCACCCGACCGGCTGAGACCGCGAAATCGTGCCTTCAACAGGAAAAAGGTCTGCTCAATTACCACACGTGTACGGGTATGGGAACGATTGTAGTCCTCCTCGTGCCTGTTCTGTGGCTTTCGGACAGGGGTCAGGAGCCATGGCTTCAAGGGATAGCCACCATCACCTGCATGAGAGGGGAATGAAGGTAAATGTTCGCACATTCATGTTGGACATCTGTACTAGTCTCACATGGCTGCAGGTTATTGGTGCCCACATGCACATGTCCCTTGATGCATTGACCCCATTTCAGGTCCCGCTATGTGTCCTGTGCAATGGACTAATGGTGTGGGTTGCATCTTCAAGATAATTCATGGTGTGCACTGACATCTTGTTGCACGTGCATCGTCTATGCATACAGCAGTGTTGAAGTAAAATTAGTGATGTGTTGTGTTCTGTGAGATTTACTAGTAGGGAGCGTTGGCTGTAGTCTGTACAATATTGGGCATTCTGCACTGATCATTTCCATGGTGACATGCAGCACTCCTATGGGTGTACCGAACCAGTGACGCACTGTGGAATCCCCGGTTGGCTCAATTCAATGCACTCCCAGGGATGATTGTCCTGTGTGGTGATATGCTGGAGACAGCAATATAGTGCATATGCACTGCATGGTGCAGGATGGCCTTACGGTGGGTGAGGGCTGCTGATGAGTGGTTCATGTGTTGTGTGATGTGGGCAGGTTACCTGTTAGTCATGTAGTGATAGGTGTCAGCCTTACTTCATCACTATGGGATTTGGGTGTCATGTACTGTTTCTGATGCTTTGGGGCACAGTGTTCGGTGATGTGCACATCGTGCACAGACATCAACAATCCCACCCAGGTGGAGTATGCACCCCCCCTTCCCACCCAGGTGGAGTATGCATGGTGGAGTATGCATCCACCCACCTCACAACCCCGATGCACTGCCATGGCCCAGTCAGGCAACTCACCAAGCAGCCAGGCACGTCGTCCAGCATGTCGCTCCATGAAGCGTGGTAGCGTGGAGTTGCGCAGGACCATAGAGTCATGAGTTGATCCGGGATATCGGGCACAGAAATGTGTGATGATCTTGCTGGCGTCGCATACCATCTGCACATTGATGGAGTGGTATTGCTTGCGGTTGCGATACACCACCTCCATGGCAAGTGGGACCACCAAATCCACGTGGGTGCAGTTGAGGGCACCTACACAATTTGGCATGCCTGCCAGTGCATGGAAGGCAACTTTTGTATTAAATATCTCCTGGGGAGTCTGTGGTAGGGATATGTAGTCCCGTGTGTGCTTGAGGAGGGCATCCAGCACTTGGTTCAGAATCCGGGAAAATGAGGGTTGTGATATGCCATGCATGTGCCCCATTGTGTGCTGGTAGGTGCCTGTCTCAAGGAAGTGGAGTACAGACACTACCTTCAGTAGAGGGGGGATGGCGGTGCGTATTTCTATGAGGCTCACTATGTCGCCCTGTATCAGGTCCACTATGGTGGTGATGGTGTCCTGGTCAAGCCGGTACAGGGTGTGGATCTGCTCAGGGGTTAGATTGAATGGACTTGTTCTGATGCATGGGATTGTGGGCTGCCGGGGTGGTAACGGTGGCTGCACTGGTGGGGCATGCTGGGCCTGTCTCATCCTCCTTCTCCTCCTGCGTCTCCTCTGTGGTGGCGGCTGTTGTTGTTGTTGTTGATGTTGAGGCATTGCAAGCAGGGCCTCCAGCTCCAGTAATGCTACCACTATTGGTATCATCTTGGTGTGGGAGGGGGTGTGGTGTGTGGGTGTGCTCCTTTTGTACTGGCCCTGACTCCATTGCCTCCATCTGTGCTGATTGTGTGCAACTGTGGCAGTTGGAAACACTGCTCAGGGCTCTTTACACCTGGTCGGCGATGCTGGTATTTACGCCAGGCCGGTATGCACTTTTTCCGCCTTCATGAGGCCGTTATTTGCATGTCCGCCTCACTTGTGATCTTCTCCGGTTTACGGCATGCCACTAATTCCGGCCTGGTGTGTCGCGTGTTCGCACCGAGACCGCTATTTACGGCATCAGACTTTACGATGCTGTTAATAGCGGTCTGGTTGGTCAGAATAGCCCGTAGCGGTAGACGATGCCGGTAATCCTTTACCTGCATCGTTTTTCCCTTACCTCCAAACTCGGAATGAGGGCCACTGTGTATTTCTGCAATGGTTGAAATTTATTGTTCCTGATCTGGTACTGAAACTTCACATTGTTCACAGTCTTCATCACTTAGATAAAACTGTAATGTGTTTTCATCTATCTGTGTTTGCCAGTTCTTTTTGGGATCCAAGTGAATCTACAATGACTGCTTTTCTCCTTGCATTTCATCCTGACAAATGAGAATGACAGTGGGCCTCATTCCGGGTTTGCAGCTAACCATGGAGTAATCAGCACCATGGTTGGCTCCGAAACCGTCCCAAATCTGGCATGGTGAATGGAGTAATTACCGGTCCATTCCAGGGTTGGAGGGACCGGTAATTCCCCATTCACCTTTTGCCCTTCCCCATTCCCATTTCTGCCCCATAGGGCTCAATGGGAATGGGGAAGGAGGTAATTACGGCACCGTAAATTACGGTACCGTAATTACCCCCGAAGTAGCTTTGCGGGTCCCATACTTAACTCCTGCTAAAAACAGGAGGTAAGGAAGGACCGGCAAAGGGACCTCGGAATACAGAGGTAAGGGATTACCGGCATCGGCACCCTTACTGGTGCCGGTAATTCCGTACCTTCAACCTCAGAATGACCCCCAGTGACACTAGGTGCATTACCATTTTGAAGATCCACCTCCACCTTGCTCTGTGATCTGTTAACGGCGTGATATTCTTTTGCATTGCAAATTTGGCTCACAAATTGTTGAGGCTTCAGGGGCTGTTTGGCCAAAGACCACAGTACCCTATTTACCTCATCAATTAAATGCAACAGTATCTTCACATAATTTGTCCTTAATATAAATGGGATCTTCTCAATGGTCGTGACCACCACTTCTTGCCTCAGTATGTTTCCCTACCTTGATGTCAACTTCAGTGGTGCCTTCCACAGGTATGTCCTCCCCATAAAATTATTATTTTATCTGAAAGCGCGCTCTGCTCCCTCGTGTAAATTGCTGGGGCTGGCCTGTGTCAAGTACGATTCTGAGAGACACCCTCGGGGGTCTAATTTTAAACAACTAAATGAATCCCTCTTTGAGGAAATTGGCTGGTCCGATGATGACAGGAAGCACATGGCCTGTATCCACTTTAAAAAATCTTTGAACAAAAACTGAACAGATGTGATTGGAGCATGAACTGTATTCACCCGGCCAAGTTAAGTAGATACTAGGCTATGTCTCATGTTATCTATAGATATCGAAAGCCCCAGCCTTACCTGCTGTTAAGTCCAGCACCAGAGGTGAGGCAGTTTATTTTAAGACTATGGACAAATCAACTCTCGGTCCTGGCAATCACTGGCCCTCGTTTGAAGGTGTCGCGCGAGTCCAGGTCGTATGTCAATCCGCAGGGGTGTTTGAATCAACTAGGCATGTCCTAACTCTTTGCCCCAAATTAGGACCCTTATATATGTGTACATTCAGGAAATGGTTCCACAACTACGAAACAATAACTGAGGTAGCTTTTTGGAATCTATGTTTAAATCTCTGGGTCTTCAACTTGCACCCTTTAAAGTGTGGTCCCACATTAAAACTCTGCTACGGATTAAAACACGTATAGAAAGTGGCTATGGCTTGGCACCTCACTTGAGATGATGGAGAGAGTACCAAATTGTATACCTCAGGTGGAACCACCTTCTCACCCTCCTATTCACACTTGATTTACCAACCAACCTTAAGGCCTTTTATCACACTTGGTTAATACGTGCTCTGCAATAGTGTCTGGTTTGAGGTCTGCCCTTTGGCACCTCTTAATAATATACCGTCGATGACATCTTCCCCATGAACTGGAATTGGACAGTCTGTGGAAAGTTGCGTGTTTGGTTGTGCTTGCGTTATTAATTGATGTTTGCATTACTACTATTATTATTCCTATTCTTGATTTGACTGATTTATTCCTATTGATTTGATTTGTTCATTTAGTGTCTGAATTGCTTTTTTGTCTGCTTGTTTGATTGTTATATTGATTGATTTTATTGTTTTATTTACATTTGCATTTATATTTGTTTGAGCTTTATTTTTTGTACACTGTTATTGTGACATAGGAATATCAATTCGTGTAAAATCCTAATTTAGGATTGTATCACAATAAAATTAATATATATTAAAATTAGGCACAGGGCCTTCACTCTGCCTTAATTTCAAAACGTCTTGTGGAGTCTCTCTCCATTAATGCTATCCAGAATTATCCCTGACAATACAGTCCCCTGTGCACCTGTATCCACCATTGCAAATACATTGAATTGCTCTTCTACTGTAATAGTGGTATAGTATATGTCTTCACATTCTTCAAGTATGCATATGAAATGTGAATTGTTGCTAATCTCAAGACTGATTTTCTTCAGGCTTGCCTGACTACTTGTCAAATGACAAGGCATACAAAATGACAATTTACCCCCTTTTATCTCCTTTTTAATATCTCTGTTTTATTTTTTGACCTGACAATCCATATGAAGCTCTGCGATTAATTGCCTAGCCTTACCCCATTACTGCCCTGCGTGTTCCCCATTGTTTTGATTTTCTTCACTTACCTCCTCTCGTGTGCATGTCAGCCCTGTGTTTTCATTCTCATCAGTATGCTAACATGTTGTATTTGGGACTCACCTGGCTTTTGTACTCTACATGTTAATGTAGTCTCTTGGAACATCTGCGGCACAACATATTCCTCTGGGAGCTCACCTGCAAGTGTCCCTTGGGGAGTTTTCATTTCTGTGTAGATATGAGCATGATTACAATTATCAGTTAATGGGAGTTTATCACCTGTTTTGGTCTTTTTCTGTTTTCACTTGTCATTTCACACAGTTTTGTTTCATTCAGTTCTTATGTATTCTGTGCACAATTGGCCATGCAATGGTCATTTTGCTTACTGGCTATCAATTGTTCAATGGTATGCTCCTCATCATTTTCATGTGCTGTGTTCTTTTTAGATTGTCTCTGATCCTGTTGCACATTGGGTTCCTCCTGCGCATTTTTTCTTTCTTTTTCCTGTTCCTCACGCACCTGAATGTAGCCAATAGTTTGGTTTAACTCTAGATAAAATCACACTACTTTCTTGCATGTGTTTTTATATCCTTTTATTATTATTGTTCTCTCAACTCTAAGTCACTATGTGGCTCAGTGTGTTTGGTCAACCATAGACTATGTTTGCTTTCAGTGTGGGATGTCTGTTAAAGCCTTGTGCAATGTCACTCTTATGTTCTTCCTTCTCACTCAGCTGTTGTTTTTGCCCCATGCACAGTATTCCTATTTGCTCAGCTAACATTTTCACGCGTGCCTCTGAGCACTAAAATATTTCCTGATTCCTAAAATCATCTCTCTGTGCTCTAGGCTTGTACTGGTTGGATTCATAGTGGTCTGCCCTATTTTGGTTTCCTTCAGGTGACTGACTCATGTTAGTGTTCCTCTAAATTCCTGGAAGAGAGGAGGTGGGGAGCATGGGCTGTTTTCTGTCCATAAACCCCTTGAGACAAGGCCTGAACATAGGGGCATGGGCTGTAGGACTCATTCTGTCTCTCATTTGATTGATACTGATCTCTTTGTTGATTTCCATTTTCAAGGAAGCTATTTACATATCTCATCCCTGTTTGATTGCCAGTCCCATTTATCATTTTAGCAGGGTTAATTCTACTCTGTGCTCCCAATACCCAGTATGGTTCATTAGGTGGGTTACTTTGGATGTTATTGGATCCTGCATGTCATATCGAAATCCCACTCGTGGCGAGTTGACTAGAACCAGGGACTAATATAAGTGTCCCTTTGACTAGGATCTGTGGATTTAAATTTTGCTGTCTAGTGTATTGCCCCTGCATTGCCACATTTTTCTGATTGAATCTGCCATTCCTTATCTGTGCTGTTTCTAGTGCCAAGCCTTTTCCTCACCTGATTTCTAAAACCGTAGGTACTGATATTGGGCCTCATTCCGAGTAGGGTGGTAAGGGTTAACGGTCACTGGTAACGAGACTGGTGCCGTTAAACCCTTACCGCCCTACTACGAGTTCCCTTTGCGGGTCCTTCCTTAATGCCTGCTTTTAGCGGGTCCCGCTAAGGACGGGACCCGCAAAGGGACTCCGGGGTCAATAACGGTACCGTAATTTACGGTACCGTTATTGCTGCCTTCCCCCGCCTTCCCCCTTCCCATTCACCAGGGCCATTCCCCATTCCCATTTGAGCCCCCATAAGGCTCAATGGGAAGGGGGAAGGCGGCAATAACGGTACCGTAAATTACGGTACCGTTATTGACCCCTGAGTCCCTTTGCGGGTCCCGTCCTTAACCCCTGCTAAAAGCAGGCGTTAAGGAAGGACCCGCAAAGGGAACTCGTAGTAGGGCGGTAAGGGTTTAACAGCACCGGTTTCGTTACCGGTGACCGTTAACCCTTACCGCCCTACTCGGAATGAGGCCCATTGTCTCTTTTGCCTTCTTCTTCGATCCTTTTTTTCTGCTCATTATGTGCCATCACCTCCTTTATCTTTGTGGACTGGTCTAAAATCCAATCCTTTGTAAACCCACAGGTTAATTGGGCTACTATTTCTTTATGAAGGCCTAGAAAAACCTTGCCTTTGAGTTTGCATCACAATTCACTTCAAATCTCAAAAAGATTTCAATGTTTGTAAGAACTGTCTTGGGGAATCATCGGACCATGCAGACAAGGTATACGCTGCCCATTTTGTATCTTGAATACATGTTTTTGGAGAGAACCGCCTTATCTCTCGCTGATAGTCATCCAAAGTAGATCATCCTGCTCACTGAGACTCCGTATAAAACTGTCCTGTGCAAGATCAATGATCAAATGAACAAAAAAAAACATACCGTTGTTTCAGAATGTTCAAAGTGAGATATATGCCCAAAAAAACATTCTATATGTTCCTCAACTGTTACATTGAAGTCCTTTCTAAAAGGTTTAACTAAACTCTAAGAGATTTTATAATGTTAAGTGGATCCAAATGTGCTTCACTTCGACTCATTTCTCTCTGTTTAGCAGAAGAGGGCAGAGCTTGACTCCCTCTCTCCAACAGTGGTAAGCGTGATTCAACTGGTGGAGGTCCCAGATTGTACCTTGGCATAGCTCCAGTAAGAGCCATGCCCATCAGCTCAGTTGATGGTGAGCACATCACTTGGGTTCTGAAATCCAAATTCTTCTGTTTTAGCTCCCTAAGCTAGGCATGCAAGTCCAGAACTTTATAAAACACCATGTCATCTGTTCTCAGATTTATTATTAAATCATTCATTTCTGTGACGTGTCGTTGGTAATCTGCAATTACTTTTGACTTTCTATAATCTTCTGACATTAAATGAATCAGTTAGCTTCCCAACAACTGTATATCCCTAGGAGATTGACTATTGTTTCTGTGAAAAGACTGCACCCTAGACAAAGCAACATTTCTGTCGGCCCGGTCCCCTTCTAATACCCCTTTTAAATGTTTACTCTCTTCCAAATTTTCCTCCAATTGCTTCCATTTCAATTCTATCTCAATCTTCAAAGCTTCCAAATGTTTCAGATCTGCCTGTACTTGTGAAAACTGGTTTTACAGTTAATCACATCTGGCTTGCAACTGTGAAAGTGTCTACCCCTTCTCTGAGGCACCTTCTAATTGAAACACCCTTTCATGAGATTAGGCCCACTCAGCCTGACATTTCTAAATATTCTGCTCATCATCTCATTGAATCTCTAATATTCCGTGCAGGATCAACCAAAATGTTGTCTCTAATCTGATAAAACAATCCTGTTGGGGCTTACCATCAATGGAATCAATCAATCTTGCCAGACACGTGTGTAATACTGTACCCTCCTCGGACAATTTCTCTGGTTCCTCTTTCCCTATTTCAGTAATTAAGCATTCACTCCCGACACATAAAGTGTCCGAACTTCATGTAGCTAGTGCAAAGAGCTTAGCGTATGCATATCCGCACAAATCTGTCACATTATTACCAGCCATGTCTGCTTGTATAACACACAGTGTGTCAAAAACCATTTAAAGCACAGCACTGGCAACCAACACAATTTAAAGTGTGCCCCGCACAGCACACTACGACAATTATAATGTGCCACATCTGACTGAGCCAATACAGCCAATACACCAAATATGTTAGATACATTACTGACACTTATCTGTGGTCACAGTATTGTTATATTATGGGCTCTTTGGCCATACACAAGCAGACTTTGTACTGTGCCAGGCGCAAAACAGGATCTTATAACACTAAAAACTGGACAGGCTGCACAATAGACACAAGACAGAATAAACACAACCTCACGGTTTCACAATTGGGCACCTTTATATATATTCATTCATCAGAGAAAACATGCAGACAATCAAACTATCTCATTTGGTATAGTGATGAGCATAGCAGCATTAGTGATGCACTTGCACTCAAGATATGTGAAAGACTGTAAAACTAGGAAAGAACACTTTGCATTGGAAGGAAAACAAATACACAGTTGTTTGTGGATCAGCACAGTACTTCAAACATAAGTGATTTCCCTTTAACCAGAGACACCCTAGCAGGCACTTAGGATATGAAAGCAAATTGATTATAGATATAGCTTCAATTCCCATTTACCCCTCTGCTCTAAGGTTGTGTTAGTATGGGATTGGATATTATGGACTCTCCTGCATAGCAGAACAACCTCCAAAACTAATTTAGATTCTTGCAACTACCTTCATCCCTGGGTACCTTAGAAATAAAGGGAGTTATGCCAGTTTGACACCATGCCAGTTTACCCTGACGGAGAGTCCCAAATAGTGTCTACCTATTAAAACTCACTCACTTCACTTGTGACTCTGGGGAACCCAGCCCGTCCAGTCATCCTGAAACATGGGATTCACTCGGCAACAGCCCAACCTTCCAGCTGACAGGATCCCAGCATACTGCACTGCTCTGAACTCTGTCACACTGACAGGTATTAACAGATATCTTCAGCTCGCAGACAGTCCTAAGCAGCTTTGAAGTCCTCAGTCCCTCGATTGTGCTCGGAGCAGCCCACCGTACGAGACAGCCCAGCTTTCTCACTCGATGCAAACAGTGGTGGCAAAAGCTCATTGCCCGCTCCCCTACAAGGCCCTTGGAGCTCTTTTTCTGGTAATCCCGAAATCTCTTTCAATGTTCAGCAATAATAAAAAAACAGAGGTTGTTTAAACCCAGCCCAGCTGTAAAGTTTCAGCCAACCCAGGACAATCTGCACACTCAGTCAAAATCCAGCCAAAAAAAGAACCCCCTCCTTACCTTCCAAAGCCACTTATATCTCTACTCCTCAAACCAGCCCTTTTTGGTATATCACATATTGATTCAGAACATCTTTCCCCTCACATTTAGTGATGTCAGCTGTTACCACTCTTCCCTTTTCATTAAGTCACTTCCAACTTTATAACATGTCAGAACCTTCAAGCACATTCCAGTACCTTCTAGCACCCATTCCCCCTTCTAGCTCAACTAACGGCTCCTGGTTTTTGGCAAACTTTAAACTGCATTCCTGCTCATCGTTTCTCCTGCAGCTCAATTACACAAATGAAACATTCTTCCATCCTCTACCTGCGCTTGCTTAGTATGAACAATGAGTATTTATTTTCAAGTCCCTTGACATCACATACTCTGCATTGCAAAGAACTGGTGTCAACGCCCAATGTTGCATTATTTCTGAAACTATCTATCTATATATATATATAACTAACAAAACACATTGTTAAAGGGACATTATGGTTAAGTTGCACTAGCAAAAACCTTATCAAATTCAATGGAAAACGTTCTTACAGGGACGTTATGGTTACAGGTCAAACTGAAACACCCCACAAATTCGCCAGTTATGGTAAGCTAAGCAACCATAACTCGCGCCAGCACTGTGCTCTGCTAAGACTAACACCCATGACATCAAAGATGACATCACAAATCTCTTTTTCTGACTTTTATAATTGTTTTTATTTGTTGCACTGCGCCTCGCATTCTTACAATAGCGTCTTCAGTGCAGCCTGTAGATTGGAAAACCAAATGTCATTGTCACTGGGCGACAATGAAATGCCATTTCCATTGAGAAGGTGCACATATCGATAACCAATGTTCCCATTCTTACAGGAGTACATCCCAGCAACACGCAAACATGTACACATTCTTCTCTTGCTAAGACGCCTTCCCACCTCTGGTTGCCAACAACAGTAATTGGAATAGTTATATACTGGATTTGGTGCAATACATGAGAAAAACACCTTCACAGTGGCAAAAATGCGCTCCGCTTCTTTCATCATCTTTTTCAGTTGATGGTACACACTTGCACAAGCTGTGGAACCCCAAAGCTATGCTTCATAGTGCTGCACCATAACGTGTACAGTACCTAAAGGGGCCACTCATCGACATTCTGCAATAAATGGTCGTAAGTACAGACAGGGATACCGTAACACAAACCCTCCACTTCATCCAAATTCAAATTGTCATTAAGGCCTCTTTCCCCAGCATACTGGAGCAGATCTACCAAAAAGCGATCACCCACTATGAAAACTGTGCGTCTCGCCATCTCTGCCAGGCTCACTACACATAGTAATGAAACAAAATATAGCCACCCTTTCCTGTGACCTACACTCTAACAACCTGATTGGACAATTGCAACAATTGCATTTCAAGCATAGAATATAGCACGTGCGCCTCGCATAGTATCGTGAGAGCCGTGCCCTAGTAAATCATGAGCAGTCCTTCTTCCCTTTCCACTATCCTCTTCTCACCACGCCCTTATTAGGTATTGCTAAGTACTCACACATGCATCCACCAATGCCCTCCAAGACTTCAGCATCTTACAATGTTAGTTCTCCACAAGACTTCATATGTACCATTATACAATCAGCCTGCACGTTTGCTGTTATTGGAAAGCATGTCCAGTGAAAAGGTCAGTGAGACATTCAAGGAGTTATAGATGCACATTCAGCCACATAAATACCCGTCACCACAAACGAAAGGTATGAGCATTTTCAACTCTGTGCACACGATATCTGCCTAAGCATCCACTACGTGTTTGAAAGGCATACTGATGTTCCTCCCATCTCCTACCATGAAGTGACAATTTGTTGGTATGTGCTTGCAACGTTTTCATTTACCCATATAATACACTATATTAGCGAAACAGGATCTATGTTCTTTGCTTCCCACAATGCTACAAAAATTGTTCCCCGCTAACTCACCTGCTACATTAAGAAGGCACTAAAGCCACCACTGAATGTATCTTAGCAACCTACAGTCATTTTCCAAAAGGTCAGTGTCTGCACGGCTGTGGTGCTCTGTATTCTGCACTGTTGCCACAGGCTCTTTTTAATTCTGCCAGTTTCCACTCTGCGCCCACAGCAACTCATCCATAAGAGGAGAGCACAAAGTGTCCTTGGCCTGAACGTCAGGGATTGTATCTATGCTGGACTAAAATTTCTGCAATAGCTCCCAGTGGCTGCGAACAATAAAATAAAGGCCCTGTGCATTATGCAGAAGGCCTTCTGGTCCCTGGGACCTCAATACCTTGCACTCTCACTTCCTAGATATCTGCTTGCTCCAGCTCTTCCCTCATCCGCCTCCTGCTCCCTCCGGATCAGTTGCTTCTACACGCGACCAGATGGTGGTAGATGTGTTTCTTCTGCTGGGGCCTCCTTGTGGAACACGCTCTCTGTCTCCCTGGACATGAGGAGAAGCATCGTAGGCTGTGAAAGCACCTGAAAACCTTTCCATGTGCTTCTTTTTTTTCCTCTTCTCCCCTATGCTCACTTCCTGGATAAAAGGAATTGTGCACTGGTTTCCTACTCACCCTATAATCTGTGCCCCAGGCCACCTCCCTCCATACAGTTCAACCCCTGCACTGGCTTTCTGCCAACCCCCGCACTTTGGGACTGTTTTCTAGAACCCTAACAGTCCAGCCACCACTCGATGTGTACACTTAACTTTGCACATGCCAGCACCGGTCATAGTTGCATGTATTTCTATTTTTTATTGTTCCCATTCACTTACGCACTCTCAATGTCAACTGGCCTAGAGGAATCAATTTCTCTGTATGGCCTCCCTTCAACGTACCTTTCCTCGGTGCACCTTCATACACTTGTATGTAGGCGCGATACAAATACCATAGCACATCATATCATATGATGCACACACTCCATTCATAACAACATGATGCCTGCCACGTATCTTGTACACTTCACAATATGGTCTTCCCATTGTTATGCATGTAATACAAATGTCGGAATAGTAATCCCACAAAAGCAGCAGGGAATGTATATTAGCAAAGTTAAGCAAGTGCGGGCAGTGCATGCATACAAACAGGATGCATGCCCCTTACCTTGCACACTTTCACCATATCCTCCTACATTTATCTGCACAAACTGACCTTCTGTCACAGTATTTGTGTACACACCACAACCAGCAACCACATTAGCCAATGGCTTAGCCTCCACAGTGCCAATGCTATAGCTGCCATCCTAAAAACAGCAGGATGAGGAGGGGGTTCAGAGGGTGTGGGGGGGATGTAAAACAGGGGTGGGGATTGTGAATTTAGGATTGTCATAAAAACACCTATATTTGTTTTCTTCTTTTTGTTGTGTTTTTGTTATGTATGTGCATTCATACATTCTTTTTCTTGTTTTGTTTTCTCTCTTTTGCTCACTGTCTGCTTCTCCTCCAGGCATTTTTCTGGACTGAAGATGAACACGTATCTTACATTTCTACAGGATTCTCTGCAACGCTTCGTGCAGAGTGGCAAACACAACTGCACAACACAAATGGGTGGGGATTGTGACTTTAGGATTGTCTCTAAAAGCACCTATATTTGTTTTCTTCTTTTTGTTGGGTTTTTGTATTTGTACGTACATTCATATAATTTTTTTTCTTGTTTTGTTTTCTCTCTTTTGCTCACTGTCTGCTTCTCCTCCAGACATTTTTCTGGACTGAAGATGAACACTTATCTTACATTTCTACAGGATTCTCTGCAACGCTTCGTGCAGAGTGGCAAACACAACTGCACAACACAAATGAGTGGGGATTGTGACTTTAGGATTGTCTCTAAAAGCACCTATATTTGTTTTCTTCTTTTTGTTGTGTTTTTGTATTTGTACGTACATTCATATAATTTTTTTTCTTGTTTTGTTTTCTCTCTTTTGCTCACTGTCTGCTTCTCCTCCAGACATTTTTCTGGACTGAAGATGAATGCTTATCTTACATTTCTACAGGATTCTCTGCAGAGTGGCAACCACAACAGCACAACACAAAAGCATTACCAATGGAAGTCAAAAATGCCATTTCCTTGTATCCACTGGAAACCTTGCTGGTTATTAATGCTTTCAAAGTCAGTGCAGAACACCCAGCAGTGCACATAAACTCACACATGCTTCTGTTTATCCAACATCTCCTGACCTATGGCTGTGAACAAATTATACGGGCATGCTTCTACTGTCCTCTTGGTGTCATCGATGAAAAAATCACCTTGAGACATTGAATTTGTGCGGTTTCCCAATTTCCAGAACTCTTATCTGGTAGAAATGTGTCTTACATCACAAGAGGGCCTGGAAGCAATAATGGGGGCAGTGAGAGAGCTCGTGGTTCATGGCTTCCTTGTTTCCCGCACAGCACCAGTAGAAACACCTAGCCTGAATCTACAGGCACCAAAGAGGGTATCTAGGGCCAGAATGGGCTCTGGGGATGCTACCAATAGTGAGACTATATCCGGGAAGCAGAAGAATATTGGAGATGGTTCCCAGGAGAATGCCCCTCTCTGCTGCCAGATATTTTGACACATGTTTTACAGAAACTAGGTGTAGGAGCGCAGTTACATCTTGGGTTACGGTTGGTTAGTTGGAACACGCAGGGTCCAAACACTTTCACCTCAAAGAAAATGAAAGACCATCTGTTTTGGAATGTGGATATTTTAATTCTGCAGGAAATGTGCTTGGTTAATCCAATTGCGATTGAAGGGTATACACTAAACTCCCAACCTGCAGTTCGGAAGGCCAAAGGTAGGCCATCAGGTGGGTTGATGATGGCATTTAAAAACTCCACGATTGGAGATTTGATGAGGATCCTTGAAAATAAAATGGGTATTCAAGCCATTAAAGCTGCTCTAAAATATCTGAAGCCAGTCTTTGAGGTGATTCTTATTAACATCTATTGGAACCCCACCTGTTCCAGGCTTCAGGACTTTCTGGACGCTCTTGCTATATTGATGGAAAAAATTAAAATGCTTTATGGGGGTGTACAAGTGATACTCAGAGGGGATCTAAACACCCAATGTGTTACATCTGTAAGGGAGTCCAGACATTACAGGCTCCGGATAATTTCGGAAAAGGGAAAAATCTGGGTGGAGTTCTTGGTGGGCTGGGGGATGAAGATGGCAAATGGGTCTCTACCGGGGGATGTTCCATCAGCTATGACCTGGCATCGAGGCTCTTCGGCCTCGACCTTAGATTACACCTTCATGACAGCAGATCTTTTCAAATATAATGCATCATTGAAGATGTAGCAGGAAGGGGGCAGCGACCATGCCCGATTCGAATTAACCATCTCTGATCTTGCTCTGAGGTCACTGAATAAAAAGGTCCAAGACCTATCTAAATAGGAATGGCAGAATTTGTCTGCCTAAGTATAGAAGGTAAGGGGAGAAGCTTAATGTCTGTTTGATGGATACCCCAGAGTATGTTGGGCAAAAACATTGTCCACCTGATGGGTTTGTGAAATTTGGTTGATAAGTCCACAGAGTGTAGGAGGAGTGGGGAGAAAACTAATACATTGGCATTGATTTGAGGAGGCAACAATGCATGAAAATAAGTTGCTGAACCAGAAATTAAGACAGCTAAAGAAACGGGAATTTCGCTGGGAGGTCCGGAGAAGGGAGTTGTTACGCTCACCTGGCTCCCACAGGGGCGTCGATCTGAACTGGACAGCTGCGGCCTCGACCAATGTGATGCGTAGTGCCGAGATGACGGACTGGACTGGCCCACCTAGCTTCGTTTGCTTGGCCCATAGGAATATTCTTCTGCAAATGGAGAAAGGGAATTAACCACCCGTGGAGTTGAGCGTTAACCCTCCCCCACTCCCGCTGATCTCCCCAATGATCACCTTTGATGTCCCCTCTTATAGTCTCACCTGATGGTTTGGAAAGATGAGCTCTCCATCCTGCATTGAGCGCAGGGGCGCGTTGATAACCAGTTGCTTCACTGGCTCGAAGGAATTGGTGAGTTCCAGAACAATATTGACCCTGAGATTCCCAGCAAGACGCCGTAAGTATGTAGTTCCTAAGAGTTCAAATGTCTGACTTTCACTCTTGTCCAATTCCTTGCAGGTTGCAGCTTGACCCTAGCGAAGAGTTCCTCGTGGCTACCGGTGATATTCAGGTAAGGATTTGTATTATCCAACACAGTTCGATAAAATAATGTCAATATGTAACCTGTTGCTTTCTCCCTTATTCAGGCGCTGAGAGAAAATATGAAGTCTCGGGGAATAATGCCTCCGGCGGTAAAATCAGGTAAGTCTATTATGGTGAGGAGGTTTCCCCTTGTTTGTCCCTTTGTTTCACCTTGCTGTCCTTTTGTTTCCCCTTAGGGGCCGGGGTTCGGCGAGGATGCAGTGGAAGCTGCGCCGACCCGTGAAGAGGAATAGTACCCCCGGTGGTAAAATCAGGTAAGTATATGGGGGGTAACTAATATTGCCTCTGTGTATTCCCTTGGCTCACCTTGCTGTTCTTGTCTTCCCCTTAGGTGCCGCAGTGCGGCGGGAGCATGCAGAAGGATGCAATGGAATGTGAAGATGCTGTGAAGGCCGGTGAGATCAGCGCAGCGCTGCTGCAGCGAGGCGACGCGCACAAATAACTTCTTTCTTCCAGCTCGAAGGCGCGATGGATCGTGAATTCAGGTAAGGATCAAGGGTATTGCTCTTGTTCTACCCTTTTCTCCTTCTCTCCCCTTTTTCTAGGAGCTCCGAACTCGAGGCGGGCGTGGCAGAAGACTGGATGCAGACTTGCAGGCTCGGTGAGCGTTACGCTGCTGGATGCAGAATAACGCAAAGCGTGTGCTGCTCTTCGGGCGTGGTTTAAATAGCCTCCAAAGTAGTCCAAGGTAAGTATTCCTCCCCAGCCCCACCCGAGTAAAAAAAATTGTCCCTTAGGTAAAGTAGTCCCTTCTAAGCCTCCTTTGGCTTGGAGCTCTTGCAGCATGGTCTGCATCAGGTGAGTTGGCAGCATGGTCTGCATTAGGTACGTTTTAATCTATGAGCCTGGCGCCTATGGCGCCAGGACTGACTCTCCATATGAGCCTGGCGCCGACTGCACCCAAATAGCCCCTAGCAGGGGTTGTTGGGTTTGCTTAGTATAACTTGATGCCTGCTTCTGGGGTTGCTGGACTTGGTCTGGGTCCCCGGGGGTAGGCATCATGACAGGAGTCCAAAAGGTTGTCACAGCAATATAAGCAATGGTCAGTAGAGAGGAGGATGTTACGATTACAAAAGTATGGGGAACAAATGTTGGAATTAGTAGGCAGTAAAGACTCCAGAAATGTTTGGTCAGTCATTCACCAACTAGAGGATAATCCAGACTCTTCATTGTGTAATCTGGTGTCGGAGAAGGGTTTGATAGATCATCTGTCTTCTAGCTTTAAAAATTTCAATGGAGACTAAATTTGTTCCAGGTGAAGATGTTACCTGGCACCTCCCTCTTGACGAACAGGTTCTGGCTGAATTAATTGGGAAATCATCAACTTCGAAAGCAGCCGGTACAAATGGTTTAACATACCAGGTCCTGAAGAACAACCCCTGTCTATGGTCCAAACTATTATTTTGGCTCTTTGAAGATATTCTCGTGAGACAAAAGTTTCCTCCTTTGTAGAAAACTGTGATTATCATTCTGCTGTTCAAGGGGGGGCGATTGGTTGCTACCAACAAACTATCGCCCGATCGCCACCCTTGACATTGAAAGTAAGATCTTTATGAGGATTCTACAGGGGGAAATAGAGAGATGGGTGAAGGAGACAAATATTCTGCCAAAACATCAAACAGGCTTTAGAGGGGGACTAAATGGGGTGATATTAAATGTCTTGAGTGAAAAAACAAGGATTAAGGGAGAAGCACAACTCTATGGGGCCTGGGTCGATTTTTCAAAAGCATTTGACCAGGTAAATAGACAGCAGTTATGGTCAAAACTTAGGAGTTGGAGTCTCCCTGAGGGCATTTTGGCGATGCTAGTAGAACTCCATAGGGACTCAACCTTTAGAGTTCGATTAGATGATGAAGGTAATCTTTCAAAACCAATCAGGGTGGAAAGTGGTGTCCGTCAGGGTTGGTTGGGAGCTCCCCTGTTTTTTAAATTGTACCTGGTGAAACTGGGGGACTTTCTGGAATCATCGGCTTTGGCCAGTCCAGTGATTAATGGTTCCAAGATTCACTGGCTGGCCTATGCTGATGATGTGGTCCTGCTGGACAAAACGGCAGTGGGGTTGCAGCGCCTTCTGGATAAATTGGACTGCTATGCAAAGGTGAATGGTCTTGCCACTAACCCAAATAAATCAAAAATAGTTGTCTTCAAACACACACATAAGAAGGTGATCTTCTCTCACTGGGAACTGGGAGGACAGTGTATCCCAAGAGTCGAACATCTGATTTACTTGGATTACAAAATCCATCCTTGGGTAAGGTGGAACAGGACATACAGACGAAGATCTTGCAAATAATACCACAGATGAAAAAGGTTTAGGCTGGGTTCTGTAAGTTCTCGATCCTCCCATTGATCAAGTACTATTCATCAAAAGTAGTTCCAGTGATTTTGTATGGGTTCGAGGCTAAGCCAGGTGTGTGGAATATGGACTGGCAAAGGCTGGAGAGCCAAGCATGGAAGAGCGTTTTCGGCCTCCCTATGAGTCTCTCCATGTGTAGCCTGTGATTCGAACTGAGGTTACAATCACTAAAGATCCAAGCAGATTGGAAACTGACATCTCTTTACCGTCTCATTATTGTTGCTCTGGAAGGCTCTTTATATTTTGACATAAAGGCCCACTTGGAGGCCCGAAAATCGAAAAATGCTGTCATACCTGGAAGAAAGGGTGAAGGAGGGGTGGATCCAAGCAAATACAGATTTGGAGACTTTCATACATAATCCGTTGAAAGCCAAAAAGGCTCTGGATGAGATGGATTGGATCATTACAATCAGCAATATGCGTTCCCTCTCACCAGTAAATCCTTTCTTGAAAGCCGATAAAAAGCAGGGGTTTATTGCAAAATATCTAGTAAAGTTCCCGGACTGGAGGATTAGAATGAACTTCCTCAGAATACGGTTGAATATAGCCCATATTGGGGAAGTATTGACTAAAAGGGGCCAAGGGGAGCTTACTAATATCCTATGTGATGTGTGCAAAAACCCAGCTAATCAATCGCTAATGCACCTGTTGCTAGAATGTGAGGGGACTTGGGCTGCAAGGATCTCACTTTTTGCCAGGTTCGTAGTTGGTGAGGAGCGGTTCATCCCTGAGATGTTTTGGGACAGATTAGTTACTGGACAGAACAGTACCCTGATGATCGCAGTAGTACAGGTTTTGGAAAGGTTCAATATTGTTTCTCAAAAGATGAAACAAAAGGATAGCTTCTGAGAAACGGGTGACTCACAGTGATTGAAATATATGGTGAAACCTTGTAGTGAATGCTTGGCACTGATTATGAGGGCCCTCTTCCCTGTACCAAGGTGGATTTAGTTTGGAGATCATTTGCCTTTGCTGCATCTTCTGCTTTTTAGTTTTAATTTTTGGATGCTAATTAATGAGTGTGTTTATATCATGTAAGGGAAACGTTTTGTTTAAAAATGTTATGTAAATTGAGTGTAATGGTTATGATTTTAATTGGATGTAAATAGAATGTGAATTTTGGAAAAGGTGTCAAATCAAATACAATAAAAATCTACATCACAGCTGTCATCAACTTCTTTAAGTAAGCGAGCAAATGTGAGCGCAACATGTACCCCAAATGTAGCCCTCCAAAATGCACGACCACCACATCTACACTACCAACAGATGCTGCACTTTTGCAAAGGAGAACCATTCACCCGAAACCCCAAAAAGTCTGCACTACTTCAACTGAAAGTCAATATCGAAACCTCTTTCCACGGCATACCTGTACAGATTGTGCACAAAGATATCACTGACTATGAGCACTCGACGTCTGTCCATCTCTGCCAACCTCACTGCATCGAACTTTGGGCAAATATGTCACCGCCCCTTCCGGTGAATAGCACCCTCGAATCCTCATTGGAGAATCTCCACAGTTCCATTTGCGAAGGTTCCATGCTCAGAAGGCCATGATGTGGCACGTGTGCTTTCCCAGCTACAGCTAAGGCCAAGCCCCAGTAAAGCAGACGCAATACTTCTTCCCTTTGCCCTTGAATTTTCCAACATTGCCTTAGTGGTACCTATTGGCGACTATGACATTTTCAAAAATGCCTGCACCAATCACATACTGAACCTTGGCATTGCACACTATCATTTCTGTACACAACTCCATATTTCCCGTTAAACACTCTGAGAACACATTCCCTTTGCTTCCAAAGCCCCTCCACCAGAAACTTTTCCTACAGGATCCCCTATTTCAGCATCCACAATGATCCTGTGGCACACCCAGCACACCTTTCGCCATGCACACAACAGTCCACCCTTGCCCACACCCAGCACAACACTATGAATCCATGCATGTGGCTGTCACAGATTAGACAAATTTTATAAAGGATACAGCCGTGTAAAGGATACAGTCAGTATACACTTTCGGGGAGCCCTTCCGTTCTGGGGTATCTTGAACGTGCAGCGAACCAGATTCCTCCGGGACACCTTGCGCGTGATGCTAAACAAGACTTCCCCCCCCCAAGAGCGTAGCCTGTAGGAATTTAATAATAACTAACAGGCCAGGGGCTTGGGCGAAAAGGCAGGAGCAGCGACAACAGAGCTAAGGGAACAAACAAAAAACAATGGTTCAAGAGAGCAACTAATTTTACCCAAAATGCAGCGACCAGCCACCCACAATACCCTCTCTTACCTGCTTAGCTAGAGAGAAATCCCACAACCTATTGTGAGTCCAAAGCACTCTACGACAACCAGGTGGTGCAGGAAGAAGGTTCCAGTTGGTAGGAGTTAGTGTAGGGGTTCAGCTAACCCGAACGGCACGAGGGCGCAGCTAATGTCCAAAGGCAATCCCTTATTCCATTCAGCAAAGCGTCCTTGAAGTGAAGGTGAGCGATCCAAATAGTGACCAGTAGAATCAGGAGAGCGTTCATATAGTCACGTTGATGCGTGGAAAAAGAAGGGGAATTAGGAAGTCTGTGAGGATAGTGATCAGAGGGGACAAATGGAGCTTTATCTGGAAATTCAGTGGTGAGAAGCAAATCCGAAAACGTCACAACAAACAGGAGTAGGAGAGAGCAATCCGTTATACAAAGCCAGGAGTTCGATTGCCAAAGGGAAAACAGAAGGGGGTTTTGGCTCCAGAAATAGTAAGGGCTGAGACGTATAGAATAATCCTTAAAGCACGAGCCGGGTCTAGGAGGTTCAGGAAACAGGATAACTTGAATCGGGCGCTTAAACTAACTGCTTAGTTTTAGGAGCACCTATTGCATGGACAAGCTTAGTTAAATACGATTAACTTTCCCAGGACGTGAGACGCGTTGCCGGCGTGTCACGTGATCGTAAAAAGTGGGAATGCTGGGAAATGTAGTGCGGCGTGTCCTGCGGCTTTGATTTAGTCGCCAAGGCAACTTCCACATGGAAACGGACGGCCCTAGTCGTCCGTGTGCAGGAATGCGTGGCATGACAGTTCCCCTCCGCAAAGAGCGGCTACCCCGGTTGGCACGTAATCTTTCCAAAAAAAAGGCACGCAAAAGCCGGGGTGCATGCACATTTGAGGCCGGCTCCCAAGTTCTATCTTCGGGGCCGTAACCTTTCCAATCAATCAGATAAGATCGCACTCCGTGGCGCAGACGAGTGTCCAGTATAGCATGTACTTCGTATTCGTCTTCCCCCTGCACATTGATGGGAGCAGGAGCAACAGAAAGTCGAGTGCCAGGTACAAAGGGACGGAGGAGGGAAACATGGAAAACAGGGTGAATCCGCCAATGAGATGGAATGTCCAAACGGATTGCAACAGGATTGAGACAGTGCAGTACTTTATAGGGACCTACATAGCGAGGCAAAAGTTTTCGCTTACCCCGAATGTTAAGATGCTTGGTCGAGAGCCAGGCACGATCACCCGGTGCATAGGAGGGGGCAGGTGAACGATGCCTATCCGCTTGTGTTTTTGTCCGGGACTGCGCAGCCAATAGATGAGACACAATCGAGTCGCGTATAGCAACCAATGTGTCTCTTGTAGATTTTGCAGCAGGGATCTGGTCCAGTGAAGGTAGGACATGTGGAAGAATCCTTGGGTGTACACCATACAATGCGTAAAACGGAGAACAACCTGTTGAAGAGTGCCGAGAGTTATTGTAAGCAAATTCCGCGGTTCCCAGAACGGACAACCAGTCGGTCTGATGTTGTAAGCACAGACAACGAAGGTACTGTTCCATGGTGCCATTGGTGCGTTCGGTTTGTCCGTCCGTTTGAGGGTGGTAGGATGACGAGAGCCGTGCATCTATGCCCAAGGAATGGGTAAGGGCTTTCCAGAACCGTGAGGTAAACTGGGTGCCCCGATCGGAAATCATGATTGTGGGAAGACCAAAAAAACGCACCACATGATCAAAGAATAGTTTAGCCAACAATGGAGCAGTAGGTTGTCCAGAACATGGTATAAACCGTGCCATTTTTGTGAAAACATCCACAACCACAAGTACAGTTGACATCCCCCTGACCGAAGGGAGTTCCACCACGAAATCGAGAGTAACCGTATGCCACGGATGTGGTGGGAGAGGCATTTTCATCAATAGACCGAAAGGTTTCCCAGGTTGTCTCTTGCATTGAATACACACCGCACACTTGGATACGTACGAATCAGAATCTTTCTTCATACCCGGCCACCAGCACCATCGGTGTAATAGGTCATATGTTTTAAGCTGACCAGGGTGCGCAGCCAACGGGGTATCATGTGCCCATTCCAAGGCCTTCCGTCTGGTTTGGTCGTCAGGTAAATACAAAAGCCCGTGAACATAAGGAAGACCCGTAACAATTTGGGCATCTAGGGTATTGAGAAAGGAAACATGATCTTTGGTCCACTGTCGTACTCGGTCAAGGAATGAGGTGGAGACCGAACAGACACATACCACAGAACCTGGGGGCAATATAGGTGACACCGAGTCCTGGGTGTTAAAATCAGTACCGACACGGGATAAGGCATCCGCCTTCCCATGTAGAAGGCCAGGGCGATAAGTAACTGTGAAATCGAAAAGTGTGAAGAACAAATGCCAACGTATTTGACGGGCATTGGTACATTTTGCATGCGAAAGAGCTTGAAGGTTCCGATGGTCAGAGTACACCGTGATGGTGTGTCGAGCACCCAGGAGATGGTGTCTGCACTCCTTGAAAGCCGCTTGAATTGCCAGAAACTCTCTCTCCATGACGGTGTAGTTGCGTTCAGCCGGAGATAGTTTTCGGGAGAAATAGGCCACCGGATGTAACCGCTGTGTAGCAGGGCAGATCTGAGACAAGATGGCCCCCACCGCTATCGCGGAGGCATCAGCCTCCACTATGAAAGGGAGAGAGGAGTTCGGGTGTTGCAGAACAGGAGCTGTAGTGAAGGCCTTTTTTAATGTCTCAAAGGCCGACTGGGCTTCGTTGTCCCAAACAAAGGGGACCTTGGGACTAGTGAGACGGGTAAGAGGTGCCACTATTTCAGAGAAGGAGGCAATAAAACGTCTGTAGAAATTTGAAAAACCCAGAAAAGACTGGAGTGCTTTTACTGAGTCCGGAACCGGCCAGTCCATTACAGCTTTGACTTTGGAAGTACACATGAGCACCCCTTTTGCCGAAATCTGAAACCCTAAGAATTCGACTGAGGTGGCGTGGAACACACATTTCTCTAGTTTAGCATAGAGGGAGTGAGTCCGCAAACGCCGCAATACGGAGCGGACATGTTGGATGTGTTGAGCGAGTGAATCCGAGAATATCAGGATATCGTCTAAGTAGATCACCACATAACAATCCAGCATGTCTCCAAAGATGTCATTAACGAAGTGCTGAAAAGTGGCTGGGGCGTTACAAAGCCCAAAGGGCATGACACAGTATTCGTAGAGCCCAAACTTCGTCTTAAAAGCGGTTTTCCATTCATCACCGCTTCGCATTCTGACCAAATTATATGCCCCTCTGAGATCTAATTTGGTAAAAATGGTGGAAGATGTCATCTTATCAAGTAGTTCCGTTATGAGAGGTAGCGGGTACTGGTTCTTGATCGTTATTTTGTTCAAGGCCCTGTAATCTACGCAAGGACGTAGGTCCCCCTCCTTTTTTGGCACAAAGAATATGGGAGAGGCAGCAGGGGACCGGGAAGGTCGAATATGACCCAGACGCAATGCTTTATCCACATACCCTTTTAGATGTTCTTCTTCTTTGACGGTTAAGGAGTAGACACGACCGTGAGGCACCACTGCCCCAGGTACCAAGTCAATGGGGCAGTCGTAACAACGGTGTGGGGGCAATATCTCTGATAGTCCCTTGTCAAAGATATCGGAAAATTCTTTGTATACCATCGGCAGTTCGGGCGTTGGATCCTTTAGCGTGGCATTAATGTAGGGGACATTAGACAACAAAGCCAAACAAGGAGAAGCAGGCGACATATCCGGGTTTTGAAGACCATGTTGGATACAAAACACGGAAGAAAAATGCACCGTCCGTTGGACCCAGTCAATTACAGGGTTGTGAGTCCGAAGCCAGGGAAGACCAAGAATGATCCCAAATTGAGGGGCCGAAATAAGGTCAAACACTATATGTTCAGTGTGGCCTTCTTGGGTGGACATGCAAAGCGGGGTTGTCTGTTCCGTTACCCATCCGGATACCAGACGAGAACCGTCTACAGCATGCACCTCCTCAGGTCTAGCCTTAGGAACTACCATTACACCATGGCATCGAGCTAACTGTATATCCATGTAGTTACCGTTAGCCCCCGAATCAATCATGACTGGTTTGGTGAAAGGCTCAACACCGGGGATCACAAAATACATTGCCAGATAGATGTGTGAGGAGGGAGGACATTATTCCGAGCCATCCATTTGGTGACTCATCCTTAGGGCTCGGCTTAAGGACGAGTCTTGGCGTTTCCCGCCGTCTTGACAGGTCGCCTAGGGCATACACGGATGAAGTGACCTGACTGGCCACAATAGAAACATAAATTATTAACCATACGCCGTTCACGTTCGGCTTTGGTAAATGGACCTCTGATAGCCCCTATTTGCATCGGTTCGACTTCTCCTGAAGAGGTAGAAGGGGGGCTTTCTGCCTTGGCTGAAAGACAAAGATCAGGGACACGCCGTTCGCCACGTCTCTGCCGTAACCTAGCATCGACCTGCAAAACCAAGTCTACCAGTTCCGGAAAACCGGACGGTAGAGCCGGTACCACTGATAAAGCGTCTTTTAATTCTTCCGAAAGTCCCTTATAGAAGACGGCTGCTTTCTTTTGTTCGGGCCAGGTAGTTTCCGCTGCCAACTGATTAAAGCGGGCAAGGTAGGATATAAGGTCCGATTTGCCCTGGCTGATAGCAAGGAACTCGAGATCAGAAGTCTGTGCTTTGTAACGCATATCGAATACACTATTCATGGATTGAATAAGGGTATCGAAATCATATAAGGCTGGGTCGTTGGCTTCGAGCAACGGGTTAGCCCAAGCCGCTGCTGTACCTCCCAAATGGGAAAGAAGGAACGCTGCTTTAGTAACAGCGTCAGGAAATGCCAGCGGCCGACACAGAAAATGCAGACGGTACTGATTAATGAAGGTCCGATATGTTTTCGGATCTCCAAAAAAGCGTTCCGGAGGGGCCAAAGGGAAAGGTCCCGGAAGGACAATGGGGGCTGAAGCAGGAGGTGGAACTTGGGGCGTAGGAGGGGCTGCTGCAATAGCATCACCAAACTCCTCATCGGGTGGTAGTGGCTGCACGAAACTCTGTAGTACATCCATGCGCTGATGGAGGGTCGCATGCGCTGATGCCAAGTCGGTACGTAAAGCCGCAAAGGCTTGCAGCAAGGCAGCCATTTGATCGGCTCCGGCTTCCATGACCGACAGGCAAGAAAAAATAGGCTCCTAAATCTGTCACAGATTAGACAAATTTTATAAAGGATACAGCCGTGTAAAGGATACAGTCAGTATACACTTTCGGGGAGCCCTTCCGTTCTGGGGTATCTTGAACGTGCAGCGAACCAGATTCCTCCGGGACACCTTGCGCGTGATGCTAAACAAGACTTCCCCCCCCCAAGAGCGTAGCCTGTAGGAATTTAATAATAACTAACAGGCCAGGGGCTTGGGCGAAAAGGCAGGAGCAGCGACAACAGAGCTAAGGGAACAAACAAAAAACAATGGTTCAAGAGAGCAACTAATTTTACCCAAAATGCAGCGACCAGCCACCCACAATACCCTCTCTTACCTGCTTAGCTAGAGAGAAATCCCACAACCTATTGTGAGTCCAAAGCACTCTACGACAACCAGGTGGTGCAGGAAGAAGGTTCCAGTTGGTAGGAGTTAGTGTAGGGGTTCACCTAACCCGAACGGCACGAGGGCGCAGCTAATGTCCAAAGGCAATCCCTTATTCCATTCAGCAAAGCGTCCTTGAAGTGAAGGTGAGCGATCCAAATAGTGACCAGTAGAATCAGGAGAGCGTTCATATAGTCACGTTGATGCGTGGAAAAAGAAGGGGAATTAGGAAGTCCGTGAGGATAGTGATCAGAGGGGACAAATGGAGCTTTATCTGGAAATTCAGTGGTGAGAAGCAAATCCGAAAACGTCACAACAAACAGGAATAGGAGAGAGCAATCCGTTATACAAAGCCAGGAGTTCGATTGCCAAAGGGAAAACAGAAGGGGGTTTTGGCTCCAGAAATAGTAAGGGCTGAGACGTATAGAATAATCCTTAAAGCACGAGCCGGGTCTAGGAGGTTCAGGAAACAGGATAACTTGAATCGGGCGCTTAAACTAACTGCTTAGTTTTAGGAGCACCTATTGCATGGACAAGCTTAGTTAAATACGATTAACTTTCCCAGGACGTGAGACGCGTTGCCGGCGTGTCACGTGATCGTAAAAAGTGGGAATGCTGGGAAATGTAGTGCGGCGTGTCCCGCGGCTTGGATTTAATCGCCAAGGCAACTTCCACATGGAAACGGACGGCCCTAGTCGTCCGTGTGCAGGAATGCGGGGCATGACAGTGGCCATGTGGGCAGCTAACATAGTGCACAAACGTAACATACGTAGAGGTACTTCAACCCACGCCCACCTGGTGCCTTCCTGCTTGCCGCTCTGTTTCCCTACTTAAGGAGCCCTCCAGCTTCTTTTCCTTTGCAGATGGGGAGCAGGTGCAAGTGGATCTAGGTCACCTGGCCTAAGCCCCGCCCACCTGGTGCCTTCCTGCCTGCCGCTTTTTTTCACCACTTAGCAAGCCCTGCCCACCTGGTGCCTTCCTGCCTCCTGCTCTTTTTCACCACTTAGCAAGCCCTGCCCCCCTCGGTGCCTTCCTGCCTGCTGCTCTTTTTCACCACTTAGCAAGCCCCGCACACCTGGTTCCTTCCTGCTTGCCGCTCTTTTGTCACCACTAAGCATGCCCCGTCCACCTGGTGCTTTCCTGCTTTCCACTCTTTTTCACCACTTAGCAAGCCACGCCCACCTGGTGCCTTCCTGCTTGCCGCTCTGTTTGCCTACTTAAGGAGCCCTCCAGCTTATTTTCCTTTGCAGATGGGGAGCAGGTGCAAGTGGATCTAGGTTACCTGGCCTAAGCCCCGCCCACCTGGTGCCTTCCTGCCTGCCGCTCTTTTTCACCACTTAGCAAGCCCCGCCCAACTGGTGCCTTCCTGCTTGCTACTCTTTTTCACCACTTAGCAAGCCCTGCCCACCTGGTGCCTTCCCGCTCTTTTTCACCATTTAGCAAGCCACGCCCACCTGGTGCCTTCGTGCTTGCCGCTCTATTTCCCTACTTAAGGAGCCCTCCAGCTTCTTTTCCTTTGCAGATGGGGAGCAGGAGCAAGTAGATCTAGTTCACCTGGCCTAAGCCCCACCCACCTGGTGCCTTCCTGCCTGCCGCTCTTTTTCACCACTTATCAAGCCCCGCCCAACTGGTGCCTTCCTACTTGCCGCTCTTTTTCACCACTTAGCAAGCCCTGCCCACCTGGTGCCTTCCTGCTTCCCGCTCCTTTTCACCACTTAGCAAGCCACGCCCACCAGGTGCCTTCCTGCTTGCCGCTCTGTTTCCCTACTTAAGGAGCCCTCCAGCTTCTTTTCCTTTGCAGATGGGGAGCAGGTGCAAGTGGATCTAGGTCACCTGTCCTAAGCCCCAGTCACCTGGTACCTTCCTGCCTGCTGCTCTTTTTCACCACTTAGCAAGCCCCGCCCACCTGGTGCCTTCCTTCACCATCACTGTCTTGTGGCCAATGCTGGATTTGACTTTTATGGACTGCTTTCATTTACGGTGCGTCACTCTTTCTCAACTCTCATGCTGGACTTCCTTTGCATCTTGTACTCATGGTGGCCCTGAATCAGCTTGTTCCCATCTTCATCTTGTATCCTGGCTTGCAACATTATGTGTTACTACTGACTTCTGCAATTGTATTCGCTCTCCACTCTTGCTTCTCCACTCTTTTTCACTGCTTACTCTCTTTTCTCTCCTCCTTTCCCTTCTCCCTTTTCCTTTCTCCTCCCCTTTCTTTCTTCTATGCACTTACTCTATCAGAATTATCCCTGGACCTAATATGATAGTATCCTCGTCTGTTTCCTCCACCCTCCCATTACTGTTTTTTTCCTCCCCACCACCCCTCCAGCACTATCTGAAATGTCGTCAGGCCTAGTATGATAGTCGCTTGTTTTGTTCCTCCCCTCCCTTTCTGCACCCCTCTCCCTCACCTTTTGTTTTTCTCCGGCTCTACCAGAAATGTCGTCAGGCCTAGTACGGTAGTCGCCTGCCTGTTTCCATTTCCTTCCCACTTTCCCCCTCCCTTCCTTATCTATGTCTTAGCTCTTGCACTATCTGAAATGTCGTCAGGCCGAGTACGATAGTTAATTTCACATCCTTACTGTTCATAGCCTGTAAGAATGTGGTTGTATTTTCCCTTGTTCCCTCCCTTGCCTTGAAGCGCTTTGAAACACATTGTGTATAGGCGCTATATAAATAAACAATCATATCATATCATAATCCAACACCCTCACACCATAAAGCACCCATTCACGAAAACAGGTCGCAATTAGCAGAATCCACAAACATACCACAGCCTTCATCACCCCTACCCACTACTTTGTGATAGTGACACATTCACAAAGTTTTGTGTCACTATCAACCTAACAACAACATTTTCACAACATTGGCCCTACTTCAACAAATCTGCACACAGCATAGTAAAGAACCTATAGAAGCTGCACTTCAACCATACCCTGTGCAATACTGCCTGTATGCACACACTGCACCTAGTACCCACACTGCGTGACATTTTATTGCACCATCTCCAATCACACATCCATCACTTTACCTTGTTCTACCAGCGACCTCACCTGTGGAACTAAACATACACACCTGCCAGCTCACTTCTACTGCTCTATGGTGTCTGAAATGTACACCGCAACCATTCTTTACAGGTCACCACCCTCTACCAGATGCACAGTCAAACTTGCATTAGTGGAATGGGTTTCCTCAATCCTAGGCTCTTCAATGCATTGCCTATGGGCTACAACCTTCGGCCATGCACACAATAGGCTAGGCCTTAAACACAGGCACCACAACGTAATGCCACCATGCATGTGACCATATTACCAAGTACGCCAATCCACATACACACCACTGCCACCAGCACTCCAACCCAACCTGCACATACATCCAACAATCACACACTGAACCTCTGCATTGCACACATTCACGAAAAAAGGTTGCCATCAGCAGAATCCACAAACATACCACAGCCTCCACCACCCCTACCCACACCCATTATCAAAGTATTGTGTCACTACCTACCTACGCAAAACCTTTTCACAAAATTGGCCCAACTTCAACAAATCAGCACACAGCATAGTAATCCAGCATATTTAAGGTGCGTTTCTACCATATCCTCTTCCATACTGACAGTATGTAAACCCAGCACCCAGTGCCCAAACTACATGACTTTTCACTTCACCATCGCCAAGTACACATCAAAAACATTGCCATCTTGTAACAGTGTCCACACCTGCGGAACCAAACATGCACGTATGGCAGCTCACTTCTGCTGCTCTATTTCACCCAATAGGCTAGGCCTTGAACACACGCACTGCAACATAATGGCACCATGCATTTCACCATATCACCAACTATGCCAATCCACAAACACACCACTACCACCAGCACTCCTACCCAACCTGCACACGCATCCATCAATCACATACTGAACCTCTGCATTGCACCCATTAACGAAAACAGGTCGCTATCAGCAGAATCCACAAACACACCACAGCCTCCACCACCCCTACCCACAACCATTCACAGAATATTGTGTCAGTACCAACCTAACCACAACCTTTTCCCTACTTCAACAATTCAGCACACAGCATAGTAACCAAGCACAATTAAGGTGCATTTCTACCATATCCTCTTCCATACTGACAGTATGCAAACCCAGCAACCAGTGCCCACACTGCATGACTTTTTACAGCACCATCGCCAAGTAAACCTCAAAAACTTGACCATGTTGTAACAGTGTCCTCACCTGCAAAATCAAACATGCACGCATGGCAACTCACTTCTCCTGCTCTATTGCATCTGAAATGTGCTCCACACTCATTCTTTACAGGTCACCACCCTCTAACTGCTGCAGAATCCAAAATACATTACTGCTATGTGTGCCCTAAAGTCCTAGCCTCTTGAGTGCGTGGCATATGGCCTACAGCCTTCTGCCATGCACCCAACAGTCTAGGGCTTCAACACTCTCACTGCTACATAATGGCATCATCCATTTCACCATGTCACCAACTTCGGCTATCCACATACACAGCACTACCACCAGCATTCCTACCCAACCTGCACACCGCCATGGAACTATGCAGCAACAGATTGCACCAGTTACCATAATGTAGAAAGAAAACACTCTCTCCTGCACCCCTGTGCACTTTCATGCACTACTATGGCGGTCCACACTTCTATTCCCAAACTATTGTGTAACTGCCAAAGTACCCACAACGTAATGACACCATGCATTTCACCATATCACCAACTACACCAATCCAAATACACACCACTGCCACCAGCACTCCTACCCAACCTAAACACGCATCCACCAATCACATACTTAACCTCTGCATTGCACCATTCACGATAACAGGTTGCTATCAGCAGAATCCATAAACATACCACAGCCACCACCACCCCTACCCACTCCCCTTCACAAAGTATTGTGTCAGTACCAACCTAACCACAACTTTTTCACATTTGCCCTACTTCAACAATTCAGCACACAGCATAGTAACCAAGCACAATTAAGGTGCGCTTCTACCATATCCTTTTCCATACTGACAGTATGCAAACCCAGCACCCAGCGCCCACACTGCATGACTTTTCACAGCACCATTGCCAAGTACACATCAAAAACTTTACCATGTTGTAGCAGTGTGCTCACCTGCAAAACCAAACATGCACACATGGCAGCTCACTTCTCCTGCTCTATTGAGTTTGAAATGTGCTCCACACCCATTATTTACAGGTCACCACACTCTAACTGCTGCAGAATCCAAAATACATTACTGCGGTGTGTGCCCTAAATTCCTAGCCTCTTGAGTGCATGGCCTATGGCCTAAGGCCTTCTGCCATGCACCCAACAGTCTAGACCTTCAACACTCTCACTGCTACATAATGGCATCATCCATTTCACCTTTCACCAACTTCGACTATCGACAAACACAGCACTACCACCAGCACTCTTACCCAACCTGAGCACCACCATGGAACTATGCAGCAACAAATTGCAACAGTTACCATAATATAGAAAGAAAACACTCTCTCTTGCACCCTTGTGCACTTTCATGCACATACTATGGCCGTCCCAACTTCCATTCCCAAACTATTGTGTCACTGCCAAAGTACCAACGTAATGGCACCATGCATTTCACCTTATCACCAACTACACCAATCCACATACACACAACTGCCACCAGCACTCCTACCCAAACTACACATGCATCCACCAATCACATACTGTACCTCTGCATTTCACCCATTCACGAAAACAGGTCGCTATCAGCAGAATCCACACACATACCACAGTTTCCACCACCCCTACCTACACCCATTCACAACGTATTGTGTCACTACCAACCTAACCACAACGTTTTCACAACATTGGCCCTACTTCAACAATTCAGCACACAGCATAATAACAAGCACAATGAAGGTGCACTTCAACCATATCCTAGTCCATACTAACAGTATGAAAACCTAGCACCCAGTGCCCACACTGCATGACTTTTCACAGCACCATCGTCAAGTACACATCAAAACTTTACCATGTTGTAATTGTGTCCTCATCTGCAAAACCAAACATGCACGCATGGCAGCTCACTTCTTCTGCTCTATTGCATCTGAAATGTGCTCCACACCCATTTTTTACAGGTCACCACCCGCTAACTGCTGCAGAATCCAAAATGCATTACTGTTGTGTGTGTCCTAAAGTCCTAGCCTCTTTAGTGCATGGCCTACGGCCTTTGGCCATGCACCCAACAGTTATGGACTTCAACACTCTCTCTGCTACATAATGGCACCATCTATTTCACCACTTCACCAACTTCAAATATCCACAAAACCAGAACTACCATCACCACTACTACCCAACCTGCTCACCGCCATGGAACTATGCAGCAACAAATTGTACCAGCTACCATAATATAGAAAGAAAAGACTCTCTCCTGCACCCCTGTACACTTTCATTCACATACTATGGCCGTCCCCACTTCCATTCCCAAACTATAGTGCCACTGCCAAACTACCCACAATCTGTTGGCAACACTGGCCTACTGCAACCAATGTGCACACACCACACTATGCAAGTACCACCCTGTACTGGATGCACACCCACACTTGCGTTACTGCGGTGGGTATGCTAAAGCCCTATGCTCTTTAGAGCATACCCTACGGTCTACGGCCTTCGCCCATGCACCCAATAGTCTAATCCTTCCACAGACCCAACACAACTTTCTTCACCCATGCATGCCACCATGTGCCCAAATACCGCATCCCACCTGTATAGCACAGCCAACCGCGCTCCGATCCAACCTATGTCATGTGCAATGAATTCCCCTTCTAAAATTGACCTGTTACCACTCACCATGGAAAGAGGTCGCCACAAACAGGTTGTGGCACAAGCTATCGGGCCATTAACGGCACCTGCCTCCAATCACCACACAAAGTACTTGCCTGTCTAGCTACTCGTGACTTGATGCAGTACGCATGAAAACTTCAGGCACTCCTCCATCTCCTTCCCCCTACCTACATATGTCATGTGAACAACTTCTCACTCCCCCACCCGTTCCCTCCCTTCTTGCTACACACATGCTGTATGGTACATTTTCCAGACCCTTTCGCTGCTGCACTGTCCTCCGATACAACATGGCAGCGTTTCCCAAAAACTTTGATGTATAGCACCCTTCCCTCCAGCCAACCACCAGCCACATCCAATGTTCCCCGACATCACAGTGAACCACAGGCCACTGACACTTCGGTACGCGGAGCGAACAAGGAAATGGATCCACGGGGCGGACCCAGAGATCACAAATTCTTTGGCCTGTACATTTCAGTAATTTGCAACAAAAGTACTGTTCGAATATCAACCAAACACACAAAAGCACGCTTTCTGACCCCAGCCCCCGCTCTTGCCACAAATTTGTTGAAAATCCATCCATCCGTTCGGGCTGTAGCCGTGCAGACATTTTTTCTCCATTCAGTCTATGAAAACAAATATTTAGGATTCCCCCTGTAACTTTGCTAACTTTGCCCCCCTGCACGAAACCTCACCCAACTTGGCGAAAAAATTCAGAGCCAGCCATATACATTTTTTGCAACATTTGATGAGGATTACTCCAGGGGGAGAGAGATTATAAGCTGCAGAAAAAGTGCCCTTCCTATGAGTTTAGCAACTTAACCATAACTACAAGGTCACTACCACGGGCCGTGTAATATATATATATTTGATATTGCACCAACACGCCTGAAGGGCTCAGGGTGCTCACAATACACAAACCACATGAAACATAAATTCATCAGCTGAAGATCAGGGATTATCAGTCTGACATTGATAAACCAGCATGTTGTTCATGTACCTACTACTGTGTTAGTAGACACAGGGAAGGGCATGGCTGCCTCCAAACTCGGGTCCGGGTCTGTGGTCCCTGAATGGGGAAATACTGGGCCATTCTGACCTTGGAGGGCCCGGTATTTCCCCAATCAGGGAACCTGGACCCGGACAATCCCCATTCCCATTTGAGACCCCATAGGGCTCAATGGGTTGGGCAGCATGCTAACAACGGGCCCGTTAATGATGAGCCCGTTGTTAGCATGCTGGTCCCCTCGCGGGACCCGCAAAGGACGTCTGGTCTGACCAGATGTCCAGAGCTGGTCCCTCGAGGGTGCCAAAAAATATTGCTCCACATTCCCATTGGACTCAATGGGAATGGGGAGGCCGGATGCACCAGCACCATTTGTGAATTGTGCCGGTGCATCCGACATGGTCTGCTTGCGGGTGCCGGTAAGCCCGCCAGGTCAGACCTGGCGGGTGGAAAGACACCTGCAAGCAGACCTCGTAGTTTGCTGGTACAGTAACAACGGTACTGGCAAGCTCACCGGTACCATTGTTACCAGACCGGCAAACTTATAATGAGGCCCAGTATGTCTAAACAATGGCACTCAAGTTTAAACTAATAGATTCGTATACTAACTGTAATGGTATACATGCACCCAAAAATGTAACAATGAGTTCAGACAGCTGCCTGTAAATTTCACATGAAACACCAGGTAGTTAAAAATGTTACAACGTGTCTCAGTCATGCATGTGCACATCTTTTGGTTATACATTTTGATGAGGATGTAAGCCAGTGAGACTTCATCATTATCTGTCAACATTGATGTAATGCACAATACAGATACGGTAATTGCAAACATCAAAATATACTACTAATAAATCTTGTCAAGATGGAAAATTAACACCAATTCCAGGTAAATCATTAACAATTGAGAGAGACATGGAAAACATTAATAAGTCTAACATTGAGGGTTTCATAGAGTCTGTGAAACTTGTCCCATCAGACAGGCACAACACATCAAATGAAAGCAAATTATCAATCATCATTAACAATCGAGATAGGTATGTTTTCTGAGAATAGATTGGCAGAGGTGAGACAAATATCCAACAAAAACTTTATTGAATTTTTGATTGAAGACAAACAGAGTATTAGGAACTGTATTACTTTTCACCATCTTTAACCATTTAATTGTTAAACACAGTTTTTGGTCAGTTTATGGTGTTTCCATCGAAAATTTTGCATCGAAGGTAAGTACCATAAAAAATTGTCCATCGAAATATAATTCCATTAAATTCCCATACATAAAATGCAAAGTGTTTTTCCATCGAAACCGTTTAATCGAAAAAGACTTTACATTTTTTTGTACGGAAATTCGATGGAACCTTACAATATTTATTTTTTATTGGGGGACCCCCAAAAAAAACTCTACTCCCGGGGGTCCTCCCTCTCTAACCCCCCGCACCAACCCCCATTTTCAAAATTGAACCTTTGTTTATTGGGGGATACCATTGTCCAGTGCTGAAATCTTTAATGTATTTCAGCACTGGACATCTCCCTGTAACTTGTTGTATTTATTGTTTATTTGGGGGGGTTCCCCCCAAACCCCCCAACCCCAAGTGCACCCCCTAACCCTTCCCCTAACCCTAATCCTAACCCAAACTCCATCGAAATCCTTCGAAATTAATTCAATGAATATGCTTTTCGATTGAAAAAAAAGCATTTCAATGAATAAACTTTGATGGTTTTACATTCGATGGATACATTTTCGATGGAAAGACCAGATACCCTTTTGATAATTGTAATATTACAATGAAATCTACCAAATAAAGCAGATATGGACTGTGTAGCGGCACTAGTATTGTAGGTAAACGTGCAAAAAGTCCAAGAAAATTATCAGTGTTGACGAAGAGTAACACCAATATGAAAAAAGGTAAAAATAATCCTGTGTCTGGAGTAAACAAGAGCGGCTGGAAAATAGCGATTCAGCCCTCAACTATGGGCTATTTGCAGAATACACCCTCCAATGTGGTGTTACCAAGAAAGGAAGTGAGTCCGCCACTATCGGAAGAATTGTTAATTATTGGTGAAAACAATCCCTGAATAACTGCGCTGCAACACTCTTTCACAATTGACAATGGCGGCTCATCATTGAATATGTGACTATATTTTAGGCAAAAATCATTGAGACATGACACTGAGAATTTTAATAATATTTTAGGAATCTGTCTGCAAGCCTGGATTTGGAGACCCTTAATTCTACATTGGAGGACTCGAAGGAAGAAGCCTCCTTTGCTGATGACTTATCAGCAATAAATAGTGAGGCCCAGTCATCAATAGCAAACTCACTAAGCACATCACTTGATGCAATACTGGTGAAAATGGAGGCACTCTTTGCAGTATGCTCTAATTTGGCTACAGAGCAACAAGAAGTCAAAGGCATAACGGCAAATGTTGTGGATTTGATTCTAGATGATAGTGTGAAAATATGTAGTGATCTCCAACCACAGATGGGGGACAAAGTTCACTGGTAATTTCAATCATGAATGAAAAAGAAAGTAGCTATGCATGTGGGATAAATGCTAGCAAAAGTCGGATGAACAAAGATGGGAACGCCCTCCAACAAATTGACTCTTTGATGAGTACAGCACTGCCACAAAGAAACTCACTATGAAGAGGATGCCATGGAAGTTCTCTGCAATGAGATCTCGATAATGAGAAGCCCTCAAAGGAAACATAATCTGCAAAATGTTTAGCCGTTAAGATTCCAACTCAAAGGCTAAAGAGAGCAGAATTTTGTAATGAGCCTAGCGGAAATAAGGACGTTAGGCTGAGAGAAAAGAGGCAACTGGCTACAAACCATAACTATGTTATAGCTAAAGATGCTGGAAATTGAACAATTAAACAAGCAGAAATAAGAGGCTCGTTGGAGAAATGGCTAGGGATAAAATCCTATGGATTATGAATTAGGTCAAGAGAAAGAAGAGGCTACTAGCCGAGCCAAAACAATTTGTTTTAGTGTGGAGGAGATTAATACTGCAAAACGTCAAATGCTGAATATTTCACCAAAACATATCAATGACAAGGTAAAAGAGAGGAATAACAATAACAGGTCTTTTATCAACTTTGACCCGAGAACCTTCTCTACATTGAATAATCTGGTTAAAGTAGAGGAACTATTTCCCGAGATTGAAAGCAATGTTCCCCCTAAACTGTGGGTATGTGTGCTTGCCCAGCTTTCTTCTGGGTGCCGCTCAGAAGAATTTGAGCAGCGTACACAGTCAATTCCCACCTATTCAAAAATATTTAATAAGGCACAAGCCACAGCAGGCACCTAATATTTGCTTTCTCTCAAAATTAAGCTAAATGATACTAACTAGTCTTGATGGTCTGGTCTAGCCTATTTACATTGCCCTATTGTGCAAGCTTCACCTTAAAAACCCTAAAACCCTTTTAAAGTAGAATACACCCATAATAAGTTAGAAACTAATATGAAAAAGTAACTCCATGAACAGAAGAAAAAATTACACATATTTACCAAATTAACTCCCATCCCAACCCATGACTCCTATACTTGATTCTACCACACTTATACCATATGACTCGAACTTCCAGTGCACACTCCTCATTCAGATATTACCAGACAACCTTGACTCTTCCTACCTTGGCTCTGCAAAAGGTTCCAGACTTGTACCTTCATGCATTTTTTTATGTTTCTTATAATAGGAATGCATTTTAAGCAAAGGAATTTCAGTTACATATGGTGCCTTAGCAAAAGCATCACCCAGACTATGTAATTCAATTGTCAGCTCAAATATCAGGTACTGAGCGTGAGTAAGCAGGCTACTTGTATGTGTAACCTCTTCCCATGCTTCCTATTCTTTGTACATATGACACACAAAAACTTTGATGCGCCCCCCTCTTGCACGTTAATGCATTATAAAACTCAAATATGAATTTGCCCTTTTAGTGATTTCGAGTAGACAAATGCCATGCTCAGCGTCTGCTACTTTAGCATTGCTAACATTACCCTATAAATGGAGGGCAACATTACAATATAATTTACTTGGGCTGTCTGGAATAATGTGCATGGACTATGCCGGGCATTATTGGTTATAGTAGTAGTGCAACAGATATTCAGATACCTATAATGCTTCTCACACAATCTGCAGCTTTTCCAAGTTTTCAGAGTTATATGTGGTATAGGCCATAACGAATTAAATGATAACGCGCTGCTATACAAAAACGGATTTACTGAGCATTTTTATAATCCTAATCAATGATTTAAAAGTGAAGTATGTTACAAACAATCTTGTATGCACTTCATAGTAATTGCGCACATACAGATTCATGGCATTTTCTTAAACTGCACAAATATCATGATGAGGTTTTAATGATATTTTGCTTCCCAACTAATGTGGGTATGCAAATATCACAGTTAGTGTTTTACTGCTACAATCCCTCACTTTATACAGAGCCCTGTCAGCTAGTACTGGAGGCTGGCACAGGGGACAGGGCGGGGCGCAGATGGAAGGACACAGGAGAACACTCCTTCATGGTGAAGAACTAATCAGCAACATTCAAAAACCAAATCAAATGTTATGGTTGTTCAGTACAGTGAAGGAAATGTGTTTGTTTTCAAAAGGTTAGGAAACTAGTAACAGTCTAGGAAACAGTGTCTTCTATTTCTTTCTATGCTTAGCTGCTGAGGGCTTTTCAATATAATCATGTGTCTGTGTTTATTGCCTCTATCAAACCCCATGCATCTTGTTCAACTGATAACAGTGAATTTCTGAAGAGGGGTTCCTAGTTAAAGAAGAAAGCACTCAATCTGTTGTACCTATACGCATTGCTGCTAATGACTTAAAAGGCAAATATATGTGATTTTCTTCAACGGTGCTCCAGAGGAAACCTCAATAAGACTCTTGTAGAATGCTGTCTATGCTGTGGTGAGGAAGGGTTGGCAAAACTTTAAACTGTATTATGTACCCTGTCTTATCACTTCCTATGTCAGGGTTACAAGGAAGGCTCTGATATGATTTTACTCCTTGCTAGGAATCAAATTATTTTTCAGAGAGTAAGAACCAGCAGGGTTATTTCATGTTTATTAAAATATGTTCTTTCCCCTTAAAAGGTCTCTCGATATTTGGGCATCAGTATTGTTCTAGTTTCTACCAATACTACTGATCTGCAATATGAGTGGAACCTTGTGGGTAGAAGCAGGGGTTATGCTCCTATATGCTCATGGTTTCCTGTTTTATTGGGGACTTTTCCTGTTTATAGGGAGTAACAATGGATGGTGTATATGCTTCATAGCTGTAAGGCTGATTTTGAACAAAAGTCACAACTCACAGGATCGCATAATGTGGATAGCAAGCAGAGGCCCAGGAATTCCTATCATCATATTCTGTTGTGCAGTTATTCTCATGAAATATTCATCCCTAAGCACATTATGAGGCATGTTTCCCTGGCCCTTGATTTACTTCATTAAAGTTGCACATGTATTCCTATTGGCATGCTTTCTGACACATTGCTTTTAGTTGGCATTGGTCCATCGGCAAAAATTCTATTCTGTCTGATTTTTTTTGACACTGACATCAATGTAAGCGATATTTGATTTTTTAACCTATTGTTTATCCTGAACATACACAGCTTTTTTTTATGTATTCACGTTTTGTTCCCTGCACAGGAGTACTTTTGGTAGGTACTATGGCACATCTTGAAGTCTTGGATTGGTTGATGAGCTCTCCTTATATTCTCATATAAAATATATATTTTTTTTAAGCCTATATGTTTGGAAAAAGTGTTCTAAGATGCAACGTTTACACTGATTTGTAAAGAATTGCAGTGGTTGGGAAGGGGGAATTCCCTTCCAAATTCTTTGGTGATGGTAGCTTACTAACTATGCATGCTCACAGAATGGCTTACCTCGTAATTCAGTTGTGCACATGGAATATAAGCTGTGCACAAAAGCTAAGAATTTCCACACTTAGGGAAAAAATAATTAGAGGGAACATTGAGAAAGTGCATTTTTAAAAGAACTTACTTGCTTGCTGTGTGGAATAAAATCCCTTGGTTGTCCGCAATCAGCAATAAAGACCTTTTGCATGTAGAGTTGCCAAAATGGAATAGTGCTGTAAATTTGGCACTGATTGAGTTGTCCTCACTGACAATCACTTCCCTACGATGTACACATGCAGATGCGGTTCTGGACTTAGGGTATACATTAACTATGTGTAATAAAAATAACCCTATGCCTGTGAATTACGAGGAAAAGCAAGTCAATATGAGACATCCATATAAGATACTGATGGTTTCTAGTGATACCATATTGAGGGGGCTTCCATCAGAACTTTAGCAGCACCTATAAAAGTGGATAAGATCCAGCTCCTGAGTTGGAATACTCAAGTCTTCAACAGTTTTATGGGTTCAGAAGCCAGAAGGTCCATTTTTTAAAAGTATAATATCCTGTTTTTACAGGAGACCTGGTTGTGTGACCCGTTAATTGTTGATGGCTATAGAGTGTTCCAGTAAATGGTTGAGAAAGGGCCTAAAGGAAGACCCTCGGGAGGGCTTGCAATTATAATACGGAATGCAGAGCTGCTGGATTTTGAAATTGTTAACAACCAAAATGATGGGATTTTACCAGTAAAGGTGAATGTAAAAGGATTATGCAAACAACAACCTGTTCTATTGGTCAATATCTATTGCAATCCATTACATGTAGAGTTAGAACCCGTCCATGAAAATGTGGGGAATTGAGTCCTCCTCTTGTGCACAGGATGGATGTCATATTATAATACCGGGAGACCTAAATGCAGATTGTTTGACTGCAATAGGCAATGTTATGTTATGTTATTTGAATTTATAGAGCGCGCTGTCACCAAAGGTATCTTGGCGCTGAGAAGTAGATAAGGATGAATAGCCAGTACAGCCACAAAGAATTAAAACAACAAGGTCTTCATGGATTTTCTAAAGGCAAAATTATTGGATATAGCCTTAATGAAAGGAGGGAGATTATTCCACATTTGAGCTGCCGCAATTGAAAGAGCCCGGTCTCCAATGTGTTTGCGGTGGAAAGAGGGAACTACCAGCAGCTCCGCTGTGGAAGAGCGAAGCATACGAGCAGGGTGGTAACGAACAAACTTAGACTGAAGGTATGCTGCACCCAGTCCGTGGAGTGCTCGATGAACTATGCACAATGACTTAAACTCTATTCTTTGACTGACCGGAAGCCAGTGCAAAGCACGGAACACCGGAGAAATATGGGCTCCATAGGGAGAACCAGTGGCAACACGAGCTGCCAGAATTTGGAGGCGCTGTAGCCACTGGACTAAGCCCTTAGGTTGAGCGAGATACAGCGAGTAGACCAGACGGCTAAGCACGATGGCTGCCGCAACTGGAAGATGAAGGGTAGCCGGAAGAAGCAGTAGAACCTTTTTCAGAATTTTAAGATGAAAGTGGTCCGTCTTGCACACAGCGGAATCCTGATCGTGCATTGAAAGAGAAGCAAAGAGAATAACATCAAGGTTCCAAACCTTTGTCACAGGAACCGGCATAGAGCCAAGAGAAGAGGGCCAGAATGAGAACACCCAAAGTGAAGGATCAGGGGGGGCACCAGCACCTCTGTCTTGTCCCCATTCAGCTTCAGCTCATTCCCGCTCATACACTCACCTACAGCAGTCAGGCATTGATGGAAATGCGACAACACCTCAGTGGGAGCTAAATCCAAACGGATTAGGAACTGGGTGTCATCAGCATAAGAACAGCACCTGACGCCGAGGGAGTGGATGAGACAGATAAGAGGCCAGATGTATATATTGAAGAGACTGGGTGACAAGGGAGAGCCCTGTGGCACACCACAAGTGAGATTAAAGGAGCGAGACAGAAAAGGAGGAAGAGAGAGCACATGAGTGCGGTCAGCCAAAAAGGAAGAGAACCACAAAAGGACCTGCCCCTTGATCCCAATATGGGACTGGTGGGAAAGCAAGATGGGGTGATCAACCGTATCAAAGGCCGCTGAAAGATCCTATAAATCAGTGCCCGAACCCCACCAGCATGAACCAGCCTGGCCATGTCATCCAAGACGACACTAATACACTTTCCGTACCCTGACCAGGCCTAAAGCCAGATTGAGCGGGATCGAGTAGTGTGGATGACTCTAAGAAGGAGGATAGAAGAGCGGAGATCAGAGATTCGAGCAGTTTCATAGGAAACAGAAGAAGAGAAATGGGGCGGAAATTACAAAGGAGTGAGGAGTCAAGTGACGGTTTCTTTATCAAAGGGACAGCTGTAGCAATTTTAAGTTCAGCTGGGATAACTCCTGTCTGACAAGAGACATTCACCGATGTAGTGATTCCATAAGGATGGTACCGGCAATTTCTTTCATAACTACTAACGGAATTACATTGGATCGGGAGCCCGATTTAATCCGTTGTAAGGCCCCTATGACTGTTTCATATAGATAGAAATGGGAGCGTTAGCATGTTAGAAGTGTCCTCAATCACCTCTGTGAAAGTCGAATTTAGAAGTGTGCCCAATAGCCTCTTTGTGAAAGGAGAATTTAGAAGTGTGCCCAATAGCCTCTGTGAAAAGTTGAATTTAGAAGTATGCCCAATAGCCTCTATGTAAAGTTGAATTTAGAAGTATGCCCAATAGCCTCTGTGAAAAGTTGAATTTAGAAGTGTGCCCAATAGCCTCTGTGAAAGTTGAATTTAGAAGTGTGCCCAATAGCCTCTGTGAAAGTTGAATTTAGAAGTGTCCCCAATAGCCTCTATGAAAAGTTGAATTTAGAAGTGTGCCCAATAGCCTCTTTGTTAAAGTTGAATTTAGAAGTGTGCCCAATAGCCTCTCTGTGAAAGTAGAATTAGAAGTGTGCCCAATAGCCTCTCTGTGAAAGTAGAATTAGAAGTGTCCCCAATAGTCTCTCTGAGAAAGTAGAATTTAGAAGTGTGCCCAATAGCCTCGTTGTTAAAGTTGAATTTAGAAATGTGCCCAATAGCCTCTGTGGAAAGTTGAATTTGGAAGTGTGCTCAATAGCCTCTTTGTTAAAGTTGAATTTAGAAGTGTGCCCAATAGCCTCTGTGAAAAGTTGAATTTAGAAGTGTGCCCAATAGCCCCTGTGAAAGTTGCATTTAGAAGTGTCCCGATAACCTCTGTGGAAAATTGAATTTGGAAGTGTGCCCAATAGCCTCTGTGAAAGTAGAATTAGAAGTGTCCCCAATAGTCTCTCTGAGAAAGTAGAATTTAGAAGTGTGCCCAATAGCCTCCTTGTTAAAGTTGAATTTAGAAATGTGCCCAATAGCCTCTGTGGAAAGTTGAATTTGGAAGTGTGCCCAATAGCCTCTTTGTTAAAGTTGAATTCAGAAGTGTGCCCAATAGCCTCTGTGGGAAGTTGAATTTAGAAGTGTGCCCAATAGCCTCTGTGAAAAGTTGAATTTAGAAGTGTGCCCAATAGCCTCTGTGAAAAGTTGAATTCAGAAGTGTGCCCAATAGCCTCTCTGAGAAAGTTGAATTTAGATGTGTGTCCAATACCCCCCGTGAAAGTCGCATTTAGAAGTGTCCCCAATAGCCTCTGTGGAAAGTTGAATTTGGAAGTGTGCCCAATAGCCTCTGTGAAAGTTGAACTTAGAAGTGTCCTCAATAACCTCTTTGTTAAAGTTGAATTTAGAAGTGTCCCCAATAGCCTCTATGAAAAGTTGAATTTAGAAATGTGCCCAATAGCCTCTGTGGAAAGCTGAATTAGAAGTTTGCCCAATAGCCAAGTCGCCCAGTAGCCCCTGCGAAAGTTGAACTTAGAAATGTGCCCAATAGCCTCTGTGGACAGTTGAACCTAGAAGAGTGCCCAATAGCGTCTGTGAAAAGTAGAATTAGAAGTGTGCCCAATTGCCAAGTTGCCCAGTAGCCCCTGTGAAAGTTGAACTTAGAAATGTGCCCAATAGCCTCTGTGAAAAGTTGAACCTAGAAGTGTCCCCAATAGCCTTTTGTGAAAACTGACTTTAGAAGTGTGCCCAATAGCCTCTGTGAAAAGTTGAATTTAGAAGTGTGCCCAATAGCCTCTCTGAGAAAGTTGAATTTAGATGTGTGTCCAATACCCCCTGTGAAAGTCGCATTTAGAAGTGTCCCCGATAGCCTCTGTGGAAAGTTGAATTTGGAAGTGTGCCCAATAGCCTCTGTGAAAGTTGAACTTAGAAGTGTCCTCAATAACCTCTTTGTTAAAGTTGAATTTAGAAGTGTCCCCAATAGCCTCTATGAAAAGTTGAATTAGAAATGTGCCCAATAGCCTCCGTGGAAAGCTGAATTAGAAGTTTGCCCAATAGCCAAGTTGCCCAGTAGCCCCTGCAAAAGTTGAACTTAGAAATGTGCCCAATAGCCTCTGTGGAAAGTTGAACCTAGAAGAGTGCCCAATAGCGTCTGTGAAAAGTAGAATTAGAAGTGTGCCCAATTGCCAAGTTGCCCAGTAGCCCCTGTGAAAGTTGAACCTAGAAATGTGCCCAATAGCCTCTGTGAAAAGTTGAACCTAGAAGTGTCCCCAATAGCCTTTTGTGAAAACTGACTTTAGAAGTGTGCCCAATAGCCTCTTTGTGAAAGTTGAATCTAGAAATGTTCCCAATAGCCTCGTTAGAAGATTCTAGAAAACATTCGAATGACCATAAAACCCACCTTATGCTTACTCTATCCTTACACCACCACTCAACTAGAACACAGAGATACTATGACACCATTCGGTATAACTGTTCTCATACCAACATCCGTCACATACTCCACATCACTCTATGTAAACACTGCTGGTTACACACCCCCAGCCAGGCGTTCTCCTCAGGCCTAACGCAGCCACATCCGGTCTGGATAAATCCTGCCAGAACGAACACATACTCCTGACCCCTCAACCACCACACCTACCGCTAAGAAGCAGCTATTACACGAATACCACACAAGCTGCACACATACATGGTGCCCACGCGCATCTTTGACTCTCTCTACTCCCTCTACTGATCTGAACTTCGGTTCCCAAGGGCGTTCAACCTACCAGCGCCTTCAGACCATACCAATGGTATATAAGGCGCTATATAAATGCAAAATAACAATAACAATAACAATAACAAAAATACAGGGAATGTAGACCATTCCATAAGTGTAGTAGAACTACCTGCTAGAATAGAACAGCCATTGATGATGAGGGTCACAAGAGTTATAAAGACAAGCACTCTGTTGAAGGTAAAGCATGGATGGAATGGTTTGCTAGTTGGAATCTAAGATTGTTGAATGTGGAAATTGTTGGAGATACCCCACCTAAGCCAACTTGGAGATCTGATCAAACCTTTTTTCCAACTTGGATTATATAACAACCTCCTCAACCCTATTTGAGATATGTGAAGAGACAAGTGTAGTAGAGACTGATGAAAGTGGGTCTAAGAATGGTGTATGGAGTGGTGTATATCTCCATGACATGGTTATGCAAACAAAAAAGAAGGCGTTAAGAAGGGAAATTAGACACCTAAAAAAGGAGAATAAAAAATTAGCAGTCCAATTTAGTTAATATTAAGCTCCTCAAGCAGCGGTTTAAAAATTGGCTGAGGAACTGTAAAGCATATATAGCCCAGGTAGAGGGGTGGGAGATGTTGGAAGTCATTACTAAAAATGGTGCCAGGAACGTTTGGGATCTAATAAACTCAATGGGAAAAACACAGAGCTGCTTTCAAAGCAACCCAGTTGCTGAGAGGGAGTAGATCAGTCATTTTGGAGAAGTGTATAAGCAACTGGAGAGTACAATAAAGAGGATAATGATAGATCATGGGTGGGAATTAAATATGGAGGTTGAAGATATTGAGATTTTGATTAAGAGGGCCTCAAACTCTAGAGCAGCAGGCCCTAATGGACTATCAAATGTGCTCTTCAAACTAGCCCCAGAGATGTGGGCAGACATAGGGCCTCATCACAAGTCTGGCGGTAACCCTTAAATGCGGTGGCAGTGCTATTACCGCCACATTTAAGGGTCCGCCAGATTATGGGTTTGACAGATTTTCCCCCAGCTCTGAGCTGGGGGCAAACCGGCACAAATTTGCCGATTTTTGCCACTATTACTGCTGGCGGTAAATCTGCCGGTGGTAATAGTGCAAAAATTCCACATTTGGCCCAATGGGGAATGAGGAATTCCCGAATGGGCCCCATTGGGAATGGGAACCAACCGTTCCACCAAACCCGTGATCTGGTGCTAATAGCGCCGGGGGGGTTGGCGGTAGCGCTACTAGCCGGGGCTACCGCCCAACTTGTGGTGAGGCCCATAATATTTAACTATTTAAAACCGTGTTGACAAATAGAGTGTTTCCCGCCTCATGACATATGGCTGTAAATATTCCAATATATTAGAGGGGGGATAGATTAACACCGGCAAATTATCACCCGATATCTCTTATAGATGGTGACTGTAAGATATTTGCTGGGCTGTTCCTAAATGATTTAGAAATGGGCAGCAGATTCAGGGCATCTCCAGAAATTCCAAACCGGATTCCATCGTGAGATGGGCACGGATCTTAATGACCTGTTGGTGGGTTGGTTGAGAAAAGAAGCTCTAATTCCAGTAAATCTGCCTTTATATTTGGCTGCAACTGACTTTAGCCAAACCTTTGATTGTGTTAATCGCAATTTACTATTGCAGAAGCTAAAGAGATGGCAGATCCCAGAACATCTATTGGTGAAAATGATTCATCTTTATGATCAAACTACACTGCGAGTGAGGCTGAATGGCGTGGGTGAAACAACAGAGGCCTTTTTAGCATACAGGGGCCTGCGCTAGAGTTATGTTTTAGCCGTCCTCCTATTCAACCTGTACCTGTCCGACTTGGGAGTATTTTGGTGAGAACTGCATTTGCACCTCCAAGAATACTGAATCTAGTAATACCCTATCTGACATATGTAGATGTTTTAGTGTAATTGGACAGGACACAAGTGGGCTTGCAGAAACAACTGGAGTCGATCTCGGAATATGCTCGGATGAATGATATCAGCATTAATACAAACAAAACTAAGATTTTGATGGGAGATCCCCCTCAACATCTATGACCTATCTGGGTTTTACCCTAAGTTCAAGGGATAGCAGTGAGATGATGAGATAAAATCTATGGAGAAAAGCTACCCAAGAAGGTTCCCATATGAAGAAAATTAGATAAAAGTACTGTACATTTGCTATGCAACCCTTATTATATTTTTTACAAAATAAAAGTTATACCTGGTATCATATATGGTGTTGAGTTTAATGATAAATTACGCTCACTTTTATTTGATAAGATAGAATCCAGAGTATGGAAGTGGGCCTTGGGGTTGCCAGATTCTGTGCCTATGGCCGCTCTGAGGTTCGAGTTAGGGCTGACCTCACTTAAATGCTTGGTGGATTTGGGAATTTTATTTTTATATAGAACTTGTTTGGTGCCCTTAAACATCTCTCTGTATGTAGACCTGGCAAGTTTCCTGCAATCAGGCTGCTAATAGGCTAAGGATGAGAGTTGAAGAAAATCTAATTGTTGTAGATTCATCCATTGAACATTTGGTGTGGTATCCCCACGAATTTAAGAAGGCCCTGTTGAGAACAGATTGGATTTCCATAATGACAATTATGAGACAGTATAAATTGTACTATAGTTTGGCTTCACTGGATAAGTCGCTAAGGAGAATAACAAAATATTTAGTAAAATTCCCAAATTCTTATTGGGCTATTGAATTCTTGCATTATCATCTGAATCACCTCCTCAAATGAGATCTGCTAAAATAGGCCGCAAGTTAAGAAAAAGGTATTGGGTTGTGCCCTATGCAGTGACTTGACAGTGGTGCAACACAGGAATCATATTATATTGTTCTGTACAGCACTCACAAAAATCAGAAATCTATATCTAGGCTGTTTTATTTATAATTGTAAAGTGCTAAATGTTGAGCAATTGTTTATAAGAATCTCTATTGGAGACGAAACATTAGCTACAATCGCAGTTTAAACATTTCACAAGAAGCTAAACTGATAAACCTATGATAGTCCTATTTTTAAGGAGTCTCTTTTGGAATGATGAATTATTTGTTAGTTGAAGATGATGAATTTTATATAGCTTTTAGTTTGTGTTCATTTTAATTAATGTGATGAATTTGATATAGTTTTAGCTGTGTACATTTTGATTAATGTGATGAACTTGAAAAGATGTTATGATGTTTGTGTCTATTGTTGTGTAAGGTTATCTTAGAACAACCAGGATCACAAAAAATGAACTTCCATTTGTTCCAGTTTCTTACTGATGTTAATGTTCAGATTCTTAGTCACAATTACCTCCAATATCTGGAACCAGATTTGTGCTATTTGGTGTCTTTGCTGATCAAAGTGTCTGGCTACTGCAGAGTTAGGTTTATGTAGTGTAATACTGGACCTATGTTCATTGAACCTTATCTTTGCCTTGTGGCATGTCTGTCCCACATAAACAAGTCTGCAGTGACATGGTATTGCATATATCACATTACCCATATTGCAGGTTGCATAATTGTGTAATGTGACTTTTCCTCCTATTTTGGGGTGTAGTGCAATGTTGCCCTTAATTATGCTATTGCAGTTGCATAAGGATAGACGTGGGAAGGTGCCTTTTTTCTGTGTTTGACTCTAGCAATATGCTCTGGTTGACTATTCATGCCTCTTCTTTAATAATCAACAACAGTTTTTTCACAGAAAAAAGTCTTGCAGTTTGTTGTCACATGTGAACATTGTCCAATTTTTTTAAATGCCTATTTTAATCCTTGGGGATAGGGTGCAATATTTGCTCACAAAAACTAGTGGCCGGGATTGTGTAGTGTCTTCCTTAGTAGTCAGTAATGCGACTCGGGTTTCAGAGTTAAACTTGGTTTGTGCTATCTCAAGTTCTTCAGTGGAGTAGGCTCTCTCTAAACATGTTTTTTCATTCTGATAAATTCCTATTTGCATTCATCTTCATTGTTGACTATGCACTTAACCTGCAACAGTGGACTGTATGGGAGGCTCCTCATTGTTGTAGGTGGATGAAATCTTGGGTGATGTAACAAATTGTTCCAGTCTGTGAATTGGATCCTTATTTCAATTGCCTTCATGTATGCAAGTAAATTATGTAAAGTCTCAATCGTGCCTTTCCAGATCATAAACACATTGGGCCACATTATAACTATGCCTGTCTGGTAGCAACGGTACCCGAAAGCCTACCGGCACCGTTGTTACCAGACCAGCACAGAACAACTCTGCATGCCAGACTTGGTGGGTGGAATGGGACTCCATTGGAATGGGGACTTGCAAAATTACTGGTACCTGAATTCCCGGGCGCTGCGGTCGTAATACCCTGGTCTTACCGGGAAGTCAGGGGCCAGTCATTTTGTACAGGTCTGGCAGTAACCCACCAGTTTTACCGGCAGGGTTACTGCCAGACCTGTAATGAGGCACATTGTTTATTTACCATCCCCAATATCTAATATATTTATGCCAAACCGGATGGTATGTTATATTGTCTTCCTAAAATGTAAGCATAGAACTATTGGCATAGGCGAATGTCATTGTGGCTCCCATAGAGGTACCACTTACATGTAAGTAAAATTTGGATTTGTACTTAAAATATACGTTTTGTGATATGAACTCTAGCAAGCAAATTATACATTCTTTTGCTGCACCTTCTTTCAACAAAATCCATTCCATAGCCTGCAGGCCAATGTTATGTGTTATGGGCATGTATACACCTTTGAAGTCTATGGCAACCGCAATACCATGTGTTTCAAGAGCTAGAGAATTAAGGATTTTCAAGAAATGTCTTGTGTCCTTTATATAGGTGTTTTTTGTATGATTGTAAAGATGGTATCAATATAGACCCCTAAGGGTTGTAAAATATCTTCTGTTGCCCCGATTCTCAAGTGGGTGATAAGTACCCAAAAAGTTGTTAAAAGCGTTAATAACCTTTTCGGTACTTAATTTCTATTCTGAAGGTGGTGCATTCTTCCAAAGTCGATAGGACTGCACCACTTTTTATTACCTGCCACTTAAGACAGGCATTTTTGTGCACTTCTCCTCTTTTAAATGTGTGCGCTAAAGCGGCGCACATATATGGTACCATTTCAGTGCCATATTGTGGAGGAGTGCCAAAGGAAGCCAGTCGCAGTGCAGTTGGCTGAGAGTCATATCCTGTACATTGGTATGCCTTCTTACTAATTCACACAATTGTGCCTGTGTGCCTATGCCCTTCTGCCTGTCTTTACATTACTTCTATCCTTTCTCTTTAATTGAATTTCTCACATTTTGGTAAATTCGAATCCTGGTGGGTTTTAAACAACTCTACACCCCCATTCCGCATTGCGTTTCTGTGCTTTTGGAATTCTGAATCCTGATGTGTTTTTGACAACTCTTCACCCCCACAAAGCAGGTTCAAAATGTGTTGAAAGTTTCACCAGAAGAAAAAAACAGGTCCAAAACACCCTAAAATGGCAAAATTCCTTGAAAAAGCCATCATTCAAAAACCAGCCTGAAAACCAGAAGGGAGGATTAACAAATATTAAAAGGGTCAACAGAATTCTTTGAAAAATTCATCAGTCATGCATGATGAATAGGAAGGGGTCTCAGCAACACTTTCGTAAAATAACGATTATGTCATTATTTTACAAAAGTTCTGCTGAGATTTCGCCACTGCGCCTGTTGTGCTCAAAAACAGGTGCAATGAACGCAGTGCACCTTTGTGCACTACAAGGACGCCCAGGCCCACTTGAGAATAGTGGTGAAGCCTGGACATCCTGATTTGGCACAGTGATTTGTGCTCTTTTGCACTCTCACTGCACCTACTTGAGAATCGGACCCTGTTTCTGATACAATGGGCCTTATTCAGACAGCATTTTCCAACAGGGTTTTGCCATTATAAAATGCTCCTATGAATTAGACCCAATGGGTCTACCCATTGGATTCTCTAAAGAGTTATGAATTTTGAATAAGAGATAGAAACAGAGTATCTTAGGGTGTGTCTTGTGTAGGAATTTCCTGGTTTTATCATTGATCCATTCTAAGTGTTCTGCCTGTTGTCAGAGTAATTTCAGATATAGAATTGTGTTCAAGTAAAGCATATGTATGGTTGTTCTTCAATTGTTTAATGCATTCAGCTTCCTAATCTTCAGTATTTGTAATAACCAGTGCTCCCCCTTTATCTGCAGAGCGGATTACTATGTTGTCATCCTCATATAGATCTCTGAAGATAATCATCTCTTTTAGTTAAGATTAGCATACTTAGGTGCATTAAATGAAAGTTTATTTAAGTCTCTAATGACTGTCTTATGTAACACATTTATTGTGGAGTGTGGCAGAGGTGGCAACAAGCTACTTTTACATCTGAGTTCTAAATACTCAATTTCTTGGTTGTCTGGGGTCTTTTGTTCTTTAGTGTCCAGTTTGGAAAAAACAGATTTAAGTTTAATTTTGTGAATACATCTAAACAGTTCCGTTTTGGTATTAAAGATATGAGTGCCGTAAGTGGGGACAAAATTCAAACACTTCTGTAAAATTTTGATTTCTGCAGAGCTTAATGCTCTTTTCGAAGGATTGATTACTAGGTTCTCCTTCTGGGCCCTCTGAGTGTTGCCTTTTTTAATGTGGCTATTGAAAGTCACAAGTTGAGTGAAGGCCCTGGCCAGTTGCAATAGCAGCAGTAATCATTAAAGATAAATCATCATACGGGCCCCCCTTTTGACCCTCTGTATAAATACATCCTTGGAGAGGTACTGCCCTAGGAGAATATGGCAAAAAGTTTTTATTTTCATTTTTATTTTTTTAAATGGAGAGCTTAATAATCCAGGAAACTATAGACCCATTTCTTTATTGGCATGTCCACGCAAATTAGTTGGCTCACCCAAAGCACTTAGATCTCTGCAAATATATCATAGGCAATTACCAAAGAAGGGTCCAACGATGTATAGATCAGGCTTTTTTTGGCTGAATTTACTTATTCAGAAAATTGTTCTTTTAGGAATACCGTGTTGCTACCTAGTTTTATACATTTGAAATACACCTTCGATGGGGTACCTAAGGTGTACTTTGTAAATGTTTACTATTTGAACATTTCACCCTCTTTTATTATAAGGCATATTATTGCTTTCCAGAAACAGGGGCCCTGATGAAGAAATAACTAAACCTTTCGATGTGGAAAGGGAATGAGATGTGGCTGTGTGCTGGCCACTCCTCTCTGCTCTATTTACATTGATGGTATTGCAAAGGAAGTTAATTCCCTCTCGAAGGATGCCACTGTGATAAATATGCAGAAAGTGCGCTTCCTAATCGCATGGACAATGCAGTCATTATTTAAAAAGTCCAACTGATTTAAGGCTACAATTTAAGAAGTTTAAAGTATGGAAAATCGCCTGGAAATAAAACAATGTAAAACAAAGGCTATGGTCTGAGTAGGGCAAAAAGGATAATGGGAAAACAACTGAATGGGTAAAGGAAGTAAATATATAAGCAATAGCCTCTTTGATTAAGCGTGAATATGTTTTGATCGTTGGTAGACCTGGCTAAATCAAGTAGAAAAAGGTGCAACAGCACTAAAATGAAGAGGACAAATGTTGTGCAGTTATGCTTGTCCTTCAAAGATTCCTCAGCTTAAATCAGCATTGAAACTCGTGCTATTCTTGTATCAAATTACATTTCTAAAAAGGGGACGTTCCCTGCCCACAAGGGCTCCAACAGTGTCTTTGCATTTGTAATAAGGCTGGACTAGCTTTGCTGATTTAGCTGGATTCAAATATCTGGTCTATGGGGTCCATCTGGGGACAAACCAATTCCAAGACATGTACACAAGGTAATTAATAGAAGTATTAAAATGTGATGGAATTCACTCATTGAAATGAAGCAGTTATGATAAGGACATGGCTGATAGACTACGATAAGATTCTTTGTGGACATCAACTGAATGTATTATTGAAGGCACCAGATACATTGGGAAAGAATAAGGTTTTAATTATGGTTTTGTGGGAAATTTGGCAAATTGTCTGTATAGAAAATAGCATATGTATAAGCAAGAGATGGGCTGTGAAGCTTATTTAGATTTGATGTAGGCAGTCCAGGCAAGAAGATTGCATTTAAAAACCAGTCTAGGTACTCTCCCATTAGAAAATGTTACTATCCTGGAGAATAGATCTGATGATGAATACTGTTATTACTGAAGGAGCCTAAGAAAACGTTTAAGCTTTTTTCTTATTCCTCTGTCCATTGTATAGAAATATAAGGTGCTTCAGTCTTAAGATTTTTTTGATGGGGCATGACCCATATCTGAGTCTGTCCTATTATGCAAGACTAACTCCCAAATCAATGTCATTTGTGCAGGGCCACATTCTAATGGGGGACATGGTGCCTCAGGAAAAAGGGAAAACAAAAATGTTAGCTAATAAGTAGGATTGAAGGACTATCATTCAAAGTGATAAATAGACTACTGTTTTTTATCTTCTAATGTTTCTTTTTATCTCACTTTTAATAAATGTACTATAACTTTATCAAATTCCTTGAATGTTCTGAAGGCACTTTTGTTTTAAAGTGATTCCCAGCTCTTCTATAGATTAAATTATTTAGTAATGAATTTTAAAATGATACATCTTGTGATATATTAAATGTTAATGTAAAATGCATTTACATTTATTTTTATATTTGGATAAATACTTTCTTTACTCATGGTGATTTTACATATTTATCTCCAATGAAGGTATGTGCATATGTTGCTATGTATTGTTTTGCTTTAATGGAGCCAAATCTGAAAAAGACATAACATGTGTCTACATGTCACCTGTCGGAGCTTGATGATGCTGGTTGCCCTGCTGCTTCACCTCTCATCCCCTGCACCCTACTACAGGCACTCAAAATCACACAGCCTGATCCCTATGACCCTACTGCAGTGGCCTAAGGCTGTGGATCTCATCAACACTTTTGCTGTGGGGCCACCTCTTCCTTAGATGGTTTTGCTGGATTTGTGTTGAAGCGGGAATGTGAACTGACAGGGCTGCAAGAATTCTAGGCAGTCGTATGTCTGTGCATGTGTTGTTCCGCCAGCTGCTGGGAGACTAGATCAGAACTTGTTTGGACCCTTGGTCCAAAAGGTGAGGTGTGTTGAGTCCTGCCTAGCCCACTCCAGAGAGCTTCCCAGATCATGCACCGAGGGCCAAAGAAGCGAGGATTGAAGCAGGCTTGGCCACATCCCTTAATGGTGCCAAATACATTTTTTCCCTTGAACTGAGCATCCTGTTGTAAGTGAAGACTCTCTGGGGATTTTTTGAGCCGTTCTGCAGTATCTTGTCTAATTTGGTATGACTCTTATACCTCTGGACTGTGTTATGCTGATGGAAATGGTGTAACGTCTGGAACAGGTATTGTAGTAGGCAAATCTACAAAGCCAAATTAAAAGAGGGTCTACATTCATATTGAAGTTACACATACCTGGACTTGACGCTCGCTGTATCCTACCTCCTATTCCATGTTGCCGCCTTCTCATTCACTAGGTAAATTCTGGCTCATTCTAGTATGTGCTGAACTGAAGTGGCAGTTCAGTCCTACTTGCACAACCTGACTCCTTAATTTTAGGTAATTAGCCTCCATTTTGAGCTTATCATTGGCCATAATGGCAAAAGCTTTTCACAAGCAAAGAAGCTCAGCATCAGCAAATATAAAAACCTAATGCAGTTTTAGGAATAAGCAAAACAATATCCTCTGGGCTTACGGTAGTCCAGATACACTTTAATCCAGGGACTCAAGCGATGGTGGACGCACCAGTAACCAAGACCGACATAAAACAAATGCTTTTTTCAAATGAAGCAAGAAATGAAAGGAAGTACTGATAAGCTTTCTAAACAAGTCTCTGACTTGGATAAAACATTTCTTTTAGCTGAAAAGCACATAGATAAGGTGAACAGTCGCACAACCACTCAGTGCTCACAGAGATGTATGAATATCTTGAGTTGCAGCTGGAATTGGCTCTCTTGATACATGAAGATGCAAAGAATTGACCATGATGCAACATCAGGATCAGGGTGATACCCAGACATAGCAAGATCAAGACCTAGATTAATTTGATCAAGGGCTGTTTAGGGGCCTGCTGGATCTCTGATGTTGTAGAGATAGCCTTGGATTGGAAGGATAGTTTCTACCCGAGTTTTCATTAGAGAAAAAACATCACCAAGATTTGTTAAGTTGTATGCACGTCTACCAACAAAAAGAAAAAATGATGGCTGCATCCGGAAAAGAGGGTGAAATCAAGTTGTGATGCTGCTGTACACCTCTCAAGATCTCTTTCCAGCCAATTCCTTAGAATCATGATGCGGTGGCTCACAGACCATAGCATAAGGTGTTGGGGTATAAGGTAGTTGGGGGATACCTGGGTAGGCTCGTGTTTACTCACAATGGACAACTTCATTTCATCAACAAAGATGAATTGTTAAACTGATGAAGTTTAGGCATCGCAGTGAATCCGAGTTTGACCAAACTGCATACCTGCAGGATCATGAAACCAGTGGGAGATGCTGATGAAAATCAGGAAATTATTAACATTAGGATAAGGTGAAGCACAACTGCAAGAGAAGCCCTTCTGATGAATTGGGTATCATATTTGTTTCTCCGCCACTATAGATTCACCGGCCTTGAAAGATGCAGGCTAATTTAGGTCTCCTGAAACGCATTGCGATGTACACATATGTTGCTCATCCATAGTAGCATGCTGTTCTGATTTAAAGGTTTAATTGTTCTGTTTTGATGTGGCAAAGAAATTCTTAAAATATGGATGTGGAAGGCAATGGACATTGGGTACTAGGAGGCGGGGACAGGAGGAGTTGTGGGATACAAGTGTTGCCAAGCTATCAATGATCTCTGTCTCTGGTGGCAAAGCCTTAGTTTGATTTTTTTGTTTGTTTTGTTTTTATTGTGTTTACTTGTGAGAGCACTATGATGTATCTCATTACTGAATGCTCTTTCACCGTACCTTATTTGACTTTCTTCTCTTTCTGATAAAATTTGATTGTATTTTGAAGTTACAAAATAGATGGTTTCAGAGTTGTTGGTCTCCATGTTAGCAGTGGGCATGGTTGAAGGCATGAATTCATTTTCCAAAATTGATTAGTCGAGATTGCCAAATAAAATTATTTTAATTAGCAATCCAGCATATATGATTAACACATTTCTGTAGCCTCAATGTCAATCAGGGGCGGTGAAAGGCACCTTCCTCTCTGCAGCAGCAGCAGAGGGTCTAAGGACCTTGCAGCATTGCTTTGCCACCAGAGCTATGAGGGGATGACTTTCTTAGATATATTACTGGAAACTGCTGCCATGGTAAATTCAATATAGCTTCGAACAATAATTAACACTTGATGCTATCGACAGCATTTAAATGGGAAGCTACTCATTAGTGATGGTTCTTTTAGTAACCATTGTTTCTGAACTGTGTTCACTTCATTTTCCCTTCACATAAAATGTAATAGCAAGCAGCATGATTGTCAAACAATGAGTATTAGAAGGCTACCTTATCATACTTAAGTTGTGTGTCTCATTTTAATTAATGTGATGAATTTGATATAGTTTTAGCTGTGTACATTTTGATTAATGTGATGAACTTGAAAAGATGTTATGATGTTGTGTCTATTGTTGTGTAAGGTTATCTTAAAACAACCAGGATCACAAAAAATGAACTTCCATTTGTTCCAGTTTCTTACTGATGTTAATGTTCAGATTCTTATTCACAATTACCTCCAATATCTGGAACCAGATTTGTGCTATTTGGTGTCTCTGCTGATCAAAGTGTCTGGCTACTGCAGAGTTAGGTTTATGTAGTGTAAGGCTGGACCTATGTTCATTGAACCTTATCTTTGCCTTGTGGCATGTCTGTCCCACATAAACAAGTCTGCAGTGACATGGTATTGCATATATCACATTACCCGTATTGCAGGTTGCATAATTGTGTAATGTGACTTTTCCTCCTATTTTGGGGTGTAGTGCAATGTTGCCCTTAATTATGCTATTGCAGTTGCATAAGGATAGACGTGGGAAGGTGCCTTTTTTCTGTGTTTGACTCTAGCAATATGCTCTGGTTGACTTTTCATGCATCTTCTTTAATAATCAACAACAGTTTTTTCACAGAAAAAAGTCTTGCAGTTTGTTGTCACATGTGAACATTGTCCAATTTTTTAAAATGCCTATTTTAATCCTTGGGGATAGGGTGCAATATTTACTCACAAAATCTAGTGGCCGGGATTGTGTAGTGTCTTTCTTAGTAGTCAGTAATACGACTCGGGTTTCAGAGTTAAACTTGGTTTGTGCTATCTCAAGTTCTTCAGTGGAGTAGGCTCTCTCTAAACATGTTTTTCATTCTGATAAATTCCTATTTGCATTCATCTTCATTGTTGACTATGCACTTAACCTGCAAGAGTGGACTGTATGGGAGGCTCCTCATTGTTGTAGGTGGATGAAATCTTGGGTGATGTAACAAATTGTTCCAGTCTGTGAATTGGATCCTTATTTCAATTGCCTTCATGTATGCAAGTAAATTATGTAAAGTCTCAATCGTGCCTTTCCAGATCATAAACACATTGGGCCACATTATAACTATGCCTGTCTGGTAGCAACGGTACCCGAAAGCCTACCGGCACCGTTGTTACCAGACCAGCACAGTACAACTCTGCATGCCAGACTTGGTGGGTGGAATGGGACTCCATTGGAATGGGGACTTGCAAAATTACTGGCACCTGAATTCCCGGGCGCTGCGGTCGTAATACCCTGGTGTTACCGGGAAGTCAGGGGCCAGTCATTTTGTACAGGTCTGGCAGTAACCCACCAGTTTTACCGGCAGGGTTACTGCCAGACCTGTAATGAGGCACATTGTTTATTTACCATCCCCAATATCTAATATATTTATGCCAAACCGGATGGTATGTTATATTGTCTTCCTAAAATGTAAGCATAGAACTATTGGCATAGGCGAATGTCATTGTGGCTCCCATAGAGGTACCACTTACATGTAAGTAAAATTTGGATTTGTACTTAAAATATAAGTTTTGTGATATGAACTCTAGCAAGCAAAAATACATTCTTTTGCTGCACCTTCTTTCAACAAGATCCATTCCATAGCCTGCAGGCCAATGTTATGTGTTATGGGCATGTATACACCTTTGAAGTCTATGGCAACCGCAATACCATGTGTTTCAAGAGCTAGAGAATTAAGGATTTTCAAGAAATGTCTTGTGTCCTTTATATAGGTGTGTTTTTGTATGATTGTAACGATGGTATCAATATAGACCCCTAAGGGTTGTAAAATATCTTCTGTTGCCCCGATTCTCAAGTGGGTGATAAGTACCTAAAAAGTTGTTAAAAGCGTTAATAACCTTTTCGGTACTTAATTTCTATTCTGAAGGTGGTGCATTCTTCCAAAGTCGATAGGACTGCACCACTTACAGAATATATGTGGAGGTTGCTAGGATGGGTGGGAATCCAACCTAGCAACGACCACATTTATTACCTGCCACTTAAAACAGGCATTTTTGTGCACTTCTCCTCTTTTAAATGTGTGCGCTAAAGCGGCGCACATATATGGTACCATTTCAGTGCCATATTGTGGAGGAGTGCCAAAGGAAGCCAGTCGCAGTGCAGTTGGCTGAGAGGCATATCCTGTACATTGGTATGCCTTCTTACTAATTCACACAATTGTGCCTGTGTGCCTATGCCCTTCTGCCTTTCTTTACATTTCTTCTATCCTTTCTCTTTAATTGAATTCCTCACATTTTGGTAAATTCGAATCCTGGTGGGTTTTAAACAACTCTACACCCCCATTCCGCATTGCGTTTCTGTGCTTTTGGAATTCTGAATCCTGATGTGTTTTTGACAACTCTTCACCCCCACAAAGCAGGTTCAAAATGTGTTGAAAGTTTCACCAGAAGAAAAAAACAGGTCCAAAACACCCTAAAATGGCAAAATTCCTTGAAAAAGCCATCATTCAAAAACCAGCCTGAAAACCAGAAGGGAGGATTAACAAATATTAAAAGGGTCAACAGAATTCTTTGAAAAATTCATCAGTCATGCATGATGAATAGGAAGGGGTCTCAGCAACACTTTCGTAAAATAACGATTATTTCATTATTTTACAAAAGTACTGCTGAGATTTCGCCACTGCGCCTGTTGTGCTCAAAAACAGGTGCAATGAACGCAGTGCACTGTTGTGCACTACAAGGACGCCCAGGCCCACTTGAGAATAGTGGTGAAGCCTGGGCATCCTGATTTGGCACAGTGATTTGTGCTCTTTTGCACTCTCACTGCACCTACTTGAGAATCAGACCCTGTTTCCGATACAATGGGCCTTATTCAGACAGCATTTTCCAACAGGGTTTTGCCATTATAAAACGCTTCTATGAATTAGACCCAATGGGTCTACCCATTGGATTCTCTAAAGAGTTATGAATTTTGAATAAGAGATAGAAACACAGTATCTTAGGGTGTGTCTTGTGTAGGAATTTCCTGGTTTTATCATTGATCCATTCTAAGTGTTCTGCCTGTTGTCAGAGTAATTTCAGATGTAGAATTGTGTTCAAGTAAAGCATATGTATGGTTGTTCTTCAATTGTTTAATGCATTCAGCTTCCTAATCTTCAGTATTTGTAATAACCAGTGCTCCCCCTTTATCTGCAGAGCGGATTACTATGTTGTCATCCCCATATAGATCTCTGAAGATAATCATCTCTTTTAGTTAAGATTAGCATACTTAGGTGCATTAAATGAAAGTTTATTTAAGTCTCTAATGACTGACTTATGTAACACATTTATTGTGGAGTGTGGCAGAGGTGGCAACATGCTAAATTTACATCTGAGTTCTAAATACTCAATTTCTTGGTTATCTGGGGTCTTTTGTTCTTTAGTGTCCAGTTTGGAAAAAATAGATTTAAGTTTAATTTTGTGAATACATCTAAACAGTTCCGTTTTGGTATTAAAGATATGAGTGCCGTAAGTGGGGACAAAATTCAAACACTTCTGTAAAATTTTGATTTCTGCAGAGCTTAATGCTCTTTTCGAAGGATTGATTACTAGGTTCTCCTTCTGGGCCCTCTGAGTGTTGCCTTTTTTAATGTGGCTATTGAAAGTCACAAGTTGAGTGAAGGCCCTGGCCAGTTGCAATAGCAGCAGTAATCATTAAAGATAAATCATCATACGGGCCCCCCTTTTGACCCTCTGTATAAATACATCCTTGGAGAGGTACTGCCCTAGGAGAATATGGCAAAAAGTTTTTATTTTCATTTTTATTTTTTTAAATGGAGAGCTTAATAATCCAGGAAACTATAGACCCATTTCTTTATTGGCATGTCCACGCAAATTAGTTGGCTCACCCAAAGCACTTAGATCTCTGCAAATATATCATAGGCAATTACCAAAGAAGGGTCCAACGATGTATAGATCAGGCTTTTTTTGGCTGAATTTACTTATTCAGAAAATTGTTCTTTTAGGAAGACCGTGTTGCTACCTAGTTTTATACATTTGAAATCCACCTTCGATGGGGTACCTAAGGTGTACTTTGTAAATGTTTACTATTTGATCATTTCACCCTCTTTTATTATGAGGCATATTATTGCTTTCTAGAAACAGGGGCCCTAATGAAGAAATAACTAAACCTTTCGATGTGGAAAGGGAGTGAGCTGTGGCTGTGTGCTGGCCACTCCTCTCTGCTCTATTTACATTGATGGTATTGCAAAGGAAGTTAATTCCCTCTTGAAGGATGCCACTGCGATAAATATGCAGAAAGTGCGCTTCCTAATCGCATGGACGATGCAGTCATTATTTAAAAAATCCAACTGATTTAAGGCTACAATTTAAGAAGTTTAAAGTATGGAAAATCGCCTGGAAATAAAACAATGTAAAACAAAGGCTATGGTCTGAGTAGGGCAAAAAGGATAATGGGAAAACAACTGAATGGGTAAAGGAAGTAAATATATAAGCAATAGCCTCTTTGATTAAGCGTGAATATGTTTTGATCGTTGGTAGACCTGGCTAAATCAAGTAGAAAAGGGTGCAACAACACTAAAATGAATAGGACAAATGTTGTGCAGTTATGCTTGTCCTTCAAAGATTCCTCAGCTTAAATCAGCATTGAAACTGGTGCTATTCTTGTATCAAATTACATTTCTAAAAAGGGGACGTTCCGTGCCCACAAGGGCTCCAACAGTGTCTTTGCATTTGTAATTAGGCTGGACTAGCTTTGCTGATTTAGCTGGATTCAAATATCTGGTGTATGGGGTCCATCTGGGGACAAACCCATTCCAAGACGTGTACACAAGGTAATTAATAGAAGTATTAAAATGTGATGGAATTCACTCATTGAAATGAAGCAGTCATGATAAGGACATGGCTGATAGACTACGATAAGATTCTTTGTGGACATCAACTGAATGTATTATTGAAGGCACCAGATACATTGGGAAATAATAAGGTTTTAATTATGGTTTTGTGGGAAATTTGGCAAATTGTCTGTATAGAAAATAGCGTATGTATAAGCAAGAGATGGGCTGTGAAGCTTATTTAGATTTGATGTAGGCAGTCTAGACAAGAAGATTGCATTTAAAAACCAGTCTAGGTACTCTCCCATTAGAAAATGTTACTATCCTGGAGAATAGATCTGATGATGAATACTGTTATTACTGTAGGAGCCTAAGACAACTTTTAAGCTTTTTTCTTATTCCTCTGTCCATTGTATAGAAATATCAGGTGCTTCAGTCTTAAGATTTTTTTGATGGGGCATGACCAATATCTGAGTCTGTCCTATTATGCAAGACTAACTCCCAAATCAATGTCATTTGTGCAGTGCCACATTCTAATGGGGGACATGGTGCCTCAGGAAAAAGGGAAAACAAAAATGTTAGCTAATAAGTAGAATTGAAGGACTATCATTCAAAGTGATAAATAGACTACTGTTTTTTATCTTCTAATGTTTCTTTTTATCTCACTCTTAATACATGTACTATAACTTTATCAAATTCCTTGAATGTTCTGAAGGCACTTTTGTTTTAAAGTGATTCCCAGCTCTTCTATAGATTAAATTATTTAGTAATGAATTTCAAAATGATACATCTTGTGATATATTAAATGTTAATGTAAAATGCATTTACATTTATTTTTATATTTGGATAAATACTTTCTTTACTCATGGTGATTTTACATATTTATCTCCAATGAAGGTATGTGCATATTTTGCTATGTATTGTTTTGCTTTAATGGAGCCAAATCTGAAAAAGACATAACATGTGTCTTCATGTCACCTGTCGGAGCTTGATGATGTTGGTTGCCCTGCTGCTTCACCTCTCATCCCCTGCACCCTACTACAGGCACTCAAAATCACACAGCCTGATCCCTATGACCCTGCTGCAGTGGCCTAAGGCTGTGGATCTCATCAACACTTTTGCTGTGGGGCCACCTCTTCCTTAGATGATTTTGCTGGATTTGTATTGAAGCGGGAATGTGAATTGACAGGGCTGCAAGACTTCTAGGCAGTCGTATGTCTGTGCATGAGACTAGATCAGAACTTGTTTGGACCCTTGGTCCAAAAGGAGAGGTGTGTTGAGTCCTGCCTAGCCCACTCCAGAGAGCTTCCCAGATCATGCACCGAGGGCCTAAGAAGCGAGGAGTGAAGCAGGCTTGGCCACATCCCTTAATGGTGCCAAATACATTTTTTTCCCTTGAACTGAGCATCCTGTTGTAAGTGAAGACTCTCTGGGGATTTTTTGAGCCGTTCTGCAGTATCTTGTCTAATTTGGTATGACTCTTATACCTCTGGACTGTGTTATGCTGATGGAAATGGTGTAACATCTGGAACAGGTATTGTAGTAGGCAAATCTACAAAGCCAAATTAAAAGAGGGTCTACATTCGTATTGAAGTTACACATACCTGGACTTGACGCTCGCTGTATCCTACCTCCTATTCCATGTTGCCGCCTTCTCATTCACTAGGTAAATTCTGGCTCATTCTATTATGTGCTGAACTGAAGTGGCAGTTCAGTCCTATTTGCACAACCTGACTCCTTAATTTTAGGTAATTAGCCTCCATTTTGAGCTTATCATTGGCCATAATGGCAAAAGCTTTTCACAAGCAAAGAAGCTCAGCATCAGCAAATATAAAAACCTAATGCAGTTTTAGGAATAAGCAAAACAATATCCTCTGGGCTTACGGTAGTCCAGATACACTTTAATCCAGGGACTCAAGCGATGGTGGACGCACCAGTAACCAAGACTGACATAAAAAATGCTTTTTTCAATTGAAGCAAGAAATGAAAGGAAGTACTGATAAGCTTTCTAAACAAGTCTCTGACTTGGATAAAACATTTCTTTTAGCTGAAAAGCACATAGATAAGGTGAACAGTCGCACAACCACTCAGTGCTCACAGAGATGTATAATATCTTGAGTTGCAGCTGGAATTGGCTCTCTTGATACATGAAGATGCAAAGAATTGACCATGATGCAACATCAGGATCAGGGTGATACCCAGACATAGCAAGATCAAGACCTAGATTAATTTGTTCAAGGGCTGTTTAGGGGCCTGCTACATCTCTGATGTTGTAGAGATAGCCTTGGATTGGAAGGATAGTTTCTACCCGAGTTTTCATTAGAGAAAAAACATCACCAAGATTTGTTAAGTTGTATGCACGTCTACCAACAAAAAGAAAAAATGATGTTTGCATCCGGAAAAGAGGGTGAAATCAAGTTGTGATGCTGCTGTACACCTCTCAAGATCTCTTTCCAGCCAATTTCTTAGAATCATGATGCGGTGGCTCACAGACCATAGCATAAGGTGTTGGGTATGAGGTAGTTGGGGGATACCTGGGTAGGCTCGTGTTTACTCACAATGAACAACTTCATTTCATCAACAAAGATGAATTGTTAAACTGATGAAGTTTAGGCATCGCAGTGAATCCGAGTTTGACCAAACTGCATACCTGCAGGATCATGAAACCAGTGGGAGATGCTGATGAAAATCAGGAAATTATTAACATTAGGATAAAGTGAAGCACAACTGCAAGAGAAGCCCTTCTGATGAATTGGGTATCATATTTGTTTCTCCGCCACTATAGATTCACCGGCCTTGAAAGATGCAGGCTAATTTAGGTCTCCTGAAACGCATTGCGATGTACACATATGTTGCTCATCCATAGTAGCATGCTGTTCTGATTTGAAGGTTTAATTGTTCTGTTTTGATGTGGCAAAGCAATTCTTAAAATATGGATGTGGAAGGCAATGGACATTGGGTACTACGAGGCGGGGACAGGAGGAGTTGTGGGATACATGTGTTGCCAAGCTATCAATGATCTCTTTCTCTGGTGGCAAAGCCTTAGTTTGATTTTTTTGTTTGTTTTGTTTTTATTGTGTTTACTTGTGAGAGCACTATGATGTATCTTATTACTGAATGCTCTTTCACTGTACCTTATTTGACTTTCTTCTCTTTCTGATAAAATTTGATTGTATTTTGAAGTTACAAAATAGATGGTTTCAGGGTTGTTGGTCTCCATGTTAGCAGTGGGCATGGTTGAAGGCATGAATTCATTTTCCAAAATTGATTAGTCGAGGTTGCCAAATAAAATTATTTTAATTAGCAATCCAGCATATATGGTTAACACATTTCTGTAGCCTCAATGTCAATCAGGGGCGGTGAAAGGCACCTTCCTCTCTGCAGCAGCAGCAGAGGGTCTAAGGACCTTGCAGCATTGCTTTGCCACCAGAGCTATGAGGGGATGACTTTCTTAGATATATTACTGGAAACTGCTGCCATGGTAAATTCAATATAGCTTCGAACAATAATTAACACTTGATGCTATCGACAGCATTTAAATGGGAAGCTACTCATTAGTGATGGTTCTTTTAGTAACCATTGTTTCTGAACTGTGTTCACTTCATCTTCCCTTCACATAAAATGTAATAGCAAGCAGCATGATTGTCAAACAATGAGTATTAGAAGGCTACCTTATCATACTTAAGTTGTGTGTCTAAGTCTTGCATGTACTTTTCCAAAATTTGGATTATATTTTTTTGCCTCACATTACTTTGTATTGTGGTTCTTATAGTTTACCATTCAAGAATTCAAAACGAAAGCTATGCCCATACTCTCTGTGTTAAACATGTTAATCTATGGATTTCTAGATGCTTCAAGTTGACCTATTAGGATTGTTTCAAGTCATCTCTATCAAACAGAGCATTAATGAACACTAAACAAGTATTTTCACCAATTGAGGCTCCAAATCCATGTTAAAAGCCTTTGTTTGCAAACTTGTCTCAAATCCTGGCTTCACAAATTAACTTTGTAAGATCTTAGGCAAACCATTTTATTTTACTTATGTGTTGTTTATCAACATTAACAGTACCCACACAACATTCATTTGATGTGTGTAAACTATACAAAAAAGGTATTCTCTCACTCGTGCACTACTACATGTATGTGTTAATAATTATGCAATGTGACATACTATATGTACATCACCAAGTTATTTTTGTCACTTGTCATTACAGTTTTTATTAATATATTCCTAGAAATACTTGTATTAATTACATATGTATATACCTGCTATGTCTTGAATTTGAACAAATTCATTATCGAATAATTAGTGATATTTACATTAACTAATTTTGTACAATTTACTCTAAATACATATAAACTATTCAACATGGTTTTTTTTGTTATTTAGGTAGAAAAGAGTAGACAATATTATGTTTTTAATGAGAATAATGTTGTGAATGTACAGGAAATGTACCAAATATTGTGTATGCAAGTTTGGAGTTAATTATTTCATGAGAAGGAACTGTTCATGTTTTTAAAAGCAGGGTATAAAAGTGGTGCTGTAACATCTTTTATAATTGCAGTATATTATAGACATACCCAGAACAATGTGTTGAGAAAAAGTTATAAGAAACAAGAAAGTAGACTAAACATAAGAAATAGCATATATAAAGAAGGCTAAATACATGGGGGAGTGTGTTTAAGGGACAAAGATATATCTGTAGTAATTATGGTTTTGTTGTGGTTCCTATGGCATATGTAAACCAACCTTATTTAAGCACAAAATACAGTTTAGTCCACTCTTGGTTGGGAAGAAGCCTACTGTGAGTTTAAATACATACATAAACTAGTTTCTGTAGTGTTGCACTGCGTTTTTCCACTCCATTTCTATTTATTACCATATCTCATTTGTTATTGTGGGAAACAACTACTCAGAGTTAACATTTAGTTTATAAACTAATATCTAGTGGTACTAATGAGCGCTCTCTATGATGTACCTACAATTACCTACAATGTACCTGCAATTATTTTGCTTAATGATCCCTTAATGATCCCCCTATAGCTTAGGTTAAGGTCAGGCCTTCTGTTATATAATGATGCACTCCCATTCTCTCCCTGCCAAGGGATGCTATCAGGGTATGGCTCCAGGTGGGGAGATTTTGTTTGTCATTTTGCCCTCTTGTGTCCCCCAACTTCTCCTTCAGCACACAGCCATCTCTTGGTTGTGACAACTCTTTCAACTGGCTCAGTAGCACCAGGTCTCCCGAGGACTCCTCAAAAGGGACACAGTACGAATATCTGGTCTCCACAACATCCATGAACTCTTGAAGATATCTCAAGGTCATCACACATCCGTTACCCTGCTTGTGATTAAAGCAGTGTAGAGGGTGGGTTCTAGAAAATGAACACTCTAGTGCTGAGCTCTGTATGTATGTGTTGTATAGAGTTTTATCTCTACTGGGTCACAGGTAAGAAGATGTAAACCCAATACCTCTTGTAGGCAAAGTGCAGAAAAGTCATGGTTACCCTCCAATGACCCTTTAAAGAAAGGATCTGATGCTTGTTGCTGTGTTTTCAGAGTGTGTTTGTATTTGTTATTGTGTAGACGTATTGTCTAGAAAGGGTGGCTGACCTACAAGACATTGCACTCTGAACTGACAATGGCCCTCATTACGACCCTGGCGGAAATCGCGGTGCAAAATGCACCATGGAGCACGGCGGAAAGCTGCCGATAGCGCCATGGGGGTTGGCGGATTTACCGCCCCATTCCGACCTTGGCGGGGCGGTAAATCCCCATTCCCCATTTTACCCTTCCCCATTCCCATTTTTGCCCCATAGGGTATAATGGGAGTGGGGAAGGCGTTAATTACGCCACCGTAAAATACGGTGGCGTAATTAACAACAAGGTCCCGTAGCGCCATGGATTTCTCCGCCCGGAAAAACCAGGCGGAAAACGGCTCCATGGCGCTACGGGAACTCGTAGTAGGGCGGACGGGTCCGCCGCGAATAACGCTGGCGTAGACCCACTCCGCCAGGGTCGTAATGAGGCCCAATATAATTAATGGCCAATTATGGACAGCTCCTGATTCTTTTCATGACCATTTTGATCTAAACCTATACTACAGTACACACAGCCCAGCTAATGTTCCTGCTCTTTCCCTTCTTCTTGTCACCTTTGTCTTCTGTTATCTCTCCTACTTTCTCCCGCTGCTCTCAATTCTCAAGCCCCTTTATCCTCGTCTCCCTTTCTCCCCTGAGACTGCAGTCTGCTGTGCACCGTGGGTGAGTTCACTGGCAAGGTTTCAGTGCTCTTAGACCACTACGGTGGTGAGGTGAACAGTATAAATGCTAATTAACATAATATAAGATAACATGCACCACCACCTACATAATCGAGAAAGAACTATTCATCTGTCAATTCTTTCGGTATTAGGGCCGGTGCGGTTTGCCGTGTTGAGTCAAGTTAAGTTTCTGTTTCGCAACCATATTTCCTCCAGAAAACAATGACTTTGGTTTCCCAGAAACTGCTTTGCAGGTCAAGCAAATGCTGCAGTTAAATTGCTAATCGGTATTGTTTATGGTCACAAGGCTCAGGGTATCAGATCATCTTAAAACCTCTGACATTCGTTCTTGATTAATGAAAACATTCTTGCAAATGATTTTGCTTTTATTCATCTTCACCTTAAGCAGCACAATATGAATGCCCCTGCCATCCCTCTTAAACATGGCCCCAGTTGTGAAAACCAGCAAAATAGAACCAGAGTCCTATTCCATTACTCTTAGCCGAAGTATTCCAGTGACCAGACTCTTCTGAACACTAATTTTTTAGCACTAAGCACCTTGGACTCCCAGCACACTCAGTCATGAGCATGAAGTGGGTGCCAAGGGGCAGGGGATGGGACAGGTGGTGGATATCCTCATGATGGACTGCCATCTCGATCCCAATATCCAACTACATACTTTTTAAGTGCAGCAACTTTAATACACGCTGTTTGAGCTGGAATTACAGCACCTGCTGGCACCAGACTTGTCCTCCAATGGGCCCTCATTAAATGATTTAAAGTGTGTTCATTCCAATTACAGGGCATTGAAAGAGTTCTGTATTGTTATATTTCGTAACTACCTCCATGATTTGTGAGTAGACAATTTGCACACCTGCTACCTTCTTGGATGTGGTAGCTTTTGCTCCTTCTCCCTCTACGAAATCAAACCTTGATTCCTTTTTACCTGTAGCCACCTTGGTAAGCACATGAAGTACCATCAAAAGTTAATAATGCAGGCATTGAAATGCATTGTCATCACATGGATGTGCATTCAGCACTAGGTAGCCTAGAGTCACCACAGCGGCTGGGTGAGCCCGGATTGTTTTTGTCTGATAAATTAACACATTCTGAGTGGTCATTCGCTTGTCAGCATATATTAGCTCTAGAATTACCAGAGTTGTCTAAGTACAAATGGAGTGTGGAAAGGAACCATAACTGATTTAATGAGCCATTTGCTGGTTTCACTGCATCAACTGTGTGCACAATCGCATGGCTTCCTCTTTGAGACAAGCATAAGCTACTGGCTGGAAAAACCCAGTAGCCATACATGCTGGTTTGTGGCAACAGGGTAACCGTCAACTCACCTTTGGGACAATCTTCACAACCTTGGGTAATCTGCAGGACCCGAGCATCGGAGCATGCCCAGATGTGCAAGGTGTGTGTGGACAGGTCAGTCATGTGGGCGGCAACGGCCGCGTCTGCTCCACCATAGAGAAGTGGGAGGGAGATGATAGGCCCAGGCACAACTTGAATCAGTGAGAGGGGTTTCTATATGCCATCACTGGCATGGTATGGGGCAGCACCCCATGGGGGAAACATGCTCACTAGAGAAGGGCAAAGGTTTGGCTTATGGGGCCCACACCAGAGAGACAACTTCTCCTTAGCTTAGTTAATTTGGAAATTGTGGAACAGAAATTAATCCATAACATCATGCGTAACTGCACCCCTCATTTACAATCTTTATGTATACGACATCCCTGCAGCACTTGCCGAGGCTAACAACTGCCCTCCAAAAATCGGTGAGGCCCCCTGCACAGTACTAGCATACGCTGACGATCTGGTTGTATTTGACAATACCATAGCTGGACTCAGGCGTTCTGCGGTCACTTTATGGGATTACGCTAGGAACAACGACTTGATTATAAACCTAGATAAGACAAAGGTACTCAGATTTACCAGGAAAAGAGCATCCCGAGTCAGCTTGTGGGTATATAATAATCATATACTTTATGCTCCATCCTATAGGTATCTTGGAGTAGATATTGAGCCGATGGGAGATTATCCCTTGTGCTGGCAAGGACGTATAACCAGGGCTATGCAAGTAAAAGCATTAATATCATCATTCACAAACAAGCAGGGTGGCTTTACCTTGTGGGGGACTAGACACCTATACATCCAAGTGTTTGCGCCCATGATTACTTACGGCCTGGAGTCTCTTCTCTCTTTCGATCTTGCCTGGCTGCAAGTGATGGAGGGTAAATTCTGGCACCGGATACTGGGATTACCTCCGAGTGTCCCAATGGCCCAGATTAGGCTTGAATTGGGCCTTCCCTCACTTAAAGCATTGGTACTCAAAAGGAGAGCAGGATTGTATCTTAAAATGAAGGGTAGCCCTACCAATCCTTTATTGGCTGTGATCCATCAAGAAGTGAGCAAAAAACACACCACTTCTCCCCTCCTGAAAGACATGACCACATTTCTTATGGAGATAGGTTGGACGCACAGAGGGGAGACTGTCTCTAAGGATGTACTAGGAGCACTCGGCAAAAAGGTGGACCTGTGGGACTGGTTAGAGAACTTCTCACACCTAAGCAGCTTAAAGTCCTATCATTTCGTAAAATATAGACTCTATACTTTTATGCAACCACAAGCATATCTGTATCTCTGCCCCACTAAAAGGCTCATACGTTTTATTATTTTGTTCCGACTGGAGCAATTACCCACCCTTTATAACATAGTAGCCAGGGAAAAGATTCCTGCCAGTGAGCGAGTTTGCCGTTTATGCAAATCCCCTGAATGTTTGGAAACAGCCAAGCATTTGTTGACTGAGTGTTTGACTCTGGAGCGTTCAATCTCCAAATATCTTGGGGAATTTGTACACGATCCTCTAACCACAATCTGTGAAACCTCATTCTGGCTCTATTGCACTAACAGCAGCAACATGCATCTGTTTATTGCATTGTACAATGTTTGGCAGCAGATTGAAAAACACCTGGGTTTGTTGCTTTGATTTGAAACATCTCATTATGGTTGGTTAAAAGATTGCCGGTGTCACTCTGACCAGTCGGGGATGTCACATCCATGGCACCCTTGTTTCGACTCCTAAGCAGGATATCAGTGGGTGAGAGGTCTAATGTTTGCATTTATGGCTAAGACTGTGCTGACGTGAAGGCAAAGATTATAAGTCACATAAAACTGTTCTTATTTGATCACTTTGTTTTTCCTGAGGTCCTAATATTTTAAAGAAATGTTGTTTGTTTTATTATATATCGTCATCTGTTTATGATATGTGATGATTTGTTTCTTTTAACGAGTTAATATTAATGTATGTAATTTGTATTATGTGTAAAGTTTGAATTTATTTTCTATCTGTATCACATTAAACAATTTATTATTATAACATCATTCCCTATCTTATTTGCCTTTTTATTTCATAATGGTTCCATAAATAATGGAGAGTCATGTAGATTCCCCTCGGAGTATGCAAATCAATGTTGAAAATGTAATCATTTTTGCAAACTATCCATAGTCATGGGCAGTATATACATTGGCCTGTGAGAGTTCCTAAGTACATTACAGGAAGTGGTGAGACCATACTGTTTCACTGGCTAAATATTTTCACACCTACCTGTAAGGAGTGTGGACTATGTGTTGATTGACAGACGTTGTTTAGAATATCAAACTATCGACAAGCACACCCACTCTATAGTTTTGTATAGATATTCTAGTTCTTCTTTTGTATTGTAATCTGTATATGTCAGTGTGTATATGTATTGTTGTTTGTCCAAATATATGGATGAAATGTTTTAATTGTTTATTGAATTATGAATCGTTGAGTGTTTTAGTAAGCATGCGTCACTTTTTAGACTGCACTTTGCATTTGCCTAATGTATTCGAGCAAGTTTGTAGGTCATAGCAGTGCATCATTTATTATAATAAAACTCTAAATTCAAATTGTTTATCTAGAGTGGGCTAATTGTATTCTTTATCCCTGCTGAGCATTGCTATGTCTTGTATCACAAATAATTATTTACACACACATGCCCAAGATCTGTTTAGTTTGTTTTGAGATGATACAGTTTTCATAAAAGTAATTATTCATACAGGGACATTGGGATGGCAAAGAATTGGTAGATTGCAGGGCTATAACTACCTAAAGTAATTGTAAGTTCTAAAGAGTCCTCACTGGGTCATGAATCTGCCTCAGATCCATTTTAAGTTTCATTTTGTTTAACAAAAATTATACAGCAATATCTTTTAACTATCTTGGAACAAAACCAGACTGAGTGAAAGGATTGAAGTTAGCACTTGGTTAAAGGCCATCAACACATTAGAGATTGCTGCATTCCAGTAAGCCCCGCTGAAGATTGAGAGATTTTCAGTTTTTGAAAAGATGGCATTAATGACAGTCCCAAATTCGTGTTTGTTATTGTGATAATCCTCCAATCTGTGATATATTTCATAAAAGATTTCCAATGCACTGAGTAAGAACAGAATAAGCCATTGCATCCCACATCTAAAAGTCCTGCAAAGTCTATTAGGTCTGAATGAGAAAATATGTTGGGCATTTTTGGTGTTCTCCCGTGTATTTTAGTCATTGGTGATTTTAATGCTAATCTGGGAGCTGTCACATAGATGCATCAGACAGCAAGTTACGTTTAAGTAGATTTATTCAGGATTTACAAACCAAGGGTGACATGAACAGGGCTAAAACTGTTGTAGTTTCTGGGTATGATCACAGTGATTCTCTGGCCACTAGCAGTGTCTCACACTCATGGAGAAGAGCAGGAGAACAGCTCATCTCCATGCAGCCAGATCAAAGGAGAAATGATCCAACACCAACTTCTAGGTTTCACAAAACGCAGGGTTCAGAGTTCCCAAAAGGCCCATTTTATATATTCTACTGGATCATGATATAGGGCAACGGCCACCTCCCTATCTCACAGTCCGGGCACAACTGCCGACCAACAGACACATTACAAATTCCTTTATATCTTTCATTGTGCTTCATCATAAGGGGCTCTGCTCTAGCATCTGAATTTCTCCTCATGTAGTCTACCCTTCCCCAATACCTCCTTAAGACCTCACCACATACTTGTTCCTCAACCTGGTGTTTCCCTTTTGGCCACAGGGCTCAACAACTTTACCTCCCTTCTCTGGCTCTACTCTATAATGTTTCTCTCCTCCACCCCAATACTCATGTTCCACCTCTGCTTCTTAATAAACACGACAACCACCTTCTCTTTTATGATGTTCCTCCCCTCCTCGCATACAATCCTATCTCCACCTCATTCTCTTCTCTGATGGTATGCCTTTACACTCTACCAGCTCCTAATTATTTTCTTTTATATTCCTGATTTCTTTCACTGCTTGTCTTCTCCACCAACTCCATCCTCTCTCATTTCGTTCTCTCTCCTGTTCTCGCACCTCCTCTCCTCTCCCAGATTTCCCATAGACGTCTGTTAAAGGGACAATGTCATCTCTTGCCTTAATGTAGCATGCCCCTGCCTGCTACATGTGTGGTTTTTGATGTACGCTTAGAAAATATGATTCCATTGAAATAAAATTTGAACTGGAAATGAGACAAAACTATCTTAAATGGCTGCAGGGTTTAGGTCAGTGGCTGGCAGGTTGCAGGTAAATCTTTATTTATGGATATCCTGGAAGATAACATGTTTATTTGGGTGTTAGGTAACAGCAATGGATTGCAAATATGAGAAATATCTTGTGTACCATTGGGAATGAGGCTTTTTCTACAGACAGCAGTTCAATCACATCACAGGCCAAACACATGATTATCTTTTGTAATGCCTGGCAGAGGGGATGCAAGGAAGATCATTCCATAATGACAGAGTCCTTGAACTTATCTGGATCTATTTCCAAACTACGCACATAGCAAATTAATTACCTCACTTAGACTGGACCTACAATGCAAGTTGGCCTATTTGAAAGATGAGGGTTAGAGTTATTCATTTTGCCATTGCTATCCAGTTATGTCAGAAATAACGTTACATTTCCTTCTGTTCTGTCCTAGGTTTTATGCATTGAAGAAAATAAGTTTGGTGCATATAATAGCAAATAGAGTTTGTTCTCCTTACAGAGAAATGTTTCTTAATTTACTGTCCCTGACAGATCACTATACCTCATTTGCAGTGGATGAGATTCCTTGGACCTCCCACTTGGACTGCCAAACTCAATTGCGTTGTTGTATGTCTAATGATTGCTTTTTTAATCACATTTCTTTGTCTTTATTTTGTAATAGAACATGGGGGCTATGCCAGCTTCCTGACCACTTCTGACACGTCCCCTATCCCGCCCCTACCAATCTTACCCAACCCCATGCTACCATCTACATGTTCTGGTGGAAATTCAAGCAGAGAAATTTGAGAAGAAATGATTCTACGATTAATAGACTTACTTCCATTTGTGCAGATTATGAGTGGTACATCATTTACATGAATTACTACCTACTACAAATAAAAACAAAGAAAGTGTTGATTTGAAAATGAACAGTGATCTCTTTTCCACACCAGTTGAATGGTCCCTGTTACTTCACCATGGTTTAATTGCCACATTGCATTTTCTCTCGAACAAACATTGCCCTCCATTGGAAGATATTGAAGAAAAAATGCCAATCTGGATCACGTCCACATATGTGTATTCTGCTGTGGGCCTAGGGTGTGCCAAAATCTGCTCATGACACTGATGATACTGTGTGGCAAGGTGTAGAATAGCCTGTAACATGTGTCATTTCCTCCAATTATTCTAACAAATATCTAAGAGCCCAGACACTAAGATTCAAATTCCCCAATTGTGGCAATTATTGCCAATAGCATTAAGAAACAAAGAGAAGTACATCACCATATGTCTTCTGGTTTCCCAATTTCTGCATGTGCCAACAGTCAGGTGAGTGGTTTCATGACTGTTATCAGAAACAGTATGACTAAGAAGTTTCCAAAAAGTCAATATACCATCAAAATAGTCAAATGCTCCAAGTACATCAATATTAAAACCGAATCATTGTTTCCCTATGGAAAGCCATCCTGGATGTTCAAGTTGTTACAGGAAATTAAACTACATAAGCAAGATGTGTCACTGTTTACCTCATCAAAGTTGAAAAGAGAAATATGAGAGAGCGTTGGTATGCCATTTCTTTGGAGAAGACTTTTTCATGAAAAGCATACATTGTTGGCATAAAATGGTCTCACAGAGTGATTCTGGTGTATCTGAAGCTATAGACAACTTATCAAGCACCACATGGTATACTATATATAAAAGTATCACTAAGTCGTGATCCAACTACACCTCAAAAAGAACACTCAAGTTACTCTAAGAAAATCAAGGTGTAGCTGTGCTAGATCTGCCGAGTTAAGGCATCTTTAACACAGACCGTATTATCACATACTCAACAGTACTTCTCAGTCTCTCCCATATTGTTACAATCCCACAGGACTAGCAGCTTGCTATAGAGGTGGTATTAATTTGAATTGTCTATGACTTGATGAACAAAACAATGCATGTGAGTCATGAAGATTGCCTATAAATGCCATACACGAAGTTGGCAGAATTCCGCTTAATAATATTCTTCTCTTAATAGATGAAGTGAGCAAGGCTTCTACCCTTATGCTATCCTTCATTCACTTAAGCATACAGGAAACACTAAACACTGGCTATTAGCTATAGGCACACCTATCACAGTGTTTGGGAATCACCTTCAGATGGTGCCCGTTGAGGGCCAGCTAATTTAGCAAATATTGATACTTCAGCTACAGATTCATTCTATGAATACTCTCTAGGTAGATTATGGTTTGGTGAATGGAGCAATAGGCACAGGTATTGGATTACAACTATACCCAAATGAAGATGGTATTAAGTATTTTCATTGTAAATAGATTCATGAAAGTAACCAAAATAAATGGGAGCATAGCAATACAAAACATATGCATCTCAATTAAACAAACACAGAATTACACATTCATCGCACACATAAACATTCACTACATAACTCAATGCACACACACACACACACACACACAAACACACACACACACGCATTGCATATAGACTCTCATACATGCATACACATTTAGAGTCTTGCTCACAAAGACATGCATACACACACATGGATATATGCACACTCAAATGGATAACATGCAGATGTTTTTCATGCTGTGTTGTTGGTAGTCTTCTTTCATGTTTGGGGCTCCATGTACTTTGAAATCAGGAACACTGGCAGGCTGGCTCTGCATAGCAACCTATGTCTAGCCAACCCTGCAGATCAGCGTTTGGTTGCTTAGCATCATTGTTCTGCTCAGCTTCAACTTGACTCCTCAATTAGGCAACAATTCACACTGCATGCATAGCAATTACTATGTCACTATGACTCTTGGCCAAGAAGACCGGATGAAAAATGAGGATCAAGGAGTTCCCCTCTTGCCCTGTCACTAGTTGAGGGATTAATTATTATCATCAAACAATAGACAGGCGGACAAGATTCGTAAAAGAAATAGTCTGTATGTCTAACCCATTGAATGCTTAATAACAAATATGAAACACAACATGTAGTAATGGCAACCTGAACAGAATGGGGGTATTATTCAATAGAAAACATCCAGTGAACATGATATCAGAAGAGCCTCTGACACTGAGTCAAGCTGAACCCCATTGTGTGGCAATCCCAAAACTGTTGTGAGAGGGTTTAGCAAAGAGAAACACAACAGGCACAATGGCCTACTAATAATGAATCAAATATGATCTACTAGCAAAAGAAACGACAGAGCTCTAGCATATGCAACTTGAATTATATGCCAGTTTACCACATTTTCTCATGTAGGGTCACCTTCTCCAAGGTAGTGGCAATCACCTTTAGTCAAATTGTCCTACAAGACCATGGGTGAACATATGATTCAGGGTGCAGAATCATCACCATCCTCAATCTGGTTTGGCTAGTAACGTCAGGCCACCAAAAGAGGCTGCCCATTGAGGACAAAGGACAGTTATCTCATTGTCTAGCTTGCCTGGTCATGCATAGCTGACAAGAGGGGCTCCAAAATATTTGTTCGACAAAAACAGCTAAGCGAGAGAATACATCTGCCACATTTCCCGTAGGAGCTAGGAATTCTTCTCTTTTTCACAGATTGCGCTGGGATGCAAGTTCAATGTCATAGTCAGGCGAAGAAATTTAGACTGCAATACATATATTAGCAAGCCTCCCAGTGTCCATTTACCCATTAGTAGTTACCTTTGATACATATTAGAAACAACATATAGCCATATAGAAAGAGCAACAATGTATTCACACTGTGGTTGCAGAGGTTGACGATAGGGTGGTCCAGAGCGTGGAGGAGCTGGAAAAGAAATGTTGGGTCCAGGGAGGAAAGGTAGGGATGAGCCCTCTGAAGGTTACATTCATGTGAGTGGGGCATGGGGTTCTGTGATGCCAAGAGGCTTGGTGAAGATTTGGAGCACTACTGCCCTCACCCAAAAAGAGCAGTCATCCTATTTGAACTGAAGGCGCTGCACTCTAGGGTCAAATAATAAAGTAAAATTCAGACACAAGAGTGGTACCCGATCATGTCATTCATGGGCACCTGGGTTCCCAGAGAGCTAAGGTGGGAGAAATGCTAGGGCTGTACCATGATTTGGGATGGGAGGAGCAGATGTGATGTCCATAAATGTATCTACAAGGTCAGAGAGCCATTGTATTATCAAAGCAGGGTTGACATCGCTATTCACACAGATCAGGACCCGACAGAGGGGTGCACATCATGTTATGGTCAAGAATGTTTTACTTGTTAGAGAAATGTATTATGGTGATTAGGGGAATATATTTAGATAATGTATGACCATAGGGTAATGGACTATATGGGGTCTATAGGTTTTAGCCAATGGGGAGAGCAGTTGTAATGGTTTTTATGTATAGTTTTGTTAACTTGTGGTTTTCTGCTACAAAAGATGTAACTTCTTTGGGTGGGGAAAAATCTGTGTTGTATGGGACCATCTGAGACTGTTGCATGTAATAAAACAGTGTTTTCCTTGCAACCAGTGCATTGATCATTTTACATATTTGGTGTTGTTTTTTTTCAATCAGGTTTTGGATTATTCACCCTACAAAACTGGTGGGATCGATGTGATCACAGACTCTCCAGGTTTCCCCGCAAAGCACCCGGGTTGCAATGCCCGTCTGCAGTAACTTGTCTGATGTGCGTGCATGACTTGAGGAGGTTCAAAGATGCTGTACCCTGCATCAGAGGTACTTGGGAGAACAGATAGACGTAAGTGCACCTTTGCGAGAGAAAACAATGGAGGAAAAGAAATGTGAAGTTGAGTGTATGTGAGTGTGTGCAGAGTGTGTGGAGAGAGCAGACCATGTGGCGATATATTGGCTTTATAATAATGGCCAGAGGGATCTCCTCTGATGAGAGGAAAGGGGGCATCCGAAATAGTATAACAGAGATAAAAGAGAAGAGAGGACAAGGGATCCCCTCATACAAGAAGAAAGGCAGCGCTGCAATTAGAGTATTGGTCCATTATATAGAAGGCCAGGAAGCAAGGAGACAGAGGAAGGGTCTAAACCATTGTGTAAATAAGTCTGTTTCTATTGTGTCAATGTTTAGGCTATTAAGTGTGATTTAATGTGTACATAGAATTGTTGTGGTTTGGGTCGGTGGTTGCCCAGTTGTATGAATAAGGGTGTGTGGTGGTGAGTGTGTGTGTGTGTGTGTGTGTGTATTCAGGAATATGAGTGTGTGGTTTGGCTTGAGGGGGACATTGGGAGGAGATGCAGGGAGTGTACACACCACTAGGAGGGTGGGGTAGAACGGTGGAGTTGGATAGGCTATCTAAGAAATAAGTGTTTTTAGTAAGGAGAGAAGGGGCAAGTGTAATGAGTATCCCACTCGAGTATATGTGTACCGCACCTCTGCAGTACTAGGAAAAGATTCTCAAATACCATTTTGAGTGGGTCACGGATACAAATGGGTAATGTACAAGCCGTGGCCCAAAGAGGGCTCAAATAACAGGGATGTGTTGGGACATATGTATACATATCTTACTGCGACGAATAAAGGGATAAAGTTGAGAAGCAGGCAGGGTATCCTGTAACTCTGGCCAAAAGTCAAGGATTTCGAAGATGTCCCAGAGGCATACAAAGAACAAAAGGAGGCAATACTTACCACTAGTGTCATCACCACAGCCTGCATCCATATGGTGTTTCCCCTTGCAACCCACAGCAGGTTATACCAACCCCCACAATGTACCTCAACCTGCACCAAGGCAGGAAGTTCCCAATGCTAGTGCAAATGCCACACATGATGCAGTGGCTAATGCTACACAAGACCCATTGGCTACTGAAGTAGAACCTAGGGCACAGAGAGAATTAGAAACAAAATTCAACAGATCAGAGGGAGATCTGGCATGAGCAGTGCAGGGAGAGGGATGGAGAATGATGATAAGTGCAGGTGTATGGAGAGCAGGCGACATTCTGTTTTGAATTAATAGTACAGTGATTAGTGATGTGCAGGTAGCTGTAAGCAAAGATAACCTCGATGCTGGGGAGCATCCAGAGGGTCCATTGTGGGCTGTCAGTGATGATTATGACCCAACTCGAAGGGGGCACAAATACTGAGGTCACAGAGGAGAAAGATGATTGGGCGTCAGAGGAGGATCAGTGGGAGAATCAGGAGGCTGAGAAACCACTTGTAGAAACAAGGGTAGAGAGCCTGTAGGGGATGAGGCTTGGGACACAACCAGGTCAAATGACGTTAGCAAACGGCAGGAGAGGAGGGAGAACCATACAGGTAAAACAGTTGGGCACACAGATTTCATTACTAAAAAAGGGACATGGAAGGATACCATATGTGCTCTGGCCACACATGGACAGAAACAATTTAATGAAGGCATTACCATCACTTACAGAGGGGGCAGGCAAATGGATATATGCATTAGAAAAATATTCTGCAGGGATTACGTTGGCAGTGGAGGACATGAAATGTGTATTTGCTGCACTGCTAGGAGAACAAGCAGGTGACATATGGAGAATGTTGGGGTACCCAGGGATAAAGATTAATAACAATCATGATGCAGCACAGTTCAATGACTGTTGGGCAAGAGTATGGAACATGTGTAAGGTCAGCATACCAAGGCACACTAGATATAAATTTGGTTATGGCCCATACATGAAGTTAAATTAAGACCCTGCATTGTAAATGAACCAGATTCAAGAAATATGGAGGGTGGAGACAGGGGAGCCCTGGGCCAAGAATATATAAATATTTTATCATTTGCTATCGAAGGGACTCCCCAAGGATGTACAAAAGGATATTGATAATATATTAGGCATTGAAGCAAAAGGATGGGCTGAGATTTAGGCAATCATAGTGCATCATTGAAGGTGAAGGCAGGAGCTGGAAAAAGAAACAGCAGAGTAGGCGCTGAAGGCTGAAGCTATGTTAATACAGAAGAAGATGGCAAAGCTAAGTGTAGAAGGAGCGCTGATTACCAGCTCCCCTGAGGGGCAGCAGGACACACAACAAGCACTGGAATGGCACCCAGACAATAGAAGGGATGTGGGAGGTAATCAGAGGGGAAGAGGAGGTTTCCAGGAAGGATAAGGACGTGGATTTGGGGAATGATGCCAAGACAGGACAATTTGCGTAAGAGTGTAGGAGCAGACCAATGTATTCTTATGAGCACTGCACTTATCCTGGTGGACCTGCGTTTGGTTTTACATACCATCTGCCATCAAAGATGATGCCCCCAATTGCCGAGGTCCCCCACAGGTACCTAACCTAACCGTGGACAAGCACTACAGTACCCATATCTAACCAACAAATGCAGGACCCAAGCACAATTTAAGACCCACAGTCCCCTTATCATCCCTGGGATAAGCATATTCTGCCACATGAGACAGTAACCAATTACACTGGGGTACTATATTAACAAGGTCACTTTCCGGTATCAGGAAACTAATGGACATACACTATTTATCTGCATCAATAAGAATGATTCCATTTACATAAGACTTACCCATCAAGGTAGGCATCCAGGTGGTGGTAGCATGCTATTATTTTCATAAGAGACCCCAGTGAACTCGCTTTCTAGGGACTTTCTGAGCAAGCTAAACATAACCATTGCACTTACTGAGGACGGTGTAGTGTGCTCAACCCTAGAAATATATTATGCTAGGGCTGCTGCGATAATAGCACTTCACAGTGATGGCACTACCAGAGGGGTACCTATGCATCCACATATGTTCCTATATGGATTAACAGTGTTGGTGGGATGGGTGCCAGGAATACAAGACAAAACATGAAGGGTGCCAGTGGAGTTTTTGTTTAGGCCAGCAGTCTCTCAGGAACATGTCCCAGGTACCATCCTCCCACTAGATCTAAAAGCTGTAAAAATCAAAAAGGTTAACGTAGTTCTGTTAGGGAATGACTAAGAAGAAGGTGAGTGGCACATGGTTTTGTGTATCAATCCTACCCAACCATTAACAAGGTTGACTGATGAGGAGCTGTTTGAGGATGTTGACAATGATGTAGAAATTATTTTTGAAATATGTATCCCTTGTCAGTTCATGGTGCAGCACAGAGAAGTACTGCACACTACACTTGTTGCTAAACCAGTACCCTCCCACTTGCAGGAAGCAATGGCAAAAGTGCTAAGTACCTTTTGGACTAGTAAACGCCACAATGTAGGTCATTGAAGAACATACGGGTAGTTCGTATAAAGCTGAATCAGATTAGAGTATTAGCTAAAGTACGACAATATCCATTATCCAGAGAAGCAGATGAATTAATTTATGACACCAGCATGGCATTATGGAAGCAGGGCATAATAGTACCATCTTAATTCCTTCTGCAACACAGCTCTATATCGTTACAAGAAAGCAAAGGGCTTAAGTTTGAGAATTATATGGGATCTCTGCCCTCTGAATAACATTGTAGAGGCATAATTCCTGGTAGAACCGAATCCCTCCATGATCCTTTGCAACATACCTACTGCAGCCACATCTTTTACTGTAATTGATTTGAAAAATGCTTTTTTCTTCATTCCATCACACCCTGATTCTCAAAATCTCACTCTTTAGGTATTGCAGGCAGCAGTTTCATCACAAAAGGCTTCCTCCGTGCTAATGTAATTCCCCTGTATGTTTAAAAGAGTGTTACATATGGATTTAGATAACATACACATTCAGCGCTTCATCATTCAGTATGTAGATTACCTCCTAGTGCACAGTAACACCGAAGAGCAACATAGAGAGGGTGCAGTGACACTGTTGAGATTACTTGCAGAAAAGGGGTACAAAGTGAAGAAGGACAACATTCATTATTGTCAGAAGAAGTGTTATTCATAGGTCAAATTATATCCTCATCAGGAAAAAAGGTACCCCAGAAAGAGCAATTCCAGTACAAAACAGACAAAGGCCTACCACAGTGAAATAGATGCATATTTTTCTAGTATTGTGTAACTATTGTAGAGCATGGCTTTTCAACTACTCTAGTTACACCAAGCCCTTGTTGCAAGAACGTAAAGTAGCACAGAAAGTTAAAGGGTGTCTCACATGGACATGAGAAATGATCACATGTTTTTAAGAACTTTAGAATGCCATGAGTAATGCTCCAGTGTTAGCCACCCCATATTCTATAAAGGAGTTCTATTTGTTCTCACATTCCATTGGGGAAGTAATGATAGCAGTGTTGACCCAGAAAACATCTATCAGACAGAAGGCCCTAGCTTATTAAAGCAGGATCTTTGATGATTAAAACACAGTTGTTTTATAAAAATCATAGAGAAGTTTCAAAAATTATTCTGAATATTCTCAAACATTTGGTAAACATAAATGTTTATAATTGTGAACAAAAGGAACATTTAAATAGAGTATGAAGAATTTGATGTAACTTAAAGGAACAAATTTAGCTCCGGTGAGGAGCAGGACGCGAGCACCAGGTTTTACGGGGTGGTATCCACCCTGGTTTTTTTCAGTTTTTGCGCTATTGAAGTATAGCCCAGTGTCATAGGGCTGTCTTGAACCGTTGAGCTCCCTACATAAACCCAAACACAGGAAAAACATATATAAGAAGAGATTCTTGAAAAGGAACATGTGGTGCCCACCTTTTCCTCTACATTGCACTTCAGTTTCATCACAAACCATTCTTTCTAGGACTTCGATATCACATGCTATCCATGTAGGGACTACAATATCACTCGACATTATCGCTCTTTAGAATTATGATCAAACAATATTCCAGAGGGTGCTTAAAAATTATAATTTACACTTGCATACTACATGTCATCTCAGACCATCCCTTTAGGGACTTGGGGCCTCATTACGAGTATGGAGGTAGCCATGGTGCATTAAGTGCCATGGCTGCCTCCATACCGGGCTCCAATACCGGGGTCTGTGAATGAGGAATTGCCGGGTCATTCCGACCTTGGAGGACCCGGTAATTCCTCATGCACAGAACCATTCCCCATTCCCATTTGAGCCCCCATAGTGCTCAATGGTGAATGGGGATGGAGCTAATAACGGGCCCGTTAACCACAGGCCCGTTATTAGTCCTTGGGACCCTCGTGGGACCCGGAAAGGACGTCTGGTTTTACAAGACGTCTGTTCCGGGTCCCGCAAGGGAACCTTGTAATAGGGCATTCCGTAATGAAGGGTGCCGGTCCCGTACTGGCACCCTTCCTTAAAGGAGCGCCTATGTTATGATGAGGCTCTTGGTCTTGAAAATCATCAGATTGCCCCATCCCCACCAGTTGGGCACAATATTACAACAAAATTGAATTCTTTGTTTTCTTAAATAGGATCCTTCAACAGATAGTATAATTATACATACAATCGAGGTATGACTTTTCAATATAACCAAAGACCATCCTGTAGGGAATTCACAATCTTTATTAAAAAAATCACGTTTGAGACAACAATATCAGCACAGATAATCCACAGGAGAGTTTATCACCCATCCAAAGTCATAACATAACATTGCATGGGAATGTCAACCTCATCACTCCCATATAACCATCCATGCTGGATTTTCAATGGCAAAACTCATCATTCCTGTGAATAATTCAATATCATTGCACACCATCCTTATGTGGACTTGAATACCATTGAAAACTATTCCTATGTGGGCTTTTATCTCAGACTATCCATGCAAGGACCTCAACATTTTCACAAACTATTCCTGTGGCGACACCTGTATCATATGTAAAAATACAATATAATAACAGAACCTCCCTTTGCATCCTTTGAATTACATATCATCTTGATGGGGACATCCTAATCATCACACACTATCACTGAATGGAAATTGATATCATCAACCACCATCTGTGTATCATAAACCATCATACACCATCTGTGTGGAAATTACCACATAACAACTCCTCATCATTCTGGGGCTTCAATATACTGATATTCCCAATCTTTGTGAACTTCAATATTATCATGCACCATCCCCGTGGAGCATTCAATATCTTCACACAACAAACGTGTAGAGCCATCCGAACCATAGCACACTATCAACGTTGGGACATCCTTTCCATCTTTGGGGGACCCTCCATATTATGACACATCATCTTTGTGGTGGCTTCAACATAATGAAATCCATAAATGCGGAAACCTCTATATTATCATGCACCATATCATCACACACTATCCCTGTGGTGACTTCTGTATCATCACACGCCATCCCAGTGGGAATTTCAGTATCGTCACACACCATCCCTGTGGGGACTTAAGTATCATCACACGCCATCCCTGCAGGGATTTCAGAATCACCACACATCACCCCAGTGGGAATTTCAGTATCATCACACGCCACCCAGTGGGAATTTCAGTATCATCACATGCCATCCCTGCAGGGATTTCAGAATCACCACACATCACCCAAGTGGGAAATTCAGTAGCATCATAACCCTTCCTAGTGGGGACATCAATATTATCACACACCATCCCAGTGGGAATTTCAGTACCATCACACGCCATTCCAGTGGGAATTTCAGTATCGTCACACACCATCCCTGCAGGGATTTCAGAATCACCACACATCACCCCAGTGGGCAATTCAGTATCATCACAACCCATCCTAGTGGGGACGTCAATATTATCACACACCATCCCAGTGGGGTCTTCCACATCAACACACACCACTTTTGAGGAGACTTCAACTTTATCACACACCACCCATGTGGGAAATTAAATATCATAGGGCACCATCTGTGTGGGGACTTCTATGTCAGTCTGGTCCTCTCTGAATAATGGAGCATAATTGCATATGTTTGGTGATTAGTGGGGTGGTTTCTTCACCAAAATAAGCACAATTGTATTCACAAACAATACACACTTTTCAATGCAAAGAAAATCCACATCTCCACCCATAGCTTGTTTGAGACAGGCTCAAAGAGCTGTGCAATGCATACATATCCAGGGTTGTATTGGCCCCTCGGACTTTCGGCCCGTGGCCGGACCGAAATCGTCCCTTAGGAGTGGGTGCACGTTTCTGGACATGCCTGGGCCAGTTTGGAAGAAAAATAATAGAAAAAAAATATATTTTTTTCTTTCAAAAAGTCTCATCCATCGTAGGTCGATAAATGAGTATCAACACAGGTTGGGTAATATTGTATGCATATTTGTTCCATAAAAAAGAGCTTAAGTGAAAGTTCTATACAATAACATTTGTCCTTGGACGTCTGCTTGGATTCACAGTAATTTAGTGTACTTAGGATCAATGCTATTTGATGCCACTTCCTGTTTTGTCAAGGGGTGAAAGGTCGTGTTTCATCGCTTCCCGGGATGCCACTTTGGGGTGGGGTCAAATGACATCACTATCAGTGATGTCATCAGAAGTCAAGGGTCACGAGGGGTGGGCCACTTTTTGAAGGCGAGGGGTGGGCCACTTTTTTTTGGGTGACAGGGCCTATTTCTTCTCCCAGTCCGACCCTGTACATATCTGCCCAGTCTAAACAAGGCATTTAAAATACCCGCCCCCCCGGGGATTTCCCTGCCTTCTGGGCAGACTCACTGGTTTACAGTTGTGTGTTGGTCGGCTTCTGTATGGCACTGGAGAACCTCCTTTGGCTCTCTGCCTTACGCCACCTTTCCATGGCCTCGGACACCTCCTCGACAGAACTTGCTTCATGCTGCTGCCTTGCCTGGAGCACTGGTAAGCACTGTCCTCGCGATCCTGCAGATGCAAATGCCCAAGGAGCTTCTCTCCGCTCCTGGCATCTCTGCAGCTTCCCACAACGTCGGCTCCACTTCTCCCGGCTTGCTTGCGAGTCTCGACCCGGCTTCTCTCCGGTTTCCGCTCCTCCATTTCCTGCCTCTCCGGGTCTCCGCTTCTCCTCTCATTTCCCACCTTGTTCCCACAGGGAGACATATGTCCCTCTCGTGCCATCGCATCCTGGATTTAAAGTTCAAGGCATCAATTGCAATGCCAAAAGACTAGACCGCTAAGTGTCAAACCAACAGTCTTTCTTCCGTGTTTGATGCCTCTTCCTCTTCTCAGTACCAAAGTGATGTCTGTGTATGTAAGAGTCATTATAAAGAGATGTATGTCTCTGTGGTGTCACTTCCTCTTCCCAGTGCCTGAATGATGTCTACAGGGAAATTATTTATGGGAAAGATAGGGATGGGACCGACAGTAACCTACAAAGACCTGGGGGGGTTTAAGTTCACTGGAAAGAGAAATGGGGGATACCATGTCTCACCCATGGGCGCATCATCTCCACTCCCCAGGTCTACTCCACCCAGGTGTTTCTCACTTACATATCCAACCCACAGGGCCATGATACAATAGTAATGGCCTTTTCTTGACCACCTGGGAGGAGGATATAGTGGGGAAAGAAGTGAGGACACCCTCACAGGCTTCAATATAATGAAATTCCTAGTCTTTGTGAACTTCAATATCATCATGTACCATCCCTATAGAGCCTTCAATATCCTCCCACAACAGACTAGTAGAGCCTTCCAAACCATCAGACACTATCAACGTTGGGACATTGTCATCCTATGCCATATTTGTGGGAACCTCCATATCATTACACCTCATCTTTATGGTGGCTTCAACATGACACAGTCAACCACTCCATCCTCATAAACCTTGTCCATGATACCCTTGGCATCAAGGACAGGGCACTGGCGAGACTTATCTCCTTCCTTTCAAACAAACCTTCCCACGTGCAAATGGGTCCTTTTCTCTCGTCCACCACACGATCTACTTATGGAATCCCTCAGGGCTCTATCCTGTCATCATGGCCCACCTGATCTCCTCTTTCTCCCCTCATTTCCAGTGGAATACAGATGACACACAGCTCCCTTTCAAGCTGCCATCCTCTATCTCCTCCTTCTTCATACCTGACTGCCTGACTGCTATTCAGGCATGGTGTTCTCCCAATGACCTCTACCTTAACGGCAGCAAAACAGCGATCCTTCTCATTGGCATGCCTGCTCCCTGTTTCCCTCCCACTCTCTGGCATGACTCCTTGGGTCCCCTCCCCTCACCCACCTCTGAGGCAAAAAAACATGGGATTATCTTTTACTCCTCTCTCTCTCTCTCTCTCTCTCTCTCTCTCTCTACACATCATGGGCCTTGCCAAAAAGTCCAACTTTCAGCTCCACCTTCTCAGGGTCATTCTACCTTTCCTTGCCTTCCCCTAGAAGCTCAACGTCTCCAGAGCCCTGGTTCTCTCTAGGCTAGACTACAGCAACAGCCTCTGCCTCTTTCCTCCATTCACTCCCTTCAACTAATCCAGAATTGGACTTTAAGACTTATCCTTGGCATTAAGGACCGCATCTCTCCAGCCCTAAAATCTCTCCACTGGCTCCTGCAAGGATAAAATTCAAGACTCTTTGCATCATACACAAGGCTATCTGGATCCTGGGACCTCTTTACATCCAGCTTTATATCCCTAAATACCTCACGCCTAGAGTCCTTTGATCCTATTGCTCCAACTCTCTGCAGGTCAAACATTTCCCCAAGTAGAGAGTGGGAGGTAGATCCCTTACTTAGGCTGGCTCCTTCCTCTGGAATGGCCTCATTCCCGTCCTCAGACTTGAGCTGGATCTTCTTAATTTCTGGAAACTTCTCAAGACTTTCCTTTTCTCCTCTTCCTTCCTTCCTCCTGTCCTGTGCAAACTCTCCCTCTTCCGCTGCGACTGGGGCCTGGTCCCTTCCCCTTCCAGTCCCCTCAGCATCCTTTGCCAGTACCTTGGTCTCCCTTTCCCAGACTAGCCAAACCTGGCCCTCCCTGTCCACAGCATTCATGCTCCCTTTCCCTGTGGCACTTGCTGTTTTGGCCCATCCCGCACTTCTCCCTCTATCACCTCCCCCCATACACTTACCACCTATTCAAGCACTTGAATGGTAGGATTGTCACAAGAACAATATAACAATTTGTGTTGTACTACTTTCATGATTCCCATGTACCCCCAGCCCCAATATTGTCTTGTGGCACTTGGAAGCACATATAGGCGCCATACAAATGTCCAATAAATAAATAATGACACTCATATCTGCAGAAATCTCTATCATGCACCATCTCTGGAAGAGTTTATGATCATCACACACTATGTCTCTAGTGACTTCAATATAATCATGCACCCTTCCAGTGGGCAGTTCAGTATCATCACACACCATTCCAGTGGAGACTTCAACATCAACAACCACCACTTCTGTGGGGACTTTAACTTTATCACACACCATCCATGTCAACTTTATCATACACCATCCATGTGGGAAATTAAATATCATAGGGCAGCATCTGTGTGGAGACTTCAATTTCAGTCTGATCCCCTCTGAATAATGTAGCTGAATTGCATATGTTTGGTGATTAGTGGGGTGGTTTCTGCACCAAGGGAAGCACATTTGTATTCACAAATGGTACACACTTTTCAATGCAAGGAAAATCCACATCTTTGCCCATAGCTTGTTTGGGACAGGGTCAAAGGACTGTGCAAAGCATACATATCTGACCCTTTTAAACAAGGCAATTTCAGTGTGAACTCTTGCTGTCCCACTAGTGTTTCTATCCCCCATACATTGATGGAAATGTGTTTTTTGTTTTTGGGGAATTCTCTACAGTATGCCATTTAACACCCATTGAGCCTCATTACATGGATGGCGCTAAGGGATTACCGGCACCAGTAATGGCACCGGTGATGGTAATCCCTTAGCGCCATACTACAAGGTCCCTCAGTGGGTCCCGTCCTTAACGTGTGGCCAGACCACACGTAAAGGAAGGGACCTGCTGAGGGACCTCAGGGCAAATAGCGGTACCGCTAATAGCGGTACCGTTATTTGCTCCTTCCCCATTCCCATTGAGGCCTATGGGGGCTCAAATGGGAATGGGGAAGGGCCTTGGTGAATGGAGAATTACCGCCCCGCCAACCTTGGAACGGGGCGGTAATTCCCCCATTCACCAAGGCGAAATCGGTAAAATACCGGCGGCAACCATGGCGCTACTAGCGCCATGGTTACCGCCGTCCATGTAATGAGGCCCATTATAGTGAAATGCACTACCACATTGGTGCTCAGAACTTCTCAGTACATTAGTGCTAATACTTATGTACTGAAAGAACTGACCAGTGCACCATTTGCAATGGAGCACAGCCTCTATGAAATGTGCAAGTCACCGTTGTGAATAAAGCCTGTAAAAAATATTGCATCCCCAGAGCTATTTTGTGATATCTGGTATTTTGTGAATTGGCCCATTGATGTATTATAGGGACATTCTAAATTGCAAGATAGCGGGCAAATAAGAAAGGTTACACATGCTAAAATTCATCATAACCTTCCAGTACTGAACATCAGGCAGCTAAAGTAACTCTTGATTTCAAAGACTGCCAGGAAAGAAAGTCACTATGACTTGTTTATTGTACCTACAGCCAAAAAATAAACTGTACTTTTGAAATATTCTGTGCACTAAAATAATAAATAATACATCAAACAGTGTACAGCTATTCTCTAAAATGGCTAAAAATAAACATTCTGAAGATAATCCAGAGCTAGCTTCAAAGTGATAATACAAACTTGAAGACTACATGTCATCTCAGACCAGCCCTTTAGGGACCTGGTCTTGAATATCATCAGACTGCCTCACCCCCACCAGTTGGGCAATGTATAGCAGCCAAATGGATTTATTTGTCTACTTAAATTGGATCTTTCACTAGACAGTATTATCATACATAGAATTGAGGTATGCATTTTCAGTATAACCAAAGACCACCCTGGAAGGAATTCAGCACCATTATAAAGAATCGCTTTGGAGTCATCAATAGCAGCATAGAAAATCCAAGAGGAGAGTTTATCCCACATCCAAAGTCATACTACAACATTGTATGGGAACCTCAACCTCCTCACCCGAATATCACCATCTATGTGGAATTATCAATAGCAAAATTCATCATTCCTGTAAATAGTTAAATGTCATTGCACACCATCCCTATGCAGACTTGAACACAACTGAAAAGCATCCACATTTGGGCAATAATCTCAGACTATCCATGGCAGGATCTCAACATTATCACAAACTATTCCTGTGGAGACATCCGTATCATCTGTAAAAGTACAATATAATAACAGAACCTCCCTTTGCATTCTTTGAATTACATATCATCTTGATGGGGACATCTTAATCATCACACACTATCACTTTATGGACATTAATATCATCAACCAACATCTGTGTATCATACACATCTACGTGGAAATTACCACATAACTACTCATCCTTCTGGGGATTCAATATAATGATATTCAGAATTTTTGTGAACTTCGATATCATCATGCACCATCCCTGTGGAGAATTCAATATCTTCACACAACAGACTTGTGGAGTCATCCGAACCATCAGACAACATCAACATTGGGCCATTGTCATCCAACATCCTCTTTGTGGAATCCTCCATATTATGTATGACACCTCATCTTTATTTCGGCTTCAACATAATGACACCCATATCGGCGGACACTTCTATATTACCATGCACCATCTGTTGAAGAGTTTAAGATCATCACACACTATCCCAGTGGGGACTTCAGTATCATCACACACCATCCCAGTGGGAACTTCAGTATCATCACGCACCATCACAGTGGGGACTTCAGTATCATCACACACTATCACAGTGGGGACTTCAGTATCATCACGCACCATCCCAGTGGGGACTTCAGTATCATCATGCACCATTACAGTGGGGACTTCAGTATCATAACACACTATCCCAGTGGGGACTTCAGTATCATTACGCACCATCCCAGTGGGAACTTCAGTATTATCACGCACCATCACAGTGGGGACTTCAGTATCATCACGCACCACACCAGTGGGGACTTCTGTATCATCATGCACCATCCCAGTGGGGACTTCAAAATCATCACACACCATCACAGTGGGAAGTTCAGTATCATAACAACCCATCCCAGTTGGGACTTCAGAGTTATCATACCCCATCCTAGTGGGGACTTCAGTATCATCACACACCATCCCAGTGGGGACTTCAACATCAACACACACCACTACTGTGGGGACTGCAACATTATCACACACCATACATACAGAACTTGAATATCATAGGGCACCAACTCTGTGGGGACTTCAATGTCAGTCTCATCCCCTCTGAATGTTGCATAATTGCAAATGTTTGGTGATTAGTGGGGCTGTTTCTTCGCCAAAAGGAAGCACATTTGTATTCACAAACAGTACACACTTTTCAATGCAAGGAAAATCCACATCTCCACCGATATCTTGTTTGAGCCAGGCTCAAAGGGCTGGGCAATGTACATATATCTGACGCTTCTAAACAAGGCACTTGCAGTGTGAACTGTTGCTGTCTCACTGGTGTTTCTATGCCTCATACAGCGATAAAAATTAGTTTTTTTGTTTTTGGGAATTTTTATGTTATGCCATTTAACATCCGTCATAGTGAGTTGCACTACCAGCAGCCACGTTGGTGCTCAGAACGTCTCAGTATATTAGTGCTAACGCTAAATACTCAAAGAATTGACCAGTTCACCATTTGCAATAGAGTACAATGCCTATGAAATGTGCAAGTCACCTTTGTGAATAAGTCCTGTAAAAGATATTGCATCGCCAGAGCTATTCTGTGATGTCTGATTCTTTAAGAATCAGCCCATTAATGTATTACAGGGAAACATTCTACATTGTAAGGTAGTAGGCAAAGAAAACAGGTATGTATGCTACCATCCATCATAAAATCACCTGTACTGAAACACAGGCAGCTAAAGCAACTCCTGACTTCAAAAACGACCAAGAAAAACGTGTTTATTTTACCCGCAGCCAATCAATAAACTGTCATGTTGAAGTATTCTAGCACTAAAATAATGACTAATAGATCAAATAGTGTAGTTATGCCCTAAATTAGCTCAAAATAAACATTTTGAACATATATTGGGGACAAATGTAAAACTACAATTGATTTATACTTAATTTTATTAAATGGAGAAAATTACATTAAATAGAACTTTGTATTAGTCTGAAACCTATAATGAGTGTCACAGCACATTTTCCCTTGAAAATGCTCCCCTGTCTACCAACAGTTTGAATATCATAATGCTGAAGAGTGTATAAATTCCCAAGTGTGTGTTGAAGACTGCCGTACCGCCTCCAGTCTACAGGGCATTGCTGAGAAAATGAATACACACACGAAAATAAACACAGGTCCCCACAAGGTCAATTTTTTAAAAAATGTGAAAATTAGCACAGTTGTTTTTTAAGTCATTTTAAATAATTTGAAGTACTTTAACGTGTGGGGACCTGGCTTCAGGTCCCCACAGTGAAATCAAGCCCCCGTCCCATGGCCAACCATGTAAAATGCTAATGACAGATCAATAGATGCACCAAATAAGGGGGGCGTCTTTTGTCATATTTGTACAAGTGCATCGATTACAAATCGATTAATCATTAATCATTGAGACAATTTGTTTTCCTAAAGCCTGTCTGCTGTTTTGATAGGCAGCCTGTTAAGGAAGCCCATTCTTATAGTTCCCTTAGTAAATAGGAAGACAATAATTTGCTCTCTGCATCTTTTAAGGCTCTTCACCTGCAATTAGCAGGACTTTTTGATGGGGATATTGTTAGATAATTTCAAAATATTGCATATTTTTTTTTCCAATTAAAATATCCTTAAACGATAAGAACAGTGTGTGTGCCCAAGATTGGTTGCATTCTTAAAGACATAATTGTTTAGTCCATTCAATCCCGGTGCCTCAGCACCAGATGATTTGCCAATTAAGTCATTAATATCCTCCATTTCAAAACTTAACTTTTACTTTGCCGCAATTCTAGAGATCTGCTTCTGTTGATCGGGCTCCTTAAATAGATCACATGTTATCTTTGAATCTTCAGTACTGTGCACTCATGCATGTGCCTTCATATGATGCACTTTTTGTGCCATCTCTGCTTGTCAGTGTTACGTCGGTCCTTTTACAGCAGAGAACTGTGCCGTCTCCTATCGAGGTATAGCTTTCTTATACATTAGGAGACTTGTAGTTCAGACATTGTTCATTTGGCTTATTGCATTCCTTTCATGCCGAGATGTTACCCTGCAGGGCTTTGTCCAGTGGGCTAGAGCTTCTTATGTGCTTGGTCACAGGGCAGGTCTGAGCACAGGGCTGTGATAGGGCATGCATTACATTACAATCACATAAATTATACTCCACCCCCTCATGGGTCCTACCCCTTGCACTTGTGAACCCTGAATGTATGTTTGATGTTGACTGTATTTACGCAAGATCCAGGTCTGTTAGCCTCTTTGGGTCGCCATATATACTGTTAGTGTACTGTTGCACAAGGGAATGGAATCATGGGTGGAACCTGGAGTAGTGGGCATAGCAATGGGTCACATTGAGCTCTGCATCACAGGTGACCTGTGTGTTAAGAGAATGTTGTTGTTTCCCGTTACGGTACACCTCTTCCAATGCTTTGGGTACCACCAATGTCACCAGTGCTGCAAAGATGTTGGGGAAGTGGGATGTCATAACCAACTGTGCCTTTGTTGACTTTACCTGTGCATGGGTGGTGGGCAGGGAGATGTGCTCGGTTGCATACTGCATGAGCGTGTTGAACTCAAGATCCTAAATCAGTAACGTGTCATGCATGGAAGGGATGCAGAATAACCCTTGCACCAAATTATCAGACAGACTCAGGTAGTTGGCAATATGTCTCATGCCACTGTTTTAATATCAATTGTCTAAAATAGGGAGTTACAATGGACATCAACTGACATTTGCTCGAGCTATGAATGCAAATCACATATAAATACACTTAAGTACTGAAAATCCATCATAAGTGACATCATACTATGTAGCAAATAAAAGAAACCTATGGCGGTGTTATTTGTGGGTCATACTGCATGGGCATGTTGAACTTAAGGTCCTTAATCAGTAACATGTCATGCATGGAAGCGATGCAGAATTACTCTTGCACCAAATAATCAGACCGACTCAGGTAGTTGGCAAAAAGTCTCATGCCACTGTTTTAATATCAATTGTCTAAAATAGGGAGTTACAATGGACATCAACGGACATTTGCTCGAGCTCTCAATGCAAATCACATATAAATATACTTAAGTACTGAAAATCCATTATAAGTGACATCATACTATGTAGCAAACAAAAGAAACCTATGGCTGTGTTATGTTTGGGTCAAGCGGAACATCTAAGTATACTTTCTATATAGGAACAGGTTGTGATTGGGTCTCTATAGTCAGGTGGACAATTTATGCCCACCCCTAGTGCAAGTCATCTTCAACACTTATTAAGTACACAGAATACTATTGGCTCCTATAAGGCCCTTTGCTATAGGGCCCTCTATAACTAGTTGGCACGCTTGTACCATCTGGAACATTCAGCTCCTCAGCAGCACATAAGCTCATTCCCAGGTGCCGGGAGGTAGGCATGACTTTTGCTTCCCACCCAATTAGCCCCTCATCTCTCATCGCCCATGCCTTCTGCCATGCAGACTGCCCTTGAACTTGGCCTTGCAGGAGATTCTCTTCTCTTGGGAATAAAAGGGAGTACAGGCACACGCTTATCACAGTTCTGGTCTGCATGCCCAACTCCTTTTTACATCCTTGGCTTATGTGACTAGAGCCTGTATTGTGGCCTGTTTAGAAGCATTTCATTGTCTTTAATAAACTTGGCACTCATTGTGTTCCTTCTTTGCACCTTAACACGAGATGATTCAACGTCTCACGGTTTCTGTTCTTCATGGATACATAATCAGTTCTCGGCTGCTAGGCCAAACAGATTCCCCCTTCAAGTCAGCAATCTCCAGCTAATTCTTTGCTGCAACACACACATCTCTCAATCCTTCTTTCTCTGTGGATTTGAACTTACTAAAATTGTGACACTGATATCCAGACACTATATAAAGACGGCTTGGCCTGCAGCATATTCACTACATATAGATAGCTTCTAAGATTGCTTGTTCTATTTGCGTTTATGCATTTATACAGTATTAAACGGCTTGCATTTTCTGCAGTGCTCTTTACGCATGCAATCCTCATTTCTGCATAAGGATGTTCATGCAATTCCATATTTCGTCATCAATTTCTATAAGGTCCATACATCCTTGTTTTCAGACACTCTTCTCGGTGCGTCAATCTCACTTTTTGTGAAGTCACCAGCTTCTCCTTCTTTCATCTTCATATTCCTCCAGGAATCTCCACGTAGAGATTGTTATCTATACGGGGGTACATCAGGTATGGCTTTCTTAATGGGTATCTTTTCTCAAATACTCTACGCCGTATGGTCACAACTATTGGTGTCAAACATGGTGCAATTTCAGCCTCCCAACATACAGGCAGAAGGAGGGCGGGACTTCTTGTAGAGGCATTCAGCTGCTCCTCTACATTGTCCAGAACCTGGGCAAGCACAATTGAAAACATGGGCTGCAACAAGCCATGCAGAATGCTCATAATGTGCTGGAAGGTGCTTGTTCTGAAAACGTACAGCACTGACAAAAGATTCTGCAATGGCATTATGGCTGTTCTTGTGTTAATCATTCTTTGTAGATTTGCCTTTATCAGAGAGAGTAGCTCAGCTGACGTATCTCTGTTAAGGTGCTACATTTTTATCAGCTGTTCATCAGGAAGTGCCCAGGGAGATTGCAAGGTATTGGTGCAATCCTTGCAAGGTGTTTCCTCTAAATGTGTGCTGGTTGTACTCTGTGATGCAGCTGTGCATGCCTCTTAAGATTAATGTACAGCAGGAAGTCTTAGAGTCTGGGGTTTTCTATGTCTAGTGGCTGCATATAGTGGCTGCATAGTGTTGGAAAATGTCTTTGGAGGAGGTATGGGCCTCACATTCCCTTTCATGGTCAATTGGGTGCGCCTGTGGCTTCATTTCCATCACCTGAATGCATTTACATTCACCTTTTGTTTTTGGTTCAATTAGCTACTATTTTTGGTAGTGTTTAGTCCAGTATTTCAACCTGAACATACAATGGAATTAGCATTTTTGTTTCCGGCACTAATTCCTCAAAAGTTGTACAAATTGGCACAGATGTCATTTAGGCCATTTTAAGTCATTTGGAAAACATCACCAGTGGGGACTTGGGTTTAGGTCCACAAAGTGAAATCAAGTCCCCACAGCGTGTGCATGTTTACACACCCAAGTCCCCTCAAGGATAGTAACACAAACACAGGTGCACACTCATTGCATATACACTCTCATACATGCATACGCATTTAGAGTCTTGCTCACAAAGACATGCATACACACACATGCATATATGCACACTCAAATGAATAACATGCAGATGCTTTTCATGCTGTGTTGTTGGTAGTCTTCTTTCATGTTTGGGGCTCCATGTACTTTGAAATCAGGAACACTGGCAAGCTGGCTCTGCATAGCAACCTATGTCTAGCCAACCCTGTGGATCAGCGTTTGGTTGCTTATCATCATTGTTCTGCTCAGCTTCAGCTTGACTCCTCAATTAGGCAACAATTCACACAGCATACATAGCAATCACTATGTCACTATGACTCTTGGCCAAGAAGACCGGGTGAAAAATGGGGATCAAGGTGTTCCCCCTCTTGCCCTGTCACTAGTTGAGGGATTAATTATTATCATCAAACAATAGACAGGCGGACAAGATTCCTAAAAGCAATCATCTTTATTTCTAACCCATTGAATGCTTAATAACAAATATGAAACACAACATGTAGTAATGGCAATCTGAACAGAATGGGATTATTACTCAATAAGAAACATCAAGTGAACATGATATCAGAAGAGCCTCTGACCCTGAGTCAAACTGAACCCCATAGTGTGGCAATCCCAAAACTGTTGTGAGAGGGTTTAGCAAAGAGAAACACAACAGGCACAATGGCCTACTAATAATTAATCAAATGTGATCTACTAGCAAAAGAAAAGACAGAGCTCTAGCATATGCAACTTGAATTATATGCCAGTTTACCACATTTTCTAATGTAGAGTCACCTTGTCCAAGGTAGTAGCAATCACCCTTAGTCAAATTGTCCTACAAGGCCATGGGTGGACCTATGATTCAGGGTGCAGAATCATCACCACCCTCAATCTGGTTTGGCTAGTAATGTCATGCCATCAAAAGGGGCTGCCCATTGAGGATAAAGGACAGTTATCTCATTGTCTAGCTTGCCTGGTCATGCATGGCTGACAAGAGGGGCTCCAAAATATTTGTTTGACAAAAACAGCTAAGCGAGAGAATAAATCTGACACATATCACTTAGGAGCTAGGAATTCTTCTCTTTTTCACAGCTTGCGCTGGGATGCAAGTGCAATGTCTTAGTCAGGCGAAGAAATTTAGACTGCAATGCATATATTATCAGGTCTCCCAGTGCCCATTTATCCATTAGTAGTTACCTTTGATACATATTAGAAACAACGTATAGCCATATAGAAAGAGCAACAATGTATTCACACTGTGGTTGCAGAGGTTGACGATATGGTGGTGCAGAGCGCGGAGGAGCTGGAAAAGAAATGTTGGGTCCAGGGAGGAAGGGTAGGGATGAGCCCTCTGAAGGTTAAATTCCTGTGAGTAGGGCATGGGGTTCTGTGATGCCAAGAGGCTTGGTGAAGATTTGGAGCACTACTGCCCTCACCCGAAAAGAGCAGTCATCCTATTTGAACTGAATGCGCTGCACTCTAGGGTCAAATAATGAAGTAAAATTCAGACACAGAGTGGTGCACCGATCACGTCATTCATGGGCACCTGGGTTCCCAGAGAGCTGAGGTGGGAGAAATGCTAGGGCTGTACCATGATTTGGGATGGGAGGAGCAGATGTGATGTCCATAAATGTATCTACAAGGTCAGAGAGCTGTTTGTGCATGCCACAGTGTCTGGTATAATAAGGAGAGCCGTTGTATTATCAAAGCAGAGTTGACATCACTATTTACACGGATCAGGACCCGACAGAGGGGTGCACATCATGTAATGGTCAAGAATGTTTTACTTGTTAGAGAAATGTATTATGGTAAAATGTATCTGGTAGTTAATCAACTCCTAGGTATCATAGTGACGATGTAGTAGGTCATGTGATTAGGGGAATATATTTAGATAATGTATGATCATAGGGTAATGGACTATGTGGGATAATTTGAATTGTGTATAGGTTTTAGCCAATGGGGAGTGAGGTTGTAATGGTGTTTATGTATAGTTTTGTAAACTTGTGGTTTTCTGCTACAAAAGATGTAACTTCTTTGGCTGGGGCGAAATCTGTGTTAGTATGGGACCATCTGAGACTGTTGCATGTAATAAAACTGTGTTTTCCTTGCAACCAGTGCATTGATTGTTTGACATATTTGGTTTTGTTTTTTATCAATCAGGGTTTGGATCATTCACCCTACAAAACTGGTAGGATCAATGTGATCACAGACTCTCCGGGTTTCCCCGCCGAACATCCTGGATTGCAATGCCCATCTGCAGTAACTTGTCCGATGTGCATGAGTTGAGGAGGTTCTGTAGTATAATTTAGCGTGTTTTGGAGTGCAGCGCCACTGCATGGGATCACATTATAGCTGTAAGGTGGTACAGCAAGTCATGTGTCGCCAGGGTAACATATGGACAGGTATATGAAGTCAGCCTATCTATGAACATCATTTTTTTTCTCCATTTTTCAATACTTACTTTAAAAGAATACCATTTTTTCTCAATTGAAAATGCCTCAATTACAGGAGACACATTAGATACTTTATTAATTAACTTAACTAACAAATACTAATCACTAATACTAATCAAATAACATCATAATGTGATCTCCATGTGAAAATAAGGTAGAAAAGACAGGCTCTGAAAGTCATTTTAAACGTGCACTTGGATTCATTTTTTTTCTCTGTTCACTGTGTTAGCTGGATGCAAAATATGCATGCCAGGAAATGAGTAGATACAGTTTCTAAACTGTATAAGTCAAGCTATTGTTGAAGAAGGAGGATAGATTAGTGTGGACTTTGATTGGGTACACAGCATTTTAAGGGTTGTCACACAGGTTTCTTGAAGCAGCTCGGGAAGAAGGAGAGTTAGTGGACATTTTGCAGAGCTGCAGTGAAGACTTGGCTGGAGTTGATGTGGGGTTGCCTGGCTGGGCTGCTGGAAGGCGTTGTTCCAGTGCACTGCTGACCTTCGGAGACTGGGGTGTCCAGTCAATTAGCACTGGCTTGAGAACAAAAGATTGCAGATTGGAACTGCACGTTCTCGCTGGGTGCTTTAAAAAGAAGACCCTGAGCCACTTATCGGAGGCGACCAGCCAGGAGATTGCGTGTGGGAGAGCTACAAATAGCTGGTAAATATACAAATGGAGTGAGTTTGCTGTGACAGACAAATGATTTATTATTAGGCAGGCAGTGTAGCGATAGTCACTATTGGGGAGTCACCGTGTTTAAATGCCACATTCTAATGTTCCCATCTAAATGCAAGTCAATTGATGTACTGTTCTTTTTATTGTTGCAAAGATTTTAATGAAATGCCTTGTATTTTTGCAATTGTTTCTCTTCTGTTTATTCTAGAAAAGACTGCCTCGCAAAGCTGGTAATGTATGATTTTGAAATGAAACTGGTATAAATCATAACCTGTGTAAAGTTTTTTTTTGCTTCTGTCGTTCTCGGGTGCATTTAGCCCATATCACATAATAAAAGGGGAGGTTATTAGGTCATATATGTGCCAAACTGCCTATTTAGATAAAGTAATGTTATGAGCAATTATAAATAACTTTGTGCGTGGTTCCACTCAGTGTATGTGTGTGTCTTCTGAGTGAAGTATAATACAATAGTCTGCTGGGCGTATATGAATCAGCAGAGAGAGGCCTCTGGAAACATAGTCTCACTAATGTACATAAATTAGTGATAACACCGCTGTGTACTGAAATAATGCATAGCCACTATATAGCCACTATACCACTATAATACCAAACCCAATCTAAATACAAGAAGTGGTTATTACTAAATTATTTTGTTTTTGGCGGTAAGAAAATACCGCTAGGTCCCAAATCTACACAAAATACCCAACAGTTCAAAGATGCTGTACCCTGCATCAGAGGTACTTGGGAGAACACATAGATGTAAGTGCCCCTTTGTGGGAGAAAACAATGGAGGAAAAGAAATGTGAAGTTGAGTGTATGTGCAGAGTGTGTGGAGAGAGCAGACCATGTGGCGATATATTGGCTTTATAATAATGGCCAGGGGGATCTCCTCTGATGAGAGGAAAGGGGGCATCCTAAGTAGTATAACAGAGATAAAAGAGAAGATAGGACAAGGTATCCTCTCATACAAGAAGAAAGGCAGCGCTGCAATTAGAGTTTTGGTCCATTATATAGAAGGCCAGGAAGCAAGGAGACAGAGGAAGGGTCTAAACCATTGTGTAAATAAGTGTGTTTCTATTGTGTCAATGTTTAGGCTATTAAGTGTGATTTAATGTGTACATAGAATTGTTGTGGTTTGGGTCGGTGGTTGCCCAGTTGTATGAATAAGGGTGCGTGGTGGTGAGTGTGTGTGTGTATTCAGGAATATGAGTGTGTGGTTTGGCTTGAGGGGGACATTGGGAGGAGATGCAGGGAGTGTACACACCACTAGGAGGGTGGGGTAGAACGGTGGCGTTGGATAGGCTATCTAAGAAATAAGTGTTTTTAGTAAGGAGAGAAGGGGCAAGTGTTATGAGTATCCCACTCGAGTATATGTGCACCGCACCTCTGCAGTACTAGGAAAAGATTCTCAAATACCATTTTGAGTGGGTCACGGATACAAATGGGTAATGTACAAGCCGTGGCCTGAAGAGGGCTCAAATAACAGGGATGTGTTGGGACATATGTATACATATCTTACTGTGAAGAATAAAGGGATAAAGTTGAGAAGCAGGCAGGGTATCCTGTAACTCTGGCCAAAAGTCAAGGATTTCGAAGATGTCCCAGAGGCATACAAAGAACAAAAGGAGGCAATACCTACCACTAGTGTCATCACCACAGCCCGCATCCATATGGGTGTTTCCCCTTGCAACCCACAGCAGGTTATACCAACCCCCACAATGTACCTCAACCTGCACCAAGGCAGGAAGCTCCCAATGCTAGTGCAAATGCCACACATGATGCAGTGGCTAATGCTACACAAGACCCATTGGCTACTGAAGTAGAACCTAGGGCACAGAGAGAATTAGAAACAAAATTCAACAGATCAGAGGGAGATCTGGCATGAGCAGTGCAGGGAGAGGGATGGAGAATGATGATAAGTGCAGGTGTATGAAGAGCAGGCGACATTCTGTTTTGAATTAATAGTACAGTGATTAGTGATGTGCAGGTAGCTGTAAGCAAAGATAACCTCGATGCTGGGGAGCATCCAGAGGGTCCATTGTGGGCTGTCAGTGATGATTATGACCCAACTCGAAGGGGGCACAGATAATGAGGTCACAGGTCACAAAAGAGATGGGTTTATAGTTGACTTGGTTCTTGGGATAAGTGGTATGATGGTGTACACCTTGAAAAAATTAGGAAAATACTAGAAGAACATTGAAATATTGACGATATGTGAGCAGGGAAAACTGATCAGGTATGACAGCTCCTGGATTATTTCTGGTGTGCAGAGAACAGCTGGTGAAGAGGAGAGGTTTCCTAAAGGATTTGCAGCCCTTTTGCCATGGTACTAAGTGGGGAGTCCAATAGTGAGGAGGGCATAGGGGTTGGGGTTCGTGGAGAGAACAAATGAAGGGGGAGGAGAAGAGAGTAGCGTGAGCAGGCATATGATTTTGGAGTCCATTTAAACTGCTTGAATCACCAACTGATAGTGAAGACACAGATCAGAGTTAAAAGTGGCAAGCATAGATTGGAAGGTCATGGACAGCCTGTGAGGATATGCATGGGGTGGTTAATGTAAACGTTGGATATAGAGCCCAGAGCAGTGAAAACATCCCTAGATGTGTTGTAGGAAGAAAGTCTATACAGTAGTGGGTTTTTGTGATAGCATCGCATCGTGAGGGTCATTGTTGTTTTCAGATGTTGTACTCCTATGGAAAATCATTACTGTTGGAATGGGTCAGATGCAGTAAAGCGAAAGAAAGGTAACAGTAATCAAAGTGAGTTGCCTTTAGCAATTTTCAATCCAAAATGCCAATACACATTAATGGAGTTGATGAGAGGTAGAGAGAGAGCTTGAAGGAAAGTCATGACTTGTCCACTAGATGGCTACATGATCAGGTTTTAATAGTTTTAATGACTTTATAAGCAGGCGCGGCAGAATTGTGCAGGTAGACAGTAAAATGTAACAGAGACAGTGACTCCAACTAGAGTTACCTGGTGTTTGTGGATTTTCGGGAGGATGAAATCCCACATGAGTATGACTATTACTGGAATTTCAGGGGAAAGACATTCACGAAGACCGTGAAGAACATTGAAGAAGAGATTAAGGGTGCGATTGGACTGGCATAGGAGGACATTAAAAGGAGTTTGTGTTTGAAGTTGACCAGCAATGTAGTCAAAAGAAGAGGAAGGGAAGTCAGATTGGGCTGGTAGATAGATGGGCTCACGTTCCTGACCAGGAGCCCAAATCACAGACCTTTTAACATACTGTTAATAAAGATTAGAAAAATTGCAGGGATCATGGAATGAGGTCACCCTTCTGCTGAGGACACCACAGGGCTCAGATGGCTGAACTTCACCTGGTCCAACCATTACCACCATATGTTTTATTACCCCTCATGCCATCACTCTACTCAGAGGCATCTTCCCCAAGTCATCACGTGAGACACCACTTGTCCCTTTCTGTAACTGTGTCCAATACCACAATTTTGATCCTTTGCCACTTTTATATGTATATTATGTCATATTGATTGGGAGAACAGAGGTTCACTAAGACATTTACGTATAGCATTTGATGAGTGTGTCACTAAATTAGATCTAACAGTCATTAATACAAAAGCAAACATATTCACAATAGGAGAGAAAAGACTAAATCAACCAAAGTTTTATATGGGTGGTGCCTCCTTGAGGCCAGTTGTACTTATGAATATCTAAGGTTTACATTGCTCTGCTAGTTTTGATGATGTGAGTTCTAATTCTGGCACATACGGAAACAATTGTCCCTTGTTCTCCTCACTCCTAACCAGGGGGAGCCTAGCTTGCATCTCCAGAAACCCTTCACATCCAAGGAGCGGCCTGGGTACCAGTGCAGCTGGCAGAGAGGCAGACCCAACAGCAGTTTCTCTCCAATGAGCCCTGGGTATGAGTGAGGAGCATAGTTTGCCTCTGACCTTTAAAACCTGTGTTCACCTCACAACTAGAGTACTCTGTAAAGGACTGCTCTCACAGCAGGATCCAAACAAATTCTTTTAGATAAGCGCTATATACAAAAGCTAAATTAATATTATTCTATTCTTCTTGAAGAGGTCCAATAAATCAGAAAAGGAGTTGTAGACTGCTTCAATATAACGATAAAATGTTGCCCATGATTGCGCAAAATGAAATCCTCCTTTAAGGGGTCCAATCCCTGTTAATTTGGGTAAAACCTCCCTCCATTCCAGTCAGCTCTGTCTAACTATTTCATTGTGCCCCATTCCCAAGCCTGCTACTTCAAAGGCCCCTTAGTATATAGCACCCTGTTGTGAAGCTGATTCTTTTGTTTAGGGTATGCCACTTTGAAGCTCGGTTCCGAGGTGGCTCTTGCTAGGGCTTCCTAGACTGGAGAGAGGTTTTACCAAAACTCAAAAAGTATCAAAGAGATCAAACACCCTCTGCCTATTTCTGTTAGGCAGAATCATATGCAGTACACGTTGGGAACACCACACACAATTAAGACTACAAGTGCAAGTACAAATTCACCTTTGGTACAAGTCTGTATTACACAGTAAAGTGGTAGCGATGGCTGAGCAGCCAGACTTATCTCAAGAGTAAAGGGAGCAGTATCAAAAGCTACACAAAAGACAGCAATTACTATGGTTCAAACAAACACTGCTTTAAGGATTCTGAGTAAAAGAATAAACATGTGTTTACACCATCAGTTGTAAAACAGTTCACTAATGTAAAGCAACAGAAAATCACAATCTTCATACATTACACAACACCCAATCAATTCTGGACAAGTTAAGCTCAAAATGAAGTGTGAGCAAAATGGCACTGCAGCAATTTAAAAGGGAGAGAAAGACAAGGTCAAAAATCAACAACACCAACAAGTGATAGGCAGGGCAATCTAGAAAAGGCTTACTACAACTAGGATTCAAATCAATAGGCATGGGCCAAAGTTAATGGTTTAGAGTCTTTGCAGAGGATCACACAGTTCAGAGTAGTTTGCGGTTAAGGTTTTGCCAAGAGTTCAAAACGAAGTTGGTCGGAGGAAAAGTTATTCAAAAGATAGAGAAGGACAAGCTTTTGGAGAGGCAAAAGATTTCAAACACTTTCACCGCGGTCGGACGGAACGAACAACCGGATTTGAACAGTACCAGTGAGGCGATTGTTCCTGGCAGTTCCTTAAATGAAGAAGAATGCTGTAGGTGAGGTGATTGTTCCTGGCAGTTCCTGCAGGCACACGGTTCCTGAAGCGACTGTCGTGGTTACAAGAAGGAGGAAGACTGTAGGGTCCTGCACTGTCCAGGGAAGAAGCCAGCTTCAGAGCAAAGCGTCAAATAAATGCTGCGCTCCTTAAAACCCAAACAGGTTCCATTCCTCCTGGCTATCTGGTTCACTGCAGCGAGGCACAGCAAATTTGACCAGGAGAGGAAGGCCGACGTTTGGTGTTTGGTGAGGGCAGGGCTTCACCGGGATGTCCAGTAGTTACAGCAGTCATCTTCCTTCAGCTCCTCCTTGGTTCTCTCGTTCCAGTTGCGACTCTGCCTTCCAAGTCCCAGAGACCTGCTTTTAAGCAGTTTTCCCCCATTCACACAGCCTGGCTGGCAATCACATAGAAGGGTGGCTTTTCTGACAGGACAGTCCCCTAGCCAATCAAACAAGAGTGCAACTTGGGTCTCCAAGGAGACCCTGTACAGGGTGCCTCAATCCCCTCCCTCACATCCTGTCCACCCAGACACTCATGCGCCTAAGGAGGGCTTCTGTGCAGAAGCCCGCCAAAGGACGGCAAACAAATGAACCAAATCTGGTTTGCCGCACAGAATAAAACACCAGAAAGACCTTTACAAAAAGAAATGGTGAATAAACCCAACTGGAACTGAATAAAAATAAAAGGGGTCCAGCGGGTTAGTGTTTGAGGCTACCACCATAGCCTCTAACAGTACCGAGTCTATTTTCATAGCTCGCGGTAGAATACAAGTGCTAGATACCACTGCCACCAGCCAAATCTTAGAGAAAGGGGAACAAAATAATGTTCCATGAGAACCAGACAAAAAGGGATAACTATTACCCTTTGCAGTACTCTATGGGAAGATAGTTTGTACTGGGACTGTGCGTTTAAAATACTATTAAAGTCAATGGCAACTTTACATGTTCTGGGAGACAGTAGACAGTCCCAGAAACAGGAATTTGAAGTGGGAAGTCTAAAAAGACAAGCCTGTGTCACTGCAATAAAGGTGCTGTGTGACACAAAGGAAAAAAATGATGCCTATGAAGTAGGTGAGACTCCATAGTCCATGAGCACAAAATGTACAACACACAGCAAAACACATGTAAGAGTGGAAAAAAAAGGCTCACACTCTTACCAGGTGAAAAAAATAAATCATAGAAATCCAGCAAAGCTGCTGAGGGACTCAACAGGTAAGGGAAATTAGCCATTCTGGAGTATTCTCCCAAACAATTTCCCTTCTGGCTGCAGCAGAGACAGCCAGTCTAGGCAACATACATGCATCCTGTCCATGCATGTCCTAGGCCCACAGACACAAAAAACAAGAGTCTTGTTATCGCCTTGAAAATAATGTGTGATTAAAACACAGTTGTTTTATAAAACTCATAGAGAAGTTTCAAAAATTATTCTGAATATTCTCAAACATTTGGTAAACAAAAATGTTTATAATTGTGAACAAAATGAACGTTTAAATAGAGTATGAAGAATTTGATGTAACTTAAAGTAACAAATTTAGCTATTGTGAGGAGCAATACGTGAGCACCATGTTTTACGGGGTGGTATCCACCCTTTTTTTATCATTTTTTGCATTATTAAGTATAGCCCCAGTGTCATCGGGCTAGCTTGAAACTGTGAGCTCCATACATAAACCTAAACACAGAAAATTACATATATAAGAAGAGTTTCTTCAAAAGGAACACGTGGTGCCCACCTTTTCCTCTACATTGCACTTCAGTTTCATCACAAACTATTCCTTCTAGGACTTCGATATCACATGCTATCCATGTAGGGACTACAATATCACTCGACATTATCTCCGTATAGAATTATGATCAAACAATATTCCAGAGGGTGCTCAAAAATTATAGTGTACACTTGCAGACTACATGTCATCTCAGACCATCCCTTTAGGGACTTGGGGCCTCATTACGAGTATGGAGGTAGCCATGGTGCAATTAGTGCCATGGCTGCCTCCATACTGGGCTCCAATGCTGGGGTCTGTGAATGAGGAATTACCGGGTCATTCCGACTTTGGAGGACCCGGTAATTCCTCATGCGCAGAACCATTCCCCATTCCCATTTGAGCTCCCATAGGGCTCAATGGGAATGTGGATGGAGATGATAACGAGCCTGTTAATAGCGGGCCCGTTATTAGCTCCTTGGTCCCCTCGCGGGACCCAGAAAGGACGTCTGGTTTTACCAGACGTCTGTTCTGGACCCTGCAAGGGAAACTCGTAATAGGGCATCCCGTAATGAAGGGTGCCGGTCCTGTACCGGCACCCTTCATTATGGGAACACCTATGTTATGATGAGGCTCTTGGCCTTGAAAATCATAAGACTGCCCCACCCCCACCAGTTGGGCAATATAGTATACCACAATTGAATTCTTTGTCTTCTTAAATAGGATCCTTCAACAGACAGTATAATTATACATAAAATCGAGGTATGACTTTTCAATATAACCAAAGACCATCCTATAGGGAATTCACAATCTTTATAAAAATAAATCACGTTTGAGACATCACTATCAGCACAGATAATCCACAGGAGAGTTTATCACCCATCCAAAGTCATAATATAACATTGCATGGGAATGTCAACCTCATCACTCCCATATAACCATCCATGCTGTTTTATCAATGGCAAAACTCATCATTCCTGTGAATAATTCATTGCACACCATCCCTATGTGGACTTGAATACCATTGAAAACTTTCCCTATGTGGGCTTTTATCTCAGACTATCCATGCCAGTACCTCAACATTTTCACAAACTATTCCTGTGGAGACACCTGTATCATCTGTAAAAATACAATATAATAACAGAACCTCCCTTTGCATTCTGTGAATTACATATCATCTTGATGGGGACATCCTAATCATTACCCACTATCACTGAATGGAAATTAATATCATCAACCACTATCTGTGTATCATAAACCATCATACACCATCTGTGTGGAAATTACCACATAACAACTCCTCATCATTCTGGGGCTTCAATATACTGATATTCCCAATCTTTGTGAACTTCAATATCATCATGCACTATCCCTGTGGAGCATTCAATATCTTCACACAGCAAACGTGTGGAGCCGTCCAAACCATAACACACTATCACCGTTGGGACATCGTTTCCATCTTTGTGGGACCCTCCATATTATGACACATCATCTTTGTGGTGGCTTCAACATAATGGCATCCACACATGCGGAAAACTCTATATTATCATGCACCAGATCATTACACACTATCCCTGTGGTGACTTCTGTATCATCACTCGCCATCCCAGTGGGAATTTCAGTATTGTCACACACCATCCCTGTGGGAATTTCAGTATCGTCACAAGCCATCCCTGCAGGGATTTCAGAATCACCACACATCACCCCAGTGGGCAATTCAGTATCATCACAACCCACCAAATGGGGACATCAATATTATCACACAATATCCCAGTGGGGCCTTCCACATCAACACACACCACTTTTGTGGAGACTTCAACTTTATCACACACCATCCACGAGGGAGCTTAAATATCATAGGGCACCATCTGTGTGGGGAATTCTCTGTCAGTCTGGTCCCCTCTGAATGATGGAGCATAATTGCATATGTTTGGTGATTAGTGGGGTGGTTTCTTCACCAAAGGAAGCACAATTGTATTCACAAACAGTACACACTTTTCAATGCAAAGAAAATCCACATCTCCACCCATAGCTTGTTTGAGACAGGCTCAAAGAGCCGTGCAATGCATACATATCTGCCCAGTATGAACAAAGCATTTAAAATACCCCCCCCCCGGGGATTTCCCTGCCTCCTGCGCAGACACACCGGTTTACAGTTGTGTGTCGGTCGGCTTCTGTATGGCACTTGGGAACCACCTTTGGCTCTCTGCCTTATGCCACCTTTCCAAGGCCTCGGGCACCTCCTCGACAGAACTCGCTTCATGCTGCTGCCTTGCCTGGAGCACTGGTAAGCACTGTCCTCGCGGTCCTGCAGATGCAAATACCCAGGGAGCTCCTCTCCACTACTGGCGTCTCTGCAGCTTCCCACAACGTTGGCTCCACTTCTCCAGGCTTGCTCGCGAGTCTCGACCCAGCTTCTGTCTGGTTTCCGCTCCTCCATTTCCTGCCTCTCCGAGTCTCCGCTTCTCCTCTCCTTTCCCACCTTGTTACTACAGGGAGACAGAAGTCCCTCTCGTGCCATCGCATCCTGGATTTAAAGTTCCAGGCATCAATTGCAATGCCACAAGACTAGAGCGCTGAGTGTCAAACCAACAGTCTTTCTTCCGTGTTTGATGCATCTTCCTCTTCTCAGTACCAAAGTGATGTCTGTGTATGTAAGAATCATTATAAAGAGGATGTATGTCTCTGTGGTGTCACTGCCTCTTCCCAGTACCTGAATGATGTCTACAGGGAAATTATTTATGAGAAAGATAGGGTGGGACCGACAGTAACCTAAAAAGACCTGGGGGGTTTTAAGTTCACTGGAAAAGAGAAATGGGGGATACCATGTCTCACCCATGGGCGCATCATCTCCACTCCCCAGGTCTCCTCCACCCAGTTGTTTCTCACTCACATATCAAACCCACAGGGTCATGATACGAAAGCAATGGCCTTTCCTTGACCGCATGGGAGGAGGATATATTGGGGAAAGAAGTGAGGACACCCTCACTGGCTTCAATATAATGACATTCCTAGTCTTTGTGAACTTCAATATCATCATGTACCATCCATATAGAGCCTTCAATATCCTCCCACAACAGACTAGTGAAGCCTTCCAAACCATTAGACACTATCAACGTTGGGACATTGTCATCCTATGCCATATTTGTGGGAACCTCCATATCATTACACCTCATCTTTATGGTGGCTTCAACATAAAGACCTACTCTCTAACTCCTCCTTAAACCTTCTTCTGCCTTTGACACAGTCAACCACTCCATCCTCATAAACCTTTTCCATGATACCCTTGGCATCACGGACAGGGCACTGGCGTGACTTATCTCCTTCCTTTCAAATAGACCTTCCCAAGTGCAAATGGGTCCTTTTCTCTCCTCCACCACACTCTCTACTTATGAAATCCCTCAGGGCTCTATCCTGTCACCATGGCCCATCTGATCTCCTCTTTCTCCCCTCATTTCCAGTGGAAAACAAATGACACACAGCTCTCTTTCTTTTTTTAAATTTCACTTTTATTGATTTTGAAAAGTTCGGCAGTCGCATAAATGCAGCTTACATCTCTTGGTTACAGAAAGAAAAAAAGCGAGCATGTAAGTATTATAACAATCAGTTATATCGCATACCTGAAAAAAGGAAAGAGAAAAAGAAAGGAAAAAGAAAACCCCAAACTATTGCATCTAAACATATCCCACCCCTAATTCCCACCCCCCGCACATGATATCAAACCAGAACTTAGAGAGAGCGTTGAACAACATTAATTAACCGTCATTTCAGTCATGGCAGTGGGCATAAAAGTCGCACATTGATTTAACAGACACGTACTCGAGTCAATCCAATCGTTAGGCCTTCGTAGCTTTGGACATAGCGTGTGTCAGACACACCTTACAACGCATATATAGAGCGAAACTCCAACCAGGCGTTCTCTACCGTGGAACGATCCCCATGCAATGCTGCAGTCAGGCACTCCATTCTGTAAATGCTCAGTGCGACTGCTCGCCATTCACTCTTGCTGGGGAGCGTGGGTCTCTTCCATGTCATAGTAAGACATGCTCGAGCAGCCATCAATAGACCCTGCACCATTTTGCATGCCACCACTATTCTATCCCCTTCCTCAGTTAAAGAAAACAAAACGAGCAGTGGATGCATCTCTCTTTCCTCCCCGTCGAGGTCCCTGATCCAGCTAAGGACTTCTGACCAATAGAGTTGGACCTTTGCGCATCCCCACCACATATGCCAATAATCGGCCCGCCTCCCACAACCCCTCCAACAGTTCGGGCTCACTCCCTGGTACATCTTGGCCAGCCGGGCAGGGTCGTATTGCCATCTGTATAGTAATTTGGTGGCATGTAATTTATATTGGCACGAGAGGGAGGACTTCGCCGTCCTTCTGCACATTTGTAACCATAGTTTTGGGGAGATTTGCCTGCCCATATCAGGTTCCCATTTTTTCTTAAGTGTCAAGGAGGGTTTAATATCGATTTCAATGAGTGCGAGGTACATAGCACTGATCAGACCCTTGGAGCTAGTGCACCGATCGAGGATCTCTTCAAACGGCGTGAGGTCTCTTTGTAACTGTTGCTTCCATATGGGTCTGGTCATTACCCCCTTGAGTCTAAGATACAGGAAGACCGAGAGATTACCTATGCCGAGGGCTTCCTGCAACTCCTGAATGGTAATAAAGGAGTCATTGCGGCGCAGTTGTCCTGCCCTTTCTAGCCCCGCCTGGTACCATGCTTCATAACTCCCTGGTTCCTGAATAGCATCGCGGATCCCTGGTGACCAGAGATGCCCCAGTGGGGCGGGCCACGTTGTGACACCCACCATTTTCCTCCCTGGTTTCCATATCGACCATATCGTGCCTATGATGGGATGGGATTTGACAGTGTTACGTAGTTGTGGTCCAGGCACCCATAGCCATTCACTCATGATAAAGGGACGGAGGTGGTAATTATCAAGCGCTATCCACTGGGGTTCTGACTGCTGTCTGAAATGTGGGACAAGGACCCTAAGCTGAGTGGCTCTATAGTATGTCTCAATATCTGGGAGGCCCACCCCAGCGTTATCTTTTCTAAGTTGAAGGAGGGGTCTCGGGATTCTTGGCTTTTGGCCTTGCCATAAAAAGGTTAGTATCAATTTCCTTATGTCTGTAAAGTAGTCCGGGGGCATTTGAATATGGAGCATTTGAAATAAGTACAATATTTTAGGGAGCAGGACCATTTTTACAGCATTCAGACGCCCTAGCCACGAGATGGTAAGTTTGGACCACCTTTGGACATCTTTCTGGAGAGCAATGGACATTGGGGGGAAGTTGGCCTCATACAGGGATCCAAGGTCTCGGGTGACGTTAATGCCCAGGTATCGGAGCGTAGTGAGGCTGACCTTAACGCCCAAGGGGGCGAAGCGCTCGACGTCCGCGTCTCTGCGGGTGTCTATTGGAAGGACGACAGATTTGCCTGTGTTAATTTTCAGTCCTGCCAACGCTCCATACTCCTCAATAATACTAAATGCTGCCGGGATCGAGTTTAAAGGGTCGGTCACATGTAGCAAAATGTCATCTGCGTATAGTCCCAATTTATATTCCCGGTCGCCCACCGTGATACCCTTAACTCTGGCGTCATTTCTCAGTTTTTGTGCCAACGGTTCTAGAGACAACACAAATAGGATCGCCGACAGTGGACAGCCTTGCCTTGTGCCTCTCTCAAGGGGAAACCACCGAGAGTATCCCCCGTTCACCACCACGGACGTCACAGGGGAGCTATAAAGTGCTTTAATGGCACGGGAGAGCTGTGGTCCCAGCCCGTATGAACTCAATACCCTCTCTAGGAATTCCCAGGAGACCCGGTCAAAGGCCTTCTCGGCATCCAAAGACAGGAGAGACGGGTCTCCCTCCATCTCCTTTGCTTCGTGGATTAGGTGCAGCGTTTTTCTCATTGTGTCCGCGCCCTGTCTGCCAAGGACAAAGCCAACTTGGTCGGAGTTTATCAGCCTAGGGAGGAATGTCTCTAACCGGGCTGCAATCACTCTGGCGTAAATCTTCGCATCGATATTAAGCAAGGAGATGGGGCGATAAGAGCTACAGTGTCTGGGGTCACGGCCCTCTTTTGGGATGACCGCGAGGAGGGCTTGCGAAAAAGATGGAGGTGCCTGGCCTGTGATAAAGATGTGGTTAAATAGTGATGTAAGAAAGGGAGCAATGAAGGGGGAGAACGTTTTATAGAACCCAGGCGTGAATCCATCGTCCCCTGGGGCTTTGCCTGTTTTCAACCTCTTGATGGCCTCTATGACTTCCTCTTCAAGAACAGGCATGTCTAAGGAATCCGCATCAGTGGGTGATAGTGTGGGGATCTGCAATTCCTTCAGATATGCATCTATACTCCCTACGGGGGAGGGCGGGTCACATGTATATAGGTCTTCATAAAAGTAAGCAAATGCTTCCTGTATGTCCTCAGGGGCCGTGACTACCGTGTCTGTGAGAGTGCCATCAAGTCTCTCGATCGTTTCAACCCATCTCTCCGCTTTTTGCGCGCGAAGGCGGGCCGCCAAGAGAGCGTCGGCCCTGTCACCCTTCTCATAGAACTTCTGCTTGAGATACTGTAGGGTCTGTGCCGTCTTACCGGCGATGAGTATCCTCAACTCCTCCCTGAGACGGCGGACTTCGGCAATATGTGCAGCCCTCTCAGATGGAGATGACTGTGCCATGGCCTGCGCCCTCCCAAGCCTTTCCCTTATATCCGTCTCCACCAGAGCACGTTCACGTTTTTAATCGGCTCCCTCTTTTATTAATATTCCCCTCAGCGTCGCTTTGCCGGCCTCCCAGACGTGTAGCTTCCCCACCTCCCCCGTATCATTTATAAGGAAAAACTGTTTTATTTCATTTTCCAGGTTTTATCTGAAGGCCAAATCGGCCCATAGAGAGTCGTTGCATCTCCATTTGGAGTTTCGCGGGGCTAGATCGTGCCAGGGTATGTCCACTGCCACCATATCATGATCCGTCCAGGCGGAGGTATGTATACTAGCTGCCTGCATTATACGCGTGAGATGTTCTGAGAGAAAAATGTAATCAATGCGCGTAAGCGTGTCATGGGGGAGGGAATGGAAGGTGAAGCCTCTCTCCAACGGGTGTAAGTGACGCCAGGAGTCAGTGAGGCCAAAGAGGTCAAGGGTCAGCTTGATGTTCGCCTCGTTTGATATACCGGGTGGGTCTGCTGCGTCTGCTTTGGATTGTCTATCTAAGGAGCTGTCCATCCACGTGTTAAAGTCCCCGCCGAGGACCGTGTGTCCTTTGGCCATTCCAAAGACCTTTTCACTGATTTTATGCAGAAATCTGTTCTGCCCCTGGTTAGGTGCATAGAGTGTGGCGAGGGTGACTATCGTGCCCCTTATGTTAGCAATGACTATGAGGGCCCTCCCCTCCTGATCTGTCCATGTCTCCATAATAGTGCTCCGCAGGCTCTTGCGGATTATGATTCCCACCCCCGCTTTCTTCAGAGCGCCCGAGCTCCAAAAGGTGGGCCCAACCTCCCGTGATGGAATCATTCTCTCCTCACCCTTCCGATATCTCGTTTCCTGAAGAAAGAGAATGTCGATCTTCGATCTCTTAAATTCCCTGGCCACCATAGATCTCTTGGTGGGGGGGTTCAGCCCCTTAACATTAAGCGTGCAGATACGTATGGTATCTGTGGAAAGTGTGTGTGTCATTTTAGGTCATATACGTGTGTATGCACCTCGAGTGTGCCTGCGACAGCGCCAATTCCGTGTGTAAAGCCCTCGCGTACATGGGTATTGTGCTATTTCTCCCTTCAAATCTAAGTTGTGGTCGATTAAATGTTGCTCTTCTACCCCACCCTCCCCACCCTCCCCCATCCCCTTTATGATCGGCGCCCGACCCGGCTGGGTTGACCTCACCCAGTCGAATTCGGACCATCAGCGGGGACCGCAAGAACAAGCAGTCCCTTCCCATTACAAGCAAACATAACAGTGAGCCCCCAACAAACAAATCACACAAAAACCTGAGTAAACCGCAGCTTCGAAACAGTACTATCGACTCCCCCCAGAATGTCTATGCTGCATGGATATTACCTCATATCCATCACCAAGTTCACCGTGCAAACAGAATCGAATGCTCCATACGTAGGTTGATATATCGCAGTCAAGGAGCGCCTCGAGGAAGGCGTGTGGATCCATGATCCTCAATGAGCAAATAACACCTCAGTCGACCCCACGGCCCATCAGGCGGGGCCCCAAATGAAGCGATCGGGGTAAGGCACCCTTCTGAGGAAGGCATTTTTCCCCCAATAATTGAGCACACACGACCCCTGTCCATGCTAGTGTTCCATGTCACGCGAGTCATCCATCCTCCGAAATTTCCTGGAGCCCTGGATACGCCTCCGGCGGGGGCCCTTGATGCGCCATTCAGCTTCCTTTATATTTGGATCCCCCTGGGAGGGCTCCCCTGCGTGATCGCCCAAGAGATCAGCTGTGCAGTCTGCAATTTCCTTCTCCGTTGCGAGCTTTATTGTCGAGCCTTGCCACTCGAAGGTGAGAGAGAACGGGTACCCCCATCGATATCTGCTTCCCTTGTCTTTCAGCATCCTTGTAATTGGGATACATTTTCTTCTCAGAGCAAGCGTGAGGGATGACAAATCCTGGTAAAGAGAGACAGTCGCGTCACCCATGGTGAGTGGTGGGGCATTTCTAGCTTTTTCCAAGATGCGGGCCCTGTCAGCGTAGTTGTGAAATCTGACTAGGACCGAACGCGGACCTCCTGCCCTGCCTCCTGCCCTGTGGACGCGGTCGATTTTGGGTTCGTCTACCAGGTCGTCCTTAAAGAGGAGTTTCAGGATGTTGTGGGTGGATTGCCTCAAATCAAGATCAGTCTCCCCTTCCTTTTCGGGAATGCCATGTACACGTATGTTGTTACGGCGTTCTCTATTTTCAAGATCGTCCACCTTCAGCTTTATTTCCTCTTCCCTATGTTCTAACTCCGCAATACGAAGGTCCATCTGCGTTTCCAGCGTATTTAAGGAGGTTTGATTGTGTTCGAGCTGTTCCACTCTATCATCCATCTTATCCATCCTTTGCGTAATCTTGTCAATCCGACCCCCTATGTCTGCTCTCATGCTTCTCATTTCTTTGAGTAGGTCAGCAACGTCCCCTTTAGTTGCCGCGGCCTCAGATCCTTGGGAGGCCATCATTTGCTCGTCCGGGCCTCGGGGGTCGTCTTGCGATGGGGTGAACTTGTATTTTGCCAATTTGTCCATAGGGTCCTTGGGTAGTGGGGTCACAATCACACAATGGGGTGCTCTCAGGACAGCGTCTGCATGTGGTGGTGTGTCTTGCGGGCCGGATAGGTTCCGTGTCGTCGAGGCCTGTGGCCGTGTCCGGAGGTCCCCGTCCAGGCGAGGTGACAGTTCGATGGGACCAGCAGGAGCAGTGGCCGGGAACGGGGGCCGAGGAGGGCACACGCCCTGGAGTCCAGGGGCCCAACCCTCAGCCCACTGCACGCCGGAGGGGAGGGAAGCGCGTAGCGCTGATATCCCCGGAGTGCATTTTTCCCCACCAGAAGAACTGTGAGCTCGGGGGAGGGTTCGGTATATCCCCGTAGAGAAGGCCTTCCTCCGTTGTCGCCCTGGCGGGGACCCACGCACCGGCTTAAAGTCTGGGACCGTGTCTTACGCCGATCAGGTGAGGCCTGTGCGTCTTTCAAGTTGCACGCACCTTCTCGCAGGATTCAGCCGAGTCGAGGGTCCACGAAGTCGCCAGTTTCCTGGGGCCGTGTCAGCGCAGCGTGTGCCGGAAGCTTCCAGGCCTCGCGCGTCCTCCTTCCGTATGGCGCAGGAGAGTGTTTCTCCGGAATGCAAGATCCGATTTCGATCGGAGTTGGAACCAGACGGTGCCCGGGAGGTTCCGACACCAGGTTCCAACGTTCGTTTTAGCCAGCGGGGGTCTCGTGGTGGGGGCTCAACCCACTTTTTGGGACCCTTGCGCGGAGCTCACACGGAGAACGTCTCCATCCGTGCGCCCCCTGGTGGCCGTACACACAGCTCTCTTTCAAGCTGCCATCCTCTACCTCCCCCTCCTTCATACCTGACTGCCTGACTGCTATTCAGGCATGGTGCTCTGCCAATGACCTCTGCCTTAACGCCAGCAAAACAGAGCTCCTTCTCATTGGGATGCCTGCTCCTTGTTTCCCTCCCACTCTCTGGCATGACTCCTTGGGTCCCCTCCCCTGACCCACCTGTGAGGCAAAAAACCTTGGGATTATCTTTTACTCCTCTCTCTCTCTCTCTCTCTCTCTCTCTCTCTCTCTCTCTCTCTCTCTCTCTCCCTCTCTTTCTCTCTCTCTATATACACATCACTGGCCTTGCCAAGAAGTCCAACTTTCAGCTCCACCTTCTCAAGGTCATTCTACCTTTCCTTGCCTTCCCCTAGAAGCTCAACGTCTGCAGAGAACTGGTTCTCTCTGGGCTTTACTACAGCAACAGCCTCTGCCTCTTTCCTCCATTCACTCCCTTCAACTAATCCAGAATCAGAGTGTAAGACCTATCCTTGGCGTTAAGGACCGCATCTCTCCAGCCCTAAAATCTCTCCACTGGCTCCTGGTGACTGCAAGGATAAAATTCAAGACTCTTTGCATCATACACAAGGCTATCTGGAGCCTGGGACCTCTTTACATCCAGCTTTTTATCCCTAAATACCTCCCGCCCAGAGTCCTTTGATCCTATTGCTCCAACTCTCTGCAGGTCAAACGTTTCCCCAAGCAGAGAGTGGGAGGTAGATCCCTTACTTAGGCTGGCTCCTTCCTCTGGAATGGCCTCATTCCTGCCCTCAGACTTGAGCCAGATCTTCTTAAATTCTGGAAACTTCTCAAGACTTTTCTTTTCTCCTCTTCCTTCCCTCTGCCTGCCCTGTGCAAACTCTCCCTCTTCTGCTGCGACTGGGGCCTGGTCCCTTCCCCTTCCAGTCCCCTCAGCATCCTTTGCCAGTACTTGCCCTTAGTCTCTCTTTCCCAGACTAGCCAAGTCTGGCCCTCCCTGTCCACAGCATTCACCCTCACTTTCCCTGTGGCACTTGCTGTTTTGGCCCATCCTGCACTTCTCCCTCTATCACCTTCCCCCATGCACTTACCACCTTTTCAAGCACTTGAATGGTAGGATAGTCACAAAACCAATATAACAATTTTTGTTATTCCACTTTCATGATTCCCATGTATCCCCAGCCCCCATATTGCCTTGTGGCACCAGGAAGCACTTATATGCGCCATACACATGTCCAATAAACAAATAATGACACTCATATCTGCAGAAATCTCTATATTGTCATGCACCATCTCTGGAAGAGTTTAAGATCATCACACACTATCTCTCTGGTGACTTCAATATTATCATGCACCCTACCAGTGGGCAGTTCAATATCATCACCCACCATCCCAGTGGGGACTTCAAATCAACAACCACCACTTCTGTGGGGACTTTAACTTTATCACACGCCATCCATGTCAACTTTATCACACACCATCCATGTGGGAAATGAAATATCATAGGGCACCATCTGTGTGGAGACTTCAATTTCAGTCCGATCCCCTCTGAATAATGTAGCAGAATTGTATATGTTTGGTGATTAGTGGGGTGGTTTCTGCACCAAGGGAAGCACATTTGTATTCACAAATGGTACACACTTTTCAATGCAAGGAAAATCCACATCTCCACCCATAGCTTGTTTGGGACAGGCTCAAAAGACTGCAAAGCATACATATCTGACCCTTCTAAACAAGGCATTTTCAGTGTGAACTCTTGCTCTCCCACTGGTGTTTCTATTGCTCATACAGTGATGGAAATGTGTTTTTTGTTTTTGGGGAATTCTCTACGGTATGCCATTTAACACCCATTATAGTGAAATGCACTACCAGCAGCCACGTTGGTGCTCAGAACATCTCAGTACATTAGTGCTAATACTAATGTACTAGAAGAACTGACCAGTGCACCATTTGAAATGGAGCACAGCCTCTATGAAATTTTCAAGTCACCTTTGTGAATAAAAGCCTGTACAAAATATTGCATCCCCAGAGCTATTTTGTGATATCTGGTATTTTGTGAATTGACCTATTGATGTATTATAGGCCAATATTCTAAATTGCAAGATAGCGGGCAGAAAAGAAAGGTTACACGTGCTACAATTCATCATAACATCCCCAATACTGAACATCAGGCAGCTAAAGTAACTCTTCTTTTCAAAAACTGCCAGGAAAGAAAGTCACTATGACTTGTTTTTGTACTTACAGCCAAACAATAAAGTGTACTTTTGAAATATTCTGTGCACTAAAATAATGAATAATGCATCAAACCGTGTACAGCTATGCTCTAAAATAGCTAATAATAAACATTCTGAAGATATTCCAGAAGTAGCTTCAAAGTGATAATACACACTTGCAGACTACATGTCATCTCAGACCATCCCTTTAGGGACCTGGTCTTGAATATCATCAGACTGCCCCACCCCCACCAGTTGGGCAATGTATAGCAGCCAAATGGAATTCTTTGTCTACTTAAATTGGATCTTTCACTAGACAGTATTATCATACATACAATTGAGGTATGCATTTTCAGTATAACCAAAGACCAACCTGGAGGGAATTTAGCACCATTATAAATAATTGCTTTGGAGTCATCAATAGCAGCATAGAAAATCCATGAGGAGAGTTTATCACACATCCAAAGTCGTACTATAACATTGCATGAGAACCTCAACCTCCTCACTCGAATATCACCATCCATGTGGAATTTTCAATGGCAAAATTCATCATTCCTGTAAATAGTTAAATGTCATTGCACACCATCCCTATGCAGACTTGAACACAACTGAAAAACATCCACATTTGGGAAATAATCTATATTACCATGCACCATCTGTCGAAGAGTTTAAGATCATCACACACTATCCCAGTGGGGACTTCAGTATCATCACACACCATCCCAGTGGGAACTTCAGTATCATCACGCACCATCACAGTGTGGACTTCAGTAGCATCACACACTATCCCAGTGGGGACGTCTGTATCATCATGCACCATCCCCTTGACTATTGTTACACACCATCCCTCTTGGGATTTCAAAATCATCACACACCATCCCGGTCGGAAGTTCAGTATCATAACAATCCATCCCAGTTGGGACTTCAGAGTTATCATACCCCATCCTAGTGGGGACTTCAGTATCATCACACACCATCCCAGTGGGGACTTCAACATCAACACACACCACTACTGTGGGGACTGCAACTTTATCACACACCATACATACAGAACTTGAATATCATAGGGCACCATCTCTGTGGGGACTTTAATGTCAGTCTCATCCCCTCTGAATGTTGCATAATTGCATATGTTTGGTGATTAGTGGGGCTGTTTCTTCGCCAAAGGAAGCACATTTGTATTCACAAACAGTACACACTTTTCAACGCAAGGAAAATCCACATCTCCACCAATAGCTTGTTTGAGCCAGGCTCAAAGGGCTGGGAAATGCACACATATTTGACGCTTCTAAACAAGGCACTTGCAGTGTGAACTGTTGCTGTCTCACTGGTGTTTCTATGCCTCATACAGTGATGGAAATTTGTTTTTTTATTTTTGGGAATTTTTTACGTTATGCCATTTAACATCTGTCATAGTGAGTTGCACTACCAGCAGCCACGTTGGTGCTCAGAACGTCTCAGTATATTAGTGCTAACGCTAAATACTCAAAGAATTGACCAGTTCACCATTTGCAATAGAGTACAATGCCTATGAAATGTGCAAGTCACCTTTGTGAATAAGTCCTTTAAAAGATATTGCATCGCCAGAGCTATTCTGTGATGTCTGATTCTTTGAGAATCAGCCCATTAATGTAGTACAGGGAAACATTCTACATTGTAAGGTAGTAGGCAAAGAAAACAGGTATGTATGCTACAATTCATTATAACATCACCTGTACTGAAACACAGGAGCTAAAGCAACTCCTGACTTCAAAAATGACCAAGAGAAACGTGTTTATTTTACCCACAGCCAATCAATAAACTGTCTTGTTGAAGTATTCTAGCAAGAAAATAATTACTAATAGATCAAATAGTGTAGTTATGCCCTAAAATAGCTCAAAATAAACATTCTGAACATATATAAAGGACAAATGTTAGACTAAAATTGATTTATAATTAATTTTATTAAAATTTTAGAAAATTACGTTAAATAGAACTTTGTATTAGTCTGAAACCTATAATGAGTGTCACAGCACATTTTCCTTTGAAAATGCTCCCCTGTCTACCAATAGTTTGAGTATCATAATGCTGAAGAGTGTTTAATTTCCCAAGTGTGTGTTGAAGACTGCAGTACCGCCTCCGGTCTGCGGGGGCATTACTGAGAAAATGAATACACACAAGAAAATAAACACAGGTCCCCACAAGGTCAATTCTTTAAAAAATGCGAAAATTAGCACAGTTGTTTTTTAAGTCGTTTTAAATAATTAGAAGTACTTTGACGTTTAGGGACCTGGCTTTAGGTCCCCACAGTGAAATCAAGCCCCCCCATGGCCAACCATGTAAAATGCTAATGACAGATCAATAGATGCACCAAATAAGGGGGGGGGCATCTTTTGTCATATTTGTACAAGTGCATCAATTACAAATCGATTAATCATTAATCATTGTGCCAATTATTTTCCTAAAGCCTGTCTGCTGTTTTGATAGGCAGCCTGTTAAGGAAGCCCATTCCTATAGTTCCCTTAGTAAATAGGAAGACAATAATTTGCTCTCTGCATCTATTAAAGCTGTTTACCTGTAATTAGCAGGACTTTTTGATGGGGATATTGTTAGATCATTTCAAAATATTGCATATTTTTTTTTAAATTAGAATATCCTTAAACTATAAGAACAGTGTGTCTGCCCAAGATTGGTTGCATTCTTAAAGACATAATTGCTTAGTCCATTCAATCCGGGTCCCCAGCACCAGATGATTTGCCAATTAGTCATTAATATCCTCCATTTCAAAACTTAACTTTTACTTTACCGCAGTTCTAGAGATCTGCTTCTGTTGATCAGGCTCCTTATATAGATCACATGTTATCTTTGAATCTTCAGTACTGTGCACTCATGCATGTGCCTTGATATACTTTCTGATAATCTTGTGCACTTTGTGACCGTGATCCTCCTTCATACAGTGCACTTTTTGTGCCATCTCTGCTTGTCAGTGTTATGTCGGTCATCTTACAGCAGAGAACTGTGCCGTCTCCTAGCTAGGTATAGCTTCCTTATACATTGGGAGACTTGTAGTTCAGACATTGTTCATTTGGCTTTTTGCATTCCTTTCATGCCCAGATGTTATCCTGCAGGGCTTTGTCCAGTGGGCTACAGCTTCTTATGTGCTTGGTCACAGGGCAGGTCCTAGCACAGGGATGTGATAGGGCATGCATTACATTACAATCACATAAGTTAAACTCCACCCCCTCATTGTTCCTACCCTTTGCACTTGTGAACCCTGAATGTGTGTTTGATGTTGACTGTATTTACACAGGATCCAGGTATGTTGGCCTCTTTGGGTCACCATATACACTGGTAGTGTACTGTTGCACAATGGCATGGCATCATGGGTGGAACCTGGAGTAGCAGACATAGCAATGGGTCACATTGAGGTCTGCATCACAGGTGACCCGTGTGTTAAGCGAATGTTGTTGTTTCCCGTTACGGTACACCTCTTCCAATGCTTTGGGTACCACTGATGTCACGAGTGCTGCAATGATGTTGGGGAAGTGGGATGTCATAAACAACTGTGCTTTGTTGCCTTTACCTGTGCATGGGTGGTGGGCAGGGAGATGTACTCGGTTGCATACTGCATGAGCGTGTTGTACTCAAGGTCTTAATCAGTAACGTGTCATGCATGGAAGGGATGCAGAACAACTTTTGCACCAAATAATCAGACCGACTCAGGTAGTTGGCAAAAAGTCTCATGCCACTGTTGTAAAATCAATTGTCTAAAATTGGAAGTTACAATGGACATCAATGGACATTTGCTCGAGCTCTCAATGCAAATCACGTATAAATACACTTAAGTACTGAAAATCCATCATAAGTGACGTCATACTATGTAGCAAATAAAAGAAACCTATGGCGGTGTTATGTTTGGGTCAAGGGAAACATCTAAGTATGCTTTCTATATAGAAACAGGTTGTGATTGGGTCCCTATAGTCAGGTGGACAACTTATGCCCACCCCTAGTGCAAGTCATATTCAACACTTACTAAGTACACAGAATACTATTGGCTCCTATAAGGCCCTTCGCTCTAGGGTCCTCTATAAATAGTTGGCACGCTTATACCATCTGGAACATTTGGCTCCTTAGCAGCACATAAACTCATTCCCAGCAGCCAGGAGGTGGGCATGACTTTTGCTTCCCACCCAATTAGCCCCTCATCTCTCATCGCCCATGCCTTCTGCCATGCAGACTGCCCTTGAACTTGGCCTTGAAGGAGATTCTCTTCTCTTGGGAATAAAAGGGAGTACAGGCACACGCTTATCACAGTTCTGGTATGCATGCCCAACTCCTATTTACATCCTTGGTTTATGTGACTAGAGCCCGTATTGCAGCCTGTTTTGAAGCATTTCATTGTCTTTAATAAACTTGGCACTCATGGTGTTGCTACTTTGCACCTTAACACGAGATGATTCAACGTCTCACGGTTTCTCTTCTTCATGGATAGATAACCAGTTCTCGGCTGCTTCAGCTTTGACACCAAGCCAAACAACTTCCCCCTTCAAGTCTGCGATCTACAGCTAATTCTTTCCTGCAACACAGACATCTCTCAATCCTTCTTTCTCTATGGATTTGAACTTACTAAAATTGTGACACTGATGTCCAGACACTACATAAAGACAGCTTTGCCTGCAGCCTATTCACTACGTATAGATAGCTTCTAAGATTGCTTGTTCTATTTGCGTTAATGCATTTGTACAGTGTTATCAACCTACTGGGCAAGCACAATTGAAAACATGGGCTGCAACAAGCCATGCAGCATGCTCAAAATGTGCTGGAAGGTGCTTGTTCTGAAAACGTACAGCACTGACAAAAGATTCAGCAATGGCAGGATGGCTGTTCTTGTGTTAATCATTCTTTGTAGATTTGCCTTTATCAGGGAGAGTAGCTTAGCTGAAGTCTCTCTGTTAAGGCGTTAAATTGTTATCAGCTGTTCATCAGGTAGTGCCCAGGGAGATTGCCTAACCCAAGGAATGGGTGCTATCCTTGCAAGGTGTTTCCTCTAAATGTGTGCTGGTTGTACTCTGTGATGCAGCTGTGCATGTCTCTTCAGCTTAATGTACAGCAGGAAGTCTTAGAGTCTGGGGTTTGCTTAGTCTAGTGGCTGCATATAGTGGCTGCATAGTGTTGGAAAATGTCTTTGGAGGAGGTATGGGCCTCACATACCCTTTCATGGCCAATTGGGTGCACCTGTGGCTTCATTCCCATCACCTGAATGCATTTACCTTCACATTTTGTTTTTGGTTCAATTAGCTACTATTTTTGGTAGTGTTTAGTCCAGTATTTCAACCTGAACATACGATGGAATTAGCATTTTTGTTTCCGGCACTAATTCCCCCAGTGGATTTAGCCATGGTGGAATTATTTCTGGTGTTCAATGTTTATTCCTCTGGTGCTAGTTTCTACAAGGTTAATTCCACCAGAAGAATTGGCATCCATTTTCAATAACCATTATAACAGCTGATAGGTAAAGTGGCAGCAATTCAGTTACTGCCACTTTTTCCCCTTACCACTGAATTTGTAATGAGATCCAATTCGTATCAAATAAACATCAACCCTGTGAACAAAATTTCAAGCTAACATTCAACTAATTCAAATATCATACTAAAGCAAGATGGCATCATTGCACACAATATGTGTAAGATCTTCACAGTGTGGATTTCAATATAATCACGCACCACCTCTGTGGGGAATTCAACATATTTACAGAAACATAAGGAAGTAAAGTCACATTTTGATTGATTTGTTATAAAAGAAGTCAGTGCTTAAATTCAATCTGGAAATGTGTTGTGCAATAGGGAATACTTCCGTTAAGTATTGATTTTTTATAAAGGTCTCTAAACATAAAAATGCAAAACACCCCGCATTATTTCATTTATTTTCCATTTAAACACAACGAGGAAAGAGTTTCGGCCATTAAAAAAACATTTTGAGTGTTTATAAATGGTTCCCATGAATCTGGTGCCTGCTGCCTAAGCAGGTAGGGCATCAGATTTACAAAGTGTGTTTAAATTCCTGTCCATGGAGGTCATTACAACCCCGGCGTTAAGGGTTAACGACAGCGTTAACCCTTAACACCGGATTCCCACTTTAACGCCTGCTTTTGGCAGGCGTTAAAGTCCATGGCGCTAACCCGCCATGGTGGTAATTACGCCGCCGTAATTTACGGCGGCGTAATTAGCACCTTCCCCACTCCCATTATGCCCTATGGGGCATAAATGGGAATGGGGAAGGGAAAATGGGAAATGGGGATTTACCGCCCCACTCACCTTGGAATGGGGCGGTAAATCCGCCATCCACCATGGTGTAAACATAGTTTACACCATGGTGGTAAAGTTGGTGCACTTAGCACCAAGGTTGTAATGACCTCCCATGTGTTGATGACTGCAATACTACATCCAGCCTATGGGGGCAGAGCTGAGAAAAAAATCCACACACCAAAATAAACACAGGTCCCCACAAGCCCATTTTTTCAAAAGTTGTAAAAATTGCCACAGATGTCTTTTAGACCATTTTAAGTCATTTGGAACACATTACCAGTGGGGACTTGGGTTTAGGTCCCCACAGTGAAATCAAGTCCCCACAGCGTGTGCATGTTTACACACCCAAGACCCCACAAGGATAGTAACCCAAACTCAGGTGCACACGCATTGCATATACACTCTCATACATGCATACACATTTAGAGTCTTGCTCACAAAGACATGCATACACACACATGGATATATGCACACTCAAATGAATAACATGCAGATTTTGTTCATGCTGTGTTGTTGGTAGTCTTCTTTCATGTTTGGGTCTCCATGTACTTTGAAATCAGGAACACGGGCAAGCTGGCTCTGCATAGCAACCTATGTCTAGCCAACCCTGCGGATCAGAGTTTGGTTGCTTAGCATCATTGTTCTGCTCAGCTTCAGCTTGACTCCTCAATTAGGCAACAATTCACACTGCATACATAGCAATTACTATGTCACTATGACTCTTGGCCAAGAAGACCGGATGAAAAATGGGGATCAAGGTGTTCCCCCTCTTGCCCTATCACTAGTTGAGGGATTCATTATTATCATCAAACAATAGACAGGCAGACAAGATTCGTAAAAGCAATAGTTTGTATTTCTAACCCATTGAATGCTTAATAACAAATATGAAACACAACATGTAGTAATGACAACCTGAAGAGAATTGGATTATTATTCAATAGAACACATCCAGTGAACTTGATATCAGAAGAGCCTCTGACCCTGAGTCAAGCTGAACCCCATTGTGTGGCAATCCCAAAACTGTTGTGAGAGGGTTTAGCAAAGAGAACACAACAGGCACAATGGCCTACTAATAATGAATCAAATGTGATCTACTAGCAAAAGAAACGACAGAGCTCTAGCATATGCAACTTGAATTATATGCCAGTTTACCACATTTTCTCATGTAGGGTCACCTTCTCCAAGGTAGTAGCAATCACCCTTAGTCAAATTGTCCTACAAGACCATGGATGAACCTATGATTCAGGGTGCAGAGTCATCACCACCCTCAATCTGGTTTGGCTAGTAATGTCAGGCCACCAAAAGGGGCTGCCCATTGAGGACAAAGGACAGTTATCTCATTGTCTAGCTTGCCTGGTCATGCATGACTGACAAGAAAGGCTCCAAAATATGTGTTCGACAAAAACAGCTAAGTGAGAGAATAAATCTGCCACATTTCCCTTAGGAGCTAGGAATTCTTCTCTTTTTCACAGCTTGTGCTTGGATGCAAGTGCAATGTCCTAGTCAGGCGAAGAAATTTAGACTGCAATACATATATTAGCAGGCTTCCCAGTGCCCATTTACCCATTAGTAGTTACCTTTGATACATATTAGAAACAACGTATAGCCATATAGAAAGAGCAACAATGTATTCACACTGTGGTTACACAGCTTCACGATAGGGTGGTGCAGAGTGCGGAGGAGCTGGAAAAGAAATGTTGGGTCCAGGGAGGAAGGGCAGGGATGAGCCCTCTGAAGGTTAAATTCATGTGAGTAGAGCATGGGGTTCTGTGATGCCAAGAGGCTTGGTGAAGATTTGGAGCACTACTGCCCTCACCCGAAAAGAGCAGTCATCCTGTTTGAACTGAAGGCGCTCCACTCTAGGGTCAAATAATAAAGTAAAATTAAGACACAGAGTGGTGTCCCGATCACGTCATTCATGGGCAACTGGGTTCCCAGAGAGCTATGGTGGGAGACATGTTAGGGCTGTACCATGACTTGGGATGGGAGGAGCAGATGTGATGTCCATAAATGTATCTACAAGGTCAGAGAGCTGTTTGTGCATGCCACAGTGTCTGGTATAATAAGGAGAGCCATTGTATTATCAAATCAGAGTTGACATCACTATTCACACGGATCAGGACCCGACAGAGGGGTGCACATCGTGTGATGGTGAAGAATGTTTTACTTGTTAGAGAAATGTATTATGGTAAAATGTATCTGGTACTTAATCAACTCCTACGTATCATAGTGATGATGTAGTAGGTCATGTGATTAGGGGAATATATTTAGATAATGTATGACCATAGGGTAATGGACTATATGGGATGTTTAGAATTGTGTATAGGTTTTAGCCAATGGGGAGTGCAGTTGTAATGGTGTTTATGTATAGTTTTGTTTGTGGTTTTCTGCTACAAAAGATGTAACATCTTTGGGTGGGGCGAAATCTGTGTTAGTATGGGACCATCTGAGACTGTTGCATGTAATAAAACTGTGTTTTAATTGCAACCAGTGCATTGATTATTTGACATATTTGGTATTGTTTTACATCAATCGGGGTTTGGATCATTCACTCTACAAAACTGGTGGGATCGATGTGATCACAGACTCTCCGGGTTTCCCCGCCGAGCATCCTGGGTTGCAATGCCCATCTGCAGTAACTTGGCCAATGTGCATGACTAGAGGAGGTTCAAAGACGCTGTACCCTGCATTACAGGTACTTGAGAGAACACATAAACGTAAGTCACCTTTGCGGGAGAAAAATAAATGAAGGAAAAGAAATGTGAAGTTGAGTGTATGTGAGTGTGTGCAGAGTGTGTGGAGAGAGCATACCATGTGGTGATATATTGGGTTTATAACGTTATAATAATGGCCAGAGGGATCTCCTCTGATGAGAGGAAAGGTGGCATCCTAAGTAGTATAACAGAGATAAAAGAGAAGAGAGGAAAAGGGATCCCCTCATACAAGAAGAAAGGCAGCACTGCAATTAGAGTATTGGTCCATTATATAGAAGGCCAGGAAGAAAGGAGACAGAGGAAGGGTCTAAACCAAGTGTGTTTCTATTGTGTCAATGTTTAGGCTATTAAGTGCGATTTAATGTGTACATAGAATTGTTGTGGTTGGAGTCAGTGATTGCCCAGTTGTATGAATAAGGGTGTGTGGTGGTGAGTGTGTGTGTGTGTGTGTTTATTCAGGAATATGAGTGTGTGGTTTGGCTTGAGGGGACATTGGGAGGAGATGCAGGGAGTGTAAACAGCATTGGGCAGTTGGATAGGCTATCTAAGTGATTTTAGTAAGGAGAGAAGGGGCAAGCGTTATGAGTATCCCACTCGAGTATATGTGCACCGCACCTCTGCAGTACTAGGAAAAGATTCTCAAATACCATTTTGAGTGGGTCACGGATACAAATGGGTAATATACAAGCCGTGGCCCGAAGAGGGCTCAAATAACAGGGATGTGTTGGGACATATGTATAGATATCTTACTGCGAAGTATAAAGGGAGAAAGTTGAGAAGCAGGCAGGGTATCCTGTAACTCTGGCCAATAGTCAAGGATTTCAAAGATGTCCCAGAGGCACACAAAGAACAAAAGGAGAAAATACTTACCACTAGTGTCATCACCACAGCCCGCATCCATATGTGTGTTTCCCCTTGCAACCTACAGCAGGTTATACCAACCCCCACTATGTACCTCAACCTGCACCAAGGCAGGAAGCTCTGAATGCTAGTGCAAATGCCACGCATGATGCAGTGGCTAATGCTACACAAGAACCATTGGCTACTGAAGTAGAACCTAGGGCACAGAGAGAATTAGAAACAAAATTCAACAGATCATAGGGAGAGCTGGTATGAGCAGTGCAGGGAGAGGGATGGAGAATGATGATAAGTGCAGGTGTATGGAGAGCAGGCGACATTCTGTTTTGAATTAATAGTACAGTGATTAGTGATGTGCAGGTAGCTGTAAGCAAAGATAACCTTGATGCTGGGGAGCATCCAGAGGGTCCATTGTGGGCTGTCAGTGAAGATTATGACCCAACTCGAAGGGGCCACAGATACATAGGTCACAGAGGAGGAAGATGAGTGGGCGTCAGAGAAGGATCAGTGGGAGAATCAGGAGGCTGAGAAACCACCAATAGAAACAAGGGTAGAGAGCCTATGGGGGATGAGGCTTAGGGCACAATCAGGTCAAATGACTGTAGCAAACGGCAGGAGAGGAGGGAGAACCATACAGGTAAAACAGTCGCGAACACAGATTTCAATACTAAAAAAGGGACATGGAAGGACACAATATGTGCCCTGGCCACACATGGACAGAAACAATTTAATGAAGGCATTACCATCACTTACAGAGGGGGCAGGCAAATGGATATATGCATTAGAAAAATACTTTGCAGGGATTACATTGGCAGTGGAGGACATGAAATGTGTATTTGCTGCACTGCTAGGAGAACACGCAGGTGACATATGGAGAAAGCTGGGGTACCAAGGGATACAGATAAATAATAACAATCATGATGTAGCACAGTTCAATGACTGTTGGTCCGAAAGTATGGAACACGTGTAAGGTCAGCATACCGAGGCACACTAGATATCATTTTGGTTATGGCCCATACATGAAGTTAGTTGAAGACCCTGCATTGTAAATGAACCAGATTTAAGAAATGTGGAGGGTGGAGACAGGGGAGCCCTGGGCCAAGAATATAGAAATATTTTATCGTATGCTATCGAAGGGACTCCCCAAGGATGTGCAAAAGGATCTTGATAATATATTAGGAATTAAAGCAAAAGGATGGGCTGAGATTCAGGCAATCATAGTGCATCATTGTAGGAGAAGGCAGGAGCAGGAAAAGGAAACAGCAGAGTAGGCGTTGAAGGCTGAAGCGACGTTAGTAAAGAAGAAGATGGCAAACCTAAGTGTAGAAGTAGCGCTGATTACCAGCTCCCCTGAGGGGCAGCAGGACACACGACAAGCACTGGAATGGCACCCAGGCAATAGAAGGGATGTGGGAGGTAATCAGAGGGGAAGAGGAGGTTTCCAGGGAGGATAAGGACGTGGATTTGGGGAATGATGCCTAGGTTCTGTGGACTTTGACCATGTTGGTCCTGTGGCAAGACAGGACACTTTGCGCGAGAGTGTCAGAGCAGACCAATGTATTCTTATGAACACTGCACTTATCCTGGTGGACCTGCGTTTGGTCTTACCAAAGGTCTTACCTTTGGTCTGCCATCAAAGATGATGCCCCCAATTGCCCGAAGTCCCCCACAGGTACCTAACCTAACCCTGGACAAGCACACAGTACCCATATCTGACACCCCTGGTGCCCCCAGACCAGCAATTGCAGAACCCAAGCACAATTCAAGACCAACAGTCCCCATATCAGCTCTGGGATAAGCATATTCTGCCACATGGGACAGTAACCCATTACACTGGAGCACTACATTAACAAGGTCACTTTCCGGTATCAGGAAAAGTAATGGACACACAGTAGTTATCTGGATCAATAAGAATTATTCCATTTACATAACACTTACCCATCAAGGTAGGCATCCAGGTGGTGGTAGCATGCTATTATTTTCATAAGAGACCCCAGTGAACTCGCTTTCTAGGGACTTTCTGAGCAAGCTAAACATGACCATTGCATTTACCGAGGACGGTGTAGTGTGCTCAACTCTAGAAATATATTATGCTAGGGCTGCTGCGATAATACAAGCACTTCACAGTGATGACACTACCAGAGGGGTACCTATGCATCCAGATATGTTCCTATATGGATTAACAGTGTTGGTGGGATGGGTGCCAGGAATAAAAGACAAAACGTGAAGGGTGCTAGTGGACTTTTTGTTTAGGCCAGCAGTCCCTCAGGAACATGTCCCAAGTACCATCCTCCCACTAGATCTAGAAGCTGTAATAATCAAAAAGGTTAATGTAGTTCTGTTAGGGAATGTCTAAGAAAAAGGTGAGTGGCACATGGTTTTGTGTATCGATCCTACCCAGCCATTAACAGTGTGGTCTGATGAGGAGCTGTTCGAGGATGTTGACAATGATGTAGAAATGATTTTTGAAATATGTATCCCTTGTCAGTTCATGGTGCAGTACAGAGAGCTACACTTGTTGCTAGACCAGTACACTCACACTTGCAGGAAGCAATGGCAAAAGTTCAGAGTACCTTTTGGACTAGTAAACGCCACGATGTAGGTTATTGAAGAGCATAGGGGTAGTTTGTATAAAGCTGAATCAGAGTAGAGTATTAGCTAAACTACGACAATACCCATTATCCAGAGAAGCAGATGAATTAATTTATGACACCAGCATGGCATTATGGAAGCAGGGCATAATAGTACCATCTGAATCCCCCTGCAACACAGCTATATATCCTGTCAAGAAAGCAAAGGGCTCAAGTTTGAGAATTATATGGGATCTCTGCCTTCTGAATAACATTGTAGAGGCATAAATCCTGGCAGAACTGAATCCCTCCATGATCCTTTGCAACATAGCTAATGCAGCCACATCTTTTACTGTCATTGATTTGAAATAAATGCTTTTTTCTTCATTCCATCACACCCTGATTATCAAAATCTCACTGTTTAGGTATTGCAGGCATCAGTTTCATCACAAAAGGCTTCCTCAGTGCTAATGTAATTCCCCAGTATTTTTAAAAGAGTGTTACATATGGATTTAGATAACATACACGTTCAGCGCTTCATCATTCAGTATGTAGATTACCTTCTAGTGCACAGTAACACCGAAGAACAGCATAGAGAGGGTGCAGTGACACTGTTGAGATTACTTGCAGAAAAGGGGTACAAAGTGAACAAGGACAACATTCAGTATTGTCAGAAGAAGTGGTATTCATAGGTCAAATTATATCCTCAACATGAAAAAGGGTACCCCAGAAAGAGCAATTCAATTACAAAACACTCAAAGGCCTACTACAGTGAAATAGATGCATAATTGTCTAGTATTGTGCAACTATTGTACAGCATGGATTTTCAACTACTCAAGTTACACCAAGCCCGTGTTGCAAGAATTTAAAGTAGCACAGAAAGTTAAAGGGTGTCTCATATGAACAGGAGAAATGTTCACATGTTTTTAAGAACTTTAAAATGCCATAAGTAATGCTCCAGTGTTAGCCACCCCATATTCCATAAAGGAGTTCTATTTGTTCTCACATTCCATTGGGGAAGTAATGATAGCAGTGTTGACCCAGAAAACATCTATCAGACACAAGCCCCTCGCCTGTTAAAGCAGGATCTTAGACTCTGTGATGCAGGGCAATTTCCCTTGCGAACAGGCGTTAGTAGCTGCATCAAATAGATAATATGAGAGTAAAACATTAGATGTGTTTGTCAAAAGAAAGATGTTGAGTGTGAAGATGAGGGGACCAAGAATGTCCAGGAGTTCCTGGAAATTGAGAAGGGGTAATCATATATTCAAGAGGTGCCCTAACTTGGACGATGCTCTGAAAGCCAAGATGTTGGATATTCAAAAGAACGGGGGGGTTATGACCTGTGTCAAATAATGCATATATATCAAGGGGAATGGGGATTGATGAAACTTGTCTGTATTAAGCCATGTTGAGGGAATTAGATATATGTGTATGCAATATTTCTGTGGAGTGCATTTTAAAGTAATCTGATAGTAGGGGGACACTGAGTTTGTTGGGCTCCAAGTCATTAGTTACGTGGTTGACGACTACGTCTTTGAGACATGTGGGATAGTGCAGAATAAAAGAGATGGGTTGAATGTTGACTTGGTTCTTGGGATAAGTGGTGGTTCTCTGAAATAGGCATGATGGTCTACACCTTGAAAAAACTTGGAATATACTAGAAGAACCTGAAAGATTGACGATATGAGAGTGGGGAAAACTGATCAGGTACGCCAGCTCCTGGATTATCTCTGGTGTGCAGAGAGCAGCTGGTGAAGAGGAGGGGTTTTCTTACAGGATTTGTAGCCCTTCTGCCATGGTACTAAGTGGGGAGTTCAATAGTGAGGAGGGCATAGGGGTTGGGGTTGGTGGAGAGAACAAATTAAGGTGGAGGAGGAAAGTAGCATGAGTAGGGATATCATTTTGGAGTCAATTTAAACTGCTTGAATCACCAACTGATAGTGAAGACAAAGATCAGAGTTAAAAGTGGCAAGCATAGATTTGAAGTTCATGGACAGCCTGTGAGGATAAGCATGGAGTGGTTAATGTAAAAGTTGGATATAGAGCCCAGAGCAGTGAAAACATCCCTAGATGTGTTGTAGGATAGAAGTCTACACAGTAGTGGGTTTTTGTGATAGCATCGCATCGTGAGGGTCATTGTTGTTCTCAGATGTTGTACTCCTATGGAAAATCATTGCTGTTGGAATGGGTCAGATGCAGTAAAGCGTGAGAAAGGTAACAGTAATCAAAGTGAGTTGCCTTTAGTGATTTTCAATCCAAAATGCCAATACACATTATTGGAGTTGATGAGAGGTAGAGAGAGAGATTGAAGGAAAGTCATGACTTATCCACTAGATGGCTACATGATCAGGTTTTAATAGTTGTAATGATTTTATAAGCAGGCACGGCAGAATGATAGAGGTAGACAGTAAAATGTAAAGAGACAGTGACTCCAACTAGAGATTCCTGGTGTTGGTGGATTTTCGGGAGGATGAAATCCCACATGAGTATGACTATTACTGGAATTTCAGGAGAAAGACATTCACGGAGACTGTCAAGAACATTGAAGAAGAGATTAAGGGTTCAATAGGACTGGTATAGGAATATATTAAAAGGAGTTTGTGTTTGAAGTTGACCAGCAATGTAGTCAAAAGAAGAGGAAGGGAAGTCAGATTGGGCTGGTAGGTAGATGGGCTCATGTTCCTGATCAGGAGCCCAAATCACAGACCTTTTAACATACTGTTAATAAAGATGAGAAGAATTGCAGGGATCAGGGAATGAGGCCACCCTTCTGTTGAGGACACCACAGGGCTCAGATGGCTGAACTTCACCTGGTCCAACCATTACCACCATATGTTTTATTACCCCTCATGCCATCACTCGACTCAGAGGCATCTTCCCCAAGTCATCACGTGAGACACCCCTTGTCCCTTTCTGTAACTGTGTCCAATACCACAATTTTAATAATTTGCCACTTTTATATGAATATTATATTGTATTGATTGTGAGAACAGAGGTCCACTAAGACATTTACGTATAGCATTTGATGAGTGTGTCACTAAATTAGATCTAAGAGTCATTAAGACAAAAACAAACATATTCACAATAGGAGAGAAACGACTAAAGCAAACAAAGTTTTATAAGGGTGGTGCCTCCTTGAGGCCAGTTGTACTTATGAATATCTGAGGCCTACATTGCTCTGCTACTTTTGATGATGTGAGTTCTAATTCCGGGCCATACAGAAACAATTGTCTCTTGTTCTCTTCACTCCTAACCAGGGGGAGCCTAGCTTGCATCTCCAGAAACCCTTCACATCCAAGGAGCGGCCTGGGTACCAATGCAGCTGGCAGAGAGGCAGACCCAACAGCAGTTTCTCTTCAATGAGCAGTGGGTATGAGTGAGGAGCAGAGCTTGCCTCTGACCTGGAAAACCTGTGTTCACCTCACAACTAGAGTACTCTGTAAAAGACTGCTTTCACAGCAGGATCCAAACAAATTATTTTATATAAGCGCTATATAACAAAGCAAAATTATTATTTTTCTATTCTTCTTGAAGAGGTCCAATAAATCTGAAAAGGAGTGGTAGACTGCTTCATTATAACGATAAAACACTGCCCATGAATGCCCTAAAGAAATCCTCCTTTAAGGGGTCCAACCCCTGTTAATTTGGTTAAAACCTCCGCCCATTGCAGTCAGCTCTGTCTAACTATTTCATTGTGCCCCGTTCCCAAGCCTGCTACTTCAATGGACCCTTAGTATATAACACCCTGTTGTGAAGCTGATCCTTTTGTTTAGGGTATGCCACTTTGAAGCTCGGTTCCGAGGTGGCTCCTGCTTAGGGCTTGCTAGGCTGGAGAGAGGCTTTACCAAAACTCAAAAAGTATCAAAGAGATCAAACACCCTCTGCCTATTTCTGTTAGGCAGAATCATATGTAGTATACTTTGGGAACACCACACACAATTAAGACTACAAGTGCAAATAAAAATTCACCTTTGGTACAAGTCTTTACTACACAGTAAAGTGGTAGAAATGGGTGAGCAGCCAGACCTATCTCAAGAGTAAAGTGAGCAGTATCAAAACCTACACAAAGGACAGCAATTAGCATGGTTCAAACAAACACTGATTCAAGGTTTCTGAGTAAAAGAATATACATTTGTTTACACCATCAGTTGTAAAACAGTTCGCTAATGTAAAGCAGCAGAAAATCACAATCTTAATACTTTACACAACACCCAATCAATTCTGGACAAGTTAAGCTCAAAATGAAGTGTGAGCAAAATGGTACTCCAGAAATTTAAAAGGGAGGGAAAGACAAAGTTATCAAAAATCAACAACACCAACAAGTGATAGGCAGGGTAATCTAGAAAAGGCTTACTACAACTAGGATTCTAGTCAATAGGCCTGGGCCAATGTTAATGGTTTAGAGTCTTTGCAGAGTATCACACAGTTCAGAGTAGTTCACTGTTAAGTATTTGCCAAGAATGCCCACCAAAGGACGGCAAACAAATGAACTAAATCTGGTTTGGCGCACACAGTAAAACACCAGAAAGACCTTTACAAAAAGAAATGGTGAATAAACCCAACCGGAACCGAATAAAAATAAAAGGGGTCCAGCGGGTTAGCATTTCTGGCTACCACCATAGCCTCTAACAGTACCGAGGATATTTTCATAGCTCGCGGTAGAATAAAAATGGTAGATACCACTGCCAGCAGCAAAATCTTAGAGAAAGGGGAACAAAATAATGTTCCATGAGAAACAGACAAAAAGGGATAACTATTAACCCTTCCAGTACTCTATGGGAAGATAGTTTGTACTGGGTCTGTAAGTTTAAAAAGACTAGTAAAGTCAATGGCAACTTTACATGTTCTGGGAGATAGTAGTCAGTCCCAGAAAAAGGAGTTTGAAGTGGGAAGTCTAAAAAGACAACCTTGTGTCACTGCACTAAAGGTGCTGTGTGACACAAAGTAAAAAGATGATGCCTATGGAGTAGGTGAGACTCCATAGTCCATGAGCACAAAATGTACAACACACAGCAAAACACATGTAAGAGTGAGAAAAAAGGCTCACACTATTACCAGGTGAAATAATAAATCCTAGAAATCCAGCAAAGCTGCTGAGGGACTCAACAGGTAAGGGAAATTAGCCGTTCTGGAGAATTCTCCCTAACAATTTCCCTTCTGGCTGCAGCAGAGACAGCCAGTCTAGGCAAAATACATGCATCCTGCCCATGCTTGTCCTAGGCTCAGGGCTTACATGCGTATGCTTCAAATCTGATGTGCATTTAATAATTATGTGAACTATCAGCTGCCATATCTAAAACTAGGTTCACTTAAATTTCAAGATTATCCTGTCACCTATAGTTTATCTGAAATGGAGAACCCTCAAAATTCTATTATCAATTCAAATAAAAAAGCCATGGCTTTTACACCCTTGCCAGATGTGTGTGTGTGTGTGTCTGTGTGTAAGCATTCAGGTAATTTTTCTGGAAGTTAAGTGAGAGGTTGGTGTGAGGAAAGGGAGAGATATGTGAATCATGATGCATTAATGAGTGCAGGCCAGAAGTGCCTGGTTACTAAGTACTGGCATGTCTGCAGGTGGCTCAATTGGTAACACCAGGGGTATCTGTATAAGCAATGAAGAGACCCCAAGTGTTGGTGACCTGATTGATTTGCTTTGAAATCTGCCTTTTAGGCCATCAGCATTTCAAGAAGATGAAGGGAACATGTGTGACAGGGGGTGGGAGTGCTGGAGAGTCAGACAGAGATAGCTCTAAATTGGCTGGGCTGGGCTTAAGAAGTGGTGAGGTGATGAAGTGTGGAGGCTGCAGTGTATATGTGGCTCTATATTAATAGTGAATTGGGGAAAGAAATGTTGAGTATTTAATAAGTGAGAGTGGTTCGTGGGCAGTTTGTATTTATCAGAACTGGGAGTCCTAGCTGCTCTCTGTTTTTTTCTTGTGATAATATTGAGAATGGGATGTAGCTCTTTCATGATCCAGTTTTCCTTGGACCTGCTCATGGTGCTCATGTGTGCTCATGGTGAGGTACTCATATCCCTGGTCAATGGTGACAGGAAGTAAATAGTCTTTGTGGCATCATGGCTGACAGCAGTGACATTGCGATAAAAGGGATTATTTTGGCCCTTTGGCAAGAAATTAACAAATTGCAAGTCTGTGCTTGTAGTTGCCTTGCCAATTTGGGACTAGGCATGTTACTGTTTTCTGTGTCATATAGAGAACAAGTGGATGAGGCAGACAAAATTCAGTCCGGGCATAGGAAAAAATTGAGTCCGGGCATTGTGTGAGTGCGGATGCTCTCTAAGAGAGGTCTTGGTGTCCAATGTTCATAGGTTAGGGGTTGTGTGTGATGCTGATTGTGACAAATTAACTTCTGCCCAGCAGGGGTAGACGGATGAGTAGAGGCAAAAGCGGCCACTGAGTCTTCGCACTTCTACAAACCAGGAGCCAGCACTATCATCAAAGCAAAACAGGCACAGTTAAGAGATATCCCTGCTATGCCTTTTGTGTGAAGGTGGGCAGAGGGAAGGCTCTCAAGAGGGCTGTTAATGTAGTTCAGTAGGCACCCAAACAGCAAAGTATAATATTCTCAAATAAAGGAATGTCCAATCAAGTTTCTATTGAAATATATACTTTAAGCAAAGACACCTAGTACAACGATAACTAACTAGCTCCACCTCTGTAGAAAGAACACAGAATATGAAAAATATGCAAAAATAGAAAAGATGCAGACCTCCAGCCACTGGAGTGCCCGATCGAGAAGCCATGCCACTGCCGCCCTCCTCACCTGTGCCCAAAGAGTGTGTGAGGGCCTCTGCCACAGACAAGACCATGATCCATGCTATTCATTTGACCCTGGAACAAATGCGGGGGCAAGGGTCTGACCCACTGACATCAGTCACAATCACAGAGTGCTCCCAGCATGGCAGCCCAATGCACTGGTCTCAGCTACCCCTGTCCCTAGTGGAATCTGCAAAGGGTCCCATGCTAAAGAGGGCTGCAAGTGAACGTACACTGACTGGGTGCTTCACTGGGCATGTTTGGTGGGGGGTGGTGTTTGGGCAGGGGGTTGTTTGGGGAAGGGGTGCTTGGGGAGATGGGAGAGGGGGGTCTGCTGAAAGGGGTGTAGGGCTTGTGTGCATTTACATTGTTAGTTTTTACATAGTTGCATCACTGACTGGACATTCCTCTATCCAAAACACATCTTCACTGTGATTGTGCATGATGACTACAAAGGTGCAAGGGGTATACAGAGTGAAGGGGAAACTAAACGATTATTATCTATCAGTTCTTGGTGGGCCATGCACCCATCCCTGGCTTCTATATGCATATGCATGGACCCGGCTGGCACTGCATCATCATCATCCTCTGGTGGAGGAATGTCCATATCTGGGTGAAGGGGTATGTTTTGCAGCATGCAAATGTTGTGCAACATTACAGAAGCCACAACTATCTGCCCCACCATCTCCGGCCTGTACATGAGTGTACCCCCAGACTGGTGTTGGTATCTGAAATGTGCCTTCAAGAGCCTGAAGGACCGCTTGATGGCCACCCTGGTCGTCACATTGGCCCTGTTGTATGCCACTTCCTGCAGAATATGGGGATTCCTCATAGAAGTCATCAGCCACAGACACATGTGTGACTAATGATGCTCAGCAGTGTGCTTGCCTGGGATGGTCGAATCTCACTGGTCAGTGTGTGCATGCATGTCCCAGGTCTCATTGTGTCACACTGTTTCACACTATAGTCCTTGCATGCATATTTCACTGTTCAGTTGGCTATTGCGTTCTGGTAACTGTAGCGCATTGCATGTGGATGTCCCATTGGGTTTGAAATGGCCTGGTCAGTGACTGCTACATCTCTAGTCATGACATACTCCTTTGTGTAGTGGCCTGTTTATTGAGGGGTGTGCTGGCAGGTCCTGCATGTGCAGGGTGCTCTCTGGACATGCATTTGTAACATTGTTGCACCCCCCCCCATTTGCCTGTCACTGCTAGGTGGATTATACATGTACTCACCCAACATCCAGGTCCTCTGGGACGCTCCATGTAGGCCAGCAGCATACTTTTCCGAAGGAACATTGCATCGCGGGTTGATTCTGTGAATCGGGCACAGCAGTGCATGATGCTAAAGGTCGGCATCACAGGTGACCTGGACATTCAGGGAGTGGAACTGCTTCCGGTTTCTCTAGACCTTTACTGAGGCATGGGGGGCCACCAGTTCAACATGCGTACTGACACCGCATTGGGTATAGCTGCAATTGCATAGAAGCGGGCCTTGCTGTCATTGAACTGTGTCTGGGTATTGGAGACAATGATGTGCTGGCCCACATGGTGCAATAGGGCCTCCAGCACCTGCACCAGCACTCTGGAGAAGGCAGATTGGGAAACGCTGTGCTGGCTCACAGAGTGCTGGAACATGCCACTGGCCAGGAAGTACAGAACCAACACCAGCTTTAGCAGCAATGGTATGGCTGAACTAATGCAGATCCTGCTCTCAATATCCTCCTGGATGTGGGTCAGTAGGACAAGTTTGGTCTGCCTGTTTAGGCGGTACAGGGTTAGTATCTGTCTGTCAGTGAGGGACCAGGGTGTGGCCATTGTGCAAGGGATCCCTACATGCCTCTTACTCTCCACCTGCATCCCCATAATCCTCCTCCTCCTCCACCTTCTCTCCCTGCTGTCCTGTTGTAAATTTGCATGTAGTGCCTCTAGATCCATGTTTGCCGCAATGAGTGGCAGCATGCTTGTGTTGGGAAGTGTTTTTGGGGTAGTCATGGCCCTTTTGTCCTCTTCCTATATGCATAGGGTGCACCTGGGTGGACTAGGTGAACCTCAGGCCAATTTCATAATCTGCCATGATGTCATCGTAGCAGTATTACCAGCGCAGGGTTTCGCCGCTGCTGGTATATTTGTTGCCGGTATTATCAGTACCAGTAATTCTGAATGGGCTGATATCAGCTCTGGTAATTCCAGCAGCTTTGTTCCTGCAAACCAGTAAAATTGCTGGTAAATGGTATTTCCAGCACTTTAACCAGGTTATGGCAAACTTGAAATGGGGGCCATCATCCTGATTTGTGTACTGTTGTAAACCAAAATGTGTACCCATTGCTCCATCTACTAAATCATGCTTCCTGCAGTTGGTTCAGGTAGTCAAAACTCTAATCTAACTATGTATGATACATTTTTTTCTAGATTGGTTTAGATATGCATTGGCTTGTTAAAACATACCAAGTGTCATTCCCTGTACATCTAATTTATTTATACTATTAATGCAGACTGTGGACTGCTTTTCATGTTGAAACATGTTGTTATTAAATTGGGTACCAGCTACAAGTGTAGAAGTTAAGTACACACTGTACATGTTGGTGTGTTGATTGGTTCATCAGTTCAGGAACTTTGATTGACAAGTATACTTAATAGGTTTTTTTTGCATGTGAAAAATTACATCAATTGTGATGTTCTTTAGTATTTGCCCATAGTTAGTCTCTGTTGGGTGATTCATATTGTGTACTAGTTCTCTGTGTCAAAGGTTACACCAGAGGTTAACATTCCTTGTGCTATCTATGGTGGTGCAGCATTCTTTATGTGGTTATTATATTTTTTAAACAGGCTAAAATCTACTGAAGGAGTCATTCAGGATCATACGGCCCAGGGACTCATCAAGGAGGAGCACTGTGACCATGGTAGAGACTTGAGTGACCAAAAGTCATGTCAGGTGCCATACTTGTTACCAATGCAGGACATTCACATGAGCAAGGGGGAACTGCTGTGGCCCACAACACAGGCAGCAAGGGAAGCACAGCACAAAAGGTTCTCATGTTTTATCATCACACAGGCAGAACAGGCCATAAAATTAACAAATGCATGTGCATGCACCGTACACTCGCCCAACGCTTGTGCTTGAGACAGTGGGGCGAACAATCGCACCACGTTAGAACTCCAGTGGGGAATCACGAGCGGGTCACACCCCTACCGCGTCCCACCAGGGCCCACTATGAGCCAAATAAGTACTGGAACAGTGATGTAAGCACCATACTAACCACAGGCATCATATCTCAAGACTAGGAGAAAATCTGATGATTTCAGAAATCTATTAGGAGAACCTTAATTTGACATATAATTCTGTCTACTTCAGATGCTGCCTCTGCAGATCATTTGTGTTATGCTTGCTAGAAATGGAGCAGAAGGGGGCTACAAAAGGTCATGCCTCTTACTTTGCAAGGAACAAGCACTGTAGGGAATTAAACCAACATTGAGAGGCTGGTGTTTGTTTTTTCCTGTAATAGATATCACAATTGTTTCAATTAGTAAACGTTTTGCCAGGGACAGATTCACCTCTGATAAGTAAGAAGAAGAGCTCATAATCATTTCAGTTGCATATTTTGCTGTTACAGTGAAATCATTTTGGAACAGTTTATTGAAGGTAAATGTGAGTTGCTTGTTGTTTAAAAGAGATACAATAATTGGTAAACCTTTTTTGGATTGTTTCAGTTGCACAATGCCATTTTCAAACTCACAATGCTATGACTGCTCTGTTTCGAGAAGATGGTTATTTGGGTGGTTCTTGGCTACCTACAATTATTTGTTGACTCCATTCAGGAATACTTTGACCAATTTCAGTGGCTATATTTTCTTCTGGTTGAATCTCATCTGTACTATTTACATTTCTCTCTTGTAAGGCTGTTTTCTGTCACCTAAAAAGGATACTAAAATGTAACCTACCATCGTCACAATTTGTCTTCTCATTGCCAATGTTTGATTAACTGTAGCAGAGTCATGTATTAGAGCTCTATCTTGTCTGAGGATTGGTAACATTGAGTATTCTCTATATCTCTTCAGACTATACAATTTGTCTGTTGCCCTGACCATGTCCATCTCCGCAATTTAATTTTTATAAGTAAGACACAGCCTGGGCGCTCACAAACTTCTCCCAAGGTAAGACCCATGTTGTTCAAGGTGTCTTGCGTAAAGGTATACAGGTCTTTGACAAATTTGTTGGGACAACTTTTATGCAGGCCTTTGTCCAATAATTGGAGAAGGTGGTTTGAACTTAATGCCATCTTATTGATTTTAAGATATAATAGGACCCTTTTAAATGGCCAAATGGAAAGCAAGGGCTGAAGGCCATACTCCAAGTGCAAGGCCTCAACAGGAACTCCTCTTGGCATGTTCATAATTGAGCGGAGGAGTTTCGCCTCTAATTTCTGAAGCCAAGCAACTTCACCTGTGGACATTGTCTCCAATGCTTAGACTGTCCATTTGATTTTTCAGTTCTAATAAGGCTTCAATTCTAATAAGGCAGATTCAGTTCCATGTTTATGTCTAAAGCCAGACTGACGCAGACGTAGGAGATTGTTGGTTTCCAAGTAAGACTGAATCTGGAGATAGGCAGCTCAAGTAGTTATAGGCCTGTAATTAGTTGCTATTTTTTTTTAGGAGCATGAGGACCCACGCGTCCTTTAGATTAGAAGGGACAGTGCATGAGTTGAATGAAGCGTGGTGATGAAAGGCACTAGTTCCCTAGCTGCCTCTTTTATTATGGGTGAAGGGCAGCAATCTCTGTGGCATCTGGAAGGTTGTAGTGAGGATATTATTTAAACAACTTCTTGTGTGGCGACAGGGGAAAATTAGAATCGGTTGCATGGCCTCATCTGAATTAGGTGTTATTGTGGTCTGGGATGATCCTTAGATAGATTAAGTTTCTTGTTTTCGATTTTCTCTTGGAAAAGTGAGAATTTATTGGCTAGTGAAAATTGGTACATCAGGTCTTATCCTTGGTGCGTGTTTCTGTACAGCGTAAGGGTGACTCTATCTCTTTTAGGATGTTAAAAAGCTCTCTAGTACTTGAGTTAGCTTTGTTGATCCTATCGCTCAAAGTTTCTTTTTACGTTTGGGCCATCGCCTTTTTAAATTGTTTAGATATGTTGGAAAATGTTACTTTGTTGGCATCCGCTGGGCTGGTCTTCCAAATAGGTTTCTGCACTTCTTTTCTCGTTATGTACGACTTTAAGGTCAGGCGTAAACCAAGAACTAAGGTGTGCTAGAGGTTTCTCTATGCTGTGTGTTTGGTGTTGGCCTGAACATGAAACTGTTTCAGAGGCCAAACGTGTGGATATATTTTTGGCACAGATGGAGAAGTAACTACTATTTTTGTGATTGGTGTATATGTACATTGCAAGGTTAAGTTAATGTGTTCTCTTGCAGTACATTTTCCATATATGCCTCTAGAGAAGGACATGTGAATAATATTGAATTATGTATGTACCGCGGGGGCGGTGCAGCTATCGGTTGTTCCTCTGCATCCTTTAAGTCTGTTGATTACGTTTTCGGCCGAGTAGTCCGGGGTCATTATGGCCGCAAATAAGAAGAGTAATGCTGGCTGCCTATTGAATAGGCACCAGGAACAGACTGAAGGGGCTCTGTGGCCTCCTCTCCAATGACCAACAGAGGCCGTGTTTCAGAGGTCTTGGCACTCAGTACTCGCAGGAGATTGCGAGATAGACCTCCCGCTACAATAATGACTCAAAACAAAGCCTCTGCAAATCCGCAAAAACGTCCAAGTCAGGACCGTACAGTCTTTCCTTGAAGACTGGTCCCTTAGAATATTCATCCCCGGACAGTCCACAAAAATATGGCACTGTTGAGTCCATGGTGCCAGTACCGACCTTAGTTATATCTCCAAGCCTGGAAAGGTCAGTGAACCATGCTGGGAGGAATTTGGTCCATCTAATTTCACATCGACTCCTCGCAATGTTCTGCTCTCATGGCCAGTATTGCCAAAGAGTTACTTCTATGTAAGGATCCTTTTGACCTTCGTCTTTTGGCTGATGCTCTAAATGATTGGGTGGCGAACATGCGGTCGCCTAAAGTGAATACTGCCTCGCAGACAGACAGACTGTTCAGTCCAGGCGCCCTGCCACAGATACCGAAGGTCAGTAATGCCTGTCAAGTCCTTATACTAAGGGAGACAAGAGATCAAGCTCTACAAACTAATTCCTGCAGCGAGGAGCCCTTGAAGTCCACTATGCCAATACTGGCTAGCAGAGAGAAAGCCACAATTCTCAATGTGGCCTCTAAAGGCCTAATACAGGAAACATTGCCTCCCTCATTGTTCCCTGATCCGAAATCTGGCCAAAAAGGGGTTAGACATCCTACAACTATGATGGCTAAATGTAAGAAGCTACCCGCATGGAACGTTCGTCTAAAAAAGCCACAAATGCCAATAATAAAGGATACGAATATGCATGACTTTGTCATGGACCAAAGAAACTTTGTTATAACCAACATTCGGAAAATGGAAGGAAAAGATATTAGAGAAGCTCTGCGCAACAAAGTCCTTGCCTGGATGCGTCAGAGAACCAGACACGCTGTTGTCAGACTCACTTATTTAAAAATCCTTCGTAGAATGGACCAGAGTGACTGGTGTTCGTAACCTAACAGCTACTGTGTCTTAGTGGGTTGTAGGGACACACCTTACCTGCCTTTCTCAGTTGCTGTAAATATTTCCCTAGAGGGTCTTCCATTTGTAACTTGATTCTCTGATGTACGCTAGGGAGCTCTTCCGTGTTCTCCTTATCTCTTTTCTAAATCTATGGACTTTGAATTCTTGCTACTTGAGTTTGTTGAAACTTTCTGGCGGTCTACCTATGGACTAATTCCGATCCACCGATACTGAATGTATAATTCTTGGTTTCACGCTCTTTGAATGTATTGATGTTGTTTGTTTTTTAAGCGCCCTTATGCCTTCGGGTCCCCAGGTGCACTATATGAATAAGATAAAGTAAAGTATGCATGCACTAGGTGTTTTCTACAGGTTTTTTATGTTTGGCTGTTGAAAAGCAAATGACAAACATGCTGTTTTCCTACATTATATATAGTAATTAGAATGGTCCAGATGCAATTAGTAACAGCTTTTTTAAAATATATTGTAGCATTTAAAATATGTTTAGAGGCATAGGGCGAATTGTAAAAAAAAATGCAGCATCTAAAAAATAGAACACAGGTTGCCCTTTTTGTAGATGCCCCATTTTAGCAAATGCGCCGGTCAACTTATTTCTCAAATGTGAGCTCTGACCTATGCATTTCCAGGAGGCTTTGCTGTAGTGCGAATGGGGTGCTGGCCAGCCCACCTGAATACATTAGCATTGGAAGTGTGCTGTTGGAGGAGTGCTGGAAGTGCATGCCTGGCCCATTCTCACAATCAAAAATCAACCAAAAAAGCATTCCTTTCCATGTTTGAGGGATAGAAATACAGAAAACTGCATGGCTGGTTCAGCAGTCAACTTGTCATGATTTGGTCATCTAGCTGCACCTGTAAGTTTGGCATGTGCAATTAAATGCACAGAAATGCCCTGTGATTTGCGCAAAAGTACAAAGTGGTGAAAAAGGTCACCTGACTGTGTGCATCTAACATGCACCCATGTAGACCGCTTTGTGGATTGGGCTGCTCCTTTTCTGGTGGAAGGTAGGAGATGCTCTACCAAATCTGAGTACTTGCACCAAACATTTCTTGAGAATCTTGCCCCAGATTGAATGCATTCTAAATATTAACTATATGTAAAAAGTTAAATTCAAGACATATAGATTGAGGGGTTATTATTTCTGGACGATGACCTGACCCCAGATTGTTTGCCAGAGTAAAGCTGAAGACAATACTTTGGGAAATGGCCTTAGCCCAAGAGATGTTTTCTCACCAAGGGCCCAATTTACAATGCGTTTTATTGGGATTTTACCAATGAAAATACTTTTGTAAATCAGACCCCAAGTGTTTAAAGCCACTACAAAATGTATTATTTACACTGATTTCAAAAGGCAAGATGAAAAATTATGAACCCCTATGCTCAAAAGACCTTTACTAAAGAGGTTAAATTGAGCTTCCCAAATTGATCTGCTTTTCAATTCAAATACACTGAAAATTATTGTTTTCCCTTTTTAGTTTACTCAATATCATATCAGTTTCCAAATGCCTCAAATCTGATTAGGCAGCAACTTAAAGTGATCAGGACCATAATTCCTTTACACCAACATAGTTTTGAAAATGTTGAATGTAAAGAACTTCATTCACTGATATTAGCTCTTCATAAAAAAGTCAAAATATATTTCTGAGTAAAATATCTATTTCTCCAGTTCAAACACATTCCATTTATTTTTCTTGATTATTATGACCATGTTCATAACAACATAAATGATCAGTCTAAAAATGCTCTCTGATTTCCAATTCCTGTAAAAATTTACCACCAGTCACCTTTCTCTGCTTTTTCTGATCCCAGCATTTAATGTCATCTGGGCCATATCCTTTATCCACAATCTGCCACACAAATTGTTCTATCAGTCTTTGTTTATAGATCTATGACTGATGTTTCACTCTTTCGCTGTATGGCTAATCATCTCAATTTTCAATGTAAAGATGCATGAATTACATTTAGTAAATGGCCAATGTTCTATTGCAGTTGATAAGTCCTATATTTTTTGTAAACATTCTTTGAGCTTCTGGTCCAATCATATTTACGTAATCTTTTTTAGCCTTTTCCCTTATCAAAAGGCAAGCACAGGACATTCATGGGACAATTCTGTAGTACATGCCAATTCCGTAAAATTAATCTATTGATATTACTTAATTTGCCAAATGTGGTAACACATGCAGACCTACTGACTGTTCTATTTTCATTTTTGTATTCACAATCGTTTTTCTATCTCCAACTTGATCTCATAGCTGAACATTTGTGTAATGACTTTGGGTAACACAATTCCTCAAGAAATTCTGTTATTGTATTTTGAAGCCTACTAAGGAAGTACAATTCACTTTGGATCTCAAACACTTCCAAGAGGAAATAGTCTCCCATAATATCTTTGATGATAACTCCTAAAGTTTAAAATCAGAGTCCTCTTTGTTGGCGTCTTGAACAACATCACTGCCAATTGGCCATCAGCCACTTTTTCAATATGTCTAAAAACACTATTACATGCTCACTTTTTGAAGAGGTACATTTAAAATTGTGATCCAGCCGATTTCACCATTTCAGAAATGCTGTGATGGACCATTATTTCTATTTAAAATATTCACAATATCATTTATATTTGTATCCTATAAAGACAGAACAATTGGAACAAGGATTGGCTGCATCAAAAATGTGCACAAGACACAAGTGATCACAGTTCAAGGGTGTTTATTAAACTGTATGCAAGTTAGAAAAATGCCTAATCTAAAACAAAATCTAAGATGGGAGAAAGTGTCGACCATCAAATGAAAATATGTCAGTCCTTGTGGCATCAGGTCAAATAAAAAGGGCCTATACTAAGAAAGCAATTGCCAAACCTTACAACTAATACAAAAGGGAGTGTGGGATAGTTCTCAAGAAAAACAAGAAGTGTTTCCAAATGATATGTCAGAATGCGGTAGCTTGGGTCTCCCTTCCCCACATTTTTAGCATGGGGTAAGGTGGGATATTGGAGCACAGCATAAACTCGAGCTTCCTCAGAACAAGTCGACAGTTCCACTTGCAACTATCAGGACCGTTGATGGCCAAGTCTTGTTTCTCTTGAAAGTTTCTTGCCTTAGAGGGCCCGAAATACTCAATAACAAAACAAAAGTTCCTTTAACAAAATGAAAGTTAGTTTCCTGGTTTTGCTTAGGATGACGGTTCTTTGCCCCTGGCTCCCCCTCTTCTGGGTGCTGACCCTTGTTCATTGGTCTTGGGTGATCGGTTTTCACCCCTCAGATGTCCATCTTCAGGGCTTGCATCATAACACAGTTCCTATCGATATCAAGGCCTTTGCGGTTGTAGTTTCCTGGTCTCGTGGACCTGATATGATTATCAAGAAAAACAACAAACATAAAGTCTGGTCTATGTATTTCTTGGGTGATGATCTCACCCTTGGGTGCCTCTCTTCCGGGCGCTGATCCTTCACAAACTATATTCCACAAACCAAACAATAGTTTCTTCTCTTAATAGACTTTGGGTGATGGCTTCACCCCCGGACCAACTGTTAGCCTCCCTCAACCGGGATTCACTATGACTTTTCCAGCATTCGCTAATCTTAAGATCTTTTTAAATAGTTCTAGTGGACATCCCTCGGCTGGGTTCACTCTCGTCTACAAACTTTCTCAGGACTTTAAACTTTGCCCCTTCTAGTCAGCATCCCCCTTCCGGGTTCACTCTTGCCAGTTTCACCTTCACATTCACTTTCAATGTATTCGGGATTCACTTTCCTTACTTTATCATGTAGTGGGATTCACTTCCCTTACTTTCTTTATAGTTCGTAGATCAAAGGCTTTCGACTGTACAGGGATTTTGCTTGAACTCCTCTATGACCACTTTGACCTATCTTTGCCTCGTCTCCTATGGCTTTCTGGTTACTGTAGTTTTACTCAGACAGGGATTGACCAGAGACTCTCGAGTTAGCACCCACATGGTGCTGGTTCCCACTACATCTGGTCTCCCCTCAACACTTTTACAGTTCTTTGAACTTGGTTCAACTTGCCACTTTGCGCCTTTCATTCACCACAGCCTGGTTCTCATAGGTCCCCCCCTCGACTCACCGGCTGTGATGAACCGCTTAGCTTTCCTTGTTACCAAAGTCAAGGCCAGTACCACGGTAGCAGGTGTTTCCCTGGCTCCCACATATTAGCATCGTCATGCTCTGTGTAACATTGACATTTGGTGCAACACACTTGGGCTATTGCCCTCGGCCTTACGATTCTTTCAGCGGAGGGTTCACAGGGTTTTGTCAAAGAGGGCAAGGTTGTGTCTCTCCTTGTCAGCCTCTTGATGTTTGCTACTTTTCTCCTCCTCTTGAACTGCCAGGTCTAGATAGCTGTCTCGTCATGCGGTCTGCCATGCTCATACTGTGCTCTCCTGCTCCACCTTTTATCCCTGTGGGGAAGGGAAAGGGCCGTCAGGTGTGCATGATTCTGTTCAATTGCCTGACCATGCCTAACCCTTGGGTTGGGACATGTTGGGGTAAACACTTTAATCATTAGTCCCTTGTCTTCCACGGGGTACACAAGTGTTTGTGTCAAATGGGGAGGTTTGTCCTGAGAAATGATATTCTTCATCCCAGGGGAGTTGGTCATTTCAGAAAGGTGAGATGGGTAGGGTTTGTGAAGCAAACAGGAATGAGAGGAATTATTATCATGAAATAAACAAGGGGGTTTGTGGGGCAAACGGGAATAGTAGGAATTGTGAAATAAACAAGGAGAATTGTGGGAACTGTAGTATTTTACCTGAGCAGGTCGGGAGTGCGGGAACTAATAATCAGAGGGACGGAAGAAGAATGATTGGGAGTATTTGCATAGTGAACATGAAAACAAGGATTCTGAGAAAGATGGTTTCTGACTACAACGTGGTGTGTAATGGATTCACCAGAAGAAGAGGGGATGGTGTATTCTCAAAAAGGACGTTTATCGGATGGAAGGGAGCCTGAGCTGATACAGCCCATAAAAGCCTTGTGGACCTCGTCTTCCTCATCCCTTTGTCTGGTATAGTACTGCAGCACACCAGGGGCAATCCCCTGAGCACAACCCCGGGATCCCTCACCCAGGTGATCCTGCCTTGCTCGTCCACCCCCAGGGTTGGGATCCGAGAGCACCAGCCCTCCCCTGATCACCTGATTAAGGGCTTCCCGAGGTTTACTTAGGAGAATACCCTCAGGTTTCGCACACTGGGAACCATTAATGGATTTTTAGGCTGGAGAGATACGGTTCCTGTGCTTGAGGCCAAGGATAAGTCTGGCAGCCCCAGTCTGGACAAGCTAAGGTGGTGGAGAGAGGAAGAGGATAGATTATGGAAAAGGTTGTTTCAATATTCAAGCCTAGAGAGTACCAGTGCTCTGGAGATGTTAAGCTTCTGGGGAAAAGTGAGGAAAAGAAGGCTATCTCTAAGGAGGTGGAGTTGAAAATGGGCCTTCTTGGCAAGATCCAAGATGTGAGGGATGAAAGAGAGAGAGGAGCCAAAGTAGTAGGAGTCCCAAAGGAAGGATCTCAGTTTTGCTGGCATTGAGGGAGAGATCATTGTAGGCACAACTGGACTGGATAGCAGATAGGCTGTCAGGAATGGTAGAGGATGAGGTGGGACCATCAGAGGGAAGTTTGAAAAAGAGTTGGGTGCCATCAGCATAAAAGCGGGAGGTGAAAGTAGAGATAAGGTGAGCAAGCGGAGTGAGATAGACGTTAAAGAGCCAGGGTGAGAGGTTAGAGCCCTGGGGAACGCACAGGAGGAGATAGAGGTGTGAGAGGTGAAAGAGCTCAGGATGACCTGGGAGGGACGGTCAGTGACCAAGGAGGTGTTGTATTGCTTTAATTTAGAACATTGTCAAACCATAGTATTGTCTACTGCAAACTGCATTGTGAGTCATGCATTTTGCATAGGACATTATCATGACTGTTTCACATTTCAAACAACAGAATGTCCATGCTAGTTTCACAGTGTCTACATGAAATGGCCCCTTAACAGCCATGAATTACTCCTGGAACATTGTTCCATCCCTACATGTATCCTCTATCCTTACCTCATGCCCTTTAGTGACATTAACTGCCCCATGACACACACAGATATACTACCAGGTCTACGAGGCTTATACCTGCCAGTCAGTTACTGGCCACACATATGCCAAGTAAAGTACAGATACGCGTACAATTTCACATCATTCACAGAATTCTGTCACTAACTCACTCACTATATGTCTGTATGGGTAAGTGAGACATCATGTCATTTAACACAATGACCTCTCTCTCAGTTTACTCGCCTCGCTAGCCTCACTTATTCACTCACCTCACTTAATCATAATTTGATTGGAAGTGTGTGTTTGAGGGTGTGAGTGTGTATACCTATTTGCTTGTGTGCCTGCAGGCATGTCTATACATGTAATGACATAGCCTCTGACACTCAAATCAAAACATTTTTGTTCAGACCCTATATTTAGGGAATAGGTTTAATGATGAAATACAAGTTGTGTACATTTCCAGAATTCATGTAGCAAAGTCGAGAAAATACCCAATCGAACAGCAATGGGCCTCATTACACGGTAGGCGGTGAGCCATGGCGCTATTAGCGCCATGGCTCATGCCGGTAAAATACTGGCACCGCCTTGGCGGAAAGGGGATTTACCGCCCCATTCCAAGGTTGGCGGGCGGTAAATCCCCCTTCCACCATTGCCCTTCCCCATTCCCATTTCTGCCCCATAGGGCTCTATGGGAATGGGGAAGGCGCTAATTACGGCACCGCATTTTTGCGGTGCCGTAATTAGCTCCGAGGTCCCTTAGCGGGTTGGATTTTAACGCCTGCAAAAAGCAGGCATTAAATCCCCCAACCCGCAAAGGGACCTCGTAGTAAGGCGGTAAGGATTTACCGGTACCGGTATTTTACCGGTACCGGTAAATCCCTACCGCCATCCGTGTAATGAGGCCAAACACACACCTTGTGTTTTTATATTTTAGCAAGGAATCGCTTTTTTCCTCACTATTAGGTTGAGTGTTAGCTAGCTCCTTACCAGTGATGAAGTCAAACTGAGGGCCCCCCTGCGAGCTCCTTGAATTAGTATATTGTCACCCACAGACCCCCGGGTCTGCCTGGGCCCCACCACTCACCACTCATGCTAAATGCTTATGTTGACCGTGCTGCCACAGGCGAGTTATGCACGTTGCAATAATTGACACATTTGTTTTTCAATTCAATCTTACATCTAGCATCTACCATAGAAAATAAAGTGGGAGTGTCTGGTTCCTGGCATGCACATTTTCGAGCCACCATTGTGTGCGACAAATAACATTATTATATGCCTGCCAGTAGCGAAGGCAGATTTTTATGCCAGGGGTGGGCGCCTCCTGAGTGTGCAATGTAATTGTAAATGATTTAAGCTCAGTCGCATCATGTGAATAGCTTAAGTGGTGGGGCATTAACATCTCCCACACATATGTGCAATTAATCAAGCATAACAAGAGAGATTAAGGGCAATCAAGTTGGTGCCTCTGAGAACGTTTTCTTTTAAATAATCTGTTGAAAAAGGTGAATTTTACTGGACATTTTTTTTCGAAAAATGTTTTAAATAAACATACAATTTACAATTGGTTCTTCAAGTTAAGACATTGCAAAATAAAGTAAATGTCATGCCATTAACAGTAAACCGGAGCAGTTGACGAGATTTTCATGATGCGTGTTTCCCAGCAAATTAAAGCATTGCCATTGTAAGTCACTTCTATGCAGCTGTGCCCCCAATGTATTGAACCAATATATGCCATCATTGACAAAGAAAATCATTTCATGAAGTGGCCCCTATAATATATGCCAGTATTACCAATGCAAATCAATTCAATTGTGTGGCCACAATATATGCCATTAGGGTCCCTGTGCATCACTTTTACGAATCTGCAGGCTAGTGTGGCGACTGTAAATCTTTTTCATGAAGTGTGGCCACATTCTATTCCAGTATGCTCACTGTACATACTATTTATGAAACGGTAGCCACAATCTATAACAGAATCACCAATACAGTCCATTGGATGATGCTGCACGCACAGACACAATAAGACAGCACTGTCATTATCGGTTACTTAGATAATGCAGCCTCTACTGCCAACAATACATAGACGTGCAGCGCAAGCCCACACATCGCCCTCTTCCCTCACACACACATTATTCACACAAAGAAATCATGAGCTACTACACGCATGTATTTTGGGTCATTCCGCATTGTGTCGAGTGGTGTTTTTTTTCATCCATTCTGCATATTGCATATACATTTATCTAGCCCTGTTTGTCAATAATCCACTTTTTATAGAAATAACATATCCTCTCACTCAGTATGTAAGCATTTCAGTCAGTGAGAACATCTCCCTTATCCTGTAAATTTCCTAAGGGAAAGAATTTCGGGATAGCTAGTTCCTGGCTGATTTGCATAAAAAGATAATTTAAGTAACATACACATGTCCACAGATTTTTTATTTTTTATTTAACGGATATTACTGTCATAGTGATGCAAGCATGCAACTAGTTTGAACCCACAATGCACACTGGGTTGCGTGCTCATTTCATCTGTCACGATGCTTACACTAACAATCAATGTCTGTAAACTATGAGTCATATATATATATATATATATATATATATATATATATATATATATATATATATATATATATATATATATATATATAAATGTGCATAGGCTCGGTCTGCTCTACTGGTGAAAAAGGCTTATAATTTCCCTCCCAACACAGAAGAAATGCCTCTGGTGAAGACAGCAGCTTATTACAGTGGTCTATTTTAATTACCCCCTCCACCTGCCCTGAGGGGGCACGCAAGTGGTCCTACTAGTGTAGTACACTAACAAACAAGTCCGCTAATTTCCCTTTGGGTCTGCACACAGACCTATTATAGCCTTTAAATGACAGGGGTGTGTTATGTAGACCCCAAAACATAAAGCAAGTATTAATACAGATCCTCGCTTCAACTGTGCACATCATTGATTCGTACGTGCAATTGTATATGCCAAATAGTGAGGATGTTGCGTGGGGCTTTGTGCTGATGAGTCCAACATGACAAAAGACACACACAAAATCAGATATTAGAACAATTGAAATAATGCGTGAAAACTATTTGGCATCGCTCATATGTGATTGAATACCAAAGAAATAGCTGAGTAGGCCAAAAAGCACCTCACTTGCTCACGGACCTATCACCAGCTGGAAGTAATCTTTAGTTTCTTTAAACCCCGACATTGGGACCAAAAAGGAATTACAACAGTAAAGGCGCAATTCTTGCAATATCACGCCTTTATATTTTTCAATTGAACACCTCTTGTTGTCAAGATGACATTGCATTCACCCCAAAATACAAATGTCCATCTAATCAGCTTCTGACTGTTAATTTCAAATATGCACCGTATTCCATCATAATTGCTATTGTTTTATATGGCATTAAAATTACAATCTGCCATGGACAACTGATCATTTTCATGTGCTATTTTCAAACGTGATAAATGTCGACAATGAAATAATCGCCAGCTGCTACACAGAAAATACATTATATTTATTGAAAGAACAGATTGGATCAACCAGTGCTTGCTGTCTTGGAGGTGTGCCCTCTTTCTTTCAACCCCATATGATTTATGATAAGATATGCGTTATAAAATCTACGTGTTCACTGATATACAGTAATACATCGGAGAACAGCAATCCTTTTAAATGATAATGTTATTGTTGTGTAGTGTAGTAGCCCAATGCTGAACAGTGTGTACACGTGTTTTACATTGCATTAACTGTATAGTACATATTCACAATTGCCCTTTTCCTACAGACACAATATCTCAGCAAGAGAAATAGTTAAGAGCATCCAAGTGCCTGCCTTCCATTGATCACATAAAGTCGGATCTGATGCGATTGAAGGTAACACCTTTCTGCGAAGTGTATGCCCATGCCTGTTTTTAGGATAACAAAGTTGATCCATATTGTGTAACCTTCTTGAACAGATTAGAAGAAAAAATATCATTGTGGGCACTGCATTCTGTATTAATGCTGTATTAATGTGTGCGGAATTGATTTGGACATAATGCAAGGCTTGCAAAGTGTATTCTCGCAATCATTTCCATCAGATCTGTAAGAGTATGTTCAATCCACAGTCTCCTAATCACATTATCTGCAACTTTAGTTGAAAGTTGAATGTGGTAGACATTGGGTAGCAGCATATCCTGGAATGTGAAGGCGTGGTATCAGGCATCCCAGGTTGCATAAAACAGTGAAGCAATCATGGGTCGCACATTGAAGAACAGTGTTATGCCACATGTAAATATGCCCAATACCCCAAAGGAACCCTCAAATGTCCTTATATAAGTTTAGAGTAGCAGAAAGGATTGGTACCATGCATCACATTTTACTTAAAACATTGAAGTGATCACGGGTCACACCTTAAAGAACAGTATTCTGCCACATTTAAATATGTAAATTAGCCCCCAAAAAGAACCCTCAAATGTCCTCATATAGCAGGCTCTTTAGATTGAATCCCCACTCTGTAGCAAACATCGATGGATGACTGGGTATCTGAAATTGTGCAGCTGAGGTTGCTGTGGTTCTGGAAGTAAATCGAGGGCCACATTATATCTTTGCACTACACGGTAGACAGTACAAGTGAAAATAGGAATACAACTGAAAATCACATTTCCTTCTAGAGCAATATTTTTCTCTCTGTAGGTGCAAGAGGGAGATGGCCCTAGATCTGAATTTCAATTTCAGTCAGTGACTGCTCTGTAGTGCATGCAGTGTTATAGTTGCCTTCAGATGGGTGTAGCTGAAAAAAAATGAGCCTTCCAGTTATCAATCCTTTGATCTTATGGTGCAAAGGTTGTTGCAGAGTGCTAGTGTCATACAAAAATGGTTCCCCAAAGGGATTAGTGAGCATCTGTTAGATGTAACCTTTCTCTTATCCTGATGTGTTTGGTGGATGTTGCACACGATTTTAAAAGAGAAATGCGGATCTATTGGAAGCCATTACAATGATTTAAGGGCTTGTGTAATGTGGTATCAGGGTCTCAAGCTAAAGATCAGTTGTGCTGCCTTCTTTTTGATTACTTGCAGCAGGTGATTCATAATTTGCATAAGCAATCACAAGCATAGACTCTTGCCATGGTAAATACAGGTCCTCGATGAAGACCCTGGTCAAGGCGACTTCCTGAGAAAGTTTAAGAAAGTCCAAATGCGTGTCAGCCATGGAGGAAACAGTGTGGCATCCGGGTGATGTCCTTTATATAGCTGTTGAAGGAGAACAATTTAGGAAAGGTAAAACCAACAATCTTTTGCAGAGTAAACCATGGCTGAAGCAAAACCCATCTTGGGAAGCCAAGTGAAATCACGATTATAGGAGGTGGGGGTACTAAATAAATGACCTTTCTCTGTTAAGGAGGAGGTTGATGTCGATCATCTAGTCATTAAGGTAAGTAAGGTTGATATAACATTTTAGGCTTGGATTGCATTGTTCAGCTTAAAGTAGATGAGGCTGAGAATGGTGATGAATGGCGATGATGGCTGCCAAAGATTTGAAATATGCATTAAATTGCCAGGTTGAAAGGGTGGATCATTACTGGACAACACTATTGAGGAGAGTTGGATTGGTGATATACATCCCTGACCTCACATGTCCTGGAGCAAGGAGATGATTTAATCTGCTGTGAGCCCGTACATCCCGAATAGGGTATCACTAACAAGCAATACTATTTAGAGGCAGGCAGTAATACAGTACTGTGTGTGTAAACAAAACAATTAACAGAAGTTACTCAAATGGTGCTGTCAATAGTGTGAAATACTTCTTGCGGGTCAAGAAGGATGAGGTCAGGTCAGAATCTAGGGAGTGCAACAATTCTTTCCTAGTGAAAAGCAGCACAGATCTGTCCCCATGGCAGTCCAATAAACAGACAGATAGTCCTGAACTAATATGTTCCATTCACTGTAACACAGCAAAGGTTTGGTGGTTATTTTCTCCACGATCTTACCTGTGGACTATCAGCCGATAGTTTGGCAGAATCGAATGGTTGTCAGTGTGATTTTTAAAAAGGAATGTGATAGGAGTCCTCTCAAGGCTTTGGTGAAACAGCCGGTACATAGGGATTTCTTGAAAAAACATTCCCCCTGACAGGAGAAAACAGTTTCCTTGATTGTAGTTGCCGCATTGTGATAGACCTGACCTGGAGACGATCTTATTGTCTGGACAGTTTTGCTATTCTACAGAGGGGTATCATGGTAAAATGAAGATGAATTGGGCCCATGCAAACGTGTGAGAAGGAGAGGTTTAGAGGAACAAATGTGGTTGTCACTCATAGAAGAAGGAGGACAAGTTGTCTGCCAATTTCTGGGAGGGCACAGAAGCAGATGAGCTTTCAGAAAGGATGTGTAACTCCTTACAGATTCCAAATACTGCCGCTGACAGATTAGATGCCTGCATGATGTGGTTATGAAATTGTGCTTTCTTTTTCTTCTTGATATTCACATGGTAGTGTGAGGAACCGGGAATGAGACACAGACACAGAGGACTCCTGGTGATTGGTATAAACATTTATGAAATAATAAAGGAGGTTGGAAAATTCCTCACCGTGCCTAATCTAGGAGGTATTTCCCTATCTCAACCAAAAACTAAGGGTCTGTCCTATGTCATGATGTCCAAAGCAAAAATGCCCTGTGTTCAAAATCCTATCCTAGCCCTCTCATTCTAAAAGTAACTCTAACGTATGAGCGGTATTGTCTTCGGCTTGGAAAGTGCACAAATGTTCAAGTTGAACAAAAGGTATACGTACAACAAAAGTTCCAAATGAATAATATTCACAGTTCCAGGGAAGGACTACCTTCCCAACCAAAACAACAGTTCAAAAGAATAACCAAGTTCTTTGAAGCCCAAGGGGACAACCACTCCTCATGGTGTTGCAATATACTCCAGGAGAAATGACTCCCTTCGCCAGGTCCTTTCCACATTCAATGCAATCCAAAATTATAAGAGCATGAGTCTTCTGTTCGATTCTCTTTTCAAGTTACCACAACTTGGGTGAGTTTAAATGTAAACTGTAGAAAATGTGTCTCCTGTTCCAATTAGGGAATGCCTTCTCCAGCTCCCTTCTAGTACCCAGACATTGTACTGTGGGCTCGCTGACTTTAGGATGGCTCCCTTGGCTTCTCTGACCCCGCTCGGGTCCTTCTCTGCTTCTGCTCTCTCACTCTCTTTCTCTCTACTTTGGGCAAAGCATCTTTCTGGCTGGTGTCGTTCTGGGCATCGCTCCGGCTTCCTTTTCTGGCATTAAGCTCCTTCTTTACCTTGCATCCCACTTTGGCTTCTCTCCTACCTGTGTGAAAGTGTCACTACCTCCCCTTACTTTGTGCTGCATCTCTGCCTCCCTCACCGCCTCCTGGATTCCCAGACCAAGATGAGAAGCCTTCTATGGTACTGCTACGTCTCCTTGCTCTCCTGTCCACCTGACAGTCAGATCTCTCCATTGCTCTGAGCTGCTCCATCTTTGAACGCCTGCTTCAAGGAAGGGAGTTGCTCAGAGCCAATCAGCTTTCTCCAAGCACTAGTCTGGTCCTTTAGTTCAGCCTAGTAATCTTAATTTGGGTAGTCCTTTTTCTCATCTCAGTCGTTGGTATTCTGTTTGCTACAGAATATTGAAAGATACTGTCAGCAGGCTTTGCAGGTTGTTGAAGGGGATTATAACAGTATGCCATCAAGGCATGAGGAATGGAGGGGATATCCCTAAAAGGGAAAGGGGGATACCATGTCTCATCTGATGAAGCCTGTCCCTCCCTCTGTTGGTCGACTCCCCGCATGTGATCTTCCCTCGCATAGCCAACCCAAGAGTCAGGATCAGGTAGCGGCTGGCATCCCCTGCCCACATGAGGATAAGCTACATCTGGGAAGGGAGAGATGACATCATCATAATCATCACAGTAGACTCTAGAATGTGCCAGATAGGTTATTTTATCTTAGGTGGAGTGGGACATATGTCATTTGTATTGCAGTGTCTAATTATCATCCTTCATCATTGGGATGAAGTGGATTCTGCACTGCAGAAGTAAAATGATCAGTAGAGTCTAAAATTCCAACTCAGCCCACAGACTGTTAAAAACCAAGAGCCAACACAATCATCAAGGTAATATAGGCAAAGTTAAGAGGTATACCTCTTTTGCCTTTTGTGGTAATGTGGGCTGAAGGCAGACTATGCTATTAAGACGGCTGTGAATGTGATTCAGTGGTGGCGCAAAGAGCAAAGTATTAAAGTCAAAATAAAGAGAATGTCCAATCAAGATCTATAAAAATAGATTAATTTCATATATCACAACATCATCAAAATAACTGAATAGAAACAACACTACATGAGACCCATCACTGATGAAAGAACTCAGAATAAGCAAAAATGGCAAAATGCAGCACTCTGGATAATGGATAAGTATAAAACACAAAGTTATTACAAAGAATATGTTTCTTTGATACCAAAAGGCATTCAGTGACTTAACCAGTTTCTAGGGTCCATGAGTTCACCAAGTTTGCAGTTAATTGTCAATAGTATCTTCTTGCTGTTCTTAGTGGTTCAGCAGTGTCAAATCTAGCCTCGAGCAGCGGTGTGAGCAGATCAAGCTCAGTTCAGGTACGATGGATCATGTGGGCCCAAGCAACGAGTTGGCTTCAAGCAGGTTTGAATGGGGTAGCTCTTTGCGGGTCAAAGCCATGCCGTTTGAGACAGTCGGCAGAGGTTGTCACAATGGTGATCCTAGTGCTCTGATGTGCGGTTCAGCGAAACAAATGGTTGAGGGCAAATTGGGTCAAGTCATGGTGTAAGCCCTGGTTTGAGTTGACAAGTGACTCTCCACTGGTTCAATTTGGGTCCCTGTGTTGAGCGGTTGATTCAAGCCTAGCAAGTGACAGGCTTAAAAAGGGCATGATGCATCATTGAGCCGGCTCATGATGCACACACTTGTTGGAAGGTTCAGAGAAGTGCCAGCAAGCAGTACGGGTGGGATCCCTCAGTGCCAATGGTATCAAGCTCTGCTTCGATGGCAGTTTGACCAGTTTTGAGTTGGCAGAATGGGGCCACCCGTTCACCGATCTGGTCTTCCAGATGCTGTGAGATCCAATTCAGGGGCTCTCGGACAGGTGGAGTCCTTTCAGGTTATGCTCTACCAGCTTTGGGAGCTTCTGTTGCAGAATGGCAGGTCCTGGTCCACAGCAAGTGCCATCGCTAATGTGCCCTGGTAGTGGATAGGGGCCAGAGCTCTCCTCTGCCTTGGACTGATGCTTCTTCACCTCAGTGGTTGACGGCATGGAAAGTGCAAGATATCTTATGAACTTTAGCAGGGTTTGTTCCAAAATGAATTAAAGAAGTGGTGTGACACCACTTCTCTTATAGGCAAAAGTCCACAGGTGATTGGATTTAAGCTAGCTTGCTTCAGGGGTCCAACCCTTGCTCTTAATATAAGTGGATTCCCTCCTTCTAGCATCATGCCCCAAGTGTTTTGAAATGAAACATAGGGCACAGAAAGGAGAGATGGAGGCAGAGAGAAACACAATGGCGTAATCTTCCTTCATCTGTACAGAGCTCCCCTTTCTACACTAACCCCATCCCTCACTTATCAATAGGATCAAAGGCCCTTTGAAATGTAGAACACTTGTGCGAGACCAAGTCTTTTGCCAATGTATGTGCCATTTGATTCCTGTTAACTGTTATGTGGCTGTCATCTGTGAAGGGCATTGCCTACCCTTGCTACCGTCCTGCCAGGAGTGGCAAGGTCCAACCTGTTGTAGGAGAATATGCATACCCCTTCCACAGCTAGGCATGGGTTCACAGGGCTGAGACATGTGAGGTATCACATTGCTGTGGATGTAATAATTATGAGGCTACCATCTACCATTCTATACATCAGCTATGGCTTATTCTTAAAGATTATTCTGACACCAGGTGGTAGAGTCATAATTATAGGCTTTTGGAATTGAGGTACATATCTTAAATGTATTCCCATGCACTACAGAGATCTGGTTGTCACTGCAACTGTCAGATGGGCATCTGTGACCTCTCATTGTGCTCTGTGCCAGAAGGTGCTGCAGATCAGGCTAATGATGCAGCAAGGCACAAAATACAATATGCATTTGGCATGGAGCTTATGAAAGGGAAATGTGATCAGCAGATTAACCTTTCAGGATGCAATTACTCACATAATTTGTATTAAATTAATGGAAATGTAAAATGCTGGTGCTCCTACACACTTGCCAAGTGGCTATCTGTCACAGTCTTGGACATTGTGCCTTGTCAATTAAGGGGGACTGAAAATCCTAGATTCTAGTGGTTTTATTTTTCAAGCTGGTGATCAAATCATAATAATGAACCAAGTTGCTGATCCATATGAGGTCTCAATGAAGAGGACTGTATTGATACTGTATCCGTCTGCATACTGTGCCGGGTTTCATGAGCTAGGCAGTCTCTGCCAATGCTGGACTTCCTGTAGCAGATGTCACTGCCCTGTTGTGATCTTGCTTCCCATAAGCTGATCTACCTACTCTTTTCTATTCTATTTCTTTCTATTTCCCCTCTTAAAATCCATCGATCACATTCTGGGCAATGGTGAATCTTGCAGCTCTGATTTTCCTTTTTTTGCCCTCCTCAGGGAACTTTTTTATTTTTATTTGGCAGAAAGGTACACATTGCGATCTGTTTGTTCCATAAAGGAATTCTTTGATATTTTATTATATATTGAGTCGAGCATAGGGACTTTCTATTGTTGGTTAAAAGGAAACTCTGTGGAAAGGCTGAGAACATTGAAATCATGAAGCACTTGTCATTTTATTATGAAAACATGTTTGATCTGCATTATTTGCACTTTAATGCTTTTATTAATATTAAAGGTGATGATGTGAACTGTTCTCTATTATTGGAGGGTTACCGCATATCACTGTTATAGTCATTTTGTAGATTTGTAGACACGTATTCTAATCTTTTAACTGATCAAATGTATTTGTTGATCAAGCTATTGCTATTTAATGAATTAGTGAAAGGTTCCAGTAATTAACCATATCACAATAAAGATAAATAAAAATATGCACTTGATGCAGAGCACAGGAGTAGTCTGGTGTTCCTCTGCTTCTTTACATGGGTGTTGTGAGGCATTGTTCTCTATACTGCCTTGCAAAAGTACACATATGCTATTGATTTGGCTTTGGTCTTGGAAGTGTATTTACTTCCTGATTCCTATTTCTGATTTGTGTGTCTTCGATTTATTTTGCTTCACTGAAAATGATGAATTTCAAGGTAGTAGTGTGCATATAATGCAGCATGATTTGAGTAATTTGGCTTGTTGGTATGCTTTTTTGGACATACAGCATGTGGCAAACGTGCAAGACAAGAGAAAGAATAATATTAAACAATACAGGGTCCATTCAGCAGTGGTGTCGCCAGGAATCAAATTTAGGAGGGGCACAGAGGGGGCCAAAGACAAAAGTAGGTGGCCGCCTATAAAAGGGGAACCTGTGACGTCAGAAGCACTGCTGCAGAGAATCTATTGTGCACACCAACTACCACACCCCTTTTGTGTACCTCAACCCTCACATCAGAATGTAGGCACTAAACCATTAAGTCACTAATGACCCATCATTAGCGGTTTTGTGCGCTACATTCTATTGGAGGACTGTTCTTGGCTAAAGGGTGACTAAACAGCTCTTCATTGTTGTGCAATAATCTTGCATTTAAACAGCTTGAAAGAAGTTATAAAGGCTCTTTGAAGGGAAACAATAATAGGGATTAAATCAAAGTTGCTGATGTTGGAATAAATGTAACCTTAGTTCATCTAGAGGACCATATGTCACAATTCTAGTTTGTGTCCTAGGTAGGCCCTTTCATCATTTCGAATAGCATAGGAGTTTGAAGGACTAAAGGAAGAGGCGTTGCTCATTCATCACATTCTGGTTGGTTCAGGATTAACTGATTTATCTAAAATAAAGTACCAATTATCAAAACTAGCCTCCAGTATTTTGCTGTGTTGGGAAGGCGCAGACATAGAAGGAACTACATTAGCTATACGATTCTCAAAGCTTAAATATCATGCCCCTTAAACATTAGGACACTACCATTCTCTGTGATGTCTTTCTCAAACCAAGACTTCCACAGCACATACTTTGTATTAACTTTAATGTTGATATAATGCCAGATGCATTGTGAGGCGAAGTCAGAAGGCATCATTACATGAGGGAAAATACATTCTTTAAAACAGAATTTTGTAATATTAATGGTAATACATTCAAGACATTTAGAACAATCAGCCTTGTAAAACACATTAGCAATAGCGAGTGGTGATTCCAATGTTTTTTTCCCAAAATAAGCCATTATGGGGGATTTAGGAAATTGGCAGTTATGAACCAATATTTTGATTATTTAAGGAAAAAAAAAACCTTACTTCGCCATAGAGCCATGAAGGTTTACAAACAAAACATCAATTAATATACATATATAAACACACCAGATGAAATTCCCAGCTGCTCATTCATATTAGAATACAACTTTAAATGAAGAATGGTCTAAATATTACTCAGTGAAGGCTCATAAATGACAATGTTCATCCCAAACAGCTTGAAATAGGACTGACGAACTTGTGGGTTTTAATGGAAAGTAAACCTTGAAGTGCTGGGCCTAAAAGCATTGCTCGAAGGCCTGTTCCACAGCAGGACAGCCTTTGCTCCCGAAAGCATGGTCCATTGTGGCATGCTTTTGCGGGCCTGATGACTAAGTTCTATTAGAGAATCTAACAGGAGTTGGCATCTCTTGTTAACGTTCAGTTGGTCCTCAGCCAGACCATGGTCTCTAAAATCAATTCTAATAGAATAATATACATTAACAGCCCCCTCACCATGGATCCTGGTGCAATGTGTAATTTGCTCCCTTGTGATAAATAGACAGCCCCTCACTACCCGGATCCAGTGAATGCACTTATTTAGGAAAGCGTCACTGGGTTTGTGTTGGTTTGAGGCCATCTTGTGGACCTTATGGAGTTAGAGTGACCTCCTGCCCATGATACAATGGGCCTTCTGCTGTTAGCAGATGACATACGGGGGGCATGAGCCAACCAAATTCTGGTCCTTCCAGATATAATGGTATCCCCGGGTCAACTTACTGCCTTAGGGCCCAGGAGATGTGTCAACGGCGTGGGGAGTGGGGGTGCGAGCGATGTCATAACAATAAGTATTCATACTAGGGACATTGTTATTTAAATCTGTCTTGGGCAGTTCCTTTTTACCTGCTGCTTTAATTGCAATAAAGATATTTGTTTCAGGATCAGTTTTTGGTCCATTGCCACACTGGATGGCACTAACCTAGTTTGGGCCTATTTCCAGCCCATATGAACCAGTTTCCTCTATTTTGTCTCGATACACGTGCCCCTACCCCCACCAACCAATTCAATCAAATGGGTGACTACATTTTAAGAATTGAAATTTTATCCAGCACAGTGCTAAAATGACAATTGCTGAATACTGCCCCACCCCCAACAAAATGATTTGATATAAGATTGTCCACTTGCTCATGGGAGAGGGCAAAAACTAGTAGACCGTAGACCTTTGCCAGGCATAATGTCACTTGATGCCCCCACTAATGCAACATGTGTCCCCATTTCTGCCATTCCTCTGTCCTTTCTTGCAGGGTTTCTTCACCTACAGGTGGCCCGTGGGAAGACTCCTGCGAGGGGGTAGTTAACATAGTCAGTGTTGTGTGGCAGGTGAAGTCCTCAGAGGCGGGCATCTTAGGCTGCAATGTATTCTGCCCACTGGGGCTTGTTAAATTACAGGAGGGTGTCAAATTGCAGTTACTCTCCGACACAGAGTATCTAGGGGTCCACATGACTGGGGCTGCAGGGTACGTTGACATGGTGCAGCTGCTGGTGCATCGGATCCCAGGATCACAATCAATAACTCCCCCTCAGTCATTCGTGGCAGCACAGTTCCCGCAGTTCCCACCCCTTCAATGGGTGATCAAGGATATCTGGCATTTTTAAATGAGAGACTCCAAAGCAGTTACCTCAGGAGAAATTCATTTGATAGAGTGTGGAAAGATTCTGGAGGCTGCGAGGAGTCAGAAATAAGAAGCGGACACACAGTTGTCATGTTTCCAGCAAAGATATTTATTAAAAGAAAATTGACCCTATGATAAAGATGAACTTCCCTGCCTATAAAGCAAAACTAAGGATCTGTCTTTGTGAAAAACTGTCCTTGTGTCCAAAACACCCTATCCTGACCCTCACACTATAAACAACTGGCAATTTGTAAGGAAAATATCTTCAATTGGCCAAAATATTTTCACATCTGAAATATGTATAATTCAAAAAGATAGCAGGTGCCCCTCTCTCGGAAGAACAAGGCATGATAACCTGTTCAGTGGTTGTTAACCACATTGAGAGTTCGCAGCCATCTGCTTTTTGCTCACTGTACCTTTCACAGATGGGAAATATCCATTTGCATATCAGTCTATTGCTATGGCAATTCCTCTCTCAGGCTCAGCTTCACCTCACTGATGATGCCCAACAAGGCTGAAATACGTGTATGGGGTTGCTGGTGGTACTCCTGTTCAGAGAGGAATTGCCATAGCATTTCGGTGCTGGACTGCCCATGTGGGCGGGACAAAGACTGATATGCAAATGGGAATTTCACATCTGTGAAAGGTACAGTGAGCAAAAAGGTGTTATGTCTGAGTAGTGTAAGTTCGTGTTACGGTTGTTTGTCCATGAAAATGTGAAGAAGAGGGTTCACTTCTCCTACCAGTGGGAGCATGTATCTGACAGTATGCCATGGGAGCCGGAGCATCAAAGGGTCTTCCTCAGGGAAAAGGGTCTTTGATATTAGGGGATCTTTCTCATGGGAACAGGGGAGATACTGCGTCTCATCCTGTGAAGTCATGACATCACCCCGGTAGCTGTCTCCTCCCATGTGATCCTACCTCATGAAGCCACCCCAGGGTCAGGTAGCAGCTGCCTTCCCCATGCCACATGGGATGAGGTCACCACTGTGGAATCCATGAGGGCTCCATTGTATTCATCGCAAGGCGTTCTGCCTACGAACAGATGCACCAGACTAGGAGATGATAGTGCACCACAAGTCTGCATGTCCCCATTGGACAAGAAGGTGACATAGAAGTGGCTCCAAAAGGATCCCTCCCAGACACGCAAGCTGGTAAGGAATCCAGACAAGTCATGTAACCCATACCCACAGCACTGAAATAAAGGAGGTGGGGCAGTGCAGCGGGAGCAACAATTCAAAGGCATTATCCTTGGCATGTACATGTAGTGTTAAAGTCATGATAACACACCTAGGGCATTTGATATTATAGGATGTGATATTTTTGGAAGAGCAGTATTTACTCCTCCCACACACCTGTTAACATATGGTACATAAATGTCCTCTCACTATCACAAATACACACGCATTATATAATGGCAAGAAAGTTAAAAATTGTAAACCTTATAGGAGTTGTTACTATTCTGGAAGATAATTCTTGCACTAGTGAAGGGCATGCTGTTTCAGAATATGGCACTGCATGAGGTAGTCGAGTCATGAAAGATACAGACCAGGATGTTGCCATAATGGAGGGGGGCATGGTTTCAAACCCCAAACTATTTACATAACCACCGAAAGAAAATGAGAAACAACGGGGTAAGTGCTCTGAAGAACAGCAAATGTGCCTCATCAATAGTTCAGAAAAGCATTGTGAAATCTTGGGAACGATGAAAGGTAATTTAAAAAAAAAACACATTGCTTTTTCTAAAGGTGCAAGCAGTTTTTTATGCTTTGATTGTTTTGTTTGGGCTGCACCTGATAAGTTCTCACATTAATATGTGATTTGCACTTCCATTAAATGGAACAATATTTTTAAAAGTTACTACTGTGTAGAAGCACTCTACGTGTTAACCGCATATCATTTCTTCACAAATTCATCCACATTCTAACAATATTTTGATGTGGAAAAAGTATGACAGTTATTATTTATTTATGTATTTATTTCATTTGTATAGCGTGCATACAACCCGGAGGCATCAAGGCGCTGTTACAGGTACATGTTCTCACAATGGTTTCATGAACAATACAATAGGGTAACACAGGTACATGTTATCACAGTGGCATCAGAGATTTACGTTTAGGAGAAGAGCTGAGTTTTGAGTGCTTTGTAGGACTTTTATGCCCTCAGAGAGGCAGATGAGGGAGTTCCTTGATTTGGGAGCTAAGTAGGGGAAACTTGAACTGCCAGCTTTGGATCTCTTTACTTTAGGTAAGATTAGGCGGTCAGTGTAGGGAGACCTAGTGGGTCTTGAGGAGTATGCTTTTGCAACTCTTTGAGAGAGGTTTGGGGGACTGTATTGGAGAGCCATTTATGGGCGATGGACAGGGTTTTCCAGGTGGTGCACTCCTTGATGGGGAGCCAATGTGCTACCCTTCTTGCTTTAGAGATGTGATCTCTTTTCACAATGTTAAGGGCTGCTCTGACGGTGTTATTTTGTATGGCTTGGAGTTTGTGGATGTTACAAGAGGAGGTACCTATGAATAGTGCATTGCAGTAATCAATCCTAGATCCTAGGATTGCGCAGGCAAGAGTTAGGCAACAATTTTTACAGAGGAAGGGTGTGGCCACAATTAAGACCTTGGTGGCATAGGCTGCTGAAGAGGCAATGGCGCTCACTAGTCTGGACAAGGTGAGTTAGGCGTTGAGGTATACCCCGAGAGATTTTATCATAGCTGAGGCGGGAATTGAACAGTTGTCAATCCGGAAGGCCGTGTATTGGTTGTTGAGATTTTTTAGGGCACTCGGTGGACAGACAATTACAATTTTACTTTTATTGTTGTTTAGGCGTAGGTGGTTGGCTGCCATCCAAGCCTGTATTGTGGAGATGTTTTTGAGGGTGGCTGAGTCATCAGCATAGTTACATGTAACTGGGATCAGGATTTGGGTGTCGTCGGCATAGTTGGTGTAGGCTATCCTGCATGAGTCCAGAATATTGGAGAGAGGCCTGGTGAAGATGTTGTATAGAGTCTGGGAGATGCATGGCCTTTGCAATACTCAACATGGGATGGGAGACGTTGAGGGTTGGCGATGTCCAAGAATACCCTCATGAATCTACCTTCCAGGAAGGATGCAATCCAGGCAGTGGCTGATGGAGAGAAGTTGGCAGAGGTGATGAGGGGGTGGCAAAGGATTTGGTGGTCGACCAGGTCAAATGACGCAGATAGATCAAAGCGGAGGAAAAGAAAAGAGTTTCCTCATCCCAGATCTCGTCTATCTGATTTTTTATGTTGAGAATGGCAGATTCAGTGCCATGCCCGGGGCGGAAGCCAGATTACTGCACTCATAGGATTTGGTTAGCCTCATGGAATTGCTGATCTTGTAGGTAGGCTACCCAATCCAGTATTTTTAGTACGAAGGGCACAGTGATGATTCGCCTCTAGCTGGAGGGAATCTCTGGGTCTAACAAGGGTTTTTTTTAGGAGTGGGAGGATCCAAGTTTCTTTTCGGCTGTCTGGAATGGTACTTTTGGCAAAGGAGGCATTTATGAAGGCAGTGATGAAGGGGGCTAGTATTTCAGCACACTCTTTAATGAGGGATGCTGGGCATAGGTCTCCTTTGCATTTTGAGGGTTTTAGACTTTTAATTAAATTTAGGACTTCTTTTTCTGATCGGTCTCTGAAAATAAACTTGGGGGTGGATGGATTTGGGGAGAACGGTATGGTGCTGATTACAATGGCTTTGGGGTCCTTGTGGAATATGGCTTGGTGAAGAAGAATCTTCTTGTTCAGGGTGTACATTTATCTAATAATGCTGTTTGGATGTCTGAGAACCAGGTTTCACCTTTAGTGGGGGAAGAAGGGTTGGGGGCTGGAGATTCCAATTCCCTAAAGATGATAAACATCTCTTTCGAGTCCGATTTGGCATTGCTGATTCCGGCATTGAAGGAATTAGATTTGGCAGTGATTATTGCAGATTTATAATGTTTGAAGATTTTACTGAAGTCTTCTTTCAGGGTGTCAGTGGGATTCTTTAGCCAGGTTAGCTGGACTTGGCATTTCATATTGCGTAGTTCTAGAAGGTTGGGGGTAAACCAAGAGTTGGAGTGTCTGATGGCTTTGGTTTTATTCAGAACTAAGGGGGCAATGGTGTTCAATGCTTTTAAAGGGTTGAGCTGTATATGTCCACTAGTGACTTGGGGTCGGCAGTGAAAGGGGGCTTTAGGCATGGGGTGTCCAGCAGACTCCTGGTGGTAATGGATTGGGCATGGATTGGGGTTTATTGGGCTGTGTAATGGAGAAATTGATAATGTGGTGGTCAGACCATGGGCAGAGGTTGTTGACGCTGGTAGAGACCTTGCAGTTCTGGTCATCAGTCCAGTCTAGTATTTGTATTTATATTTTTGTATTTTGTATTTTATTTATTTCTATAGCGCACCAGGCCCAGGGGCAACCGGGCGCTTAACTTAGTTACAACAAGATGAAAGCATGACAAGGCAATGTGACAGAGTATTACAGGATTATTACAGGAAGATTTACAAAATTTACAAAATATACATTCAAACGAATATCGATAAGGCAGTGATTTACAGGATAGTTAATAAGGGATGCAGAGTAGGTCAAAGTGCAAGTAGGGCAGTAAGCTGGTGTTAGCAGTCTTGGGCGGATAGCCAAGCTTTGGTAAGGTATTTGAATTTCAGGAAGGAAGGTTCTGCTCTAAGGTCATTGGGGAGTGAGTTCCAAAGTTTGGCTGCCAGGATGGGGAAGCTGGTTCCACCAGATCTTTGGAGATTAAAACGCGGGATGTCAAGGCAGTTGGCTTGGGCCGCTCTGCGAGGTCTGGTGGAATTGTGGAAAGAGAATCTGTTTGCCAGGTAGCGAGGGGCTTGGTTGTGGAGGCATTTGTGTGTGAGAGCCAAGGACTTCAAGGAGATGCGATGTGGGATAGAGAGCCAGTGCAGGTTGCGCCTGGTGTCAGATATATGCTGGCGCCTAGGAATGTTAAGGGCCGCTCTGATCGCATTGTTTTGGACAATTTGTAGCTTGTTTAAGTTGCGGAGATTAGTACCTAGATAGAGGGCATTACAGTAGTCGACCTTGGATAGTACAAGGGTCCTGGCCAAGGTTACGCAGTTGGCAGTGGTTAGGAACGGGCGACAGGCGGTGATGAGCTTGCAAGTATGCGCTGCTGCAGATGAGACTGCGTTGGATTGTCTAGTCAAGGATAGGGTTGAGTCGATGTAAATCCCTAGGGTTTTCGTGTCCTTAGCAATCGGGATGGTGTTCCCATCAATGGTGAAAGACTTGAAGGCAGGGTCAAGTTTAGTGAGTTTTTGTGGTGAACCAAGAATGAGGAGCTCTGTCTTTTCATCATTTAGGCAGAGGCCGTGTTGGGCCATCCACGCTTGGATGACCTGGTAGATGGCGTTGATGGCAAGGGAGTCAGTTGTGTAGTCTCCTGTGATGGGGATTAGTATCTGTGTGTCGTCAGCGTAATTGGTATACGTGACGCCCAAATGGTCCAAAATATCAAAAAGGGGTTTGGTAAACACGTTATATAACTTGGGCGAGACACAGGACCCTTGAGGCACACCACAAGAGACCGGAGCGGGTGGTGCGGCCGCAAGTGGGGAGAACACGCGCATTGATCTATTATCCAGGAAGGATCTGATCCAAGTGGCGGCATTTTCTGAGAAGTGTGCGGCTGATTTGAGGTGATGGCAGAGAATTTTGTGATTGACAAGATCAAAAGCAGCAGAGAGGTCCAGGAGAAGTAATAACGCCAGTTTGCCTTTGTCTTTGAGATCTTCGATCTGCGTTTTTAAATCAATAAGGGCGGTCTCAGTGCCATGGCGAGGCCGGAAGCCTGATTGCCTGAGTCCCAGAAGTTTATTTGATTCAAGGTATTCCTGAATTTGTAGGTAGGCCGCGCGGTCAAGGATTTTTAGTAAAAAAGGTACAGTGGTAATTGGTCTGTAGTTTGTGGGTATGCTGGGATCCAGGGTAGGTTTTTTCAGAAGCGGGATGACCCATGCATCCTTAAGATTGTCCGGTACAATCCCAGAGCTAAAGGAGGAGTTGATGAGCGTAGTGATGAATGGTGCTAGGTCGTGAGCAGCTTCCTTAATAATAGGTGCAGGACAAAGGTCACCCTGACAATTGGACGGTTTAAGGCTAGTGATAATCTTTTCCACTTCGAGAATGGAGAGTGGAGAGAAGCTAAAAGGAGTCAGAGAGTCTGTGATAGAGAGGTTTATGGTAGGTATAGGGATCTGTAGAGGGTTGGATTGAAGGCTAGATTGTTTGTTGTTGATTTTAATTTGGAGAGTGGCAATCTTACCTAAGAGAGCTTCTTGGATTTTGGAGCACCAGGTGCTATCTTTGGTACATGTGTCAGGTGGAGTAACAGGAGTTTCAAGTTCTTTTAGGATTTTAAACAATTCTTTGGTGTTAGATTTGGCTTGCTCGATGCGTTTGTTATATGTGTCTTTTTTTGCCTGGAATATAGCTTCCTTGTAGTTAAGGGTGGCCAGGAGTACGCGTGATTTGTTAGCTAGAGAGTGATTGCTTCTCCAGTGGGATTCTGCAATTCGTTTTTCTTTGCGTAGTGCTCTGAGATGGGGTGTAAACCAAGAGTTTAGGTGGGCTCGAGGTTTAGATTTTCTCAGTTTCGAGGGTGCAATGGTGTCTAAGGCTGTAAGCATGGCCCGGTTGAATGTGTCGACCAGGGCCGTAGGGTCAGAGCATGAGGGTCCCGAACATTGAGAGCTGGAAGGAGGAGGGGGAGGAGTCTATCGCAGGTAATGTTGCGTTTGTTACGGGTGGCCATAGCCGGGGCAATGTTGTGAGGGAGGCTGATAGGTTTGGACTCAATATTGAATGTAATTAAGTTGTGGTCTGTCCAGGCGCACTGTTGGTTAGAGGTGATGTTGATGGGACAGTTGAGGGCGGCTAGCCAGTCAAGGGTTCTGCCCTTGTTGTGGGTAGGTTGGTTTAGGAACTGAGTGAATCCAGCATTAGTGAGGATGTTGTCAATAGACGAAGCAGCAGTGTCCTTGGGGTCGTGGAGGCCTAAGTTGAAATCCCCCAGTATCATGACCTGGGAGATAGCTTTGGTGTTGTGTGTGAAGATGTTGGAGAGGTCCTCCGCGAAGGTGGATAGTGGGCCGGGTGGCCGGTAGAGTAGATGGAAGGTGATAGAGTGGTTGGGTGTGAGAGCTAGTTTAGCTGTCAGAGCTTCCAGAGTGGAGGAGTGATGTGTGGCTGAGAGGTGGAAGTTCAGAGCGTTTTTGTGGATGATGGCGATGCCACCTCCTTTAGATTGGATGGAATTACGGTCATGTCTGATAATGTTGTAGTCAGGAGGGATAGCGAGGGAGAGAAGAGGACCTGAAGCTGGGTGGAGCCAGGTTTCAGTGATTGCTATAAAGTCGAGGTCAAGGTTGAGGATCAAGTCAGCTACTTCTAGGGCGTGAGCCGGGAGTGATCTGGCGTTGATTAGCGCGCCTTTGATATTGTTTAAGTTAGGGGAATTGGAAGATGGTGGTAGATTAGGTGAAAGTGTAGGTGGTGACAAAGGGAGAGGCAGTTTGATGCGGTGAGCTAAATGATGAGAAGCGTGGGTAAGACGCGAGCCAAGTCTAGCATTTCTCAAGGAGATAGAGCAGGGTAGGTTAGGTAAAGGTCTGGTGGCGAAGTGCTGGATCCAAAGGGCTGGGTTGTTAAGATAAGGGTTGGTGTGGTGAGCGTGGGATGGCATAGTTGAGGTGTGATGCAAGTAAGAGTGGTAGATAGAGGTGGTGGTATGGTATAGTGCAGTGCAGCCAGGGTGCAGTATAAGAATGAGAAGGGTAGGCAGCAGTCTGGTAAGTAGGGTACTGAAAGAGTACAGTGGTGAGTTTGCAGTAGTTAGACTGTTGGTGGGGGGCATGTTGACCTAGTAGAGTCTAAGCGCGCGTGGTCTGGTAAGGAATGCGAGGGCGACCATATGACATTTACACAATAACACTAGTCTGTTAGTGACCAGGGGCACAACACAGTTGCAGTGGTCAGTTAGCGACCATAAGGCACAACACAATTGCAGTGGTCAGTTAGCGACCATAAGGCACAACACAATTGCAGTGGTCAGTTAGCGACCATAAGGCACAACACAGTTGCAGTGGTCAGTTAGCGACCATAAGGCACAACACAATTGCAGTGGTCAGTTAGCGACCATAAGGCACAACACAGTTGCAGTGGTCAGTTAGCGACCATAAGGCACAACACAATTGCAGTGGTCAGTTAGCGAACATAAGGCACAACACAATTGCAGTGGTCAGTTAGTGACCAAAGGCACAACACAGTTGCAGTGGTCAGTTAGCGACCATAAGGCACAACACAATTGCAGTGGTCAGTTAGCGACCATAAGGCACAACACAGTTGCAGTGGTCAGTTAGCGACCATAAGGCACAACACAATTGCAGTGGTCAGTTAGCGACCATAAGGCACAACACAATTGCAGTGGTCAGTTAGTGACCAAAGGCACAACACAATTGCAGTGGTCAGTTAGTGACCAAAGGCACAACACAATTGCAGTGGTCAGTTAGTGACCAAAGGCACAACACAATTGCAGTGGTCAGTTAGCGACCATAAGGCACAACACAATTGCAGTGGTCAGTTAGCAACCATAAGGCACAACACAATTGCAGTGGTCCGTAGGCGACCAAAGGGCACAGCCAGTAGCAGTCATGAGGCATACAGCATTAGGGGCAGAAAGTGACTGTACTATTGAGAGGTGGCAGTAACGCAAAGAGGCAGCAGAGTTGGAGGCATAAGTGTATGTAGCAAACAGTTATCGAGGGTGAAGAAAAACCGAGTTTAAATGTTTGTGATTGCGGAGTAGCAGAAGACATACCAGAAAGCACAATAGTGTAGACTGAGGGTATCCCCTCTACTCACAATGGATTAAAGGGCCGAGTAGACACTGGCTCCAAGGCTCCGTAGGCGAACAGGGGGCAAACAGGGGCCTTAGTGCGGGCCTTTGTTGAGAGGCCGGCGTTCCCGCCTGCCGGCGGAAGGGGGTAAATATGAAAGGGGAGGTCAACAACTGATTCGTGCGGCCAGAGCCTCGCTCTGGTGCCGCGATGCGCCCGCCATTGCTGGGCCAGGCGGAAGAGTCTGACGGAGTCAGTCGATTCTCAAGAGGCGTTGCGCTTCAGAAATCGACGAGCAGCTGGAAATCAATAAATATGCACGATGGCCATACCTGACTGAGATATGATGGCAACCCTCGCCCTTGAGGGAAATCGGTGAGGCAGGGTGATCTGACGCACGGCCGAACCGTGTGTAGCTGGAGATGCTCCTCGGCTCAGGAGGCTAGTGCTCCTGCCCCTCCTCCGTGGTGTGCTGCTGCGGCTGGAGCAGTAAGGGCAGAGTTCCTGGCCCCTGGCTCCTGTGGCTCCGAACAGGCTCTCAACAGGCCTTTGTATGGCCTTCGTAAGGGCTGCCGGCGGATGTAGTGGCGTGGATAAGCGAGGCTTAGCCTCGTTGTGGCGCCGCGATGCGCCCGGCATGCGGGGGTCAGGCAGGAAGTAGGACAAGGCCAGGCAGGCCTTCGTTGCAGCTTACCAGCTGTTGCGGTTTCCGACGATGGGGAAAGGGCTCCTGCCCTCTTCCCTTGGATGGGGCGACGAAGTGAGGCCAGACAGGCTCTCAACAGGCCTTTGTATGGCCTTCGTAAGGGCCGCCGGCAGATCCGCCTGCCGGCGGATGTAGTGGCGTGGATAAGCGAGGCTTAGCCTCGTTGTGGCGCCGCGATGCGCCCGGCATGCGGGGGTCAGGCAGGAAGTAGGACAAGGCCAGGCAGGCCTTCGTTGCAGCTTACCAGCTGTTGCGGTTTCCGACGATGGGGAAAGGGCTCCTGCCCTCTTCCCTTGGATGGGGCGACGAAGTGAGGCCAGACAGGCTCTCAACAGGCCTTTGTATGGCCTTCGTAAGGGCCGCCGGCAGATCCGCCTGCCGGCGGATGTAGTGGCGTGGATAAGCGAGGCTTAGCCTCGTTGTGGCGCCGCGATGCGCCCGGCATGCGGGGGTCAGGCAGGAAGTAGGACAAGGCCAGGCAGGCCTTCGTTGCAGCTTACCAGCTGTTGCGGTTTCCGACGATGGGGAAAGGGCTCCTGCCCTCTTCCCTTGGATGGGGCGACGAAGTGAGGCCAGACAGGCTCTCAACAGGCCTTTGTATGGCCTTCGTAAGGGCCGCCGGCAGATCCGCCTGCCGGCGGATGTAGTGGCGTGGATAAGCGAGGCTTAGCCTCGTTGTGGCGCCGCGATGCGCCCGGCATGCGGGGGTCAGGCAGGAAGTAGGACAAGGCCAGGCAGGCCTTCGTTGCAGCTTACCAGCTGTTGCGGTTTCCGACGATGGGGAAAGGGCTCCTGCCCTCTTCCCTTGGATGGGGCGACGAAGTGAGGCCAGACAGGCTCTCAACAGGCCTTTGTATGGCCTTCGTAAGGGCCGCCGGCAGATCCGCCTGCCGGCGGATGTAGTGGCGTGGATAAGCGAGGCTTAGCCTCGTTGTGGCGCCGCGATGCGCCCGGCATGCGGGGGTCAGGCAGGAAGTAGGACAAGGCCAGGCAGGCCTTCGTTGCAGCTTACCAGCTGTTGCGGTTTCCGACGATGGGGAAAGGGCTCCTGCCCTCTTCCCTTGGATGGGGCGACGAAGTATGCGTCCCTTCACGTGGCTCGGCTTGGTGATGCGCTTACTGAAGCCTAGAATTTCATGGACGTTGGCTAGAGAGGTGGTTTGAGTGTTGTTGGGGTCATTAAGGTCCACATTAAGCTCTGCTAATCGAATAAATTTGGAGGAGGTTTTAATAATATCCTACAGGATATGGAGGAGGCTTTCCTCAAAATTCTGTGAATGGCCGGGTGGGCGGTAGATGAGGTGGATGGCGATGATGCATGTGGGTGAGGGTGAGAGCTTGCGAGATAATAGGTCTGTGTTGCCATCGATGGAAGTGTTGGTCTTTCTGAAAAAGAGGGAGACTCTAGCTATCATGGCAACACGACCTCCTATAGAGATGAGACTTTCATTTCGGAAGACAGTGGTGCCAGTGGGGATGTCAAGGGATAGGGCAGGGCCAGAAGCCTCATGAAGCCAAATCTCAGATATGGCCAGTGTGTTAAGGTTGTGGTTGGTGATGAGATCATTAATATCTAGTGCATGGGCGGTTATGGAGCAAGTATTGATGAGGGTGCATGTCAAGAAGGGCCAAGTGGCTGTTGTTGAGTTGGAAGGGTCTGATGGTGTGCCGTCTTTGGGAGGGGGTTTGCAAGTTAGGATGTTTTGTACCTGGTATCTTGGTGAAGGGGCTTTGGGATAGCTGTTGTGTGGTGCGACCGCTGCCTTTTCCTGTAGGGGGTTAGGGGGAGCATACAGTCATATAGAGGTGTGAGGGAGAGTTACGACTGTACAAGTAAGGTCTGCAGGTGTGGCATTCTTAACAAAAAGAGTGCTAGGCACAATACCATTGTCCAGAAAGAGTGGCTTACATTTGTTGAACTTACAGTGCCTTATAAATATTAGAAATCTTCTTGAGGTGCAGAAAAGACAGCCCACAATTCAACCTGCTAACATGATTGCTAACATAGGACAACATTGTGTGGATCTACTAAAGCTGTGTCTATCCCACAAGTAGAGGAGGTGGTCACTATTGTAGATGAACTTTGCATATTTTTAATAGTACCTGATTCTGTTACGCAAAGAAGGTAACTCAGGTGTAGTTGTGCAATGAGATGGCCAAATGCACTTGTATACCTTTTGTTCTCAAGCTTTTCCAGTTTGGGTTATGGGAAACCTGAGGGAACTATCACATCTATACGCCAGGGACCTTCTGTTCAGATGACCAGGGAAGAGCCAATACTTTTGGATCCCGACCCTTGGATTGAGCACGTGAGGCAGGATCACCTGGTTGGAGGGTCCTTGGGGATTGTGAGAAAGTGCCTGAGGGCAAGACATGATATCCCCCGTTTACTAACACTGACATATCTGCCCCTCCTCTGCCGTTCTGGGTTATATGCAATCCACACCCATAACTCCCCATTCACCACTATCTGGTACTGAGATGATGAAGAATGGACTTGGAGTTATTCTCACTTCCAATGTAAAACACCACTATAGTACTGGGACAAAGAGGAGTATGCAGTCATCGGCTACTGATGGTCAGGCATGGTGCAATAACTGGATTTGGTATTGTCAGGCAGCAGAAACTAACAACATATTTTTAATTTTTTATTTTAAATGTTTTATTGGTTTACATTTTTGTTTTACATACACCTTTAACATTACTTCATCACATTTAAAATGAAGAGAAGAACATTCAAAATTCAATTTCCTTTCATCCTTTTTTTCAACAAAACATCAATGCACTTACATCTTTTAATTCTGTTCACTCTTCATCTTCAGAACTCTTTCAACAAACTTCAGTACTGCAACTATTAAACAGATCTTTTCTCCCATAATAACCCAAGCCCAGCAATGATTTGGACTCAGGGTACTTTCACAACTGACATAATCAGGTAAATAAAATTCTCTGATTTCTTTTAATGAGTCACATACCGTTACCCAATGACATAGCGTCTCCACCACTGCAGAAAGTACATTTATCATTTTTAGTACTTGGCATTTTCCGGGCCCATAGAACTTCACCAGTGGCTAGACTGTTACGTCTGCACCTAAGGAGCAGATCATGGTAGTGTTGTGATGGACATTTTTGTAAATAGCTTGGGAGGGAGTTTAAGCCCTTCCTTTAAGCAGTTCTTATGCAACTCAGTTTAACTTGATCACACTATTCTATAGTGCTTATCCAATGACAGTCTGGCAATGTCTGCATGACCTTGGTCGGATTTATCTCCAGAACATTGGAACCAATATCATTCTGTTGTAGGATCCTTTCGATCTTTCCTTTCCACTGAGTTACATACTTATCTTGAGTATTTTTAAGCAGATCAAAGATTGCAAAGGGGCTATATTTGTTTCATACTTGCACTTCCTATATAATGCTACTGATTTCCATTGGACCATAGAATCAAGTGATTGGTCTTTAGTTCTTGCCTAATGGCGCACATAGGCACTGTATTAGGAAGTTGCAGTAATGAACGCCACAACAGACCCTCTAATTTCTCCCATGTTTCCCAGGGTAGATGCATTATAGCCTCAAAGCTATAGGTTAAGAATTGAGCAATTTTCTGTTTAAAGAAGGACAGAATAGGAATCATTGTAAATCACCCAAACTTCCTATGGAATATTCTTCCCTGGTTTATTAGAGTGGTCAGTCTGGTTCTCAAATGAGTATAATGCCCCTGATCACTAATACTTCTATTAATTACAATTCCCAAAGAGGTCATTGTATCTACTACTCCATGACCTCCGACTCCACGCTCCAAGAAAATGCTTCTATTTTCTTTTTATAGGCCAATTTCATTACTAGTACTTTAGATTTTACCACATTCATCTTCATACCATTCTTTATTAAATACAAATTGAATGCCTGAATCCTGCGCTGGGGACCAATCGGTGTTAAGTCTAAAAAGACTAAATCGTCAGCGAAAAGTATCCAAGGGATTGGTGTACTATTGATCTTTGGCAGGAAGGTGATGACCTCTCTCTGAGAATCCGCCAAATCGGTAATGTGTAAACAGAATAAGAATGGGGCCAAGGCACACCCTTGCTTTAAACCTCATGCGTGAAGAGTTTTTGTTTCCTTTGCCAGAGAGTCAAATTCTCACCGAAGTATTTGTGTACAGCACCTCTATGGCCTCGACCAAGTAATTGGGGCAGTTCCATGCTCTTAATTTGGTCCAAAGCTTCTCTCTAATGGCTCTGTCGAACGCCTGTTTGAGATCAACAAATGTTAGATATAAAGACGTATATGTTCCCAGTGCTCTCTCTTTCAAGATATTAATCATTAAGAGATTTAAGGTGGTACCAACACCCTTAACAAAACCAGTTTGTCTCGAGTCTAAGATACCCCTCCTCTTAGCCCACAATTTGAGATCTCTCAACAGGACAGTTGCGAACAGTTTCCCTACTGAGTCTAGGAGAGCACTTGGGAGACAGTTTTTTTTGGAAAAGCCCTATCACCTTTTTTAAAAATGGGCACTATAGTTGCCTCCTTCCATGATGCTGGTATCCTTTTGTCCAACATGATCTGTGCAGAAAGAACTGGCAAGAATTTGCTGCACTGAATTAGATTTTTTTTAAAGTTCATGGTTTGATAAACCATCAGGTCCTCAGCTCAAGATGTACTTAGCTTCTTTATCATCAATTCCACATATGTATCATCAAATGCAAAGCTCCAAGTTTCGGGTATGATTCTTCCCCCTTGCTTTGATTCCATCTAGGATCTGCAAAAAGTGTTGTATAATGAGCTACCCAATGCGATTCCAATATCATGCCAATGATATGACTTTGCCTAAGGGAGCCATTATGATCAGTTCCCACAGATATCTAGTGCTCTTTGCACAGACAACTTTTTGCATGTGTTCCGAATCATTTTGGGACCTAATACACCTAGTTGTAATGCACAAATTTCGACATTGCTGTTTAACTCTCCTAATCTTCTCTTGGCTTTCAGACGTATTGCTTTCTTTGTTTATTTGTCTGATTAATGTACGCAGCAATTTTCTCCTCTTTACCAGGGAGTGGTCATACAAATGTTTCTGATCCACCTGTTTGTTGGACTTCCCCACTCCCCGTGGGCCCAGTTCTTGGAAGATCCCCTGATATTCCACCCAGGAAGGGTCGGCTCGAGCAGAATCCATGTATCAAGTTGTAATAAGGGTTACCTCATGCTGTTTTCATCTAAGGTGATTTCCTTCCCTCTCTAATTCCACCTTGCCCATTTTTTTCCTTTCTTCATCTCCCACATTATTTCTAATAGAGATTGCCAACAGGTCGTGATCACTCAGTTGCTTTGGCATGATGTTAAGCATCTCCACCTTCTCTTTGAGATGTCCAGGGATAAAACCGAATTTGATTCATGATTTCAGCTCACTGTGGTTCCATGCACACTTCCCTGGTATATCCCTGGGGGTTTGGCCATTCAGCATAGACATGTTTCTTGCTGTCATGGCATTCATCCACTCCTTTTCCCTTATATTCCATTTGTTCTTACTCAGCGGAAGACCCACCCTACTTAGGAGTTTGAGGTTGAGATTGAAACAGATGAGAATTTTAACATCATCCCTCTCCGCCATCCTTTCATCCATTGCCTTTCCCACACACTCCACTAGCTTGATTTCTTTACTCATATTCAAACGCCAGTAAATGTTAATCATAAGTATCAGGCTTAGCTAGGTTTTTTGTTTCTGTTCTAATAACATGATTTGCACATAGGGATTTGGGCAGTTAACATATGTTATGGTCCAAACAGATTCAATTCTAACCAGAGTCTAAAGTCCTGAATATGGTCGGCCAGTAATCCCCTTTGGGGCCATGTTCAGAGAGGCAATGTACCCATCACACACAGGCATAATCCTCGACCAGGTTTCCTGGAAGCACAAGACATCATATTTCTCTAGTTCCAGAGAGCTTTCTGTAAAGAATGACCTAAATCCCCTTGTGTTCCAGAAAGCTATCTTCAATAACTCAACCCCCCCTTCACCAGAGTCTAGTCTCTCTTGCCACCACTCAAGGTAGTAGCTATCCAACTCCAAGGAGCTTCCTCATCCACTAACCCCTTTTTTCCGATCTTTTCATATCATCCTTTTTCACCTGATTATCAATTGTAAATGTCAGGCATTTCAGATTTTCCTTTTCAGGCAGAGCAGTTTTATATTCTGTTGCTCTTTGATTCTTTAAGGGATTGTCCACTTTATTCTTTTTTGGGATTTCCCTCTGCATCGTTGCATTCCTCCAATTTGCTCTTATCCTTTCTTGATAATTGTTATCTTTATTCTTTTTCAGGATTTCCTCTGCATCGTTGCTTCCCTCCAATTTGCTCTTATTCTTTCTTGAAAATTACTAACTTCATACCCTAAGGGAAGAAATGTATCCTTTAGGGATAAGATTAGATCTTTTTTTCCTGTGCTGCGAGATGAAGTATAACCCAATTGGTTCTTTTGTCCAGCACAAATTCCATGATGCTGATATCTCTCGTAGATATCTGATGTCTAGGGATACTACAGTTCAGCAGGCAGAGGCAAGTTCTATTCAGCACAGGTGCAATTGAGCTCCCCACAATTCCCTCCAAGTATATTTTAAAGGTCAATCTTGGGGACTCTTAACCTTTTCCTTTTTATTCCCTTTACTAGCTTTTTCTATGGGAACTTTTACAGGGTAATTCATAGAATTTCGCAGAAAAGTGTCGCAAGCGGCTGGCGCAGAGTGTCCGCGTGCGATTGTCTGCGCCAGGCACGTGCGCTAAAACCGATTTTTCCGCGCACAGCGTATTCATGGATTTTAGGCTCCCAAACCAGCCGTGGCGCAGAGTATCGCAGCGACCCTGCAGCAGCGCCAGTAACGCCCCCAAGAACGCCCTCGCGCAAGGAAAAGCCATCAAAATCGCTAAATCATCGCAAAGGGCTGCGCTAACCCTGGACCAGTCTACAGGGCTGCCAAACAAGGAACGCAAAGCGGGTAACGTGCATATCAGGGGTACGCGTGAAGTTATACACGCGATTAGCCAGGGTACGTGTATTACAGGGGTACGCGGGAAGTTCTACACGCGATTGGCCAGGGTACGTGTATTACAGGGGTACGCGTGAAGTTTTACACGCGATTAGCCAGGGCACGTGTATCACAGGGGTACGCAGGAATTATCACACGCGATTTGGCTGGGTACGTGTATTACAGGGGTACACGGGAAGTTCTACACGCGATTCGGCTGGGTACGTGTATTACAGGGGTGCGCAGGAATTCTCACATGCGATTTGGCCAGGTACGTGTATCACAGGGGTGCGCAGGAATTATCACACGCGATTTGGCTTGGTACGTGTATTACAGGGGTGCGTGGGAAGTTCTACACGCGATTGGCCAGGGTACGTGTATTACAGGGGTACATGGGAATTATCACACGCGATTTGGCTGGGTACGTGTATTACAGGGGTACACGGGAAGTTCTACACGCGATTCGGCTGGGTACGTGTATTACAGGGGTGCGCGGGAATTCTCACATGCGATTTGGCCAGGTACGTGTATTACAGGGGTGTGCGGGAATTATCACACGCATTAGGCTGGGTGGGTCCTCACAGGTGTTCCCTGTACACCCTCCACGGCCCCTGCAGGCAGCCCACAAAACAGGGGACTACCCTGCACACCTGCTCATGTCCCCCTGAACCCCCAACCCCCAGCAGTGCAGGGGCAGCCTCCACCAGGCCCCCACCCATGTCTCCCAACACCCCCACCCCCCAGCAGTGCAGGGGCAGCCTCCACCAGGCCCCCACTCATGTCCCCTATCACCCCCACCCCCACCGCCACCAGGGGCACCCTTCACAAGGCCCCCATCCATGTCTCCCACCACCCCCACCCCCCAGCCACCAGGGGCACCCTCCACCAGGCCCCCATCCATGTCTCCCACCACCTGCACCCCACCGCAGTGCAGGGGCACCCTCCACCAGGCCCCCACCCATGTCCCCTATCACCCCCACCCCCCAGCAGTGCAGGGGCACCCTCCACCAGGCCCCCACTCATGTCCCCTATCACCCCCACCCCCCAGCCACCAGGGGCACCCTCCACCAGGCCCCCACTCATGTCTCCCACCACCCCCACCCCCCAGCAGTGCAGGGGCACCCTCCACCAGGCCCCCACTCATGTCCCCTATCACCCCCACCCCCCAGCCACCAGGGGCACCCTCCACCAGGCCCCCACCCATGTCTCCCACCACCCCCAAACCCCAGCAGTGCAGGGGCACCCTCCACCAGGCCCCCACCCATGTCTCCCACCACCCCCACCCCCCAGCAGTGCAGGGGCACCATCCACCAGGCCCCCACTCATGTCCCCTGTCACCCCCACCCCCCTGCCACCAGGGGCACCCTCCACCAGGCTCCCACCCATGTCTCCCACCACCCCCACCCCCCAGCCACCAGGGGCACCCTCCACCAGGCCCCCACTCATGTCTCCCACCACCCCCACCCCCCAGCATCCAGGGGCACCCTCCACCAGGCCCCCACCCATGTCTCCCACCACCCCCACCCCCCAGCCACCAGGGGCACCCTCCACCAGGCCCCCACTCATGTCTCCCACCACCCCCACCCCCCAGCAGTGCAGGGGCAGCCTCCACCAGGCCCCCACTCATGTCCCCTATCACCCCCACCCCCCGCCACCAGGGGCACCCTCCACCAGGCCCCCATCCATGTCTCCCACCACCCCCACCCCCCAGCAGTGCAGGGGCACCCTCCACCAGGCCCCCACCCATGTCTCCCACCACCCCCACCCCCCAGCCACCAGGGGCACCCTCCACCAGGCCCCCACTCATGTCTCCCACCACCCCCACCCCCCAGCAGTGCAGGGGCAGCCTCCACCAGGCCCCCACTCATGTCCCCTATCACCCCCACCCCCCCGCCACCAGGGGCACCCTCCACCAGGCCCCCACTCATGTCTCCCACCACCCCCACCCCCCAGCAGTGCAGGGGCAGCCTCCACCAGGCCCCCACTCATGTCCCCTATCACCCCCACCCCCCAGCCACCGGGGGCACCCTCCACCAGGCCCCCATCCATGTCTCCCACCGCCCCCACCCCCCAGCCACCAGGGGCACCCTCCACCAGGCCCCCACCCATGTCTCCCACCACCCCCACTCCCCAGCAGTGCAGGGGCACCCTCCACCAGGCCCCCACCCATGTCCCCTATCACCCCCACCCCCCAGCAGTGCAGGGGCACCCTCCACCAGGCCCCCACCCATGTCCCCTATCACCCCCACCCCCCAGCAGTGCAGGGGCACCCTCCACCAGGCCCCCACTCATGTCCCCTATCACCCCCACCCCCCAGCCACCAGGGGCACCCTCCACCAGGCCCCCACCCATGTCTCCCACCACCCCCACCCCCCAGCAGTGCAGGGGCACCCTCCACCAGGCCCCCACCCATGTCTCCCACCACCCCCACCCCCCAGCAGTGCAGGGGCACCCTCCACCAGGCCCCCACTCATGTCCCCTATCACCCCCACCCCCCTGCCACCAGGGGCACCCTCCACCAGGCTCCCACCCATGTCTCCCACCACCCCCACCCCCCAGCCACCAGGGGCACCCTCCACCAGGCCCCCACTCATGTCTCCCACCACCCCCACCCCCCAGCATCCAGGGGCACCCTCCACCAGGCCCCCACCCATGTCTCCCACCACCCCCACCCCCCAGCCACCAGGGGCACCCTCCACCAGGCCCCCACTCATGTCTCCCACCACCCCCACCCCCCAGCAGTGCAGGGTCAGCCTCCACCAGGCCCCCACTCATGTCCCCTATCACCCCCACCCCCCCGCCACCAGGGGCACCCTCCACCAGGCCCCCATCCATGTCTCCCACCACCCCCACCCCCCAGCAGTGCAGGGGCACCCTCCACCAGGCCCCCACCCATGTCTCCCACCACCCCCACCCCCCAGCCACCAGGGGCACCCTCCACCAGGCCCCCACTCATGTCTCCCACCACCCCCACCCCCCAGCAGTGCAGGGGCAGCCTCCACCAGGCCCCCACTCATGTCCCCTATCACCCCCACCCATCCGCCACCAGGGGCACCCTCCACCAGGCCCCCACTCATGTCTCCCACCACCCCCACCCCCCAGCAGTGCAGGGGCAGCCTCCACCAGGCCCCCACTCATGTCCCCTATCACCCCCACCCCCCAGCCACCAGGGGCACCCTCCACCAGGCCCCCATCCATGTCTCCCACCACCCCCACCCCCAGCCACCAGGGGCACCCTCCACCAGGCCCCCATCCATGTCTCCCACCACCCCCACCCCCCAGCAGTGCAGGGGCACCCTTCACCAGGCCCCCACCCATGTCCCCTATCACCCCCACCCCCCAGCAGTGCAGGGGCACCCTCCACCAGGCCCCCACTCATGTCCCCTATCACCCCCACCCCCCAGCCACCAGGGGCACCCTCCACCAGGCCCCCACTCATGTCCCCTATCACCCCCACCCCCCAGCCACCAGGGGCACCCTCCACCAGGCCCCCATCCATGTCTCCCACCACCCCCACCCCCCAGCAGTGCAGGGGCACCCTCCACCAGGCCCCCACCCATGTCCCCTATCACCCCCACGCCCCAGCAGTGCAGGGGCACCCTCCACCAGGCCCCCACTCATGTCCCCTATCACCCCCCCCCCCGCCACCAGGGGCACCCTCCACCAGGTTCCCACCCATGTCTCCCACCACCCCCACCCCCCAGCCACCAGGGGCACCCTCCACCAGGCCCCCATCCATGTCTCCCACCACCCCCACCCCCCAGCAGTGCAGGGGCAGCCTCCACCAGGCCCCCACTCATGTCCCCTATCACCCCCACCCCCCAGCCACCAGGGGCACCCTCCACCAGGCCCCCACTCATGTCCCCTATCACCCCCACCCCCCAGCCACCAGGGGCACCCTCCACCAGGCCCCCATCCATGTCTCCCACCACCCCCACCCCCCAGCAGTGCAGGGGCACCCTCCACCAGGCCCCCACCCATGTCCCCTATCACCCCCACCCCCCAGCAGTGCAGGGGCCTCCTCCACCAGGCCCCCACCCATGTCCCCTATCACCCCACCCCCCAGCAGTGCAGGGGCACCCTCCACCAGGCCCCCACTCATGTCCCCTATCACCCCCACCCCCCAGCCACCAGGGGCACCCTCCACCAGGCCCCCACTCATGTCTCCCACCACCCCCACCCCCCAGCAGTGCAGGGGCACCCTCCACCAGGCCCCCACCCATGTCTCCCACCACCCCCACCCCCCAGCCACCAGGGGCACCCTCCACCAGGCCCCCATCCATGTCTCCCACCACCCCCACCCCCCAGCCACCAGGGGCACCCTCCACCAGGCCCCCATCCATGTCTCCCACCACCCCCACCCCCCAGCAGTGCAGGGGCACCCTCCACCAGGCCCCCACCCATGTCTCCCACCACCCCCACCCCCCAGCCACCAGGGGCACCCTCCACCAGGCCCCCATCCATGTCACCCACCACCCCCACCCCCCAGCAGTGCAGGGGCACCCTCCACCAGGCCCCCACCCATGTCCCCTATCACCCCCACCCCCCAGCAGTGCAGGGGCACCCTCCACCAGGCCCCCACTCATGTCCCCTATCACCCCCACCCCCCAGCCACCAGGGGCACCCTCCACCAGGCCCCCACTCATGTCCCCTATCACCCCCACCCCCCAGCCACCAGGGGCACCCTCCACCAGGCCCCCATCCATGTCTCCCACCACCCCCACCCCCCAGCAGTGCAGGGGCACCCTCCACCAGGCCCCCACCCATGTCCCCTATCACCCCCACCCCCCAGCAGTGCAGGGGCACCCTCCACCAGGCCCCCACTCATGTCCCCTATCACCCCCACCCCCCAGCCACCAGGGGCACCCTCCACCAGGCCCCCACTCATGTCCCCTATCACCCCCACCCCCCAGCCACCAGGGGCACCCTCCACCAGGCCCCCACCCATGTCCCCTATCACCCCCACCCCCCAGCAGTGCAGGGGCACCCTCCACCAGGCCACCACTCATGTCCCCTATCACCCCCACCCCCCCGCCACCAGGGGCACCCTTCACAAGGCCCCCATCCATGTCTCCCACCACCCCCACCCCCCAGCCACCAGGGGCACCCTCCACCAGGCCCCCACCCATGTCTCCCACCACCCCCACCCCCCAGCAGTGCAGGGGCAGCAGGCAGTCAGGCAGCAGCAGATGGGAGCGTGCTCGGGGCTCTGGGGGGCAGTAGTTCGGCCTTCCGGGCAGGAGCGTGGTATTCCGTGTGCGTACGCGTGGCCAGCTTGTTACGGAGTGATTTGGCACGTGAAAATCCTGCACGTCAGCGTGAAAACCGACTAAAGGCCCTCAGCGCGTAAGCGCGTCTGTGACGTGACCCGCACGGATGTTTCCCACACAGCACGTGATGACAGAGCACACGTGGAAAGACTGCACGTCAGAGTGTAATCGCGTGTGATTGGTGAAAATGGCCATACACGCAGAAGTGACAAAGCGTGTGATTGGTGGAAATGGCCCTACACGCAGAAGTGACAAAGCGTGTGATTGGTGGAAATGGCCCTACACGCAGAAGTGACAAAGCGTGTAATTGGTGGAAATGGCCCTACACGCAGAAGTGACAAAGCATGTAATTGGTGGAAATGGCCCTAGCGCGTACACGCCGCGTAAGTGACGCTGGACGTGTGGGCCTGTATAAAAGGTACGTGTAGAACACGTTTTCCTTGTACGTGCTTTTCGTGGAGAGCGAGTGGGTGAATTCTGTACTTCTTGTCGTTTCACACGCGATTTACTTCACAGCGTTTCAAGTTCGTATTCCCTGTTACCTCTGACAGCTTTTTCTCTTTTTTCGCTTTTACTGGTTTACCTGGGCCTGTTCCCTCAAACAGTGTTCCCTTCTACTGTTGTCCTGTCTCCTCAGACAGCGTACAAATCTTCTTTTGGCGGGGGTGTTGCCAACCAAATGTGCTCCTTTTACACGCTCGTTTACCAGGCAGACGGTGAGTAACATCTGTGCTTGCCCCGTGTGTAGCCTACCCCTTCAGAGGTCATTCTAGGCTGCGTGTGACACGCATACGTTCATTCTTGTGTTACTGGGTGCCACAGCGTAGTGCAGGTTTTTCTTTCTGCACACGTGGTCTAGGAGGGGTTGCGTGCACGTCATCTCCCTTTTTTGGGGCTCCTGTGCGTAACGTGACCCGTCATCTTTCCCCAGGGGTTACAATCAGCCTTGCAAGAGCACTAGGGTACAATTACCATCTGGTACCCAACCCCTTTGACCCCCAATTGCCCAGGACAATAGTTTATAGCCACTCCCATACGCACATTTACATCAGTGCCATGGCTGGGAGGCGAGGATTCCGTAAGGGTGGCAAAGGTGGAAGAGCCACAAGTGGTGGCCGTGGTGGATCCGGTAGGGGACGTGGTCGTTACTTGCAGGGTGAGCCTGTCCCCCCATGTGTGGAGGACCAGTCAAGGGCACCCATAATCCCCCCCCCTCACGTTGAGGCTGATGTGGCTGACACCATCCATGCTTAGCCCTTGTTGGACCAGCCCATTGTGGCACCAGATCTGGCTGACTCCATGGCTGACTTCCAGGTCAGCAGGCCTATGACACGTGCGCTGGTGCACGTTGATGTCACCATGCCACGTGCATCTGGGCCAGCAAGGTCATCTGCTGCACCAAGGAGGCAGGGCGGAGAGGCTGCAGGGGCAGCTGCGGCTCCATCCACCCCAGCCCTCACACACCCAGCCAGGACAGTGTCGGTCCTAGTCCATGCTGCTGACATTCCCCCTGACACCATCACACTGGAGCCAATGCCTGCACCAACTCCCATGCTGAGTGTGCAATCCCACACTCCTGATACAGAGTCCACCAGGGCTCCTGCCCCTAGTGTCCAGAGCGGCGCAGGACACTCAGGATCACCACCACCTTCCAAGCGGAAGAGAAAGAGTGCTCGTCCGGCACAGGCTGATGCCCCAGACACGGCTACACAGTCCGGCCCGTCCAGGAAGCCCAGCTTCACGGATGACGAACTGAATGCACTTGTCGAGTATGTGTCCGGACATGACAACGAGATGGTCATTGTTGCAGGATCCAAGACCACACCTGCACAACGCCAGGCACACTGGCAGACCGTTGCGGACATCGTAAGTGCCCTTGGAATCATGAGGCGCACAGCCAATGATTGCTATAAGCGCTGGAATGACCTAAAGCGCAGGGCAAAGAGTAAGCTGGCCTCAAGTCATGCCGCAACTCTAGTGACTGGAGGTGGGTCTCCAGTAGTAGACATGGAACTCACTCCACATGAGTCAGTCGCTGGGACCTACGTCACGGAGGAACAGATCCAACGCGTGGGAGATCTGGCTGATTACGAGGCATTGTCCGGTGAGTGCACATGCATGTGTGTGTCATCCATGTGCATGGTGTGTGTGTGAGGGCTTCTGTTTGTGTGCCAGGTGAGAGTGTGTGCACCTGAGTCGTATGGGTCAGCCATGTGCTTCATGCAATACTTCCTGCGCAGCTGCATTTGGCCATAGCAGTATCCCTTCTGCCAACAGTAGACATCTAGCCCAACTGCACGCCAGTTGCCCTTGAAGTGTCACCTTGCCACAACATAGTTGCTTATTTTTCACTGTTCATTCAGTCAGATTGTTTGCATTCCCCCACTTTTACTAGGCATGTCGCTGTCCACTAGTCACATGTCTGACATGGCTATGGTAAAGTGGAGTGACTTTGTTACCTGGATATCATTTGTACACACATGTCCCTGTGCAATTGGACCATTTCAGACTGGCAGCTCCAGGTGAAAAATCTGACCTGTTAGAATTAGAAAAGCGATTACATGCGGGAACTGGACTGAATGAATAGGTGCTGCCCTCCTCTCCATCTTCACTCAATAGCAATGGTACATGCCATCTGTGTGATGGCATGTGTGTTTCACCTGGCAATCACAGGGCAATGTGTGATGCCACTGCCAGGCAGCATGCAGAAAATGTGTTCATCTTCCATCTTGGTGTCATCAGTGTGTGCCATTTGCCAGCACTTCATACGCAGTGAGGGTGCATGCATGGGAGGGTTTTAGTCACGTGGGACATGTGTCAATCAAGTACTGGTTCTCTTGCTTCTCAGCCCTCATTGTGTGCCATGGTGCTAATGCCTGTTTCCATTTCTTTGTTTTCATGTCTTTGCAGGGGAAGACGCACCTGATACTGCTGGGGTTGTGGAGATGGTGCAGACCCAGGAGGAGTCCGAGGGCCGACCAACCACCAGTGAGGGACGTGGTGTGGTGGTGGGGGAGAACCCACAAGTGCTGCAGGTCGTGCTCTCAAGGGGTGTCTCTGGCTGCACCTCCCCCGAGCTGTACTCAGGTGTTGATTCGGATGAGACCTACGTGCCGTCGCAGGTGAGTGTTCCAGGGAGGGATTCTGTTCTGTCTCACCCACCTGCACCAGGGTCAGAACCCTCCATGGGGATGTCAGTGTTGACAGCTACGCCTTTGGTGGTTACGGATGCAGGGTCACACTCCGCGACATCTGATCCTGTTCCTGGGCCAGCAGATCAGAGGGGGAATGCAGTCCTGCAGCCTCAGGCAGTGCCGGCACAGCAAGGCGCAGTTCGCCTTGCCCCAGACAGGTGTGGTGCCCGCCGACGTGGTGGCCGTACGCCACCTGGCAATACCACATGGGAGCAATCCATTTACGGTATGGCAACCCAACAGGCTGCATCATCCGAGATGATGGCTCAGGCCATGGATAGGGTGGCCACTTCCATTGTCCCCCCAGAAAGGCTGATGGAGCGACTAGAGCAGGCAACCGACTCCATCTGCCAGTCACACAGGGAGGACATGTTGGGGTCCAACAGGGACAGGCGGGCGGCACTGGCGACTCTGCAGGAGGCCATCTCCATTGAGTCCCAGGGCCACAGGGAAGCCCTGAGGCAGGAGCTCCTTCACCTCAGGACGACTCTTGTTGAGCTTGAGGCTTCAACACACCAAAGGACAGAACAGCAGCTGGAGCGTCTCACCCATACCCTCTCAGCTGAGATGCAGGCAACGAGGGCGGAGGTCCGGGCATCCCGTGAGTTGTTGCATGGGGACCTCCGCACACTCATCCTCCAGAACCAGACCTACCACACCCGCATGCTTGCAGCCATGGAGGAGCAGACTAGGGCCTTGCGTGGGCTGCCTCCCATAGTGCAACCACCTCCGGATGCAGCTGCACAGGGTGATAATAGCGACAGCAGTGATACACCCACAATAGGGTAGCCGTGTGGGCCATGAGCCCATGGAGGTGTTTTATTTTCCCAGGATCCACACAGGTGGGTTCTGGTGTGCATCCTGTCCTCGGACCTCCTGGGTGGCCTCCCCAACCCCCCCGGGCCCATCAGTGGCCATTTTTGATTGTTTCTTATTTTTATTTTTATTTTTATTTATTTTATTCCCTATTTTTTTGGGACGATTTGTTGGCTTCCGTGGTTCCTGTGGGCATACGCTGCATTGTGGCTGGGCACATGCAGGCTTGTAATGTATTTGGTTCAGATGCTTGGGTTTGAGTCACACACACCCCTCCTGCTTCCCGTTTCCATGGGCTTGCAAAGGGTGTGCCCAAGTGACAGTGAATTACACAGTGACGTTGGACTCCCATGAGCTGTGTGGGCAGTCTGTAGTCAATACTGTGTATACATTCCTAGTGCATATTGCTGTTGTGTTGTACACTGCATGTTGCATTGATGTGTAACTCATCTTCTATGTCTACCTCCCAATTTGCAGGTCCCTTCCTTTTGTCTACACAAGGACCTCTAGTCTGGAGATGGGGTCCATGTTGGCAGCAGTGCACCTACAACTCTACATGGCGCCAACACTGCACAGTTGGTAGTGGTGGGAGTGCAGGCATTTCCAGGTGGTGAGACTACTAATATGTAACATTTGTGATGTCATGTTAATGGTAGTACGTGCTCAAGTATGTTGTTGGTCCGGCATTGCTGTGAGCATTTCAGGTGTTGCAGGTTTCTAATAGGGACACTGTACATAGTGACACTAGTGTCATGTTGTGGGGATTACTTTGTTTACCTGCAAATAGCATGACATGGCACGGTGTGTCGTGTGGCGGTGCTGGGGTTGGGTTGGCTGACATGGCACTGTCCTCTTGTTGCATTTTGCAAGTGGGTATTCATTTTAGCTGCTTGAATGTGTAACTTCACAAAACTGCATTGGTGGTGTCTGTGTGGGTAGGGATGCACACATTGTGACACTTCCAGGTGAACAATCTCAGGCTGATATGGTATTCACGGTTCATTCTCCAGACATTCAGGATCAGTGTCAGGTTGAGTCATCATTGATTGTCAGATGGAATGTGCCAGGGCAGTGTGCACTCCACAGGGGTGTGATTTCTATGTGAAGTAATTAGCCACTAGCTGTGTACGGGCTGCCTCCCCCTGTGCCCTTTCCCCTCCCATGCGCAGCGGCTGTGCATGTGGTTGGGGATGTGGGGCCACCACCATGTCCACGGCCAGGCCCCGGCGTGTTGCAACGTTGTGCAGGACACATGCTGCCACTATGATCCTGCACACTACTGGGGGAGCGTATAACAGCTGCCCGCCAGAATGGTCAAGGGAGCGAAAGCGTGATTTTAGCACTCCGAATGTGCGCTCCACTATGCCCCGGGTCGTAATGTGGGCTGTGTTATATCTTACCTCGGGTGGCGTGGTGGGGTTCCGAATTGGCGTCATCATGTGGGGGCTGAGAGGGTAGGCACTGTCCCCTGTGGAGGTGGTGATTGGTATCATTGGTGGGGTTGTGACCTTGCTCAGTATCCAACATGCATGCATGTGCAGTGGCATACATACTCACCAAGCAGCCATGTATCGCCATGCCGCCCAGCTTCTAGGTCCCGGCTTAGGGTGGACATTCGGTAAATGAAGCTGTCGTGGGTGGACCCGGGATAGTTGGCATATACTGAGGTGATGATTCCCTTGGCATTACATGCTACCTGCACGTTGATGGAATGCCAGTGCTTGCGGTTCCTATAGATGTGCACAGATGCCCTGGGGGGACGTAGAGCCACATGGGTGCAGTCGATGGCACCAAGCACTTTGGGGAATCGTGCCACACCGTAAAAATCCAGGGCGGCAGCATGCCTTTCTGCAGGTGTTCTGGGCAGGTATATGTGCCTGCGGACTGATGGGCGTGCAGTGATGATGTTCAAGACCTGGTGTAGGCAGCGTGACTGGGTGGCCTGTGACACCCCACCCACTATGGCACTTGTCCGCTGAAATGATCCAGTGGCTAAGAAGTGCAGTACATTGAGGACCTTCTCCAGGGGGCTGAGTGCTTGGGAGCACAGGGTGGGTGATGTGAGGTCATCCTCCCACTCACTCACCAGGTCCAGTATTATGTGTGGTGGAAACCTGTACCTCCCATACACCTGGTCATCAGGCATCCCGAAAAGGCTGGTTCTGGGTGTGAATATTCTGGCCCTGACTATCCTCCTCCTCCTCCTTTGGTAGCCCACTGCCACTGCTGCTAGGAACGGTATGTTCATCCTGGCGTCTGAGCTTGTTATTGTTAAAGTGCGCAAATTTATGCTTTGCGCGTGTTCTAGGCGAGCGTGTGACCCGCGCACCCCTGGAATCCAGTTCCCAGTCCAATAGCGTGTGGAAATTCCCACGCACCATGGGATACAGGTGCGCTGACGTACTTGCGTGTGTACTTGCCCGCGCACCCATGAAATACACGTACATAGGCCAATCGCGTGTACGCGCACTTTTGTCCAATTACACGCGATGACACGCTGACGTGCAGTATTTCCACGTTTGCTCCGTCATCACATGCTGAGTGGGGAACACCCGTGCGGGTCACGTCACAGACGCGCTTACGCGCTGAGGGACTCTGGTCCAATAGAATCGCGTATGCGTGCTGACGCACTTACGCGCTAAGGGCCTTTCCTCGGATTTCACGCTGACGTGCAGGATTTTCACGTGCCAAATCACTCCGTATCAAGCTGGCCACGCGAAAACACACGGAAGACCACGCTCCTGCCCAGAAGGCCGAGTTACTGCCCCCCAGTGCCCCGAGCAGCCTCCCACGTGCCATCTGCTGCTGCCTGCCTGCCTGCCTGCCTGCTGCCACCGTGCCCTGCCATTTGGTGCCTGCACATCAGCCATCTGCAGGGGTCCAGTTGCTGTGTCCACCCCTGCTGGAACTGAAGACTCCCGACTGGGATTACATCGCTCCACAGCCCAGCCCCAGGACCCAGTTGCCCACCCACACCTGCCTCTGGGGTTGCCATGTCGGGCACTTCCACATCTGGCACCAGTGGCAACCCCAGGCCAGAGGGGCAGAGGGGCACCAGCTTCACTGCCACCGAAGTTGGTGTCCTGGTGGAGCATGTCCTGGGGCAGTATGATGCCCTCTTTGGATCGTCCCGCGCCAGCAAGGAAGGACGGGAGAGGATCTGCGCCGACTGTGTGGTTGCCATCAACGCGGAGGGGGTGGCAACCCGCAACGTCCTGAAGATCAAGAAGCGCTGGGAGGACTTGAGGTCCAGGACCCTTGTGAAGGCCCGGCGCCTCGTGGAGGGGGGCCGGGGCCGCATGAGTTCCATCCAGATGAGGGTCCTGGAACGCGTACGCCCAGCGCTCCACGCCCAGATCCTTGAGAGGGAGGCCCGTCTGGAGTTGAGCGGTAAGTGTCCAAGCATTACTGTGTGAGACAGGGCATGTTGCGGTGTGCTGGTTCTATGATACTTGCCTGTATGTGTGCCATAGGCCATGTATGCATGTATGTGTGCAGGGACATCATGGTAATGCATGTGCGACCAGTGATGTGTGACCCACATGGTTGTTGCATGTGTTCAAATGCCGCATGGGGAGCCCTATGCAGATTTTGAACATGAGAGCATGCCAGTCTCTGTACCTGGATATGGGTGGGGGTGAGGGATGGGTGCTGATGCCAGGTACATATATGGTAGCCATGTCTGTGTGCCTGACCTGCGTGTCTGTGACTTGTGCATGCCATGGATGCATGACACATGTGTGTGACAATGCACAGATTCAGTGAAGCAGCCAAATTACCCTTGTATCCGCTGTGTTTGGTGTGTTTGGGGCCAGATGGATGTGACTGAGGTGAAGTGTGTGCATGTGATAGGCATGAGCCAGGATGCATGTGAGTTACATATCATTGAATGTTTCAAGAGTCCATTGGACCTGCATGGAAATGTCCATGGCATGCACCATGCCTGTTACTGTGTGTGTTTTGCCTGGACTGACCCATGTGTTGTGGAGGGACATGATGGAAGTGTACTTTGACAGTGGTGCTCATCTGCTATTGCTTCCTGTCTAGGGGACCATTGTACAGTGCCCTGATGCTTGTGTTCTTTGTCTCCCTCTACGCAGCGGCTAGTGAAGAAGAGGGCGGAGACGGCGCTGTGGAGCAAGGCGGCGGGGATGCCCCCACGGCTGCAGCGGAAGGGGTGGGTGAGCCCCCACAGGGGCCTGCTACGGTGGGAGACGGTGAGGAGCCATCCAGGTTGGTGGTTTGCACAGAGGAGGAGGAGGCCGCCACTGGGGCACACATGGGGCCTGGTGGGGGCATCCCTGCTGGTGCAAGTGGTGCAGTCCAGGGCCAGAGGCAGGAGGCAGCACAGGTCACCGTGGAGGGGCCTGTGCATGTCGCTGTCCCTGACCCTGTGAGTGCACCACCATGCACCAGCAGGGATGCCCCGTCCCAGGCCCGTCCGCAGGTAGAGGGGATGTCAATGTCACCTGACTCCCCTCCACCTGTGGATGTGGGAAACCCTGGCCGTGTGGAGAAGGTCCTGATTGGGGTCGCGATGCGCACGGCTGTGATTCGTGATGCCGTGCGTGCTTCCCAGGAGGAGCACGCACGTCATCACGAAGTGCACCGTGCCGACGTGGCCCAATTGGGATCGGCCATGTTCGGGGGTTTCCTGCATGTGTTGGCCAATCTGGCGGCCCTCTCCTCCTCTGTGCAGGCTATACACCAGTCGTTCTCCTTGCCGTCTTCCGGCCCAGATGCCACCAGGGCCCCCTGTGGACCTGCCCCGACCAATGCAGCCAGCTCGGTGGGGATCCCATCCCTGCCACAGTTGGGAGTCGGAGGTCCAGCAGGGGTGGACAACACAGCAACTGCACCCCAGCAGATGGAAGATGTGACAGCATCATTGGGCAGGGCACGTGCACGACGGCGTCGGTGGTTTCCATCAGCCTGGATGCCGTCGTGCTGGCAGAGGCAGTGGCGTCGGAGGCAGCAGCAGGCTCGACGTGGGAGGCATCATGGCTCGGGGCCATCAAGATCAGAGGGGCAGGCATCGGCTGGAGGGCAGGGCAACCCTGGGATGGTGGTGTCTTCATTGTGGGAGCAGTTGGTCCAGCGGATAGGTGCGGAGCAGCAGCGGGCGGAGGAGGAGCGGCTCACCATGGTCAGGGCGGAGTTCTCCATGCGTCGGGCGTTGAGGCGGGCTGAGTGCCTCGAGGAAGCTCGCAGGGAGTTTGAGCTGGACATGGGGTTATCCCTGCGAGACCTCGGGGCCAGGACAGAGTCCCGCCTCCAGGACATCGACATGGAGTTCGATGATGCCCTTGCCAGCAACATCACCGAGTGAGCCGCAGGACTTGCCCGCTGCCTTTGTATATAGTTATTTAGTTAGTTAGTGTTAGGTTTCCTTTATTTATTTTTATTTTTTTGGACCGCTCGGACAATGGCCACTTTTTTGTATATATTATTTTCATTAGGTAGTAGTAGGTTTCATTTATGGTGTTGGGCTCATGGACCCTGGAATATTCGTGTATATAGTTTGCTTTTTGAAGAAACATTTTTTTTATTAATTATTGTGTTCACCATGAGGAAATGGTTTTTCATTATTTTCCTTCCACATGATATTGCTTTCGACAACATTTGTTTTTGGATTACTTTGTTTTTTTTATTTTTACATTTGTTCTCGGACATGGACCATTTATTTTGTTATCCCCATTGTTGTATGTTTGATTTGTTTACTTATTTTTCATCTTTAATACATGTTTTTTTAACTTTCACTTGTGGTATTTTCTCATTGGTTTCATACATGTCATGATATGGGTTTTGACATTCACTTGCACCCATTGTGTATGTGTGTGTGACGGACATGTGTTCATTTACAGACTTGCCATTGGGGTTGTATCATGTAATTGCATTCACTATGTGGGTGGATGCAATCCTTGCCTGGGTGTTTGTGCTGGGTATGCTGCCCATTACTGCCATGATTGAGTATCGTCAGGACCTGGGGGCAGGGGGACATGTGTGGGTGCCTGGTGGAGGCTGCCCCTGCACTGCTGGGGGGTGGGGGTGGTGGGTGACATGGGTGGGGGCCTGGTGGAGGGTGCCCCTGGTGGCTGGGGGGTGGGGGTGGTGGTTGACATGGGTGGGGGCCTGGTGGAGGATGCCCCTGCACTGCTGGGGGGTGGGGGTGGTGGGTGACATGGGTGGGGGCCTGCTGGCAGGTGCCCCACAGTGCTGGGGGGTGGGGGTGGTGGGAGACATGGGTGGGGGCCTGGTGGAGGGTGCCCCTGGTGGCTGGGGGGTGGGAGTGGTGGGAGACATGGGTGGGGGCCTGGTGGAGGATGCCCCTGCACTGCTGGGGTGTGGGGGTGGTGGGTGACATGGGTGGGGGCCTGGTGGAGGGTGCCCCTGGTGGCTGGGGGGTGGGGGTGGTGGGTGACATGGGTGGGGGCCTGGTGGAGGATGCCCCTGCACTGCTGGGGGGTGGGGGTGGTGGGAGACATGGGTGGGGGCCTGGTGGAGGATGCCCCTGCACTGCTGGGGGGTGGGGGTGGTGGGTGACATGGGTGGGGGCCTGCTGGCAGGTGCCCCACAGTGCTGGGGGGTGAGGGTGGTGGGTGACATGGGTGGGGCCTGGTGGAGGGTGCCCCTGGTGGCTGGGGGGTGGGGGTAGTGGGTGACATGGGTGGGGGCCTGGTGGAGGATGCCCCTGCACTGCTGGGGGGTGGGGGTGGTGAGAGACATGGCCGGGGGCCTGGTGGAGGCTGCCCCTGGTGGCTGGGGGGTGGGGGTGGTGGGTGACATGGGTGGGGGCCTGGTGGAGGATGCCCCTGCACTGCTGGGGGGTGGGGGTGGTGGGAGACATGGGTGGGGGCCTGGTGGAGGATGCACCTGCACTGCTGGGGGGTGGGGGTGGTGGGAGACATGGGTGGGGGCCTGGTGGAGGGTGCCCCTGCACTGCTGGGGGGTGGGGGTGATAGGGGACATGGGTGGGGGCCTGGTGGAGGGTGCCCCTGCACTGCTGGGGGGTGGGGGTGGTGGGAGACATGGATGGGGGCCTGATGGAGAGTGCCCCTGGTGGCTGGGGGGTGGGGGTGGTGGGAGACATGGGTGGGGGCCTGGTGGAGGATGCCCCTGCACTGCTGGAGGGTGGGGGTGGTGGGTGACATGGGTGGGGGCCTGGTGGAGGGTGCCCCTGGTGGCTGGGGGGTGGGGGTGGTGGGTGACATGGGTGGGGGCCTGGTGGAGGATGCCCCTGCACTGCTGGGGGGTGGGGGTGGTGGGAGACATGGGTGGGGGCCTGGTGGAGGATGCCCCTGCACTGCTGGGGGGTGGGGGTGGTGGGAGACATGGGTGGGGGCCTGGTGGAGGATGCCCCTGCACTGCTGGGGGGTGGGGGTGGTGGGAGACATGGGTGGGGGCCTGGTGGAGGCTGCCCCTGGTGGCTGGGGGGTGGGGGTGGTGGGTGACATGGGTGGGGGCCCGGTGGAGGATGCCCCTGCACTGCTGGGGGGTGGGGGTGGTGGGAGACATGGGTGGGGGCCTGGTGGAGGCTGCCCCTGGTGGCTGGGGGGTGGGGGTGGTGGGAGACATGGGTGGGGGCCTGGTGGAGGATGCCCCTGCACTGCTGGGGGGTGGGGGTGGTGGGTGACATGGGTGGGGGCCTGGTGGAGGGTGCCCCTGGTGGCTGGGGGGTGGGGGTGGTGGGTGACATGGGTGGGGGCCTGGTGGAGGATGCCTCTGCACTGCTGGGGGGTGGGGGTGGTGGGAGACATGGGTGGGGGCCTGGTGGAGGATGCCCCTGCACTGCTGGGGGGTGGGGGTGGTGGGAGACTTGGGTGGGGGCCTGGTGGAGGCTGCCCCGGTGGCTGGGGGGTGGGGGTGGTGGGTGACATGGGTGGGGGCCTGGTGGAGGATGCCCCTGCACTGCTGGGGGGTGGGGGTGGTGGGAGACATGGGTGGGGGCCTGGTGGAGGCTGCCCCTGGTGGCTGGGGGGTGGGGGTGGTGGGTGACATGGTTGGGGGCCTGGTGGAGGGTGCCCCTGGTGGCTGGGGGGTGGGGGTGGTAGGTGACATGGGTGGGGGCCTGGTGGAGGGTGCCCCTGGTGGCTGGGGGGTGGGGGTGGTGGGTGACATGGGTGGGGGCCTGGTGGAGGATGCCCCTGCACTGCTGGGGGGTGGGGGTGGTGGGAGACATGGGTGGGGGCCTGGTGGAGGATGCCCCTGCACTGCTGGGGGGTGGGGGTGGTGGGAGACATGGGTGGGGGCCTGGTGGAGGCTGCCCCTGGTGGCTGGGGGGTGGGGTGGTGGGTAGACATGGGTGGGGGCCTGGTGGAGGATGCCCCTGCACTGCTGGGGGGTGGGGGTGGTGGGAGACATGGGTGGGGGCCTGGTGGAGGCTGCCCCTGGTGGCTGGGGGGTGCGGGTGGTGGGTGACATGGGTGGGGGCCTGGTGGAGGGTGCCCCTGGTGGCTGGGCGGTGGGGGTGGTGGGAGACATGGGTGGGGGCCTGGTGGAGGCTGCCCCTGGTGGCTGGGGGGTGGGGGTGGTGGGAGACATGGGTGGGGGCCTGGTGGAGGATGCCCCTGCACTGCTGGGGGGTGGGGGTGGTGGGTGACATGAGCAGGTGTGCAGGGTAGTCCCCTGTGGTGTGTGCTGCCTGCAGGGGCCGTGGAGGGTGTACAGGTAATACCTGGGAGCACACAGCCAAATCGCGTGTGGAACTTCCCGCGCACCCCTGCAATCCACGTACCCTGCCTAATCGTGTGTGGAACTTCCCGCGCACCCCTGAAATCCACGTACCCGGCCAAATCGCGTGTGTAACTTCCCGCGCACCCCTGAAATCCACGTACCCGGCCAAATCGCGTGTGTAACTTCCCGCGCACCCCTGAAATCCACGTACCCTGACAAATCGCGTGTGGTACTTCCCGCGCACCCCTGAAATCCACATACCCTGACTAATCGCGTGTGGAACTTCCCGCGCACCCCTGAAATCCACGTACCCGGCCAAATCGCGTGTGGTACTTCCCGCGCACCCCTGCAATCCACGTACCCGGCCAAATCGCGTGTGGTACTTCCCGCGCACCCCTGAAATCCACGTACCCGGCCAAATCGCGTGTGGTACTTCCCGCGCACCCCTGAAATCCACGTACACGGCCAAATCGCGTGTGGAACTTCCCGCGCACCCCTGCAATCCACGTACCCTGCCTAATCGCGTGTGGTACTTCCCGCGCACCCCTGAAATCCACGTACCCGGCCAAATCGCGTGTGGTACTTCCCGCGCACCCCTGAAATCCACGTACACGGCCAAATCGCGTGTGGAACTTCCCGCGCACCCCTGCAATCCACGTACCCTGCCTAATCGCGTGTGGAACTTCCCGCACACCCCTGAAATCCACGTACCCGGCCAAATCGCGTGTGGAACTTCCCGCGCACCCCTGTAATCCACGTACCCTGACTAATCGCGTGTGGAACTTCCCGAGCACCCCTGAAATCCACGTACCCGGCCAAATCGCGTGTGGAACTTCCCGCGCACCCCTGAAATCCACGTACCCTGCCTAATCGCGTGTGGAACTTCCCGCGCACCCCTGCAATCCACGTACCCTGCCTAATCGCGTGTGGAACTTCCCGCGCACCCCTGAAATCCACGTCATCGGCCAAATCGCGTGTGGAACTTCCCGCGCACCCCTGAAATGCACGTACCCTGCCTAATCGCGTGTGGAACTTCCCGCGCACCCCTGAAATCCACGTACCCGGCCATATCGCGTGTGGAACTTCCCGCGCACCCCTGCAATCCACGTACCCTGACAAATCGCGTGTGGTACTTCCCACGCACCCCTGTAATCCACATACCCGGCCAATTCGCGTGTGAGACTTCCCGCGCACCCCGGTATACACGCACACGTTTTTTTTCTGTCAGCGCGTGTCTGTGTTTGTGGGTACCCCTTTGCACGTCATTTGTCCTGGAGGGCCACAGTATTGGGCATTCATCATGGCTGTATATAGGTGCTATTTGTTGGCGCAGCTTTTGGCGCACATTTCTTCCAGGCGCAGAGACGCTACCGCCTGCTTTCTTGTGGCGGTCGTGTTTGTGCCTGTGCGCTGGTTTGAGCGTGCGCTTTTTTGCCCTATTCTATTCCAGGAATTCGTGTTGTAGGCGAGCGTGTGGGCGTTCCGCGCACTTGTACCCTGTGCTTCCCCCGTGACGCCCACATTTTGGCAAGTTGTTCCCCATTCCGAGTGGTACGCCCCGTGTTCCGCCTACTTTTGTTGCGTGCGCCGCGCTATGTGTGATTTTCGCTGTGGCCTGTGCGATTTTCGCTGTGACCTGGCGCACGCTGTTTGATGGCCTGTGCGCCAACGTGCGCCGCGCACTTTTTTATCGCACATCCGCTGGTTTTCTCGCGCACGGACTTCCATGAATCGACGTGCGCTGCTTTTCGTGCGATTTTCGCACTTGCACTGCGATTTTCGCTATTCCACTGCGAATCGCACGTTTTTGCCCACTTGCACCGCGCTAATTATTCCATGAATCGGCCTGTTAATCTTTTCTTATCCTTGTACTTATGTCCCCATCTTCCTCCCTCGATCTCATGAGTTCTTTAATTACGACCCCCTTTCTTTTTTCTTTGATAGTTTTTATGGGTTGTGTTACTTGCGCTTTTGGGTGGGCACATTGATTGTCATTCAAGGTCTTAGTTTTCTTTTGAAGTGGTTTTATCATTTCTTCCAGCTGATTTTCTATTTTTGCCCACTCAGAATTGCTAATCTCTTTCCACTGATCTTCGTCCTCTACTCTCTCAATTTCTGCAATGAGATCACTAAGATCAGCATCAAATAGATCAATCACTTCATCCTACTCCACCACTTCTCCCACCTTTTCTATAGCATCAATCTTGTCCTCCTCCATAATTGCCAGTTATCTTCTGTCTCTTTTTGGTTCAGGTGTATTATCATGAGCTCGGGGACAGCGTCAGTTTCTTAAAAAAGCTATCAACCATTTGAATTCCGCGTAGTGGTTGATGGCATATTCTTGGTTTTCTTCGTGCTTTGCTTTGTTTTCTTAGAAGTAGTGGGTATGTTGGAATTACTAAATTTACCTTCCTTAGCTTTGGGAACTTTAAACATAGAGAAGATATTATTCTCATTGGATGCCCTTGGTGTACTTTGGTTTTCAACTGTTGCACGGTCCAGATGTTTAGGCTCCGATCTCACTTGCTCTTTTATTAGAGGTGCCCTTTCCATATTCTCTGGTCTCTTCATTTCCTTTATTTGAGCCCTCATCCATTCGCCATCCAGCAGAAAAGCCTCCATCATAGATGTCTCTTCTGTAGTTTCCCTCTGCGCCAGATCACGCAGGCGATTCTGCCAGTTAATTGAAGTCTCTACTTCTTTATCCAGTCTTAGTTCCATCTTGTTTGCCAATGCCTCCACACTTACTAATTTATTCAATATTCCCAAGATCATTGTAGATTGATCTTGGAGGTTAGTTGTCATTGCCTCATACAGTTTGGTAAAAGGCAGAAGTGAGGTTGTGAGGGAAGCCGTCATAAGATGTTGGAGACGGGCCAACTCCTCTGAGCCCAAAGGCAGCTTATCCCTCAATTTTTCTTTCCTTACACAGTCACAACATTGATGAGAGAATTCTGATGATGATGATGAAATAGAAGAATTTTGGGAGGAGAGAATGTTATTGTCTTGCAAGACTGAATCCTACTCTTGTGCATCCACAGGACTACAAGTTCTACCAAATTCCTCTAGAAACACCTCTTGATATTCAATTTCAGATATTTTGGATGGAACCTGTATCAGATTTTTCTCTGGTTGGCACTTATTGCCCACTTTCATCTTTCCTATTTGTTGGAAGGCCAACTTTTGTTCTGCACAGCGTTTCAATCTTTCTTCAACCACATTTTCCATTCTGCTTTCTTCCGCTTTCCATACCACCCTCAAATCTGCTTGCTTTAAGGATTCATCTGGGATGTGCACACGCTCAGTTACACTAGAGAAACTCAAACATTTTTGCTGTGCGATATTTTTAGTGAGATCTGCAAGGTCCTTTATCAGAATGGCGGCCAGATCTGCATTTTGCATTTTTACCCCTTTACGCTTTTCGAATGGTAGGTGTTCATTAATTAATTTCCCCGACCTGCCTTCCAATAAGGATTTATCCTGGCTTCCCATCTCTGCCCTATCAGTTTGTAGATTAGTCTCCAAGACCGTACCTTCTATTTTTTCCTCATGGCTTGACTTTGCATTAATATCCATACCAGGAATAAAATTCCCTCCCAGGACTTCCTCCGTATTCATCTTTCCATCGGATCTCTAATCCAAGCTACCATCCCCTTCTTCAATGCTGCATGTACTAAGGGTATGTTCTCCTCTCCAAATTTGCAGCTCCCCAATTTTTTCATTCCCCACAATGACTTACTATTTTTTTGCAGCCCTTAGAGCATTTAGAGACACTCTTCCCCTTTCACTTGAAACATTTAAAATGTTTCTCCCCTCACCTTCCTCCATCGGTGGTGAATTAGAGGCTGAAACCTACCCACCATTTATTTCCACCGCGATTCCCAACATATCATTGTTGGTGTCAGGCATCGCGTTATCCACCTCATTCACTTTATGCATGTCTTATCTCTGCCTTACCTGTAGGTGTGTTCCAAGCAGGCAGGATGCTTTCAGCGTTTTCTCCTGCACACTCCTGCTAACTGCAACTTCGCTTCGCTTCCTGCAAAGATTTTAAACAGCAGGAAGCATGTCACAATAGAGGGCGGAGAGGAGTTTGGGGAGTCCTTAAAGGTGTAGCAGCAATTTTCTCCTTGCAGCGTTCACAGCATTTACGGCACCAAATGCAGCCAGCAGAGTAAGAGGGGTATGACTCCTGCTCCTGCTAACTCCAACTTGGCTCCAACTAACAACATATACCTGAGACCTGTTAAAAGGGTTCAGGTGTTTCAAAAGCTGGAACTCAAAACAGTGCAATAGGAGAGAGTGGCCTTGGTGCAGGGAGAAAGAGCAGCCATGGGGGCAGGAGATTTGGAGGTCGGGATACTATCCCGGAGGACCCACAAGACCAGAAGTGGGAGAGTCGCATGTTGCGTGCAGAACCAGGAATCCATCGCAGTGAAAGAGGACAGCAGGAGCTGTCAAACTACAGAAAAGCAGAATGGCTGCATACCGAAGCCGCACTGGAAACTGGCATGTGGAGAGAAGTGCCTGGTGAGGAGGAAAGGTGAGTGTGGCCCATGTCCCGGTTGGCCAGGAGGTGAGACGAAGCAACAGGAACTGCAGCGGTGGAGCGGGACGGGCCAGTAAGTGTCAGAGGACTCAGAAGTTCCAGAGCTCTCCCAGGGAACCGCAGGCTAGTGGCGGTTCACAATCATGAATACCAAATTGAAAGAAAAGCACTGCTTCAAGATAATTACTCAATTTTGAATACCAAACTTAGCAAAAAGATTACACTTAGCCAAAGGCTCTGTTTGAATGCAATTACTCTAACTTGAATAACAAACTAAATGAAAAGCACTATTGAATGCCACTGCATAATCTTGCATGCCGAACAGAACAAACAATACTGTTTGAACGCAATTACACAGACTTAAATACAGAACTGAATGAGAAGTAAAGTGTGAATAAAAATATGCAGTATTAAATACTGAGCAGGATAGTAAGTATTGTTTGAAGTAAAACCCGGGCATATTAAATACTGAAGGAACATTGGAAAATAAACTGACAATGAGTATCAGACTAAACCAAACCAATATTGTACACATAAATAAAGAAAAGAGGTTTAAAAAAAATAATGTTGAAAAGACTTGCAAAAAAACTGATGTACATGAGTGTAACAACAGAGGCCAAAGGGGAGGAACTTATGGTTGCGTGACTGGTGATGGGTGGACCGTGTGGTCTGTGAACTGCGCCTAGAACTGGGATTTCCCCACAATAGAGTTCACCTATAGTGCAAATCAAGTCAAGGGAAAGCACAGGGCTCCTGGTTGTGTGGCCGGTGATGGGTGGACTGTGTGGTCCCACATTTGCGCCGAGACCGGAGGGCCCAAGATGTTGAGAATACTGAGACTTTGTGGCAAGTCAGTTGAGTCTTGGGGAAGGGAATCCTGAGAACTTAAAGAACTGAGTAACACTGTCTTGGGGAAGGGATCCTCAAGACCCTCTTTTTGTGAACTGTTCTAAATTGAATTCGGGGAAGAGAACCTTAAGATTTGGCAGAACATTGGTTAGACCAACAACTATTGGATATGTCAAGCCTCAAGTATAAGGCCCAAGAAGATTTTAAGCTGAGAGCAGCTAAGACTTTATTTTTTAACACTATTCTGGTTAAGAGAAATCCCACACTTTGTTTATTTATAGATGTAGGTTTTTGTTGTAAATCTCCCCCTGTCTCCCCTGGAATCGCTTCTTTCTCTGTTCCGCGGGAGGATTCCTCTTGTGGACAGATCTGGTCTTGTATAGACTCGCTCGAGTCTCGTCCGGCTGCAGAGCGCGTTCAGAGTTCCGGGAAGGCCGCTGTTCCAGGATGTCCAGCAAAGTAGGTAGCGGTTGCTAAGAATGGGGATTCCAGGAGTTGAATAGAGGGAAAGGGAGAAGGAAGGAGGAAGGAAAACAGGATCTTGGATAGAAGATTCGCCGAACAGCACACACACGTCAAGTCACTGCCTAATGAGAGCGTTGAGATGCACAGGGCCACGGGGACGTGGCCAATTTATAGGACCTGCCGTGTGCGACGTGAAAGCTGGTGTGAGGCAAGTCGCTTGTTGCAGCCATGTTGGGAGTAACAAGGAATACAAGCCCCGGCGCGATAAGGACCAGGAGGTTCAGAAAGGACAAGTTCTATGGGTCATGACAGTTTTGGGACACAGACAGAGCTTTGATTTGGACTTACACACTCAGACTTTCCTTAATTTTCTTTAGGATATATAAATTCACACATTAGTTATACAGAAACTTAGGCCTTACACCATTGTGACATTTTAATAAAGCTTGTTGAAACTTGATTTCTGTTGTCTGTGTCATCTCTATACTATGCCTGTCTCATAGGGCATTAAACTGGTGCCTTCCCAGTAGATACTACTGGTTAAGCTATAGTAAACTTTCTTCAATTTGTTTTGAGGCTTGGGTGAGGTTGTTCAGGAAAGTTCAGGGTAGGAGGTAGAGTTTGTGGTGGATCTTGTATGTAGAAGCAAAACTGGTGTTTGCTACAGTAAATGAGGCAGAGGTGGTACATTTGTATTTTCAGAGGGTTGTAATAGCTCTTCTCCATGGAGTAGAGGTGTTGCCTGCATTTTGTTATAGGTCTTTGAATAAGTGGGAGTGTTTAGTGTGGTGTACTTTCTTATCATTACTACGGAGTCTGCCAGTGCAGTTGATTTGGCCGACGGTTGCTATGCCGTCACTGTGCAAGTTAGTGGTTTTGGGGTGCTAGGGTTTTGTGTGGACATCTTGCAGGGGGAGGAGAGTGTTTTTACAGGTTGCTTCCCTCCACCTATTGAGGTGGCCACTGCTTGGAGAGATTTCCCAGTTTACTGTGTCTGATCTTTTAATGCAATTCCTCTTTAACTTAGTCTTTACTGGCGATGTGGTGGGAGTGCAATGGGGCCTTCAGAAAACTCTTTGCATTTGATTTAGAGCTCTGAGTGACTTAAGATTTCTAGATTGTATTCATTTTGTTTGTGGTCGCTAACACTGTGCACAGGTGAATTATGGATGAAACTAATATTTAGGTAGATGGGGTTCATTGGTTTTGGCCATGTGTGGATATGTGACTGATGTTTTAGTTTTTTGGGATAAATGATGAATTGTTAACTTTTTTTTGTATTCAAATCTTTGTATCTTTGTATTGTTATTATAACATCTTTGTATTATGTTTCATCACATTTCAAAACAAAATTAACTCTGTCCAACTAAATACAATATGGCTGTGCTAATACAATGCATAATTTATTTACCTGTGATTGAGATTTACATTGTGATAGGCTTGTGTTAAACCAAACACAATACATTAAAAGAAATAAGTAGTTGCACACAAATCCCCCCCCAGCAACTTTAAATTTGGGCAAGCCAAGCAAGAAGAAGTAGAGACGGAGGCCTAGCCATACCTTACAAATAATGCCAAAGAATCGCAACAGCACCAATGCTAAACATCCCAGGCTGTGACTTTCATTTCCTTGAGCAAGCAAATCAATCTATCCTTTCCACTCATTTGCAGACCACCCTCATACAACCTGACAGTCACAGAGAAATTTGCAGATAGCATAACCAGCATCACAGTAGTACATGAGCACCTGATCATACTAATATACAGTTCAAAGAGGAGAATAGCTATTATACCAAATTGCTAACCTCCCACATAGCCAACATACTCCTACAACAAATGGTGAAAAGGGAAACCCACTCTGTCGGACACACATTGAATGCAATGCTGTGCCAAAAATGTCAAATTACAACAACTTGCCCAGTACAAATCCACTGGAGCAACCACCTTATGATTATGTGTGAATTCAGTGTGAGTACAAAGATCTAGCACCAAATTAGAAAAGAAACTTGAAATCCCTCAACAAAGCATAACTCAACACCATATTGAAATCCACAAAACCACACAACTCTCTCCTGGACACACTTCCACCAGAGTAAATAATGGAGAACCTCCATGGATCAGAGAAGCCATAGCCAATAAAACACCAAAGAAACTCTTCAGACCCCACAAAAGCAAATTGGCCGCAAGATGGTTTACTGCCCACCTCTGAGCTTTGAAAAAAATAAACCATAACATCTTCTATGCCCACCAATCCATAACACCTAGAAGAATTAAGAAGGGTGACAAGAAAGATGGAGGGGCCTGCTCTATGGTAGATGCTGATTCGTGGGCAGCGCAAGAAATATTACTGAAATTGTATAAGGCAGTGAAACAAGGTGTAAAGGTAGAAACCGAAGAACCAGAACAATAGGATGTAGAATATGAATCTGGGGCATTTGACAATGAAGACGTGCAGGAAGAGAGTGAGGAACATTGGGAAACTGAAGAGGATCAGGAAGAGAGGACTCCATTAGAGACAATCAAGACTGCAAGCTAGAGCAATGGCAGTAGTTATAGGGAAAAGAAAACATTAAACACATTGTAAAACACATTGTAGTCAATAAGGGGGAGGCAGTTCCCATTAATACAAAAGAAAGTAGGCAGATCGCAATATATGCCATGGCCCCATATGGACAAGAATAAGACCCTACCACCTCCTACAGCAGAGGCAGGGGTGGGTAAGTGGACAATGCATTCGAAAAACATACAGCAGGGGCTACCCTAGCAATTGGAGACATGAAAAGCCTATTAGCCAACATAATCGGAGATCAGGCCCAAACAATTTGCCAACAAGCTAGGTACCCAGGGGTCCAGTCAGAGAGTGATGCACCTAATGGGGCTCAATTTAATAACTGCTGAGCCTGTGTTTGGGATGCTTTCAGAAGGGAATACCCAGAAAGACCAGTAGGTGCCATCTTGGCACGCACAATGAAACACAATGAAGATCCTGCATTGTATATTCAGTCAAACAAAGAAATGTGTCAAAAAAAGACAAGGGAAATGTGGGAAAAGAACATACCATTGCTCTATCATACATTATGAAAGGGTGTTCCCACTGAAGAGCAAGTATAATTATACAGAATAGTAGGTATGGAAGCAAATGGATGGGGAAAGATAGAAGCACATAAAGTGTATTTTTGTAAACTCAAGCACGAGAATGAAAGGGTAGCTGAAGGAAAGGCACAGCATGCAGAAGCCAAACTAGTACAGAGGAAATCTGCCAAGGTTTAGCATGGAGGGAGCAGTAGTTACAAACGCGACAGATGCCCAACAGCAGTCAGGAGTCAGGACCATCACAAGAGTGGGAAAACAAACCAGATATCAATCGACGAGACAGGCGAGGGGAACAAGGGGCAAGGAGTAACTCACAAAAAGGGCAAAGGGAGGATTTGGGAGATTAAGGTGACAATTTCAAGGAGTATGTTTCACATGTGGGAAGATGGGACACATTGCCCAGTATTGTCAAAGCAGACCCCACATGCAATACCACCCAGGAGCACCCCTAACTCCATATTACACACAAGGGTCAACAAAGGGATTTTATGTCCCAAACCAAGCCACAGCCCCGGTACCACTGTATGCCCCAAGGTCTACATAACCCCAGAACGTAAGCCCAGAACAAATGAACTCGCCCACACAGGAACAGCCCATACAGTACCCAACTCCAGTGTTATGCATAATGTCAGAGAACAGGCTCCAGCACAAGCAACTACAGGTCTGTGGAAACATAATGCCCTTCCACGAGAAAAAGTGACTCACTACACTGGAGCTAGTGTTTTAGGAAGCAATGCTTTCCCACTTCCAAGGTCAAATAGATATACATAGTTCTCTCAATCACTACAGACACAGACAAGGAACTCAAGGTGGAAGTGAAGATCGGGAACATAATGTTTACCTTAATTGTAGATACCTGAGCCACTCGACCTTGGATGGTTTTCACTAGCAAATAACAGTATGGACACTCAGAGATTTTCTGGGGCAAGTGTAAGGGTTCCTTTCACATAAGAATGACCACTCATTATAGGGACTCAAGAGATAATTAAACCATTACTTTACAGTACAGAGACACCAGTGAACTTACTGGGGAGGGATCTCCTTCAGATCTCCTTAAGAAACTGAATATGATCATTTCATTTACTGACAAAGGAATTGTGTGTTCCACACCAAACATGCATTACAACAGAATAGCCACCGTAATATAAGCCAGTTGCAGTACTAACACAATTAGAGCATTACCACTGCAAGAGGCTTTATTTACATACGCATTGACCACTTTGATAAGTTACCAGGTGTACAAAATGTAATATTTCGCTATTAGCAGGATTTGAATTCAGACCAGCAGTGCCCCACGAGGAAGCTCCAGGGACAATGTTCACATTATGCATTGAGGCAGTGATCATGATGAAAGACACAGTCATCATAACAGGCACAGATGATGAAGGTATGCATTGGAGAACAGAACTATGTATATGCCCTACACTTCCACTAAGAGATGTCACAGATGAACAATAATATTTGAAATCAGCATACCTCGCCATATGGTAGTGCAACACAGGGAAGTACCACAGACAATACTGCAGCCACATCAGCACCCTCACAGCTACAATACGACTTAGCACAAGTGCCCAGTCGACTGTGGACAAGCAACCCTCATGACGTAGGATGACTGACCAGTATAGGGGTAGTTAAAATCAAACTGAAACCAGGCGCCATACCTCTTAGAGTAAAACAATATGCATCGTCCAAAGAAGCAGATGTGGGGATTTATGACACGATCAAAGTACTACTCGACCAAGGCATCATAGTGCCCTCAGACACCACATGCAACACAGCCATATATCAACTGAAGAAAGCAAAGGGATCATCATGGAGATTAATTCTGTACTCTGAATGACATAATGACAGCAAAATATCTGCTACTGCCAAACCCTGCATCAATATTGTTCAACATACCTGCTGATGCAATCTACTTTTCTGTAATAGGTCTCAAGAATGCATTCTTCTCAATTCCACTACACCCAGACTCTCAATACTTGACTGCATTTTTATATCGTGGAAAGAGATTCCAGCATACTTGTTTACCCCAAGGGTACTGTGAATCCCATAGTGTTTTCAACAGGGTCCTCCAGATGAACCTTGGGAACATCCAGTGACGAGTGCAGTGCTACAATATGTAGATGACTTACTAGTATGCAGCACCACTCAAAAACAATGCGGAAAAGACACAATACAACTCTCAATGATATTTGCAGACAAAAGGTGGACAAAGACAACCTACAATACTGCCAGAAGGAAATGGTATATTTGGGACAGATCATATCCTCAGCATGAAGAAGGATAAACCCAGACAGAGCCCCAGCAGTAGAAAACACACCACAGCCTAAGACAGTAAGAGAATGCAGCAATTCCTAGGCTTGTGGAATTATTGCAGAACCTGGCCCACTTGAATGGAGAGAATAGATGGCAGAATGCTTTGAGGATCTCAAAATATCTATCAGTGCACCAGAATTAGCAACCTGGGTTACAATAAAGAGTTTTTCTTATTCTCACACCCAAATGGGCAGGCTATGACAGTGTACTCACACAGCAATCATCACAGAAATACTAGCCATTGGTGTATTACAGTGGCCTTTTAGACCCATTAATACAAGGCCCCTTCCCATGCGAGCAAGCATTAGCAACTGCAGCATTTGCTGTAGAGAGGTCTGCCACCATAGTTATGGGACATATAATCACATTGTACATTGAGCATGCAGTCTTTTCCATCTTAGAGAGAAACAAATCAACACTCACCACCAACAGGGCAACTGGTTATGTGGTAATCTTGACAAACTCAGCAATTACTATAGTGAGATACCACACAGTCAAACCAGTAACATTCATAGCCACAGCAGTAGGGCCACAAGATGAGATGCATGATTTTGCAATATGTGAAGGAAAGCCAAACAAATACAGCCGGGTGAGTGATGACCCCCTTGACACAGGAAAAGTGCTCCGTGTAGATGTGCCATCAAGCATAGATCAAGAGACCAGCCAGAGACACACAGGAGCAGCAGTAGTGAAATATTTGAAGGACAATGAAGAAGAACTTCAAATAGCGATGCAACAGATATTACCCTGACACTATTCAGCCCAAGCTGCAGAACTTGTAGCACTAAAAGAAGCCCTAGAAATACCAGCATATGATGATATCACCATCTATACCGACTCAGCATATATGACTTTTACAATACATTCAGGATTATAAAGGTGGAATAGAAGAGGTTACAGAATGGCACATGAGTCACCAGTCCAGCATGCAATCTTACTGTAAAGGGAAAGATGTGATTTCACATGGAAATGCAGCTGCAGAAGCAGCCACCAAACAGGCAGCTGATATGTCTTTTCCAGAGGAAAACCAAACACCTGTCTCAACAGTACAGCCAGGAAGACTACCAGAAGTGAATCATCAATAGAACACATAATTGAGTTTCAAGAAAATGCCCCACCAGAAGAAAAAGCATTCTGGGTAAAAAGAGGATGTACCATGTCACCCACTGATATCATATGGAGTCAAAACCGCACAGGTAAAGTAATAATGCCTATTGAGCTACTAAACACTGCCTTATAACAGCTCCATTTCCCTATGCATGCACCTAAGCAGCACATTGCTGCTAACATCAGTGAAAACTGGTTTTCATGTGTACCACATGCCACAGGTTGTATTATTATTATTATTATTATTATTATTATTATTATTATTATTATTATTATTATTATTATTATTATTATTATTATTATTATTATTATTATATGTTTGCAATGCGCTAGATGCCCAAAGGCCTCAGAGCACAACAAAGATACAAAACAAACGCACAGAAATAAAAAATATAAAAGGGAAGCAGAGTGCATGCTCCATAGTCAGCAGTGCTGCAAAACCACAAAGTCATCAACTATCTTCAAACTCTTGAGAAGTTGATACAGATGGACAAAAACAATGGCAGATTACTTTTACCACAGCCCAACAATATACATTTCCTGCCATTCTGAGAGCACCATTGATCTATCTTAATACTTTGGAATGATCTTAAATTCAGATGTTCTTACAGCACCAAGTCCAGTCTCCTGACGAAGCCAGACGAACGCCTTGTTCCTCAGGGCATCCCCATATTCATGACCCAATGGTGTATCAACATTGGTGATGATAACATTTCTATTATCAATAAAGGTATTCTTCATGGATGATTCTTCAGCAATTCAGTGCATGAATGTTTTGCCAATACACAAACTTCTGCGAAGGCAATATTTAAGATTATTGATATTCTGTTCAACACAGTTGGCAAAGAGTCCCCGCTCCTACTTCAACATGGGAGTTTGACAAGGGCGGTTGTATATGCTGTCCAGCTGTGATGGAAATATTGGGGAAGAGAACATACAGATTAGGTAATGCTTTTTGCTGTTTATTAGGTTTGTTGTCCAGGAGCTAGGAGCTGTATTATATTCTCCAACTCAGAAGTCATCTGACAAAAAATGTACGTAGTATTCCTAATATTTACACCCTTCCCATCCCCCATGAGTTGATTTGTATCTAAGGTGGCCAAGCAGCTCAGGTGGCATTGCATTATTTGGGAATCCTGATTAATAACAACTGGGAGGACCGATTTTTCTTGTCTGTGGGCTGATCATACTGACAGGATTCGTCTACTTTCTCTGGCTGGAGTTGTACTGCCAATTTGTCTATTATTTCTATCCAGGTGCAAAATTCTGCAAAAAGGTTTTGCATAAATTAAGCTCACCAGAATATTTTCCTTACATTTTTGCCCATTGTATATGGCTGTTCTGGTTGTGTTGGGAGGTTTGTAAATCTTGCTCTTCCAAAAGATCAGAAGGAGACTGCATAAGGTGTTCCGAGGTAGCTATCAGCATATTTTATAATATTGATTGAATTGAGACTGTTTCAGCCATCTCAAGGGCAGATGGAGATGACATTGCAATACCAAAGCTTTGGACATGGTTTTCGAGGGAATCATTCTCAAGGGATATCCCATCTCTTCAATAGTAGATGGTTTACCAGTACTAGTAAGGATGCTCCCAAACAGTCAGTATCATCCTCACCAGCAGAAGAAGCATATCTCATGTGCAGCAGCCACTGCTTCCTATGGGCACTCAGAACCATCATTTTAGGTGGCTGTTAAAATGCAGAGGGGCCGTACATATGGCCATCGGTAAGTTGGATGCTTTGCTAGCTTTACTTCCTTTGACTATTATGAAAGACATGGTTCAAAAAAGAAAGAGTTAAAGGTAATTAGGGTTTATCAAAAGCCCGATACATAACAGGCACCATGTCTAGTCCCTAGATACCAACTAGAATATGGGAACTAGCTTTTTCACAGTAACCTCGCTCAAGAGGCAACATACTTACCCGAAGAACATTCATAGAAGCGGAACTAGGTCAAACAAAGCCACTGATGCATGAATGCAAAGGTCAGACAATGTTGGCAGAAAACTTCACTAGGACATCACAGCAGCCCGGCTCATGCTGATGGAGCTGCAATGGCGGGAACAGCATAGCCCAGAAGGCAGAGGTGTCCCGCATGGCAATCCGGCCACTAGAGACACAAAAGGTACTATAGCCTCCAACCTCCAAATGAACAGTAGAGGGAGCCCAGGCTATCACCAGCCAGGCTACCGCCAGCCAGCGGATGACAACATGGTAGGCCGACAAGCCGCACCGGAGTGAGCCCACAGATATAAACCTGCACACAACTAGCTTCCTCTGTCAGCTTCATCCTGGACACAAAGTTAAGACACTAAAGGCCACATTGCCCGGCCCAACAGGGCCCTTTAAGAGCTCCATGTCAACTATATCAACATGGTGAACAGATGCAGCACATGCAGGTATGTACTACTAGTATAGTGCACACGTTCCTAATGGATAGAGGCAGGACCTTGCATTAATGCAGATGCCGAATCTATAGCAAGATACCTTATGAGTGAGGTATTCCCAAGGTGGGGCATCTGTGACTTTTTGAGATCCAACAATAGGCCCCACTTTGTAAATTAGTTTTTTGGGGAAGTTACCAGATTGCTACGAATTAGACTTAAAATGTGTACCCCCTAACACTCGCAGGCAAATGGGTTGATAGAACGGTTTAATTGTTCACTAAAACTAAAGTAGGCCAAGCTTTGTGATACCCTCAAAAAGAGGTGGCTGTACTGCCTGCACTTAGCCCTATTCAGTCTGTGCAACCCGTCAAGCAAGGAACACTTCCTGACAACCAATGAAGTGGTGACAGGAAGGAGAGTGCAAACCCTGGCTGCACCCACACAAACAGCATCTGATGCACACAGAAGTGCAGAATTATTGGCAGATTAATTTAATGGATATCTAATGAATATGTCAACCTGTGCAAAGTAAATTTCTTCACAGATAGTCATCAAAGGGCACCATGAGGCCCTAACAGACCAACAAGACGCAGCAGCAAGAGAACCTCTTCAGTTACAAACTGGAGACAGTGTCTGCGCTAGCAAGCATACATGATGTTGGAATCAACCAAAATTCACTGGAACATTTGAAGTGGAGAAACCAACACCAAATGCAGCTAAGCTAAAAAATCACTGTGCCTGGGTCCATTTAACTGATCTGTGCAAGGATAAAAGTACAGCACCATAGCATTGATGCGCAAAAGACGTTGGAACTCAAGCAAGAATCAGCAACCAAAGTTCAGTATTTCTGAAAAGACTTTAAAAAAGTGGAATAGAATAATGAAACCATTTGGGCACAGCTGAGCAAGTGAAGCAGTCGATATCAAAGAAGACAAAGAGAATAATTGTATAAATGTCAAGAATGTGTTTATAGGGATATGTAGTCTATTTTTCTCTCTTCCTCTTTCTTTTGAACTAATGGAATTAATTAAATTAGGTATTAGAGGTAGTAAGCATAATGATACAAAGGTAGAGAATGTGCTTATTCTTAGGGATAACCTTGTGACCAGACACAAACGACAACTGAATGCAGAAGCGCATAACGTATTAGACGTGCATCATTCAGATGGGACAAACCTGTGGTACAACCTAATGACAGCCATTAATAGGGCCCAGGTAAATGGGTCATGTTACATATGCAGGCTTATACCACATGTGATTTGCACCCCCAGACTGTTCTTATCTAAGGAAGTGAAGACTTTAGAGGTGCAGTGGTTAGCAAACAATCATTTGCAGAATGCATGGGCAGAATCAGGGACACGCAGTAGGAATAAAAATGGAAAAAACATTCAAAGGTTAATGTGACGGGATGAGAAAATACAAAAAAGCACAGTGTCTGGCAAAGTCACATATGGTCATACAAGGAGCAACATGTTGGAACAAGAAATGGGGGGGAAGGGGCAGGCAGTGTTTAATTCTGAGTGACCAGGGAAGTCAATTGGGTTTGCCAGAGGTCGCAAGAGTGACCTCTGCTGTTTCCCAGTGACCTCTGGCCTGATTCTGCGACCTCTGACCTGGACTGGAGCCTGGAGCTTGCTTGTTTTTTATAAATAGTTTGCAAACTATTTCTAAAAAATTAGCAACTTCAGGCTCCAGTCCAGGCCAGTGGAAGCAGCAGCGTGGTGCGCTGGTGACTTCATGTGTGTAACTCAAGCTGTCATTGCTTAGCAAGCATTGCTCGAGGTCGTCCGGGGCTATGCTGAGCCAGGAAGAAGAGGAGCAGAAGAGCAAAGCGGGACTCGAGGGCCTCCTCAATTGGACAACTATCCTGTGGGGAGTGTGTAAAGGTTACCTTTTCTGCCACATGTGCCAGCAGCACCACTGTGATTTCCCATATGGCTAATGGCTTTGCATATTAACAATTTTGGTATGTAAACCTCACGCATAATGGCATATGATTGTGAGCAGTTTATTCTCTGACGGCAGTGAAATTAGGATGTATTTTGTTTAATTCCATCCTCTCTTCTTGTGCAACATGTTTTATACAATTCCCTTTTTTAGCTGGCATTTCTGATTCCATTCACATCAGGTTCCCCCTGTCTACATTGTGGCGCTTCGTGGGTGTTCATAAAGTTAGATCAGTGATGCAATCTACACAGCAATTGCATATATTTACATATGATATGATATTTATAACGCGCTTATAACCAGATGTTTCTAAGCGTGAACCCAGGGATCGAACCTGTGTTGCTTGCTCCGTGTCGTCTTGCTTCCAAGGTGAGCACGTTGCCCAATTACGTCTGACGAAATTACCACCAAACTTACCACTGAACTTGTAATGCGGGCCATTATGTAATGGAGTGCCTCACACTAACGTGCTCCAGGTACAGCACTTTAACGCTCTCTTGGCACTGCTAAACATGGGCGCTCAGATGAATAAGCAAAATGCAGCCAGTGTTTACACAGGGCATACATAACAATATTCATCATTGTGTTGCCCCTGAGCTATCCTCCCGATAGTAGTGTAATGAAGGTTTGTGTGTGTGGGTATTGCTACATGTGCAGGGATGCTCCTTCTGTCTGCTTTTTCGTTGTGAAGTGTGTCAGGTGTGCATATTTCTGATGGACAAGGACAAAGTTATTGCTTCATGGCCCTCAAGTATTACTATTTATTCAATGCTTTTCTGTGCTTTCTCTCTTAGGTCAATTTGAGATGTGCATTTCGTGTACTACTGCATTGATGTTGGCATATTCTTTTGGAAATATAGCTTTTGAACTTTTCTTTTGCCATGGTTTATTCATCGACAGATGTATGTATGTGCCTTTTCATGATGGATTTCATGATGGCTGTTTGTTTCTGTTTGTGTTCATTTAGAAAACAAACTCAGGGCATGAGCAATGTGTGGGCCTTGGGATAGCACGCCCATGCAACTTTATCACATGATAATAGCGAGAGCGGTATTTACAGAGTACTAAAGGAGGCTCAGATACCATATATCATGTTTATGTGGAGAATCAGGTTAATGTAGGAGGAAATTAACATTTTAGAATTAAGAGATGTGCACGGAAACAGGAAGTCTGTTGTGGAAAGAGAGAACTGAATGAACATTAACTTCAGCAGAAAGGCAAAATGCAAGTGAGGATAAGGGATGACAGTCTAAGAGTTATACTGCAAGAGAACAAAATTGACTGTAGCTGATACACTGAATGTGGCAGAGACACACGACAAGTACAAGTCAAGGTGGCAGTTTCAGGCCCACTGGTATGCCCCTTTTCCCCCTCCCCTGCACTCCAGCCCTTGGGCGGGCCTGTCCATGTTCGGAGTTAGACTGTGGAGTTGGACTGCGTGTCATATGACATTGATATTGCAACCATATTTTTCTTAGTGTCCTGAGGGATACTGCCGTAGGATACCACTTCTGGCGATGGCACTCAGGTGCAGGGTCAAATGACATCACTTCTGTGACCCCTTGCATTTTGGTAAAATGACGTCCCTGTGAGGGACTGATGGGATTTACAGAAAAATAAATAATGCATACAAATGAAAGCAGTCGAAATGTATGAGCATTGCATGTAAATAAATTGACCAGTCTACATCAACTTGAACAACCTGTAAATGTACAGATACTCACCCAAACTTCGTTTTGTTTCAGGGGCAAAGGAAGCATGCCAGTTGGAAGCAATGGCAACTGCAATCAAACATATGTTATGCCAGCACTAAATGAGGAAACTGACACAATCATAGACTTCCTGTTGCAATGTGGAACTAAGCCCTACTCTATCACCATCATGGACCAGCCTTTGGTCATTAGTAACGTTACATGCCCCTGTAATGATGATTCCCGAAAATCATGTAAAAATTGCCCAATGTACAATCCCAGTCGGCTGCATCACCCCGAACAATTGTAGGACAAACAAACTCACAAAGAGCAGGAAGAAGAAAAAGATAAAACAATTTTTCAAAGGAAGCAGACAAGGCCTTAGAGAAGATACAAGCACAATATATACTTTCTTTAAAAGCTCAATTATTCTTCACCTTAGGCTAGCTCCTGGAATACAAACTGTAACATACTGGAAAAGTATCCAAATCATCCGCTGGAACCTGAAAGAATGGCACATAAAATTATCTTAATGCAATCAGAGAGAAGCTTTTTGTGCTCAGGCGTATAGCACTATAGAACTGAATGGCGCTGGAACTACCAACAACAAATGAGGTGGTGTCTACATGAAGATTGGCAGCACTTGCTGCACCTATATGCCTTGTAATGATGCCAGCAATGGTGCACTGACTCTTGCAATAGAACAAATGTTCAAGTTGAAAACGGACACGGAAGCAGCAGAGAAGATCATTAAAGATGATGATTATTTGGCAGTCCTTACCTCGTGGATTTCTCATCAACTTCTGTCAAGTGTTATATCCTGTGCATATTATCTTGAAAATAACCTGGTGTATCTATCAAATAATAATAATAACTCTTAGTGTCTCTAATGGAATTAAAACCTAACCTTCTTGCAGTTATGCAGGTCATGCCACTCATCTTTAGAAAGGGGAAAGCTGTCAAAATGACCCGCAACCAAAGGTAGGAGAAATAAAAATGTACCCAATGAATGGCTGCTTAGGCCCAGAGGGAACACTTTGGTCATTGCCCCCCGATCCAGAGAACAACTTAACGTGCTACCTTGACCCTACTGCAGATGGGGAAAGCAATTGTTTATGATGTAATCCATGGGATTATAGGATGTGTGGAGAGGATTTGAGAAATGTATCCAAAATATGGGTGCTCAAAACTATTTATGACTGGCAACAAGAGCAAGATAAACAGGCTTGAGAGTAAATATAGAGATTTTTCGCCTATGGGACGAAAGTGGGGAATGTTGGGAGTACACTAATGTTGGAAAATACATCCAATGCCCCAAAAATGCATAAAAATACAAGCTTCAAAAGCCATTGTATAAGGTACACAGCACAAAGAGAGCAGCCCCACACATAGAAAACATCCATATGTATTCCTAACAAGATGCCAGTAGCCATGACTTATTGAGCCATAACACACAGACCTTACATGTAAACATAACTATGTGTCTTTAATAGATACAGCAGCATTTAACATTAGTCAGGGAAACATTGAGGGGCACTCATAATGAAAGAGAATGATAACAACCCTTTACACTGATTAAATAAATAACACATCCTCAAGACCAAGTTAGCCAATTACGAAGCATGAAAACCCTCACCACCTCAGCAGAAAACATCAGCCAGGCCCTTGCAGAGAGGTGGATAGATACCAAGTTTCAACTTCCCACAGCAAGACTATATGCTGTGCAGTGATTGGTTAAGGCAAGGGGCGAACATCTTCCCTGGTCTTAAGTGTGGTAGTGAGGTCATGAAAAAGCAACAAAGAAAATATCAGATCCCAGAGCTAAAGGATCAGAGCTAAAGGACAAATACTGCACACAGATTGGTCAACACACAATCAGCTTAGCTGAGTTCCCAAACCTGTGTTCAAAAGACTTATTATTATTATTATTATTATTATTATTATTATTATTATTATTATTATTATTATTATTATCAGGGTGCACAATTTATATTCCTAAGCAGTACATCAAAAAGTATCATAATGAATGTCACAAACTACTAAGAATTGTACAATGAGCAGTGAAGAGTACGCCAGTCCAGACAGAATGATTAAGGAACAACACTGCCCTTTGTGGGAAAAGTCTCAATAAAAGAGCTCCAAGTGCTAAGGAAGGGGCCATGCTAAACACCATTACACATAGAATAGAATTAGGAATTAGTGATTTGTAATGGAAACTCACGAACAACCCTCAAAGCAAATAAATAACATTTGCAAATAGCAAAAACACTTTGTTAAAGGGACGTTAGGGTTACGTTGCACTAATAAAAACCTATGAAATTCAGTGAAAAAACTTTGCTAAAGGGACATGCTGGTTACAAATAAAACCTAAACCCACCAGAAATTTGCCAGTATGGTAAGCTATGCGATCATAACTCGTGCCACCACCAGGCACTGCTAGGACTAATAACCAGAACATCAAAGATGACATCACAAATCTCCTTGATGACAATAATGTAATGTACATAATGAAATCATGATCTTTTCTGCAAAATTGGATGAACTTAATAATGACTTTAAGGAACTTTTAAATTATGTAAAAAAATCATGTTATTAGAAACGATGTGTATCACTGTCCTTCTTGTACCTGTCCCCCTTTTCCATAGCAATCACCCCATCAAATTCCCAACATTTAGATGAAAGATGCTTGAAACTTGTCTCCCTCTCTCCCGTGATGAACATTGCATAGAAATTCCAAATTCTCCCATTTATGTTTCACATACCAATACCCCACCCCTTTGATAAATAAATATATATTTTATATTTTATACTTTAAATAACTTTTATATTCTTCTTTGATATATTTTTTTTTTAAACCCCAATGAATAGCCTGTGGACACCACGACTGTCCGGGGAGTCCATTTATGTAATGGGGTGTCCGCGGACATTGTGCCGTGTCTGAGCCTTTTCTGGTTGGGCATGACGCGCTTTTAAATAGTTTGTGAACAGCACCCCAGTTTATGGACACTGATGCACATGCGCCTGGCATTCTTCCACCCAATGTTGCCCGCAGACACATGTCAGCTTTGCATATGTACCCCAATGGCATCACTTGTCCAGGGTAACAACGTGTCTGGGAACCATTCTTGGCACCTCAAACAGTTCAAAACTGCATTTGTGGCCAATCTAAGAACTTTTGAAGTGGCAGTTTTCCCTTGCAGAGCTGCTAGACCCATTCTTAGTTCATCTGTCAAGTTTTTAACACTTTTCAAAGCCTATTTTTGGCTCAATAACCCATGGACATTTGTGCCGTCAATGGACAGCTCCTTTGAAGGGACACACGCATTTCTTTTACTCATTCTCAATCTGGATATCCAGGAGAGAGCAGCTGAAAGTACCTGCTTTGCAGAACAGCTTCATTTGGAGCAATGGAATCTGTTATGGCTCTCCCCCCTTCCCAGGGGCCACCACCACCTGGTGGTCCTGGAGAGGGGAATAGGAGGGGGAACAGGTGCAGTGATGCAGAACAGGATGAAGAGGAAAAAGATGGGGTAGTGGAAGTGTCGACATCCAGTACCCAGCGTGAATCAAGGGTCTGGAAGTTTTTCACCACTGTTGAGGTGAGGGTGGCCCAAAGGCTCGGGCAGACAAGGTTAGATGCACTGAGTGCTGTGTTGTACTTATTTAGTGAAAACCTGGTCCCTGCTCCTATTGGACCGCCTCCATGTGGCACCACACCGGATCCAAATACTGGAATGCTATGAGAAAGGCTGTTCCTTTTTCATGGAGAAGCAGGTTGACAAGCTCTACCCCATCGTCCTCAACCACTCCTGCAACCACACATGCAACACCTGTGGTGCAGAGGATCCTGGTGGCTGCCTTGCAGGCCATACAGAACGCTGTTGACCTTTACCTTTCGACGGTCATGATACTATGTTTGTACTGTGACCCATCGATCTGCAGTGGGGAGTATCTACATAGTGCTTTTGAGGCTGCAGTCAAGGAGCATAAGAAACACTGAAATCTACCTTAAAAGTAAAGCCTGCCCAACATCTTCCCCTGTCCACCTGCCCTGCCGCCTCTGTGGTTGTTGACCCTTCCCTAAATTCCCTCCCTTCCCCCACCTTACCTCCAGCAAAAATAAACCCAAAAAGTCCAAAAGAATATAAGAACACAAAAAAAAGTTCCTTTAGGAGACACCGTTCACAGTTAAAAATTACAACGTAAAATCAAATCAAAGGGCAAATATTTAATTAAATATTGTATGTGTTCACAGAAACTGCTTTAAGGCATTTTGAAGATTTTCCCAAAAAATCTGATTGGCAATATCAGTCAGATGTACTCCATCTCTTTGAAAAATGTTGACACTATCATATTTGCATTATCAAAAGATGTCATGCCAACATCCCGCAAAAAAGCAGACGCAGCTTTGTTAACATTGTACCTTGCTTTTTCAATTCGTAAACAAAATAAGTCTGAACGCTTCCATATTTGTCTCTGGGCGTTCCGTGAAAAAACTATTTTTGAATGTGGAAACAGTCCCATCAAGGATATGTATCCTTTATTTCAAACTGTAATGAAATTCCAGTCACATAAGCCAAACTATTCCCTCCTCACTGAACAACAATGATCTCTGGATGCTTCAAATTAACCATTCTCTCACAAAACAGAAGCAATTCCGCTCACTTTATTCCACAAACTCCATACCATGAAACTTCTGTTTGTCCTAATCCATGATTTTCAGACAATTCCCAGTGCTCAGAGTACACTTTCACCGAATGAATCCAAGAGTCTCCCAGAATCCATACAGTCTGCTTCCTCAAAGAAATAGCCATAGCCATCTTCACTGCACTCAACAAACAAAACTCCTGTGCACTGTCTTCCTGTACACCAAAGCTAAGAAACCTGATTGGCTGATCCTTGTTGCCTGCAGATATTATGACTGTCCGCGGTCTCCACAGTCCCCTTTCCACGGCAGGCATCCTCAAAGAACTTGGATAGGACGTACAATTTCCACGGCCTACAGCGATGTCCGCAGATAGCCTGTTCAATTACAGGGGGTAGGGAGGTTTACAATCAATTTAAAACATTTATTCTACAATGGTGGCTGTTAAAATAGCCTTTTTTCAGTTTTCAAATTCGTTTTTGTTTTTCTAATTTGTGTAACCTACACCTACTAACAGATATATTCCTATACACTGCACATATTCCCATTTAAGCTGTTCACATGAACTTTTTCAAAGCATTTTTAACATTAAAAAGAAAATGTTGATTCCCAACATCACTTAAAAGCACTCCATCGCTCTGAAAAGTATTTACACCATCCAACATAATGTTTTCATTCCCAAAAGATGTCATCCCTAAAGCATATAGAAAAGCATGTACACCATTATTAACAAGCTTCCAGCTGTTTCTATTTCTGGACTAAATGCATTTAGACATCTCCATATTCTATGCAGGAAAAAATGATCTGCACTGTTGGAAACAGTTCCTTTAGGCGTTTCGAGAAATTGTTAATGGCAAACTGCAATGATACAGCAGTCAGATAGCCCAAACTGGTTCCTCCACAATGCAAAATATTAATTTCTGGATGTTTAAAATCACCCATACTCTCACAAAATGATAATAATGTTGCAAAGTGTACCCCATAAACTGCATACCAGGAAACTTCCACTTCTTGCAATTCAGTAGTACCAGAGATGCTCCAACATTCATTATACACCTTCAATGAGTGCATTCAACAATCTCCCACCATCCACACACTTTGCTTCTTAATAGCAATACACACATCTATTTTCACTGCACAGAACAAACAAAACACATTCTACCCTGTCTTATAACCCACAACCACAAAATGTCCCCGCTGTATAAGGCAGCCCTTCTACCCTTTCTACTTTAGTGCTTGTAACACTCCCTCATTGGCTGCTTTCAAACAGTCACACATCCATCCTCCAATTGCATCCACAAACTCTAACCTAACCCTGTCATCTCAGTTCAACACTTCAGATGTACACTTCAACTCTGAGAGTACATATCTCCTGTTAATCACAGCCACCTGCATCAACAACTACTGTAAAACACTCCAAGATTTGTACTTGCAGATTCAGCAACATCTGCATCTAAGAAAACATACTACAGGTATGTTTATAGTGTATAAAGTATTGCAACATTTTTACAAATATATATATATATATATATGGTTGTTCCCACTTAGCCTGTAATAACCTTCTCAACAAGCATATTCTCTTTTTAACAACTCTATTAAATGCCATATATAACATCACTCTGCACCTGGTAACATCAAGTGGCAGTTACTGACATACACTGCCAACATATTAAAGTTCCACACAACAGGTGCCACTTAAAAACTTTCTACAAATCTTTTACATCAGTTTTTCCTTTCGTTTACAAAACACTTACACAGAGTGCAACTGTAAGTGCACATATGCATTTTTTAACTTTCAGCAAAATTGTCCAAATGATAAACATTTTTAAATGCACATCAAAGTTTCCAAACTTTCTCATTACATCCCATATAGTGCCACCATTATTCACATCCTCTCACATACGGGTACACTGTCAAACAGCTTGATTCATCAAATTTATTTTTGGCACATTGCAAAGTGATGTTGTACTCCTAAAAAGTAACTTTGCACTGGCAACACAAACCCTTACTCATAGTACTGTACAAAGAGCATTTTTGTAGTACAAAGTCAATGCAAACTCACTGTATACTGCAAAAATAAATGTGCACTGACTTTCCACTGCAAAAAGTACACTCTGCATAGTTCCATGAATCAGGGTTTCCATTGGCACTGCAAACTCACTGTTTAGCAGTGAAAAGCCACTTTGTACTGTGCAAAAAATCCCATTAATCAGACCCAACGTATTTATATACAACACTTCCCTTTACATATAAACTATTGTTTTTTTTACAACCACTACTATAACACACCAAACACTGCTCCAACTACAATCTTCCATTGCATTACTACAAGGCCACAGTTTCCCTATTCTTTAAAAACACATTACAAATACATTCTACCACAAACACAACCCTTCCCTTATTAAATTCACCAGCATAAAAATGACCTAGATATGCATCTTTTTTACACACCCATTTTTGCCCTACACCTTACAATGACCCAAACAACGCTAATCATAGGGCCTCACTACAGGATTGCCGGTAAAACCCACTGGTAGCTGCTGTGTTGCCATCAACCCTGTAATACCATTACTACCACCTCACATCACGATGCTATATCAATATCACAATCAGCACCAGTACACTAAGTTCCCATTCCCACCATGCAATGGGAACCATGAAGCACCAGCATCATTAGTAACAATGCTAATGCTTCATTGTAAAGCCTGTCTGTAGTGGCCGTAACTCCCAGCAGGTAAAAACTGCCTGGAGTACAGTGCCCTTACAACTAAACACAGAGTGAGCCGGTCCCGAAAGGCTGCCAGTAACTTTTTACTGCTACCTTTACACACCCCTTCATAATAATAGCCATTTTACAATTTTTCTAACAACATACTTAACATACTTTACTACAACAGCCATAACCCACTTTCCTTAACTCTTTTTCCCAACAACTTCTACTACCTTAATTAATATCAAACTCTCTTACTAAAACTACTTTCACATTACCAGATATACCCACTAACTTTCTGTTACAATTACAAGAAAAAAGATGATTGAAGAAAACTGCTACCGAAGAAAGAACAGTCTTCACATCCTACACATCCTACAAAGTAAGTACAAGCATGTTTACAGCTCTAATTGTAACAATGTATTTTCACTATATATTAGTCTATGATATGATATGATATGGCATTTGTAACGCGCCTATACACAGGTGTTTCAAGGCGCGACGAGGCAGGGAGGGGAGGAAACAAGGGGAAACAGACAACGATCCTACTAGGCCAGGTGTCATTCAGATCGCGCAAGTGCAAGGGTGGGGGAGGGGGAAAAGTGCAAGGGGAAGGGGGGGTGCAGTAAAGGTAAGTGGCGTAAAGTAATAAATAAATAGGGCCAACTGGTGGCAAGTGCAAGGTAAGTGCAGAACAAGTGCTGGAAAAGGGGGGGGGCTGTAGGGATACAGAGACAGTCCCGCAGTGCAGAGGGGTTCCAGGGCATCAGTGCAAGTGGAGAGTGGCTGGGCCCAGGGCCGAGGCCGTTAAGAGTGGTCCAGTTGCAGAATCAGTGCAGTATCAGTGAGGAATAATTGGCTGTTCAGCAGGGGAGAGGGAGAGAGAAAGCAGAGGCAAAGAGGAAGGTTTTGAGGTGCTTCCGGAACCGGAGATGGTTCTTCTCAAGTTTCAGGGAGGCAGGAAGGCTGTTCCAGAGGGAGGCCCCTGCCGCGGAGAGAGATCTACCCCCAGCTCGTTGCTTCGAGAAGCGGCTGACCCTGAGGGAGTTGGAGGCGGATGAGCGAAGGGCTCGGGAAGGAAGATATTTGGGAAGAGAGAGTTGAAGGTATATAGGACCAAGGCCCCAGAAGGCCTTGTGGACAATGCAGAGGGTTTTGAACTTTATCCTCGCAGCTACTGGGAGCCAGTGTAGAGATTTCAGTCCTGGAGAGATACGGTCCCTGGGCTTGAGGCCAAGGACAAGTCTCGCAGTTCTGTTCTGTATGAGTTGCAGAGGGCGGAGAGTGGAGGCAGGCAGATTAAGGTAGAGGCTGTTACAGTAATCCAGCTTCGAGAGAACCAGGGCTCGGGAGACAGTGAGCTTCTGGGGGAAGGAGAGGAAGGGAAGAATACCTCTGAGGAGGTGCAGCTGGTAGTGTGACTTCTTAGCGACGTCAGAAATATGAGGAGAGAAGGAGAGTGTGGAGTCGAAGATGACCCCAAGGTTTTTTGCATTGCAGGTAGGAGCAGGGAGGGGGCCAAGGGAGGCAGGCCAGAGAGCTGCAGGGAAGGAGGGAGTGGGTGTACCGATGAGTAGGATCTCAGTCTTACTGGAACTAAGGCAGAGGTCATTTGCGGCACACCATTCCTGGATAGCAGACAGACAGTCAGAGATGAGGGAAGGAGAGGGGGAGGCTGAGGGTAGCCTGAAAATGAGCTGGGTATCGTCCGCATAGCACTGGAAATTAGGGCAGAGAGCGGCGATGCGGTGGCCAAGGAGTGCCATATACTGGTTGAACAGCCAGGGAGAGAGATTTGATCCCTGGGGGACACCACAGGTGGAGAAAAAGATGTCGGAGAGGAACGACCCCAGTTGGACCTGGGAGGGTCGATTTGAAAGGAAAGAGGTCAGCCACGCCAGAGCCTGACCAGTGATACCCAGGTTTTCACGGAGACGGTTGAGCAGTCTACATTATTCTGCTCTACTCACCAACATTGTATTTCACTCTTGCTCATTATATTGCAACATTCACACTCTTTCGATTCCTATCCAAGCACTGTTCTTTATTTAAAACACCACCCTTTCCTTACTACCTAACAACACAGCTATCTCTCGACAACTTCTCTACCACAATATACTTTCTCAATATTCCATAACCCTATGCACATAAGGCCTGGATTCCAATGCAACAGCTTTCCAAATCACTAACCCACATTAGTACAAACAGACACACTTCTTCACCCGTTTTCCATTCTATCCATACAACCTTCATACCTATGCAGTACACCACAGCAGTATAACAACCACTGTTTTCTTCAAAACATCATAATGTTCCTACTTATTCCATCACACCACAACTCCCTTACTAACTAACTCAAGCCTGTCACACCTGTAAATCCGCTTACTCTTACAACCTTCCCAACCACACCTATCATCCCACTGCACAATCACACACATACACCCATGCATAAAACATCCATAAACACTCAACGATTCCGGTGAAATCCAGCATTAACGGTATTACTGCTGCATTTAAGGGCTGGCCCTATCACAAGTTGTGTGCTAAAACGGCTGTTTTATCTCTAGCTTTTTTCTGGAGGTGAAATCCCTGTTTTCGGCTGTATTACCACCTGCTGTATTAGCCTGCAGTATTAGCGCCGAAAATGCCCCATGCAATCCAATGGACCCAATGGGGTATGGGGATTTACCTTTAATGCCCAACCCGTGATCCGGTGGTAATACTGTCACACCAGTTGGTGCTAAGGCTATTATGGTTGGGTGGTATTACAGCCAGGATACAACCAAACTCATGTTGAGGCTGAATGCCCACTAAAAAGCAACTCCATAGAAAACAAAGAAAAATTAGAGCAGATGACAATAAAAACAAGCCATACAGTCATTCTCCTCTAAAAACATATAGAAAACATTAAAACAAAACTGTTAGTAAGCTCAGTCAACAAAAATAAATCAGCTACCAGTATAACATGAAAATAATCCAAATAATTCATTTTGCACAAATAAAAAGCCACCGTAGAAGTTCTTAACAATCTTATAAAGGCAGTTACAAAGTCACGATCTATCATAACTTCAAGGCTTTATTTCTAATGCACCTACGATTTTAGCCAGCACACCACCAATATGGCTGCTTTGCATGCTGGCACCAGACTTCATGTCCTTCCCTTGCCTTCCCCGCTCTGATTGGCCCACTCTCCCACCATTTTAGGGCCAATCAGGGGTGCCAGCAGGCCCACACAAAAGGCCCCTGTTTGCGCCTGTCAGAGCATGAAGTATCTTCTCCTCTCAAAAATGTTTACCGGACTTTCTAAACTGATACCTTCACTTGATGTCTTATCTGAACTGGTATGCAATATTAATGCACAAGGCTACATCCTCCTTGACTGAACACTATCTCTGTTGTTATCACTGTTGCATGCGTTCTCCCCTAAATCCTTCGGGAGCTGCCCGTCAACCACTAGCCATACCAACACCATTTTGGCTTATGTGAAAAACCAAATCTAGGCGTTCTCTGATCTGTTTAAGCACTTTCGCTTCTGTGCTTAGAGTGCCTCCCTGTGCCATTCAGGTGGCTGAGACCCTCCGCACACACAACCTGTTATAGCCCCGCATAACAGGAGAGGAGGCTTGGCTAGTTTGTGTAAACATATCTATCTTGATTCTCATGCTGCCTGATGTAGCCCCGTAACATGAGGTGAGACTTTGCCAGTCTGTGTAACCATACCTATCTTGACTCTCATGTTGCCTGATGTAGCCTCCCATAACATGAGGCAAGGCGAGGCTCTGCCAGTCCGTTTAATCATACCACTGTATGTCTGTAACCATATGCCTATGTACCGTACACTTTCTGTAACTATCGCCTGGATGCCTGAGGGCTATGCTGGCTGAAATTAATGCAAACAATAAATAAATACATAAATAAATACCCTTAAAAAGTACATAAGAAAACTAATTCTTGAAGCACTAATTGACAGCACATTTCTACTAAAGAGAAAGTTGCTTATATTAATATTAAACAGAATGAAATCACTAACTAATTAATCAATAAATTACAAAACGTACTTTTAAACATGTGCAATGTCAACAGAGATACCTTTACAAATGTATGTGATGGTAAATGGATTTACACAAGCAGCACAGAACCATATTTCAATGAAGATGCTTATAAACAAAAACAAAGAAAGTCAATTGCCATAAGCAATAATGGCCAAGACTATGACATGGTAGGAGGCACCATTATGGCAAAAGAAATTGCTATACACAAAACATCCCCAAGAAACTTTCAACACAATATTCCTTTTGCCCAAACAAACCATCCAATATACAAATGGACATGGGGCTCAATATGTAATGTACAACAACAATCCTTCAAATCTTTATGACAAGTCCTAAATCACTATATGAATCTAAAAGACAATAGTAGAATACAAACTCGACAAACCATGGACTCCTGCCCAGTGCGCATTCATATAGGACTGCAAGGGCATTCATTAGCCTGAATTTCAGGATCTGCTTGCAAAAGCACATTACATCACATCAAAAGGATAGCAACACAACATTCTGTTACAGAAAACAAATTTGGTTGAGGAACCTTTTCACAAAGCACACTTATCAGGGTAGACCTCAGCGCCCTTCTGTTTGTTGAAACAGTAATTTTTGTCGCATGAATTGAGTAACAACTGAGAAAATGTGGTTCCTCCACTCTGTTTTGTAAACTAATAGTAAAAGTATAGTTACACGTTTTCATTCATGCGCCAGATAAGAAAAGAAAAGACTCCACTCAGTTGCAATATAGTTATTAAGGCTGTGTATTAGTATGAGCGGGTGCCCTTTATGTGTTTCAATGGACTTGGCCGTCTTTCTCAAATCAGGGCTAATTTGTGATACAAATTACATTCAAATAACGAGCATTGCCATTCATTCGGTATTGTACAATTAATGCAAAGAAAAAAGTGTCATATGTAACACAGACATCAAGGGAGGGGGGTTGGGTGGGATTGATGCAGATAAACAGTGAGCCATGAAGCATTTGAAACAATGAAAAAATGAAAAACATAAACGTAATGTGAAAACATTGACAAATGGGAGAAAGGGGAAAAAACAAAAAGAACATTTTTTATGAGTTCATTTACAAAATTAAAAGCAAATATTAAGTGATCTAGAACATGAAACAAAAGGATTTCCTCTTACCAAATGGTATTGATTTATAATTCGGAACGTGGCTTTTCAGCAACTCAAAAAAGTCATGGGCTCAATCCCAAGCTGCCAAGTAAACTAGAGGTAATTAGTTCTATGTTTAGTTAACTTAATTTTTCATATATATGTAGATCGAAGTAATAATAATTTCTTGATTCAAATTTAAATGTGCCCATATGGAAAAATAGAAGAGAGGCGGTTTTAAAGCATCTTGTGCTTGTTCAAGTGCCTTTCAGTTGGTCAAAAAGCTGCGCGAGGGTAATGTAATTTTTTAGCGTTTAAAAGGAACTTATTGTCTCATTGCATACTTAAGTGAATAATTGGCAAGTGCAGTTTCTTTGATTGCTCCGCGTGTCGAGCGGACTAAAAGGCAAACAACCTAATGCTAGTATCTTACCTCTAAACTTCAAACACGAGCTCCGTGCAAATTTGTCCGCGTTCGTAAGAGAAACAAAAATGGTGGCCTTAACTGTTATGACTCTGGTCTCCACGGCGACCGTAATGGTCCTTTTTCGATTTTTATTATGGGCGCCATGTTTTGGGCTCGGAAAGCAAAGGGAGTACAAATCTCCACCATGTAAGCCCATACTGTGAAATAAATACGAAGCATATATGGATTATGTTATATGGCGTGATGTCAATTAATATGGAAACTGAATTTTAAGCATTTTCCAAAATCCAATGTGGGTTAATAACACAAACAAAATACTAGAGAGGATATACATAGGCAGGTGCCATTTTCCTAATAATACCGTAGGCTGTTGCCATGACGACCTATAGAAGTGATTGCTCGATTAGAGAGTGCTAATCACTGCAAAGTAATGGGCAACATGTTTGTTACATATTTGAGCGTTGTGATCGTTATTTACTGAATTGTAATGTGTGTTGATTCCTCGAATGGAAAATAGGTTTGTGTTGTATGGTGTGATGTCTATTAGTATGGAAACTGAATTTAAAGCCTTTTACAAAATCAATTGTGGGTTGATAACACAAACACAATATTGGAGAAGATGTACAAAGGCAAGTGCCAATTTCCTAATAATAACGTAGACTGTTGCCATGACTTGTTGCAATAGCGACCAATGGAATTAATTATTCAAAAAGATTTCTAGTCAATGTAAGGGGCTTATTGAAATATATATTATATACTTGAACATTCTTATTTGTTCTACTCAACAAACACACTTCAAAATCATATACTGAAATTGTGTTATTTGCACTTAAGGCCGTTGGATGAACTGAGAGGTAAATCAACTATATTTTGAACTCATAATTAGTAAATGCCATGTAACTCTTAACCCATCCAGAGTTTATTGTTTCATAGGAAGGAGGACATCTCATTGTCCGAGTTCAGACCACTTTCTACTGTCCGAAAGCAACATATTAATTTTGCTTCCTCTTGTCTTAAGTTCATCTCTTGATCTCCTCCTCTGGGTCCAAGGGTTACTTTCTTTAATCCCAAATATTTAATGTCTTTTTTACTGCTTAGTTGATGTTTTCTTTGCCAGTGAGCTGCTAGTGGTAAATTGACATTCTGACTTCCAATAGTGGACATAGGTTCCCGATTCTTATTCTCATTTCTCTAATGGTGCTTCCAATGTACATTTTCTTACTTTGACAGATTATTGCGTAAATTACAAATTTTGTTTTTCAGTTTATGAAGTCAGTAATTTTGTACTTGATGCCAAAGGAATCTTCAAAAACTTCTGTATTACCCATTGCATATTGACACATGGAACATGAGCTACATTTTCGAAAGCCCACGGGTAGCTGGGGTAGCCATGATATTGTTTCTGTACACTTTTCTTCTGGGAGGTGTGAGGACTAAGAATATTTTTCAGCGTTCTTGCTCTTTTGAATGTCACTGAAGGACTGTCTTCAATGGGAATGGGAATGGGAATCTTTAAAATGGGGATCTAATTTGAAAAGATCCCAGTTCTTTTTTAAGATCTTCCTTAGTACTGAATTGTTGGCGCAATACGTTGTGATGAATCTAATTCGTTCTGGCTGGCCACCAGTTTGCTTACTGGAAATCAATGTATTTTCTCTGTTAAGTTCCCTTTCTTGAACACGTGCTTTTGTAATATTTTTCCTGGCATATCCTCTGGCTAAAAAACGTGTTGAGTTCAACTTGCATTCTTCGTCAAAGTCTACTTTTGCCGAACAGTTCCTTAGAGCTCGTATAAACTCCCCTTTTGGGATGTTTTTAATTACCGGATTATAGGGACAACTAGTCGCGAACAAAGTTGAATTTGCCTCTGTTGGTTTCCTGTAGGTTTTAGTCATCAGTTTGTTTTCTTCTATATAAATTGTTAGATCAAAAAAGTTGACCTCTGATGTACTAGAGTTTCCAGTAAATTGTATTCCTAAGGTGTTTTGATTTGCTCTTTGTCTCAATCCTTGTAGTTGGTCATCATTCCCCTTCCAGATGAGAAAAACATCATCTATATAACGATTCCATAGAACAACATTGTCTTCATAGTCTGCATCTGAGCAGATGTATTGGTCTTCATACATAGCCATTTCAAGGTTAGCCAAAGCCGGGGCATATTTAACTCCCATAGCTACGCCACTAGAAAAACATTATTTTTCAAAGTTAGGAGCAACATTTCTTTTAGCATCTGTATTGACTGATGCTGTGTCCTGAGAAAAAGTATAATATATCGCATCCAGAGCTGTGTTATGCTTAATCGATGTATAAAGAGCTGTAACAGCCCATGTAACCAAGATATATCCAGTTTATACTGCTAATAGTTTGTTGATGATCGATGTTGTGTCTTTAAGAAATTATGTAGTTGTGCTGACTTTAGGTCTAAGAATATTGCCAATGTATTCAGCCATATTGACGGTAGCCCAACCTATTCCACTCAGAATAGGTTTCCCTTCTGGAATTCGCTCAAACGTTTTATGAACTTTAGGTAGAAAGTACATGGTCAGTAATATAGGTTGTTTGATCTCCATAGCTTGTTTTTTCTCATCTGTTAAGAGTCCTTGAAGGTGCCAACATGTAATTGCTTCTGTGAGTTCCTTGGTAATATCCAATTTAGGGTTTGATGGTAATTTGACATAACATAGCGGTGTTGTTAAATGATTATAGGCCATTGTTATATAATCTTCACGGTTCATCACTACAATTTTTCCACCATTGTCGGCTGCCTTAATCTTTAATTTGAAATCTTGTTGTAATTCTTGAAGAGCTTTTCTTTCTGTTCATGACAGGTTGTCAAATTTGTGTCTGACTTTAGGTGTTCTGTTTCTATTTGTTGCATCAAATGCATCATTTAAGTCTTTGGTCACTGATTTGTAAAATGCATCTATTAGATTGTCTGCCATTAGTTGAGGTGTAAACTTCGATTTGTTTTTCATTTCCTTTGGTGCAAGACTGCTTTGTTGTATTTGTAATTCATAGAAAGTTTCATGAATAGGCTGTTCTGTGTTGTCATCCAAAGATCTGAGTAAATGAATGTAATTAAGATCTTCAATGGTAAATTTGCTTCTCCTTATAGGCAAATCTCTCTGTTGGTGAGTACTGGTCACTTGGGTAGCAAACCATGTCTTAAGTTTCAGTTTTCTGACAAATTTAAATAAGTCTATGTGGACATCCGTGGTGTTATAATCTATTGTCGGGGCAAAAGAAAAGCCTTTGTTCAGTAATGAAATTTCTTCTGTTTTTAGAGTCCGATACGATAAATTGAAAACTAAATTATTCACTTTGTCTTTTTCGCTGCCTCTCTCGCTGCAGCTCTTGTGAGCCTTCTGAAATCTTCTCGGGCGTCGGGATTCCCTGAATCTACCACTCCCACGTTTCCACCTGCACCTGTGACTGGTTGATGTTGATTCGTTTGTGGTGGTAGTAAAAAACGTACTTGTTTTTGATACATGGTACGATTGCCTTTTTTGTATCTTCCAATTTGGTTAAGAAAACCTAGTTCTGTGGTCGTTTGATTCTCGGTGTCTGTTTCCTTGTCTGTTTCCTTGTCTTGATCGCCTTCAGAATCTGCATCTGAGCTGCCTGGTGATGTGTTCGGAGTACTCTCTCTAGAAAGTGGTTTTGAGAATTGTTTATATTTGTCTTGGAATGTGTACACCTTATCATCTTGGGAATCATGGTCATCTCTGAAGAATGTCCTCATTTTCCTTAATTTAATTTCTGTTACACAACATCTTGTGGATAGAGTATACTATGCAAAAAGTCCTGCTCTAGAACTGCAAATTTAAATAGCATCCTCCTCCATGGCACTGCCAAAGAACTTATTCAAAAAACAGAACAGATCCAAAGTAAATATTTTGGATCTGAAGTTGAATTACAACATTCAGTAAGTTTTGAAAACATTAACGAAAACCTCACAAACAGCACCCACCTTAAAAACACATACAAAAAAGAAACAGCTAAGCATCAAAACACAAATGCTGAATTACAAGATAAAGGGCCTCATCACGAGTTTGGCGGTAACCCTTAAATGCGGCAGTAACATTATTACCACCACATTTAAGGGTCCACCAAATCACAGCCTTGGTGTATCCCCCCCCCCCCTCTGAGCTGGGGGCAAATACGCTGCAATTTTGCTGATTTTCAGCAGTAACACCACCAGCGGAAAATCCGCCGGTGGTAATAGCGTGAAAATTCCCCATTGAGGCCAATGGGGAATGGGAACTTCATGAACGAGCCCAATAGGGAATGGGCACAACCCGTTCTCCCAAACCCGTGATCCGACGCTAATAGGGCCAGGGGGTTTGGCGGTGGGGCTAATAGCTAATAGCGTTACTGCCCAACTCGTGATGAGGCCCAAAGTATGTGTCTGTTGTAGAACTTTTATAAAAAAGAGTACTAAAACAGTAGATATGGCCTACAAAACATAAGACAATAAGAAATCCCAATGGTTCCAAATAGCTTTTTATCCATCAGCAGAAAATAAATACAAAATAAGTGGCCACGCAATAGTTTGCACATCCTGCAGTACAAAGCTGGACAATAACTAAATGCCATCAATTGCTTTTACTAATAACTTAGACATTTCCCCACTTCCAAAAGCTCTTCAACAACTTACCTTGTATGAGAGCATTATAATCCAAACAGTACACCATTTTCAAGCTATAATACGAATTCAACTGAAAACGGCCATATTGTGGCAAAATAATATATTTGTCATTAGATCTTAAAGAAAATATAGACACTGTAGGAGTACAATGGCTAATAGATCAATCATTGATTGTACTAGTTAATAGTGTACCAACAAAAGATGAAAAAATGTGGCAACAACTAGTCAACTTAAACAAAGTTAGACAAGCCCTACAATACCGTAAAGGAAACAATTAATATTACAAAGATATAAACATAGGGGAAAACTTAAAATAAATCACCCAAATAATTCAAGATTCACCACAAACTGGCCAATTTGAACGTATAAATCCTGTTACTGCAGCCAACATTTTCGACCAGAATACAATTCACCCACTACCCTCCAAAGACAACATAGAAGAAGGATTAGAAACATAAAAATGAGTCAAGCCAAAGGCTCTTCAATGAGCATAAGGAAGAAAAGCATAGGAGCACATTATTTTCTTTACTTTTTCCTACAGGAAATGGATGAAGATATTATCAAAGATCCACGCAAATTAGTGCATCATAATATCACTTTTTATGAATGTATTCTGAAGACCCCAGGTTTAGACAAAATGTAGAATACATGTTCCAAATCCTATTTGAAAGTGAACTAGCAACTCTATGTCATGGAGTTGCACACACATTAAAAACAAGCTATAATATTTCAAACATATCTGCTACGCAACCACTTTAAAAGATAAAATACAAAGATGAAGTTTTGCAGTCAAGTATCACAAATCTCTTGGTAAACATGTGTGGTACAAAAGAATACTGGTTCTGATGTCATGCTAATGTACGTTGTATGCTAAGGAACCTAGGCCCACCCACATGTTGTGTTACTTTATGTTGTGCAGAACATGCATGGCATGACTTGTACAACTTCTTAAGTAATGAAAACCAAAATAAAGAGGGAATTGATATAAGAACACCCGTAGAACGCTGTGCTCATGACCCTCTTAATGTTAAGTCTTGTAGAAATGTGAATATTGTTTTAATTAAGAATATTTACCAAAATCAGCTTCACCACTTACATAAAGGAGCAGAGGTTTATAATGTTTACAGCTCCACATTTTAGTTTCATGTTTAAGACAATGTTCATTTTCTCATGCAACTTCTAAATACATGGAGATTTGTTCATAATTTAGCTGTGATTTGAGCAATGACAAGTCTTCTCAGATTGTTTAGATTGATATATAGGGCCTGATTCATGGAAGTGCAGTATAATGGCACAATCCCATAGGACAACGTTCCATGAATCAGGACCATTGTATTTTCATGACTATTTCTGCTTCATTTAGGATGAGTGGTTCTCCAAGTGGTTCTTGGTATCCTGTAAGGGAAAGGTTGACTGCCCTCAGGAGTTTCTTTATTTAGCATAGATTCAATTTCTTCCTCTTGTTGGCGTTCATTTTCCAACAAGCGCTTGTATTGTTTGAAATTAACATATTTTATACTGCTTTCATATGCTTTAAATGTCAAATGAGTCATGATCCGCTAATAGTTATTCTTCATTTCTCCAAGGTTAAAAAAATTGAATAAAGATCTCTATGTTTAAAAAGTTGAATAAAGATCTCTATGTTGCAGATATTTAAATGATAACTTTATGTGATTAATTTGGCTGGGTTTTGTAAGTTTAAATATAATTCCGTCACAAGTTGAGACTGAATAGTTTTCCAAACAAGTACTTCTGTGTGGGTAGTATGTGTCCATTATATTATTTTGTTTTAATGCACTAGCTGTTGGGATCATTTGTGGCTATTGTTTTCTTTCTCTTGGTAGGATTTTAGTACTCTTTTTTTCTGGATGAAGCTGAACCAAGGTTTAGCCAGACAATGAGTTCCTGTTAAACGGTCAGCAGCTTCGTAGTACCTGCATTCTCTATGGGAGAGCAGTTTTATATCAAAGCTGTATAAATTTTGTGACAGTGTTTTCTCAGATGATATGTCATCCCAGAGGTTTTTTAGCTCTGTTTTTGCAGCTTTGGTGAGGTAGGATGTGACATATCTTGCAAAAGCAGATGAATTGTCCACAATGTATTGGGTGTCTAGATTTGAATTCCAGAACAGGGCAAGGATTGCACTGCAATTATTGATGTATTTGGATGCTTTGACCCTTTTAATGTTTTATGTGTTTTTATGGGATTTCCCTTTTACACTGTGTCTAACAGTAGACATTAAGCAATTTGCTTGTCCTGTTGTGGAAACTGATCTAGGGACACCATAGCGCATTTGATATAGTATTTACATTTGTTTTTATATTGTCGTCGGCAGTATTTGCCACACTTATGTTCTTGGAAGCGTAAGATTTGTGTACACAGGTCACTATCTGTGGTTTCTGAAGGGATGTCAGAGATTATCTATTTTTGAATACATTGTAAAACAGTGGCATCACTGTCATGGACAATCATGGGAGCATTTGTTATCCACAAAAGTATGTGGCTATGTGGTGCTCCTCTGGATTGGTGTTCATTTCTCCAAAAGAAGCGTTCAACTTCTCTGAGTGGAGGGGTATTATTATTGCAGTTGTAGTGCAGCATGGCAATGAAGTGGTGGTGATGCCTTATATATCATTGGTATGACCTCAAAGCGCTGGTTGGTTGAATGCCCTCGGGAACCACAGTTCAAGTCAGTAGAGAGAGCGAGTGTTGTATGGTTCGTGGGCACACCGGATATGTGTGCAGCCGGTGTGGTTGTTGAATGATAGCTGCTTCATATCGGTAGGTGTGGTGCTGGGGAAATTAGTTGGATGTGTTGTCTGGATGGTGGACACCCAGACTGAGTTCTGGCTGTGTTAGGCCTGAGGAGATGCCTAAGCTAGCCAGAATGTGCTCAGCTAGCTGTGTTTTATTAGGATGATGAGGTGTTTGTGGGGTCGTGTTAGTAAGAGAACAGCTAGCCTGAATTTACCATGGTTTAGCTGTGTTCTAGTTTAGTGATGGTGTATAGGAGAGAGTAAGCGTAGTAGTGTGATATGGTGGTTATCAGTAAAGTGCCTGTGACCAGGTATGAGAACAGGACAGAGGGTCGAACATAGCAGCATATGTATATAAAGTGACAGGATTGAAAGGGTAAAAATGTGATACATATAACATGGGGATACAGGTACATAGTAAATATAGGAGATACAGATATGTACCAACTGCCGCAGCATCTATACCGGCCGCGGCATCCGCAACATCTGTACCATCTGTAGCATCTGCGACATCCATAGCATCCATGCCCTCTATAGCGTCCCCAGCGTCTGCAGCGTCACAGCATTCATAGCATCCATGGCATCTGCAGTGTCCGCACCACCCGCAGCGTCTGCACCATCCGAAGCGTCTGCACCATCCGAGGCATCCATACCAACCGTAGCGTCCGCACCAACCATAGCGTCCGCACCATTCATAGTGTTTGCATCATCTGTTACATGCACTCCCTCTGTTATATGCACTCCATCCGTACCGTGTACTCCATCCGTTCCATCCGTTCCATTTTCTCCATCCGTTCCATTTGCTCCATACTTTACATCCGCTCCATCCTCTTCATCATGTCATCTGTTCCGTCTGTTCCATCCGCTCCATCCGCTCCATCCAATCCATCCAATCCATCCGGTCCATCAGTTCCATCCCCTCGATCTGGTCCATCCACTCGATCTGGTCTATCCATTACGTCCATTCCATCCAGTCTATCCATTACATCCGGTCTATCTGTTCCATCCAGTGCATTCATTCTGTCTGTTCCATGTGTTCCATCAGTTCCATGCATTCCATCAGTTCCATGTGTTCCATCAGTTCCATGTGTTTGATCGGTTCCATGTGTTCAATACAATTCCATGTGTTTGATCCGTTCCATACGTTCGATCCATTCTATGCCTATCGGCTCTCTGCGTTTCATCCGTTCCATCACTCCATCCATTCCATCACTCCATCCGTTCCATCATGCCATCCATTCCACTTCCCACACCAGTGACCAATGTTCCCTCTAAGCTGTGTGCTTGCCCACCTTCCTTCTGGGTGCCGCTCAGAAGATTATTAGCAGCGCACACAGACAATTCTCACCTATTCAAAAAGATTTAATAAGGCAGAAGCCACAGCAATTACCTGAAATGTTCTTTCTCTTAAAATAAGCAACTAGTCTTGATGTTCTGCTAATTTACATTACACAACTATGTACCTGAACTCCCTAACAGCAAAATACAAAACAAGAGGTTAAAAACTAACATGAAAAACTGGCTCCATGAACAGAAGTATCTAACCAAGATATGCCTGCACACATTAACCAACAATTTTCCCTCCCCACCCATGACTCTGACCTAAACCTGACCTGACTCTACCAGACTTTTACCGTATGAGTCGAACTTCTGCCCTAGAGTAAATTACAATACTACCAAACAACCTTGACTCTTCCTCTCTTGGCTCTGTGAAAGGTTAGCAGATGTGTACCTACATTCACTTGTTTTATGTTTGTTGTAACATGAATAACGTTCACGCGCCAGGATTTCTGTTACTCATTGTGCCTTACCAAAAGTGTCACCCACACTTTATAATTGAACTACCAGCTCAAATATCGGATACTGACTGTAAGCAGGCTACTTGGATGTGTAACCAAATCCCATACTTCCTCACCTTTGTACATATGTCACGCAAGTGCTTTGAAGCGGCCCCCTTGTAAGTTAACGCATTATAAAACTCAAATATTACTTTGCCCTCTAAAGTTTTTGAAAAGACAAGAGTAGCATTGTAATATCATTTACTTAGCCCACAAGGGTATGGACTATGCCTGGGATTACTCGTCCATAGTATCAGGCACCGGATATTCAGACAGGAGAATGCTTGTCACACAATCTGCATCGTTTCCAAGTGTTCAGAGTTCCTTTGGGCATAGACCTTCACAAATTATATGGTAACTTGCTTCTATCACTGAGCACTTGTTTAATCCTACACAATGATGTAAGGGTGGGGTATGTTGCAAACAATCTTGTATGCACTGCAAAAGAATTGTGTACATGCAGAGTCATGACATTCTTAAAATGCACATCATATGTTGAGTCATTTAAATATGCCTTGCTTGCAAAGTATTGTGGGTCTGCAAATATCCCAGAGAGTGTTTACTGCTCCAATCCCTCACTTTTTACAGGGCTCTATCAACTAATATTGGAGGCAAGCACAGGGGCTGGGGAAGGGTATAGGTCGAAGCATCACTCCTTGCGGGTGATGAACAAAGTAGCACATTTCAAAGACCAAGTCAGACGTTTCGGCAGTACACTGAAGGAAATGTGTTGTGTGTTTGCTAAAGGATAGGAAATTGTAGTACCCATGTAGGGAACAGCATTTTTTTCTTTCTATGCTCAACTACCGAGGGCTTTTCAATATAACCATGTGTTCTGTGTGTGCAGTCTCTAGCCTCTCCCTGCATCTATTTAACAATTCACAAATAATTACAGAAGAGGGATCCATAGTTACAAAAGAAGGCAATCAATCAGTTGTATCTCGGATGAATTGATGCAATTAACTTAACAGGCATATATGTGTGATTTACTTCACCAGGACTCCACAGTAAACCTCATTTAGGCTCTTGTATAATTTTATCTAGGCTGTGGTGCAGAAGGGTGGGCAAAACTATACACTTTATTATGTGATATGTCATTTCACTCCCTATGTCAGGGGTACAAGCAGGGCTCTAATCAGATTGTCAGGTGGACTGTAGATAGTGGCCAATGTGAGAGAGAGGCCAGGATAGATAGAGAGCCTGCAGACCAGGCATTCAAAGCCTTGTAATAACAAAAGCAGCAATCCACTCTTTGAAGATCAAGGCTACACCCCCACCGGGATTGTTGGTTCTGGGCATGGAGAGGATCTTGCAGCCATCAGGAAGTAGAGTGTCGAAAGCTGTGACAGAGCTGGCCATGAACCAAGTCTTGGTGAGACTGAGTACATCCAAATCAAGATCTTCCAGGAGATGGCAGATGTCCGAGGAATGTTTGACAGCTGAGCAAGAATTGAGGGTAGCGTTGTGGAACAGGTTGCCACCTTTGAAAAACTTCCATGGAGGGGTTCAGGCAAGAGGTACCCCCTGCAGAAGTATTGGAAGTGCCAGAGGGTGGGCAGAGGAGGAAGGAAGATATGTCAGGGTAGACAGAGATGAAGAAAAGAGTGCAGCGGAGGGTGCAAGATGTGGCGGGGGAAGGCGGTGTTAGAGTGGCCAATGAAAGAGTGGAGGGTGCCAGCGAGGTGGCAGAGGAAGGAGGCGGCACAAGAGCCAGAGAGGGGTAGGTAGGAATACAGGAGAAGAAAGGAAGTTGATAAGGTGTGTGACGCGTCTCTCAAAAAGGAGGAGATTGGCCTCAGGGCTCTGGACCAAGACAGTGCCATTTAAGTAAACATGAATGATGGTCTTAGAGGAGTGGAAGGGGGCCAGGAGGGCCTCCCACCGGGTCCTACCATTAATGGGAGAAGAGGAAATCGGAGTGAAAACTGAGACCATATGTGTGGTCCATAGGCCAGGAGAGAGAATGACAAAAAGGATGTTGGTCAGGGTTTGTCTGCAGGAAACACTGGTGTAGGTATCAGCGATAGGGAGGTCGGTTTTGGAGAACATGATGTTCCTTTTGAACTTCTTCCTGCCAGACATAGTGAGAAGGATAAGATGGTCAATAGAATAGCAGTTTGAGAGATGTTAAGTACTTTCACATAACTTTTCTAATAAACAGAGCGTTGCTCAATTCATAGATTTGCTTATACTTATTTGTATTGTAATTGGGCACATTTTTGTGCACGGTTGTTTAACAAATGTGTACATTTCGAAATAGTCATGAAATTGAATCAATTATCAGCATATTATTTTCTTCTTCAGAGGTATCTTTTATTATTTTACTCCTCCTATAGCATCCTTGCCAAAAATGTTACTTTGCAATATAATTTGGTAAGTTTGCAGCATTATTACTGTGACACTGACGTTGGCCATTTCATCATTGAATTTGAGGTTAACTTTACATGTGGATCACATTAAAAATGCACATTTTTTTAAAATGTCAAAACAGCCTTCAAAACAGCATTTTTAAATTGCATTAATGACATGGTGCATCAACAAAACTAGGTTTTGGGTCACGATGTATTGCCATTGGTCAAAACCTTGCGTGAATGACTACAATTCTATGGTATTAGCCTAGAAGGCGCGCTTTAATTTACTGCAGCAGGTTTCATAGAATAGAACATTTCTTAAAGGCTGACATCTAGCTTGATTTATATTTTGAAGTTTCTAATTAAATGTTAACATTGCCTTCAGCTAAGAGGAGAGATAAAAGACTGCTGCACCATGCTGATAAACTATTACATAATGAACAAAAGTGGCCAGCAGATCACCGACTTTTTCCCATATTGTCTTTTATGAAAATATGGTCATTTTCACAATGCAATGCCACACTGCGTTCTGTGAGTAATAATAAACACTATGTTTAAAGGATTATGTATAAATACCGTTTTCATTTGTATTAAGGAAATGATGCTTTTGTGGTGCTGGCATGCTGTGAGGAGTTGAGAGGGGCACTGCTTCATACGGTTTTCTTTGATTTGAATTAGGCATGAATGCACTGTCGCTTAGTCTACCAATAGCTTCCCAGGTGGTTGCTGTATGTTTGTGTGTGAGCGACATTTCAATATTACATGACAATATAAAAATAAAAGACAGGAACTAATATGGAAACGGATTTCAAATAAATGTGCTCAGTAAGAGAAACAGTACCCCAAACGTTTTATAATTACAATGCAATTGTTTGTTTTTATTCTGCGCCCGGCTACCTAATGGGTTTGGCGCGCAATACCAAATAACTACACAAACAAACACACAAACAAACAAACACACATTGAACATGCCCTTTGGCATTTTAAAATATGACTAAATGATGATGATGTGCCTTTGAGGTGGGAGTCACTGTGCAGGGCATGCTTAGAGTCAGATATCGATGTAATCAGCACTAATTAAGCAATAAACCCTGACGGGGTGCGACATTACTGGGTCAGGAAATTCCCAGGGGATGAGTTAAAGGCCTGAGTGAAGCAAAGGACCTTACCTCCAGGGCGTGTTTTCCATTCTAGAAAAAAAAATATATATATATATACCAAGATGGTCATCATGGAGTAGGGAGAAGGGAATTATAAGTAGTCCCTATTATAAGTAGGGACAATGCAGCACAAGGTAAGTGGGTGGTTGGGGGGTTTGTGGAAATTGGGCCTGGGGGAGGTAGGGGAAGTGGATCATGGTACACTTACCTGAATCCAGGGAGGGGAAGATGGGGGTAGGGGGGCAGGGGTTTACCATGTGGAAATACCCCCGTTCTGAGCTTCCTGATTAGCCGGGAGGTCACCCCACCCCCAATGGGTAGTAATAATGTTTATAGTTGTACAACTCTCAAAGCAAGCTAGTGTATTGCCTACAAATATCAACTTAAAGGTACAGTATTTGTCATTGACTATGGTAATATTTGACGAAACACGAAATAGTCTTTGTCATGATAATACGATAACCTTGGTGAGATGACACCCACACATTCCTTTCTTTATTCCCCACCATCAATGCTGAAGAGAAAATTAACTTAACTAAACCCCTCTCTCTCTACCATGTGGCGGAAGGGAGAATCTCCACTCTGTTCACAAGATGTTAGCCATTTCCAACATGTTACATTGTATATTGTCTTGCATACACTTGAAGTACTTCCCAACCAGACCACGTGTGGTGTAAAGCGCTAGACACTCAACTTTACAAAATAAAAGAGCAGCCATAGGGGTTTAGGTTGAACTTTCTATTAGCGCTCTACTTTCAAATGTTACATTATAATCAAATGGCCTACAGTACCTCTCCTCCACAGCTGTAATATCTGCAGTAACACAATGCAGCCATTGCCCAAATGTGAGGCCCGTTTGTCTCATCCAGTGACCTCTGATTTATTTATTTATTTCCTGTCACCTATATGCTGACACAGAAAATGCATCTCCACTCTCTCCATGATGTGGCACCCGACCGAAACCATGCTGCCCATGCGCAAGTCCAAGCCATGTGCATGGTGATGCATGGGAATCTGCTTAAGATCACTTGTAATTCTGCCAGCTTCACACACATAGAGTGGGATTGGCAAGTGGATACAACACTGCCCCCCGAATGGGGGCAGTCATGAGAGCTAGGATCAAATACCACCTCCACAACATCTTTTTGTAATTGGCCTTGCATTTTTCTTTTTAAATTGCATTTATGACATGAATACAATAAACAGATACGCGTCATAGGCAATGCAGTATGGAACTATTATTGTGGTTTGGATGCCAGAGGCAAAAGAAGCGCCATGACTAATCATTCTGAGTCCACAGCAATCACCACATTTCGAATTCCCATTGCAGTGAAACATTGATTTTAGGTTTACAGTTGCAAATTCAGTCTAATATGTTTGGCTTTGATGGCCTCATTTTTGGGATTTTTGCATTTATTTTTGTGTTTTATTTTGTTGACTTTTTAAAAATGTTGTGAGGTCAAAATTTTATCCAGAAACAGAAAAGTCAATAGACATGTGTTACACTTCTTAATGGTATTATGGTGTCATAAACAATACAGTGAGTGTCCCCTACTGCCTTTGACAACGTGTAAGGTGATCTAGCTGAGTGCATGGTGATGTATGGGTATGTTGAAATGTGTGCTGCCCTACCTTTGCTCCTCTCCAAATGTCCTAGCCTCTCACACCTGCAGGAACTGGGTCCCAAGTAACAAGATGCCAACAGAGGTGGTATTAAGCCATCTGAAGGAGGCTAAGATCTCCACAAAACCCAACAATGAAAGGTGCTGTAAAAAGTGTAAGAAATGAAAATGATAATACTAAAAGCATGCACCACATATCAAAAAACATATGAAAATAAAGATACAGCTTAATACGTATTCCTTTTTTACTCAAACGCCAAACACAAGCAGCTCTGAACCTATGGTATTTGATGGTTGGAGGGATTATTTCAAACCGTCCCTGGGACTCTCGATATATAGAAACACCATCTCCAGCAAGCAAGTCCCTGCATAGAACCGTTCGGACAAACAAGCCTGGCAAATGTGAAATCATTGGGAGTGTGGTACTTTCAAGACTAACATTTGCATTCTTTTTAATATTGAATTTGTATTGTGATCGATTGAAAACATCAAAACAAAACACCACAATACATTTCAAAGAAGGATTTGGCAGAAGTGAGAGAAAACCCCAGCTTTCCTGGCTTCCTTTCACTGGTGAACAATCCTCTTACCGCTTCACCACTATAGTTGTTATGATGAAGACTGGAGATGAGTAAAAGTGCATTAAATCATTCCCATACATCACAATGCACTTGCATTGCACTGTACCACAGCATACACGGTGCATTGCTGCTATGAGTACGCCTCTTTCTAGTTCTGTTTACACTGTTACAAAAACCGACAGACGCAAGCACTGGCAAAACTGGTTTGCCTCTTGACTGGGGGTCTGCACAGTCCTACTTAGCTGATATTCTCGACAAAGTAGGACTATGTTGCTCATTTCGAAGAGTATGTAGGAGGTTGCCAATGTTTCTCACATTTAAAAAAAGCCCATTGATGATGTACCTGTACCATATGTTCTGCATATTCTGCTAAACAGTAGCAATACATCAAGCACTGGGTCAACCGTGCTCATCTTATCATGTGGCTATGAATGTTTAAAATTGTATATAATGTGTTAATATATAACAACAGAAGCTCATAAAAAATTCAGTATTTCTGTCTATAACTGATCAACCTTGAATAGCATTAGTCGAGGACGCCCCAAACCTTTCTCTTACTCTAACCACACACTATCCATTACTACAGAATCTAGATGAGAACATCCACCAAACATCCTAGTGAGTTGATTGGAAACCACTGACAACCATTTTCAACTGTGATGTACTAACATTACTAAAGGCGGCCACATTAAATTAGGTCCAGTGTGAATGGGCCAGTTTGCGGTCAGAGCCAGAAAGAAAAGCTAATTTGAGTGTACAGCAGTTACCCATCACCTGGCCCTCACTAGACAGTACCCTTGCCTTCCAACAAAATAGCAACACAAATACCCAACTAGCCCAGTAGCAGTTAACCCTCCTTTGGAAGCTAAAACCCTACCTTACACCTGAGGGCTTCAGACCCACAGTCAAGGGCCTGGAAACCTCCTGCATTGACGGGGGAATACTCCTACTCACTAGCGCCTAAATAATGCACCTGGCCCCACATAGGGCCATCCAATATGTCGTAGCATGGCTCATAATAAGAAACAGAGGATTCAACTGTGTTTCCTCCATTTGAAAGGAGCTGCATCGGCTTCCTATCCCAGGCAGAAAACCTTTAAGACGGTCTGCATTACCTATATGGCAACCAGCACTTGCACACCTGCCTACTTAGCTGCCAAATTCTGTAGCTCAGGTGGTTACACATTTTTTTTTATTGTGTTTGATTCAAAATAGAAACTTTACAATTTTATAACACATTTTTGTTTGTTTAAAAGAAGAAAACATATAACAGTATACATTCTCAATTCATTACATATTACAAGACAGCAAAATATAAAATTACTTCGATTTACATTAATTCATTTTGTGCACAAATAGCTTTCATTATAACCTTTAAAAAAATAGTCAGATTGATAAGTAACTTACAACTGTTCCCCCACATACACCTATTCCATAAGGTCAGTTTGGAGAATTCGGTATCAGAATACAAGTAGCTTCTTAGATGTCTATTTCTTACTTCATCGAAGTGTTTACAATAGATTACCAAATGTTTCAGCGATTCAGTGGCACCATATATTTGACAAAATCTGCAATCTGCACCTTGTCTATCAAACTTCACACCTTTATCAACCCAGCTCTGAATTCGCTCAAAAGTAGGAAATTGCTTAAACGTTCCTTAAGTTCCTTTCTAAAAAATTAGGAAATTGGAACAAATACCTGGGTAAAACCCGCATTTTCCTTCTAAAAGGCGCATATTCTTTATACATCTTACAGTTACCAATTTGGTCAGATTGCCGACACCAAGCCAAGAGTTGGAATTTGCGTTTGTTTGCATGTAGACACAGTAAAAAGTCTTCTTTAGGAACATTTGTGATTTCTAAAATGTCATCCATTTTCTTAGTAAAGTTAACTAATTTCAATAAGGAACCATGTTCTATTATTTGACCAAGATCACCATAGTGTGAGTTCCTAGGTGGATTTAACATCTTTCTGTAGTTGTTCAAACGTATCCAACTCCACTTGGCAGACAATGGCAACAATCCTAATTCATCGAGAATAATTGCATTTGGAACAGATCTAGCAATACCCAGGACCTTTTTCCACATTTGCCCTTGAATCATGTCGAGAACATCCTCCATATCAAACATACACAAATCGAGAATATATAATATACAAGGTTCGATCTTCAGCAAATAAAACTGAATGATTGGTATCAGAGAATGATTGCAATATTTCTTGAATAATATGCTCATGTGAGATATCAAGGGTTTAGTTCTTTCCGTTAAAAGTTTAGACCACCATATCTTAGAATACAGATCATTAATAGAGTAACCAAGATAACGCAGTTCTTTAACCACCTCTAATTTTTCCATACCAATTACCCAATCATACTTTTTGATAGTTTTCTTCCCATCAGCAAAAACCAAAATTTTAGATTTAGCCCAATTTATTTTCCTATTATGTTCCTCTGCAAAAAGATGAAATGCATCCAGCTTGTTCTGTAACCCAAAGGGGGTTCTATCAAGGAATAATAAATTGTCTGCGCAACTAATACAGTTCAGTTTGAGATGTCCAAGTTTAGCCGGATAGCATGTTATGTCTTTCCAGAGAATTTCAATTTGAGAGAGATAAATATTAAATAATATCGCGGCCATAGAGCAACTCTGTTTCAGTCCAATTTCAGTAGGGATTTGATCTGTAAGGGTTCCTATTTTATTAACACGGACCATATAATTTGTGTTGGAGTGTAGTAAAGCTATCAACGCCACCAGATGTACTGGAATCCCTAGATGGATCATAATCTTCCATAGAACACATCTTATAACAGTGTCAAAAGCTGAACTGAGGTCTATCGCAGCCATATAGACTGCTCCAATTCCCTTTTTTTTGGTTTGACACTGAAGAATAGATAAAATAGTGGCATTCAAGGTACACCCCATATCCTTACGGAAACCAGTCTTAAATTTGGACAGAGTATCATTCTGAAATAAGTATTCTTGAAGTTCTTTTAGAATAAGCTGAGAAAAAACCTTAGCAGAGACATCCGTAATCGCAATTGGCCTAAAATTTTGGGGATCGTTGGAGGGACCCTTCTTATAAATGGGGACTATAATTGCGGAGCACCAAGTGGATAGAATTCTTTTAGTAGCAAAAATGAAATCAAATTTAATTTTTAGGATTGGAGCCCAGAAATGCGGGTCATGTTTAAGTACGCATGCCGGGATATAATCGGGGCCAGAAGCTTTAGTGTCTTTCAGCCTGAGGATAGCATCTATCACATCCTCAACTGACCATGGACAACATTCCAAAATAAATCCTGCATATTCAATGTGAGGAATATTTCGGAATGATTTTGGTAATAGAAATTTTTCACGTATGTAGGTAACCCAAGTAGCAGCTAGAATGGAATGTTCACAAGAGACACTGGTAACATGCACATTTCTAATGAGAGACCAGATATTCCTAGTATCATGTTCCAATATATTATGCATCATCCGCTGATTATCCTTAATGGCCATTTCATGCCTGTAAAGCCTGATCTGATTCTTGAAGGAAACAATGATACGCTTCTTTTCCAAGCCATACACTGTGCGACTCAAATTCAATCTCGCCAATTCCCTAATTTTGGACTTTTTATTGAATTTTAGATTATAAATTCTTAAGTCAAAAGCATGCCGATGTTCACTCCAAGTAACAGATGGTCTAAAGGCATATGCAATATCTAACAAATTTGTTTGAATGATATAATTTAGTTTAGCTTCCGTTTCGGGTTTATATAGCTCATGATTCCAATTAATAGATAGAAAAGTTACATCATTCTTGATTTTATCAATCAATTTTCTGCAAATGTATCTGTTCCACCGTATGGACAGACCAGGTCTATCAGTCTCCAACAATTGCAACGATTCTTCCTTAACTAAACTCCACTCTTTCATGTTTAAGCTAATAGAGATGGCAAGATGGTCCCCATAACCAAAGTTTAATATTTGGGTTGGTTCATATGTATTATAAAAGTAAGAAGATATGAAAAGTGGTCAATATAAGAACTACGATCACCACGTTTCCAGGAATACAAGGGGGATCCATGCTCGGGCTTAACTAGTTGCATGTCCCAACCTAACAAATGCCGTACCCATTTTTTGCCATTTATAACAGTTATTGGTAAACTCCCATTTTCCATACACATTCCAAAAGATTTGGTCCCATAGCAGTAGGAATTAAAATCGCCTCCTAAGATGATCTGCACATGTTGCATAGTTGAGAATATGTCTACCAATATTCCATCAAGTACTTGCAAAATTCGATCCCAGGTAATACGGGCTCTATTCCAATAAAGGCAGATAATTATTAAAGCTGTATCATGAGATCCCTTAACTTTTAGATGGATTACCAATAAACTATCATCTCTTAGCAACAACTTAACATCAAAGTTACAACGATTGCTTATGAGTACAGCTAAACCACCAGAAGGCCTACCCTTTGGACCCCTAGTAGCTTCCATAGTGTAGGAACCAAAGCCCTCAATATTAAAAGATGACATATGCATTGTTTCCTGCAAAAGAAATATTTCATGGTTTTTGCTGGATTTATCTTTAACATACCACCGCTGGAAATTTGCAAGTCCACAACAATTCCAGGATGTAATTCTCAGTTTACCATAGCTACGCTATCTCATCTCTGTTAGCTTTTGCAGTAGGACATACAATACCAGTAAATCCCGAGGTAACTTCGTTAAGAGCAACCACTAATGCGAGCAATTGTTTTAATGTATCAGCACTAACATTTAGTTCCGGGACCACTTGTGTATTCACAGCTTTGGGAATATCAATTTTGAGTGGAGTTGCCAAGAATTCATCTGCATCCTTAACGTTCATAAAAAACAAATGGAGTAATACCCAGTTCCATGAAGTTTTCCCTTTGCTCCCAGACCATCTTCATAATTAACATTGACTGAAAGCCACATAACATGCAATGATTACAATGAATACCCATCCGTATCCAGTCAAGGTCATAAGAACGAAGAGTTCTTAATGGGGGGATGGATTGAAAAGTTTTCAGCATAAATGTTCTGTTCAAACTGGTTCTACCGTTTATTTGCACATTATTTTCCCATCCCATAATAACCGGCATACCAGGAATCAATTTCACATCCTGTTCCACTTTATCAATACATGACTTGGAATCACCATCTTCATAAATCGACTTGGATTCCAATTCCACATCATTCTCGCCAGTTAAGGGACTAGGACCAGATATCACACTCGGAGCTTGCTTTTTTTTAATCTTAATTAAAGGTTTGTTCACTCCCTTATTTCCTAAACGCACAGGTTTACTTACTCCTATATTATCAGAACCCATATCGCCATTCACTTCTTCAATCATTTCATCATCAAAGTGATTATCTCCACTGTCCAACACAGATTTATGACCTTCATCTATAACCTCCTTCATGTTATTACCATTACCAATGAGGTTATTATTCTCCATAATTTTTTTGTTTTTCTTTTGAGTTCTTTTATTGTTTACAGGATAGAATTGAGAGAGGGCAGTTTGCACACCCATTGTACCCATACCTATCGATGTAGACTGGCCCTTTGTAGAGAGAAAAAAGATTACATTCTTTACCAGACTTGCTGGCATTAGCATTCTTGTCAACATTTAGGTGTTTGCATTTTTTCAAACATTTTTTTGGCTGCAATATGTCTTCATTTGAGCCCTCAGATGTCCAATTTAAATGGGCCTTGGACTAATCATCCAATTGATGAAGATCAATGCACTTCTCTTCACTGGCACCAATCCTTTCTTTGTGAAATACGGTCTCAACCCCCTTTTTGGATTTAACGTTAATTTTTTTCTCATTTGCTTTTTGGGATTTATTTCTCTTTGCTTCCCTTTTCAGTGCACGTGCTAATGTTTTTTTTTCTCTCCTTGTCAATACCACTTTATGCTCTACACAATCATTTTCAGATTTGGACTCATTCAAACAGTCACTCATCTCTTCATTTCTGTCCTCCGTTAGATCAATTAAATCTAAAAGCACTGATGGACTATCCATCACTTCCCCACGAGACACCGGTTCTACTTTTGGCAAATGCAGGCACTTATTTTTGATAATTAATTTTCCCACAAGAGATTTTTTTACCTCCTCTATGTCGATTTTCAAAACTTTAATATCGCTACTTAAGTCACCTATAGCTTTTATTAAAGAAACAGACGCTTTTGATTCGTAATTGGGCAAACAAACTATTGGAGGAGTTTCCATTTCTGCAAATGTTTTCAATTCAGCATTCACCATTCTTCCATCCGCTGGAGTTTGTGTAGAGCAGTGCTTAGTATTTAATCTATTTTTATTGTGAACTAGATTAGACACTGCGTCGCAAGTAAACAGCAGCCCCTCTACTTTGTTCACCCTACACAAGAGCTCAGTTATACATGATCTCAAATCAACTAAATCGCCATGCGTTCTTTCGTGTCCCTTATCTAATAAATCCAGTATCCTTGAAAGAACTGGAAAGTCAATACCAAAACCTCGGGCATTGCGAGCACGCAAGTCCAATTCCTCATCCCCTTTTACATCATCACAATTTTTTCCTTTGAAACTCATACCTTTCTTTTTTTCAAATTGTTCAATTTGTTCATTAGGGTCCATGTAGCGATTTTTCTTAGTTACCAGTGACTTTTTCATGGATTAGCAAGGGTTTGCCTTCAAGACTATCACTTTTGCAAGCTTTACCATCATAGTCACCATCGTCACTCAAATTTCCCACAAAAGAGTGGCGGTCGTGTCCATAATGGGTTGGTAAACTAAACATATGGACGTCCTCTATATCCATCATTCTATTTGAGACAGGAGTAGATGGCCCCATAGAGAATCCCCCCCATAATCTCATTCTCTTACCCACTTCCATCTCAATGGTCCGACCAAGAATAGAACAGTCGTTCAGGCCTCCCAACACTCGATTATTATGATTTCTAGAATCGAGATTACTTCTCATCCACTCATCCAGCTCGGTCTCACTAGGGGCCATATTCAAGGGCACATTGAATTCATTTACCTCCTTAACATCCTCATTAATCGGTGAGGATGCGAGATTAGATGAGGCACGATATCCCATTTTAGGAACGTCCTTTATTAGAGCACTTTCCTCATTAGTACTCTGCATCTGATCAATTTTAGATGCTTCAAAGGTTACCCCCCCTTCCTCATTCATACTCTGTATTTGTTCAATCTTTGAGGCATTCAAAGTTACCACTTCATCATTTGAACACTGAACTCCATCATTTTTAGAAACATTCGGAGTAACAATACCATCCTCAATCACAGCAGGGGGCAGAGGCAAATTATTGAGACTATAGTCACTACATTCGTAGTTAACCACCGCATCCTGAATGGCATCAAAATTGGCATCAAGATTACCAGGATCTTAATGTGAGGATCTTTCCTTTGCACTTGCCACCAGCTGGCCTATTTATTTATTTTTTATTCTACTTATCCTGTACTGCACTCCCCCCACTCCCCTTCCCCTTGCACTTTTCCCTACCACCTACCCCTGCACTTGCGCGATCTAAATGGCACGTGGCCTAGTAGGATCGTTGTCTGTCTTCCCTTGTTCCTCCCTCCCTGCCTCGTTGCGCCTTGCAACACTTGTGTATAGGCACGTTACAAATGCATATCACATCATATCATATATCATATGTGTGCCTTTTGGTCACACAGGATAGCTTGTGTTTAAGTAGCTAGGGATGCACTTCCATGGCAACAATCTCAGGGTGGTAAGGTTGTGAAAGTTGACTGTCTCTTTGTCATCATCGATTGTCACCTGGTATGTGCCAGGCCTGTGTGCATTCCGCAGGGGTGGGAGTTTAGGTGAAAAATCTGGCCACAAGCTGGGTCCAGGCTTCCTCGCCACGTGCCCTATCCCCTCCCATGGGCAGCGCCTGTGCCTGTGGTTGGAGATGTGGGGGCACCACCATGTCCACCGGTACGCCCCCTGCTCTGTTGCAACATTGTGCCGGACACATGCTGCCACAATTATCCTGCACACTACTGGGGGTGCATAGAGTAGCTGCCCGTCAGAGCAGTCAAGTGAGCGGAAGCGTGACTTGAGCACTCCGAATGTGCGCTCCACTATGGCCCTGGTTGCAATATGGGCCGCGTTGTATCTTACCTTGGGTGGTGTGGTGGGGTTCCGGATTGGCGTCATCATGTGGTTGCTCAGAGGGTAGGCACTGTCCCCTGGGGAGGTGATAATAGTTGAGATTATTATACTCAGGGCGGACATTCTGTATATGAAACTGTCATGGGTGGAGCCAGGGTAGATTGCACAGACAGAGGTGATGATTCCCTTTGCATCGCATACCACCTGTACGTTGATCGAATGCCAGTACTTGCGGTTTCGGTAGATGTGCTCAGTGGCCCTAGGTGGACGTAGGTCCACATGGGTGCAATCTATGGCACCAAGCACTTTGGGGAAGTGTGCCACCCTGTAAAAATCCAGGACCACGGCCTGCCTTTCTGCGGGTGTTCTGGGCATGTATATGTGCCTGCGGACTGAGGGGCACGCTGTCATGGTTGCCAAGACCTGGTGTAGGCAGCATGACTGCGTGGCCTGTGAGAACCCCCCCACTATGGCAGTGGTCCGCTGAAATGACACAGTGGCCAAAAAATGCAGGACATTGAGCACCTTCTCCAAGGGGCTCAATGCTTGGGAGCAAAGGGTGGGGGATGTAAGGTCATCTTACCACTCCCTGACCAGGTCTAGGATGATGTGGGTGGAAACCTATACCTACCGTAGACCTGGTCGTCAGGCATCCCAAAAAGGCTTGTCCGTGGTGAGAAAATGCGTGCCCTGGCTATTCTCCTCCTCCTGCAGTGTCCCACGATCAGTGCTGCAACAAATGGGGCATTCATCGTAGCTGTATATACGTGTTTGTTGTTTGCGCGCACTTTTATACTGTGCACGGAGACGCTTCCGCCTGCTTTCATGTGGCGGACGCGTTGACGGCTGTGCGCGTCTTTTGCCATGCGCGGGTTTCCCTTATTCTAATCCATGAATACAGGTTGTTCGCGTGCGTGTGGGTGTTCTGTGTAGTTCCCTGCAGTACTTCCCCCAGTGCAGTTGAGCATGAATGGGTTAGACGCCATCCAATATGAGATTGCGGAGTGCCAGTTTGAAATTTTTGACAACAACTCATTGGATAAGGAGTGAACAGAGAAGACAATCTAAGTGTTATCAGCAAAGGGTTGATAGGAGAAGCCATACAAAGAGATCAGCGTGCCAGGAGATGAAGCATAGACAGCAAAGATAGGTGGACCAAGGACCGACCTTTGATGAACTCCAAAAATAAGGGTGGTTAGTGTGGAAGTAAGGCTATTCCAGGACACCTTAAAGTGACTGTGGGCAAGGTATGAAGCAAAGCAAACGAGGGCTTTATCTCTGATGCCTTTAGCCTGTAGCTATCAACACACATTTGCCTATAGAGAATCGATGTGAAGACGTAACGTTTGGGATCTTCACTGTAAACATGCATCCACTTTAAATGAGACAGCAGGAAACTAAATAATCAGTTCTATTTTGTTTGGAAATATGTGTTTTCACTGCTAAATGTATAAAACTGACAAAACATATTCCTCTTATTTTATCAAAACCACAGGTCGCTAGCACTGACTAGTAATAATATATTTGTCACTACAGTTATTAAATTGACTTTTCATTCAATCCTCAATAATGATTTCTGTTCAATGTTTGTTTTAGTAATTTCACTTGTATTCAATCCTGTATATTTAATTACTGATAATTTTCCACATAAAGATTGGATTCTCTCAATAAACAATCTGTTGTGGTTGTCCCCTTGGAATATTTGCATCCAGATTAATTAAATAATTTTATTGGACCATATCACACTCTGTGTGTTTGGTGCTTCTATTCAATTTGTTCAACTTAATTAACTTATATTGTTTTATTGTGGTCTGAAATCATATATTTTTATAATCGCGCGTGCTCAAGGCATCATTCATTAATTTTAAATCTGCCATGAAGCAGAAGTAGTGAGGGTGCGAAATAAGACGATACCCTATTGTAATTGAAATAAACATATTTCTACTATTTTAAATACATTTATAGTTATTTTTTACCTTCGGATTTTGATGTTAATGTGGTTGACAGTATATCGTTCTTTTGTTTATACAGGAATCTAAGATTCTTTTTCTCCAAAATGTGATTCTATGACAATTCATTGAATAGCTACTAATTGAAAACACAATTACGTGAATGTCTTGTAGTAATGATAATTATAATAAATAATCTAAAGTTATGGGAGATGTGTATAAAAAACAGGGATAACCAGCTTGTCCGATAAGTTTTTTTTTCTCATAGCAAAAGATGGCATACAAAGAAAGCTACATTGACTTACCGGTCCCAAAGGTGATAGCACAAACAAAAAAGTACCCTAAAATAGATGTGAATATTAGTGAGTGACACCGTGAATCAGAGAAGTTGAGACTGTTTTATTTCATTTTATTTGTATGTTATTTATTTATAAAGCGTAAAAGCTTATAAAGCGTCAAAGCTCGCAAGCATCAGGGTGTTACAATTTCACAGGGACTAGAGGAGATGAGACAAAACAAAAAAGAAACATCATAGTCATGGGTCAGTCGGCAAAGCTGGAGAATGGAAATCAGTCAAATAGATGCGTTTTTATATGCTTCCGATAAGCCAAGTAGCAATTCTCCAAGCGGAGCTCTAGTGTCAAGGTGTTCCAGTCTTGAGCTGTTAGTATGGGCATTGATTGACCCAGGCCTCTGGCTTTCTTAGATTTCAGAATGGCCAGTTCACTGCCCAAGGTGGAACGAAGTAGTTTGGAGGGAACCTATGGTTTTAATCGTTCCTTCAGATACATGGAAGCCATCCCGTAAAAAGACATGTATCACCAATAAAAGACTTTTAAAGCATATTCTGGCTGTAAGGTTCAGCCAGTGAAGTTTCCTCCTGCGTAGCGAGATGTGCTCTTTCCTGGGAATGTCAAGAATGATCTGCACCACTTCATTCTGAAGGATCTGCAATCTCGTGGTGCAGCGGTTGCTGGCACCTACCAGTAGGGTGTTACAATAGTCAAGACGGGGCATAATAATTGCCCTAACCAGAGTTACAAACATTTTTGGAGACAGCAAAGGTTTCACTTGTCTCAGATGGTATTGTGAAGTGCCCAATGCTCCATCGACATGTGAATCGGTGCTGTTCAGGGACATCCAGATTTTTGCAAGGCCGTAGATGTAGTCAACTCAGGCAGAATCAGTTACTTAGTTTCCACTCAACTCCAGAAGGAGATACATTTAATCTGCATAGTTGGTAAAACAAATGTCCAAGTATGTCAACAGATCACAGAGTGATCTAATGTACAAATTCAACCACATTTGAGACAGACATGTACTTTGCGGGACACTGCAGATTATTGACTCAGTATTTGAGGACACATTACCCCAGCACACCCACGACTTCCTGTTGCGCAGGAAGGAGCATATCCAGTTGGTGGCTTCATTGGAGCACTCCCCAGAGGTGGGCAGTGAGTTTATTAGTTGCTGGTGGTCTAGCAAATCAAAGGCCGCAGAGAGATCCAAAAGAATTAGCTGGCCGGTTTTACTTTGGTCAAGGATGTTGATCTTGTGCATCTGAAGGTCCAGCAAGGCACTTTCAGTTCCGTGCTGCACTCGAAAGCAGATTGTTTTGGTTGGAAGAGGTTGGAATTTTCAAAATGTCTCTACAGTTGCGCTGTAGCTACTTTTTCTATGATTTTAGAGAGAAAAGGGGTGTTGGTGGTAGGGCATAAGTTGCTGGTATCTTTTTGGATAGGGTTTTTTTTTGGTATGGGGTGACTGCTACGTATTTGATAGTGTCAGTGACATTCCTGAAGGTAAAAAATGAATTCATAAAGCGCACCAAGAACGTAACAAAGATATCTGGGTTTCATAGAATAAGGTTGGTTGGATTCATTTCACCAGGACTGGATGTTGGATGCATACATTTGAGGATTTTTTACCTGATACACAGGAGAAGGAAAAGGCAGAGTTGGAGGCTGGTTCAATATGGGAAGTCGTGATATGGCAATGGTTCCCCTTTGTAAAGGCAGCTATGACTTCGTCTACAAAAGCTTGCTGCACCTTGTCGCAATCTTCTTTTGTAGGCTCAAACCTTTGGGTCTGCATTTTTGGTGTCTGGAAGTTTCTGTAGATTTCAAATAGTTTTTTCGAGTCATTTTCTGCAGACTTGATTTCACTAGTAATACAAGTTTTTCTGGCCTCATAAATTTGTTTTTGAGACGCTTGTGCTAAAGATTTCCAAATGTCTTTGTTCTCACAAGTTTTCCTAGCAAAGGATCAACTAATAGCCTCGTGGGTAGAGGTGATGTGCTGACTATCAAGCAGGCCCCGATGTCATAAAAATACAAAATGGGTGTTCATAAAATCGTAAGGTTCTGCCTATGCAAAACCTACAAAGTAATAATAACTGTCTGTGCATGCTGGCCCCCTATGCATCTATTTTAATATACATTGGACGTTATTGGATGACAGAAGAGTTTGAAACGTGTGCCTGAGGCGGACATACTGCAGGGAATACTGCTAAGGCTGTAATGAGGACTTTAGTAATGCTGACATGAGCAGCATGTTTTTCTTTTCTGACACTTGCCCTTCCAATTTCTTCTGCCCACCGTCTTTCAACTGACAAGTTCTATTGTATCGTAGTCAAGAAAAGGCCTAAGCAAATGCATCCTCTTAACCCACACCTGCCTACGCATGTCAACACATGACAATGTGTCATACGACATGTGAACTAATTTCTGATTACCTCAAACAAGCGCGAAACCAGTGTCAAAACACTAACTTACACGGCCAATCCAAAATGTAGTGAGGGGCCACCAAGACAGCAAGCACCCAGAGACAAATGAAAGTGCTGGTTACACCGGGATGAGTGCTGCTGGTCGCATCACTGAACGACTGGGACTGCAAGAGGGTGTGCCCTGCCCATGCCTTCACCAGCTGCAGCTCACCCTCCTCACCCTTCACTACCTGCTGCAACAACAACCTGATCTTTTCTCTAAGGCAACTCTACCTGCCGCCTCCGCTGGCCTGCCACACTAAACTAGAAACTTGCCAGAGTTCTGTGTTTCCAAATTAGGATATTTCCTTTTTAAAACCATGTACTGCTCCCTTTTTCAATGACATGAAATATAGCCACCCCTTCACCATGCCCTCTTGCATGGCCGTCGATTAGGGATTGCCGGAGGTAGCGACTGTTTTCTGTGGCAATCCCCTTGGAACTTCTGGCGCTGTGTCTGGAACCTAAGCATACCAACTACTTCAACGTCAGAAAGGTATTTTTTACTCAGCGAACAAATACACTGTTGACCGGAAATAACACATTTTGGTTCGGACACAGTGGGTCTCCCATCCAACTTTTAAAAAGTATGACTAAGAACTGTTCAATGAGTGTCTGACATCTTTGCAGTTGCACTTTCCTTAAGTACTACTTTTCATGTTTTATGAGGGGATATTATCTAGAGTGCAAACAGACGCTGCCTGTGACAGCCTGCCACCCTCACAGACACTTTAACAGCAGGATCCACCCATCTCCCAGGGCAATAGCACGAGTAGCACCCAAGGTAAGTAGGAGTAGATACTAATGGTGTCATTTTAAAAGGATTGTATTTGATGTGCAGAGCCTTCCATCAAAAGCAAACTGATTTTAGTTGATGTTGGACCGTAAGTGAGACGTGATCTCTGTACTTTCCATAGTAGCCAAACTGAAGTGACAATTTAGGGCGGAGACTGCTGATGGCAGAGGTAAGAATGGGCAAACCTTTGCCATGGTATAGAGCAAGTGTCTCCAACCTTTACTTTGGCAAGAGCTACTTGTAGTTAATGGCCAATGGGCGGGAGCTAATGGCGAGAGTTTCTGGAGTGGTGATGCCCATGAGTATCTTGTTCCATTCATTTGTTCTTTATATGTGTGCATTTATCATTTTAACAACTTAAAAAACATCTTTATTTCCTTTCTTTTTTTAATTAGTAGCTGTCTCCTAAAAATTGTCAAAACATATCACAATGTAGGAAACTAATCGGGACATTCAATGTGAAGGCTGACATTGCTCGCTATATACCAGCGCTCAGTAATTTGGCATGCAGCTTGAAAAAGCACTCAGATGCTGTCAGATAGGATCAACGTTTTGATTTCAGGATGCAGATTTTGCAGAACAAAACTCATAGTGCTGATACCCTACTTGCCATACTGTTTGCACCTAACTGCACACCTGACATGGCAGACATAAATTCACAACAGTTTTTAAACTATTTTACAAAAGGCTGTCACTGGAGTCACTACGTCCTACACAATTGCACCATCTGTAAAAATACATATGTTTTTCATCAAATAATTAGCAACTTTGAAGGATGCTTCTGTAGCAGCATTTGCAGTGCAGCATTTAGTTTACCTACTTTTTAGGATCGCGGACAGCTACCTTTGGGAAAATAATTTTCATAGTTTTTGTGTGTTACTGCAAAATGCCTATCAAGAGTATACTCTTTTCCTCACTGTTAATTGGGCACCGTAGATTAAAGATGCACATTTTCTTTTTTTGCTGGAAGAAAAAAAATTGGTTTCCCACTCTGGGTGGAAATGGGCATCTTTTGCCGTTTTGTTGGGTGGTGCATCCACACCTGCCTCTAGGATTTCAACAAGGGTAGATTGTGTCTTTTTGTGGGCTGCATGTGCAAAAACAAGTATTCAAATCAATGCATTCTACCATTTCAATCAACATATACCACATTTTGCTTTGTCAAAATAGAATCCTTGTCCAGGTTAGCATATCCCCAATGCATGCAAATTGCTCACATGTCAAGTCACATAATTCATCAAGGAAAAGTAGGTAAATCTACTAAGTGACTACAGATTAATGTTTGTGTCTAAATAATTGGAAAGATTGAAAACATTTACATGTGATCAAGTTATATGCAAAATGTGTAAAATGCATGGTCTAAAATAACAGTGTAATAGTGATAACTTGAAAACTGCACTAATCATATAACAACCCAACCAGACAATATAAAAATCATTAAATAAAAATGTTGAACGAAGAGAGTATGGTTGTAGCGAGGGGTGACAAATTCATAATGGAAAGTGACCTGACAACTAACTCCCCTTCATGAAAGCGCCAGAAAACGTACAGGATCACCTTCTTTCCATGTGGAAAACGCACTGGTAATTCTAGTGCATGACCAATGAGCCGTGACTGGATTGTGCATGCAGCTCCCTCAGACATATGGGAATTTCCCATGTGTTAGAGAATTACTTGCCAATTGGATGGTGCCCAATTTGTAGGAAAAACACTGCACATACATTGCACCATTTCAATACAGTATTGAAAAGCTGAAAACCCCCTGCCAGAATTTGAACACATGCAAACAGGTTCCCCATAGATCTCTGTAGATCTCCCGGTTTGTGGACATAGCCAAATGGGATCAACCCTATTAATTGTTTTCTCATCTTATGGCTCTCCTCTGTGATCTCTCCCTGTATTCACCACCATGGTCGTTACGGTGCTCCGTTACTTAGTAACTAGGTTTAGGCTATATTAATCCTACACATATCAAAGTATATACATACAAACCACTAATGACTTTTCCCACCTAATTAGTACATTTGTATTCTTGTTTTGTAAAACAAAGGATGAAACAGAACTATGAAATCATGTAAATCTTGGCATTAAGGGCACATGTGACTTTAAATTCCTGTTCAGTTTTTATAAATGTAGTGACAAGCACCAGAATGCAGTCCGCTAGTAGTTTTCCACATTAACATAAGTGTAACATTTCTGTTCGTGGTTGAATTCCTATATTGGGACGTGCATAGAGATGGGCTCCTCCTTATCAAAGCGAATGTCATCTTAACCTTTAATACTATTGGGGCTTCTGCTTAAAATCGAAAACTCAGTATCTTAAATTAAAAAAATGCAGTTTCACCAACACGTAATGCTATATGTACCTTTTTTTCTTGGAAGCGGGCACATGGATGGTCTTTTTTCTACATGCGCGCACCCACATCCAAACTCAGCAAAACATGATTACACCGATTTCTTTATATTCCCAGTTCTGATTGGAAGCCTACAAATACCAGCTTTCAAAGTAATGCTAACTGAAATAAATCTAAATAAACACAGTGAGACTGAAACCATCACGGCCCCATCTTTGTTACACATGGCATGCAGATTTATGCACCCCTCCCCTTTTTAATCAGCCATGATTTGCACCTCTTGCTGACAATGGTCACAGCACACATTTCCTATTTGCTTTTGTTATTCATATATAACCCCTTGTTGTGACATTGCCCGAGCCCTTCGAGCCCAAAGGCTGCTTCTCCTTCTCTCACCATGCACACAGCTTTTGACTGTTTGATATGTAAGGAGAGGAGATCAAAGCAGCAGGGAAAGAGGCCCAGGGACTTCAGACACCAAAATAAACAATGTGCTCATTTTGGTGTCTAATGCGAAGAGCTACTGGGAAGCCCCAGGAGAGCTACCAGTAGCTCACAAACTACTGGTTGGAGACCCATGGTATAGAGACTGTGGCAGAGCGGGCATGAGGGAGAGGCAGCATTGGAGACATCCACAGTTAAGCAGGGTGCAAGCTTATGTGGACATGTACCAGCGAATACAACCTGTGTATGCTCACACCTGATTGGCTATGCACACCAAACAGGGTGCTCATCAGTGGTCGAAGTGAGCGGGAGCGGACGGGAGCGGTGCTCCTCTACTTTTTTAAATGATCTTTTACAGCTCCTATACTTTTATTTTAAAAAGAAACCATTCCAGAATGGTTTCGTTTTGAAATAGAAGTGTAGGAAGAAGTTGAAACTTGCACTTTCAGTGCAGTGCACTGAACGTTCCCTTAAACAGCAGGTGCAAGTGTTTGGGGTGTCTATTGTGTGTGGGAGGGGACGTGGTGATGGGGTTTGTGGGGAGTGGGTGCAGACCGGCAGGAAACATAGTTCCACTACTTCTTTTCGTGCACTTCGACCACTGGTGCTCATGTGTCATACTTGATTGAAAATTATTGAAAGCACTTATCTCTATGCACTTTTTCACATTTCAGAAATAATCCTGTTCACGCATTATGTAGAAAAGGGTGACATTTGCCTAAGGAGTTAAGTGTTTGATATTCTGAACTCTATTAATCCTGCAATGTATCACAGGTTTCAATCCCAGTTTGGCCAACTCAGAATTCCCCCTTCATTGATTCATTGAATATCATCAATTTGGATAATAATATTACGATTTTATGGGGCGTGGCTAAGCACTGAGGAAAGATGGCCGCCTAGAGGTGCCGCGCCGCCTCACAAAATATATATAATACATTAGGCCTTTTTTATTTTTTCAGAACTTGCCTTAAATCTGGAGCACATTGCGCTGCTGATACCTCGAGAGGGCTTGCTGCGTTTTCGGTACAGTTCCGACGCAGAGAACTGCTTCTTCGATGGCCGGGTCGCACTCAGAGGACAAACACAGAGATAACGCCTGAAGCGCGCCGCCCCTCGTGTGGAGAGGTGCGGTGTCACGCATTAAGTGATGCACCGGCTCGGGCCTGGTAATACTGGCTCCTTTATACCAATTTGCCACCTGGTGTACAAAAGGAGGTAAAAAAAGGGGGAAAAGAAAAAGGGAGAAAAAGAGTGAGCATTTAAACAGTTCATTTAGAAGCACAGAGAAAAGAAGAACACAGATAAGTCTTAAAGGTGAGAGGAAAGGGTGAAGGGGCTGCAAGAAGGGAAGGGTGCTATCAGATGTAAAGAACAAGAGCAAAGGAAGAAAAAGAGAAGCGGAAGAGTGGAAAAATATTTAAGACATACAGTTGAAATTTAAGTACTCTGCACTCTATATATTGAATACTTCTTGCATAAACACTCCTCTCCTCTAAATATTAATAACAATTGCCACATCTTCTTGCCAGCAATATTTATCTACTGGCTATACAGATTGGAATATTAACACCCAACCTTCACACCTCCACAGCTCTGCAGGCTTGCTCCTCTCTTTATTGTAGACTGCTTTGGAAAACTGCTTTTGGATTACTTTACGATAACACAAATTCCTACAAGATCTCTTCAGTCTTTTAAGCTTCCGTAGTATATGCCTTATTATTCTCTGTTTTTCCATTTTGGTCTCTTTATCTAAGAGTAAAACATGAATAATAATATGTATGTAATAATTGTATACTATGAGACATCATAGAAAACATTTACAAAGAGATATTACCAAACCCTTCCAAGTTAAGAAATCACTCCAACTATTTGCAAAAAGGTGGTCACACAATTGAACGCAAGCTGACTATTGTTCTGATTTATAACTATCTTCAATTCTTCACCTCAGTTAAACGCCTCAATAACAAGTATCAGTCAACAATTGTTCAACTATGGCAGCCAACAAAGCTAACCAAAAAAATGTTTCCTCTACTAAAGATGCCACCTCCTCTTCAACAAATCTTAAAAGACCTAAAAGTGACTCACCACCACCACTAGGTATTTCAGATCCTGCCATTGAAGCCATTCTCGCGGAAATCAGGGCACTTAAGCCCTTCATAGAAACCACAAACTCTAAGCTACAGCAATTAGCTGAAAGGTGGATGGGAGTCAAGAATAGAGTGGAGGAGGTAGAGAAAAGAGTGGGTGATCTTGAAGACATATCCCCTAGGGTTGCACAATTAGAAAAATCTATTAAAGAACTCCAAAAGCATAATGAAGACTTGGAAAATCGCAGCAGGTGCAATAACCTCTGCATCTCAGGCTTACCAGAGGGAGTTGAGGGAACCGACCCCATTGTTTTCCTACAAAAATTCTTACCAGCCATCCTACGTTTGCCCTTGGAAACTACATTTAACATACAATGTGCTCATAGAATTGGTCAACCTACAGTCTCTTCCACATCTCTTCCGATGCCCAGGACACTTATGTTTTACCTTTTGGAATACTCTCAACTACAACTTATTATCTCCACAGCAAAAGAAGGCAAATCACTCATTTGGCATTGCAGCAAGCTATTTATTTCAAAGGATGTGGCCAGAAGCACGGCACAAAGAAGAAACGTTTTTCTATCATTCCGTCCTGCTCTAAAACAACTAAATATCTGCTATGGCTTATTCCACCCATGCTCCCTTAAAGTAACTCATGAGGGTCGCACAGCAGTATTTCATGATCCAGCTGACTTGAGGTCCTTCATACAATCCATTAAATGTGACGGTATGGACACCTCCTCTCCTGCAATGGCCTCAACATCACCTACTAGTTGAAATCTAGTCTTCACAACTTTATATTCTTTTTATTATTTACCTAATGCAATGATTATCCAATTGCATTACTTGAGTGGGGCGGGTGCTCTTGTTGTGTCCCTCTTCCACTGATGGTCGCTCTTTTCCTTTGGGCGACCCAGTTGGCGTTACCTATCCCCAGTATATCTTTCCTCCCTGATCCTCCTCCTATGTCCTGTTTGATCTCTAAAACCACTTGTATCACATTGTCTGAATCCTCTCAATGTTTGATCAGACCCCTTCCTCCCCTCCCTGATCCTCAATGTTCTATCCTCCTGTATAACTATTTGGGTATATGTGATTTAAACCACATGACTAAGGATATGTTTCGATTATCATTCTACAGCTATAAGTTGCATGTCTATCAATATGTTTTTGATAAATGATCTTTAAGTGCATGACATGGAACATCAAGGGATGTAAGAATCCCTTCAAAAGATGCACAGTTATATCTCACTTGAACAAATTTCAGCCTACAGTTGCTTGCCTACAAGAAACTCATTTATCCTAAAAAGAAACAATGAAACTCAATCTCTCTTGGCTAAGGAGGTTATCTCCAGTCCTGCTGTATCCAAGAAAATAAATGGAGTTTCTATATTAATCAGCAAAAATAATCCTTCAAAATTCTTGCCCAAGATGCTGACACCAATGGCAGATGGGTTTGGGAAAACCTTTTAATTGATTCCACACAAGTATCAATTACAAACATCTATGGGCCCACACTACCAGATCCCCCCTTTTGGAATGCTATAAAACAAATGATGCTTAAAAATAACTTTACCAATTTGATAATGTGTAGAGATGTCAATCAGGTGTGTGACCCTTTTTTAGACCGAAAATCCAGTTGCATGTTCAAACCCAATAAAACGCACACGTCCTTTGTTAATTGCCTAGCGGAGACAGGATTAATTGAGACATGGAGGCTATCTCATCCCACACAATTGGACTATAACTTCCATTCCCCCCACACAATACATTATCACGCATTGACTATATTTTTGTAATTAAAACCCTCTCTGGATCCATTATTGATTCTAAAATCTCTAATAGTATTATATCAGACCACGCACCGGTTATCACATCCTTTTGCCTTACAGATGCGAACAAAGTGGCTACCAGATGGACACTTAACCATTTCCTTCTAAATGATTCACAGTTTTTTCAATCCGTTCAAGCTTTCATTCAACAATATTTCAATAACAATCAAGACTGTGATACCTGTAGGGTATTTTGTGTAGATTTGGAGCCTAGCGGTATTTTCTTATCACTAAGAATAAAAGTAATTTATCAACAATCACCCCTTGCATTCAGATCGGGTTTGGTATTATGGTGGTATCGTGGCTATGCATTATTTCAGTACACAGATACATTTAGTTGGTATGCATTTCGTTGTGGTATAGTGATGAGCATAATTTCTTTGATTTATTTGTGGCCCCAACATACAAAACCCCTTTCTTCTGTTTAGACTGTTCTTGTGATCTCTAGAGGCCACAGGCTTCTACATTATTCAAGAACACCACATTTTCATATGGAGTGCCACTTATGGCTGTTATTACTGATTTATCTACACCAGTGAGCTATGCTTCCATAAAGTATTCACAATAACATGTGGTATAATCACTAATTTATTTACATTAGTGAAATTATTTCCAGAGGCCTCTTTCTCTGCTGACTCATGTACATCCAACAGACTATCAGATTGTGTTCCACTCAGAAGTCACACACACATACACTGAGTGGAACCGCGCACACAGCTATTTATCATTACTCATAACATAACTTTTTCCACATGGGATGCTTGACATATATTACCTAATAACCTCCCCTTTTATTAGATGATATGGGCTAACAACTGTACCAGAGAAAAACAGAATCAAATAGAAGCCTTTACACGGATTGTGATTTACATCAATTTCATTTCAAAATCATACATTACCAGTTTTGCGAGGCAGTCTTTTCTAGAATAAACACAAGAGAAGCAATTGCAAAATACATGGCATTACATTAGATTCTTCGCAACAATAAAAAAAAATGCATCAGTTGACTTGCATTTCTGAATAGCAACATTAGAATACAGCTATCGCTACGCTGCCTGACTGAAATAGCTTTCATTCACACAGCGCATTCTCGCTTTGTGTAAAATAATTATCAGCAAAATTGTAGCAGATCAGTGCGTGAACTCTCTGGACAGGTCGCCTTCTTTAAATGGCTCGGGACTTCCCTTTGTAACACCCGGCGAGGACATGCAGTTCCAATCTGCACTCTTTGGTCCTAAAACCGGTCCCAATTCACTGGAATCTCCAGCCTGTGAAAGTCAGCAGTACACTGGAACGACGCCCCTCTATCAGGCTACCCCACAGCAACCCCCCTCAGGCTTCTCACCCAAGCTGTGTAAAAATGTCCACTGCCTTTCTCTCTCCCTGAGATTCTTCAGGAAACCTCTGTTACAGCCCCTAGGGTGACGTGCACCCAATAGAATTCTATCATGTCATACCCTCCTTCTTTAAACAATGGCTTGGCTTATACAGTTTAGAAACTGTATCTACTCATTTCCTGGCATGCAGATTTGCATCCAGCTAACACAGTGAACAGAGAAGAAGAAAAATGAATCCAAGTGCACGTTTAAAATGACTTTCAGAGCCTGTCTTTTCCACCTCATTTTGCATTGGAGAACACATCATGATGTTATTTGATTAGAATCATGTTAGTACTGTTAATTACATTAGTTCATTAATCCTCTAATGTGTCTCCTGCAACAGAGGCATTTCAGGTGAGAGATAAGAAAAAAAAATGTGTTTTTTAAATGTGATAAAAATTGCTGTGTTTTTGACTGAGTAGCCTGTCTTCATTTACATGTCCATGTCACATTGGCAACACATGGCTTGCTGTACCTCATTATAGCAATACATTAATCCCATGCAATGGTGCTGTGCTCCCAAAACACGCTAAATAATCCTACTTACCTCTGTGGTTAATAATTAGGATGAATTCAAATCTGCTTTAAGAGGTCAAATAATGGCCCTCTCAGGTATGAACAAAAAACTTACGAAAAAACACCTAGATTACCTTTACTCTAAACTCAACCTTGCAGAGCAACACTACTATGTTGACACTAACTCAACAAACTTACAAGTAATAAAAATACGCTTTGAAATCAATAAAGAAATCACAGAGCTTGCAGCTGGTACCATACTTAAATACAAAACAAAGATATATCAAACGTCAAATAAAGCGAGCAAAATGCTTGCTTCTTATTTAAAAACCAAAAAGGAAAAAGTTCAAATTTCACACATTAAGGACACTCAAGTCATATCTCATCACCGTTCTGATGAATTACTTCAAAGCTTTAGGACATTTTATACTGATCTCTATACTCCAGAAAGCTCTATTCCCAAAGACAATATTGACTCCTTTCTGAATAATATTAGTCACAACTCATACCCCAGATCAGACCTATCTCACCTTGAAAATGATATTACCTCCTCTGAGATCACTAAAGCTATTCACAGCTTCGGTAAAGGCAAAGCACCAGGCCCGATGGACTATCCACCAAATTCTACATCAATGTATCCCAAGTATTAACCCCAAAACATTAAACACTCTTTTCATACTTTATATCACAAAAGGCTTCCTCAGGTTCCTTCTCAGAAGCGTTACTTATCATTTTCCCTAAACAAGATAAAGACCCTACCCTTCCCAGTAATTATCAACCCATTTCCCTTATCAACATAGAAAGCAAAATTTTTGCTAAAATACTAGCTAACAGAATTGAATCCCCACCCCCAAATCTGGTTAAAACAGATCAAACTGGCTATGTAAAAGGACGTAACATATCCTCTAATGCCAGACTTCTACTTAATGCCATTAACCTAGCAGCCAAAGACAAAAAAGATAATCAAGGCTACGCTGCCATTGCATTGGACGCAGAGAAAGCTTTTGATTGGAATTTTATGTTCCAAACCCTACGCTGGCACGGTTGTGGTGAAAAATGTATCTCACATGTTAAACTTCTTTATTCATCCCCGGATACACTATCTACTTAAATGGTCAAACATCCTCATTCTTTCCCTTTGCAATGAGACATGCGGCATGGCTTCCCCTTTTCGCCATTATTATATATCCTCTCACTTGAACTGTTACTAGAATTAATAAAATCTAACAAGAACATCCTGGGTATTCAAGTAGGTGCCTCAATTACCAAAATAGCCGCATACGCGGACAATATTCTTATCTTAATCAAAAACCCCAAACTTCATATACCTAACCTCTTGGATGCGCTATCTCAGTTTGGTCATGTATCAGGATATAAACTAAATAGACAAAAATCAGAAATTATGCCCTTAAATCCCTACTGTCTCAAGCATGACATTGACATGTTTGTTCTCAAATGGTGCAGTGGTTCCATCAAATATTTAGGACTTTGTTTTGCCCCTACAATCCAAGAAACCATCAAGCTCAACACTAAAACGTAACTGGATACTCTTAAGGACTTTACATCCAAGTGGTCCCCCCTTTACCTTTCCTGGTGGGGGCGTTTAGAAACAATTAAAATGATGCTAACCCCTATAGTACTATATTATCTTCAGCTTCTCTCCCATCCACTATCCCTTTCCTTTTCAAATCCATTTATTCCATACTACTAAATTTTCTTTTGGGAGTAGGAAAAAGTAAAAGAATTGCACTAACTAAACTTTAAGCACCCTATGAAATGGGAGGCATTAGATTCCCTGACTTTAAGTTATACCACTCTGCGTTTCTCATAAAACAGTCTCGCCAATGGTTCAGAGATCCCGAATTCGCAGACACCCCGACATTAGAAAAACACACAGTTTATCCACACAATATTACTGATTATATATACATATTTAAACATACCTCAAAAAACATCTTGGAACCTATTAAAGCATCCGTTTTAGCCCTACAAACTTTTCTCTTCCCCATATTAAAACTCTCGATAAGTATCTTTCCCCGTTACTATGGCATAACAAGAATATAGTAATAAATAAAAAGATCCTCAATCGCAAAGCATGGATCAAAAAAGGAATCAGATTCATCCAACACATTATAGATAGTCCTTCTGTTCACCCTTTCCAGCAATTTTCTACCATATTTACCATACCCAAGACAGATTTTCAGTTTTACAATAAATTTATCAACTCCTGTCTTGATGTACTCGGTCACTTTTCCTATGAGATTCTTGATCCAGACGCCCTCAGATTACTGCAGCTAACCATGACTGGCAAAGTTAGAGCCTCAAAAATATACAATTTGCTCACCTCAACATTTAATGTTTGCCCAATTCGTCTGAAATGGGAATTTGACTTAGGTTATATGTTTGAAGATCATATATGGCTCCACCTGTTTTCTAAAATTAAACAATTATCGGTGTCAGCAAATATTACACAACACTATTAATTCTTCATTCATAGAGCATTCATTACTCCGGCTAAATTAGCTAAGGCTAACCCGAATTATGATGCTAAATGTTGGTCATGTGGCCTATAACCCGCCACATATATGCACATGTTCTTTGAATGTTCATATATTGTCAAATTTTCGCATGATATCTGGAAGCTCATTAAATGTGTCTTCTATGTAGATGTTCCATTCTCTTCTGTGAATATATTTTTAGGAAGCTTGGCTATTACAACATACATTCCACCTGACTCAGCCAGATTATATGATCTATTTATAGGTATAGCCTTAAAATGCATCACAGCTAACTGGAAAGAATTTCGTTTGCTCTCTGCTAAGGCATGGTGGAATGTTATTTGTCACACTCATAAATTGGAAATGTGCATGGCTAACAATCAAAATACAATTCCTTAATACAATGCTAAATGGTACTATTTCACCTGTTATCTTAACTGTTTCAACGCAACTGCTCATGGCCCATGAACATATATCCTCATATTTACTTCATTAACCTGATGACTATACTTATATTCAAAGGACTGTTTTATATTATTACAGAAATGAATAGATCAGTTTTATGAAAAAAAAAATGGATTATACCCATCCCTCCCCATCCTGCTCCCACCTCTTTCCTGTATGTCTCATGTTTGTCTCCTAGTACGTCTCCCCATATTTCTATTCTTCTCTCCATATTAGTTACTCTTTACAGACTTGTTTTATAACTATTCATGTTTAATTAGTAATATCTCCAACTTCTAGTCTACTCTTGTTTAAATTGGTGCAATTTGTTAATTTGACCAACGAGTGTCTTGTATAGAAATCATAATCTCGTTTGTTAAGATCATTTACTCTGTTCATCCTTTATGGTAACCTGTTTCACTCAAGTCTGTAACTTGCTAACATATGTATAATTTTCAGTATCTTGAACAATAAAAAATCATTAAATTAAAAAAAATAAAAAAATATTACGATTTTATATATACTGCATTACAAAATGAAGAATGATGTTAGTGAGCACTACATGGGAAACAATAGAATACATCACACTTGTTTAGCCAATGCATTTTGGTAAATCGTTTATTTATGACATCAGGTGTTTGGCAGATCCACTTCCTTGCACAAACAACTAGTTCTGCTAATGAAAGACAATAGTGCACAACTCTTAGTACGTTAGTGTAAAACTCAAGCTGGGATGGGAGAACAATGGCAAAATAAAGCCTGCAAAACCAGGACACGTTTGCAAAACTCCCACCTTTTACTCTGGTCCTAATTTTGTTGTCATTGGTACATTGCTACCTCATAAATTGTACTTGTTCTTAACTGCTAAACATTGGATTGCCTAGAAGAAATTCAGCTCAGTTTGCTCTTTAAAAAACAAACTGATGCTTCACTTGGTATAAGTTTGTTTTACTTTGCATACCATGTTATAGGGAATCTAAGTGATTTGGCCGTGGCAGAAACTGCCGGGGCAGAAACATTCGAATGAGAAAGGTGCGAACTACCAAAAGTTTGCACCTTTCTCATGCAAACACACATACATACTCACACTCCCACACACACAACACACCCATAACATCCCCTCACCCACACCCTCAGCACACCCCCACACACACCCCCAACATAAACAAACCCCACTTACCTTCATCTTCAAGCTGTGTTCCTGCACCGCCAGTTCCCTTTCACTTCTGTGATCGGGAAACGGCGCCACAGGGTCCTTTTCTTTTCTTTTTTTTTTAAACGAAAGGCTGCGGGGGTGTCACCCGCAACCCCCGCTCACTATACCATGAAGTGTAGTTAGCGGGGTGATGTGGAGGATACCCCCGCAGCCCCCATTTTTTTTTTTTTACAACGCTACCACCAAAGATTCAAACTTTTGGTGTTCGAACCTTTGGTGGTAGCATTTTAAGAACTTTTGGTCTGTGCAACCATTTTTTGTCGGTCAAATCGGCCTATACCTGTCAGAGGCACAGTTAGAATGCCAGATTATTCTATTGGTAGGCTATGCAGGGTACTAGTAAGCTTTATAATGCTTCTTTTTCATTGGCTTAATACTGAGTCTCCCGCAAAAGGATAGGTGCCACAAGAACGTTTTTCACAGGTTTACACAATGATTTCTGCCGCTTATGATTGCAATTAGATGTGAGAAAAGTGTTATGCAGCTGTTCGTTGTGCTCTTGTCATGTCCCCCGTGAGAAAATCAGTGCAACACTGCACTTGAACAACACACCATGCACCAGCACTCACTCCGTGAGACATAGCTCGAAGCCACGTAGGCCAGCTACAAGCAGATGCAGGCCACGCGTTACTAGCACCCCTTGTGCAGCTCTCGTTGCGCCATGTGCCATTCCAAACATCATCCTCATCGTTACTGCCAGCCTTTGCAGCCACCGCTGCCAGGCTCCTGTGCCTGCACACCGAAACCGTGGTAAAGAATGAGAAAAAAAACAAAGGAGAAAATGCAGAATCTTTTTGACCGAAAGTGGTAGGTATTATTATATATGTATATTTTTTATTGTTGTTGATCATTTCACAGAAATGCTGCACCAAATCAGTAGAAAAAAATGAATGAAAAAATCGAAGGAGAAATTACTGAACTTGTTTGACTGAAAATGGTAGGTATTTTGTATATGTACCGCAAAGAATAGGGTAGGTTGGGTAAGGGAGGTGTGGGGGGATCTCCCACCGCATTATTTTTAATAAAGTACAAAAAGCTATTTTTCGTTTTTCTGTCAAAAAATTTGATTAGGTGGTTTCCCCATTTGTTTTTTTTTCCTCCGTTAAATTCACAGTAACCCCCTCACACTGCCTCAGCTTTAGCCATCACAGCTCTCTTGGTTGACCCACAGAGTTCCCTGTACTAGTGCACAGAGCCGCCGGGAAATCCCCTGAAAGCCACTGTTTCAGTCTTTACATGCCATTGTTCCAGAGCTTACAAAACACTATGGCAGCTCCCAAAGCCCTATATGCCATCACATGCCTCTCCTACCAGACTCCCAAACAGACCTTCAGAGATTCCTCGATCATCCCTTGCAGCCCTTGTTCCAGCAATTACACTTTCTGTGCTACGTCTCACAGCCTCTTGTGCTAGTGTTGGGTTGCAAGTGCAACATCCCAACCATATGAAAGAGATTTAGGCTGCACAAATTGTTTTACTAAGAAGCGCTGGCCATTTAGTGTCAGTATTTTGCCATGTTGTTTGGCAGTTCTGCAATATTTGTAGTTAGCGTTGGCACACTTTAGAAAGCATCAAAGAGCTTTACACGATGAAAGAAGAAGCACCAATATGATAACATTTATTATATTTAGAGGCTAGAGCTACGGCATGTGTAATATGTTTTATAGCTAGCAGTAGTGATTGATGTTGTGCTTTAGTTGCATTAAGGAGATCTTAGAATATGGTGTTTTATTTTCTATCCAGGGAAGCTTTTGGTAGCAGGTGAAAAGGTATCTGAAGTTTCTAGCTGTGAAATATGGCACGGGTCGTGTTGTAGAAACATGAGGGCTGTCTGCGTGTGAGCAAAAGTTCTGCAACTTTGTATTATTGTATTGTATTTTAGTTGGCATTTATATAGTACATTTTTAACATGATTATAGTCTCAATGCGATAACGGTGGGGGCACTCTCAGGGACCGAAGTCCAAAAATGTAGGAAATCATGTAGTTGGATTAGAATGTGTGTGCGCATTTGGTCACAATAAGGCTTAGCGGGCTGGCCAGGCTTTGGTAAAAAGCAAAAAAGCAACCCACAAGGTCAGGCATGTTAGAAGTTGTAGCATTTGGTAGCTAGAGAATTAGGCCCCCTTTGGGGCTTTTGCCCTGTCCATTTAATTAGAGTTTATGCATCCTTCACCCCACCGAGTGTGCAGACAGCCAAAGTTATGGAGGACGGGAGATGCACAGCACAGATATCAGCTAATTGTGCAATCCCAAGCAGTTCACAGAATCTGGGAACTGAATGTTGATTTTGGATGATCAGATTAGTGCTGCCACTGTGAAGGATGAATATCATGAGAACAGGGCCTGGTGTCTGGCATTGCCATGGTGTTGTGCTAGGTTTGGAGTATTACTGCCCCCATTGAGAAGTGGCCGGTCCATTTGAGCGACAGGTGTCTGAACAAATAAATATATATATATATATATATATATATATATATATATATATTTATACGTGCATTTTTAAAGCACTGACACAACCCACGGGCATCGAGGCTCTGTTACAGGAATTGTTTGTTTTTTAGTTGCGTAATTGTTTTTTTTTTCTTAGTTGCATATTTATAACGCGCTTAAATACCCGAAGGTTTCTAAGTGCGGGCCCGGGGATCAAACCTGTGTTGCTTTGTGTCGACTAGCTTCTTTCTAAGTTGAACATGTTGCCGCTGAGCTATCCTCCCGGGACAATAAATGCAAATCGAGCAAATAAATATATGAAATTATGGATTCCCCAAGAGCGTGCCTTGACTGTGTTTTCTATAAAGCATCTGGTTCTCAAGAGAGATAAGGTAGGAGGCGTGCTAGGGAATTATTGTGTTGTAAGTTGAGAGTAGCAAGATGTGATACCAAAGAGTACAGCTGCAAGGTCAAAGCAGCTATCTGGGAGTGCCAAATTGTCTGGTCTCATGAGAAAGCTATTTTATTACCAGGCGGGGTGGAACTTGTTCTCATTCACTCCCTGATTGGGTTCTGTCGGTGCTACGCACATCACAAGTAGGCCAAAATTACCATGACCAATAAGGAGAGTCCATTGTTGCAACAAAGTACCTGAATATAGTGTACCAATTACATCACAGTGTTTAAACGGTCCGATAGCACAGCAAGTAGAGCGCTTGCTTTGACATCTGTGCTGAGGCTTCTGACTCAGGTTCGAATCCCGCAAGGCCAAACTCAGCCTTTCATCCTTCAGAGGTCAATAAATGAGCACCACACACTGTGGGTAATAATAAGCAGTGCTCAGATACCTGAGGGTTCGTAGCGCTATATAAATGCTAAATTAATATTATTATTTTCTGTTGACTGTACAATTAGGTCATCTGGTAAGGGGTTGTATTTAGATATGCACGACCAATAGGGTAATGAACTATATGGGATGTTTAGATTTTTGTATAGGTGTTAGCCAATGGGTAACATGGGATTATGTTGTATCTGATATGTTTTGCTTTGTGGTTTTTGACTATAACAGATGTAATTTGACATGATATGATATGATATTATATGATATGATATGATATGACGTGGCATTTATGGTGTGCCTGTACACAAGTGTTTCTAGACGCAGCATAGGTGTGTCGAGCTTGGGTTAAGTTTGCAGTGTTAAGGGACTGACTGACACTCTTGGCCATATTTGCATGTAATACAACTTTGTTCTTCTTGCAAATAGTGCACTTTATATTGGACCCTTTGGAGTTATTTTTATCGATCGGGTTTTGGGTCTACTCTATGAATTTGGTAACCCGATGTGATTCCAGATTCTCCGTGAGACTGGGGGCTATCCCGCAGTGTATCCTGGGTTGTGGCACCCATATGCAGTGAACAGTCCTAGTGAAAACTATGAGGAGGTCTGCGGGTGCCATGCTGCCAGAAGGCCTGCCTTATCCTTGGAGCCAACTGTGGAGGACATTGGAGGGGAAAACTACATCATAGGAGCTCAGAGGAACACTTAGAACGTGAGTGCACTCTTGAAGGAAAAAGAAAAAGGGGTGACACATGTACTTTGGGTGTGTATGAGAGTGTGAAGAAAGAGAAGGAGAATGTCCCTGATGAAGAGGAAAGACCCTGTGGTGACATACAATACATTTTGTGAGTAGTGAATCCCCCACCTGCTGCAGGGAATAATATGTCATAGTAGTGTAGTAAAGAGAAGAATTGATGTGGGATATTTCCTCTTAGATGAAGAACGATAGTGTTGTATTTAATGTGGCAACCCTGCATATAGAAGAACCAGTATCCCTCTGTCCTAGAGTGAAAGGGTTGTGAGGAGGGTTGAGCTCCCTCATTTCAAGAGAATTTCAAGAGAATGTACACACAATAAGGATCTACACCACTGTGTAAATAACTGTTTTAATTTGTTGATTTTGTTAATTATTGTGTGTATCAGAACAGGGTAGTGTGAGTCGGTGGTTGCCCATTTGTGGGAATATGGTTTGTGATGTGATGAGTGCGAGAGAAGAAATATTTTTAGGTGGGCTGGGTTTGTATAGTGGGTGTGGAAAGGGGGAGTGATTTTGTTGAAGTATTGGGATGGTTTGGAGTAAGATGCCAATGAACCGATGGTTGATAGGTTTAGGATTTTAAATAAGGTTGGATTTGAGAAGGAGTATGAATACTCTGTTAGAACATATGTGTGCAGTGCTGCCATGTTACAGAGAGATCATGGAGTACCATCGCAAATGGGTTCATGGGACTACAGGAAGAATGTTTAAATCTTGACCCAAGGAGAGCATGAACAATAAAGCTGTCCTCAAACACTTGTATACAAATTTTGATTAAAAATATAAAGGAAATGATTTGAAGAGCAGGCAGAATATACTTGAATTGTGGAAAATGTTTGAAGATGTAGAGAACACCCCTAATGACAGCAAGGAGAGAACAGACAGTAGGCTCTGTTCAGGCATGGTACCCACCGCCACCACCACCGCCCACCTCCTTATGGGTGCTTACCTCTACAGCCTGCAGCGGGATACACCAGCCCCAAGTATGTGCAATGATACAACACATACCGATTGATTATGGAAGTAGAAAACAAGGTGCAGGTGAGAATTAGAAACAGCACTGAAGAAAACAGAGGAGGATCTAGAAAGAGTGTTGCAGGGACAAAGCGAAGGGTAGAGTGCAGCAATAGGTGCAGTGTCATTAGGGATATCCAGGTATCAAAACAGTGAAGAATACCCCAATTCAAGGGGAGATCCATCGGTTTCACTGTAGTGGGGCACATGCGCCAGTAGTGGAGATTATGACTCGGTAGGTGCCGACAGAGAAGTGTTAGTCGCAGAAGAGGGGTGATTGACGGAGGAGGAACAGATGGAAGATCAAGGATCAGGAAAAAGGGCAGGGACACCATGGGGCCCGAGACTTAGAACTCGCCACAGCCGAATGGCCTTAGCAAAAGGCAAGAGGGGAGGGAGAACCTTGCAGGCTACTAAAATGAGGGGACATTTCCTGTTGTTGCACAAGGGACTGATCCCAGCCCACTATGTGCCCTGGCTGCATTTGGATCAGAACAACTTAATGAAGGCACTGCCCTCACTCACAGGTGGGCGGGCCAGTGGATATATTCACTAGACAAACTAGACAGCAGGGACCACATGGGCTGTAGGGACATGAAGAGTTAGTTTGCAGTGTTGTTGTGGGAAGAGGCAGACAAAATATGGAGAAAGTCAAGGTATTCAGGGGTACAGATGAACAGAGATGATCATGGCTGTCGGAGACACATATTGAAAGCTTTGAGGGTAGCATACCCAGACTCAGCTGACATAAATTCCATCATGGCCATACCATGAAGGCAGATGAAGACCCTGCACTGTATATTAATAAGATTCATGAGATGTGGGGAGCGGAAACAGGGGAAGCTGGGGACAAGAATATAGCCATATTTTATAACATGTTATGTAAGTTCTTAACAAGAAAGTGCAAAATGATTTAGATAAGGTCATTGGTATCGAGGCGAAGGGATGTACCGAAATTCAGGGACAGTGATATATCCATTTACAGGGATACATCACTGTAAATGGAGACAAGGGAAGGACAAGGAGATAGCAGAGCAAGCGCAATGCCCAGAAACAAAACTGGTGCAGAAGAAATTAGCTAAACTGAGCATGGGAGGAGCTATGATTACTAGCTTTACAGTAGGGCAGCCAGGCTTGAGACAGGTGCAGGAATGGGTCGAGGGGTACACAGATGACAGAAGGGAAATTGGATGTTTCCAGAAGGGAAGAGGAGGGTTTCACAGAGGTAAAGTGGGTGGATTCAGAGTGGTGAGGTCTAAGTTTGGTGGACAATACTGGTAATGTGGGAGAATGGGACATTTAGTGCAAGAATATAGAAGCAGACCATCCTATTCTTTTTATCCTCACACCTACTCTTGTGGACCAGCATTCATGCTCACTTATCACCCGCCATCAAAGATACTGCCCCCAGTTACCTTTTACACCGCAGGTCCCATGCCCGTCCCAACCCAAAGCTCATCACAACTGCATCAGTTTCAGTACCCAATGCCCATGCAGCCAATTCAGTATCAAGCCCCGAAAGTTGCACAGTGATTCGTGCAGAAACCACCCCCGCACAGCCATGGGATAATAATTTCTCGCAACAAGGTACACGGAGATGGGTTAAAAATCCCTTGCACCCAGAAACAGTGATGCAGTACACCGAAGCAGGTTTTCTAGTGGGGCAACCTCTTCCCACTTCCTGGAACACACACCTATGCCAAATAGGACATCCCACAGAGAAATCTGACATGCCAAGTTATGTCAGACACTGCCAACTCGGAAGAGGAACCTCAGGTAGGAGTGTGGATAGGAAATAAAACATTTACATTTATGGTTGTCACAGGGGCTACAAAGTCTTGTATTAGGAAAGAAAGGTTTCCTGTGTAAGGTAAGATAATGGACATGCAGGGATTCTCTGGGGCAATTACGTTGGTTCCTTTCACTGAAGATGTATCAATCACAGTAGGCACACTGGTGGTGTCATCTCCATTATTGTGTTCAAGAGATACCCCAGTCAAACATTTGGTCAGGGACCTCCTAATTAAATTGAACATGACCATTGCATTTACAGAGGAAGGCATAGTGTGCTCAATGCCAGGCATATAGCATGCTAGGGCTGCTGCAATAACATAAGCACATTACAGTGACAGTGCCACAAGAGGGGTGCCCTTACATCAAGATTTGTTGGTTTAAGGGATGACAGTTTTGTTGGGCTGGGTGCCCAGAATAAACAGATGAGGAAAGGGACCAATGGCACACAGTTTTGTGCATTTACCCAACACAGTCACTTAGTGACGTACTGAAAGAATAGCTGTTCAAGGATGCTGAAGACACAGGAGAAATTATTTTCAAAATGTGCATACCCTGCAAAATCATGATCCAACACACCGAGGTACCCCACACCATGCTCATTACAACAGCATTTCCAGCACACTCATAGGAGGCTATGGAGGAGCGGCTTGGTAATGTATGGACCAGAAATCCCCATAATGTGGGATTATTGAAGAGTATAGGGGCTGTTCACATGACGCTCAAGCCAGGCGCAGTATTACCCAGAGTATTACAGTATCCCCTGTCACGAGTGGCTGATGAAGGGATTTATAACACCATTGTAGCATTATGGCAACAAAGCAACATACAGCCATCAGACTCCCCATGCAACATAGTCATATATCATGTGAAAGAAGCTAAGGGTTGCACTTGGATGTTGGTACAGGACCTCCGCTCTTTGAATAACACTATAAAGGCAGAATTCCCAGTGGTCCCTAATCCTTGCACAAAGCTGCACACTTTACTGTCATTGATCTAAAGAATGCATTATTCTCCATTCCACTGCACCCAGATTCCCAATATCTCACAGTGCTTACTTACCATGGGCAGAGATTCCAGCACCCAAGAAAAACCCATGGGTACTGTGAGTGCCCAAACAATTTCAGCAGAGTGCTATAAATGGATTTAGGTAAAATACAGGTACTGAGCACAATCATTCAATATGTAGATGACCTTTTGCTCTGCAGCGTTATAGAAGAAAAGTGTAGGACATATTCAGTGACACTGTTAACATTACTTACAGAAAAGGGGTACAAAGTAGACAGAATGCAGTATTGCATTAAATAGGTATAACTGGTCCAAATAATATCATCAGCAAGAAGAAGAGGAACCCCATAAAGAGCAATAGCAGTACAACACACACCACAGCTGAACACATTTAAAGAGATTCAACAGCTCTTAGTCAAGTCATGGATTCTTTTTTATTATTCCACTTACACCAAGCCCTTTTTGCAAGGGCTAAAAGAAGCATAGAAAGTTAAGAGAACAATTACCTGGAGAGAAGGAATTATCACATGCTTTCAGGAACTAAAACATGTGATCAGCAATGCCCTGTTGTTAGCAACACCAGATTATGCAAAAAAACATTTCCTGTGCTCACATCCTAACGGCCAAGTAATGACAGCTGTTCTCACACAGCAGACATAAATAGGACACTATCACAATCACAATACAAACATCTTCTAAAATCACAACAGGATGTCCAGTGACATTATATGTGCAACACACAGTTTTTGCTACTTTAAAGAGAGATTTGTATGAGCCCTCAGTACACAGAGAGCGGCTGGCTGGGAGGCCATATTGCCCAACTCTTCCATTCATACTGTCCAATGCCGCACATTGAATCTGGCCAGCTTCATTGCAGTTTCCATACAACCAGAAATGATATGGTAGGTCATTTAAAACACACCTGTACACCAGTGTGTCTAGGCACAATGAGTGCCAGGTGAGGCAGTGCACGATTGTGCACCCTGTGACCTCACATCCTCTGGGCCAGCCCTCACTGCCCCTATGCCAACCCACACACTTCATTGCTTTATATCTAGTGTTGGAATTGTGGCATATTTAACCACTTTTGTGATCTGCTATAATGTGTCTGGACGAGAAGTCCTGACTGATTTGCTGATGACATTGTAATTGATGCCAGGATTGAAAATCACATATGAAATACAGTGGGGAGATTTTCTCATGTCAACAGGATTACTTTTGTGACCATCCTGGAGTAATTTGATGTTCCTCTACTACTGCGAGTGAAATTTTTGAGAGAAGTCCTGACGTTTTATAAATCGGCCATCATTGACACTTTAATACTTGTGTTCGCCAACTTCATGAAGTTGAAATAAAAAAAATAAAAAATAAATATGAAAAAATATTAAAAACATTTCCTGCACAATATATCCAGAGCGGTACTGAACTGCATTTCATGCCCCTAAGCGATAACTTCGGCCATATGGCGCACTATACTAATGCACCGTCATCTAATTTACTTTAACTTTACATAGATTTTTGCAAAGATCAGTCTAATAAGCTGTTACCATCTATTTAACACCATATCTATTTTTCCTAACAATTTTTAAAACTTCCATAGTTTCATGCCATGCCCGCTTGACAGTCTGTCCCAGAATTCTTCTGCAATCAACCACTCATTATTGGCTGTAAATCTGTCCAACATTATAATTCTCAGCTGGACAATTTGGTATTTTTGAACGCTTAGCTAAAACCTCAGCAGTAGGCATCAAATTGAACCTGAACTGTAAAAAAGAGTTTCTCCAGTATTCATTGGTAAATTAATACAAGTACATGGACACTGCGCCTAGCAATTTATCACCTTTTGAGAAACTCTGATACATGGGGTATCCACTCATTTTATCTATGGTAAAGATGAAATCGGCTGGAAATAAATATTTTTTTGTTAAAACAGTATTTATTTTCAACAAATCCAATGACTGCTGGATATCATTCAGAATCATTTCTGCAAATGTCCTAAATCTGTCAAATACACAGGACTGCCCAATCTTTAATGTTTCACTTAAATGTTAGGATCTTACAGAAGTGCCATCCCTTCTGAGACACTATGCCCAGTTTGTATTTCAAGACCGCAATGGGCAAACTTTATGGTAAATGAAGGCGCTTCTTCCAGATCCAGACTTCGATTAAATCCCAATCGAGGGCTCTCACCATACAAGAAGTTTCTAACCCATATAGTATGGATGGCAATAACTTTAACTTGCAGAATTCAATTAATGGAAGTACGGAAAATCTCCAATACTTGTTGATTTTGTTTATTTGCGGGACACATTTAGTAGTGTGAGAAACTAAAGTGTGTGACCTGCAAGTTCCCATGGATCTCTTTCTCAGGTGCTCACGGCATAGCCATCACCTTTGGATCCCGACTCTGGGGGTAGAGCAGTGCAGGAGAATTATCTGGGTGACGGGTCTTTGGAGAGTGGGGGAGAGGCAGCCAATGGTGAGACGCAGCATTCCCCCCTTTCCTGTACCCATGCCCCATCCAATGTCCCAACTCCACCCCCGTTCTGCACAAACACTGGGCGAGGAAGCGGGTGACTGAGAGTAAAGAGGCTAACCCTTACATATTTCATTGGATGTCCTGCTAATTGGGTAAGGCAAAGTCTGGTACTTGACTTTAATGACATACATTTGATACTCATTAGCTCTCCCCACACAGATAAAAGATGGAACATAGAGACACCCTCTTAGCAAGGTGGAACACGAGAATGAGCATATCTTCTTGTGGCAGAATGACCAATCAAGGGATGAGAGAAAAGGGTATGGAAACCCAGGAGATCCCTAAAGGAGGTTGTTGCCTCCGAAGAGCCATGAAAGATCCGCAGAGAATGCCAAATCCCAGACAAGAAGATTGCATTGTGTATCAAGGACGCCAGCGATTCTCCCGGGTGAACAACATAGTTGAGGAGGTGAGGCCAAGCCTGTGGTATTAATCTTGACTTGTGAATTAAAGCCGTAAAGACAAGAAAGGAATGCACATATCTAGTGAGTTCACAACATGAAAGGCTGGTGTGTATTAAGGAAAGATTGAAGTTACAAAAGTGTATCTTTTTTTTTCTTTTGTCATGGGAAAGCACGAATGCAGACCCCCACTACCAGAAATAATGCAGTTAGTATCCCACATTTGGGGAAATCGCAGGAGTCAGCAAATCAGATGTGAATGGATGAGCTCACCCTGGGCGATCTGCCTTTCTGATCACAGATTCTGCCCTGCCAGGTAAGTATTGCAACAGTATATCTCACGATTGAAGGCTGCGTGCGTGCTGATGAGACGTGAAGCAAGGCAGACCTGTGGTGAATTCCAAATCACAGATAACTGTGAAACCAGTGATACAGAGTAGTGGAGGGGTCCGGAAACAGGAAACAACACTCGAAAGTCTCTGCAAAATATGTTATATCTAGTTATAGAGCAGCAATGAAAATGAACTACTTTAAGAGAAATATTTCTATGGACATTTGTGCTTATGATACTGAACTGCCAAGACTTGATACTGAACTGCCAAGACTTATGATACTGAACTTCCAAGACCAAGAGACACTGGCCCAAAGAAGTCAAGAGTGTGAGCTGAAGAGTAGGTCAAAGTGGTCCTGCAGAGGTCTATAGTAAAAGCATTGCATATTCGAAGGTCTTCAACATCCATGAAAGGTCCGAGCCCGACTGAGGGAGAATGGAAGTGTGATAAGTTAGGGGAAGGGAACCCCTACATAATGTGAATAAATCTTGGGGAAGGGAACCCCTGCAAGTGTTGTGATTGTGAGGTCTGAGCTTGGCTGAGGGAGATCTATGTTGAATCAGGTACTTTTTGGTTGAAAGGTCCGAGCCCGATTGAGGGAGACCTATGTGAGCTATTCGCTTTGAGACGTCCGAGTCAGTTAGTGACTTTAACATGGAAGCCCAAGTGGACTTCGATCCACATTTTGAATTGCATTTGTTTTGAGAACCTGAGCCAGAGTGTGTCATCTTGTTTAATAGGGCTGCCTTACTCTGTGCTGTCCAACATTGCCACATTGATTCTTTCTGCTATAACACTGACTTTTCTTTGCATACATATTCCTCTTTACACACTCTTTGCATAAGAGCTAGGGCAGGCATTAGGTTTTGTTAGTATAGGCCATTTTGATTTGAATTAGACTGACTAGGATTGTGTTTTCTTTATTATTTGATGGTAGAGACTACTCCCTACTTAGCTATAGGGCAGAGTAGATGGTTCGCCAAACCCCAAAAAGATAATAAAGGTTTTAAAACGTGTCCCCCCTGTGTCAGTGTCATACTTGTGATAGCATGCCTCCCTTACAGTAGACATATTTTGAAATTTGGTTAATATTAAAATGTTATTCAGAGCTGCATTTAGTGTAAATCCCAAATAAATACCTTTTGCTTGTTACTACCTAGGAAAAATGCATTAAAGTAATTCAGTTTGGATAAAATGAGTGCTCTGGCTAGAGTAGAGCAACTTGTTGTAGAGAGGAAAGGTCTCATAGCGTTTATGGGTTTACAGGTGTAGACTGTAGCGGAGGCAGTCACATTTACTTGCTTGGTTAGGGTTAACGATGAGTCAAGATAAAAACCTAATGTCTTGACTACCTTGGAGACCAGGGTATTAATGTTGTATTTGTCAGAGGCATTGTATCTGGTGTCAAATGTGTTTAGTTTAGCTTGGGAGCCAGTGCGCAGTAATTCTGTCTTCTCGTCATTTAAGGAGTGGCCATGGGTGGCCATCCATGCCTGAATAATGAGATATATTTTGTTTAGTAGTTTGGTGTCCAGTTCATAATTCCTGAGGATAGGAATGGGGACTTGGGTGTCATCTGCACAGTTAGTGTAGGTGACTCCCAAGTGGCCCATATCATCAAACAAAGGCTTAGTAAAAAATTGTACAGCCTCAGAGACTCAGGGCCCTTTGATACTCCACAGGTCACTGGGGCAGGGTCTGCAGAGGCTGTGGGTGAGAAGTCTCTAATTGTTCTGCTGTTGAGGAAAGATTGTATCCAGGCCGTGGCTTTTTCAGAGAAGTGGTCTGATGATGTGTGGTGGTCACACAAGACTTCATCTGACAAGGTCAAAAGCGGCTGATAAATCTAAAAACAGAAGGAGTTATATGTTCCCTTTATCTTTTTGGTCATCTATTTGGGTTTTCAGATCTAATAGTGCAGTTTCTGTGCCATGTCGAGGTCTGAACCCAGAATGTTGCTGGCCCAGAAGATTCTTGGTTTATAGATGTGCTTGTATTTGTAAATATGCAGCCCTGTCCAGAATTTTCAGAAAAGATGGTACAGTGGTAATGTGTCTGTAGTTTGTCGGGATTTCTGGGTCAAGGTTAGGTTTTATTAGCAAAGGAAGGACCCAGCCATCTTTCAAGTTAGGTGGGTCTGTACTAGTTTTGAATGAGGAGTTTATAAATGTGGTGATGGAAGGTGCAAGTTCCTTAGCTGCATCTTTAATGATGTTAGCTGGGCAGATGGCACCCTGACAGTGTGATGGTTTGAGGCTAGATATTATATTTTCAACTTCTTTAATAGACAAAGGGGTAAAATTGAATAGTTTTCACAGGCTTAGGAATTGTAGGTTTAGGCTTAGGTGAGGCAATACTTATTTTTTCCTTTTAATTTTGGATTGTAGCATCAATATTTTATCTAGTAGTGCTGCTTGTATTTTGGTACACCAGGCCTTGTCCTTGGAGTGTGGGATGTTTTTACCCATGCATCCGAGCCCTACCTCAAAAACTGTGCAGTACTAACATGGAAAACATCATGGTGGCCAGAGCTTCCCAGAAAATGCACAGGGAAGTGCATGAAGAATAGGCTGCCACTCATTTTTGCCGATGTTATGGGCACAGAAGGGCACTGCCTAAAACCACCATTGGACTACCCACACAGTAGTCTGAAACCATTGGGAATGGCAATGCTGATTGCCAAAAGCAACCTAGAATTGTGGGGAATTCATTTTCTTAAATCCCAAAAATGGGTGCAGTACCAGTACTCACCACTATCAGAAAGCCGGCGTTTTAAAACACTAGATCTTTTTTCTTTTTGTGTAAAACTGAATAAATGAATGAAATAAATGAAGGCAGGCCAAAGAAAGACTTACTGAGAGGTGGATCCAATGTAAAGTTATATTCTGAAGTGACTTGAATGTTCATAACAAGACTGGCTGAGCTCTGCAGGTCTGCAGCAGCCTAACTGAAACTGGATTTAAAACTACCAAAAATCTAAATGTTTAAAAGAAATGAGTGACCTACTTTTGAGTGTCACATAGGTTGCAATTGTTTTAATGTCATAGTTCTAAACTTAGAATCAGCATTCTAGCTGCATATGTAAACATTGTCTTGACTTAAACTGGGTAACAAAAAGTGACATTTTATCTGAAGCCTGGCTTAAGGAACTGAATTCTGCCCACCAGCTACCCCCGACAGGAGATGAGACTTGCACAACAGCTGTGTTCCCAGGCCTAGCTGCCCTTTTGCTGCTCCCACCAAAAGGGATATGACACTTCTCTGATTGAATTACCTGGGCTCTGCAGGAAATTGAACAAAGCCCTGTCCTGACTCAGGCAGATGGTTTATTGCAGGGGTAATAAAAATGACTTCCTCTTGGCAGAAACTGGCAGGGGGAGAAACTGGAGACAGAGGCTGAGCTTGAAGAAAGTGGAAAAACTGGTTTCTGTACCATGTGACCTGAAAAGACACACCCCTCTAGCCAGAATATGGTTTTAGAAAAAGATGAATAACTCATAGTACGGACTTGTCATAATTATTTAAATGATACCATAATTCTTGTGATTTTTCTGCCCACATTTTAAGAGGTTTTTAGAACCGGTGGCATGATCTGGGGGCAAGCTAGCAGTTAAGAGGGTATTACTTAAAATGTATGCATGTTAAAAATCTGACACTTCATCAAGTAATGTCCATACTCCTTGCGCACATGTGTATAAATTTGGGGTAATGTCCGATATTGCGAAACCAGTTAAAAAGTGAAATATGTTTCCATTTCTGAATGCAAGCTCCCAGGAAGAGCAGATTTGGACAGGGTATACCTCCTGTGATATGTGATGGGTGCATGTAATTTTAAACAAATGTGTACCTGTGCAAATATGTCTTTTGGGTCAAAATATAGATTGTGTGTAATTTGACAGGGGTGGGTTCTCTGTACCATAAACAGACCTCATCATGATGACACTTCATTTCATTCCCCCAATCAAGGGGAAGAGGAGGAAGTGGCCAATGACAAGTGGAGAGGGGTAGAGCCTAGTGATGCTGCACACACACCCATTTTCAAAACACATAAAAGCAGACAGTCAGGACAGATAGGGACATTCAATTCCATTTGCTGCAACGCGCTCTGCCGGACCATACAACATTCAGAGATCCAGACTTCAAATCCATCAATCTCCAGAATCCAGAGAGGCTAGACCAGAGAGAGCAGAGCTGACCCAGACCACTGTTAGCAGAACCAGAGAGCTGACCCAGATCACTGTGAAGTGCCGAGACCAGACCAGAGTCCAGTCTAAAACCTGACCAGATCCGTGGCGAGGCCCATTCTAATTCAAGAATATAGTGTGAGTACCTAGCAGAACTGTGCAGAACCAATCTCTTAGTTAAAATAATATAATTCAATCTATTTTAATCTAAGTAGAACTGCCTCCTAACTGTCACCTGTCATTTGTAAAGCTGTCACCTGTCATTTTCTAGTTGCAAGCTGCACTTGTCACTTTGAATTTTAACATTCCAAATCCGAAAAACTACCTTTATTTAATCGCTCATATCTCCGTGACCGTTTGTGCTAGAGACTTGCAGTAACTTTCTTCTGAAAGCTTAGAATCTTGGCTTCCCTACGAACCTAGAAACGCATTCGCGAATTTACCGCGATTTGCAAATTTCTCCACGTGTGAAAACAGCAGTTTCCTTGCTAAAAATTTGTTTGCCTCTTAAGAACCATCCCTGAATCATTGCTAGAGTGAGCCTGGACTAATATTAACTTGATACCACTCACCCTGAACCTCTAGAGGGAATTAAAAGCATTTTAGCATATTTTTCACTTCATTGCCAGCACATATAAAAGCATTTTGGGCCTGTGTTTCTAACTTCTGTAGTCTAAGCTTGCTGGGGTGAACGGGATTACATGTGATTGCATTTCTGAGAACTGTGTGCTTTCCTTCCATTTCCTTGCATTGCATAAAGGGGGGAGGGGATTACCAGAGAAAAGTGATTACATTGTTTTGTTGAAATCATATTGAGTATTTTCTGTATTGCATTTTCATTCAACATTACATCCATCTGAACTTATATAAAGCATTCTCTACCACCTTATTCTTCTGTTCCTATTCACAAGTGTGCTAGTGCCGGACTATCCATTATTGATTACTGCTCAGATTCAGTGTGATATTCAATTATTAATTTATTATAAAGCGTGATATATATATATTGTTTAAATTATCAAATAAACCTTTAAACTTGCAAAACAGAACTACTTCTTGGCTCAGTGGGGTCAGGGGGATTCCAAGAGAGGGGTGTTATATAGGGGTAGTCATCCAGAACGCATGAACTGGCCATAAAGATATATCAATAAGGGTTTCCATTCAGTATCCCAGACTAGGCATTGACTTAGCTGTAGTGTTGAATTGAATCCTCTTACAAATTGGGGGCTCGAGCCGGACGTTTGGGTTAGATCTATCACTTGTGCAGATTAATACAGTGTGCCAGCTGACCAGATACACATATCCGGTCGGATCGCCACGCTGTGTTACGCTGTAAAGCTCTCCTCAAAGGAACGCTCTAAGGAAAAGGTCTGTTTTGCAAAAATAAAATACAAACTTCTGTAAGTCAGGAAGGAGACCAAATTCCAGAATGACGACCTTAGTAGACATGAAAATAGCCAGAGAGCACTTCTTACATAAGTTATTTGTGAGAGGTGAGTGGACTCACCAGGACCGCATGGTCTGGTTGCAGGCCATCACGCAACAGGTCACGGAAACAGGGTCAGATACATGGAGAGATCAGGGTCCCTTACATGTGGCCCTGAGTGAACTATACATGGCTCCTAAAGCTAAGGATGAACAAGACAAGATGGTTAGGATAGCGGCATACCTGTACCTATATATGGGAGACATGCAGGATAAATGTACTGAAAGCCAAGATCTGGCGAATAAGCGACAGATGGCGTTAGAGAAGGTCCAATCTGACCTGGTCTCTTCTGAGCAGAGGCTGCAGGGGAGCCGGGAGTCAGAAAATGAGAGTAGACAGCACATCATTAAAATAAAGAAGGATATGGACATCCTGCAACAGGAAAAGGCTGACCAGGATACCAGATTTCTGGCCTTGCAGAAGGAGTACCAAGAAGGTTTGGACTCCCTACTGCAGAGCCAGAAAAAGCTGGAGCAACAGTTAGACTTCAATAGGGTATGTGCTGAGCAGGTAGTCACCCTGCAAAGCCACCTAGATAGGGAGAAGGCAGAGAGCAATAAACTGATTCTGAAAGACCTGGATACCCAGGCAGAGTTTGATCAGGAGCGCCAGAAAGCTGGTGCCTTCCAAAGGCAAAGGGACGACCTGGCGGCACAGATGCAGGCTCTTAGTCAGGAAAGGGATACCTTAGGCCAGGAAGTCTGCCACTTAAAAAGGAAAATGGAAGAAAATCACCTGGCCCTCCAGGGACTGGGTGACCTCCAAAAAGAACACCAGAACTTGTTAGAGCACACCAGGAAGGTGGAGGATGCTCTGGCAAGAAAGGAGCAGGCCAATAGGGAAACAGCTCAGGAGGTAACCCTCCTGCAGCAAAGACTGGCCCAGTGCTCCAGGACCAATCAGGAAAACGCAGAGAGAGAATGAGGCTCTCTGCCAGCACAATGATAGGCTCCAACAACAGGTAGCGATGCAGGAGAGACTGATAGAGTCTAGTAAGGCCTTAACTGAGGAACTGAAGGCGCAGGCTCTTGCATTGCAACAGGGAGCAGGGGCGGATAGAGATGAGGTTCGCTGGAAAAGAGAAACTCCTGAGCATAACCCCAGGAGCCCTAGTACCAGAGGCCTTTATTTCTCTCAGTCCCTGGACTCTGCCACCCCCATGTCCCCTGGCGCACATGAGCACAGGGCCACAGGGATGGCAGATTACTATCCAGCCAGAAGCATGGGGCTCATAGGCCAGTACCACCCAGGAATGGAGGGGCGGGCATCCGGGTATGGGCACCCAAGCACAGTGCAATTTGATGGGGAACCCCAGGAGAGTAGGCCCATTAAGGGCATCCTGAAAACCTCTGCCCAGTTAGGTCAGTGGGGGGGGTACCCATCAAATCCTGGCAGCAAGGAGGGATCTGAAGACTCCTCTGAGCGGTAGAGGACACAGGAGACCAGGTCCCCACATTCTGCCAGCCATTCCCTGGCTCGCAGAATCCGGGAAAACCTGGAAGAACAGACGGGAACCTCTGGGAGCAGTGCCTCTGAGTCAGAAGATGAATGGACCAGGGTTACCCGAACCAAAAAGGCCAATAAGGCAAAAAGGGCCTTGCTTATGGACCCATTGAAACATATTAAGGCAATCAGGAGTGTCATCACGCCTTATCATAAGAACGCCAAGTACTCTGTTTGGGAACACTTGGAGCTCTATGAGCAAATGATGGAGACTTTCCATTTGAAGGACAGCAGTAGCTGCATCCAGTACGTCAAATGGACATTCTCCCCAGAATACTCCAGTTTCTTTGTGGGGCTGGAGGACCAAAATCATTCCAGGTGGTCCACCTATAGGGCGGCCATATTAAAACATTTTTCTGTTCACAGAAATCCCCAAGAGGCTCGCAAGGCAGCCTACAATTTACAATGTGGGGAGGATCAGGCCCCACAAGAGTTTGTGCAAGAGTTAAAGCGTGCTTTTGCACAGACCACAAGAAGGGTGCGCACGGATAGCAGAGAATTTATTAATAAGTTTTTCCATGCCTTGCCCAAATACATAATGACCCAGCTTGTGAGGGATTTTAGACTGGGTCATTGAACAGGCGACCCGGATCTATGAGGTGCAGAAGCCAATAGACAATAAAAAAATTGCGCCCAAAAACCCCAAAGCCAACAACACCCCTGCTGCTGCTAAGGTGGCAGAGGTAAAGGTCACCCCCGTTTTAGAGTTGGAGATGGGGGGGCCTAAAAACCCACCTGCACCTAATAATGCTAGGCCCAGAAGGCCCTCGGGCCAGTCACAGACAGGGAGCCAGGGAGGCAGCCCCACAAATGGGGTCCCTCGCTCTCCTGATTATGTAAGCCCCCGTTACAAGGGAAACAGACCCATCCTGGGTTATGTGTGGACTCCTCCAGCCCAAGGGGGGGATCCAGCCAAGCACCTAACCCAGAGAACTTCCCTCCCAACTTCTCACAGGAGGGCAGAAACTCACCAAACCCTGGGCAGAACTTCTTCCCCAGGTATCCACCCAATTTCCAGCTCCAAAATCATCCATCCTTCTTTCCCCAATTCCCTGAGCCCAGACAACCTAATCCGGGAGAGGGGAGGCCAAGGGTGGAGGGGTACCAAAATCTTCCCAACCAGGGGTACTACCAGAGAAGGGATAGCTACCCTTCCCGGGATCAGCCCAGGGGAGAAAATAGAGCCCCATATCAGCCTGAGCGGGTTTCCCAGTTAGAGCGCCAGGTACAAAATATGGCACGGGATCTGGGTCACATACTGAGGGCGCAGCAGAACCCTCAGATGGGCATGCCGGCACAGAATGCACCAAACTCTGGACCTGGTGCTCCAGAACAATGACGGGGGCAGCACCCCGATAACTCACCGGTTCCCAGGGAGGAGGCACAAAGGGAAGGGGGGTGTAAAGCCTTGGAGGAAGCTTCCTTCCTCACTTGTAAACAGCCCCTGGAAACCCAGGAACCGGAAACAAAATCTCTTGCCCCTGAAAGACTGCCTCCTAAGGAGCAGAGGGGGGGTAGGAGAAACAAAAGACCCAAACAGACTCAGTTTGAGGAGGAGGTACAGACCTTCGAAGTTGAGGGAGAGGGATCCTCACAGGATCCTGGGAAAAGGATCTTCTCCTTCAGAGAGGGGGGAACTCCTCCCAAAGAAAAATGGGTCCCTAGGGATGCAAATCCAGATTGGGGAGATGTGGAGACTGAGCTACCGCCGCCCACCATCTCATCCCAGAACCAACCGCAAGAAAATCCCTTGGTTCAAACCCATCCTGATGACTGCCCCCAAAAATGGCGGGGCGGCCCAGAACCGGAGCCAGGGGAACCCACAATGGCTCTGATCTCCAGTTGCCAACTTTTTCTTTCAGATTCCCAAGGCTCTCCACAGAATTCTGCCCAAATCTCTTCTCTAGCAATGTCCAAAACCAGAAAGTTAGCCCACCAGTTGTCCAAAAATGTGCATTATCTGTGCCCCCTTGAGGAGAAGGAGGGAAGATATTATGCCCCGGTACAAGTACAGGGGCAGGGTACAATTTTGGCACTGGTGGACACTGGATCTCAAGCTACCCTTCTGTCCAGAAGGGCCTTTGACGAACTGAATGCAGGAAGGGGAGAGAATTACCGAATTCCTCTCACCTCACTTCCTGGACAACTCCAGAACTTTGACGGGAAGGAAATTCCCGTCGAGGGGACGGCAGATTTGGACATTAAAATTGGGCGACACAAGTTGAAACACCCAGTCATAGTTGTGACTCCAGAGGGCACCCCTTGTTTACTAGGGAATGACCTCCTGAGAAGGTTGTCACCCCTAATAGATTGCGTAAACAAGGTCCTCTGGACCCAGACTAGCCGACCAATAAAATGAAAACAGAGTGTCAACCATGTTAGTTTAAACGGCACCTGCCACATGGTTGAACAAAAATCTGACCAAGTAGAATTTCACTTCCAGAATAGCCAAATTCCAGACGTGACGGTAATAGCAGTAGGACAACAGACTGGTGATGGAGGGTCCTCTCTATTTCTGAAAATCAACCTTCCTTCCAGTCTAAAGTGGTACTCCACGCTGGAAGGAAACACTGTGAGATTCTATACTAATCCACAATCAGAAACTCCCACTCCTATAGTCCAGAAAGATGTGAAATCAGCTCAGAGCCTGGCTGATATTCAGCAAATTGGAGAGAAGTTGTTCATCCCTGTTCAGTTAAATGATGGGAAGGACTCTGTTCTCGCTCGAGTGTGCGTGAACAATGGTAAGAGCTTCATCAGCGAAGCCATGTTTCGCCAACTCCCAAAAGATCCAGCCATTCCCACCTTTAAACTGATAGACAAATGGGAAATGGACCTGGAAGCACCTAATTCCAAACATCTCCTGCCAAGCAGGTGTATGCTCAAAATCTCCATTGGCAACAAGAGCATAGTCCACAATTGTTGGGTCGTGCGAGACGTCCCTGCCGCCTTTTACTTAGGCAGTGACATTCTCAATCGCTTTGCCATTAGTTTGGACCCAATAAACTTCAAAGCTTGGTCCTGATTAGCGGATAATCCCATGGGCTTTGATGATCCAGAAAAAGCATTTAGGTCAGCTCAATTGCTACCTTATGCAGTTGAAATTCAGATCAAAGAGGAAGTCACCATCCCAGAAAGGACCCGACAATTCTCCCTGGAAGTGAAAGCTAAAAGAGGACAATATTTGCAAAACCCTGATGCTTACATACATCTAAATGCTTCTCTCCAACAGCAAGGGTTAGGGGTAAACCCAACACCATTAGTCAACATAGAACATGACACCATTCTAATAGAGGTGGATAACAGCGACTTAAAGAGTATTACTCTAGCCGCAGGCACCATTATTGGAATGGCGGTTGATGACCGACATTTTTCCATAGATTTAGGTAATGAACTGTTAGGGCCAATCCCCAAGGACTGCTTTGACAGTGACAGTGATGACAATACAACACCAGACAGGATTTTTACCCGGCATGGGGGGAACTTCCTGGTGTACACTTCTTGCCCTTATGGTAAGGAAGATGTGACTTGTGACTTCAGGAGGGATGAGGTGATTTTCCAGGTCCATGGGGGCTGCCTTTCCCACCTGAAGCCTCCAGTCCAAATCAGCACTCTGACCAGGGACTTCTCCACCCAGCTGGAGGAGGCCGCTGAGATAGCCAAACCAGAGGTCTTTCCAGGCTTCAGGCAGATGGTGGAAGAGAGAGTCAACCTAGCTGATGCCTGTGTGACTCTGGAACAAAAGCAAAAGTTGAAACAAGTTTTCTTGGATTTCCAAGATCTCTTTGCGGTAGACTCATATGACTGTGGCCGCACCGACATCCACACAACAACAATCCCCACGGACCCTGCCATGACTCCAGTGTTTGTGAAGCAATATCGCTTGCCTCTCGCATCAATGGAGTCCCTTACTGAAATAATTAAGAACCTTGAGTCCCGGGGAATAATCCGTCCAGTCCACAGCACCTTCAATAATCCGGTGCTGGGAATATTGAAGCCAAACGGCCAGTGGAGACTCTGCGCCGACCTCAGGGAGCTCAACAAACGGGTCCATACTTCCCGATGGCCTCTTCCCTACATTGACCAAGGGCTGGCCCAGATTCAGGGGTCACAGGTATTCACTGCAATAGACCTGACCAATGGATACTGGACCGTGCCGGTCAGTAGGGAGGACCAATACAAGCTGGCTTTTACCTTTGGGGGCCAGCAGTATACATGGACCCGGACTCCCTTCGGATACCTTAACTCCGGTAATGAGTTCAATATTTTCCTACACAAGGCCATGCCCGACCTGGGTGCAAGGGGTAACCTGGCTTATGTAGATGATGTCCTCATCAAAAGTTCATCTGTGAAGGAACACATAGCGGAGATCCGTTATGTTCTGACGCAGTTGAGGGCCGCCGGAGCAAAACTTTCCTTTCAGAAAGCACAGTGGTGTAGAACCCGTGTTAATTTCTTGGGGCATGAGATTACTCCTCAGGGTCTCTGTCCCCAGGAAAAGAAGGTGGAAGCACTCCAAAAACTGAAAGACGCCACAACTCTGCGGGAACTAAGGAGCCTCCTTGGACTGACTAATTACAGCAGAAAGTTCCTTGAGGGCTACGCAGAAATCACCAGACCCCTGATTCATCTCCTGAAGGGGGGGGTCGAGTGGGAATGGGGTCCAGAACAAGCCGAGGCAGTAAAACAACTCAAAAGAAGCCTCTCACAAGCGCCTTGCCTAGCTTACCCTGTCAGAAACAAGGAGTTCTTCCTGGAGACGGGGTTCTCTAATACGTGCTTGACAGCAGTATTATACCAAAAGCATGACAAGGTCAATAAAGTAATCTCCTATGCGAGCAAAACTTTATCCTCTGTGGAGGAAAAATTCAACGATTGTGAGAAGGCACTCCTGGCAACGGTGTGGGCATTGAAGAATTACCGCCCGTTTATCCAGGGAGAACACATCATAGTGGAGACTCCACACCAGCCTCTGCAATATCTCCAAAGTGACAGAATCCGGGCCGGAAATGTGAGTAATTCCCAAATTACTTCCTGGATTCTGTCAATGCAAGGCTTTCCTGTGGAGGTCAGATATGGCCAAAACAAGAAGAGTCCCCTCGCGCAAGGTCTGGCTGACTTGCATGATTGTGCCAGAGAAAACTGTCTCGAGGACGAAAGTCTAAAAATCAAGGACAACACGGAGGCATACCTTAATTCCCCACACAAAGTCTTTGAAGAGGACAAGTGTGAGGGAATGCCCACTGTCTATGTAGATGGATGCTCGTACCATGTTGACAACGACGGGGAGAAAGAACTGGTGGCTGGCGTAGGGAATGCATGGGTGAATGAGTCCCCAGAACCCTCTGCTGGATACAAAATTGGTCCCCGAAGTAGTCAGGTGGCAGAATTGATGGCTGTGCATCAGGCCATCCTCACTGCTGTCCAGCATCAACTCCACGAACTGGTCATAATCACAGATTCGGATTATGTACGGAACGGGTTCGTGGAGCACCTGGTTAATTGGAAAACCAGAGGCATGTTATGTGGTAATAACAAACCCTTGAAACATGGGAAGTTGATCCAAAACATTGATGATCTGGTCACCTCGAATGAGATGACCATCCATTGAGAAAAGATCAAGGGTCATTCCAAAGTAGAGGGACCAGACAAAACTGGAAATGACTTAGCTGATCAGCTGGCCAAAACTGGGGCCACCCAAGGGGATCTAATTGAGATTGAGTCCCTGTTGGGGGAAATCCAGGTCACTGCTATCACTAGGTCCCAGACAAATGCTCACAACAACCTTCCAATTGCACAATGGAGCAAGGAGACCCCTGATGCTGATTTGATTACAGCTCAGAAGGGGGATCCAATTATTGGTAAGTTTTACCAACACCTTGAGGACCCGGAGAACTTTCCCCTGACGGATACCGATTACATTGGGAAAGAGGACCTAAGAGTGTTGATGAAATGTCCAAAAATGTTCCGAATCCAAGACGGTTTGCTGGTAAGGAAATCCAAAACTGGCCACGATCAGTGGGTGGTTCCTACCTCATTCCGAAGCCTGATGTTAAGTCACGCCCATGATGCGGCCACCGCCGGTCATAGGGGGTTTCACACAACATTGGAAATCTTAAGAGAGGTTGCATACTGGCCACACATGGGGCAGGACCTCGACCAATACTTGAAGGGGTGTCTTGTGTGTGCACAATTTCAGCCATCATCCCTCACGCACCGTGCGCCTCTCCAAAAGAGGGGGATGACACTGCCATGGTCAGATTTACAAATCGACTTTGTAGGCCCCGTGATTCGCTCTGCTAGGGGGAATAAGTACATGTTGACTGTGACATGCTTGTTTACCAAGTGGGTGGAATGTCTACCAGCCCCAAATTGCAAGGCAGAAACTGCTGCTGCCCTGATGATTAACCACATCTTTTCCCGTTTTGGTCTACCTCAAAGGATTGAGTCAGACAGAGGTAGCCACTTCACCAGTGAAGTGATGACAAAGATGTGGGAGATACTGGGGGTCAAAAGGAAGTTGCATATTGCTTACCGGCCAGCTTCTTCTGGGGCAGTAGAGAGATATAACCGAACCATTGTGAGCATATTAAAGAAGTTTGTGGCAGATTCTGGGCCAAGTTGGGATATCCGATTACCTCTGGTCCTAATGGCCATCAGATCTACCCCTTCATCTGCAACCAAAATGTCACCATTCGAGTTGATGACTGGATGCAAAATGGTGCTTCCTCAGCATTTGCTCTACAGAACCCAAGAGCAGACACTGATAAATGCCTCCACAACTCATGAGTATGTGGAGAATTTAAGGAAACACCTCCAACATGCTTTTGCTTATGCTCAGCGGAATCTAGAAAGATCAGCTGATAGCATGAAGACCCACTATGACCTGAAGACTTCCAGGAAGGAATATCAGGTGGGGGACCGGGTCTATCTATACAATTTCCAAAGGAACCAGGCCAAGCAGCGAACATTTTTGCCTACATGGAAGGGACCCTTTGGGATTATAGACAAAATCTCCCCTGTGGCCTACAAGATCCGCATCCCCAAAGGCGGTTTGGCAGAGGGGGAAGACAATTGGGTCCACATAAACCAGTTGAAGTGTTGCCATCCCAGGCACACTCTGCAACAACTGGAGGAATCCTCTGGAATCCTAGAGGGTACTGTCTCAGATTAATTCAGTTCTAACTTAAAATATCCTACATATCGCCTATCAAATTCTGAGTTTCTCAATGTGGGTTTTTTGGTTTTTGAATGCAAAAAGAAATGTGCATGTTCATATGTTTTGACTATACATTTATATGCCACCCCACTATATCAATGGTGGGGGAGAAATGTCCATGAATAGGTATTGCCGCTCTTCCTTTGTCGTCCTAGGAGAAAGAAAACCTGGAGACGGGCCAAGGAGGACGATCCGGAGACCGGGAGCAGAGACGCAAGGGGCCCAGTGTACCGCCCAATACTCCCATCAGGACCGGCGAGGAGAACCGATCGATCCGACCGGATGGAGGAAAAGTGCTGAACTGTGCCATCTATTGGAAGAAGATGAGGAAACATCCCAGGTCTTGCGAGTTCCATCAGTGAAACCGAATGGCCATCGCAAGAGGGGCGCTTGTGGGATGTTTTTACCCATGCATCCGAGCCCTACCTCAAAAACTGTGCAGTACTGACATGGAAAACATCATGGTGGCCAGAGCTTCCCAGAAAATGCACAGGGAAGTGCATGAAGAATAGGCTGCCACTCATTTTTGCCGATGTTATGGGCACAGAAGGGCACTGCCTAAAACCACCATTGGACTACCCACACAGTAGTCTGAAACCATTGGGAATGGCAATGCTGATTGCCAAAAGCAACCTAGAATTGTGGGGAATTCATTTTCTTAAATCCCAAAAATGGGTGCAGTACCAGTACTCACCACTATCAGAAAGCCGGAGTTTTAAAACACCAGATCTTTTTTCTTTTTGTGTAAAACTGAATAAATGAATGAAATAAATGAAGGCAGGCCAAAGAAAGACTTACTGAGAGGTGGATCCAATGTAAAGTTATATTCTGAAGTGACTTGAATGTTCATAACAAGACTGGCTGAGCTCTGCAGGTCTGCAGCAGCCTAACTGAAACTGGATTTAAAACTACCAAAAATCTAAATGTTTAAAAGAAATGAGTGACCTACTTTTGAGTGTCACATAGGTTGCAATTGTTGTAATGTCATAGTTCTAAACTTAGAATCAGCATTCTAGCTGCATATGTAAACATTGTCTTGACTTAAACTGGGTAACAAAAAGTGACATTTTATCTGAAGCCTGGCTTAAGGAACTGAATTCTGCCCACCAGCTACCCCCGACAGGAGATGAGACTTGCACAACAGCTGTGTTCCCAGGCCTAGCTGCCCTTTTGCTGCTCCCACCAAAAGGGATATGACACTTCTCTGATTGAATTACCTGGGCTCTGCAGGAAATTGAACAAAGCCCTGTCCTGACTCAGGCAGATGGTTTATTGCAGGGGTAATAAAAATGGCTTCCTCTTGGCAGAAACTGGGAGGGGGAGAAACTGGAGACAGAGGCTGAGCTTGAAGAAAGTGGAAAAACTGGTTTCTGTACCATGTGACCTGAAAAGACACACCCCTGTAGCCAGAATATGGTTTTAGAAAAAGATGAATAACTCATAGTACGGACTTGTCATAATTATTTAAATGATACCATAATTCTTGTGATTTTTCTGCCCACATTTTAAGAGGTTTTTAGAACCGGTGGCATGATCTGGGGGCAAGCTAGCAGTTAAGAGGGTATTACTTAAAATGTATGCATGTTAAAAATCTGACACTTCATCAAGTAATGTCCATACTTCTTGCGCACATGTGTATAAATTTGGGGTAATGTCCGATATTGCGAAACCAGTTAAAAAGTGAAATATGTTGCCATTTCTGAATGCAAGCTCCCAGGAAGAGCAGATTTGGACAGGGTATACCTCCTGTGATATGTGATGGGTGCATGTAATTTTAAACAAATGTGTACCTGTGCAAATATGTCTTTTGGGTCAAAATATAGATTGTGTGTAATTTGACAGGGGTGGGTTCTCTGTACCATAAACAGACCTCATCATGATGACACTTCATTTCATTCCCCCAATCAAGGGGAAGAGGAGGAAGTGGCCAATGACAAGTGGAGAGGGGTAGAGCCTAGTGATGCTGCACACACACCCATTTTCAAAACACATAAAAGCAGACAGTCAGGACAGATAGGGACATTCAATTCCATTTGCTGCAACGCGCTCTGCCGGACCATACAACATTCAGAGATCCAGACTTCAAATCCATCAATCTCCAGAATCCAGAGAGGCTAGACCAGGGAGAGCAGAGCTGACCCAGACCACTGTTAGCAGAACCAGAGAGCTGACCCAGATCACTGTGAAGTGCCGAGACCAGACCAGAGTCCAGTCTAAAACCTGACCAGATCCGTGGCGAGGCCCATTCTAATTCCAGAATATAGTGTGAGTACCTAGCAGAACTGTGCAGAACCAATCTCTTAGTTAAAATAATATAATTCAATCTATTTTAATCTAAGTAGAACTGCCTCCTAACTGTCACCTGTCATTTGTAAAGCTGTCACCTGTCATTTTCTAGTTGCAAGCTGCACTTGTCACTTTGAATTTTAACATTCCAAATCCGAAAAACTACCTTTATTTAATCGCTCATATCTCCGTGACCGTTTGTGCTAGAGACTTGCAGTAACTTTCTTCTGAAAGCTTAGAATCTTGGCTTTCCTACGAACCTAGAAACGCATTCCTACCCCTGATACTTTTGCCGCAATCGCGAAAAACGCACTCGCGAATTTACCGCGATTTGCAAATTTCTCCACGTGTGAAAGCAGCAGTTTCCTTGCTAAAAATTCGTTTGCCTCTTAAGAACCATCCCTGAATCATTGCTAGAGTGAGCCTGGACTAATATTAACTTGATACCACTCACCCTGAACCTCTAGAGGGAATTAAAAGCATTTTAGCATATTTTTCACTTCATTGCCAGCACATATAAAAGCATTTTGGGCCTGTGTTTCTAACTTCTGTAGTCTAAGCTTGCTGGGGTGAACGGGATTACATGTGATTGCATTTCTGAGAACTGTGTGCTTTCCTTCCATTTCCTTGCATTGCATAAAGGGGGGAGGGGATTGCCAGAGAAAAGTGATTACATTGTTTTGTTGAAATCATATTGAGTATTTTCTGTATTGCATTTTCATTCAACATTACATCCATCTGAACTTATATAAAGCATTCTCTACCACCTTATTCTTCTGTTCCTATTCACAAGTGTGCTAGTGCCGGACTATCCATTATTGATTACTGCTCAGATTCAGTGTGATATTCAATTATTAATTTATTATAAAGCGTGATATATATATATTGTTTAAATTATCAAATAAACCTTTAAACTTGCAAAACAGAACTACTTCTTGGCTCAGTGAGGTCAGGGGGATTCCAAGAGAGGGGTGTTATATAGGGGTAGTCATCCAGAACGCATGAACTGGACATAAAGATATATCAATAAGGGTTTCCATTCAGTATCCCAGACTAGGCATTGACTTAGCTGTAGTGTTGAATTGAATCCTCTTACAGGAGCAAGTTTCTGTAGGGGCGGTGGGTGACTCAAACTCTCTAAGGATGCTGATGAGCTCTCTGGTACCGGATTAGGCATCAATTATTCTGTTGTTATATGTATCACCTTTGGATTGGAGGATTGCAGACTTGTAGCAAACGACGGTTTTAGCGAATACATCTTTGTTAGAGACTGAAGGGTGGTTTTTCCACATTGTTTCTGCTCTTCTTTTGTTATTATGTAGAGTTTTGAGAGTGTTGAATTGTATAGATCTACAAATGTTGAGGGGTCTTGGTTTGTACATGAGTAGTTAAGGAGAGGTCGTATCAACGGTAGTAGGTTCTCTGTTGTAATGTTCGTTTTGTTCCTGGTTAGTGCCTTTGGTGCTAGAGCAGTGGGCAAGTTCTGATGAATGCTGATTGAAGGGTGAATGAGACAAAATGGTGATCTGTCCTGGCACAAGGTATGTTGGTGAGGATATTAGTATCACAATTGAGGTCTGCAATCCAGTCTAAGATTCTACCTTTATTGTGTGTAGGTGTACTGATACGATGGGAGAAACCTAGTTCTGCTATTGTGTTGCTAAGGTGGTGGCAGTGTTATCATTAGCATCTTGGAAACCTAGATTGAAATCCCCAAGAAGTAACATTTGTGAGCCAGGTTTGGTATTAGTAGAGAGGAGTTGAGAAATATCTTCCTCGAAGGTCAAAAGTCGACCTGTAGGTCTGTATATGAGGTGAATTTCTAAAGTACATGAAGCTGAGAGTGGGAGCTTCAAGGATAATAGTTCCGCTGATGGGAAAATGACAAGTGTCAAATCTCTTAGTCCTATTGATATAATTATCTGCACTGGCTAAGGATAGTGTAGGTCCAGCTGCAGTATGAAACCATGTCTCTGTTATGGCCAGAAAGTCAAGCTGATTAGAAATGATAAGGTCAGCAATATCCAGTGTGTGCGCCGCCAATAATCTGGCATTGATGAGAGCTCCTTTGATAGCAGAGTTAGTATTGTTGGGCTGTTATTGCGGCACTGTTATGTTGGAAGAGCAGGAAGGGTAAGGTCTGGCTGTTTTTGTAAGGGTGTTCAAGGTATTTATCATGGTGGACATAGTGGACTTAGATTTAGGTTTGATTAGAACTGTGTCATTAGAGGCTAGTAAGAAGGTTTGCCTAAATCTAGAGCCTAGTCAAAGGTTTTGGATAGTCGATGGGCATGGTTGGTTGGTGACAGGTTTGGCGGCATAGCGATAAATCCATTGGATTGGTGTAAGGACATTGTAATGGTTTGCCATATAATGTTTAGTAGGCCTGTGGTAAGCAGGGTGACAGGAAGTATGTAGGTGCTACAGAGTTGTGGCGAGGTAGTGAAGTAGACATAGAGATAGAAATGTTATTCTTGCTAGGTAAGGTGTCATGGTCAAAGGTAGGTTGCATGGTTGTGCAATTCTTATTTATATCAGGCATGGCTGAGGCGAGTAGGAGTATGGTAATTAGTGTAGCCAAAGTTGCAGTTATTTGAATAGGCTAATTAGGCAAGGGAGTAACATTATACATAAGCATGACTGGCAAGCTAGTTTGTCTCTAGACAAGTACTGTATCCAATAAGGTAATATGGTGGTGCAGAATAGGCAAACAAACGGCAACCGTATCAAAATGCATTAAAGTCAAAAACAGTTTCTATCAGTAAGCAGTAAAGGCAAAAACTATTTTTTATCAAGGTGCAATAGGCAGGATCAATTTTCCATCAAAATGCAATATATGAAGTAGCCACAGAGCAGTTTTCAACACAATGCAATATATGCAGTAGGCACAGAGCAGGTCCCATCAAAATGCAATTTGTGCAGTAGGCACAACACAGTTTTCAATAAAATGCAATATATGCATTAGGCACGGAGCAGTTTTCAACAAAATGCAATATATGCAGTAGACACAGAGCCACTTCCAACAAAATGCAATATGTGCAGTAGGCACGGAGCAGTTTTTGACACAAAGCTATATATGCAGTAGGCACGGAGCAGTTTTAAACAGAATGCAATATATGCAGTAGGCACAGAACAATTATCTAGCAAGATGCAATATAGGCAAAGTTAGTTATTGGGCAGAAAGCAATAGGTCATAGACAGGAAAGATGTAGGCAGATATCAGTATTGTGCTCCTTTAAATGTACGGCAGAATGCAGGTATATAAGCAGGGCTAGATACTGGCCAGCGGACTGCTACCGAGGCAGTTGTGTCACAGTATGGTTCAAGCAGTAACAGATATCTGGTATGCTAGTTTGGATCTACGACCTTCAATCAGGTGAGCCATGTGTACCGGGAGCAGGAAGGGCAGGGAACATAGGCGTACTGTGAGAGTAGAGGCCAATTGGTAAATTGTCATAACTGATTTGGTAGATGGTCTCATCCTCAGTCAATAACATTTTGACCACCATTTTAGAAGTAATACAGAACTCCACTATGTCTGCTCTTGTGTTGTCTAAAAAGTAAACCGATTAGGGGTATGGCCAGCAGCCCACAAGATGGCTGCTTAGTCCGGTTGCTCCAAGCCCCGGGGCGTCAAATTCTTATAAAGAAAGAGCAGACGCAGCATATTTTGACATATCGTATTGGTGTGAGCTTCCAGCGTTGTCGCCAGCTGCATGAATTGGTTTGCAGCAGCAGGAAAGAAGGAGTTTGTAGTGCTCTGACAACACCGCAGATTCTCCTCAGTGTGTGCAGTGGAGAGAGAGGTGTCTGACGGCTGTGCCAGCGTTCTGAGGCTGCGTGGATGCCACATCCTGCAGTTCTTGTGCAGGCTGCTGCGATAGGAGCGCATCGTGAGCACTGAATGTGCTTGTGGGAAGGCAGCGTTTGTCGTGCATTGACAGTGGTGAGGGCAGCAGTGAAGCTGCTGTTGTGATCTGATCGCCAGCAGCAGTTTCTCTTCCCTTTCTGTGTATCTAAAGTGACTGAAATAGTGATGGCCATCTTGGTAGGGGGACCGGGAATATAACTCCAATGAACATATGATTTGATGAGGGACCAGCCTTGGGTTCTCTGAATTATATTAGCCTCTGGACGGTGTCATCCTGCTACCTTTATACATGGGGGTGGAATACTTTGATATCAGAGGTTGATTCCTCTCACTGGACATATGCTATTGTGGTTACTGAGAAGGCACTCCTGTGGGGAAGTACCATAAGTCTGCAGTTGTTACCGGAGTATATACTTCTTCTAGCAGTCCCTCACAGTGCTGATCAAGGAGTTGTTTTCTGAAGGACTGTCTGTGTGTACGCTGTAAGTAATACAAACGAGTGACAGAGTATATGCTTGAATGATGAAATTAAAGGGGTTGGTAGTCAGTAATTCATGTTCATATTTCAGGCATATGCCGATGACATACTAGCATATATGGATGATCTGGTTAAATCACCCCCCCCCCCCCCCCAACCTCTCCTTCATGCAAGAAATTGAGGCATACTCCAGGGTATCTAGATATGAATGCAACAAGAGTAAGACTGAAATGATGCCATTGAACAACTTCCGTTTCAGTTTGCATGTTAGAGTTCTGGATTGCAATGGCAAAAGCGGAGTATCACCTTTCTGGGAATAGACTTTTCTCCTCAAATAAGTGAAACCTTTCATTTAAATTGTGTATGGGCGAAGGCCTAAATAGAGGGTCTGCTAGTTTAATCGTCTCTGCTGCTCTTATCTTGTTGAGAGCTGTTTGGCGTCTGTGTGTGTCTCCAGTAATAATGTACTCACTGGGATGCTCCCTCTGCAGTGACTTTAATCCTTCTTTATGGACATGTATAAAGGCTTAGCCAAATTCTTACAGCAGGGAGGGGCCCAGGGTGTCTCTTAGAATACTCCATCTGCTTCTGTATCAAGGGGGAGTGAAGTTCTCTGACTTTAGAAGATACCTAGTAGCCTTTGGTATAGGGCAGGGAATGGAATGGCTCCAAAGGGAGGATTATCTCACTCGGCTGGTTTGCGTGGATTTGGAAGTTTTTTTGGCATACCCCTATCATACACAACACCTCCTCTTATCTGTGCTAAACCATCTTTACAACTGATAGGGTCGATTTTGTTCATATCTGTAACTCTGAAGAAGTAGGAGAAAATTAAAGGTGTAGGATCCTACACCCCGAGGGCTGAGTTCTGTGTTTTTTTTTGTTTTTTTAAAAAAGGATTCTCTCTTTAGCAAGTATGCAGGAAGTGTTTGGATATCCATCAGGTAAATTCCTACGGTACATGCAAATGTCTAAATGCTAATAGAAGGAGATGGGGAGGATTGGGGGATCTGACAGGGAGTGGCGGTGGGATCCTCGCAAAGGGGCAGTTATATGTAAGGCTTGAGTGCAGGCAGACAACATTAACCCCAATAGGAAAACAGAGCGGGTGTCGGGAAAGGATTGAGATACTACAATTTTGGACACTATATGGGGGGAATTATGGCATAAAATCTTGCACACCTCTTTGTCTGCATTTATAATGCAGACTCTCTTCATAATCTACAATAGAGTGCTTTATACACCAGGCCGTAATAGTCATGGGGTAAGAATGAAGGATCAGTGATGTGTTGGTCATGTGGGGAGGAGGTGGGATCATTGATGCACCTGTTGTTTTGGCATTCTGGAAGGAGATTTGGCCACATACTCTGCATATATGTGCGTCTGATGTGTCTTTCTCTCCAATGGTTGTATTTCTCGGGAGCAGTCACCCTATGTTTAGGGATAAGGATTCTCTTTGGATGCTTTTAGATGCCTTTATTGCTCTGGCCCTCAAGGTAAATACTGTATGCAGGAAGGAACTCTCTAAGTTACATCAGAGGCTTAGTGGACCAGGTGGCATATGCGTACAGGATGGAAATGTGCAAAGACAGGAAGTCTCAGGTTTCTGGGGGGAATCACATTGGCATATTTGGGGGCATATCTCAGCACTGGTAGGGGTGTTGATTCCGCATGGTTGTAGGATGATTGCTCAATCTTGTCTGAAGTAAAGCAAATGTGCGAGTTCAGCTGAGCTAGCATCAAATAAGCAACCTCATAATTGGGTTCCTTGCCCCGATGATTGAAATGGTGTAGATGACTTCCCTACTTTTTTGCCTACTCCCCTTTTCTTTGTGTGGGTTTCTGTTCCCCAATCAGACCCTCCAGAAAATTGCGGCATGAAATGGAAAATTTTGCAGCACAAAAAAGAAAAAAATTGCGGCACACAACTGCGTTTTTTGCGGCATTTTCTAATGTTGAAAAATATATCATTTAACATCTTTTTTAGCCTAAAACCAAGTAATTGCAAGGCTTTTGTTAGTGAGGAACAAAATGTTGTGTTCTGTCTGGCCACGCTCTGTAGGACAGCCAGGTCGAGTCACCACCGCCTAACATTTTGGATTGTGGTGGGGGAGGGGGGATATTGCCTGATCAGCTCCATGGAAATGGTGCTGCGCCACTACTTCCAGCAGACAAGTGGAAAGCAAATAAACAGATAGGCTTGAATTCAAAAGTGTAACCCTGGTTGAAGCCCATAGGTTTGCTTTTCGCTTGTCCTATGACCCCAGGAGAGAGGGGGAACAAATCTATACTTCTCCATGGAAGGAATCCGTGAGGCCCAAGACACAGGGGCAATGCAGTGGCAGTAACTGCAAGCCCATAATACCTAGCCAAACAATGAACTCTCTTGGGTGGTCATCATTCCTTGGTTATGCCACCCACACATGGTGACTTAACACACCCACAAACAGAAATGACATCACAACACTACCAGGGGTCAAGTCCTACAAATTAAAGTGGGGGGACTCATCAACAAATGCAATGGCATGTGATGTCATCAGAAACTAGCTTATCAAGGTGAAATAAGCATATATCATTAAATTGGCTTTCCATAACCACCAAAATTGCACAAGACGAATGGCATTTGCCTTTCATAAATTTAAACACCCAATTTTGTGCGTAATTGGTGTCATACAGCCCAGCCTTGATTGAAGGCTGGGCTGCATGATACAAACGCTCGTAGCTGTATTCGTTTCAAATTGCTTTACAATTATTGTAAAGCAATTTGAAATGAATACAGCTACGAGAGTCTTCAATTGGAATCATGCAGCCCAGCCTTGATTCAAGGCTGGGCTGCATGATACAAACGCTCATAGCTGTATTCGTTTTCAAATTGCTTTACAATTGGTATCATGCAGCCCATGATACCAATTGAAGACTCTCGTAGCTGTATTCGTTTCAAACTGCTTTACAATAATTGTAAAGCGATTTGAAACGAATACAGCTACGAGCGTTTGTATCATGCAGCCCAGCCTTGAATGAAGGCTGGGCTGCATGATACCAATTGAAGACTCTCGTAGCTGTATTCGTTTCAAACTGCTTTACAATAATTGTAAAGCAATTTGAAACAAATACAGCTACGAGCGTTTGTATCATGCAGCCCAGCCTTGATTTCAAATTGCTTTACAATAATTGTAAAGCAATTTGAAATTAATACAGCTACGAGAGTCTTCAATTGTAGACGAGCGGCAGAAAGCATTAAGTTTATGCTTTCTTTTCCGGCACTCGACAGGAAAGTAATTTACTTTCCTGTCGAGCGCCAGTAATGAAAACAGTCGAGTGGCCTCTTTGGGTGCTCTGAGTTGGGGGCAGATGAGCGGACAGGCCAGTGCTTACCTGGCTACGCTTCACCAACTCTGTCAGCTCGGCAGGGCGGGCACTCAAAGAGCCTTGGAAGTGCCTGGGGTCACAGCCAAATGCTGTGCAGCTCCCAGGCCTGCGTGACCCTCCCCCAATCCTGGGCCTGCAACGCAGAGCCGGAGGTGTTAACCCTCAAGCTGCTGCAATCAGCAGTCAGCTGTGTTCGCTCTAAATCATTAAATGAGTGCGAAAAAAGACACACTAAGCTAACGTGTCTTTTTCGCGCTCATTTAATGATTTATAGCGGCAATTGCGGGAAATGGCAAATTTTGCGATTTTTTTGCAAATCGCAAAATCGCCATAAGGTGGATGGTCTGCCCAATGTCTTCTTTCCATTTGTCTTCATTTCATTTTCTTTCTCTTTTCTTTTTTCTTTTTTCTTTGTGTCATTGTTTCATTGTATTGTGTCCTTTTTTGTTCTCTTTATTAATGTGTATCTCTCCCATCTTCCTTGTCGCTCTTCCATATATTTTGTTCATGCAGTCTGAGGATTTCTTCTGTGGCTTAGTTTGACTGATTTGAAGGGGATGGTCAGTGAGAGGTAAGTACTTCTTTTAACTGTATGTACAGATCATGGGGGGGTATGCCAATATCTTTGGGATGCAGTGGTTTTAAGAGATACTATTGAAGAATGTTGTACTTGTATGTCTTAGTGAATCTTGGATGATTTATACAGATGTTGTAACGTGGTTGCAGGAGGGATGCTGCATATGTTGGGGGGAAGGCCCCTAGGTTTCTATGTTTCAATTTTTCTATTTCTATTTTGTATGTGTGACCATTGAGATGATGCTGTATGAATTATGTGAAGTATACAGTAGTTCTTTATTGGAGCTTATGTAAATGTATTACATGATCCCATATGAATTGTATTGTATTGTACTATATATTATAATAATAATAAAGATTATTTTATCTAAAAAAAAAAGTAAACCAAGTCTATATTTCTAGAGGAAAAAAGTCTCTGACTCGTGATCTCATGAAACAATGCGGGAACGTTCAACCTATTCAAGGTTACATCAACATCCATGTGAACAATACGCTCCAAAATCAGGGATTTAGGAATCAACTCCTTCTGAGAAGACTTTTTGCAGTATTTCTGCAAGCATCTCCGTATAGAGGTGTCGGTTTGTCTTACTAAAGGTTTACAGTGATTACTCTTCCAGGGATCTTGGCTAGTTTGAGTTTTCCGTATACACTCTAGATCTGAGATTTGCATATCCATATCTCTACTTGTGGACTCCTTTTGTTCTCTTACTGTCAACATGGCAGATGTACAAGACGCTAATCCAGTGCACTCCCTATTAGGGCGCAGCTGTGAAAAATTACTCCTTCGCTTGTCAGGGGCTAGAATAGTCATTACAAGAGCCACATATTCAGTTGCCACATAGCCTTCCCCAGCATCACACGTTTAAGTGTAAGCCACTTTTTTATTCAAAGCCAGCTCTTGTCTAGTATTGTTGAGTAAAGTATAACTTATTATTGGCTTACCAGACAGTGGCTTACTAGTGTTGTTACATGTCACCGCTACATACCCTGATGCCTCATCTTCCATTGCATGTGAATTCCGCAGGAACTTCCACAAGCTTTTTCTATTCTTGTTTCTCTGGCCATTTTCTGATTTTTGAGTGGCCTTTCAGGGCAGCTGGATTGGTTTCCTTGATTGAGCATCTATGATGTTGCTGTCATCATTTACTATTAAAGTCCCCGGAGTGGCCGAAGCACTCACGACAGAGCTTTCTTCTCTAGTATTGGCCCTCAAAGTACTAACTCCTCGTTATCAAATCAGTTCAGTGGCTTATTGAGTGACACCTTGATTGGGCAGGAAAAGAAGTCTCTCAGTTGAGGGTGGCCGTCCAGTAAATCATTACAACTTGCTGCATTTCTTGCCTGTTTTTCTGCCCTAGAGTACTTGCATGATTCCCTTTTTAGAGAGAATTTTGGTTAGACATTATTTTATTTTGGCCCTATATAGTATTGCTGTTTGGGTTGATACTTCATTGCAGTGACACAGAACACAAGTTGCTTCAAAAGGCAAAGGAGCTATATATTTGAGCTGTGTCTGTTTTAGATGTATGAATAGGTCTAGGGGAAGAATGGAGTCATTTTGTAGAATTTGCAGCTCTAAGCATAATGCCAGGGTCCAATTATTGGTGCTGCCCAGGCAGTGAGTCAGACAAGCACAGTCATTTGAAGGTCAAGGTATAGAAGTTGAACGTGTTGGTTCAATGTCACACTAAACTTGAAATTGTATCTAATGATTTTAACTTATCTTAAAGACGATACTTAACATCCTTATAGAAAGTAGTGGTATCACAAACACATGCAAATCTGCATCTAAACATTTGTTTTATTAAAAGTAATATTGCAATGTCCATTTGACTATTCATTTAAGCATTGATACAGGATGCAGTTTTGATTGTGTATCCTGTATGCAGACGTTAAGGGACCTTTCTTCACAAATGGTTAGTTGCAAGGAACATATAAGCTTGGCAAGTCATTTACATCATATTGCGAACCATGTGTGTACATGGTTAGTAAACAAAATGGTTATTACATTTTTTTTATCACTGACCAGAACATGGTAAATTAGCTTATACTGTGATTAAATAATATATTTCTAAACTGCCTAGTATCAAAATACCAAAAGCAGCTGTAAAAACAAATAAGTGAAGATTTTACTGTGGTTTTGTAACAATGATGTATTATCCCATTTAAAGCAGGCCAGGCTACGCCTTTTCATAGATATTTTGGAAAGCCGAGACTACCAGGAAGGTGAACATAAAAATGGGCACACAGATATTGGGGACCCACACAAAACAAATGAAGGGGCTTAAGAAACTCTCCTCACCCCTTCATCTTTCAGCAAGATGACAACCTCATGCTTGATATGCAGGTCTGGAAATAATGGAAATAAGCATGGACATAGTCTTCCCTAATCTCCTTTATCCTTTCTAGAATTAAAATATTTGTTTTTTGTGTGTATATGGTTAACCTTACCCATTCACTCATATAATAATACAAACATGGAATTTTAAAATAACCACTGTCAATTCATCATAAAATCAAATTCATATAAAAAGCTGACATATCTATGCACAGGAATAACATAGATTATAGTGCCTAAAATAAATGTGAAACATATGCAATATTACTCAACTTGGAGAAGATCTCCTTTATGAAAGCCACTAAAGCAACTATGATAAATACCTGGCGGGCATCAACTAGTCTTGCCCATAAATTGGGAGGAATTAACACTGAAACATAGTGTAGCCATTCTCTATGGAACAATATTCTCCTCTGCATTTGTATTGGGCATTCCATCAACAGATGAAAAATGGACTCCAGACATTTCATTTTGCACAACCTACATAAACGTTTACCTCTAGGAAGAGCCATTCTCGGTCAAATGACTTCCAGGTTGTGCAAGCAAGTTAACCAAAATTTAATATACCACATGCACATTTTCCCAGAGGGATCTTTCATTAAATAGGGCCTCAATGCCCTCTGATTCGTGTACTGAGTCCTTATATAGTGTTAGTCTACCAAACTCTTGTTCATCCTCTATATGATCCCAATCTCTCATCCTAAATTTAACTACTGCCATAGATGAGTCTATAGGGATATTTGCTTCCAACAAATATCCTTCACATGACTTCATAAACACCATTAAACATTTATTAGAATCTTACCTAAAGATATCCCCCAATTTAGAGAGTAAACCAAGGAATCACCCCTTCCCTAGATTATCTTAAAATAGAGACCCTGTTTGTTATGCTTGTATAACGACCACCTTGACTGTAAACATAATTTTGATCTAATTATGCTAATTGGGACTGAATGGGGGTTGTCCCAACACTGCCCTCTAAATCTTGCCTGCCAACAAATCAAACCAGGTGTTCTTCTTAGGATACACTAGCTGCAATCCATACATCACTGAAGGGGTGACTTTCACCCTATAAAACAAAGAATGCACACATCTTCACACTAATTATCTTCATAAATGAAATGAAAACCCCCTGCCTTTTCTTTAATCAGTTTGTGATGGCAAAGGTGTACCCTAGATAAACAAGTTGTTCAACTTCTTCAACCCTGTCATGCCCAATTGCCCACTGGAATTTATTCAGTTTCCTATTTACAAATTACCTTTTCAATAGTAGTTATGTTCTAGCCTAGATGGAGGGGACATGTTAACAATAGGAGATACAATGAAGGTATATGGGCTATAGTTAAGGTGAGTCAGACTCCATACGAACCTCAAAAAATGTGATTGTTAATAACCTTTCATTTGTGTGATGGATTAGGAAAACATTCTGAAGTTGTTTGGGGATGCATAGGCCTCTCCAGATTGCAAGGTTTGTTAGAGATATGTTAAAATATAGCAAAGTTATTAAGAAGACAAAAAATATGTTTTTCCAAAGTTGCGGCTTACTTCTCATTAGTTTTCCCATAGACAAACAAGGTAAATGTTAGCCGGTCTGCACAGCCAAAACTGCTGGATGGATTTGGAACAGGTCCAAAATAACTTGGGCACAAAGCATTTCAAAATAGGCCTTTTTGTGGTTTGTGGTTACTCCGTGTAGTAGTTTTTTAAATATTTGACAGTGAAGGGTTGCCCCCTTCTAAAAAAGAGATACCTATATCTCGGGTAAAATACCAAAACCGGGGGTTTTGTGAAATTAAACGGCCGTCATCTTTTTTTTCTCAATATAAGAGATACAGGAGGTGCAGTGACTGAGTTTGCGAAACAAAGCTTTCGACTGTAGCCACGGTAGCAGACATTTGAATTTACACTGTGTCATGCAAACAGAATGTGTCAAGGGGGCAATGGGAAAGGGTAGGGGAAGTGAGGATGCCATCAAGGATGTGTGGGGAGTCTGCAGTTAGTGGAGGGACACTTGTTGTAGGCTTGGGGGGACAGGGAGGGATTTTGTTAGCACAATAATGTTTCCCCATAAACTAAGTAATATAGAACTACAGATAGCCGAGAGTATGTGTAGTTTGGTCCGCAGCTATCGATATTTGGTGTTTGTGTATTTTTAAAAAAATATATATTTACAAGCATAGTGACATCAGGGTGAAAAATTACTGCCCATGGCCAAAAGCCATGGCCAGTGACAAGGTAGGTATTTTGGATTCTTCTCTATTTTGGAAGTGTGTTTCCAGACATGGTTAAATGTGAGACCGTGGAGAAAAAAATGAAGCTGAAACAAAACACTACAAAAGGAGTCTGCTACTTTAAGTGGAAAAACTTACAAAAATAGATAACAAGGTACAATTACAGATATAAGAGCAGAAATTATACTTAACTTTTCTTGTGATAGGTATAAAAGTCCATATCTAATATGAAATGTAGTCACTTTACCTAAGTCTGACTACTCCTATTAAGTGAGGGTTTTTATAGTGTAGTAGCTGATATAGCCAAAGCTTTAATTTCCTCATAGGTACAGGCAACTTGGTGCAAATTGGGGAAACAGTGTGGGATTGTATAAAGAACAACGCTTCTCTAAGCCACAAACCCACAAACATATTTTGACCTTTGCTGAAATATGGGTAAAGAGTTGGGGTGTCCAAATGCCATGATCTAATATTACATGATACGATCTAAGTCATTTATAACACGCCTGTGCGCAAGTGTTTCTAGGCACGAAATGACAGGGGGGAAGACAGAGGAAGGACAAAACAAATGATCTTACTAGGCCTTGTGTCATCCAGATCGTTCAAGTGTGATAACGCAAAGTGTCAGGGGGAGGGAGAAGGGCGAAGTGTCATGGAGAGGGAAGTGTAATCAGGGCAGCGTTATTCTGAGTATGTACAGCCAGGGCAGCATGGCTCTGGGTAAGTGCAAGGTGTTACGCTCACCTGGTTCCCACAGGGGTGTCGAGCGGAACTGGACAGCCACGGTCTCCACCAACGTGATGCGTAGTGCAGTGATGACTGACTGGACTGGCCCACCTAGCTTCGTCTGCCGTAGAAGTAGTCTCCTAAAGGCAGAGAAAGGGAATTAGCCACCCGTGGATTTGAGTAATAGCCCCTCACTGCGTCCCCATTTATCACCTTTGATATTCCTGTTCACAAAGCTCACCTTATAGTTTTGAATGATGAGCTCTCCATCCTGCGAGGAACGCAGGGGCGCGTTGATGGCCAGTTACTTCACTGGCCTGAGGATATTGGACAAGTTCTAGACAAATCTTGGCTCCAAACCTCCTGGCGAAGGACCGTAAGTATATAGTTCTTAAGAGTTCAAAAATGTCTGTATAATCACTCTTGTCCAATTCCTTTGTTTATCTTGCAGCTTAGACCCAAAAGAAGATCGTCCCGTGGCAGCTGAAAGCGTTCAGGTAAGAGTCTGTATTATCCCACACTGTCCGTTAAATGATGCCAAGGTTTAACTCGCTGCTTTCTCTTTTCTTACAGGTGCGGCGTAAGAAGATTTGGCGTGCTGGTGAATAATACCTCCGGCGGTAAAATCAGGTAAGAATATGGTGCCAAGAGATTGTCCTTGTTTGTTCCCTCGGCTCACCTTGTAGTTTTCTTGTCCCCCTTAGGCGCTGGAATGCGGCAACATAATGATGGAGACAGCGCCGGATCGTAGAGATGCTGCGAGGAACGGTGAGTATGGCACGGCGCTGCTGCTGGCGATGCGACGTGTTTAAAATAAAGTCTTTTTCTGATTCAAAGTTGCGATGAATCCGGAATCAGGTAAGAAACCAAATAATGTTCTTGTTCTAACCTTTCTTCTTCTTTCCCTTCTTTCTAGGCGCTCTGGACTCGAGGCGGGCGTGGCAAGAGGCTAGATGCTGACTGCAGGCATGGTGAGCGTTACGCTGCAGGATGCAGGATGCAGAATAACGCGAAGCATGTGCTGCTCTTTGGGTGTGGTTTAAATAGCCTCCGTGGTAGTGCCAGGTAAGTATTCCTCCACAACCAAACCTGAGTAACAAAATAGTCCCTAGCTAGAGTAGTCCCTTCCAAGCCTCACATGGGCTTGGATCTCTTGCAGCATTGTCTGCATCAGGTAAGTTTTAACATATGAGCCTGGCGCCTATGGCGCCAGGACTGATGCCCCATATGAGCCTGGCGCCATAGACTCCAGGACTGTACCCATATAGCCCCTAACAGGGGTTGCTGAGCTTTCTCTGGGTAACATGATGCCTGCTTTCGGGGATGATGGACTTGGTCTGGATGCCCGGGGGCAGGCATCATGGCACAAGGTGGGTGGGGCATGTAGGGTTACAATTACAGCCCCAAGTGTGAAGTAGGCCCAGAGGCAGTGTAACGGCAACTGATCATGGAGGAGCCTGGTACCCAGTGAGACGCTGAGGATAGCCAGGCAACCAGACAGTGCTGCAGACAGGTAGGTCAGCAGAGGGGAGAGAGAGAAAGCAGAGGGGAAAAGGAAGGTCTTTATCTGCTTCCGGAACTTCAGGAGGTCCGGCTCAAGTTTGAGAGGGGCAGTGAGGCCATTCCAGAGGGAGATACCTGCAGAGGAGAGAGATCTACCACCCACGCTCTGACCAGAGAAGCGTCTGACCCTCAAAATTTGCAGTGGTTGAGCGAAGGTCACGAGAAGCAGAGTGTTTGGGAAGAGAGAGTTAGATGTAGTGCAGTCTACGGCACAAGAAAGCCTTGTGGAAGATGCAGAGTGTCTTGAACTTGATCCTTGCAGCCACTGAGAGCCAGTGGAGAGATTTCAGGGCAGGAGAGATATGGTCCCTGGGATTGAGGCCAAGTGTAAGTCTTGCAGTCCTGTTTGGGATTAGTTACATACGGTGGACAGTAGAGGAAGACAGATTGAGAAAGTCGCTGTTGTAGTAGTCCAGCTTAGAGAGGACTAGGGCTCTGGAGATAGTGAGATTCTGGGGGAAGGTGAGACACGGAAGAGTACCTCTGAGGAGGTGTGGCTGGTAGTGGGCTTTTCTGGACAGGTCAGTGATGTAAGGAGAGAGTGGAGTTGAAGATGACACCAACGTTTTTTGCCTCACAAGAAAGGCAAAGGAAGTAGGCCTGTTGGGCACAAACTCCTAGGTAGGTTCGAGGGCTACTAGAAGTTTGCAGACTCTTGGAAGGCCCAGCACCAAATTATGCACAGTCACCTGTTAGGACCCCCCAGACATTACTGGCTACATGACATCTGGCCACCCCACCCTTGCCCTGGATTTCAGCAAAAGTGAAAATGTGTGGGCTTGTGGGTTTGTGGCTTCGCGTATGTTCCCTATACAATTCCACAATGTTTCAAAAATCTGTATCAAACTTTGCATAGTTACCTGTTAGGCCATTTCACCCCACCCCTTTCCCTGGATTTCAGCAGCAAAAGTAAAAATGTGTTTGTGGCCTGCTGACAAAGCTGTTAACCATGTTCACCAGGAAGGGAAACAAAAAATGTATGAGAGGCGAATAGACCTGAGAGGCGAAGGTGAATGCAGGTATCATTTCAGAAGTTTCCAAATGTCTGCAGCATCAGGCGAAATTACTTTTCCAGAGGATTTTTGCCAGATGGTGCCGCCCGACAAAGCCATAAACCATGTTCGCCAGGAAGGGAAACTATGTTGTTTCTCAACCAGTCCCGACACGAGGAACAAACCTCAAGGTACAAAAACAACATTTCAAGGCCCTAGGATACATGGTTTCCAAGATAATTGCACCACAATGCACTGCAACAAACTGCACCAAACCAGGGTGAAGCGGAACTGCGACCGACAGGATCATTAATTTTCAACAATTGATGAGAGTGTACTCATGTTTGTCTACAGAACCCACCCAGAGAATGGGTGCTTCTTTTTTTTTTAAAAATAAAAAATAAATGTTTTTCATAACAACATTATTAGATACCCTCGGCTACCAAACCAGCAAATCATATGGCAGAGTTTGAGGCATGGCTAGTCACAGGAATGACTGGAATACTTAACTGTGGCTAGATCTTGCCCATTCGCGGCATGGCACATTTAGTCGCAGATATGACTATACAGTTACCATGCTCATGGCTTTCCTCCAACCAACCACACGTGCAGTTTGACGGGCATACGTAGCCACATTTATCAACATGCATTGGGCAGCTGCACATACAATGTTGCCACTCTGTGCGTGCTGGATGTACCCAGGCTACACATGTGCCTCATTGTTGCTGCGGCAAAATATGGTCAAATAGCACATTTTTATAGCCATGGTCAAATAGCACATTTTTATAGCCTGGACAACCTGACAAATTCTTCCTGTATAACCATGGCTACAGAGAAGCCACAGCATTGGGTGTTTCTTTAGCCATGTATATTGGGCACATGGGTTGTTGTGTGTAGACGCATTACCATTTTTTGATAGCTAATTGGCTGCTGTTATACACACGGCTATGGAAGTAGCACTGTGTATTGAACAATGCATTTTCTGCACAATAATACTATTGTTATGTGGATGATAGAGCACAGAATTTCGCTAGTGTTTCTTATTTTATGTGCTTAGGTTTACCCTTCTCTCATTTTAATTTTTATAGGTGGCAAGGTTTGTTTTTGAGCTTGTAAAAAATGTATGTGTACCCGTGTCTACAAGGCGAGGTTTGCAGCCATGTTAAAAGTCGCAGCTATCAGAGATGCTGGGCAAAAAAGAAAAGAAAATATCTGTGTTTTTCATTGTTTTTTATTGGTTGTTGTTACTGTTGTATTTGTGTACTTGTCTGTGATAGGTTGCAGGGAAAATGTGTCAGCCATTTTAATAATTTGCATATTATGTAGTCCTCTTTTTCTAGTTTTGATTTTTGGAAAGTATACAAGCCACCATTTTGTGTAGTTGTATGCTTTTGATTGCTGAACTCACACTGTACACATGCTAAGAGTGTGGGTGATATGAAAAAAGTGTCAGTCAACATTTACATATTTAAATATTTATTTGTAGAGTTGTGTGCATGAGCTATGTTAACCACAGCTATGAAATGGCATATATTTTGCATCTACTCAGTTTAAGTGGCAGTACATTCTTGAAGTATTCCTTTACCTTTCACTAACATGGTTAGAAAATGTGTTTCAGCTATGTGTATAACTGCTTTCAGATGGCATACATTGACACTATTTTCCACATGTTCTCATTAACTGGCAGTTTGTTTAATGTATTTTTAAAAGTTCTACTAACATGTTACTTATGAAATATATTTTTAAATCAATAGTATTTATATGTATCTATTTCATTTTTTTGTATGCAGGTTTCTGAGGGTGAAGGTTTACTTGTTTGTAATTGGCCAATGGTCTTTTGATTGTGGACAATATGCTTTGACGTTTTGTTGAGCATGAGCCTTCCTATAGGGTTCCTCTACATCATCCCAATGGACCCTAACAAAGTGCTGGAATAAAGTTGGGTTCCCCAACATTGTGATGGTTTTTAGAAGATGTGCTCTGCAACATCTTTCCACAGAAAATACAATGCAATTTCTCAATGTCCTTCTTACTCTGTTGCTCCTTGATGTCAAAATGTCTGTCAACTATCAGCAACAGTCATTTGAGCATGCTCCTTGTTACATGGAGGTAAAGCAGAAGAGACTCACACTATCTCTGCTTTTCTTTGTTTTTTTATCAATTCACCATTTTTTTTCTCCCAATAACCTCATGGTTCTTGTAGGACCGCCACATCATCCCAGTGGACTTGTACTATATGGTTGATAAGCATTTGTGTGCCAAAGCTTTGTAATGGTACATTTGACGGTCCCTGGTTATGAATTTTTGTAATCCACATTGGATTTGTATTCCCAATGACCCAATGATTGCTATGAGTGAAGAGAACAGCTGTGTGGTATGCACACATGTTGTATTTTATATAGTCAATACAATGCAATACATATGTGGGTAAAACAGATTTATTTGTATTTAAAAATGGTGTTCTTTAAGTTTTCTTTGTTTACACATATAAGGACTACTTAATGCGCACACATACACATATATCAATATTTGTTTTAAACATAAAGCCATAACCACTGCAATGGTATCACCCAACAAAATGGTGAGCTTTGGAGGCGTGGTCAATTGTAGCAACGACTGGAGGTCATAGTCGTGGCTATAATGGGGCTTGTGTAGTTATGGCTATTAAGGTGATGTAATTCGGTAATATTTAGAAGCATTGGCTAAATAAATTTTTTGGTTTGAGGAGGGCGATGTGGGAAGATTTTGTATGATTTTTTTAGAGTTATTTTTGGTAGTGAGTAGAAGATATTTGATATTTTAGGATTTTTTAGGCATTTAATACAGCATCTAAGGAAAGTGCACAGACAGATTGAATTTGTTTTTGAAACCTTCAAATTGACTTCATAAGGGAATTCCAGAGTTTGATATATTGGCAAAATAAAAAAATATATAACTTCAAAACAGTACTCCTAATGTGCTGAAAAGGTACACTCTTCGTACCGGAACACAGTTCTTTTAAGGACTAACTATTACATAAATATGTATATATGTATGAAACCATATTAGATGTAACTTTTTCACCAACATCCTGTAACCGCGACTAAACAAAAGTCAATGAATTGCATACCCGCGGCTACAATGAAAACTTTAGAAAAATACATTTCAACAACACAAACTGAGTTATTTTTGGTAGTGAGTAGAAGATATTTGATATTTTAGGATTTTTTAGGCATTTAATACAGCATCTAAGGAAAGTGCACAGACAGATTGAATTTGTTTTTGAAACCTTCAAATTGACTTCATAAGGGAATTCCAGAGTTTGATATATTGGCAAAATAAAAAAATATATAACTTCAAAACAGTACTCCTAATGTGCTGAAAAGGTACACTCTTCGTACCTGAACACAGTTCTTTTAAGGACTAACTATTACATAAATATGTATATATGTATGAAACCATATTAGATGTAACTTTTTCACCAACATCCTGTAACCGCGACTAAACAAAAGTCAATGAATTGCATACCCGCGGCTACAATGAAAACTTTAGAAAAATACATTTCAACAACACAAACTGTATAAAATAGATCACATAACCCTTAAAAGAGCTGTTTAGGGGGCTAGGGAAGGAAGAAGGTCGAGGTGGGAATTGAGAATTAAACATATAACAAAGGGATTGAAGAAAAAGGGAGCATATACATTTTTTTGTTTTATTTTAAATTTTGTGTTGTTTTTTTGTAAAAACGGGAAACAAAATTGCCACTTAAAAAAATAACTTGTGATTGCAATACATATGATGTTGGGAGAGACTCATTTCCCAATGGGCTAGTGTGGCACCTCCCGAGACTGTCCAATTATGACATATAATGCAAAGAATTTTAAACACTGCAAGATTGGGTGCCGGCAAAATAAGAGCAGGTGGATGTTGTGCTCCATGTTGTGGTGGCTGGAGCTGAAGTTTGATGAGTTGAGAAGAAGATGTAGCTGGAGGTGATGACAAAGGTGGTGCCAAAGAAGTAGATGCACCCGTAGAAGTATGATAGTAAAGTGAACAAGACCCATGCATTTTCACCTTGTGGTGTTCATGGGCTTTTCTTTACTTATCCATGTCATCCCTATGGACACGCACCCGATGGTTTATTAATACAGAGGTGTCCAAGCTCTTTAAAGTGATGGCTCATGGTCCTCATCGCAGAGACTTTTTGCAAAAGATGAACTACACCTCCTCTACGTCCTGCAGTGAATGGAGCTCCTTTACAAGAAAGAATCTCCAGCTCTCTAAAATGTCTTTCGTGGCACATAGCATCTTTCATGATGACGATGGGCTTGGCACTCATATGACTGGATTGTCACTACTGTGAATTCTGCCAGACATGATGGAAATAGTCTCACAAGTGTTGAACATTCTAAAAAAGAAAAATGACAAAACAAAAAGAGCAATGTCATATAATTGAAACAGATATATTCAATAAATTAAAACAAAGAATAGAAAAGACAACAAATAACAAGACAATGGAGAGAGGTTTATGAAAAAAGCAGGTAAGTAAGGATGGGAAAATACGGTGTAATCAGCTGAAAGTACTTGTAGTATAAATGAACACCTGCATACTGACAAGGACTAAAAGCAATAACTTAAATGAATCAGGCGGTAAGGGTCGGCGCTGTTTACGCCGCTGTAAACCCCTTACCGCCTGGGTCCTAATGAGGCCCATTGTTTAACTTTCACTAACAAGCAGCAAAAACATTTGATTTTTCAATGAATGACATTTGTATGCAGCTATTTCATTTTCTGTATGTATGTTAGTGAGTATGAAGGTGTATTTGATTGTATTTGTGGTAAACTTTAATGCACTTTCACTATGAAATACTTACAGCTGTCTTCAGTTTTCTGTGAGGTGACACAATTGATGGTGTCTTGTAAGTTCATCTTAGTCACTTTTTAATTTGTGTACTTTATTGTGGCTGCTTTTTTTAGTATCTGTTGAAAGAAGGTTGGATTATTTTCATCAATGTTTGGATTGGGTCTTTCTTGTTTCTATGGTGGGCAGGTGTTGATAGGATGTCAAGTACCTCAGGTGCTCTTTGGCTACTGAAGAAGTCTTTCAGTTAACTCCAGTGAAAGCCCAACCCATATTCAAAATGTAGGAGTGGATGAAGCTAAACTGAACAAATTAATTCTCAATGGTAAAAAGACATTTATAAAAAAAAGTGGTTAGACTTGTGCCAATTCTCTGTTGTGACATCTCTTGTGGCAACACAATTGGGGCATATGCAACACATTACCTTCATGACAGATACATTGCATGCTAATACTATGACAAGAGGTCGAATTGCTAACTGTCCGCTGAGGGTTTTATGCCAGTTGCATCTTCCGTGGTGAGGATGGGTTAGGTACCCACCACATTGTCATCACTGCTGCTATAATTGTCAGACATGCTTGAATGTCTAACAAGGAAAAAAATGTAAAACAGGAAAAATGTCAAGACAAAACGACAATGCCACAACTAAAACAAAAAATACAGACACTGAATTAACAACACGACAAAAGAGGATTAAGTAAAAAATGGGTGACAAGGATAGATCATTTAGGGATTAGTAGCCAAAGGTTCTTGTGGTCAGTGAGAAATCCGTTCACCAAGAGGCACTGATACCAATAATAAATATAAAGCTATTTTGTTTGGGTGTGGTGATTATTCACTGCTTACGTAAGCTCACATGCTCTGATTGGTCATGTTTGCACTCGCAGATCTCATCATACAGCGTTGGCATAACCGTATAAACAAACTGTAGCGCGTAACTGGTCTGTTGACCAGGTTACGGGTCATGAGTAGCCACGTAAGCACATCACGTAATCTGATTGTCTGGTGCACGAGGTGCGAAGACGCGGATCTGCGTCAATGGAACTCACGCCCTATTGGTCCATTTCGGACACACGGGTCTCATCATATAGGTGCCTATAGAAGACGCAATCCGGTTGAGTTTTTCAAGTAGCCACAGCTATTGCACATACCCAAAGATATCTCTCATTTGAACCTGACTTTGCCTCTAGGAACTTTTAAAGAGCAGTATATTCATGTACCCATTCCTTTTTTACCTTTTTTGTCCCTATACCTTTGTCCTTTGTCTTGTGCTTTGTAGTTTGTGATTGTTTTATTTTAGCTTGTTATTTTTTAAAGGTTTTTTTATTTTAAGTGCCAGAATACATTTTGTGTTGTGTTTTTTACAGTTTAGATTTTTTTCTCCACGGTCACATATCGCAATATGTCTGACACCAGTAGTGATGAAGAGGTGATGCGGGTGGCTTCTGCTCTAAATTCAAGTAAGTAACCATGTGCACAGAAAACTTTTGCAGATAGTTAACAGTATTTTCATATGAAGGAGCAACACAGTAAGAAGTACATTGAGGATGTGGTGTGTATTTTTTGTGGAAAGGTGTTGCAGAGGGACCCTTCCAATAAGCCATTGCAAAGTTTGAGAACCTCGGCATTGATCCAACACCTGGTCCAAGTCCATTGGAATTGTAAGCAAAATTCAATCAACACTACAGCCAAGTCAATGCCTAGTCTGGGATGCTGAGGAAAACCCTTATTAATGTATTTTTATGTCTAGTTCAGTACTCTGGATGACCACCCTTGTATAACAACCCCCTCTTAGAATCCCCCTGACCCCACTGAGCCAAGAAGTAGGTTTGTTTTGCAAATTAAAAGGTTTATTTGAGAATTTAAACAATATATATATATATATATATATATATATATATATATATATATATATATATATATCACACTTTATAATAAATTAATATCTGATAGTACACTTAGACATATGATGTTGATCAACAATGGGTAATCTGGCACTAGCACACTTCTTTACAATCAATGAGGAGTTAGTATAGGATGGATAAAGTAGCAAAAATACTTTTATGATTTCAAGGGAAAAGCAATGAGGAATAAAATGCAGTACAGAATTACTTGATATGATTTTAGCAAAAGATAAGATAATCACTTTTTCTCTGGCAATTCACCCCCCTCCCCTATGCAATGTAAGAAATGGAAGGAGATGGAAAGAGGAGCACACAGGAATGCAATCAAATACAATACGAAATTCAGTTCCCTCCCAGCAAGCTTAGAGGAAACAGGTAGGAGTTTGAAACACAGGCCCAAAATGCTTTTTAAATGTGATGGCAATGGATGGGAAAATGTGCCAATGATTTTAATTCCCTCTAGAGATTCAGGGTGAGTGGGAGATGCGTGTTGGTATTAGTTCAGGCTCACTTTAGCAATGCTCTATGAGTTATTACCAAGTTACAAACGGATTTTAACAAAGGAACGAATGGAGCTGCTCTTTTGACAAGTGGAGAAATTGAGCCAAAATCGCAAATCGCGGTAAATTCGCGAGTGCGTGAATCGTGATTGCGGCAAAAGTATAGTAGCAAGTCGGTTCTAGGCTTGTTGGAAAGCTTATATTCTAAGCTAAGCTTTCAGAGGAAAGTTGAATCTCGTTCCTAGCCCAAACAGTTCCAGAGATACGGACGATTAAATAAAGGTAGTTTTTCGGATTTAAAGTAAACTCAAAATGGCAGGTGACAGCTTGCAGCTGCTGAATTGACAGGTGACAGTTGTGCAACTTTAAAAATGACAGATGACACGATTTCTAGGAGGCAGTTCTACTTAAGTTAAAATAGTTTGGATTAGATTATTTTAACTAAGAGATTGGTTCTGCACAGTTCTGCTAGGTACTCACAATATACATTTGAAATAGGCCTCGCCACGGATCTGGTCAAGTTTTGGACTGGACTCCGGTTCTGGTCTCGGCACTTCAATCAGGCACCGGTTCTGCTCACAGCGATCTGGGTCAGCTCTGCTCTGCTGGTCTAGCCTCTCTGGATTCAGCGGCCTCTGGTTCTGGATACTGCTCTGCTTTCCGGTCCGGATCAAGTGGATTCTGGACGTAACACTGCTTTCTGGGTACTGGCAAGAGTTCTTGGCAAAAGAATTCAGACAGCTCGCCTGGATATGGAATAGTTGCAAATGATTTTAAGGATGCTGAGGCCTGCTGAGAAGAGTTCTCAGTTTGTGGGTTTAGGCCCTTGCTTTAAGTTCTGAAGTAAAGTTCTGGTCTTTGGAGATTGATGGATTTGAAGTCTGGATCTCTGGATGTGAAGTCGTCGGTCAGCATGCTCCGCAGCAAATGGAATTGAATGTCTCTACCTGTCCCAGCAGTCTCTTTTTATGTGTTTTGGAAATGGGTGTGTGCCTGGGCCTAGCTAAGCCTGCCCCTCTCTACTTGTCATTGGCCCAATTCTCCCCTCTCCCATGATTGGGGGAAGGAAATGGATTGTCATCATGGTGAGGTCTGTTTATGGGTCAGAGGATCCTCCCCTGGTCAGTTTGCCCACAAATCTATATTTGATTTAAATACATCTTTCCCAGATATACAATTTGTTGAAATTACATGTGCACATTATATATTCCTTATGGTCCATGCTTGTCCGCCTCTGATCTTCCTGGGGGCTTGCATTCAAAAATGACAACATTTTGCGCTTTTTAACTGGTTTTGCAATATCGGACATTTACCCAAAATTACACACATGTGCGCAAGGAGTATGGACATTAATTGATGAAGTGTCAGATTTTTAACATGCAGACATTTGGAGTGAGACCCTATTTTCCGCTAGCAACCCCCCAGAATACACCACAGGGTCCTAACGCCTCTCAAAATGATCACAGAAAAATCACAAAAATAATGATATTACTTATATAATTCTGACAAGTCCGCACTATGAGTTATCTATCTTTTTAAAATTATGCCCTGGTCAAAAAGGGGTGTGGCTTCCCACATCACAGGGTGGAATAACTGGTTTATCCACTTCCCCCAAGCTCAGCTGCTAGCAGAGGCACTTCTCCTCCCCCTTCTCCCAAGAGGAAGCCACTTTACAGCCCCCCAATATAACATTTGCCTGAGTCCATTGTTCAGTTTCCTGCAGTGCCCCTCCCCTAATCTAATCAGAGAGGTGACAACTCCTTTTGGAAAGGGGCAGCAGGATGCATCTAGGCCTGGGAAGAGTGACTGAACAGGTTTCTCCTGTCGGGGGTAGTTGTCAGGCAGAATCCAGTTTCATTAAGCCAGTTTTCAGCTAAATGTCACTTTTTGTTCCCAGTTTTCTACATTCAAATCAAACTGACAATTTGTACCTATACATTAAATAATTACTTCCTTCAAGTCATTTCAGAATATAATGTTACATTCTTCCACCTCTTAGCAAGTCTTTCCTTGGCCTGGTTTTGTTTCATTTGTTCAGTTTTACACAAAAGTCTGGTGGTTTTAAAACGCCGGCTTTCTGATAGTGGTGAGTACTGGTAATGCAACCATTTTTGGGATTAAGAAAATGAATTCCCCACAGTTCTGAGTTGCTTTTTTGGCAATCAGCATTGCCATTCCCAATGGTTTCAGGCTACTGTGTGTGTAGCCCAATGGTGGTTTTAGGCAGTGCCCTCCTGTGCTCACAACATAGGCAAAAATGGCTGGCAGCCTATTCTTCATGTTTTCCCTGTGCACTCTCTGGGGAGTTCTGGCCATCATGATGTTTTCCATGCCAGTTTTAGGTCGGGCTTGTATGCATGGGTAAAAACATCCCACAAGCCCCCCTCTTGCGATGGCCATTCTGTCCTTTCACTGATGGAACTCGCAAGATCTGGGATGTTCGCCTCCTCTTCTTCCAATTCCATGGATGGCACAGTTCAGCATCTTTTCCTCCCTCCAGTCGATCAATCAGTTCCCCTTGCTGGTCCTGTGGGAGGATTGGGCGTTACCCCGGGCCCCTCAGGTCTCTGCTCCCGGTCCCCGGTCGTCCTCCTTGGTCAGTCTCCATGGCTTCATCTCTCCTAGGATGATAAAGCAAAGCGGCAATACCTATTCGTAGACATTTCTTCCCCACTATTAATGGTGTGGCGAACATATACATTTTATGAATCAGAAGATATGAACATATACATTTTCTTTTTTAAATTAGGAGACAAGAACATGTATATATACATGGATCACAGAATTTTATATGCTATATGTGGAATATTTTAGGGTTGGAACTGAATTACTCTGGAGCGGCCCCCTCTGGGATTCCAGTGGATTCCTCCAGTTGTTGCAGAGTGTGCCTGGGATGGCCACACTTTAGCTGATTTATATGTACCCACTTGTCTTCCCCCTCTGCCAAACCGCCTTTGGGGATGCGGATCTTGTAGGCCACAGGGGAGATTTTGTCTATAATTTCAAACGGTCCCTTCCATGTAGGCAAAAATTTTCGCTGTTTGGCCTGGTTCCTTTGGAAATTGTATAGATAGACCCGATCACCCACCTTATATTCCTTTCGGGTAGTTTTTAAATCATAGTGGGTCTTCATGCTCTCGGCTGATCTTTCTAGATTCCGCTGAGCATAGGCAAAAGCATGTTGAAGGTGTTTCCTTAAATTCTCCACATACTCATGAGTTGTGGAGGCATTTATCAGTGTCTGCTCTTGAGCCCTGTAGAGCAAATGCTGGGGAAGCACCATCTTGCGTCCAGTCATCAACTCAAATGGTGACATTTTGGTTGCAGATTAAGGGGTAGATCTGATGGCCATTAGGACCAGAGGTAATCGGATATCCCAACTTGGCCCAGAATCTGCCACAAACTTTTTTAAGATGCTCACAATGGTTCGGTTATATCTCTCCACTGCTCCAGAAGAAGCTGGCTTGTAAGCAATATGTAGCTTTCTTTTGACCCCCAGTATCTCCCACATCTTTGTCATTACTTCACTGGTGAAGTGGCTACCTCTGTCTGACTCAATCCTTTGAGGTCGACCAAAACGGGAAAAGATGTGGTTAATCATCAGGGCAGCTGCTGTTTCTGCCTTGCAGTTTGGGGCTGGGAGACATTCCACCCACTTGGTAAACAAGCATGTAACGGTCATCATGTACTTGTTTGCTCTAGGCGAGCGAATCACCAGGCCTACAAAGTCGATTTGCAAATCTGACCATGGCAGTGTCATCCACCTCTTTTGGAGAGGCGCACGGTGTGTGAGGGATGATGGCTGAAATTGTGCACACACAAGACACCCCTTCAAGTATTGGTCGAGGTCCTGCCCCATGTGTGGCCAGTATGCAACCTCTCTTAAGATTTCCAGTGTTGTGTGAAACCCCCTATGACCGGCGGTGGCCGCATCATGGGCGTGACTTAACATCAGGCTTCGGAATGAGGTAGGAACCACCCACTGATCGTGGCCAGCTTGGGATTTCCTTACCAACAAACCGTCTTGGATTCGGAACATTTTTGGACATTTCATCAACACTCTAAGGTCCTCTTTCCCAATGTAATCTGTGTCCGTCAGGGGAAAGTTCTCAGGGTCCTCAAGGTGTTGGTAAAACTTACCAATGATTGGATCCCCCTTCTGAGCTGTAATTAAATCAGCACCAGGGGTCTCCTTACCCCATTGTGCAGTTGAAAGATCATTGTGAGCATTTGTCTGGGACCTAGTGATAGCAGTGACCTGGATTTCCCCCAACAGGGACTCTATTTCTAAGAGATCCCCTTGGATGGCCCTGGTTTTGGTCAGCTGATCAGCTAAGTCATTTCCAGTTTTGTCTGGTCCCTCTACTTTGGAATGACCCTTGATCTTTTTCCAGTAGATGGTCATCCCATTCGAGGTGACCAGATCATCAATGTTTTGGATTAACTTCCCATGTTTCAGGGGTTTGTTATTAGCACATAACATGCCTCTGGTTTTCCAATTAGCCAGGTGCTCCACGAACCCGTTCCGTACATAATCCGGATCGGTAATTATGACCAGTTCGTGGAGTTGATGTTGGACAGCAGTGAGGATGGCCTGATGCACAGCCATCAACTCTGCCACCTGACTACTTCGGGGACCAATTTTGTATCCAGCGGAGGGTTCTGGAAACTCCTTCACCCAGGCATTCCCTACGCCGGCCACCAATTCTTTCTCCCCGTTGTTGTCAACATGGTACGAGCATCCATCCACATAGACAGTGGGAATTCCCTCACACTTGTCTTCTTCAAAGACTTTGTGTGGGGAATTAAGGTATGCCTCCATGTTGTCCTTGATTTTTAGACTTTCGTCCTCAAGACAGTTTTCTCTGGCACAATCATGCAAGTCAGCCAGACCTTGCGCGAGGGGACTCTTCTTGTTTTGGCCATATCTGACCTCCACAGGAAAGCCTTGCATTGACAGAATCCAGGAAGTAATTCGGGAATTACTCACATTTCCGGCCCGGATTCTGTCACTTAGGAGATATTTCAGAGGCTGGTGTGGAGTCTCCACTATGATGTGTTCCCCCTGGATAAAAGGGTGGTAATTCTTCAATGCCCACACCGTTGCCAGGAGTGCCTTCTCACAATCGTTGAATTTTTCCTCCACAGAGGATAAAGTTTCGCTCGCACAGGAGATTACTTTATTGACCTTGTCATGCTTTTGGTATAATACTGCCGTCAAACACGTATTAGAGAACCCCGTCTCCAGGAAGAACTCCTTGTTTCTGACAGGGTAAGCTAGGCAATGCGCTTGTGAGAGGCTTCTTTTGAGTTGTTTTACCGCCTCGGATTGTTCTGGACCCCATTCCCACTTGACCCCCCCCTTCAAGAGATGAATCAGGGGACTAGTGATCTCTGTGTAGCCTTCAATGAACTTTCTGCTGTAATTAGTCAGTCCAAGGAGGCTCCTTAGTTCCTGCAGAGTTGTGGGGTCTTTCAGTTTCTGGAGTGCTTCCACTTTCTTTTCTTGGGGACGGAGACCCTGAGGAGTAATCTCATGCCCCAAGAAATTAACACGGGTTCTACACCACTGTGCTTTCTGAAAGGAAAGTTTTGCTCCGGCGGCCCTCAACTGTGTCAGAACATAACGGATCTCCGCTATGTGTTCTTCCACAGATGAACTTTTGATGAGGACATCATCTACATAAGCCAGGTTACCCCTCGCACCCAGGTCGGGCATGGCCTTATGTAGGAAAATGTTGAATTCATTGCCGGAGTTGAGGTATCCGAAGGGAGTCCGGGTCCATGTGTACTGCTGGCCCCCAAAGGTAAAAGCCAGTTTGTATTGGTCCTCCCTACTGACAGGCACGGTCCAGTATCCATTGGTCAGGTCTATTGCTGTGAATACCTGTGACCCCTGAATCTGGGCCAGCCCTTGGTCAATGTAGGGCAGAGGCCATCGGGAAGTATGGACCCATTTGTTGAGCTCCCTAAGGTCGGCGCAGAGTCTCCACTGGCCCTTTGGCTTCTATATTCCCAGCACCGGATTATTGAAAGTGCTGTGGACTGGACGGATTATTCCCCGGGACTCAAGGTTCTTAATTATTTCAGTAAGGGACTCCATGGATGCGAGAGGCAAGCGATATTGCTTCACAAACACTGGAGTCATTCCAGGGTCCGTGGGAATTGTTGTGGTGTGGATGTCGGTGCGACCACAGTCATATGAGTCTACCGCAAAGAGATCTTGGAAATCCAAGAAAACTTGTTTCAACTTTTGCTTCTGTTCCAGAGTCACACAGGCATCAGCTAGGTTGACTCTCTCTTCCACCATCTGCCTGAAGCCTGGAAAGACTTCTGGTTTGGCTATCTCAGCGGCCTCCTCCAGCTGGGTGGAGAAGTCCCTGGTCAGAGTGCTGATTTGGACTGGAGGCTTCAGGTGGGAAAGGCAGCCCTCATGGACCTGGAAAATCACCTCATCCCTCCTGAAGTCACAAGTCACATCTTCCTTACCATAAGGGCAAGAAGTGTACACCAGGAACTTCCCCCCATGCCGGTTGAAAATCCTGTCTGGTGTTGTATTGACCTCACTGTCACTGTCAAAACAGTCCTTGGGGATTGGTCCTAACAGTTCATTTCCTAAATCAATGGAGAAATGTCGGTCATCAACCGCCATTCCAATAATGGTGCCTGCGGCTAGAGTAATACTCTTTAAGTCGCTGTTATCCACCTCTATTGGAATGGTGTCATGTTCTATGTTGACTAATGGTGTTGGGTTTACCCCCAACCCTTGCTGTTGGAGAGAAGCATTTAGATGAATATAAGCATCAGGGTTTTTCAATTTTTGTCCTCTTTTAACTTTCACTTCAAGGGAGAATTGTCGGGTCCTTTCTGGGATGGTGACTTCTTCTTTAATCTGATTTTCAACTGCATAAGGTAGCAATTGAGCTGACCTAAATGCTTTTTCTGGATCATCAAAGTCCATGGGATTATCCACTAATCGGGACCAAGCTTTGAAGTTTATTAGGTCCAAACTAATGGCAAAGCGCACGACCCAAAAATTATGGACTATGCTCTTGTTGCCAATGGAGATTTTGAGCATACACCTGCTTGGCAGGAGATGTTTCTAATTGGCTGCTTCCAGGTCAATTTCCCATTTGTCTATCAGTTTGAATGTGGGAATGGCTGGATCTTTTGGGAGTTGGCGGAACATGGCTTCGCTGATGAAGCTCTTACCGTTGTTCACACACACTCGAGCGAGAACAGAGTCCTTTCCATCATTTAACTGAACAGGGATGAACAACTGATCTCCAATTTGCTGAATATCAGCCAGGCTCTGAGCTGATTTCACATCTTTCTGGACTATAGGAGTGGGAGTTTCTGATTGTGGATTAGTAAAGAATTTCAGGGTGTTTCCTTCCAGTGTGGAATACCACCTTAAACTGGAAGGAAGGTTGATTTTCAGAAATAGAGAGGACCTCCCATCACCAGTCTGTTGTCCTACTGCTATTACTGTCACGTCTGGAGTTTGGTTGTTCTGGAAGTGAAATTCTACTTGGTCAGATTTTTGTTCAACCATGTGGCAGGTGCCGTTTAAACTAACATGGTTGACACTCTGTTTTAATTTTATTGGTCGGCTAGTCTGGGTCCAGAGGACATTGTTTACACAATCTATTAGGGGTGACAACCTTCTCAGGAGGTCATTCCCTAGTAAACAAGGGGTGCCCTCTGGAGTCACTACTATGACCGGGTGTTTCACCTTGTGTCGGCCAATTTTAATGTCCAAGTCTGCAGTCCCCTCAACGGGAATTTCCGTCCCGTCAAAGTTCTGCAGTTGTCCAGGAAGAGAGGTGAGAGGAATACGGTAATTCTCCCCCCTTCCTGCATTTAGTTCCTCAAAGGCACTTTTGGACAGAAGGGTAGCTTGGGATCCAGTGTCCACCAGTGCCAAAATTGTACCCTGCCCCTGTACTTGTACCGGGACATAATATCTTCCCTCCTTCTCCTCAAGGGGGCACAGATAATGCACATTTTTTGACAACTGGTGGGCTAACTTTCTGGTTTTGGACATGGCGAGAGAAGAGATTTGGGCAGAATTCTGTGGAGAGTCTTGGGAATCTGAAAGAAAAAGTTGGCAACTGGAGATCAGAGCCATTGTGGGTTCCCCTGGTTCCGGTTCTGGGCCACCCCCCCCCTTTTTGGAGGCAGTCACCAGGATGGGTTTGAACCAGGGGATTTCGGTATTGTCGGCTCAGACTCCACATCTCCCCAGTCTGGATTGGAATCCCTTGGGACCCATTTTTCCTTGGGAGGAGTTCCCCCATCTCTGAAGGAGAAGATCCTTTTCCCAGGATCTTCTGAGGATCCCTCTCCCTCAAATTGGAAGACCTGTACCTCCTCCACAAAGAGGGTCTGTTTGGGTCCTTTGTTTCTCCTACACCCCCTCTGCTCCTTGGGAGGCAGGCTTTCAGGGGCAGGAGATTTTGTTTCTGGTTCCTGGTTTTCCAGGGGCTGTTTACAAGTTGGGAAGGAAGCTTCCTCCAAGGCTTTACACCCCCCTTCCCCTTGTGCCTCCTCCCTGGGAACAGGTGGGTTATCGGGGTGCTGCCCCTGTCATTGTTCTGGAGCACCAGGTCCAGATTTTGGGGCATTCTGCGGTGGCATGCTCATCTGAGGGTTCTGTTGAGCCCTCAGTATGTGACCCAGATCTCGTGCCATATGTTGGACCTGGCGCTCAAGTTTTGAAACCCGCTCAGGCTGATACGGGGCTCTATTTTCTCCCCTGGGCTGATCCCGGGAAGGGTAGCTATCCCTTCTCTGGTAGTACTCCTGGTTGGGAAGATTTTGGTACCCCTCCACCCTTGGCCTCCCCTCTCCCGGATTAGGTTGTCTGGGCTCAGGGAATTGGGGAAAGAAGGATGGATGATTTTGGGGCTGGAAATTGGGTGGATACCTGGAGAAAAAGTTCTGCCCAGGATTTGGAGAATTTCTGCCCTCCTGTGGGAAGTTGGGAGGGAAGTTCCCTGGGTTAGGTGCTTGGCTGGATCCCCCCATTTGGGCTGGAGGAGTCCACACATAACCCAGGATTGGTCGGTTTCCCTTGTAGCGGGGACTTACATAGTCAGGGGAGCGGGGGACCCCATTTGTGGGACTACCTCCTCGACTCCCTGTCTGTGACTGGCCCGAGGGCCTTCTGGGCTGTGAATTATTTGGGGCAGGCAGGTTTTTAGGCCCCCCATCTCCAAATCTAAAACGGGGGCAACCTTTACCTCTGCCACCTTGGCAGCAGCAGGGGTGCTGTTGGTTTTGGGGTTTTCCGGCGCGTTATTTTTATTTTCGATGGGCTTCTGCACCTCATAGATCCAGGTAGCCTGTTCAATGACCCAGTCTAAAGATCTTTTCTCATGAAAACCTCTCACGAGCTGGGTCATTATGTATTTGGGTAAGGCATGGAAAAATGTATTGATAAATTCTCTGCTATCCGTGCGCACCCTTCTGGTGGTCTGCGCAAAAGCACGCTTTAATTCTTGCACAAACTCTTGTGGGGCCTGATGCTCCCCACATTGCAAATTGTAGGCTGCCTTGCGAGCCTCTTGAGAATTTCTGTGAACAGAAAAATGTTTCAAGATGGCCACCTTATAGGTGGACCATCTTAAATGATTTTGGTCCTCCAGCCCCGCAAAGAAACTGGAGTATTCTGGGGAGAATATCCATTTGACGTACTGGATGCAGCTACTGCTGTCCTTCAAATGGAAAGTCTCCATCATTTGCTCATAGAGCTCCAAGTGTTCCCAAATGGAATACTTGGCGTTCTTATGATAAGGAGTGATGACACTCCTGATTGCCTTGATCTGCTTTAAGGGGTCCTTAAGCAAGGCCCTTTTTGCCTTATTGGCCTTTTTGGTTCGGGTAACCCTGGTCCATTCATCCTCTGACTCAGAAGCACTGCTTCCAGAGATGCCCGTCTGATCTTCCAGGTTTTCCTGGATTCTGCGAGCCTGGGAATGGCTGGCAGAATGTGGGGACCTTTTCTCCTGTGTCCTGTAATGCTCAGAGGAGTCTTCAGACCCCTCCTTGCTGCCAGGATTTGCTAGGTATTCCCCCCACTGACCTAACTGGGCAGAGGTTTTCAGGATGCTCTTAATGGGCCTACTCTCCTGGGGTTCCCCACTAAATTGCACTGTGCTTGGGTGCCCATACCCGGATGCCCGCCCATCCATTCCTGGGAGGTACTGGCCTCTGAGCCCCATACTTCTAGCTGGATAGTAATCTGCCATCCCCGTGGCCCTGTGCTCATGTGCGCGAGGGGACAGGGGGGTGGCAGGGTCCAGGGACTGGGAGAGATGAAGGCCTCTGGTACTAGGGCTCCTGAGGTTATGCTCAGGAGTTTCTCTTTCCCAGCGAACCTCATCTCTATCCGCCCCTGCTTCCTGTTGCAATGCAAGAGCCTGCGCTTTCAGTTCCTCAGTTAAGGCCTTACTAGACTCTATCAGTCTCTCCTGCATCGCTACCTGTTGCTGGAGCCTATCATTGTGCTGGCAGAGAGCCTCATTCTCTCTCTGTGCCTCCTGATCGGTCCTGGAATACTGGGCCAGTCTTTGCTGCAGGAGGGTTACCTCCTCAGTACCATCCCTACTGGCCTGCTCCTTTCTTGCCAGAGCCTCCTCCACCCTCCTGGTGTGCTCTAACAAGTTCTGGTGTTCTTTTTGGAGGTCACCCAGTCCCTGGAGGGCCAGGTGATTTTCTTCCATTTTCCTTTTTAAGTGGCAGACTTCCTGGCCTAAGGTATCCCTTTCCTGACTAAGAGCCTGCATCTATGTCGCCAGGTCGTCCCTTTGCCTTTGGAAGGCACCAGCTTTCTGGCACTCCTGGTCAAACTCTGCCTGGGTATCCAGGTCTTTCAAAATCAGTTTATTGCTCTCTGCCTTCTCCCTATCTAGGTGGCTTTGCAGGGTGACTACCTGCTCGGCACATGCCCTATTGAAATCTAATTGTTGCTCCAGCTTTTTCTGGCTCTGCAGTAGGGAGTCCAAACCTTCTTGGTACTCCTTCTGCAAGGCCAGAAATCTGGTATCCTGGTCCGCCTTTTCCTGTTGCAGCACATCCTTATCCTCCTTTATTTTAGTGATGTACTGTCTGCTGTCCTTTTCTGACTCCTGGCTCCTGAGCAGCCTCTGTTCAGAAGAGTCCAGATCAGATTGGGCCTTCTCTAACGCCATCTGTTGCCTATTTGCCAGATCTTGGCCTTCAGCACATTTGTCCTGCATGGCTCCCATATATAGATACAAATATGCCGCTATCCTGGCAATCTTATTATGTTCATCTTTAGCTTTAGGAGCCATATATAGTTCACTCAGGGCCACATGTAGGGGACCCTGATCTCCCCATGTATCTGACCCTGTTTCAGTGACCTGTTGCGCGATTGCCTGCAACCAGACCGTTTGGTCCTGATGAGTCCACTCACCTCTCACAAATAGCTTATGTAAGAAGTGCTCTCTGGCTATTTTGATGTCTACCAGTGTCGTCATTCTGGAATTTGAGTTCCTTCCTGACTTACAGAAGTTTGTATTTTATTTTTGCAAAACAGACCGTTTCCTTAGAGCGTTCCTTTGAGGAGTGCTTTACAGCGTAACACAGCGTGGTGATCCGACCGGATGTATGTCTCCTGTCAGTTAGCACACTGTATTAATCTGCACAAGTGATAAATCTAACCCAGAATATCCCGGCTCGAGCCCCCGCTTTTGTAAGTGATATTCAATCAACACTACAGCCAAGTCAATGCCTAGTCTGGGATGCTGAGGAAAACCCTTATTAATGTATTTTTATGTCTAGTTCAGTACTCTGGATGACCACCCTTGTATAACACCCCCCTCTTAGAATCCCCCTGACTCCACTGAGCCAAGAAGTAGGTTTGTTTTGCAAATTAAAAGGTTTATTTGAGAATTTAGACAATATATATATATATATCACACTTTATAATAAATTAATATCTGATAGTACACTTAGACATATGATGTTGATCAACAATGGGTAATCTGGCACTAGCACACTTCTATACAATCAATGAGGAGTTAGTATAGGATGGATAAAGTAGCAAAAATACTTTTATGATTTCAAGGGAAAAACAATGAGGAATAAAATGCAGTACAGAAATACTTGATATGATTTTAGCAAAAGATAAGATAATCACTTTTTCTCTGGCAATTCACCCCCCTTCCCTATGCAATGTAAGAAATTGAAGGAGATGGAAATAGGAGCACACAGTTCTCAGGAATGCAATCAAATACAATACGAAATTCAGTTCCCTCCCAGCAAGCTTAGAGGATACAGGTAGGAGTTTGAAACACAGGCCCAAAATGCTTTTTAAATGTGATGGCACTGGATGGGAAAATGTGCCAATGATTTTAATTCCCTCTAGAGATTCAGGGTGAGTGGGAGATGCGTGTTGGTATTAGTTCAGGCTCACTTTAGCAATGCTCTATGAGTTATTACCAAGTTGCAAACGGATTTTAACAAAGGAAAGAATGGAGCTGCTATTTTGACAAGTGGAGAAATTGAGCCAAAATCGCAAATCGCGGTAAATTTGCGAGTGCGTGAATCGTGATTGCGGCAAAAGTCTAAGGAGTAGCAAGTCGGCTCTAGGCTTGTTGGAAAGCTTAGATTCTAAGCTTTCAGAGGAAAGTTGAATCTTGTTCCTAGCCCAAACAGTTCCAGAGATACGGACGATTAAATAAAGGTCGTTTTTCGGATTTAAAGTAAACTCAAAATGACAGGTGACAGTTGTGCAGCTTTAAAAATGACAGATGACACGATTTCTAGGAGGCAGTTCTACTTAGGTTAAAATAGTTTGGATCAGATTATTTTAACTAAGAGATTGGTTCTGCACAGTTCTGCTAGGTACTCACAATATAAATTTGAAATAGGCCTCGCCACGGATCTGGTCAGGTTTTGGACTGGACTCCGGTTCTGGTCTCGGCACTTCAATCAGGCACCGGTTCTGCTCACAGCAATCTGGGTCAGCTCTGCTCTGCTGGTCTAGCCTTTCTGGATTCAGCGGCCTCTGGTTCTGGATACTGCTCTGCTTTCCGGACCGGATCAAGTGGATTCTGGATGTAACACTGCTTTCTGGGTACTGGCAAGAGTTCTTGGCAAAAGAATTCAGACAGCTCGCCCGGCTGTGGAATAGTTACAAATTATTTTAAGGATGCTGAGGCCTGCTGAGAACAGTTCTCAGTTTGTGGGTTTAGGCCCTTGCTTTATGTTCTGAAGTAAAGTTCTGGTCTTTGGAGATTGATGGATTTGAAGTCTGGATCTCTGGATGTGAAGTCGTCGGTCAGCATGCTCCGCAGCAAATGGAATTGAATGTCTCTACCTGTCCTAGCAGTCTCTTTTTATGTGTTTTGGAAATGGGTGTGTGCCTGGGCCTAGCTAAGCCTGCCCCTCTCTACTTGTCATTGGCCCAATTCTCCCCTCTCCCATGATTGGGGGAAGGAAATGGATTGTCATCATGATGAGGTCTGTTTATGGGTCAGAGGATCCTCCCCTGGTCAGTTTGCCCACAAATCTATATTTGATTTAAATACATCTTTCCCAGATATACAATTTGTTGAAATTACATGTGCACATTATATATTCCTTATGGTCCATGCTTGTCCGCCTCTGATCATCCTGGGGGCTTGCATTCAAAAATGACAACATTTTGCGCTTTTTAACTGGTTTTGCAATATCGCACATTTACCCAAAATTACACACATGTGCGCAAGGAGTATGGACATTAATTGATGAAGTGTCAGATTTTTAACATGCAGACATTTGGAGTGAGACCCTATTTTCCGCTAGCAACCCCCAAGAATACACCACAGGGTCCTAACGCCTCTCAAAATGTTCACAGAAAAATCACAAAAATAATGATATTACTTATATAATTCTGACAAGTCCGCACTATGAGTTATCTATCTTTGTAAAATTATGCCCTGGTCAAAAAGGGGTGTGGCTTCCCACATCACAGGGTGGAATAACTGGTTTATCCACTTCCCCCAAGCTCAGCTGCTAGCAGAGGCACTTCTCCTCCCCCTTCTCCCAAGAGGAAGCCACTTTACAGCCCCCCAATATAACATTTGCCTGAGTCCATTGTTCAGTTTCCTGCAGTCCCCCTCCCCTAATCTAATCAGAGAGGTGACAACTCCTTTTGGCAAGGGGCAGCAGGATGCAGCTAGGCCTGGGAAGAGTGGCTGAACAGGTTTCTCCTGTCGGGGGTAGTTGTCAGGCAGAATCCAGTTTCATTAACCCAGGTTTCAGCTAAATGTCACTTTTTGTTCCCAGTTTTCTACATTCAAATCAAACTGACAATTTGTACCTATACATTAAATAATTACTTCCTTCAAGTCATTTCAGAATATAGTTTTACATTCTTCCACCTCTTAGCAAGTCTTTCCTTGGCCTGGTTTTGTTTCATTTGTTCAGTTTTACACAAAAGTCTGGTGGTTTTAAAACGCAGGCTTTCTGATAGTGGTGAGTACTGGTAATGCAACCATTTTTGGGATTAAGAAAATGAATTCCCCACAGTTCTGAGTTGCTTTTTTGGCAATCAGCATTGCCATTCCCAATGGTTTCAGGCTACTGTGTGCGTAGCCCAATGGTGGTTTTAGGCAGTGCCCTCCTGTGCTCACAACATAGGCAAAAATGGCTGGCAGCCTATTCTTCATGTTTTCCTTGTGCCCTCTCTGGGGAGTTCTGGCCATCATGATGTTTTCCATGCCAGTACTGCACAGTTTTATGGTAGGGCTTGTATGCATGGGTAAAAACATCCCACAGAATGAAGTGGATGAATCCTATAGGAAAGCTCATGTGCAACATAAAATGAAAGTGCATGGTGCACAATCAGCACGTTTGTGTCTGTCATCTGCACCATGGTCTTCCAATTCTATTGATTCTTATATTTCACCTGACCTCATCCCATCCTGCCTGCACCCTATCTACAGGACTGTATCGTAATGTGTAAAAGATGTCACAACTACTTCGAGGTGGGACATACCACCTTAGATGGTTTGGGAAAGAGTGTCTCAGAATGCCAGGCAAATTGCCTATACTAGGAGTCTGTCTGTTTTTTTGTTTTTTTTAAGTAAATATTCTTTTACACCCTTTAAAAAACTAAAAGCCAAAACAATTAACAAAAACTAAATGCAAAGAAAAATAAATGTTTCTTTTCTTAACCGTTTTTGTGTGTGTGAATAGAAATGTGTTTCCCTTCCCAGTTCCTTCCTCTTTTTTCACATCTCCACCAAACTTATCAGTTATAACAATAGACAATAAAAACACTGACTGTATAAATGGATCAATAATGTTTAATCAATCCTTTCAATACAGTGTGCGTTAAAAAAGGACATATGTTTATATATTTCATTGCAGCCACGGGTACCCTTCACTGTAGCCGTGGGTAAACTCCCCAGTAATTTTTGAGATTGACTGCGTCTCCATTTCGACCAATCGTATAGCGTCATGGAAGCTGTGGGTACAATAACAGTAGTGACAGCAGCCATGGGTATAACGGCCACCTATGCCCAATGGGTAGCCGCGGCTACGAACAAATGTGTTAAAAATAATATATATATGCAGATATATGTGTGGTTGGTAGTCTAGTAAAGTTTTATTATAAGATACAGTGGGCCTCATTACGACCCAGGCGGTAAGTTACCGCCTGGGCCGTGACTTTACCACCATGGCGTAAACTACGTTTACGCCATGGTGGTTGGCGGATTTACCGCCCCATTCCAACCTTGGCGGGGCGGTAAATCCCCATTTTCCCATTTTCCCTTCCCCATTCCCATTTTGCCCCATAGGGCAAAATGGGAGTGGGGAAGGCGTTAATTACGCCACCGTAAATTACGGTGGCGTAATTAACATCAAGGTCCCTTAGCGCCATGGATTTTAACACCTGCTAAAAGCAGGTGTTAAAACCTCCATGGCGCTAAGGGACCTCGGAATCAGGCGGTAAGGGTCGGCGCTGTTTACGCCGCCGTAAAACCCTTACCGCCTGAGTCGTAGTCTTTGACCAGTTACTGTTCCACTTAAAGAACGTTCTATTAATCAATAATACATATGAGTGAACATTCTTTAAAAAGTTAAATAAGTATGCAAACAAAGTTTTTTTAGAATGCATTGATTTGGGTGGAATGTGGTGCTGGGATTTCTTTTCTTTTACTTTGTACACATTATATATATTATTCAGTAGCCCAATTATCTCTGTTATCACTGTCCATGATTTGTCTTAAGTCTTTAATGGCCTTTTTCACAGATTGTACATCATTTTGAATATTAATTAATAGTTATTTTGTTTCTTTTAAGGTGTCCAAGATTGGTGTTGTGGGTAATTCTTGAGGTGCCTGTTGTATGGGACATATCACAACCAATTTTATTTAGTACCTTTTAAAAAATATCACAAATGGAACAATCCATAATTATTAATAGGTGCCTTCCGTGGCAAATGCATTACATGTGTGTGGGCGCGCCAATTCTTTCTTTAATCCATCCATCTGGTGAATCGGAATCTCTCTTTTGAACATCTAATATGATAAACTATTTTTTAATTTACCAATTGATACTTTATTAACAAACTGAATAACAGAGCAGGAAAGATATATAACTAACAGAGCTCTATACTCTTTTTTATTAGATTAATGTATTTTCACTTGCTCCCATTTCCCACTTCTGTGACTTGCTGACATTTTTTTATACAAAATGGTAATGTCGATGAACATACATTTGTTGTTTTCTAGTATTGTTTTATGACTGTATTTGATACAATTATTTAATTTTCTTACGTGAATTGACTGTATATTGTAAAGCTTTGAAAACGCTGCAGCGTTTCGGGACAGAAAAAAAAAAGAAATGACCAAGAAAATGGCCACCGGGAAAGGGAAAACGGAGTCAATTGTCCCTTTCCATGGTGGCCATCGGGAGCGGCCGCGCTGGGAACGGAAGTGTTCCCAACGTGTCCGCTCCTGAAAAAAAAGGAGCAGAAGGTAAGTGGGGTTGGAAGGTGGGGGGAAGAAAAAAGTTTAATAAAGGAAACGTACCTGCATCGGAAACATCCAGCCGTGTGGAGGCGCGGAGCAGGGATGGCCCCGCTCTGAGTCTCCACACGGCTGGAGGCTGCCACACCCCTTGCCACAGACAAGGCGACTGTAATCCAGGCCTAGAATCGAAGTATTCTCGGCCAGGTAACGACCCGGCGAGAGCCAATCAGAATGCATGTTGCATTCTGCTTGACTCTCGCCGTGTACTTATTTTGTTTGTGCTATTGGCGAGCGAAAGGTGCCTTGTTAGTGATTCTGTTTCTTCAATTTCAAGGAGAAAAGGAAATCAGACACCTTGTAATAGTCATCAAGTGTTTAAAAAGCCTAGAAAATCTAATGCAGATCCTTAAAAGGATGCAAGTACCCCCTTGACATTTATCTGAAGGCGGTCTCAGGTACATTGGAGGAAAACAGCTTTAGGGCGGAGCGAGCACTGACTAAAACTTTGGGATCTGTGTGCTAGACAACACCAATTCATTTTCATGATTAATGTTTGTTGTTTTACTTTGGTAAATTATTTAATTGGAACAAACATTAAGATGACGATGATGACGATGATTTACTTATGATGGATGAGAATAAGGTATGAGTTGCTGTCCCTAATCTGCAAAAGAGGCTTACAATGTACAAATGTTGCATATTTGACCGCCTCAATATGGCCCCTGGACAGACTCTGGGAACCTATAGTGCAGATACAGCCTTCAGTGAAAATGAAATAGATGCACATCTAATACACAGATACATTGCATGCAGTGACTTTGCCTCCTCCAGCAAAGCTACATATAAGCCTTCATCATTTTGGAAGGGTATTAGCAGAGTGTCTGGGCTTGTGAGGTTGTGCCTCGCATATGATCACTATACATTGTGCATGGGGCTTAGCCTGGCATACACAGCCACTACTTTAGTATATGTGGCTGCACTTTGCAAAATAAAACATTGCCTTGGCCATGAAAGAAGTGTTTAGCATATTAGGGCTATCCAGGTCTTGTGAGTCTTTCAATGAAATACAATAGCAGTAACTGACCTGATGAGACTGTTCTGGCTTGAGAAGACAGCAGTCCTGGCCTGTGATTGTTATTCTGGTTGTGCACCCAGCACATCTTAACTACACCTAATACATATGGAGGCAGCATTGTAATTAGAATCTGGTTGAAAACAAAAAGAGGGTTTTGTCTGCTTCAGTACTTTTTAATAATGTATTCATCTTACAATTACTATACATTTTTTACATATGTGATGTTAGGTCCTGTGATGTCATCAGGATCACATGTTGTGTGATGATACTTCCTTTGATGCCATAAGGTGTGTGATGTCACTTCCGCTACACTGGCACGTTGATGATCGTAGATCCCTTTCCTTGTATACAGTTTCCTATGATGATTAAAATAAAAATCATTATTTTTTAACAAAACATTCCAATAAGATACTTGCTATAATACAAATTGAATAGGTAATAGGATGTTTAAATAATCAAAACTGCACTTACATTTATATTGGAACTTTCGAAGCATACACTGCTGTAATTCTAAAGCTGCCTACTGCAATGCCAGCAAGTAGTGCTTACTCCTCGTAAAGTGTCTCCTAAGGCCATCAACAAAACATTACCATTGGCAGTCACTGCATACAGCACAATGCAACCTAATGACTTTCCTGAATCATGATCTCTGATTTGTGTCAGTTCTTCAAGCGAAAACCATTGCATGCATTGACTTCCTGCCTGGAACATCACGATGTAGGAAATTGCAATTACAATGTGTGTGATGCCCAGGGTGACCTGTCGAATTGAACACTTTTCCCAAGAGGGAATTGGGATGCGGTTGGTAGCTTGTCAGAGGCTTGTCCTTTTAATAATATATTTACCTCGAAAGCTGCCATCTTAGTGTTCTTGCACTTGCATTCAGAGCATTGATAACGCAGGGTGTGGAGCCCGGGATGTTTCAGTAATCCCTTTGCTTTCTCCAGTTTTTGTTGAGTCGTTTTCTTTGATTTATGAGGTTCAACTCGAATTAAGCTGTGGGTTAGGACCCAGAGGATAGCACACACTGACAGTATAATCTAACCGAAGGACACACGCTCAGTGGCATCAGGAAAAGAACACACACACTGAAATGTATTTCATCAGCTTTGTGTCCAGCGATGCAATTTTCTTTTTCTTGTACAACAGTTTCCCCGGGGAAAACCACCGATTGATCTTTTTTATCTTATTTTAATTTGGAACGATATAACATGTTGCGGTACTTCGAAAATAGCTTTTCTGACACCTGAACTTTGCATGGGTGCATTAGGCATCAGCAGCAAGATCATATCAGCAGAGTGGATGTTCAGGTTTTTCCGAATGATTATACACTTCTATGTTTAATAAATATGACTTTAAAGACATTTCAGCATTACTGTATTGACCAGGTGGAGGAGTAATTTTACTGAAAAGGTTGGTGGGGTGGGCTGTAATAGCTGGAGGAAAGTTGTGGGCCACGTAAAACGGGGCTTAGTGAAGGAAGAGAGTGAAGCAGAAGAGGGGACAATCCCGCAGGACATTTTGGAATAAATTGTTTAAGGTAGCGTGTTTCTGGTCAGGGTATTAGACCTCCAAAGATCTTTGACATAATAAAATAGCTCGGCGTGTGCAGCACATCTGTTTAGTAATTGCCTTAAGTCCCCAACTTTGGGGGAAAGTGACAGTGGTGGACAATGTGAGGTGCGCGCACTGGTGCCCTGATAGATGATGTAAGGAGTTGTCACTGGCAGACGGCAGGCTGCACCTGCACGGGTGGACAATGTGAGAAACCGGTGGTGGTGGGACAGTATGAGGAGCTGACACTGGATTTAGCATTTCCTAAGAGAGCAAATAGAAGCAAACCACATTTATATTACAAAGTTATGATTATCAAACCACATACACAAAAACATTACTTCAATTTCTCCACACTCTACAGTTGTAAGAATACTTAATTTGTACAGAAAATATGAAAATAGCGACTGTCAGGAACACAAGTAGCACAGGTTGCCATGCAGGGACAAGCATGCTTGACCAGCATGTGGCAAGGGGTCCATGGATAGCTTAGCTTCATGCTCCCTGGATTGGCTTTGACTCTGACTCTCCAGACTTCACTCAATCTGCAGCAAAGAGTCTGGCATACAGCCTCCAATCACTGCTGTTCTGTAGATGGCTGGAATTCCAGTCTGCAACAGTGTTGACCTGGAGTTTGATATTACTGTTCATGCATAAATGCCCAAACCCTCTCACCAGATCCACTAGTCGCTAGAATTGTTACTCCCAGGCAGTTAATAATACATAACACTGAAACATTGTCCATACGTAGGAGGACACAATAGTTTATCTTATCCCTTGCAGGACTTTTCAATGTGAAGGAGCTCACCAAAAGCTCTAGGCACTTTATGTGGAGAGTTCTCTCGTTCTCTGACCATTTCCTTTTACATATTATCTATTTTGGGTAAATTTTTTACATTGCACAAAGCATCTTATAATGTGGTGCAATGGGTGATCATTTTGTATCACCATAGACAACACTCAAAAGGAATTTGGGGTTATTGTCAGATGTGCCTAAAGACAAACTGGTGGGCAGCAGTTACTTTTCATTACTTTTTCCTGTACTGTTTTATAGCATTTTTGTTTTTCCCATATTTTGGACACTAACAGTGGCTAGTGTCCTAACATGGCCTTGTCACAAGGTTTTTAATTTGTTCTTTGGTCATCTAGACTTCTTGCCCTGTTACTGCCTGCTCAGGTCAGGAAAATCCTTTTATGGTCATGCATTTTCCCGGCAAAGCCTTGCTTTCTGCTGGCTAGAACATGCCATGTGACTTGGAAGCCAACATGCGGATTGGGACTGGCTGGTCCCACTAAACAAACTGGTTTCAGTATGTCTGGAGTGTATGCATGAGTTGTACCAACAGGGGTCCCTGATTGGGCCACTGCTGGGGTGTGTGTGTAGGGCATATCCTCTATTGGTTGGACTGAGTTTTGTTCCCCCCCTCAATTTAGGATAAGAAGAAGGGTCCTGCTGCCATTCTTTCAGATCTGAAGAGTAACCAAGTATCCTGTTGTAGCCGAGAAGACTGTGGGAGACCAGTGGAAGATCCTTGAAGAAGCCTTGCGACTAATTCTTGCTGCAGTCCCAGGGGAGCCCTGTCTGGCTACTGCTCTCTGAAGACCCTCATCAGTGCTTCAACCCTCTGGACCAGTGGGAACAACCTGCTCCGGTGTCTTCTGGTAACTCTGCATGTTGGAGCCTTTAGACGTGTCCCCGGGACATCCGTGGGGTTTACCAGCTCCAGTTTAGGATACCATGGTAGAAGCGCTTTAGTTCCGAGTTTTGGTCCAGAACTCTAAGGGTCTTCAGTTTGTCCAGCAGGTAGCCCTCCTGCGATATGTGGACATCCCTTCATCCAAGGGCCCGGAGATAGGAGGCGTTCTTCAACCACAACATCTGAGTCCCCTGCTATTGCCATGCATCAGTGACCATCCATGAAACTGGCTTTCCACATGTGGTTGAGAGCTCAAAAAGGCCTGAATCTGTGTTTGCTGCATTCATCCACAGGAACAGGTTGCAGCAGCTCCTGGACCCGACCAAAACTTTTCTTGTACCCGCAGCTCCTGGACATCTGCCACAAGAACCAAAAGTGGGAAAACATACCTCAGACTACTCTCCAATGTCCTGCCAAGTCTGAGGCAAAACCAAAGTACAGTTGGAGCGATACTTACCTGCCCCCCTACATCCACCCTTTAATAGTTCGCAAACATTTAAATAGCTTCACAACTGTTTGGCTTTGGTACAACTTGTCCCAAAATCCCTCAAATACATAAACTCACCAGTGAATGTCTTCTTATGTATTCTGAACCCATTGTCACGTCCCCAGAACCCATCTTCTAACTGTTTCCCAACTCCTAAAACTCGTGGAAAACTTAGGGTTTGACTTCATTTGTTAGGACTGCAATTCCTGTGGACAGTTGGAGTTTATCTAATTATTTACCTTCCTTTTCAGGTATCAGGAAGGAAGGTAAGTAATTAGATTAGCACCAATTGATTTGGGTTAAATTGCTTACTGTGCACCAACTTGTGGTGTCTGGAAACACTTTCTGCTGTGTAGGTATCATACAAATGTTCAATAAATAAATAACATACAAAATACAGTGACTGTATATATGTTTTATAGTGTTTAGTATTGTGTTATAATATTGCCTGTTATAAGTAATTTTTCATAGTGTGTTTTCTGGTCCTAAAATAAATATAGTATTTTTATAACTAACTGTCTAAGTGTAATCCTTGGTGTTTCACTGCGTGGACTCATTGTGGACCCCTGGTCCAACTACCCTCTCCTGAGATTTATCCTTGGCCTCTCTCCATGCTACCTTAATTGGTTTGCCTGACTCCCAGAAGTGGCTCCCTGTTCAATATAACAAGGTTGTCCTCCTAAATATCTGTGCACCAGGCCAGAGTTTAGAAGTCCATTCTACATATGAGCACAAAGCAACACCTGTTCGAAAGTACCTAACGTGCATTGAGCAGGCGCAAGAACACACTTTCCCAATAGCCCAACCTTGTGATACTAACTATTGGCATTGTTGCAGCAGCAGAATGGACCAAGGAGTGCGTCTCATGGATGGTCTCTGCAATGCTCCATACGTACCAGGAAGTTACTGCAAGCTATCTATGAATGGACTAAAAGGTTCCTGTGCCAGTACCATATAGGCAGTGAGAAAATGCATGTAGGACGAGCCTCAGTGTTACGCAAATGAGCGGGTTCGCGCTGCAGCTTCTGGTACCAACGCAGTGAAGCATAATACCAAAAAATACTTGTATAAGCAACATTCCTACACCACACATGTTTAGTTCATACAAAGAATGGTGCATAACTTGATGGAATTAGCAGTAAAGAACCAAGGATGGCGTGAAGTTGCAGGACTCTTCGATAAGCACACATGTGAATTTAGTGGGTGATATGGCAGCATGAGCTATGCCTGCATTTTGGGTTGTGATATGGCATCATGTATAGTATTATTATTATTTTTAAATAAGAAAAACTTGTTAACATTTGGAAATGTTTATTCTCATTGCTGCTGGCTGTTAGTCGTAAATAAATTAATGTATAAAAAGAAATTTCTGGTCTTGACATAGAGTTTGCATATGTATTGACATCTCTGTAAAGGAAAATACAGAAAATGGCACCATGATGAGTGACAACAATCCTTTATACCCTAGTACATCATGTGGAGTTACAGTACAAGGCAGAAAAAACTTTGTGAAACGCATATGATTGGTTCCTAATATTATAAATGAAGCAACATTAAACGTCTATTAAACTGTGACTGAGGCGTTTTCAAAAAGTGTGTAGCATAAACAGAATCACTTCTATGGACTAACCGTTTTGGCATCTAAGGTACAGCAGGGGACAATAATGTGCGAAAGATCACACACTTGAAGGGAAGAAGCTGGGATTTGAGCTCAGTCTAGTCACATGATTGACCACATTTGTTCTTAGATCTGGTTGCTGAAAATATGTAATAAACCAATCTATCAAATATATAAATGTGCACAGATGTGCATTATGAAAAAAGGGAATGGGTATAGCTTTTTTTTCCCCATTCAGAATGGAAATGTACAAGTAACAAAGTACCAAGTAATGTAAGACCAATCATTCCCCTCTAGCTTCTACAACCCAATTCTTAGCCTTACAAAAACACAACCTGAGGATTGCCATTATGCACAATGTGAAGAAAGCTAAAACAAAATTAAAAAAACTTTGTTTGTCCATAACATCATGCAAATAAATCAGTTTAAAATGGGAGCATGGGTGATTCTGTCACTACATTTAAGTGTCTTGTGAGAAGTTGCAGATTTCTGGGTGGAAGATCTGTGGGGCCTTTGTATTGCAAAGATCCCCAACAGCTCTAATCATTCGAACGTTCATGCACATTTGCGAAACTTGATGCCATTCACAGTTCACAAGGAACAGGCTTTTCACATGTGCGGGCAAGTTAGGAGATTTGCATGGACGAATGCCAGCTTTGGAGAGGTACCATTAAGTACACAGCAGCCTCATTGATACAGTTTGGAGGTGAGTGGGGGTTGCAGGTCCCCAGGTGGCCCATGTGCTAAGAAGGTCCCGAGAGGTCAAAGCCCTTTGACTGTTTACAGAACCTGCCTCATTAGTGTCATTGTAAGCTTAAGAAGGCTTGCTTAGCATCTTAAAGAATAATCATTTTAGCAATGTGATGTCCTTTCTATTGCAGCAAGTTGTGGGTCATCTTGCAGCTATGTTTAATAAAGGGGGGGCAATCTGCAGTCCCACCAGCGTTGAGGGGGTCTAACACCTATGTCCCTCCTTTAATTTGTGCTCATGTGACCAGGCCAGGTTTGATCTTATTTCATCCGAGTAAAGGTCGGAGTAAAGGTCGGACATAAAATATGTGACCAGTGTTCACACTGAAAATGGCAGCCTCTGAAAAGGAGTTCATGTTTATATCCGATTTTACTATCAGTGCATTAAAAACGTGATAGAATATAACTCATCACCAACAAATAGTAAAAGGATGTGCATTGAAATTTCCCAACTTCAGACATGACTGTTGAACAGAGAAGAACAGAATGGAAATGCAATTCTGGACATGTGTTCCTGGATTCCCCAGTGAACCACTGCATGAAATGGAAGTACAATGATCAGTTCCCTTTCTTGTTGAAGTTAGGAGTCTCAGTTCTCCAGACATTTGGAGTTTTGTCTGCAAAATATGTGGATAGCTAACTAAGTGTAATCCTTGGGGGATATTGTAATCAGCGTGATTCTTGGTCTGAATTGCTATTTAGAGCCCAACCGAGAGTACCAATGTGTCTATTACCTGCTAGGGAAACCTCAGTGAAAGTGACACATGAATCTTGTTGGACTCAGGCAGTAGATGTTTTTAAGTGCATTGACGCACACATGTCAATTGGGCTGCTCCAACTGCTGAAAGTGAATTCTGCAAGGTAGTGTGAGAATTGAGCATTCACACGTGAATTGATCTTTTTCAGTAGCACAAACTGACTCACGATATCTAAGTAAGCAATGTGAGTAAGGCCCCCTTCCTTGTTGGGTTGTTGGGTTGTGTTGAGCTTTAGGAAGGCCAAGCAGGGCTTTTACACATGCTTGCAGCAGCATGGCAATTTGTGTAGAGGAAGCCTAATCTGTATTTTTGCTTAACTTTTACTTATTGTTAGGGAAACATTTATTTTTAGTAACACATGCAGGTAACAGCACTTTATATTACAATTTCAGTTACAGAAACGTTCATTACTAGTTCATTTAAATAAATAAATATGCTTTTTTCAGATTAATCTTTAGTTTCTTTACATGTTAAAATAATTCAGTCAGCAAGAGAGCCTTGACCCATTCCTTTCTGCAATAGCTACCTCAGATGTAAGGATATGTTTCCCTTAACTATTGACTATTCCACCTGGAACATGATCCATGAAATAGGCAACATTCGTTCGCAGTAACAGACTTGTTATGGGAGATGCATTTTGTTCCCCATCCCTAATGCAGCAATGCAATTGAAGTCAATGTCAGCGACAAAAAACACATATATAGCTGCTAGGCACTTATCCACCCTGCTATCACCTGGACCACTTTGCTGCATGTGACAGCTATCTTGAGCATCCTTCCTTCAAAATCCTGCACACATAAAGTGGCTTGTTGTTAAACAGAATGCACGTGTCCTTGACTCCTACCTTTTCCAGGCATGAAAAGAGAAGTTTATACATTGCTTTGTTTTTGAGATGTTTAAGAGTAGTCCCTACATAAGTAATACCATACAATGTAGCATAATCAGCAAAGGAGAATATGTTTTCTCTCATGTAAAACTTGAGAAACAATACAAAATCTGAGCATACACCCGAGTTAGAGAAAGTGTCATGGCTACCAAGTTATGTGACAAATAAGAGGGCCCTGGTAGAAATATTAGACTGCAGCTATTAAAAATAAAACACACATATACCATAACTTCATAATTAGTCAATATGACCCGTGGAGGGGGCCATTACCATTTGGTTAATGCCCCTGGGGCTATAGTTAGAAGCCTGAGTGAAACAAGAGCTTTTACAGGACCCAGGAGGCATTACCCAACTGGTAATTCCCCCCCTCCTCGGGTCATATTGCCATTAGTACCCCAGCACGTTGTACAAGGGTACAAATTGCAATTTTTCTCGAATCAAGAAACAGCTCTGCAACCGTTTCTTGACTCGAGACAAAAAAGGAAAAACAATGTCTGCCAGGGATTGGGGAGAAAGACTACACATAGTCCTGCTCTCGTTCCATGGCGGTTATTAAAATCAATGTGAAAAAAGTAAACAAAAATATGGCTGCCATAGAATGGGCGAAGGAACTACGCGTAGTCCCTTCTTCCTTTGCATGGCGGCCAGTCGCGGGGAGAACTCTGGACGCCTCAGCGGTCGGCGTCTTCTCGTGCCTGTAAGACCCGGGCGAGCGTCAATGTGCTTGCATTTTACAAGCTCATTAACACTTGCCGGGTAATAATATTCAATAGATTACAAGCCCTGTTAAGACAGGTTAAAAAAGAGCATTGTTCTAAAAATGTAAAGGGCATATTATTCCTATTTATTATGCATAATCAACTCGCAATAACTTGAAAAACAAATCCTTATTTAGAAATCTAATATCCATACATAGTGCTTGTTTGACAAATTTGCAGACATCATTATTGAAATATAATATCAATAAAATTCATCAAACGTGCCATGGCTTCGGTGCAGGTTCTACTCTTGAAATCTGATTTGAGCCAATACCTTCTTAAATCAATGAAGTTTGGGCAAATCAACATAAAATGGATATCTTCCTCAACACCATGTACACAGGAGCAGCATTTGGAAGCTCCAGCCACTTCATGCGCACTTCAGTAGAAGCACATTTAGCCTAATCATTAACAATATTCATCTATGATCAGGAGATCTTAATGTGGCTTTATCAGCATTAGTCTTGGGCATAGCAGAAGAGGGAAACAATTTCAATGAAGTATGTTTGGCCAGTCTGCTCATCGTGGCCCTCTGCTGCATCTGCACCACCAGTCAGAATAGATCTTATCTCATCCTTATTAACATGCCAGAGTTGTCCAATGCCCCAACTCTTCATCAGAACAGAACCTTGTTGTATCCATGAAAACGTGTTATGCACTGTAGATGCCACTAACTCTGCAACTGCCTTCATTAAGTTGAGGAGCTCTAATTTTCCCAGATGTGCTTTAAAAATAAAACTCCAAGGATCTGTGTTTTACCAATATTGATGTACTTTGGACTCCTAGTTCTAATCTTAGCATGTCCCCAGGTGGATAAGGAGGGAGGCCCAAAATGTTATGTGAACAATTGGTTTTGGGAACATCAAGGCCTGCACAATCATTAGCTCCCCAAATCTCAGTACCATACAGAATGGACGTATAAACCTTCATTTTCATTACCCCCAGGCACTTATCCAACCATTTACCCGCAAAATGATAATAGAAACTTACCCGGCCCTTTCAAATTACGACTGCTCTTTATGTTGCCTTTCTAATATGCGGGAGCCAACTGCATATTCTTCCAAACAATATGCAAAAGATAATTATACGTATCACATATTTCAATTTTAATATTGTAGGTTTCTTTTGGAATGATGGTGCTAAAAAACACTATTTTAGTCTTTAGTAGGTATTGTTTTAAACCATGGTCAGGAAAATAAATGTGCCCTTCATTGAAGGCTTTGTAGGATCTCCCCTGGAATTTGATCAATCAAAGCCATCTCATCAGCATACATGAGAGCTGCATATGTATTTCCATGCAAGACAGGATGATTCGTTTTTGCTGGTGAAATCTATGGATCAAATTTGGCCAGAAACAAAATAAACAATAAGGGAGCTAGAGGACAACCTTGCCACACTCCCTTGTTCATCATAACAGCTACTGAATAGCTTTTGTCACCAGCACACCGAAAGGTTGCTGATGCATCAGTATACATTATGTGGACCAGCTATTTTAGGCCATCAGGAATAGCCAATCTATTCAATTTGTTTAACCAAATCGACCGATCCACTGAATTAAAGGCATTTGCAAGATCTAAAAAGGCTACACATACTCCATTGCCTGTGCCTTTGAGATACTTTCCAGCAATTGCATGTATTATAAAACAATGGTCAATCATGCTAATGCTGTGCCTAAATGCAGCTTGCTTGTCTGGTATTGTGTTATTTGCAGTTGCCCACTCCTTCAGCCTCCTTTGCAAGAAAAATCCAACAATGACATTGGTCGGTAGCAGTGCGGATCACTGGCAGTACCTTTCTTGAAGGTGGGAATTATAACATTTTTCTTCCATGGCTCATGTAATATTAGTTCATGGGCAATGGAATTAACTACCCTAAAGTAACATAGGTACTCACCATTCCATAAACCATTTTTACATACAAATGTCCAATAAATAAAAAAACCTCAGGTCTCAGACCAGCTTGGTCTGTGGTCTTCCGTCCTTTTTCTGACCTCAAGGCTAAACAAATCTCATCTTTAGCAAAGACCACATGTTCTACTGCCTTATTAAGGTATCTTCTACTGACATATCAAATTACCTTTTTGCTATGGGTTCCTGAAGTAAAAGGTGAAATTGTATCACCTTTATATACCCATTTCCAAAAGGCCCTCATGTCTTTTTGTCTAACCATTTTACCATGCAGCCCTCACTGCTCCTCAATAAATATGTTTCTCTTCCTAAAAAGTAAGTTTTCATAGGAAAATGTTCAATGATAGTTCACTCGCCTTTAATTTATTTGATTTTTCAGCCATATTCAATCTCACATTAACATTTCTACACTCTCAAACCATGGGGGCATCAATGCGTGTTGCCTGATATTCCTGCTTTGCTTTATCTTGACTATTGACAAATTTACCACAGACCCTAGAAATTAAATGTTCAATAATCATAAACAAGTGTTGCAAAGAGCCCCCTTCCAAACTCAGGCATATCTAAGACAGAAGGGTGCCTTCATCATGTAGGTCCATCATCATTGAGTCCTTATTAATCCTCGCCATTGATGGATAATTAGATGTATTTGATTTTATTGTATTGGTAATTTGTAGGGCAAAGGGAAGGGAACAGGGGAACAGTAAGACAATGGAATATGATAACAGACTTGAGCAGAACATAGAAGCATTCCTACTAGGCTGTGTGAAAATTTGGATTGTGCAACTGCAGAGAGAAAGAAGGGACACGAGAAGGGAGTACGTGCTAGAGGTTCCACAGAGGGGTGAAGTGCCAGAGAGCCAGTTGCAAGGCAACAGGTTAGTGCCAGGCAGTGACCACTAGATTGTAGAGGGGTCACCAGCCCATACAATAAGTGCAGGCCTATGAGACAGGATAGTCCAAGTGGTGTGCAAAGGCAAGTGCAGGGGGAGGTCGCATGCTGCGGGCAATAGGATAAGAGGTGGACACATAAGGGCCCAGGCCACTAATCACAGCGACTGTGGGGTTTAGCACAGGGGGGAGAGAGGGAAGGAGGAGGAAAAGAGAAAAGTCTTCAGGTGCTTGTGTTACTTGAGCAGATCTGGCTCAAGACGGAGAGAAAGAGTGGGGCTGTTGCAAAGGAGGGAGCCAGCTGAGGAAAGGGAACGGCTGCCTGCTCTCTGCTTAGAGAAGTGCTTGACAAGCAGGGAGTTGGAGACGGAGGATCGGAGGGATCTGAAGTAGAGTGTTTGGTGAGAGTGAGTTGCAGATAGCATGGTCCCCAGCACCAGACTGGCTTATTGATGATGGAGAGGGATTTGAATTTGATCCTTGCAGCAACCGGGAGCCAGTGGAGAGATTTTAGGGCTGAAGAGATGCCGCCCCTGGCCTTAAGGCCAAGGATAAGTCTCACAGTCCTATTCTGGATTAGCTGGAGGGGTCAGAGAGAAGAAGAAGGCAGGTTAAGGAAGAAGCTATTGCAATAGTCTAGCCTGGAGAGTACTAGAGCGCTGGAGACAATAAACTTCTGGGAAAAAGTGTGGAAAGGAAGGGTGCCCCTGACGAGGGAGAGTAATACGCTTGATGGATAATTAGATGTATCAGATGAGACATTCCTATTTGGAGTGCCTGTGCTAAAACATGCTCAGGTTGACGACAATGGACTGTGGTTGCTTTCAATGCATGGTATGACTGCAAATTCGACCACTTTGTTATACGACAAATATTCCACTACACAAGTTGATCACTGACTTCCTAGAGCTTGTGCTGAATGTGAGTCTAGGGGAAATGTCTCCCCTAAAACTACCATTCTGCTCAAAAAAACAAAAATGAAGCACACAAATATCTATTGAGTGACTTCTAACTTAATTTGTTATCTGTATCACAATTTGTGCAGGGATACCACATGCATTTTACAGCATTTCTACAAATCTGATCCCCCACCTAGTTTTGTGCTAATGTCGCCCATTCAAGGGTAAGAATCGCTCTTGCACATTATTGTGCATGTTACCAAGGGGAGACGATGGATTAAACATAGCAGCCAGTCAGAAAGGGAGCCTGGACCCATTCGTTTGTGCAAAGCTACCTCTGATGTAAGGATATGTTTCCCATAACTATTGACAATTCCACCTGGTACACCCTCTCCGTGAAATATGCAACATTTCCTGCCAGTAAAAGACTTGTTATGGGAGACGCATGTTGTTCCCCATCCCTAGTGCAGCAATGCAAGTGAAGTCACTGTCTACCAAAAAAATAATATCTATCTGCTAGGCACTTAGCCACCCTGCTGTCACCTGCCCCACTTTGCTGTATGTGTCAGCTCTCATATGCATCTTTCCTTCAAAGCACTCCATACACATGGGTTTTTGATGAACAGAACACACCAGGACCTGACTCCTCCATGTGCCAGGCATGAAAAGAAGAGGTTATAAATGGCTTTTTTATGGAGATGTTTTAAGAGCATTCCCTATTTACATAAATGATACCAGAAACTGTAACACAATGTGCAGAGGATATGTTATCCCATGTAACACTTGAGAACCAATAGAAAATGAAAATGTGAGTTTACGCTGAAATTAGAGAAGGCAATGTTGGGTCATTGGACATGACAAGCCAGAGAGGCCGATTGCAAATATTATGTGTTTCAACTGAATAGACAAGGCCCTCAGAATACCAACAGAATGCTGCAGGATTTCATGAGTTCCCAGTGTAATGGAAAACAAAAGGCTGTGATTGATTTGGTTTGGGATTAGTGTGTGAGATCTTTAAATCACATTACTGCAGAAGACACCAACAAGGAAAAAAAGAAAAAAAGGAAAAGAGACACAGACAACTGTACAATTTCCAATTGTCCCCTCCACATCACTTAAACACTAACTTTCTATAGATTTACGCGCTCCATTAGTTTAAAAACAGAAATACGAACATTGCCTTTATGGGCAGGTCTTCGCCAATTAGCATAATCAAACTTTTTGTGATGACACGCCGTCCCAGATACCTTAAATCAGAAACTAAGTCTATGCAAGATAAACTGCAGGTGTGCACAATTAATAATGAAAGGTGACCTTTATGAGATGACTCTGGTTGGTTCCTCTTGTATTTACAGCATGCTAGAGACAGAGACTCACCACAAGCCCTCGAACCCCCAGCACTCAACCCAGCAGACCACTTGCAACAGAGTCTGAAACTCTGCACGCCACACAACAAGGAAATCTTCTCCCTCCAAACCCAGAGACACACGTGAATCGAGACCCCCCCCCCCAAGTCACACAGACCAACCACGGAAAGAAACTCAGCACAGCTCTATTTTCAACATAAAATTACAGAGACCACCTTTCTTCTGATTGCGGTCACCAACAATCAAATACTCCTGCAACAAGAGAAACAAAAAAAAAACTCTTCAACACAAGACCCCTTTGTGCTGACCGCACTGCAAGAGACCGCAGGAGCCGTCTTTCCCCTCTGATGCTGTCGAGCACCATTAAACAATTGCTCCAACAAGAAGTCATACATAAACCCTGAATCACAGGAGACTCCAGGGCCTTTCTCCCCCTCAATCCTACTGAGTACTACAAATCCACTGTCGCAACAAGAAACAAACCTCCAATGCAAGAATTCTCTTGCTGCCTGAACTATAGGCGACTGCAGGGGCTTTCTCCCCTTTGATCCTATCCAGCATTATCTATTCACTGGTGCAACAAGAGATAAACCTTCAAGACAAGATTTCCTTTGCTGCTCGAACTACAAGAGACTGCAGGGGGCCTCTCCCCTTTGATCCCACCCATCACTACCAACCACTGCCAAAACCAGAGGCAAACCTTCAATACAAGAATTATTTTACCGACCGAACTACAGGAGACTGCAGGGGCTCTCTCCCCTTTGATCCTGCTTGAACTACAAGAGACCGCAGGGGCTCTCTCCCCTTTGATCCCACCCGTCACTACCAACCACTGCCAAAACCAGAGGCAAACCTTCAATACAAGAATTCTTTTACCGACCGAACTACAGGAGACTGCAGGGGCTTCTCCCCTCTGATCCTGTCCAGCGCTACCAATCCTTTGCTGCAACAAGAGACAGACTTCAACTCAAGAACCTTGGAATCCACCTCAGTACAGAAGACTGTAGGGGCTTTCTCCCCTTTGATCCAGCACAGCAGCACCCCTTAAGTGCTGAAACAAGAGTCAAATCTCATAACAAAGCCATTCGAATTAACGAGAACACAGGAGACTGCAGGGGCTCTTTCCACTTTGAACCTGCAGCAAAAGACACCCTAGCACAGAAGATTGTAGAACCTACCTCCCACCCCTGATCCTCACCAGTACAGCGTTTATCGATACAAGCACCAGGCAGTGTAACATCACCCACCCATAGTACAGGCGATTGCCTCCTCCCCCCGGAACCTGACCACCGACTGAAATGCAACAAAAACAGACAACAGGCCTGAACAAAAGACTAAGAGGAAAACTGGGCATGGATATCTCACAACCAACGATGGAACACGCATTCCAAAAAAGGAAACTAACCAGACCTCCTTTAGAAAACCGATCCATCCACAATAAATCGGAAACAACCACCACAAAAAAGAAACAACTAGCGGCAACGAAAAGATCAGCCCTCAAAACCCACACCAAGCCCTTGCTTTACCCGAGTGGGACCCAGTGAAAAAAACACAAAAACAGCAAATCGGACCGAAACCGAATCAAAAACGACAAGCACTCTAGAACTGCAGATTCCAACCATCTGGAACCCAGGACCAGACTCCGTGAAAGACCCACGGAAACCCAGCACTGACAACCTCAAAAGAGCTCTGCAATGCTCAACGACCTAAAAAAAAATAGAAAATGGAAAATTATAAACAACAACAAATATTCACCACCAAAATACGACCGGTGAACAATCACCGAACAAACTCAATCCAACTCAGACTTCAAGATTATCCACAGCTGGGATCACAAAAAAAGAAAAAGCAAAACAAGCAAAACTACAGTGGCTTCAAGCTCACGCAAGTCAAACACTTCTCAAGGAAAGTTCACACCTCCAACCGATGGCAGTAGTAGGCAAGGCCATGCGCCTATCACTAGACATCCCCGAAATAGAATCTATTATGAACAGTGCGAAAAGAAGGAACGAAATCTTTGGCGAATCTATGCACTTGGTGGCACCCAACTGCAACTCCACGCCCTTGATCAAGAACACCAACACTCAGAACTACGACGAACTTCATTCTAGCAGAGACCCACCACACTCAACCATAAAAAAAGAACAGAAAACGACCAAATTTAAGTACGACGCAATAGAATCATTCCACACCCCTGGACAAGAACACGACACCAACCACCCAAAACTCAAAACATGCAACCATACAGAGAGCAACGCCCCAAACGAGGATATCCAAAATCAGAGACTACCGACAACTATGCTTGAACTTCAAAACATGCTGCTTGCTGTGGTCTCGCAATCCATGATACCATTCCTCAAACTACACGAGGCAACCAAAGACAACATACCTGACCAGGCAACAATATTGGCAATGACACATTCTAAGCAAGTACACACAGAAGACTTCGTAACAACCATAGAAAAATGTCCTGCATCTGGCAACAAAGACTCTTCGAGATTGCATGTGTAGACAGAGAGGAGAAAACCCAACTAACCAAGGAGCTCATGGCATGGCTCAAAAGCCAACAAGAAAAAAAAAACACACCACAGAATACAGCAAAAGATCACACAGAAAACTCAACACCCATCTGTCTGATACCACAAAAACTGACCCTTGATCAACAGAGACACACCTCATCAACAGTATCAGCCCCCGTGCCAAATCAAACTCCAATCCTCTCAAACGCGAACAAAGACAGAACAAAGAAAACAGATCCATCAGAAAACACAACTACAACGACATTTTTGAGATTTTTGACTTGGGAAAGAAAGCGCCCAAAGAACACACCAAAAAGACAGCCAAACAAACGCAAAAACAAACTGGCTCGAGAGCCTTTTTACGAAATCTCACAATCCTGAAACCTACCACGGAAAAAAACAACAACCAACCAAGCGAAGAAGCCCACACCATTCCAACCTACACAACCAGGGGCAGGAACGAATAACCCAAAAAAGGCAGACAGCAACCTCTGCATCAATCCACAAAGAACCAAGCCCGGAACTAGACGATTTACTCAATCGAATAACTCACGAGGATTCACCAACACAATAAACCATGAAAACAAAAAGTCAAATAAACGATTCAAGTCTATTAATAGTCGACGACTACCAACCGCGCCATTCCGTCAGCGACACCCTATCGTGTAAAGAAATTTCAGACAGACCCATGACCTACTCAACCGAAGATACAAAAAACCACGCAACATACGACGAAATCTCCACAACTTCGCTAGCCAACGAAACAATGAACACCACCAGAACCAGACACTCCATAATCTGACCGGCGCAAGAAAGATCCAACACGAAAAATCAAAGCGAACCCACGGATCCATCTGAAATAAGATTCACAAACCCATATCCACAAAGAGAAAACCACAGTGTGAACATAGAAAATATCATTCACAGATCAACCCCATTGGTGCTGAACAGAGCGAACATTCTAATTCTCTTCCAAGCAATTCCGAACCTGAACAAAATACGCTCAAGAGACATCGAGCTGGTCATCTTTGAAGACGAAAAACGCAACGACAAAATATCACTGAAACTATATGATAAAACAACCATGGAAACGATACTAACAACAAAGAAGATACTATACAACCTCGGATTCAGATGCAGGCCCGGCACGACATCTAAAAATGAATAGACTGAAAATCTAGGTACGCAAACAAGCGACCCCTCACCGATACAAAGAGGAAAACGCTCCCCAAAGCAAGGCAAGGCGCAAGTCTCAGGCACAAACAATGATCTATTAATAACGCTGCAAGGACATCCTACGCAGCTTATCAACCACCACTATGAAAGTGTGAACACCAACAACAGCTACACCAGCAATAAACATCCGATCAGACGAGACTATGTCTCAGAAGACAGATCAGACTACTCAACCAACACAAACGTGAGCATCATATCATAACAATCAATCGAGCCAAAGGACACCTGGACCCTATGCTCGTGCAACACGAGAGGCAACGCCCACCTATTTAATGAATCATCACCAGAATTTGAAACTTTCCAGATCATCTGCTTCTAAGAAACCTGCCTCTCCCAGCCCCCATGCTGCAAAGGCTTCCTAACCTTCCTCAACCCAGCACCCACAAGACCCAAAGGAAGACCATCATCAGGACTACTAACATTAATTAAGACTGACCCGACATGGTCCATAATCCAAACTACAAACATCAACCCATGGACACAAAACACTGTTGTAAAAATAAAAGGTAGCCCAGACTCTGCAGACAAAAAACATCAGTACAGAATAATCTCCATCATGAACCTTTACTGGAATCCTGCGGCCATTAACAACGAAACCTTCCTGGACTGTGTCTTCTTAACAATGGACAAACTTTCCAACGAACACACAACAATCAAATTCATACTATGTGGAGATCTCAATCTCCACCTTTGGGACACAGATGGACATCCTATTCCACACAAAGACCTGACAACACGCGCTAAGAGATGGACAAATGAAATAACCATTCATAACCTCATCAAATACCCCACAGACGAAATTAACAAGATACTACCTACATGGTCCCGCGGAAAATCGTCTGCCATCATCGACTACATCTACTTCTCAAAAAAACTAATAGATGCAGTAGAAAAAGTCTGCACAATAGAAAAATCAAAGAGCGATCACAATCAGCTCGTCATACACAGACAAAACATGCTCCAACGACTCCAGTCTCGTCGCACTGTCCCACTCGAAGTCTGCACAGCGGATAGAAGATTACGCATTACTCAACAAGCCACAATTATGCTTACATATCATTTTCTCCAAACAACACTGCCCGACGCCCAGAAACTTAACTACCAATGGCTACTCATACCACACTACAAGGAAACGATGAACCAACCCAAAAAGACACACCCACATGCCTACAACAGTGAGCTAGTTGAAAGGGAAAGGATACTGAGAAACACAGTGCAAAAACCAAAGGAAAGCAAAGGCAAAGAAGTATTCAAAAAAATCAAAGCTGCAAAACAAAACTACAACAACTGGATCAAAACCCATCGCATGACTCTCCTACAAAAGGACGCAAAAGCCATCATGGAAACCTACAAAACCCACAATCTCAGAGATCTATGGAACTTACTAAACAACAACTCAGCTGATCAACACAAACTCACGGGAAATGTCACAGAACAGAAATGGATCTAACACTATTCGAACATATATAAAGCCCGAAATTCACAAATCGAAGAAGAACCCCAGACAAACCAGACAAAAAAAAAATCAAGTGGACAGTACTCTGCAACCATCAAGACATACTGGACATAGTACAGAAACTCAATATATCCCGTGCCCCGGGCCCCGACGGGACCTCAAATGCAATGATCAAGAAAGATCCACAATCATGAGCCAATCTCATGTGCAACATCGTAACACTCATAAACAACCTCAACCAGATACCCTTGACATGGAAAACCGCAAGTATAGTGCCCATCCACAAACAAGGATCAAGAGACGACCCGGCCAACTTTCGCCCAATCGCACTTCTAGATTCTTTGGGGAAGCTGTTCGCATCCATCCTTCTGAAGAAACTGAACCAATGGGAAACCACAACACATCGATCCGCAACCAGACAAACTGGCTTCACTCCAAATGTGGGTACTAACATCAACCTCCTCTTGCTGTACCTGATCAAGCACAAAGCAATCCACAACAAAACAACCATATATCTGGCCTTCATCGATCTCCACATGGCTTTCGACGGTATCTCCAGAGAAAAACTATGGGACAAACTCGAAACATGGAAATGCCCAAACAACATCCTGGGACCAATAAAACAACTCTATTCAAACACTTCAATAACAATAAGACTCACAAGCAAAGGACAAACAACATCGAAAATACCCACCGTCAACAGTCTAAAACAAGGCTGTCCCCTAGTGGCCACGCTTTACAACCTCTACACAGCACATATCGAGATACATCTCCAACCGGACATCATGAACCCACTAAAGATCAACTCAACAGCAGTAAAAATCATGACATACGCAGACAACATCATTCTGCTGGACAAGACTCCTGCCGGCCTCCAAAACAGCCTCACACAACTAGACCAATACATGAGCTACAACAAACTCACAATCAACAAAAAAAGAAGATGAAAATCATGCAATTCGGCAGAATACCTCATAAAAAAGGAAAACAACTGTAAATCTCCCTAAATGGCAACCAGCTAGATGAAGTATCTACATTCAAATACCTAGGGATCAACATAAACCAATCCAAATCTGAAAAAGAATGGACCACGAAACTGGAAGAAAAAACTCAATCATTGGCAAGACAAGGTTGCGTAATACAACGAAAGTACGGAAAATATTCATTCAAGCCAATCACTACATACTACAACCAAAAAGTGATCCCAACCATAGTCGGTGGAACAGAAGCAATGATGAATGCATCCGATTATGATTGGACAAAACTAGAAGCCTGCTTCTGGCGCAAGATCCTACAACTTCCATTCTCTTTCCCTATGTCCAGAAGACGACACGAGGTAGCAGTGCAATCACTCAGCTCAATTGTCCTGTGGAAACATCTCGACCTATACCGCAAGCTGCTGATGGATGAAAAAACACTGGCTATCCAAATTCTAAGATCCCACCCCAACGCAATGAACAACAATCCTCCTCAAATGGAAAGACAATCTTGAAGAACAGATGATATTCGAAGAGATCTCCCATGAAATGCTTACGCTGTGACCTCAACACACAAAAACAAAGTTGATGAGAAACGACTGGATAAAAACACTCAACCAAAAAACAAAATATAGCCTGAACATACAATGTGAAACAGATATAAGATCAATCCACAAACTCCCCACCTATCTGGTCATCTTCCTGGACAACAAAATCCGAGCAACATATCTGAGAATACGTATGAACATCATACGCACCCGCTTCTATCTAGCAAAAACAAGGCTAATTCCCATAACAGAGCAATTCTGCCGATTCTGCTCAGACACACAGAAACCAGAGACATTATACCATCTTGTCACGGAATGCGACAACCTCTCAGAACAAAGAACCCGCTTTGGTGCTTTCTACAAGATCACACACCAGACAATGGAGACAGAAAAAATATGGATGACGATCCTAAACGGCAAATCACACAAACTGATCCTTACGATATGCCAATTTCTGCAAGAAATACTAAAACTGGACAAACATACCGCAGACTGAAAAGACAAAAACCTTGCAAAACCGAGACAAATGAAAAGTTTATAAATGAAACTATAAAAATGTTTTAAAATAAATAATAATAATGAAACATTTTTAACAGTGGGAGCATGAAAACAGCTTATCAGTTTTCTCTAATACAATTTTGGCAGCAAAAGCATTCCTGTAACCTATTGTTCTGGTGCAGAAAATTCAAACATGTGAATGTATTCATCATTTTGTTCATGGTCTTATGTGTTTTTTCTCTGTTGATCTCCCATCAACCAAGATGATTATTTTCAACCATGTTGAGTAGTTTTTTAAAGAGACACATATTCCATAATTACATGATATTGACTTACAGTTACATTCCCATCTATATTCCTACTTGAAAATGGTTCAAACACAACCACTGGATAAAAGCCCAGAACAAAAGACAACGAGCTAGTATTTTAAACCTAACATCATAGGAGAGAAGGACATATGCAGGTAGGAAAATAAAATGTATATATTGTAGGATGTTCTAAAATATATAAAGATTTGTTATACATGATGTGCACTGCCAACTCTTCTACAGAGTCTGATGCTAGAAGGTGTGCCCAATGAAAAACCATTTGATGACAGTCATGTAAGCCATGCAGTAAATGAATGCAAGTGGGTTTGGTAGGAGCTATGTCTGAGGGAGGCAAGAAGAAGCACCTCCCAGTCACTGTCATAGGAAATAAAAACTATATGTTTCAAGGGATGGGCGGGGATATCCAATGAGACATTACTATGCCTTCTGAGCTCAAGGTTGTGCGTGATTTAATGAGTTCTGTTTGTTGCATTCTGCTAAAATCATTTCTGTTTTTTTGGGATTCTCAGGGTATATTAGATAAAGTGAGTTCTCCTTTAGATCACTTATAAGTAGTGTCTCAGGCAGAGAATGAAATGCATACTGCTGGGGTGGTAAATTGGACATGAGAAGCTTTCGCAGTCACATCTGGTGGCAGCTATTGCAGAATCTGCATCATACAGGGTCCTGAAATTGTGACAGGTCACAAGGAGATGGCCGAATTCAGAGAGTAAATGTCTGTGTTTATTTACACTTTCCTTTATTTTTGTATCAGAGGAGGGGAGGGGGGATCTAATCTCTTTGCACAGCCCTTAAGAGTTGAGAATTGTGTAGCATCTGAGTGACCTGAGAGGCGGCACAGGTCTCTTTGAAGGCTCTTAATAGTGGATTACATAATTATAGAACTGTGTTGTTTGAGAACTTCCCACTGGGGGGTGAGAGTCTCATGGTGAGGAGTGAATTAGTAGATAAAGGGGTAATGTTTTGTTGGATGACCCAGGAGGGCTAGACTGCGGTAACATGCTGATAACCTCACTTGTGAATTTAATTGACTGTAATTGACCTTAGGGACTTGACCAGGGTGGTGTATCCATAATCTCACCTGTGAGTTGCATTGAGTGTAAATGTCCTGACGGTACTGAGCGCAGGTTTCGTGTTGCTGCACCTGGGTTATGGTAAGTGATAAGTATGCCATTTAGGGAGGGAAAAAAATGAGTGAAATATAAATGTTTCTTGCTGAGGGTATACACTTTAATTGAGTGTATACTCTGGACTATTGGCTGTTGTCAATGCTTGCTGTGAGATATGATTGTAAAGCATGCGATGTACCGAGTGCTAGACTCAGCACCTTTGGGACATTTAGGGTATTGGGTGAAGGCCACCCAGCAGCCATCTTTGGATTGTATGGAGATATAACAATAGAGCCTTCTGTTCAAGTGCATTTGCATCAGAGGGCAGTGGACCAAGGTCCCCTCAGCGGAGAAGGATGTGTCTGGAAGCTTCAGCAAGATCGAGGTGAACTGGATGCATACTGACATGTAATGATTGGTGAGCACTAGGGGTCAATGCCGGACTAAGTTATGGAATATGAAAGAGTTCATCATCTCAGGAGAGCGGGATATAACTTGCCAGTAGTTGCATAGGGCTGCTCTGGGTCGAGCATCTCGGGAACTATAAAGGGAGGTGAGCTGGAGGGCTTAGCAGCTTGCTGTGGGCAGCAGGGTGGAATGGCATGCTGTCTGACTTTTCCATGTTTTCAAAATAAAGGCCTTCTTCATTCCTTGAATAACCTGGTGATATTTCTTCACTCATTTCGCCGATGGTGGTTGTGACTAAGACTTGTCCCACCATGCTGCAGACCCTGAGTTGCTTCCTCCCGAACATCCCCAAGCGTACTCTAGGAAAGGTAGGAGACGTTGTTTAAACACCAGTCGGGATGTGCAGAGGATGATACCAAGGCGGTTGAGCATACATTCAGGGTCACATAGTGAACCATGAGTCCTTTAATGGACAGGGGAGTGGACAAACAAGGTGTGGACTTGCTTAGGAGATATGCTGAAAAGAAGATTCTGGGTTGAATAGAGAATGCTCGTTTTACGGTTTGTTTGTTTTATAGCAGTGGTTCTCTTGAGTGCTTCTTACTTCTACCCTGAAACAAACCTGGTAAAATATCTGGACTGAATAGCTAGGCAGGCTGATTGTATTTTCGTTTACTGTTTTATTGCTGCCCGGATGCATTTGTGTTCAGGGGGAAGGGTTTCCTGTGAAAACTCCAGATTTTAACAGTATTTGCATAATGTTTTGAACAGGAGACACTAGGATTATAAATACTGATGCCCGAATAAATAGCGAAAGATGAATGTTTGGATGGAACAGGGGCACCTGGATAGCAAGGCAAGAGAAACATTGAAGGAGTGGTAAAAGTAGGAACAGCAATGGGCAAGGAGCAGTCAAAACAGGCGAAGCGACCCACATTGAGTCACCCACCCATTATATGTTTACTCAATCCAATAGTGCTGCCTACGATTTTTAGACTCTGTACATATTGTGATGCAACATAATAAACATGTGCTGCTCCCAATAGAAGGGACCTTTAATTTGAATAAATATGGGACCCTTAGATGGGATTTGGGGAAGCAGAAGAAGAAAATAACACTGAAAGAAAGGGGAGCATTTGCAACATGGCTGGAAGAGGAGACAGCACAAAGAAATTACAGTAAAGATAGAGGGCTGAAGGAAATGAATGACTGATTGCGAGGACAGATAAAATACTTCAGATCAAGAGAGGCAGGAGAAAAGAGCAGAAATTGATTCCCCCAAATAGTGCAGGAGTCAGAAAAGGAAAAGGGTAAGGACAAAGGGGAAGGCGTACAGGAAAAGCAGAACAGTGAATCAGCAGAAGATATTATCGAGTTCTTTACAAGTAGGTGAGCAGTCATGAGAGCGCAGCAGAGACAGCTACAACCAAAGCAGCCACACCAAGGGGAGGCGTTACCACAGGGTACTATACCACCTTAAACTTTGGCCACAACGGCACCTTAAATGCAGCCCCTGCACTGCAGATACTTTACTTTTACTGCAGCTGTTAAGAGGCACTTGTGACCCCTGAACCTGGTCTGTGCTACTGGAGATCAGGCACTGAAGATCAGGTTACTGATGCAATTGGGCACAGGTGTACATTATGCTTTTTACATGGAGTTTATGAAGGAGAAATGTGATCAGCAGATTTACCTTCCTGAAACGGAATTATTAATTGTAATTAATTGTTAACTAATAACCATTTTAAAAAACAGGCTTATACACTCTTGTCAGATGTTGGGTGTCAATGTCAAATCCATGTAGGGATATGGTTGAATGCAATAACTTGTAGTTCTCACCTGCATTGCCATAGGCCACCTCAGAAATTGGTGATATGTTTGGAAGGTAAAACGGGACCCATACATGTATGGTTTCAGCGCACACACTGCCTAAACCACCCAAAATGTTCCAAACAAGGTTGGAACAGTGGTTCGAGCAGTTCAGATGCAGGGGTACTGCCTTGCTCAAGCTGAAACAGCAATCCACTTTTGGATGGTGCAGTGCACTGACAAATGGGTTTGAAAGTGCAGGACAGCTATTGGAAGATCAGTGAATGCCATAGGCAGCTTCAGAAGGCCCTGTTGGTTTAGTCTGTTCAATCACGGCTTACAGCGACTCAACAGTGAAATTGCAGGAATCCTGGCTGTCTTGGATTTCAGGATCTGTTAGCCCCACTACAGGGTCTCATGGAAAATATGGGTACTTTTCTTGGTCACTTAAACCTGGAGGAAGACTGGCACACACCTTCAGGGGTCCTTCAACATGGTAAGGCCATGGACAGTAGTGTGGCTGTCAGAGATGCAGGTATTGTCCCAGCAGTTGTTTGCTCCCAATTGTTCATGAGGATGGTTAGGGGACAGAGCTTGCCACTGCCTTGGAACACCTTGCATGACTTCAAAATGGGAGGACTTTGGAAAGGACTGTTGTGACAACAGGGTCCAACAACATTTTCTTAAAGGTTTGAAATCCAGAGAGGATTCAAAGAAGTAGTGCCATGGAGCGTATGAAAGGGAAATCTTATCAGCACATGATCATCATGGCACCGGGCAAAGAGAAAAGGTGAGCACTGCATGTCCACATAATTTCCAGATTCAGAGTTTCCCGAAACTCCCAAGAAGAATCTGGCTTATTACCTAAGGGTAACCAGAGTGCTAGAGGAGGTTCTGCATAGATACCCTGTTGCTAGTGTACAATACCAGTCGTGGATTCAGACCCCTAATGTGAATTGGGCAAGTGGCGTGGTAAGGAAGGTTCTGGTGCTGCATACAACTCCCTGTCATTCTGTCTGGTGTCATTACAAAACAGAAAAGAAACACCACAGATAAAAGAATCTATGAGTCCAGTGTAACTTCCTGCAGCACATAATGGGTGAATCTAGGTAGAGAGTGTGCCTGTATTTGCCCCAGGCTCAGCACAGTTGTCCCCACGCTGCCCTTGTTCTGCCAGGGGGGACAGCTGTGATGAACATAGTCCCATCCTGCCTAGTGTATGTGCATTCTTCATCGGATAGAGTCCTGGAAATGCAGAGTACCCCATGAATTGCTGTTCGAAAAGACAAACGTCTGGCTCCTAATGCCCTGGAAAAACAAATAAAAGAAAATTGAACATGTGTGCGAGTTCACGTATATTCAGTGGTGGGGGTCCTTTCATTCATTGTACTCTTCCAAGGCCCAAACTGTAAGTTGTGGGTGCTTGATGTGCACCTCAGTATAAAAGAGAAAAAAAGTGTACACATATACCTTCAGATGTGCTCCACCGCCCCCTAATAAAGAAGATTGAGAAGAAGGGCATTGTCCCCCCGTGTACTATATGCTATGGCATCCCATGACATGAACACTAATGAGATTGGTGTGACTGAGGTCTGCTTGCTTTAGGCTCTCTCTGGACCAACTGAGTTTACCCAGTGTTGAAAAATACAATGACAGCTCTCAGTGAAGAAAAGGGTCTCCTGTAGTCAGAGCACGGTGACAGAATGAACACAGAATACAGAATGAATGCAAACTGTGTGTCACATGATGATTCTTGCTTACCTTCATTTGCCACATCAGGACACTTCTTGCTTCACAGTGGGTGACTCTGCACTCTCACCCATTATAATGCACCAGTTGAGTGGCATTTGTTTCTACTTCAGCCTCATATTGGCCATTCGAGTGTACATCCAGTGACAGAGCAAGTAGGAAGCCACCTCATTTCTATAACTGAATTGAAGCCTCAGGCTGGGTCCATTAACAGGAAGCATGCTATCAAGCCCATCAGCTCTTAGAGATTCATAAAGAGAGCGACACCCTTAATAGCCTACATGGCCAAAGAAAAGAGAGACAGACATTTTTCTATTTCTCATCTATAAAGCAGGCCTTGCCACGTTATATTGCTGAGAAGGCTACTTTTACAACTCTGATGCCTTTCTGGTGCTTCCAATGCAGGAGAACCAAAATAAAGAAGATTAGCAGTCATACCCACTTGGGAGGATATGCTGTAAGCGAATAGCAACTGCTCCGCCCACAGCCCAGCCCAGCAAAGCCATAATGAACCATACACAATAAACAGGTATGTAGAAAGACACATACATCTGCATGTAGTTTTCCTTTTTTCTTCTGTGGCAACCTAATGTTTACATTTTTCATTGCAATATTGTATACATTGTTTTATTTTGGTAGCCTAGATAAAATCAGTAGATGCTGCTACTCAATAACTATTTTTAAATAATTATTGTATATGTTTTATATTTTATGTATCATGTCTTTATCTTTTTTCTTATGTATGTGTTAAAAGGTTTATTTAACCATAATAACACAATAAAAAATATATATTTTTTTGTATTCAATTCTTAGAAAGTATTTCTTGGTCTGATTAATTTAAGGGAGTTGTTAAAGAATTGAACGTAATGCTAAAATATTGTACTATTTCATTTCATGTATCCAGCCCTACAGTGTATCTATTCTCTATAAAGTTCACCCTGGTGGTTGGAGGTCTTAAATACACTTGTGAGGGTAACTGCTTATTTTTTACTAACTTTAATTGTATTACTGGTTGCATGAATTTGGAGGGTTGATATATATATATATATATATATATATATATATATATATATATATATTTTTTTTTTTTTTTTGCAGGTGGGAAATTCGGAAGCATGCTTCACATTCACTGCCATTGGAGGTACCACACACACACACAAACACATTACTTCACATATTCGAGCATTCTTCAAGCAGCTCCTATAGATACTCGTATTTGATGACTCTGTTGGGTGTCCTGACCCACGTTTAAGCTATCATGCCACAACATTTGGTGCTGTGGGCTTAGAAAATTCAAGATGGCGGAAAACCCACATGTGCGCCGAAATCCAGGAAAGCTGCGCAGTTTGTGCGCACACCAAAATGGTTGCCTCACTTGCCACCCACCAGTGCGAGAATGAAAGGCCGGGTTGCCATGAGGGAAATGGGTTGCCAAAGGAAAAACAGTAGCGCCGGTTAGCTTCAAAGCGCTTTAAAACCACCATTGGACTACCCGCACAGTAGTCTGAAACCATTGGGAATGGCAATGCTGATTGCCAAATGCAACCTAGAATTGTTGGGAATTCATTTTCTTAAATCCCAAAAATGGGTGCAGTACCAGTACTCACCACTATCCAAAAGCCGGCAGTTTAAAACCACCCTGTGTTTCTCTGAAGGCAGGCTCAAACTGTCTATTTTAAACATTGCAACACATCTAAAAACTCACTGGACACCAGCAGACATTTGGTAGAATGGAGTGTTGTGTGCCTACAAAATCTGGGAAATGAAGAGCCCAGAACAATGCTTATAACAAAACTGGCTGAGCTATGGAGTCAGCAGTTTAAGTTGCACTGGATTTAAAGACACTAAAATCGAAAATGTTTAGATTAAATGAGTGACCTATGTTTGGTGTCACATGCCTTTGTAACTGTTTAAATGTCATAGTTTTAAACTTAGAATCAGCCTTCTAGCTGCATATGTGAAAATGTTTAGTTTTATTTGAATGCAGAAACTGGGGAACAAAAAGTGACATTTTATCTGAAACCCGGCTTAAGGAACTGAATTCTGCCTGGCAACTACCCCCATCAGGAGTGAAACTTGAGTCACAGCTGTGTTCCCAGGCCTAGCTGCCCTTTTGCTGCTCACACTAAGGATATGCCATCTTTCTGATAATTGAATTACCTGTGCTCTGCAGGAGAGTGAACAATGCAACTCCCTTCACCCAGGCAGAGGGTTTATTGAGAGGATCATAAATGGCTTCCTCTTGAACAATGAGCCTCTCCTGACTCAGGCAAAGGTTTTATTACAGCGGTCGTAAAATGTAGCTTCCTCTTGGCAGAAGCTGGGAGGAGCACTGCCTGTGAGAGAAGCTGGCTTGGCAGAACTGGATAAACCAGTATTTCTACCTTGTGCTGAGAGGAAACCACACCCCTTTGGAGCCAGAACATAACTTTAAAAAGATGGATCATTCATAGAGCGGACATGGGAAAATTTTATAAATGATACCATAATTCTTGTGATTTTTCTGCCCACAGTTTAAGAGGTTTTTAGAACCGGTGGTATGTTCAGGGGGATGTTAGCGGAAAAGTGGATATTACTCTAAATGTATGCATGTTAAAAGTCTGAAACTTCATCAGTTAATGTCCATACTCCCTGCGCACATGTATGTAAAGTTGGGTCAATGTCAGAAATTGAAAAATCAGTTAAAAAGTCAATTATGTGCCATTTCTGAATGCAAGCTCTTAGAAACAGCAGATTTGGACAGAGACATGGCTAAATTCAGCCACACCAGGTATATGTAATTTCAAGCAACTGTGTAACTGTGAAATATGTCTTTTATTATCAAATATAGAATGTGTGCAATCTGACAGAGGAGTGTCCTATCTGCAAGCCATAAAATGACATCCCTCTGACTCACAGTTCATTCCCCAATCAAATGATAAATGGAAGTTTGACCAATTAGAAGCTGAGAGAGAGGTAGGGTCAGTGATGCTAGAACACACCCACATTCTAAACACATAAAAGCAGACAGACAGGACAGATAGGGACCTTCAATTCCATCTGCCGCTGGAAGCTCTGCCGGAAAAATCCATACTTACCTCCATCAAACCTCCAGAGAGCCAAACTAGAGACTTCAATCTATCCAGAACTAAGAGACCAGACCAGAGAGAAAGCAGTGCTGTACCCAGAGAGACCCAGACCAGCAGAGAGAGCTGACCCAGATCACTGTGAAGTGCAGAGGCCAGACCAGACCAGAGTCAAGTCTAAAACCCTGACCAGATCCGTGATGAGGCCCATTTCACTCAAGAATATAGTGTGAGTACCCAGCAGAACTGTGTAGAACCAACCTCTTAGTTTAAATTCATCTAATTCAATCTATTTAACCTAAGTAGAACTGCCTGATAGATCCAAATCTGTCACCTGTCATTCTAGCTGCAAAATTTGTCACTTGTCATTTTGAGCTTTTAAAATTTGCAAAACCAAAAACGACCTCTATTAAATCGGTCATAACTCTGTAACCGTTTGGGCTAGAGACTTGCAGTAACTTTTATCTGAAAGCTTAGAATCGTGGCTTTCCTATGAACCTAGAACCGCATTCCTACCCCTTATGGTTTTACCGCAATCGCGGAACACACATTCGCGAATTTTACCGCGATTTGCAAATTTCTTCACATGTAAAAACTGCTGCTGCTTGCCTTCCATTTGCCAGAAATTCGTTTAACCTGCTAACTATCCCTGCCTCATTGCTAGTGTGAGCCTGGACTAATATTAACTAGATACCACTCACCGTGAACCTCTGAAAGGGAATTAAAAGCATTTCCAGCATATTTCTCATCCATTGCTAGCACATATCAAAGCATTTTGCCTGTGTTTTCAAAACTCCTATCTGTTTCCTGTAGTGTAAGCTTGCTGGGGTGAACTGATTTACATTGATTGCATTTCTGCGAACTGTGTGTTTTCCTTCCATTTCCTTGCCTTGCATCAAGGGGGGGAGGGGATTGCCAGAGAAAAGTGATTACATTGTTTGGTTGAAATCATATTGAGTATTTTCTGTACTGCATTCATTGAATATTGCATCCACCTGAGCTTACATAAAGCATCCTCTACCACATTATACTTTTGTTCCTATTTACCAGTGTGCTACCTTATCCATTTCATGTCAACTCATTAGTGATTATAAGAAGTGTGCTAGTGCCAGATTCTCCGTTGTTGATCTTTATCATATCAGATTAAGTGTGCTATTCAATTATTAATTTATTATAAAGTGTGATATATATATATTTTAAATTATCAAATAAACCTTTTAAACTTGCAAAACAGAACTACTTCTTGGCTCAGTGGAGTCAGGGGGATTCCAAGAGAGGGGTGTTATATAGGGGTAGTCATCCAGAACGCATGAACTGGACATAAAGATATATCAATAAGGGTTTTCATTCAGTATTCTAGACTAGGCGTTAACTTAGCTGTAGTGCTGAATTGAATCCTCTTACAAATTGGGGGCTCGAGCCGAGACGTTGGGTTAGATTTACCACTTGTGCAGCTTAATACAGCGTGCCAGCTGACCAGATACACATATCCGGTCGGATCACCACGCTGTGTTACGCTGTAAAGCACTCCTCAAAAGGCACACTCCAAGAAAAGTTCTGTTCTGCAAAAATAAAATACAAACTTCTGTAAGTCAGGAAAGAGACGCCTTAGGCCAGGAAGTCTGCCATTTAAAAAGAAAAATGGAAGAAAATCACCTGGCCCACCAGGGACTGGGTGACCTCCAAAAAGAACACCAGAACTTGTTAGAGCACACCAGGAGGGTGGAGGATGCTCTAGCAAGAAAGGAGCAGGCCAATAGGGACACAGCTCAGGAGGTAACCCTCCTGCAGCAAAGACTGGCCCAGTGCTCCAGGACCAATCAGGAAACACAGAGGGAAAATGAGGCCCTCTGTCAACACAATGACAGGCTCCAACAACAGGTAGCGATGCAGGAGAGACTGATAGAGTCTAGTAAGGCCTTAACTGAGGAACTGAAGGCACAAATGCAGGCTCTTGCATTGCAACAGGGAGCAGGGGCGGATAGAGATGAGGTTCGCTGGGAAATGGAAACTCCGGAGCATAACCTCAGGAACCCTAGTACCAGAGGCCCTCATACCTCTCAGTCCCTGGACTCTGCCACCCCCATGTCCCCTGGCGCACATGAGCACAGGGCCACAGGGATGGCAGATTACTATCCAGCCAGAAGCATGGGGCTCATAGGCCAGTACCTCCCAGGAATGGATGGGCGGGCATCTGGGCATGGGCACCCAAGCATGGTGCAATTCAGTGGGGAACCCCGGGAGAGTAGGCCCATTAAGGGCATCCTGAAAACCTCTGCCCAGTTAGGTCAGTGGAGGGGGTACCCATCAAATCCTGGCAGCAAGGAGGAATCTGAAGACTCCTCTGAACTGCGCAGGACACAGGAGACCAGGTCCCCACATTCTGCCAGCCATTTCCAGGCTCGCAGAATCCGGGAAAACCTGGAAGAACAGACGGGAACCTCTGGGAGCAGTGCCTCTGAGTCCGAGGACGAATGGACAAGGGTTACCCGAACCAAAAGGGCCAATAAGGCAAAAAGGGCCTTGCTTAAGGACCCCTTAAAGCAGATTAAGGCGATCAGGAGCGTCATCACACCTTACCATAAGAACGCTAAGTATTCTGTTTGGGAGCACTTAGAGCTGTTTGAACAAATGATGGAGACTTTCCATTTGAAGGACAGCCAAAGCTGTATTCAATATGTAAAGTGGACCTTCTCCCCGGAATACTCCAGTTTCTTTGCGGGCCTGGAGGACCAAAATCATTTAAGATGGTCCACCTATAAGGCGGCCATCTTGAAACATTTTTCCATTCATAGAAATCCTCAAGAGGCTCGCAAGGCAGCCTACAATTTGCAATGTGGGGAGGATCAGGCCCCACGAGAATTTGTGCAAGAACTGAAACGTGCTTTTGCGCAGACCACCAGAAGGGTGCGCACAGATAGCAGAGAATTTATAAATACGTTCTTCCATGCCTTGCCCAAATATATCATGACCCAGCTCGTGAGGGATTTTCACGAGAAAAGATCTTTAGACTGGGTCATTGAACAGGCTACCCGGATCTATGAGGTGCAGAAACCGGTAGATAGCAAAAGTAATGCCCAGAAAAACCCCAAAGCCAACACCACCCCTGCTGCTGCCAAGGTGGCAGAGGTAAAGGTCACCCCCGTTTTAGATTTGGAGATGGGGGGGCCTAAAAACCTACCTGCACCTAATAATGCTAGGCCCAGAAGGTCCTCGGGCCAGTCACAGACAGGGAGCCAAGGAGGCAGCCCCACAAATGGGGTCCCTCGCTCTCCTGATTATGTAAGTCCCCGTTACAAGGGAAATCGACCCATCCTGGGTTATGTGTGGACTCCTCCAGCCCAAGGGGGGGGATCCAGCCAAGCACCTAACCCAGGGAACTTCCCTCCAAACTTCCCACAGGAGGGCAGAAATTTACCAAACCCTGGGCAGAACTTTTTCCCCAGATATCCACCCGACTTTCAGCCCCAAAACCATCCATCCTTCTTTCCCCAATTCCCTGAGCCCAGACCACTGAATCCGGGAGAGGGGAGGCCAAGGGTGGAGGGGTACCCAAATCTTCCCAACCCGGGGTATTACCAGAGGAGGGACAGCTACCCTTCCCGGGATCAGCCCAGGGGAGAAAACAGGGCCCCGTATCAGCCTGAGCGGGTTTCCCAGTTAGAGCGCCAGGTTCAAAACATGGCGCGGGATCTGGGTCACATACTGAGGGCTCAGCAGAACCCTCAGATCGGCATGCCGGCGCAGAACGCACCCAACTCTGGACCTGGTGCCCCAGAACAATGACGGGGGCAGCACCCCGATAACTCACCGGTTCCCAGGGAGGAGGCACAAAGGGAAGGGGGGTGTAAAGCCTTGGAGGAAGCTTCCTTCCTCACTTGTAAACAGCCCCTGGAAACCCAGGAACCGGAAACAAAATCTCTTGCCCCTGAAAGTCTGCCTCCTAAGGAGCAGAGGGGGGGTAGGAGAAACAAAAGACCCAAACAGACTCAGTTTGAGGAGGAGGTACAGATCTTCCAATTTGAGGGAGAGGGATCCTCAGAGGATCCTGGGAAAAGGATCTTCTCCTTCAGAAAAGGGGGAACTCCTCCCAAAGAAAAATGGGTCCCTAGGGATGCAAATCCAGACTGGGAAGATGTGGAGACTGAGCTACCGCCGCCCACTATCTCATCCCAGAACCAACAGCAAGAAAATCCCCTGGTTCAAACCCATCCTGGTGACTGCCTCCAAAAAGGGGGGGGCGGCCCAGAACCGGAGCCAGGGGAACCCAAAATGGCTCTGATCTCCAGTTGCCAACTTTTTCTTTCAGATTCCCAAGGCTCTCCACAGAATTCTGCCCAAATCTCTTCGCTAGCGATGTCCAAAACCAGAAAGTTAGCCCACCAGTTGTCCAAAAATGTGCATTATCTGTGCCCCCTTGAGGAGAAGGAGGGAAGATACTATGCCCCGGTACAAGTACAGGGGCAGGGTACAATCTTGGCACTGGTGGACACTGGATCTCAAGCTACCCTTCTGTCCAGAAGGGCCTTTGACGAACTGAATGCAGGAAGGGGAGAGAATTACCAAATTCCTCTCACCTCTCTTCCTGGACAACTCCAGAACTTTGACGGGAAGGAAATTCCCGTTGAGGGGACGGCAGACTTGGACATTAAAATTGGGCGACATAAGTTGAAACACCCGGTCATAGTTGTGACCCCAGAGGGCACCCCTTGTTTACTAGGGAATGACCTCCTGAGAAGGTTGTCACCCCTAATAGATTGTGTAAACAAGGTCCTCTGGACCCAGACTAGCCGACCAATAAAATTAAAACAGAGTGTCAACCATGTTAGTTTAAATGGCACCTGCCACATGGTTGAACAAAAATCTGACCAAGTAGAATTTCACTTCCAGAATAGCCAAATTCCAGACGTGACAGTAATAGCAGTAGGACAACAGACTGGTGATGGGGGGTCCTCTCTATTTCTGAAAATCAACCTTCCTTCCAGTCTAAAGTGGTATTCCACGCTGGAAGGAAACACTCTGAAATTCTATACCAATCCACAATCTGAAACTCCCACTCCTATAGTCCAGAAAGATGTGAAATCAGCTCAGAGCCTGGCTGATATTCAGCAAATTGGAGAGCAGTTGTTCATCCCTGTTCAGTTAAATGATGGGAAGGACTCTGTTCTCGCTCGAGTGTGTGTGAACAACGGTAAGAGCTTCATCAGCGAAGCCATGTTTCGCCAACTCCCAAAAGATCCAGCCATTCCCAACTTCAAACTGATAGACAAATGGGAAATGGACCTGGAAGCACCTAATTCCAAACATCTCCTGCCAAGCAGGTGTATGCTCAAAATCTCCATTGGCAACAAGAGCATAGTCCACAATTGTTGGGTCGTGCGAGACGTCCCTGCCGCCTTTTACTTAGGCAGTGACATTCTCAATCGCTTTGCCATTAGTTTGGACCTAATAAACTTCAAAGCTTGGTCTCGAGTAGCGGATAATCCCATGGGCTTTGATGATCCAGAAAAAGCATTTAGGTCAGCTCAATTGCTACCTTATGCAGTTGAAATTCAGATTAAAGAGGAAGTCACCATCCCAGAAAGGACCCGACAATTCTCCCTGGAAGTGAAAGTTAAAAGAGGACAACATTTGAAAAACCCTGATGCTTACATACATCTAAATGCTTCTCTCCAACAGCAAGGGTTAGGGGTAAACCCAACACCATTAGTCAACATAGAACATGACACCATTCCAATAGAGGTGGATAACAGCGACTTAAAGAGTATTACTCTAGCCGCAGGCACCATTATTGGAATGGCGGTTGATGACCGACATTTCTCCATTGATCTTAGAAATGAACTGTTAGGACCAATCCCCAAGGACTGTTTTGAGAGTGACAGTGATGACAATACAACACCAGACAGGATTTTTACCCGGCATGGGGGGAACTTCCTGGTGTACACTTCCTGCCCTTATGGTAAGGAAGATGTGACTTGTGAATTCAGGAGGGATGAGGTGATTTTCCAGGTTCATGAAGGCTGCCTTGCCCACCTGAAGCCTCCGGTCCAGATCAGCACTCTGACCAGGGACTTCTCCACCCAGCTGGAGGAGGCCGCGGAGATAGCCAAACCAGAAGACTTTCCAGGCTTCAGGCAGATGGTGGAAGAGAGAGTCAACCTAGCTGATGCCTGTGTGACTCTGGAACAAAAGCAAAAGTTGAAACACGTTTTCTTGGATTTCCAAGATCTCTTTGCGGTAGACTCATATGACTGTGGTCGCACTGACATCCACACAACAACAATCCCCACGGACCCTGGCATGACTCCTGTGTTTGTGAAGCAATATCGCTTGCCTCTCGCATCAATGGAGTCCCTTACTGAAATAATTAAAAACCTTGAGTCCCGGGGAATAATCCGTCCAGTCCACAGCACCTTCAATAATCCGGTGCTGGGAATATTGAAGCCAAACGGCCAGTGGAGACTCTGCGCTGACCTCAGGGAACTCAACAAACGGGTCCATACTTCCCGATGGCCTCTGCCCTACATTGACCAAGGGCTGGCCCAGATCCAGGGGTCACAGGTATTCACTGCAATAGACCTGACCAATGGATACTGGACCGTGCCTGTCAGCAGGGAGGACCAATACAAACTGGCTTTTACCTTTGGGGGCCAGCAGTACACATGGACCCGGACTCCCTTCGGATACCTTAACTCCGGTAATGAGTTCAATATTTTCCTACATAAGGCCATGCCCGACCTGGGTGCGAGGGGTAACCTGGCTTATGAAGATGATGTCCTCATTAAAAGTTCATCTGTGGAGGAACACATAGCGGAGATCCATTATGTTCTGACGCAGTTGAGGGCCGCCGGAGCAAAACTTTCCTTTCAGAAAGCACAGTGGTGTAGAACCCGTGTTAATTTCTTGGGGCATGAGATTACTCCTCAGGGTCTCTGTCCCCAGGAAAAGAAAGTGGAAGCACTTCAGAAACTGAAAGACCCCACAACTCTGCGGGAACTAAGGAGCCTCCTTGGACTGACTAATTACAGCAGAAAGTTCATTGAGGGCTACGCAGAGATCACTAGACCCCTGATTCATCTCCTGAAGGGGGGGGTCAAGTGGGAATGGGGTCCAGAACAAGCCGAGGCAGTAAAACAACTCAAGAGAAGCCTCTCACAAGCGCCTTGCCTAGCTTACCCTGTCAGAAACAAGGAGTTCTTCCTGGAGACAGGGTTCTCTAATACGTGCTTGACGGCAGTATTATACCAAAAGCATGACAAGGTCAATAAAGTAATCTCATATGCGAGCAAAACTTTATCCTCTGTGGAGGAGAAATTCAACGATTGTGAGAAGGCACTCCTGGCAACGGTGTGGGCATTGAAGAATTACCGCCCGTTTATCCAGGGGGAACACATCATAGTGGAGACTCCACACCAGCCTCTGCAATATCTCCAAAGTGACAGAATCCGGGCCGGAAATGTGAGTAATTCCCGAATTACTTCCTGGATTCTGTCAATGCAAGGCTTTCCTGTGGAGGTCCGATATGGCCAAAACAAGAAGAGTCCCCTCGCGCAAGGTCTGGCTGACTTGCATGATTGTGCCAGAGAAAACTGTCTCGAGGACGAAAGTCTAAAAATAAAGGACAACATGGAGGCATACCTTAATTCCCCCCACAAAGTCTTTGAAGAGGACAAGTGTGAGGGAATGCCCACTGTGTATGTGGATGGATGCTCTTACCATGTTGACAACAACGGGGAGAAAGAACTGGTGGCCGGCGTAGGGAATGCATGGGTGAATGAGTCCCCAGAACCCTCCGCTGGATACAAAATTGGTCCCCGAAGTAGTCAGGTGGCAGAATTGATGGCTGTGCATCAGGCCATCCTCACTGCTGTCCAGCATCAACTCCACGAACTGGTCATAATCACAGATTCGGATTATGTACGGAACGGGTTCGTGGAGCACCTGGTTAATTGGAAAACCAGAGGCATGTTATGTGCTAACAACAAACGCTTGAAACATGGGAAGTTGATCCAAAACATTGATGATTTGGTCACCTCGAATGAGATGACCATCTATTGGAAAAAGATCAAGGGTCATTCCAAAGTAGAGGGACCAGACAAAACTGGAAATGACTTAGCTGATCAGCTGGCCAAAACCGGGGCCATCCAAGGGGATCTAATTGAGATTGAGTCCCTGTTGGGGGAAATCCAGGTCACTGCCATCACTAGGTCCCAGACAAATGCTCACAACGACCTTTCAATTGTACAATGGAGTAAGGAGACCCCTGATGCTGATTTGATTACCGCTCAGAAGGGGGATCCAATTATTGGTAAATTTTACCAGCACCTTGAGGACCCTGAGAACTTTCCCCTGACGGATACCGATTACATTGGGAAAGAGGACCTAAGAGTGTTGATGAAATGTCCAAAAATGTTCCGGATCCAAGACGGTTTGTTGGTAAGGAAATCCAAAGCTGGCCATGACCAGTGGGTGGTTCCTACCTCATTCCGAAGCCTGATGTTAAGTCACGCCCATGATGCGGCTACTGCCGGTCATAGGGGGTTTCACACAACATTGGAAATCTTAAGAGAGGTTGCATACTGGCCACACATGGGGCAGGACCTCGACCAATATTTGAAGGGTTGTCTTGTGTGTGCACAATTTCAGCCGACATCCCTCACACACCGGGCGCCTTTACAAAAGAGGGGAATGACACTGCCATGGTCAGATTTACAAATCGACTTTGTAGGCCCCGTGATTCGCTCTGCTAGGGGGAATAAGTACATGTTGACCGTCACATGCTTGTTTACCAAGTGGGTGGAATGTCTCCCAGCCCCAAATTGCAAGGCAGAAACTGCAGCTGCCTTGATGATTAACCACATCTTTTCCCGTTTTGGTCTACCTCAAAGGATTGAGTCAGACAGAGGTAGCCACTTCACCAGTGAAGTAATGACAAAGATGTGGGAGATACTGGGGGTCAAGAGAAAGCTGCATATTGCTTATAGACCAGCTTCTTCTGGGGCAGTAGAGAGATATAACCAGACAATTGTGAGCATATTAAAGAAGTTTGTGTCAGATTCTGGGCCAAGTTGGGATATCCGATTACCTCTGGTCCTAATGGCTATCAGATCTACCCCTTCATCTGCAACCAAAATGTCACCATTTGAGTTGATGACTGGGCGCAAGATGGTGCTTCCCCAGCATTTGCTCTACAGGACCCAAGAGCAGACACTGATAAATGCCTCCACTACTCATGAGTATGTAGAGAAATTAAGGAAACACCTCCAACATGCTTTTGCTTATGCTCAGCGGAATCTAGAAAGATCAGCTGATAGCATGAAGACCCATTATGACCTGAAAACTTCCAGGAAGGAATATCAGGTGGGGGACCGGGTCTATCTATACAACTTCCAAAGAAACCAGGCAAAACAGCAGAAATGTTTGCCTACATGGAAAGGACCCTTTGAGATCATCGACAAGATCTCACCTGTGGCCTACAAAATCCACATCCCCAAAGGCGGTTCGGCAGAGGGGGAAGACAAGTGGGTCCACATAAACCAGTTGAAATGTTGCCATCCCAGGCACACTCTGCAACAACTGGAGGAATCCTCTGGAATCCTAGCGGGTACTGTCTCAGATTAATTCAGTTCCAACCATAAAACATACCACATCTAGTCTCTAAAATACTGTGATTTGCATGAAACTGTCTCTTAGTTATACTGTTTTTTTTTTTCAAAATAAGAATGTAATGTTTCGTCATGATGAAATGCATATGCTGTCCCACCATCTCAACAGTGGTGGAAAAACGTCTATGAGTAGGTATTGCCGCTCTTCCTTTGTCGTCCTAGGAGAAAGAAGACCTTGAGACTGGCCAAGGAGGGCGATCCGGAGACCGGGAACGAAGATCCAATGGGCCCAGTGGACCGCCCAATATTCACATCAGGACCGGCGAGAAGAACCCATCGATCAGTACCGGATGGAGAAGAAGATGCTGAACTGTGCCATCTACAGAGTAGGAAGAAGATTATGCGGACAGACCGGTGCGTGGGTCAAAACCCTTGGGCACGCGACTCCCCATCGACTCAAATTCAAAGTTCAGTCGCGTGGGGGGGGCTTGTTGGGTGTCTTGACCCACGTTTAAGCTATCATGCCACAACATTTGGTGCTGTGGGCTTAGAAAATTCAAGATGGCGGAAAACCCACATGTGCGCCGAAATCCAGGAAAGCTGCGCAGTTTGTGCGCACACCAAAATGGTTGCCTCACTTGCCACCCACCAGTGCGAGAATGAAAGGCCGGGTTGCCATGAGGGAAATGGGTTGCCAAAGGAAAAACAGTAGCGCCGGTTAGCTTCAAAGCGCTTTAAAACCACCATTGGACTACCCGCACAGTGGTCTGAAACCATTGGGAATGGCAATGCTGATTGCCAAATGCAACCTAGAATTGTTGGGAATTCATTTTCTTAAATCCCAAAAATGGGTGCAGTACCAGTACTCACCACTATCCAAAAGCCGGCAGTTTAAAACCACCCTGTGTTTCTCTGAAGGCAGGCTCAAACTGTCTATTTTAAACATTGCAACACATCTAAAAACTCACTGGACACCAGCAGACATTTGGTAGAATGGAGTGTTGTGTGCCTACAAAATCTGGGAAATGAAGAGCCCAGAACAATGCTTATAACAAAACTGGCTGAGCTATGGAGTCAGCAGTTTAAGTTGCACTGGATTTAAAGACACTAAAATCGAAAATGTTTAGATTAAATGAGTGACCTATGTTTGGTGTCACATGCCTTTGTAACTGTTTAAATGTCATAGTTTTAAACTTAGAATCAGCCTTCTAGCTGCATATGTGAAAATGTTTAGTTTTATTTGAATGCAGAAACTGGGGAACAAAAAGTGACATTTTATCTGAAACCCGGCTTAAGGAACTGAATTCTGCCTGGCAACTACCCCCATCAGGAGTGAAACTTGAGTCACAGCTGTGTTCCCAGGCCTAGCTGCCCTTTTGCTGCTCACACTAAGGATATGCCATCTTTCTGATAATTGAATTACCTGTGCTCTGCAGGAGAGTGAACAATGCAACTCCCTTCACCCAGGCAGAGGGTTTATTGAGAGGATCATAAATGGCTTCCTCTTGAACAATGAGCCTCTCCTGACTCAGGCAAAGGTTTTATTACAGCGGTCGTAAAATGTAGCTTCCTCTTGGCAGAAGCTGGGAGGAGCACTGCCTGTGAGAGAAGCTGGCTTGGCAGAACTGGATAAACCAGTATTTCTACCTTGTGCTGAGAGGAAACCACACCCCTTTGGAGCCAGAACATAACTTTAAAAAGATGGATCATTCATAGAGCGGACATGGGAAAATTTTATAAATGATACCATAATTCTTGTGATTTTTCTGCCCACAGTTTAAGAGGTTTTTAGAACCGGTGGTATGTTCAGGGGGGTGTTAGCGGAAAAGTGGATATTACTCTAAATGTATGCATGTTAAAAGTCTGAAACTTCATCAGTTGATGTCCATACTCCCTGCGCACATGTATGTAAAGTTGGGTCAATGTCAGAAATTGAAAAATCAGTTAAAAAGTCAATTATGTGCCATTTCTGAATGCAAGCTCTTAGAAACAGCAGATTTGGACAGAGACATGGCTAAATTCAGCCACACCAGGTATATGTAATTTCAAGCAACTGTGTAACTGTGAAATATGTCTTTTATTATCAAATATAGAATGTGTGCAATCTGACAGAGGAGTGTCCTATCTGCAAGCCATAAAATGACATCCCTCTGACTCACAGTTCATTCCCCAATCAAATGATAAATGGAAGTTTGACCAATTAGAAGCTGAGAGAGAGGTAGGGTCAGTGATGCTAGAACACACCCACATTCTAAACACATAAAAGCAGACAGACAGGACAGATAGGGACCTTCAATTCCATCTGCCGCTGGAAGCTCTGCCGGAAAAATCCATACTTACCTCCATCAAACCTCCAGAGAGCCAAACTAGAGACTTCAATCTATCCAGAACTAAGAGACCAGACCAGAGAGAAAGCAGTGCTGTACCCAGAGAGACCCAGACCAGCAGAGAGAGCTGACCCAGATCACTGTGAAGTGCAGAGGCCAGACCAGACCAGAGTCAAGTCTAAAACCCTGACCAGATCCGTGATGAGGCCCATTTCACTCAAGAATATAGTGTGAGTACCCAGCAGAACTGTGTAGAACCAATCTCTTAGTTTAAATTCATCTAATTCAATCTATTTAACCTAAGTAGAACTGCCTGATAGATCCAAATCTGTCACCTGTCATTCTAGCTGCAAAATTTGTCACTTGTCATTTTGAGCTTTTAAAATTTGCAAAACCAAAAACGACCTCTATTAAATCGGTCATAACTCTGTAACCGTTTGGGCTAGAGACTTGCAGTAACTTTTATCTGAAAGCTTAGAATCGTGGCTTTCCTATGTAAAAACTGCTGCTGCTTGCCTTCCATTTGCCAGAAATTCGTTTAACCTGCTAACTATCCCTGCCACATTGCTAGTGTGAGCCTGGACTAATATTAACTAGATACCACTCACCCTGAACCTCTGAAAGGGAATTAAAAGCATTTCCAGCATATTTCTCATCCATTGCTAGCACATATCAAAGCATTTTGCCTGTGTTTTCAAAACTCCTATCTGTTTCCTGTAGTGTAAGCTTGCTGGGGTGAACTGATTTACATTGATTGCATTTCTGAGAACTGTGTGTTTTCCTTCCATTTCCTTGCCTTGCATCAAGGGGGGGAGGGGATTGCCAGAGAAAAGTGATTACATTGTTTGGTTGAAATCATATTGAGTATTTTCTGTACTGCATTCATTGAATATTGCATCCACCTGAGCTTACATAAAGCATCCTCTACCACATTATACTTTTGTTCCTATTTACCAGTGTGCTACCTTATCCATTTCATGTCAACTCATTAGTGATTATAAGAAGTGTGCTAGTGCCAGATTCTCCGTTGTTGATCTTTATCATATCAGATTAAGTGTGCTATTCAATTATTAATTTATTATAAAGTGTGATATATATATATATTTTAAATTATCAAATAAACCTTTTAAACTTGCAAAACAGAACTACTTCTTGGCTCAGTGGAGTCAGGGGGATTCCAAGAGAGGGGTGTTATATAGGGGTAGTCATCCAGAACGCATGAACTGGACATAAAGATATATCAATAAGGGTTTTCATTCAGTATTCTAGACTAGGCGTTAACTTAGCTGTAGTGCTGAATTGAATCCTCTTACAACTCGCCCTGGTTCGAATAATAGTGTATGGTATTAGTCAATTCTGGGATACTGGTAGCTTTGGAAATTATGCAATAGTGCAATCATGTTCTGCCTGGAGTCATTCTGTTGCAGGGAGAGCAGAGAGACAGACCTCTAGGTGTGCTTCATCTAAAGCTGTTCGTACTCCAAATCCCCATTTTCTTGAATCATTTAGGGCAACCCTTTTGTGAGCCAGAGCTGTTTCAATAAATGTAGAATGGCAGGGCAAAAGAAATCATAATTTCATGGCAAGTGTAAATGCAAAACATGTTGAAGAAGACAGAACAGGTGCTCACAACATGTGCAAAAGGGCTAGCAAAAAACACACAGGGTAATTCATAGAATTTCGCAGAAAAGTGTCGCAAGCGGCTGGCGTGCGCCAAAACCGATTTCCCCGCACAGCGTATTCATGGATTTTAGGCTCCCAAACTAGCCGTGGCGCAGAGTATCGCAGCGACCCTGCAGCAGCGCCAGTAATGCCCCCAAGAATGCCCTCGCGCAAGGAAAAGCCATCAAAATCGCTAAATCATCGCTAAGGGCTGCGCTAACCCTGGACCAGTTTACAGGGCTGCCAAACAAGGAACGCAAAGTGGGTAACGTTCATATCAGGGGTACGCGGGAAGTTTTACATGCGATTAGCCAGGGTACGTGTATGACAGGGGTACGTGTGAAGTTTAACACGCGATTAGCAAGGGTACGTGTATTACAGGGATCCGCGGGAATTATCACACGCGATTTGGCTGGGTACGTGTATGACAGGGGTACGCGTGAAGTTTTACACGCGATTAGCCAGGGTACTGTATTACGCAGTCAACGAGCCATGCAAGAAGACGTGCAGACTCATCATGAAAAGACTGCAGGTCAGCTCGCATGGCCCGTTGACGCAACGCCACCCCACCCTGGACATGCTCAACCTGGTGCAGGATAGCCACATCCGCAGGGAGAGGAAGGCCAGGTGTTGTAAGCCAATCCCCTCCCTGAGAATGGGTCTGGAGGTAGGCATCCCCGCTGGTGCAAGATGATGCAGTGACAGGAGCAGGGACAGGATTGCACACAGGCACCTCCGCGGCGGCCTGTGCTGCCTCCTGTCCCAGATCCTGCACTGCACCACTAGCACCAGTGGAATCCCCACCTCCAGACCCCGCCTCTGTCGCTTGCACGGCCTCCTCCTCCTCCAAACCCCCCACCAACCTGGATGACTCCGTGCCATCTTCCTCCGTTGGGCCCTGTGGGGTCCCAGCTGCCCCTTCTGCTGCCGAGGAGTCCAACTCCAACCTCCACCTCTTGGACCTCCCCTCGGCAGCTGCGGCCTGGGACACGGCACCGGTCTCCTCACTCCCCGACGAGATCAGAACCTGGGAGGGGATCCGGGCCTTGCGTCTCCGGCTGGTGGTGCGACCCCTGACGCTGTGCTCCACAGCACCTTCTCCGCCCTCTGCATCAGTTGACGCTGCAGAAATGGAGAAAGAAAACACAGGCATCAGGGCACTGTCCAATGGACTCATACACACATGACAGTCATACATGAGTGGCATTGGTAAACCTCAGACATGGCATCACAATCCCCAACACACATGTCATTTCAACTTACACACATGAGCCATACCACAGGCATATTGCAACAGCCAGCACCATCCATTCACATACAACAGCATGAGCAGCCAAAGGTCATCCACACATCACATGCAACATAGGGAGTACACTACACATGTACACACACCACCAAACTTGCATGCATGTGTACACCTCCGCCAACTGTCGCAGTGTTCCGATCGACATCCATGTCACACCTGACAATCATTCCTCCACATCCTGTGCCATGCAAGCCCACACACACAAGCACCATCCATGTGTCACACATGAGACCCCTCGCATGTGTCACCCTCACGGCCATGTACACCCCCCCCTACTTGCCCACATAAAAATACATGTTCAACATGCACACTCCTGGCACACCACACGCACAGCTTACAATCAGTATGCATGTACACTTACCGCTCGACTCCAGACAGGTCTGCCTCTCAAGGACCTGGACGTGGAGCGCTGGGGATATGCGTTCCAGGACCCTCATCTGATCTTCCGACAAGTAGCCCCGGCGCCCCTTAGCATCCGCTGCCTTTAGGAGGCGCTGGGCCTTGTTGAGGGTCCTGGACCTGAAGTCCTCCCAGCGCTTCCTGACATGTTCATAGTCGCGGACTGCAACCTCCTCCGCGTTGATGGCAGTCACGATGTCCATCCAGATCCGAGTCAGTCCTTCCTTGTCGGCGCGCAACATTCCGAAGAGGGCATCATACTGCCCCAGGACATGCTCCACCAGGACACCAACTTCGGTGGCAGTGAAGCTGGTGCCCCTCTGCCTCCTTGGCCGGGGATTGCCACTGGTGCCAGATGTTGCAGTGCCCGACATGGCAACCCCAGAGGAAGGAGTGGGTGGGCAACTGGGACCTGGGGCTGGGCTGTGGGGCGATGGAAAAGTAGTCGGGAGTCTTCGGTTCCAGCAGGGGTGGTCACAGCAACAGCACCCCTGGCTGATGTGCAGGCAGCAAATGGCAGGGCAAGTGGGCAGTCAGGCAGCAGCAGATGGCAGGTGGGAGCGTGCTCAGGGCTCTGGGGGCAGTAATTCGGCCTTCTGGGCAGGAGCGTGGTCTTCCGTGTGTGAACGCGTGGCCAGCTTGATACGGAGTGATTTTGCACGTGAAAATCCAGCAGGTCTGCGTGTAATTCGAGGAAAGGCCCTTAGCGCGTAAGCGCATCAGCACACGTCTGTACATTCATTGGCCCAAAGGCCACCAGCGTATGCGCGTCTATGAAGTCACATGCACGTTGAATATGGCACACGTTTGAAATGTTGCGTGTTAAAAAAATGAAAGACACGTCCGAGTGTCAAAGCATGTAATTGGTGGAAATGGCCTTAGCGCGTACACGCGGAAGTGACAAAACGTGTAATTGGTGGAAATGGCCCTACACGCGGAAGTGACAAAGCGTGTAATTGGTGGAAATGGCCCTAGCACGTACACGCGGAAGTGACGCTGGACGTGTGGGCCTGCATAAAAGGTACGTGTAGAACACCATTTCCTTGTACGTGCTTTTCGTGGAGAGTGAGTGGGTGAAATCTGTACTTCTTGTCGTTTCACACGCGATTTACTTCACGGCGTTTCAAGTTCGTACTCCCTGTTACCTCTGACAGCTTTTTCTCTTTTTTCTCTTTTTCTGGTTTTCCTGCGCCTGTTCCCTCAAACAGCGTTCCCTTCTACTGTTGTCCTGTCTCCTCAGACAGCGTACAATTCTTCTTTTGGCGGGGGTGTTGCCAACGCGCAAACGCGCTTCTTTTTCACGCTCTTTTACCTGGCAGACGGTGAGTCAAGCACGTATCTAACATCTGTGCTTGCCCCGTGTGTAGCCTACCCCTTCAGAGGTCATTCTAGGCCTCCTGTGTGTTGCATGACTCGTCATCTTTCCCCAGGGGTCACATTCAGCCTTGCTAGGGGAGTACTAGGGTACAATTACCATCTGGTACCCAACCCCTTTGACCCCCAATTGCCCAGAACAATAGTTTACAGCCACTCCCATACGCACATTAACATCAGTGCCATGGTTGGGAGGCGAGGAATCCGTAAGGGTGGCAAAGGTGGACGAGCCACAAGTGGTGGCCATGGTGGATCAGGTAGGGGACGTGGTCGTTACTTGCAGGGTGAGCCTGTCCCCCCATGTGTGGAGGACCAGTCAAGGGCACCCATAATCCCCCCCACCCCCCCTGGTTGAGGCTGATGTGGCTGACACCATCCATGCTCAGCCCTTGTTGGACCAGCCCATTGTGGCACCAGACCTGGCTGACTCCATGGCTGACTTCCAGGTCAGCAGGCCTATGACACGTGCGCTGGTGCACGTTGATGTCATCAGGCCACGTGGATCAGGGGCAGCAAGGTCATCTGCTGCCCCAAGTAGGCAGGGTGGAGAGGCTGCAGGGGCAGCTGCGGCTCCATCCACCCCAGCTCTCACACACCCAGCCAGGACAGTGTCGGTCCTAGTCCATCCTGCTGACATTCCCCCTGACACCATTACACTTGAGCCAATGCCTGCACCAACTCCCATGCTGAGTGTGCAATCCCACACTCCTGATACAGAGTCCACCAAGGCTCCTGCCCCTAGTGTCCAGAGCGGCGTAGGACACTCAGGATCACCACCACCTTCCAAGAGGAAGAGGAAGAGTGCTCGTCTGGCACAGGCTGATGCCCCAGACACGGCTACACAGTCCGGCCGGTCGAGGAAGCCCAGCTTCACGGATGACGAACTGAATGCACTTGTCGAGTATGTGTCCGCACATGATAACGAGATGGTCATTGTTGCATGATCCAAGACCACACCTGCACAACGCCAGGCACACTGGCAGACGGTTGCGGACATCGTAAGTGCCCTTGGAATCGTGAGGCGCACAGCCAATGATTGCTATAAGCGCTGGAATGACCTAAAGCGCAGGGCAAAGAATAAGCTGGCCTCAAGTCACGCCGCAACTCTAGTGACTGGAGGTGGGTCTCCAGTAGAAGACATGGAACTCACTCCACATGAGTCAGTCGCTGGGACCTACGTCACAGAGGAACAGATCCAAGGCGTGGGAGATCTGCCTGATTATGAGGCATTGTCCGGTGAGTGCACATGCATGTGTGTGTCATCCATGTGCATGGTGTGTGTGTGAGGGCTTCTGTTTGTGTGCCAGGTGAGGGTGTGTGCGCCTGAGTCGTTTGGGTCACCCATGTGCTTCATGCAATACATTCTGCGCAGAAGCATTTGGCCATAGCAGTATCCCTTTTGCAAACAGTAGACATCTAGCCCAACAGCTCGCCAGTTGCCCTTGAAGTGTCACCTTGCCACAACATTGTTGCTTATTTTTCTCTGTTCATTCAGGCAGATTGTTTGCATTCCACCACTTTTACTAGGCATTTCTCAGTCCTCTAGTCACATGTCTGACATGGCAGACCTGTTTGAATTAGAAAAGCTATTACATTAGGGAACTGGACTGAATGAATAAGTGCTGTCCTCCTCTCCATCTTCACTCAATAGCAATGGTACATGCCATCTGTGTGATGGCATGTGTATTTCACCTGGCAATCACAGGCCAAAGTGTGATGCCACTGCCAGGCAGCATGCAGAAAATGTGTTCATCTTCCATCTTGGTGTCATCAGTGTGTGCCATTTGCCTACCCTTCATATGCAGTGAGAGTGCATGCATGGGAGGGTTTTAGTCATGTGGGACATGTGTCAATCAAGTACTGGTTCTGTTGCTTCTCAGCCCTCATTGTGTGCCATGGTGCTAATGCCTGTTTCCATTTGTTTGCATTTATGTCTTTGCAGGGGAAGACGCACCTGATACTGCTGGGGTTGTGGAGATGGTGCAGACCCAGGAGGGGTCCGAGGGCCGACCGACCACCAGTGAGGGACATGGTGTGGTGGTGGGTGAGAACCCACAACTGCTGCAGGTCGTGCTCTCAAGGGGTGTCTCTGGCTGCACCTCCCCCGAGCTGTACTCAGGTGTTGATTCGGATAATGAGACCTATGTGCCGTCGCAGGTGAGTGTTCCTGGGAGGGATTCTGTTCTGTCCCACCCACCTGCACCAGGGTCAGAACCCTCAATGGGGATGTCAGTGTTGCCAGCTACGCCTTTGGTGGTTACGGATGCAGGGTCACACTCCGCGACATCTGATCCTGTTCCTGGGCCAGCAGATCAGAGGGGGAATGCAGTCCTGCAGCCTCAGGCAGTGCCGGCACAGCAAGGCGCAGTTCACCTTGCCCCAGACAGGTGTGGTGCCCGCCGACGTGGTGGCCGTACGCCACCTGGCAATAAAGCATGGGAGCAATCCATTTACGGTATGGCAACCCAACAGGCAGCATCATCAGAGATGATGGCTCAGGCCATGGATAGGGTGGCCACTTCCATTGTCCCCCCCGAAAGGCTGATGGAGCGACTACAGCAGGCAACCGACTCCATCTGCCAGTCACACAGGGAGGACATGTTGGCGTCCAACAGGGACAGGCGCGCGGCACTGGCGACTCTGCAGGAAGCCATCTCCATAGAGTCCCAGGGCCACAGGGAAGCCCTGAGGCTGGAACTCCTTCACCTCAGGACGACTCTTGTTGAGCTTGAGGCTTCAACAAACCGAAGGACAGAACAGCAGCTGGAGCGTCTCACCCATACCCTCTTAGCTGAGATGCAGGCAACTAGGGCGGAGGTCCGGGCATCCCTTGAGTTGTTGCATGGGGACCTCGCACACTCATCCTCCAGAACGAGACCTACCACACCCGCATGCTTGCAGCCATGGAGGAACAGACTAGGGCCTTGCGTGGTCTGCCTCCCATAGTGCCACCACCTCCGGATGCAGCTGCACAGGGTGATAATAGCGACAGCAGTGATACTCCCACAATAGGGTAGCCGTGTGGGCCATGAGCCCATGGAGGTGTTTTTTTTTTTCGCAAGATCCACACAGGTGGGTTTTGGTGTGCACCCTGTCCTCGGACCTCCTGGGTGGCCTCCCCAACCCCCCCCCCCCCGGGCCCATTAATGGCCATTTTTTATTTTTTTTTATTTTTTATTTTTTTTATTATTTATTTATTTTTTTTTTTTTTGGGACAGTGTGTTGCCCTGTGTGGCTCCCGTGGGCATATGCTGCATTGTGGCTGGGCACATGCAGGCTTGTCATGTATTTGGTTCAGATGCTTGGGTTTTTGTCACACCCACCCCTCCTGCTTCCCGTTTCCATGGGCTTGCAAAGGGTGTGCCCAAGTGACATTGACGTACATGGTGAAATTGGACTCCCACTACATGTGTGGGTAGTCTAGTCAATACTGTGTATACATTCCTAGTGCATATTGCTGTTGTACACTGCATGTTGCATTGATGTGTAACTCATCATCCGTGTCTACCTCCTAATTTGCAGGTCCTTTCCTCATGTCTACACAAGGCCCTCTACTTTGGAGATGGGGTCCATGTTGGCAGCAGTGCACCTACAACTCTACATGGCGGCAACACTGTACAGTTGGAAGTGGTGGGAGTGCAGGCATTTTGAAGTGGTGAGACTACTAATTCCTTACATTCGTAATGTCATGTTAATGGTAGTTTTGAGGGTCGCTAGCTGATAAGTGTTATTGCTAAATACCTGCTCAAGTGTGTTGTTGGTCCTGCATTACTTGAGCATTTCAGGTGTCACGAGTTTCAATTAGGGACACTGTACTTTGTGACACTTGTGTCATGTTGTGGGGATTACTTTGTTTACCTGCACATAGCATGACATGGCACTGTGTGTCGTGTGGCGGTGCTGGGGATGGGTTGGGTGACTTGGCACTGTCCTCATGTTGCATTTTGCAAGTGGGTATTCATTTTAGCTGCATGAATGTGTTTTTTCACGAAAATGCATTGGTGGTGTCTGTGTAGGTAGGGATGCACACATTGTAACACTTCCAGGTGAAGAATCTCAGGCTGATATGGTTTTGACGGTTGATTCTCCAGACATTCAGGATCAGTGTCAGGTTGAGTAATCATTGCTTGTCAGATGGTATATGCCAGGGCAGTGTGCACTCCACATGGGTGTGATTTCTATGTGAAGTAATTAGCCGCTAGCTGTGTACGGGCTGCCTCCCCCGTGCCCTTTCCCCTCCCATGCGCAGCAGGCGTGCATGTGGTTGGGGATGTGGGGGCACCACCATGTCACCATGTTGCAACGTTGTGCAGGACACATGCTGCCACTATGATCCTGCACACTACTGGGGGAGCGTATAACAGCTGCCCGCCAGAACGGTCAAGGGAGCGAAAGCGTGACTTAAGCACTCCGAATGTGCGCTCCACTATGCCCCGGGTTGCAATGTGGGCTGTGTTATATCTTACCGCGGGTGGCGTGGTGGGGTTCCGAATTGGCGTCATCATGTGGAGGCTGAGAGGGTAGGCACTGTCCCCTGTGGAGGTGGTGATGGGTATCATTGGTGGGGTTGTGACCTTGCTCAGTATCTGACATGCATGCATGTGCAGTGGCATTCATACTCACCAAGCAGCCATGTATCGCCATACCGCCCAGCTTCTAGGTCCCGGCTTAGGGTGGACATTCGGTAAATGAAGCTGTCGTGGGTGGACCCGGGATAGCTGGCATATACTGAGGTGATGATTCCCTTGGCATTACATACTACCTGCACGTTGATGGAATGCCAGTGCTTGCGGTTCCTATAGATGTGCTCAGATGCCCTCGGGGGACGTTGAGCCACATGGGTGCAGTCGATGGCACCTAGCACTTTGGGGAATCGTGCCACACCGTAAAAATCCAGGGCGGCAGCATGCCTTTCTGCAGGTGTTCTGGGCAGGTATATGTGCCTGCGGAGTGATGGGCGTGCAGTGATGATGTTCAAGACCTGGTGTAGGCAGCGTGACTGCGTGGCCTGTGACACCCCACCCACTATGGCACTTGTCCGCTGAAATGATCCAGTGGCTAAGAAGTGCAGTACATTGAGGACCTTCTCCAGGGGGCCGAGTGCTTGGGAGCACAGGGTGGGTGATGTGAGGTCATCCTCCCACTCACTCACCAGGTCCAGTATTATGTGTGGTGGAAACCTGTACCTCCCATACACCTGGTCATCAGGCATCCCGAAAAGGCTGGTTCTGGGTGTGAATATTCTGGCCCTGACTATCCTCCTCCTCCTCCTCCTTTGGTAGCCCACGGCCACTGCTGCTAGGAACGGTATATTCATCCTGGCGTCTGAGCTTGTTAGTTTTTTGCCCGCAAATGTATGCGTCGCGGGTCGACGTATGCCTGCTTCCTACTGGCGTACGTGTTTCTTTGCGCGTGTTGTAGGCGAGCGTGTGAAACTTCCCGCGCACCCCTGAAATCCAGTACCCAGGCCAATAGCGTGTGGAAATTCCCGCGCACCCCGGAATACACGTGCGCTGATGTACTTGCGTGTGTAAGTGCCCGCGCACCCCTGAAATACACGTACATAGGCCAATCGCGTGTAGGCGCACTTTTGTCCAATTACACGCGATGACACTCTGACGTGCAGTCTTTCCACGTGTGCTCCGTCATCACGTGCTATGAGGGAAACACCCGTGCGGGTCACGTCACAGACGCGCTTACGCGCTGAGGGCCTTTGGTCCAATAGAATCGCGTATGGGTGCTGACACGCTTACGCGCTAAGGGCCTTTCCTCGAATTTCACGCTGACGTGCAGGATTTTCACGTGCCAAATCACTCCCTATCAAGCTGGCCACGCGAAAACACACGGAAGACTATGCTCCTGCCCAGAAGGCCGAATTACTGCCCCCCAGTGCCCCGAGCAGCCTCCCACATGCCATCTGCTGCTGCCTGCCTGCCTGCTGCCACAGTGCCCTGCCATTTGGTGCCTGCACATCAACCATCTGCAGGGGTCCACCCCTGCTGGAACAGAAGACTCCCGACTGGGATAACATCGCTCCACAGCCCAGCCCCAGGACCCAGTTGCCCACCCACTCCTGCCTCTGGGGTTGCCATGTCGGGCACTTCGACATCTGGCACCAGTGGCAACCCCAGGCCAGAGGGGCACCAGCTTCACTGCCACCGAAGTTGGTGTCCTGGTAGAGCATGTCCTGGGGCAGTATGATGCCCTCTTTGGATCGTCCCGCGCCAGCAAGGAAGGACGGGAGAGGATCTGGGCCGACTGTGTGGTTGCCATCAACACGGAGGGGGTGGAAACCCGCGACGTCCAGAAGATCAAGAAGCGCTGGGAGGACTTGAGGTCCAGGACCCTCGTGAAGGCCCGGCGCCTCGTGGAGGGGGGCCGGGGCCGCATGAGTTCCATCCAGATGAGGGTCCTGGAACGCGTACGCCCAGCGCTCCATGCCCAGATCCTTGAGAGGGAGACCCGTCTGGAGTTGAGCAGTAAGTGGCCAAGCATTGCTGTGTGAGACAGGGCATGTTGCGGTGTACTGGTTGTCTGATACTTGCCTGTATGTGTGACATAGGCCATGTATGCATATATGTGTGCAGGGACATCATGGTAATGCATGTGCGACCAGTGATGTGTGAACCACATGGTTGTTGCATGTGTTTAAATGCGACATGGGGAGCCCTATGCAGATTTTACACATGAGAGCATGCCAGTCTCTGTTCCTGGACATGGGTGGGGGTGAGGGATGGGTGCTGATGCCAGGTACATATATGGTAGCCATGTCTGTGTGCCTGACCTGCGTGTCTGTGACTTGTGAATGCCATGGATGCATGACACATGTGTGTGACAATGCACAGATTCACTGATGCAGCCTAGTTATCCTTGTATCTGCTGTGTTTGGGGTGTATGAGGCCAGATGGATGTGACTGAGGTGAAGTGTGTGCATGTGATAGGCATGACCCATGATGCATGTGAGTTCCATATCATTGTATGTTTCAAGAGTCCATTGGACATGTATGGAAATGTCCATGGCATGCACCATGCCTGTTACTGTGGGTGTTTTGCCTGGACTGACCCATGTGTTGTGGAGGGACATGATGGAAGTGTACTTTGACAGTGGTACTCATCTGCTATTGCTTCCTGTCTAGGGGACCATTGTACAGTACCCTGATGCTTGTGTTCTATGTCTCCCTCTACGCAGCGGCTAGTGAAGAAGAGGGCGGAGACGGCGCTGTGGAGCAAGGACGGCTGCAGCGGAAGGGGTGGGTGAGCCCCCACAGGGGCCTGCTATGGCGGAAGACGGTGAGGAGCCATCCAGGTTGGTGGTTTCCACAGAGGAGGAGGAGGCCGCCACTGAGGCACACATGGGGCCTGGTGGGGGCATCCCTGCTGGTGCAAGTGGTGCAGTCCAGGGGCAGGGGCAGGAGGCAGCACAGGTCACCGTGGAGGGGCCTGTGCTTGTCGCTGTCCCTGACCCTGTGAGTGCACCACCATGCACCAGCAGGGATGCCCCGTCCCAGGCCCGTCCGCAGGTAGAGGGGATGTCCATGTCACCTGACTCCCCTCCACCTGTGGACGAGGGGACCCGTGGCCGTATGGAGAAGGTCCTGATTGGGGTCGCGATGCGCGCGGGTGCAATTTGTGATGACGTGCGTGCTTCCCGGGAGGAGCACGCACGTCATCACGAAGAGCACCGTGCCGACGTGGCCCAATTGGGATCTTCCATGTTCGGGGGTTTCCTGCATGTGTCGGCCAATCTGGCGGCCCTCTCCTCCTCTGTGGAGGCTATACACCGGTCGTTCTCCTTGCCGTCTTCCGACCCAGATGCCACCAGGGCCCCCTGTGGACCTGCCCTGACCAATGCAGCCAGCTCGGTGGGGATCCTATCCCTGCCACAGTCGGGGTGTCGGAGGTCCAGCAGGGGTGGACACCACAGCAATTGTACCCCAGCAGATGGAGGATGTGCCGGCATCATCAGGCAGGGCACGTGCACGACGGCGTCGGTGGATTCCATCAGCCTGGATGCCGTCGTGCTGGCAGAGGCAGTTGCGTCGGAGGCAGCAGCAGAGTCAACGTGGGAGGCATCATGGCTCGGGGCCATCAACATCGGAGGGGCAGGCATCGGCCGGAGGGCAGGAGGACCCAGGACGGGAAGTGTCTTCCGTGTGGCCGCGGTTGGGCCAGCAGATAGGTGCGGAGCGGCGGCGGGCGGAAGAGGCGCGGCTCACGATGGTCAGGGCGGAGAACTCCATGCAGAGGGCCCTGAGGCGGGCCGAGTGCCTCAAGGCAATCCACAGGGGGTTGGAGGAGCAGATGGCGTCGTCCCTGCGGACCCTCGGGGCCATGGAACAGGACCGCCTCCGGGACATAGACGAGGAGTTGGATGATGCCCTGGCCCGGAACACCACGGAGTGAGCCGCTGGACTTGCCCGCCGCCTTTGTATATAGTTCTTTAGTTTTAGGTTTCCTTTGTTTCTTCTTATGATTTGCAGTCGACGGACACTGCTCCACTTTTTGTATATAGTTGCATTTTAGTTAGGGTTTTTTGTAGGTTTCCTTTGTTCAGTTGGGCTCATGGACCCTTGGATGTTTTGTACATAGTTCTTCATTGGATTGTTTTTTTTTTTATTATTTATTCACCATGGAGCAATGGTTTTTGCATTTATTTTTCTCTTTCGGATTGATTTTATTTTTAATGTGACTTTGGACAACATTTTTTTGGATTTGGATTTGTAGTTTTGATTTTTTTGGACGGACATGCAGCTTATCTTTTTTTCATTGCCATTGTAGTTTGTTTCATTTCATTTGCATTCAATTTTTTTTAATACAATTTTGTTTTCATACTTCACTGTGTGGTATCATCTCATTGGCTTCATGCATGTCATGTTGGGTGTTTTCCCATTCAATTGCAACCATTGTGTGTGACGGACATGGGTTCATTTGCTTTATGAACATTGGGGGTGTAACATGTAATTTCCATTTCCATGTGGGTGAATGGGTTACTTGGTAGGGCCTTTTGGCTGTGGAGGCTGACCATAACGCACATTATTGGGGATTGTGAGGACCTGGGTGCAGGGGGACATGAGTGGGGGCCTGGTGGAGGGTGCCCTGCACTGCTGGGGGGTGGGGGTAATAGGGGCCATGAGTTGGACATGAGTGGGGGCCTGGTGGAGGGTGCCCTGCACTGCTGGGGGGTGGGGGTGATAGGGGCCATGAGTGGGGGCCTGGTGGAGGGTGCCCCACACTGCTGTGGGGTGGGGGTGGTGGGAGACATGAGTTGGACATGAGTGGGGGCCTGGTGGAGGGTACCCCTGGATGCTGGGGGGTGGGGGTGCAGGGGGACATGAGTTGGACATGAGTGGGGGCCTGGTGGAGGGTGCCCTGCACTGCTGGGAGGTGGGGGTGGTGGGAGACATGAGTTGGACATGAGTGGGGGCCTGGTGGAGGGTGCCCTGCACTGCTGGGGGGTGGGGGTGATAGGGGCCATGAGTGGGGGCCTGGTGGAGGGTGCTCCTGGATGCTGGGGGGTGGGGGTGATAGGGGACATGAGTGGGGGCCTGGTGGAGGGTGCCCCTGGATGCTGGGGGATGGGGGTGAAAGGGGACATGAGTGGGGGCCTGGTGGAGGGTGCCCCAAACTGCTGGGGGGTGAGGGTGCTGGGTGACATGAGCAGGTGTGCAGGGTAGTCCCCTGTGGTGTCGGCTGCCTGCAGGGGCCGTGGAGGGTGTACAGGGAATACCTGGGAGCACACAGCCAAATCGCGTGTAGAATTTCCCGCGTACCCCTGAAATACACTTACCCAGCCAAATCGCGTGTGGAAATTCCCGCGCACGTACCCGGCCAAATCGCGTGTGGGACTTCCCGCGTACCCCTGAAATCCACATACCATGCCAAATCGCGTGTGAAACTTCCCGCGCACCCCTGAGATCCACGTACCCAGCCAAGTCGCGTGTGGAAATTCCCGCGGACGTACCCGGCCAAATCGCGTGTGGAACTTCCCGCACACCCCTGAAATCCACGTACCCTTCCAAATCGCATGTGAGACTTCCCGCTCACCCCTGAGATCCACGTACCCAGCCAAATCGCGTGTGGAAATTCACGCGCACATACCCGGCCAAATCGCGTGTGGAACTTCCCGCACACCCCTGAAATCCACGTACCCTGCCAAATCGCGTGTGGGACTTCCCGCGCACCCCTGAGATCCACGTACCCAGCCAAATCGCGTGTAGAAATTCCCGTGCACGTACCCGGCCAAATCGCGTGTGGAACTTCCCGCGTACCCCTGAAATCCACATACCCTGCCAAATCACGTGTGAGACTTCCCGCGCACCCCTGAGATCCACGTACCCAGCCAAGTCGCGTGTGGAAATTCCCGCGCACGTACCCGGCCAAATCGCGTGTGGAACTTCCCGCGCAACCCGAAATCCACGTACCCTGCCAAATCGCGTGTGAGACTTCCCGCGCACCCCTGAGATCCACATACCCAGCCAAATCGCGTGTGGAAATTCCCGCGCACGTACCCGGCCAAATCGCGTGTGGTACTTCCCGCGCACCCCTGAAATCCACGTACCCTGCCAAATCGCGTGTGAAAGTTCCCGCGCACCCCGGAATACACGCACATGTTATTTTTCAGTCAGCGGGTGTCCGTGTTTGTGGGTACCCTTTGCACGTCATTTGTCCTGGAGGGCCACAGTATAGGACATTCATCATAGCTGTATATAGGTGCTATTTGTTGGCGCACCTTTTGGCGCACATTTATTAAAGGTGCAGAGACGCTACCGCCTGCTTTCTTGTGGCGGTCGTGTTTGTGCCTGTGCGCTGGTTTGACAGTGCGCTTTTTTGCCCTATTCGATTCCATGAATACGTGTTGTAGGCGAGCGTGTGGGCGTTCCGCACACTTGCACCCTTTACTTCCCCCGTGACGCCCACATTTTGGCAAGTTGTTCCCCATTCCGAGTGTTACGCCCCGTGTTCCGCCTACTTTTGTTGTGTGCGCCGCGCTATGTGCGATTTTCTCTGTGGCCTGTGCGATTTTCGCTGTGACCTGGCGCACGCCGTTAGTTGGCCTGTGCGCCGCGCACTTTTTTAGCGCACATCCGATGGTTTTCTCGCGCACGGCCTTCCATTAATCGATGTGCGCTGCTTTTCGAGCGATTTTCGCACTTGCACTGCGATTTTCGCTACTCCACTGCGAATCGCACGTTTTTGGCCACTTGCGCCGCGCTAATTATTCCATGAATCGGCCTGACAATATTTTACAAGCGCTTGTGAAATGTATGGGGGCGGCACATCCACTGGAAGTGTAGTAGGTGACATGGTAATTTCTACAACAATTGAGCATTTGTAAGTGAAAGGTCTATGCCAAATAACTGCAAGCCAATTTGCACCCAAAGAAAACAGTCCTACTGTAAACCACAAATAAACAAAGATGTGGCATTTTTTAGGCCATCGGAGAGATAATCTGAATTTTATCAGTCCTCAAATAAGCAGCAGCCATTTGAAAGGGAAACAACAGGTGATATAAGTGACAGTCTAGAGGGGATGGAGACTGCAGAAGCTAGTCTTGTGGAAAGATTGGCACAAACTGGAACCCAATTTTCAATAGACAAAAGAGTGGAGACATAGCAGAACTGTGTTTCAGTCATCTGCTCCTTGGAAACCTGTAATGTAAATCACCAGTGGTCTGACAAAAAACCCAGAAGAAATACATAGTGATTGCCCAAACCCAGAGCAGCTCTCAATAATACCATCTGGGATATCTAGATCCACAGGGCACCATGCTCCTGCTTCACCGCCAAAAATATTACTACAGCTATCTGTACCATGAGTAACAGGAAAGTGAGGAGACAGATGTGGAGATTGAGCACAACTCTGCTTCTGTGCCATCTTGGTTGATGTCAGCCAGTGTCTATGAACCCTCAGAAACAGATGGCACATAGGGCCTGATTCACAGAAGCGTGTTATGTTACCACAATCCCATAGGAAAATGTTCTGTGAATCAGGCCCATAGTGTTCTGGCCAGCTGATAAATGTGATTGTAAATATGAAGAATGGTGACAGTACCTCCACTAGGAATGTAATATCTTTAGAACGTAGAACATCTCTTCACCAGCAAACCAAAAGTGGCATGATAGAAAATAGAACAGCCGATGCCAAACCCCACAGAATAACCATGTAAATTAACCGGTTGATTGGAATGTTTATAGCCCAAGACATGCAGCCATTCAATATTTTAAAAACTGCTGGTTTTAAAGCCCTTATGAATTACTGTGGCCATGCTACTTCATGTTCAACTGTTGAAGTTTCTCAATTATACTAAAGCCTGCCAGAACCTGCACATTCCACCCTGAATCTTTCACTGTCTTCATTTATCCTTCCTTCCTTCCATTGTTACCTTCAAATTTCACAATTTATTTGTGTTAGCTCTAAAATACACATTCCTCCCAAATCGTCCTTGCATGTAGAGAGCTTTAAGCTGCATTGACCCATGTACATGACAGTTCGTGCATGTGCCATTGGTATTAAATTAACTCTTTGAGAGCTGAGGATGTTGCAAGTTACATTTTCTGTTTTTGTGTCAAGAAGATGATTTTGGTCTACCGATGTCAGTTTAGCAGTTACGTGGGTTCAGGTGGAGGAGTTCTGTATACTGGTACGTGTTTATGCTGAGGTATTTATGCCATTGTGTGACTATACTAGCTAGGCTGCAGTGCATCAACGTATCACAGTTTTAAATGAGGTGCATATTGTTTCTGGTTATAGGATTGTGTATCATCAAGCATACATTTATTGTATGGTGCTATGTAGCTTGTTTGTTTCCACGAATATTAATTCATTAAGGATGCATTTTGTTTTTGACTGCTGTTTAATTTCTTTTTTGTTCTTAAAAATGTATTTATTGGACTGACTGTATGCGTAGTGTTTGAAGACTTTACAAATAGGTGTTACATGTTTCTTATTTTGTTCTAGGTTGCTGTTATAACCCACAGATTGTGGATTCAAGGTGACTCTTGTATGTATGGCTCCAGTGATATGTTGTTGTATTGGTCTTTTCTCAGAGGAACAGAATTACTTGGCATGAACAAAATAGCATTAAAACTGCACCATAATGCGTTATCCAGCGCCCTCAGAACCCCAATGGGATGGATTACCAGATGGTTGGAATGATTGGAGCTACAACAAGGCACCAACCTGTGTGTGAAGTAACAAAAGAGCTGCAGTCTCTGGATATCGGCGTTCCTTCATGCATCATTCTTTCGTCATATACTGTAGCCTGATAATTCTGGATCGTAGGCACAGCAGCGCATAGGGTTATTAACAAAGCCGGGTATAACAGCAATGCATGAATGTGTGCTTTCAAGCAGGGTCGGGGACTATCTCACATGGTATATCCACATCAGTGTGCTTGGTGTTTATCTGGGAGTAACATTGTTCATCTAATGAAGTATTGCAACCCTTCATTTTATGAAAGCATTTTCAGTGATTAGTACTAGTTGTTTAAATGAAGACCTGCTCATTTTAAGGTGTGTTTTATTTTCAGTGTTTTGTGGCACTTTTAAGAATAAACAAACAAATGCAGGTGTATGAATATATTAATGCTTTGTTTAAAGAAAAGTTAATATCTCCAGTTTTGCTGAGCCAATTTTCAAAATTCTATATTAAGAGCTATGAGTATTCAAAAATACCTTTTTACATATCTACAGAAGAGGAGCTGCTCGTATAATTGTCTCTTTTTTGGCTTAGATGGGAACCATGTTTTATTAAGCAACAAAGAGGTGCAGGATAGGGTGTTGTCCCTCATATTGGTAAACACTGGTGAGGACTGAAAAGAAACACGAGCACTCAGTCAGTAAAATGTACAATTTGATATATCCTGGAAAATGAAAAATTAAACAAAATCAGCAAATCCGAAATATAGAACAACAATAACAAATCATTGTGCTTCATGACATTTCAGATAAAGAGCGATCAGAGCAGAGGGAGAGGCCGGGGAAAGGGTACTGCAAAACCGTTCATAGTACTATCCCGAACAGCAACACTGCATGCATTTGTTATAAATGGGAGTTTCTTTGGAAGTTTGAATTCCATGACAGAAAACAGCAATATTGTCTACTCCTGTTTCATAATCCACTTCCCAACCCAGGTGCACCTGCTTTTCCTCAACAAACAAATACAACAAGTACTCCGCGCACAAGAAGATTGTGACAGCCTAGGAGAAAGTAACCATGTCATGGATCTATAACGTCTGTTGATGAAGAAGGTTCCTGTGCAATGTGTAATAGAATGCCTATCTGTACCTTTCCACACATAGGCACTGGAGATAGAATATTGGCTCTTCGATCTGAAGACTTTGTCACTGCTCCTCTTTATTCTACCTCTAGAAAAGCTGTCAGTATCTCAAAACAATTTAATTTACATTTTGTTTCTTAACCAATATCTGACTCTCTGGGTTATATAGGACACTAACATGCTTTCCTGTTGAGTGCCTCAATTCCCTTAATTTGCTGGGTCGCAATCGCATGCGTAAGTGATATGATTCAATGCAGACTTAATGGAGTCTCTCTAAATGTCCCTTCTGAAAACATAGAAATTGTGCTTGCAACTCTGGAAGAGGGCCTAATCACACTGCCAGCCCTAAGTAGCTTATTAAAACGTGGGTAAACCACTCCAAACTCCAGAAGATCCCCCAATATTATGTATGCCCTGAATCAAATTATTGTGCCCATCAATAGCCTATGTAATACTCCTATTTTTCCTGTGAAGAAATCCGGTGAAGACACATATCGAATCGTACAGGACCTGTGGGCTGTAAACTCTGTAGTTTTGCTTTCTTTTCCAGTAGTTTCTGAATCATGCCAATTTTTACTTGTGTCTTCTGCATTCAACATCCTACTTCACTGATGTAGATCCCTGTGCTTCTTTCCGTTTTCCACTGAGTCAACCAGGCTGTCGATATTTGTCTACTCGCATGTATCACTGATTGCAAACATCCAATCTAGGCTAACACATCGGTTTACAGAATCCCTTACCTTATTTTCCCAGATATTGAAAATATATATGGATGACATTTCCAGTAAAGACTGTATTTGTACAATATGTTGATAATGTAATCTTAGCTTCATGCCCTTATGATGCATGTAGACAAGACTCTTGTGTCCTGAATCATGGAATTATTTGGTGAAAAACGCAGATTTGCACGCTTTTCTGCCCGAAAATCTCCATACTTTAAACAGGGATAGTCGGGCAGAAAGGCGCACAAATCTGCATTTTTCACGCAAATAATTCCATGAATCAGGGTGTTATTCTTTTCACTTGTCCAGCCATCAAAGGTTACAAACATTCAACACAGGAATGGGCAGTATTTATATTCTTTTATTGTGCGTTTGGGTAAATAAAAACCCTTTTGCACACAATTAACATGAATAAAACATACAGATACACATTTAAAAAGACATATATAAATACAATCAAAATTATTGCTCATCTAATACACAATACATGACTAAAAGCACCAAAAACAGCAAGGTTCAAGACACAATAAAAAAATCGATTTGTTGATAATACCTCAAAGGCAACACATTTCATAGGAAAGTAGAACTACAGAGTGTAACATATCAACATGAATAATAAGATATTATAAATTACATAAAATCGAGTAAATTACCACCAACAGCTGCCTCATTTTATTTCAGTGCAATTGCTCTTTGTTCACATTTAACACCCACATGCAGGCGACACAAGCAGTGGTGGCATAAAGTGACTTTATAGTATTACAAATTAAAATGACTGCATGAATAGTTTATGAAAACACCCAGCAAAGAATGAATCTCCCAAAACAACTAAAGGGCTTTCTCTGAACATATCTTTGTTAAATATTGTTGAAGAGATTTTGGGCTTCCTTCCAAACATAGAACAATGCTGCAGTGATCACTACAGAATCCGTTCCATAGACACTACATTAAAACGGGTCGGTCTCAATAAAATTAGAAGTGGAGGTGAAGGTCAGTTATACAAGATAAGTGTACATTATTAAAGAATGAATATTGCTGTAGGCAGCCAACATTGAACACATATACATGTTGTTGCCATTGTATAAAAGCCCAATTCAATCCCTGTCACTCAGATCTGATCCTTTTAAGGGCTCGCTGGATATTGCCAGCAACAGATATTTGGTTATTCCATCCTTGTTAAGCCATTATAAGATTTCATATGTTTTAATCCACCCAAATCTTATGAAAGGTCAACAGAAAACGAAGCAGCATTCACAGCTATTAAACACATTTTAACCAGGCTGTGCAACAATGAGAAGCCTTTTACGCTCTTCTGCCATGAATGGTATAGGTTTAGTTTGGATGTGCCAAAACAGAAATGCAGGAACACACATTGACCATTAGCGCATTATAGCACAGCAGTAGAGTTTGTGAATGCTGGTTTGCTGCTATGTCTTTGGTCTGTAGCAGCTGCCACTTTAGCGGTACAGTAACCATAACAGACAGTGTTTGGATCCCATTAACCATCGTTGCTTCACATGCTGTCGATGTTGTCATGGCTTTGTTGTTTAAAATGACAACAGAGCACATGTGCATTATACTGAATTCCAAAATATGAACTGATTTTGTTAAACATATTTCACATCACTGTAACTCGATGCTATGTTCTCAATCCTGCTTCTTTATTGCAGAGCCCACAACATGGAGAATTAGAAGATGGTAATATTTTTTAGGATGCTTTCTCCACTAAATATAAAGTGCATTAAAAGATATGAAATGAACACATATAAAGATTGGGCCTCAAAATGAAAATTATTTGATTTAAATATTAAGGTCCTCAATTAGAATGTGGTGGTGCAGAAAATAATGTGGTGGTAATGGGATTAGTACCGCCTTTATTGTACTGCCAAATTCAGAGAAATGGTACATTCTAGAAAGTTGGAACAACTTGGAGACTGTTTACCCATTGAGAGACACAGGACATGTGAATTTGTAAGCTGTGAGATACACAGAACCTATATTTGTAAAAGCGCTGAATTATTCTTCCTAATGTATGTAATTCAGTGATGTCAGCTGCTAAGAGGAAGGCTTAGATGTAAATGGAATGAGAATTTCAGATGGACATTCATGTATTCTCATGTGAAAGAGGTGATAGGAAAGGCATTTGTGAGATCTGTCATTTTTCTTGGTTCTGGAGACCAATCAGGTTCCCTGACCAAGTTCTGGATTTGCGATATTTGGGGTACAATCTTAGGAACTCCTCATCTATGGGTATGTGGAAGGCATCTCTCATAGAGAAACTCTGGCCACTTCTGTCTCATATGAAATGTCTATATACCAGGATGTGCAGATTTTTGATGATTCCACTCTTGAAATATTATCTTATAAAGATCGAGCCCATCTTGTGGTGTGGTTTAGATATGTCTTTACTGGATCTAGGTGATTACTTGAATTATCTGCAGGGTTGTGTTTGGAATGAAATTCTCTGTTTCTCAAGTGCCATGCCAAATGCTATTATTAGACATGAGCTAGACGTATTTCCCTTCAGACCAGCTACCATTGGAGACAGATTTCACATTTTGCTAAATGTATAAATCCTCCTTGTAACTCACTCTATGTTGACCTCAGCTTAATGTTGGTGGACTCCTCTGCCAATTCTGTTATCAATATAAACAAACCATGTGTTCTCTTCTTCACAATATAGGCCCCAGTGAATAAAAGCTCATCAATCGTCCTTGTACTGTTAAATTTAAACTTTTTAGACAGGACCGGCTCTGTACTGCGGAGTTGATAGGGATTTATAACCTATTTAGGGAATATGCACAATTCCCCTGAAGGAAAGATTCTCTTTGTACTTATTTAAAATTCTGTCCATGTAGCTAGGCACATGCACTTTATATGTGCTTTTGTTTAAATCAATTTGCTACAAGGGAACGGACCAAACATTGGTCATCCTTTAAGGCTTTTGGTGTTTCCACAAATTGTCAGTTTTTTGTAATCAGATGGACTGTCTGGGAACGCCTAGACATTGGGTTACTGCCTGTCCCAATTTTACACTTGTTAGACTTAGGTTTTTTCTTGAGGTAAATCGTGATGCTGATTTTGCACAAAATCTTATTGGGCCCAGACTAACGTGGAGAGATAATGTTGCACTGATACTGCCTTTATATCGTTTTTTAATTATTGTTGAATCACAAATAATAGGATAGTGATTGTTGATTGTTGACTGCTATTGTGAACACACACTCAGTTTAGTTTGGATGCTTTTTAGAATCATCATTTGAAATGTTCTACTCTGTGTATTATGCTTCTGGTAGGATTTTAAGTATGTATGTGTTTTTACAACGGAATGAGCAATGATTTGGAATTTAGGAATGAATGAATTTTAACTTATGATCTGTAACTAACTTATGAATTGCAGTCTACATCTTAATATGTGAATGTATGTATTCTATAATGTATTGATTTTTCTTTCGTCTCTTTTTTTGGTAAAGGTTTGGTTAAACCAAATACAATAAAAATAACAAATAAAAAGTGTTAACATGTGTGCATACTTTTTGAGTGAAGTGAAACATCCAACATGGTTTAGATTGAGGTGTGCAGGAAGTATCTTTGAAATTCAAGGGGGATAGCACATGTCATGTTATTTTGCTATTATCTAGTTGAAAATATGATATTGTTACTGTGGTTCAACTTGCATCTTGCATCAGAGTGAAAGGGTCAGGTTGTTGCACACTAAGTCATTGAAGTGAGGGTTGTCTGAGACTGCGATAGAAACAGAAAAAACAAAAAACAAGAATGAAAGGAAATGTTGATAGTGGTAATCTTGTTTGGGTGTAATATGTTAAGCTTCATTGGATAGGGTGTCACTCAATAAAAAAAAGCATACATAAAATGTCACCTTTGATCTCACACTACCAGGAAAAAAACTCCTTGATATACTCTCACAAAACCCAGATCTTATTTATTTTTTAGATGGTTCATGCCTTTGTTATGATGAAGGGAAACTCATTTTAGCTATGTTGTTTGTTGTTTTGAAAACTATAACACAAAGAGCACAACATCCGCAAAAATGATCTGCTCAGATTTCTTTACGGGTTGCTCTAACAGGAGTATGTGTGTTAGCACACAAATAAAGAGTTTATATATACACTGCTTCTCACTGTGCATTTGAAATCATGCATGACTGTGAAATTCTAGAAGCAAGATGTATGTATGTATCCTATGCTTTTGCTTTTATCTAGGATCTTATTGTACCTAAACAAATTGTTCACTGCAACAGACACTGCACCGAACAAAGTGTCTATTTCTCACTCTCAAGTTCTAATCATCTTCTGACAATCTGACCTAACATATCAACCTCAATTTGCATCCCAGGAGGACCTTGCTATAACACAAGACAATGCACCAGAAATTGAAGGCGATAATGGAATGTTGCATTTTTAGTCTGCATTTTTGTATGATAATTTAGCGTGGGCTAATCCATTCATTAATGCATCCATTTGGTATAAGCTCTGTTTAGCATTATAGTTCATTTTGATTATAAATCGATATTTGCTGAAATCAATGCAGATATATTTAGCTTGTTATTTTGTATAGCGCACATTCTGTGTTACTAACCGCTATACAGTGGATTTTGTCAATCATGAATCCAGCTCATGCTGAGCGCGGGAGGGAAATGTGTTTACAGCCGAACACAGTTTAGTTGTTTTCATAAGTCTCTTGGCAGACTTTGCGAAAATAGCCTTCACTGCTTTTGTTTTCGTTCCTGCAGTTAGACTGTCTTTTGCGAAAAGACAGGAATGTTACATGATATGCTTACTGTTCTTAGAATAATGTAGAAGAACGTCACCGTGTTCTAGTACAGTACCCGATCATGCTATGCTGAAATTATGCAAGCACGTAGCTATAGAATGGATGCAGGTTGACATAGAATGCTTTCTACGCATGCAATTGTAGAATATATCATTGCGCTGTATAATGTTCTGTTGAAGAGAGACCTAGGGAGGCTGGCTCAGAGCTAGGGAAGGCAATCTCACAGTCTTAGAGCTGGGGGCTTTTTGAGAGCTAGAGGGAGAGGACTGGGGTGCTGAAATGCTGTGAGGGTTGGGTTTGCTAAATGCGCTCATAGCTAGAGAGTGCTGCTTGTTAGATATTAGTGACTAATGACATGCATAAATAAAGATGCATTCTGTTTGAAATATCCAATTCCTGTGTCTTTGTGATCTTCTATATTTTGTTTCCATAGCATATTTTTAGTTCCATATTTAGCCTTTAACATCCCAATCACCTTGGCCATTCTTGATTTGGCTGCTTGGTTGCACCAAAGGTGCTATCATCTTATATTGCATATGTGTGCAGGCAGTGTGGGGTAGCACAAGAAGCAAAATGGGGGATGGTCGCTGCTGTTGTAAGAAATGGATATGACCCTTTCTTTCATACTGTAGCCCAGAAATATTTTAAAAATTGTGTAATTTCTCAACAACAGCAACACACCTTTGAAGGCAAACACTGAAGACAATCTCCTTACATTCATTTCATACAGATTCCAACATCTTTTTGACTGGAATATGATTTTGTAATATTAGATATTATTGTTTTCCCATAAGAAAGCTGATATGAAGCAGTTGTAACGATATTGATTGATGCCTTGTACCAGAATTTAGCATACCTGTCAGTATGAACAGTGACAAATTAACCAATTCACAGGGCAAACAGAGAAGGAGATGTGTGCAGTATTACAAATTCAGCAAATGCTTCACTTCTCACACCATCCTCAATCAGCAGGGGCAGTGGTGCAATAGAATGGCATTCTAGCACATATAATAGCCACAATCTACACAGATAAAACTTTAAATTAAAAAATACAATCTCATTAGCCATAATTTGAATGTAAAGTATGGTAAACAAGATAACAGGCTTAAACCTGCCTGAAATAATGACCAGTCATGCAATGTGCCTTCCTGCAGGGCCACTACTAACTTTTGCAAAGGCAAATGTGCATCTGACTAATGAATTGAGTTTAATCTATTACAACCCTCTAATGAAATATGAGAGTTCTCTTTACTCACAGGTCAAAGAAGCACTACCAGTTGAACCAGAGCAGGCCTGAATTTCCATGGAATTTGAAGATTTGATATATAGCAAGGTACTTTAATGAATGTCTACCCCAGCACCATGTGATAAAACTTGTTTTTTGTCCCATAACTAATAATAGGTCTGTAAAGTGTCATGGCCTGCCCCCTATATAAACACTGCCAGTTGTTAAAATGTTTCATCTCATACTGAACATCAGTGCTCTGTTTGCATGATTAGTCATAACTGGACTATGGGAGAATACTGAATATAGTAGCTTCAGCAAATGCATTCATACAATGATGTAGGATCCAAAAAGGAGATAGAGAACTGGCTCTGGTTGTATAAGCACAGTGTTGTGCTGTGGCAGGGAGGGATCTGTGGGACTTCCTCTCGATTTTGTGGAGTATGTTAATTAATTTTCAACCTGGTACAGATGAATGCACTGTTGGTCATGAACTATATCAAAAGAAGTTAACTGTAACTCCCTCTAATCAAGCTGAATCTACCTCACATGCAGTCCTTACCGCTTCTAACCCCTAATCTCCTCTCGTGTATACAGACAAGATCAAATGCACCAAACCTTCTCATGTGCACTAATGCTCTATGTTTTCCATGATAAGGCAGGAGATATTAAAGTGTAATCAAGTGGTATGCAGATGGTAAGGTGTTGACAAGTGTCAGTTATATTACAAATGTTATAGGGGATCATTTGAGGATGCATTGATCACTGCATTTTACTGCAGCAATTATTTTTCCAGTGACTTATCTGCCGACATTACTTAAACTTGTCCCAATAGAGTGCTGTGTTACATTGGAAGAACTGACCTTGAAGACGTCTTGTCCACCTTCCTCTCTGTTGTCCAACCACAATTTTTGTTCCATTAATTAATACTGTTGAAGTTAGGAGAGCTAATGGTTTACTGGGATGATGTTTGTGTCATTTTCTAATGAAGCTAATTGCAAGGCCAAAATGTTCTCAATCACATGAGATTTTTGTTTGATTATAGTAGATAGAAATGTGCACCCTGAGATATTATTTCTGAGTAACATTTACCATCCCATCCAACAGAAGTTTACTTAATAGCTTGAGAATTGTTAGTAATCAATCCATCTACACATTTTTGGATAATAAGTTGTTGAGCCTTTTCGGTAGGATAAGAAATAGCAAAATGTTTTCAAATTCTTACTGAACATGCTCCATTAAATCAACTGGATGTTTTCTGTTCTGTCTACATCTTTTTACCTTTTCCCAATGGGTGTTAATTATTTTATTGCTGTAATTACTATGTCTATTTTGTCTTTTAATGGGCGCACCTCAAAACTTTCATCTCTCAGTTTGTTATCACCATCAGACCACTGTGCAGCTTTCCTCACAGTGTGGAGTTTGTCAAGGGTAGTGATAACAGAGAGGAACTGATAAATGTCTGGCATCATTGGGTTATCCATCCTGACTACCATATTTAGTACATCAAAAAATGTCGTAGGGTGCTCTGTTAACTTGGGGAATTGTTTTACTAACGCCATTAGTACATTCAGACTTCAGGGTTGGTGTACGGAAATTATGGTATGCTCAGTCGGAGGTAGAATCGGCATCTATGGCATAACTCGTTCAGTGCCAGTGCCTCACATAGGAGATGCCACATTGGCAATGCATAATTGCTGTACCTTTTTTTGTAATACAGTAAAAAGCAAAAAAGAGTATTCATCATCTTTGGAACCAAAATAGTGGGCTGATAAAGAGCAGCTAGGGTTTGGGAAGGGACGTTTTGATATGAGGGAAGCAACTAAGAAGAAACTGCAAGGAGATCTATACAATCTTCAGGCAGAAGTGCAGTGGGCATGGCATGTAAGGGTAGAACAGAAACAGCCTCTTGAAAAGAGTTCATTTGCAGTATTAGCTCCTCTACAATATTGGTTCCTCCCTCAATTATCGAATTATGATTATTACTTTTCAAAAATGCATATATTGACTAGTTACTTAGTGTAGTAACACCAGTGAGAGGAGCAGGCTACAGATAAAAGTATGAGGATCATTTTAACTAATTTTAGTTTTAGGAGAAAACTGAGTGAAGAACCAATATCGCAGGGAAGTATCTACTACAAATACACCCTCTATGGAAAAACAGTTACAAACACGAAAAGGTGATATATGAGATGGGACAGACGCATGGACTATAGTTATAGTTAATGTATTTCTAGATTAGATACTTAGTATGTATTCAGATTGATTTAACATTTGACTTTCATGTCTCCAAAGTATGAAAACCCATAAAACATGAGTCTGAAGCCACACTGAAAGCTAGAGGCCCAGGCACCAGGCTCAACACAATGACATTTCCACCATATCCATTTGGTGAGAGGTAAACATTACACAGCAATACTCATACATATGCATTTAGAGTTCAGCTTTTAGAAAGATAGCAGACATTTCTATCCAGTAAGGCGCGCGCGCGCGCGCACACACACACACACACACACACACACACACACACAAATATTAGGCTTAACCAGACATGCATGCACAAATAGGCAAGACCACAGACACAAGGATTGACATAAGTATTTAGTAGAAACACTAAAAGGTAGTAAATATAAGACACAACCAACATATATTTAACATCTCGTTGGTGTGTGACACATAATGTAGGAATCTGAATCAGAATATAGGGCCTCATCACAAGGTTGGAGGTATCCCTGCTGTAAATGTGCCGGAATACCGCCAACTCAAATAGTGTTACCGCTACTCTGTCCAGCACTGTTAGCGCTGGACCACAAGTAGCGATAAGGTGGTAAATCCCCATTCTCCATTCGGCCCATTGGACCCAATGGGGCTGGAGGGAGCTATTAGCACTCAGCTCATACCTGGAGGTGAATTCATCCTGGCAGGGCCAAACTTGTGATTGGGCCAACCCTTAAATACGGTGGTCATAGTGTTACTGCTGCATTTAAGGGCTACCGCCCTACTCGTGATGAGGCCCATAGTCAGTTGAATTATCCATTTAGGTTTCACTAAGCCTCAGAAATCCATGGATAAAACCACACAGTTAAAGACAGTCAGTTTGAGCTCACATTAGAAAGATACACAGAAAAGGTCAGAGGCCCTGAACATGGTGTAAATGTTGTGCTGTGGTTCGTCAGAAGTATGAGATAAAGTTTTTTCCCAGGCATGAAACAAGGACACATTAATTAATTAGATGTTGCAACTATGAGCAGGCCCTGTGAGGGGAAGATGTAAAACACTGTGCAGGGATTGGCTGTGAACAGAAAGGTACAGCAAAGTCCCACACTTCTAACGAATGAAACATAACTAATAAAGTGCCTGCCCATGTTCTTAGATACTAACAAAGACAAGGACACAGTTTGGTTGGAACGAGGCAATGTGCAGAGACATGCATAGGGCAAAGTCACATAGACAGAAGTTGTACACTGCCCAATATTACCATGATACACAAAGATAGCCAAATAAGATTGCATAATCCAATATATGTATGCATTAAATAATGTAGGAATATAACGCGTAGAGTTTTCTTAACATTCATTAAAGTTCACCTGCATTTTAATATGCAAGCCACGCACACCCACCCATCTATTGAATACACAACTTAGTCATTGACATGACCTCAGAGCAAGGGATCAAGATGCACACCCCATGAAATCATGTAGTAATACCATGCGAAAGGAAATAGAAGGGAATCATGTTTCCAATGAGTAGCAACATTAACTGGCGGTTGAGCAGTCACACAAATGAGAAGAGTAAGTCAGTGCCAACCTTTTAGCTCTCATGGGAAAGGATGCAAAGTATTCTTTTTGATGCCACACTGTTCGCACCTCACAAGTCTATTTGTCAGCAATGACCAAAGCGGCCTACCCCAGGATACCCATAGGAGCTACACCAAGCAGAAGTGGAGTTTTATATGAAACATTTTAACATGTCAACTCTCCGACAAGATTCATGTGAAACTAGAGGGTCCCACCATAAGATAATTACCATGAAGTAGTCATTAGAATGGTCATGAGGGATTGGATAGTCCGATAAGGCTAGGCATTGTATAGCTTCAACTATAGACCAACCAACACTGTCCAATCAGCGAACATGAATTGGAAAGTATTCTGAAACAATGTTTGAAATGTCACTCAACTTCTCACTATAAAATGCAACCATTGTGTAATGTGCTTTGAATGATTTTGTGGATTGTTCCCAGGTATGGTTGCATGTAATAACATTTTGGCTTATTCAATTATTTGTATTATATGAATATTTGAGCCTTACCCTACATAAGGCAGGAAAATAAGAATTACAAACTGCAATGTGACAAAATAACTGAAGATGAATTATAATTCAAGAAAACAATAAACATATTCAAAAAGATGACTATGATTGAACAAATCATTCTAACAAAGTGGTATGTAAGACTATTTGTCTAAAGTCCTGTAATATAAATATGCATTATGAAAAAACTGTGTGAACCCAGAAGCATAAAAAGAATTAACAATGTGAATAATTGGGCTAGTACGTTGACACCATTGCACAGATAGAGATGATAGACTAATGGTGTTTGTATTCCATCACAAGAGAAAATTATTATGAATATACTCAATAAAGGGAATCATATTTAACAGTTAGATGTAATATAAGAACAGCACTTTATGTGTCTAAGTTATTTTAATTTAATGACTTTAATATTGTATCTTGTTAGTTTGTATTTGTTTTGTTTCTTTCCTGGAAAATAAGTTGATCGCAAATATATTATCAGAAATTGATTGAAAAAGCTTCCTATAGATGTAAGTAATTATACAAATATTCCACCTTGCAAAACATGTGTCAGCCATTTTGTAGCATTTTATAATAAATTCAGAAGTAAAATCTCGAGTAGTGTACTAGCAGACTACGATTTAAAATTATATGAGTTTCAGAAGCAACTATCAATTGCATTTCAAAATAATACAAGCAGGTTTATTTGGTGTTTATATAGTGAACCACGGTGTATTATTGAATACTATTAGAGAAGTAGGAGCACAAGATATTATTGCAAGATCAAATAAATGAGATGCAAGTAGACAATATCATTTTTTGTAATAGATAGGCATTCAATAAAAGACAGTTTAAGAATTATTGCATCATGACTATTGAAATGATGATGATAAGACATGAACATACAAAGTTTATTCTGATTCACAATGTATAATTTAAATCATATCATTAGTGCAAGGTATTGAAATCCAGAGGTACATGTGCAATTGTTTTTGATGTTTTGACACTAGACAATATAGAATCATGGTACCATTGATATCCTTGCAGCTTGTTATGAATTACTATATTTTAATTGAAATTGATCATAATCAACAGCGCCACCCACCATACAGATATCTGGACATTTAATGTTATTCAAATGTATTTGTTGCCAGATTTGAGGAAGAATATATTTTCTATGAGGTTAATCCTTTCAGAAATGGGTTTCATTTATGTATGTCCTTTATCAATGCTATAATATTAATCTGGAGAGGTAATGAAAATTATATTGATGGTTTTGTAAAATGGATTAATGAAATTAATGAAAATGTATGCTTCACATCTGTGTACAGTAATAACCAAGTTGTGTTTTGGTACTTGGATATATTTCACAGAGATTTTAAGACTGAAGTTTCCCTTTATATCAAACACACTGATAAGAATACAACTCTCTGTTTAATAGTCAACATCCCAAAACCATTAGGGAAAACATACCCCATTGTTTGCTCCTGTGAATAAGGAGAAAGTGTCCCTCTTTATGTGAATTCTATAGAATGCCCACTACTTTTTGTGGGTACAGTCAAGCAATAAACAGACTGATTAATAGTAAACTGCATATTCTAGAGACTACTGATCTTTAAATAATTCATTGATAAAGCCGTTGAAATCTAACCTGCAACAAAGAGATTGTTCTTTAAAGAGAAACTGGCCGAAAGAGAACACAAGTCAATAGACAAACTAGCTGCACATGAAAGGCATGAGCTGAATGATCAAATTGAAAGACCCTCATACTATCAGGAAGGATATAAACAAGTATGGATATCTGAGATACACATGTGTACCTATATTTAAATGTATGGATTTTATAGAGCCTGTACTGTTGTGTAAAATGTATGTGAAGTTTTATCTATTTTTTTTAAAAAGTGACAATTTCTTTTGAAAATGGCTACAATATGCACTTTTTTTTCTAAGGTTTCAATTGGAGAAAGTCAGAACAATTCCTAAATGGGATGTACATATGGATGTAATATATAGGAGCTATTCTGTAACCTACACATGTGATTAATGTTATTTAAATTAAAATGTAAATGTAAACACATGTAAATATTGGTTAGCTCAGTTTAGTTTCATGCTTCTAAGTGAGAAATTCCATTATAAAAATAAGTCTGCAGGTGGCCAGGTCCTAATTAGCAAACTGTGGGCAATTGAGGTGATATAAAAATTACATCACAGAGCAGCCAAAATATAGTGCTTACAGTCTTACAATAACAATGTGTACACAGATAATACCATTGGTCACATCGTAGGAGCTTCAGTAGAAATGTGATAAACATGAAATGAATGAGCAGTCTAGTCATTGAAACATTCACATGCAAAGGACCATGTGATTATATTTGAAGGCCAATTGCGTGAGCTGTTGTTTCTTAAAAAATAGTGAGTGTAAAGAACGTTACTGCCTCTGATGAAAACAAAGCACTATATGAAAGTGAAATAAAGGGATCAGTGTATCCTTATACATGTTATAAATACTAGGTTACTGAGAGCCTTAGTTATTGTGTTTAAACTCGCACATTGCACATTGATAATGTTATTAGACACATTGCAGGAGCTTCTTGATATGTTACAAAGGCAGATGATACATTTGAAAAGAAAAGAGTGTGTCATTGAATGTTAGAGAGGTAAAGAGTTTGTGCAGTAGGTGCATTAACGTTTTGCATTAACATTTAGAATTCGGAGTTGAGTAGAGTGAGGTTAGATTTACTTAGGCCACACAAGTGCTAGCATAGCTGCAGGCACATGACTATAGCAGGGTGTCGAAAAGCCAAGTAAAATCAAAAGTGAACAATAGTGCCTCATGAAGAAAAAAATTCATAGTGTGCCGAGGATGTAGTGGAAATGAGATTGGCCTTAAAACAAACCAATCCTTATTTGTGCAAGTTAGAATTAGAGGGAAGGAAAGAGATGTAGCTAAACGTTTTGTGAGCAACATGAAAATTGTTCCAAGTGGGATACTGCTCAAAAGTCGCCATGGGTCGAGGTAGGAACTGAAAAATGACACAAATGGATACGCGATATGGTGAGAGGGGATATCCCACGCAGAAGGTGGGGACATTTAAAGAAAATGTATAGAAGGGCAAAGACGAATTGCAGGAGTTGAAATAGAGGAAAAAAGGAGGAAGGCGAGACTATACTAGAACTGGTGGATGGGAGTTTGAGTTTGAATTGGCTGAAAGCTGTGACTGGGGAGGATTCGAAGTTGGCTCAGGGACGTTGGTCTGCCAAGGATGAGCTGAGGCCTACCGAGTTAAAGGAAAGGAACTGACTGTGAACATGGGGGAAGAAAAAGCCCAAGGAGGAGATGGCCCATTCAAGTACAGGGATTCAAGAAGTCATGTAGATGGTGAGTATACAAAATAAATAAATGAAATACCTCCTGCAGAATAATTAACAAGATGTCAGATTTGACACAAAACAGCATTTCATTAGTTTTTACAGTACCAAAAGGTTAATGAAAAAGCTGAATCTAAATTTTGTGTGGAAGAATTTCCATTTATTGCAGATGTTTAAAATATAATGAGCCATCTGATGAGCGGTGGATAAGAGAAAGTCACATAAGATTGACAGGCACATGGTTTTTATATATTGTTACAGAAACCAATGAATTAAAAATCTAACAAATATCATATGTTATGCCATGCCAAAGGAAATTTGCCTTAACATAGCTGTATCATGTGTTTTGGTGTCTGTGCACAAGATGTTATGTAACAAATTGACTGATTCAAGCTGATGAGATTGAATATATAAAATGCATAATTGTGAAAGTGTGAGGCAGTTTCTATGTGCCTCTGGTAGTGGATACATTGAGATCAGACATTACAGTACTATGTATGCTGGTGCGTAACTGAAGGTCCATAATAAAAAAGTAAGATTAGCATTCAAGAAGAGATAAGATACTTCCACCTACCAATTATTTGGTGGAGAATGGGGGCAAGGATTATCTAGTTTGCATTAGTTGAACCTGGTAACATTGTGTTGTCAGTGGTGTGCTTCATATGACGTGCGGTGTATGATAAATTGTAAATAACGTAGTTTTAGGCATTGTGAGCTGTGCATCCAGGTTGAAACATGTCCAAGGTTAGCATGTCAGATGTGCAGATTATGCAGAAGCCATGTTTTTTGGTTTATGAACGTGGTCATCAGATACTATGAAGGTGAAAAGTGAACGTTTGATTACAAAAATTGAAAATTATCTCCAGATCATTTATTTGAAGAGGATACTGTCTTGCACTCTAATTAAGCTTTTCAGCTATTAACTATTAGCGGCATGGCTACCCCCTTACTGGGTACCGGGTCCGGGTTCCCTGAATGGGAATTACCGGGCCATTCCGACCTTGGAGGGCCTGGTATTTCCCCATTCAGGAAAGCCGACCCAGTACATCCCCATTCCCATTCGAGCCCCCATAGGGCTCAATGGGAATGGGGAGCATGCTAACAATGGGCCCGTTAAAAACAGGCGTCCTTAGCCGGTCCCGCAAGCAGAACTCGTAATGAGGCGGTAATGGGTTGACGGCTCCGGCACTTTTACCGGTGCCGTTAACCACTTATCGCCAGGGTCGGAATGACACCCAGTGTAATTCGGACAGGTGCCACCTTGTGGTTAATTCTAAACAGGGTGTTGAATATTCAAAATCATAAATTGCGAAGGGTTGTGATGTATAAAAATGAATTGAGAGAAGTACGTAAAAAAGTGAGCCAACTAGAAAACAATACAGGCAATGAGAATCAATAGTTATTACAAGTGTAAGCCAGATGTAAATATTTAATGGGATAGGCACATGTATACATTAATTCTCAGTGTTGTGATACAATACAACGTGAAGTTGAGATAAAAAAAAACAAATACAGGAATAGTCAGAACTTGTTGACCAGTTGAAAGGGGAAATATGTCAGATTCAAGTTGATAAGAATGAATTCCTAGTAGAAATGCAATCATTACATAATAATTAAATAATAAACAGTTGTCACGTGATGTTCAGGGCTTAGAATGTGAAATCACTAATTTGATGGCAGAGACCAGAACAAATCTAAAAATAGCCTCCAATTGTAAGGAGCAAGTCACAGAAATGTATACATTGATCAGGAGGTTGAAGCAAGAGCAGATTCAAGTCAGGACAAAACAGAAACTTTGAAATTACACATAAGGCAATTAAATCTGGGAAAATGGAGAAGTAAAATGACAAATATTGCATTTGTGTAACAATTAGCTGCAAAACATGTCAACAAGTGAGCATATGTCATTCCAAAGATATGTGAGCTGAGCCAGTAGTACACCAGCCAAAAGATGGCTGGAAACCCGGGAAGGAATGTGCAGTGGCGCAGGCTCTCAGTGAGAGGAAGAGAGAGACTCTCCAGATCAGACAGAGGGCATGATTTTCCCTAAGGAGAGAGACATATGCAAAATAGAAAATTGGAAGGGAACATAATGCACATCTAATTGTGGTGTGCACAGAAAATTGAGACATGGGAAAAAGAAATAGGGAGAACCTCACAAGAACCCCACAGCTATATGCATGGACATACAGTGCATATAGATGCAGTTAAAGTTATGAAATAACTTAAAGAGATTATAAAGCCATTTACAAAGGAGTCTGATGTGTCCATTGGGGAACATTTAAACCAGGTCATACATATATCAAACCCTGAATGTTCCAAAAGAGCATTATATTAGGTTTTTCCATTGTACAGAAGACACAAAACATGCTTGGTTTTTGTGTAGTCTAACTTAACAACTTCTTGTGTCATGGATAAAATACTAAGAGGAATTTAGGATGGATTTCTCACCATACAGGTCAATACAAGAAGCAAAGCAGGCAGTTTATGCATTGTCAGCAGGCCCAGATGAGTCCGCATTCAATTTCAACGAACATTAAGAAGGGCATTTTTAGGATTTGACACAGAGCAATATGAACTCAAATGACTTCAAGACAACATTATTTTGCAGGGTACATCAGTTGATTGTAGTGCAGTTAGCATGCAAATGTTCAAATGAGAAAACTATTCATTGGATGCTGGACCAAACCATGAAGTATGGCAAGTCATGATTCCCACAGAGATTGAAGGTAAGCAACAGAATAACAAAGGGAAAGTTGTGTTATTTGGCCAGGTAAGAGTATGGCATTGGAGACAGGAAGGTCTCCAATGCCAAATGGAAAGTCAAAGAATAGCATGTCACAGAATCAGTAAGCACAGCCAATGCAAGGAAAGGCACTTCGCTCTTCCATCTCCAACTCCCTCAGGGTCAGCCGCTTCTCGAAGCAACGAGTTGGGGGTCGATCTCTCGCCGTGGCAGGGGCCTCCCTCTGGAACAGCCTTCCTGTCTCCCTGAAACTTGAGGAGAACCATCTCCGGTTCCGGAAGCACCTCAAAACCTTCCTCTTTGCTTCTGCTTTCTCTCTCCCTCTCCCCTGCTAATGTCTCGACTGAATCTGCACCGAATCTGCAACTGGGCCACTCTCACCGACCGCGGTCCTGGTCCCAGCCACTCTCCTCTTGCACTGCCTCCCTGGCAACCCCTGCACTGAGGGACTGTCTCTGTATCCCTACAGCCCCCCCTTTCCCAGCACTTGTCTGCACTTACCTTGCACTTGCCACCAGCTGTCCCTATTTATTTACTTATTCTACTTACTTGTACTGCACTTCCCCCTCCCCTTCCCCTTGCACTTTTCCCTTCCCCCTACCCCTGCACTTGCGCGGTCTGAATGACACCTGGCCTAGTAGGATCGTTGTCTGTCTTCCCCTTGTTCCCCCCTCCCTGCCTCGTCGCGCCTTGAAACACTTGTGTATAGGCGCGTTACAAATGCCATATCATATCACATCATATCACAGGCAGAGACTACAGCACCACTGTTGCCAGTGTTTTAGTTGAACAACTCAAGAGATGCATCAACGTACATGAGCTCAAGATACCTAGGGGAATTTCCCAGGAAAGCCTTTCAGCACAATCTAATAGAACCAAATAGCCCCACGTGTGAATCACCTCATGGACCGTACCAGGCACAGGGAACTCAAAGTAGGTTTAACCCTATGACAATGACATATGGGCACAGTGATCAAATGGAACCAAGGTATGTAGACAGATTCATTGAAATGCGGGCCCAACAAAGAGAACAGTATCAGCCCAATGAAAGACCTAATGTGGCCCACACTCCTATGCCAAAGTCACAGCACAAGTGAGTTATGCACAAGAAACAAGACCACATTCTTCCCCCTCCATTATCAAAGCAGTTTAAGGGAAATACCAGCTGAATCCAGTCACAAGAAGGTAACCAGAACAGGTTTGGGCAATTTAATCAATACAGGCGTAGAGCACAGAGAAATTATGATAGGGATCAAGAAATATTTTACAGTCTAGAGACATAAATGAGGTTGCTTGCTGAACAGGTATTGAGACCGTGTGCTAGCCAAAGAAATCCCCAACAAATGACAAGAGCCTAGTAAGTGATTAGTCATACAAACACCCCAACCCGGAGAGCAGATGCAAAATAACACACCATCAGATAAACATTGAGGGATGTACAGTGAAAGAGATTTGGAGAATAAGGTATGCAATGACATTGGTAATAGGAACACACACAAGAAAGGGGTGTGGTTTAATCTAGACCTAAATTAAACTATTGACTCTGTTCAAGAGTGTGAGGGGAATGAAAGCCAAACTAAAAATACACATGTTTATACCAGCAAGAATACTGAGTCCAAAAAACAGTGAGTACACATATCAAATTAAAGGAAAATATACTACAAAATGGAAATAATGAGAATGCAAATAAACAAATACACCACAGTGCTAAAGGTGCTGGATGGAACACTGACAGCATGGACAGTGAAAGAGAGAGGCCCTCATTACAAGTCAGGCGTTAAGGGTTTAACGGCGCCGTCGGCCGTCGGCGCCGTTAACCCTTAACGCCTGATTCACACTTTAACGCCTGCTTTTTGCAGGCGTTAAAGTCCAAGGCGCTAAGCGACCCTGGTGCTAATTACCGCCTTCCCCATCCCCATTGTGCCCTATGGGGCAAAAATGGGAATGGGGAAGGGCAAATGGTGAATGGGGAATTACCGCCCCACTCACCTTGGAATGGGGCGGTAATTCCCCCATCCACCGTGGCGGAATCCGGCATGGACCATGGTGCTAATAGCACCATGGTCCACCGCCTGACTTGTAATGAGGGCCAGAGTGTTTTAATAGATGATGAGGCCAAATAGCGTACATAGTGCCTTGGATGATCCAGTTAAAAAATCCAATTGCGAATACAGATCACATCAGAAATAAATGAATTGACCAGTGAGAAGAGAGTGAATGGAAAGAACATGGATGGGGCTTCATTGTCCACGACATCTAATGCTCATATTTCCAAAGATGTAGAAACTCAAAAAAGTGCACATACAGGTGAGTCAAAGGAAGAAATATTTTGTGCGACAGATGTTCAATTAGGTGCAGTTAACAGGTAAAATACAAGAGCAAGCAAAGTTCCAAACAAAGGATGATCCTGTTTTCCCGCATTAAGAAGGAAACACTGAAAATATATTGAACTCATGTAAAATAACAAAGGTACTTGATGATACTGGAAACAATGTGGGGAAAACAGATACAGAGTTGGGTGTGAACAGAGGCAGACCCATTAGGCAGTGAGGCCTGTTGATAACAAAGCTTCAGATGGACTCAGAGGACAGAAAAGTAAACAAAGAAGAAAGGAATGTTGGAGATGAAACTGTCAAAAAGGGGGTAAGGTATAATTCAACATGCCGCTTTGTTCAGCGAGAAGTCAATCATGTTTAAAGAGAGTCATTTCTGGGATCAGTAACAACTCTCATATTTTTTGTGTATACTAGAAACATGTGAGGATCAATATTATGCCCCTATAACACTAGAAGAACAATGCAATGTGCTTGCAATGGAGGACACAGGTGGACAGGCTATGGTGATGTCAAGGAAACTGCTAGATAGCATACATGATGGAAACACCAACTAAACACTTTAAAGTTAAGATATCTAGAGAGCCCTATGTATAACTGCAATAGTGAGGAGATACCTGTGAAAGGTGCTGCTTACATTAACATGAACACAGGAAAACATAAGTCCATTCAAGAAGTAGTTTTGACCAAGATGGAGGAAACGTCATTCCTGTTAGGCACACATTGGGGCTCATTACGAGTCCGCCGGCCCGGAATCTGGTGATTCCGTGACGACGGTGACACCGTTTCCGCGACCGCAAGTTTGCGGAATGAATGGGTGATTACGGCATGTGGGTCGCGCGCAACACACCGAGGCGGAAACGGTGTCACCGTCGTCACGTAAACACACACGGACATACCGCCACAAAAAACGGTGCAAAACCCGTATCTGCACCCGCCGTCATGGACACGGAATCACCGGAAGCGGAAATACCATGACTGCGAAAACAAAACGGAAACAGAGAGGTGGCCATTATATAAAGCACAATCCACTGCCATCCTCAGACACCACAGGTCAGAACACCTCCCTGAGACTGAGAACACATCTAACACCATGGCATCTAGGATCCCAGCACACAGACAGCAAAAGCAGCGCGTTCGGTGAGGCTGAGCTCACAGTACTGGTGAAACACATTGTCGAGCATGCTGAAATGCTCTTTAGCGCAGCCCAGTGGCGTGCTACCCAGCAACGCTGCAAGGAGGTGTGGGCGGAGGCAGCACGCAAGTGCACAGCGGTTGGTGTGACAACACACACTGTGAAGGACTACCATAAGATGTGGGATGACCTCAGGCTCTGGGTGTGCAATCTCATCGCTGCACACTGCCAGCACAGCACTGGCACCGGTGGAGGCCCTGCATCCCCTCTCAAGTTGCAATCATGGGAGGAGCACTGCAGCAGTGTCCTGCACCCCGAGGGCATTCATGGCATCGGAGACGCAGGAGTGAGCCCACCTGCAGATGCCGGTAAGTGCACAAAGTACACAGCCATAAGTGTGAATGCACCCCAGGAGGGACCCACTGACCCCCCCCAGCCAGGGCAGGAGTGACCCAATGGACCCACTGCCCCCCCCAGCCAGGGCAGGAGTGAACCAATGGACCCACTGACCCCCCCAGCCAGGGCAGGAGTGACCCAATGGACCCACTGACCCCCCCAGCCAGGGCAGTTGTGACCCAATGTACCCACTGACCCCCCTCAGCCAGGGCATGAGTGACCCAATGGACCCACTGACCCCCACAGCCAGGGCAGGAGTGACCCAATGGACCCACTGACCCACCCAGCCAGGGCAGGAGTGACCAAATGGACCCACTGACCACTAAGTTGGCAAGTAACACATCCCCAATGCATGTCCCCCAGACATGTCACAAGACATGTCACAAGTGTGTACATGCAAGTGATCATGGATCGTTCAGTTTGATGCATGTGATGGACACATCAAGTAACATCACACAACTAACAGCATGACCTCTTTATCCCCACAGCCATGTCAAGTGACAGCGACGACGGCCAATGGCGATGCAGCGGCCACCTGCACGTGCCAAACGCAGCACTCCTGCCCAGGAGGATGATGCTAGCTGCTCTGGCACACAAGCACCAGCTGTATCGGGCACACCAGCACCAGCTGCATCGGGCACACCAGCACCAGCTGCATCGGGCACACCAGCACCAGCTGCATCGGGTACATCAGCACCAGCGGACGCCACCATCCCCATGCAGGCACCCACCATGGCCCCGGATACCATTTTACAGCCCATCTACACTGCTGAGGAGGCTGCATCGAGTGATGACAGTGCCCCGGCTATGCAGGCTGAAGTTGTACAACAGGGTGAGGGGGACAACACGGATGAGCTGTCATCCATCCATGGCCTACAGTTCAGCCCCCAGGCACTGCACAGCCCCACGCGCTCCCCAACAACCTCCATGCTGAGCTCAGTACTCGCTTGCAGTGCATTGAGGAACAGCAGGCCACCCTGATGCAGCTCGTGGAAAGACAGCTAGAGGAGGCCAGGTTGCAGCATGAAGAGGCCATGCATCAGCGGGAGGAGGCCAAGCTGCAGCGCGAGAGCAATGTGACGTCGGTGCGTTGGCTCTCCAGGGCCTTTGGACGATTTGTGATCACCATCGTCACCCTGGCACGCCATGTCAGGGAAGGGAACGGTGTGCAATCCAGCATAGCGGAGTCAATGTTGGTTGCCCAGCAGGCAATTCAAGGACGTATGCCCATAATCACATGAGTAGTCACCTTAGCCAGCACCACCCCATCCAGCTCTGCTACTGCCAGCCCATGGAGGCGCTCTAGTCAGCTGAATGGACCCGCCAGCAAAGACACTCCTGCGCATAAGCGCCCCCGCAAATAGTGCCATGTGGGGATGGCAATAGACATGACATTCAGGGACACGATGGGTGTATGAGGTTAGTTACGTTTGGGTGGTGGGGGAGGTCCATTAGGGGGTTAGTTGTTTGGGGCCTGGTTGGGGGTGGGTACGTTTGGGTGGTAGGGGAGGTCCATTAGGGGGTTAGTTGTCTGGACCTGGTTAGGGGTGGGTACGTTTGGGTGGTGGGTAGCTCCATTAGGGGGTTAGTTGTTTGGGGCCCAGGTTGGGAGTGGGTACGTTTGGGTGGTGGGTGTACATGGGTGTACAGCTTCCCTACCTAATAGACCTTCTTTCCTGTTTTGTTTATAATACAACACCTCCATAATGAGTGGACATCTGTCATTTCATTTTCAGTCAATCCATTTATTCACCAGCATTGTCATATCCATGCAATGCTGTCAATGTGCAGTCTCTCAAAAGTAAATGTGAATGAGTGTATCCCGTACTCGTTGCCCATCTTGTGCACACCAGGGAGGGTTTGGAGCCACCTCATCCCCATCCCCATCTTCAACTCCATCATCATCCTCTGTGTCTGGGGACATATTGTGCAGCATGGCACACACAAGTACAATTTTACCCGTCTTCACTGGGTTGTAGAGCAGAGATCCGCCAGATCTGCTCAAGCAGTGGAACCTGGCCTTCAGTAGGCCAAATGTCCTCTCAATCACGCCACGTGTGCGGACATGTGCCCTTTTGTACGCCTCTTCATGCATGTTCCTTGGCCGCCGTACAGACATCATCAGCCATAGCGTGAGTGCATATCCAGCATCACCTACATGGGATAGAAATGTGTGGGACATGTCAGTGTTTGTGGTATCATCTCTTGAGCAGATGCAGTGCAATCTTGTGTCATCATTCATTCATCCATATGGGCCAAGCAGTGGTCGTACCAGTTGGTGACTACCATTCATGGGTAATTGTTGTGGACTTTGGCATTTGGACATTACCCCACGACTTGCTGTGCATATGTAGTTGCCCTTGCGGACAATAGTGTTTGGTAAGTATGGCATTGTGCAATGATGTACACACATGGAGGAGTCAATCAAAAGACTATGATGATATGGTTGTTGCAGGATGTCTCATGTGCAGTCATCATGTGCATTGGGGGGCAGTGGTGCATAGTGTGTGTGGCTGTGTTGAGTAGCTCAGTTTGTATGGCCTTGTGGTAGTATTGGTTGTGTGCCTCATTTGGCAGGGTGTGTACAGGCACACTGTGGCAACCTGTCATGTGTAGCTTTGTGATGTGTGGGTTATGCTGACCGTCCATTACATGGGCCAGGGGGTGATGCATGTGCAGTTGTAGCAGCCCACTCACACAGGTCATTGCCCTGGACACACCCCCCCATCCACAGGGCCTGTGCATTGGCAGTTGTACTCACCCAATAGCCATGTGCTTTGTCCAGTGTAGTGTTCCATTTAGCGTGGCAATGTCGAATTCCACAGGACCATTGAGTCATGTGTTCACCCCGGGAAATATGCCCAGCAATGTGTAATCACTTGTCCGGCGTCACATACCATCTGTACATTCAGTGAGTGCTACTGTTTCCTATTGCGGTACACCATCTCCATTGCATGTGGTACTGTCAGCTCTATGTGGGTGCAGTCTACTGCACCTATGCAATTTGGCATGGGCGCAATGGCATGGAAGGCCAACTTGGTGGCAATGACCTGGCAAGGGTACGGGGTAGGGCGATGTTTTCCGACATATGGCGCAGCAGGGCATCCATTACCTGTCCCAATAATTTAGAGAAACAGGGCTGTGAGAGCCCGTGCAGCTCACCAAATGTTTGCTGATAAGTTCTGGTGCCAAGAAAATGCAGTACCGACACCCCTTTCAGGGGGGGGATTGCGGTCGAAATGCCAATGTGGCTGCTGATGTTGTCCTCAATTATGGCGGTGATGTACATGGTTGTTGGACGGTCCAGCCAATATAATGTGTGGATCTGTCCTGGGGTCAGGTTCCAGGGTGAGGCCCTGATGCAGGTTATTGTAGGCTGCCTGCGGGGTCGTGCCAGCTGCACAATTGGGTTTGGCATGGGTGCAAGGTTTGCTAACTGCGGCCTGCGCCTCCTCTGCCTCTGCCTCATTCTCCTCTGCACCATTACTGCCACCATGTGCAGAGCTGCCTGTAGGTTCAATATCCCCAGTCCCAATGCTGCTGCAGCTGCTGCCTGCATAGTTGTGTTTGGAGTTGGCCTGGGTGTCGGTGTGGCCCTTTTGTAGGCTTCCAGTGGCCTGCTGGGTCCAGCTGGGCTCATTTGCTGCACCTGTGGCCTGGTTCAGCTCACCAGGCACTGTTTAGCGTCATTTTTGTGGTGGTGCTGATAACGCCTCCGTGGCCACGGTTATTCCACCATTTTCATGGCGGTGTTTCCATGCCCGTGGTACTCATAATGCCCATGTGTTAGGTGTTGCCGGTAACTGGGGGGTTTCCCGGCGACGCATTTTACGGGTCCCTTAATTCCGTGGCGGCGGTTTGTGGTGGTGGTATTTCCAGGATCGTGGGTCATGATTTGACGGTCATGGAAACAGCGCTGGTATGGTTATACCGGTGGCGTTAAGTCCGGGCAGGCGGACTCGTAATGAGGCCCATTGTCTGAAATGTCTGATGCTTCTAATGGATGGGGTGAACAGTGTTCTATGGTCATTGGCCAAACCGCTGCAGAAGCCTCAAAAAGTGGCAATTCCGCCTAATAATGCAAAAGAATGCCACATCATTGCCAAATCAGAAACATCTATTTTCAGAATGGCTGTGTCCCTAGTGTTACTGTTACTCTCATGGGCTAGGATGAAAAGCAGGATACAAAGGTAAAACAATCATTGGAGATTCATGGAGATCCATGGAAGAACTGGCAATTATAAGTGAATGAAAACACATTAAGATTCTATTTAAATGAGGAAGACACAAACCCCTCTGGCGCTTCTGTATCAGAACAGGAAAAATATATCCCAGCCATTGAAGTTCATGATTATATCAGTGTGCATGGATGGGTATCCAGAGATGTTTGTGGCAGTACTGGCACAGGAACAAGAAAGTCATGTTGTCACAGAGAACGTGTTGAAGAAAATGCTTGACAGAAAATAAATACCAAAGTTTACCATAAGAAATCAACAAATATTCAGAGAATACAAACCTGATCTGGAACACAGAATTCTTGGCAGATGCATTTTGAAAATAGAGATAGGATCCAAAAGCATCATCACAATGTTAAATGGCCTCAGATGTTCCGGGTATGCCAGTGGTACTGGAATTACTCTAAGCCAAACTCAATGACGAAGTAGACAAAATGCAAGGCAAAGTCTGCATTATTATCACCCAACCAAACCAGGGACAGCACACAAGCATCAAAATCAGGAGTCTCTCTCCGAATTCATACAAAACAACATCTTAAATACCTTTAACGCATCATCTCTGGTGTCATACATGATCACAATTTCACAAAACCTTTGGGGAATGGGGGTTGTTTAAGAAATGTGACTAGATATAGATCATATAGGGGTTGCACAATTAATTGGGTAAATGATATCTGATGTCTCCTCCTGACATCATCCCAGCATTGATAAAAGTAAAAATACATCACTTCTAGGAAACTAAATTGGCTGGCATATCATAAGGTGGCGGCAGGGCACCAATGGATTCAATTGTTTGGTTTCTTGCTAACCAACCTTGGACATTTGACAAGTGATCAAGATATGCGCCAGATGGTAGTAGGGGGAGAGAGGCCCATGAACTGTCTTCTATTCATTAAAGAAACTAAAAACCCTCATTGCTTAGACCATGAGCCCAGCAATCTCTATGTTCTTCAACTTGGGTCTGTGTGTGCTTTTAGGGAGTACCAGAAATGTCCTATATTCTGCTGGCACCTAATGAATAGCCACTGTCTTCCAATTATGAGTCACATGTTATAGGACTGTTTACGAAGTGGAATTACCTCCTATTTTTGTGGAGTTTAGCTGTTATTAATGTGTGTGCCGTATTCTCTGATGCTTCTGGGGACTCTTCTGAGTTATCCTCTGTGGGGTTCTTTTGCTGCACTGTGCCATGGTCTTCATTTTAACAAGGGTCGGTTGTGCTCTTGTACGTTGAATTAATTGGGGAGTATACTGCCTATGTCCTGGGAATAACTATATTGTGCCTTTGATCTGCCGTTTCCATACAATCTATCTCCTTCTGGCCTTGGCACTAATTGCTAACTACTGCCTGACTTCTGCACAGCTCTGTATTTCTGAGGATTCAGCCTTTTGAGTTCTCTGAAGGCCTCAAGGCTTTTGTCTATTTAAAAGCATGCTGCAGCATCCATTTTAAAGAAGATGACTGCCCTATTACACTCTTATTTCTATATTAAAGGGCTATACTTGCATGTTGTTGGTGTTGCATTCAGCTTATACATTGGTTATGTTAGTGTTCTTTATGTCTTGTGGTTGCTATGTTAATGTTGTTCATGTCTAAATGCTTGTTTGACCTAGTGTACATGTTCTTTATGTGGAGGGCATATCTACTTAGTGTCTAGTGGGTGTTCCTATTGATGTTACAATGTCAGTCAGCTTGACCACTTTTGCCATCTTCAGCTTAGATTATCTTTATCTCTTGTTTCACCTACCTGGCAAAAGGGTGGTATGGTTGTCTGAGTGAGTAATGCTTCTAATCTGTGCGATATTTGATTGGGGCCAGGAAATAATCTATGGATGACGCATTCATCTGCCTCCCAACAACAATGTGTGGCTAGTTAGTGTAACTAAGGCCAAATTATATCTGGGAACTTATATCATGCACAGGATATGCATGGTTCTGGATGTATTGAACCAAAATGTTTGGTCCAGACTGGATGGAGTACCACAGGAATTTAAGAATAAAAGGCAACCATATTGTTATGCACAAATAATGACATATGCAATTGAGCTCCAGGTGAAAAAGGATGTTACCATTCCTGCATTCAAAAGACAGTTTGCAGTAGCATTGCTTAATAACTTTTCTTAATTGGTCATTTGGGGGTTAAAGCGTCCCTGCTTGCTGTCTTTTTTTGTTTTGCTATGCAGAGGCCAGTAAACCTGTCTTGTGATAATATGTAGTTTTAGCATCCTCTATATTGCTACATCTAAGGCTTGCCACAGGATGAGGTCACTGGGTGGAGTAGTGGAAGGTATGCACACATGCCCTAAAGAAACATAAGTGCTGACAAATTGAAGGATGCTGCACTTTAATTGTGCACTATTGGCCAAAGACAGAACTTTCCAAAAACTGTTCAATAATCACAGACATGTTTCACCATTCTTTTAGCTCTTTCGCATGGGGAATCTAATATGCTGGGACATTAATACAGTTCAACAGTGGAACTAATCAAGCTATCCAACCTTAAAGCTAATACAAGGGAAATCACTAATTCAATTTGAATTAGGAAACATATTCTTGTATTATAATCTATGCACCCCAAAAATGCCTCCCCTAACGGTAGTGCTTTACCGAGGTTGCACTGAATTCACTCTTCCCATTCCTGTATGATACATGGATTTTGTGATCAGATATGTCCTCCTTGGATTAAAAAAAAATCACCAACTGAAACTGTGTGTGCCGCAAAAAACGGATTTACAATTTTTTAACTGCCCTTTTTAAATTTTAAATCCTAAGAATTTAATACATCAGATCAATGTCTTTTTTTATTATGAACATATACAGGCAGGTTTTCACAGCTGTAGGTAAGAGAGTCCACAGCCATCGTTTTTGGATGTCCTACTCATCCCCCCACACAATGTGTAAAAATGGCCCGAAGAATGGTGGTGGGATGATGGGGACTGAGCTTCCCTGTGGAACTTTCATTTCATACAGCCAATGCTTGTTCAGCCATGGTTAATGTTAGCTTTTTAACCGGAATTTCAGTGAAGGACACGCAGAGTTCTCATACATAGAGTGGCTGAAGGCAAGCCTGATAAGAGTTGCAGCATGTTTGCAACTCCAATTAAGTAATTAGCTCTCAGAACACTGCTTTGAAAGCCCCCTTACAGGCACTTTGAGTTCAAAGGCTTGATTAAAGCGAGCTCAAAGAGATCCCTAAGGTGGAGTTTTGAGCGGGGAGAGGCAGGAATTAGCATGGCCATGACAGTCAATGCGTTGACTAATAAACCAAAAACACCTATAGATGATAGCCCTGATTCATGGAATGTTCTGTGCATTAAATAGGGACCTTGCATGCAAAACCGCCCGCAAAACCCTGTTAGTCAATCCATGGAACCGAATGCACAGGGAAAATTAGTACTGTGGGGTTTTTGCACAGTACCAGCACGTTCCGTCATGCAGTAGATCGCATTGAGCAATACACCACGCAGGGCAGGGGCGTGGCCTACGCATAGACCAGGGTAGGTGGCATACCATGTGGAACGAGGAAGAACATGGAAAATTGCGTGCGTTCCGACGGACAGCCCACGCGAGGTGATTGCATTCATGGATCTGACCGATCAACCTCACATTGGGGAAATGACCACGCAAAACTCTTGATGTAACTGCCACACAAAGGCAGGAGTACAGAAACTTGCTCATAGGAATCACCATGCAGAGGTAAGATCACAAGTTGGATTTCGGGGTGTGTGCATGCAGTCTGGGTTCCAATAAAAGGTAGGGGTGCGCCTAAGCAGTGTAGCTAGGTGAAGGCCCGGTTACGGGGGTTGACATGCCTATTTATCAGGAAATTACAACTTTTACAATACATGGTACGTATGATGTGGGGTTGCTCGGGATAGTTATGAGGGACCCTACACAGTGTCGCTGGGGTGCTGGATTGGTTGTGGGGGACCCCACACAGCATTACATGGGTGCATGCGTTTGCATCCGAGGACCGTGCACAGATAGGTATTAGTGGCTGTTTGTACTTTGCCGGGGCGTGTCGGGGGCGTTCCGGTCATGACATGCATATAGGCTTACTTTGCAGGAACAATTCCATGAATACGCAGAGTAAGCAGAAAAACGTATGCATGCATGGTCGCGCAGAGTCGTTCACAGCACACAGGTTTTATGGAATCTGTGTGCTCTTTTCCATGATTCGGGCCCCAGGTGTCCCGCCTCATATCTCATTCCTCTGTGTGCTAGCTCATATGCCATTCCTCCCTAACTGTACACTCATGTAATAGTTTAGGCTTATATGTTTCACAAGCTACACCTAACATCCCAAACAAAAAAGCATCCAGTGGCCATTAACATCAATATACTTCTTTAGTGTTGCCCTTCTGTCTGGAGAATGCCTGTGACTTACCTAGTCACCTGGCCTCTGGATTTCTTCATTTACAGACTTCAAATATATGAGTGCCTAAACAAAATGACTGCATGGTGTTTGTGAAAATGTATTCACCCAAGTTGTATATGGAATAAAGTACACAGTTGCTTTGAAATGAAAAATGCTATAACAAGGGTACAAAATTGCGATGCGGAGGGAGCTATTTAGCTCCAGGCTGCAGCCAAGGGGATCCTGGTTAGTTTGAAACCAATAGCAACCAGGAGCTACTGTTGGTTCCTCAGTAAAGTGGTTCCATACACATATAGCTATGTGATATTAGCTATGTAGATTTAGGAATGTGTATAGAAGAGAATTAAGGATACAGCTATTGGGGATTTTAAGCTTATTGGATGAGGTTTAATAGACACATAAATAGAGTTTGCATCTTACATGACATGAACTCGCTCCTGGTTCCCCAGTGGTATCTCCTGCCTAACATGTGAGGACTGATACCCAGGAGCTGCCTTTAGCTCCTGGAAAACCAATCGTAATGTCGATCCCTGTATGACCGTGCAACAGCAACCGTGCCTGTGTTGTGTTTAAATGTCACACAATACATCAGTTGTGTTCAACGTCCTTCGCACACAAATCAGGGGCCGTAAAAAGCACATGGCTCAGATTCTATGCACTCAAAAGACAAACACATCACAGTATATAAAATGTACGTGGACGGGACTATGTGCACCTGGAATGAATCAATGGCCTCAGATTTTAGGCAGAACTGTACACCGTCCATCATTTAACAGCATCAGTACAAACTATCACATCCATCTGAAGGCACACTTGGTATGTTAATGGGCCTAATACAATTGTCATTCATCAAACGTTTTCTGAGGCAAATGATGATTTACTCGTTGTCTCGCTGCAACTCTGCCTTTGACGGATGTCCAAATGAAATGAGCCAGGAGCGATGGCATCAATGGTCAGCAACATTTACGTTCACCAGTCAGCGGCCATTTCGTGCTTTATGAACCACATACCTGTTTCAAAAACCGAATCAAACATGCCTATTAGCGTCCGTTTCAGCGGTAGCATACCTTATATACAATACGGCGTGCACTCCCTGGTACAGAATACTACGGTCAAATAATGCATATCCCTTCAAAAGAAAATGCAGAATGGCAATCTACAACTTCTTGCTGAAAAATACACCTGCCTTTCTTGGAAATGCTGTGGCAGTCAGCTGGATCTGTCCTTGTTTCTGACATAAGTATAATGGTTTTAATAATCGCCCATTCCTGAAGTGGGTTGCTTGCATCAGACAGAGGCGTGGGGCCTGCGGAGTTCCCATGGCCACCAGCTGTGTTCCTTTGATGCCATCTAGCGGTCGAGTGGTATTTTTGAAGGATAGCAGCACTATAACGGGTTTCAGACCCATGTATAAAGCCGCAGAAAGTGACGAAAATACCAATGATACTTATAATGCAAATACAAATATTAATAATAATAATAATGGCAATAGTTATAAAACTATTATGAAATAGCATGGCTTTAAATACATAAATGATTTCCCACATTCAATAAAAGCCACAATTGTTGTCAGCAGTGGTATACAATTGGTTTTCTTGGACATAGCAAGTGGAATATTTCAAATATGCAAACATTGAAATATTGAAGTGTTTCACATAAATCTAAAGTTGAATGTGTGACTTTAATTCAACAGAGTTTGACACAGAAGGATAAGGTATACACTGTAAACATATTGAAGGGCACCCAAAGCAACACGACTTTGATATATATAAAGTACAATTATTTGTGGCTTTGGAGAATATGGTGGAAACAGCAATGCTACAGGAATAATAGCGGAGTAATGGGTGTTGAGGAGCAGAATGTGAGTCTGGATTGGAAAATTGCAATGCACTGACATGTGTATTGGCTGCATCAGAGTCGTTGTTTTTTTTTTGGTCATGTGGCTTATCATGCTTTCTTCTTCCAGTATGTCTCAGCGCAGGCATGAGAGAACACAAGAAAACCCTGAGACGCAACAAGCATTCTGATTGGCTCTCGCCAGGTCCCTATCCGGCCGGGAATCCCTCCGTCGGGATTCCACGGTCTTTGTCCCCGGCGGGGGGTGTGGCAGCCCCTCAGCCAATGAGGAGGCTTGAAGAGGGGCCATCCCCGCTCCGAGCCTCCCCGCGACTTAAAGGCTGCCTTTGTCCCCCGCCGGGGACTCGGGTAAGTCTTTTTAAATTTTTTAATTTTTTTATTTTTCCCTTCCCTTCCCTCCCCTCTCTCCCACCCCCCCAACTTACCTTCTTGATCCTGCGTCCCCGGCGGGGGACGTGGGAAGCCTCCAGCCGTGTGGAGACTCGGAGCGGGGCCATTCCCGCTCTGCACCTCCACACGGCTGGGGGCTTCCCTCGTCCCCCGCCGGGGACGCAGGTACTTTTTTTTTCTCTTTTTCCCCCTTCCCACTCCCGCTCTCCCAACCCCACTTACCTTTTTTTTATCCTTTTTCGGGAGCGGATGTGCTGGGAACACTTGTGTTCCCGAAATAATGATACAGCAGAGGCAGGTGCCAGTGCAGTTAATGGCAGTAGTGGGCGCCCCCCTTCGTTCTTTAATGATGACATGCAGTCGGTGCCCTGGCAGTTGTGGACAACTGGTCCCCACGACGTAGGGCTACTAAGCGGGGTCACACCAGTAAAGATCAATCTCAAGCCTGGAGCAATTCTGCCCCGGGTCAAACAATACCCCTTGTCTCGAGAAGCAGAAGAGGGAATAAAAGAAACAATACATGCCCTACTCGCACAGGGGATAATAGTACCCTCAAACTCCCTGTGTAACACCTGTATTTACCCAATCAAAAAAGCAAAAGGAGGGACCTGGAGGATGATCCAGTACCTACGCCCACTAAATGACGTCATCCAGAAAGAGTTCCCTTTGGTCCCAAACCCGGCATCCATTCTATGCAGCATCCCAAAAGACGCATCTCACTTCACCCTGGTGGATTTGAAAAAGGCATTCTTCTCAATACCACTCGCAGAAGAGTGCAGATACCTGACAGCATTCACCCTAGGAGGAGGAGGTACAAACACTGCAGATTGCCCCAGGGTTATTGCGAAAGTCCCAGCATATTCAACAGAATATTGCACGAAGATCTTGGAAACATGACTGCTGACAGCACAATAATACAGTACGTGGATGATTTGTTAATTTGCAGCAAAAACGAGGGAGACTGTAGGAAAGACTCCATTGACCTGTTGACATTACTAGCCCAAAAGGGCTACAAGGTGGACAAGGAAAAGTTGCAATATTGTCAACGCGAGGTGCTGTACCTAGGGCAATTGATCTCAAAAGATGGCAAGAAAATAATCCCAGACAGAGCAGCAGCTATCTCGGCTGTTGGGAGACCAAAGACAGTGAAAGACATGCAAACATTCCTAGGGATGTGCAACTATTGTCGTGCCTGGATATTAGACTATGCTGCATACACACGCCCATTGCTCCAGGCACTCAAAGAAGCACAAAAGGAAAATACAGAAATACAGTGGGACTCGGAGTCATGCGATGCATTCATATCACTTAAAGAACTAATTTCAAGCGTACCAGTGCTCGCAAACCCAGATTATGAATGCGAGTTCTACCTGTTCTCGCACTGCAAGGGGCATTCATAACAGCAGTCTTAACGCAGAAAACAACACTAGGTCACAAGCCTCTGCCATACTACAGCGGGACATTGGACGCAGTAATGCAGGGACATTTTGCGTGCGAACAGGCGCTCGCAGCCACCGTGTTCGCCATTGAGAAGAGCGCCACCATAGTAATGGGGTGCTCACTGACACTGTATGTAGAACACTCATTGTTCGCCATACTTGAGCGATCAAAAAGCACATTAACCACAAGAGAGCCACCGCATATGAGGTAATACTGTCAAGCGCCAATATACACGTGGTAAGGTGCAAGGTGGCTAACCCCGCAAGATTCATCTCAGAACAATGCACTGTGTAGGAAATACAGGCACATGATTGTGCAACATATCAAGGCGAGGACAATGGTACAACTGTAGTGAGCGAGAACGCACTGGAGCAGGGAGAGGTATTTTTTATAGATGGGTCAGCTTCCATAAATTCAGAAACTGGAGAAAAACATGTGGGGGTGGCGGTCGTGCGACTGGAAGAAGGTGAGTATGATGTCCTAATACAGCAGCGACTGCCAGCTCATTTCTCAGCACAGGCAGCAGAACTTGTAGCATTAATTGAAGCACTACGAGCAGCAAGGGGATGCGCAGTAACAATTTCCACAGATTCAGCCTACATGGCCACAACAGTACACGGAGGGCTTGCCAGGTGGGGAAGAAGGGGGTTCACCTGTACAACATGCAGAATTACTAAATGAACTCATAGAAGCGTTGAAAGAACCCACCATGGTAGCAATAGTGAAATGCCAGGCCCACACCAATAATACTGACTTTGTCTCTTTGGGAAACGCAGCAGCAGACGCAGCTGCCAAGGAGGCATCATATTTAACAAAGGAAAACACAGGTGAGTACTTAATGCGGAGAGAATCGGAGGACGATGTTCCGGACAGGCACAATGCCATGCCAGTGTCACAAATATTGGAACTACAGGAAGGGGCAGCTGAGGACGAAAAAGAGTTGTGGACAAAAAGAGGGTGCAGTCAGTCCGCCACTGATTTATTATGGCGACAAGACAACACAGGTAAAGTAGTGATGCCAACTAAGTTATTAGAAATAGCATTCCAGCAGCTACACTTTCCAGCACACAATGCAAGACAACACATCGCAGCTGAGATACAAGAACACTGGTTCATTCCAGGGTTACAGGAACAACTCTCTAAGCTAGCAATGGAATGTACAACGTGCCAGATATACAACTCCGGCATGACTTTAAGAACGCTGAGAGGAACAATACTCAAGCCAGTAGGACATTTCAGAGAGCTGCATATAGATTATGCAGATATGTGTGAAAGATGCAACGGAGCGAGGTACATGATAGTGGAAGTTGGCCCCTTTTCACAGTGGGTAGAGGCAGGTCCCTGTGCCCGCCCAGATGATAAATGCGCTGCAAAGTTTCTAGTGCGGGAAGTGTTCACCCGCTGGGGAATTTGCGACGTAATTAGCTCTGAAAACGACACACATTTAGTGAATGATCTCTTTAAAGAAGTAACATCATTACTAGGAATAAAACACAAATAATGCTCGATTCATCACCCACAAAGTAACGGTGTGGTAGAAAAGATAAACGGATTACTAAAAGGGAGGCTCTCAACATTGTGTTTCACCCTTAAGAAAAATTGGGTGCACTGTCTCCCCTTGGCTCTGTTTGAACTGAGGAATCTGCCAAGCAAGGACCACCATTTGTCGCCCCATGAGATCGTGACAGGGAGACGAATGCACACAGCACACAGCACACTCACCTCTCCGTAGACATTCAGATGCACACAGAAGTGCTACTGTACTAGGAGAGGAATTCAACGACTATCTAACAAAACTCACGAAGGCAGCACGAATGAGAGCGAGAAAACTTGTGCCACAAGTGACAGGGAGAATGGAACACACACTCCAGAGAAAGAAAGCCCAACGGGTCAGCTACAACCAGGTGAAATGATATATGTTAGGAGCTTTGTGCGTAGGTGGAATGCTCCAAGATTTCATGTCCCATATAAGGTGGTGTTTTGCACACCCACAGCGGTGAAAGTGAAGGGCTTGAGATATCGGATACATTTGACAGACGTCCGAAAAGCCTATGACAGCGTGGGACCAGTAGAAAGTACAGAGGGCCCTGACAGGGAAAATGTGCAAGAGTAAAAGAAATTCACACAACAGAGCATGCCAGGTGTATTGAAATGGCCACTGTATTATAACAATGTTTATGACAAAATGCGAAACAGTATTAAATGAAAATGACGTCTCTCTCTGTCTGTGCTATTATATTTATCACACTCATGTTTGGCTTACAATGTATTAGATAATAGCATTTATCTGCATTGAGATAAATGAGGGGGGAGGTAATGGAACCAGCATGGAAAATGTAAGCAAACCATTTAAGGAGGGTAACTATTTAATATGGGATGGCTTACAGCTGGTATGGGGGTATGGCCCACATCCAGACCAGGCAAAACATCAGAACGATACTAACAACAAGTCGACCACTCCTCTGAAGCCCCAGCGCAATGCTATACATTTTAGTGTACATGAACTAAATGACCGGCATCCATCTGTTATATCATGGTTATATGACACCACTGCTACCCCGCCCACAACGACAATCAGTCCTCCCAGAGAAAATGACTACGCCGCAGAGAGAATGAAAGAGAATATTAAAATGGCTGACAAGTTTATGACTCTGTACAAGGAGTGGGAGAAGGGGGGGCTGGGGAAAGGGAGTCCCTGTTGCACACAGCCAGGCACGCTAAAACATTCCTTAAAAACAGGAGAAGGAGGGAGGTGGGTAGGAAGAGATATGACGAATACTATGGCCTGGGACTAGATACGATAGAAGATCCCAGGCACCCACACCAGTCGAATAAATGGTATGCAGACATGAGCTCCGCAGCTAAACTAACAACTAATGAAAGCTGCTACGTGTGCTCCCTGATCCCACTTGCCTCAGGCACACCTAAAGTTTTGATGCCACAAGAATTCCCTCTTGCAGATGCCCATTGTCTCCTCCATCTCACTCTGTGTAGAATTAAGAACACCTTCCAGGCACACATGGTATCTTTTGAAATGCTGCAGAATGAGAAAACGTGCTACTCAAGAGCCAAAGGAGTGGTATGGAGTGGTATGTCTAAAAGAACCGTTCTTAGTAATAAAACACTATTTTCTGAAAACAAATGGAAAGATGATGTGGTAACCTGCAAGGCTGAAGCACTGTGAGGGCTGTCGACAGAAAAACTACAATGGATCGCAAATACGTGTGCCGCAGTCTGGTCAGAACATGTGGCAACATTGACCTGGGTGAGCGCTATAGAAAAAGCATTGAAACTACAGAAAGAAATCTCAAACAAACTTTGCTTCCTGGGAGAAGGGAAAATCGACATGGGAAGAAACACGAACTGCAGCAAGAGCCCAATGATCCCAGATATGAAGAAAGGAACAGCAGCCCTAATGGACACTTACTGGGTCTGTGGCAAACAGGCGTACATGCACCTCCCACCATCATTGAGGGGCACGTGTTCCCTGGCGACACTGCACTCAGCCCTAATGGTAATACCTGAGAGCCACCTCGGAGAAGGGGGCCGGAAGATGACCCAAGCTACAGCAAACGCCTCACCCACTGAAGAGCCACCACTGTACGCCCTATCAGAAGGAAACGCCGACGGAATCGTATCCAGAAAACAGAGGTTATCAAACTATATCTCAAAGGCCTCCTCAGAACCTTTGGCACAGATCCCAGACAGGTACAGGTTATTCAGCTCAACGGAAAGCTTCTTCGCCTCCCTCATTCCAAGCATTCAGGCCCGGGCAAATGCAAAGTGGCTGCAGATTACGCGGTGGGAGCTGATTCAATTGGCCAACGACACTGAAGAAGGGTTCCAAGTGATCAAGGTGGAGGTAAGGGCGCTGAGACTAATGACAATGCAAAACAGGTATGTCCGAGACCTGTTGACAGCGATGGATGGAGGTGTTTGCCAAAAAATCGGAAGTGCCTGTTGCACTTTTGTACCTTCTGAAGATGCTGATAATGGGACACCATCACACGTCATCGCTGCAGTGCACAACCGAGGGGAACAAATGAAGAATGAGGTTGGCACAGACCCAAGCATGTGGTTCGACAACCTTTTTTCATGGGTACCCTCCTGGATGGGGCTCGCAGTGATTTTTTGTGTGTGCCAGTTGGGTCTTCGATGCTGCCCAAATGTAGTCCCAAATGGAACAATGATGATGGTGACGATGGGCAATGCCAGAGGATGTGCACGGGCGCAACAGAAAGCACACGTACAAACTGGTGAGGCTTCAGAGTCCAAGTATAGAATGGTACCCATATATTATGATGGGGATATAGTAGACAGGTTATATCATACCACAATAAAGGAGCCCCGTGAACTAGAATGGTACACAGAGGTATGGGTGGACCTGGAGGGAGATGGGAGATGTATATATATGACCTGCACACCAGATGAGTATACTAGAAGGGGGGAGAGCCTCCGAAGGGTGTGCAGAGCTTGGATGCCAATAAAGGGAGGCCATTCTGATATTTCCTCCCAACTAGAATAATGCACTGATGGAACTCTAGATTTGCTTTTGTAGAGGAGGGTAGGTCAATAGGACTCCCCCCTCCCACTGCATGTCCCTCCCTGGTGAAGACTCATGACTCGTCGGCAGCACACCGGCCCCCGAGCCCAGGCGGCAGGGCGGCTGCAGACCAACACGTGAGGCTGCACCACCACGTTATGTGGCAGAGCACAGACGCCATCTTGTATTAAGCCATCCCCATCTTGCTAGAAATGTGCAGTTCTAACCCAAGGCAGAGCAAACATGCACACTGAAAGCTGCAGAGTTTCCCCCACTCGACCGCGCTCACAGAGGCCCACCCTTCCCCCACCTCCCACTGCATGGCAGATCCGCTGAGGGCTCGTTCTCACGAGCCACCAGACGCGAGCAAACAACACAATAAAACACTGTAGCTGTTAACCTTCCGCAGAACATCATTGCCCCAGCCATGAACGGGAACATTAGGAAGTAACTGAGACCAGCCCAAACCCTGCAGGCCCTGAACCTGCACCAAGGCCCCAACGACAGACGGCATGGCGCCTCACACCTATACCTACCCCGAAAACCCTTGCAATGTGTAGAAACCATTTATGTAATGTGTGTCTTGTTGACTAACGGTCACTGCTAATGTAAAGGAGAATGGGTAAAGAGAAACTATGCATGTTTATAATGTAGAGATGTACAAAGACTGGCTAGCTGATAACAATGTGTAATAACATGTGTTGCTCTTTTTACACACACACCTTCCTAACACTACCTCATGTTCGTATGTCAACTGTAGATGTGAAATGCTGTGCTAAAGGGTATGATCCCCAGCTGCTATTCCTTTTAATGCAAATACATATGAGTCCTTATAGAAACCCCATGTGTTGTTAGTCACCCCTCACCCATAGGACAGTAAACCGCCTTGTGCAAGATGCTGCGCACAGAGTTGCAAGGCCATTTCCCGCTCCTCCTGCCCAGGCCCTCTAGAGATACCTGGTGTTCAAACAGCACAGCTTCGCCTCCTATCCCGACCCTGCTGGACCCATTTCAAGCATCCGCCTCCCCCATGTCAGAGGCCACCACAACCTGACTCCATGACTTACGAGCTACCAGGTCCTAAATCCCACCGCCTCTCAGGCACCAGTCACATGCCCCCCATGGGCCAGTAGTACCTGCATCGACCCCAAGTTAATGACCCTAAAAAGGGGGCGCCCACACGTGTACCAACAGATCGTTATACCATTCCTCACCTAAACTGCCAAGGCAGGGTGGTCAAGCAACCCCTCCCATGCCCCTGACTATGCACATGAGACCGGGTTGTTTGAAACTAAGGTATCCTCCAAACTTTTGAATTGAGACACTCCAGGTCGCATATCAATGTTCCTGTCCACATACTGATCTAAGGTCAGCGCTTACATGAGTTGCGAACCAACGGGAATCATAACGTGTGACGCATGAGTGGAAATATGTGGCCAAAAGGGCAAATGTTAGTTTAGTTATCAATCGTCGTTACAAGGCATGTCGGCCCGGCACTCAACCCGATGAGCCCAGCTGACCTCCCACCCCACGTGGCACAGCTCCAACGTCCGCCAATCCTGGAGAAGCAACTTTATACAATGTATACCACCTAGCCATCACCACCCAATCCCTAAGACTATGTGCCCCCTATAGCTTGTGTCATGCGTGACGTAGTTCTGTAATAAGTGGGACTGTCTTTACGATTGTCAGACAGAGCGCTCTCGGAGTTTGCAGAGTCCTTTGCATGCCCTATATTGATCTATATAAAGCTCTTTTGATCTCACCCGCACTTGGTCCTAGCCTCATTCCCCTTCTGGGGTGTGTCCTTTACTGCCCTTCTCTAAGGGGGGTGCGTTTCTGGGGACACTTGCATTCACTTTCATTTTGGCTGATTTTTGGATTATTTCTGTGTCCTAGAAAATTAAAAGCTGTGATTCAGAGTCTTGTGTTTTGGACTATCCAGTGTCTCACTTGTTACCATTACTGATCGTTGGGATGAGATGACACTTATCCACATAAAAAAGAGCCTATACCACTTCCAATTCAAGCAACCCAAGAAGCTAGTTAGGGTTAAAGGAGCTTGGATCAACACCTTCACATATGGAAGGGGATTCTGAACACTCTTGTTTGTTTAGCCAGAATCATGTTCTCCAGATACTCAATTCTGTTTTACATGTACCTACTTCCCCCAGATCCCTGCTTCCAACTTGTTTCCCTTGCATTTGACTGGATTAAATGTTTGACACCTCATTTAATCAGTGAAATGTGCTCTCTAGATGTGACACACGACTCTTAGTGCACTCCAACATGGTCATCAGAGCATCCTGGTATGGTGGGGTGGGTCTGGACAGACTTTTATCATCAGGATGTTGTCTAGACAAGAACCTATGTGAACAAAATGTCAGATTTAGCAGACCTATCTCACTTCTTGTTCTTACCAGTGGCCATCTTTAAAATGTTAGCAGCACCCACTCTGACAACCCATGCCCTCTGGACTCAGTACACCCCCAGAAGGATTGTGATTGATATTGCTGAGCATTCAATAGAGGAATATTTCCCTTTTTAATATCGAATAGCTCTCCATTTGTGTGGTGCAAGTCTTCATAACCTAATGATTCCAACATATATCTGTTTTAGATTGACACACGATAATGATCTCTGCCCCTTGAATGCTACCTCTGGTCAAATCTGATACAGCTTTGCTATCTTTAGCTCCTGAAGACAAGATAATTTCAGTCACAATATGACATTGTGCAAGACCTAGTCACTCAGTTTACCACCCACAGGTAAACAATGCTTGTGCCACTTACAACACCTGAACTTCCCCCACATCCCTTTGAAACCATTGTATCTCACAGACATCCCAGCGATTGGAGCTCTTTGATGTTGTAGGGATGGGCCTTTTCCTTTTCACTCAATGGACTGCCATGCAGTGTTCTTCCTTTACTCAAGCACTGTCTCTAAAATAAGATTTACCTCTTGGCAGTGTTGCCACATATCCAGATCTGTTGTCACAGCAGGGGGCGGCTGCTGTCAGCAATCTAGGATCTCTGCACCAGCTTCAGGGATCTGCAACAGTTTCCCCAATCAGCACTCGCTTTGCATTGTGTTGATCTAGCATGCTTCTCTCATGGGGAAAAGGCTCCAATTCTAAACCATTCCCAGTCCCTTTCCCAATACCAGAAATCACTTCACAGTGGGGCGCTGGTGAGCGCTGTCCAAATCAACAAAAATGACAAAGTGAGCAAGCAAGGTAATTTGGCTGCTCTGCTCTCAGACCTGCAATTCACAATCTCACTTTGGTGGTGGCCATATTGCTTCCCACAAGTGGGAGGGAAGATAGTACTTTCAGGAGCTTATATTTCATAACGACCTCAGATACTAAGTGGCACACCTAAGTTTGTTGTCAAATGCAGAGTTTTCCCTCTCAGAGAATATAGTTTTGTGCTGCAATCATGTTGAAAGAAGGCAGATCAGTGCTTTCACAGATGGAGTGAAATAGTTTCACACACAACTCTCACAGCCTTTTGTCATGTCCCCATCAAATATGGAGTCACATAGGACCTTAAAGGGAACTTAAGTTTTGTGTACTGCTAGATAACATGACACAAATACCTTCGTTTTTATAATTTGCTTTGCAGTGTATGTGTCGGGAGGGGTCCACTGGTGAGCTCCAAATAGCAGATTCATGTCGGAATCCCATTGGAAAAACTGATTCTCAAATGGGTTGCTGAGGTAGTGTTCAGTTAAAGGGAAAGAAAGAAACATCTGAATGTCAGGAAAAATTATATTTGGATGCTCCAAGAGCCACATAATTCAGGATATCTCACGGCACAATCATGCTGCTCAACAATTGGGACAGCTGTAGTGGAGCATCTCCTCTTGTAGCTTTCTTGAGATCATAAGGGTGACTTTGAAGAGTAATGCCAATGCTCTAGGACACATGCATGGAGCGGTGTGGAGTTAATATATACGAAAGTGTGTTTCCAGTTTCTGATGAGGTTCAACTATTGTTTCTGCACTACTGGATTGTCCCTTTAGAGGATGCAGCAAGGACTGAGTGGAGTAGTTCCAGGTCACACAGATGTGATGTCTTTGGGAGTTAACGTCCATGGAGGCCGAGTTCTACACTGAATGGTGAGCTTCTCTGTGAATTGGTTACCCTGACAAGATATGGGAGTGGCATAGAAATTAAGATGACCACTGGTCATGGCAGGAAGCCTCTAAATACTGGGCAATGACTTGTCTGCCCAATCTGTCAAGACCCTTTTATCTCACCCCCCTGCCTGACAAACTTAGCTTTACTTTTTAGGTTTTCCTGATGGACTGAAGTATAAGTAATTGGGATTCCTTTTTTAATTGTGCAGACCATGCTATAGCTAACAATGTGCCAATCACCAGCATAGGTCAGGTTGAAGAATGTTTGGATTTGGAGGAGTGTGTCACAAATTAGAGTAATTTGGGTTCACACCGTATAATAAATGAAGAGCTATGAGAAACCTGGAAGAGATTACGACTCACCCACCGCAAACCGCAATGGAAGAGGGAGGTGAGATGATCCAGCGACTGTTTCAATCACCAATGAAAGGAGAAAGAAAAGATAGCAATAATGATGCAACAATTATCTTGCCCAATATATGTAAAGATGTCAATGCAAGTCTGTTTTGTGCAAGTGCACCAAGAAAATAGCTTTGTGGGCAGATGTGTTTGCTGTTTTCTGGTCTAAGACATTAGTCCCTGGTGGGGAAAAAAACTCTCATATTAGTAAAGAATGAACAGGCACCGTTGGGGATACCAGCCAGTCTCAGAAAACTGCCAAGCTGAAAGTCTTACAGTAGAGGAAAGCAAGAAATAATTCCCAGTGCTCTTCTGGATGATGTTGGTATTAAAACAGTAGGATATTTGAATTACCTTAGCACAATGTTAGTCAATCAGAAAATCTTCCCTTCAAACAGAAGACACACAATATTATACATTTGATTTCTTATGTTATATTTTAGAGATAAAAACGAATTGAGATTGTTGATTGAATGTTGAATGAATAATTGAACAAAGTTTAGAATGTAATGACACAATTAGGGTTTCACAAAGAATAATTGCAGCGCAAATGACAGTTCAGGGATCATCAGTGGAAACATTTTAGGTCGAAATTAGATGAACTTGTTTATTCTCAGCATTGTACAATGCATATTGTTGCTGAATTTCTACATAGAGTCCAAATGAGAAAACAATAATATATTAATAGCCATAAAAGCAACAGGGAAAGGGTTATGTTATGTTATTAAGATTTGTCAAGCACATGCACCCCCGTAGGTATCATGGCGCTAGGAGAGAGGGAGGAAGAAGAAAAAAATAAAAAAGTCGCCCAAGAGCAGAAAACTTATTTAAAACAGTAAAGTTTGCAGGTTGTGCCGGAAGGTAAGATGTTCGATATATCACACGGGGAGAGACAGATTATTCCATCTCTTAGCAGCCACTACCTAGAACGCGCGGCTACCTTTACGAGCAAATCTGAAACGAAGCACCATCAATCGACAGTTCTCTTGAGAGTGGAGGACATGAGTGGGTTGGTAATGAGAGAATTTAAATTAGATGTAATCAGTGAACTGCGCCAATTATCAATGATACAGTAACAGTTGGGTTATATTTTTAATTCCCTTCCACAGCCTGACACGTGTTTCGAGCAAGGCTCTTTTTCAAAGGCTGTACAAAATAGCAGATATACAACCAATAATACATTCATAAATGAATTTACAACATACCAATGTAGCAAACATCAAGGGGTTACAAGGGGATTAGCCAAAAAAAGGAAGGAGGAAAAATTATAATTGTGTGTTATGTAATGCTATATCATTGGATTTAAAAGAACATTTCATAAAATAAAACATTTTCCATGCAACCAATTACCGTTCAATAAGAAGATCCATCCGATTACAACCCAGTAAAAAGGATGACAAAACAAAAAATATAAAAGATTAGGTGTGTGCGGTGGAGAACAACCATAGATAAAATAATGTATTGAATCAACTACCAATTTGAAGAACAATATGTGTTTCATAATAATGTTTTTTCACCCTTGATTTATCTTTGGAAAAGATATATTGATGATGTTTTTATGATTTGGACTGGCAATGTTGCTGAACTAAATGAATTTGTAAATTTTCTAAATGTCAACAAATGGGGTTTGCAATTTGCACATCATTTTTCAAATGATTCTGTGGATTTTCTTGACTTGAATATCTCCAAGTCCCCCATGGGCTTTATCACTAAAACTTTTCGTAAACCCACTTCGGTTAATGCAGTTTTACATTCATCTAGTTCTCATAAACGTTCTGTTATCAACAATATTCCGAAAGGTGAATACATTAGAGCTAAACGGAATTGCTTCCTTAATGATGACTTTGAAGCGGATAAATTGTTTGTACGTGACCAATTTGTACAACGGGGGTATCAACCAAACCTCCTTGCTAAGGTTGAACGTGAAGTGTCCAGTATGAAGAGGGCTGATTTACTCAAACCCAAAACTAGAACAAACTCAGCTAACATGAGTTCTAATAAAATCAAGTTGATTACTAGATACACCAGTGATAGTAATGAGGTGTATGCTATACTAAAACGTCGTTGGCACTTACTCCACCTAGACAAGGATCTCACCAAACTATTGGAACCTAACCCTTCAATAGTTTTTAGTGGAGCCCCTACTCTTAAAAATCTCTTATGCCCGTCTTTTATGGCACCAACACTTACTGCTAGAACATGGTTAGATCAAGGGCGCTTGAATGGGTTTCACAAATGTGGGAACTGCAATATGTGTTCACATACATTTGAATCTGTGGAGCTTGATTTTGGCACAACAGGTAAACATGTAATTAATTTGTTTATTAATTGCAACACCAAGTTTGTGGTGTATTGTATTATATGTGTTTGCGGCTTATTTTATGTTGGGAGTACCATTAGGCCACTCAAAATTCGTATTCGGGAGCATTTGGCCTCCTTGCATAAACGGGATGCCAAATATCCATTGGCATTGCATTGGCAGACTCTACATCAACTGGATGATTTTAAGGATTTAAAATGTATTGGGTTGTCTCAAATACGCCCCTTAAAAAGAGGTGGCAATATGGAACTTAGACTTAGACAACTAGAGGCAAGACTTATTTGTAAACATAGATTGGTAAACCGTGGACTCAATTCCGATCATGAATTTCATGTTTTCTTATGACTCTATTTCATATTTAAAGCTGGTTTTGTGCCACTGACACTTGGGTAGCTACACCTGATTATCGTGTTCTTTTTGTTACTTAATTGTATTTGGAATTCTTATTGAAATGGGAACTTATCTGTTTTAAGCATGTCCCGTGTTGTATTAATGGGTGTGTGCGGTTGAACGTACAACCTGTGATAACATATTCTTTCAGACCGTTAAGATTATTCTTTTTATCATCGGCTTAGAAAATGTGTCAGATGAATTGGAATGTATTTAATCTAATTGAGCCTTAAGTGATTACTTAGACTTAGTAGCACCGACAGGCTGTGTGTTTACCGCATAACCTGTATTCACTATTTTCGGGGTGGTAATTTTTATTATAATTTATCATTACGTAATTATTCATGGAAAAGCATTTAACATAATTGTGTTATTCCTATAAATTGTTGGCAAATTCTAAGGTGTTAAATATGGCTCGAGAGATTATCATTTTACTAGAGCCGGCCCTCTTCCTCACCTAATATGGCCGCCGCTGTTTGCTCTGTCATGTGGTTGCCTATACGATCTAGTTTTTCTTTTTAACTATACGCGTAGTATCATGCGCGCACGCTTTTCCTTGTACACTGTTGTTGCCGGAAGGCTGGTAAGAGGCACGCCTGCTCTTTTGATACGATCCCTGTATTCCAATTAGTCGGTTTTATCTAACTCAGAGCCTGTTTCCTTCTTTTTCTCTTGCTAATTGCCAATCACCCATTGACAATGGATTCGTGACTCGTTCTGAACTGGTTGTGTGGTGTAATCTATGGGTAACATTTCCTTTTTATACGTGGATTTTTGCAGTATTTATATAATGGTCATTGCAACTGCAAGTAATACTAAGGTAATCATGATTTTGTTTTCTATCAATTTTCATAATTAATGTGGTTAAATTGGTTGTCTTTGAACGTATATGTTAATAGCTAATCTTTACTAAATTATTTTCTTGCCGTAGAGTTTCTTTTCGGACAAGTTCAACGGTAAATATAACTAGTCAGTTTTGATCCATTTAGTTGATTCAATACATTATTTTATCTATGGTTGTTCTCCACCGCACACACCTAATCTTTTATATTTTTTGTTTTGTCATCCTTTTTACTGGGTTGTAATCGGATGGATCTTCTTATTGAATGGTAATTGGTTGCATGGAAAATGTTTTATTTTATGAAATGTTCTTTTAAATCCAATGATATGGCATTACATAACACACAATTATAATTTTTCCTCCTTCCTTTTTTTGGCTAATCCCCTTGTAACCCCTTGATGTTTGCTACATTGGTATGTTGTAAATTCATTTATGAATGTATTATTGGTTGTATATCTGCTATTTTGTACAGCCTTTGAAAAAGAGCCTTGCTCGAAACACGTGTCAGGCTGTGGAAGGGAATTAAAAATATAACCCAACTGTTACTGTATCATTGATAATTGGCGCAGTTCACTGATTACATCTAATTTACTGTTTACTGAGGGTTCTTGGTCCTGGCACCCTCACACTTTCATGCTGAACGCTGCCTTTTCAAATTTCTAATATTGAGCAATAGCGCTGGTTGTTCAAATAGGCCTTCGGACCACATTGCTCTATCGTAATGAGAGAATTTAGCCTGCAGGTATTCGGCTCCAACACCATAGGAGGCCCTGTGCACCATGCACATCAACTTAAACATAATTCGTTGGCCAACTGGAAGCCAATGCAGCTGGTGCAGTAAAGGGGTCATGTGGGCGCCAAAAGGGGGATGGAAAATGCATCTCGTAGCCGCATTCTGCAGAAGCTGTAGCCGTCCTATCAGATGGGCGGGTTGTGCCAGATAGAGCGAGTTGCAGTAATTGAGCACGCTCAGTACCAAAGCCGCAGCCACGGGAGCCTGTTTAATGGCTGGAATAAAAGTAAGAACCTTTCGGAGGATCCTAAATTTAAAATGGCGGGATTTACATACTGCACTGACTTGTTTGACCGTAGTCAGTGTGGCTGAGATCTGCACGCCAAGGTTACGTACCGATGGTACGGGTAAAGGGAGAGGACCGAGGGAGGGAGTCCAGAACTCAGTGGTCTAGAAGGATTGTGGATTGGAGGTGCCTACAATGAGAACCTTGGTTTTACTACTGTTAAGTTTCAGCCAATTTTGTGACATCCATATGCCTAATTCCTTGAGACAGTGCCTAAAGCGAGATGCCGTTTCGGTTTTAGTTAGGTCAAGACAGACCAGAATCTGGGTGTCATCCACATAGGAATAGAAGCAGAACCCAAGAGAGGCAACGAGGAACAGGACGTATCTTATATAGATATTGAATAGAATAGGGCATAGAGCTCATCCCTGAGGAACGCCACAGGATAGGTGAACCAGGACAGAATGGAAAGGGGGAAGAGACACAGATTGAGAGTGATCCGCCAGGAATGCGATAAACCATTTTAGCACTTGGCTATCAATCCCAGCCTCAGAGAGCCGGAAGATAAGGAGAGCATGATCGACAGTGTCGAAGGCAGCCGAGAGATCTAATAACAGGAATGCCCCAACACCGCCCTGGTCGGCCAAACACAACAGGTCTTCCATAACTAAGTTGAGTACTGACTGATTGGAAGGGATTGAGAAAGTGAGAGGATTCTAGGAAAGCCGAAAGAAGGGGAGACACCAGCGCCTCCAGAACTTTCATCAAAACTGGAAGGAGAGAAATCGGGCAGTAGTTGGCCAACACCTCGGGATCACGTGAGGGCTTTTTTCAACAGAGGAATAACTAAAGCATGTTTAAGGGGGCCTGGTATCGTCCCTGTCGTAAAAGAGATGTTGATGGCAGAAGTAATGAAATTGATTATATCAGGCGATGATTCCTGCAAAAGAGCCAGGGGTATGGCATCATCAGGGGAAGCAGATTTTAGTTTTACAATAGTGGACAGAACTTCAGCTTTAGAGTATTGGGGGAAAGTGGACCAAGATCCTGTCGAAGGAGGAGGTATGGCAGTGGGAAGGCCTTTGTGCTGAGAGTCAGCTTTTATATTTTCGAAGATAATTGCAATTTTTTTCCACAAAAAAGGTAGAAAAAGAGTTGCATAGCTCCTGAGAAGGGGAGCTGCATTATGTCCAGCTTTAGGATTGGACAGAGATTGGACAAGGTCAAAGAGGGCTTTGGGTTTATTGATAGCCTTCTCTACTGACTGACCAAAGTAGGTTTGTTTTGCATTTGCTATATCGATATGATATGCGGCACGCATATTACGAGAGAGCAGCTTGCATTCAGGCAGGTAGGTTTGGTGCCATTTCCTTTCGGCTTGCCTACAGCGAAGCTTGCTTTCTTTTAGGCCTTGGGAGAAGCATGGTTCAGGTAGACAGTTACACTGTTTGCACATTTTAATCGGGGCCAAGATGTTGGCAGTAGTTAGAAAGGCTGCTTCCAATGTGGATAGGTTGCAAGTTCCAGTGCTGCTGCATTGAGTTAGTAATGAGCGAATTAGCTCAGGTTTTATGACCCTGGTCCAGCTGCGTTTTGAAATAGCAGGTTTCCTAAGCATAAGGGGAGGGCTTTTTAAAGCAATAGAGAAAGGGGTCTGTCCATAGTATAGGAACTGGGGTAGGTATGTTAGTGAGCATAGCAGGGGAGAAAATAAGATCCAATATATTGCTGCCGTTATGAGTAGAGGTCATGACCCCTTGGGAGAGACCTAGGTCGTCCATAAGTGCTAGGAACTTTGTGACGGATTTCGCCGATACCTGATTCATGGGTAGATTGAAATCCCCCAGAGTAATTAAATCAGGGTACTGCACAAGCAGTTCTAGCACAAATGCAGGAAAATCAGTGTAAAATGCAGTATCAATCCTGGGAGGGTGGTATACCAATAGGAATGTAAAGGTATGAGTAGAGGAGATGCAGATACGAGTAAGGATGTTTAGGGTCTGAACTGGTGGTTATATATTTAGTTTTGTAAATCAGAGCTACCCCACCCCCAGGGTTGGGAGCTACACAGCCAGCATGTATGATGGCATACACATCAGGGAGCGCTTGAACAATGGCTGGGCCAGATGTCTCTCTGAGCCAAGTCTCAGTAATGAAAAGAGATCCAGCCCCTCCTGAGCAAGAAGGTCATAGCTATCCATTGCAATAGGGCACATAACTAAGTGCCTGAACACTTGCGTTCCTGCGGTGGTAAAGCTGCTTTAAAGCCGGCTGGCCATATGGTAGTGCTGGGGGCAAGGGATATAAATTCTGTGCGTTTCTCACCACCATGAGGAGTAAGGTCCTTTGAGGGGGGCAGAACACTGTGCACAGTTTGTGCACAGACGGGCACCGACGGGCTTGCCTTAAGTGTGCCTTCGGCGCGCTGGAAGCGTGCCCGCTGCACCCGTCCGTCTGCTGCGCGCTCGCTCGATCCGGCATATAATTGTTGCGGGATGAAGGCGAGGCTGAGCCGGCCTCCAACACTTGATCAATAAAGAGGACTATCCTCTGCCTTGCCTTGTAGTGGAAGGTAGGTAAGCGCAGTCAGCCGTACAAAGAGTAGCAAACACACAATAGTAGTTAGGGCAGTTCTAAAAGCTGACTGTGGGTGTCTCAAGGATAAATAGGGCCAATCTAAGCAGTGTGATGTATTCCTCCAATTGTATTATGGAAGAGAAGAAGAGAAGAGTCTGTTTCTCACAGTGGAGAAATGTTGATGCTGTGACTGGAGACACAGGTTGGCAAAATGTGAGAATGATTACTGAAGCAATGGTAGTTGTAATGTAACGAGTCATAAAGTAAGAAAGAGAAAGAGATCATGAGTTTGTAGCGACAACTCCAGATATGGAATGTGAAAGGCATAGAGAAATGCAACTGGGGGTTGGGGATAAACAGTGAAAAGACAGTTGTAATGTGGAGATCCACACAATCAAGAGTTTGCTAAGACACCACATCTGTTTAGCAGTCCAGATAAGTCAGAAAGGCGTGGAATAGCCAAGATAGTACGGTTTGCCTCTGATCTAGCTTGTGCTAGGAACACAAGTGGAGCTTGGTGAGGCATGGAAGAATTTGGTCTTCAAAAATCTCCAATACTGAAGCTGAGAGTGGCAGAGAAAACCCTGAACATCCACCTTAACAAGACGGTAACCCTTAAATCTGGTGGTAGCGCTATTACCGCTGGATTTAAGGGTCCGCTAAATCAGGGCTTTGGCGGATTTCTCCCCAGCTCTGAGCTTGGGGGAAATCCACTGAAAATTTGCGCTCATACTGCCGGCGGGAAATCCCCCGGCGGTATGAGCGCGAAATTTCCCCATTGAGCTCAATGGGGAATGGGGCATTCCCGAATGGGCTCAATGGGAAATGGGAAATTCCAAATCCGCCAAACCCATGATCCGGTGCTAATAGCGCCGGTGGGTTTGGTGGTAGGACAGATAGCACCAGCGCGATTAGCACTGACATTACCGCCCATCTCGTGATGAGGCCCTTAGTGAGGTAAAAGAGCTATGAGAACATGAGGAGGTGTCAAGGATGTGGGACACGAAGCTTGAGAAGGATCAAAAGTATGACAGTTAAGCAAAGGAATTTATTAATTGTGAGGAAAAAGAAGAAATTCTTCATAGAAGTTGTAGGTCCAACATTCCAAAGAGTGCAGTGGCCTTCACAAAGCAACACCATTAGGGAACCAGTGAAAACAAGTTTTTGCTTAACATGAGTTTTGGTTCAAATACTTCATGGAGCTCAGTGGAAACGATAAGCCAAGAAAAAAGAAGTTAGGGATATGCTTGCTGAGACACTAATAAAGTGTGGTGGATCTAATTATTTAAGTTTGAAGTGCTTCATACACGTCTAAGAGGCAAAGAAGTCTTATCATTGCAAAACAAAGGTTACCTCCTTGGGATATGCCAGGTATGATTGTCAAACTTCCTCCTGTGATACTTATTTGCTACAAAGTACTTTTCACAGGAATATAGTACTTCACTGGCTGTTCAATAGTAATCCAGCCCAAAAGGAGAGTGTTGGTCAGACTGCTTCTGATCTGGGGTCATAGTATTCAAGTTTACAGGCAGGGGGTGGTATGCCTTGCACTACCTTACTATTTGCACGTCGTACTGCCTGTCCCTGTCTCTATTCCTCTTTAGAAGGAATTTAGAAGGTATATAGTGTCCCGATGACATACTCTAAGGGCTGTAGTTCCCTTCTCAATTAGGAGAAATATACCCGTCTTCAAACCTACAATGGGTTCAGCATTTTATCCTGAGGCCTTGTCTCATGTTCACCCCAAACTGTAGTGGTAGTCTTGCTAGGAATCTCTCCACACTTGTCTCCTTCTTACTGAAATTGATCTCCCCAGTCCTATTGGAAAGCTGTCGATCTTGCAGCTGTAGTGTTGGATCCTCCTCTGTTCTTGCACTATTCCCTGCTAACTGTGTGGTTCAAGCCTCTGGTGTTCTTACACTGCTAACCATTCCATTTATGGCAGGAAGGTTTTGAGTAAATCATAATCTCCAACATTGTTCTATGCAGCCGTCCAGACCTTTATTTTTCAACTTGTTATGCTATTAGTGAAGGTGAAATGAAATATGCAAAACAGGGTTGGTCCCACCCCAATAGGTGCAGGCTAGCTGAAACTGCTAGGTCACTTTCTTTTGTCACAATACCACAAGCAATTCACACACATGTTTCAGGCTCACTGAGAAATGTCTGAGAGGTATAGCATCGACTACTAGTCACAGCAAGCCTATTACTCATGTTTAGTCCTCACTGTGATCTTGTGGAATATTTGTATCCACGCCAAGGCGCCACACTGCACCCCTTTGCCAATGGGGAAAGAAAACTGTCAAAAATGGAGGCGATAACCCCTGTGCGCACTAAATCTGCATAATTGCGCAGGGTTCATAAACCATGAAAGAGCTGCACACCCCGCCACACACACAGGCAAATTTGGTGTAAAAACAGGAATCACTGCTGTCACCTGTCATCTGTCATCTGTCACCTGTCATCTGTCATCTGTCACCTGTCACCTGAAACAAGGCCACAGAAGGGCAAAATCTGAAAAAGCCCTTAAAAATTCAGTCATTTTCCCAGAGAATAATGGAAAGAAACGGGTGCTGAAATCATGGATTCTCCAGGCAGTCAGAGGAATCCTGGCCTCCCTGCCTGATAGCTGCTTAAGGAAATTAGCTGTCAAGTCCATGTAAAGGTGTTTCTTTTTCTGGAAAAAATTTCAAAATCCACTATTTAAAGCATGTTTGAGAAAGGCTAATTCTTTTAAAATACCCAAAGCCCTTATAAACTGTGCTTTTATTTTTTTAAAAAGACTTTAATTTAAAGGAACTCAATCTGGAGCTAATCCACCATTTAATTCTGATCTGGAGTGCCTGGCTTGGGAAAGTTGACATCTCAGCTTGACACTTCCTTGAAAACAGGAAGCCTAATGGCTCCCACATAATGACAACAAGGAGAACAATGAGGCTGCATTAGACATTCATCTGGGGCTGAAACAAACAACAAAAGACAGGCTGAGCATTGACCTCTGTTGGGAGGGGAAGATCACACCCCCCTGATCATAAGACTGCACAGCTGCTACCTGAGAAGGGGATGTTGCAAAGGAGAACTTTGATGTGAAATCCTTGTTGTTTGATTAAAGTTTAGAACTCCTTAACCAAGCAACCTAAAGAGGAACAAATCTGAAAATTGGTAGACAATAAACTAATTTCAGTCTTGTGATTTGAAGTCATTGAGGAAACTTGTACCATTTAAGGGACCATAGTTATGAAAGAATCTGCATTGTAGCAGAACGATCAATGTTGCAAACCTAAAATTGTATGTACATGATCAACTTAACTGATCAGCGCCCTGAGATGTACCGAATTAGAAATGATTAATCCAAACTGTTATAGTTAAAATTGATAGAAATCCATAGACTGACCAAGACAGCTCGCACAAAGATGGGGAGTCAATGGGAATGTAGACAATCGAATATACAATATATGTGCCCAATTTTATTAGGGTACATAATGTTAGAAATGTATATGTGTGCAAATGTTATGTTTTGGTAAAAATCGATTTGGGAGTTCCCAAATCCTGCCATAAAGATGACAGCTCTGTTCAGACCGCCAACTAGGACAAAGCACATGCCTGTAGCCACTCAGAGTCATGGGGGTGTGTTTTTGAAATTCTGCATACAACATAAACTGGGGATGGCATTTGACTACACTTAGGCACAGTGATGCCAGAATCCATCCAGATGTCCGCAGAGCACCTTATTTCAGAACTCTTCATCTTGTAGCTGACTCCAGAATCTCTGAAGATCCAGATTTATTTGCAGAATCCAGACTATTGCTATCTTAACCCAATTGCAAACATACAGAACTTAAAAGAATAATTCTGATTCAGCTTGGCTTGCTACCATTAAGCCTTGCCCGCTGAAACTTTCATCCTGCTATCTACCATGTCCAGTAACCAGAAGGGGCCCTTCCAAATCTAGTCTGAGTGCAGTCCAAAATTGACCAGAACCGTGCCGCTGATCCGATCCCTCCAGAGGAGCCTTGCTGCCGGTAGACGTGACCCAATTCATTGACCAGAGCAGACAGTCCAAATTACAAAGGACTGTAAGCATAATAGGAAGAACAGTGGCCCATAGTATATCAGCATTGTATTGTCCCAATCTCAACCCATCCCATCTTTAAATTCAGAACCCAGTATTGTTAGAATCCTTATTGCGCTGATTTTCTCACCTGTGTTACAAAACCATAACTTCTTAGTGATTTTGAATAACTAAAGTAAATCCACCATGGACTGGTTGTGCTGGCCACGTAGCTGTGAAGTTTCATGTAATTTTAGTCAAAGTTACATGTGTCTTTTGCCCATTTCAAAGTGCTTCTTCCATCCCATCCTGATCTGAAGTGTGTATTGTTGTTTATATGATATCTCATGTGTGTTAGGACTTGTTTAGAGTTGCTTTCTTTAGAATTTTTCTCCATTGAAGCATTTATGACCATTTTGCAGTATTTCATAAAACATTTTTTCACCTGTCATTTTTAAGAGTTCATTTCCCAAAAAAAACGGTTTTCTCTCTTGTTTGGGCAGGGACGATTGCCTATAAACTTTAGACCTTGTCTTTCATTCCTGAATACCTGCTGATTACTCACATTGGTCTAGGATTGCTCAATTGTACTTTAGTACTTTGCAGGGGGGACTATTAACCTAAACGCTATCTGTGCACAAAACAAAATTGTTCTTTTTCCTGTGCTTTCTATGCTGCATCATTATAAGTGAATTCAATTGTTTGACTTATATTCTGAATTATATTGTCACCGGTAGGTGACTGCTGCCATATATATATATATATATATATATATATATATATATATATATATATATATATATATATATATATATATATATATATATATATATATATATTAAACTTATATGTGATTTGAATATTAAATAAATAAATACATCTTTACCTTTACAAACTAGCCTGATTCCTGGTTCAGTGTGACCTGGGGGGTATTTTGAGATGGGTGTGATATGAGTGGCATAGCATTCAGAATATTGAATTTATAGACAAAAATCAATAAGGCTGTCATTGCGCGCTACATGCTAGGCGAGACCTGGTTGAGTGCCTGATTGAAATCCCTTTCAATCTTCAGGTTATTACTGACACTCCCACATCTGCTTACCTATTCTGAGGTTGCCCTCTGTTTTTATATGCCAAAACGGGCTTTTTACTTTGTCTTCTTAGTTGTGATTGTCTAATTAGGATACCTTTTGTAATGTTTACTTGTACTGGTAACACAGTAAAATGACTACCTCTGTGGCCTGCTAAACTTGAGCTAATAAAGGGATGGCTGCTATTTCGATTGAAAATAGAAACACTGTCTTTGTTATATTGCTGTGTCAGACACCTCTTACCTGTGCCTCACTATCTGGCTTAAGTGATGCATATCTTTTCTGCTCATCTCTCAGGTATTGCCAATATTAACACCAATGCTATTATGCATATAATGATGCATCGCATTACATGTGCCCAAAATGGGTGTAACTCTCCTCAAACATTCACACAAAAGAGGTGGTACGCAACCCTAAACAACATTATGCACCAATCCACCACAGTGGACGTTAGGACACAGCATTCAGAGGCATCCTGACAACTGATCGGTGGACAAGAATGACTGACCCTGAACTTATGGTCTCCCAATATAACCAGACTATAATTTGTCTTGTTGATGATATTGCCCCCACTCAAACCAAACAAGAGCAATTTAAGAGAAATAGTATATTACCAATCTTGGATTCCTAAAATCATTATTTAGGAAATCAGTGAGGTTCTGAAGAAAAACATCCTAATAAATAGAACACCATTAATAATACTCTAGATCATCGTTCTAAATACAAACAACAATCTTAGAAAGTGAGCAAGAGTTTTACACCACACAAATTGATTTAGCCACTAATTCTACCATTATACATTCTGCATTGTTTGATATTCTAAATTCTCTCTAAGACAACCAATAGCACAGCACGATTGGCGCCTTATGAATGCTAGCGCAATCCTATCTAGGATTATTTTTTGAAAGAAATACTAAGATTTCTCTCTTGGAGGATACTAGGAACATTCTTATTTCCAAGATAACTCAGTCTTTATTGACCAACCTTGTTCATCAGATAATGGTTTCAACTATGCCAACTTTGCCAATATAGTAGGTCAGGATACTCTATTATTTCTGGTTGGCTTCAAACCCACTCTTTGTCCATGGAATCCATGCTCCTCAATGATCAATAAATATAGTTCAGATATTGTTTAGCCCGGCATTAACAACACTAATTAACTCCTCCTTTGAAAATATTATTGTTCCTATCATACAGAAGCAAGCCTTGGTAACTCCACTATTAAAAAAGTGTATCCTGGATCCTTCAGGTTTCTATGGATTCTGTCCCATAACCAATGTATAATTTTTGCTAAAATTATTGGACAAAGTAGAAACAACAAAGTTGAGCGCCTTCATTGAAAACCACAGCCTCTTAGGAGATCACACATCTGGGGTATGGCCAGCTAGAAGCTTGGAGATAGCTCTTGGAGATTTGTAAGCTTTATTATTAAATATTATTTATGATGGAGATAAAGGTTTACTAATGCTGCTGGATCTCTCATTCAACCTTGATACCTTGGATCATTCTACCTTAATCAATCATATTAATGAAACTACATTTTTCTTATAAAGCAAGGTAATGGTTATCTTCCTTCATTGCCAATAGACATTCTAGGGTCAATAGGTCAAAACTGGCCCTAATCAGTCACAGGTTAAACATGTGGAATGTGGTGTCCCACAGGGAGTGTGTTTATCAACCCTACTTTTTAACTTTTAAATAAAGACCTTTAATTACACCTTGACCGAATTTGAAATCACATTCCAGAATTTTGCAAATGATACCCAACTAGTTTTTAGACAAAGATCCACAGGCTAATATAATGGAAATTCAAACCCTTTTCAATAAAATTGAATAGTGGATGTCAAATGACTACTTTGGGCTCAATGCAGATAAAACAGAGCTCCATCTAGAAACATTAAGCAAAAAGAATTCTGCATCTTCTTCTGTAATTGATCACCTTAGACAATCATGGATATCATTTCCAACACAACAAAAATGTAAAACCCCTAGGTGTTTTCTTTTAGTCTGATCTTTCCATGATACTTCAAATCACTTCCATAGATAGGTCCATCATTATCACCTGAAGCTGCTGCGCTAACTCAGACCTTTGCTAGAAGAATCTCATTCAGCACCTTGATGCCTCCGGGCTTAGAGTGCTTTATAAATGAAAAAAAATAGAAAATAAATTGTGGCACCATTGCCAGAGCAATTAATGGTTCAAATCTGCCTATTTCAAAACTTTGTATGCAGGTGCCCCCAAATACGCTATTATCGCACTAAAGGTATTGCAAAATACCACTTTATGGATAGTTATAAATACTCCAAGCATCACCAAATCTTTCATGCTTGTAGAAGGCATCATTGAGGCTTGGATTGATTTGAAACTACACATTAGCCCATAACGTTTATACGGCAGATGCCCGTGCTATATAATGAATCAAATTATACAGTACAGCCCATCTCATGACTTACGGTCCACTGCTTCTCTTCTCTTCCATGTGCCTTGCTTTAAACAATCCCATGGCATGGGCAGGGCTTGCAGCATAAATGCAATCCAACACTAGAATCTACTACACCCTGATGTTTATGCTGTCCATTTATAAATAATGAAGACTTTTTTTTTCTAAGGATAATCTGTGATCCTCTCTGGACTATTAGAGTGATTAGATACCTACGGGTCAGAGTGCTATGCCAATAACAAATAGCAAATACCAAAGAAGCAAGAATGCAACAAAGGTCAGCATGCTAGAAGCTTCATTCAGGATAAGATAGACTTCATCAATAATTGAATTGCTAATCAAGAAATATGGTTTAGAGTTTTTAGCCACGGATTGGCTGCCACACCAAAGACAGACTGTCTTTTTTAAGCTAACTTGAAACTGTCTCCAATGAGTGGTATTCTGCTCCCCATCAACATGTTCCCACTTCCATTTTGTCTTCTATTGGGATTTTCTTTCCTGAAACCCCATTTGTGGTTTTAACCCGCCCTGAATCCTATCTTTTCCAAGATATGTCCGACCATTTCCCCTTAACCCCTGCAAACCTGCAACAAACATCGCTCCCCTACATCCCCATATGATAATTCCACGCCCCTATCTTACTGTCACTACCACCCTGCTCCCCTCATGCACTTCCATGTTCCCAACAGCCAACATCCTCCTGTTCTCGAGGTGCTGCATTGGGTTCCAATGTGACATTCATTGTTTTGTAGGTCAGTGTCTCTGTGAGAAATATTGCAGACCAGCACACCATGCATGAGGCTCAGAGAGTGGCCAGTCATAAAACATTGTAACACTGTTGGGAGGAGCAGTAGCTCAGATGGTGCTCACTGTTGCTTTTGTGGTCTTTGGTGGAGCAAATAAAATAGCACATGAGTGAGGTGAGACTCATAAAAATCAGATGGCTCTGACAGGTTACATATGCATGTGCTGCTTAAAGACTAGGCAGCATTGGCGGCTGGTGAATCTTTGAACTGGAGGCATGTAAATGGATTTTTCCACCAAACGGGAGGGGCTTGGGTTTTTGTCATCCCATGAAAAATAATTAAATAATGGTTTAAAATGCTGTAATTTACACCAGTTTCTGTGAACAAATCGATATGAAGTCAAACAGTTTATAATGCATTTTGTAGTGTAATATGAGATATACCCAACAGATGCAAGTTGCCAACAGTGCACAGCAACATTTTCCAACACATTTTTCTTATCCCTTTTCCCACAACATATGCCAGTATATAAAAATGTTCAGGCTGGTTGTGTCTATACATTGTGGAATGTTTAAAGCCACGAGGCTTTGCACTGCGACATCCCTGTGTGCTGATGGTGAAAGAATCATCAAAAATGGCCGTAAAAGCCCTATGCGGGCCAAACCTATGAAAATTGCGCTTTAAATCCAGAAAAGATGGCTGCCAAATCTACTTTGCCTGTTGTCAGTGGTGGAAGGAGACCACACTGCTGAAACATGCCACTGGGCTGCCTACCAAGGAAAAATGGAAACTGCATGAAAGGCAGTGCTTTATTGCAAGAATCCCGAAAATTGCTTTTGAAACCCCCTTTCTTGGTTGCTGAAAATACAAAATACCATACCGGACCAAAACACCACAAAACATCCAATATCTTTGCTGGGTGTTACCCGTCACTTCATTTAAGGAATCACTATGAACACACAGTGGGCCTCATTCCGAGTGGGGCGCTAAGGGATACCGGGCACCGGTAAGGAGAACGGTGCCAGTAATCCCTTACTGTCCTACTACGAGTTCCCTTAGTGGGTCCCTCCTTTAACGGCTGGTCTGACCAGGTGTTATGGATGGGACCCGTTAAGGGAATTTGAGCCCCCTATGGGGGCTGAAATGGGAATGGGGAATGGCTTTTTCAAAGGGGAGCTACCGGTCCAGCAAAGGTCGGACTACACTGGTAAGTCCCCATTGAACCATACCAGTGCCGGACCCGTTTTGGGAGGCAGTCATGGGGCAAATAGCGCCATGACTACCTCCAATCTCGGAATGAGGCCCAATGTCAGGAAAAGCAGAATCTATCATCAAAATATCCACAGTAAAAAGTGTGCTTGCCTGTAAACATCTGTCAAAATATGGGTGCAGTACAAGTGGTCGCCTTTATGACCGCTGTCATTAGTTGCATCAGAAGCTTAAACTTGTGCACTTGAAATCAAATGTCTACAAATTAAGTGACCTGTTATCAAAAGTAATATAGGTTGCAATTATTTATTCTCCATGGTTTAGAGCCTGGAATTAGATTCTAGTCACCTGTTTTAAAATTGCAAGCTTATTTTCGACAAAGAAAACTTTAACAACATGACTTTTAAAGTAAGCCTGATGCAAGCCAAAACTGCAAAGCAACTCCCCCACTGGGCAAGCCACCTCCCTTCTGCTCTCTGGACCAGGAACTCACATTCAGGTGTTGATTAAGAGGGGGGGGCACTGGGGCTGCTCCTGGAAGAGACAATGAACCTTCCTTGGATGAAATGATATGCAGATTGTAAGTGTCAACAGTGGCCTCTGCCATAGGAAGAGACCTTTGGAGGCGGAGGCAGACATGTTTGTTGATTCTCAAAGCACAGAAAGCATATTTTTGAAAAAGACTGATAAGGGACTGTGCGAATTTGTAAAAATTGCAGAATTACAGCATTGTTAATGTGATTTTTTTTGTGCACATTTTAAAAGGACCCAGAACTCTGTGCGATGTTCTGAGAAGGCGCAGTGAAAATTCTGGTTTTGTAGCGATTGTATTTAGGTCAGAAGCATGAAACTTCATACGATTATGCCCAGATATCATGCGCACATATGTATCAAATTGTGGAAAAATTAGACATTGTGTCCCAGACCAAAAGTGTGAAAATGTATCAAATCCAGACCCAAGATCTCACAGCAATGAGGTTTGGACGAGGGTGTGCTCCACAAAATATGTGATCTATTTATGTCATTGGTATAAAGATTGTGCACATGTAAAGATGTATTATATCAAAAATAGATTTTATGTGCAAAAGGCACAGGGGAGGATGTTTTGCCTCATAAACTACATCATCATGGTGACATACTGTTTTCTCCTCCAATCAAGGGAGAGAGCAGACTTTAGCCAATAGAATACCTAGGGGGTGCGCCTAGGATAATTAGGCTTACCCACCCCTTTATCAACACATAAATAGAGACAGCTGAGTACCTTGAAAGACACTGATCCACCCACCATTCCTAATTTGGTGAAGCACTTTGAAGGAGATCCATCCATACTCCTTGTTCCGGACTACAGAAACTTTGCAAGCAGAAAGGCTCAGAGCATAGCTGAACCATTTTCAGCTGGGCCTAACTTCCAGAACCCATCCCTCAACTTAAAGGGGAAACCAAAATAAGCAGCCAGGCTGTGCTGTAACTGCTTGCCTGCCAAAGAATTTTCTTCATAATCAGAAGGGCAGATTAAACCCCAGGCTGGTGCCATGCTGTGCAGACCAGAGAGCCGTTGCAGATCCAGTCCAGTCGTGCTGTGCAGTGTAGACCAGAGCGCCTTGCTGTCTATCCTGCCGTGCAGTGTCCAGATCGCCTTGCTGATCGCGGAACCAGACCAGTCCGGTGTGCCCAGCAGTCTGTCCCAGAAAGTATCCCTAACCAGAATCCCTGACGGTTCCATCCAAAACATTGGTAGTGAGTATCCACAGTATAGGATTGTCACTAGCCTATGTACTGTCCATAGTCATCCCTATCCAAATCAAATCTCTCTTATATCCAGAACTGTATTGTTAGGAATCCTTTTTGTCTAGCCTGAACTCTCTCTCTTATCCTATAGTCCTTCTGTAATAATATTGTTAAAAGTCATCTTTGCGCTGATATAGTTCATCTGAAGAAGGCAAGCGTCTCGGCCGGCAACAACCTGATAGGAGGTGTCCTGATCTGGTGGCTGTGCTGTTGTGTAGTTTGTTTCTTCATAGTCCATCCCTAGTGTAAAGAAACATTGTTTGCATTTTAAAAGCGCATCTTGTTCTACAATTTTGCCTCTATCTGAAAAAACGACCTCCACGAAACCGTTCTTAACTTCTTCATACTTTATGATAGAAACAAAATGTACATGTCTACTTGAAGCTAACTTCCTAAACTTTTTAAAGAACCCGAATCCGCATCTCAATATAGTTTTTCCGCAATCGCGTTTACCGCACGCGGGAAAGTTTGCCATTCATTTTTCGTTTGGCTAAAATCTATAACGTGTAAAATAGCTTTTCATTGCACCTGACCTTCAAAATTAAGTTTTTGTTTTGCTTATTACTCTCACATCATTTCTAGTGTTTGTCTGAACCCATACAAAGTGGCTACCATTAGTATTTCAACAATTTCAGTGAATTAAACCATTTTCAGTGTTTTACCCATTCGATTCAAGCCAACTTTAAAACCATTTTGCCAGTCAATTCTGTTTTTCTCTGGTGTTGGCTGTGGGAATATTGGGATTGATATAATTGCTTGAATTCTGTATTCCTGAAACCTGTACTCTCTCCTTCTATTTCTTCCTATTGCATATTGGGGAATTGAGGGGTGTGCAGGGGGAAATATTAACCACATTGCCATTTGATTGAACACACACAAAAGTATTATCTCTGTGGTGCATTATTTTTCCCATCCTTGCTCGATGTGATTAAAGAGATTGTTTAGTGTGACATCACCCCATTGGTGATCATCGTGTACCCATTAAAATAGTGTGATATATATATATTGTGAAATGTAAAATAAATATTGTAACTTTGCAAACCAGCCTGATTCCTGGTTCAGTGTGACCGGGGGGGTTAAAGAGAGGGGCGTGATATAGGTGTTACATCGTTCAGAATAAAAGAACTTATAGACACAAATAAATAATTAAGGGTTTCAGTTGTGCATCCCACGCTAGGCATTGTAACGCTCACCTGACTCCCACGGAGGCGCTGGCCGGGTTCGCGCTGCTGTGACCTCTTCAAAGGTGATGCGCAGGGTTTGGAAGACGGACTGGACCGGGCCCCCAAATCTGGCTTGTCTGGCTCGCAGAAGTATCCTTCTGTAGGCGAAAATAGGGGATTAACTGTCTGCGGGGTAATGCAATCAGCCTCCCACTTTCCCCTCTCACCCTCCTCGAAACCCTTCTGTGATTCCTTGTAGCGTCTCACCTTAGGGTCAGGAAGGACAAGCTCTCCATTCTGCTTCTGATGTAGGGGCGCGTTGGTATCCAGTTACTTCACTGGATTTTCGGATTGGTGAGAACCAAACTTGCTTGGCTTCCAGGTAAGTTTTTTGATAAGAGGTTCCCCTTGTGTCCATGCATTAATGTACTAATGCTAGTGTCTTTTTCCCCATAGGGGCCGGGGTACGGAATGCCGGGGAACAGGCACCGACCCACGATGAGAGGTGAAATCCTTGTGGAAATCAGGTAAGTCTTTAATGAGCGTTTTTTGGTAATGTATTTTCATTCGCTCATTAACGCTGATGTCTCTTTTTCCCCTTAGGGGCCGGGGTCCGGAAATGCCAGGATGCGGCGCGGACCCGAAATGAAGAGGGAATGAATCAACAGGTAAGTCTTAACATGGAGAATTAGCTTTCCTTATTCCCTTCTCTCTCTCACCTTTTGTTCTGGTCTTTTTCTCCCTAAGCGCTGGGGCGTGACTGCGAATCCGGATGATCGCTGCTGAACATGGAGGCGCCCTGTAAAGGTGAGTGGAATGCGGCGCTGCAGCGATCGATGCGATGAGCTTTTAAATAAAAGTCTTCCTTTTCAGGATTGTCGGCGAGATGTCTCCGGGATGCGGATTTAGCAGGTAAGGACTTTTCCTTCTTCTGTTCTCTTCTTCTCTTCCTTTGCAGGTGATCCCGGATGCTGGCAGGGGTGGCAGAAGTCAGGATGCAGGAGCAGACACGGTGAGCGTCCAGCTGCTAGATGCAGAACAACGCAAAGCACGTGTGGCTGTTCGGGTGGGGTTTAAATAGCCTTGGAAGAAGTTCCAGGTATGTATCCTTCCTCCAATCAGGTATGTATCCTTCCCTGACCACGCCCGGATGGTAAATTAGTCCCACAGGTAAAGTAGTTCCTTTCAGGCCTCAAGGAAGCCGGGATCCTGCAGCATGGTCTGCATCAGGTAAGTGAACCCAAGCACTTCCATAATGAGCCTGGCGCCTATGGCGCCAGGACACTGTCCAAAGGGCCCCTATATGGGGTTGCTGGGTCCTTCCTTGGGGACTGGATGTCCGCTTTCGGGGACGCAGGGCTTGAACCGGCTCCCTGGGAGTGGGCATCATGACAGCACTCCCCCCCAAGGCCCCTCCCAAGGTTTTTCCCTCCGGGGGTTTTGGTTTGTCTGGGAAGAGTCGGTGGAATTACCTGACTAATCGAGGTGCATGCACATGGTCGCTGGGTTCTCACGACCTCTCCTGAGGTCCGTACCCCTTCCAATCAATTAGGTAGAACAGTTTTGACCTAAACATTTTTGAGTCTAAAATGTTCTTCACTTCGAATGCAGGCTCCCCATCTATTAGAATAGGTTCTGGAGGTTTGAGTAGTCGGGTTGCGGGTATCACTGGTTTCAGAAGTGACACATGAAAAACAGGGTGAATTTGCATACTAGCTGGTAAATCAAGTTTAACAGCCACTGGGTTAATTATTGCCGTAATAGAATAAGGTCCCAGATATTTTGGGTTAAAAGTTTGAGGCCCTTTGAGTGGTAAATGTCTGGTAGCTAACCACACTTGATCCCCAATCTGATACGGAGGTGCTTCACTCCGATGTAGATCAGCATTCTCCTTGTATTTTCTCTTGGCTTGTTGTAAATGCGTAGTTGCCTCTTTGAAGGCTTGGGTAATTGTACAATGCAGATGTTCTACTGCAGGCATTCCGAGATTCTGAGTTGAGTCAAGGTTTGAGGTTCGAGGGTGATGCCCAAACAAAGTATAAAAAGGACTGTGGCCAGTTCCAGAGTGTACCGAATTATTATATGCGTATTCGGCTATCCAAAGAATGTCTTTCCAGTTGCTTTCAGATTGCTGTAACATACACCGTAAGTATTGCTCAAGGGTCTGATTTGTCCTCTCGGTCTGACCATCGGTCTGAGGGTGGTGACTTGTCGATAATCTTACGTCGATCTGCGCCATTTGACAACATTTGCGCCAGAAGTGGGAAATGAATTGGCTTCCCCAGTCAGAGATTAGTATAGATGGGAATCCATGTAGCCGAACAATATTTTCGAGGAATTCTTTGGCTAGGACAGAAGCTGAAGGTAAACCTTTCAAAGGAATAAAGTGGGCCATTTTGGAAAACAAATCCACAATTACCAGAATAGTATTGTACCCCGAACAAGGAGGCAGGTCCTTAATAAAATCCATTGATAGGGTGTGCCAGGGTGCTGGCGGTATGTCTAGAGGTTGAAGGAGACTGGCTGGTCTTTTCTTTTGACTTTTATTTTGGGCGCAAACACCACAGGACATCACTAAAGATTTAACATCTTTTCGCCAAGAGGGCCACCAAAATTGTCGTTTCACCTTTTCCTCTGTCTTGGCAATACCGGAGTGTCCCTCTATTAATGCATCATGATAACCGGAAATAACTAGTTCGTGTAATTCCTTATGTGGCAGGAATAAGCGTCCTTGGAAATAAGGTAAACCATTATCTATGGTAAAGTCTGATCCTTTTTGTATCCAATCCTGTAAGGTTGTAGGGTCCAGGAGTTGTTTCACTCTGGCATGAATGTCTTCAAGCGTCTGTAACAAAGTCATGCCTAGAATCCTCTGTTCGGGAATTATTGGTACAGGTACTGAGTTTGTATCAGATTCTCCCATTCCAATTCGGGATAAGGCATTTGCTTTGCCATTCTTGCAGCCAGGTCGATAGGTAATCACGAAATCAAATTCAGCGAAAAACAAAGCCCATCAGAGCTGCCGTGATGACTGAGACTTGGCGGTTTTCAAATACTGTAAATTCCGGTGATCAGTGATCACTGTGATGGTATGTCGAGCGCCAAGCAGATAATGCCGCCAGGCTTTAAAAGCGGACTTAATGGCTAACAGTTCTTTGTCCGTGATTGCATAATTAACCTCTGGTGCCAAGAATTTTCTGGACCAAAATGCTACGGGATGCAGTTGGTTGGTTTCGGGATCTCTTTGGGACAGGACAGCTCCCATGGCTAGGCTGGATGCGTCAGTCTCGACGACATAAGGGAGATCTGGACGCGGGTGTTTCAATATAGGTGCAGAGGTAAACTTAGCTTTTAAATCCTGAAAGGCCTGCTCGGCTTCTTCAGACCATTCAAAACGTTTATTTTTCCTCAAGAGTGCAGTAATGGGTTGTACCACACGTGAAAATTCCGGGATAAACCTGCGATAGAAATTGGTAAAGCCGAGCATGCTTTGAACCCCTTTTACAGAGCTAGGTGATGGCCATTTGAGGATGGCATCCAATTTTCTTGAGTCCATTCGGACTCCTTTGGGTGTCAGGATGAAACCTAGAAACTCGACTTCTGTGGTATGGAAAACACATTTCTCCAATTTAGCAAATAGTTTGTGTTGGCGCAGTTTTTCAAGTACTGCCCTGACGTGTTTTCTGTGATCAGATTCCGAAGAGGAGTACACCAGAATGTCATTGATATATACGACAACACAAACATCGATGAGTTCCCGAAGGACATCATTCATGAAGTATTGGAAGGCAGCCGGCACGTTACACAATCCGAAAGGCATCACCTGGTACTCAAATAATCCATATTTAGTACGGAAGGCAGTTTTCCATTCGTCGCCTTCTTTAACTCGTACCAGATGATAAGCCCCCGGAGATCTAACTTGGTGTATATGCAAGCGTCCTTCACCTGGTCAAGGAGTTCAGGGATCAGAGGCAGAGGATAACGCTTTTTAACCTTTATCTGGTTCAATGCGCGGTAATCGATACAAGTTCTAAGGTCGCCTTCTTTTTTGGGCACGAAGAACAAAGCCGAGGATGCCGGGGACTTTGACGGGTGAATAAAACCATTAGCTAGGTATTGATCCAAATATTGTCTCAAATGCAGATTCTCAGGTTCGGTAAGGGCATAAATCCTGCTACAAGGGGGTTGTGCACCGGGCACCAGATCGATTTGGAATCGTACGATCTGTGAGGAGGTAACATGTTGGCCTGTTCCTTTTAGAAGACGTCCTGAAAGTCTTGGTATTCCGGAGGTAGTTGCATGGAGGCAGAGGTTACAGATGCTAGATTAATCTTCAGGTTTTCTGGGTAGCAGGTTTGTGTACAATCCGGGAAGGTTATTCTCTTAGCTTGCCAATCAATTCGAGGATTATGTGTCTCTAACCAAGGGTTTCCAAGAATAACCTGAAACTGTGGAGCCTTGATTACATCAAACACAACACCCTCCCTATAGCCGTCGGGACCAATAAGAGTCACCTTAGTAGTGGAATGTGTTACCGGTCCAGAGGCAATTTCAGTTCCATCGACTGTGGTGATGACATCTTTGCTGGTTTTAGGACGGAGAGGGAGGTTAATCCTAGAGACCAATTCACGATCCACATAGTTTCCAATAGCCCCACTATCGATGTATGCCTTTATTGCATGCAACCGCTTAGGCTGTTCTGGATCTACGAGAACCATTGGCACAATGAAATGCGAGGTCTGAGAGTTAGTTTTCAAGCTCGGCAAGCGGACCCCTACACTTGTCGGGCAGAGTCGTTTCCCGAAACAGAGTCTTCATGGTTTTTATCAGCGGCTCCTACCGCCTTTCGGGGCGGTTTTGCCGGGCAATCTCGTAGAAAGTGTCCAGAATTCCCACAATAAAGACATAATTTTAACTGCCGCCTCCTTTCACGTTCCTTTTGAGTTAAGGGTCCTTTAACCCCTCCAATTTGCATAGGCTCAGAGACACCAACTCCCTTGGGATTAGCATGGGTCTTGACCAACACCCGGGTCTCAAACCTGGACCGATCTGCTTTTCTGTTTTGAAGTCTGTGATCCAATTGGACCACTAAGTCTATATACTCTGTGCATTCTTGGGGCGGATTTACAACTTGGGCCAAGACATCTTTAAGTTCTCTGCGTAGGCCTCGATAAAACAACGTGACTCTTTTATCCTCTGGCCATCCCGTTTCCACAATTAGTCTATTAAAGGTTGCAATATAGGATAGGAGGTCCTGATTGCCCTGTCGCAGGGATAGAAGTTCGTCATCCAGAGCCTGCCCCTGAGAGTGTCGAGCAAATAACCTTTCCATGCTTGCTTGAAACCTTTGAAAATCACGGAGAATCGGGTCATCTTGAGTAACCAGTGGAACTGACCAATCGGCTGCGCAGCCGCTGAGATATGACAATACAAAGGCTACCTTGGTCTGATCATTAGGGAAGGCCCCAGGTCTGCATAGGAAGTGCAAACGACACTGATTCATGAATACGTCGAATCATTTGGGGTCCCCAGCAAAGCGTTCGGGTGGGGCCAGCGGCATGTTTCCAGGTAGATTAATCTGCACAGGGTTACTGGAAACCACAGGTGCGGGGTTCCCTCTGGAACCGGGTAGAGGAGTTTGCCCAGCTTGACCTTGCAAAAGCTGTCTGGCCAGGTCATCAGTTCTTTCCTTTGATATTATTAATTCCCTCCTGAGGGCATTATTCTCTTGACGAGCGGCATGTACTTTGGCCCGTAATTCCCCCAGTAATTGGGCCAACTGATCAGTCTCAGAACTTTCCATAGCGCCTGGGTGGGAATTTGTAGGAAGGCTTTGCGTTCTGTAACGCTCACCTGACTCCCACGGAGGCGCTGGCCCAGTTCGTGCTGCTGTGACCTCTTCAAAGGTGATGCGCAGGGTTCGGAAGACGGACTGGACCGGGCCCCCAAATCTGGCTTGTCTGGCTCGCAGAAGTATCCTTCTGTAGGCGAAAATAGGGGATTAACTGTCTGCGGGGTAATGCAATCAGCCTCCCACTTTCCCCTCTCACCCTCCTCGAAACCCTTCTGTGATTCCTCGTAGCGTCTCACCTTAGGGTCTGGAAGGACGAGCTCTCCATCCTGCTTCTGATGCAGGGGCGCGTTGGTATCCAGTTACTTCACTGGATTTTCGGATTGGTGAGAACCAAACTTGCTTGGCTTCCAGGTACGTTTTTTGATAAGAGGTTCCCCTTGTGTCCATGCATTAATGTACTAATGCTAGTGTCTTTTTCCCCATAGGGGCCGGGGTACGGAATGCCGGGGAACAGGCACCGACCCCAGATGAGAGGTGAAATCCTTGTAGAAATCAGGTGAGTCTTTAATGAGCGTTTTTTGGTAATGTCTTTTCAATCGCTCATTAACGCTGATGTCTCTTTTTCCCCTTAGGGGCCGGGGTCCGGAAATGCCAGGATGCGGCGCAGACCCGAAATGAAGAGGGAATGAATCAACAGGTAAGTCTTAACATGGAGAATTAGCTTTCCTTATTCCCTTCTCTCTCTCACCTTTTGTTCTGGTCTTTTTCTCCCTAAGCGCTGGGGCGTGACTGTGAATCCGGATGATCGCTGCTGAACATGGAGGCGCCCTGTAAAGGTGAGTGGAATGCGGCGCTGCAGCGATCGACGCGATGAGCTTTTAAATAAAAGTCTTCCTTTTCAGGATTGTCGGCGAGATGTCTCCGGGATGCGGTTTTAGCAGGTAAGGACTTTTCCTTCTTCTGTTCTCTTCTTCTCTTCCTTTGCAGGTGATCCAGGATGCTGGCAGGCGTGGCAGAAGTCAGGATGCAGGAGCAGACACGGTGAGCATCCAGCTGCTAGATGCAGAACAACACGAAGCACGTGGTGGGGTTTAAATAGCCTTGGAAGAAGTTCCAGGTATGTATCCTTCCTCCAATCAGGTATGTATCCTTCCCCGACCACGCCCGGATGGTAAATTAGTCCCACAGGTAAAGTAGTTCCTTTCAGGCCTCAAGGAGGCCGGGATCCTGCAGCATGGTCTGCATCAGGTAAGTGCACCCAAGCACTTCCATAATGAGCCTGGCGCCTATGGCGCCAGGACTGATGACTTTTATGAGCCTGGCGCCATAGGCGCCAGGACACTGTCCAAAGGGCCCCTATATGGGGTTGCTGGGTCCTTCCTTGGGGACTGGATGTCCGCTTTCGGGGACGCAGGGCTTGAACCGGCTCCCCAGGAGCGGGCATCATGACAGGCATTGATTTAGGTGAAGTGCCGGACTGAAATCACTTACAAGATTTGGGGCTCATCACGAGATCTCTGAATTAGACATACCACTTGTGACAGTCTAATACAGCATGCTAACTGACAGGGTACATAAACCCTGTTGGGCTATCACACTGTGCTACACTGTGATAAGCACCCTTCAATACAAACGCTCTAAGGAATTGGTCTGTTTGCAAAAATAAAATAACTTCTCTAAGTCAGAAAGGAAATTAATATTTCCGGAATGGCGACCATAGTGGAAAGTAATATGGCAAGGGAACACTTACTGCACAAATTATTTGTCAGGTGTGAATGGGTAAAGCAGGATCAGAATGTGTGGTTGCAGGAAATTAAAGAACAGGCCTCTGCAACAGGATTAAATAAATGCCAAGATCAGGGTCCATTACATATGGCACTGAGTGAACTGTATTTGGTCCCTAAGGTGAAAAAAGAGCAAAGTAAGATTGCCAAAATAGCGGCATATCTGTACCTCCACATTGGAGCACTACACGAAAAATATGCTGAAAACCTAGATCTGGCAAACAAGCAATTACAATCATTAGAAAAAGCCCAAACCGATCTGGACCCTGCAGAGCAAAGGCTACAAAAGAGCCATGAATCAGAAAATGAAGCTAGAGCTAGAAAAAGCTGGAACAGCAAATACATTTTAATAGGGCCTGCGCAGAGCAGGTAGTCGCCCTGCAAAACCGCCTTGACCAAGAAAGAGAATAATAAATGAATCCTCAAAGACCTTGACACCCAAACAGAATTTGAGGAGCAGCGTCAGAAAGCTGGTGCACTCCAAAAACAAAGGGACGACCTGGCTGCACAGAGGGGTACTCTTATTCAGGAAAGGGACACCTTAGGCCAGGAGGTCAGTTTTTTAAAAGATAAGATAGAAGAAAATCACCTGGCCCTCCAGGGACAGGGTGAGATCCAAAAAGATTACACAAAACTGTTAGAGCACTGCAGGAGGATGGAAGAAGCTCTGGCAAAAAGTGACCAGGCCAGTAAGGACAGGACTCAGGAGGTATCCCTCCTGCAGCAAAAAATGGCCCAATATTCTAAAGTTACACAGGAAGCACAGAGAGACAATGGGCCTCATTACGACTCAGGCGGTAAAGGGTTTACGGCGGCGTAAACAGCGCCGACCCTTACCGCCTGATTCCGAGCAGGTGTTAAAATCCATGGCGCTAAGGGACCTTGATGTTAATTATGCCACCGTAATTTACGGTGGCGTAATTAACGCCTTCCCCACTCCCATTATGCCCTATGGGGCAAAAATGGGAATGGGGAAGGGTAAATGGGGATTGGGGACTTACCGCCCCGCCAACCTCGGAATGGGGCAGTAAGTCCGCCAACCACCATGGCGTAAACGTAGTTTACGCCATGGTGGTAAAGGTACGACCCAGGCGGTAACTTACCGCCTGGGTCGTAATGACCCCCAATGAGGCCCTCTGTGAGAAAAATGATAGGCTTCACAGACAAGTAGCTATGCAGGAACAACTGATAGAGACTAGCAAGGCCTTGATAGAGGAACAAAAATGTCAGGTTTGTGCATGGCAACAGGGAGCAGGGGCTGAGAGAGATGAGATCCACTGGGAAAGGGAAACACCTGAGCATAACCTCAGGAACCCTCAGGAACCCTAGTACCAGAGGCCTTCATCTCTTCCACTCCATGGAATCTGCTACCCCCATGTCCACTGGCGCACAGGAGCCAAGGGCCACAGACTTCAATCCAATGAGGAATATGGGGCTTATAGATCAGCACCTCCCAGGAATGGATGGGCGGGCATCTGGGTATTGGTTCCCAAGTGCATGGGCCATATTCTGTGATCAGGGAGACTCCAATGAGGGGAGGGTCAGAGAAATGGATCCTCAAAAATAGCATTTACCCAGAGACCAGATGGTAAAATTTAGCGGGGAACTCCATGAGAGTAGGCCCACTACGGGCATCCTGAAAACCTCCTCCCAGCTACGACAGTGGGGGCGGGTGGTACTCAGCAAATCCTGGGAGCAAGGAGGAATCAGAAGACTCCTGTGAACACCAAAGGACTCAAGAAACTAGGACCCCACATTCTGCCAGCCATTCCCTAGCTCGCAGAATCTGGGAGAGCCTAGAATACCAGACAGGCACCTCTGGTAGCAGTGCCTCTGAGTCAGAGGAGGAGTGGACCAGGGTCACCCAAACCAAGAAACCCAACAAGGTCAAGAGGGCCTTGCTCAAGGATCCCCTAAAACAAATAAAGGCCATTAGGAGCGTCATCATGCCCTACCATAAGAATGTGAAATATTCGGTTTGGGAGCACCTTGAGCTCTTTGAACAAATGATGGAGACTTTCCATTTGAAGGATAGCCAAAGCTGTATTCAATATGTAAAGTGGACCTTCTCTCCCGAGCACTCCAGCTTCTTTGCGGGGCTAAAGGATCAGAATCATTCCAGATGGACCACCTATAGGGCGGCCATTTTTGAAACATTTTTCTGTGCACTGGAATACCCAGGAGGCTCGCAAGGCAGCTTACAACTTGCAATGTGGGGAAGATCAGGCCCCACAAGAATGTGTTCAAGAATTAAAGCGTGCCTTTGCACAGACCACTAGAAGGGTGCCCACTGACAGCAAAGAGTTTGTAAATACTTTCTTCCATGCTCTCCCCAAATATATCATGACCCAACTAGTGAGGGACTTTCACAAGAAAAGATCACTAGACTGAGTCATTGAACAAGCCACATGCATGTATGACGTTCAAAAGCCAGTGGAAAATAAAAATAATCCAAAAAGCCCCAAAACAGCCAACACCCCTGCTGCTGCTAAAGTGGCGGAGGTGAAGGTTGCCCGCATTTTAGATTTGGAGATGGGGGGCCTAATAACCTGCCTGCAGAGAATCGAAACAACCCCAAATCCAGAAGGCCATCGGGCCAATCACAAATGGGGAGCCAGGAAGGCAACCCCACAAATGGGACCCCTAACTCCCCTGACTACATCAGCCCACGCTACAGGGGCAATAGACCCATCCTGGGTTATGTGTGGACTCCTCCAGCCCAAGGAGGGGGGATCCAACCAGACACCAGCTAACCCAGGGAACTTCCCTCCTCACTTTCCCCAGGAGAGCAGTAATTCCCCAAATACCGGACAGAATTTCTTCCCATGGTACCCACAAAACCTTAATCCCCAAAACAATCCATCCTTCTTTCCCCACTTTCCTGAGCCCAGACAGCCCAATCCGGGAGAGGGGAGGCCAAGGGTGGAGGGTACCCAAACTTCCCTAATAGTATTTTGGGAGAAGGGATAGCTACCCTTCCCGGGATCAGCCAGGGGATCAGCCCAGGGGAGACATGAGGACCCAACGGAGACATGAGGACCCCGTACCAGCCAGAGCAGGTGTCCCAACTAGAGCACCAGGTCCAAAACATGGTACAGGATCTGGGTCGCATGCTGAGGGCTCAACAGAACCCTCAGATGAGTATGGCTGTGCAGAATGCCTCAAATCCAGGACCTGGTGCTCCAGAGCAATGACGGGTCAAGAACCCCGACAACCCACCGGTTCCAAGCGAGGAGGCACAAGGGGAATGGGGGTGTAAAGCCTTGGAGGAAGCTTCCTTCCCCACTTGTAAAAAGCCCCTGGAGACCCAGGAACCGGAACCGAAATCTCATGCCCCTGAAAGTCTGCCACTCAAGGAGCAGAGGGGGGTAGGAGAAATAAAGAGCCCAAATAGACCCATTTTGAGGAGGAGGTACAAGTTTTCCAGTTTGAAGGAGAGGGATCCTCAGAGGATCCTGGGAAAAGGATATTCTCCTTCAGAGATGGGGGAACTCCTCCCAAAGAAAAATGGCTCCTAAAGGATCCAAATCCAGACTATATAGATGTGGGGACTGAGTTAGCACCACCCATCATCAATCCCCAGAATCATCAGCATGAAAATCCCCTGGTTCCAACCCATCCTGGTGACTGCCTCCAAGAAGGGGGGGCAACCCAGAACTGGAACCAGGGGAACCCAAAACTTCCCCATATCTAGCTGTCACCTTTTTCTTTCAGATTCCCAAGACTCCAAACATAGTCCGGCCCATTATCTTTGCCCCTTTGAGGAAAAGGAGGGAAGATTTTATGCCCCGGTCCAAATACAGGGGCAAAGTACAATTTTGGCATTGGTGGATACTGGATCCCAAGCTACCCTTCTGTCAAAAAGGGCCTTTGATCAACTGAATTCGGGAAGGGGGGAGAAATACCAAATTCCTCTCACCCCTCTTCCTGTACAACTTCAGAATTTCGGAATTTCGACGGGAGGGAAATTCCCATCGAGGGGACTGCAGATATGGACATTAAAATTGGGCGACACAAGGTGAAGCACCCGGTCATAGTTGTGACTCCAGAGGGCACACCTTGTTTACTAGGGAATGACATCCTGCAGAGGTTGTGTAAACAAGGTCCTCTGGACCCAGACAAGCCAACCAATAAAATTGAAACAGCGTGTCAACCATGTTCATTTAAACGGCACATGCCACATGGTTGAACAAAAACCTGACCAAATAGAATTATACTTCCAGAACAATCAAATCCCAGACGTGAGAGTAATTGCAATAGGACAACAAACTGGTGATGGGGGGGTCCTCTCTATTTCTGAAAATCAACCTTCCTTCCAGACTAAGGTGACATTCCACACTGGAAGAAAACACTCTGAAATTATTTACAAATTCACAATCAGAAAATCCCACTCCTATATTGCAGAAAGAAGAAAAATCAGCTCAAAGCCTGGCTGATATTCAGAAAATTGGAGAGCATTTGTTCATTCCTATTCAGTTAAATGAAGGGAAGGACTATGTTCTCGCCCGAGTGTGTGTGAACAACAGTAAGAGCTTCATTAGTGAGGGCATGTTCCGCAAACTCCCAAAAGATCCAGCCATTCCCACATTTAAACTGGTAGACAGATGGGAAATGGATCTGGAAACACCCAAATCCAAACATCTCTTGCCTAGCAGGTGTATGCTCATAATTTCCATAGGCAACAAAAGCATAGTCCATAATTGTTGGGTCGTGCGAGATGTCCCTGCTACATTTTACTTAGCCAATGACATTCTCAATTGCTTTGCCATTAGTTTGGACCTAATAAACTTCAAAGCCTGGTCCCAATTAGCGGGCAATCCCATGGGCTTTGATGACCCAGAGAAAGCATTTAGGTCAGCTCAACTGCTGCCTTATGCAGTTGAAATTCAGATTGGAGAGGAAGTCACCATCCCAGAACGGACCTGACAATTCTCACTGGAAGTGAAAGTTAAAAGAGGACAGAAACAGAAAAACCCTGACACCTATATTCATCTTAATGCTCACTTCCAACAGCAAGGTTTGGAGGTAAACCCAACACCACTAGTCAATATAGAGCATGACACTATTCCAATTGAGGTGGATAACAGTGACTTAACCTCTTAAATGCCATCGACGAGCCGGCTCGTCGGTAAGAACCGCTCCAGGTTGCCACCGACGAGCCGGCTCGTCGGTGGCACTTAAGGGGTTAATGACGGGGGAAATGTTGGGCGGGTTTTGCGGTGGGTACCGTGATTTTTTAAAAAAACCCGTGGCACTGGGGGGGACAACAATGGCACTTAAAGGGTTAAAGAGTATCACTCTAGCTGCAGGCACCATTATTGGAATGGCAGTTGATGACCGACATTTTTCCATAGATTTAGGTAATGAACTGTTAAGACCAATCCCCAAGGACTGTTTTGACAGTGATAGTGATGATGACGCAACACCCGACAGGATCTTCACCCGGCATGGGGGGAATTTCCTGGTGTACACTTCCTGCCCTTATGGCAAGGAAGATGTGACTGACTTCAGGAGGGATGAGGCGATTTTACAGGTCCATGAGGGCTGCCTTCCCCACCTGAAGCCAACAGTCCAAATCAGCACTTTGACCAAGGACTTCTCCACCCAGCTGGTGGAGGCTGCTGAGATAGCAAAACCGGAAGTCTTTCTAGGATGACCTTAGGGAGCTCAACAAATGGGTCCATACTTCCCGATGGCCTCTTCCCTACATTGACCAAGGGCTGGGCGAGATCCAGGGGTCAAAGGTATTCACTGCCATTGACCTGACCAACCAGTACTGGACTGGACCTGTCAGTAGGGAGGACCAATACAAGCTGGCGTTTACCTTCGGGGGCAGCAGTACACATGGACCCGGACTCCCTTCAGATACATCAACTCTGGCAATGAATTTAACATTTTTCTACACAAGGCCATGCCCAACTTGGGTGAAAGGGGTAACCTGGCCTATGTAGATGATGTTTTAGTCAAAAGCTCGACTATGGAGGAACACATAGCGGAGATCTGTTATGTTCTGACACAGTTGAGGGCTGTGGGAGCAAAACTCTCCTTCCAAAAGGCACAGTGGTGCACAACCCGTGTCAATTTCTTGGGGCATGAGATTACTCCTCAGGGTCTATGTCCCCTGGAAAAGACAGTGGAAGCACTCCAGAAATTAAAAGACCCCATCTTTTGAAGGGGGGGGTCAAGTGGGAGTGGGGTCCAGAACAAGCCGAGGCAGTAAGACAACTCAAAAGAAGCCTCTCACACGTGCCTTTCCTAGATTACCCTGTCAAAAACAAGGAGTTGTTCTTGGAGACACGTTCTCAAATACATCCTTGACTGCAGTATTATGTCAAAAGCATGACTAGGTCAATAAAGTAATCTCCTATGTGAGTAAAACTTTATCCTCTGTGGAGGAAAAATTCAACGATTGTGAGAAGGCACTCCTGACAATGGTGTGGGCATTGAAGAATTACCGCCCATTTATCTAGGGGGAAAACATCATAGTGGAGACTCCACACCAGCCTCTGCAATATCTCCAGAAAGTGACAGAATCCGGCCCTGAAATGTGAATAATTCCTGAATTACTTCGGGATTCTGTCAATGCAAGGCTTTCCTGTGGAGGTCAGATATGGCCAAACCAAGAGGCGTCCCCTCGAGCAAGCTCTGGCTGACTTGCATGATTGTGCCAGAGAAAACTGTCTCGAGGACAAAAGTCTTAAAATCAAGGACAACATGGAGGCATACCTTAATTCCCCACACAAAGTCTATGAAGAAGACAAGTGTGAGGGAATGCCCACTGTCTATGTGGATGGATGATCTTACCATGTTGACAACAACGGGGAAAAAGAACTTGTGCCGGCGTAGGGAATGCATGGGTAAATGATGCCACAGAGCCCTCCGCTGGGTACAAAATCAGTCCCCGAAGTAGTCAAGTGGCAGAGTTGATGGCTGTGCATCAAGCCATCCTCACTGCTGTCCAACACCAACTCCACAAACTGGTCATAATCACAGATACAGATTTTGTACCGAACGGGTTCGTGGAGCACCTGGTTAACTGGAAAACCAGGGGCATGCTATGTGCTAATAACAAACCATTAAAACATGGAAAATTAATCCAAAATATTGATGATCTGGTCACCTCGAATGGGATGACCATCTACAGGAAAAAGATCAAGGGTCATTCTAAAGTAGAGGGACCAGAAAAAACTGGAAATGACGTAGCTGATCAGCTGGCCAAAACTCGAGCCATCTAAGGGGATCTATTTGAGATCGAGTACCTGTTGGGGGAAATCCAGGATACTGCTATCACTAGGTCCCAGACAAATGGTCACAATGTACTCTCCAGTGCAAAATGGAGTAAGGAGACCCCAGATACTGATTTGATTACGGCTCAAAAGGGGGATCCAATAGTTGGTAAGTTTTATCAACACATTGAGGACCCTGAGAACTTTCCCCTAACGAATACCGATTACATAGGGAAAGAGGACCTCAGAGTGTTGATGAAATGTCCAAAAATGTTCCGAATCCAAGACGGTTTGTTGGTGAGGAGATCCATAGCTGCCATGATCAGTGGGTGGTCCCTACCTCATTCCGAAGCCTGATGCTAAATCACGCCCATTATGCGGCCACAGCCGGTCATAGGGGGTTTCATAAAACACTTGAAATCTTAAGAGAGGTTGCATACTGGCCACACATGGAGCAGGACCTCGACCAATACTTGAAGGGGTGCCTTGTGTGTGCACAATTTCAGCCAACATCCCCCACACACCGTGTGCCTCTCCAAAAGAGAGGGATGACATTGGCTTGGTCAGATTTACAAGTTGATTTTATCGGGCCCGTGATTCGCTCGTCTAGGGGGAACAAGTACATATTGACCGTGACATGATTGCTCACTAAATGGGTGGAATGTCTCCTGGCCCCAAATTGCAAGGCAGAAACAGCAGCTGCCCTGATCATCAACCACATCTTCTTGCGATTTGTACTACCCCAAAGGATTGAGTTAGACCGAGGTAGCCACTTCACTAGTGAAGTAATGACAAAGATGTGGGAGATACTTTGGGTCAAAAGGAAACTACACATTACCTATCGGCAATCCTCTAGTGGTGGAGTTGAGAGATACAACAAGACAATTGTGAGCATATTAAAAAAGTCTGTGGTAGATTCTGTGCCAAGTTGGGACAGTTGACTACCTCTTGTCCTGATGGCCATCAGATCTACCCCTGGAAATTGCTTTTGAATCCCTTTTTCTTGGTTGCTGAAAATACAAAATACTGGACCAAAACACCACAAAACATCCAATATCTTTGCTGGGTGTTACCCGTCACTTCATTTAAGGATTCATTATGAACACACAATGTCAGGAAAAGCAGAATCTATCATGAAAATATCCATAGTAAAAAGTGTGCTTGCCTGTGAAAATCTGTCAAAATATGGTCGCAGTACCAGCGGCCGCCTGTATGACTGCTGTCATTAGTGGCATCAGAAGCTTAAACTTGTGCAATTGAAATCAAATGTCTATACATTAAGTGACCTGTTATCAAAAGTAATATAGGTTGCAAATATTTAATCTCCATGGTTTAGAGACTGGAATTAGAGTTCTAGTCGCCTGTTTTCAAATTGCAAGTTTATTTTCAACAAAGACAAATTTAACAAAGTGGCTTTTAAAGTAAGCCTGATGCAAGCTAAAACTACAAAGCAACTCCCCCACTGGGCAAGGCACCTACCTTCTGCTCTCTGGACCAGAAACTCACATTCAGGTGTTCATTAAGAGGGGAGGGGCACAGGGGCTGCTCCTGGAAGAGACAATGAACCTTCTTCGGCTGAAAGGATATGCAGATTGTAAGTGTCAACAGCCTCTGCCAGAGGAAGAGGGCGGAGATTGCTCTTGAGCTAAAGAAACCTTTGGAGGCGGAGACAGACATGTTTGTTGATTCTCAAAACACATAAAGCATCTTTTTGAAAAAGACTGATAATGGACTGTGCAAATTTGTAAAAATTGCAGAATTACAGTATTGTTAATGTGATTTTTTTTGTGCACATTTTAAAAGGACCCTGAACTCTGTGTGATGTTCTGAGAAGGTGCAGTGGAAATTCTGGTTTTGTGGTGATTGTATTTAGGTCAGAAGCATGAAACTTCATAAGATTAAGCCCAGATATCACGCGCACATATGTATAAAATTGTGGACAAATTAGACATTGTGTCCCAGACCAAAAGTGTGAAAGTGTGTCAAATCCAGACACAAGATCTCACAGCAACGAGGCTTGGAAGAGGGTGTGCTCCACAAAATATGTGATATATGTATGTCATTGGTATAAAGATTGTACACATGTAAAGATTTATTATATCAAAAATAGATTTTATGTTCAAAAGGCAAAGGGGAGGATGTGTTGCCTCATAAATGACATCATCATGGTGACACACTGTTTTCTCCTCCAATCAAGGGAGAGAGCAGACTTTAGCCAATAGACTACCTAGGGGGTGCGCCTAGGATAATTCAGCTTACCCACCCCTTTATCAACACATAAATAGAGAGAGCTGAGGACCTAGAAAGACACTGATCCACCCACCATCCCTAATTTGGTGAAGCACTTTGAAGAAGATCCATCCATACTCCTTGTTCCAGACTACAGAAACTTTGCAAGCAGAAAGGCTCTGTCATGATTCCTGCCCCTCATGTCCACAGCCCTCCAAGATGTCAGTCTGGAGCCAGGCCACGATCACCTACATGGCCCCCAAGGGCCTCTCCATCCCTCCAAAGACCCACTTGGAGTCAGACTTGGTGCTTATGGCACCAGGCTCACTCACTCCCATAGGATAACATTGGGGATTGGACTTGTAATGCTTTGATGGGGACAAGATGGATGCCCCCACATATTTTGGTTCCCAGAACTGCATGTGCAGTCTAGTCTTTTGGGTGTGGTTCAGCCCAGAGACAACTGGGATATCCAGAGACTATTTAAGCCATGCCCAGGCTGAGAAACATGCTTTGTGTTTCCTGCACCTGCAGCGTGACACTCACCGTGTTCGGATCGGTCCCCAGTAGGCCTGCATCTTTCTTCTGGGCTCAGCTCCTGCAAGAACAAGAACACCGTTAGGAATAGCCTTACCTTGAGGCGCTTCTGCCCATCATTCATCACTTCTTCTGTTCTGCTGGCATCTACGGCGGTGCCATTCCCATTCTGGCATGCCGCTTCCTAGGGAAAAGGGAAAAGAACAGAAAAAGGCATTAGTAAGCATTCAGCAAATCTTAGCTTATTTTTAAAGACTGTACGAGCTTCAAACGCTTACCTGAATCCCAGACGCTCTGGGGGAACTCTATCTCCGGAACTTCTCATCCATCTGCAAGAGGGAAAAGACACTCCAGGTTAGCGTGGAAACATCTAGAGGCGCTGCATACCGCGCTTCCTCACCGCATTTCTTCTTCATAACTGGCATCCACGCTGAAAACGTCGCGGCACCTAAAAGACAAAGAAAAAGAACTCAGTTCAATACAAATACGAAAGGGTTGCATCGTGCATCACGATCTCACTCATCCTTCAGCGCTACTCATCTCAGCAGCACGTCGCCATCCCCGGACGCCAGCCATCATCTAAGGAAGGAAAGGAACAAAGTTAGAGAACTGTTCAAAAGACTCATTATATTTACCTGTCAGACTCTTGTCAGTGAAGTAACTAGGCAGCAACGAGCCTGCATCAATCAACGCGTCCCTGCGCTGAAAGCAGGAAGGAGAGCACACTATCCAAGAAAACAAGGCCCAGTTTCCAGTCGAGTAGACTCCAGGGAAGGGTTTGAGGTCGTAAGAGGTCAGAACAGGCTGAGTGACGTCCCTGTGGATACCAGGAGAGCGTTACAGAACACAAAGCCTCACATCAAAATCCACCTGGGCGTCATGGAAACGTCAGAAAACGAGCAGTTAGCCCACATGTTGGGGGAGCTACGTTTCGAAGTACATGCAGGCAGGCAGGAGACCAACACCCTGAGGAGAGAGCTGATAGTAGCCAAATAACGCACTGATGATTTAAGCCGGCAACTTCTCCAGTCACAAGCAGGGCATGCACCATTTCCAGGAAGCGTGCCCTCGATGCCAGCACCATCAGCCAATCCCGTTCAGATAACCCTTACTGGGGAAGTTCGCTTGGTACAGCCCAAACGATTTACGGGGGATCCCAAGAGGTTTGCAACGTTTATGAACCAGTGCCGCCTGCACTTCCTTTGTAGACCAGGGGCCTTTCGGAATGACCAATCACGGGTCGCTTTTGTGCTATCCTACCTGAGTGGTAGCGCCGCAGACTGGTCTGTACCCTTTGTGGCCCAAGACGATCCTTTGCTGCATGATTTCAGGGGACTTTCAGCAGGAGATGGAAAAGCTGTTTGCCCGTTGTACTCATGGGCAGGCATTAGACAATGAACTTCTGTCCCTACGCCAAGGGAATCAAGACCTATTAACATACATAGCCATGTTGAATAGACCCGTAGTTGAAGCAGAATGGCCAGTGGAGAAGAGAACCACGTTATTTCATTGGGGGTTGCCGGGGGAGCTCACGGATGTTCTCGCACAAGTAGTGAACCCCCGGAAAGACTGCTCAGAATTCATTGACCTTGTTGTTCAACTGGATCATAGGTTGCAGGACGAAGTGCAGATCGAACCAGACCGGACCCTCGCCCTATGTATATGCGTTCAAAGGACAATATTGCCTGCACAACGGAAGGTTCACGAGAACCAATGCAAATCGGGGGGGGGGGTCAGATCCCCCTTGACTAAAGCGGAAAGGGATAAAAGGAGACAGCAGCAGTTATGTCTGTACTGTGGAAGGTCAGGTCTTTTCGTTAAAGAGTGCCCTGTGAAGCCACGAGGAGGACGGTACCATCAAGGAATCGGAAAACTCCCCAGCCCGGCAAGTGTAGGGGTTCACTTGTCGAGTGAAGAAAGTGAACTACAGACCTCCCATTTTGCACTGTGGTCTTGATCAATCACCAACAACCATCTTGGATGCCCGCAGTAAGAGCGTACATTGACAGTGGAGCCGCTGGGAATTACATCGACCAGGATCTTGCGGCAAAGATGGGGCTTCCGTTACGCCCTAAATCAACCACCGACACTGGTACCACTGTCGTCGGCATGAAATAGCTTCTGGTCCAGTATCCCAATGCACTGCAGCTTTAACCCTTCTGTGCCAGGATGGACACCAAGAATCTATCGTTTTCGACCTCATTAAGGCACCACAGTTCCGGTTGATTTTGGTTATGCCATGGTTGGTAGCTCACAATCCTCGAATTGAGTGGCGAGCAAAAGAATTGGCCTTTCCCGAGACTGGCACCCACACATGTTATCGCCAAGAGAAACAACCAATAGACACCAGAACCTCCACCCTTGCGACTGTGGCAATCGGCACCCTACCAAGTGAATACCAGGACTTTCAAGATGTCTTTCAGAAAGAACAGGCTAATACCCTGCGACCTCATAGACCATACGATTGCCAAATCGACCTGATACCCAGCGCACAAATCCCTTGTGGGCGAATTTACGCACTCACAGAACCAGAAAACCAGCACCTGAAGGCCTATCTTGACCAATACCTGGCCAACCGGTTCATCCGTCCCTCAAAGTCTCTAGCAGCCAGTCCTCTATTCTTTGTACTGAAAAAGGAGGGGGACTTGAGAACGTGCATCGACTATTGCGCACTGAACCAGATTACCATAAAAAAAACGCTACCCCCTGCAATGATCCCTGAATTGCTTGATCAAGTCAAAGAAGCCCAAATCTACACAAAACTAGATCTGCGGGGGGCATATCACCTTGTTTGTGTAAAACAGGGGGCGAATGGAAAACCGCTTTTCGCACCAAATACGGCTTGTACGAATATCAAGCAATGCCCTTTGGCCTTTGCAACGTGCCTGCAGCATTTCAATACTTAATGAACGATGTCCTACGGGAATTGATTGATGTCTGTGCTCTAGTGTACATCGACGATATTCTAGTATATTCCGCATCAAAGCAGGACCACCTTAAACACGTCCGATCCGTATTGCAGAAACTCCTTCAACACCAGCTCTACGCCAATCTCGAAAAGTGCTCATTCCACGTCTCCGGAGTGGAATTCCTGGGCTTTATTCTCAGCCCGAATGGAATCCGAATGGATGTACACAAGGTAGATGCTATCCTGAACTGGCCAACCCCAAATTCATTCAAGGGGGTTCAAAGTATGCTGGGTTTTTGCAAACTTCCCAGGATTTTCACAAATCGTGCATCCCATCACATCATTGCTAAGGAAAAGCAACAAAAAGTTCCAGTGGACAACAGAAGCCGAGGAAGCTTTCCAGGAACTCAAAGCAAGATTCACATCTGCCCCAATCTTACGCCACTCTCGCCCTGATCTCCCATACCTGGTGGAAATGGACGCCTCAAGCATGGCTATGGGAGCCGTCCTCTCACAAAAGAACCCTGAAATGGGCCAGTTACATCCTGTTGCCTTCTGGTCACGTAAATTCACACCCCCTGAACTCAATTACACTATCACAGACAAAGAACTTCTGGCCATTAAGTCAGCCTTTAAGACATGGCGGCACTACCTCTTGGGCGCCAGACACATAATCACCATAATAACTGACCACCAGAACCTCCAGTAACTAAAAACGGCAAGGGCCCAATCCTCACGACAACTACGCTGGGCTCTTTTTTTTTGCTAAATATGACTATGTGATTAAATTTCGACCATGGGTGAAAAACGGGAAGGCCGATGCCCTTTCCCGTATGGGGGTGGAAGAGCAAGGGTATCAGACCCCTGACCCATTTGCAATCATCCCGAGTGACAAGCTCCTAGGAATCACAGCAACCATAACTCAGAAAGAATTACATGAAGAAATCCAAAACTTGATCAGTCCGGAGCAATTACAAACGTGGAGTGCACAAGGAGAATATTACATGATAAAAGATCAGTTGCCCTACTTCAGGAATCGTTTATTCTTACCAAACCAAGAACTATGAGAACAAGTTATGTCCAGTTATCATGGTTCCTTGATCGAGGGCCACCCCGGAATCGCTAAAACCATAGCCAAGGTAAAACGACATTATTGGTAGCCAACATGGCGTAAAGACATTATCCAATTAATCCTATCTTGTGGAGTGTGTGCTCAGAACAAGTCATCCTAGCAGAAACCGGCTGGGCTATTACAACCATTGGAAATCCCACCAGCACCCTGGCACACGTTGTCCCTCAATTTTATTACTGATTTGCCACCCAGTCAAGGGTTTAACACTATTCTTGTGGTGGGGACCTATTTTTAAAAATGGCACATTTCATTCCTCTTAAGGGGCAACCAAATGCTTTCACTCTGGCAGAGGCATTTCTTGAAGGCATTGTACGGCTCCATGGTTTTCCTTCAGTTTTAGTCTCAGACCGAGGTACTCAATTCGTATCTAACTTCTGGAGAAAATGCTGCTCTATGGCCCAGATCGACATCCGGCTATCCACCAGTCACCATCCCCAAATGAATGATCAAACTGAGAGGACAAATCAGACGCTGAAGCAGTATCTGTGTTGCATGTTGCACTAAGCTGAAAGAAGCTGGTTCGACCTATTATGGATAGCTGAATATGCTCATAATAATTCCCTACACACCAGCACTGGGCAGACACCCTTTTATTCCATGTATGGCAGGCACCCACGTACTTCTGAGTTGGATTTCCTACAACCCTGGAAATGCCAGCAGTCAAAACCTTGCACACAACCATTTCTCAAACCTTTAAAAGGGCAGCTGAACACCTACTTCCAGCTAAGAATCGCCAAAAGAAGTTTGCTGATCAACACCGAGCAAAGGCCCCCAACTACCAAGTGGGAGACAAAGCCTGGCTTGCGCCTAAACACGTGTCCATTAAAGGAACCCGAACTTTCCGTCCAAGATACCTGGGTCCACTCACCGTCACCTCTGTGATAAATCATGTGACGGTCAGAATAGCTTTGCCGTCAAACATGAAGATTCATCCTGTGTTCCATATGTCTCTCCTTAAACCTGTTCAAACTGGGACCCGGGTATCAATGCCTCCGCAGCCAGTAGTAGTCACCGGGGAGCCAGAAATCGAAGTTAAGGACATCCTGGATTCAAAGTACGTCAGATCCAGATTATACTACTTAGTAGACTGGAAGGGGTACGGTCCACAAGACAGGACATGGGAGACTTGTGCGTACATCCATGCACCTCGCTTGCTTAGACGATTTCATCAAAACCCTCCAAACAAACCAGGACCAGACAGAAGAGCCACCTTGAGAGGGGCCTTGGCGGGGAGTGCTGTCAGTATTCCTGCCCCTCATGTCCACAGCCCTAAAAGATGTTAGTCTGGAGCCAGGCCAAGATAACCTACATGCCCCTCAAGGGCCTCTCCATCCCTCCAAAGACCCACTTGGAGTCAGACTTGGCGCTTGTGGCACCATACTCACTCACTCCCATAGGATAACATTTGGGATTGGACTTCTAGTGCTTTGATGGGGACAAGATGGATGCCCCCACATATTTCAGTTCCCAGAACTGCATGTGCAGTCTCGTCTTTTGGGTGTGGTTCAGCCCAGAGACACCTGGGATATCCAGAGATGATTTAAGCCACACCCAGGCTGAGAAACATGCTTTGTGTTTTCTGCACCTGCAGCGTGACTCTCACCGTGTTCGGATCAGTCTCCAGTAGGCCTGCATCTTTCTTCTGCGCTCAGCTCCTGCAAGAACAAGAACACCGTTAGGAGCAGCCTTACCTTGCGGCGCTTCTTCCCATCATTCATCGCTTCTTCTGTTCTGCCGGCATCTTCAGCGGTGTCATTCCCATCCTGGCACGCCACTTCCTAAGGAAAAGGGAAAAGAACAGAAAAAAAGGCATTAGTAAGCATTCAGCAAATCTTTGCTTATTTTTAAAGACTGTACAAGCTTCAAACTCTTACCTGAATCCCAGCCGCTCTGGGGGAACTCTGTATCCGGAACTTCTCATCCATCTGCAAGAGGGAAAAGACACTCCAGGTTAGCGTGGAAACATCTAGAGGCACCGCATAACGCGCTTACTCACCGCATTTCTTCTTCATAACCGGCATCCACGGTGAAAACGTCGTGGCACCTAAAAGACACAGAAAAAGAATTCAGTTCAATACAAATACGAAAGGATCGCATCGCGCTCTCACTCACCTTCAGCGCTACACATTTCAGCAGCACGTCGCCATCCCCAGACGCCGGCCATCATCTAAGGAAGGAAAGGAACGAAGTTAGAGAACTGTTCATACTTATCTGTCAGACTCTTGCCAGTGAAGAAACTAGGCAGCAACGAGTCTGCATCAATCAACGTGCCCCTGCGCTGAAAGCAGGACAGAGAGCACACTTTCCAAGAAAACAAGGCCCAGTCTCCAGTCGAGTAGACTCCAGGGAAGGGTTTGAGGTCATAAGAGGTCAGAACTGTCCATATCAAATCTCTCTTATATCCAGAACTGTATTGTTCGGAATCCTTTTTGTCTTGCCTGAACTCTCTCTCTTATCAAATAGTCCTTCTGTAATAATATTGTTTACGCTCGGAGATGACTTATCTCCTGCCAGGCAGTGTGTTTACGTCACAGAGACAAGGCAAAGCCAATCTGGTCCTCCCTATGGAGGCATGGATGCATGTAGAGAGTGCATGCAGGGAAGTGTTTTTTTAATTTAATGTGCATATACACCACGTGTATAGAAGTAGCTCCGGGTGTGTCTCAGAGACAATATATGCATGTATGCATGCATTGTGATGAATCGCAGGGTATTCTCACTTTTTCCAATTCGGGAAGCCCCTTCCCATGGGGCCAGGGAGGTGGGGCTGCTACCCGGAAGTCTCTCTGGGGATGGTAATCAGCAGGTTGATCTCATCGGGCGGGAAGCCCTCCATGGGTCCAGTGACAATAGCCTTGGTAGAATGTAGTATTTACCACAGGCATCTCTGTCCACTCCTTCCTTTCACACTTCACAATTCCCTGTGGTTTCCCACACCTCTGTGGATCTCTGTAGATTAAAGGATTCCATTCATGCAGGTCATACTGGAACGAAGAACAGGGAGGCTTACCCAGTTTGAGGTTATAACATCACTTACATGAATAAGATCAGAAAAGGAGGCAAAAGCTCACTGTGGAAACAACATACCCTGTACAGTCTACAAAATATGACTCCAGTAATAAAAGACAGGGACGTATTGTATATGCTGTTAAGCCAGCCCTGGAGCCAGGTACCAGATGCCGTTTCCATGGCAAGATCCATGAGGGAAAGGGAACGAGGTGCTGCGATAATGGTCGAGTGTCTACAGCCGGTCCGTGGAGCAGGACCCTGTCCAGTGAGGGGGAGAGAGGAAACCCGACTGGCAAAGCCAAAAACCAGAGAAAATGTGCAGCCACGCTCGCAGAAGAGAGGGTACCGCTGTGGAGCCACCGAGAATAGGATGCCAAATCCGGAAACAGAGCAGACGCCCAGGACAGACCGGAGACCACAACAACATATCCCCAAGGTAGGCCAAGGGTCGGGCCAGTTGGTGGGACATGGAGGACACCAAATAAGATAAAAAAGACACATACCAATATCCCAAGAGCCAGAAAGGGATACTAAACAATCTCTAGAAGCTGGAACAAACTTTACAAAATGTCCTATGTGGAAAAGTACCTGGTTAGAGATTACACTAGGTCTATTCAGTGGGGCATTGAGGGAAGCATGAGGAGAGAACCCACACAAACATCACTGCAGGGTCTAGGACCATATGAGGTCAGGCGACTTCCACAGAAGCAAACCATATGGGGCATGGACTCATACAGGATCAGATAAACACACAGGTATGGGGCTGGGGTCCAGAACAAGTCAGGGAGTGCCCAAGATAAGAAAAAGGGGTTGAGGACACACACATAAGAGAAAGAAGCTATAGAACAAATCGGGGCAAACCCGCGACAACCCAGGGGGACCTGCGACTCATAAGAAAGAAAGAGAGGCACAAAAAGCTGACACAAGGGGCTGAGATCCCATTACCAAAAGAAGAGCCATTTTGGAAAATTACAAGATCTATAGTCAAGTTTCGCATGCTAGTGCACCGGACATGATGCTACGATCTTTAAGCTGCAAAAAGAACAAGGGGAAGGGATTTACCCCCTTGATACTTGGAAACTATGCTTTGGGATACACAGGTCTACAGTTACGTCTGGCAGGATAGTGAACCAGACATAATACTATGCTTGTGCACTGAAGAGAGTAACAACTGGAAAAGACTTCCCCTTGATACTTGGGAACTGTGTTTACCGAGTCACTCATTGTTGTTTCTCATCAAGAATTGAACATTACAAGTCTGTATCTAAAAAGAGAGAAGCCTCTCTCTTGATTAAGAAGACGCCCAGTTTTTTCCTTAGTTATTTTAGCGTAAGGGATGGAAATAGGTTTGGACACAGGATGGTGGACATTTTTCTATACACGGCATCCTGATGGAGTCCTTAGTGTTTTGTTGAGGCAAGGCAACCCCTCATAGAAATAGGGCAAGATAGGTTTTACCTTTTCTTTTCTTTATAATAAAAGTCTTTGCCAACGAGCATGCCACCACTGTGTCAGACTCATACTTCTGCATCCTTACAGTATGTTTATATGTTGGTGTTTGTTTTTTTGAATGTGTACATGCAAGGAGGCATCTATATTTAGTGGTGGAGGTTATGGGGGCAAAGCATTCTTTTTTGCTTTACCCTTGATGCAGACTAACATGTATCAATGGTAAAGCAAAGATGGGAAGTGAAGCATCAAAAATAATGAATACATAAGTGTTATTACCTCGCTAGACTAGCCTGCATTGCATGTAGGTTAGTTTAGATGGGTAATAACACTTATTATATTTGCAATATCCTTGATGCTAAGTAAAAAATGACATGTTTCATTAAAAAAGTACATGCAAACTGGGACTAAGAGTATAAGTCTACATATACTTTCTTAATGTGGCATGGCATTTTTTACTTGACAAAGCAAATATAAGTATTAACGTTGCATGACTGACCTACATTAGTAGTGCCAGTCTGCATTTACTTTGTTAATGTGACATCACTTTTCATACTCGTTAGCAAGGCTCAAGCAAACAGGATAAGTGCTATCATGTGGCTACCTTCACCTATGGTGTCAGTGTGCATTTACGTTCTTACTGTGGCATGGTATTTGCTAAATTTTACTTGACACCAAGGGTAAAGCCAACATGATGAATATTATTATGTGGCTACACTGGCTTACGTTGATAGCTACAGTCTAGCCATATATTCTTTGAGTGTTATGGCATTTTTGTACTTTCCATCAAGGGTAAAAGCAATCATAACTGTAATTACTTGGTAAACTGGCCAGTCTGGATATACTTTCTTTCTGTGTCATGACATTTGTTACAGTCTTGGGGTTCATATTTAGTAATACTGGCAGATATCGGTACAGCATGCATGGACATGTTGTAAGTGATTTCAATCCGGCACTTCACCTAAGTCAATGCCTAGCGTGGGATGCACAACTGAAATCCTTAATTATTTATTTGTGTCTATGAGTTCTTTTATTATGAACGATGTAACACTTATATAACGCCCCCTCTCTTTTAACCCCACCCCACCCCCCCCGCCCCGGTCACACTGAACCAGGAATCAGGCTGGTTTGCAAAGTTAAAATATTTATTTTATATTTCACAATATATATATCACACTATTTTAATGGGTACACAATGATCACCAATGGGGTGATGTCACACTTAAACAATCTCTTTAATCACATCGAGCAATGATGGGAAAAATAATGCACCACAGAGATAATACTTTTGTGTGTGTTCAATCAAATGGCAATGTGGTTAATATTTCCCCCTGCACACCCCTCAATCCCCCAATATGCAATAGGAAGAAATAGAAGGAGAGAGTACAGGTTTCAGGAATACAGAATTCAAGCAATTATATCAATCCCAATGTTCCCACAGCCAACACCAGAGAAAAACAGAATTGACTGGCAAAATGGTTTTAAAGTTGGCTTGAATCGAATGGGTAAAACACTGAAAATGGTTTAATTCACTGAAATTGTTGAAATACTAATGGTAGCCACTTTGTATGGGTTCAGACAAACACTAGAAATGATGTGAGAGTAATAAGCAAAACAAAAACTTAATTTTGAAGTCAGGTGCAATGAAAAGCTATTTTACACGTTATATATTTTAGCCAAACGAAAAATTCACGGCAAACTATTCTGCGTGCGGTAAGCGATATTGCGGAAAAACTATAAGGAGTAGAGAGGAGGTTCTGGGTTCCTTAGAAAGCTTCGGATGATATCTTCAAGTAGACACACATTTTGTTTCTAGCATAAAGTATGAAGAAGTTATGAACAGTTTCGTGGAGGTCGTTTTTTCAGATCGAGGCAAAATTGTAGAACAAAATGCGCTTTTAAAATGCAAAAAAGGTTTCTTTATACTAGGGATGGACTATGAAGAAACAAACTACACGACAGCACAGCCACCAGATCAGGACGCCTCCGATCAGGTTGTTGCCGGCAGAGGCGCTTGCCTTCTTCAAATGAACTATATCAGCGTAAACATGCTCACATGTCTAAGCTGCTAGCGCAATAACGAGAGTCTGCATGGCCAGTCTCCTGATGCCCCAAGTCTAGACAAGTAGGCTCCTTTTGCTTTTGTGTTCTCCCTAAAATACATAATGAAAACTTATGAACGTGTGCTTTATATGTGGGTATATAGCTGTTTTAATGCACAAGTAGACCATCTCCCATAGAGCAATATGAACAGATGTGTGAAGACTCCACATGCATACATATGGGTTGATGATCATTTAAGGGGATTCTAGAGGTTCGCTGTTGCATTTGAATCATGATGAAAATTACAAAGAATAAAGATTCCATCTTCCATACAGACACTGCTCAACAGGATGCCACCACAGAACCTGAAGAACATGGGCATGTGTACAAGCATAGCCTCAAGAGGAACAGAAGCCTGACTTTTAACTGGACCAACCAGACACGCAGCCACATAACACCAACACACCCTGATGTTATTTGGCTGAAAATAATGTTCAGGAAGAGAGAGGAAACAAGCTTGTATGTTAATGTGTCAGGAATGCTCTATGATGTACTGGACTCGTTGATGTACTGGATTTTTCTTTGTAAGTAGTATGTGTCTGTGCTGTTGGAATCCCATTGGAAGTATGGGGAACACTGTTTATCTCACAAAAACCATCACACAGTCTATTAATATGCAAGCTAAAGTAAACCAGCACCATTTTTGGCTGGTGGAACAGTGAGACACATTTTAATTTCTCTATTGTTGTGTGATGTACATTTTTCTGATTTGCTGAATGAATGTTGCAGTAAAACGATTGCTGACCTTAGGATAGCGTTGCTTACCACAATGTCCTAATCTGTACCAGAAGCAGCCAGTTTCTTCATGAGTGATAACCTTTGAGTCCAAACTCCACAATATGTATTTTAAAATATGTGAGCACTTAATTCCAGATGTACAGAGAAAATGTTCTTTATGTTGATTTCTTGAGTACGTATTGGGCTCTAGCATCTTGAGCGTCTGTGTGCTGGATGGAATTACCAATAAACCGGACAGACTCAAAGGAGATGATAAAATACTGCTTTAAGCTCAAAGAAGTAAAGCAGGGCGAATAAACACTCAACACATCGATTTATGCAGGATCACAATGTATTTTTGATTATACTCTATGATGTCACCCTATGTGGAAAACTGTAAAACCTATTGGGAGGTGGGATTGGATAAAGGGAACATGCCTGCATGTAGACAGTGTGTGTGATAATCCCTCATTGGTGGTCTCTTGTCTGTGGGACACACCCGGAGCTACTTCTATGCATGTGGTGTAATATACTCGTCATAGCAGCGAATATGCCTGTGGAATAATACTTTGCAACACTGTATCTAGCTGTTTACATTTCAAACAACTGTTTCATTCAAAAAATGGGCAACTCTAGATAGGCCCTTTATAGCTGGCCAAATGTCAAAAAAGATTTAAAATTCTAAGCATAGTTGTACCATTGCAAGCAAAACAATGTTCCTTGTCCTGCTCCGGCCCTCTCCAGCCACTACTCGGTCTCAAGCATCATTTGTTCTATGAATAAACCCCCCAGGTGTATATAGACCCTCTACAGAGGCTATCAACTCTCAACCAATAACAGGGCTGGCATGTTCCTGCTGTTTGGCATAGCACCCAAAATGATGCAACTATCCCATCTATAGCAATGAAGTTAAATGGTGCATTTATCATCTTGATTTGCATCATCCCAAAAAGAATCATAGATTGCAATGTTAGGGATAGGCCAAAAGAGAAGCTGCTTCTGTCAACAAGACATGCCTCCCACTCAAAAAGGAGTGAAGTGCCATGGCACTTTTAGAAATATAAAACAAATGTTTTTCACTATGAATGGAGCAAAAGTTGAGGCATTATTTTACTTTGTCCTTCTGAATACTATTGTGTTCAATATTTCACAATGTTACATACGTGTGCCTTGCAATGTATGTGTCTAGCATCTCGGCAGCATGCTTCAAACAGAGGTGATGTTTTCTCATTTGGTTCGAAAAACCAATAGCATTGTGGTGCTGGCCATACTCGGATTTTAGAATTCCAATGTTACACTTGCATGTTTCTACAGCAACGCTGCATATGCTTTTCAAAGTTGCACCTTTACATCACAGTGCTTAAAAGTCAGACATGTAGCTGCCTGATATTCAATGCAATCTAAAACACATGTAATCATCTAATTGTACACTAACATACACTTCTCCAGAAGCACCATATCTAGGCACTTCAATTTTAAAGCAGTCTGATGAAAAGGCAATAAACTTTTCAATGTAACACGTTTTTATAGTGCTCTGAAAGCACGCCATGTAGGTGCATTTATAAACATATTCTTGTAATCTATCACAAAATGGGGAGCTCAGGGGTGAATTACTTTGCTCAGAGGGCTACACCTTGGTGGGTGCCTCAACTTAAATGATACTCCTTCTCTGTCCAGGGAATTCAACACCAGAAGACAGTAATTCCTGCAATTAGTCTAATGTTATATGTTACTTAATGTCCATGATTAAAAAAAAAGACACGCTTTCGTTTAGTGCATTTTTAACGCAGTTGCAATTGTGGTGTTAATTATCACTGAATGAATCGCAGTTCCTGATTCAGGGACTCAGAATGAGTTTGGTGGTAATCAGGCACTAAGTATGCTGTAATACCACCATAGCCATATACTATTAATGCCACTCGACCTGTTGTTTTAGCACAGGATTATTATTATTATTATTATTATTATTATTATTATTATTATTACTTACGCTTTATAAAGCTCAATATGCCCATCGGGCCTCAGTGTACAGGTAGGGAAGGGGGGAAGAAAACAACAAAGTTGAGCCAGGGGAAAACCTAAAGGACATAGATAATCAAGAGGGGAGACTCTTAAAGAAGCCAAACAGAGGTCCCAACAACATATGTAAGATCAGTACCAAGGAACGGCAGACAAGCACAGAAAGGGCCCAGACTAATCATTGGAATTAAACAAAAAGGTCTTCAGTGATTTCTTAAAATGTGTGAGGTCCGGACATTTTGAAGTTCACTAGGAATAGCATTCCAGAGCCTTGGAGCAACAACGTCAAAGCTTGTACGGCTAAATCTTTCTAGCTTATAGCGTGGTTGAGACAGTTTCCTAGAGCAGTTGGAACGAAGGCAGTGACTAGAAGGAGCATGCTGAATCCTTTTGATAAAATAACCAGGAGCCTTAGTCGGCAGATATTTATGTGTTAAAGTTAACAACGTGTTGTTTAACAGGAAGCCAATGCAAAGATCTACCAGTACTGGTAACATGGTCTCTTCTAGTAAGGCCACAAACCGCTCCTGCTGCATTATTTTGAGCTACTTGCAGAACTGCAAGGTTAGATTCAGAAGTATTAGCTGGGAGGCTATTGCAGTATTCAAATCGAGAATCCACAAGGTCAGTGGCAAGAGAAACAGTGCTAGGTTTGGACAAATACGGATTTATTTGTCGAATAAGCCTAGTGGTATAGGCACAAGAAGCCTTGACCTGTCCAAAATGTTTCTTCATATTGAGATTAGTGTCCCAAGGACTGACTTTAAAAGACAGTCAGCAATTTTAAATTGAGAATGTCTCTGGTCAGGTTTGGCTAGACGTTGACAGTATCCTATAAGCATGACGTCAGTCTTGCTGCCATTAAGGGCCAAGGAATTAGCTTTCATCCATCTTTCTATCACATCATACGTATAAATGATGGTTTGTTGGTTCTTATCATAATCACCAGTCAATTTAAAATACACCTATCATCAGCGTAATTGATATAACTTACACCGATACTGTCTAACAGATCAAAAAGAGGGTGAGTGTACACATTAAATTGTGAAGGGGAGACACAGGTTCCCTGCGGTGCACCACAAGTAAGTGTTTCAGGCAAAGATTGAAAACTACCAGAAGCAACACAAGCAGTTCTAAGTCCTAAGAAGGAAGCAAACCAAGAGATGGCGGATTTGGAGCAGTTTGCAATGGTAGCCAGCCTTTCGTGCAGCAGTGAATGATCAATCAAATCAAAGCTGCCGAGAGGTCAAGCAGCATGAGCAGTGGAATTTGACCAGAATCCACAACATGGGAAACAATAGCTTTCAAGTCAAGCATGGCAATCACTGTACTATACTAAAGTTCGGAAACCGGATTTATAAGTGCCCAACAACTTACAGTCCTCATTGTTGCTCTGCAACTGAAGATATGCAATCCTATCCAAGATTTTCCGAAGAAAATACATATTCGTAATAGGGCGAAACATATTTGCTGAAGAAGGATCAAGATTTTCTTTCCTTAGAATAGGAAAGATCCAAACCTTTTTCAGTGACATAGGAACCAATGGTGCAACAAAGGAGGTATTAACTATTCTAGTTATAAGGGATACCAAGCAACCAATATTCTCCTAACAATACTCGAGGGACATATTTCAGCAGGGCAAGTAGGGTTTAAGAAGTTGAACAATTGAGAAGTTGAACAATAAGAGTCAAATTGGTTTCTGTGATTTCTCTGAAAACAAATTGCGGAGAAGTAGTGTAAGTGTTCTCAGCATCGATGCTGGTATGGGTGGAAGATACCAAGTTAAGTAGAAAAGCTTCAATCTTAGTCTGATGAGTATTGAGCTTGATACTGAAACTAGATTTAATGCCATAGCACCAACTTTTAACAATGACAGAATGAGAATTACTTTTCCCTTCAAATTCATTCAAAATGCAAAAAAAGTTCTCTTTGGCAGGAATTAGCAGTACAAATCCGATTTTCATAATAATCACTCTTAGCACTAACAATAGCATTCTTGTAGTCAGGAACAGCACTGCGATAAAGAGTAAGATTATACGACAGAACTTTCCGACACCCTTTCTCTATTTGTCGCATCCGTTTTCTTCTGACTTCCATTATATCACCTGAAAACCAGGTATTACTGAAGGTTCTGTTTTAACAATCCTAGTAATAGGAGGAGACAAAATATTAATAATACCAGAGACAACATCTTGATAGTGTTCCACCATTGCTTATATTGAAGCAGTGGAGGCAAAATTGTTCAACACAGGGCGGGCAATTTCACAAAAGACCTCTGATGTAATATTATGGATGTTCCTTCTGATTGTCTTTAATCGTGGATTAGAATTCACTTTGGCTAGTTTCATGGGTAAAAGCAAAGCAAAGGTAATCAGATAGTGATCAGGCCAGGGGCAAGGAGAGATGTATTAGGATTCCATGGAAAGTTTATGGTTAAGAATCCAATCCAAAATATGTCTGTCCCTATGAGAGGCATTTTTAACCAGCTGAGTGAAACCATAAACCTGAATAGTATCAAGAAGGGAATTAGCGTCATGGTTGTCATCATGATATGCCCACAAATTAAATTTGCCCATGATGACCACATATGAAGATACCTTAATAAAATCACCAATAAGCATCATGAGCTGTTCTTCAAACAAAGGAGTATTTATAGGAGGGTGATAGATAACAAGAATACTAATAGTGGTGTTAGAATCCACAGCAAGCTTGATAAGAGTGTATTCACAATCGTTAATGGGAGATGGAGAACTCATGTGGATGGCAAGAGTACCTCTAAAAATGACAGCTGTGCTAGCACCCCTCCCTTGAGGGTGATCAGTTCTAAAAATGCAGGAACCAACTAGGCAATGCAAGAGATGCTGCATTATTGGTACAATAAGAGAGCCACGTTTCAGTAAGGCAGGCTATGTCCAAATGCTGGGTCTGTATAAGGTCTGCTACTTCAAGAGCATGCTTAGCAAGTGACCGAGTATTTAACAGTGCCATATTAAGTGAGCATGACACTAATGAAGTGCTCTTGAGTGGATGATTAGCCAATATAGTATTATTTGATTGTTGCACCATGGCATGGTCTTAGAGACTATTACCCTCAACAGCATCATCACATGCTAAGGAGAGTAAAAACTCGAGCACGTATGGCCACTCCTGTAGGGGGTGGGAGGGCTGATAAATTGCTGACCTACAACAAAGTGACCCTTGGTGATGGTAGGGGTGAGGTTGGCTGCACACGCTTTCACTAGTTTATCTGGCACGCTGTCTCCTTTACAGTTGGATGCTTTTAGTTTAGATATAGTGACAAATACCAGTTCTTGTGTGACTGGGGTGAAATGGAATGACGAGTTGGGTGTTTCAATGGGGGTGAGGAGGGGGCTGGTGATGGAAGAATTTTTATCTGCAAGTAACAGTCTTTTGGTGGAATTTATTTTTTTGTAGTAGCACAATTTTAACAGAGAGTGTGTCTTGGATAGTGGTGCACTATTCTTTACTGGAGTTGGTATGGGTCGTGCTTGGAGTAGGGTTTTTTAGTTCTCTAAGAATAGAGAAGAGTTCTTTGGAGTCAGATGATGCTTTACTGATACGAGTATTGTATGCGTTTGCTTTATGAGAGACAATAGCTGTTTTATAAATTTTGTTGGCGTCCTTGAAGTCTTTAGAGGAGTCAGGGGAGGGTTGTTTGTGATGGGCATGTTCAAGGGAGCGTTTTGTTCTTCTCAGGGACACAAGTTCTTCATCGAACCAGAAGTGGTTCTTTTTATCGGTTCGACGTGTTTTAGTTGACACGGGCGCTACTTCTTCGATAGAGAGAGAGAGGCATTTATGGTAGTAGTCGGCAATGATACTTGGGTCGTCGCTGGTGATTAGATTAATTTCAAGGTTTTTGTTAAGGATGGGGTGAAGTTCTGTGCCGTAGGTTTACGAGGATTTCTAGCTTAGTAAGTGTCTGATGTTTTGGATTTGAGTGTTTGGGGTTCATCACTCATTAGAGTGAACTTAATACAAAAATGGATCATCCAGCCAAGGGGGGTGATAGCATCTATGGTCAGGTTAGTGTTGAGTGACAGTATCCAGTTCAGAATGCTGCCCTTAATATATGTGGGGGTATTTACCAGCTGGGTAAAATTCATGTCCTTAAGTGCTGAATGTGGGATTTCTGCTTTAGAATCTTGGTCATCAATGAATCCTAGATTCAAGTCTCCAAGGATACTACATTTAGTGTTGGGTTTGATAAGTGGAGTAATAAGTAATGGGATATCTGTTTCTGGGTGGCTATTAGAGCTGGGCGTTCTATAAATCACTATAAGGTTGATTGTGGTTTTTGTGTTCAGTCCGGGTTTAACTAGCAGGAGTTCGTAGCCTGAAATGTCTTCAATGGGACTTGATCTGAGTAGTAGATTGCTCCAAGTTATGATTGATAAACCACCTCCTGAGGTATGAGTTCTATCGGATCTGAAGATGTTATAGCCAGGAGGTATGGACAAAGCTAGTAGAGGTCCTGAAGCCTGGTGGAGCCAGGATTCTGTGATTATTAGAAGGTCCAGATTTTCTTCAGTGATCAGGTTGTGAATTTCAATAGCATGAGCCCCTAGTGACCGGGCGTTTATGAGGGCACTTTTTAAGCTAATAGGTGAGTTGGGTGCTTCTGTGGTAGCAGGTTTGGGCACCAATGGTTGCAGGGAATTGGAGGTTCTGTTTGTGGTCAGGGTGGTGGATGGCTTGTGTTTTCTATTATGCCAAGTGTCGTTGGGATTGGATGATAAAGGTGACCTGGAGGCAGGGGGTGTGATGTGTGTGGAATGGTTTTGTACGCGATCTAAGGCAAAATGTTCTGTCGTTAGAGAGGTCAGCTGTGGGATATGAGGATGCAGATTCTCTAATAGGGATCCTGCAAGTCGCATTAGGACTATAGGCATTGTTTGGTCTCATTAGAAAGGGTGGTGTGGGTGGAAGGAAGGGTGTTGGGCAGGGTATGGGATTGTGTCTAGGGCATGCTAGTCTGGCGAGACCATTTCTGCATGCCAATAGATGATTGCCTGTACAAGGAGTACTGTCAGAGACAATACAGTATAGGAACATGGTAATAAGTACCCGACTTAACATAGCAATGTTTAGAGTGGAGTGTGCCTTGGAGGCAATGTGTAAGTAGTAATGTTTGGCAGACATGGGATTGGCAAGCAGTTCAATGCATGGTCTAACAGACAATGGGGTGGGTGCACAGTTGTAAATAGAGAGAGCAGTGAGACAAAGTGCTGTATACGATATGCTGTCAATATCGCAAGCGTCACAGTGTGCTAACAACAATGTGCTTACAATGATAAAAGTTAGTTGGCTGTACTGGGTGCAGTATGCTGACGAGAACATGGCAGGCTCAACACAATATGTAACCAGTCAATAACAAGGTGATGCACAGCAGGTTTAGGGCAGAATGCTATTTGTGAGGCAACAAGGTAATACATTCCGATAACAGTGTGCTGAAGATGTAGCAATATGTCAATGTATACTAGATGCAGAGGATTACACGAGGACATGCAGGCAAAAAACGTTTGTACATAGCGTTGTGAGTTATGAGTTAACCGTACCGTTGAACGGGGTGATGCGTTCCTGAGGCATTCAGAGATGTGCATATGCAATGGGGTTAAACGCACGAAAATGTCAAATGTGTCCAGTATGGGAGGGTATGCAACGAATGTGTCCCTTTGGTGAGTGGAGGTACCGTGGAAAGGTGAACTCGCAGCAAACTGAGGAAGGGGAAGGGTACCGCTCGACCGGCCGTGACCTGTGAGACAGAGGTGATTGTTTGATCCATACCCTTTAGAGAACACACAACTAACTCTGTATGTTGATAACCAGCACATCTGATCTTGAAAGAAAATCTGGCAAACATTTGCTCAGTTCATACCACTTATAATTGTAATGGCGGGTTAGCTCTTCAGTGGCTCTGGTTGACAGGACCATCAGTTCAAAGGTAGAACATGTTTTTTTGTTAATTCCTCCAGGATGCAACATCCAATATATATGCAGATTCTGTACCACATTCCAAGGTCTATCTCTGCATGTTGAATTTATTATACACGTACACAAACCCACTCAGCTGGAAATTCAATAGGGTTGCTATGTGTCAACATGTTGATGATACCGCTGTCTTCTGCAGTGGTACTCCATTGCACTTGGCATTTGCTTGCATGTTTTTAGTCATATGGGTTGTGTAGTGAGATTGCACATTGTCTCTTGCTTGTGAAGCCTCTTGGACATTCAGAGGCAGTTCATAGAGTATGCTATTGTGCACTTGTAGGAAAGCATAAGAACACCTGTTGGAATTATTCAGATCATAGTGTTAAAGTTTCTAGGACATCATACTCATGTTGTACTGCCAGTGCAATGCTCTTTCCCAAAGCCATTTGCCTTGTTGTGTTCTGCCGCATTTTTCATCCAGAGACCCTTTGTTGAACAAAAAGCTTCAGCTGCATTTGCAGACCTGGTGATTTCCTATGACACATTTGTCTTTTCTTAGTATTTCATGGTCATGTGAAAGTGTGCTTGTTCTATAATGACTCTCATGTTGATCCTGTGTCATCTTCAAGAATTGTGAATGCATGAACTGCATTCTTGCATTCCAACCCTTCAACTCGCAAATTTAATATGTATAGAATTCAGTTAAGGTGATGTTTGATCACAAGAAAACCCCTGAAATTCAGATGCTATACCACCCTTACTCAAAGCTGCCATTGTAAGACTATCACTGGAAACTAGAGCAGGCTGATAATATCACCCAGCACATCACTACAGCACCAGATTACATCTGAAACCGAGAGAGGTGATATATTTAATTACAAACACGTTTATGGACAAAACGTTATAGGACTAGAGGGGGCCAAATGCATACTTTGTCTAAATGTCACATCTAATAATTCTAACTAGCATGACATCTGTGCTACCCAAACATATTTACCAACCAAAGGTATTCTAGTGCATTTCTAACAGTAGAACCACTTGATTCTTAAATTGACACATACTGAAAGAGCCATGACTACAATGAATACAATGTTACACATGTAAATTATTTATTAAGTAGTAACCACACCCTCCAGGAATTCTCAAAAGTCGGCATGTATGAGCTCAAATGTGAAGAATTACACTACATTTGCTTTCAAAGTACAGCGATAAACTGAATTGAGGATGAGTGCAGTTTAATGATAACGTTGCAGTAGGTCAGAGAAGGACCATCATGTAAATGACAGGGAACAGTTTTCAGAATGCATTTGGTTTTCATATCAAAACCGACTTAAAGTTTGTTCAACCAAGGAGAAGGGAGGTACTGAGCATGTAAAAGGGTACTACTTATGCAAGATGACCTATTATGGTCAAAGTGGAGGTGATTTTATTGTATGTTTGACAAAGAAAACGTCAGTCATACAAAGGCAGATGAGATATTCTTCACCTTAAACGGGTAATGTTTCAAGTGAACATACAACTGCAGATTATCTGGATTTTGAGCCACATTTTAAAAAGCATGCTTTCTATATTATATGAAGAAAGTACAAAAAATGTGCATTCCCGTTACTGTGAGCAACATCGAATCAGTGCATAGTGCACACCTGTTAACATACCCTAAAATGTATATCCGGGAAATATCACTCATATATTTTGAAATAAACGCCCTTAAATGTTCTTACTGATTGTGCTTTGAAGTGGTATCATGGGCCCTTCCCACCCACGCCTATTGGAATGCATTGCACTACCATATGGCTGCACTCCAAGCCCGGCAGTCTGGCAGTTGGCCATAGGAATGAATGTAATGACCAGATGGCCGACTTGCTCTGGAATTCCGAATGGGCACTCATTTCAATTTTTTCTCCAGTTGGGTCTATGTGGGGGCTGGACACTTTACCAGGACCCTCCCCCCCTGTCACCCAGGGTACACAGATTACAAGAAAGCTTAGTCACCTTCCCTGGATTACTGTAAACAGTTTGTATGGGTCTGGGCTGTGCTCCACTTGGTTCTCACTGCCACACCTGGGCTCCATGGTGAAATCATCACACATACCTCAAGCAGGCCAGGGGACATTACCCATGGATTTTCCCAAGAGAGCTTGGCCTGCTGGGGGGGCCCACGGCAGGAGAAAAATAAATACAAGCTTTTTGTGCTCTTTTGAGAGGACAACTTTTTATTTTGGGGTAGCAGTGTGCACGATCGACAAAAAAACCTCAGCAGACTTGCACTCAGAGGGCAAGTGCCAACGTGAGCCATGCCGTCGCTCTTCTCCACTGAGCCCCTTTTTCCCGAGCAGTCCGGGATGATGACTGTTCTGTGGGGTGCTGCATCCCTGCACCAGGCATGCCCCTCTCGCCGCTCGCTCCCACCCCTCCATGCTGGAGCAGGCTAATCTGGTGCCAGCGTGAACGACCTGTCCACCCAAACTACAAGCATTGGGGCGCTCTCTCACGCTTGGTTCCTGCAGACTGCCCAGAGGGTGCAAAGGTCGGCTGAAGGCAGGGTGCGGCTCCCAACGTTCCCACCATCCAGCAGGCATGACTACCTGCTTAAGATTACACCTTGCACCTATATGTAGACACAGACAGTACAGTGAAACTGTGAATGGCTCATTAAATTAGTTATGGTTATTGATCAATCCATCTTTTACTTGGATTACTGTGGTAGTTCTAGAGGATATACATGCTGATGATCAATGACATCCCAGAATGTATGCATTTATCAAAGCAAGGCCAACCTGGGCTCACTCAGCCTCTTTGGTGACTCTAGGTAACCTCCAGCCGATCGCACATACCCGTGACGGCCACAACACATTCAGATGCCTGCCCTATCAATTTCCAGTGGTACTTTCTGTGTGTACCATGGTGACCATTGTTAAGCGGAAACCTGTGCAGTTCCCTCTGGGACCACTGCAAAAGATTTAGGCTTACAGGTGTTTGGCAGTAAACCCACTTGGTAGCAGTCTGTACCGCACAGATTCACTTGGTAGCTGTGGCTGAGCAGTCAGACTTCCCTCAAGAAGAGTTAGGCAGTATGTGGAGTATACAAGATAAGGCAATTTACACAGTAGAACAAGCAGACACGGAACAGAGCTTGGGTGTAAAGATATATAGTTATTTATTTATAAAAACACATCTATGAAAAACAAACTTGAACTAATACGGCAAACAACTTCAATTACAATTACTATAAGTATCTCACTCCTCTAACAATATTTCGACAAGTCTAGATTCAACGGCACCACTGATTTGCAGACAGAGGTGAATGCTTTAACCTAGGTGGCACTCTAATATTTGTTAGAACGGGAGAGAAAAGGCAGGGTATGAAACCAACTCGGTACCAACTCTTTTACGAAGCAAATGCAAAGCAAGTAAGGCAGGGTCTACTGTGGATCACAAAGTTCAGAGGCCAGGCCCACTCGGAGAGAGGCAAGGCGATATATCCAAAAAAGTATCACAGTGGAAATGCACTTCGAGTCTTTGTAGCAAATTGTCACAGAAAGGGTGGACCAGTTTAGAACAAAAAGTTAAGAAGGTCTGGAGGCGACCCAATGGAAAGGTAAGGATTTAAGACACCTCACGCTAACCATCACAAGGGAAGCCAGGTAGACACGGTACCTTGTAAATGAAGTGACAGCTCCGGCGGGGGCAGTTGTTCCTGGTGGTGGATGCAAGTCGGGGCTTTGCCAAGAGATGAGATGATCTCGTTGTTGAAGGAAAGTTGAAGATCGTTGCACCACCAGGGAAGAGACCAGCCGCGGAGTGCTCCGTCACAAGGCACCACCTTTTGGTTGCGGTATGGGCTAGTGGCTATCCGATGCCGGGGTGCTCAGCATGGGCAATTCGACCACTACGCCCTAGAAGCGAAGAAAAAGCAAAGGGACTGGTTGTTCCCACCAGTCAGGGGAAGAAGACTCTCCAGCCGGGAGATCTCCTCTGTCGTTGGGAAGTGGTGAGACGGTTCAGCAGGGCTCCACCTTAGGTGTCGTTGTTGCAGGTCGGCTCAGCTTTACCCTCGTGGGATTCTTAGGTCCTGTGGCGACTTCTGAAGATCCAGTCCCAAAAGCCCTGCTTTTATGCAGAAAACCCCCATTCATTCAGCCTAGCTGTCAATCAAAACACGCTAAGTGGTGAGCGGGGTGGCTCACCACTTGGGCCAATCACACCAGAGTGCGACTTGAGTTGGCAAGGCAACTCAGTCCAGGGTGCCTAAACCCCCTCCCACGCCCCCTGTGGTACCCAGACAGTATGGCACCACTTTGGAGGGCTTCTGTGTAGAAGCCCGCCAAAAGTGGAACAAAGGGCTCAACCTTTGGTTCAGAGTTACAGAGGTGAACACAACACATTTTAAAAACCAAGTTCTGGCAGAAAATACCGACTGGTAGATTTATTTAAGACAAATAAACCGGCGGTATGTTAGAGACTAACGGGAAAAAGTATTAGCCTCCAACAATAGGAAGAATCCCATAGAATTATATTCGGGGTCGAATATAACAAGTAGTTTCCACTACCACCAGCCAAAACTCGGCGAGGGGGGACGGGACAGTGTCCCCTCGAATAAGAGACCCAGGGGTAATCGAATTACCCCTACTAGTACGTCCACAAAAGGATGGTTTGTACTAATTCCGTTAGTAAATTTAGGTCTAGTAAAGCCAATGGTGACTTTACATGCCCTGGGAGACCGTAGTCAGTCCCAGGGTATGGAGTCTATGGGGGGGATCCTCTAGGATGCCCCAGTGTTAGGGCACGGAGGGTGCGGTGTAACACACATAGCAAACCACATGAGACCCTATGGAGTAAAAGACCCCATAGCCCATAGAACACATTGACATTCACAGGAATCAACCACATTCATGTCCAAGAGGGGGAGAAAAGAGTCTCACTCTTGGCAGGATGGACAAAAACAAACTCACTAGGTTACGAAATTCAGCCTAAACAGAGAATTCTCCCTAACAACCATGAGTAACAGGGAAACAGGGTTTGATTCTGGAGAGGGAGCCTGAGAAACAGCTACAACATCCAAGGAAGTCAGCAGGCACGCAAATTACCCACTCCTGACTCGGGGAGGTAGTTATGAAAAATAACAATACAGGACTCTCTTGAGGCCTTATAATTGGAATGAGTACACATTACATCCTTGAAAGAGGATCCATTAGAAGACAAGTCTGGTGTCCGCAGCCAGGGTAATTCCAAATCCAATAGCATATATTAAAGTTGCTACAGTTAAAAAACTCATAGTTGGATCTTGGGATCAATCTGGAAGTCCGGTGAGAGGCGAGATACCGCCTGTTCCATACCCTGCCTTTCAGCGCCCCCTTGATGCTCTTGACTGAGTGTCCTGGGGTTCCAAAGCATTTACTTTGAAGAAATTAGCATGTTCAATTCAGTCCGGTCACCAGAATACTTCAGCTAGGAATAATGTAATAGGGCTCTGGTTCCGTTTTGTTGGTTTTTGGAATTGGGGCCATGATTAAGAGGGACAGCTGGGGGAATTAGATTTGGGCTGCTAGAGGTGTACAGTACTGTTTTGTAGTGTGCAGTAGATTATTGTCTTTGTGTCTTTATGTAATTTCTCAAACTTGATTGAGAACATCCAGGCAGACTAAGGGGGGAGGGGCTGTAACCTGAGCAAGAGAAAATACAACGTGCACCTATAGTATAATCGTAAAGACACAATATTGTATATTTTGTATATTTAGAAGGAGAAGAAAATCTGATTCTCTCCAGATGCTTTGGCCTGTAACTCCCATCATCCTTACCCAGCATAAGCAATGCTGCTGGATCATGGGAGCCCAATGCCAAAAGTTCTGGCGAGCTGTTGGTTTCCTACCCCTTATTTAGAGTAACACATTACGTGTCTGCTGCAGCATTTCATTTGTACAATACTGTGTGTATGGAATGCGAAGCGAAATTCCTGGATGATCAGCAAAAAAGATGCTGCCTACCTTTTCCTTGCCCAATGTAGGGGTCTGTATCTGATGATGCTTGCTGCCATGTTATTGTTGTACAAACAGAGAGGAGTGGTGCCAGTATGCATCGTTGCCTAAAACCCTTGATGAGACTGCAGGGTTGTGTCCATTCCACAGTTGCATCTCAGCTTAGAAGCACATTGTTTTGTGTTTACAAAGGGCTCATAGCTTCAAGAATTGAGGCGTTGCCTTCATGAGTTCAAAAGCCACCTTAATTGTTCATGCGTGATGGTTTTAAATGCAGTTTTTAAATCTGCACGGAGCACTGTTTAGCCAGAACAAAAATATGGTTTCCTGCTTAAAATCTTTTATTGAAGTTTTCCAATATTACAGCAAGCAGTTCATTAAATGTCGTGTCTATTTTCTTATTACACTAAAAAGGTAATTAGCAGTAAGAATTAACGTGTCTGTACAAATGGAATACATGGATGCTACTACAACTTCAATAAACGATTGGTAGTGTAGATAAACTGTAAACATATTTTTGATACAACCAGTCTAATCTGAAAGCCTGGTCAACTATACTAATTCCCATCTGGAAGTCAGTTCAGATGTGGGATAAAACATTATCTTCATTTTCTCATGTGTCCAATCCACTGAGAAGTGCCTTCCCATAAGCCTTGGCTAGGGAATACAGCAGTGTAATGTCGAGAAGGCATCTGCAATGTATCTCTAATACTACCCTGGAAACATTACAGGAATGGGTTTCTCAGAGACCCATAGAAAGAACCTACCCAACTGAGATTGAGGTGGGATTATTACTAGTTGGATCTCGGACAGAGAGATGGAGGAAGCACAATAACTGATCGCGTTGTTCTTGCAACCAAGGCACGGACTCGCTGCAGTACTTTATGATGTTTTTGCATCATGTACAAAAATATTAGGAAAGTAACTCTAATAAGGCCAAGGGAATCACATAACATGAGAACTTGTCATGGATTGTCTGTTTTCGGGGAGCCACACATTTGTTGGGTTGTTGGTTCATTGTAAAGAAGGGTTATTTCAATGAGGGGAAAGGTGTGATGCTACCTCTCAGCTGTTGTAGTATATGTATCTCTTGTGTACACATTGATTAGATTTTGTAAGTGATAATTTCATAAGGTAATTTTTTATGTGTATCTAGTGTTTAGATTGTATTATATGTTATTAGTATTGTTTGCACACATAGGTGTCCCCAGGTCATCTGGGTGCATTAACTTATACACTAAATGTGCTAATTGGATTATTATTTTAAAAATACAAATGTGTACATAGCATGTGTGTGCACGAGTTCTGGGTGATACAGAATACCCTTTATGAAATTGATGAAATACATTTATTGTGGTTAGCAATGGGAAAATATATTACGCATTTACATTATATTTGAGTGAGAAATATTTATTATTAACATTGTCGCTTATACGGCTTTGTTCTTCTAATCCTAATAAAGTAAATACAGTACAACAACTACTTACTGGGCAAATGAATAGGCACTAATACATGTGTCTACAATCCCCGGAATACAGCTGATAATTTGGGGACATAGTTGCAGCACACATTTGAATTTCAACTAAGAAACATGGAAAGGGCAGCTGACCTCTCCAAATCATTTTATGACAAAACAGTGATGGTCAGAGAATATGGAGAACATAAGATAGGTGACAAGGTATATTTTTATTTAATTCTATAATGAGTAGTGCAACACATTTACAATTATAGACAGGAACAGTATATCGCTAGTGGTATGCAAAGCCTTGGTTGAACAGGGTGGTTGACAGCAGGAACAACTTGTTCATGTAAAGCTGTGCCATGCTACAGACGAAATCAGTAGAATACGAGAATCCATTTTGAGTAGTAGAGAGTTGAGAAATGGTCACAATCACAGAACAAAAGTGGATATGACATGGAGGAATCATGGCAACAGGTAACTGTATACAGTGGGCCTCCTTCCAAGTCTGCTGGTCCGGTAACAACGGTACCAGTGAGCTTGCTGGTACCGTTGTTACCGGACCGGCAAACTACAAGTTCTACTCACGGATGCCTTTTCTCCCGCCAGGTCTGGCCTGGCGGGCAGAACGGCACCCGCGAGCAGACCATGTTGAATGCACCAGCACCATTCACGAATGTTGCCAGTGCATCCGGCCTCCCCATTCCCATTGGCTCAGTGGGCTCAATGGGAATGGGGAGTAATGCATTCTGGCGCCTGGCAATGGGGAAATACAGGGTAAGCCAGGGCTATAATGGCCCTGGATTTCTGCATTGCCAGGTGCTGGAAAAATGTGCAAGTTCAGCAGCTGCCTGCCGGTTTTACCGGCAGGACTACCGCCAAACTTGTAATGAGGCCCAGGGTGTAAAAACTAAAATGCAAGGGTATAGTCATAAAGCAGTTTCTTGTTGCAGGTCAGTAGGTAGGATTTGTTGTGGAAGGAAGGATGGCAGAAAGGATACAAATCATGTTTATTATTAACAGGATGTGCACAGGACATTGAGAACTGGATGTGCAGAAGACTATATGATACAAATCTAGTCTAAAAAAAAGTGAATCACGTCCTTCCCTCTATGAAGGTGTGCGGTGTGTGGTGCCTGAGGTGGAGAACCTGTGGGAATCAGTATACAAGAGGCAAATGGATTCTAATTGATTTGAGGAACGAGTGCTGAAATGGTGACACAATAATTGTTGATCAGCACCAGATGGCAGCCTCTCATTAAAATAATAAACAGACACACTAGTCATCAGAGCATATCAAAGTGAATTAAGCCGATGACTTGTCCCCGGCTGGGAAAGATATCTGGCTGTTAACTGATAGTCAGGTTATCATGGAGCCTGGTCCAACATTGCGTATGGCACTAAAGGATGCACTTGGGTTCATAGTGGCCGAGAAAATATTGCTACACCAAAAAGTCACCAGCAGTTTAGACCCATGTTTATTTTCTCAGTGAAAATACAATTACAATGCCAAGAAATGCCCTGAGATCAAAGAATGGTACCACATACACATAGAGAGAGCACATGTTACTTTTAAAGGAGGTGCAACTCCAACCATGGAATGTTTTAATGCCAAAATGTCCTGGTCCAAAGAGGAGAGAATGTAGACTGGCCATAGTGTTTACTGTAATCACAGCAGGTGTCAGGGCTACAGTGTCAGTGGCAAATGTGGTATCCATGACATCAATGAGCCTGGTCTTAATAGTCTTGCAAAGAGCAAATACTATTAGGGTATACCAGAGAGTTTGATTACATACCATGAACTAAATGATACTCTCTTAGAATCAGAAGCCATAGGATGGTCCATAGTCTTCATTCATAAGGCTGATGCCTTCATGAAAGAATACCTTTGGTATTTATTGATTTATTTCCACGGATAACGCGCACGACTGCCCTCAGGCATCGTGGCACAGTTACAGAATATTCACTTAGGTGCAGGCTAGCATAGATAATGGTCTTAAGTACAGTCTTACATAATTACAGCTCAGAAACATTATTCGTGTTACATAAACATCGGGTAATAACAGAGAAGGTGCAGTCTACTTGAAAAGATTGTTTTTCATTGCTTTTCTGAAAGCCATGAGGGAGGTTTCCTTTCTAAGTTTAAGTGGTAGTGAGTTCCAGGCTGTCGGTGCTACGTCTTCAAAGTTGGACCCCCCTTCTTTGGTTCTTTTGAATGCAGGGATTGTGAGTTGGTGTGAGTATAGGGCACATTTAGGTCTGTGGGATTGAGGATGATGTATTTGTTTTGCTAGGTAGTGGAGTGCAGATTGAGACAGACATCTATGAGTGATGGTGAGTGCTTTGAATAGTATGCACTCTCTGATCGGGAGCCAGTCGGCGTCTTTCCTGACTTGAGAGATATGCTCTCTCCTAGGGATACTAAGAGCGGCTCTGAGAACAATATTTTGCGTGATTTGCAATGTGTTAAAGTTTTTGGCGGAAGTACCTAGAAGGAGGACACTGCAATATTCAAATTTTGTGCCAATAGTAGCTCTGACAATGTTGAGGAAGTTTTTGAAGGAGAGGTGGGGCTTTACGACATTCATGATTTTAGTTGTGAGTGCTGCTGATGATGAGATATAGTTAACCTGTCTATCCAAGGAGAGGGTGGAGTCCAGGTATACCCCCAGAGTGTTTACTGCAGCAGAGACTGTGATTACAGTGTTCTCAATGGGGAAATTACAGTATGTGTAGTCTAGTTTGTTCAGGGTCTCTTTAGGACCTACCAGTAAGATTTCCATTTTTTCCCCATTGAGACAAAGGCCGCTAGCCGCCATCCATGCCTGGATGATTGCGTATGTTTTCTGTAGTGTTTTGAGGTCTTGTTCATAGTCACCAGATAGTGGGAGAAGACTCTGTGTGTCGTCGGCATAATTGGTGAAAGTAATGCCAAGTTCTTCTAGGTCATTGAATAGAGGCAGGGTGAATAGGGTATAGAGGGTGGGCGATGTGCACAAGCTTTGTGGCACTCCACAACCAATGGGTGATGGATTGGCTGATGCCTGGTCTGAGAAGACCCTCATGGCTTGGCCCTACAAGAAGGAGGTTATCCATGTGGTGGCTTCATGGGAGAAATGGGCTGCATCTGTAAGGTGCTTCCCCAGGATCTTGTGGACCAGCAAGTCAAATGCTGCCGACAAGATGAGGAGCAGAAGTAGTGCAGACTTGCACTTGTCCATGTTTCCAAGTGACTGATTTTTTTTAAGTCTAGCAGAGCTGACTCTGCCATGTCGAGGGCGAAAGCCGGCTTGCCTTTTCCCCAAGATGTTGTGCATTTCCAGGTAGGACTGGATCTGTAGATATGCAGCCTTATCTAAGATTTTCAGCAAGAAAGGCACTGTGGTGATGGGTCTGTAGTTGTTTAGTGAGTCTGGGTCCAGCATGGGCTTTTTTAACAGAGGTCGACCCATGCTTCCTTGAGGGTGGAGGGTACAATGCCGGTGGTGAAAGAGTCATTCATAAAAGCTGTAAAGAAGGGAGCTAGAGATTCAGCACAGTCTTTCATTATGTTTGCTGGGTAGATGTCACCCTTGCATGGCGACGTTTTTATATGCTTCATAATAAGTATGACCTCGGGTATGGTTACTTCCCTGAAAGCAAACGTTTTCTGAGGTTTTGAGGTAGGCGGAGCACTCAGATCTGGCTTAGGGCCAGTGAGCGCTGGTGGCGCAGCCTTGGGCAAGTTGTTGAAGTTAGCCCTAATTTTCTGCTGGAGTAGATTGATTTTGTCCTATATAGCGTGTTGGATTTCATTACACCATTTCTCATCCTTCACAGTCTGATGTGTAGACGTGGGGGGGACAACTAGTTCATTGAAAATGGCAAATAATTCCTTGGACTGGGATTTGGCTTCGTCTATTCTGCAGTTGTAGGTAGCTGCTTTTGCTACAGCAATGGCGTTTTTATATTTCTTGGCAATTGTGAGGTATGTCTCCTGTGAGGAGGAAGATGGGATAGATTCCCATTTGTTGAGGGCTTGCCTTTTGAGTGTTCTTAGGTCAAGTAGATCCTGGATTTACCAAGAGTTGGCATGTTTAAAGTTTTTTGCCCTGGTTTTCTCTTATGGGGCAATGGCGTCTACCGATTCTTTAAGAATGGTGTTTTAGAGCTCGACCAATTCTGTGGGATTGTTGGATAGTGATAATGACAATGCTGAGGCATCCAGGAGGGGGGAATTCTGTCTTTGGTGATCCGTTTTTTTGATCTTGCCATGGCAGCAGGCATGGGTGGGGCTGTGTTTGGCAGCTATACTGGAAGGTATGTGGAAATGCAGAAGATGATGGTCCATCCAGGGGCAGGGGGTGTTGGAGCTAATGTCGATACCACAATTGTGATCAACTAAACAATCTTGCATACATCCTTTGATGTGGGTTAGGCTGTCCACTTTTTGGATAAAGCCCAAATCAAGGAGAGATTTAGCAAATGCGTTGCAATTTTTGTCTTTTGCGTCATTGAAACCCAGATTGAAATCTCCTAGGAGAATGGCTCTGGTGTTAGCTTTGAGGTTATTACTTAGGAGGTGTATTAGATTAGCTTGGAAGTCCAGAAGGGGGCCTGGAAGACAGTAGACTAGGTGTAGCATCATGGTGTCGTTAGGAGAGAAGGAGATTTTCACAGAGTGAGCATCACTGTTATCTGTGGTAGCAGACTTTATTTGTCTGGCTTTTAGAGTTTCTTTTACAATAAGGGTGACTTTGCCACACTTGTGCGTTGTTCTATCCTGGGGGAGGATAGTGTAGCCTGGTGGAAGGGATTGGCATATGGCTGGACCGGAGGCTTCATGTAGCCAGGTTTCTGTGATGGCTTATGTGTCGAGCTCCAGGTCTGTGATAATGTCATGGATTTCTAAGGTGTGGGCATGCATGGACCTTGCATTATTGAGTGCACGTTGGATTTGGGTAGTGGAGTTGTTAGGTTTAAGTTTGGTTGTGACAATGGGGCGCTTGATGCTTAAGTCTTGGGTAAGAGGCGTAGTGGTAGTTGTGATTGGGGGCGGGTGAGGAGGTTTTGCTAGGTGCTTGTTAGTTGTGGAGGTACCAAGGAAGGAGCAGAAACTTAGTTTTTGGTTCCTTAAGTGTAGGGGTATGGGAAGCGTGTAAGTCTGAGCTCGTAGTGTTGGCTTAGATGATGGGGAGCCTGAGATATGACTTTCATGGTGGCAGGGTTAGGCGTCTCTATGATGAGTGCAGGGAGGAAGGGTGTGGGTGGGATCCTCTGTGAGCAAGGTAGTTGGTGGGTAAGTGGCCAGGTAGGCAGGTTGGGTGTCATGATACTGGCCGGTTGCTAAGTATAAGTAGTGTGAGGCGTTAGTGCGCTCAGGCAGTAAACAAAGAAAAATGGCTGGGTTAGCTGGAGTAGCTCACAAATGCAAGAATTCACAGTAAAAATGCAGGTCAGGCAATATCAAAACAAGGGTCGGCAGGCCAGAGCAACAACAGTCAGTGGCAGAGCCGATAGAGCTATATCACAAATGCAAGCAGTCTCGTGATTAGGACTGGATTGGATTTGGCAAATTAGGGTTTACAGGCTAGAAACATAACATTTGCTGGGTAGCTCACAGATGCAGGCAATCATGCAAGTTTGGCATTGGCAATTGGGGCATACATGCAGAGGGAGAACACAATTCCATGGCAAACATTGTAAATGAACAGGTTTGGCATTATCAAAGTTGGGGTGTATAGGCAAGGAACCACAGTACAATAGCTCGGCTGTTAAAGCTTAACTGGTTGGCAGGCATTGTGTAGGACTTTAGCGAAGATACATGGCAAAATTCACCATTATTACAGATGCCTAACTAGTATTGTAACTAATGTTGCAGAGAAGCTTGTAATCATGTTCAGATGTTGCATACTGGTCGATGGCTTGGGTGGATGTGTTCAAGTCCGTGGCAGTCGTTGTGGTAACAGGCAGTCATCCCCTGAGCACTGGTGCCAGCTCACGCCTTCCGGTCATTCCGGGGGCTTGAAATGGAACGGAATTGATGGTTGCTAAGCAACCTCTGTAAAGAGAGCTTTGAAACATTTTGCGGCAGCTATTTTAAAATGTTGGTAGGCTCCACAGGGCAAATGGCGGCAGCAACCAACATCCAGGACTTGGCCCAAAGGTGGCTGTGTGGAGGAGCAGGGCAGCGGAGGCAGAGGCAGGATTGCCTACCGTGGATTCACCACACCGGGCGACCTAAGAGATGGGATAGCTGCTGCTGCAGCTATCTTGGAGGGGCTCCTGCCCTGAGCGGGTTCTGATGGCGAGTGGGCAACATGCACAGTCAGGCTAAGCCTTGGAGGCGGTGCCTTAGGGGCAGGGTGCCAGATCAAGCCTTCCAGTCGTGCCGGGGGCTTGAAATGGAACAGAACTGATGGTTGCTAAGCAACCTTTGTAAACAGAGCTTCTGGGTTGACTGGGTATGTTTTATTGTAACTTTTGCATGAGATCGGTACAGGATTTCATTTCCCAATTGATGCAAGGTTCACTCTATTGTATAATTGGAGACCATCCGATATCATGTTCAATGGTTGCAAGGTAGGAGAGAGACATTATTCCAGAGAGGGTGTCTTTGAAATAGGGAGTACAGTGGCTCTGTTTACAGATGTGGAATGCAAGGTGCTTGGATTTCTGCTGATTATTACACACTTTATCCTGGAGCTAATATACCAAATTAAGGTAGCTAACAATGTTGGATTCTTGCAAAAAGTGAAGTTCATTAAGGTGAAAACCCGCAGGATAGCACAATTTCCATAATGGGTAATGGGTCTTTACTTGTGTGTGTTTAGGGATAAAGAAATGTCCTCTGTATGAAAAGCCAGTCATTCGAGATACTGCCCATACTTTATCACAAATACAACACAACAAGAGGGGTGGCAACAATGTTGTCTGTGTGACGAATTCAACGATCACATATTTAAATCACATTTCCTATGAGTTCAGTACAGCACACTGTGCTCTTTGCAAGGGTCTCCTATGAAACAATAATTACCATTGGCCGGGGGAGGGCGGGTGATTATTTTGTGTTGACACAGACATGGTACAATACACACTACAAATGATTGTTGTATTTCAGAAACAATAATTCATAAATGACCCAAATCTTTAATTTCTTTTGAAGCATAAGGAAATAAACATAGTCACATTGAATATTTGGAGAGGCAGTATTACTGTGGATGGTTCAGGTCTATCAACCAAAAACAGTGTAATTTTGATAGATCTGCAGTGGACAGAAACAACATTATCAGCATTGGAAATATGCATAGTTGTGACAGATAAGCTAAACTGCTGCGGGCCAACTGTAGCTACTTAGCTAGTGATAATAGATCCCAAAAGGGGATATCTGAATAATTTCTGAACAAAGGAGATGCCTAGAAGGGTATTATTCATATTAACCACCACATACTTACCATACAAAGCACAGATACATTGATTGTAATAGGGAAGAGCCTGCCTGTGCTGTTTACTGGAGCACTAGCTAGGCTATTAGGAGACCTGACCTAGTGCTCCAGTAAACAGCACAGGCAGGCTCTTCCCTATTAGGATCCTGAAAGACAAATATCAAGGACCCTACAAGATTTGTCAATGCTCAGATGCAAAAGAGGAACCCACTGGAGAATATAATGCACACTCCCCAGTCTTTTTAATAGACATTCCTGCACCTGCCTAACGGAGAAAGCTCATTAAAGATTTTAGAATTTCATGAGGAAAATGGCAGACACACATATAGTCGGGATCGGCTTTATGTGTTTTTTAGCACGATAGAGTGTACTTACTTGCATTTGTGAGTTCAGTGATAGAGATGTATCCATCCCTACCCACTTCACTAAAAAAACGGTGAGTTCCTAGTGTGACCAGAGTATTGGGCAACCCACAGTTGGAATACCCAAAACAGTACCTTGTGTTTTATACAGAATGATAGCAAAGCCATCCCAATTAGAGGCTAGAGTTTAACAATAGACCATGCACACAGGTTATTGCACAACATGAGCAAAGTTGTAGGCAATGAAGGGAGATTATCATGTGCTAATATGTTTGCTGGTAAATACACACAAGTAGGCAACCTGAGCTAAAATTCATCATCATTTGTACAATTTATTAGGAGGTGCACAGGTATGTTGGTTATAGGAAGGAAAAGGAGACAAGATGCTTGGTTGCAAATGGAGGTTCAGGACTGGGATATCCATTGATCTGAAAAAGAGTACATTTAGACCCCACCTACTCTGGCATGTGTGCATGTCTCATCTTTGTTATTGGTCTCTTCTCAGTGACCCAGCGAACACATACCAACTACTTTTTTTTTTTATTTTAACCTTTTTTTTGTTTGTCTTGACAACTCACGGAAACAGGGAAACACAGGGAGCCACATTTCTCCAGCAGCGATAACAATACAAATACATTATTACCAGTGCATTTTGAACATCTTATGGAAGAGAGCAGGAGATTCAAATAACACATATAAGTTTGGCATTCGAAATAGAGGAAAGCGAAATCACAAAGCAGTCACATTATGGGGAACCACCTGGAGAAGAATGAACAGAGTTTGAAGTAGAAGACAGACATGTAATCGCGAAACCTTTGCCAGATGTCTCTTGGCCTTGTGTGTGGGTGCTGCATTGCACCCCGGGGCTTCTTCTGTGTCGTGTGCCCATGTAATTGTTCTAAGCCACTGTGTGTATGTGGGTGCCTTAGGCCGGAGCCAACATAGCAATATACAGCGGACCGCCAGCAACATACAGAGCCCCGCCAGTTTATTCAAGTCCCGTCCCAGCTGGGGGAAGTCATGGAAGAGACAATGTAGTGGGGTGGGGGTAATGGTGTGTTCCAATACATCAGATAACGTGGTGCATATGTCAGACCAGAATTGGGTCAGGTGCGGGCAGTGCAGAAGCATATGTATGTAGGTAGCCTGATCCGAGCCGCACCTGGGACAGTGGGGAGGGGATTCGCTGAACATACGATGTAGCCTCTGAGGCGTGTGATGATACCTCTGCAGTACTTTGAATTGTAATAGCTTAAATCTAGAGTTGTAAGACACATTGTGGGTGTGAGCGCACATTTGGGACCATCTCTCGTCAGTGATCTCAACCTCCAGGTCTCCCTCCCAGCTGCGCCTCAATTTAAGAAAGGGTGGGGCTGCCCTAATCTGCAATTAGAACTAAAGCCTCGACACCTTACCCCTGAAGGAGGAATAGGAACAGAGTTCTGCTACTATGGGTTCATGAGGAGGTAGTGCGGAGAAGTCCGGGTATCTCGATTTAAGGTTCCTGCGGAGGGTGGAATATTGTAACCAAGCTGTGGGTCAATGCCTGAGAGAAGGGGGGAGCTCAGTCCACTCAATAAAGTTGCCCTGCGTGTATACGTCACGGAGTGTCAGGAAGCCAGCATCTGACCAGCGGGTGACGATGGATTGTGAAATGGATGGGATTTCGGGAAAGAAGTTCCATAACGGTAGGTCTCCATGGAATGGGAGCCCACAGCTTGGTCAACGCTAAGGATGTACTGTCTACGGGGTTTGCAGAGTCGAGGACGGAATGTAAGGGTTTAAGGATAAGGGGGCCAATCACCCGGTCAGAGACTGTCAGTTTCTCCAATCAGACATGTGGGGGGGAGGTCAGTGGTATTGAACCAATGAGATGCAAATTGGGACTGAGCTACCACCCAATATCTGGTGAAATCTGGGGCGTTTAACCCACCTAATTCCTTAGGGGTGGTCAGTGTGGAGAGTTTTAGCCAGACTGCGCCTGAGTGCCAGAGGAAGGTGTTGCAGATTTGGCGCAGTGATTTGAAGAATGCGTCCCCATGCCATATGGGCAGATTGGCAAAGCGATAAAGAAGTTGAGGTAACACCACCATTTTAAGTATTCCAATCCTGCCTGCAAGTGAAATGGGGAGCCTAGACCAGCTAGAAGTTTTCGTGGCTAGGTTCTTCAGATAGGTGATTCTAGCGTGGGACCAGGTGAATCCTCCTAAGTCCTAAGTCCAATGGGGTTTGTGTGGAGTCTGTAAGCGGGAATAACACAGATTTGGAGCGGTTAACTTTCAACCCAGAGATGTCACCAAATCGGATGACGTCCTCGAGGATAGGGGCCTGGTTGGTATCAGGAGAGCGGATGTACCGAAGAGTGTCGTCTGTGTAGAGGGAGATTATATCGGACTGACTCGCTGTGCTTAATCCCCTGTAAGAGTGTGACTGGCGAATCATGTCGGCAAAGGGCTCAATAGCGATGGCGAAGATTAGTGGAGAAAAAGGACATCCCTGACGTGTCCCACTGGATATCTGGAAGGGGGTGGAGCACCTATCTTCTGTGCGAACTCTAGCTGAGGGGGCTCTGTAAAGCAACTTAACCCAGGCTCGAAAGTTGGGGCCAAACCCACATTTCTCTAGGACTCGCCACATGTATTTCCAAGACACCGAGTCAAATGCCTTCTGCATGTCCAGGGTGGCTTCTACCGCCTGTGTGGTGGGGATGACCCTGTTTATCACGTTGAAGAGCCTTCTTAAATTTAGCTATGTGGATCTACCCGGGACAAATCCTGCCTGGTCAGGGTGGATAATGTGGGGCATGATCGGGGCTAAGCGGTTGGCCAGGAGTTTAGCATATATTTTAATATCAGTGTTAATCAATGAGAGGGGACGGTATGAGCCACATTGGGTAGGGGGCTTGCCGGGTTTGAGGAGGACTGTTATTAATGCCTCGCGGAGAGAAGGAGGAAGTATACCCCTTTCACATGACTCTTCCCATAGGGCCACGAGGTGGGGGACCAGGAGTGACTTGTATTGTTTATAAAACTCCATGGGGAGCCCATCCGGGCCGGGGGCTTTACCCGACGCCAATGACTCAATGGCCTCAGTTAGCTCATCAGTGGTAATGGGGCATTCCAGAGAGCAGCCAGCCTCCTCGGATAGGACTGTGAGGGGGAGGTTATTCAAGTATGTGTCGATTTCTGGCATTGGGGGGCCATCGACCTCCGAGTATAAGGAGGTGTAGAACGATAGAAACTCAGAATTGATGTCCTCAGGGGAAGTGGCCAATGAGCCGTCAGATCTTGATATAGCTGGGATATTGGGAGCTCTGAGCTCACGCCGGAGCAGTCTAGCCAGCATACAGCCAGGGCGGTCTCCCTAACCATATCTCCTTACTGAACGGGGAGAGTCTAGAAATTTGACCTCTTGCTCAGCCAGGCAGCGAAACATGTCCAGCTCCGAGCCCAGTGCTGACAATGTGGTTGGGGAGTGGTCTTGAGCATATTGGGCCTCGAGCCTGGACAGGGTCGATTCACTAACGGAGATGTCTGCCCGGATTCCCTTTAGGATGCCACATCCCTTGGCAATACCTCTTGTATACGCTTTAAAGGACTCCCAAAGTATGGCTTGTGTCGTTACAGAGTCTACGTTAACCTCAAAGAATTCCTCAATGGAGGATTCAAGTTCGGTAGCGAAATCTTGATCCAGAAGAGCATGAGGACCAAACCTCCATTCTCTCGTCCTTTCAGCGTCCGGGCCCCAGTTTAGCGAAATAAGTACTGGTGAGTGGTATAATATTGTTCTGGGAAGGATGGCCTGATGAGATATGGACCTAAGTAGCATGTCAGTTATGAGCCACCGGTCTATTCTAGAATGGGAATCGTGGACCGAGGAGTAAAATGAGAACGTGCAGGAGTCAGGGTGCATTCATCGCCAGGCATCTATTAATGCCAAGCGACGGAGCGTGATCAGTATGGTATAGGCTGCTTTGGAGAGTTGGCGGGGTCGAGTGCCCGACCTGTCTAGGGTGACATCCAATATTGTATTAAAATCGCTGCCCCATATAATCGGGATTAGGGGGTAGCCCTTCAGGACCGAGGCTAGGTGCAGATAGAAATCGGGATCATCAACATTCGGGCCATAGATGTTCAGGATGGCCACCTCCTGGTGTTGTAGTGTACCGATGGTCAATAAATATCTACCTAGGGGGTCAGCAATTGAACGGTTACATACACATTTCAGGCTTCTGTGAATTAAAGTGAGCGTGCCACGGCTCTCTGTGGAATAGTTAGTGTAATATCTTTGGGGACCACATTGTTTGGCAAATCGTTCACATTGATCGGAACGAGCGTGGGTTTCTTGCAGACATAACATTTTCACTCATTGGCGTTCAGCCTACAGTTGTATCTGCTGCATCTTTTTATAGTTGCCCAGGCTGCGGACATTCCAGCTCATGAAAGTCAGGTCGGTATCCAGCATTTGTGTGGTGGTGTTACATGGGATTCTGGATAAAGACTATCAAGCAAAAGGAAAACAGCATTCTGGGTGTAAGTGGATCCCTGCCAATTTATTCATGATGAGCTACTGTGATGCACGTAGCGTCCCTGGTGGTTGTCAAGAGTTTTTTTAACATAACATTTCCCCCTAACACCCCCCACCCACATGCCTCCCACAATCGGAGAGAAGAAACCCCAACAAACCCATAACAACAACAATTTACTGGGCATCTACGCCTGGGGGGCTGTTAGTTAGCCTGGCGATGGCGCGCCGGACTGGGGAGAGTGTAAGGAGGTTTTACAATACAGCAACATTTAGCCAAAGTGTTCAGTGCAACGGAGAGACATATAGAGCACCCGTCTAGGAGAAAGAGGGCAGCTGAAATAAGGGTCTTTAACCGTAGGCCCCAGAGCCCTAATATACGAGCATAATATCGGCCTGGGGCGGCATAGGGCCATCCAAGAGCACAGTAACCAGACACCGGGGGGAACTGGGGACGGATGTGGGATGGTTTCTCAGCTGGGTCTGGGTGTCAAACCACTCTAAGCGCCATGAGTCTGCGCAACACGTAAGGCCACATTGCTGAGGATCAATGGAGCAACAGCATAAACTAGTAACCAGAACATTTCCATTGAAACGCAAGCGCCAATTGAGGTTTCGCAGCTCGGCATTAGGCCGCTCCAAGCGCTATGAGTCTGCGCGACCTAGAAGGCCACTTTAGTAGGATCATTGGAGCAACAACACAAAATAGTAACACGAGGCTATCACAAGGGGGAGACGCCAACAGGGGTCTCCAGTGTAACACAACAGTATGCAGCATAGGTATACTTCCCATCCGGACAGCAAGTGGTTCAGCCCGGGATGTGTTCGTCTATGAATTTAGAGGCCTCTTCCGGGATAGTGAAGAAGAATGTTTGGTTGGAGTGTTCGATTCTCATCTTTGCGGGAAAAATAGAGTATTTAACCCCAAAGTCACGGAGTCTCCTTTTTATGGCCAGAAAGGTGTTACGCTCCTGCTGCACAGCCACTGAGACAGAAGGGTACAGGTGTATCCTCGCGGCCCCAAGAAGCAGTTCCCCTTTAGCTCTGGCCACTCGCAATAAAGCATCTTGGTCACGAAAATTCAGGATCCTGGCTATGATGGAGCGAGGGGGTGCTCCAGGTCTGGGTTTCGCGGTCAGGGAACGATGCGCCCTCTCAACCGCAAATTGTGCTGAGAGTTTACGGTGGTCCAGTAGCGTTAGAAGGGTTTGTTCCACGTATTCCTCCATGGGTTCCCTAATGTTGTCCTCGGGTATGCCGACAATGCAGAGGTTATTCCGTCTGCAGCGGGATTCGAGATTGTCATTTTTTTTCTCCACTGCCAGGACCCGACTGGAAAGAGTAGGGAACCCAGGTCATCCTCAGCAGTGCCAACCCTTGTTTCGATTTCAGCGACTCGGCTCTCTGTTCTCTCGATATGAGCCTTAATCGATGAGATGGTACCATTCATGTCATCTAACTTAGTATGTAACGTGGTGAAGCCTTCACACATGTATTCCCGCCTTTTTTGTGAGTCATCTGGTGCTGAGGATGTCGAGGTAGTGGGTGATTCCTCCGGGGGCTCAGTTGGTGGCCTTGAGGGCGTCTTAGCAAACATATTTAGTGAGCTTTGCTTCTTTCCGGCTCCCCCTCCCTTGGTCATAATGGTAAGTGGGGAATAATTCCCGGGTGCTCCAAGGGTACTACCTGTCGGGTGTTCAAGTTCCATTTGATAAATGCTTAGAGAAATTAAGGAGAAAAGAAGGGGGGGTGATGATGAATGTTGCTGGATGCAGTGCAAGGGTGAGCTCATCTGGCCAAGTGAGGACCACCGGTTGCCCAGTGCTGCCACGTGGGTTCTGTGCTGTGATGGACCGAACGAGCCGCAGGCGCTCTATAATGGTGCAATAGGATATGGCTGGAGCAACAGTGGCAGGAGCCCCAAGAAGCCGGATAGGAAGTTGCACGGTAAGATCTCCTCAGTCTCCTCAAGCAGGGTAATGCCAGCAGTGAGGCATAACCAACCCCGACCAGGGACGTATGGATCTATGAGGCGACGGAGTGCAACCAGCGGGCTGCGGAGTTGGCCACCAGGATCAGGCAGATAGTATGAGGTGGCGAGGTCACACGAGTTTCCTCGGCTGTACTGCAGGTCTGAGATCCACAGTAAGGCACGGATAATTAGATTGCCCGTAGTGAGAAGCAATGTTGTGGCGTATTATAGGTAAATTCAAGGCCAGGGCCCAGGGACTATAGACGGGCAGCAGCAGCGCTATGGGCCCACGCTCCAGGCGTTCACTCACCGGTCCGCGCAGCAGATGGACGGCCGAGGGGCCGTAGTTGAGCTGAAGAGGAGGGAGGTGAGCCTCAAGGAGTGCCACGGGTAGCAGGAGACACACACTCAAACCCCGTGCCCCCCACCCGACAGCAGGCCCGATCCAGAGCGCCCGCAGGGGGGTGGCAGGGGGGAGTAAGACGTTGTGTGGGTTGGCGCAGAGCTGCGCCTGGCAGGACAGCCGCACCGATGGTTTCTCCATCCAGGAGTCGCTATCGTAGGCAGAGGCTGTAGCTGGAGCAGCTGTGGCAGGACAGTAGGTCGAGGTAGCCCGCCGGGATGGCAGAAGGGGGCAGCAGCACGACGAGCTCGGGGAGCTTGACGCCCCTCCCCCACAGCAGGACGCAGCGCCGCGCTCCCAAGTGGCCGGGAGAGTCGCAGTCAACGGAGCGGGAGGCGGGAGATCAGGCAGCAGAAGTCCCAGCAGGGATCAGGGCTCACAGCTCAGTGCCGGAGGCGCGTTTTCCCACGAAACTTCCCGGGGGTGCAGAGGATAGGGTTATAAATATGCACCGTTAATTGCAAGCGGATGCAATGTAGTTGCAGGGATAAACGTGAAGCCTTTTTGCTCCCCCAGTCCGGAGCTCAACACCTAGGCGGCCATCTTGCTTTGACGCAACAGCGCCCCCTCACACATACCAACTACTAACAGTCCTTGCAAACTGTACAGAAAGTCTTACAATTACCATCATTAATTAAATTACTTAAAATTGGATAAAATGACAGAGGGACACAACACTGACGGCCTCATTACAAGTCAGGCGGAATGTGTTAACGGGATCTGCTAATGGGTGCAGACTCATTATTCCCATTCCACCTGATTACGAGGTCCCCTCACGGGACCCGGCAAGGACGACTGGTAAAACCAGACGTTGTTACCGGGTCCCGCGAGGGGACCAGGGAGCTAACAACGGGTCGGTCGTAATTGGCCCGTTGTTAGCTTCCTCTCCCATTCCCATTGATCCCTATGGGGGCTTGAATGGGAATGGGGAAGGTCCGGGCCCTGGTTCCCTGAGGGAGGAATTACCGGGCCCTCTGAACTCGGAATGGCACGATTATTCCCCATTCAGGGAACCCAGACCCGGTTTTGGAGGCAGCCATGCCGCCAATAGCAGCATGGTTACCGCCAAACCCGTAATGAGGCCCTGCCTTTGTTGTAGGAAGGTAAACAAATGAAGCATTCAACCTACTGCACTGTTCAAGCTAATCTTCTCTACTGTAAGTATCATTGAGTTTCTCTTGTGAGTGAGACAGGTGTAGAAACAGGAGATTTCCATCGAAATAATGATTTATCAATGCATGACTCCTTTCAATGATATCTGAATCTTAGTGAATTCATCAATTCTCGCCTGTGTGCAGTAATGCTACATACACCATTGACATTTCTTCCAAAGATGTACGGATTAAGAGGACATTATTCTTGTCCTGATTAAATCTGTGTATGCAAATAACGAGGATATGAGACTAATATCAGTCGCACTCAATGCACTATTTCTTGCGATAGTAATGATCAGCTGTGGCACTCCTCTTCATGTCTCTGTATGTTCAAATCAATTGGAACATACAACACAAGCACACATATTGCTGTGTTAAATGTGATTCAGTAGTTCTGCGGTCATGGTACACAACAAAAGTGTGTGTGTATTATTATCTTAAGTGTGTAATTTTATGCATTTGTTGAAAGTATCTTCAACTCTCATTGTAGCCCTCTGAGGGCATAAACAATGGAAATCATGTAAACAGTAATTCAATATGGTAAGGGTTTAAGGGAAAAGAAGACTGGGAAGTTTTTATATATTGTAGTACTTTCATGTTAGCCTTAAGATAGCTCAGTGTGTTGAGTTCTTGCTGCTGCAATCTATGTGTGATCTGCAGGTCGCAGGTTTGAATCCCAGCAAGCCCAACTCAGCCTTTCATCCTCTCAAGGTCGACAAATAAGTACCTGGTGTAAGCGCTAGATAAATACACATCATGATGTTCATACATTTGGATGTAGGCTGTCATGTTTCAGATGCTAGTTAAAGTGCATTTTGATATATTAGCATTTCCTTGATGGGATTTGTGTGATCTTACCTGGATGGACTGAAGCTACATGGTAAGCAATTGATTGGTATGGGGTCTATTTAGTACTAGAAACTATGGGGGCACTGTTGGACCAGGAATCTCCAGGAGACATTTTCTTTTCTGGGAAGTTGTTCCCATTGTGGTAGCCTTTTTTCCATATGGATGGTGGTGGGGTTAGTGGAATTGTATCAAGAACCAGGCAAGATCATGTATCTACTTCTTAGAAGCTGCTCCTCTCTGATGCAATTATCACAAGGGGAAATGAGTGGGCTTTAATGGAGTGGTGTCAAGGTCACCTACATAGAGTAGATTCTCAAATGTGGTTTCTTCATGGCATGTTAACTTAAATTATTTATATTAGTTTAGGGAGAAAAACATTTTCTATATCATGGGTGGGACATATTTCTGTGATTTAATTTGTAACCAAGCACTTTTCAACCCCCACAGTGGCTATTGGCCGTCAGTTGTATGTTGAATGATTTCCTTGTTTAAGCAAATTATTGATGCAAAACATAACCATGAAAACAAAGAACATGTACACAGACCAACATGTATTTTTGAGTATTCTTCTATCATCCTTTATTTCTTGGGGTATGGTTCGGTTACTGATTTTTTAAAATGTATTTCTATTAATTTACAATCAAATTGAACCCACAAATGTCAAAGAGAGTGAGAGGTTACTGCAAGGTGGGGTCAGTGGCCTTGTTCTGAAGGGGTCACGTGATTGCGTTTGTATTTTTGTTCAGTTGTTTAGGAGCACTACTCATGAGCAGGGAACACTTGTGCATTGGTGGTGTGAGATAGGTGGTGTCCGTGGTTGATGTGTGTTTTCAATTGTTGTCTGAATGAATGTGGGTGATGAGAAGGGAACTGATAGGTGGGGTTAGTGCCCTTGTTCTTATAGCTTCTCGTGATTCTGCAATTGGTTTATGTTTAGTTGTTTCTAAGTATTACTCTTTGGCAGGGAGCACTAGTGCACCAGTGGTGCTTGTGAGGTAGGCGGTGTCTAGTATTGCTGTGCATTTTCAATTGTCTGAATGAGTATGCATACTCAGATGGCAAATGCAATACGGGGCCTGTGCCCTTGCTCTTATAGGTTCACATGATTGTGTTTTTCATTTTTGTCCTGTTGTTTCCAAGAGTGCAGCAGTGGTGCTTGAGAAGTAGGTGATGGTTGGTGTTTGTGAGTAAATTAAATTTTACAACTGTGAACACTATTTTTAAGTCTGAACATAGTGTTCAGATGAGTGTCGCTGCTTCACATCCATGAAGACCTGCTGTCTAACCTTGATGCTAATCTCTCCTCTGTCCTCATCTTTCTTGATCTCTCTTCTGCCTTTGAAACGGTCAACCATGCCATCCTGCTCAACTGGTTCTGTGATAACCTGGATATCACTGATCAGGCTCTGGCTTGTCTGACTTCTTTCCACTCAGATGAACCAACCCTCCAGGTCCAACTTGGGTCCTTCATCTGCTCTATCTCTCCATCCATCTGTGGTGTTCCCCAGGGGTCTAACCTTTCTCCCTGGTTGTTCAACCAATACATGGTACCTCTCAACCACCACTTTGCTGCTCTCTGCTCCATTTTCAGTGCTATGCGGAGAACAGTGAGCTCGCTTTCAGGCTTCCCTCTGCTGCCTCTTCTCGTTCTCTCATTCCGGATTGTCTGTCTGCAATCCAGGAGTGGTATCCATCCAATGATCTCTGCCTGAATGCCAGTAAGATGGATATACTCCTCATCAGCACACCTGCACCTTTTTTTCCTGCCACTCTCTGGCCGGCATCCCTTGGGCATCCCTTGGCCCTCTTCCTGCTCTCAACCGTTGAAGCTAAGAACCTCGGGGTCATCTTCGACTCCACACTCTCCTTCTCTCTTTACATCTCCGATGTCTCTAAGAAGTCAAACTACCAACTGCACCTCCTCAGAGGTATTCTTCCTTTCCTCTCCTTCCCCCAGAAGCTCTCAGTCTCCAGAGCTGCAGTTCTCTCTAGGCTTCACTACTGCAACAGCCTCTTTTTAAATCTGCCCGCCTCTAATCTGCAACCCATCCAGAACAGGACTGCAAGACTTGTCCTTGGCCTCAATCCCAGGAATCGTATCTCTTCAGCCCTGAAATCTCTCCATTGGCTCCCAGTGACTGCAAGGATCAAGTTCAAGACACTTTGCATTGTCCATAATATCTCCCAGTCTCTCTTCAGAAATATCTTCCTACTCAAGCTCTTTCGCTCCTCCACCTACAACTCCTTGAGGGTCTGTCGCTTCTCCAAGCAATGAGTTGAGGCAGAACTCTCTCTTCAGCTGGCAGCTCCCTATGGAACAGCCTCCCTGACTCTCTGAAACTTGAGCAGAACCATCTCCGGTTCTGGAAGGATTTCAAGACTTTCCTCTTTGCTTCTGCCTTCTCTCTTCCACTTCCCTGCTGATCACCCGTCTAATACTGCACTGGTCACCTGGCTACCATCTGAACTTTGGGCCCATATCCCTGCCCACGCAGTTGCACACCTGCACTGCCTCCTGGCAACCCTGCACTTGGCTTTGTATCTGCAACCATTTTGATCCTGTGTCCTGCACTTGCTCCTCCACCCCTTCCCCCGGCACTTTCCCTCGTCTCTCTCCCCTGTACTTGCACGATCTCAAGCTCACTAGTCCTAGTAAGATTGTTGTCTTGTCCTCCCTTTGTTTCCCTCCCTTGCCTCATCGCGCCTTGAAACACTTGTGTATAGGCGTGTTATAAATGTCATATCATATATATAATTCTATTTTCCTTGGTAACTCAATGTGTCCGTTTTAATTCCATGTGCTTGTCTGGACGTTGGTCTGTCTGTGTACATGTGATGCTGTCATGGGTGAGTGTGATGTAATAGTAGAGTGTTTCTTCACCCAGGGATCTGAGAGTGTCACTTGAAACTGTCTTACCTGGGTGAGTCAATCTACGTAATGACGTATACTGGAATATATAACTGCTACTAACTCTAACATTATCTGAGGATTTATCTGATGGCTACCAGAGTGATATTTATGAGAGTTATACCTCACAGTGCTACAGTAGTCCTACAGGAAAATTTTGTTTATTGGCAGTTTTCTGCATCACATAGCCTAATGAGGGCATTTTAATTAAGCACAGGTTGTTCTTACTGCACTATCACCATATCTCCAGTAGACACACCCTGCATACCAGCTGGTGTTTAGAAAACATAACCAGCCACCTTCCAGGCTACTCTCTCTGTCGCCAGCTTGCTGATTTAGGAACCAGCACTTGTTTTCCAGGAATACTTTTTTCAAATATCAATATAAACTAATTCTAACAACTGAAACATTAGGGTAAATCAGTAAGCAAAAAATACTCCTGGAGTGATTTGGTGCTAACACCTATGCATAGTCCTCCGTACCTTACGATTGTGAGCGGACTCTGTAAATTGGGCTCTTTGCAAATGCTTATATAGAGCAAAAACCTAGATCTCCTTTCCAGGCATTGTTTTACAGATATATTCCTTTCAATAGAGACAGTTTTAGCAATGCATGTTTTTCTGTCTATGATTTTGTGACTTTGATTGTGATCCTCTGAGGAAATGCTCATACTTTCACGCTTTCAAAGTTTAGTCTGAGAAATATTCTGCTCCCATTTCTGTGTTCGGTTCAGCCTAGTCCTGGAACACTGTGTTTCCAATCCTTTGCCTCCCTACTTGTGATCATTGTGCTTCAGTCCTTGGCCCTCATCACAAGGGTTGCCAGAAAACCCACTGGTAGGCGGCGGGTTTTTGGCAACCCCGTAAAAGCTGTGCCACTCGGATATCTCAAGGGCGGTGGTAACGGTTACTCCCAATTTCCATGGAGTCCAGTAGGATAGTTACCTTCCAAAAGTACTCCATGGAAATGGGGACATGGAAGCACCAGTACTGTTGCTAATGGTGCTGGTGCTTCCGTGACAACTATGCCGGTAGGGGACTGAAAACTGGGCATGTCAGGCCTGGCGAGGGATCTGTGACCCCTACTGCTAAAGAAAGACCTTGGCTGTGAAGCCAGCTGTGCGGGCTGCACTCCTATGTACCACTCTGGTGTGCTTTCATATAGTACTTAAAGTTCAACAAAAACTTTTTTCTGGTTTATAAAACTAATACGTGTTTATTTAATCTTGATCTGCTTATTATTTTCATAAACTGTAATTCCTCCAGGGGAATTAGAATTTTGAGGCTGAAATGTCACATTAAGGCCTATGCATTTCGGGTAAGAAACCCTTCCTCAGGGCCTGTGAAGATATGTGTTTAAATCTGCCTTCTGGTTAAATCTCTTAAATAATTATCACAATTAAAAAGACAACCATAGTGTCCACAATTAGAATATGAGAAACCATACATCGAGTGACAGCATAATAATCATCACAAAGAACATTAAACAGAAGCATGATTGGACATTCAAATTGCAGTAGTGAGTTTCATGTACATTACCAATATTATATCGCAAAGTTGTTAATAGGTTTGGTCATCATCCAAAATGTTTATCAACTATGGTGGATCAGAACGATGTCAGAAAGATTTCCCCAAAAAATAATTATAAAAGGCAAATGAGCCAATTTTTAGAAATAAAAAAAGTTTGTTATTAGTGTGGCTGAACTTAAGAGAATGGTCAAGGGACTGACCTGCTATGCACATGTGTGGAACTCCATAAAGCAGTCTCACGGAGACAAAGCAATCAATAGTGCCTGATTATATGGTCGTGATTGCTGGTCTGAAAAGATGATAAAACTTAATTATGTGTTGCTCTTTACGTGAGTTTGTGAAGATTCTGTATAATGGAGTTGACATTGTTACCTGAAAAAATGCAAAGCGTTGGAGCAGCTAGCTGCTGCTGAAATTGCCGAGCAGAGTGCTGTTGTAGCTCGCGTGTAAGCTCAGGCTTACAGAGTAATGTGGGGTTGCGTAGGAAGCGAAAACGCCTTCATAGAATTGTGGATCTGTGAAAAAATAGAGCCTCATTAAGTGTCGCTCTTGTTTAAGTGGGCAAAGGATATCACAATGCATGCCTAGTCAGTTACCTGAAATGTTAAACATCGAGGCGGCAGGTCGCTGCTGAAATATACGAGCACAACGCTGTGCGGCTCGCATCTGGGCTCGGCTTACTCTGTTGTGGTAGGTTGCCCTGGAAACGGTAAAATCTATGTGATGCAGCGTGTGCTGTACTGCGTGTGTGTGAAATAGAGCGGACATCTTGGAAAGATGTGATTGAAATATATTATTTTAGAAAGAGCGGAGTATTGCATAGCAATGTACTGACAAGCTAAGTGCGTTTTGTGTGTATGATAGAATAGAAAAGGAAAAAATAAACTGTGAGAAGACTAATGGTAAATACAATGGAAATTTAAAAAGTAAATAAATAAATAAATAATTGTAAATGGCGAAAAATAATAATATAAATAAAACCATCATGTTGTCAAGGATCGTAAGTCGTAATTATTAACGTAATGAAAATGAATAATGCTATCAATATTCTTGAGATTCATAACTTTGGTAAGCAGATGCACTTGAAGCCTGCCATCTGGTGGGCTATAGAACAACAAAACAATACAAACTAAGTGGTGGAAAATTCTGTTAATAGAAAAATTACAAAAAATGCAAAATACTTAAACATTAGTGCAAAAAATGAAATGGAAAAATAAAAATTGTTTTTTATGGAAAACAACTTAAATCTAATTCTTCATTCATCCCATCAGGTGTCAGGGACCCAATCCTCTCAATCCATAATGCTTCTCTTTGGGCTCTCAACTTCTTCATGTTTATATTCTGTCCTTTGGTAGAGATCACCTCAAGTACTGTGAATCGAAGTTGTGCCACTGTGTGACCATTCTGATGAAAATATCTTGCTACTGCTGACATTTGATAATTCATTCGAATGCAAGATGTATGTTTGTTAATACGTACACGTATTTTGCGGGCGGTCTCCCCCATGTAATACTTAGCACATGGGCATTTAATTGCGTAAATGACATTTTCTGACAGACACGTAGCATGTTGTTTTAATTTATCTCCCGTCCTCGGGTGTGATATGTAAGGTCCTTTAATGATATTGTTGGAGTTGCCGCAACTCATGCATGGATGTGTTCCAGGAAATTTGTCAACTGTTTTTTGTTTCAATTTCTGTTGCGTGTATCAACCAGTAAATTTCGTAAGTTGTTACTTTTTTGATACGCAAACACTGGTGGTTGTGCAAAAAGTTCTTTGGTTCTTTGATCATTCTGTAAAATGGTCCATCTTTTTAGAACACTATCTCTGATTTGCTGATTCTGGATCGAGTACTTGGTAACGAAAACCAATTCTGGTTTAGGTCGTTCCTGTTTTTTGTCAATAGTTGAGTGCGGTCTTGTGCGTCTGTTTTGATCCTGGCTGCAGTGATGCCATCATCTGGAAATCCTCTTTCTTTTAGTTTCGTATATAAATATTGAGTTCCAGGTCACATTCTACTTGATCGCTCACTATTCTTTTGATTCTCAACATTTGACCGAAAGGTAGATTGCCTAAAATGTTAGGTGGGTGGAAGCTCATTCTATGAAGAAGGTTGTTTCTGTCGGTAGGTTTTGAGTAGAGTTTTGTCAAGATTCTTATGCATTTGATAGATGTTTGTATGTGCAGATAATGAATATTTGGATTCCCAATCTCCATCGTAAATTGTAGCCTGTTGTCGGTATTATTCAAATATAAAAGAAAATTGTTCAATTCCTCTCGACTGCCTGACCATATTCCAAATAGTCGTCAATATATCTGTTCCATTTTTTTAGACTTTGCTACCAGCACCCTTATTTCCAGACTGGCATACTCAGAATGAGACCCATTGAGTGCTTGTAGGGAATTTTTTTGCTGCTGTCTTAAAATCCTTGTGCCTTTGTTCATATTTTAATTCTTATGTTCATGATGTCCAGCCTTTATTATTATTATTGTTCAAATGTCCTACTTGTTGTGTATCTATATCCATTGCTTGCATTTTTCTTTTCCGTTTTTTAGCTTTACTGGTTTGTACTCTCGTGCTTGACAGATTTACCTTCTACATTCAAGTGCACTGAAGCCAATCCAGCAATACCCTATAATTGTTAGTCCATTGCATCAATCCTATTATCTTCTGTTATGTATCCTGCTCTTTGCTTCTTTGCAGAAGAAATGCGTCTGTCTCCTGACTGTGTTTTATTCTTCATGGGATCTCAGTATTTTAATATGGGCACTCATTTTACTTTGCTACTGATTAATTTCCCATGGCAATATCTGCCCATTGAATGTCATTGCCTGTTATTATAAATACAGATTTTTTCAGACACTTTTTAGTAAGCATTTGTAAAATTCCATAATAACATACAGCATCCAGTAGTTGATACAATCATCAATGTAATAATATATAGAAGAAACAGTACAGCAGAATAAAAGAGCACTATAATTCATATAAATTCAAGCCAGTGGGCCTCATTACGAGGCTGGCGGTAGCCGTGCCTACAACACAGGCACGGCTGCCGCTGGTATTCATTTTTTCCAGTGGCCAGAACTGGGCAATTACCGGGTCATTATGGCCTTGCCGGACCCGCTATTTGCCCATTCCTGGCCGCCGGAAAAAATGATTCCCCATTCCCATTTGAGCCCCATAAGGAATGGGGAGGTCGGATGCACCGGCACCATTTATAACGGTGCCGGTGCAGTCGACATGCTGTGCTCGCGGGTGCCTTTCATTCCGCGGAATGAAAGGCACCCACGAGCACAACTCAAAGTTTGCCGGTCCAGATACAATGGTATCGGCATGCTTACCTGAACCATTGTATCCGGACCGGCAAGCTCGTAATGAGGCCCAGTGTATCAAGGTTAATAAGAACTCAAATATCTTATGTACTTACAAAAGTATACAAAAAGTCAAAACTTGTAAATCTATTAAACCTGGAGCGTGTGAAGAGTTGTTAAACGACAACAGTAGAGAAACAAAATATACACTAACTTAGACAGACACGACACATTAGGAGGGGGACATAGAGCTATACAAGAGTAGTAACTTATAAAAATCCTGATGAGGAGGTAGCAAGATAATCAGTAAAGGTCCTCAATTTTTGATTATATATCTTAACATCACACAGAGAATGCATACATCCTTTTTCAAGCCTATGAATAAAACATAAATAATTCCACCAAGCAGAGTATGATAAACAATCCAGGCATTTCCAGTTTGAGACTATAATGTGGACGCCAATAATTACAAATAAACAGAACAGGTTTCGAAAGGAAATACCAGCAATACCAGAATAACCATGTGATCCACAAATAAGGTTATCCAAATTAACTTCAGTGAAATTAAACATTTTATGTAGTATTAGCCACATCTTTCCACAAAATGGAAGTGCAAATGTACATAATATCATAATGTGTTTTTGTAGTAAGATATATTTACATTTTTAAAAAACAGTTTGAGTGAGGTTAGCAGCTCTAGATATTTTAAAAAACTGTAGCCTCACTTTTCCGCAAATTGTAGAAGATTAAATGGAGACAGGGTCCTTCTCCCAATCGTAAGGACTGGGGGATTTAATTGGAGTTTGTTTATTAGTGGATATAAGTAATTTATAGAATTCAGCTGCTTTACTTGAGTTCTTGCCAAGTAGACATTTTAATTCCTTGGCTGGAGCTTTTTGAGTTAGGTTTGGTAAGGAGATACCTACAATGTCGGCAATCTCTTCTTATACTTCATAATCAGAATTGTTGAACTTACAAATATATGCAAAAGTATGAAAAGGAATCAAGGACTCGTAATAGAACACATTATGAACACATGAGATCCCCTTATTATACCATCTATGGATCATTTTAGTCTGTACTTTCATTGGTAGATCTTTATTGAAACCCAAACCAATGTTATCATATTCTAGTATTGCTGGAGCTGAGTTAATTAGGTAATTATATGCAATATTAAGAAAGCAAAGGTTAGGGAATAATTCTGAACATGGCCAGGAAGACATATTAAAAAAATACAGTATCTCAAATGGGGAAAGACAATCACGTTCTGTTTTACATCCTGTAGGATTGGTAGCCGATAAATCAGTAGCATGCAAACATATAATTAATTCGTATTGAGGTTTTCACACACTTTTGCGCCACTTGGTATTCATGAAAAACCTAATGCCCGTAATAAGTGAAATCTTGTTCTCAGTTTTAATGTATGTATGTTAATAAACCGTGTGCCCTTTCTGAGCCACGTTTTTCGGCATCCTTGTGCATTTTTCAAATCAGGGCTTAAGTACACAACAATGAAAAATACAAATGAACCATAGTAAAGAATCACGGTAAAACTCCAGTAAACCAACACATCACAATCAATACAATATATATATACAAGACCGAGGGGTCTAAAGAGGTAGAAGCACGAAATATGCAGACCAACTAGATGGGGAGGAAAACAGGCAGTGCAAGTAATCGTTAGACCCAGTTCGACATCAGAAGCCACCTAACTAGAAGGAAGTCCGAGCACTACGAAGAGTGGAGCCTTGTGCTCAAACGTACCTGCACACGCGGGTGTCAACGGGCAAAGGAGAGTCTCTTCAGGGAAATCAGGCAGTTCAGAAAGGTGGACGAAAAGATGGTGAACAAATCCCTGTGACTCAGGCAAGCCTCCACTTGGGGGCAGAAGCAGGGCGTGAGTGTGGGAAAGTGTTTGCTGTTTACAACAGTGATGGAAAGCCACAGACTCCTGCAGGAGGGCGACCGGTTAGGGTATTGACTACTCACCGGTCCCCGATGCAGGCAGACCCAGGCTTCTCCGGTTCAGTTTCGGTACTGGCAGGTTCAGTTGCGATCAGAGGGATGTTTCTACGCCGTGTAGATTCCGTGACAGCAGGAGTCAGGGTCGAGGGTGTCCCAGATGCAGCGAACACGCACAGGTTTGTTACCACAGCAGGGCAAGTCCGCAACCACGTGTATTCCGGTCCCAAAGCACACGTCTCACTTCAGACCTGGGAACACCAAGTGTACAAATCGTGTGAGAGTGCTGAGGACACGAGATTAGCAGTAAGCCAGACGGCGGTGACAGAGCAAGGTTCCTGTGTAGGCTGGTCAGTCCACTGGATGGCCCAGGGACGCTTCCGAAGGCTTACGGACAGGATTTGGTGATGGTTTGCAGACCTTCTCGTACGATCAGAGGCCGAGTGGTCTTGCAGCACGACAGCAGTGCAGGGTGCCAAAGCTTCAGCGGGTCACCAGCGATTCCTTCTTAGTTGCAGGATACCTGGCTCCTTATCCTTTGTTCGTGAGAACTCAGGAGATCGACCTGGTAGTGGGGTTTTCAGCCTCCTCTTATTCAGAGTTCCCTTCGCGCCAAAATGGAGAGGGCCCAATGGGAGATCTGCTCGTAAAACACTCACACCATGCGTGGACCTATCACAGACCACGGTGGTCCCAGGCATTCAAGACATACTAGACTCTCTGGCACCCAGGATGTGTATTAGTAACAGACATCCCAGCCCACATCCTGGAGGCTCACACAAGGCATGCAGAAGCCCGCAAAAGCGTTGTGTTTCGTGGGAAAGTGCATGACCAAATAAGGACTGCCCTGGGTCGGCTCGACGTGGGGGAAGGTGAAGGGGCAAGACGGTCAGCGGACAGGACAAAGAACCCCGTGGCATGGCCATTTTGGAGGCCAGGCCACCCATTTGGGCCAAACGCGGGAAGCGCAGTTAACATGGCAAAAAGGGGTTCAAAACACAAAGAAACGATAGCTGCCACCAGTCCCGTCCGTGACACACTTGCACATTTAATAATAAGTCCAGCAAGAGTTTCTAGGGCCTTTGGAATGACTGGAGACCCAAGAGCGCAGTAATGTAAGTTACGGTGCACTCTTGTTTCATGTTGCTCAAAAAACAGCAAAATGAGAAAAGGACTAAGGGAAATGAAGTCTCCCAGTACTGACTGTCTTAAGGGCATGTCAGTTTCCCCAGAAGAATTGAGCGAAAGCCCAGAGGAGTGCGGCGGAAGGCTGAGCTTCTCTGGCAAAGTCTAGATCACGGTGTAAAACAACAGCAAAAGGTTTGGGGGTTGCCACTTGGAAGGAAAATTACCTACAATTATGAAATCTTTCCTAACAGTAGCCAAAGAACGCACTGATGATTTAATCCGGCAACTTCTCCACTCAAAAGCAGGGCATGCACCATTGCCGGGAAGCGTGCCCTCGATGCCAGCACCATTAGCCAATACCGTTCAGATAACCCTTCCTGGGGCAGTTCCCTTGGCCCCGCCCAAACGATTTACGGGGGATCCCAAGAGGTTTGCAACGATCATGAACCAGTGCCACCTGCACTTCCTTTGTAGACCAGGGGCCTTTCCGAATGACCAATCACGGGTCGCTTTTGTTGTCTTAAGGGCATGTCAGTTTCCCCAGAAGAATTGAGCGAAAGCCCAGAGGAGTGCGGCGGAAGGCTGAGCTTCTCTGGCAAAGTCTAGATCACGGTGTAAAACAACAGCAAAAGGTTTGGGGGTTGCCACTTGGAAGGAAAATTACCTACAATTATGAAATCTTTCCTAACAGTAGCCAAAGAACGCACTGATGATTTAATCCGGCAACTTCTCCACTCAAAAGCAGGGCATGCACCATTGCCGGGAAGCGTGCCCTCGATGCCAGCACCATTAGCCAATACCGTTCAGATAACCCTTCCTGGGGCAGTTCCCTTGGCCCCGCCCAAACGATTTACGGGGGATCCCAAGAGGTTTGCAACGATCATGAACCAGTGCCACCTGCACTTCCTTTGTAGACCAGGGGCCTTTCCGAATGACCAATCACGGGTCGCTTTTGTGCTATCCTACCTGAGTGGTAGCGCCGCGGTCTGTCCTGTATCCTTTGTGGCCCAAGACGATCCTTTGCTGCATGACTTCAGGGGCTTTCAGCAGGCGATGGAAAAGCTGTTTGCCCGTTGTACTCATGGGCAGTCTTTAGACAACAAACTTCTCTCCCTACGCCAAGGGAATCAAGACCTATTAACATACATAGCCACGTTCAATAGACTCGTAGTTGAAGCAGAATGGCCAGTGGAGAAGAGAACCATGTTATTTCATCCGGGGTTGCGTGGGGAAGCTCAAGGATGTTCTCGCACAAGTAGTGAACCCCCCAAAAGACTGCTCAGAATTCATTGACCTTGTTGTTCAAATGGATCATAGGTTGCAGGACCGAAGAGCAAATCAAACAAGACAGGAACCTCGCCCTATGTATGTGCGTTCAAAGGACAATATTGCCCGCACAACGGAAGGTTCAGGAGAACAAATGCAAATCGGGGGGGGTAGGATCCCCCTTGACTAAAGCAGAAAGGGATAAAAGGAGACAGCAGCAGTTATGTCTATACTGTGGAAGGTCAGGTTATTTCCTTAAAGAGTGCCCTTTGAAGCCACCGAGGAGGACGGTAGGAAGATACCATCAAGGAATCAGAAAACTCCCCAGCCCGGCAGGTGTAGGGGTCCACTTGTCGAGCAAAGAAAGTGAACTACAAACCTCCCATTTTGCACTATCTGTGGTCTTGATAAATCACCAACAACCATCTCGGATGCATGTAGTAATAGCGTACATTGACAGTGGAGCCGTTGGGAATTACATCGACCAGGATCTTGTGGCAAAGATGGGGCTTCCGTTACGCCCTAAATCAACCACCGACACTGTTACCACTGTCGACGGCACAAAAATAGCTTCTGGTCCAGTATCCCAATGCACTGCAGCTTTAACCCTTCTGTGCCAGGATGGACACCAATAATCTATCTTTTTCGACATCATTAAGGCACCACAGTTCCGGTTGATTTTGGGAATGCCATGGTTGGTAGCTCACAATCCTCAAATCGATTGGCAAGCAAAAGAATGGGTCTTTCCCGAAACTTGCGCCCACACATGTTATCGCCAAGAGAAAAAACCAATAGACACCAGAACCTCCACACTTGCGACTGTGGCAATCAGCACCCTCCCAAGTGAATACCAGGACTTTCAAGATGTCTTTCAGAAAGAACAGGCTAATACCCTGCCACCGCATAGACCATACAATTGACAAATCAACCTGATACCCGGCGCACAAATCCCTTGTGGGCAAATTTACACACTCATGGAACCAGAAAATCAGCACTTGAAGGCCTATCTTGACCAATACCTGGCCAACGGGTTCATCCGTCCCTCGAAGTATCCAGCAGCCAGTCCTCTATACTTCGTACCGAAAAAGGAGGCGGACTTGAGAACGCGCATCGACTATCACGCACTGAACCAGATTACGATAAAAAACGCCAACCCTTGCCACTGATCCCTGAATTGCTTGATCAAGTCAAAGATGCCCAAATCTACACAAAACTAGACCTGAGTGGGGCATATCACCTTGTTCACGTAAAACCGGGGGACGAATGGAAAACCACTTTTTGCACCAAATACGGCTTGTACGAATATCAAGTAATGCCCTTTGGCTTTTGCAACGCGCCTGCAGCATTTCAATACTTCATGAATGATGTCCTACGGGAATTGATTGATGTCTGTGCTCTAGTGTACATCGACGATATTCTAGTATATTCTGCATCAAAGCAGGAAAACGTTAAACACGTCGGATCCGCATTGGAGAAACTCTGTCAACACCAGCTCTACGCCAAGCTCGAAAAGTGCTCATTCCACGTCTCCGAGGTGGAATTCCTGGGCTTTATTCTCAGCCCGAATGGAATCCGAATGGATGTACACAAGGTAGATGCTATCCTGAACTGGCCATGCCCAAATTCATTCAAGGGGGTTCAAAGTATGCTGGGTTTTGCAAACTTCTACCGCCGGTTCATCCCAGGATTCTCGCAAATCGTGCATCCCATCATGTCATTGCTAAGGAAAAGCAACAAAAAGTTCCAGTGGACAACAGAAGCTGAGGAAGCTTTCCAGGAACTCAAAGCAAGATTCACATCTGCCCCAATCTTACGCCACCCTTGCCCTGATCTCCCATACCTGGTGGAAACGGACAGCTCAAGCATGGCTATGGGAGCCGTACTCTCACAAAAGGACCCCGAAACGGGCCAGTTACACCCTGTTGACTTCTGGTCATGTAAATTCACACCCCCTGAACTCATTTACGCTATCACAGACAAAGAACTCCTGGCCATTAAGTCAGCCTTTAAGGCATGGCGGCACTACCTCTTGGGCACCAGACACACAATCACTGTAATAACTGACCACCGGAACCTCCAGTACATAAAAACAGCAAAGGCCCAATCCTCACGACAACTACGTTGGGCTCTTTTTTTTGCTGAATATGACTACGTGATTACATTTCGACCAGGGGTGAAAAACGGGAAGGCCGATGCCCTTTCCCGTATGGGGGTGGAAGAGCAAGTGTATCAGACTGCTGACCCAATAGCAATCATCCTGAGTGACACGCTCCTAGGAATCAGAGCAACCATAACTCAGAAAGAATTACATGAAGAAATCCAAAACCTGATGATTCCGGAGCAATTACAAGCGTGGAGTGAACACGGAGAACATTACATGATAAAAGATCAGTTGCCCTACTTCAGGAATCGTTTATTCTTACCAAACCAAGAACTACGAGAACAAGTCATGCCCCGTTATCATGATTCCTTGATCGAGGGTCACCCTGGAATCGCTAAAACCCTAGCCAAGGTAAAACGAAATTATTGGTGGCCCACGAGGCGTAAAGACATTAGTGCGTATTCGTTTGAACGCAGCTGGGAGATTGTCTGCTTCTATGATGACATCTAGTGGTGTCAAACAAGGGTGTATGTTCACGGCGATACTGTTTAATCTGTACCTGGCAGACATGGGAAAAGCCTTTTGTATAGCAGCAGCTAACCCAGTGAAAATCACTGCGGTGATCCTTGGTTGGTTGGCATATGCCGACGATCTTATTCTGCTTGACTATACACCGGCTGGTCTTCAGTTGATGCTGGATGCTTTAAGCAGTTATTGTATCGACAATGGACTACAGATCAATTTAGATAAGTGTAAAGTGATGGTTTTCACAAATTAAAGGTGTCCAAAAAAATATGTATGGTCTCTGAATGGTGAAAATTTAGAACAAGTAAATACCTATAAATATCTTGGTATCACCATTGATGACCGTTTAACCTGGAAGGTACACTTGTCTATGCTTCAAACTCAGTGCATTGTATCTACCAATGTGTCGAGCATTTTCATCGGTAGCAGCAGTGGCTACTCGGTATCTGCGGTATTGACGATCTATATTGCAAAGATAAGAGCAGTTCTATTGTATGCTATTGTTATATGGGGGCATAACCTAATCAAACTTGTTGAAAAATGTGAAGTTCGTCTACTTAGGAAGTTGTTTCGGTTGCCTCAATGTGCAAGTGCAGAACACTTATACCTTGAATTTGATCTGGTGGGGATCTCTTATGTATTTTTTAATCACTGTGTTATCATTTTGAGAAGCTGAAACGACTCCAAATAGATACAATCACTGGTGCATATATACATGCCTACCTGTGCCTAGTGAGTAACTCTAAGTTTGGAATAATGGGCAAACTGCATAAACTTCATAGTAAATGTGACTGTCATAATCATCCAAATGGTCTAGTGAGTATGCCTCTTATGAAGCTAAATTTAAAAAATGTACTGAAGGATGTTTGCTATGAACTGCAGATGACTAATCTCTCCACAAAAACATATAGTGGAATTTATTACAATGAGCGATTATCACGTTGCAAACCTCCAGGTTATATAAATGCATATCCTAACCCACAAACGGTGCGGCAATATCTGTTACTAAAATTTAATATCTCTGAGGCCCTGGAAACATATGGAACACAAATGGGTATTACTCGTGACAGGCGTTTCTGTCGTCTATGTGGCCATAATGTTATAGAGTCACTGCATCATTTGTTAATCAAATGTGATAGCTTGCATGCACTGCGATACAAACACATGAAATCATACAACAACACCACCAATCTCGATGAAATAGAGACATTGTGGTCATTATTTATGAGTGGCAATGACATAAATCTAATCTATTTTATGGTGACATTTTATAAGAAAATTGTACTGATTTTACATTGTATTGTATAATTATGTAGGGTATCTCAAGAGTATTGTATGAAATCTAATGTGTGTTTTTATTGTGCTCAATTAGTAAATTGGTATTAATCTTGTATTTTTAATATTGTTATAATGTGTAATCACGGTATATAAGACATTTGTTTTGTTATATGTATACTAAATAAATAATTAAAGACATTATCAAATTCATCCTATCTTTTGGAGTGTGTGCTCAAAACACGTCATCCAAGCAGAAACCGGCAGGGCTATTACAACCATTGGAAATCCCACCAGCACCCTGGCCCACGTTGTCCCTTGATTTTATTACTGATTTACCACCCAGTCAAGGGTTTAACACTATTCTTGTGGTCGTGGACCTATTTTCAAAAATGGCACATTTCATTCCTCTTAAGGGGCTCCCAAATGCTTCCACTCTGGCAAAGGTATTTCTTGAAGGCATTGTACGGCTCCATGGATTTCCTTCAGTTTTAGTCTCAGACCGAGGTACTCAATTTGTATCTAACTTCTGGAGAAAATGCTGCTCTATGGCCCAGATCGACATCCGGCTATCCACTAGTCACCATCCCCAAACGGATGGTCAAACTGAGAGGACAAATCAGACGCCGAGCAGTATCTGCGTTGCATGTTACACCAAGCTGAAGGAAGCTGGTTCAAACTATTATGGATAGCTGAATATGCTTATAATAATTCCCTACACACCAGCACTGGGCAGACACCCTTTTATACTATGTATGGCAGGCACCCACGTACTTCTTAGTTGGACGTTCCCACAAACCTGGAAATGCCAGCAGTCAAAACCTTGCACACAACCATTTCTCAAACCTTTAAAAGGGCAGCCGAACACCGAAGTTTTTTGATCAACACCGAGCAAAGGCCCCCAACTAACAAGTGGGAGACAAAGTCTGGCTGGCGTCTAAACACGTGTCCATTAAAGGAACCCGAACGTTCCGTCCAAGATACCTGGGTCCATTCACCGTCACCTCTGTGATAAATCCTGTGGCGGTCAGACTAGCTTTGCCGTCAAACATGCAGATTCATCCTGTGTTCCACGTGTCTCTCCTTAAACCTGTTCAACCTGGGACCCGGGTAGCAACGCCACCGCAGACAGTAGTAGTCGCCGGGGAGCCAGAATTCAAAGTCAAGGACATCCTGGATTCAAAGTACATCAGATCCAAATTATACTACTTAGTAGACTGGAATGGGTATGGTCCACAAGACCGGACATGGGAGCCTTGTGAGTACATCCATGCACCTCACTTGCTTAGACGATTTCATCAAAACCATCCACCAAACCAGGACCAGACAGAAGAGCCACCTTGAGAGGGGCCTTGGGGGGGAGTGCTGTCATGATTCCTGCCCCTCATGTCCCAACCATCCAAGATGTCAGGCTGGAACCAGGCCACAATCACCTACATGGCCCTCAAGGGACTCTCCATCCCTCCAAAGACCCACTTGCAGTCCGACTTGGCGCTTGTGGCACCAGACTCACTCACTCCCATAGGATAACATTGGGGATTGGACTTGTAGTGCATTGATGGGGACAAGATGGATGCCCCCACATTTTTCGGTTCCCAGAACTGCATGTGCAGTCTAGTATTTTGGGTGTGTTTCAGCCCAGAGACACCTGGGATACCCAGAGACTACTTAAGCCACGGCCAGGCTGAGAAACATGCTTTGTGTTTTCTGCACCTGCAGCGTGACACTCACCGTGTTCGGATCGGTCTCCAGTAGGCATGCATCTTTCTTCTGTGTTCAGCTCCTGCAAGAACAAGAACACTCTTAGGAACAGCCTTACCTTGTGGCGCTTCTGCCCATCATTCATCACTACTTCTGTTCTGCGGGCATCTTTGGTGGTGTTATACCCATCCCGGCATGCCGCTTCCTAAGGAAAAAGGAAAAGAACAGAAAAAAGGCATTAGTAAGCATTCAGCAAATCTTTGCTTATTTTTATAGATTGTACGAGCTTCAAACGCTTACCTGAATCCCAGCCGCTCTGGGAGAACTCTGTCTCCGGAACTTCTCATCCATCTGCAAGAGGGAAAAGACACTCCAGGTTAGCGTGGAAACATCTAGAGGTGCCGCATATCCCGCTTACTCACTGCATTTCCTCTTCATAACCGGCATCCACACTGAAAACGTTGCGGCACCTAAAAGACACAGAAAAAGAACTCAGTTCAATACAAATACGAAAGGGTTGCATCGCGCATCGCGCTCTCACTCACCTTCAGCGATACTCATCTCAGCAGCACATCGTCATCACCGGACGCCGGCCATCATCTAAGGAAGGAAAGGAACAAAGTTAGAGAACTGTTCAAAAGACTCATTATACTTACCTGTCGGACTCTTGCCGGTGAAGTAACTAGGCAGCAACGAGCCCGCATCAATCAACGCACCCCTGCACTGAAAGCAGGATGGAGAGCACACTTTCCAAGAAAACAAGGTGAGCTGTGGATCAAAGGGAAGGGTTGGACCCCAGGGAAGAAGGGGCTCAAGCACACAGAGACAATAGGGAGTTAAACTCTACCAATCCTCTGTTTCAGGCCCAGTCTTCAGTCGAGTAGACTCTAGGGAAGGGTTCAAGGTCGTAAGAGGTCAGAACAGGCTGAGTGACGTCCCCGTGGATACCAGGTGAGCGTTATAGATAGGTAGACGTACTGATGAATTGTTGCAGTCATAGGTCATTTTTACAGAGGGCCCCAAGATTGTAAGCCTTGGGCAGAGGAGCAAGAAGGCCAGGTGGGAGGGAGCTAGGGAAGGGGAGGGATGGCATTGGAAGGAGGGAGGAAAATTACTTCTGTTTTTGAAAGGTTCAGCATGAGGCAGTGGATAGCCATCCAATGATGAATTTCAGTGATGTTGCAAATTGTTACAAGTTAGCCGGTGTGAAGGAGGCTAAGGAGACATATATTTGAGTATCAGCACATAGGTGATAGTAAAATCCAAAGGATGAGATAAGTCTTCCATGGGCGAAGAGCAAGGTCCAAGGACTGATCCTTGGGTGATGCCAACAGGGAGAGAGGTGGGGGTCAGAGGATTGCGAATTCCAGGAAATTTTAAAGGCTCAACCTTCCAGGTAGGAGGCAATCCAAGCAAGAGAAGATATGAGAAACCCAATATGATATCAATTAACTTCATGTTTTTTTTAAACTATTTTTTATTAAGTTTAAGTCACATACCAAACATCACAACAGCGTCCCAGACTCTAGGACGTAACCCACCATCCCATCCCATCCACCTCCCCCATCCGAGCCCCACATAAATACCAAAAAAGGGGGAAAGCATCAACATGCCCAGGTCACAGCTAAAATTCCAACAAAAACAGAACAAAAACAGATAGAACAACGTTACACTACATGTGATAGCTACTAAACCAGGTCACACCAGAACGATGGAGGGGTCGGCTGTTCGATGACCAAGCACCTTCTAAACATTGTCAAACTGGTTGCGGAGTGTCCCGGGATGACGAAGCCCGCCCGCTACATCGTCCATCAGCTATGTAGCTGCTGAAGGCCCCCTGTAGTCCCTGGGTCTGCTATCGGGCAAAAGCGGCTGATTGTTCTGCGACTCTCTACGTTCACATAACGACATAGAGTTCATCCAGTGGTGTAGGGTAGGAGCCGCAGCCGCACCCCAGGCACAAGCCTCTAATGTCCTGGTGACCACGGAAGCCACGCTCACCAATTGTTTATCGCTGCTAGATTGAAGCTCCACCAATGCCAGTAGCCAAGTTTCAGGAGTAAATGGAATCGAATCCTCGATCATCCTTCCCGTAGCATCTGCAACGGCCCTCCAGAAGGGTTGAATAAGAGGACAGAGCCAAGCCACATGGAAGAAGTCAGCCATAGTCTGCTGGCATCGTCTGCAATTCGAAGACCTCAGTGGGAATATTTTATGTAAAGACAACGGAGAGTAATACAGGTGATATAAGAACTTATAATGAATCAGTCGATATCTGCAATTAATGGAGATTGATTTGAACTGACCCAGAACAACACCCCACTGTGACTCCGTCAGAGATTGCATTAAACAGCCTTCCCATTTAGACCTATATTGGGGTGATAAGGGGGACACCAACGATCTAGCCATACCATACAGAGATGAAACCACCCTTCTAGAGGACGCCGGGTTTGTAACATATTCCAAAATTGGGGAGACGACCGGCGCCGAGGGGAAACTGGCCATCTCGACCTCAACACTTCACGAAGACGGAAGTACAACAGCATAGCAAGCGGGGACCAGTCGCCCCGGGACTTAAGTTCCTCCCAAGTTAGGAATACTCCACGCGGTGCAACGTGAAAAGCCCAAAGCCTGGAAATGTTGAATAAATATGTGCTCAAATGTAAGGGGGATCCCACGGACCCTGTAAATAGCCAGCCGTGGGGAATACCACTGACCCAGGCCCACCCACACCGCCAATTGATCCCAGGCCCTTAGCGTAACCTCGAGGGGTTGAACCTCTGCCTTCACATGGCGCTCCCGGACAGCCCAGAGAAAGCCCCACAAGTCATTGTCTGCGCGATGGCCCTCTCAAGGTGGGAGTGAGGGCAACCATCCGACGGGGACCACCACCAAATTGAATATTGGATCTGAGCAATAAGGTAATAAAGAAAAAGATTATGGACCTCAAGCCCTCCCTGGGGGAGAGTGTTTCCCTGCCCAGATCAATTTGTACATTAAGGTGTTTATACATTTCCAGAAAGAAGCAGGGGGCCATATTGGGACGTTATTAAAAACAAATAATAATTTCGGCAAGATGACCATTTTAGACAGAGAGTGGGGAAGTCTTATCCACACATCTACCTTATGCTCCAAGAGTTGTAGGGCAGCAATGTAGTTTTCCTCAAATAATCTAGTAGGAGAGGTGGACACTTTTATGCCTAAGTAACAAATTCCCAGCGGACACCAGGCAAAGGATGCACCGATATCCTGAGCGGAGACCCCAGGAGTGATTGGAAGAGTTTCGGATTTAGACCAGTTTATTTGTAGGCCAGAGATAGCACCGAAGGCAGATATCTCCTCCATCACCGGTGGTAAATTAAGCCGGGGGTATTTTACATATAACAGCAAGTCATCTGCATAGAGGGAAACAATGGATACATGAGAACAGATAGTCGCCCCCCGGTGGGAGTGGAACTCCCTCAGGGCACAGGCCACCGGCTCAATAGCCAGAGCGAACAAGAGAGGGGAGAAGGGACAGCCCTCCCTAGTCCCTCGCAGAACAGTGAAGAAACACGTTGCCCATGCCCGACCCCCTAAGGACCTCGAACAAAAAAGGCCACTCCACCGAATCAAACGCCTTCTCCGCGTCCAAAGCCACCGCGGCGATAGGGACGTCCGGGTTCACATTATGAATTAGTGTAAACAGCCTACGCAAATTATTCTGTGTCGACCGGCCGGGAATAAATCTTGCTTGGTCCGGAAGGATCAGAGCGGGCATATGAGGAAGGAGTCAGTCCACAAGTAGCTTCGCAAAGATTTTATTATCAGTATTTATCAAAGACAAGGGGCGGTAAGATGAACACTTCCTAGGGTCTTTGTTAGGCTTAAGCAGAACCGTGATCAGGGCCGTCCTAGTGGATTCTGGCAATACCCCAGAGGAGGCAGCCTCCTCAAACATAGTATATAAATGAGGAATGAGTAAATCAGGAAAAGCTTTATACAGCTCAGCCGTAATCCTGTCCGTACCGGGGGCCTTGCCATTCGGGAGCGACTGAATTATGCCACAGTTCATCCACAGTGGGGGGAACATTGAGAAGCACCCCGACCTCTGAATCAAGCGAGCCTAGGCCTACCCTATCAAGATACTGCTCAATGACATTGTGACCAGCCCACCCCACGAGCGGAATACAGCTCCTCGTAGAACTGGTGAAATACCCTGTTTATCCCCACCACATCTTTGACAGGCTCCCCCGAGGAGGACTAATTAACTTAATGTATTAAAAATACTTTAATATATGATATCAATTAACTGTATGTATTAAAATACTTTAATATATGATTTTGATTAATATTATATGACATTGATTAACCCATACCTGATATGTGAATATTTCCTTTAGTGTTCTAGGATTTGTACAGAGACTCCAATACAGAAGCCCCCTTTCAATTGCCTTTGGGGGTATGTACTAACATTACCCATACTGAGGCATTCCGTTTCCAGTATAAGGTTTGCACACTCCTAGTAGGAACATGCATTGTCTGTCAATGTAGTGTTTTATTTTGCTATTGGTCCACAGTTTTCTCCAGCTCCATTCTTTCATTACTTACCATTCTGGTAAATGCCTGTTTCTGTCCCACATCATCAACAACAAGCAGATCTTATTCTGTCAGCTTTAGTGTCATAGCTCTTGAATGGGCCTCAAAGTTTCTAAGTGATGCAAATTAGGCAGTGCCTATTTTGAGACATCTAATTATGTTTTTGTAGTTTTCATCTGAGTGAAAAAGAATGCCCTTTATGTTGTCTACCAATCCAGAGATGGTTATATGGGGGAGGTGAATTTGGGACAATTAGACCACTATGTGGGTGTGTACATTGAAAAAGAAAGTGATGTAGGATGTGTGCTCATGTAGGTATCTGTCCTTAGTGGCACGGAGTGCATTCCATATGTTCCTGCTTGTGTACATGTACCAAATAATGTGGTGTGCATTAGCTGAATCAGGTTCATTCTACACATCTTGACATTACATATTGACTAAGTGAGGCAATGTGTATTCCGAGTTAATTTTGTCTCTTGAGTTCACTGCATCATTCTAAGCACAGTGAAGTGTGAGATGTCTACTCCTGTAGAGCATGGGCATTGAGTGATGCAAAGTACAATATGTAGCATGTGGTCCTTTTGAGTACTATGGGGTCTCAGTTTTATTGTATTTTTATTTTATTTAAACTTTTATACAGCACTGCACCTACCCAAAGGGACTTGAAGCCTGTTACAAAGTTGGAAGATTAGGAAAGGCAAAGGATAGCAGAGTAGCTGGTCAGACTGGTTAGATGTGCGGTAAGAGGATTTTTGTGGAAGGTGATGATGAAAGATGTGGCACAAATATCGGGTGGAAGGGTGTCCCAGGCTCTGGGTTCCTATTGGGTGATCATTTGTTTTTGTTTGCAGTCAAATTCTCAGAGTGCAATAGGAGGTTATGGCTGGCTTCTCTGGTGTTTGTGTGGGTGATGAGTTTCACTTTGTTGTGAAGGTAGGATAGGTCTGTGAGGTTCATGGCCTTCTACATGATTCTGAGTACATTGAAAGTGATTTTCTGGGGTGTTTGGTGCCAGTGGAGAGGAAGATAGCTCGGGTGATATTTGGATGTCTGTGTGTAGAATGGGTTGTGCTGCTGCGTCTGTATGGCTTGCAGGGATCTGAGAGTGTTTTTGAGGAGAGCATTGGGGAAAACATTTTCGTAGTCCAGCCTGGAGAGCACTAGTGACTGGACTGCAGTAGAGTTGTGAGCGGGCAAGATTAGGAAGTATATCTACATGTCATCTGCATATTGGTGAAAGTGGATGTTCTGGTTGCTCAGCGTCTGTCCAAAGGATTTGGGAAATAAGTTGAAGTAGATGGGATATCGGGGAACCTTGTGGTATGCAGTATTTTACCGGGGTGGGGCTTGATCAGTAGTGGAGCATGCAGATAAAGTGGGTCATGTAGGTTAGGAAATAGGTAATCCAGTGCCTGAAAGTTTCATCCTGTGGAATAGGATGTTTGAAAGGATTGTGTGGTCAATAGAGTTGAAAGTGGCAGAGAGGTCAAGGAGTACTAGAAGGACTGTGTGTTCTTTGTGAGTGATGTTGTGGGGATTATACAGGATGCATTGTGGCAGTCTCTGTGCTGTATTGAGGGCAGGAACCTGATTTGAAGTGGTTGAGGAGTTTGTTTGTGGGGATGTGTTGTTGGAGTTTGGCTTATGACAAAGTGTTCCATTATTGTGCTGAGGTATGTATTATAATGTAAAGAGGTCTTGTTCTGACACTAATGTTGTCCTCACTGTGTATGGCTCTGCAAGGAAGGTGGAAGCAAATGATTTCCTAAAGAAAAGGATAGGATTTGGAATTGATAAATTACCAGCCAAAATTAAATAAAACAAAAAGCAAACTAAGGTAGTTTACTTTCAAATTTCTTGAAAAAGACAACAAACCTTTAGAATGGCTTCAAAGTGGTAATTCAATCTTCACATTTATTGAAATCAATGCTCAATGTGTTTCGGGAAACCTTCCCTTCCAAAGAATTGAGTCGATCCAATTTTAATTCAGGAGGCCAATTTATCTCCTTGGATTATAAAACCAATTGTGTGTCTATTCTCTATGTGTTACTCAATACTTAGATTTACCAACTATTGGCTTATATATTGGCCTCTTGATTTAAAATTGGATTCACTTGACTTGTCAGGTATTCTTATTCCTAATAAGCTTAAAAATCAATTTCTTAGTGAGATACCTTTATGGCAATTAACATATGTGATTCTCATGTGTGAGTTCCTGTATTTTCTTGTTAAATGCATTTAACAATGTTTTTGAACAATAGTCAATTAAAATGGATTAACTCATTATGTAATGACTATTTTGGTGAATAACCAACCTGGAATATAGATCTTTTCTTTACATATTGTCATTTGCATTATTGACAGATGTTTGATTGGCGCCTGATGAATAGAAGGTTTTCCTGAAATGTGTTGTAGATTGGTTACAATAAATATGAACATTGTATTACTATTTTGAAGCTATTCTAAAGATATATTGTCTTTTTTAAGAGATTAGACAAGAATCTACCTCATGTTACTTTTTGTTTTATTTAATTTTGATTGGTAAATTATCCAGTCCAAAGGTGTGCAGGGGACAGGGGTATCCTTTTCTTTAGAATATAATTTGTTTCTCTATATTATGTACCCTATCTGCCAAGGCTGTTATATCGCAGCTGTGCCAAAATGTTTGCAAAAGTTGGTTGAATTATACATATCCTTGTACTGTTTCCTTATTATTGATGTGCATTTAAACACTCTCTATATATGTAAGAAAGGTGAGGACGGTGTGCTAGTGGATATTGGTTAGGCAGACGAGGAAGCTCTTGGTGTTGGATGCAGATCAGAAATGCAGATTAACTGGTCGATTCATGGAATTAATGTGCGCCGAAAATTCCCGCGCAGAGGTGCCAAAACGTGCGATTCGCAGTAAAAGTGCAAAAATCGCAGTGCAACTGCGAAAATCGCAGGGAAACCAGCGCACATCGATTCATGGAAGTCCGTGCGTGAGAAAAACATTGGATGTGCGCTGAAAAAGTGCACGGTGCACGCCGGCGCACAGGTCATCCAACAGCGTGCGCCACGGCCACTGCGATATTGCACATAGCGCGGGGCACATCACAAAATTAGGTGGAACACGGGGCGTAACACTCGGAATGGGGAACGACGCGTGAAAATATGGGCGTCACGGGGGAAGTACAGGAGGCAAGTGCGCGGAACGCCCACACGCTCGCCTACAACCCGTATTCATGGAATCGAATAGCGCAAACCAGCGCACGGTAAAAGACGTGCACAGGGCCAAACAAGTACGCCACAAGAAAGCAGGCGGTAGCATCCCTGTGTCTGAAATAAATGTGCGCCAAAATGTACGCTAACAAAAAGCACCCATATACAGCCATGATGAATGGTCCATACAGCGGCCCTCTAGGACAAATGAGGTGCAAAGGGGTACCGACAAACACGGACACCCGCTGTGTGAAAATTAGCGTGTGCGTGTATTACGGGGTTCGTGGGAAGTTCCACACGCGATTGGCCTGAGCACGTGTATTCCGGGGTGCGCGGGAAGTTTCACACGCAAATTTGCAGGGTACGTGTATTACGGGGTTCGCGGGAAGTTCCACACGCGATTGCCCTGGGTCCGTGTATTTCGGGGTGCGCGGGAAGTTTCACACGCAAATTAGCAGGGTACGTGTATTTAGGTGTGCGGGGGAAGTTACACACGCGAATTAGCAGGGTGCTTGTATTTCGGTGTGCGCGTGAAGTCTACATGCAATTTCAGCAGGGTACGTGTACTCCGGGTGTGCTGCAAATTCCACACGCGAATCCAGCAGCCTATGTGTATTTCTGGGGTGCCGCAGAGTACCACACGTGAATTGGCCGTGTGGGTCCTCCCAGCTGTTCCCTCTACACCCTCCACGGCCCCTGCAGGCGGCCCACTCCACAGGGGACTACCCTGCACCCCTGCACATGTCCCGCAGGCAGCCCATCCACCATGGCCATGCCCCCCAGCCAACCCACATGTCACCTTGCACTACTGCCCACCAACGCATGTCTCCCAGCACCCCCATCCCCCAGCATCCAGGGACACCCTCCACCAGGCCCCCACTCATGTCTCCCTGCACCCCCACCCCCCACCAGTCAGGGGCACCCTCCACCAGGCCCCCACCCATGTCTCCCAGCACCCCCACCCCCCTGCATCCAGGGGCACCCTCCACCAGGCCCCCACTCATGTCCCACTGCACCCCCACCCCCCAGCATCCAGGGGCACCCTCCACCAGGCCCCCACTCATGTCTCCCAGCACCCCCACCCCCCAGCACTGTGGGGCACCCTCCACCAGGCCCCACTCTAGTCTCCCTGCACCCCCACCCCCCACCAGTCAGGGGCACCCTCCACCAGGCCCCCACTCATGTCCAACTCATGTCTCCTTGCACCCCCACCCCCCTGCTTCCAGGGGCACCCTCCACCAGGCCCCCGCTCATGTCTCCCTGCACCCCCACCAGTCAGGGGCACCCTCCACCAGGCCCCCACTCATGTCTCCCAGCACCCCCACCCCCCTGCATCCAGGGGCACCCTCCACCAGGCCCCCACTTATGTCTCCCTGCACCCCCATCCCCCACCACTCAGGGGCACCCTCCACCAGGCCCCCCACTCATGTCTCCCAGCACCCCCACCCCCCTGCATCCAGGGGCACCCTCCACCAGGCCCCCACTCATGTCCCCCTGCACCCCCACCCCCCAGCACTGTGGGGCACCCTCCACCAGGCCCCCACTCATGTCCAACTCATGTCTCCTTGCACCCCCACCCCCCAGCATCCTGGGGCACCCTCCACCAGGCCCCCACTCATGTCTCCCTGCACCCCCACCAGTAAGGGGCACCCTCCACCAGGCCCCCAATCATGTCTCCCAGCACCCCACCCCCCTGCATCCAGGGGCACCCTCCACTAGGCCCTCACTCATGTCTCCCTGCACCCCCACCCCCCACCAGTCAGGGGCACCCTCCACCAGGCCCCCACTCATGTCTCCCAGCACCCCCACCCCCCTGCATCCAGGGGCACCCTCCACCAGACCCCCACTCATGTCCCCCTGCACCCCCACCCCCCAGCACTGTGGGGCATCCTCCACCAGGCCCCCACTCATGTCTCCCAGCACCCCCATACCCCTGCATCCCGGGGCACCCTCCACCAGGCCCCCACTCATGTCTCCCTGCACCCCCCGCCCTGCATCCAGGGGCACCCTCCACCAGGCCCCCACTCATCTCTCCCAGCACCCCCACCCCCTGCATCCAGGGGCACCCTCCACCAGGCCCCCACTCATGTCTCCCAGCACCCCCACCCCCCACCAGTCAGGGGCACCCTCCACCAGGCCCTCACTCATGTCTCCCTGCACCCCCACCCCCCACCAGTCAGGGGCACCCTCCACCAGGCCCCCACTCATGTCTCATAGCACCCCCACCCCCCTGCATCCAGGGGCACCCTCCACCAGGCCCCCACCCATGTCTCCCTGCACCCCCACCCCCCACCAGTCAGGGGCACTCTCCACCAGGCCCCCACTCATGTCCCACTGCACCCCCACACCCCAGCACTGCGGGGCACCCTCCACCAGGCCCCCACTCATGTCCAACTCATGTCTCCTTGCACCCCCACCCTCCTGCGTCCAGGGGCACCCTCCACCAGGCCCCCACTCATGTCTCCCAGCACCCCCACCCCCCAGCACTGTGAGGCACCCTCCACCAGGCCCCCACTTATGTCTCCCTGCACCCCCACCCCTCACCAGTCAGGGGCACCCTTCACCAGGCCCCCACTCATGCCCAACTCATGTCTCCTTGCACCCCCATCCCCCAGCATCCAGGGGCACCCTCCACCAGGCCCCCAATCATGTCTCCCTGCACCCCCACCCCCCACCAGTCAGGGGCACCCTCCAACAGGCCCCCACTCATGTCTCCCAGCACCCCCACCCCCTGCATCCAGGGGCACCCTCCACCAGGCCCCCACTCATGTCCCCCTGCACCCCACCCCCCAGCACTGTGGGACACCCTCCACCAGGTCCCCACTCATATCTCCCTGCACCCCCAACCCCCACCAGTCAGGGGCACCCTCCACCAGGCCCCCACTCATGTCCAACTCATGTCTCCTTGCACCCCCACCCCCCAGCATCCAGTGGCACCCTCCACCAGGCCCCCACTCATGTCTCCCTGCACCCCCACCCCCCAGCACTGTGGGGCACCCTCCTCCAGGGCCCCACTCATGTCCAACTCATGTCTCCTTGCACCCCCACCCCCCAGCATCCAGGGGCATCCTCCACCAGGCCCCCACTCATGTCTCCCAGCACCCCCACCCCCCTGCATCCAGGGGCACCCTCCACCAGGCCTCCACTCATGTCCCCCTGCACCCCCACCCCCCAGCACTGTGGGGCACCCTCCATCAGGACCCACCCATGTCTCCCAGCACCCCCACACCCCTGCATCCAGGGGCATCCTCCACCATGCCCCCACTCATGTCTCCCTGCACCCCCACCCCCCTGCATCCAGGGGCACCCTCCACCAGGCCCCCACTCATGTCCCCAGCACCCTCACCCCCCTGCATCCAGGGGCACCCTCCACCTGGCCCCCACTCATGTCCCCCGGCACCCCCACCCCCCTGCATCCAGGGGCACCCTCCACCAGGCCCCCACTCATGTCTCCCAGCACCCCCAGCCCACTGCATCCAGGGGCAAACTCCACCAGGCCCCCACTCATGTCTCCCTGCACCCCCACCCCCTGCATCCAGGGGCACCCTCCACCAGGCCCCCACTCATGTCCCCCTGCACCCCCACCCCCCAGCACTGTGGGGCACTCTCCACCAGGCCCCCACTCATGTCTCCCAGCACCCCTACCCCACAGCACTGTGGGGCACCCTCCACCAGGCCCCCACTCATGTCTCCCAGCACCCCCACCCCCTTGCATCCAGGGGCACCCTCCACCAGGCCCCCACTCATGTCTTCCTGCACCCCCACCCCCCTGCATCCAGGGGCACCCTCCACCAGGCTCCCACTCATGTCTCCCAGCACCCCCACCCCCCACCAGTCAGGGGCACCCTCCACCAGGCCCTCACTCATGTCTCCCTGCACCCCCACCACCACCAGTCAGGGGCACCCTCCACCAGGCCCCCACTCATTACTCATAGCACCCCCACCCCCCTACATCCAGGGGCACCCTCCACCAGGCCCCCACTCATGTCCCCCTGCCCTCCCACCCCCCAGCACTGTAGGGCACCCTCCACCAGGCCCCCACTCATGTCCAACTCATGTCTCCTTGCACCCCCACCCCCCAGCATCCAGGGGCACCCTCCACCAGGCCCCCACTCATGTCTCCCTGCACCCCCACCCCCCTGCATCCATGGGCACCCTCCACCAGGCCCCCACTTATGTCTCCCTGCACCCCCACCCCCCACCACTCAGGGGCACCCTCCACCAGGCCCCCACTCATGTCTCCCAGCACCCCCACCCCTCTGCATCCAGGGGCACCCTCCACCAGGCCCCCACTCATGTCCCCCTGCACCCCCACCCCCCAGCACTGTGGGGCACCCTCCACCAGGCCCCCACTCATGTTCAACTCATGTCTCCTTGCACCCCCACCCCCCAGCATCCAGGGGCACCCTCCACCAGGCCCTCACTCATGTCTCCCAGCACCCCCACCCCCCTGCATCCAGGGGCACCCTCCACCAGGCCTCCACTCATGTCCCCCTGTACCCCCACCCCCCAGCACTGTGGGGCACCCTCCACCAGGCCCCCACTCATGTCTCCCAGCCCCCCCACCCACCTGCATCCAGGGGCACCCTCCACCAGGCCCCCACTCATGTCTCCCTGCACCCCCACCGCCCTGCATCCAGGGGCACCCTCCACCAGGCCCCCACTCATGTCCCCCGGCACCCCCACCCCCCTGCATCCAGGGGCACCCTCCACCATCCCCCACTCATGTCTCCCAGCACCCCCACCCCCCTGCATCCAGGGGCACCCTCCACCAGGCCCCCACTCATGTCTCCTTGCACCCCCACCCCCCTGCATCCAGGGGCACCCTCCACCAGGCCCCCACTCATGTCTCCCAACACCCCCACCCCCCTGCATCCAGGGGCACCTCCACCAGGCCCCCACTCATGTCCCCCTGCACCCCCACCCCCCAGCACTGTGGGGCACCCTCCACCAGGCCCCCACTCATGTCTCCCTGCACCCCCATCCCCCACCAGTCAGGGGCACCCTCCACCAGGCCCTCACTCATGTCTCCCTGCACCCCCATCCCCCACCAGTCAGGGGCACCCTCCACCAGGCCCTCACTCATGTCTCCCTGCACCCCCACCAGTCAGGGGCACCCTCCACCAGGCCCCCACTCATGTCTCATAGCACCCCCAGCCCCCTGCATCCAGGGGCACACTCCACTAGGCCCCCACTCATGTCCCCCTGCACTCCCACCCCCAGCACTGTAGGGCACCCTCCACCAGGCCCCACTCATGTCCAACTCATGTCTCCTTGCACCCCCACCCACCAGCATCCAGGGGCACCCTCCACCAGGCCCCCACTCATGTCTCCCTGCACCCCCACCCCCCACCAGTCAGAGGCACCCTCCACCAGGCCCCCACTCATGTCTCCTTGCACCCCCACCCACCAGCATCCAGGGGCACCCTCCACCAGGCCCCCACTCATGTCTCCCTGCACCCCCACCCCCCACCAGTCAGAGGCACCCTCCACCAGGACCCCACCCATGTCTCCCAGCACCCCCACCCCCCTGCATACAGGGGCACCCTCCACCAGGACCCCACTCATGTCTCCCAGCACCCCCACCCCCCTGCATCCAGGGGCACCTCCACCAGGCCCCCACTCATGTCCCCCTGCACCCCCACCCCCCAGCACTGTGGGGCACCCTCCACCAGGCCCCCACTCATGTCTCCCTGCACCCCAACCCCCCACCAGTCAGGGGCACCCTACACCAGGCCCCCACTCATGTCCAACTCATGTCTCCTTGCACCCCCACCCCCCAGCATCTAGGGGCACCCTCCACCAGGCCCCCACTCATGTCTCCCTGCACCCCCACCCCCCACCAGTCAGGGGCACCCTCCACCAGGCCCTCACTCATGTCTCCCTGCACCCCCACCCCCCACCAGTCAGGGGCACCTCCACCAGGCCCCCACTCATGTCTCATAGCACCCCCACCCCCCTGCATCCAGGGGCACCCTCCACCAGGCCCCCACTCATGTCCCCCTGCACTCCCACCCCCCAGCACTGTAGGGCACCCTCCACCAGGCCCCCACTCATGTCCAACTCATGTCTCCTTGCACCCCCACCCCCCAGCATCCAGGGGCACCCTCCACCAGGCCCCCACTCATGTCTCCCTGCACTCCCACCCCCCACCAGTCAGAGGCACCCTCCACCAGGCCCCCACTCATGTCTCCCAGCACCCCCACCCCCCTGCATCCAGGGGCACCCTCCACCAGGCTCCCACTCATGTTCCCCTGCACCCCCACCCCCCCAGCACTGTGGGCACCCTCCACCAGGACCCCACTCATGTCTCCCAGCACCCCCACCCCCCTGCATCCAGGGGCACCCTCCACCAGGCCCCCACTCATGTCTCCCTGCACCCCCACCCCCCACCAGTCAGGGGCACCCTCCACCAGGCCCCCACTCATGTCTCCCAGCACCCCCACCCCCCTGCATCCAGGGGCACCCTCCACCAGGCCCCCACTCATGTCCCCCTGCACCTCCACCCCCCAGCACTGTGGGGCACCCTCCACCAGGCCCCCACTCATGTCCAACTCATGTCTGCTTGCACCCCCACCCCCCTGCATCCAGGGGCACCCTCCACCAGGCCCCCACTCATTTCTCCCAGCACCCCCACCCCCCAGCACTGTGGGGCCCCCTCCACTAGGCCCCCACTCATGTCTCCCAGCACCCCCACCCCCCTGCATCCAGGGGCACCTTCCACCAGGCTCCCACTCATGTCTCCCTACACCCCCACCCCCCACCAGTCGGGGGCACCCTCCACCAGGCCCCCACTCATGTCTCCCAGGACCCCCACCCCCCCTGCATCCAGGGGCACCCTCCACCAGGTCCCCACTCATGTCCCCCTGCACCCCCACCCCCCAGCACTGTGGGGCACCCTCCACCAGGCCCCCCACTCATGTCTTTCTGCACCCCCACCCCCACCAGTCAGGGGCACCCTCCACCAGGCCCCCACTCATGTCCAACTCATGTCTCCTTGCATCCCCACCCCCCAGCATCCAGGGGCACCCTCCACCAGGCCCCCACTCATGTCTCCCTGCACCCCCACCCCCCACCAGTCAGGGGCACCCTCCACCAGGCCCCCACTCATGTCTCCCAGCACCCCCACCCCCCTGCATCTAGGGGCACCCTCCACCAGGCCCCCACTGATGTCTCCCTGCACCCCCACCCCCCACCAGTCAGGGGCACCCTCCACCAGGCCCCCACTCATGTCCAACTCATGTCTCCTTGCACCCCCACCCCCCAGCATCCAGGGGCACCCTCCACCAGGCCCCCACTCATGTCTCCCAGCACCCCCACCCCCCACCAGTCAGGGGCACCCTCCACCAGGCCCCCACTCATGTCTCCCTGCACCCCTACCCCCCACCAGTCAGGGGCATCCTCCACCAGGCCCCCACTCATGTCCAACTCATGTCTCCTTGCACCCCCACACCCTAGCATCCAGGGGCACCCTCCACCAGGCCCCCACTCATGTCTCCCTGCACCCCCACCCCCCACCAGTCAGGGGCACCCTCCACTAGGCCCCCACTCATGTCTCCCTGCACCCCCACCCCCCAGCACTGTGGGGCACCCTCCACCAGGCCCCCACTCATGTCCAACTCATGTCTTCTTGCACCCCCACCACCCAGCATCCAGGGGCACCCTCCACCAGGCCCCCACTCATGTCTCCCAGCACTCCACCCCCCACCAGTCAGGGGCACCCTCCATCAGGCCCTCACTCATGTCTCCCTGCACCCCCACCCCCCACCAGTCAGGGGCACCCTCCACCAGGCCCCCACTCATGTCCAACCATGTCTCCTTGCACCCCCACCCCCCAACATCCAGGGGCACCCTCCACCAGGCCCCCACTCATGACTCCCTGCACCCCCACCCCCCACCAGTCAGGGGTACCCTCCACCAGGCCCCCACTCCTTCCTACCACCCCCCCACCCCCTAACAGTGTGATTCATCTGTGTACGTGTATATCAGGGTTGCGCGTGTAGTCTGACACGCAATAACAGCAGGGTACGTGTATTACAGGGTTTGCGCGAAGTTCCACACGCAATATCAGCAGGGTACGTGTATTACGGGGTTCGCGGGAAGTTCCACACGCGATTTCAGCAGGTTACGTGTATTTCGGTGTGTGCGCGTGAAGTTACACACGCGACTGTGCCTGTGAGAGTGGGGTACGTGTATTCCAGGGGTGGGCGGGATTATTTACTCGCGACTGGGCCTGGGAGAGCGTGTTACGTGTATTCCTGGGGTGGGCGGGAAGATTTACACGCTCGCCTACAACGCGCCAAAAAATAAAAGGACCAATCCTGAAACACGTACGCCAGCATGAAACAGTCGCACGTCCCGCGCAGCATAAAAGAGTGCGCAAACAACAAACAAGCTCAGACACCAGGATGACTATACCGTTCCTAGCAGCAGTGGCCGTGGGGTACCGCAGGAGGAGCAGGATAGTCAGGGCCAGAATCTTCACACCCAGAACCAGCCTATTTGGTATGGCAGATGACCAGGTGTATGGGAGGTACAGGTTTCCACCACACATAATACTCAACCTGGTCAGTGAGTGGGAGGATGACCTCACATCACCCACCCTGTGCTCCCAAGCACTCAGCCCCCTGGAGAAGGTCCTCAATGTACTGCACTTCTTGGCTACCGGATCATTTCAGCGGACAAGTGCCATAGTGGGGGGGGTGTCACAGGCCACGCAGTCACGGTGCCTACACCAGGTGTTGGCCATCATCACTGCACGCCCATCAGTCCGCAGGCACATATACCTGCCCAGAACATCTGCAGAAAGGCCGGCTGTCAGCCAGGATTTCTACAGGGTGGCACAATTCTCCAAAGTGCTTGGTGCCATTGATTGCACCCATGTGGCTCTACGTCCCCCAAGACATCTGAGCACATCTATAGAAACCGCAAGCACTGGCATTCCATCAACGTCCAGGTAGTATGTGATGCCAAGGGAATCATACCTCAGTATATGGCAACTATCCAGGGTGCACCCACGACAGCTTCATTTACAGGATGTCAACCCTAAACCGGGACATGGAAGCTGGGCGGCATGGCGATGCATGGCTGCTTGATGAGTAGAAATGCCACAGGACACGCATGCATGACAGATACAGAATAATGCCAATACCCCACTAATGATCCCCATCACCACCTCCCCAGGGGACAGTGCCTACCCTCTGAGCACACACATGATGACGCCAATTCGGAACCCCATCACGCCTCCCGAGGTAAGATACAACACAGGCCATATTGCAACACGGGGCATAGTGGAGCGCACATTCGGAGTGCTCAAGTCACGCTTTCGCTCCCTTGACCGTTCTGGCGGGCAGCTGTTATACGCTCCCCCAGTAGTTTACAGGATCATAGTGGCAGCATGTGTCCTGCACAATGTCGCAACACGCCGGGGCCTGGCTGTGGACATGGTGGTGCCCCCACATCCCCAACCACATGCACGCCCGCTGCGCATTGGAGGGGAAGGGCACGGGGTAAGGCAGCCCGTATGCAGCTGGTGGCTAATTACTTCACATAGAAAGCACACCCCTGTGGAGTGCACACAGCCCTGGTACATACCATCTGACAATCAATGATGACTCAATCTGACAATTATGATGAACAAATGGACAGTCAACTTTCAGAACCATAGCAGCCTGAGATTGTTCATCTGGAAGTGTCACAATGTGTGCATCCCTACCTACACAAACACCACCAATGCAGTGTCATCAAAAGACACACTTCCATGCAGCAAAAATGAATACCCACTTGCAAAATACAACATGAGAACAGTGCCATGTCACCCAACCCCTCCCCGGCATGGCCACACAACACACCATGGCATGTCATGCAATGTGAGAGCAAACAAATTAATCCCCACAACATGCCCGAAGTGTCACCAACTACAGTGTCCCTAATGGAAACTGGCCACACATGAAATGCTCACAGTAATGCAGGACCAACAACACACATTACCAAATACTTACCAAGAATACCAATCACCTACACAACCTCCAACCTACCATAAACATGACAGTACAGACTTAAAAAATTGGTAGCCTCACTACCTGATAATGGCAGCACTTCAAACACTTCCAAGTATACAGTGTTAGCGCCACGCAAGAGTGTAGGTGCACTACTTACAACATGGACTCCACTCCCAAAGTAGACCGCCTTGTGAAGACACGAGAAATGGACCTGCAAATTAGGAGGATGAGATGGATGCAGAGGCACATATCAATACACCATGCAGTGTACAATACAACAACAATATGCACTAGGAATGTATACACAGTATTGACTACAGACTGCCCACACATCAAATGGGAGTCCAACGTCACTGTGTACGTCAATGTCACTTGGGCAGGAGGGGTGTGTGTCACACAAACCCAAGCATCTGACCCAAATTCAGGAAAAGCCTGCATGTGCCCAGCCACAATACAGCGTATGCCCACGGGAGCCACACAAGGCAACACACTATCCAAAAAAATAAAAAATAAATAATAAAAAAAAAATAAAAATAAAAAAAAAACAAAAATGGCCATTAATGGACCTGGGGGGGTAGGGGAGGCCACCCAGGAGGAACGAGGACAGGGTGCACACCAAAACCCACCTGTGTGGATCTTGCGAGAAAAAAAACACCCCATGGGCTCATGGCCTGCACGGCTACCCTATTGTGAGAGATTCGCTGCTGTCGCTCTCCTCACCCTCTGCAGCTGCATCAGGAGGTGGTGGCACTATGGGAGGCAGCCCACGCAAAGCCCTAGTCTGGTCATCCATGGCAGCAAGCATGCGGGTGTGGAAGGTCTGGTTCTGGAGGATAATTGTGTGGACGTCCCCATGCAACAACTCACGGGATGCCCGGACCTCCGCCCTAGTTGCCTGCATCTCAGCTGAGAGCGTATGTGTGAGCCACTCCAGCTGCTGTTCTGTCCTTGTGTTAGCTGAAGCCTCAAGCTCAACCAGAGTTGCCCTGAGCTGACGGAGTTCCACCCTCAGGGCTTCCCTGTGGCCCTGGGACTCAATGGAAATGGCTTCCCACAGAGTCTCCAGTGCCGCCTGCCTCTCCCTGTTGGACGCCAACATGTCCTCCCTGTGTGACTGGCTAATGGAGTCTGTTGCCTGCTGTAGTGGTTCAATTAGCCTTTCTTAGGGGACAATGGAAGTGGCCACCCTATCCATGGCCTGAGCCATCATCTCAGTTGATGCTGCCTGTTGGTTTGCCATACCGTATATGGATTGCTCCCATGCGGTACTGCCTGGTGGCGTCAGCAGGCACCACACCTGTCTGGGGCAAGACGAACTGCGCCTTGCTGTGCCGGCACTGCCTGAGGCTGCAGGACTGCATTCCCCCTCTGATCTGCTGGCCCAGGAACAGGATCAGATGTAGCGGAGTGTGACCCAGTATCCGTAACCACCAAAGGCTGACCTACCAACACTGACATCCCCATTGAGGGTTCGACCCCTGGTGCAGGTGGGTTGGACAGTACAGAATCCCTCCCAGAGACACTTACCTGCGACGGCACATAGGTCTCATCATCCGAATCGACACCTGAATAGAGCTCGGGGGAGGTGCACCCAGAGACACCCCTTGAGATGACGGCCTGCAGCAAGTGTGGGTTCTCACCCACCACCACACCACGTCCCTCACTGGTGCCCGGTCGGTCCTGAGACCCCTCCTGGGTCTGCACCATCTCCACAACCCCAGCAGTATCAAGTGCGTCATCCCCTGCAAAGACATGAAAGAAAAGAAATGGGAACAGGCATTAGCAACATTGAACACAATTAGGGCTGAGAAGCAACAGAAACAGTACTTCATTGACACATGTCCCACATAACTATAACCCTCACATGCATGCACTGTCACTCTGTATGAAGGGGAGGCAAATGGCACACATTGATGACACTAAGATGGAAGACCAACAAATGTGCTGCATGCTGCCTAGCAGTGCCATCACACATTGGCCTGTGATTGGCATGTCCAATACACATACATGACACATGCCATCACACAGATGGCATGTACCCTAGCCATGTCACACATGTGACAATAGGAGTGAGAAATGCCTAGTGAAAGTGGTGGAATGCAGACAATCAGCCTGAATGAACAATAACATGCAACTATGTTGTGGCAAGATGACAATTCAAGGGCAACTGGCATGAGGTTGGGCTGAAAGTCTACTGTTGCCAGAAGGGATACTGCAACACCCAAATCCTGGTGCGCAGAATGTTTTGGATGAAGCACATGGGTGACCCAAGCCACTCACCTGGCACTCAATCAGAAGCACTCACACACACGCCATGCACATGGATGACACACACATGCATGTGCACTCACCGGACAAAGCCTCATAATCTGGCAGGTCTCCCACACCTTGGATCTGTTCCTCCGTGACGTAGGTCCCAGCAACATACTCATGTGGAGTGAGTTCTATGTCCTCTGCCGGATACCCACCTCCAGTCACTAGAGTTGCGGCATGACTTGAGGCCAGTTTTTTCTTTGCCCTGCGCTTAAGGTCATTCCAGCGCTTGTAGCAATCATTAGCTGTGCACCTCACAAATCCAAGGGTACTTATGAGTTCCGCAATGGTCTGCCAGTGTGCCTGACGTTGTGCAGGTGTGGTCTTGCATCCTGCAGTAATCACCATTTCACTGTCATGTGCGGACACATACTCCACAAGTGCATCAAGTTCGACCCGATTGAAGCAGGGCTTCCTTGGTGGGCCGGACTGTGTAGCCGTGTCTGGGGCATTAGCCTGTACTGGACGAGCACTCTTCCTCTTCCGCTTGGAAGGTGGTGGTGATACTGAGTGTCCTACGCCACTATGCACACTAGGGGCAGGAGCCCCGGTGGACTGTGGACTAGGAGTGTGGGAATGAACACTCACCATGGGAGTTGGTGCAGGCATTAGCTGAAGTGTGATGTGGTCAGGGGAACATCAGCAGGATGGACTAGGACCGACACTGTCCTGGCTGGGACACTCAGAGCTGGGGTGGATGGAGCCACAGCGGCCCCTGCAGCCTCCCCACCCTGCCTACTCAGGGCAGCAGATGACATAGCTGCCCCTGATCCACGTGGGCTGGTGACACCAACATGCACCGCCACATGTGGCCTAGACCTGCTGACCTGGAAGTCAGCCATGGAGTCACCCAGTGCGAGGTCTGGTGCCACAATGGGCTGGTCCAACAAGGGCTGAGCAGGGATGGTGTCAGCCACGTTACCCTCAACTGGGGCGGGGGCATGGGTGTCCCTGACTGGTCACCCACACATGGGGGACTAGGGGCACCCTGCAAGTCCTGGCCACGTCCCCTACCGTATCCACCACGGCCACCTCTTGTGGCTTGCCACCTTTGCCACCCTTACCGCGTGCTCTCCTCCCAACCATGGCACTGATGTTGTTGTGCGTATGGGAGTTGCAGTAAACTATTGTCCTGGGTAATTGGGGGTAAAAGGGGTAGGGTACTAGATGGAATTCGTACCCTAGTGCTCTAGCAAGGCTGTATGTGACCCCTGGGGGAAGATAACGGGTCATGCAACGCCCAGGCACCCCGAAAAAGGTAGATAATGTGCACACAACCCCTCCTAGACCACGTGCGTGGAAAAAAAAACCTGAACTAGGCTGTGGCACCCAGAAACACAAAAATGAACGTATGCGTGTCACACTCAGCTTAGACTGACATCTGAAGGGTTAGGCAACACACGGGGCAAGCACAGATGTCAAATACGTGCGCAACTCACCGTCTGCCAGGAAAAATTGCGTGTAAAATACGCGCGTGTGCGTGTTGGCAACACCCCCACCAAAAGAAGAATTGTACGCTGTCTGAGGAGACATGACAACAGGAGAAGTGAACGCTGTTTGAGGAAACTGGCCCAGGAAAAAGACAAGAAGAGAAAAAGCTGTCAGAGGTAACAGGGAGTACGAACTTGGAACGCCGTGAAGTAAATCGCGTGTGAACCGACAAGAAGTACAGATTTCACCCACTCGCTCTCCACGAAAAGCACGTACAAGGAAATGGCGTTCTACACGTACCTTTTAAACATGCCCACACGTCCAGCGTCACTTCCGTGTGTATGCGCTAAGGCCCCATCCTCCAATTACACGCGCTGACACTCTGACGTGCAGTCATTGGACGTGTAACATGCACCCGAGTACAGGGAAACGCACACGCACGCACGTCACAGACGCACATAGTCGCTGTTGGCCTTTGGGCCAATGAATTCGCATACGTGTGCTGACGCGCTTACGTGCTAAGGCCCTTTCCTCGAATTACACGCAGACGTGCTGGATTTTCACGTGCCAAATCACTCCGTATCAAGCTGGCCACGCGTAAGCACACGGAAGACCACGCTCCTGCCCAGAAGGCTGAAATTACTGCCCCCTAGAGCCCCGAGCACGCTCCCACCTGCCATCTGCTGCTGCCTGATTGCCTGCTGCCCACGTGCCTTGCCATTTGCTGCCTGCACATCAGCCATGGGTGCTGTTGCTGTGACCACCCCTGCTGGAACCGAAGACTCCCGACTGGGATTCCATCGCTCCACAGCCCAGCCCCAGGACCCAGTTGCCCACCCACTCCTGCCTCTGGAGGTTGTCATGTCGGGCACTGCAACATCTGGCACCACTGACAACCCCCGGCCAGAGAGGCAGAGGGGCACCAGCTTCACTGTCACCGAAGTTGGTGTCCTGGTGGAGCAAGTCCTGGGGCAGTATGATGCCCTCTTCGGAAGTTCCCACGCCGACAAGGAAGGACGGACTCAGATCTGGACGGACATCGTGACTGCCATCAACGCGGAGGGGGTGGCAGTCCGCGACTTCCAACATGTCAAGAAGTGCTGGGAGGACTTCAGGTCCAGGACCCTCAACAAGGCCCGACGCCTCTTGAAGGCAGCAGATGCTAGGGGGCGCCGGGGCCACTTGTCGGAAGATTAGATGAGGGTCATGGAACGCATATCCCCAGGGCTCCACGTCCAGGTCCTTGAGAGGCAGACCCATCTGGAGTCCAGCGGTAAGTGTACATGCATCATGATTGTAAGCTGTGCGTGTGGTGGTGTGCCAGTAGTGTGCAGGTTGCACATCTGTTTGTGTGGGGCCGAGTATGGGTGGGGGTGTACAGGGCCGTGAGGCTAACACATGCGAGGGCTGTCATGTGTGAGACGTGGATGGTGCTTGTGTGTGTAGGCTTGCATGCCAAATGCAGTTGTGTGGGCACACATGTTTGGATGAATGAGTATGTAAGTAGGCATGTTCGTGATGTCACGCATGTTAGGGAGATTTCTCTGTTTAGGCTGAATTTCCTAACCTAGTGAGTCCCCCAGCAGCTTTGCTGGATTTCGGGAGTTTGTTTTTTTCCATCCTGCCAAGAGTGAGACTCTTTTTCTCCCACTCTTGGACATGAATGTGTGTTAATTCCTTTGAATGTCAATGTGTTCTATGGGCTATGGGATTTTTTACTCCATAGGGTCTCATATGTTTTTCTATGTGTGTTGCACTGCACCCTACGTGCCGTAACACTGGGGCGTCCTAGCAGACCTCCACCATAGACTCCATACCCGGGGACTGACTACTGTCTCCCCGGGCATGTAAAGTCACCATTGGCTTTACTAGACCTAAATCTACTAACAGGACTAGTACAAACCATCTTATTGTGGACGTACTAGTAGGGGTAATTCGATTACTCCTGGACCTGTTACTCGAGGGGGCACTGTCCCGTCCCCCCTCGTCGAGTTTTGGCTGGTGGCAGTGGAAACTACTTGTTATGTTCGACCCCGAACATAACCCTATGGGATTCGTCCCATTGTTGGAGATTGACCATTTTTCTCGTTAATCTCTAACGTACCACCGGTATCCTTATCTTAAATAAGTTTATCGGATGGTATTTTCTGCCAGAACTCGGTTTGTAAAATGGCGTCTGTGTCCGTCTCTGTGACTCCTAAACCAAAGGTTGAGCCCTTGGTTCCACTTTTGGCGGGCCTCTGTACAGAGACCCTCCAAAGTGGTGCCATTCTGTCTGGGTTACCACAGGGGTGTGGGAGGGGGTTTAGGCACCCTGGACCGAGTTGCCTTGCCAACTCCGGTCGCTCTCTGGAGTGACTGGCCCAAGTGGTGAGCGTTCCCGCTCACCACTTAGCATGTGTTGATTGACAGCTAGGCCGAATGAATGGGGGTTTTCTGCATAAAAGCAGGGCTTTTGGGACTGGATCTTCAGAAGTCGCCACAGGACCTAAGAATCCGACGAGGGTAACGCTGAGCCGACCTGCAACGACGACACCTCCGGTGGAGCCCTGCTGAGCCGACTCACCACTTCCCGACGACAGAGGAGATCTCCCTGCCGGAGAGTCTCTTCCCCTGGCTGGTGGGAACAACCAGTCCCCTTTGCTTTTTATTCGCCTCAGGACGCAGTGGTCGAATTGTCCGTGCAGAGCACCTCGGCAACCGGATAGCCACTACCCCTATACCGCGACCAAAAGGTGGTGCCTTGTGACGGAGCACTCCGCGGCTGGTCTCTTCCCTGGTGGTGCACCGGACTTCACTTTTCTTCGACGACGAGAACCTCTCTTCTCTTGGCAAAGACCCAACGTGCATCCACCACCAGGAACAACTGCCCCCGCCGGAGCTGCCCTCCACAACAAGGTACCGTGTCCGCCTGGCTTCCCTTTCGATCGGATTGAGTGAGGTGTCTTAATCCTCTCCTTTCCGTTGGGTCGCCTCCAAGCTTTTCTCATTTATTGTTCTGAACTGGTTCAATCTGCCGATAACAATTTGCTACAAAGACTTGAATGCATCTCCGCTAGAGACTTTTTGGGACATCGCGCCTTGCCTCTCTCCGAGTGGGCCTGGCCTCTGAACTTTATGCTCTATTGTGATTCTTGCCTTCTTGCCGTGCATTTTACCCGCGAAGTATTGAACTGCGTTGATTTGGTAACCTGCCTATCTTTTTCTCTCCCGTCCTAACTAATATTCGAGTGTCATCTAGGTTGAGGTATACACCTCTGTCTGAAAATAAGTGGTACCGGTAGAACCTAGAGTTGTCGAGATATTGCTAGGGGGACTGATCGTTTTCTTTTTTGTAGAGTAATTGTGTTTGATTTGTTTGCCGTGATAGTGCCATAGTGTTTTTCATAGATGTTCTGTTATAAATAAATACCTTAATATCTTTACACTAAGCCTCGTTGCATGTTTGCTTGTATTGCTGTGAAGAATTGCCCTATTTTGTATACTCCACATACTGCTCAACTTTTCTTGAGAGAAGTCTGACTGCTCAGCCACAGCTACCAAGTGAATCTGTGTGGTGCAGACTGCTACCAAGTGGGTTCACCGCCAACGCCTGTAGTCCTAAATCTTTTGCAGTGGTCCCAGAGGGAACTGCACAGGTTTCCGCCTAACACTGGTGTACAGCGGTGGGATTTGTATCGAGTATACAGTTTAGAGTGCTTTTCGACACTGTAGGATAACTAACCACAAAACTTTGCACAAAAAGCAACTTTCAAAAACATGTCTACGATGGAAACTTACAATCAAGAGTCCATGTCAGGTGAAAATACTGAGAGTTTGCGAGCTCTCTGTAGGCAAGCGAATCTTTCTGTAAGAGGCAAGAAGTTAGAGCTAATTGAGAGATTGCTGGCGAACCAAAGTCTGGGTACTGGTTCAGAGGAACCAATCTCTCCAGCGACTGTAGATAACAGTGATGGTGTTGATCTGAATCGTAATTCTGATGATAGCGATGAAGAGGCTGACGAGGACGGCGAGGCTAACGAAACTGTCTCCCCTGCTCCTCTACCCGCCTTACCAGCTGTGCCTACGGGGTCCATACCAGGTCCCACAAGTAACCCTGCTTATTTTGAACTTGAAAAAATGAAGCTCGAACTAGAATACAAACGGTTCTTGGCTCAATCTGAACGAAACCAAGAGCTCGAGTTCAGACGGATGAATGCCCAGGCTGAGCAGAAGCAAGCTGAGTTAAGACTCAGGGAAATAGAACTTAATCACGAGTTACAGATGAAAAAGTTGTCTATGGAAAATGCTCCTCTCTCCTCTGGTTCCTCTAGGAGCTCCAGTCCCAAAAGACCCCGGATGCCGAAGGAATTAGTGGGTATGTATGAACCGAGATTGGATGTGTTGGATTGGTTGAAACTGTTTAAATACAATCATGGGCTCCAGGACATCACCGGGAATGCTTTGCTCCCCTGGTTGTTCTCTAGGCTCCCTCCTGTTGCGACTGATGTGGTAATGGAGTTGGGGGAGGCGGATAAGACGGATTACGAAAGTGTGAAACTAGCTTTAATAGCTAGATTCGGGAAGACCCCTTCCCAGTATCTTAAGAGGTTTAGAACCCTCAAAAAGCATGATGGTACCCCTTGGGCTACCTGGGTGAGTGAAGGGTTGAAAAACTTAGAGGGATGGATTAAGGGTTACAAAGTGAACACTTATGAGGGTATGAGGAATCTTTTTATGTTGGAGTCTATTTATGATGCCTGTTCTCCTGAGCTCAGACAGCACTTGGCTGATTCGAAGGAATTGGATTCCAGGGAGCTAGCTAAGGCTGCTGACTTATGGGTTGCCAACATGGCTACTCATAAGGATTCTGGGGCAACTCAGAAAAAGGATGAGGGAAAACAGCCTAAAAAAGACTCAAAAGAGAATTCTAATAACTCACATTCCAAAGAGGGCCCCAAACAAAACCAGAAGGGTAAGCCACCCGGAAAACCACAGCAGAATAGTGTGCCTTCTGGTGCCAAACCAGAAGGAGGTCAGAACAAGCCACCATTCCAGAAAGCATTTGGTAAATGCTTTGTTTGTGGCTCGACTGACCACGTGAAAGGAGATCCCAGATGTAAGGGTAAACCTTCAGGGGTCCAGCTTTTCTCCTTAGCCTTCGCTCCAGAAGAGGAAGTCCAAATGGCAAGTGGAAACTTTCTACTGCTAGCTGACGAACCCATTGGAGTCTCAGCCAGAGTTTCTTTAGTATCTCTGGGGTTGTGGGAACAACAGAATTCAGATGTCTATAATTCTATCCCCGATAATACTAAAGAGTATTATAAGGACAGTGTCCAGGTGAATGGTCAGGAGACTCCTGCCATTAGGGACACTGGGGCCAGCATAACTGTGGTGGATAAATCATTTTTTCAGGCTGAGGATGTTGCTAAGGCACCCAAACGCCTCACCAAGTTAGCTGGAGGGCCTGTGCAGATGCTTCCCCAATTACCAGTTCTCATCCAGTGTAATGACATGACTGTGAAGATACCTGTCAGCATACAGAGTGAGGTACCAGGACGCGTACTGTTGGGTAACGATTTAAAAACTCTCGGAGTTGTATCGCATACTCCCAGACCTCCTAGTAAACGGTTACAGGAGCTAACCAGACCTGCAAGAGAGAGGACCATGCGCGGTACTCTCCAGGAGATGATGAAGAAAGATATCACTCCTGCTCCACTGGAATTGTCGGCCGCTGGCTCCAAGAAATCAGAAGCGAAAGGGAAACCTAAGGCTTCTACCCCGAAACCAGCAGCCCGCATTCCAGTGCAGCCAACACGGACTTCCCCGCGGTTGTCCACAGTTACACCCGTAACTCCACCCCCAGCCGAGGCTGAGAGGGAGGTACAACCCTGTGTGGTAGAATTAGACTCTGAGGAAGAGCTAATGGAAGGCCAGGGACTCATTGGAGATCTGGATCCTGTTGACCATCCTGAGCTGCAGTCTTTACTGACAGAAGGTGGACCCAGCAGGGCAGACTTCAGTAAGGGACAGAGAGAATGTCCAACTCTGGAAGGTCTTCGCCACCAGGCAGAAGCTCAGGCTGAAGGGCAAGAGCCTGGGAAATACAGGTTGCACTGGGAAGATGGCCTCTTCTACAGTGAACCGACCGAGTCTGCACCTGGAGACTACAAACGACTTGTAGTACCCCAAGAGAACAGACCACAGTTCTTGCAGTTAGCCCACGAGATTCCTTTGGCTGGTCACTTGAGTTTCAAGAAGACTAAGGAAAGGCTTTCTCTCTACTTCTATTGGACGAAGATGGGGGCCGAAGTAGAAAAATACTGCAGGAGCTGCCACACCTGCCAGATCTCTGGTGAGGTTGGTTCCAAGAATGTGGCACCTTTAGTGCCTCTCCCAGTCGTGGGAGTCCCATTTGAGAGAGTAGGGATTGACATCGTTGGTCCCCTTGATCCTCCAACCTCCTCAGGCAAAAGGTTTATACTTGTTGTAGTAGACCATGCTACTAGGTATCCTGAGGCAATTCCTATGAGGACTGTTACAGCTCTGGCTGTGGCTAAAGCCCTCCTTGGTATTTTTACTAGGGTCGGGTTTCCGAAGGAAGTAATCTCTGACAGGGGGTCAAACTTTATGTCCCACTACATGAAAGCCATGTGGAAAACCTGCGGAGTAACTTACAAGTTCTCAACGGCTTTCCACCCACAAACCAATGGGTTGGTAGAACGGTTCAACCGAACCATGAAGAGCATGATAGGTGCTTTAGAGGAACCCCTTAAGCGCAAGTGGGACCTTCTACTGCCATACCTTCTATTTGCTTATAGAGAAGTCCCTCAGGAGGGCGTAGGTTACTCGCCCTTTGAACTCCTCTATGGTCATCCCGTCAGAGGTCCATTGGCCCTGATTAAGGAGGGGTTGGAGAGTGCTCCTTCCCCCAAGCCAGTCAGAGTGACTGACTACGTGATAGGTCTCCGGAGGAGAATGTCGCACATGATGACGGAAGCAAGCGATAACTTGAAAGCTGGACAAGCATTGGTCAAGCACTGGCACGATCAAAAGGCTAACATGGTTGAGTTCGCTCAAGACCAGCTCATTCTCGTTATGATCCCAACAAGGCAGAGGGCCTTGCAAGATAAGTGGATGGGACCCTTCCGAGTAGTGGGTAAACTCGGAGAGGTTAACTATCTGTTGGACTTGGGCAATCCCAAGGAGGCTCCGACAGTCTTTCACACCAACCGTCTTAAAGCGTATGTCTCACAACCTGATGTAGGAGCGTTGCTTCTAGCATCATCCGAGGAAGAAGAAGAGAGTGAAGCTCTCCCGGATCTCCTCAGAGGCTAGACGAAAAAATTGAAGGAGTAAATCTCTCCTCCAATCTGACACCCGAGCAACAAGACGAGTGCAAATCGATGTTGAATCAGTTTGCCCCTCTGTTCTCGCTTTCACCAGGCTTGACCCCTTGGGGCCAGCACGACATACTCACTGGTGACTGTCTGCCAGTCAAAAGCAGAGGATACCGCATGTCAGAAAACGTACGAACCCACATCAAAGGTGAGGTCAGCAAGATGCTTGATCTCGGGGTAATAGAGCCCTCTACTAGTCCATGGTCTAGCCCAGTTGTGTTAGTACCAAAGGCCGGATCTAAAGAAATTAGATTCTGCGTGGATTATAGAGCTCTTAATGCAGTCACCACGACTGATACCCACCCTTTGCCAAGAACAGATGAGTTGGTGGATAAACTTGGCGCCGCCAAGTTCCTCAGCACATTTGACTTGACGTCAGGCTATTGGCAAATAGCCCTGACAGACCATGCCAGGGAGAAAACTGCATTTTCTACCCCCATTGGCTTATACCAGTTTAAGGTAATGCCTTTCGGATTGAAAAATGCACCTGCTACGTTTCAACGGATGGTAAACCAGGTTCTGAATGGGATGGAGGACTTCTGCATGGCATACTTGGATGACATCGCAGTGTTCAGCAATTCCTGGGAAGAACATGTAACCCACCTGAGAGATGTTTTGCAGGCTCTTGGACGAGCCAATCTGACCATAAAGGTGAGTAAATGTCAAATTGGACAGAGTAAGGTAGTCTATCTTGGGCATGAGGTAGGCGGTGGAGAAATAAGGCCTTTGCTCAATTTAAGCTGTGGAAAATTGGACAACACTGACTACTCAAACCCAGGTGAGAGCCTTCCTAGGCCTCACTGGGTATGACAGGGATTTCATAGAGAACTATGGGACCATAGCTTCTCCACTGAATGTCATCTCCTCGCCCAAATTTCCTAAAAAGGTTAAATGGAACGAGGAGTGCAATCAGGCTTTTGAAAACCTGAAAAAGGCTCTTTGCCAAGCCCCAGTACTCAGAGCTCCTGATTACCACCAAACTTTCATTGTGCAGACAGATGCTCCGAATGTAGGAATAGGTGCCGTACTCAGTCAACTGGATGGGAAAGGTAGGAAGCACCCCGTTTGCTTCATCAGCCGCAAGTTGAAGGATCCTGAAACAAGGTGGGCAACAATCGAAAGAGAGTGCTTTGCTATCGTGTGGGCGCTGAAGAAGTTTAGGCCGTACTTGTATGGTTCTACTTTCGTCATTCAGACTGACCACCAACCCTTGAGATGGTTAATGCAAATAAAAGGGGAAAACCCAAAACTATTGAGATGTTCGATCTGCCTGCAAGGGTTTGATTTCACCATTGAGCACAGGTCAGGATGTCACCACCAAAATGCTGATGGTCTCTCTAGGATGTATGTCATCGACTAGAGGTATGAGATTCATCCAGGAGTGGATTAAATCCTCCTGTCCCTTAGTCTGGGGGGGGCGAGTGTTAGGGAGAATTCTCTGTTTAGGCTGAATTTCCTAACCTAGTGAGTCCCCCAGCAGCTTTGCTGGATTTTGGGAGTTTGTTTTTTTCCATCCTGCCAAGAGTGAGACTCTTTTCTCCCACTCTTGGACATGTACGTGTGTAATTCCTCTGAAATGTCAATGTGTTTGATGGGCTATGGGGTCTTTTACTCCATAGGGTCTCATATGTTTTTTCTATGTGTGTTACACCGCACCCTACGTGCCGTAACACTGGGGCGTCCTAGCGGACCTCCACCATAGACTCCATACCCGGGGACTGACTACTGTCTCCCCGGGCATGTAAAGTCACCATTGGCTTTACTAGACCTAAATTTACTAACATGACTAGTACAAACCATCTTATTGTGGATGTACTAGTAGGGGTAATTCGATTACTCCTGGACCTGTTACTCGAGGGGGCACTGTCCCGTCCCCCCTCGTCGAGTTTTGGCTGGTGGCAGTGGAAACTACTTGTTATGTTCGACCCCGAACATAAACCTATGGGATTCGTCCCATTGTTGGAGATTGACCCTTTTTCTTGGTAATCTCTAACGTACCACCGGTATCCTTATCTTAAATAAGTTTATCGGATGGTATTTTCTGCCAGAACTCGGTTTGTAAAATGGCGTCTGTGTTTGTCTCTGTGACTCCTAAACCAAAGGTTGAGCCCTTTGTTCCACGTTTGGCGGGCCTCTGTACAGAGACCCTCCAAAGTGGTGCCATTCTGTCTGGGTTACCACAGGGGTATGGGAGGGGGTTTAGGCATCCTGGACCGAGTTGCCTTGCCAACTCCGGTCGCACTCTGGAGTGATTGGCCCAAGTGGTGAGCGTTCCCGCTCACCACTTAGCATGTGTTGATTGACAGCTAGGCTGAATGAATGGCGGTTTTCTGCATAAAAGCAGGGCTTTTGGGACTGGATCTTCAGAAGTCGCCACAGGACCTAAGAATCCGACGAGGGTAACGCTGAGCTGACCTGCAACGACGACACCTCTGGTGGAGCCCTGCTGAGCCGACTCACCACTTCCCGACGAAGAGTCTCTTCCCCTGACTGGTGGGAACAACCAGTCCCCTTTGCTTTTTATTTGCCTCAAGACGCAGTGGTCGAATTGCCCGTGCAGAACACCTCGGCAAGCGGATAGCCACTATCCCTGTACCGCGACCAAAAGGTGGTGCCTTGTGACGGAGTACTCCGCGGCTGGTCTCTTCCCTGGTGGTGCACCGGACTTCACTTTTCTTCGACGACGAGAACCTCTCTACTCTTGGCAAAGACCCGACGTGCATCCACCACCAGGAACAACTGCCCCCGCCGGAGCTGCCCTCCACAACAAGGTACCGTGTCCGCCTGGCTTCCCTTTCGATCGGATTGAGTGAGGTGTCTTAATCCTCTCCTTTCCGTTGGGTCGCCTCCAAGCTTTTCTCATTTATTGTTCTGAACTGGTTCAATCTGCCGATAACAATTTGGTACAAAGACTTGAATGCATCTCCGCTAGAGACTTTTTGGGACATCGCGCCTTGCCTCTCTCCGAGTGGGCCTGGCCTCTGAACTTTATGCTCTATTGTGATTCTTGCCTTCTTGCCGTGCAATTTACCCGCGAAGTATTGAACTGCGTTGATTTCGTAACCTGCCTATCTTTTTCTCTCCCGTCCTAACTAATATTCGAGTGTCATCTAGGTTGAGGTATACACCTCTGTCTTAAAATAAGTGGTACCGGTAGAACCTAGAGTTGTCGAGATATTGCTAGGGGGATTGATCGTTTTCTTTTTCGTAGAGTAATTGTGTTTGATTTGTTTGCCGTGATAGTGCCATAGTGTTTTTCATAGATGTTCTGTTATAAATAAATACCTTAATGTCTTTACACTAAGCCTCGTTGCGTGTTTGCTTGTCTTGCTGTGAAGAATTGCCCTATTTTGTATACTCCACATACCGCTCAACTTTTCTTGAGAGAAGTCTGACTGCTCAGCCACAGCTACCAAGTGAATCTGTGTGGTGCAGACTGCTACCAAGTGGGTTCAGCGCCAACGCCTGTAGTCCTAAATCTTTTGCAGTGGTCCCAGAGGGAACTGCACAGGTTTCCGCCTAACAACGCATGTATGTTGTTTTCAGCTGCATATATCAGCACTGTGTACATGTGCATGTGTGTGTAGTTGACAAGGGTGCAACAGTGATGCAACATGGATGCATGTGACAGCGGGATGTGGAAGCCTGATTGGCAGATGTGACATGGATGCCCATCTGAACACTACGACAGTTGGCAGAGGTGTACACATGCATGCAAGTGTGGTGGTGTGTGTGCATGTGTAGTGCACTCCCTGTATTGCATGTGATGTCTGGCTCACCGTTGCCTGCTCATGCTGTTGTATGTGTATGGATGGTGCTGGCATTTGCGATATGGCTGTGGTATGGCTCATGTGTGCAAGTTGAAATGACATGTGTGTTGGCGATTGTGATGCCATGTCTGAGGTTTGCCAATGCCACTCATATACAACTGTCATGTGTCTATGTGTCCATTGTACAGTGCCCTGATGCCTGTGTTTTATTTCTCCCTGTCTGCAGCGTCAACTGATGAAGAGGGCGGAGAAGGTGCTGTGGAGCACAGCGGCGGGGATCGCACCGCCAGCCGGAGATGCAAGGCCCGGCTCCCCTCCCAGGTTGTGATCCCGTCGGGGAGTGAGGAGTCCGGTGCCGCATCCCAGGCCGCAGCTGCCGGGGGGAGGTCCAAGAGGAGGAGGTTGGAGTTGGACTCCTCGGCAGCAGAAGGGGCAGCTGGGACCCCACAGGGCCCAACAGGGAAGATGGCACGGAGTCATCCAGGTTGGTGGGGGGTTTGGTGGAGGAGGAGGCTGTGCAAGCAACAGATGGGGTCTGGAGGTGGGGATTCCACTGGTGCTAGTGGTGCAGTGCAGGACCAGGGCCAGGAGGCAGCACAGGCCGCCGCGGAGGTGCCTGTGTGCAATCCTGTCCCTGATCCTGTCACTGCATCATCTTGCACCAGCAGGGATGCCTACGTCGGGACCCGTTTTCAGGCAGGGGATGAGCTCACAACAACTGGCCTTCCTCTGCCTGCGGACGTGGCTATCCGGGTCCAGGTTGAGCCTGTCCTGACTGGTGTGGCGTTGCGTCAACGGGCCATGCGAGGTGACCTGCAGTCTTTTCATGAGGAGACTGCACGTCATCTCGAATGGCTCGTTGACCGCGTCGGCCTACTGGGACAGGTCACCCAGGCCGGATTCCTCCGTTTGATGGGGCTTGCTCAGACCCCCTCCTCAACTGAACCCCCTATGCGCCAGTCGTCCTCCGTGCTATCTTCCCATGAATTAGTCACCTGGGTGCCCTGTGGAGCTGCCTCTGACGGTGCGGCCAGGCTGGTGGAGGAGGCATCCCTGCCACAGTCGGGAGTCGGACGTCCAGCAGGGGTGGCCACATCAATGACTGCACCCCAGCCAGTGGAGGATGTGCAGGCAGCAGGAGGCAGTGCACGGGCAGAGGCACAGCAGCAGCAACGAGGTGGGAGCCATGATGGCTCGGGGTCTTCGACATCGGAGGGGCAGGCATCGGCCGGAGGGCAGGAGGACCCAGGACGGGAAGTGTCTTCCGTGTGGCAGCGGTTGGGCCACGCCATAGATGCGGAGCGGCAGCAGGCGGAAGAGGCACGGCTCATGATGGTCAGGGCCGAGAACTCCATGCGGAGGGCCCTGAGGCGGGCCGAGTGCCTCGAGGCAATCCGCAGGGAGTTGGAGGTGAACATGTCGACGGCCCTGCGGACCCTCGGGGCCATGGAGGAGGACCGCCTCTGGGACATTGAGCAGGAGTTTGATGATGCCCTGGCCCGGAACATCCCGAAGTGAGCCGTCGGACTAGCCCGCTGCCCTTGTAAATAGTTCTGTAGTTAGTGTTAGGTTTCCTTTGATTTTGCATTTTTTTTGGACCTTTTGGACAATGGGCCACATTTTTGTATATAGTTTTTTTTTATTAGGTAGTGTTATTAGATAGGTTTCATTTCTTCTGTTGGGATCATGGACCCTGGATTGTTTATCTGTATATAGTTGACTGTTGGATTTTCATTTTTTTTTATGATTTACCCATGGAGCAATGGTTTTCGATTTTAATTTTCCATTGGATTTATTTTTGTGGACTGTGACTTTGGACACCTTTCCTTTGGATTATGATTTGTGGTTTTGCATTATTTCATGGACATGCTGTTTTCTTTTTTTCTAAATTCCCATTTTTGTTTGTTTATTTTTGATTCAATTTATGTTGCTTTTAATACATATTTTTTCTTCAAACTTCAATGTGTAGCATCATCTCATTGGTTTCATGCATATCATGATATGGGTTTTGACATTCACTGACACCCATTGGGTGTATGTGAGGGACATGTGTTCATTTCCAAACTTGCAATTGGGGTTCTATCATGTTATTGCCATTTCTAAGTGGGTGGATGCAATACTCGGGTGGGTGTTTGGCATTTGGAGGCTGACCATAAGGGCTAGGGATTTAGATTGTGATGACATGTTGGCTGGGGAACATGTGTGGGGGCCTGGTGGAGGGTGCCCCACGGTGCTGGGGGGTGGGGGTGCTGGGGGACATGAGTTGGACATGAGTGGGGACCTGCTGGCAGGTGTCCCACAGTGCTGGGGGGTGGAGGTGCAGGGGGACATGAGTGGGACATGAGTGGGGGCCTGGTGGAGGGTGCCCCACAGTGCTGGGGGGTGGGGGTGCTGGGGGACATGAGTTGGACATGAGTGGGGGCCTGCTGGCAGGTGCCCCACAGAGCTGGGGGTGGGGGTGCAGGGGGAGATGAGTGGGGGCCTGGTGGAGGGTGCCCTGCACTGCTGGGTGGTGGCGGTGCAGGGGGACATGAGTGGGGGCCTGGTGGAGGGTGCCCCTGACTGTTGGGGGTTGGGGGTGCAGGGGGAGATGAGTGGGGGCCTGGTGGAGGGTGCCCCACAGTGCTGGGGGGTGGGGGTGCAAGGAGACATGAGTCGGGGCCTGGTGGAGGGTGCCCCTGGATGCAGGGGGGTGGGGGTGCTGGGAGAAATGAGTGGGGGCCTAGTGGAGGGTGCACCAAAGTGCTGGGGGGTAGGGGTGCAGGGGGACATGCGTTGGTGGGCAGTAGTGCAAGGTGACATGTGGGTTGGCTGGGGGGCATGGTGGATGGGCTGCCTGCGGGACATGTGCAGGGTAGTCCCCTGTGGTGTGGGCCACCTGCAGGGGCCATGGAGGGTGTAGAGGGAACACCTGGGAGGACCCACACGGGCAATTCAAGTGTAGTGCTCCCCGCACACCCCTGAAATACACGTGCCCTGATGGAATCGCGTGTGATACTTCCCTCGCACCCCTGAAATGCACGTTCCCTGCTGATTTTGCATGTGATACTTCCCGTGCACCACTGAAATACATGTACCCTGATGGAATCGCGTGTGATACTTCCCGCGCACCCCTGAAATGCACGTACCGTGCTGATTTTGCATGTGATACTTCCCGCGCACCCCTGGAATACACATACCCTGATGGAATTGCGTGTGATACTTCCCGCGCACCCCTGAAATGCACGTAGCCTGCTGATTTTGCGTGTGATACTTCCCGCGCACCACTGAAATACACGTGCCCTGATGGAATCGCGTATGATACTTCCCGCGCACCCCTGAAATGCACTGTCACGAGATGACACCCTGAAAAGAGAGGCACAGGACACCCAGGAAGGGTTTCAGGTGGTTGTGCCGAAGTAAGGTGGACAGAATAGTACACACACAGCTGAAAGTAATGAGAACGAAGAGTAGTCAAGTGTAGCAAGGAATAAGGTACAACAGAATGGATTCCCTCTAGGGGTGTATGCAGATATAGGGAAAGAGTATTCCACGGACCTTAGGAAAAACTCTAGCCTTCTGCATAGTTTGCTATAACAGAGGCCCACGCTGTTTGCTCATGACTTGGAACAACAGATACGGGTGTCTGTAACGTAGAAACGAGACAAAGGAAGGGGCAGAGGTTGCCTGAAGGAAACCAATAGACACGCTCTGTACAAAAAGGTCTACGAACAGTACAAGAGAAGATATTTACAGACAAATCCAGGAAAAGGATGTTGATAGCAAACTAGCAGAAGGAAATGAAGGGAAAGTCGTGTAACAGGATTGGATAGCAGAGAACAGTAAGGAACAAGGTTGAGCGCTCAGAGGAGCAGGAAAGCAATGAACAAGCCCACAGGAGCAGGGCTGTAAGGTAGAGAGCCCAGAGGGAAAGGGTTTAGGGCAGCGGAGTAAAGCAGGATGAGCAAGCCCACAAGAGCAGGGCTGTAAGGTAGAGAGCCTAGAGGGAAAGGGCTTAGGGCAGTGGAGTAAAGCAGGATGAGTAAGCTCACAGGAGCAGGGCTGTGAGGTAGAGAGCCTAGAGGGAAAGGGTTTAGGGCAGTGGAGTAAAGCAGGCTGCACGGCAAGGAACCCAGAAGGGCCGAGCAGCAAGGTGTGAGCCCTGAGGGGCAGGGCCTCTGACCGTAGTAGGTTGTAGATGACTGTAGAGGGCTGCTAGGCCGAGAACCCAGCGGAAAAAGGTAGGTAGTAAGCAGCGGAGCGTGATCAGCTGCAAGGTAGGAAGCCCAGAGGACAAGGGCTGTAGGCAGCTGGAGTGAGGCAGGCTGCAGAGCAAGGAGCCCAGAGGACAAGGGCTGTAGGCAGCCGGAGTGAGGCATGCTGCAGAGCAGGGAGCCCAGAGGACAAGGGCTGTAGGCAGCCAGAGTGAGGCAGGCTGCAGAGCAGGGAGCCCAGAGGACAAGGGATGTAGGCAGCCGGAGTGAGGCAGGCTGCAGAGCAGGGAGCCCAGAGGACAAGGGCTGAAGCTCGAAAGCAGCAGAGTGTGATCAGCTGCAATGTAGGCAAGGGCGGAGGCTGGAAGGCAGCAGAGCGTGCGCGGCTGCAATGTAGAGAGCCCGGCAGGGCAAGGGCGGAGGCTGGAAGGCAGCAGAGCGTGATTGGCTGCAATGTAGAGAGCCCGGCAGGGCACTGGATCCAAAGCCGGAGTAAGGAGGAACCGCATACAAGATCCGTAGCTCGAAGCAACAAGGTGCCGGTAAGACTCCTAATGCAAGAGACTGAGATCCTGCAGGCAGCAGCCTCCATACTGCCCAGCCCAGCACAGAGGAAGGCCAATTGGTCGCACCTGGCTAAGCACACCTGTAGACAATTGGCCACCTCCCTCTCTGTTCCTGAGCCGGTGGAAGCAGAGGAGATCCCTAGGGCCTCTGGGGATTGTAGTTCCGAAGATGGCGAATAGGAATGGCCAGGAAAAGACGGTTATGGCCAAGTGCATTGTGGCAAGTGTAGTTTGTTGGGAAAAATAGAAAAGCACCAAAGTCTCGCAAATGGGAAATGAGGTCCATATTGATTGTAAATGTATGCGCCCATGGCGCAGGCATGACATGCACGTACCCTGCCGATTTTGCGTGTGATACTTCCCGCGCACCACTGAAATACACGTACCCTGATGGAATCGCGTGTGATACTTCCCGCGCACCCCTGAAATACACGTACCCTGCTGATTTTGCATGTGATACTTCCCGCGCACCACTGAAATACACGTACCCTGATGGAATTGCTTGTGATACTTCCCGCGCACCCCTGAAATACACGTACCCTGATGGAATCGCGTGTGATACTTCCTGCGCACCCCTGAAATGCACGTACCCTGCTGTTTTTGCGTGTGATACTTCCCACGCACCCCTGGAATACACGTACCCTGATGGAATCGCGTGTGATACTTCCTGCGCACCCCTGAAATGCACGTACCCTGCTGTTTTTGCGTGTGATACTTCCCGCGCACCCCTGGAACACACGTGCCCTGATGGAATCGCGGGTGTTACTTCCCTCGCACCCCTGATGTACACGTACCCAGGACAATCGCGTGTGAAACTTCCCGCGAACCACTGAAATACACGTTCCCCGCTTGGCGTTTGCCGTTTGGCTGCCCTGTGAACTGGTCCAGGGTTAGCACAGCCCTTTGCAATGATTTGGGAATTTTGAAGGCTTTTCCTTGCGCAAGGGCCTTCTTGGGGGCGTAACTGGCGCAGCTGCAGGGTCGCTGCGCCACGGCTGATTTTTGAGGCTAAAATCCATGAATACGCTATTCGATGAAAAGGATTTTATCACACGCAGCTGGCGCAGTGTATCGCACGGGGACACTGTGCGCCAGCCGCGTGCACCACTTTTGTGCAAAATTCTATGAATTACCCTGTATATGTGTTCCTGAATGAAAATACCTATGTCTGTTGTTTGTTGGTACAGACTGAGCAGGTTAGCCATAGGGGCAGCCCCTGGCTTGTGCAGGGCAGAATTGTCAACACGGTTGTTGAAAGAAGATGTTTGAGTCTATTAAGTACACAAGACCTGATGTTGTGGGAACTGTAAGGCTGCTAGACTTTAGTAGTGTGGCTTTAGTTGAGAGATGATAGTGATGGGTGAAGAGTGGGGGATAGGTTAGGTTTTTGTCACTTACAGGCTCTTGATTTTTATGTTTCAGTGAGATTCAGGTGCACAACTGTGTCACACAGCAGCATATCTATAAATCCTATTCATTTCCCACAGTGCAAAAGAAGGATTTCTTGCCAATGAGAAGCCCAGGTTGCTGGTGCATAGTTTGTATTCATTGTATATCATCTTTCATTTCTTTCAACATGGTTTGTTGAACAGCCACGTCTTGACTTTTTCATCAAAGTCACATGGTTCACTTTGGCCATTTTGGGTAGGGTATTTCAGAGTTCCATGGACAGGACAGAACTGAAAATGAAGCTCCTCCTTTTAATTTCTTATTTTAGTTAGGGACTAGTACAAGCACAGATTTGCTAAACCTTGGTGTTTTGGAGAATGTTAAGTATTGAAACTTACTTCTGAAGTTGGAAGAACCTCATTCATAGTATGAACAATGGGTGATGGACACATTTTTTAAATAAGCTCTTCATTTGATGGGCAGCCAGTGGAGAATACATAATGCTGGCTTAATATGTTTGAATCACTTAATTCTGAGAAGTAGACTTGTAGCTGCATTTTCAACTCTTTGAAGCTCCCTCATTAGGTAATCTGGGAGTCTGAGATAGAGGCTGGATGTATAGTCTATTTTGCATTGTATTTCAGACATTTTAGAATTGGCACTGGTCAGTAAAGAAAGGTGCAGCGTAGCATGCACAGCTGGGAGAAATGTCTTCTGGTGATGGCTCTGTTCTGCGATTCCAGACTCAGGGTGGTTCCCATTGTGGTTCCAAGAGTCCTTATTGCGGTCAACAGTATTAGGCAAGAGCCCATTGTGTCAGGCAAGGGGATTGTGGCAGAGTTACAACCTACAGGATTTGAAGGCATCAGTGCTGTATTAATGGATAAGTGGAGCTTTACTGATTTAGTTATCTGAATTTCATTCCCCCATCTTTATTTGCTTATTTGTCCACTCTTTTAATGCAAACAGTGGGGGAAGACCCCACGCCCTTCTCTTCTACCCACACCTTCTTCCCCCTTTTCTATATACCTTACCCAAACATACACTCCATAATTCTGTGGCAGGCAGAAATGTGGTAAAAATGCCAAAAACAGAATTCAGTGAAATGTAACAGGGATGAAAGATAGTTTCGAGACTGCCTCGATCTTATAAACATAATTCTGTGTGTCAATGGTGGTAGCCTGGATCTCTTGGATGTAATGGACAGCTGTGTTGCTGCATATGGCCATACTTTATTTGGAGAAGCAGTGTTTGAGGGGTGTCCTGGTGGAGGGGTATCTGTTATTTTGCCAGGCTCTTTCTAGCTTTCTGGCACCATGTTTGATGGTGAGGAGGGAGTCACTGAACCATGTCTGCTAGTGGTGCCTAACCATTCAAATACATATGTATTCCCCGCCATCAAAGTAATTCTGTTGAAGTAAATTACTATGTTGTAATTTACTAAGGCAAAACAACGTGATACCGTATTGGAGATGGCTATTTGGTTGAACACTTGGGTCAGTGGGGTGTTGTAATTGCTGGGAAGTGAGCTGGGGTGGGCATGTGGGGAGGTAAGAATGGAATGTGTCATGCAACAACTGTGCTTGTGATGTGTTTGATTTCTCTGGCTGGGTGTGTGTGTGTGTGTGTGTGGCAGGTTGGGGGGTTGTGTGGCAGAGTTGACTGAGAGACCGCTCATGTTTTCTAGGTTGTGGTGGAAGAGCTTTGCACCTAATGGCAAATGTTGACTTGTTGTCAGAGCACATGGGCATTACAACTCTATCAATCCTAGGAGGCTGGTGCAGGTGTATGAGCTGGAGCTCGGTTTATGTGAGCTGTATTTAATGCATGGCACTGTATTTGGACTATGCTGATTATATATGTGCATATATGGCTGCACGGGTTATTCAAAGGGAGCACTGGGGATGAAAGACTGCACTTGCCATGTAATAGCAATACCTGTCCATGTGAGGCAGCAATATATTCCAAGGTGGACATAATCAAGTTGGGAATGCTGTAAAGTTTCACATCAAGCAGGATTGTCATGGCATGGAAGTACTTAGGGCTTACGGCTGAGAGATGGATTCTTAAGGAAGGGGTTATTTGACCTGTTTTGGGTGAATATGTGATGGCATGATGTGAGAGGCAGGAGTTGATGACGTTGACCCAGCCTGGATCCAGGGTAGCCATGCATTTAGAAGGGGCTTGAGTTTAGCATGCGTCATCTAGAAAAATGTGCTAGTTTAGCTGTGGGTCTGAAGTTGATGAGGGTGTCTTGAAGGATGTGGTGAAATGGGCCCCATTGTTACTCACCACTCCGAATAGGCCGAAGATGCAGAGAAAATGACGTTGGAGATGTTGGTGGTATAAGATTCCGAATTCAGCCTTCCAATACAGCTCCCCTGAGTATAAGACTCAGGCTTCCTCAAAGAGGGGCTCTTTTCCACAATGTACCTCTCTGCTGTTTTAGTTAGAACAGACAGAGATGTCAATTGAGTAAAAGAGCGGGGAGAACGCACACCGCCAATACCAATGCTGCAAAAGAATACCAAAATATTAGACAGTGTTGATATTATACAAGTGATTAGAACAGTTGAAAATGATTGGACAACTACCTAGATAGATATTGGAGTGGAGTTGAGTTTCCCCGGGATGATCTACAAAGAATAACACAAATTAGTGGAATTGAACTAAATCAGTATCGGTTCCCACTATAGCTATTAAAAATTGATAACAACTGACCTGAATAAAGATAATGGAGTAAGAGGAGTCCAGGATACTGCAGACAACGACCGGAAAAAATAACAAACAGGGAAGTTAGTACAGGTAAGTAACCCCGAACGGCACGAGGGACGCACTAGTGCCGGGTTGGTGCAGTTCAGGAGGGCGTTCATATGCACTTAAGAGCAATCTCACAGGAAAGTCACTCAATGTCCCAGAATCCAACAGAAGACAACATCCATGGAAGACAATAGGTATGTACCTGAGTACACGAGTATAGTAGAGTAGCTGTTGAGATGATCCGGATAGTAGACAGCAAATTGATGTGCAGAACGGCAACCAGGAAAGAACCGCAAGACACAGAAGAGAGGCATATCCAGTAGCGTTCCCAGTCCAACAACCAGACGAGCACGACAGGAATAAAGGAGGAGACGAGGCAATCCAAAAGTCAGGCAAAGGTCAAAACCAGGAGTTCAGATAAGGATTCGTGTAGGGAGACACGAAGAGGAAATGGACGAAACCGCGTGTAGCTGGTAACATTAATTAGCAGCAACGAGCCCCTTGGAAGACGGTGGTTTTATAGTCGTAAGAGGGGCGTGGCTTGCTGTACGTCTTCCACGTACAAGACGTGTCAGGTGACCTGGAGTGCGTCGACGTTTGTAGCTTGTACCTGGACCATAGAGGAGCCTGTAAAGAAGTTGTATTCCGCAAGGATGCCCGCGGGGAAGCCTGAAGTGTAACACCCATGCGTCAGAGGGTTTGGGGTTGGGTGTTATCAGAGGGACTGTGGAGGAGATAGAGCTTATCTGATGTTGAACTAGTCATTGGGGGTGCGCACTGAGGAGCACGGGGTGTAGCAGTAAGTATGGATAGTTTGGAGACTGACTTTATGTTAAAAAAACATTCTGTGTGTCATTGATGGTAGACAGGATCTATTGGAGGTAATGAGCAGCTTTGTTGCTGCATATGGCCTTTTTTGTATTTGGAGTAGCAGTGTTTGAGGGGTGTCCTGGTGGAGGAGCATGTGTTCATTTGCCAGGCAATTTCTAGATTTCTGGCACCCGAGATGATGATGAGGAGGGAGTCACTGAACCATGTTTAGTAGTGGTGCTCAAGTTTGAAGATGGCTATTTGGTGGAACCCTTGGGTGAGTGTGGTGTTGAAGTTGCAGAGAAGTGAGCTCGAGTGGACATGAGTGGAGGAAGGAATGTAAGGTGTCAGTTAAGACGTGTTTGTGATGTGGTTGATTTCTCTGGCTGGGGGTGTATGTGGCAGGTGGGCTGATGTTGTGTGGCAGAGTGAACTCAGAGAATGCTCATGTATTCTAGGGTGTGGTTGGACGAGCTTTGCACATACTGTCAAATTCTGACTTGTGATCAGAGAGCATGGGCATTACAACTGTATTACTCCTATGAGGCTGTTGAAGGTATGTGATCTGTATGTAACGCATTGCACTGCATCTGGACATATGCTGGTTATAGATGTGCATATATGGCTGCACCAATTATTCATAGGCAGCCCTCGGGATTCAAATACTGCACTTGCCATGTAATGGCAGTGTGTGTCCGTATGAGACAGCACATGGCACACAACTGTGGTACCTGGGCATATTCCACTGTTGCTGAACAAACAAGTATTGTACCTGGTCTGATCAGACAACAAGATGTCTTTAAAAAGTCAGTGCTAGTGATTTTGGCAATGTTTTTAATTGTACCATGTAAGGAACTTTAGATCCATGTGTTATCTGCACTACTCTAGAGGTATCAATCCAGTGGTGATTAAAGGATATCTGCACAGCAGTGTGCATTGGAAAGGCCAGTTTGTATTCTCTTGAACCATAACTACGTATTTGCACTGCATTATGCATGTGCACAAGGCCTCTCTTCCCCCTTCCCTAAACCACTTCTGTGCATCTTGTGTTGCGTAGCTCTGTGGAGCCTTTCCCTCTCTTCTCCTTTTCTCTCCTTCAATTTCCATTTCCTCTATCACACCCTCTATTGTGCTCTCAATCCCCACCATCTTCTCCAACTGCTTCTCTATCTCCTATCCTATTCCTCTAACTAAGATTGGAAGGAAGAAGTTCAACACGGATACCCTTGTCTCCAATTTAGGCCTTCCCATCGCTGACACCTATGGCAAAGCCTCCTCCAGACAGACTCTTACCGACATTCTCTTTGTCGTGTCTTCTCCTGACCTATGGACCCTTTATATGGCCACACTTCTCTCTCTTTCTTCGTCTTCTCCCATTAATGGTGGCACCAGGTGGCAGGTCTTATTGGCCTCCTTCCTGTCCTCCAGAGTCATCATTAATGTGTATATAAATGGCACTGTCAAGGTCCGGGGCCGTTAGACCAATCTCCTACTATTTGATTGCGCCTTCCTTGTCCCATCAGCTTCCTTCCTTCTGCTTCTACTCCTGATACCACTGCTCTGCCTCCTCTGCCATCTCCCTCTTCAACCTCTCCATCTCCTTTTCCATCGATTACCTCTCTGGCACCACATCCACCTCCATCCTGTACCTCTATGGCTTCCCTGCCATCTACTGCCTCTCTGGCTCCCTTGCCAGCCACCTCCACTCTGGCTCTCTTGCCAATTCCAGCCTCCACCCCTCTGGCTTCCTTGCTATCAACCACCTCTTTGGTTCTTCTGCTGCCTCCTCCTTCCCCCTTTCTGGTTCCTCTGCCACTTTTGAGGGTACACCTGTCTCTTGTACCCCTCCAAAGAAGTCTTTCAAAAGTGGCAACCTGCTCAGTGTTGCTACTGTCAACTCTCGCTCTTCTGTCAAACACTACTCTGACATCTGCCACCTTCTTGAACTCCTGGATCTGGATGCCCTCGCTCTTACCGAGATATGGTTGAAGACCAGCTTTGTCACACATTTTGACACATTCCTATCTCAGGGCTACAAGATCCCAGGCACAACCGGACCGGAAGCGGAGTGGCCCTGATCTTTCCTGAGTGGACCTCTGCTTCCATCATCCCCACTCAGACATATTCCTCATTTGAATGCCCGGTCTGCAGGCTCTCTATCTCCCCCAGCCTCTCTATGACCTTGCCCACCATCTACAGGCCTCCTGGCCTGTTCACCCTCTTCCTCCCCGAATGAGCTGACATCACCTCCTTTCTCCTTTCCTCTACCTCTCAGCTTCTCCTCCTGGGGGATCGCAACATCTACCTGGACTCCCCAGGCCAATCCTCTGAGTTTTGTCACAATCTATGTGACTCTCGTTCCCTCTCCATTATACCCTCTAGCCCGACACACTCAGCTGGACACAACTTGGATGTTCTCATCTCTTCAGACATGCCTCACTGTACTCCTCTTACCACTCCACTCTCCTGGAATGACCACTTCCTTCTTTCTTCTCACTTGAAGCTTCCTGTCCCCTTGGCAAAGCCCCACTGAGCACTGCCACCTTCCTTTGTGGACATTCCGCCTATTAAGTGAGTGTCAGTGGCTGCCATCGCCTCCACTTTCTCTCCCTGCCTACTCCTGCGGCTGACCCCAACTGTGACAGAGCCCTTTCCAACCTTCACCTTTCTAACTTTAATACTCTGAACATCCTTGCCCCTGTCATGAGGATCCACCTTAAGCCTGCCACCAAGTGCAACTCTTGGTATGACCCTGACACGCAAGTGCCAAGAATCTGAGAGGAAGTAGGGGGCATCGGACGCACCCTCTAACAAAACTGGCATCCCGTCTGCTCCAAATTCAATACAGACTCTCCACCTTCTCTAAGAAGAGGGTCCATATTCAAACCCGCATCTCTGCACCCTCTAACAACATGGCCAAACATTTCAAAATCTGCAAGTAGCTGCCAATCCTACTGTAGTATCTACCTCTTCTACACCCACCCATGCCCTCTGCATGGCTCTGGCTCCCCATTTTACCTCTAAACCCAGGACAACCTGTCCACACTTCCCTCTTCCCCTCTACCTCTCTCATGCCCTCCTTTGCCACTCATGCCTCTCTCCTGGAACACCTGATGACGTTTCTAGACAAGTCCGGTCTATGAAAGTCTCATCCAAACAGGTGACTCCCTGCTACTCCAGAACCATTAAGGACAGCATTGTCTCTCTTGCTCCAGACTTGGCTGATTTCTGTAATCACTCTGTCAGTACTGGTTCCTTCCCCTCTCTTCGCAAGCACTCCCTTGTGCATCCCCAAACTAAAAAAGCCTTCTGCCGACCCCTCCATTCCGGCAAACTATCGCCAGATCTCTAGCATCCTTTCCTGGGCAAACTACTGGAGAAGTTGCCTATCTCCCAGCTAACCCTCCACACTTAATCTTTTGGTTGTCTTGATGACTATCAGTCTGGCTTCATTGCAGCAAGAGGCATTGAAACTGCTCACCTGAACACCTGTGAAGACCTGCTGTCTAATTTTGTAACCAGCTCTCGCTCTTTCCTCATTCTCCTTGACCTTTCCTCTGTATTTGATACAGTCAACCATGCCACCCATATCTCTACCTTTTCCTCTAAATTTCAGTTTCATGTGGATGACACGCAGCGCTCTTTCAGGCTACCCTCAGTCTCCTCCTCCTTGCTCATCCCTGACTGTCCATCTGCTATTTGGGTATGATTCGCCTCTATACCTTAAGGACAATAAACTGAGGTCCTTCTCATTGGGACCCCTGCTCCTGCTTTTCCTTCCCCACTCTGGCTGCCCTTCTTGGGCCCTCGCCCCTCACACTACTGTGAGGCAAGAAACCTTGGGGTCATCTTTGAATCCACTCCCACCTTTTCTACCCACATCAAAGACCTTTCCAACAAGGCACATTTCCAGCGGCATCTCCTCAAAGGTATTCTCCCTTTTCTTACCTTCCCCCAGAAGCTCACTGTCTCCAGTGCTCTGGTTCGCTTTATGCTGGACTACTGCAACAGCCCCTTTCTCAATCTGCCTAGCTCTTCTCTTTGCCCTCTTCAACTCATCCAGAACAGAACCGCAAGACTTAACCTTGGCCTCAAGCCCAGGGACCACATCTCTCCATCCCTGAAATCCCTCCACTAACTACCTGTGGTTATAAAGATCAATTTCAAGACCCTCTGCATCATCCACATGGCTTTCTGGGGATGTGGCCCTCACTTTCTTCAACTATCTCTTCCTAGATATCTTCCTTCTAGAGCCCTTTGCTCGTCTACCTCTAATTTTCTGCAGGTCAGTCACTTCTCCAAGCAGAGAATGGAGGTAGATTTCTCTCCTCTTCAGGTGCCTCTCTCTGGAATGGCCTCCCTGCCTCTCTCTGCCTTGAGCCAGATCTCCTTAAGTTCCATAAGCTCAAGACCTTCCTTTTCTCCTCTTCTTTCCCATTCCCTCTCCACTGAAAGCCTCCCTTGCTCCTTCATCCATCTGCTGACTGGCTGCTTGGTGTCCCCTGAGTCTTACATGGAACCAGCCCCCCCCCCCCGGCCAGTCCCCCTGAACATGTAGCCTGGCCCACCTTGCACTGCCACCTGTCTTACCTTGCACTACCTGACTGGGTTGCTCCCTGTAGCCCCTGCCTTCCTTGCACTTAACTCAGAGCCCTTCTGCTTTGGTTGCACTTCCACTGCACTTGATTCCCTGCACTTCTTGTTGCGCACTTGCATCATCTAAATGACACCAGGCCTAGTAAGATGTTTTGTCTTGTTCTCCCATGTTCCCTTCCATTGACTAGTTGCACCTTGAAACACTTGGGTATAAGTGCATAATAAAATTCAAATCAATCAATAAATCAATCAATCAATATGATAAGATCTCTGGATTTAAGTTATTAACAGTAGCTGTGACATTTTCTGAAAACTGTTGAAATGAAAATGGTAGCAAACGTTGCCCGTTTTTTCGTTTTATGGCCAGGAAATGGAGGGAGATTGAATGAGCTATAAAACATCTTAGTAGTATACTTACTACTCCCCAGTCACATTGCCTGCATTTTGTAGTTAGGAAAATGTGCACCATTAACAACCTCCTAACTGTGAATGGTTATTTCCTTCGATGGGCAGCTGCTAACAACTCAATGAATATTGTAACTGATTATGTATCTTTATAACATTCATTGCAAACTGCAATGTTGGAGCCACAACCTATTTTAGTTTGAAATTGCTGGTTATTGTTTATAATGACACAAAAGACTGGGGTGTCCAGATTTATATTTAAGCATTATAGATCTAGCCCAAGGGATCTATGGGAAGTTATGGGCCCTGAAGACCAAGGAAAATTTGAGCATAGGTAGGGTCTATACATCTATTATGTCCTGAGGTATGGGGGGATCAAAAAGAAAAAAAAGGTCAATCTGCCTGAAGTGGATGGTGGGAACCGATATTCCGCAGCTATAGGGAAATAGCCAGGGATGTGGGGGGCTTAAATCCCAGCCAGCCAAATGAGTGCCAGTAAAGTTGGAGATGCTGGGCTGTGTCGCCAGGTGCTGCCCAGCGAAGCTTAAGGGGGCGGAGTCAAACACCCCGCCACCGGATTACAGTAAGGAGGGCACGCAGTTTATTTTGCCAGGGCGCATCTACCGGGTGCAGCCTGGGCAATGTGGGGATCAGCGCTGGGCCAGGGATTCAGTCATGTGCTACTGTGATGAGAGGGACCACTGCACCGAGAGCCCTGTGGGGGGGGCTCTCAGTACAGCACTCCCTCACATTAAGGGAGCATCACACTGACAGCCGTGTTACTGCTCTGGCTGCAGGGCTCTCTGCATAGCAACCCCACTCATCACAGAAGCACCCTGCCAAAGCCCTGCATCCAGCTGAATGACACTGGGTGAATGATGTGGCTACCCGCAATTGCCAGATGTCCACGCCATACAGAATTTCCCAGCTATACCGGCATTTAAGACCGAGGAATTGGCTAATGGGGGAGTGCCACATCACTCCCCCAGTATATAAAATCCATGCAGGCTTCACATGCAGTCTCTCTTCGCTGCCTACAAACCAGATTCACAGGATTGTATCTGGCGATACCATGTGCCTTCACAGGGACATTGTAAACTGGAAGCTCAGAGAACAAGCGCAGCAGGATTGTGTTTGCTGCACCATTGTCGGGTCTAAGTCCAGCCCATCTGTGCCCATCCGTGCTTCACGCAGGCAATTGGGTTATGCCTAATCTCCTGCTACCCCCTCCATTACCTATTCATGAACCTCACTGCTCAATCTTGTCCCTCACAACATGGTACCCCCAGCTAGGTCTGCTGCTGGAGAGCTTCGGAAATTATAATTTCAACTACTCTGTGTGCACCATCTGACGAACTCAGGCGCCTTCTGCCCATGCAGCTCGCTGCCATGATTTATTGCTCGACTTGAGTCCTGATTAGACTTGGCTTCGGGAGTCCTCTGGCCCAGTTTTAAACCAAGCTCTGCCTCCTAATTACAGTTTTCTACATGTAGGCAGGGTGTCCATCCACCCTGGCGGTGGTCGTGTTGTTATTTTCTCAACCGATGTTTCCTTGTTTATTGCTACCTCTTGCCCAAAAGCCTTCAAATGGGAGCTTTGCTTATTTGATTTCCCATATCTGCTTTTAAAACTCTTTATTCGCTCCTACTCTATCATCCTCCCGGACAGGACACAGTGTTCCATTCTGTTTTTCTCAACCTTGCAGATGATTTAAAACACTAATTCAATTACATGTTCAAATTAGGTGATTTCATCCTGAATTCCATCCAGACATCATCCTTTTTGGTAGACAGTTTTCTATCTGTTATGTCTGAACTTGCGTTTTCACAATTAGTCACAGGCCATACCCATTTCCTGGGTAATATGTAGGATCTAGACCGCAGCTAGACCTTTCCTTAAAAAGCAAACTGCCTGACTATAGCTAGAGCTATTATTGGGGCCAACCTCGATTACCGAAACGCCCTCCTGGCCGGGACATCCACAAAGAACATTGAAAAACTACAAATTGTGCAAAGTAATGCACTCTGTGCTGATATTGGTATCCCAAGAAGGGAAGACATCTCAGCTGCCAGGAAACAAGCCCACTGGCTACCCGTCTAGGAACGCGTTAATTTCAAAACATTGTCTCTCACCCCTAAATGCATCCAACACGCAGCACCTCAATACCTTTCTCAAGATTCACCAGACCACTCACAGAAAGACCAATTAGAACCCCATACGCCAACCTACTCTCAGTGTCTAAGGTCACAAGAGCGCGGACTGGAGACTCCAGCTTCCCATTCATCATCGCAACCCGGTGGAACTCCCTGACACCCAACCTCAGAGGGATATCATCCCACATAGCCTTCCGCAAAGAAATCAAAACACAACTATTCTTCTGAAATCTCCCAGTATCTATGCACAGGGTTCTAAATGTATTGAATTGTCCTGCATGTAACACTGCTTCTAATCCAAGTAACTTTGTCATGTGTATACTATGCCACCCATGTAACCTGCTCCAACCTTGCTATTCCACATGTAACCAGTAAGCAATGTCATAACCTGTAACTAAATAACACTCTTGTAACAGCGCCTCAATGCCCCTGGGCTGTCAGGGCACTTTCTGAATGGGAATAAATAAAAATAAAATAAAATAAATCTATTTTTCGCCTCTATCTCCCTGTAAGATGTTTTCTCCTTTAAGCGTTCTTCGGACTGATCATTTAATCTTGCCTGTTTAGCGGCTTGCTCTCTCCTTTTCCTTTGCTGCCTGCTCTTCCTTGCCCCCTAGACATTAATAGCACTCCATTGATAGTTCCCGGATCACTGACTCAATCAATTTAGCACAAATTCTATGTTCTTTTAATAACATAGCTGATCATTTGGCTCCTCGGAAGCCATCTAAGCCTCTTGCATATACATCTGAGCCCTGGGTTTCCTCTTAGTTGTGATTGAATAACTGTCCACTAGCCAAATCTCTTTACCGTGTAGCTATGCCAATGTAACATCAAGCCATTTTAGAGGCTAAGTAGCTCTATTTTACCCACCAGATAAAGCTTGCAATTAAACAACTGAAAGAAAATGTTAAAACTGTCCAATATGTACAGTCTCTGACGGAATGTTCTAATGCCGTCCCCCCCCTCCCAGGCAGTATGCATTTCCCTTTTTGCTTTCTTTATGAATACGATTGATCTTATTCATCGGAAAATGTCCACCTCTATGTCAGATCATACGGCTGCTCTCGAGCTGGGCTCTGTTCCTACTGCTGCTCCTTGCCATTCTTGGCTCTACTTTCCTGTGTTTACTTCTAATGGGATCATTCAGGCCACTAGTAAGCTTAACGCTGCTTCCCCTTTGGATCCTATTCCACTATTGATTGTTAAAAACATCATGCCTGAAATGGCTACCTTGGTGACCTCCACCGTTAACCATTGGTTTGCCATTAGTGTTCTTCTCCCTGAGCGGAAGCATGCCCTTATTATTCCCATTCTGAAAAAGCCCTTCCCTGATCCTCTTCTCCTTGTCAACTATAGCCCTAGTTCCCTTCTTTCTTTTTATGGCGCTGTTAGAAGCTCCAGTTACCCCACTTCTGAGCTTCTTTCTTGAAGACTCTGGCTTTCTTGACCACTTTCAATCAGGGTTCAGACCCGGCCACTGCACTGAAATGATTTAGTCTCGGTCATGGATCATCTGGCCCAACATTCGGACCAGGGCGGCAATGGGGCACTAATCCTCCTTGATGTATCAACTGAGTTTGAAACCATTGATCAGGAAATCTTGCTTGCTAGACTAGCTGCAGCTGGTATCTTAGCGTTGTGTTGTCTTGGTTCAGTTCCTTCCTCACTAACTGTTCCAAGTCTCTTTCACTACCCCCTTTCTGCTCCTCTCCTCTTCCGATTACAGGTGGGTTTCCTCAGGGCTTTGCCCTCTCTCGCATCCTGTTCAATGTGCATATGTCCATCCCCAGCCAAGCTCATCCAGTCATGCTATTGCTGCTGCTATACTTATGCGGATGATACTAAGATTGTGGTTCCTCTCAATCTTGCCCATTCTGAGGTAGGTAACAGAGTTAAAACCTGCCTGACAGCCGTAGGTAACTGGATGAGCCAGAATTGGGGCAAATTCACCCGAAAGAAAACCAAGGTCCTAGAATAGGCCCCCCTTCTGCAGCTGCTTTATGGACCCCCAACACCTGGCCTGTTGCTCTCAGTCCTTTCCCTCTACCTGTTCCGGTAGTCGAAGACTTAAGCACTAAAATCTCTGCCTCTTTATCTATGGAAGCTCATATCAGCTCAGCTTTCCAAACAGGACATTGTAAACGTAAGGCCTTGCGGAAAGTACTTCTATTCCTGCTTTCTCATCTGCACGCTCCAGTTGTAGCTTCCTCTGTTTTTGGCATGCCAGACTACTGCAATGCCCTCTTTTTGGCCCAGCCTGCTTACCTTCTTAACAGTTTACAAGCGCTCCAGAATTCTGTGTCCAGGGTAGTTTTGGGGCTACCATCACATGCACATGTTTCTCCCACTCTTTGCAGCCTTCATTGGCTTCCTATGGACCAATTGATCAAATGTCACTGTGCATTGTTCCCTGTGCTTTTTATGGTCAAGGCACCGAGTATCTGCACAGCAAGTTTCGTTGATATGTTCCATACAGATCTGTGCGCTCTGCCTCTGAATTTATTCCTTCAAGTTCCCAGATTCCATAGCTCTAGAATCGGCGGCCGTGCCTTTTCTGATGCTGCTGCACTGCTCTCGTAGACCCTGTTCCATTAGGAGCCACTTACTCTTCCCACATCACTTAAAAACTCTTCTGTTTTAGTCCCTTTCTTAATCTTGTCGCTTTCCTTTGCTTTTGTTCCCTCCCAGCATCAAAATGCCTTTGCATGTAGGCTGCACTATACAAATTCACTTGACATAAAATAACGCAACATTATCAGAACCATTTATCTGCTGGCTTATATGTTCAAATGTCCTTGATACGTTCATCACTCTGCAGGAAATCGCACTATGTGGTTGTGAATCCAAAGTTATTCACTATTGGGCTCACTGTAGTGAAAACAATAATGGACAGAAGAGAGGGTCCCAAAAACAAGCTGCCTATTGATGTCAAACATATAGGTTGGAAATTTAGACTGGCATGAGGTAACTATCAATTTAAATCTTGTGTGGAAACATATATCACAAGATAAAGGCATAGGCCGGTTTTACAAGAAAATATACTAGATTTTATTTTGCTAGTACAAACGTGGGCTCCCTTGACAAATCATCTATAATGTTTACGATTGGAAGTCACCATGTTTTACTAACATCACTCTGAGCTGCTAATGGCCTTTATTGAGTCTTTGACATTTATCAACTGATTGATTTGTATGCTTTTGAATACAGTGTTTCATTTATTATTGTTATATGTTGTTATATGCTGTTTTTTAATAATAAGATATGGACTTTTGACGTCCTAACTTTTAGTTTGTACTAGCAAAATAAAATCAAGTATATTTTTTTGTAAACCCGGCCTGTGCCTTTATCTTGTGATATATGTTTCCATACAAGATTTAAATTGATAGTTACCTCATGCCAGTCTAAATTTCCAACCTATATGGTTGACATCAATAGGCAGCTTGTTTTGGGGAGCCTCTCTTCTGTCCATGAATTGCAGGCCACATCCCACAAGCCCCTAACAAAAAAGTGCCCCCCTTTATTTGCTCATATAGCAGTACCGTGAAAACAATAATACCACATGAATCTGCAGCAATAATACCAAAAACAAAAACTCAAATATGCACACATATCACATTGTGAAAATCTTTTCATTAAGCATTCTGAACTCACTGATTGTAACATTACAAAATATTGATGTTAAGTGATTATGAAGATAATATTGTAGGTATATGCAAAACTCTGAATGACCATCATACTTGTGCATTCCTCAAGGAATGTTAAACTTACTTTGAATGATCGTCATACTGGTGCATTCCTCAATATCTGTTAGCCTTTGAACTATCATCACACTGGTGCAGTTCTCAATGTATGTTTTTCTTTGAAAGATCCTCATGCTGGTGCATCCTTCAGTTGTGTTAAACTCTGAATAATCACCATTCTCTATACGTGATAACTTTAAAGGATTGGAATACTGGTGCATAATGTGGCTAGCCCAAATTCTGGCTAATCACACCTTGTACAGTGCTCTGCAGCTTTCGAGCCAGACACACGCTTCTAACAATAAAATAAAATAACTCATTATAATATAGGTTAAACTTTGAATGCTCATCATACTGGCACATTCCTCTACATATGTCATTGTCATGCTGGTGCAATGTGATATTTGTTCAAAGAAGAATGCATACTGTCATGATGAAGAGTTCCAGTTTTATTTGCACAGTACGAGAAACACAAATGATGCATAACTAGAGACACTTGATATGGAAAAGCTAACAATTCTACCTACTGTACAATCTTTCATCTCACATCACCCACATAACCTTCCTACTAAGGCCGACATCAGGCACTTGACTTGGGTGGTTTAGCACTACTTACAGTATGCATAGTGTATACATCACTGTACTATATAGAGGGGTTTGGCTACTTCTCAATCAAAAATCCTCCCTGGCAGAAACAGTACTCCTTTCTCTTGTGTTTCGTCTCCCTTCTTCCCATTAACAAAGACCAAAGAACTTTCTTGAACTAAGTTGAAACTGTCTAGTTCATCTTGGTGCTTTGGTGATGTCTAAAGAAGCAGAAACATGACATCAAGGGTGACATTGAAATGCAGACATTTTGTTTGCCAGATTGTGCTTCCATTTGTAGTGATGGGTGGATCCATATTCGAACAACACTGCTTTTGTTAAGCTTAGGAAGGAAAAGCCTACATTTCACAAACATTCTTATCTTTACAATGTGTATGTTACCATACTGCCTTGAAAAACACTAGTACAAAGCAAAAAATAACTAATGCTATTTAAGATGCTATACTGTGTAAATGTTCATGCAAATGTGGCAATCATTATTTACAGTGGGCAGTGCAGGTTCTATGAGACAAAGGACATGTTTGAGATGGACTAATCATCTCATAAATAGGGAACAATGTTGTTGAACATACATATAATACTGCAGTTTCTCTTGAACATACTATTAGAAGCACTGGAACATCTCTGTATCTCACTGTAATCCCTGCAAGGCCGACATGGCTGCTGCTTCTGCATTTACTTCCTAGAGGGTTTTCCACCTTTGGGAGGCACCTTCGCTTGTGCTGCTGCCTTAGGGGCGGCTGTTTTAGCAGCCTCATGTGCTGGCTCTGCCTTTGCTGGTTTAGAATGCGCGGGTGCTTTGATTTCAGGCAACTCCTCCCCATGTTTGTACACACTGACGGTGACATCCACTGTTTCTCCACCGTACTTGTTCCTAACATAGATTCCGTATTTGCCTGAATCCTCTGAAGACACACCTGTGATCGTTAAGCTGGCATATTTCGATTGATCAAGTGAAACTGCGAAGTGGTCATTGAGTTCTAGATCTCGGTCATTCTTTAACCAGCTCACTTCAGGTGGAGGGTTTCCAAACACGGTGCAGGTCAGATTCAGAGTCTAGAGAAGATATAAAAATGATAGAGTGTGAACACGCATATTCTGTTGGTGTTAAATACAGGCATTATGTATATATCTTTCCTACATGTACTTAACTTGGGACAAGGAACAAACAATTGAGTATTAATCTAGTTCCCCATATGAGGAATATATAACACTGAGAGTGGTTGATCCTAATCTTGACCTATGTTCACTTGTTTGTGTGTTGTTTTATTGTGTGCGATTTATTTGTGAGGAATAAATATAGCCTCAAGTGAATTAATTTGTGTTGAATCAAATATCCTTTACAGTATATTGGTGAGTGGAGGGGAAAAGCGTGGTTGAACCTGTGTGGGGAGGAAGGGGCAGCACAAACCTATCAGCCTTACAGTCTTGTTTTGATGTCTTTATGTGTTCTTTGAGGGGAGGTGAATACAGTGAGTTATGACTATTCTCATGAGATGTTTTCCAAAGAAGGATCTTTAGGGGATTTTTGTTCAATTAGTTCGGGCGAGGCGGAGGGAAAAGCATTCCAAATTGAGGGCATGTAGTTTGAGGAGGCCTTTTTGCAGGTATTCCCCTTATGGCATATCAGTATTTCAAGTCTGGCAATTGCTTGTCATCGAGTGGAATAGATCACATGTTGATATGTGGTAGTTTAGTAAAGTATGAGGCTTCTTATTGGCGAGGGCTTTGCCTATAGTCCAGCATGCTTTGCATTTGAAGAATAGGGAGAGTGGAATTATTGGCCAGTGGTGTGAAACACGTTGGGATGATGTGGTATTTGTGAGCATCTCTGACCTGGTGAGCTGCCAGGAATACTACTTCCTTAACGTGCCAATAGACAGTGTAGTAAGATTGTGAGGGGTGTGTTGCAATCATCTATGTGCATTATGGTTTCAGTTTGGCCTGTCACTTAGACATTGGGCACTGGGGGGTAGGACTTGATATTCCTGAGCATTTATCAGGCAGATGGTCCCCTTTTTGGTAGTTGCTTTTTAATAAGAGTCGTAAAGCTCTGCAAGATGAATTCTCTCAGGTGTTTTATTAATGTATTTATTGGAACATACTTCCAACAGGGAGGCTAAGATGTTTTTGTACGTTCTTAGGAGCATAGGAATTGAACAAAATGAAAAACCTCCAATGAATAGCAAGGGAAACACATTCGATGACATTTTTCTTCTTTGGATATCCTATTGTGGTCGGACCATTGTGCCATTCTATTTGATATCATTGCATATAACATGACGATGTGTTGGTAAGAACCTATATAGCAGGATAATTAGAAAGACAGGAAAAGACCTGGAGCATTATAATGATATGCATGAGAATAGGATACAAGGTCTTAGTTATCATCACCTCTTTAAAAAGTTTGGGAGTAAGCAGAAACAATCATGAAGAAAAATCATGGAACTTGGTATAGCTTGGCCCTAATGAAATCAGAGTCATCAGAAGGATGGAAGGAGTGAGGACTAAAAGCTGCTCATATGAGGCCTGGTTGGCACATAAGCATCAGCAATGAACCCAGTACCTAATACATCCTTTTATGATAACAGACTTCTCCAAGCTAATAACATCTATTTTTTATTTGAGCTGATTTGAAAGAGCTGAAATCTAGTAATGATCAATTCCCCCCTCTCATGCACTTTATGAATAATTGCCTATTCACCCGAAAAGGGACTAAAGTTAGGACCGTCTTAAAAGCCAATAATCCTATTTAAGAAACCGAAAGGACATAGAACTAAAGAGGCATAGGCCAAGCCCATATTCAGAACTGTGTGTTTCTTGCAGACTCTGAAGTGGATAGATTAGTGAAAAAAGGATGGACTACTTTCCCTGAAAGAAAGTGAGAATCTATCAGGAGAATTTCTTTATCAAGTCAACCAGTCATTTCAATAAGGTATAGACGCCATGAAGTATAGCCAGCTAAGAAATACGAAACCCAGCAGATCCTGCAAACTAGAGACTGATTTTCTTGAGAATTTCCCCAATAAACTGTTGGAAGTGATAGTAATGAAACCCTCGCATGATGTGGTGTTACGAGATGACCTCTTTGATGCAAGCTTTAGACCAAGCAATGGTACAGAGGCAATGGTGATGACCAACAACCTCCATAAGCGTATGCGTTGTGACCATGTTCAGCCCTGATATTGTTAGATTATTCAGCAACCATAAACACCATTGACCATGAAACTCTGCTCAACTGGGTTTATGCATTGGGTCCTCTATCTTTGAATAACTGCTCAACCTGGTCAATGAGACAAACAATTTTGGAGGGATGTTAGATCAGCACCTTAGATTGAATACACAAGTAAAGGCCTTTTCTTTTAAACTAAGAATGCTAGAGCATATTCTCTATTTGGTCCCTGGTGTGAATTTGGTTAATGCTTTTATATCATGCAGAATTGTTTTCTGTAGGGGGTGAATGGTAGCCCGACAACGGCCTCTGTATTCCTGTTGCAGCTGATTCAGGATGAAACTTCTCATCTTTTACTGTGTCTATGAAAATGGAATGATATCACACCAGCTGATCATAACCTGGACGGACACCACTGGCCAGTAGAATCATCGTTCAAACAGCTCGCATTTTCAATTTGGCTATTCCATGAATGGGATCAAGGTTCATTAGATGCACATGTCTTATATATGGAGCAACTAGACAATTGTGTTCACCTACTGCATGATTTTCAGTTGTAGCCCTGGCCAGTAAATAAAAAATAGGAGGTAAAGGTTTTTTTTCAATACATGCCAAGGTAAACTGGAACTCACAGATATTATTAGAACAATGGAAGATCACCTGAGGTTTAGAAAAGCATTAAAGACCTTTCTCTTTGTTAGTATCGAGAGAAATTGGACTATTACTATAAGCCGTGTTCTTCCTTCTTTGAATTACCAATATGCCCACTCTATCAAAGAATACTATATGAGCTGTATTGCAAAACAACAGCTACAATATCTAGAAAGAGGGCAAGTGATTTGCTCCTGGCAATAAGTATGGGTAGCTATTATCCATTCAGCCAAGACCAGATGAGAGAGATATAATTTGATATGATATGTCATTTATAATGCGCTTGTACACAAGTGTTTCTAGGCACGACAAGACAGGGAGGGAAGTCAGATGGAGGACAATAGAAACGATCTTACTAGACCTTGTGTCATTCAGATCGGGCAAGTGTGACAATGCAAAGTGCAGGTGGAAGTTAGAAGGGGGAAGTGCCAGGGAGAGGGACGGCGAAGTGCAATCAGGGCAGCATTGCTCTGGGTAAGTGCAGCCATGGCAGCGCGGCTCTGGGTGAGTGCAAGGAGGCAGGGGATTGTAGGGTTATAGAAACAGTGCAGGGTAGGCTCGAGGGCAATGCAGAGGAGACTGATCTTGTAGAAGACTGGTCCCAGTGACATTCTGAGGGTAGCCAAGCAACCAATCAGGGCAACAGATCGGTAGGTCAGCAGGGGAGACGGAGTGAGAAATCAGAGGATACAAGGAAGGTCTGGAGTTGCTTCGGAAATGTCAGGTGGTACAAGATGGATTTGATTGTGTTGAATCTGACAAATTCGGTCTATAGCTGGATGAATTAGGTCTATGCGTAGGAGTTCCCAGATTAGATTTTGGAGAGGCAGTCATTAAGTTTGCCATGTCTTAGAGATATCGGACATCAAGTTAACATTGAGAGGTAGTTACCTATGAATGTAGCTGCAATTTCTCTTTTGGGTATGGCTCTGAATATTGAACTAAATCCCAGATAATATGAATGTGTTATGAATGACACAAGTTAGATGAAATGCTGGAAATGGGAGAGTTCTCAGCAAGCAATCAGGCGCCTAATTCAAAGGCTGCTCCACATATGTTATTCACTAGGCTGCAAGAAAATAAGCAATGATACCAGCAAGTTGATTGAGGCTGGGACTAATTTAGAGCCACGCCCAAAATACAATGATAGCTCGACCAATGACAATGCAATGCACTTAACCACACTTCCAGGATGACACTCAGCAATTGGGAAACTTCAGCAACCGGACATTTGCCAGGTTTATCAAACTAATACAATAGTAAATCCGCTTAAAAGGGCAGGAATATAAATAATGTTGAAATAAACAGGCACATTCTGTTTTGCTCTTGCCTAGTGAAATATAGAAATAAAGTGATCCCAGATTGTCATAAAATAAAATAATAAAGAGAATGCTAACCCAGAATGTTAATTGGACACAGAAAGCAGTTGCTTCTGATTTTCAGGTATCATCATTTTGATGATGACACATTTCCTATCCCTCTACCACCACGCAGTGCTGTGGAATGTGGGGATAAAGGTCAGGCATTCAAGCAGGGTAAAGATGGCACATGTTGGATGAGATTCAGAGTTTAAGGCTGGCCACTGCTTACATGTTCATGCTTCCAGAGTTCTTTAAGACGTTTTGCATAATATTATCATTTACAAAATATAGTTTTTTTTAACACTCTCTTCTGTTCTATAGATAGATATTTTTAATCTTAATCGTATAGTTGTTTTTTAGTTGTTTATTGTTGTTTACAATGCATATAGTGGGACTCATTACAAGTTTGGTGGTATTTTGGCAGTAGAACAGCTGAAATACCCTCAAACATATTTACTGTAACTGGTACTTGGTCTGGTGAAATTACTGCCAGATTACAAGTGGCAGTGTGATGCTGTCAGTCCCCATTTGTGGATTTCGGCAGATTACCACTGGCGGTAATTCTGTCAAAATTGCTGCATTTTGGCAGTAAGGTGACAAAATTACCTCCAGCATTTTGCTGGAAGTTTTTCCCTCTGTCTCACCACCAAGGTTGTAATACGGTGGTGCAGTATTATGGCGGCAATGCCTTGGTATCACAATTACCAGTCCATTACCACAATTTGTTCCCACACCGCTGTATTTGTAATGAGGCCCATTGGACTTTTTGAAAATATCAGTGAAAATCTATTTGTCATTCTGCCAAACCATCTACCTATGGGGAAATAAGCATCCTTTAGTTTTAACAATGATTTTCTGCGATTGCACAATCACGACCTTTGTCCTTTTAAAAAATATGAGCGTACTCGACTATATTAAACATAGTATGGTTTATATATAAACCACCATATTGTCAGGGATAGCTAGTAAGAGCTAGCAAAATCCCTATTTGTCACAATGATAATTCCAATTTGGACAGGAGTAACATCCATTGTAACTGTGTGAATGAGATAGTGGGGCATTGATTAGATTACAATCGTAACAATTATATGTTGGCTCTCCTGATGCAAAGAATGCGACATATATATGTTTGGTATAGCAACACACTTTACTCACTTTACTGCTTCATCGCAATACACACATTGAAAGTGGTGTATGTTGGATGAATTAGAGACACGTGTAGGAACCCAACAAGTCAAGATTCATGTCAAGTTCTCCTGCCCATGAGGTCTCCAGAGGTGCATCCCAGTGCCATGGAACGGAAGTACCACCTTCATATTTAGGCTTTGCTCAATTTCACAGGCAAGAGGCTGTCCTAAAATGCATGTTGCTGTGCAGGGAATATAGTGGTGCAAAGGGGTGAGGCCTTCTATTCACATGAATAATAAAGAAACTGGTCATGCAAAGGATGTTTTGCCACAGCAATACCAAAGGTACACCTTTGCACAACCTCGGAGCCTGTTGCAATGCATAGTGGTGGTTGCGGCACACCAGTGGGGAAGGGTTTCAGAATAAGAGGTCACTACATGAGGAACATATGTATGGGTGTCACATATTTTGTGTTTATACTCTATAATTTGTTTTGTTGGATTAGATGTCTTTGTTTATGAAGCCCAGGGCCACTGATCTACAGCACAGGAACCTAGTGATGAGAATTGCTTCAGTGAGCAAGGGGCTTCACACACCTGACCATTACACAATATATCTGTCTTAAATAATATCACTCTTAGAATTAATATTGTTTGCTATTGCGAATTCCCCGGGCTATTAGAGAAATGGGCTGAAAGAAGGAATATATGTGCAAGCAGAAACTGTAACTCTTGAACAGGAAATACACTGAAATGTTAATTCCAAGAGAAATACACCAGACAATATTTCATTGAATGAACTGGTTCACCGCAAGAGGTGAATTGTAATTCATCACATTGTTTTATCACCAGAGAATTAAACCACCGCCTTGGATGCAGCGTTGGAGGACAGTGGTCTATGGGAAAGAATTTGAGATTCTCCGATGGGAAATAGTGCCAGGGGAATCATGTCTTTTTGTATACCTCCTGAAAACAACATGAGAGGTTGTCATAAGCGGTGCAGAGAGTAGCAAATTTAGTATTTGGCCGAATACCGAACAGCTAATAAAATATTCAGGCTAATATGGAGCTGATGATTTGTTTCATTCAATAAATTCACTTAAACAAGAAGAACCCTACTATGTTTAATTTATTTATTTTTATTTCAATCAGCATTTCATCCTTATTTAATGCACACAGTCCAGAGAGGAACATAAAAAGGCCGGAACGCATGCCCAGAAGGATGTTGCATTTGCAAAACCAGCACTCCTCAACATGCTGAACTTCATGAATGCAAAGCGCTAGGTTGCAATGAACAAAATTGATACTGCTACCTACGATAGCCACGGCGGATCGCACAGATTGCAATCTCTTGAGATTAGTTTACGCAGCACCTGAATTCCATACCTTCCTTCCCACCCACTCAGAAATGTACACATTGTTCCTGTCTTCTCATGCCTGATTCAAGTTAAGGGTACATGTGAGGGAAGTGGACTCAAACTGCCAACTATCTATTTTTAAAGAGCTGACTGCTTCCCACGTCCAGTAAAAATGCAAGTGTGCCCCCCAGACTGTCAGATAGGGTTCAAGGAGAGATAATCACAAGTGGGACATGCTGGCATATGACTGTATCTGCCCAAAACCTGAAACCTCTAAGAAAGCGATTGCCTGTCATGGAGTCGCTCATTCCCACCAAATCTCAGTCCGCGTCCTCTTACCTACCCCGTCCCAAAACCCCAGCGGATGATGGCTCTATTGCTTTCCTACGTCACTCTCGCGTAAACCCTCCAGCAGATAGAATGTTCTCTATCCCTCGCTGTCCTCTCTCACATGTTTTACTGTCGGGATAGACTGGCCCATAACGTTTTTCGAGACATTTCCCCTACAAGCAACTTTCCCAAAAGGCCAATAATGGCTTGGAATTGTTGATCCCGCCTTGCACTGTATGGTAGTAACCCTGCCTTTATTGATGAAGAAGCTGCAGACACCTGTTGCTTGGTAAGTCATCTGATTGTGAAACATACGTCCCTTCCAGCAATTTCATCAACAGAGCACAGCTCTTTGACTGTGTCCCATAGAGAGTCCTCATAACTCTCACTCTATGCCCCATCTGGCAGACTGGCCCACAGGTGACCTGTACAGTTTTCCAGACCTGAAAATGTGGATCCAAGATATCATAGGCAGGGCATGTCACTGTGCCTGATATATAACTGACTGCATGGGACCTGCTTGTGTCCTCCACCTGTTATGAATTCAAGTTTCTTTAGAGGCTTTTCAGAAAGGAACACACCACCCTGACCCTCACCGTCTCTGCTCTCTAATGCACTATTATGCATTGTAGTGTTATATTTAATGGGAAATGCTTCCAAATGTCTTTTAATCCCATTCCCTTTCACAATCTGCACTCCATTGCGGCCTTTCCATTGTTACATTGCATTAAAATGAAATAATAAAAGTATTCAGTTGGAGTCAAATAGAGAAACATTATTTGGCCAGCGATTAATAGCAATTGCTAAGCCAGAATGCAGGTGAATTACTTGAAGTGAAAGTTCGATACACCCCTAGTTGCCATTTTAGGAAGTAGTATCAGAACATTTGACAAGGAATAGTATTTGTTTACATGATTCAAAGATAATCATTAACTCGCATTTGAAATTATGTACTATTACCGTCATTATGGGTTTGGTAGTAAGTGAGAAAACATGCATTCATGGGATTCCTGACTCATTTTTGACCAACAATCTATGAGTTTGGTCTACAGAAGGCGGAAATATTTCTAGTATTTGCAATGGAGTTAGTTCCTCAACTGAAAACCGAGGAATTACGGACGCGAGACTAATGGCAGGAAGTCCTAGACACTCCAATCAAGTTATATTTCACTTCAAAATGGGGGTTAACCAAAACAAATCCTTTGGTGGTTTTGTCACTGTTACCTACAGCGGTAAAAGTAAATCTTCAATTGAAAGGGTATTAAATGAGCATCCAAGACTGTAGCATGACCAGTCTGCCCCTCATTGCAAGATACATTAGTACACATGTTTGCTCAAATACTCTTGCCCCAAAATATGTATTACATGTGCACGCAGGCATCAACGAATAGGACGTTGATTCACGATCACTATGGATATTGATCACTATTAGCTTGAGCTAAGTATGACACACATGGTAAGTAGAGTTGTTAATGCAATTCAAAGTAACAACATTTTACAGCTATCGGTTTTAAAATATCCATCTCCTTGGAGAGGGTGTTGGGGCAACACATTTTTTTTTTTTTAACAGTCAGGTCCCCTGCAGCAGTCCTATTTACCGAGTGACATTTATTTTGGTGCAAGATGGCAAGCTGCATCTGTCGCTATACTTGTCCCCACCCTTCAAGGAATCATGATTTTGATGGCAGCAATATTTATTGTATTTATTTATTTTGTTCATTTATATAAAGCGCACAAAACCCATAGGCATCGAGACGCTATGCACCTCCTAAATTCTCAAATGTAATATTATTCCTGTTGCACTGCTATTGTTTTCAAACATTTTTCCCATTTAACCAGTCGCAGACGAGCACCCCTAAGAATTGCTATTATTGCGACTCTTCTGCATTGTAAGCAATATTGCATTCACTAGATTTTATTCTTACTATCTCTTCATAACTTACCTTGCCATCCATGATGGTGACCACATCAGGTAAACCACCAACAACTTTACCACGATCTGAAAATATTGACAAATAAATAATTACATAAGATTCATTTCAAATAAATAACATTGATTGTGTCTGAACGCAATAAACGCAGCATACACATTCAACTAGAAAGATGGAAAACCCCAATAACTAAGTCTGATTTCTGATACAACTGCGAGTGAGCAAGTGAGAGAGTAAACGAGTGAAGGGGTGAGCTTGTATGGTCATGAATAAAGTGCAACATGCAAAGGAAATCACATCTAGGCGCTGATCTTCCATCTCGAGCTTGAAGCTGACCTCAGATCAGTTTCATAACAGCCGAGTTTGGCGCCCTCTTTCCGGAAACCCAAACAATCCTGGAAGGTGCACGACTCTTAAAGGAGATGAATCTCTATGTTGTGTTGCGACACGAGAACCCGCCCGACACCCTCTTGGTTCCAGGCATGGTCTCTTCATAGCTTGAGCGTGATGCTTTTATCAGTCCCAGCTGTATGGGGGATACAATATCCCAGACTGATGTTACAGATGGCGAATGGCCATCAGTATGAGAGCCGTGCTGATGTGTCTATCCTCTGCACAATTCCAGTGCAACCATTGTCATTTCTTGGAGAGTTGGGCCCTGGCAAGACTGACTGCTCTGTTTTATACTAAGTAGAGTCTGTTGATTATAGCCTTTGCACCTCTCTTTCAGGGTTGGACTGGCGCATACAATTGGCTCGAAAAAGCTCCCCACAGTCGCAAACGGCAATGTGTTCCTTTTGTGACAGACTGCTTGAGTCGTACCTACGCTGGAATGTTTTGGCAGAATGTGTTGCAAATTCTGCATCTGATCTAATATTTCTTCAATAGCACTGGTCAAACCTACAAGCTGCACAGTGAAGTAACCGACCCACTGTGTGCAAAAAAACGGTCCCACTTTGAGCAACAACTCAGGCCCACCTTAGATTCTTTGGGCTCCACTGGGGCACTGCCCGTGATGCCCTGTAGGACAGTCCGAGCCTGCCCTCTTTAAAACGTTTGTGATGATCAAAAGAAGACAGAAGTAATTCCAGACCCCCACCACTATTTGACATGTCTTCTTTGGAATAAAAGTCATGGGGGGGGGGGCTGGTTTACAAAGCGTTTTTTATGAGAGGTTTGATTTGGGGGTTTTGGTAAATCTCCCTGTGAGTAAATGTTCAGGAGAATAGGGAAAGTGCAACTTCGCAAAACACAAGAAGGTCTCATATTAAAATACTGTAGGCTACTTACTCTTCTCAGCGAAAGCTGCTTGCCTGCGAGCAAGAAATAAGGAAAAACAAAATGAAAACGATGTTCATGAAACAGTGAAACATGCTAGAGTGGTTAGTGACTGGACATATACAGGAGGCAACTTACTTAAGTTTCTGGAATTCAGCATAGGCTTCGTCGAAAGCTGTACACAAATAAAAAGAAAGTTAAATATATTAATAAGTTGAAGTTAGATTGCTTTTTTTTACCAACGTTAACTAACCATTCTATAAAACATGATGCTGCTTACAATTTCTTTCTAAATTAATGGAGAATACGCCAGTCTCCTGGCTTATTACACATGTGATAAGTCTGTGATATGAGTAGATGTTTGATACTGAGATGCAGCAAACTGTCAGGGTGTTACAAAGCTATGGATGCTGTTGACATCTGTCGCCATACATTACTCCTTATCAATAAGACTGACGATAGCACATTTTTGGGAATGCACATGAAAATGAGTTCATAGCGACAGCAATAGCCACCATCCCATCCAATCGGACTGTTTGGAATGCAGTCTGTAACTTCCTGCAGAGACTGCTTTCCAATCATTCTTGCACCGTGATTTCTTCAGAAAATGAAGCGCTCACAGTAACACAATGCGATGCAGCGGCTCTTGATTGCACACTGTTGATAGTGCCTGACAGGGCTTAAGTGGGCTGAGCTGGCCAGGGCAGAGAGTGTTGATAGTCTAAAAAAAAAACTGCCTGTGAGCCGCAGTTGCTTTTTTGCTGCGACAGTGGCTGCAAATCCTTTTATGAGCAGTCTTCCTCCGCCACTGTGTTGCAAAAACGAGAGTTGTGTTCGGTTGTATTGCATTTTGTAAGGTCCCTATTCATCTGAACAATATATTTGCTCAACATAGCAGCCAAAGTGCAGGAAGCCGCAGCGAGCAGACATGGGGAAAGTCGCAGCACGGCGCAGAGGTAAGTCTGTCTTTACTTGCTCTGAGCGGTCTGGAGGGATTACTAGACAAGGCGAGATCCCCAGCGGTGCAATGGTCCAGTTCATTATCATGCCAGAATTGCATCCCATCTGCTGTCGCACTCTGTGAGCTGAAGGGGACTGCAAATTCATGTTTATGAGGTCTGCTTCAGCAAGCAATGGGCCTCATTCCGAGTACGGCGCTAACCAATGGCGCTATTAACGCCTTGGTTGACGCCGTACCCGGACCGGCAGCGCCTTGGTGGATGGCGGAATTACCGCCCCATTCCAAGGTTGGCGGGGCGGTAATTCCCCATTCACCAAGGCTCTTCCCCATTCCCAAATGAGCCCCCATAGGGCTCAATGGGAATGGGGAAGATGCAAATAACGGTGACCGTTCATTACGGTCACCGTTATTGGCTTGGAGGCCCCTTTGCGCCCTCGACTTTAACACCTGCTCAAAGCAGGCGTTAAGGGCGAGGGCGCAAAGGGACCTCGGAGTATGGCGGTAAGGGATCACCGCCACCGGTCTCGTTACCGGTGGCCGCTATCCCTTACCGCCATACTCGGAATGAGGCCCAATGTGTGAAAGCTGGTGACGATTCACCTGGCCTGCGAATGGTCCCCATCACACCCACGAGTACCCTCCTTTGTCTGCCATAGGCTGAAATAATCTGATTTAAAGTTTAGAAATCTATTTTACTTTGTATTTTGTCGATTGGAGACTTTGATTTGCCAATTCAAACTAATACAAGGTCCTAATGAAAGCGAGAGAACATAAAATAAATACTGGCTGGCACAATTGCGCCGTCAGCTAAAATGCTTGCAAAGTCGTCAGCACACGTATTTCTTTGCAGTAGTTGATGTATAACGCGTTCTTGCTACACCAGTGACAGTGATCTCCATACACATTAGATTTCAATCAAATGGCCATAGATTTTGGGGTTCACAGAGCACACTATGATGTGCGAGTGCAACACAGAATCAAATAATTCACAGCATGTCATTAAAGAAATAATGGAGGACCCCACAATATAAGATAGAGCTCATCGTTACCCAGAAAGAAACGACAGTAAGAAACATGGATAAGGTCACGATGTTGAGTGGGTGACCAGTAGCCTACCTTGACCAGCTAAATCAATGACGCGTTTCTGCGATGCTTTCGAATCGAATATCTCAAATGTATATTTGCCCTTGTCTTTTTCAGTGGGCTCACAAATCTGCAGCCAAGCGTACTCGTCGGTTCCTCCGATTCTCATCTTTTCGCTTGAAGATATCTTCGATTCCCTTGTAAGCGGAAAATACATGGTTTAGAAGGGCTCACAAAGTCCAATCCAGGGAAAACATGGATATCATTCATGCTTTTATGCAAGTCTATGCAAAAGGGACGAGCATACTCGTCCTTGGCACTTAAGAGGTTAAGATAGTACATGTTTGGTGAGAGGGGAGATTTTTATTAGGTCATTTTTGTTTATATAAAAAACAACATGTATTTGTAGACACCAAATAAAGTTACTCGTGAAAAGTATGAACACAGAAGTTAAAAGCACACTCGACAATGCACATTTTTCAAGCGTTATCTCAAAGGAATGTGCACTTACATGAAAGTGTATTATGGTTGATCTTAAACTTTTTTTAATTATTCAAGCATTTAGTACATTTTGTATAGTAATGGCCGTTCACTCTTCTTCAGGTTGTTTGAATTGTGTCTATACAAGCAGGTGGGCATTCAGGATTGCCTTCCAAAGAAGTTCATCAGATATAAAATAAAAAACAACACGTCTAAATGATAGGCACGCAGGATGCATTATGATGAAAATAAAGCGACATAATCAAACTATTGCTCTAACCAGTTAAGGTTTGCTTTCACTGACTGCAGCGGGCGATTTGCGGGAGTATTATGAACATATATGTATGTGCTGTAAATGGAGGTTTGTGTAGCAAGTATTCATAAAGTAGTTGACCAACTAAAACCTAACGACATGAGGTGCAATTAAAATGTGTGTATTAAGGGGATCTGCCCCGAGATGGCGGTTGGCTGAAGAACAGCTGTAAGCTTCTCTTTCTGAGCTGCCATGATGAGGGACAAATATTTCCCTTTGCCTTCGCCTTTTTCCTAAGTTTTTTATTTTATTTCTGAATGAAGCTGAATGTGGTTTTCCTGTAACAGGAGCCCTGCGTAATTCTGGCATCGACTCGCCAATGCTATGCTCGAGTCACAGGTGGAGGGGATCATAACATCCTGTCCAGCACGATGAGCACTGCCACTGCAGTCGTGATGATTCTATTGGGGACTGAGAGAGGATGCCTACCAACCCATGCTGCTGCTCTGGGTTTTGGTGTGGGTCACAGAACGCAGGAGGATGGTAAAGGGGCAGGGATTAGGGGTGGGGGCAAATGTGCAATACAGCCTGACACAATCCCTCGCAGGGCAAGCAAACATGGAATCAGACATGCTGAATTGACAGGTGGGCCGATGGCGGTGAAAAAGATGGGACCGACCCATTAGAGACATCTATGCTTATTTACAGTCCTGTTGAGAAATCAGGTGGCTTGACCATACTGCTTGGGATATCACAACCAGGAGCTGTTGGATCTGAGGAACATCTCTAAGTGTCTCTGTCTAATGCAAATCTGGCTTGTGCCTACATTAATTTCTGAAGCAACATGTCATAATCGGTCTCATGCATTCCCTGCTACCGTCACCCCACCACCTGTGAATGCATGTGCTGGTGCTCTATATACTATTGTGGGTGTGGTGTGATGATTATATTAGCCACTGGAGCTGGACTATTAATGGAACAAAGAAGGAAGAAAGAGATGAGGCTTCTCGTTGGCCAGGAAAAGAGGCAGAATAGGACGTAAGACATCAATGAGTCATCAATGATCTCACACTAAAGATTAGGGGATCGGAAGGTGTCTATGCTAGTACAAGGGATGGCGCCATGAAAGGAACCCCATAACAGAGGATGGAAAAATTACATGGTATTAGTGCACTCAACTGTACTGTACTTGTGTATTGGAGATAAGACTGTTCCCTTTCCAAAATGTCTTAATGCGCACACAGTGGCCAATGTGGCTCCGCAGACCAGATGGGATGATTCTCAAGGAAGGTCTAATTTGTGACTGCTCGTGAATGCTGAGGAAAGGGGAGCTTGAATCACGCAAAACTAAAATTAAGAATGGCCCCTCTGTTAATAAATTGGAGCACTAAGCAGCTTACAAATGAATTGAGAAAGAAATCACAGAAACAGGAAAGCTCTTTATTTGGAAAGAAAAGTAAGTGGTATATGTACTGCCAATCAGGGAATTGTAAGGATATTTGGCGTGGTACAGCACAGAGTACAGCACTACTGCACAGGTAGCATTTTTTTTTGATGCAGCACCACCACATGAGTGTGGTGCATTGCTATATGTGTTGCCAGATTAACATGGACATATAAGTAAAGACAGGCTATTCAGTCAAAAACGATTTTAACATATAAGATGCAAATCTATTTTTACAGTTAAAAGCACACGTGCACATTCAAAAATGCACACTATTTTTCACCTGAAATGCCTATGGTGCAAGAGACACATTTGAAAATTGATAACTAACATTATTAATAAATAACCTGACTAATAAAACTGCATTTAACATAACCCACTAATAAAAATGTGTCTCCACTGCAGAATTAGGCCTACTCTGAAAGTGAACTTTTTAACGCACATTCATTTTTTTCTTTTTCTCTGCTGCTCTGTCCACATAACTACAGGAAGCAAAAGGGCTCGAAGGAACAGGAAATCAGTTGGTTACAAATAAGTACTGTAGAAATGAGCCATTGTGTAGTGAGGGAGGAGATGGCATGATTGATTTCTGATTGGAGCAGCGTCATAGCAAGTATCATGCTAGAGGCAGTGATGAGAGTTTTGCTGGGGGAGCTTGAGGAGAGGGGGAGGACAGTCGGGATTTGGCAGAGCTGGGAGAAGGACCTGTTTCCTGGCTGAAGCATTCCTGCTGCAAAAGCTGAGAATTCCAGGCAATAACCCCGGTTTGAGAACGAAAGACGCTTGTTTTCACTGGGGTTAATCTTCAAGGGAGCCAAATTCAGAAAGAGAACAGCTGAAGAAAACTCATGCTGAACAGATAAGGTAATTACAGAAGTGTGGGGGCTGAGTGTGTACGAGAATATTCAGTCAGTGTAGGAAAGGAGATTCCTGTGCTTTAATCACATGTTTAATGTTGCAAATTGAGTTCTTGTCTCCGCCACTCTCTTTTCAGTGTATCACAGACAATGCTGTTACTGTGCTATTTTATTTATTTCTATAAAGAGTGAGATCGTGTTTAAATGCAACTTTTATAATACACAAAAATATTTGAAAGCAGACGGGTGGTGTGTTTTATATTTACCAATACAGTGCTGATGATGTGGGGAGATGTTTAGACAGTGCAATTGTCATTTTCAAGGTAGCTAAACGTCAAATTTGCTGCAGCCGGGTGCACAATGTAATTCAGTATGAGCAATTATAACTAACTGTGTGTGTTGTAGTTTGTCGGATGTCTATGAGTCGGCAAAAAGGGAGGCCGGGGACATAGTTCACTACCGTATATAAGATATTGAAAATACCACATGATAGCTCGCTGCCGTAGATAAGACAGAGAGAAATTGCCCGTGGTGGCACACTAAAAATGAAAATGTGGTGTTCCTGAAATGCAAGCCTGAGGGCTCTCTAGTGATTACATGAAAAATCTAAGCAAAAATAAGGGGTTCTGAATATTGGGGCCACAAATAAAACAAGGGAATTATGCTCACCAAAATACCACCAACCACGCATACCAACCACGCATACCAAATACGCATGTCTGTGTGCTGAAATAATGCATGTCCACTGTATTATTGTTGTACATGGCCCAATCTGAATACAAGGAGTGATTGTTGTTAAGTTATTTTTCGGCGGTAAGAAAATACCGTCAGGCCCCAAATCTCCACAAAATACCCTACATATTTATGGTGCGTTGCAGGCCGGGAAAGTGATCATAGAGTACCTACTGGGCGTGGCAAGCGTGTCTCACACTGCCATTTGCACATTAAAGGGAACCCATTTTATAATAGCAGTGTGCCACTAAAAACGAATTTTAGAATGTCACAAAGGGAAACCACATTCTCAGACCTAGTGCAATATTTAGAGGCAAAGTTGTTTGCACATTGGACTTGGTCGTTGAATAGCATGTTAGAATGGGTGAGGTGCAGAATAGCATGTCACCTCAGGGTGAGGTGCAGAAAGTAAAACTAGACAATATTTTTGCAGAAGGCAGCATAATTCAGGTCTGCCTTACAAGATTATTGAATGCAGCCGATAAAAGTGCAGAGAAAGACTGTTTAATACGGCTATGCGGCAAAATATGGTTTATTTTGAATAAGTCCCTGCGAATGCAGGAGAATGATACTCAGCTAATTAACAGGTTAAAGACTGAATTAGATGGTGCAAGTAAAAATCAGGAAATGTTGAGAGCAGAATTGGATGTATGCCAAAAAGACATGCAATTAAAATGCAGAGACTTTGATACTCAGTTATCCAAAAGCAAGAAACAATTTGAGGATAGTGAGCAAGAATTGGTACACTTAAAAGCCTTAGTGGACCACATTAGACAGGATAAAGATGAGGTTGTTTCAGAAATGCAGATTTTACAAAAAAGAACATTGTGAAAAAGAATGTGATCTCCAGAGTGCAGAACAAGAAATGATTAAAATGATTCAAGAAAGAGACAAGAGAAATAAAGAGTTCAATGAATGCCAAATGCAAATGTGCGACATGCAGGAGGTGATTAATAAGATGAGTGATGAAAACAACTATTTGCAAAATGAAGCAAACAGACTCCTTAAAAAGTGTAAGGACTTAGAACAGCAAATGTGCATTCCCAGGTCCCAGGAGAGGCGGCAGGGTACCACATTCAATAGAGTGGAGGTGAATTCTAGCTCTGCCCAAAGAGCTAGTGCTCCAGTGACTGGGCCGGTGACTGAACTTGGTTGCAGCGCCCTTGGGGCATTTGATACTCCCATTGGGGGCAGCCACCAATCTCATACACCTGAAAACAGGATTGAATCACAAAATAGTGCAATTCCATGCATTGCAACAAGTAGCCCCATAAAAATGATGAAATTCATTAAAGCCCTGATCAAACCATTTAAAAAGGGAGGTGAATGCTGCATTGAGGATCACTTAGAAGCGGTGCATGACATTTTTAAAGCACTCCAGATACCTAAGGAACAGTACAGACAATATTTTCATTTAACTTTAGATGCCCTGATGGTCAGCATCATAAGGGGATTAAATGAACAACAGAATATGACCTGGTTGGAGTTTGAAAAAGAAATTAGGTGTCATTTTTCTCCTTTTCAGTCATTGCAGGAGGCAAAGAAAGTCGCTTACACAATTACTGCTGGACCTAATACATCCCCTCGCCAATTTTTACAAGACTTAAAAAGAGCATTTTCTCGCTTTGATGTATCTTTTGTCTCAAATTCCAATGTGTTTAAAACTGCATACTTCTATGGGCTACAGAAAGACATCATATCCCAATTGGTCCGTGAATTTGACCGTGACAAGTCCCTTGAATGGATTGTACATCAAAGCACAAATCTATATGAGGTACTCTATTGTCAGGGTAGAGAACGTGATAAAATGAAAGATACTAGACCTAAATCTAAAGAACCCTCAGCCACAGTAATGGAAATCAGGTCAGCCAAAATGTCCCTTGAGTCTGCTCAAAGCCAAGGTAAAAATAATGTGACACCTGAACAAAGGAGTAATCAACAAAGATCGCCATTTCCTGTACCAATGTTCCAATCACATGATCCTAGTAATAGAGAGAGCTACATCAGCCCTGGGTATTTAGGGGACAGACCCCGTGTAGGATATCGGCCTGATATGGCAGGTATGAACAATAACCAGAGATAAAATCAAGATCAAAGAAATGATGGTCCATACAAGTCATTGGGGACACAGAGCAGATTTGATCCCAACATCATGATATATGGTAATCAGGATAGGCCCCGATATGTGGATCGATTTACTGATAATGGAAATCAACCTAGGGGCCAGTACCCACAATCTGAGAGACAGGACATGAGGCAAAACGTGAACTACAATCCACGTCAGTACAATGATTCCCCACCAGGGGACTATAATCAAGGGATGGGTGCAACCCGCTCCCCTCCACAAATGAATCAAGAGTTCAGAAACCATCCCAACCGACATCAATCACCTGAGAGGTATCAGAATAGATCCAATCAGGGGGAAAACAACCAATATCGACCTAGACCACAGAAAGAGGATCCTAGAGAGATGGAAAGGTTCCAGTGCCTTGAGGCCCAAGTGAAAATGTTAGCTGAGCAAATAGGAAAGCTCTGTACAGCGCAAAAACAACCTTCCAAAGAGGGGGCTGATGGCCATAGCAATGACCGGGGGGCTTCCGAAAAGTGACTAAGGATTTATGATAACTGCAGTGCCAAAATGACAGATTGCTCTGATATAATTTTGCATAACGACTCTGAGATGCCTAATGGATTAAATGTGAAAGTGCCAGTAAATGAACTTGTGACAGAAAGTGCAAATACTTCTAAAAAAGAGGTACGGTTTAACCTAGAGCTAAATAAAACAGTAAAGATTTGTACAAATGAAAAAGAAACATTAGGAATTCCAAAAGAACAAAGGGACAGATTTAAGAAAAATGACTTATGCATGGGGAATACCAGTGAACAGGGAGTAAGTGGGGATACTATAGCTCCTTCCCTGGGCAAGAAAAACAATGACCAAACACAGACAGAAAAAGGAAATACTCAAAAGGAGGGTACAAGTCAATCACCTGAAGAATTCTTTGAGCCACATATTTTTGAAGAGGCTGAAAGGGCTGGTATCACACTAAATGATCACAAATGCACAGAATTAAAAAATGACAAATTTCTGAATGATGTTGTTACACATGTTCAGTTGGAAGGTTGTAATGTGGTCTCTGATGTTACCCAGATGGATGGGCGAACAGTGGCCACACTCCAAAAAACCTCTGATCATGGAGAAATCAATAAAGTCTCTCGCGCAGAAATGGGTAAAAAGGAGGGAAAAATGTCTTTCCATTTACCAATGTGTTTAGCCAAAAGTGAAAAAGACCTGAAAAGGGGAGCCCTGAAATCAGTAAGAATTCACATTCTTATGTGTATTAGAGGAAGTTGAGGACAGGTATTATGCACCCATCACTGTAGAAGAAAAATGCCACACCTTTGCTGTGATTGACACTGGCGCACAGGCCACAATTATGTCCAAGGAGCTGGTAAAGAGTATCAATGAAGGGAGACCCCCACAGAGTCAGATCACAGTGAAGAAAAATCAAGGCCCAGTGCATAACTTTAATGGGGAGGAGGTGCCCATCATAGGTGTAACTGAGGTGGACATAAAAATAGGAAAGCACAGAATGAAACAAGAGGTATTGATCACATCTATTTGTGAAATTCCATTTCTGATGGGGACAGATTGTCTGAAAAGATTGTCTCCTCTAATAGATGGGGTGAATGGAGTGCTGTGGTCCTTAACCAAAAAGCCATTGAGGCCTAACAAACTAAAATCACAAAACAGCAATATAAATGAATGTCACACCGTTGCCAAAACAAATGATGCTGTGGAGGTATATCTCCAGAATAGCTGCATACCTAGTGTCACTGTTATATTAATGTGTCAAGACAAAATGCAGAGCGACAATGAAAAACTACTTGTACAAATATACTTGGACCCAAGGAAAAATTGGCAGACTGCCATAGATGAGCACACATTACGTTTTTATTTAAAAGAGAAAACATGCAAACAGAATATTGCTCCTAAAACAGATTCAGAAAAACACATTACCGCTCTGGCAGAAATACACATGGAAGATGAGCAACCATGGGTTCATGTTGGTATAAATGACTATTTTAAAACAATAAAAGCCACTTTAGCGCTTGAACATGAAAGGAGTTTCATTAATGATAAATTGTTGCAAAAAATAATGGAGAGGGAAGAAATCCCGAGATTTAGGATTAAAAACCAATATGTTTCTGGGTTGGGCAGTCCAGACTTTGAAAACCGAATTGCAGGCAGATGCATGCTTAAAATTAGCATTGGGCAGAAAACAATTTACCATAATGTATGGATAGTGAGTGGAGCACAAAATGAATTTTACATGGGCAATGACATCCTGCACAGAATGTGTATGGTGTTAGATTTCCTTAATCAAAAAATATGGTCACGCCTAGGTGGTCCGGCACCTGAATTTGAAGACAAAAGAAGGGCTTATCATTGTGCACAACTGGTTCCTTATGCAATCGAATTACAAATGAGGAAAGATACTATTATTCCTGCATTTACAAAACAGTTTGCAATAACACTGAAATGCAAAAATGGACAGCAGATGAAAGGCTCTGATGCATTTGTATGCCTGAATGAATCCATAAAACAGCAAGGCCTGGATTATGAATACATTCCATTGGTAGATATTGGTGAAAGATCTGTAAAAATTATGGTAAATAATAAAGGTTGTCAGGATATTAATTAAGAGGAAAACTCCCCATTAGGAATGGCCATACAAAAATCACATTATACGGCAGATTTAAATAACATGGTGATTGGAAATATTCCTGAAAAGTATGTAGATGCCAAGGGTGAGTTGCCAGAACACCTGGACTCTCAGCCCAAAGGAATATTTAAAATTCATTCTGTGTATCCTTATGATTCAAATGAGACAGTGTGCTGCCATCAAGAGGATTGCATAATATTTAATTTAAATGAAAATGAAACAGAAAATCAGCCCATTGAAGTGGAAGCTGGTATGCCAAAATATTTAAAAGTGGCAGCTTTACAAAAAGACACAGCCACACAGTTAGAGGAAAGCGCTGAGATTCCCTTACCAGAAGATTTTCCAGAAGAGCAGATCTCCTTAGCGGATGCATGTGAAAGCAATGAGGATAGGGACAATCTGAGGGAGATATTTATGGAGCTTAAGGATATATTTGCAAAAGATGCTTATGATTGTGGTTTAACTGATTTACATGTGGCCACATTACCAGAAGGGTGTAGCAGAAATCCAGTGTTTGTACGCCAGTATAGACTACCGCTGGCATGTTTAGAATCATTGGCAGAGATTATTAAAAATTTGTTTAAGAAGAAGAGAGGAAAGAGAGGTGCGGTGATGCTCGCGATATCATTGGCAATGTCTATAGTTGGAGCCATAATAGGTACCACAATATCAACAGCCAATTCTATTTCGGTAGGAACACTGAGTACTAAAGCGCAACAACTGAGTATTGACCTAGAAATAATACAAAAAACATTAGATGGAATTAGAGGGGGACTGGATGAACAAGTAAGATTCATAAATGAAACTGCAATCATTCTAAATGAACAAGCGGATGTAATGCAACGGGCGACTAAAATAATACTTAAGCATGACAGAACTTTAAATGAAATATTGAACATAATGAGTCCTGTTGATAGACTATTAACGAATTATATGAGAGAAGTTCAAACGGCAGTTTCACAATTGATTCAAGGACATATCCCCTTGTATTTTATTTTGCAGGATATTATTCGTCAAATGATAGAAAGATTGACCAGGAGGGAAATTGATATAATACAGGTAAAAATTGCATTCGAAATGGGTAATGCAATGCCGTTATATGTGGACTTGGAAAGACTAGAGATCAGATTTTTGCTATGCATCCCATATGTAGCCCCTGAACTTCTTTACCAAACGAAGTGGGTACACAACGTGGGATTTTGGCAAGAGGACAAATTTATTAAGATTAAGACTCCAGAAGTGGTGGCATTTCAGTCATGGGAACCTGAAGTTTATTTAATACCAAACCTGGAAACATGTGTAAAATTTAAAGAACAAAATTATATGTGTCCAGGTAAACCGTTTGTTCCTGATGCCACAGATGCTATTTGTGGTTTGAAATCTGACCCAAGTATATCAGAGGGATGTGAAGTGATTATTAGCAATATGGGGAGTGAAGAAATGGCACAGGCTAAGATGGTCAGAGGTAAATGGTTGGTCAGCACCTGTTTAAGAACATGACGATAGTACATTTAAACCATGGAACATACGTGGTTAAACAGGTGAAATATAATGTTTTTTATTTACAGGTTCCAAAGGATACAATTGTGTCAATTGGGGGGTTAACATTGTTTCATGTAACAAATGATATTTGGGAAAGCCAAGTGGAAAATATCGATTTTTTCCAAAGGGATAATTTTGCAATAGATCCGTATGTGGAATATTTATTGAATCACAAAGAAAGACATGTTATAAAAATGAATTTGAGAAAAAACAATATTACAATTAGTAATCTGGGGATAATAGAAGTGGAAAGATTTAATTGGGGAACCTGAGGGGAACGCTCAATAGTGGGTTTGGCTGTCCTGGTGATAATCATGGGTGGATGGTTGATTGTGCTATCAGTAAAAATGAAAATGTTACTGATTTTACTAGCTACGTCAGGAAGAGAAAGATATCCCAATACACATGCATTTTAAAAGAAAAAAAAGAACAAGTTGTTTTTAGGAATTGGCTTGGATTGTAGCCAAGTTCTAAAAACAAAAGGAGGGTATATGTAAGGATATTTGGCGTGTTACAGCACAGAGTACAGCACTACTGCACAGGTAGCAATTTTTTTTTGATGCAGCACCACCACATGGGTGTGGTGCATTGCTATATGTGTTGCCAGATTAACATGGACATATAAGTAAAGACAGGCTATTCAGTCAAAAACGATTTTAACATATAAGATGCAAATCTATTTTTACAGTTAAAAGCACACGTGCACATTCAAAAATGCACACTATTTTTCACCTGAAATGCCTATGGTGCAAGAGACACATTTGAAAATTAATAACTAACATTATTAATAAATAACCTGACTAATAAAACTGCATTTAACATAACCCACTAGTAAAAATGTGTCTCCACTGCAGAATTAGGCCTACTCTGAAAGTGAACTTTTTAACGCACATTCATTTTTTTCTTTTTCTCTGCTGCTCTGTCCACATAACTACAGGAAGCAAAAGGGCTCGAAGTAACAGGAAATCAGTTGGTTACAAATAATTACTGTAGAAATGAGCCATTGTGTAGTGAGGGAGGAGATGGCATGATTGATTTCTGATTGGAGCAGCGTCATAGCAAGTATCATGCTAGAGGCAGTGATGAGAGTTTTGTTGGGGGAGCTTGAGGAGAGGGGGAGGACAGTCGGGATTTGTCACAGCTGGGAGAAGGACCTGTTTCCTGGCTGAAGCATTCCTGCTGCAAAAGCTGAGAATTCCAGGCAATAACCCCGGTTTGAGAACGAAAGACGCTTGTTTTCACTGGGGTTAATCTTCAAGGGAGCCAAATTCAGAAAGAGAACAGCTGAAGAAAACTCATGCTGAACAGATAAGGTAATTACAGAAGTGTGGGGGCTGAGTGTGTACGAGAATATTCAGTCAGTGTAGGAAAGGAGATTCCTGTGCTTTAATCACATGTTTAATGTTGCAAATTGAGTTCTTGTCTCCGCCACTCTCTTTTCAGTGTATCACAGACAATGCTGTTACTGTGCTATTTTATTTATTTCTATAAAGAGTGAGATCGTGTTTAAATGCAACTTTTATAATACACAAAAATATTTGAAAGCAGACGGGTGGTGTGTTTTATATTTACCAATACAGTGCTGATGATGTGGGGAGATGTTTAGACAGTGCAATTGTCATTTTCAAGGTAGCTAAACGTCAAATTTGCTGCAGCCGGGTGCACAATGTAATTCAGTATGAGCAATTATAACTAACTGTGTGTGTTGTAGTTTGTCGGAGGTCTATGAGTCGGCAAAAAGGGAGGCCCGGGACATAGTTCACTACCGTATATAAGATAGTGAAAATACCACATGATAGCTCGCTGCCGTAGATAAGACAGAGAGAAATTGCCCATGGTGGCACACTAAAAATGAAAATGTGGTGTTCCTGAAATGCAAGCCTGAGGTCTCTCTAGTGATTACACGAAAAATCTAAGCAAAAATAAGGGGTTCTGGATATTGGGGCCACAAATAAAACAAGGGAATTATGCTCACCAAAATACCACCAACCACGCATACCAACCACGCATACCAAATACGCATGTCTGTGTGCTGAAATAATGCATGTCCACTGTATTATTGTTGTACATGGCCCAATCTGAATACAAGGAGTGATTGTTGTTAAGTTATTTTTTGGCGGTAAGAAAATACGGTCAGGCCCCAAATCTCCACAAAATACCCTACAGAATCAACACTATTGAACAGATGATGTTTAATTTTAGGATTAACTGGAGTGAGTTTGCTTGCCTTTTAAAATATACCCAATCATAGTCATGTTTTAATGTTTAGATGGTGAGCTACTATTTCTAATGCACAAGTCACAGAGGTTTGGCAGGTGAATTATGTCAATTCATGGGGATTTAATAATTGGAGTGCTCCATTAGCTCATCCAGTTTGCTTAGCAGGTAAATCAATTATTAGTGTAATGTGCAGATAAATGTACCAGTACATCCTCTGTCCCTCCTCCTCCTCATTACTCTAAAAATTAGAAAGAGTATGAGCAGGCCCAGTCGCCCCGTGTGACTAGGGGTGAGAAATGATACAAGTGGAGGCAGAGTAGATCAAACCATTAAATCCACACACATCTGTCATAAAGAATTGTTTAGCTTGAACGACAAAAGTAGGGAATTAACATAGGCTGAAGAATGTAGAAGTAGTGTACTGAAAATAACATAGGTTCCTCCATACCAAGAGAGGAACTCACTACATTGGCAGGACAGATTCAACTATTGGTAGATAAGGGCACAGCACAAATGGGCAATGTATGACAGATGTACAAGTTCAATGTGAAAGAAACTAATGTCCAGCTAAGTCGCTAACATGGAGGCAAAGGTGCAGAAGCACAGCGATTCTCTTTACATGGAGGCCGCGCAGGCCCAAGAATTTGTTAGAATCCAAGATGCTGAAACTCACGATAAAACATCTATTTTAGAAGCTTTTAAAGCTGCACAGATAGCAGTGCAGAGCTATATTATTGGGTTCACCATATACGTGGCCCCTTTCAGAAATGGACCTTATGAAGACAGAAGCATTCTATCGCTGCAAGATGTAGTTTGTGTTAGTGGTACAAGCGGTGGACCTCAATAGCATTGGCTGATTTTCCAATATGTTGCTTCTTCCTATATACATCATATGATGGCTATTACAAGATGACCACATGGGTAGCACACTGTTGATTGTACTACTTCCCAGGCATCTTGCAAGGTGAACATATCTCCCTAATCAAATAGTGTATGTAGAAGCCTAAAGGTTCCTCTTGCTTAACTATTAACGCTTCATGGCCAAAAATCACACTTTAGCAGCTTTGATTTAATGTGATTGGGTTTGATGTTTCATGTACTGCCATGCCACCTGCAGGAGGGTAGGGTAGTTAAAGGATTTGCAATTTCTGTACTCTGGTATTTCGGAATAGGTGGGTAGTGCAAGCATTTATTGTGGTTAACATAATGTAAATACAGCTAATTAAATACATATAATATTGATTCCAAAAAAGCCATAGACAAGTGGTCAGATTTGGCGACTAGGCAACCTATATTCTAAATACATAAGTATGCCGGTTCTTTGGTGATGTTATTTTAAAATCACAGTGGTATATTGGCAACCATTGAGTGTTAACTATAAATTCACCCAGGTTTTGGAACGCTATCAAAAAAGTGTACCTTGAATGGGTTGTTGCAGGAAAATAGTATACATGAACTTGGTTCAGAACAGTGTAGAACTGTGGATGCAGTCTGATAATCTACAGGCATGCCTGAAGTCAAACTCAGTGCACACAGAACAGCAAGTATGTGGCATAAGTAAATACAGTTATCAGCGGTAAAACATTGTTTCATGGCCAGGATTTTTTTCCAGTTATTTGCTGAAAATATGTTAACAAAACGAATTGAAAAATAAATGGGGTGTGGGGTGAGGGGCTACAAGAGGTAGGGGGTTGGGTTCAGGCATTAAATAATAAGTGTGGGGGGTTGGAGGGAACACCCCGAAATATAAAAAAAATGTTCAGCAAACAACTCATCAGAAAAAAAAAAACCTGCCGAGGAAAGAACAATGAACCGTTATCAACAGTAGGTATTGCCGCCTATGTCATAACAGTGTTTAGCACTGGCAAAGCAAATAGATTTGGCTTTTGCAGTAGTTCATTGCATTTTACATTCAGCATGAATTTGTTTCAGCCGAAAAAGAATGGGTCCCACTTTAAAGAAAATGCAAAATGAAGGGCCATATACCAGATGAATAATATTAAATCAGCTTTTAGCCTCTGCTGAATGATTACATCTTTCTAACATTATACATTGGCATCTGAGGCATAAAGCTGGCATCTTACGCAGCCTGCTATGAAGTCTTTTAACATAAGATGTGAGCTCTATACCATCCACCACAGCATTGTCAGAGATGTTAAAGAACACCTTCAAGTCTCAATTACAGAGGGCCTTAAACAATCTCCAACTAACCTGGTAGCTCCAAACAATTTTATTTACAACAGGGAAAAATGGAAACTACACAAATATAATGAAATGTAATGACATATATGATATAACTGTTGCTTGAGGCAAGAGATGAATATTGTGTTATGTCCAGATCCAGCACCAATTTATCAGCCCTGCTCATTCAAAGTGGGCATTGACATTCATGTTAGCATGCTAGATATGACTGATGCAAGTAAGAACTGGTAGTGTGATGTCCATATGGCAATTTCCGTCTTTAAAAAACATGAGCCTCAATCATGCTTTACCATCCACCTCTGGGATACATCAATCAGCTGCTCTTATAAGAACTTGCCTACGCATTTCAGACTTATTAACATAGCTTAAGTTTCATGCATTTTTCAAACTCTTCAGCCATGCAGGTCCCCGAGTTTTAAAAATGTACAAATACTACAAACAGAGCCATATGCAGAATGCAGAAATCTTTCAGTCTAACAGATGAACTTGTCATATATTAAACCACATTGTATATTTTTGCATCAAACTCCTTACAAACTCTCCATATAGGCTGTTCATTCTTTCTTATCCTTCTCTGTATTTTCCACCCTAATGACTACATCACTCTCCTTTGGGAGGAAGTGAAAGAGAGAGAAAACAATAGCAATTGAGAGAGATAGAAGGAGGGAATGGCAAAGAGGGGGATATAAAGGAGTAAATGAAAGATTAAATGATACAGAACAGAGGACGAGAGAGGGAGGATCTACGTAAGTTTGAGACAGTGCCGGAGATAGTCAGATTGGGATGAAGAACTATTACAAAGGATAATGACTGTGATGGAGGATAAAGACTGTGATGCGAGATAATGACTATTATGAATAAGAAGAACTGTGATAAAGGGGAAAGACTGTGATGAGGTGGAAGGACTGTGATCAAGAAGACTCATGAATCTTAATGACTGTGATGAAGGAGAAGGACTGTGACTAAAGAAATGGAATTTGATGAAGGACTATAATGAAGGGCAAGGTCTATCACAAAGTACTGTGATGAAGGAGAAGGATTGCCACAAAATAAAAAAGTACTATTGCAAAAGTAGAGGAACTATGACATTGGCAAGTGACTATGGTGAAGGTGAAGGGCTGGATATATGGAGAAGGACTCAGGAATGATATGTGGTGATGAAGGAATGTGATGAAGGAAAAATAATTTGCAGAAAGAGAAGACCTGTGATGAAGGACAGTGACGAAGGAGAGAGACATTGATGACAAAGGAGGAGTACTGTGTTGAAAGAATGGGACAAAAATGAAAGTCATTGATATATAAGGATTGTGATTAAGGACTGTGATGATGAGGAAGGACTGTGACCCCATAGAAGGACTTTCATTAAGGAGAAGGACTTTGGCAAATGAGAAGGACTGAGATGAAGAAGGACTGTGACAAAGAACGGCTATGATGAAGAAGTACTGTGTTGACAGAGAAGTAATATCACACTCCTAATGTATTTTAATTCACCAATTTAAAAGCCACATTGCACTCTCATCCACACAAACTCTCCACCACAGCCCAAATAATGCTGACTTATCTACGTCATATGGTGATCTCTTCTTCCCGCTCTGCTAATGTTTTTATCCAATATTTCTCTTTAAAAATCGACCAAATCTGGGACACCTTCAACACTCTCCTACCACTGCCCCCACTTACCCTTCCCCATACTGCCTATTCCTACTAACTCCTGTTTATTTTCTTACTTTGTTCACTTTATTTTGGCAAGCCAGCCATAAAGACACATCATACATATTTTTGACATGCAACTTTTGCTTTCAGTAAAAGAAAGGCAGTGATTAATAACAATACACAATACAATCAATATAAAGTCAGTATTACAGCCCAAACAGGATGAAAACGTATTCCATGAGAAACATCATGCATCCCATCAGATAGAAATATTAATAAAAGCGCTAGTGCAATCTTAAACAGTTATGCTTCAGAGTTATAATAAAACGCTTATACTCATCATGAATAAGAACAATTAGAAATCATCCTTTTTCCTATCAGAGATTACAAAAATAAAACCTAATGCACATTACATGTATTTATTTGTCTATTCCATACCCGGGAAGATTAAATTGCCACCACATAAACTATCAAAAAGGCAGTGATAAATAACAGTACAATGTGGAATCTGTATCTTAAGCAATACTTCTTTAAACACAAGACAATGGGTTATTCCCTAGAGACATCCTGTGACACCTCTAGGAACACTACCAAGGGTCCAAATTGCAATAAAGTACGAAAGTACAAAATTAATTGCCCATTTAAAATAACGTACTATTGCAAATCATAATAAATTACAATATAAACTCGTCTTTTTCCTGGCATAAAAACAAAAGTAAAGCTTAGCAAACTTTTACTATGCTCGTTCTTCTGTTCCATGTCCTGGAAAGATAAGTTGCCACCAAATGGACTGCCAATTGATCGTTAGATGTGTAACATGGAATCATAGCGTGTTGGGTGGTTGTTACTGTTCTTAACAAAAAGAAAGGTTTCAAATACCTCTTCCGTTCATTCAGATATCCTGGGCATATGAGCCTAAAGTGTTAAACATTCTCAAACTTTTCTGTAAAGAATGGACATTTGTCGGATACACCAACTTGCCACTGCTGACAAAAAACTGCCACAGGGAAAATAAACAAATGTATTTTCATTCATCTCAACTTCTTCTTTTAAACTGGCTCCCATACTTATGTCTGTCAAAGCCTCCTTCATCCTGACAGATAGCCAAGGACCTTTCATCACCTGTCCTTTCTCTCGTCAATGTTTAACCTCTCTTTTCCTCTGATGAAGGACTGTGATGAATTAGAATGACTATGATGATGTATTACAATTGAGATGAAAGAGCAGTACAGGGGAATATGAAGTACCTTGATGGGCTATTATGAAGTAGAAGGAGTAAATCGACCATGACTATGATGAAGGAGAATATTATGATGGAGGAAATTATGTTGAGGTGAATGACTGTAATGAAGAAGCATTGAGATGAAGGGGGATTACGTTGAGGATGGACAGCGAGGAAGGAGAAGGCCTATGATGAAGAAGCACTATCATGGAAGAGAGGAATTTCAATGTAGAAGGACTATGAAAAACGAGTCCCAATATTTATGAAGAAGGGCTATGCTGAAGGAGAATGCTATGAAAGAGGAGAAGGACTATGATGAAGGAGAAAGACTGTGCTGGCAACTGTTTTGTAAGAGAAGCACTGCAATGGAGAATCATGATGAAATTGAAGGACTAGGATGAAGGAAAGGTATTTGGACAAATTATTTTAAGGTAGGAGCAGTACCATGATGTAGGGCTAAGAATACGGAGAATGACACACACACAGGGCAGGATTAAAATGTTGGACTAACATAACGGAGAAGGACTTTCACAAAGGAAATGGACTATGATGAAGGACTAGAAGAAACAATCGGAAGTCGAAGAACAAAAAATTAATTTATGATGTTGTCAATGCATTTCATCAGCACTGCAAGGTGCCACACTGGCCAAATTGCCTACTTCTCAAATAGCTTACTTCTCAACACACTTCACTGTCCCTTCTCTATGTGTATATTTTGCCTCCTGTGGCATCTAACGGGCCACCATATGTGCAATAACAAAATCAGGAAGAGAGGATGCATACACGTGAACACCCATACACACATGCATTATTTGACAAATTGTCTTTGGCAATTTTCAGACAAAACATAAAATGGGCAAACGTGAGAATGTGTATTAGATATTTGTTTCAGGTTTTGTCAAATTGCTACATATTCGATGGGTTTATAGGCCAAACATGATTGTGATATTTAACCATCTGCTACATGTCAGTTCTTTGATCACCACAGAACAGAGCAGAATGCACAACTACATCTGAATCCCCACAAGACCGGGCGCATTCACCAAACAAACACCATGCCACTGCTGGGTTCAAGATGTTCTGGAGGCAATAAAACATGAATAGAAGGAGGACACAAGATCAGATCAGTAACCACTCCTCAAGGACCTATGCCTAATACTCAACCATAAACCAATAAAGTCTCTCCTGTATGTATTTATTTATTTATTTTAATTCTTGATAACGCGCCAAATCGCCCAAAGGCCTCACGGCGCACATAAAACAAGTGAGACAAGACTAAACAAGACAGAAAGGCGGACATCTCAGGAGAAAACTATGTAACAGAGAGTTAAAGAGCATTAAAAACATGGGTCTTGAGATTTTTCTTGAACTGAATTAGTGAGGAGGAGCCCTTAAGGTGAAGAGGAAGAGCGTTCCAGAGAGTAGGGGCTGAGACACTGAAGATAGTTTTGCCAAACTTGACTGAGCGAAAACGTGGCTGAGTGAGCATGGCTTGCTTGGTGGACCTGAGTGAACGGCCAGGGACGTAGCGATGAATGCACTGGGTAAGGTAGATGGGTGCAGAACCAATCAAACATTTGAAGGTGAGAGTGAGTATCTTAAAGGATACCCTATGCTTGATAGGCAGCCAGTGCAATTTCTTCCTGGCATCAGTGATGGAAGAGTGCCTTGCCAAAGCAAGCACAGCTCGGACTGTTTCATGCAGTGAAATGTACAATTGAAGCCTGCAACCACTTATTTCCTTACAGTTTCGTTTTAGACTCAGATGGCAAGTAATTATTGTAATTTAGTGTGTGCTCTCCATTTTGACAAATATGTGCAAAATCACAAGATCTGTTTAGCTACTTCTGATGTGTAGTACCTCTGATGAATCCTACGGATCCCTGACTAAACCCCTGCCTAAAGTCTTCTCCCAGGAGGCCGTTGAAAGGCAGACACTTCTTGATCCTGACCTTGGGGGTTGTGTTCTGTGTGAGGATCACCTGTGAGGAGACAAGGCCCAGGGTCATGAGGAGATCCCATAGGATAAGACACAGTATTTGTCCTTTAAAAGGGACAGCCTTTTATATCTGCCAGAACAGGTAATGGCTTATTGTCATTATGATGTATCTGAACCACATACAAGATCTGTGGCTCTGGGCGCAAATTCCATAAAACCTGAACAAACCTTAACAACAGAAAGACCCTTTAAGGTATTTCAGGATAAAAATCCTCCTTAGTCCGAAAGGTATAATGGAAAGACATTTAAAAATATTGCCTTAAATTAACTGTCTTCCTCTATAACAATGAAGTCTAATGGTTTATATTTAAATGATTCTAAGGGAAATAAATCTACTGTTAAAACCAAGAAGTTATTTTAAAAAAACTGATGTTGTTGGGGACTACAAATCCCATAATCCCATAAGTACTGGGACGAGGAAGAAGACTGAAGAGCCATGTTGTAGCACTAGTCAGACAATGAAGCCTAATAGCCAACACCTGGGGGAAGCTGAGAGGCTTAAAATACCCCCTCCCAAGTGCAGCCAGAAGTCGTAGAAGTGGTGCAACACGTGGAGAAAGGTATACAGAAGCCGGTGAGTCTAACCTGGCATTCTGAATCCTTGCGCAAGCACTTCCGGCAACAGTATCCAGTTTAATAATCACTTGCATAAGAATAGAAGCAAGGCAACATTTGTGTTAAGCCTCTAACAATGGGAATATTGAAATGTAGCACTCGCGTGTAGCAAACGCTACGGGAAGCCATAGTTAAATCTTTAAACATTGTAAAACCTATGAAGAAGTGGTTGTGTGTGCCTAATTATGATTCTCAGAGGAATAGTACCCTCTGAAACCTTATTAACGGAGACAACAATTGCTTCTAATGAGAGGTGAAGTGGTGAAACCGTGTTACTGGAAGTTGGAGAGCAAAAATTGCACACGCCAAAATTGAACCAGGTATTTCCCCTATTGAGACTGAAACCGGCCTTTCCCAAAGCCAGAGAACAATTTAAGCAATACTGTAAACCAACTGGAACTTAAGTATTGCCTATAATACAAGTGTGCAAACATAACCTCAAGCCAAGAGAGTGGCACAAAAGCTTCTGGGTAATTATACTGGCTAACAGTAGGAAGAGGCCTAAAGGCAAGGTTGGGGAAAGGAAACTTGCTACTGATAAACATTATTTGAAATGTATACAAACTACATTGCCAAAATCCATATGAGAAAGAAAGAAGTGCATCCTAAAGACAAGTCTAGGTTGCTGTTGGTTGAAGACAGACAAGAGAGGCAAAGAGGCTGCCCCTTGGAAAGAGGGATATTCAGAGGAAGAGTGCCTTGCCTATGTGAAGGTGTTGAAGTACATGAAAGGGAATCTTGTCATAGGCCAAAACTGTTTAATGTCACAAAATACTGAAGCTGTAGTGCTATCACAGAGTCCTGAAGCTGTGGTGGTGTATTTGGTTGCCAGTAGATGTGAGACTTCAGTAGCACAAATGAAGTGGGATGCTATGAGGCAAAAGGATTAGATCCTCATGGTAACTCTTGTAGAAGTTGAAGTTGTTGAAGTGGAAGTATAAGTGATGTGAAGCCATCCTGACAGAAATACCTACTTTAATTCCTAATCCTATAAAGAGAGGCATACCAACTGTTAACCAAGAACTGTGTTTCACTAATATTTACAGAAGTTGTATTTCCTTTGAATAGCTATTCTTCTTCCTGGACAACTGGAAGTTGTGGCAAATCAGTGCGGCTGGGAAGAACATTGATGCTATTTTGGTGAAGTAAAAAGTGTGTATTATCACTAAGAGGAGAAGTTATTCTGTTATTGGAACTTTGGTTAACAAAACCTTACTTTAATATTGAATCCATCAAGAACTGAATTGAGACTGTATTACATACATGGGTTTTGTTGTTTCTCTATGTTGAACATTGAAGCTGAGTTCACCTTGAATCCTGGGGAATGGGTGTTTACCCAGGTTATTAAGATGTTATTAAACTAACCTGTGAATGTCATTGTTGATGTTATTTGAATTGCCTTATATTTTCTTTGTCCGATTGATGTTTCAGTGTGAGGGCCAGCCATCCTGTGTTAGAGTGATCCCCTTTAGTGTTGATAGGCAGGGAAATCCTTGTGAGAGTAGGGATAGTGAGATGTTTGATATCACGTATGATTTAATAAAATGGCATATTTTGAACAATTATCCAAAATATGTCTGCCTCACATTGCTGAGCCCTCGCATACCCTAGAAGAATCTGCACATCTCTATTGGTTTATTGTTCCACAATTTGCTGTCTTTGTAATCAGGCCTTTTGCTAGTCATTTTTAGAACATCAAACATGTCTGCAGTAACCAGAACATAGGTTATGCTCAGTGTGATGGTTTCATTTATTGGTGCCAGAATGCATAGCCCATAGCTGTATTGACCAATGTCCAAAGTCAAAACTGCACAACTGCCGCTTTTCAATAACAAATTTGAATTCCCCTTGAGGTTCAAAATCCTTGAATAGCCACTTGCTGTAACTGTGATTTGCCACCAAATGAGAACTCCAGCTGCTGACACACCAGCAGAATTGGTAGTTTCCTGATGCAGGAGGGACACTCATTTTAAGGAAGCAGTTCAAATTGCCCATCACAAGGAACCATGGGACATGTCGTCTTATTACTGTATTCATTTTTTTCCTGTACTTTCCAGGAGACTCTCAGAGCTGAAGAACCTCTGGCACGTACACTGTTCAACTCTGCTCTGTAGCTTAGTGATGTAAAAAAGTGATGAATTCACCAGTAAGCACCTTTGCATTGGTAAACTCATTCTAAAACTATACAGTTAATGCAGCTGTGTAATCCATTTATTACACAGACAGTAACTGGTAGCACAATGTGGGTCATAAGATATGAAATTCATTGTAAGCAACTTACTTCTGATACCATGAGACTTTCATTTCCTCTGCAAAGTACTTCATGAAGCAGTGCAGACGAATTCCTTCTGCCGTGCATACAATCTTCAGCTCGGAAGCAGATGATCCTACACAAATTCATGAAAAGGTGGTTAGCATCTAATGAAAACTGTTTCACTTTATACTCTGGTTTATGCTAAAATGCAACAATAGGGATTTTTATATTTCCATTAACACCACAATTGATTCTTAGCACTGATGAATGATCGGCTTAAATGCATTCTGTACATAATTTGGTACATTTAAACAATTATTTTGTTAGTGTCTCCATCTTCTAAATCAGTGACATGATTCACTAATTTCTTTTTTAAACTATGTAAGGAGGACTGCTGTTTGTAGGAGGCAGCAGTGTATGTTTTCTAGCGGTATTAGTTTACCAATATATATCAGAGATGTCTATCTTAAAATTGCCATTAAACTAATTTGCTGAAATAATATTAATTTTCGGAAATTCATTTATTGGTAGAGGTTAAACAATAGGACATGGCATGAAAGCCTCTTCCTACCTTATTTGGGTGTAGAATGTGCAACTTGCTCTTGATCGAACAATACAGTTGTTGACCCCAATTTCCTGATCTTTTGATTATTTGTCACTCGCTTAGGTTCTTGGAAGATGACTGGCATTCATCACAAGTCATTGTGACTTGAGACTGGGGCAGTGAACCAATAGCAATGCACAGTTGCTTGACCTCAGTGGGAAGTGTCTGAAGGAGAAGTTGACACACACAGCATATATCTGTGTCTATCTACAATATGTATTTGTTGGGTCTTTTCTGCTTTATCTCCTCTCATTATCACATTCAAGATGTTCCCCTTTAAAAGACATGTTGTAACATTCTAGCTCATAAGTAGCACAACTGTCGATGCCAACTCCAGACAGAGTATTCCCTGATGCACCGTTCTATCCATGACTACCAACAACTTTAAAACCCATTAGAGGAACTTCCTACTTGCATCTTTTGAATTAATAAGGACACATTCACGACTTGTCTTCTATGATCATGGCTTTCACGCTCATTGATTAACAATTTCCTTAGATAGAATTTTCAGCAGAATTCCACACCATCAGGAATTACACTGTATCCTCTGAAACAGGCAGGACTCTTATAAACAGTCATGGAGTGGGTCAGGGCCTTCTTGACAGAGCACGGCTAATCAGTATTATTTTCTCCAAAGAAGTCATGCCCCTTACCAAACACTGTGTCATTCTATGTGGTTTATCAATGCTCTCATTCTGTTCAGCCTATATGTCCATATGATGCACATATTGTCAGACTCATATAGTTTGTGATCTATATGAACTCTCTTAGCATTAAGGTCCTTGGTCATCTGAATGCTGATCTGGAGTCAGGTTAGGCAGACGTGATGGTGCTTGAATGCTATACTGAGTGGATACAGGAAAATTAGCTGAATTTGAAAATCATATGAAGGAAATAATGGAAATAGGAAATGATGAACTCTGACAACCAAACTCCTGTTTGATTCCTTGGTATATCATGTAGTATCTCAATGGGAGATATAGCTTACATTCCTTACTCACCATACAGTTACTTGTGGTTGTGAACAGGTGTTTTAAACATCAAAAGGACATCAAGATATTAATCATTTTTCTCTCTGACAACTGGATCTCACAAGTAATCAGCTTAATAAGATGCAGAATAAGGTGTCAATTGTGGCCTTCAAACAATCAGCTAAGCAGGAACATTAATTGTGTGATCAACCATTTTAAGAAAATTAAGTATGTGTCCATTTCCACAAATCTGTTGGCCAAGATGCAAAAAAATGTATAAGATCATCTACTGTTGTAACATATCGGTAAATGCACCCTTAATGTGGCCATTCCCATTTAGTACTTGCTAGTCTGGGTTAACAACCCACCCATGTGGTTAGGGCCCAAGGTGTGGTTGTGTGCTTCTTCCTATCTGTCCTCATATATGCAACGTAATAATATGTAGAGGAATGTATTTTAAATGTGTCGTTGGTCATCTAATACAGAGCTAAGCCCTCATTCTCCTCCATGCTGCTCCTTCTCTGTCTTTTTGGTCATGGTCATAGTCAAATTTGGGTTTGAGGTGGAAAGAACCACTGCTACGGGATTGGACTACTTCTCTTTCCTTCCCAGTCTCTTAATACAGGATAAGGTTGAATTGCAGATTACTGGCAAGAGAGCTTTAATGAATGCAATCACTAATTCATATGTCTATGAATCGGGGTACATAGCTCACATTGCACACACCACTTCCTGTCCTGAGAAATATAAGGCAAAATGGAGTCACATATTATTATCATATATAGGGAATATAAAAAACAAAAGTGAGCCGCAAAGTGTTTACGTCTGGGGAATTTAAATCTGATACTCCCATAAACTGATCCTCTCCTTTATAGCTGTATGAAATGTTTCATTTTCTGTGTGTGTTATATTTTCTTAAATATAGGTTATTCTTTTACACGTGCCTTAATATTCTTTGTGCTTAAGGACTATTATAGGGTGGGTCTTATACAACAAATTTGAGGTATACTTGTTTGCATAATAAATGAATATACGCATATCTTTTTAAGAGCACACTTAATAAAAGACAACTAAAATGAAGACAGGCACAGTACATTCTCCTCTATGCAAAAAACAGTAAACCTATTTTTCGGGGCAGCAAAACATTTATGTGTATAGGATAAACAAACCCCAATCTAGAAACACAAAACAAAGTATTTCTTGTACCTGATGTGTCTCTTGTAATTAGGTAGGTAACCATTTTCTGAATATAATTAGCATGCACTGAATAGCATGCTGAAGGGTATGTTATAATACACTCCTGCACGGTTTAGGGATAGCACACAATCTGTGAATATATTCTGGACTTAAGAGACCGTTCTGAGTGTGAGCATGCACTAGATGACAAGCATAGACACACATTCACAAGTGTGGGCCGTAGCTACTTACCACAAATCCTACTCATTTCAAGGACTATATCTTCAAATACTGTGAAAAATGAAAGAATTGTAAAATCAACCAGAAATGTCGCACAGTACAGATGTAACTTCATATTGCCACTGATAACATTACATTTACACTCACATTTAATTATGTATTTACTCTTTTTTACTCGTGATTTTTTAAAATAAATTAGAAGTGCAACATGTTTCTGTGTTCAGCATTTAAAATAAATGTATGGTCATGTAATCACTCTGCTTTACAGCACATACAAATGCACCAATACTACAGTGCCCAGCCATAAGAAGCTTGCTTTGCAAAATGCTAGTCATTGGCCCCATACATGTGATTTTCCTTTACCTTTTCCAGCAAGGTCAAGTGTAGATACATCTTGACCTCTGTCATCAGTCAATGTTGCCTTGTACATGCCTTGATCCTTCTTCGATAGCTAGAGAAATAGCACATGAAAACATATGTATTAGGAGGATTTTAGTTGCAGGGACACTGAATTACAAAAGTACTACAAATATTGGAGCAATGCAATATATTCGGTATAAGAACTGCAGGTCAGAAAAACAAGATAATAATATTATGGAATGATAAACTGTGAATCTGCAGGCACATGGATTTATCTCTGTGAATCTTTTGTGCATAAGCAGCCTACCGATACACTTGGGTATGTGCTACTTTATCAAGAGTGATTGGACATGTTACATCATCCCCTGTTGCAGAACAAGCTCATTTGAATCATTCACCTGCCGGTTCATTGTAACACACAAGGAATCCATCACATTACACCTCATCTACAGACCACCTCACAGGAGTGACTCTTTCATTGTAGACATCTCCAACTTACTCCCCTCTGCCAAATTAGCATATTCAAATGATGTCTTTCTGAGAGATGTTAACGTTCCCGAGTCACAGGCTGACAACGACACTCGAAGAACACTTTTCACACTGACCACTTCCAAGTACCTTAAGCAAATTGTGCTCTTCCGCACGCACAACAAAGGCAACACCCTAGTCTTAGTGTTCAAATCACCCCCCTGCATCACCTATGCAGACCCTATCCCACTTCACTGGTCTGACCATGCCAACATCCCATTGTCTGTCACCCACTTGACTAAAGCTCAACAAGGTCAGGCTAAATGCCCCCACACTTAATGCTGCTCAATCAAATCCTTCTAGAAGCAAATATTGCTGACTTCCCCAAGACAAGTAATGCTTCAGGCCTCCTGGAATTATTCAGCAACTCATGCCCCCCTAAAATCCATCCGGGCCAAACTCAGACCATCTGCCTCATGGTACTCCCGCGAGCTAGCCTCCAATAAACATTAATTCAGAGCCCTAGAGAAATGGTGGCACAAAAACCATAACTCAGGAGACCTAACCAACCTCAAACCACGACGCAGAAACCGTAGGAACGCAGAAACCATAGGATTCTGATTACCAAGGCCAAAGCTGCATACTACTCCACCACCCTTGCAACAGCCTCTTTCAGGAGAAAAAATATCTTTCAAGACGTGAAGCACTGTACCAAACCCTTGTCTGACCCCCAGGTACCAGCAACTTGTGAAAAATGCAACAGAATCAAAATATGTTTTATTAAAAAAATAGTAAAAATCTGATAGACCATTAAATCAACCTCTCACAGCATTAGCATCCCCTGCAACCATTCACGCAAATTGCCCCTCTGGACCCAATTCTCTCCTCTATTTCCCTGGATCTCCTAAAAATGATTGCCTCTCTCAAACCTACTACTTAATCTAATGATATCATTCTGGCCTCCATTGATAAACAATTGAAGGCCGGGCACTCAATACGCTCCTCAGCATCAATAATGCTTCCCTCACAGAAGCATAAATTCCATCAAGACTGGCCTCATACGACCTCTTTTGAAAAAAACAACACTAGATCCAGACAACATGGACAACCACAGGCCCATTACAAACCTCCTGTTTATTGTCAAAATCTTTGAAAAAGTAATTGGTACACAACTACTCACCTGAATCGAACTACATCTCCTGAATGACTATCAGTCAGGGTTCTGGTCAAAGCGTAGCATCGAGACAGCCACCATCCAGTTGGTGGATGACGCTTGCCAAATCATTGATGAGGGCGACTCATGCCTCCTCGTCCTCCTTAACCTCTCAGTTGCATTCAACACCATTGACCACCGCATCCCTCTCTCACTCCTTTCTGACAGGGTAGGATTCTCTGGCACTGTCCCAAATCAGTTTACCTCCTTCATCTCAGGCAGACACCAGGCTGTGCCAATTAACCTGTTACGTTCTAACTGATACTATAAGTGTGAAGCATTTCCAGAAGAAATGCTGCTAGTTCCATTTCTGACATTCTTTCCGGACTGGCACACTTAAAGTTTGCTGTTGGGTGCCATGTATCTCCTGGCAGGCCTGACCTGGAAGTAGACCGGCTCCCTACCGGCAAATAAATACCTGAATCACCGGCACCGATACAAATGGTGCCAGTGATTCAGGAAATCTCCTGCCATGGAGTGTGATGGGACTTCATGGGAATCCAAACTTACTCTCCGCTGCCTGTAATATCCGGTTAATACTGGGATGTTGGGCGGCGAAAATGGTAAGGGTCGTTTGCCGTATCCCATCAGTAACACCAGCAAAATAACAGCAAACTTAGAATGAGGTCCCAGGTCTCCTGCAGAGTCCCCCAAGGCGCTATCCTCTCTCCAATTCTTTTTAACCTTTACATGGAGCCTCTGGGCACTGTCCTCAAAGATCGAAATATAGCCATCCAACAATACGAAGACAATACTCAGTTGTACTTGAGAGTAAATAGCACACATGACCTCATTCGTCTCTGAGATTGGCTAGCCATAATCCAGTCATGGATGTCGGATGCCTAGCACCAACTAAACTCATGCAAAACTGAATTTGTCCTTATCGGTCTGCCTGCTAAAAGACTACTTGTATAACAATGGCTCAATTATATGCGCCTAGAAGGATGTGATCCACAATGCTCAGACTCAGCTAAATCCTTAGGCTTCACCATTGACAGCAATCTTTCCTTCCAGAAACACATAGCCAAGAACGACCAAATAGCCTCGCTCAGAATCTCTACCCTTTGAAAAATCAAACCCTTCATCCTGCCACAGGACTTCCAGACCGTTGTGCAGGCCCTTGTGGTCTCACACATCGATGGGGTAAATGCTCTCCTGACAGCACCCCCAGCTGCTCGCTTCGCACCCCTAAAAGCAGTCCTGCACACTGCAGCACATTATATTATGGGAGCACAGAAATGTGACTGAATTACCCCCATCTTATGCAAACTACATTGGCATCTACTCCAAGCCAGGATAGTATTCAAGACTTCATGTATCACCTACAAAACAGTCACGAGTAGCAGACCAGCGTACCTGGTGGCTAAGCTCCTCAAATTACGTGGCACATGCACCTGGCGCATCAAATTGACCAACCGGCTGGAATCACAACTCGTCCACAAAGAGAGGACTTGCAAACAATCCTTCTCTTCTCATGCACCCACCCTCTGTAACTCGATCCCGGTGTCGGCTCGGAATGCCCCCACAATTCTCCAATTTATCAAATATCTCAAAACATGTCTCTTTTAAAAGCACCTGACCAAGGACTTATTCTAATGGATGAACATACCAGGGCACAGACCTCACCGTACAGTGCTACTGTTAAAAGATCCCAGCCCAAATGCCAGCTACCCAGACTCTGTGAAGCGCTCCGCTGCTCTCGAGCTAGGTCTGCACTTTATACAATTTTATTTTTTTAGCAGTTGCTATACATGGAGAGTAAAAATCGCTCCATGTCTATATGAACACAAACAAGACAATTGTAGGAAGGAGTGCAATTCACATTTACACACCAGGAACATAGCATTATTTTAAGCCCTACACAAAAACATGTATTGTTCAGTGTGTATACAAAACAATGCTTCGTGGGTGGATGGCACTGTGATATGTGTATGGTTGAAAGATTTTATCATAAATGTCTCTGTCTAGTACAGGGTAGACAAACACATGTTTCCTACCACGTGGGAGAAAGTTATGGACGGCACCCAAGTCCAGTGGGCCCTAGGACCCCAGTAAAGACCATGTATGGGTACTTTGGTGCATACATTTTGAACATTGTAATTGTAATGGGTTATTTATAATGTACTGAATTCCCAGAGGTTTCTAAGCGTTGCCCCAAGGAATCGAACGCGTGTTGCTCCGCGCCGTCTTGCTTTCAAGACGAACACGTTGCCCCTGAGCTATCCTCCCAAGAACTTGAGGCTGTGCAAGACAAAGGGTAGTGTTTTGAACTGTTGAACAAACATCACTGAAGGATGGTGGAACATGGTTGTCTTTCAGCCACATGCTTTGCTGTGATGACCAAATTTGAGAAGGCCAAAGTGTGGTTCACACCTAAATGGGGCTGCAGATCCCCTTGCTGGACGCGCTCTGTAGCTGCTTTGGGGGTTCTGTCGGACACTCCTTCTGATCTTCACTTGTGCACCCTTGCGGTCTGGTGTGTGTGTGTGCATGTGTGTGTGTGTGTGTACCATCTCATTGGTGGCACGCATGGGTCTTAGTGTCAATGTGCCTGCTTTTATAATACAAATAATATACACGGTCAATCAGATTCCCAAATGGTTATGAACGTTCCTCCATGTAAATAAGGGAACCAACCCTAGATACTTCACACTAGCAGAGAAGCACGCACACATTTGATGTGTGTAGCTGTGTTTCTCTCAGTGGCACAGACAGCACAGTGTGAACTGGGTGATTCTGGGTGGGGGCACTTTTTTTAATGATCCAGCGATTTCTGCTCAAAGTTCATGCAGTGATGCACCCATTGGCTAACAGTTAAATGGGGACAAGGTAGAGGTCAATTCCCCTCACACGCTGAAACCTCACTGACAGGAATCCCAAAATCATGGATGTTCCTACTCGGCCCAAACCTATTCTACAATTTCAATCAGAATGCATACGTTTCCACAGGTGTGCTATCTGCCTCACAACAACAGACACTCTGCATTGTAGTCTGCTCCTTGTGACAAAACTAGTTTGATCAGGAACACGTTTGTTTTAATCTTTATACCAGTGGTCGAAGTGGGTGGGAGCAGTTGGGAGTGGTGTTCCTGTAACGGTCCGGTCTGGTAGCACATCGAGTGTAGCCCTCGCTTTCACATCGGTGTAGGGCCCGCTGACGCAGGTTCGAATCCCGGTAGGGGCAAACTCAGCCTTTCATCCTTCCAAGGTCGATAAATGAGCACCACACACTGTAATTATTATTCTACTTTTATTTGAAAAAGCAACCGTTCCTGAATGGGTTAGATTTCAAACAGAAGTGTAGGCAGAAGTTCAAGTGTGCACTTCAGTGCACTGCCCTGAACATTCCCTTAAACAGCAGGTGTGTTTGTTTGGGAGTTTGGATTGCACGTGTGAGAGGTTGTGGCGATGAGGTTTGTGATGCGTATTGGCAGGCCATCAGGGTACATAGTTCCACTACTTCTTTGCTTACACTTCGACCACTGCTTTATACAACATCAACAACGTAACTTCTGCCTTTCACGCGATAGCATCTAATTTCCAACGTAAATATGCATTCCTTAGAGACTTGTATGTCCAACCCAAAAGACAGTGGACCTTAATTACTTGTATTATTTCCGCATGTCACTTTGAATATGAAGGCATTTCGATGTCCTCGATGTCCTTGTTGGTAATTTTCTGTACAGTAAATGCTGCATGACGGCAATTTGTCATATAAATACACACGCCTTATAGTTTTTTTTAGCCTATTTAAGACACCCGTAAACAATCGTGGCATTGGCCCTGAAGTTGAGTCAGTGTTTATGGATATGTATTAATAATGATATACCAAGGCCAGTTGCAACTTTCGTTCTTTGGATTCCACTACGAAAATGAAATAGTGACTAGAAAGCCATGCAGTTTGCTTGTAGTTGTTAATGTGGGGGTGTTGTGGCTCTTGGGGCCCCGGTTAGGTAATGTGCTGGGCACAGGTGCATCTGATGGGTGCTTTAAGGGATTCCATGTTTTCCTCTGCTGTTTGTTTCATGTTTTGGGGTGTGAGTGACTCAGCCTAGTGTGTGGGGTCACTGGTGAAGGTAGCATTGCTGGGTTTGGTGCCCGGTGTTCATTCTGTGTTTGGTGGCTGGGATAGGTTTGATCCATTGTATACTGTTTTGCATGCTGTTCTACAGTGTCCTCGACGCAAAGCTCTACACATCTCGTTTTCCAATGTTTAAAGAGGAATTTAGAAATGTGTATGACGGTGACAAGCTAATGTTTTTATGCACGTTAAATAACCTATCTAACAGCTAGAGTGTGCCTAGGATATTAGTAACACATGTACTTTATGTATTCCATATTCCATCTTTTGTACATATTGTCATTTGTATAGGGGTCTATTTCTCGTTGTTAGCTTATTTGTGTGCATTCTGTTCGGGTACATTTCCTTGATATGTTTTTCATTGATTTGTTTTTTAATTAGAAGCCTCCCACAAACCGCCCCTAGTTCACCACCTACCCCATCACCCCCACACCTGCCTACTCTCCACCACTAGAGACCCATAACTGATATTTTTAAAATGAAAATTCAGTGAAAAACATATTGAGGAAAGTGCACATGAATAAACTAACAACGAAATCAAACCCATTATGTTCCAAATATAACCTGTGAAAATGTCACTTCTTCAATTTCTTTTCATGTTTTTTTTTCTTAATGCATCCTTTCTACATCATCTTTTAAATAGCTTTGTGCACTGAACCATTCCATGCTGTAACATTATACTTAGACATACACCTTTGCATTACTATTTGGAAAGTAGTTCTGTCCATAAGCGTTCTTACTGCATTTAAATGTAAACACATATTTCGGCCAGGACCTTGCCATTATTTTTTATTCGCTCTGTACATCCACCTTTGTGTGTCAAGTAGTTTATTTCTATTCACTTTCTTGATGAATTTCAATTGAAACGTGTATTTCTACTTTAGAATCAAACGCTAACCGAATAAACTTAATTGTCATCCTCGTTTTAAAATGTTCTCTTGTTTCATCTTATCTTACAACACGTTTAGTTTTTTTCATTAATGGTTATTCAGATCAATTATGGATAAATACTTGCAATATCTACATCTGTAATAACGTTTAATATGATTTGTTTCTGAAATACATTATATAGAAGAGTTTAATTTCCATCTAATAAATCATGTTCTTTTTTTAGTATGGAATATTGAACGTTATGGAACTTGATTGTGCCATGTGATGTCACTAATTATTACTGTTGCTGATTCATGAGTCATACTTGTGTTCTCTGATTGTAGAAAATACATTTGGTAGTAAGTCCCATTTATATGTTTCTCCATTTGTTCTAACTGACATGTTTCTTCATTTGATGTCCTATATTGCGTTTAATGTTTATTTTGACAGATTTCCACACATACGAAAGAGAACACAGGGTTGAACACAGGTGGGTACCCCTGGATCATAGTACTATATAGACAAACCCACGAGAGTGTTACATACCACAAAGTTAGTACATACATCTTTATTACTAACAATGAAATACTTATTCATTACATTATGAAATTACATAAAGTAGAGGACACTGTATATGATTAAACTGATGTATACATCTTAAACATGTTTTAATACATATTTGAACAAAGCAGACATATACAACCAAGCTATATTAAATATTTCTCATCATCACTCACACTCATGCATTCTTCCTTAAAGTGTCTGTTGCATAAACCACATGGGAAAACACCTTTTTTGCTATAATAAATGTTGGGCACTTAATCGCAATCCAGGATTGTTATGTCAAAAATGGGTTGACGAACAAATTCAATGCACACAAAATTGAAGTTTGCAGTTCCGCAGAGCCTTCCCTACATATTTGTTCCTATTAGGCACTGTACAAAATTCACTGGAACTTCGTCAGGGCTGTTATACACCTGAAGTAAGAAACATGGTTTGTGATACAGTCTATTATATACCTTCAATGTTTAATCTCATATATCAAAAATAACAACAGCAATCGCTTTGTATATTGCACACAATTGTATAAACTACAAGCACAGTATTAATCCATGCTTCTTTGTAATCTTCAGAAGGTTCAAATTCTTTTGGTTTTGAGTAAACTCATCAGAATTTATGAAAAAGATGTACACCATTGTATGAATGAGTTTACATTTCCTCAAATTAATCTCATTATTTAGTGCTGTGAAATTAAATATAAGTTCAAATTGGACAGCAATCACATGGGTCGCATTCCCAAAAATCGAGTGCTCCCGTTTGCCCTAACCATCACAAGGCACCAAAGTGAACACCAAGACTAGTGACCCTGACTCAAAAATGTGTGGACAGTCACTATTGAATGCGTTAAAAGGACTTGCATAGACAAGTGCTCTACATAAGAGCTCTCATATTACCCGGTAAGATAGCTCAGCGGGTTGAGCGCTCGCTGCTGTGATCTGAGCGTGATCTGCAGGTCGCAGGTTTGAATCCCGGCAAGGCCAACTCAGCCTTTCATCCTTCCCAGGTCGATAAATGAGTACCAATTTCGGTTGGGTGATATTGTATGTAAATATGTGCTCTGTAAAGCGCTTTGGATTAAGGTGCTATATAAATAACACATCATTATCACATTGGTATTCAAGAAAGGCTGTATACTTTCAGCAATATCACTTCTGTGATTTCCTTTGAAAAAGGTTAATTAAATCATCAATGCAAACCTGAACTCCCGGTGTTAGACTGTTAGAATACGCTGTGAATCTTATGAAATTTGAAAGCCTGCACATTGGCGTTTCTAAAGCAGCCACAGTTCTATGGAGTCATATATTTAGCACAAATCAGAGCTCTGCAAAAGTGCACAATTCATTAAAGGTAAAGTGCATCAAATACACAGTATTGTGATATAAACGATCCCATGGTACTGAAAAAAGAAGAAAGATATTGCTCTCAAAATACAACAAGGATTGACTCCTGCATCTTGTAAATGGCATACATAATTAGACTTGTAGCCCACATGTGTCTAATTCGTAACCATTCACTGTTCTTGCTCTTTCTGAAAAGCTTTTCCTTGTCCCTATCTATCATTCCACCGGGTTTAAGTTTATAAATTACCTTCCAGTGGGTATCATCAGGTTTATGATTGTGCTCTACAAAATGTTTCTCGAGAGGTGCGTTTTCCACTTTGTTTTGTATACAGCTCTTGTGTTCTGTCATTCCGGTGCATATGTTTCTCTCTGTTTCACCATTGTACCATTGAACAACAATTTGCATGCGGACCAGATCGGATATATGACCATTGTACTATTGCAGTTGGTTAGTGCATGTTTTTACCATAGTTTTGTCAAGCCCAAGTCACACTCTGTGCTTCTCTTAGTTAAAGTGCAACACCTGCAATTACCACCAGGTGTGTGGCCTCTTGCTTTTTCTAAGCCCCATATTTCTGGTAGGCTCATCTCTCTCTGTGGGGGTAAGTGAATGGCGTTTCTTGTCAGGATGTCTTTTAGATTTTTGCTACTTTTAAATGCAAAAATAGGAGGAATGAGACTAGACTTTTCTTTCCCAAATAATCTTTTTCTTGATTCTGTAGTACATGTTGGCAAAAGTGCTGACAAATACTAGATTTTCTATGTTTTTGTCCTTCGGTCTGTACTCTAATAAAGCTTCATGGTTGTTATTAGAAGTTCTCAGTACACTTGTCTGACCAATTTCTTCAGATATCCGCAGTGGGTCAGTTTTTCCTTTAATTTGACTGCTTGAGCTGTTTCTTCTCAACCTGAGAAATTGACCAAACAGTACATTATTTCGAGTATGTTTGGGATGAAAGCTGTTGTATCTCAGGAAGGCATTCCTGTCTGTGGTTTTATGAAAAGGCTTAACCCAGAGTTTTGTTTCATGATTTTATCACATACAAATTGTTACATCCAGAAAATTGACCTTAGTGTTACTGAATATTCCAGTGAATTTAAGAAAAATGTTTTGCTCTTTTAGCCATACCACAAAAGCACAGCCGTTGTCCTGTACCCTTTACATCTATGTACCGTTTCCATATTCAGATATTATCCTTATATGGTTTTGAGTCAACATTTAGTTTGCTTTTCTCAAGTGTCTCAATATACAGGTTAGCTAAATTGGGTGTTCCTCTAGCACCCCTCACTGTTCCATGAATGTGTTTATAAAAATCTTCCTGGAACATGAAGTAATTCTCTTTGAGAGCCATCGTCAGACACCAAAAGATGAAAGAACTTGGAATGTTTCCTTCTGTTCGTTTCAACAATGACAGTTCTTCTATAATTTCAAGACTAGCTTCCTGTGCAATCATGGTGTACAGGTAGGTCACATATAGTCCTATCAACAGTTCACCCTAAAGATCAAAGGTAATACCTTCCACAAAGTAGATAACCACTGTTGTATCTTGCAAATAGGATAGCATCTGTAGAGCAAATGGTCTTAAATATGTGTCTGCAAACTGTGATAGGGGTTTGAGTACCAAATCCACTCCAGAAACAATTGTCCTGCCTGGGGGATTTATTAAAGTTTTATGTACTTTGGGCAAGATATACAATTTTGGATTTCTCTGATTCTCTTTCACAAGGAAAGTATACAATATGATAAAATATGATATGGCATTTTTTTTGTCCTCTTGTATAGCGCTGGCAGCACGCAGGCATCAGGTTGCTTTTAACAAAACAAAACAACAACACAGACTATGCTAAAATGAACATCCCTATTCATAATCTGATACATGATCTTCTTGTTACTGCTAGAGACGAGATACTAAATCACCTGAACAGGTGGTTTTTCAGATTTTCTCAAATGGTTTATCTTCTAATCTGAGCTCAAGCGGGAGACTGTTCCACTACTGTGCTGCCATTACTGCAAATGATCTGCCCAGACCTGTCTTTAGCTTATATTTTGGCACTGTGAGCAAGCCTTTACCTCCCGAGTGTAACTGTCTCTGTGGGATGTAAGCTTCAAATTGTTTTTTAAGATAGAAGGGAGCTTTTCCGAACAAGCACTCGTGTATGAGTGTCATGGCCTTAAACTTCGTCCTCTCTTCCACTCTAAACCAATGCAGCGATCTTCTTGCCAGTGTTACATGATCTCGACTCCTAAATTTCTTGACAATCCTCACTGTGTCATTTTCTATAACTTGGCATCTAGCCAAATCTTTTGTTGTTGCACCTATTAACATGGCATTGCCATAATCCAACCTCGGCAGTACAATGGCCCTTGCTATTGTAGCTGTGTTGGTTTCGTTTAGGTAAGGTCTGATAGCCATCATGAGGCGTAAGTGATATGCTGTGTTTTTATGCAAATAGTTAACCCGCGCTTCTGAATTGACTGAGGTATTGACCATCATCCCCAATGTTTTAACCTGGTTGGAGACTTGTATTTTAGCTTCATTTATAGGGACAGTCTCATACTCAGTTCCTAGCTTGGCTATTGTTCGACTGGACCCAAACAGCATAGGTTCAGTGTTTGTATCATTAAGACACATCCAATTTTGCTGCATCCATTCTTCAATTTTGCTATACTTTTTCGTTATCTTGTCACTGTCTTTGGAATATATTCCCTCTATTTCAATGATAAGCTACGTGTCATCTGCATAATTGGTGAAAAACACACCAGTCTGAACCAGTATGTCACATAGGCTTCTCATATAAATATTAAAAAGCATTGGCGAGAGACTTGCTCCCTGAGGGACTCCAAATAAAATTGAAATAACCTCTGAGAACTTATCAATGAACTTTTGCTTGACGATCCGTTAAGAAGGATACTAGCCTATCCAAAGCTACCTCAGAGCATCCCACTATGCCTTTCAGTGCATTTACTAGTAGTTGATGATCTACCAGATCAAACGCAGCACTGAGATCCAATAACATTAGTATCCCTACTTTTCCTCTATCAACAAATTCCAAAATATGGTTTTGAAGATCTATCATTGCCGTTTCTGTGCTGTGAGACGCCTGAAACCAGATTGTTGTTGGTGTAGGGATGACTGTTTTTCTATATGCTCTTGTAATTGCATGGTAGCAATTTTATCCAGTATTTTGAGTATGACGTTTGAATTTGTGATAGGGCAAAGATTGCTAAGGTCCTTCAGATCCAAACCTACCTTTTTTACTAGGGGCATGATAGTAACTTTTTTAAATCACTTTCGGTACTATTCCCTCCTTAAAAGAAGCATTAACTATTCTCAACAGAACAGGTGCAAACAATTCCTTGTTTTGTAATATGATGTTAGATGGTAACAAGTTTTCGGCACAAGCGGTGGGTTTTATTTGACTTAAAACCTCAAGCAGTTCTGCTTCAGTGATAGTAGTGAAATTGAAAGTGTTTAACACACCCTGTTTAACACTATCCTTCATCGGCATTGCCTGGCTAGATAGTTTCCTGGCATTAATTATATTTTGTCTGGCTTTCGTTATTTTAGCTGCAAAAGCATTTTGCACAGTATCACAATCGTCCTTAGTTGGAGAGAATGGCGGTGTGAGAGTTTTGGGTTTCTCAACACTTTGGAAAATTTTGAATAGCTTTCTTGTAGTGTTAGATGCTGCTTTGATTTCTTTATTAGCTACCCTTGTTTTATCTCTATACTTTTTGTTCGCTACCTTCCAGTTATCTTTGTTTTCCTTTGATTTATCATGATGCCACTTTCTTTCGAGTGCTCTTTTTTCCGTTTTAAATAGAACCAGCTCTGAATAAATCTATCCTAGTCTTGAATTTGTGTAAGATATTAACTTAACATTATCTCGCAGGTATCCTGGTCCTGTAGTGATTGTGGAATGTTATCTAAACAAGGTTGGAGTTGTTCAGCTTGCAAAAAGTGGTCATTCCAGATACAAGGTTCTGTGGAAATCATTTGGGTCTGCAAATTTTGTGTAAGGACCCAATCCAGTTGATTTCCTTGTGATGTAGTGGGCTCGCTTTTGATTACCCTGAAATCTAAATGTTTCAATATGTTTTCCAAGGCAATGGCTTATTTGTCCTTCCCATTCCCTCTCCAATAATTGAAATCGGCAACTACTAACGTAGATACGTTGGGGGGTTTCAGAATTATTAGTTGTGAGCAAAGCTTGTTTGCAAACTCTGAGACTAAGGAAGGTGGTCTATAAAGCACTTCTATATTTAGGCAGTTATTGATAGTAAATACCAATTTCAGCTGTAGCGATTCACATCCACTACAGCTAAAATTAACTTTCAACAATTTCAGCGTATCTCTGGCTATAATTGCTACCTCACAACCCTGACCACTTTCTCTATTCGTATTGAACACTGTGTAGCCACTGGGACTGCTAGGTCACATGTGGGTCCTATGGGGTCTTTCAACCAGGTTTCTGTCACACATAATATAACTACTTGTTTTTCCATGATCAGGTAATTTATGTCAGTTGCGTGTTTAACCATTGAACCTGTATTCAGTAGCCCCACCTTTAACCTCTGATTTGGCTCTGATGTTCTAGTATGGTTCCCTTCCTCTTCCCCCATGGGTGGGAGTCTATGATCTACCATACATTCACTGATACAGGGCAACCCCCCGTCCCCTCCCACATCTATTAGCATTATTTCCTGGTGTAGAGCTACAAGTTCGTATAAATAGATAATTATTATGTAAATGAGGAAAGAGGGTGGGCAGAGCAGAGCACTCACCCAGAGCGAAACCGGAGTAAACTACAAAAATTCTCGGAAGTGTAGTTCACGGCACAGCAGCCCTTCAGCCTCAATAAATTAGGCAGTTACAGCCTGCTAAAACTACTCAATTAACTTGATTTCTAATGACAGGCAACCAAGTTCTGACAATCAATGTGGTTACTCAACAATTTGCTCTAGGTAATTTGTATTAGAAGCAATTACACAAGTAAAACCTTAAAAGTTAATAAAAGGTTACTAACATGCTACACTTTAAAACTATACTAAAATGTAAAAATATCAGCATCCTGCTTCTCTCCTAAACAAGCATCAAATGAAAATTAACCTCCTACTTGCTTAAATACACCGGAGTAAACTGGCCCCTACGCCCCGGCGCTTACGCGCCTTACGTATCAATTAGTATTGTCACAAACTACAAGAATTCTGCGAAGTGTAGTTCGCGGCACAGCCTGCTAAAACTCAATTAACTTGATTTCTAATGACAGGCAACCAAGTTCTGACAATCAATGTGGTTACTCAACAATTTAATCTAGGTAATTTGTATTAGAAGCAATTACACAAGTAAAACCTTAAAAGTTAATAAAAGGTTACTAACATGCTACACTTTAAAACTATACTAAAATGTAAAAATATCAGCATCCTGCTTCTCTCCTAAACAAGCATCAAATGAAAATTAACCTCCTACTTGCTTAAATACACCGGAGTAAACTGGCCCCTACGCCCCGGCGCTTACGCGCCTTACGTATCAATTAGTATTGTCACAAACTACAAGAATTCTGCGAAGTGTAGTTCGCGGCACAGCCTGCTAAAACTCAATTAACTTGATTTCTAATGACAGGCAACCAAGTTCTGACAATCAATGTGGTTACTCAACAATTTACTCTAGGTAATTTGTATTAGATGCAATTGCACAAGTAAAACCTTAAAAGTTAATAAAACGTTACTAACACGCTACACTTTAAAACAATTCTAAAATATTAAAATATCAGCCTCCTGCTTCTCTCCTAAACAAGCATCTAATGAAAATTAACCTCCTACTTGCTTAAATACACCAGAGTAAACCAGCCCCTATTCGCTGGCGCTTATGAGCCTGATGTATCAATTAGTACTGTCACAAACTACAAGAATTCTCCGAAGTGTAGTTTGCGACACAGCAGCCCTTTAGCCTCACTAAATTAGGCAGTTACAGCCTGCTAAAACTCAATTAACGTGATTTCTAATGACAGGCAACCAAGTTCTGACAATCAATGTGGTTACTCAACAATTTGTTCTAGGTAATTTGTATTAGATGCAATTACACAAGTAAAACCTTAAAAGTTAATGAAAGGTTACTAACACGCTACACTTTAAAACAATTCTAAAATATTAAAATATCAGCCTCCTGCTTCTCTCCTAAACAAACATAAGCATTTATAACCTGCATGTACACAAGTGTTGCTAGGCGTGACAAGACAAGGAGGGGGAAACATAGAATGGACAAAACAACGATCTTACTAGGGCCAGTGACATTCAGATCACGGAAGTGCTGAGAAGAGGAAGGGGAGAAGTACCAGGTAACTCAAAAATGCAGACAAGGGGTGGCTCAGTGCAGGTAAGTTAAAAAGCGTGGCCACCGGGTGACTCATAAGTGCATAGAGAGGGGACTGTAGGGTTGCAGATACAGACCACAAGTGCTAGGGGAGCCGGGAGGCAGTGCAAAGTACAACTGGACAAGCAGGACCCTGTCCCAAGTTCAGAAGGTAGCCAGGTGACCAGTGTGTGGGCAGTCAGGACATCAGCAGGGGAGAGGAAGAGAGAAAGTGGAAGCAAAGAGGAAGGTCTTGAATTGCTTCTGGAACCGGGGGTGGTTCTGCTCAAATTTGAGAGATGCAGGGAGGCTGTTCCAGAGGGATGCCACATTTGAAGATAGAGATATTCTCCCAATGCTCTGCTTTGAAAAGCGACTGGCCCTCAGGGAGTTGGAAGTGGCTGAGCAGAGAGCTAAAGAGGGGAGATTTTTAGGAAGATAGAGTTTGAGGTAATGCGGTCCCAGGCCCCAGAAAGCCTTTTGGATGATGCAGAGGGACTTGAACTAAATTGGATCATTTCTTACTAATCCAACCCCTGTTTCCTGCTTTCCCTACTTTCTCTTTAATGATGCCTTTTAAATAGTTTGTGGGATCGTCCTCCAGTCTTAGTAGCACATGGCATCCTGTAGTTGTCTGAAACATTCTCTAATATAATCTGTTATGTTGAGTAGGACAATTGCCCTACCTTTATCAGCTCTGCATATAATGTTGTCAGAATAATGTTTGTAAAGTTTCAATATCCTTGGTTTCATCTTTAGACGTGTTGACATAGTTGTTAAGCCTCACATGTTGTTCCAATTTGGCAACATTGGCCAGTACTTTGTTTCAAATACCTGTGCTTCTGCTGAGTTGGGGCTAGTAGGGGGCATAAAGAAAGAACTGTTCCGTAAACCAGATTTGTTTTCTTCAACAATAACACTGTGGTTTTCCAAAATTTGTTTCAGGTGGATCTTTCTCATGAACTGTCTGAATTTAATACTGAAGCCACATTTGCTGTGTACATTGATAGTCACAAAACCTAGACCTTTCTCTAATACTGTCATTTCTTGGGCATTGGGTTCATAGTTGGAGATATTTACTACAGTACTCTCCTTCTTCTTGTTATCTATGGTTACAACTCCCAATTTCCTGGATCATGGACTTGTCCTAAAAAAAGGTATTTCATTATATGGTCTATGGCCTCTTCTTCTATTCCTATAGACTCCTGCTCTTCTGTTTCTTAAATTACCCCTCTGGGCCGCCCCCTCTTGTGTGTGACTTAAACCTGTATGCTCTTGATTCTTCTCCAGAGGTTTCATTACTGGAGCTGTAAGATGTATTGCCAAATCTCAGTCTTCTGCCACCGACTTGTCTGATCTGATCTATGTTTTCTCTGAAGACAAACCCTTCTTTGGTATAAGGGAAAGCCAGATATAAATACAATGTGTCCATATTTACATTAAATGCATCTGACCCTTTGGGCATACTTTATCATGTAGCTGATATGTATTGCTCCTATTTCTCTTATAGTGTTACATTTTCCTTATTTCATAATAACTATGTCTAGTCATTATATCACTACCCTTTCCTGACTTTAAGTTCTGCTTTTAACTTATAGACCTGAAATTAAATAAATTGTATATTTAAGTCACAGACAATGATGTTTTTTTATGATCCACATTTAGTCCTGTGACAACAAGAGCTGTTCACTCCTGCGGCCCAATCACATTGTGTAATTTTAAAGCAGAGCCAGCGATTTTGGAGGTCTGCAATTTGGCTATTAGGTGCCAATGTTTCAAAGTAAATAGTTGCCGGCAGTAGCAAATCAAGCTATGGAGTGTTTGCTTAAGTAGAAGGGACAGGGGTTATATATTGTACTTGGATAGAGAGAACATCATTATGGCACACCAATATTTTTAGGATTATAGAGATTACAAATTGGTTGCTTTATATATTTCAGAAAAAAAGTACTGCTTGTTCTGCTTCTCCTGTTCTCAAGAATACAAAATAAACATGAAGCTAATCTGAGAGGAACATGTGTAAATCCATGGAAGATCATGTTGTAATGATTCACTGGGCAACCAATTAGGTAAACATTGGTTTAATCTGGTGATCAACTAAGTGGTCAAAGTCACTCACACAATAAAATGCACAAAGGGCTTTTTGCTACACAGCTCTTGCATTGTTTATCGTAGGGGAACTAAATGTTTCTATGCTTGTTCATTTAAAACACTGATACCATTGTGTGATTTCTTCTTTTCTAGCCTAAATCGCCAATTTGTACATATTCAGGACAGAATAGTTTAGGTTCATGAGCATAACACTGAGCATTACAATATTAATTTTGAATTATGTCACTGCAGGGCAGGTGCAAGCATTTATGTTGTCTCTGGGAATAGTTTTGATTCTCATCCCATGCAATGAAGAACGGTTTGGCATTATTGGCTCTTGTGCGCCCTAATGTAGGCAGTCTAAGGTACAATGTAGAATTGCCTGATTGTTGAACTAGTCCTTTCTCACTCTAAAATAACATACTGCAAAATAAAGATCACATGGACCCTGTGAGCCATGGTAAGGCTCTTGTGAATGTAGTGACATTGTGAGTACTATCCTGGTGGGGACCGCTTTGTCAAAAGTGAATAACGAAATATTGTAAATATATTTGACCTTGCTTGTCCAGACGAATGTGTGCTACAGGAATTTGATGAATTGATCCATTCTCTCTTTCCATTGTTAACCTGCCCCGTGAAAAATGGGTACGACGTTCATTCATCACCCGTTTATTTTTCTTTGCTGCAATTTTTGGTGAAATTATTTTGCTGAAAAAAAACATTGAAACATTTGGGGGGTCATATAAGGGGTAAGGTGGGGTGGTGTATAGTGAATAAACAAAAGGGGAGAGGGGAATTGGGGGCCAAATAAAAAAGAAATGTGATGATTTCTTTCAGCAAACACTGGCACAAAAAAAGAACGGCTGAAGAATGAACATAGAACCGAAGAATGTTACCAGGAGGGAGGTTTGGTTTGATGATGTAGGCAGGCCAGGAGGGAGCTAATCTCATGGCTTGCGGAGGAATCATAAGAGGACAAGTAGCGGTAATGTGTAGCGAGAACCAAATATAAAGCCCTGATTAAGAACAAGAAGAAGAATTTGTAGCCCACTGTCTGGGATAACTTGTTAGATGCAGTAATGAAAAGAGATTCCTCCTCATTGTGGAAACTTGTGTCTGGCAAAGAAGCGAATGGCACTGAGGATTTGCATTGTTGCATAGATCTAGAGGTTTGGCGGAAACATTTTGAGGGGTTGTATATGATTCCCCAAGATGTAGCCATGGTTTCAGATCCCCCAGTATTAACACTCAGTATGATTCGCCCAGTGACTGAGGTGGATTGTTTTTTTCGTACTGAAACAGAAATTAAAGAGGTTTTGGATGCTGCCAAATCCCATAAGGCTCCTTGGACAGAATCTGTACTAACTGAATAGAAAAAAGACAAGCCGACAATATGGGTGCCCATCCTATTCCGCCTTTGCAAAGCTGTGACAAGATCGGGGATTATGCCTACTTCCTTACGACAGGCGGTTATTGTTTGCATTTATACAAAGGGTGGGAGGGATTTTCCAGGGAACTACTGCCCAATATCTGTTTTGGACTATGCTGAAAAATATTTGCCAAAGGGGCCCTGGATCACCTAAAACAATGGTTGGATGCCAATAGTGTTAGTAGTCATCTTCAAAACAGGTTTAGATTTGGCATGAGTACCATCGACCAGAGTTTCTGATTGTTTTTGATACTGCAGATCGTGATGGCAATAAAGAAGGTTAATGTCTATGCAGCCTTCGAAGACTTGAAGACTGTATTTTACAGTGTCCCTGCTACCTCCTGTGGGAGGTTTTAATGAAAAAGGATGTGATGAATTGACATTTGAAAAGGGATGTGATGGATTGACATGAATTAAAAGTTATTAATTTTAGCTGTAATAAAAAATAATAATAGATTGACTATTATTTGCCAGCTATATTATGAGAATATAGCAGTTGTGTGATGTGTGATGGGGTATGGTTGTTGAGGTGACATTTAGGGTTCAAAGAGGAGTGAGGCCAGGCTGTGTCCTTGCCCCACTCTGCTTTAATATTATTTAAATATATATGTAGTTATTAGAGAGTTGACTGGGAGCTGCCTTGATCCCCCATGACTGGGGGATGACAGATTCCCATGTTTATTATTGGCTAATGACGCTGTACTGCTAACCACTTCCCCCATGGGTTTAAGGCATAGTCTAAGTCGTTTTACTCATAAATGTAATTTCCAAAGACTAGAGCTTAATAAGACAAAACAAAGGTCATGGTCTTTCGTCCAAAATGTGTGAGGCCCTGCAGGTTAGAGGTGGCGATGCGTGCTTGCAAACTTGAGCAGGCCATGCATACGACTACTTAGGAACTCGATTCAATGAAGTGGCTAATGACAAGACCAAATGATATAAGCAAAACTCCTGGGGCAGCAGTGAAGATGTTACTAAGTCTATTCATTAAGATCGTAAGGTTACTCCATAGGCTAGAAAGGAACAGGAGACAGTATAGGAGCCAGATCCACTGGCACCCACCACCCTGGGGTGGAACCTCCAAGCATCCACAAAGATTCCAGTGACATACCAGCACTCTTACTCTGACATCATACACACCATACATCCAGGAAGACAAGATACAACACCAATTTATTAAATCATGTGTCACAGTGGAAAAATAGTTGGGGGTTAAGAAATGTGCATCCCATGGTTGCATATCTATTTGCGCATCAGGTGTTCACCTAACAGGAGTTTGTTCTTATTTCTTTAGTTAGTAAGTGCTTCCATGTTAAGTGAGCAATTGTTGCAATAACTCCACGACAGAAAACCATCTCTCTATTCTTTCAAAATCTTCTTTGGACCAGCTCAGAAAAGAGTGGGAGAAATGTGGGAGGAGCTTCTTAACGGTTTGGTGCCTTGATGGCCATTCAAGGGATAAAAAGGCATTCTCCCACAATTCCCATACCAGGAACAGCCTCAGATGAGAACAGTGATGCAGACCCACTAGCTGAAAATTGCACTTTTGAATTTCAGATGTTTTGCAGAAATGCAGCTTCAAGGTTGCACCTGTGTTTATAAATGTGTAAGTGCTTCTTGTTTCAGGTTGAAGTTATGTGAAATAAACAACTACTCTGGGAGTATATGTATAATATTTAGGGGAGGATTGCATTTGAGCATCAGGTGTTCACCTAACAGGAGTTCTTTCCATTTTTTTTTCACTTCTCGTCACTGCTGCAGGGGTTGTCTTGATTCACCATTGGTTTCGCCTTCACTACACTGTTGCAAATGCTTGGATTTGTCTCTAGACATGCTTGGCCACCTTGCATATTGACTTCCTGACACTCTGACTTCTGTGCAGCGCCTTCTGAACTAGTATGCATGGTGGCCCAGTTTCATGTTGTGCTTCATGTTTGCCATCTTGAATCCTTGCTTACATCTCTTTCTCTGTAACGTGTCTAACTGACTTCTGCAACCGTTTTCTCTCTCCCTTCTGCTCTCCCCTCACTGTTTTTCTTTTACTCTCTGCTCCCTTCTCTCTCATCTCTTTATTCTTGATAACTGTCTGTCTCCTCCCCCTGCCCTTACTTGTTTCCACTCCCCCCAGCGCTATCTTAAATGTTGTCAGGGTTAGTACGATGGTAGCTTGTTTTGTTCCTATCCCCCTGCCCTCTTGTATTCTCTGGCTCTACCAGAAATGTCATCAGGCCTAGTACAGTATTCGCCTGTCTGTTTCCTTTTCCCCCTCTCTACCCCAATTCCCTCTTTACCTGCCTTAGCACTTGCACTATCTGAAATGTCACCAGGCCGAGTACAATAGTTAATTTCACATTCTTGTTGTTCACAGCCATATTAGAATGTCGTCATATTTTTTCCTGTGTTCCCTCCCTGGCTGTGAAGTGCTTTGCAACACATTGTGTACAGGCTCTATATAAATAATCTATCATATCATATCATATATCTCCTGCTATAGAGATCTATAAATTACTCACTTCGGATTTGTATGGTTCGGAAATGTGGGGTTACGCAAATTGTTCATCTTTGGGGACTGTAAAGAACAAATCTCTAAAGTCACCATTGTGGCTTCCAAATAGTTCACTAAATTCCCCACTCCATTTTGAGTGCAGACTTAGCACTATCTTGGATATTGCATTATTTAAGCCCATACTATATTGGGCAAGAATTTGAAGTACTCCCAAACTAGGGAAATGTAGAGGTATTGGCTCATGTCCTCGCTATTACGGGAGGTTGTTTGCTTAAGTGGGTAGTGAAGGTGAGGAAATTTACAAGGAAATGTACTAGCAGCTGGGGCAACCCAAAGGCTGTTATTTGTCCGGTCTGCAATTCCAGTGATATAACAATAACACACTTCTTGCTGCTCTGTAATAGTTATAGAGCCCTGAGGGTCAACTATCTTGTTCCCATGTTCAGACCTGCTATTAATTGTCACATTTGGGAAGCAATGGCCTTCTGCAGGGTGACAAATTACCTTAATACTGGTTATTTCACTGCCAAATGTATTCATCGTGCTTGGCTGGCGCTGTAGTAAGGTCAGTTTTTTCAACTGTAAAACATCCTGAATACAAACTTTAGCCTTATTAGTACCCGGCGAGAGTCAAGCAGAATGCAACATGCATTCTGATTGACTCTCGCTGGGTCCTTACCCAGCTGAGAATCCTTCGATTCTTGGCCGGGATTCCAGACGCCTTGTCCTCGGTGGGGTGCGTGGCAGCCCCTCAGCCAATGAGGAGGCTTGAAGCATGGCCATCCCTGCTCGGAGCCTCCCCTCGGCTTAGAGGCTGCCTTCGCCCCCCGCTGGGAACTCAGGTAAGCTTTTTTTTTTCTTTCCCTTCCCTCCCTCCTACCTGCCCTCCCCACCTCACTTACCTTCTATCCATTGGTACCAGGTGGGGGACGATGGCAGCCTCCTGCCGTGTGGAGACTCGGAGCGGGTCATCCCCACTCCGAGCCTTCACACGCCTGGAGGCTTCCATCGTCCTCCGCCGGGGGCCCAGGTACATTTTCTCCCTTCCCCTTCCTCTCCTTTCCGCCCTCCCAACCGCACTTAATTTCTTTTTTTTTTTGCTCAGGCATATAACTATGGGCTCCGGGGCATTACCTGAGTCGGTAATGCCCCTGCCGCTCGGAGCATATTGCTTTAATAATCATCGTCTACATTTGAATCAACTTTGTGTGAGGTATCATGCCTTCTGTTTTCAATGGATTGAGATAGAGGGCTCTATCAGAGCCTTGGCGGTATCCTGGCGGTAATAGGATACTGCCAATGCAAATAGCATTACTGTTACTCGGTTTGGCAATATTAGCACCTGATCACGAATAATGGTGCAGTGGTAAGCTCCCATTCCCCATTGGGTCCAATGGACCCAATGGGGTTGGGGGTGCTTTTACCGCTGGCGGTAATAGCACTGAGAGCATGCAAAAACGGGCAGAAAGCTGGATTTTTACCTCCAGCAAAAAGCTGGAGGTAAAACTCCAAACGTTCCTCCCAAATCGAGATTGAGCGAACACTTAAATGCAGCGGTAATAGCATTACTGCAGTATTTAAGGGCTACTGCCCAACTCGTGATAAGGCCCTCCAGAGTCTTTGAAAGGCATGCAGTTTCATCTCTGCATTCCACTAATTCAGCCCAGGAGTCACCATGTAAAGATTGTTTGTTGTATAAATTCCTATGGGAGATACCTGGGGGATTGCTGGTACTAGTAAATGTAGTGGAAAGAGGAGAATTAAACAACACTTAAAACCAATATGATCCTCCCTGAAGAAGAATGGCCAATAACCAGTCTAGTTAATATGCACAAGAGATTACATCAGACATCACTATTATGTAGGTTATATGTTTCTTTGGACAAAATCAATGAATATATGGTTGGAAACTATGTGTTTAAATTGCATATATAGTCAAGCAGAGATATACATGAAAAGTACTTGTGTTTGTCCATACAAAACTATTTTCCCATTAAAGTATAAATACCAGGAGATATATATAACTCGTGGCTTTCCAGAAGAAGATAAACCGAGCATAACATCACCTTTTCAAAAATAAGTAAAAACCTAAATCCTACACAATTGCCTCTGGGGGGGGGGGCACAGCTTGAACATCAACCAAGAGTGCTGCATGTGTATCTAGCACACGATCCTCATGATTACTCATTCAATGTTAGGGGTTAGGGGTCTAAGCCTAGATGCACTGTGTGTCTGAAGTTGGTGCAAGGGTTGGGTCCTGAATTCCAGATGGCTGCATAAGGATACAGGTACTGTAGCTGAAAGGGTACCCCTGGAATACAAAACTGATTCGAACCTCTGTCCCTGAGAATATATTCATCATTGCCTATGGCTGACAGTTGGGAGTGAGTATCATCTCTCAGAGTCTCTTAATGATAGAAGTGGTAGATAGTTCGTGTAGGTGCGGAACAGTGATTTGTAGTCTGCAGTAACTCATATATAAGGAGTGGAGAGTCTGCCATACTAGGGGCAGGAGAAGCAAAGGACTGTGCATGGAGAAGTCATTTCTGACTAACTAAATGGCTGAGAGAGATAGCCCTACAATGCAACGCAAATGTCTGCCATATAAGTTTAGGCAGTCTCCTTGTGGTGAAATTCAGGGGATGGTGTACAGCCAGATCCTGCTGGTAGTAGAAATATCACATGGATCTAAGTGGACAGCAGAAGAAATTAATATAGCGTAATACTTATCCCATTAGGGCAAAACAAAATACAACAAAAAATAACAATAAAACAAATAAAATTGCTGGAGGTGACAGTGAATTTCCAGGCAATGACAAAATAAAATCGAAATATGGACGCCCAGTTGGAAGGCCGAAACATAACTGCAATTCATCCTCCAAGAGAGCTCTGTGCTTCCTGGACAACACCAATTAGGCTCCCCTCAAAGTACTGTATTTCTAAAGACTTTGCCCCAGTTACATATCACAGGCAGCCTTACAGTCATCAATGACATTTCTCAGGTATTATAGAAAACCCCTAACATGAAAAGATCATATTCAGAGACAGAATGTCCAATAAGTGTGACACAACTTGGAACTGATCAAGAACATTGGGCCTGATTTACAAAGCGTTTTTCAGTGGGATTGCGTCATGGTAAAATGCTTTTGTAAATCAGGCCAATTGTGACTGGGCTGCACCCAGGGAAAATGTCCTACAGCACTTCGTAGTGTGACATTAGCCAGGCATTAATGAAAACAAGACAGATTGGGCATCCTGTACCCAGAAAAGTTTGCAGATTTGGCTTTTCCTGAAATATGTGAAGATGTTTGACAATGTGAAAAGATGGGTTTAAGGAAAAACATGTTTTGCCTTGGTGCACAAAAATGTTAAAATACATGTAGGCTCTGGTCACTCATGTCATGGAGGACTGCCCAAATGGTTCAGAATAATAGGAAACATAGGAATTCACATTCACATCGAGCTACTGCCCTTTTGAAGCGTTGATCTGCTTCTTTCACCAACTTTGATGCATGCTACTGAAAATACCAAGTGCATAAGAATGAGTAAGGCATGTAGGATTGTTTGAGCTGCTTCATTATCTTTTTCTGAATCAGATCCATTGAAACAAAAAAGTTGCGAAGGTAACTCAGCATTGTAACAGGACAAACATGTGTTTGATATTGTCTATTTGTATGTATCTGACATGATGTACCTTTGCAATTGGCAGTCTGCAAATTCCTTTCTGCAAATCAGGGGCCTCCTCTGATTCAATCTCAACATTATCCTTGTACCATCGATAAACTGTTTCTTTCTTGATATTGGCTACCTGCAAACAGATATTAAACAAGTCCATGTTTATTTATACATTGCCTTGGAAAATATATTCACAGTTCCATATTTGTCTGGATTTTATGCCTGAATAACTTATATGAATTTGATAAAAATCTGCAAGTGGTCTTTAACATTGAACACTGACAAACAATACGTGGAACATAGTAAATACAGGAAAACGTCAATAGGGTAAAATTAATAACTGCAGAGGTTAAAACAATGATCATATTGTTACACTATATGGTCAAGCATCTCAGTCGTAAGAGATAAATCATTTTGAGATATAACATGCCGCATAGGCTGGTAGACAATTACAGAATATGGGTGTAGTGTGAAAAAGGCACCATTAAATGTTGTGTTTTTTACCAGTGCCATGACTGAAAAACTTACAATAACCTGGTAACACCCTAGCGTCTGGAAACTGGCAGCTCCAAACAAAGGTAACTAGCCATAGCCAACCCACTGCTCAGGATGTGAGGTTGTGATTCGTATAGTTGAGCACCACATCTAAAGGTAGACCGAGTAGAGATCTCTACACATGTGTTATGTCACCAATGTAGTGAGTAGTTGAGATGAAATGACTATTGCTGTGCAATAGTACAGTGGAGGACAGTGGTTTCTAAACCCTATGCTCTACTCAGCAATACTATTAGCACAGCAGTGATTTGATCATAAAGATGTAAATGGCACAGATGTGTGGTTTAATGATAAAAAAGCAGGCAATTTAGTCTTGATGGTTTGATGCATCAAGTCAATCACAATGGTATGGGATCAGCATTAAGTGACTTATTTTACATTGTGCAACTGGATACTATGGGCAGCTCAAAACACTCCAGAAAAGCGTAGATCAGAACAGAGGTGATGGGGTTATTGATTTGCATCATCAGCTTAGTAGCACTGCAATGCTGGTTCGGTCACATCAATGTGGCTTGAATCAGAAAAGGCTGGGTTCTGCAACCAGAATCTCCGAAGCAGCATCTTTAGACACTGATGGGTTCCCTGATGTCCCCAGCTCAGGAAAATACATCAGAGCGTCTTGCAGAGCCAGCCATAATCCCAGGCAGACTCCATGTACACCAGCAGTCTTCACTGACAGATAACTTTTCCTCCCAGTTGTCACTACTCTTTTTTCACAAGAGTGGATAGGGGGAGCTGCCAGCTCCATTGGAAATGTTAACTCCGGCCTATGTGGGGGGTTTTTGAGCACCAGGGGGCAGATTGTCAAAGTGCTAAAATGTGAGGAAATTATTTGACAATGCAAACCAGAGAAAACAGATTTTGTCACAATCTATATTTGCTAAGAACATTTGCACTAGGGAAACATGTATCAGGCTGTTTTCTGCACTATATTTGCTGCATAGCATACAATGAAAGGTGTCTACTACATTTCTTTTCATGTTACGCAGCATACATAGCAAATAAAACAGTCTGCTCCAATTTTTCCCAGTGAAAACATGTTTAGATAATATTGATTGGGGTTTAATCTGTTTGCTCCATTCTCTATTATCACAGCAGCAAAACTGTTGCTAAATTAATTTGCTCTGCTTTTTTGAGAAAATGTGGCCCCTGTAGATCAAAGAAGAGTTCTGTCTTGACCATTCTTCTATAAAGATGATTCTAAACATGATTAACCATTTGGTGGGGGAGACACTCCATATAGGCAAATTCCCAATGGGTTATTGGTCTTTTTCAATCCTCATTTAAAGGGCAATCCATGTATGTGTTGCAGATGTTGCCTCCTCTGCTCTGTCATATTGAGAATCCTTGATTTGCAGGAAGTTTAAGAAGGACATTTCTTACAGTAAATCCCAAGATGGCCAAAGTCTGACTCATATAGCTTTCTGGCATCTTGGATTCCATGGACATCCCCACTCCATTGTCTGCCCTATACTAAGGGGTCTCCCTCCAAATGGTGCCCTTTCAATGATTCCCCCTTGTCTTGTAGCTTCCATGGAAGTGCCCGTTCCCAGTCAGTTGAATCACTTTGTTCAAAGCCATCTCTACTGATTCAGATGGTTGTATACGAATTGACCTTTTTACAATTGACCTTTTCACAATTGACCAAATTGACTGAATTTAAAAGGTCAATTAGGACATATATGCGGGGGGAAATGCCCCGCACCCCCCACCCAATACAAGCCCCCTGCAACTACCCACCCGAAACCCTTATATTATTGTAAACCAAAACCAACCAAATATATATATATATTTAATAAGTAAACAGTCAATTGTACAGGTCAATTAGGACTACTGTAATTCAGTCAATTGTTTGTGTTTATGCAGCCATATTGTAATATGAAAATGTCAAACTCTGGCATCAAATTTTAGTATTCTATAAGGTATTGGCGGCATGGCTGCTGCCGAAATCGGGTCTGGGTCTGGGGAATTACCGGGGCATTCCGAGTTCGGAGGGCCAGGTAATTCCTCCCTCCAGGAACCCCGGCCCGGACCTTCCCCATTCCCATCTGAGCCCCCATAGGGCTCAATGGGAAGGGGAGAGGGTGCAAACAACGGGGCGATTACCGGTGGCCCGTTGTTTTCTCCCTCTTCCCCTTGCGGGACCCGGTAAAGACGCCTGGTTCCTGGGGGGGAGCTTGTAATGAGGCGGAACAGGTTTAACAGGGCCGCCTCCTTTTGTGGAGGCCGTTAACCCATTCCGCCTCAGTCGTAATGAGGCCCCTTGTATTGAGTAAGTTGAATATTTCGATAGGCCTTCTCATTATTAGATTATCAATGCCAGTAATAATTACAAAAAGAAAGCATGTTGCTTTTACATGTAATCTCAAAACAGTTAATTTAGCTTGAACTCTGGATGAACCTACATTATATTGTTTATGCACAGCGGTCTTGTGGACAGGCAAGCAAATGTGAAACAAGCCCCCATTGTCAATAAAATACAGGAAATAAATAGCTAAATACATTCCAAATTCAAGATTTCCATGATCCTATTATTTAGAATTCAGCTGGATGGCCCCCTGGACTGACATTGAGGAATGCATGGACAGCCAGTAATGACAAATCCAAATAGCAGTGGCCTATAATACAACCTGACTTCCAATATGACAGAGCCATAAGAACTTATGTAAAATATGTGTCTGTTTCATTGAAATGAGTCTATTAAGATGTACTTTTGTTCATAAGAGCAGATGTGTTCTTTTGATACCAAGTCCTACAAAGCATCTGATTATGTTCAGCATTAAAAACAGTGTGTTATAAAGTGAATATAATGGAATACATCATTGTCTCTAACCTTTCAACAGATGGCTGATTTAAAAAACCAAAATAGATTTGGTTCTTTGAATTCAGTGGTGGGGCCCTAGTTATATGACTATAAGAGGGATCCCTAAGTTATGACTTATTAATATATTTGCATATTTTAACAATTTGTACTTCATGCACCAACAGAAACATGAAGGATGTTTCTGAAGTGAGAATCTTGTTGTGATTCTGAATATGTAATTTGTATTAATGACACAGATGCATGAAAATGAATTTTAAGGGAAAAACATATGTCAGTCTAATTTGATTATTCCTCATGAGGGGAGGGCTAACTCACAGCCAACACATCATGTTATGACATGTGTCAATACACTGGGCCAGTCCAAGCAAAGAGGAAGAGCCTAGTGGGTATTAATCAGTGAGGCAACCTATCACAGGTACTATACAATCCACAATAGCTGTGTAGAATTATGCCAAATGGATTGTGTTTGCTTGGTATTTAAACTCAAACACAGAGAGAGAAGGGGAACACTTGGCAAAGCATCAAAGGAGGAGAGTTTGCCTACAGGAGAAACACATATTGGGCTTTCAACTTGAAGGAACTAATTGAAGGTCTCCATAAAAAGCTTTCTCCAAGAATGAACTGACTTTTCCAGGACAGAATCAGATTATCTGCAAACAATTTGGGAGCAAGTGGACAGACTGAAAGGAACAGCTTGCCTGGCAGAGTTGCTCAGCACTGTTAATGTCCCTCCATGTCGTGGGCCTTTGCAAAAACAACAAAATATGAGTACAATAAACCCAGAGTAGAGAATGGAGATAAAACAAGAAGGTATGCTAAAATAGAGTACCATAGAGTCTATAATTACACAGCACGTAATAGTCACTGACTGTGACAATTATTAATTCATTCCAGTTTTCACAAGAGAAATATATATCTGGATGTGTGAGTATGGTGTACATTATGTCTCACAGATTTGCAGGGATTGCTAAACTTCTTGACCTGCAAAAACCTTTGTTTATATTAAAGAATAATAGTGAATATTACTGAAAAGAAAAGAAATTCCTTCGATTTTTCTACTTCTCAGAGTGAAATAGGAAGGATGTTATTTTTTCCCATTCAACCTCAATAATTTCAAAGAAGGAGGTTATTTTTTCCCATTCAACCTCAATAATGTCAAGATAAACAGTCAATTGTTTTGTTTTTCCAAGTACTGCTGCAAAGAGATTGAAGGATACTGCCTTAAGCGGCCTCCTAATGCCAAATGAAATGGAGTTGCTGAGTCCTCTTCTGTTTCAATTTATAAGCAGAGACCATAGATTGCTGGTGAAGTTTAAAAGGTGTATAATACGATTATGTTTTCCATATTATTAAACTGTTTCTTCTCAGTGATGTGCCATTTAAAGCAGATAATGCAGAATTAGATTTGAGTAAATACATGCATTTTAATATCCTGTTTTTGTCTACAATAGTAATTTATAGAAGATTGCATCTTAATGTCTAGATGCTGGTATAATTATAAACAAATACATTGGACATTTTAAATTATGCAAATGTTCAGTGATACAATACCAGGCAGGTTGTGTTTCTTTTTTGGAGGCAATCTGTATATATGTGTGTGTAATTTTGTGGGTGACAAATTAGGGGTCCACCTTTAAATTCCTAATTTAATATTTTAAATAAACTAGAATATTCAGATTAAAAATAGCCTGTTTCATGCTCCAGAATTTGGGATGGTATTTTCATGGTGTGGGAATTAGATCTGGGATATTTCTGTGAAAATAAGGATCACCCGTTACAAACTTCCATACTCATTACAGGTGCTCAAATCCCATCCAGGCAGCTTGCGACCTTGAAAATGCAGGCTAAATCCATTTGAAATTTGACACACTTCTGATATTGTCTGGTTCTTTCTAAAGAGAATTGTGCCCATTTCGTGGGAGCCATTGTCGGGCAAAGAATTACTATTGTGGCAGCCTTCTACATGGAAAATATAAGGGCAAACTAAACTGCAGACTTTGCAGAATAGTGCGGTCAGGCTTGTTAATCAACTCAAGAGTAGTGACCACGTCAGTGAGGCTTATCGTGAACTTCATTTGCTTACAGCGAGGAGTACATTGCTTTTTCAGTTATTATTGCTCACAGGTGCCTGCATGGGAGTGCACCCCTCTATTTGAAATCCAGGCTTACTTTTAAAACAAGCTATCGCATATTGTGTTCTAATTACAGTAACTTGCTGGTTACTCTATATATGAAATTGGAAAGAGCTGGGAGATTGACCTTTGACTCCACAGCTTCTTGTCTCTGGGAAAATGTACCAACAGATTTAAGAGGAATACACTCACTGACACTCTTCAGGGTATCTCTTCACTTCGACAGCTTACTGATTTGGCGACATTTAATATAGTTTTGTTTGTGGTAATGTACTTTTTAAGTGATATCTGCTGGGTTTTTTATGTGTGTTTAGTTGCTTTGCATCTTTTTCTACTTATTTTGCCTGCTTAATGTCTGTTGTGGTCTGCCCTTTTCTGTGCCCCTCTTTGCCCATGGGTTGCAGGTGTGTTATGAATATTAAATAAATTGATAAACAAATAAAATAACTGTGAGCCAAGTTCTGGTGCAAATGTGGGCATAAAGTATAGACACCTTGGCTCACCCTTGGATTTCCTCTGGGCAGAATAGGATGTCTTCACATACCTATGTTGTTTTTGAAAACCATGCATTCCATAACAGAGCCTGTGAGAAAAGCACATCTACTGTGTATGTGTGCTCCCTGCCCATACAAAAGAGTAAACAATAAAAAAAAACTGTTGTACACATGTACTCTCACTTTTTTCATTTAATAAAGCACAGCAAACCATGGGAATGTTACAGGGGCCTCCACCTTTCTTGTTTTTTTTTTATCGTGGTACACGTTAGATTAATTAGATTATAATTTTTGCATCCGGAATTCTTTGAGCATGGGGTGCTGAATAATGTAATCAGGATGGAAGAGCACAGGTGACTTTTCTGCTCAAGTTACTTAAATACTGAAGAAAACACTCATTTAAGAAAACATAGATGATGTCTCTTTCTTACCTTACATACAAGTACCACCACACATTCTTCTGTAACTTCCCAATACAAATACTCCTGGAAATAAGGACCTAGAAATATGGGAGAGGGGCAACGACAAACATTGGATTGTGCACTAGCAAAAGTGTTGCCTCTTTAATAAAATGTACATAGCAATGCTGGATAGCAATGTCTGCTGCGATGAGCAGCACTATAAATGAACATGGCTCAGGCGAGCAAGATCAGATAGCACCAGAAAATTAACTAGTTGGAATGCATTGACAGCATATACCAGCTGACTTATGAAAGCAAAACAATTTTACACCACAGACTTTAAGTTCTTTAGTTTTATAAATACCAAATATTACTATCTTTCTAATTATCTTGCGCTACTTTGACCTCAGGTAGATGAAAGGATGAGCCAAGCCTGCTCAATCGCGTCCTAATAATGGTGTATTTTTTGCAGATCCTTTCAGATGTCCAATTACCTTATTGATCTGCCCTGCAAGATCATGGTGTTTATCATGGTGATAAATATAATACCATATGCAAATAAATAAAACAACTTATTTTTAATAGTAAACCTGAATCTCACCTTGTTTTCTGAGAAACTCTTTTCTCTGGAACTCTGCCTCAGCCAGGACAGCTTTGAAAGCTACATGAAAAAAAAAATGTCAACCTTTAATTTTAGCTCGTACCGAAAGTAAGGACATACTAGCATACTAAATGTAAATGAACACAACACAGTTCTTCCACATCATTGCTTGGAATTATTCTAGAAAAGGATAACTTTTCATAAGGACACAGTCTTCATCAAGAGAGTAAACATTTCAAGATAGAAATTAAAAGAATAAAACAAAAGATTGTCCCACATCAGTTTCTCTGAAACTGGGTTCATACTCTAATAGTGCATGATAGATCTCAGAAGCACTGTAATGCACAAAACGCACTGATGTACAGAAGTTGTCAGACTCTTAACGATTAAACCCTTTCAAAACCCTGCAATATAGTTGTAATATGTTTTAGATCAACCTTGTTTAGGTCATTGCTACCAGCAGGGCTGTTTTTCGGGCATTGTTTTCATGTGTTATGAACTTTATTGTTAGAACTGGTACTTTGTACACCACGTTTGCCATCTTTATACTCAAATAATGCTATGTTACCCCTTTTAAAGAGTCCAGGATTTGATTTTCACCCATAATTTAGTGTAAAAATAGGAATAGTTATGTGGTGTATTGTTTGAAACATGTTGACAGAGAGAATGCTGAGGGCACTTTAAAAGTGGGGAGAAAGTGCATGCACTTACTTCGGGTCCTAAAATGCAGTGCAGCAGCATCAGACCTTCAAGCATGAAACCAGTTATATCAATAAAGTGTAGCAGGAGCTATTTAATAATTAATGAATTTAATTTAACAATCTTGTTTCCAGTGACATATATCAGCCATACCCCTACACTGCACTGGTAACAGTGCTATTCAGCGCATACATTTCTATGAGTGAACACCTTTTTATTCAACATAAAGTGTTTGCCCATAAGGAATTTGTGGTGGCACTAGATTCTCACTGCAATTGCTCTTATTTTGCTAATATGTACATGTGTTTTAGTGAAAAGCAGTGAAAATATGCTAGCACTGCGCAAACTTTGCCATTTTGCACATTTCTACACAGTGCCTTTCACCAGAGCCTTTGTCCAACGTTCATAGCTGGTGCCAGATTGTTCTACCTTTCCATGTTCATTTATATTCCCTCATTTGCACAATTGCTTCATTGTTTTCTTCCTTGCTTTTCATCTTCCTTAGTATTCATCTATTTTTCTCTCCTCTATGTCCATTTGTCTTTATTCGTCATACTACGTTTGTTCATTTGGAACTAAAGATAGATTGAAAGGAAGGAGATGACTGATGCAAGCATTGGCTTATAGAGTAGGTGTTCAATTTAACAGATAATGCAGATCGTTGGCACGAACGGCAATCTGAGCAGTGAAGAACAGGGGTATGCAGGTAAATAGTTTCTGTGGCAAGTCCATGTTCAAGAATATGTCTTTTAAGATAAAGAGTAAGGTTGTAAATGTGACTAGGGTTTACAGAAGAAGTTCATAGGTACACAATCACTGTAGGAACCTTAATGTATTCTTTCAGGAGCTCGACAACATAGATATGGTTGTGTAGGCACTTTCTAGTGAAACGAGCTGGGGTTGAGTTGGTCATGCCGGTTTGACGAGATTCAGCCGCACTGTGAAATTGAACAAGCAGCAAATGTGTAAGGCTAGAAGAAACTTGAGATTAGCAGTGATGTGCAGATCCATGATGTTCGAAAGCTCGACAGTGACTTGGTGTGAGTGACGATAGCAGTGAGGTCGCTTAACTTGTTCATCACAGCTTTCCATTTCAGTAGCATCAAAGACTTGAATCTTGAAGAAGCTGAAAAACAGGCAGGTGATGTCATGTCGGTGGCTGTGAGGTCCTTGAAACAGTTTGAAGTACAAATTGCCAAAAGCACTCTAGCCGATCCTTGCAGAAGCTCAGTGTCTTGATGGCACTCAAACCAACTTGCAGTGGTTTGATGATGCACAGAGAGGTAGGGACAGCTTCCTTGGGTCCTGGCTTGTTGTGAGATCCTGCCCAGAGACACTAAGGAAAGAGGAGTCTGTCTTATGCCTTTCCATGCCAGAAAGGTTGCCAGGAACACTTTCAGGACCCCCACCTCAGCAGGCAGAGTCCAATGTTCTGGGAGCAGTCAGGCTTTCCAACAGCTAGTTGCTTCAAATGTTCCCCTGAAGATTTTTGGGGATGAATGCTCCCTCCTTGTAAATCCTTCTTTTCACCACAAAGGCTGGAGACTTTTGGCAGCTTTTACCCCAACATGGTTCCATTAAAATCTTGTAAGAAAGAAATATGGTTCAATGAAGATGACAAAAATAGATACAAGTGGGTTTCATAACTGATTTGTCCATTGCAATTTCTTCAGTGGGCCAATCCTTTCCTTTTGTAGCAAGGGATTTTCCAGCTGATGTCAGCTCCCAGAGTGCTTTGCCTGCGGGAAGTGAGGAGGGGCACAGGAAGAAAGTGTATCTAGGCAACCGTCTTCTGGAACAAATCATCTCCTTGGCTGCACCATGCTTACGCCCTCACCTATCTGCCTGGAATACAATAATACAGTAGTAGCCCCTCAGAGTGACCTCGCCATTGATTTACATCGATCATCTTTGAAGTACCTAGCTACCACCTTACCACCTGTGGGTATGCTCTGACCTTCTGGGAAGGTGTCACACCTTCCCATCAGAGAAAAAGAGGTATCTACGGCTGTTCCTAGCATCTGATGTGGGTAAAACAGCCAGGCCCAGAGAGTAATACAGAAAGGGCTTTGACAGATGCAAGAGTCACAAAAAAATGGTTTGACAATAAAATTACATCAGATGGGGTTTGGCATTTATAGCTGTATTTACTCAAATGCCATTATATCAAAGTAGATAGTTTAATATTTACATCTAACTAATGTTCTTCCGCTAGGCTATGGCACTACACCGTAGCGCCATGGCGCTATTTATAATTTAAATCATGGTTCCCAACTATTAAAGGCATCCCATGTCAGTCGGAATGCATTTGTTTTCAAGATGGCACATGTTACTTTGTGGCTGTCATGTTGTCAACTCATTATTGCAGCTTCTGGTTTGTCCTTAGACAGGGCATAGCAAATTACAGATGTGTTTTAACTTAAAGCAATTGGAAAATGAGATCTGTTTATCAGCAATCACTTTATTTTTTTATTTGTTTTATTGTTATTTGGTTAACAAGTAACCTTTATCAAAACATAGAAATTCAATGACATTCATTAAAATAAGATTACATAATACAGGATACATGCGAGAATTACATAATACAATGCATATTAAGATACAGAGTCACAAGATACATTTTAGAAGACATGGCAAACAAGGAAACTAAAATAAGGAAGGAGATAAAAAAAGCTGAGTGAGAGACGCACATGTGCGAGCCTACAGATATGAACATAAATCAAGTCATTGTTTCCCCGCTTCTAAAACTTCTTTCAAAAAGTGGATTGCGCGCGACCCTCCAATCATTGTGGCCATAGGAATTCATAATTAGCTGCCACCCTCTTTCAGTCGGGACCTGATCACAGTGTTGGAGCAGGTGACCAAAATAAAACAAGTGCCTCGTCTCCCGGGAACTACGGTGTAATATTATGTGTAAAAGGGTCTTCATCTAGTCAGGCACTGAGCATAACTGGCATACTGTTAATGATCTCAGAACTTTGCTCCTAACACACACAATTACGTTGGTCTGCAGTAAATTGTGCCACAGCCTCATCACCCTGGATTGCCAAGATCTAGCTGATTTACACAGGCAATCAGGACACGTTCCCACTGGTCTCACGTCAATCAGCAATCACTTTCTGAGAGAAAGCCAGCAACATCTGGCACAATTAAATATATAACAAACTTTGGATGGTATCCCCTCATAGATCGAATTTGGTCAAATTCCCGCCAGCCAAAAAATCCTTCTAGGGTGTGGCTTTTCATCAAGGCAAATGTATCTACTGAATCCATCCACACTGTAATGTTGAGAACAAGGATTATACTGAATGTCCATATTGAATCCCTGTAGAAATATGGCCAAGCACTATAACTTTTGATTCTCTCCTTGCATTGCCATTAACCACCTGAGAGGCCTGTGGTTAGTCTGGACAGTAAAGTGAGACCAACAATTGTCCGCCAGTCAGCCAAACAAACCTGTATTCGATACAAAAACCTTCAAGTTACACAATAAAATATCTTAAAAGAATTTTCTTTGTACAATTAATAAAAGTGACAGAAAGCTAAAAAATAAATAAGGATGTAACATCACTAAGTAAAAACCTTAATTCATAGAGAGATACCAGTTATTAGTCGCACGGATGCCAGAAGGTAGAGTAAACTAACAGCCCCTACAATTGCTTAAAACAATACGAAGAGGTAAGCACCCACGTCCATACCCTACTGTAAACAACCACTGTAATTTTTCACAGCAAATCATTCCAAAATGGCCCTGTAACATTCCAAGTTGTCCAAAGAAAGGAAGAAAAAGTACTGGTAGTGCAGTACCAATACTGTCCCAATACACAAAGCTATCAATGTTATAGACCAGAATGTATTAATCTCCTTTGAGTGCAACCTTTAGGATCTTAGATCTTTGTAACCACACTCTATGTGTGTACCTAGCGGTTGCAAAAATGACATGTGGTTGTGGGGATTGTCTCAAGTACTTTATGGCATCACATGAGCAACACTAATTTCATTTAATACAGGTTACAGATAGCAGCATCTCAAATCAAGTGTGCAGGGATATGCCAATAAGTAATGGATTAGCGTTTCATTAGCTGATTTGCACATGAGGCACAATCCAGAGGAATTTGCATAACACCCACTACTAAAAGAAGCAGTCTGAAGAATCCCAAGTTTCACAAAAACATATAAGGATCATTCCAAAAGGGGGCGTGATACAATCAAGGTAGGTATGTTTATCATCCCGGTAACCGCACAGATAAATAGTCTCGGCCCAGCTTAAGCAGAGCTGCTTTACCCTGTAACCTTTGCCTTACTCCTATATTTACCACCTCTTTCAGGTTCAGTAGCCTGGCACCAGAACAGGATCTTGGGTAATTTCTTGCATCACATATTCCCAGGGCACTGAGTGTATGTTTCAGATGTATAACCCGTTTAACACTGTGTGCCCCAGTCAATGATAGCAAATGATTTGCTGCTTCGCGGTAGATGACAAGTTCATCTGTTTTCCATAGGCAATTGCAATATAGTGCTGATTTGAACACAATAGAGTCACATATCAGGACAACAATAACTTCAAGCTGTACCAGTGAAGAGGGAGCACTACTTGGGAGAAGGACACATTTAAAAAAAAAAGAAAAAAATTATAACAGCCAGTTTCCCAGTATTAGAATATCCCCATAGTTCATCCCCATAGTTCATATCCAAAGATAGCTGCTGGTAAGGCCCGTTTCTTATACAGGTCCAAAGCCGAGGAAATTGCGCTCCTGAGAGCAGTACTTGGCAGAAAGTGGTTTGAACACCATGACTTTTGTTTTTTCTGCATTCAATTCAAGATTTTGACAAGAAAATGTTCAATTAATTTTTCAAACTCATCGGTGTAATAGCCAAAATAACTGTGTCATCTGCATAAAAGAGAATGGGGATCTCCAAGGATGACATCTTTGTGTGGTCAATTCAACCCCTTGCAAAGCCGTCCATTGCCTCCTGGGTGTAAGTACAGAATGAAAGGAGTGACCTCCTTGTCTCACCCCTTTATTTACAATTAAAGAGTTGGCCTGCTCCCCACCTAGACCATAATGTACAGTCACTTGATTCTCTAGGTAAATCAACATTATAGAGGTCAAAAATTGAGCAGGTATGTTGCGATCTCGTAAGATTTGCCACAGTGAATTCCTTGAAACCGTGTCAAACGCTGTTTTCAGATCGAGAAATATAGCATATCATTTTATTTCTGGATCACTATGAACAACAGAAAGCAGTGGTCTAGTGTGCCCCTATTGGCTCGAAAACCAGCTTGCAAGTCGCTCAGCACATTGTTATAAACCCATGCTTGCAGTTGTTTGACCTTCCCAAATGTATTCCCTGTGCAATCTAGAAGGGAGATTGGACAGTACTTTCCCGGGAACTCCCTGCCACCATTTTTATAAATTGGGGCAATTACGGCACTCAACCAAGAGTTAGGAATGGAACTTGAACTAAGACTGGCGTTACATGGTTTCATTAACACCGGGGCCCAAATTACCAGCTTGTACTTATAAAGGTCCAATGGAATCTAATATGGACCAACAATTGTAGGGTTACATCTTAAAGATAGCCCACACCACGACAAATACCTCTTACTCCATTGTAACACTGTTTCTCTTTTTGTCAGTCACCTGCTAATGTATGTGACAGGTTGTCCTAACCCTTCTTAGTTTAGCTGTGATAAAGCGGCTCCATTTCCAAAGTCGCAAGCATGTGTCTGATTTATGAATTCCTTTTCATAGTGTAGGATCTTTAAAACTGGTGCCCTGCACAACTCATTGTATTGGTTATTAAAAGCTGTTTGGCAAGCAGGAGTCACATTTTCTTTCTTTGGCTTCTTGTTGGATGTTAGGTATTCAAGGGATGGACAATGTTCCCATATCCCTTGATGGAATACTTTTAATAGTCAGTGAGGCCAGGGAATGCCATCACCTTGCTCTGAGGGGTAGGAATGTTACAATCCTTTACCACTTCCACATTTATCTCGGTAGAGGAAGCTTCTTACGGCCACCCCCTTTCTTTCCTAGGTAAGTCACAATACCCTGCACCATCTGGTGTTGGATTCCTTGATAGTCAATACAGCATTCAGCATTTCATGCAACACTGGTTTCAGATGGGATAGATGGTCTTTCCCAGTGTGGCTGAACTAAATAGGCAATGCTGAAGTATTTCAAGCCAGATAGGACCTAGTTTACAATCTCCTGAAAATTGGAAAGGACATTTTTTAGCCCAAAAGCTTTCCTTTGTCAGTCAGGCGGATCTGCCAGCACCCACTCATGAGGTCAAATGTGCTCATTTACTTGTCAGTGCCCAACTTATTAATATGCTTATCTGCTCAAGGCATGGGGTGAACATCTGTACTTGTGAGAGTTGAGCCCTCTATAGTCCACACAAATGAGGACATCAATTGTCTATTTGCTGGACTTTTTAGGACACAGCAACATGTGACTGGTACATGGGATATGGAATGGCTCATTTACCCTAGAAACAATATCTTGGAGACTTCCTCCTTGAAGGTGTCCCGTACTATGTCACGCAACCAGCAAATAATGCTTTTCACGGACTGTCTCCTGTGATATGAACACATCAGTTTGTGTGACATGGACTCAGTGAAGACAGGCCTGTAAAATGCTCTAAAAGATGCTGACAGACTTTCAGATGTTGCTTTGTCAGGTAGGAAGTGTTGCTGCCCCTCTATAGACCTATCTGTGGATTCTGTGTATAGCACGTTTGTGTGGGGGGTGTTATCAGTCTCCTCTTCAGACTCACAGTCTTTCACCATAGCTAGCACCAAGTCAGCCCTGCTGTAATGAGAGGTCAGCCATTTGACATGAAACGCACAGCATTTACCTAGACGGATTTGTGTCAATGACGTAGTTAGCATTACTGAGTTTTTGAAGTATTATGTAGTTTCCAGGCCACTTATCCTGAAGTGCACTTGGCTTCACCAGCTCCATTACCCAGAATATCTGTCCTGGAGCTTACTGTGTCACAGCTTCCTTCTGGTCATGCCAGTAGCTCATCAATTCCTGACATGCCTTCCCATTTTTCTGGGACTGTTCTCTGTACTGGGCTTTTTTGGACCTCAATCAAAGCAGATAATCCATTATGTTTTAAGAACGACTTCAGGGGGTTTACCCTTACCCTGCCACCCTCAGCAAGGTGGCCAAACATAAGTTCAAGGGGACTGAACCCCACTCCGTTTTGGGACACTTCGCTGCAGGTGAACAATATGCATGGTGGGAGAAGACACCACTTTCTCATCAGGTGCTCTTCAAAGCCACCTATCATGTCTTTCAGGGTTTTGCTAAAGCTCTCCATAAGCCCTTTTGTTTGGGGATGGAAAGCTGTCGAGAACGAGTAAGCACTGCATACTTCTCTCATTTTACCTTATTTAGATATGAAGTTGGATCCCCTATCATAATTTAGTTCTTTGGGGAACCCCACATGAGAGCATACCCCAAATATAACCTTTGGCATGACAGGCTCATCAGGTTTATTTCTTCAGCGTACCGGGTGGCATGGTCTCCTACCACTAAAATGTACCCATTACCTAAATGGGTTGTGTATTCAAGGACACAAAATGAGCAATCCTATTCTCTCAAAAGGCAGCCCTATCACTGGTAGTGAAATTAAGTTTACCTTTTTTTTGCCCTGACTGCAGCTTGGCAAGTCTGCATGGAGTATACAAATTCCTTTATTTGTACACCAACATCGGACCAGTAATAATGAACTGCCAACCAATCAGATGTCTTGCTCATTCCTACGTGACCTGCCAAATTTGGGGCTAGAGAGCGTTTGAGAACGTGTAAGTCACTGCAGACTCCTCCCACATTTTCTTCATACATGCAGATATGGAGTTGAATCCCATATCAGAAATGTCTCCCTTAGGGAACACCACATGCCTCTCTTAACATTTGGAAGCCACAGGCTACCTAGGTTGACTGCTTCACATAGCGGGTGGCATGGTGTAATACCACTTAAATGTACCCATTATCTGAGTAGGATTGGGGATCCAAAGGACACACGATGTGCATTCCTATTCTCAAAAAAGGCCACTGGTAGTTAGATTATAGGGCTTGTTTGCCCCGCCTCACTTACATTAAAAGAAGTTTGTAAGTCTGCAAGGGGTGTAAGCATTGCTTTATTTGTACCCCCTATGGGGTGAGCAAAAATGCACTATTATTATTATCTGTCCTTTCCTGGTGGAAGTGCATGTTGTGTGGAGCGAGGAGAGTTCCTAGTGGTTCCATGTACAGACTGAGGTTCACACAGCATAGGAAGGATAATAATAATGGTGCAGCTGGTACATAATGGTCCATAATGGTATTTATTGGAGTGCTTTATATTCATAGGGAAATAACTTGGTGAGGGAAGCAGAGAAACAACGGAGCAGCAAGCTTACAGGGAGGTTTCCTAACAAGGTAACAAGGGATAAATAAGCAATCAGGGGAGGAGACAGTGAGGCGCAAATCACCCAGTCTCCAGTAGGGTAGGGAGTGGAGGGTGTGTGCACCTAGATTCCTTAATGAGGAGGGTCTTTCGCTCCTTTCAGAACTGTTGAATCAAGGAACTGAGGTCCTGGAACGTGACAGCTCTGTATATATTGCCCATACACAGAGCTTGCAGCAGGGCCATATGGCTTTGATGCAGCACTGTACTGCACCCTCTCGTGGCAAAAAGGCTTCTGATGACAGCTGACACCAGAGATAAATATCAAAGATGAGGAGTCTGTAGGAGGAGAGACTAGTCCATCTGAAAGAACGTTAATGTGTTCATCAGAAGAGAAGGCATGAAAGAAAAATAAAACACCAGAGGAGGGTGTCAAACAACAATGGGTGTACGATGGGCAGTATATCCCATTCCCAGGCTGCATTGTCAGAGGATTTGATGGCCTAAGCCAGTGTTCATTGGCAATGGTAGTGTTTGCATAAAATGGGAACCTCCAAATGCTGCACAGCATAAAAGACTCCATTTGAGTAAGGGATCTGTAAGTTAATGTTCTTTCTGATTCAAAAACAGGCACAACAGTCAACTGATCAAAGACATGGTAAACAGCCAGCGAAAGGGTACATGTGACCATAGCCCAAGGGGCTTCTTGCTGAAGAGTGCAGGAAGCTAGTAATAACCTGGAGTGCCTAATAAATATGCTGGTTCTCTGCTATGAATCTAGAGGACTTCAAAACCCAGCTGGCCACCTGCGCCATGTCCCTTGAATGTAACATTAACAGAAACCTCTCCTTCAAAGAGCACTGAACAAGAAAAACACAAACAGTTTAGCTATCAACTTTCTTACCTGCAGAAAATAAAGCCCTTTATCACAGGAAACAACTTCAGATCTGCTGTCCAACTCTTGATCCTCTCTCACCTGGGTAATGGTAATGCCCTTTTGGAAAGCCTCGTGGTGACTACGCTGGCACCCTGAAATGTGACCTGGATGCTACAACTCAACTCATCAAAGGAATATGGAAATTATACCACATCACCCCAATCTTCATCGAACGGGACTGGCTCCTAATGCAACCCCCTATTATCTTCAAATTCTGCTGCATCATCGACAAGGCTGACACCCTGGGGTCCCCAAGCTACCTGACTGAGAAACTCTGCATCTCTGGAGACCTAAAATCCCAAAAATGTTAGGACATATCCAGACTTGACTCTGCCGGTGTTGGAAGGAAAGACCCAGAAGACAGGGCTTTGCTGTCTTTGCCTCAAGACTCTGGAACCTCCTCCCCATGAACATCATACCCAGAAAACTCTAGATGCTTATTCACAATGCCACCCAGGTGACAGCACCTACACTGGTGGTCTAGACCTAAAGGCAGCAGAGTTGCTCATTCCCAGAATGTAGCAGAGCAGCAGCACTGGAACAGTGCCCACCGTGTGCTGGCTCTGGGGCCTCGGCAACTATGTCCCACATCTGCTGATTATGTTGCATTGATAGTAGTAGAGTATTTAGTGGCAAATGGTAAATGCATAATTGGTAGGTTCTTGATTGTGTCCCTGGAGTGAGAGTGGTAACTCCTCTTCATGGAGGAAGATGAGGAACAGTGCCTAAAAGAGATGCTGGAGAGCCCTAGCTCTGCCTATGTTTCTTTTTCTTCTCTGCTTGTGGACCAGCTTCTCCATGGTATCCACCACTACAGTGTTTAAAGGGAACCTCTCACCACATTTGTGGTAAAAGCAAATACCTTAACGGCACACCCCCAGTGTCAATTCAAAGGCTTCAACTCTCAGCATCCACAATCCTCCAAGCCACAGACTTCCCCAAGGGAGTAAACACATTTCCTACTGGGAACATACCCTGAAATGTGCCTCCTGCAATCTGCACAGGACTTGAAGCTTGAGGCCTTCAGAGGGTTAAGCTTGATACATTTAGAAACACATTTGCTTAACCAAGAGGCATTTCATCAGAAGTGTACAAAGCAAGAGAAAAAAGGAATTAAGCTTATGGGCTTCAGCGGCTTCATATATACTTGCCCTGATTTCATGTCCGGTGCAGGGTACTCAACGACACCAGACCGAGTTGACATGGAGCCAGGCAGCCCCCCTGGCTTGTGGACATGTTTTGGAAGACAGCTGGTGTTACTCTGTCTCATATTTAAGTATTCACTCACATGTCACCAAATGTAACATTCCTTCAAATGTGTCAAGTTTGTTTCCAGCCACACAGTCACACAGATACATCAGAGACAAATGTGTAAAAGCCTTAACATTTTGATTTCCCCTTTTGAGCATTCTCTAAAACTCCTGAGCTATTGCTCTGGAATTTTGCAAAAGTTCCTGAGTGCTAGGTAAGAAATAATTTAGTCACACTGTGTGAGACTACACAACACTTATCTACTTGGTATTAGTTAACCCACCTTTTGGTATAGGCATGTACTACACAGGTTGGTAGTGTGACTGAGCAGCCAGGCTTATCTAAAGAAGAGTGAATGTGAGCTGTAGAGCTGTAGCAATGAAATTTGCAAATACAAGTAGCCAAGTAACACTTAAACTCAAGGTTTCAGTTATAAATAGTTATTTATTTAACATCAATTTTGAAATAAGCGTTCTTTAAAAAGGGCAAAATATGTAACAATAACATATACTTTAAAATACTGTTCCAGAATCAGCACAAGTTAGTCAATACTGTTTAGAGATGCTTTTTACACACTTCCTACACCCGGAGGTGACTTCGTTCACAAGGAGAGTAATTGCATTTATATATCATTAGTTATACTTTTCCGATTCTGAGGTTGCAGAAACGAAAGGTAAAATTAACGAAAAAGGTTAAAACAGGTTCCCAGTATAGATGAGGACAATTAATCTTCCAATGAGATCTAGACAAGCCTTTCCCAGCAATAACAGTTTAAAACAAGTTACCACTTTTGAGGGACAGATATATCAAAGTGAATGGACTAGAAGAGTCTAGAGGGAGCTAGGACAGCCAAAGTCAATTGGAACATAATCTATGGAGCTGATGCACTTCTTAGATAGTAAAGGTCTTGCACAAAGTTAAAGAGTGTTGTGGAAATCACTTGTGGGATTGCAAGCGGTTACACTTGTGAGAAGCAGAGTTGGAATCAACTCTAAAAAAAGTAGCCAATGTAAGTCTCAACTGAGAAGAGCACAGCTAAAGATACTGTGGTAAAGACCACAAGTCTAAACAGTACCTCTGGTTTGAAGAAGAGTGGTCCAACTGGATTCTATTGCAGCCATGCAGGCCCTGGGTTCCTGGGCCTCAGTCATGGGGTCAAGAGGGAGGACATCTGGAGGACTCCTGTGGCAGCAATTTGGAGGTTGTCGGCAGCTGCGGGCTCTTTTCAGATCAGCGGCACTTCGCGGTTTCACCACCATGGATCGGATACCAGTTGGGCTTCCTTCACTCCTTGAGTCCAGCACTCTGGTGAGGGGACTCAAGCACTGGTCGTCCTGCTTCAGGAGGATCCTTAGGAGACTTCTGGCCGGACTGTAGACGTTTCACTTGACTACGGATTTCTCGACACTTGGCACTTGATTCTTGAAACTGCAAAGAAGTACAGCCAATCAGGGAAGATGGTCCAGTGGAGTTTGTCTCTGGGTTAGGTGGTCCCACTAACCCAAGGGAAGATGTTGTCCCATCCGGAGCTTCTCTTGTTGATCAGAAAAAAGGGAGTTTCAGCACAGCAGCAGGGCTTCACCTGGCAATTCATAGGTCAGGAGGATTCAGCAAGCTTCGTTCAAGGTTTCTTTGTCGGTGGTCCCAGTGGTCGAGTCTCTCTCTAGTGCCAAAACCCTCACCTTTTAAGCAAGTTTCTCCCATTCATGCACAACCAGGACTGGTTGATTTCATGCACTCCTAGAGACAAAGGACAGGGGAGTTTTGGGAACCTCCCTCACATCCTGCCTTTCCAGATACACTGGAGCCAGAGGCAGGTTTCAGGACTGAAGCTGCCAAAGGCAAAATTAAGAAATGGCTCAAACCTGGCTTGTCGTGCAGAGTAAAACCCAAGAAAGACCTCACAAACAGAGAATGGCAAAAAAAGAAGACGAGGGCCATTTTGACAAAATGGTCATCCATGGGTGCTATACTGCAGCTGAGGATTCAGCCTGTGGTAGAAAGGCACAATGGTAGGAAAATTAAATCACTGCCACCAGCCATTTAAAGTAGTGAGGGTAACATAAAAAATGTTACATGAAAATGTAGGATAAGGGGCTACTAGCTAACCCCCCCAGCACTCCACATAAGATGGTGTGTGCTGGACACACAAAAAAAAGGTAAGTAAAGTAGATTTCACTTTACTATTTTTGGGAACAGTAGTTCACACAAGAAAATGTATTTAAACCTTATGAGAAATCTAAAGAATTTCTCTGTGACACTGCACTGAAGGTGCTCTGTGTCACCATACAAAAAGTAGATGCCTATGGAGTTTGTCAGACTCCAAAAACAAAGGAAACACAAAATCCAAATCAGGTCAAATCACTCACTCCAGGGTTAACATTAAAAGGTCATAAAGTCCAGCAAAAGAGCTGGCGTCTCTAAGGTGGTAGGAATTTAGCACTAAAATGAAAATTCACCCTAAACTGAGGATGGCAACTTTCGTTTTGGAGCAAATGGGGCATTCATCAGGAGCTAGTTAAATGATAACATCATTTCTCTGTGTCAGTAAACAAGTCACCAGGGCTACATCACACGATCCCAAATTCATATCCTATGGTGGAAGTCTAATTATTGTGCATTAAACCAGTCATAAATATCATTTGCACCTCATAAGCTTGGGATCGGAAGCATGGGCGTGTCCTGGGTGCCTGAAGCACTACTTATCCACACAGAACACTGTGTGTGGGGCTCCCTCTGCTGCAAAATGAGGACTGTTTAGCAGAGCTCACATTCTAACAGAAAACAAATATAATTTTGCATAGCAAAATTACACAAAGCTCAATATTGTACAGGCTGGCAGATGGAGGGTATACTCTCATGAATATATCATTTTAGATATGCAGACAATCTTAATCAGCAGACTATCAGTGCATGGCGAGGAAGGAGAAAAAAGATTGGTAGGGCAAATAATACACGTGAAATCAAGTGGAGTCGACATTGACTGCAAAAGGTGAGAATGGTAAGACATTTAGCAAGAGGAAAGAGGGCATGAGAGGAGTGGTTAAAGGTTTAGGTTAATAATTATATAAAGGTTGGCATTTGTTCCTCATAGAATGTGCAGATTGCAGTTTAGATAAGGAAAACTGCTGGGGTGCCTTTGAAAGCCTATTCATGCTCCAATAATTATGTGTTCATTGGACTGGGACCTGCATATACAGTGTTTGCATTTGAATCATCTTAGCTTTGAGAAAAATACCCTTCATGGCGAGATCTTTTAAAAATGGTGGGAGTCAAAGTAAAATGGAATGTGTGCACTGACAGTTAAATTATGTAAAATAAGTATTGAACTTTTGGAAATGCACAGGCATGTGGAAGAAAAATAAGGCCTAGGAACCAGGGTGATGGAAGAGGAAAATAATTAGCAATCTTATTTTCTAAAAAATATATTTTGGCTTAAAAGCCTATTTTATGTGTCATTCTACGTGCCCGGTTGCTCAGACAAACCTTGTAGCTCTAGTTTATAAAAACAAATGTTTCTAACTGTAAAATATATTTGCAAAACAAAGCATGCATTTGTTCCGTATTCCACAAGATGGATATCCGAGTTTCTGGAAAAGTAGAACTATTTGAAGCAGCTTCAAACTCTGAATAGAACACTTTTGATCTCTGTATCCTAAGATCCACCTCTGCTCTGATTAGGTTCTACAATGTATAATAGGCACAACATGAAACCATATTTTTTTTTTATTTCCATCCTTTGTAAAGGAAAATATGAGCCACAATCTGAGGAATCGTAATCGAGTGAAGCCTGGTTACACGCTCTTTCATTACAAGATAAACATACTGTACCATCGCCAATGAGAACTAAGGATGACTGGTTCTTGGCTTTCCCGTCTTGGATTTGCACTGTATAGGTGCCTTCATTTTCAATCGTGAATCGGTCCATCACCATCTCAATCATTCCAGTTGACTTGTCACACTTAAGCTTATGACTCTGTAGAGCAAAAAGATACAAACAATAATCACAGAATGTAATAAAATGCAGGCATATTCATGATGCTAGCCTATCCACAACTAGGTGTTTGTTATACCACTGTCTGGTCTGTGTATGTACACAGGTCCCAGGCAGAGACACTGCAGAGGTGAAATTCATTATGTGAGAAACCAGAAGGTGTCTCACCTATTAGTCCCCGGGAATCTCTCTCAGCCAGGGCACGGCCATCGCCTTTGGATCCAACTCCTGGGGGTGGACCAGTGCGGGAGGATCACCTGGGTGAGTGGTCTTCACGGAATGGGAGTGGGACACCTGAGGGGTAGACGCAGTATTCCCCTCTCTGTAACACCTTTACCCCATCCTACTGGGTAGGATATTTAGGAACTCTACTTCCCCCCTTTTCCTACACAAACATGTTCACATAGACAGCCTACTCTGGGAGAAAACAGACTCACAACCTATAATTGTACCTGACATGTCCCACTACTATGGTCAGGCAAGTTCGGGCAATTAATGATAATCACTCACACTTGACTTCCATTAAACATCCCCACACGGATAAAAGGTGGAGCATGAGAGCACACTCTGAGCAAGGCAAGGTACACGAAGGAACAGTAGTTTCGAGACAGCAGCTGAACGAAGGGAGAAAGACGGCAAACCAAGAAGAGGTACCCTTGACCTTTTCAGACGGAAAACCGTTACTTTCCCAAGTCATTTGGATTGAACAGCCTAAGAACAGGAAACAAGACTGAAGAATCCTGCATTATGTGTGGGAGATACCTGAGGGACCACCTGCCTGGCTGATTGAGTTGGGGAGGAACAGCAGCTGCCATGGTACTGCTCTTGGCTCCAAGATTAAAGCAGAGCCAGGAAAATCAACACAGCCGATGAGTTAAGGAAATCGATACAAGATTGGTCTGTGTTGAAGTCAAGGTTGCAACTGGCAACATTGTATAAACAGCGCAAGAAGCAAGATTTATAAAGTGTATGATGAAAGACGTGAGGAAAGCTGAATTCCTGATGGATGTTTGAACGAAGAGAGGAAAGATACAACACCTGTGACACAGTGGTCCAGCACCACAAGTGTATTCAATTGGCGGTCTCTGTAAGGTGATCAGCCAAAAGTGATAGAAAGGAAAAGTAGAAAACGAGATTGAGAAATTGAGTGAGCTGAAGTAGTCCTGCAACAGTTTAAGCAAAATCCATTGTACAAGCGTAAGTGTTCAATTTTTTACACGATCCGAGACCAATTGAGAATATTGTGTTTAAGGGGTCCGAGCCTGAATGAGGGAGATCTGTGGTCCAAGCCTGATTGCAGGAGACCAACTGTGAATATTGTGCAAAAGGGGGTCTGAACTTGAAGGAGAGAGACCCATGGTGAATAGTGAAATCGAGAGCTTGTGAATGCGGAAAATCTGGTAAGAAAGGAATTTAAGTGCTTATGTGTTACATCAGACCCTCTGCAATAAGGGACTTTGAATGGTAAAGAGACTTTGGCAGAGAATGCCCTTATACCTATGCTTTGAACTGTATCCTTGTGAGAAGCCAGAGTGTGTGCGAAGCTCGAGCACGCCGCCTTGTCCTGTGCTGAAAACGTGGGGAAGGGAGACCAACTGCTTAACTATTCTGACATTCTTTCTTGAACACTTTTCTTTTTGCATGCATTATTGTCCACACCATTTGTATTTAGAAGTAAGGATTGGCAATAGGTTTATTAATATAGGCCCTTTTATTTTGACAGAGACTCAACTAGGACTGTGATATTTATTATTTGATGGTTGGTGCTTGCTTTCATCCTTAGATTTAGGATTAGATAGGTGTTTAACCAACCCACTGATGTTCCATAAACATCCTTGAACAGTGATCACTATGTCTGTCTTCACTGTTTGATACCATTCCTTCTTTCCAATGTCAACAGTTGACTATGGTAGAGAGCAATTGAAGATCTGTGTCCATGGTTGACATTGGTCAATTCTGGATGGCTATGGTCAACCACTAGCAAATGGTCTAAAACCTTTTTGGAATTGGCAATTCATTTTTTTCAATGCTTGCTTGTGCCAATTGCACGTGCATGTGAACAACATCTTGCATTCTGCCAGATGAAAAGCCCCAAGAGTGTACAGAGTTCTGCCACTCACAGAATTTCAGGGCAACAAGGAGATGCTGAACCCAAGGGAAAGTCCCTGATTCAGAAAGGGGTACACTTTCAGATAAGCCAGTCCGTATGTCTGCTTCTCCTGTGACTGATCCTCCCTGTCTTGGGTCAAGCACATACATCTGTACTGGATAAACATTGACTTTTTACCAACTACCACCAACAAAAATGTCTTAGGCCTCCCTTGACCATGACTCTTTAAAAGTTGCAGAACAAAAAAAAACAAGGATTGATGCAAAACTCCTCGCTATTCAGTGTCCAAATCTAGACAACCCCACCCTCACCCCCTCTACGCAAATCTCCAGGAAGAAAACAATCCACTACTGCAAATAGCAATATTAAGATCCCCTTGATGCCTTTCCTCCTGCCACTTGCATAGCTACCATCCACCCTATTGATCTCCCTAGTTTTCACCCCTAGACCAAACGTTTGTGTATGGCACATGTACACATCACAATGAATAGGTACATAACCAAATAGACAATTGAATGAATAACTACATGAATAAATACATCAAGCATGTGTAAAATTAGATCTATAGGGCCCATCATCACAAACGCACACCCTGCACCCATGTGAAAGGGAGACTGAACTAAGCCCTTAACCCTCCTAACTGCAAGTGACCAACACAGGCCACCCTATGCCACACACCGACATATATGCAAGGAGGCATTGGATACTGGTCCTTTGTGCCCATTGTTTATCTCGTCTCAAGCGCAGAGGTTTCCTCTGTGAATTGGGCACTGGCTTCCATGTAGATACTACAAGAGAAGGTAATACCCTCTCTCTGTTTATTACCACTGGTTAGTATAATAGGTACAAAAGGCAACTCTGTTTAGCACAAGGGCAAGTAAAGGTTTTAAAGAAATGGAGCTTTAGTTGGCACATATTTTCGGGTTATTGTCACTTTATATGCATTACTTAAGTACTGAGATGTATTTATTTCAATGATTTGTTATCTGTTAGTGTATTTGGAGGATTGTTATTAGGACCTTCGGTTGTTGTTGTGATGGGCTGGTTAAATTGTTGAGGTTTGTCACTCTCAGTAGAGAGGGAGGTGTATGTAGGGACTAGTTGTTTGGACAATGGCTTTGTTTTGTACGGGCCATGGAGTATAAAGGGTTGCTCATTATTTTCGCACATGCACTGGAATTGATATGTGTTTTTGTAGGGGTTGGACAGCTGAGTGGTATGGAAGGTGTGTATGAGGGTGCTATCCACCATGATCATACTCCACATCTGATAGAAGCTAGTCAGAAACCAGGTTGAAAGGATCCCCAACTGTGGTCTTTTGACAGCAAGCTGCTGGGCAAACCTGAGTATTGCGATTGAATCTTAATAAAGCTACATGAGTATGTGGGCATCAACTCTGCAATGGCCATCAGCATGACAGTTTGGGATGCTCCGAAAGGCATGCCTTAGCAGGTTTTCTTGTTAACAGTTACTGTCAAAGAGGGCACCATAGGAAGAAAAACGGGAAAATAAACATTATGTGTGTTATGATTATTATTTTGATGGTATTTAATTAGTCATTCGTATCTTTGGGAAGCAGTAGAGCCCTTTACAAGTCATAGGGGAAAGGACATAAGCAGAGATACAAGGGAGCTAATAACGGTGGAGGGGGATGGACAATTTGGCCCCAAGGGATCTACAATCAATGAAGTGAGAAAACAGGGGAGGCACCTCGCCCAGTCTCAGGATAGGTGGGAGTGGAGGGCTTGTGGACTTAGGTGTTAGGAAATACCCATTCCTTCAAAGTCAGGGTTTTGAACTCCTTCCTGAATTGGGAGGAGGAACCAGCGACTGGGTGTAGACAAAGAAGACCTTTCTTCTGGTTCTTTCCTTCGTGTACCAGTGGAGTTCAAGTTTGCACATGTCCTTCCTTCTGGTGAAGCGAGATTAAGGGTACTTGAGAGGCAGCCCCCATTGTCTCTAGGACATGGAACATCATCAATTAAACTACAAAAGGAACTAGTATAAATCAGGGTGTTTGTTCTAGTAGGAAATGGTGTCCAATATGCCAAGCCTGTACAGTAGAGATTACACAGACAGTCTGCTGGCATGGGATCCCTTTTGCCTCAAGGGAGACAGTGAGATTGAATGGGAACAACAAATATAAATCTACAATTTAAAAGGGGAGACTATATTTCATCCTCAGGTATGTATTCAGTAATTCCCAGTTTATTATGCTCATGTATACAACCACTGATACCCAACCATGGTAGAATGCATTACATCCTTTGTGGAATCAGTAATGCTTCCTGTTTGTCCACCACACAAATCGTCTTCCATTTCCCAGTTCTAAATAGGAGACTTCCAAGGGAAAAAGCAGCATGCCTGTATGGGGACTGCCTGAGGTATATGATACATCTAGAGATCCTCTACTTCTACCACTACATGGAAAAGGAGATATAGACCATTATGTTAATGTCCTAGAGTCCGGGATGAAAGAACATCTAGTTGTAATGTAATAAAGGTGTAAAGACCTCACATTATAGTCTTGACACATGGACCATTATCACTGGCACATGCAGAAAGTAACACATCATTGAAAGCCCTGGCACAGCATTTGGCAGTAGTCACTATAAATATAATCTGTTATGATCATCATGGGTTCATGATAAAAAGTGGAAAGCTTAATCCAGACATTTGGCTCAGCTCGTTATTGAGGTCACAGCCATAGCACATCCTCTGGCTCTCCTATACCTTTACTTTTGCTAATACACTCTTTGACAGGATGGGTTGTGGGTTTTGCTGGGCAACTATGTCAAAGTTTGTATTTCCTAAAATTTACAGTGTTAGGATCCAAGCCTGAGTATTTGGATCCCTGATTGTTGGTAAGGCTTCCAGCGAGTGAATCTAGATCATTTCTGAGTAGAAGAGGAATTGTAGTGGGCTGGACCATGCTATCTCTGCCATTCGTGGTTAACATTGAGTCATGGGCACAGATACTTTTACAGGAAAGGGTAGTAAACCATTTCATGCATGAACATGTGCAGAGGTAAAGTTGGCATTGTGGTTGGGTTTTATAGCAGGATAATCTTTAGAATTTCCTCAGGAAATGTCATTAATCTCACAATGTGTATCCTAATTCAGTAGGGTGACTGGGCTTACATTGTACACCTCCAGGATCAAGTCCATGGTATGGAAAGCACCAGAATATATTGCTATAATATGTTGAAGTGATCCTATATAAAGATCTAACCGTCAAATGTAACAACAGTTTTGAAAGAATGTGCAGGGAAGATACATTTTGAAAAAAAGGTATGGGCACATTTTCATATATTGGTCATTGGCAGGATATATAGCTTGGGAATATGTTTTGTCTAAAATCTATTCCTGTTCTGTCGCATCATCTTTTGACCTTTATGCAACCAAATTTAAGGATATTCATTTTCATAGGTATTGCTTTGCATATAAGGGCAGGAATGCTCGCTAGAGTCAGAAGAGTTTGTGAGGGTGTGGGAGAGGGGTGGCCTTGAAGTTCCAAACCTGACAAGTTACACCAAGCAGCATTGATGAATTGCTTGATGTTGTTGCCATTTGAGATGGACCGAACTCTAGGTCCACAAATATTCTTAAAGGATAGGTGGTTCACAGAGGTAAATTCAAATTGTGTAAATCTAAGTATTTTGAATGTTCCTGCATCACTTCCCTTTGGGAGCCTATGCACACCTAGCATGGTGTTCAGGCATACTATAAATTACCTAAGTGGCCTAAGTAATACCACCTGTGGAAAAACAATATACTACCACCAATATTTGCAGATAGAATCATGGAAAGGCAGAGACAACGTGTAAGAGCTAGCTCTATCAGAGCATTTGAAAAATGATTCAATTCAAACTGGCATCCAAATAGTAATTCAAATACCTGCAGAGCAGACATTTTCCTGACAAGAGCCACTTACTAAAGGACTTAGATGAAGTAATGTAACTTGTTTCTCCAGTAAAGTTTTGAAAAAGAGCACAATCTCAATATGTTATATGGAGTTGGTAGGTTGGAGGGGATCTGGCAATTCCTAAATACCACCCTTATCTAGGGGACGCAGATGTGCTGGCTCTGATTACAGAAAGTCTGAGTTCAACTGAAACTGATCCTTTTAGCACAACTATGAAGATCAAAGACTTCATCAAATGTAGGACCACCTTTGCGGTCTATGCACTCATCTGCATCTGTGGTGAACTCTATGTGGGCAGTACAATTAGACAACTGCGCATTAGGATCAGGGAACACTTAGCCAGTTTGAACAGTCAGGATGAACGAGTGCCACTGCTGTACACTGGCAGCAGACTCATCAGTTTTCGAATAAATCAGATCTCCAAATGATTGGCCTAATGACAGCCAAGAGAGGGAAGAGGACAGGAGATATGATATTAAAACTGAGACAAATGGAGAGAAAATGTATTCGTCTCTTGCACTGCACTCAAGTGGGTCTTCATAGAGACAACAAGATGAATGTTTTCTTATGACTAATTGTGTGAATTACTAGGTGAATATCTGATGTTACGATGAGCAACAATAATGTGAAACATCTCATTGAATAGTTCTGTATGACGCACCTTAACTCAATTACTATAGTGTATTTCTGAGTGAAACATGCACCTCATCACCCAACCATATTAGAGACATCTTAAGTGCAGTGACGTTAATGCGAACTTGGCCCACATGTTTCTAGAGTGTCTAAGAGCACAATTATCCTGCAATGTGGGGATGATCCACCAGAAGACTGTTCCTCTCTTGATTGGAATATTATTTGGTTTTCATATTGGTTTTCAATATGCCCCTGGAAAAGGGTATTGGAATGCACAAAATCGGAAGTATATGACCAGCACTCACAAGTGCACTAATATAGTGATTATGTTAAGACATGTTGGGCCTGATTTACAAAGCCTTTTTTTACAAAGAAGTGCTGCTCAGTCATGACATGAATTACTTTGGTTAACTATGGAATGTAATAGATAACTATACAACAGAAATGGTTTCCCAATGAAACTATAGGGTTGATAACATGTTGAAACTACAAAACTGCTGCTACAAAACTGCTGCCCTTTTGCTGTGCACTTTATTGTGATTAGCAGTGTGTAAAATGCGCATATGATTTTTTCACCATTTCCTTTGTCATAACAGACATATTAAAATATGTTTTAATATGTATGTCTTTGTACGCTTCTGTGCCTGATCTAGGACTGTAACTAATGTCTAGCAAATTGTGTTATTCATCAATACAGAAATACACATTTAAATAAAATGACATATTTGGAGCAGGCTGACCATACCTGGTCTTTGCAGTGATACCTGATATTATTTGCCTAACCCTTCATATATTTAAACACAACTCAGAGAAAATGCCTGACACCTCAGATCCTTATTGAGAAAAAAGTTGCTTTGCTTTTACATTTTTATAACAAAATGTGGTGGGTTTGTGGAACATAATTGTTGCACTGTCGATAATGTACAAAAGTTTACTTTTGTATTTATTAATTTATTTGTTTAATGAAAATTGCAGTGAAAACTGCATTTTTGGCACAAAATGCTTCCAAAACCTTTTAACATTGATATAGAAAGTGGAGAACCAGTGTCCTTCACAATGGGTGAGCAGATGTAGATGTAGGACCTGATGATGCAGGGGAGGTAGAAACATGAACCAGGGACAACAGCAGTAGAGCATGATAGACGTCTGGGATAGTGGAGGAAGTGCTAACCTTTAGGATGAAGACGTGAGGGATAAGTGATGTGGGGCTGCCGTAAAGAGGAAGTCGGAGATGAGAACAGGGAGGTGTATGGTGGTGTAGAATGCTATGCAAGTGATTCTTCAGAAAGGAGATCTAGGATGTTGGATTTAAATACAGATAGAGTGGTAGTAGTGCAGAGAGGGAGAGGAAGAGGTTTCGAGAGTTAGGGAGCAGGGAGAGGAATAACGCGGAAAGGAGAGGGAGCTCAAGGGGAATGAGGGGTGGTAAAGAAATGAGCCGCAGATGGTTGTAGAGAGCGAGGGGGGAGTAGGGAGTGAGATGGGCTGATGGGCAGGGTGGAGCAAGTCTATGTATAGTTTTGAAAATGATGAGAATATGATTATACTTTGGCCTCTGTCTCATAGATAACCAGCCTAACTGACGGTGGGCTGGTGACATAAAGGTGAAGCGGGCATGGTAGAAGAGTGTATGTACAGCAAATTGAAGACTTTGTCGAGTGGTGAAAAGGCATAGTTTGCAATGCCATAGAATAGACTGGCAAATTAGTCAGATCAAGAGACGACTAAAGATGAGATTAGGTGCTTAGCAGTGTTGAAAGGAAAAAGATGTCTTACTTTTCTGACATTGAGAAGATTAAGTCAGGCTGCAGTGGCAGATTTGAAGATGAAGCGCAGGAAGTGGTGAGATGGTTTAAAGATGACACCTAGGTTGCGAGCAGAAGCAGAGTAGGGAAGGTAGTCAGGAGAGAAGGATAGATGAGGGGAGAGATAGCCTGTTTGGATGGGAAGTCGATAACTTCAGTCTTAGTGGAACTGAGAGTGAGTGACTGAGATATCATCCAGTATTTGATGGTGGAGAGGCAGGTAGAAATATTTGAACATAACTCCTCAGATAAGGATAGAAAGGAGGAGGAGATCTAAGGTCATCAGGAAAGAGTTGATAGGAGAAGTCATAGAAGGAGTTCAAGGTGCAAAGAGCAGGGGTATAGCAGGTAAGGAGAAGTGGACCCAGGACTGTCCCTTAGGCAACACCAACACTAAGGGGGTAAGTGGAGAGGCACGGCTGTTCCTGGACATCTGAAGTGTCAGGGGGTGAGGTATGGACCAAATCAAGCGAGATCCTTGTCCCTGATGCCAAGTAGAGCTAGTGTCGAGAGAAGGTCAGAATTGATGATGTTATCAAAGACAGCAGAGAGGTCAAGATGAATGAGAAAAGATGAATGGTTAGCATGATGAGTTGAAGAGAAGTAGTTACTGACATTGAGGAGAGATGTCTCAGTAGAGTGCAGAGGTCAGAAGCCAGAATGAAGGGGATTGCTAATGGTGTGTGTGTCAAGGAACTCAGTGAGTTAGTTGAAAAATACATGCTCTAGGATGAAGGAATAGTGAGGTAGGAGAAAGACAGGACAGAAGCTGGGAGGACAGTTAGGTTCTATGCCAGGATTCTTAAGGATAGGGAACAAAGTATCCAACTTGCAGGATGATAGAAAAGTTGCCCTGTCAAGAGAGGACTTGAAGAGGAAAGATATGGAGCAACACTCCGAGCTATGGGTTCCACTATGTGCAGGTTAGATGGGGGCACAGTCCTGAGAAGGTGGTCAAGGATGTCATCAGGGATAGTGGGGGCAAAGGAAGACATTTTGACAGGAGAGGAGAGTAGAGGTGGTGGAGACAAATAAGCAGGTGCGAGATATATGGTAATTTGCATGGGGTATTTTGAATGTTGGACCTTTTTAAGCAATGTAGAGAACTAGATTGTTAGCAGAAAGAGTAGAGCCAATGAAGGAGGGTTTAGGAGGTCAGAAAATTGAGTTGAGAGATAGAAGTCACGTATGAGTCAAAAGCTGAAGAGCCGTTTTGAAGAGTCAGGTTAAATTGTAAATGCAGTGAGCGGGAAGTGAGAGGAGACAAGAGCATTAAGAGCAGCGTTACAGTTAGTGAAATCTTTACGAGTGGATGAAACAGTACATTTTGCATTGGAAGAGAGAGAGAGTGGTGTAGGTCAGATAGGTAGAAAGGGAATCTGGAGGAATGAAACTTGCATTTGGTAATGGAAGTGGTAGATGGGGAGAGTAAGCTGGAAGTGGAGCTTGAAGTAAAGATGACGAACGGATAAAAGGGAAAAGGAATGGCAGAGATATTAGAGGCCGAGAGTTGAGAGGAGATGAGCATAAGGTCAAGGGATGTGCCATTTGTATGGGTGGGGAGAGATAGTGAACAGTAGAGAGTGGTTAAGGAGGAGGGAGCTAAAGTGCGTTCTTAGAGGAGTGGACTGAGAGAGGAGATTAAAGTCATGAGTGACAATGAGCTATTGATGGGGAGGAAGGGAGTCAATTAGTTGGAAGAGGTGGCCATTATATATTTATCGTGCCGGGACCAGGTGACCGATAGAGAAATATAATATGAATGCAACAGGGAGTAGTGATTGTGGACATAGTATATTTGAAAGAGGGAGAATTAGTGGGAGATAGGGGAGTAGGAGAGATAGGATGTTTCGGTGATGCAAACAGTACTACACCACCAACCCTACCAGTTGGGCAGGGATAGTGGTGAAGTTGTAGGCAGCGTTATGAATGGCAGCAAGGGTTGTAATGTCCAGGAGTAATGAGAGCAAGTAAGGGAGAGTGGGAAAGAAGGAAGTTAAGAGGAAAAGGAAGATCTTTTACAGAGAGATTGTGCATTGTAAAGAGCAATACAGAGAGAGTCGATGTAGAAGCATACTGATATTGAGTCTGTGAAGTAGAGAGACGCTGGGGAGAGATGCTTGGAGAGTGTGATGAAAGTTAGGGTCGGAGGTTTTGTGGATGGACAGAATAGGTGAGCAAGAAGGGGGTTGGTGTTGAAGAAAAGAGGTGATACCGATAGGACAAGAGTTAAAATAGTTTTGAGAAGAATAAAGGGGGAAGTAGAAGAGAAAAGAAGAAATAATAAGAACAGTGCATGGTGAGGGTGGGTCTGAGCAAAGACATAATTGGTACTCACAAGCAAGCAGCAGGACACAACAAAGCAATAGCTCAAAGGCAAAGAGACTTGTGAAAAAGGTTGGAGGTTGCCCCATAGCTGTTTGACCTTTGCTGGGTCACCCAGGGCTGAGACGCCCCAAAGCAAGTAGTCAAGTACTGAAAATTGGGATGACCATCCAATGGTGGGAACAAAAGCCAGGTCAACCACCATGCGGTTACAGAGCAGGGCAGGCGGGCACATGGAGTCCTGGTCCCCCTGTCTGTCGCTTGATAGTTCTGCAGTTGTCTGAGAGGAGTGATATCTGTGCTCAGATTAGCAGCACATGCCGGTGGGTGAGACAAGTTGCCTCTGCAGGTTGCCTCAGGCAGATGGAAAGATACCATCCCAGTAGAAGCCCATTTGGAATTAGAAAGACCTTTCAAATATGGCAGTTTGAGGATCATAAGTCATGTGAGTAGTCCCTAGATTCATCATGGAGGCTTCCTGGGGCCCTCCTCCCCCGTTCTCTGAAGGCAGCATCAGATAATGGAATGAGTGCCTCTGGTTCTGTTGTTATGGGCGACATAAAAGCCTGCCTGATTCTTTGTGCTGTACAATAAAATTGTTAGATGAGAAAGTACACGAATAAGCACTGTGAGATGTAAAATGTTGCTGCCTCTTGTGATGACGCTGGGAACATAATGGCTGTTGGGGAGAAACTCTGAGCAAACAAGTTTGGCGTGGATTTTCGACAATACCACCTGAATAAACAGAGCTTGTTAGTTTCAGTCAATTGGAACTCTGTCCATACCCAAAGATGTGTTGTATAATTTGTGGCAAATAGAATTTCCTGACAAAAGGAGAACGCAGAGAGACCCGAAGTGTGAACATGGTAATGGAATGAGATCTAAGGGCAGAGAACTCCAAACTACTGATACCTTAAAGATGATATGTTTGAATGCTTGGATCGTGCATGCTATAAAGTCACCCGTCTGTAATTTGCGGGGGAAAGAGGGCTTTATAGATTTGAATGAGCACACTTTTCCCAACGACTGATGCTGACACAAACCCATTCTCTCTGCTTTGGAATCATGCCACTAGTCTACAGGGCCTGTCTTTTTCAGAGCTAGCCCCAATATACTACTCAATTTGCAATCGTAGGATTATTTTCTTGAAGCATGGATTCACCAACTTTCCGCAATGCTCTTATGTGCATATAACTTAGCAATATGCAGTTTATATCAATGTCATCACAAACGGGCAGAGGAAATAAAGCTTCGGCAGATGCTAATGAAACAGAGATGGTTTGGGGATGGGATTCCTGAAATCAATCTCTTTGTTAGGCATTGAAGGAAAAAAATGCTCATCAAAAACAATGTTTTACTTAAATGAGAAAAAAAAACTGCAATGTGCATATAGACAAGTGAAAGGCTAGATTTTAGGTATATTACTATATGCTAATTAAGCACATCTAATGCAAGAAGATAACTACACGAGGTAATGTCGACATTTGGAAGGTGCATTATGTGGCAAAAAGAACAAATGAGAACATTACATTTTCCCTTTTTAATGAAAAGTCGCAAGGCCATTACTTGTTCTTTTTTGGGTACAGTCAGCAGTTTCCGCCTCACCATACGTTTAAATACAAATGAGTCTATTTTTTGGGATTGGCAATTTTGCTGCATACTTTTTAACGTATCTTCTTCATCTGCATCTTGATAAAAGGATCATGAGAGCGCACTGCCCTGCCAATGTCATCACCCTCTGGACGGCCTCGCTATACAAATGGGGCGTTCATCAGTTCAAGGACTGCGGCTTCTGAATGTGCCAGCGCTGCAAAAGCAGGAAGCTACTTGTTATGGTCGCGGTGCAGCCGGATCAAGTTCACTGACTTTATGGGAGCTATAATTCCGGGTTTTATGTGGCCGTCTAATATATCACCTGGTTCCGCTGCAGAAGTCACCTGTGAATTCCTAAATGAAGATGTAAGACCCAGCTCTTTAACAACTTGAGCGTGTGCATGACGTAATTTAACAAATGTAAGAAGCATAGCAAATGGGCTTTGATTGCAATTAAATAATTAACAAGGAACAATGGTGGTGCCAAGTGCTCATGATCTTGAATTACGCTAATTGGATACTGAAAGGGGATTTACGATCTAATTCGCTTGTTTATGGAATCTGTTTGTGCCAAGTCTAAAGTCTTGTGAGCAAAGAAGGTGGGAGTTTTAGAAGTGCAACTTCCCCAAAAGCAAGATGTTTCAAAGCAAAACGGATCATTCATTTTTTATTTTAATAAATACAGATTCTGGAATTCAAAAGAATGCAATGCCATGGTTGCCATCTCTATTTGCAAACATTCCAGAAATCTGATTGTCAAAAAGGGCTAATTACTGAAAGCTTCTGCTGATTTATCGGATGCAGAAAGCCACCGGTAAGTGGTGGGCTACCGCTGACCCTGTAATACTGTTTCCGCTACCTGATATAATGTGCTACCGGGATATCATACGCAGCAGCAGAACGGTAAATCCCCATTACTCTGGAGTCCCATACGACTCTATGGCAATGGGGACACTGAAGCACCGGCACCGTTTCTAACGGAGCTGGTGCTACAGTGAATACACTGCTGTTAGGGGCCTGAACACCTGGCAGGTCAGGCCTGCCAGGAGTACTGTGCCCCTGCCAGCACACTCGTAGTTTGGCAGTCCGGAAAGGGTGCTGGTACGTTGCTACCGGCATCCTTATTTCTAGACCGCCAAATTTATAATGAAGCCTAATATGTGGCTGAGAAGTCCGCATGTACTTTGAACATATTTACAGACATGCTTTGTTAACATCTCGGGAGGATAGCTCAGCAGCAACATGCTTGCCTTGGAAGCAAGACAACACGGAGCAAGACAGCTTCGATCCCCTGGTCCGCGCTTAGAAACCTCTGGGTATTAAGGGCGTTATAAATAACCTATCATATCAACATTTAGGTCCAGGCACATGAACTGGGCAAATGATTTCCCATACAGGGAGAACTTGGAAAATGTCTGAATTGCAGTCTCAGTTAGAAAAGATGAACACAAGCATTGAGTCACGTTGGTATGATAGCTTAATTCAATTGTGTGAATTACCTCTGCTCATCTCTGTGACAGAATTCCACCTCCTCAGGTGTATTCACCTGCAATTTTTAGGTTGTGGACAAAGAAATCGGAGATGGTGTCTTCAATAAAATGTGCTCTACCAAGCAGAAACATAGGCACTCTGGCTAAACAGTAGAGTCAGTAGTTAGACCAGAGCCTACTCTGGTCTCAGATTGTGAGTAACGGACATTCACATAGTGGATTTATGCAAATATCTGATGTTCAGTCATGCTTGGAAGCAGTGTTCAAGTATTTTGTAAATTGGATTCTAAGTAATCATTTCCCAGAGAATGTTATGGTATTTCTACAAACTGTAAACTCAGAACAATGAAAACACAGGATAAATACACACCACAGGTACAACTTGGTTCCTTCCTTTCATCAATCTCCCTCTCTACTTGTGGTGTTCCCCAGGGGTCTAACCTCTCGTCCTGGCTTTTCAGCCAATACCTGGCAGCTCTTGCTTACTGCATTTCCAGTTTCTGCTCCAACTTCAAGTGCTATGCTGATGACACTCAACTAATTTTAAGTCTGCCCTCGGCCACCTCCTCTCCCTCCCTCATTTATGATTGCCTAATTGCCATACAAATTGGGTGTACTGCCAACAATCTTTGTCTAAATGCCAACACGACTGAGATCCTCCTCATCGGTACACCTTCACCATCCTTTCCCCTCACTCTCTGGCCAGCCTCCCTTGGCCCTCCTCCTACCCCCACCTGCGAAGCCAAGAACCTCGGGGTCATCTTTGACTCCACACTTTCCTTCACCGCACACATTTCTGATGTCTTTAAAAAGTCAAACTTCCTACTTCACCTCCTCAGAGGTACTCTGCCTTGCCTCTCCTTCCCCCAGAAGCTCACTGATTCTCAATCTCTGGTTCTCTCCAGGTTGGACTACTGTAACAGCCTATTTCTAAATCTACCTGCCTCCACTCTCCACCCTCTACAACTAATCCAGAACAGGACTGCAAGACTTGTCCTTGACCTCAAGCCCTGGGATCATATCTCTCCAGCTCTGGAATCCTTTCATTGGCTCCCAGTGGATTAAAGAATTACATTTAAAACCCTCTGTATTGTCCACAAGGCTTTCTGGGGCCTGGGTCCAAAATACGTTCAACTACCCCTCCGCAAATACATCCCCTCTCGAGCTCTTCGCTCCTCTACCTCTAATTCCCCCAGGGTCAGTTGTTTTTCAAAGAAACGAGCTGGGGGCAGATCTTTGTCTTCGGCTGGGGCCTACCTTTGGAACAGCCTACCGTACACCTTGAAACTTGTGGAGAACCATCTCCGGTTCTGGAAGCACCTTTAAGACCTTCCTTTCCGCTTCAGCCTTTGCCCCTCTTCTCCCCTGCTGACTTGTTTTCTCTCTTGGCACTGAGCACCCGGACACCGTCTGTCCTTCGGACCCAGGTACCTGCTCACCCTGCCTCCCTCCTGCACTGGGTTTTGTATCTGTACCCATACAGACCCCCACTCTCTTCTGCACTTATCAGATATACCCTATCTGACTAATCTTGGACTTGCTGGTTGCACTACCACCTTTTCATTGCCTGTATTTATTTATTTATTTAACTTACTCTTTATTCTTTTCTCTCCTCTGTTCTGCACTTTCCACTTCTCCCCCTTCCATGCACGTTCCCCCTTTTTCCCTTCTCTATGCATTTGCACGTTCTTAATGTCACTGGGCCTAGTAAGATTGTTGTTTTTATGTTTTGTTCTCCCTTGTTCCCCTTCCTTTGCTTGGTCCCACTCTGAAACACTTGTGTACAAGCACGATATCAATAAAATATTATATCATATCACCAAAATAAACATTATTATAGCTACAATATACCCAGCGACCACCCAAAACCCACTGCCGATTCTCTTTCTCTCGTGCACCTCCACATCTCTCACCTACCACACATGCCCAGAGGGCTAGTGAAACAACCTATCAAAACATTCAAACTGCACTTCATTCTCTAGCCAAACTAAAAAACCAATAACCTCTGACACCAAACAACTGAAAAACTGAATCCCGCCCTTCTGGATACAACAGGTCCCAGTGCACAAAACAAAGCACACCCAGAAAGCTCACATGCACAGGCGGCAGCTCCTCCTAGTTCTGCATGCATCAACAGATGAGCACAACAACTATCCTATCCCTCTATCCCCACTAACAGTGGAGTAACTTTGCTGAAAATGTTGGGGCAACATGACATCTGAAGAAAAGGTGCCTCAGCCAAATCAATGGGGAGAAAATCGTGTGCCATGAAAGTTGGGGGGGACAAACAACCCTGTCCCCCCCTAAAATTACGCCCATGCCCACTAACCAACCCAATCCACTTTACCTTACAGAGTCACTTGAGCATCTGGAGACCAGCAAAATGGCAATGGTGAATGGTATGAATCAGCTTACATAACACAAAATAGCATACTCATTTTACCAGCAATACATTTGATATACTATCATTGAAATTGTGAGTGGAGTGAGTGAGCAGGAAAGTAGAAAGAGACAAAAGAGGACAGATAAAAGGGAGGAATAGGATGCATTTTTAGGCAATTGTGAGAAAATGAAAGAGAATTTGAGAATCAAAGGGAAGAAAGGAAGTGTCTAGGAGGAAAGAGGTAATAGAAGAGCAAAGAGGAAGGGAAATAAGGCAAACAGCAGAGCTATATACTGACGGAAAAGCAGCAATATGAGACAAAAGGATGCCAAAAAGGAGAGTAGAGCGGGACTTTGTACAGGAAAAGACAATGGATATAATAGGAAATCTGTGGGCCTGAAATGATACAAATGGATGGGCTAGAAAAATATTAAAAAGAAAAATTTGACAGATGTGAGTGGTGATTGAGATTTGGGAGGAAAAAGAAATTGAAATGTCAAAACTATCCTCGAGATTATGAGCCAAGGAGGAAACAGTAGGAAGGACGGGTAAGGATAGAGCAGATGGAGGAAGAGGGTGGGAAGAACAGAGGCAGAAAGAAACAGAACCTCAGTCTTAGTGGGGTTTAGACAGAGATAGTGGGAAGGCATCCAGTAAGTCCTGTGTACTGGGAGTTATATTTTCTTCTATAATCTCCTCTTGAGAGCATTTTAAGGTACTCTCTCTGGCCTTCCTAGTCTGCACCTGTTTCATTTTGCTGGGAGGCCTGGGGGTGCTTGATACAACTCCAAGAGTTTTTAAGTCATTCCCCAACAGGACTCTCCCAGATACTTTACTCTGCACACTTGCAGGTATCTTGACAGTTGTGTCATTGCACTAGATGAGAGCCGGTAACTGTGGAAGCATTTGGACAGGGCCTCCAGCAAGCTTAGTTAGGTATGTGGGTGCCTTAGCAACATCCTCTACCTTGAAAAATGATTCAACTACCGTAATGCTGGCCCCAGTGTCTCTGATGGTAGGGGTCTCCTAACCATTCACAAGAACACTGTCTTTGTAATACTCTTTAGTATTGTCTGGAATGGAATTGTAAATGGTTCCATGTCATTTCATCGCGGGATGTTTTTTTGCTGTTTTTTTTAACCGCGGTTCTTTTAACGAACAAATACATCGATTTCTATTTTAATTATTTTTGGGGGGTTCTCCCCCAATTCCCCCAGTACATGTAATAGTTTATTTATTCACAAACACCCACACCCCATATATATAATTGTCTAAACCCCCTAAAAAATTTGATGGGTTTTTTTGTTAAAAGATTTGTGGTAAAAAAAACCTGCGAAAAAACATCCCGCCTTGAAAGGACATTGTACCTTGTAAACATCTAAGTTCTGCTGTTCCCACAGACCCAGGTATACTCACACTGGCTGAGACTTTCATGGGTCCCTCAGCCAGTAAGTGAAGGCTTCCACTTGCCATTGGTACTTCATCCTCTGGGGATAAGGCTAAAGAGACAGTGTGGATCCCTGAAGGTTTATCCCTACATGTGGGATCCCCCTTTCACATGGTCAGTTGATCCACAAGCACAACATTTACCAAATGCCTTTATGAATGGGTGTTTGTTTTGACCTCCCTCTGGTTTGGCACCAGGAGGTACACTAGCCTGATTTGGTTTCCCTTGTGGCTTATCCTTGTTATGTTTAGGGCCCTCTTTTGGAGTGGAGGTATTGGAATTCTCTTTGTTATCTTTCTTGTGCTGCTTCTCCTCATCCTTCTTCTGAGTTGCCCCAGAATCTTTGTGAGTAGCCCTGTTGGCAGCCGACAAGTCAGCAGCCCTTGCTAACGTCTTTGGATCAATTTCCTTAAAGTCAGCCAAGTGCTGTCTCAGCTCCGGAGAGCAGGCATCATAAATAGTTTCCAACATAAACAGATTTTTCATACCTTCATAAGTGTTAACTCTGTTACTTTTAGCCCACCCATGTAAGTTTTTTAAACTTTCTGTCACCCAGTTAGGCCATGGGGTACCATCATGCTTTTTGAGGGCTTTAAAACTCTTAAGCTACTGGGAAGGGGTCTTCCCAAACCTAGCTATCAAAGCTAGTTTCACACTTTCATACTCCTTTCTCTCTATATCCCCCTACTCCTTTACCACATCCATTGCAACAGGGTGTAGCCTAGAAAAAAGCCAAGGAACCAGCTGATTCCCTGTAATGTCTTGAATCCCATGGTTATATTCAAACGTAGCCAACCAATCCAAAATATCAAGCTTAAACTCATACATACTTACTGCATCTTTGGTGTCATGGGTTTTGACCCATGTTGAATCAATAGACTGGGTAGATGTGGGGATGAGCTGTCGCCGCCCATTATTCTATCCCAGAACAAGCTAAATCAATAGACTGGTTGGATGTGGGGATGAGCTATCGCCGCCCACATTCACGCCAGAATAGGAGAACTGCGCAGTTGGCACGAGACCACTCCAAAGATACAACCTTCTTGTGGGGAATTAATTTTCTTAATCCCAAAAATGGTTACATTACCAGTACTCATCACTATCAGAAAGCCGGCGTTTTAAAACCACCAGACCTTTGTGTAAAACTGAACAAATGAAACAAAACCAGACCAAGGAAAGACTTGCTAAGAGGTGGATACAATGTAAAACTATATTCTGAAATGACTTGAAGGAAGTTATTATTTAATGTATATGTAAAAATTGTAAGTGATTTAAACTGGGAACAAAAAGTGACATTTAGCTGAAACCTGGCTTAATGAAATTGAATTCTGCCTGACAACTACCCCCGACAGGAGTTGATACTGGATGAACAGCTGTGTTCCCAGGCCTGGCTGCCAGGCCTGGCTGCATCCTGAGGTCACATGGCCCTGTTGATTAGATTAGGGGTGGAGCAGCTGGGGACTACAGGGAGTTGAACAAAGGCCTGTCCTGGACTAAGGCAAATGTTATATTGGGGGGCCGTAAAGTGGCTTCCTCTTAGGGGAAACTGGGAGTGGCAGTGCCTCTGCTAGCAGCTGAGCTTGGGGGAAGTGGATAAACCAGTTATTCCACCCTGTGATGTGGGAAGCCACACCCCTTTTTGACCAGGGCATAATTTTAAAAAGATAGATAACTCAAAGTGCAGACTTGTCAGAATTATATAAGTAATATCATTATTTTTGTGATTTTTCTGTGAACATTTTGAGATGCGTTAGGACCCTGTGGTGTATTCTGGGGGGTTGCTAGCGGAAAATAGGGTCTCACTCCAAATGTCTGCATGTTAAAAATCTAACACTTCATCAATTAATGTCCATACTCCTTGCGCACATGTGTGTAAATTTGGGTAAATGTCCGATATTGCAAAACCAGTTAAAAAGCGCAAAATGTTGTCATTTTTGAATGCAAGCCCGGAGGAAGATCAGAGGCGGACAAGCATGGACCATAAGGAATATATAATGTGCACATGTAATTTCAACAAATTGTATATCTCGGAAGGATGTATTTGAATCAAATATAGATTTGTGGGCAAACTGACAAGGGGAGGTTCCTCTGACCATAAAACCTACAGCATCACTCTGACTCACATTTCCTTCCCCCAATCAAGGGAGAGAGGAGGAATTGGCCAATGATAAGTGAGAGGGGCAGGTTTAGTTGTGACCAACGCACACACCCACTTTCCAAAACACATAAAAAGAGACTGCTGGGACAGGTAGAGACATTCAATTCCATTTGCTGCGGAGCATGCTGACCGACGACTTCACATCCAGAGATCCAGACTTCAAATCCATCATTCTCCAGAACCTGTAGCAGTACCCAGAAAGCAGTGTTACATCCAGAATCCAGAGAGGCTAGACCAGCAGAGCAGAGCTGACCCAGATCACTGTGAAGTGCTGAGACCAGAACCGGAGTCCAGTCCAAAACCTGACCAGATCCGTGGCGAGGCCTATTTCAAATTTATATTGTGAGTACCTAGCAGAACTGTGCAGAACCAATCTCTTAGTTAAAATAATCTCTTAGTTAAAATAATCTAATCCAAACTATTTTAACCTAAGTAGAACTGCCTCCTAGAAATCGTATCATCTGTCATTTTTAAAGCTGCCCTTATTTAATCGTCCGTATCTCTGGAACCGTTTGGGCTAGGAACGGAATTCAACTTTCATCTGAAAGCTTAGAATCTAGGCTTTCCAACGAACCTATTCCCTATACGCGAGACACGCACTCACGAAATTTACCACGTTTTGCGATTTTGGCTCAATTTCTCCACTTGTCAAGATAGCAGCTCCACTCTTTCTTTTGTTAAAATCCGTTGCAACTGGTAATAACTCAGAGCATTGCTAAAGTGAGCCTGAACTAATACCAACACGCATCTCCCACTCACCCTGAATCTCTAGAGGGAATTAAAATCATTGGCACATTTTCCCATCCTTTGCCATCACATTTAAAAAGCATGTTGGGCCTCTGTTTCAAACTCCTACCTGTTTCCTCTAAGCTTGCTGGGGAGGAACTGAATTTCGTATTGTATTTGATTGCATTCCTGAGAACTGTGTGCTCCTCTTTCCATCTCCTTCCATTTCTTACATTGCATAGGGGAGGGGGGTGAATTGCCAGAGAAAAAGTGATTATCTTATCTTTTGCTAAAATCATATCAAGTATTTCTGTACTGCATTTTATTCCTCATTGCTTTTCCCTTGAAATCATAAAAGTATTTTTGCTACTTTATCCATCCTATACTAATTCCTCATTGATTATAAAGAAGTGTGCTAGTGTCAGAAAACCCATTGTTGATTAACATTATATTACAAGGGTGATATTGATTATTAATTTATTATAAAAGCGTGGTATCTATATTTTGTTTTATTTCTCAAATAAACCTTTCAAACTTGCAAAACAGAACCACTTCTTGGCTCAGTGGGGTCAGTGGGATTCTAAGAGAGGGGTGTTATATAGGGGTAGTCATCCAGAACTCATGAACTGGACATAAAGATATATCAATAAGGGTTTCCATTCAGTATCCCAGACTAGGCATTGACTTAGCTGTAGTGTTGAATTGAATCCTCTTACAAATTGGGGGCTCATAGCCGGGGATTCCGGATTAGACCTATCACTTGTGCAGATTAATACAGTGTGCTAACTGACAAGATACATACATCCGGTCGGATCACCACGCTGTGTTACGCTGTAAAGCACTCCTCAAAAGGACGCTCTAAGGGAAAGGTCTGTTTTGCAAAAATAAAATACAAACTTCTGTAAGTCAGGAAGGAACTCAAATTCCAGAATGACGACCTTGGTAGATATGAAAATAGCCAGAGAGCACTTCTTACATAAGCTATTTGTGAGAGGTGAGTGGACTCATCAGGACCAGACGGTCTGGTTGCAGGCAATCGCACCCCAGATCACTGAAACAGGGTCAGATACATGGAGAGACCAGGGTCCCTTACATGTGGCCCTGAGTGAACTATATATGCCCCTAAGGCCAAAGATGAGCACAACAAGATTTGCAGGGTAGCGGCATATTTATATTTACATATGGGAGCCATGCAGGACAAATGTGCTGAAGGCCAAATCTGGCGAGTAGGCAACTGCTGGCATTACAGAAGGCCCAATCTGATCTAGACTCTTCTGAGCAGAGGCTGCACAGAAGCCAGGAGTCCGAAAATGAGAGTAGACAGTACATCATTAAAATAAAGAAGGATATGGATATCCTGCAACAGGAAAAGACGGACCAGGATACCAGAATTCTGGCTTTACAGAAGGAGCACCAAGACAGTCTGGACTCCTTACTGCAGAGCCAGAAAAAGCTGGAGCAACAGATCAATTTCAACAGGGCATGCACAGAGCAGGTAGCCACCCTGCAAATCCAACTAGACAGGAAGAAAGAGGAAAGCAATAAATTGATTTTGAAAGACCTGGATACCCAGGCAGAGTTTGATGAAGAACACCAGAAAGCTGGTGCCTTCCAAAGGCAAAGGGATGACCTGGCGGCACAGATGCAGACTCTTAGTCAGGAAAGGGATACCTTAGGCCAGGAAGTCTGCCACTTAAAAAGGAAAATAGAAGAAAATCACCTGGCCCTCCAGGGACTTGGTGACCTCAAAAAAGAACACCAGAACTTGTTAGAGCACACCAGGAGGGTGGAGGATGCTCTGGCACGAAAGGAGCAGGCCAATAGGGACACAGCTCAGGAGGTAACCCTCCTGCAGCGGAGACTGGCCCAGTACTCCAGGACCAATCAGGAGGCACAGAGAGAAAATGAGGCTCTCTGTCAGCACAATGATAGGCTCCAGCAACAGGTAGCGATGCAGGAGAGACTGATAGAGTCTAGTAAGGCCTTAACTGAGGAACTGAAAGCGCAGGCTCTTGCATTGCAACAGGGAGCAGGGGCGGATAGAGACCAGGTTCGCTGGGAGAGGGAGACTCCTGAGCATAACCTCAGGAGCCCTAGTACCAGAGGTCTTCATATCTCTCAGTCCCTGGACTCTGCCAACCCCATGTCCCCTGGCGCACATGAGCACCGGGCCACAGGGATGGCAGATTACTATCCAACCAGAAGTATGGGGCTCATAGGCCAGTACCTCCCAGGAATGGAGGGGCGGGCATCCGGGTATGGGCACCCAAGCACATTGCAATTTAGTGGGGAACCCCAGGAGAGTAGGCCCATTAAGGGCATCCTGAAAACTTCTGCCCAGTTAGGTCAGTGGGGGGATACCCATCAAATCCTGGCAGCAAGGAGGAATCTGAAGACTCTTCTGAATGGCGCAGGACACAGGAGACCAGGTCCCCACATTCTGCCAGCCATTCCCAGGCTCGCAGAATCCGGGAAAACCTGGAAGATCAGACAGGAACCTCTGGGAGCAGTGCCTCTGAGTCAGAGGATGAATGGACCAGGGTTACCCGAACCAAAAAGGCCAATAAGGCAAAAAGGGCCTTGCTTAAGGACCCATTGAAGCAAATAAAGGCAATAAGGAGTGTTATCACGCCTTATCATAAGAACGCCAAGTATTCTGTTTGGGAGCACTTAGAGCTGTTTGAGCAAATGATGGAGACTTTTCATTTGAAGGACAGCCAAAGCTGTATTCAATATGTAAAGTGGACCTTCTCACCAGAGTACTCCAGTTTCTTTGCGGGGCTGGAGGACCAAAATCATTCAAGGTGGTCCACATACAGGGCGGCCATCTTGAAACATTTTTCTGTGCACAGAAATCCCCAAGAGGCTCGCAAGGCAGCCAACAATTTGCAATGTGGGGAGGATCAGGCCCCACAAGAGTTTGTGCAAGAATTAAAGCGTGCTTTTGCGCAGACCACCAGAAAGGTGCGCACAGACAGCAAAGAGTTTGTCAATACATTTTTCCATGCTCTCCCTAAATATATAATGACCCAGCAAGTGAGAGATTTTCATGAGAAAAGATCTTTAGACTGGGTCATTGAACAGGCTACCCGGATCTATGAGGTGCAGAAGCCCATCGAAAATAAAAACAATGCGCCGAAAAACCCCAAAACCAACAGCACCCCTGCTGCTGCCAATGTGGCAGAGGTAAAGGTTGTCCCCATTTTAGATTTGGAGATGGGGGGCCTAAAAACCTGCCTGCACAAAATAATTCACAGCCCAGAAGGCCCTCGGGCGAGTCACAGACAGGAAGTCGAGGAGGTAGTCCCACAAATGGGGTCCTCCGCTCCCCTGACTATGTTAAGTCCCCGCTACAAGGGAAACCGACCAATCCTGGGTTATGTGTGGACTCCTCCAGCCCAAGGGGGGGATCCAGCCAAGCACCTAACCCAGGGAACTTCCCTCCCAACTTCCCACAGGAGGGCAGAAATTCTCCAAATCCTGGGCAGAACTTTTTCCCCAGGTATCCACCCAATTTCCAGCCCCAAAATCATCCATCCTTCTTTCCCCAATTCCCTGAGCCCAGACAGCCTAATCCGGGAGAGGGGAGGCCAAGGGTGGAGGGGTACCAAAATCTTCCCAACCAGGGGTACTACCAGAGAAGGGATAGCTACCCTTCCCGGGATCAGCCCAGGGGAGAAAAGAGCCCCGTATCAGCCTGAGCGGGTTTCACAACTTGAGCGCCAGGTCCAAAATATGGCACGGGATCAGGGTCACATACTGAGGGCTCAACAGAACCCTCAGATGAGCATGCCACCGCAGAATGCCCCAAACTCTGGACCGGGTGCTCCAGAACAATGACGGGGGCAGCACCCCTATAACCCACCGGTTCCCAGGGAGGAGGCACAAGGGGAAGGGGGCGTAAAGCCTTGGAGGAAGCTTCCTTCCCAACTTGTAAACAGCCCCTGGAAAACCAGGAACCGGAAACAAAATCTCCTGCCCCTGAAAGCCTGCCTCCCAAGGAGCAGAGGGGAGGTAGGAGAAACAAAGTACCCAAACAGACCCAGTTTGTGGAGGAGGTACAGATCTTCCAATTTGAGGGAGAGGGATCCTCAGAGGATCCTGGGGAAAGGATCTTCTCCTTTAGAGATGGGGGAACTCCTCCCAAGGAAAAATGGGTCCCAAGGGACGCCAATTCAGACTGGGGAGATGTGGAGACTGAGCTACCGCCGCCCATCATCTCATCCCAGAACCCACAATACCGAAATCCCCTGGTTCAAACCCATCCTGGTGACTGCCTCCAAAAAGGGGGGGGGCGGCCCAGAACCGGAACCAGGGGAACCCACAATGGCTCTGATCTCCAGTTGCCAACTTTTTCTTTCAGATTCCCAAGGCTCTCCACAGAATTCTGCCCACATCTCTTCGCTAGCAATGTCCAAAACCAGAAAGTTAGCCCACCAGTTGTCCAAAAATGTGCATTATCTGTGCCCCCTTGAGGAGAAGGAGGGAAGATACTATGCCCCGGTACAAGTACAGGGGCAGGGTACAATTTTGGCACTGGTGGACACTGGATCCCAAGCTACCCTTCTGTCCAAAAGGGCCTTTGAGGAACTAAATGCAGGAAGGGGGGAGAATTACCATATTCCTCTCACCTCTCTTCCTGGACAACTGCAGAACTTTGATGGGAAGGAAATTCCTGTCGAGGGGACTGCAGATTTGGACATCGAAATTGGGAGACACAAGGTGAAACACCCGGTCATAGTAGTGACTCCAGAGGGCACCCCTTGTTTACTAGGGAATGACCTCCTGAGAAGGTTGTCACCCCTAATAGATTGTGTAAACAAGGTCCTCTGGACCCAGACTAGCCGACCAATAAAATTAAAACAGAGTGTCAACCATGTTAGTTTAAACGGCACCTGCCACATGGTTGAACAAAAATCTGACCAAGTAGAATTTCACTTCCAGAACAACCAAACTCCAGACGTGACAGTAATAGCAGTAGGACAACAGACTGGTGATGGGGGGTCCTATCTATTTCTGAAAATCAACCTTCCTTCCAGTTTAAGGTGGTATTCCACACTGGAAGGAAACACCCTGAAATTCTTTACTAATCCACAATCAGAAACTCCCACTCCTATAGTCGAGAAAGATGTGAAATCAGCTCAGAGCCTGGCTGATATTCAGCAAATTGGAGAGCGGTTGTTCATCCCTGTTCAGTTAAATTATGGGAAGGACTCTGTTCTCGCTCGAGTGTGTGTGAACAACGGTAAGAGCTTCATCAGCAAAGCCATGTTCCGCCAACTCCCAACAGATCCAGCCATTCCCACATTCAAACTGATAGACAAAGGGGAAATGGACCTGGAAGCACCTAATTCCAAACATCTCCTGCCAAGCAGGTGTATGCTCAAAATCTCCATTGGCAACAAGAGCATAGTCCATAATTGTTGGGTCGTGCGAGACGTCACTGCCGCCTTTTACTTAGGCAGTGACATTCTCAATCGCTTTGCCATTAGTTTGGACCTAATAAACTTCAAAGCTTGGTCCCGATTCGCGGATAATCCCATGGGCATTGATGATCCAGAAAAAGCATTTAGGTCAGCTCAATTGCTACCTTATGCAGTTGAAATTCAGATCAAAGAGGAAGTCACCATCCCAGAAAGGACCCGACAATTCTCCCTGGAAGTGAAAGTTAAAAGAGGACAAAAATTGCAAAACCCTAATACTTATATACATCTAAATGCTGCTCTCCAACAGCAAGGGTTGGGGGTAAACCCAACTCCATTAGTCAACATAGAACATGACACCATTCTAAAAGAGGTGGATAACAGCGACTTAAAGAGTATTACTCTATCCACAGGCACCATTATTGGAATGGCGGTTGATGACTGACATTTTTCCATTGATTTAGGAAATGAAGTGTTAGGACCAATCCCCAAGGACTGTTTTGACAGTGACAGTGATGACAATACAACACCAGACAGGATTTTTACCCGGCATGGGGGGAACTTCGTGGTGTACACTTCCTGCCCTTATGGTAAGGAAGATGTGACTTGTGACTTCAGGAGGGATGAGGTGATTTTCCAGGTCCATGAGGGTTGCCTTTCCCACCTGAGGCCTCCAGTCCAAATCAGCACTCTGACCAGGAACTTCTCCACCCAGCTGGAGGAGGCCGCTGAGATAGCCAAACCAGAAGTCTTTCCAGGCTTCAGGCAGATGGTGGAAGAGAGAGTCAACCTAGCTGATGCCTGTGTGACTCTGGAACAAAAGCAAAAGTTGAAATAAGTTTTCTTGGATTTCCAAGATCTCTTTGCTGTAGACTCATATGACTGTGGCCGCACCGACATCCACACAACAACAATCCCCACGGACCCTGGCATGACTCCAGTGTTTGTGAAGCAATATCGCTTGCCTCTCGCATCAATGGAGTCCCTTACTGAAATAATTAAGAACCTGGAGTCCTGGGGAATAATCCATCCTGTTCACAGCACCTTCAATAACCCGGTGCTGGGAATATTGAAGCCAAACGGCCAGTGGAGACTCTGCGCCGACCTCAGGGAGCTCATCAAACGGGTCCATACTTCCCGATGGCCTCTGCCCTACATTGACCAAGGGCTGGCCCAGATCCAGGGGTCACAGGTATTCACTGCAATAGACCTGACCAATGGATACTGGACTGTGCCTGTCAGTAGGGAGGACCAATACAAGCTGGCTTTTACCTTTGGGGGCCAGCAGTACACATGGACCCGGACTCCCTTTGGATACCTCAACTCCGGCAATGAATTCAACATTTTCCTACACAAGGCCATGCCTGACCTGGGTGCAAGGGGTAACCTGGCTTATGTAGATGATGTCCTCATCAAAAGTTCATCTGTGGAGGAACACATAGCGGAGATCCGTTATGTTCTCACCCAGTTGAGGGCCGCCGGAGCAAAACTTTCCTTTCAGAAAGCACAGTGGTGTAGAACCCGTGTTAATTTCTTGGGGCATGAGATTACTCCTCAGGGTCTCTGTCCCCAGGAAAAGAAAGTGGAAGCACTTCAGAAACTGAAAGACCCCACCACTCTGCGGGAACTAAGGAGCCTCCTTGGACTGACTAATTACAGCAGAAAGTTCATTGAAGGCTACGCAGAGATCACTAGACCCCTGATTCATCTCTTGAAGGGGGGGGGTCAAGTGGGAATGGGGTCCAGAACAATCTGAGGCGGTAAGACAACTCAAAGGAAGCCTCTCACAAGCGCCTTGCCTAGCTTACCCTGTCAGAAACAAGGAGTTCTTCCTGGAGACGGGGTTCTCTAATACGTGCTTGACGGCAGTATTATACCAAAAGCATGACAAGGTCAATAAAGTAATCTCCTATGCGAGCAAAACTTTATCCTCTGTGGAGGAAAAATTCAACGATTATGAGAAGGCACTCCTGGCAACGGTGTGGGCATTGAAGAATTACCGCCCGTTTATCCAGGGGGAACACATCATAGTGGAGACTCCACACCAGCCTCTGCAATATCTCCAAAGTGACAGAATCCGGGCCGGAAATGTGAGTAATTCCCGAATTACTTCCTGGATTCTGTCAAAGCAAGGCTTTCCTGTAGAGGTCAGATATGGCCAAAACAAGAAGAGTCCCCTCACGCAAGGTCTGGCTGACTTGCATGATTGTGCCGGAGAAAGCTGTCTTGAGGACGAAAGTCTAAAAATCAAGGACAACATGGAGGCATACCTTAATTCCCCACACAAAGTCTTTGAAGAAGACAAGTGTGAGGGAATGCCCACTGTCTATGTGGATGGATGCTCTTACCATGTTGACAACGACGGGGAGAAAGAACTGGTGGCTGGCGTAGGGAATGCATGGGTGAAGGAGTTCCCAGAACCTCCGCTGGATACAAAATTGGTCCCCGATGTAGTCAGGTGGCAGAATTGATGGCTGTGCATCAGGCCATCCTCACTGCTGTCCAGCATCAACTCCACGAACTGGTCATAATCACAAATTCGGATTATGTACGGAACGGGTTCATGGAGCACCTGGTCAACTGGAAAACCAGAGGCATGTTATGCACTAATAACAAACCCCTGAAACATGGGAAGTTCATCCAAAACATTGATGATCTGGTCACCTCGAATGGGATGACCATCTACTGGAAGAAGATCAAGGGTCATTCCAAAGTAGAGGGGCCAGACACAACTGGAAATGACTTAGCTGATCAGCTGGCCAAAACCGGGGTCATCCAAGGGGATCTAATCGAAATAGAGTCCCTGTTGGGGGAAATCCAGATCACCGCTATCACTAGGTCCCAGACAAGTGCTCACAATGATCTTTCAACTGCACAATGGAGTAAGGAGACCCCTGATGCTGATTTAATTACAGCTCAGAAGGGGGATCCAATTATTGGTAAGTTTTACCAACACCTTGAGGACCCTGAGAACTTTCCCCTGACGGATACCGATTACATTGGGAAAGAGGACCTAAGAGTGTTGATGAAATGTCCAAAAATGTTCCGAATCCAAGACGGTTTGTTGGTAAGCAAATCCCAAGCTGGCCATGATCAGTGGGTGGTTCCTACCTCATTCCAAGGCCTGATGTTAAGTCACGCCCATGATGCGGCCACCGCCGGTCATAGGGGGTTTCACACAACACTGGAAATCTTAAGAGAGGTTGCATACTGGCCACACATGGGGCAGGACCTCGACCAATACTTGAAGGGGTGTCTTGTGTGTGCACAATTTCAGCCATCATCCCTCACACACCGTGCGCCTCTCCAAAAGAGGGGGATGACACTGCCATGGTCAGATTTGCAAATCGACTTTGTAGGCCCTGTGATTCGCTTGTCTAGAGGAAACAAGTACATGTTGACCATTACATGCTTGTTTACCAAGTGGGTGGAATGTCTCCTAGCCCCAAACTGCAAGGCAGAAACAGCAGCTGCCCTGATTATTAACCACATCTTTTCCCGTTTTGGTCTACCTCAAAGGATTGAGTCAGACAGGGGTAGCCACTTCACCAGTGAAGTAATGACAAAGATGTGGGAGATACTGGGGGTTAAAAGGAAGCTACACATTGCTTACAGGCCAGCTTCTTCTGGAGCAGTGCAGAGATATAACTGAACCATTGTGAGCATCTTAAAAAAGTTTGTGGCAGATTCTGGGCCAAGTTGGGATATCCGATTACCTCTGGTCCTAATGGCCATCAGATCTACCCCTTCATCTGCAACCAAAATGTCACCATTTGAGTTGATGACTGGACGCAAGATGGTGCTTCCCCAGCATTTGCTCTACAGAACCCAAGAGCAAACGTTGATAAATGCCTCCACAACTCATGAGTATGTGGAGAATTTAAGGAAACACCTTCAGCATGCTTTTGCCTATGCTCAGCGGAATCTAGAAAGATCAGCCGAGAGCATGAAGACCCACTATGATTTCAAAACTACCCGAAAGGAATATAAGGTGGGTGATCGGGTCTATCTATACAATTTCCAAAGGAACCAGGCCAAACAGCGAAAATTCTTGCCTACATGGAAGGGACCGTTTGAAATTATAGACAAAATCTCCGCTGTGGCCTACAAGATCTGCATCCCCAAAGGCGGTTTGGCAGAAGGGGAAGACAAGTGGGTCCATATTAACCAGCTTAAGTGTTGCCATTCCAGGCACACTTTGCAGCAACTGGAGGAGTCCTCTGCAATACCAGAGGGGACCGCTCCAGATTAATTCAGTTCCAACCCTAAAATATCCCACATATGATCTCTAAAATATTATACTCTTGTAAGCCACTGTCTTTGAATGATAACTTGTATCTCAAAAGTAAAATGTTAGGTATGTTAAAATATAAAATGTATATGTCTGCCACACCATTAGTAGTGATGGAAAAATGTCTACGAATAGGTATTGCCGCTTTTCCTTTGTCGTCCTAGGAGAAAGAAAACCTGGAGACTGGCCAAGGAGGACGATCCGGAGACCGGGAGCAGAGACCCAAGGGGCCCAGGGTACCGCCAAATCCTCCATTCAGGATCAGCAAGAAGAACTGATTGATCGACTGGAGGGAGGAAAAGATGCTGAACTGTGCCACCTACAGGATTGGAAGAAGATAATGGGGACATACCAGTGCAAGGGCTCAAAAACTCCTTTGCGCCCGACTTCCCCTCAACTTGAATCAAAGCGCAGTCGGGCGGGGGGATTTGTCATGGGTTTTGACCCATGTTGAATCAATAGAATGGGTAGATGTGGGGATGAGCTGTCGCCGCCCATTATTCTATCCCAGAACAAACTAAATCAATAGACTGGGTGGATGTGGGGATGAGCTATCACCGCCCACATTCACGCCAGAATAGGAGAACTGCGCAGTTGGCACGAGACCACTCCTAAGATACAACCTTCTTGTGGGGAATTCATTTTCTTAATCCCAAAAATGGTTGCATTACCAGTACTCACCACTATCAGAAAGCCGGCGTTTTAAAACCACAAGACTTTTGTGTGAAACTGAACAAATGAAACAAAACCAGACCAAGGAAAGACTTGCTAAGAGGTGGATACAATGTAAAACTATATTCTGAAATGACTTGAAGGAAGTAATTATTTAATGTATATGTAAAAATTGTAAGTGATTTAAAATGGGAACAAAAAGTGACATTTAGCTGAAACCTGGCTTAATGAAACTGAATTCTGCCTGACAACTACCCCCGACAGGAGTTGATACTGGATGAACAGCTGTGTTCCCAGGCCTGGCTGCCAGGCCTGGCTGCATCCTGAGGTCACATGGCCCTGTTGATTAGATTAGGGGTGGAGCAGCTGGGGACTACAGGGAGTTGAACAAAGGCCCGTCCTGGACTCAGGCAAATGTTATATTGGGGGGCCGTAAAGTGGCTTCCTCTTAGGGGAAACTGGGAGGGGCAGTGCCTCTGCTAGCAACTGAGCTTGGGGGAAGTGAATAAACCAGTTATTTCACCCTGTGATCTGGGAGCCACACCCCTTTTTTACCAGGGCATAATTTTAAAATGATAGATTTTAAAAAGATAGATAACTCAAAGTGCGGACTTGTCAGAATTATATAAGTAATATCATTATTTTTGTGATTTTTCTGTGAACATTTTGAGATGCGTTAGGACCCTGTGGTGTATTCTGGGAGGTTGCTAGCGGAAAATAGGGTCTCACTCCAAATGTCTGCATGTTAAAAATCTAACACTTCATCAATTAATGTCCATACTCCTTGCGCACATGTGTGTAAATTTGAGTAAATGTCCGATATTGCAAAACCAGTTAAAAAGCGCAAAATGTTGTCATTTTTGAATGCAAGCCCCCAGGAAGATCAGAGGCAGACAAGCATGGACCATAAGGAATATATAATGTGCACATGTAATTTCAACAAATTTTATATCTGGTAAGGATGTATTTGAATCAAATATAGATTTGTGGGCAAACTGACAAGGGGAGGTTCTTCTGACCATAAACCCTACAGCATCACTCTGACTCACATTTCCTTCCCCCATTCAAGGGAGAGAGGAGGAATTGGCCAATGATAAGTGAGAGGGGCAGGTTTAGTTATGACCAACGCACACGTCCACTTTCCAAAACACATAAAAAGAGACTGCTGGGACAGGTAGAGACATTCAATTCCATTTGCTGCGGAGCATGCTGACCGACGACTTCACATCCAGAGATCCAGACTTCAAATCCATCAATCTCCAGAACCTGTAGCAGTACCCAGAAAGCAGTGTTACATCCAGAATCCAGAGAGGCTAGACCAGCAGAGCAGAGCTGACCCAGATCACTGTGAAGTGCCGAGACCAGAACCGGAGTCCAGTCCAAAACCTGACCAGATCTGCGGCGAGGCCTGTTTCAAATTTATATTGTGAGTACCTAGCAGAACTGTGCAGAACCAATCTCTTAGTTAAAATAATCTAATCCAAACTATTTTAACCTAAGTAGAACTGCCTCCTAGAAATCGTATCATCTGTCATTTTTAAAGCTGCACAACTGTCACCTGTCAATTCTGCAGCTGCAAGCTGTCACCTGTCATTTTGAGTTTACTTTAAATCCGAAGAACTACCCTTATTTAATCGTCCGTACCTCTGGAACCGTTTGGGCTAGGAACGGAATTCAACTTTCTTCTGAAAGCCTAGAATCTTCCTATTCCCTATACTTTTTCCACAATCGCGAGACACGCACTCGCAAAATTTACCGCGATTTGCGATTTTGGCTCAATTTCTCCACTTGTCAAGATAGCAGCTCCACTCTTTCTTTTGTTAAAATCCGTTGCAACTGGTAATAACTCATAGAGCATTGCTAAAGTGAGCCTGAACTAAGACCAACACGCATCTCCCACTCACCCTGAATCTCTAGAGGGAATTAAAATCATTGGCACATTTTCCCATCCATTGCCATCACATTTAAAAAGCATTTTGGGCCTGTGTTTCAAACTCCTACCTGTTTCCTCTAAGCTTGCTGGGGGGGAACTGAATTTCGTATTGTATTTGATTGCATTCCTGAGAACTGTGTGCTCCTCTTTCCATCTCCTTCCATTTCTTACATTGCATAGGGGAGGGGGGTGAATTGCCAGAGAAAAAGTGATTATCTTATCTTTTGCTAAAAACATATCAAGTATTTCTGTACTGCATTTTATTCCTCATTGCTTTTCCCTTGAAATCATAAAAGTATTTTTGCTACTTTATCCATCCTATACTAATTCCTCATTGATTATAAAGAAGTGTGCTAGTGTCAGATTACCCATTGTTGATTAACATTATATTATAAGGGCGATATCGATTATTAATTTATTATAAAAGCGTGGTATCTATATTTTGTTTTATTTCTCAAATAAACCTTTCAAACTTGCAAAACAGAACTACTTCTTGGCTCAGTGGGGTCAGGGGGATTCTAAGAGAGGGGTGTTATATAGGGGTAGTCATCCAGAACTCATGAACTGGACATAAAGATATATCAATAAGGGTTTCCATTCACTATCCCAGACTAGGCATTGACTTAGCTGTAGTGTTGAATTGAATCCTCTAACATTGGGCATGTGAGGGCTCTTAGGACTGGAAGACCTAGAAGACTCTGGGAGAGAACCAGTTTCAAGAGACAACTTTTTTCATTTCAAATGCATGATTCAACTCCATTTCTCTGAGTTTAAGTTCTTGATGTTTGATTTCAGTTTGAGCTTGGATTATTTTAAATTCAAACTCAAGTCTCATTCTTTCCAAAGAGACAAATTCAGGACTTAGTGTTGGACCTGATGGGGTCCCTGTGGTCAAAGGTTGAGGCCTATGAGCAGGTAGAGGTGAAACAGGGCCTACATTTTGAGACTCTTCTGCCTCATCTAACTCATCCTTAACATTTGAGCTGGGCTTAGAATCATTATCATCCTCTTCAATATTTTCCACATTTGCTGTAGGGTTAGGGGTTTCAGACCCACTCCTCAGACTTTGGTATTCCAACTTTTCTCTCAATTCAACCTTTTTGCCTTTTACAGTGAGGGTCCTAGCTTTAAACATATCTCTCAATTGATCAACTGTCAAAGTGACTAGGGTCTCCTGGCTGTAGCTTTCCATATCAGGCATGATAAAACAATTCTGTTTCTATTGCTGCTTAGCCTTGTGAGGGTTATTTGAACAAAGATAAGAGTAGCACTCTAAATGTAACAAGTATACTTTATCCTCACTACTGTACACCAGTGTTAGGCAGAATCACATGCAGTACCCTTTGGGAACACTACATGCAATTAAGACTACAAATGTACTACACAGTAATGTGGTAGCAGTGGCTGAGCAGCCAGACTTATCTCAAGATTAAAGTGAACAGTAGAACAAGTTACACAAAGGACCAACAAATACAGTGATTCAAGCAAACACTTACTCAAGGTTTCTTGGTGAAAGAATATACATTTATTTACACAGTCATTAGGAAAACATTACACTAGCAAGAGCAGCTCAATATCATATACTAATACACTACACATACACAACCAATACACAACCAATAAGTTACAGAACAAGTTCAGCTCTCCTGAAGTGGGAGCAAAATGGCACTTCAGTTACTTTAAAAAGGGATAAAAAGACAAGGTTATAAGAAATGAAGCACAGATACTTTCATAGGAAGGGCAAAGGGTTTCAGTTAACTACAACCAGCAATTCAGTTCATAGGCCTGGGCCAAAGTCAATGGTACAGAGTCTTTGCATAGGTTAGCACAGTTCTGGTAGTAAATGGTTAAGTGTTTGCAACGGATCTTAGAAGAATGTGATCAGATGAAAAATTAGATGTTGGTTTAGGGAAGGACAAGCCTTCAAAGTCGGGAAAGTTTCACAAACTTTCACTGTGGCCAAAAAGATTTCAGGACCGCGTTTGCACAGTACTTTTAAAGTAATGAAGAGCTGTAGCTGAGGAAGTTCTTCCTAGCAGTTTGAGCAGATCTCACTGTTCCTGAGCTTCAGTTGTGGGGACAAAAAGGAGGACGCCGGGAGGTTCCTGCACTGCCCAGGGAAGAGGCCACAAGCTTGGCAAAACTTCGGTTTTAGGTGTGAGTGCCTTAAAGACCACAAACTGGTATCCTTCCCACTAAGTGCTCGCTTTGACATCCGTGGCTATCCGGTTTTCCACAGCACTCTGCAGACAATTCGACCAGGAGGGGAGGGTGTCCAGGCGGCTTCCGAGTTGGTTGTTCCCACCAAACTCAAGGGAAGAAGTTAACCTCGAAGGGCTTCTCTGTCGATGGAGTTTCAGGCAATTCGGACCTGCAGCAGGGCTTCACCGGTCGTCCAGGACTTGTAGCAGTCGTCTTCCTTCAGCTCGTCTTCGGTTCTTTTGTTCGAGTGGTCGACTCTGATTTCCAAGTCCCAGAGACCTGCTTTTAAACAGTTTTCCCCATTCATTCCAGCCTGGCTGTCACTCACACAGCAGGGTGGCTGTCCTTGCTGGACAGCCAGTCAGCCAATCATGCCAGAGTGCATTCAGGTCTCCTGCGAGACTAAGCACAGGAAGTTTCAGGCACCTACATCACATCCTGTCCACCCCAGACACTCAAGTGCCAGAGGAGGGCTTCAGCACTAAAGCCCACCAAAGGCCAACAAACAAAGGGACCACACCTGGATTGGCATGCAGAGACAAACACAAGAAGGACCTTTCAAAAAAGAAATGGCGAACAAAGTCGACCGGAGTCTGTTTTTACAGATAGGTCTTGGGCACCATATTGAAAAACATGACTGACCCGATTTTTAGCTACCGTTGTTCGCGGTCGGGAAAAATCATCGAAGTTTGATCTAAACCATTGCCACCATCCATTTCTAGTAGGAACGGGTAACATTTGACTATTACATGAGTGTTTTGACTCAGGGGATGCTAGGCAACCCCTCCAGCACTCCATAGGAAGATAGTGTGTGCTAGGTCTGTACATTTAAAGAGACTAGTAAAGTAAATTTAACTTTACATGCTCTTGGAGACAGAAGTCAGTCCCAGAGAAGGTATTTAAACCTTGGGAAGTCTGAAAGATGTCCCTGTGCCATTGTACTGAAGGTGCTGTGAGACACACAGAAAAAGATGATGCCTATGGAGTTTTTTTAAAACTTCATAACCAAAGAACACAAAAGTAAAACACACATCAAAATACATGGAAGAGATAGAAAAAAAGGCTCACACTCTTCCCAGGTAGAAAAATCTAATCCTAGATATCCAGAAAAGTTGCTGGGGGGTCTCAAAAGGTAAGGGAAATTAGCACATTCTTGAGAATTCTCCGTAACACACAGAAAACAAACATTGTTATCTTACAGAATGTGTGTAGACCCAGGGACAAGCAGAATACATTCTGGTGGCATTACCAAATATGTGAACACATTTGTGTCTGTTCAATTGACATAAGGTTGAAAAGATACATCACCCAGTCTTCACTTAATAATTATCAAAATCACTTAAATACTTGCAAGGCTTGTCTCTTCCTCCGTTTGGTATAATGGACTCCTTTTATTACTAAAAATACCCTTAGAAAAACAGCCAATGCAACTGGAAACTGTTTGCCAACAACTCGCTCAAGGCATTGTGATAGTTCCTCATAGAATATGAGCTATAAGGTAGAAAGATTCACTTGCAAAGGGGTTTGAGTAATGAGGTAAATTGTGTATAGTTTCCATAGAAGAAACAACCATAAGAGATGCAAAAGGCATATGTAATGAAAGACTAAACTTATGAAGTTCCATGTTAGAGGGAGGGGAAGGTGGAATGGAGTCTGTATCTCTAGCTGGTTGTTCTTGGTTGTGGTCCTGGTGAGGAGGATTAATAAAGCAAAACAAATCTGAAGATTATACTAGCCTGAACTTTTTGACTGCAATTTGCAGGTAACATGGAAGTAAACATGGTACATTCTCTCACATTTTGTGTAGTCGTGTGTGTTTAAATGCTGATTTGTGCCACACTGCTATTGATTACTGACATGACAGTGTTGTTTTCCCCTTACTTTTGTCAGGTGTTATGGCAGTACCACTGATTTTAGTGGATTCAAAGTCATCACATGAATGTGAGTCGGTTTTGGTGTGACTTGAACCAGAATATACTTTTCATGAATGATGAACAGAGCAGCTAATAGGCCAAGGTGAGGACATCCTATATTTCAGAAAATGTGGTTCCCTCTTGCGTACTCTCTAACGGCTCCTTCTTCCTGAGTTAACCAGTGCTATTTGCCCTCTAAGTACTACCTCTGCAATGTTTCCAATAATGTAACAAAAGTATAGAAGCCCCTCTACTGAGGATGAACATGGTTCACATAACTTGTTCTGTAGAATGTCTTCCACTCTGGAAGGTCTAAAACCAGGTGTTATTTCAATTCACCATTCACAGAGGAGAAATAATAATTTGCATATCTTTATTTCTAATTATGTTTTTTTTGTAATTTAGCTAGGCATGCAATTACTTTAGAAAGATAATGTATGAGAAAGATACATGAGTGATGAAATTTCTTACATGGCATAGCATGACATTGCATTTACCTCACTGTCTTTAATTTCCACGTCATTCACCACAAATCTGAAGGTAGAGTCAGCCGACAGACTCTCAGCCTGCATCCAGAATCGGACCTGACCTTTTTCAAAGATCTCATACGACAACTCAGATTTCAATGGAATTGCTGAAAGAAGATATAAAGAATTTGAACAATATAGAAGCTGAATCCAAAACAGGATTGTAATTGTATTCTCTATTTCTAGAGTGAAAAACACTCCTAAACACATTCAAAATATAATGGCTAGATGTTGCTCTTTCAAATTAACAGTATTTTGTAAATCTTTCAACGTTCATCCCTATCCCTTGACTCTGTGGTGATTGTGTCATGTATTATACATCTTAACCCAGGTCTGGCTTGTATTGCATATCTGCATGAATGATTAAGTCATTATTTGTCAAATGTGAAGCCATATTAATAAATGACTTTAATGTAGTACAAACGCTTGACGTTGCATTGATAAAGAATGGGACTAAAACAAAATATGAGGACATACATTTACCAGAATGAACTGTAATGGTTGTGTGCTATGTGCTTGATATCTTATTCATAAACATTTTGGCTCCAGCTGAATATGTGAGCTTTTATGCAGATTTCGGCTGAATGGTATACATGCATTTCAAGGCACCCCGAATTGAAAGTGCCAAACCTGCCATTTCAGAGCAAGACAAATTCTAAACCATCAGCTGTGCAACACAGGGAAAAGACACTTGTGAATGAGCAGAGTAGCTTGCAAGTATGTGCGTGTGACAGGGAGGGGATGAACAGGTGCATGTGAGCAAATTAGTGAGTGGGGGAGATTATAGAAACTGAATGAGTAAGCAGGATTGAAAGTCAAGCAAGGGTACCCAGATCCCCATACTTGTCAAAGATACATCATGTTCTGTTATGCTAGAAAATGTCTACATTGCGGCAAATCGCCACCATAGTGGTCTCAGATCACTGCGGCTCGTCTCGAAGGTTGGTATTCTGCACTCAACCAGGTTTCATAAAACATAGTCTTTGCAGGAAAGCAAAAGGTAAGGGGTGAAGCTCTGAGGTAATGTGAGTAGACGTAACAAACAGATGATTCAAATAGAGATGAGACTGGTTGAAGGAAGAAAAGTAGAGTTTTTGATACAATAGGTGCATGTTGATCCAGCCAAAGTATCATAGATGAGGAGCGGAGAAATTAAGGGACTAAATTCTATAGTGTCTTGAGAAGGGAATATTTGGATAAGAACAGTTATGCACAAATAAATACATATACTAAAAGGAAGGATTTGTGTAGCTCTGTGATGGTTTCAAGTATAACATAATAATAATTTAGCATTTATATAGCACTGCAAACCCTTGGGTACCTGAGCGCTGCTTATTATTACCCACGGTGTGTGGTGCTCATTTATTGACCTCGGAACGATGAAAGGCTGAGTTTGGCCATGCCGGGATTCGAACCTGATGTCAAAGCAAGCTCTGCACGGATGTCAAAGCAAGCACTACTACTTGCTGTGCTATCGGACTGGCATGTTTGTTGCTTGCGATTCATTTAATTGTGTGCACTCTGTTCGTGCACTTTTCCTTGATTTCACTTTCACCATATTTTTCGGGTATATGTTATGTTATGTTATGTTACCTGAACTTGTAGAGCGCACGGTCACCCAAGGGCATTATGGCGCTGGTTGCGGAAGCTACCAAACAGGAAGAACAGTAATAGTCAAAAAGCTAAAATAAAGTAGTTTTCAGAGCTTTCCTGAAAGCCAAATGGTTAGAGGTAGACTTGAGTGGTAGTGGGAGGGTGTTCCACAGCCTGGCCGCGGCAATGGAAAAGGCTCTGCCACCGAGTCTTTCCCGGTTATACCTGGGAACCACCAAGAGGTTGGTGTTCAGGGAACGAAGATTACATTCTGGGATATAACGGACAAATTTGGTTTGAAGAAACTCGGCACCTAGGCCCTGGATTGCTCGGTGGACAATACACAGTGACTTGAACTTAACTCGCTGGGCCACTGGGAGCCAGTGGAGTTGGCGAAGCACTGGCGTGATATGTGCTCCATAGGGAGAACCTGTGGCTAGTCTGGCTGCCAGGTTCTGCATGCGTTGGAGACGTTGGAGAAGGCCCGCCGGCTGAGGGAGGTATAGGGAGTTACAATAGTCCAACCGGGAGAGGACTAATGCAGCCACCACAGGAGGGTGCATAGCCTCTGGGATCATAGGGAGGACCCTCTTAAGTACCTTAATCTGGTGGTGGGCGGATTGGCAGACCGTTGAGACCTGATTTGTCATGGACAGGGTGGTGGAAAGAATGACCCCTAAGTTCTTTACTTTGTCCACTGGGCAGGGCAGGGGGCCTAGTGAAGTAGGCCAAAAAGCAGGGGTCCATAATGATGGGCTGGGAGGACAACCCACCAGCATCACCTCAGTTTTATCGCCATTGAGCCTGAGCCAGTTGTGGTCCATCCAGCCACCGACTGATGTCAGACAGTCATGAAGAGAAGCTGAGACCTTGGTATGATCCTGATCCAAACGGATCAGGATTTGAGTATCATCCGCTTGTTAATGTGTGTTTTGGGGTAGAGGGTGGGGGAATGGGCGAGTGGGGGTTTGAGGTGGTGGTGTGGCTGGGGTGGGCAGAGGGCTATTAAAAACATTTCAAAGTCAAATCAATGAAAAGTGCACGAATTAAGTGCACATGATTAATTACTGCGAGTCCAAAAACAAACGTACAACCGGTTTCAAGGGAACCCATTAAGCATGTCTGCTTTCATTGCTGGTTGAATGTTTAATCTCCCCCTTAAATCACACCACAATGTAGTAACTCAGACTGTGAAGCCAAGACTCTCTGAAAGACTAATAAGGAAGGAGACACGCAGGGTAAGTGGAGAGGGATGGCGCAGTTGTGTCTGCATGAAGTAACAATCAAGAACTTTTTTTAATCTAAAATGTTCTAGTAATGTGAGTGTATCTTGGGGCAAGGAGCAGTTAGGCATTGAGACCTTCCACACAATGTGGATGTCATTGTTAGTCTTGGTGTATTACAATGCACAAGGAAGCCTGGGCAAAGTCGGTCACTGCTGCCTGCAGATGTCAGCAGTTTGAAAGTTTATCTAATGTTCTTGTTGCTGCAGCCCACTAGCGGCTACTATGTTCCTCTTTTCTTTTTGCTGCCAGCTCTCTTGCCACTATCCCTTTGCCCAAGCGGTCTCCATGTACCGTACTTTCACTATCCCCAGTGCTACAAGTCTCCTCAACCTCCGGCTGTACTCTTGCCAACATCTTGGTGCTTGTTTACCAATTTCTCTATCTGCTTTCTTGCATTCTCTTTGTCCTTTTAGCTTTGCTATCATTCACTATCACTTCTTTTTACTCCCACTACCCCCTCGATTAATTTTGCTCATCAGAATCCTTCTAATCTCAGCTACTCAACACCCCACTCTGATATTCCCCCTCCTATCAACCTCGCCTTATGGAATGTGTGTTCTCTCTGTAAAAAAGGCCAATTCAGTTCTAGACAACTTCTTACGTTTCAATCTACAGTTCCTCTGTATTAACGAAACCTGGATGGATATCTTCTTTGTTTTCTTCCTCTCTATAACTCCGTCCATACACTTCTGCTGTCCAGAGCCCATCCCTCTTCTGCTCCCTCTGATCCTATTCCATCCTCTCTTAATTCTAAAGTCTACCCCTCTCTACTGTCTTACCCTACCCCATGTTTTAATGTCTATCTCTTCTGTTCAGGCTTTCCTACTTCGTCTAAGCATGCTACGATTCTTCTTAGCCTTAGAAAGCCCCCACTTCACCCTTCTATTCCATTTAATTTCGGACCCATATTTCTTCTTCCTTATCTTTCCAAGCTCTTGTAACGTCTTGTCTATTCCCAAGTCTCTCCTTTTATTATCTCTTCCAATCCATTCACCCCCGCTTCCAATCTGGTTTACATTCTCACCACTCCACAGAGACTGTGTTATTCTCTGTCTGCTACTCTCTTCTTTCTGCCCACTATGCAAAACATTCCTCTATTCTGATTATTCTTCGTTTGTCAGCTGCCTTTCACACCGTTGACCACTCTCTTCCTCTTTCTTCTCTTTCATATTATGGATTTTCTGGGTCTGTCCTGTGTTGGTTTCAGTCCTATCTTTCGAAAAGGCAATTACTCGATTTCCTGGGCTGCAAATCCTCCCCTACCTTCCCTCTCCACTAATCTCATACTGTAGGTTGTCCCACCCCTACTAAGTCTCGGGTCCTCTTCTTTTCTCCCTCTACACCTCTTCTCTTGCCTCCGTAATCTCATACTGTAGGTTGTCCCACCCCTACTAAGTCTCGGCTCCTCTTCTTTTCTCCCTCTACACCTCTTCTCTTGCCTCCGTAATCTCATACTGTAGGTTGTCCCACCCCTACTTAGTCTCGGCTCCTCTTCTTTTCTCCCTCTACACCTCTTCTCTTGCCTCCGTAATCTCATACTGTAGGTTGTCCCACCCCCTACTAAGTCTCGGGTCCTCTTCTTTTCTCCCTCTACACCTCTTCTCTTGCCTCCGTAATCTCATACTGTAGGTTGTCCCACCCCCTACTAAGTCTCGGCTCCTCTTCTTTTCTCCCTCTACACCTCTTCTCTTGCCTCCGTAATCTCATACTGTAGATTGTCCCACCCTCTACTACGTCTCGGGTCCTCTTCTTTTCTCCCTCTACACCTCTTCTCTTGCCTCCGTAATCTCATACTGTAGGTTGTCCCACCCCCTACTAAGTCTCGGGTCCTCTTCTTTTCTCCCTCTACACCTCTTCTCTTGCCTCCGTAATCTCATACTGTAGGTTGTCCCACCCCCTACTAAGTCTCGGGTCCTCTTCTTTTCTCCCTCTACACCTCTTCTCTTGCCTCCGTAATCTCATACTGTAGGTGTCCCACCCCCTACTACGTCTCGGGTCCTCTTCTTTTCTCCCTCTACACCTCTTCTCTTGCCTCCATAATCTCATACTGTAGGTTGCCCCACCCCCTACCAAATAAATATAAACATGAGCAAAACTCCCTTAAAATCGAACAATTCCACTTGGATATGTGCATGAGGAAATAATGTTTAATTTGATTTTAAACAACCATGCTCTTTTGGAAATTGTGTTTGCCCCACCAACTGTTGTAAATAGCCAGACGTTTCACCAACACTTCCACGCCATTTGGTGAACGTGGAGTGCAGTGTGCGTAGTAACCCCATCTCTCGTGCGTGCAGCACAGGTTTTTTCAGATTATAAAACAGAGAAATCGAAGCGGACTAGGGGCCACAGCTGGCATCCATTACAGTTTTCGCGCTTGTTTATAAAGTCCCACAGAACATGGGCAGGTTAAATCAAAGTTCTAAAAATGGCTGGCTCGTAAAGGCGTCCGCAGAGAAGACGAGAGGAATATTAGTTTTGAAATACAGCACGCTGCAGCAAACTGGTACATGGCAGGTGAGTTTATGGGTGTACTGAAAAGACTCGGGTGGGCCGGTGTGTGCACTTATATATCTGCAAGCAATATGGAGAGTCATGCAATGCACTTACTTGGGTTCCGTATCTCATGGCTCAGAGCCATCAGACGCTCGAGCTCTGAAAGAAAGAAAACAGTGGGATGAGCTTCTCTACGCGAACCAATGCATTCTCTCCATGCGGCTGAACCGCCATCTTCAATGCTATTATCGTATCTGTCACATCAGTCTGCAATCATGAGTTCTAATAATTAATAGTCCTATGCAAATGGTATTCATGCAGTAGAAGACAGCAGGGGTTAAGACCTAAAAAGTAAAGTGGTAGACTCATCAACAAACGCAATGGGATGTAAAATCACCGTAATTAGCATATCAAGGTGAAATATGCACATTTCATTAAATTGGGTTTGCACATGTACCCAAATTGCACAGAACGATTGGCATTTGTCTTTCATAAAATCAACACACAGACAAAACCGAGAGAGGATGTTTTCTTCTAATAGTGTTTTTGAAAAAGTTAAAAGGTTTAAACTCCAAGAACCAATACAAATGTTTTCCCTGGAACTTGCATTACCGAAATGGGACATCTCACGTTTAGTTGTTTTCAATTTTGCATCAGGTTATATAGTGCAGTGGTGAAGTGACTGGACTGCAAACCTCAGGACTGTGATTCGATTACCAAGGTTGGCTTTACTTCATAAATTCGAAAAGGATTCAATGTTTCACATTTTAGCTGGGGGGGGGACTGGGTCCACCCTCTGAAAAAAGTGGGTGGTCTCGGTCCACCTGCCTGTACCCTCGACTTGAGCCCTGGAAGACCGGCTTTCCAGCCTACACTTTTTAGTTACCAGGAGCGCCGGCAATCAAAAGCAATACATGTCTGTCAGCGTTTACTGCCTTCAAAACTATCTCTCTTTCTTGCACTCTGGCAGACCGGACCCGCTGACTGGCAAAGATGGAATATATCTTAGCAAAGAGGCAAATGAATTGGCAGCAAACGTCATCCTACAGTCATCTTACACCTTCTACACCTTCTAGCCCATTTATACTGACTTTTAGGAAACACTTCATGATGAACCTCATGAGTATTTGAATTGTAGCAATTTTACCGGCTGCATAATGAGTTCCACTGTCCTAATATAATCTGCTTTTATGCTTGCACCACTTACCTCGCACTGAGGATTGTCATGAGCTATATGTGTCTGACTGCAGGCCTCGAGGGCCAGAATCCTGATGGGATTTCAGGATATCCCCCGTGAATATTCATGAGTTATAATTTGCATACATTCAGAATCATTGTATGGAAATGTTTCTCATGAATTTTAATGAGGGATATTCTGAAAATCCGACATGTTTCCGGGCCTCAAGGCTGGAGTTGGACAACCCTGAAAGATGAGGGAGTAGCATGGTCTCTCAGCAGATTGTTCATAATTTGGTAGGTGGGCGGGAGGTGGGAGGGAGGCTGGCATAGATCTAAAATACAATAGTTATAATGACAGGCAGCATTCTTAAAGGTACCAGAAAGGAGGGGGGGATTCCGTGAAGAAGCTTCAGGAGGTAGAAAATGGTAAAGCACAACTTAGAAACAATGTTTAGCTGACCTGCAATGGAAAATTCAGAGTGAGGGGTCGCACCCAGATTGTGAAGTGGGTACGTACACAATGATACATAGGTCACACAATGTTGCTCTTGGCACACGCTTATTTAAATGTGATTGGAGAGCATTCATCCTTGGATATGAAAGGGACCACCATGTGAGGGCTGATGGAGCTCTATTGGGAACTGAGTTTTAATTATCACCAGCACATATCTAGGAGTGAATCCCACAGCTACGGAGGATCTGTGCCAGGGACCCCATGAAGATAACATATAGTCTCGATGAGATGCCAACAATGTGCATCGCTTTCTTCAACCCATGTACTGTGATTCAATGTTCTGCTGTGTAGACAGCTGCAGACATTTCAAGTTGCTAAAGGTGCAAGAGAGAACCTGGTCTCCGACCAGAGGAAGCTACTCCTTGATGTGCATTGGGGTGCTTTTGCTCACTGAACGAGAGGATAAGAAGGATTGCATTTGCTCGTTAGGCCGCTCTGCAAAATGTATGCAGAGCTTTCTGCAGGCCAGGTACCTTAGCTGCAGGCTTGGCAGGACCTTGTCATCCACTTTAAAGTGAGGTGATGAGAGCCTGCTTGGGTTGCTAGGTGACCTCAAATGACTAACAAAAGTAGTGAAGATGTGTGTGGAAATGGATGCTATACAAATCCCAACTTGGCCACCTTGGCACTGCAGATTGCACAGCTGAGTCATTAGCTCACAAAAACGCACACACACACAAACACAAAGGCATACATGCACACTGACACATACACACAAGCACACATGCGCATATGCACATATACACAACACAGGTTTATCTGGATGTTGTCATCTCCTCAGACATCCCCCTCTCTAACCCTCTCACCACTCCTCTCTCTTGGACGGACACTTTCGGTTTTCCTCCCATATGAAATTCTCTGGCCCACCGGCTAAGCTCAGCTCAGAACTGCCACCTGCCTTCATGAACATTCAGCCCATGAAGTGTGTGTCAGTGGCTGCCTTTGCCTCTACTTTCTCTGCTCCTCCTACTCCTCCGGCTCACACTCTGATACAGCCCTCTCTAACCTGAGTCTTGCTATCTCCAACACTTTGGACAACTTTACCCCTGTCATGAGAATCCATCTGAAGCCCACCTCCAAGTGCAACTATTGGTATGACCCTGACCTTGCCACCTTGAAATGCAAGTGCAGGGAGGCTGAGAGAAAGTGGAGGGCTTTGTGCGCCCCCCTCTGAAAACTGGCCTGCCGACTGCTCCAAAGGCAGCTGGCCAATCCTTCTGCAGGCTCCACCTCTCCTGTTCCTTCCCAAGCCCTCTGTATGGCTCTGGCTACTCCTTTCACAACTAAAGCTCAGGACATCCTGTCCACCCTCTCCTTCTTTTCTCCTTCTACCTCTCTGCCCCTGCCCCGTTGGCTGCCTCTCCCTCTCCTCCTAGTTTCCCCGCTTTCTCTACGACAACACCTGACGACATTTCTAGACAAGTCTGATCTATGAAAGTGTTGTCCAATAAGGTGCTACTCTGCTTCTTCAAAACCATCAAGGACCACATTGAGACCCTTGCTCCAGCCTCAGCCAATTTCTGCAATCACTTTTTTGCCACTGGATCTTCCCCATCTCTTCTCACACACTCCCTTGTGCGCCCCCTCCTTAAAAAGCCTTCTGCCGATCATACCTGCCCAGAAAAATCTGTTGCCCAATCTCTATCACTCCTTTCCTGGGCAAACTCCTGGAAAATCTGTCCATCTCCCAGTTTACTGTCCACATCAATTCTGTTGGTTGTCTCCATGGCCATCAGTCTGGCTTCAGAGTATCCAGAGGCACAAAAACTGCTCTCCTGAACACCTTTGATGTTCTGATCTCCAATCTTGACTCCTGTATTCCTTCCATCCTCACCCTCCCTGGCCTTTCCTCTGCTTTTGATATGGTCAATCAAGCCATACTGATCAATCGCTAGAACCTGGGCATCAAAGATCAGGCCCTGGAGTGGTTGACCTCCCTCGTTCTGGACTGTCCCTCCCAGGTAAAACTTGGGTCCTATCTCTCCACCATATCTATCTCCACATGTGGTGTTCCCCAGGGCTCTACCCTCTCACCCTGGCTCGTCAATGTCTACTTGGCACCTTAGGCACACCTGAGCTCTACCTTCTCCTCTAACTTCAATTGCTATGCGGATGACACTCAATTCTCATTTAGGCTCCCGTCAGCCTCATCTCCTCTCTCGCTCATTCCTGACTGTCTATCCACGATTCAGAAGTGGCGCGCCTCCAACAATCTCCGCCTTAATGCCAGTAAGACTGAGATCCTTCTCATTGTGACCCCTGCTCCCACTTTCTCTCTCTCACTCTGGCTGCCCTCGTTGAGCCCTCTTTGTTCGCCTTCCTGTGAGGCAAAAACCCTTGGGGTCATCTTCAACTCCACTCCTTTCTTCTCTCCTCACATCACAGACCTTCCCAAGAAGGCCCACTACCAGCTGTGCATCCTCGGAGGTATTCTTCCCTTTCTCATTTTCCCCCAGAAGCTCACTGTCTCCAGAGTCCTGGTTCTCTGTAGGCTGGACTACTACAACAGCTTTTTTTCTCAGACTGCCTTCCTCTACTCTCTGCCCTCTTCAACTCATCCAGAACAGGACTGCAAGACTTAACCTTGGCCTCAAGCCCAGGGACCGTATCTGTCCAGCCCTGACATCGCTCCACTTGCTCACAAACTTGAGCCGGACCACCTGAAGTTCCGGAAGCAGGTCAATACCTCCCATTTCTCCTCCTCTTTCTACCTCCCCTGCAGACATACCTGTCTACTGCACCGACTGGTTGCTGGCTACCCTCACAGTCTCACTGGGTACCAGGCTCCTCCTTGAACAGTCTTTCCTGCACTGCCTCTGGGACCAACATGCACTTAGGGGCTGAAATATGAACCTCTACAAGCCCCTGGCTCCCTGCGCTTACCCAGAGCCACGCTGCCTTGGCTTCACTGACTCAGAGCAATGCTGCCCTGATTACACTCGCCTGCGCACCTCCCCAGTACTTTTCCCTCTCCCTCTCCTTTCCCCAGCACTTCATGCTGTTGCACCTGCACGATCTGAATGACACAAGGCCTAGTAAGATTGCTTGTCTTGCCCTCCCTCCCTTGTCTTGTCATGCTTTGAAACACTATTGTATAGGTGTGTTATAAATGACATATCACATATCACAAGAAACCCAACAGCCTGAATTTTCAAGAGATCATGCAATCAAGCAATGAATCCAAAGGCAAGAAGATGGCACTGAAATCCTGGAAGACTGCTGCTGCAGACAATTAGAATTGTCCAAGTCATCTACCTCAGAAGCCCTGCTTCCTCGGATTTGACCAGAAATTAACCTCAAGAATGCCTTCCTCACTAAAACTTGTGGGGTCCAATAGTCCTGCATCATGCACCATTGTCCTGATGTAACTGGATTTCTGAAGTGTACTAGGGCCATCCTGTGGGCTGCAAATTCACTGACCATCTCTGCTGCTACATGTGCTGTCCCAAGCTTCATCTTGGGACTCAACAGTGGCCCAAGAACATCAACACCAGCTGTTACAGCTGTCTTTCGTAAAGAAGGGCCTGTTGGCAGCCTGCCCCTTTTCCATGGCCTCAGACCGAGTTTGATAAACCTTGCCCAATTTTCTTTTCATGGCTATGCTTCATCAGTCCTGCCTGCGGTTCCTCCTCATTGTGACTGCTGTTCTGTGGTGTCTGGACCATCTTGCTCTAGGTCTGCTGGAACAGTCCTGTAATCAGAGATCAGAAGCAACACCTAGCAGACCTAATCCTATCACCTTTTTCAGCCACTGTGTCTGCAGCCCCTGATTACCGACCATGGGCGTAATTATTGGGGGGACAGAGGGTTTTGTCCCCCCCCAACTTTTGTGGCATGCCTTTTCGTCCCCCCATATTTTGGAGGGAGGGCAGTGGGGCCACAATCATCAGTTATGTAATTGGACAGCACAAGCCCAGCTGGGGTGCCCAGCAAGGCTTGCACTGTCTCATTACATAATGCGGAGATGCCTGGCAGCACACTGCAACACATTCAGGGCTGGGATACCCTTCGTGGCTCAGTCCCTCACCTGGCTGGCCTGACTCAGTCAGCAGCCAGGGTGCTGAACTGGGTGCTGCAGGGCCTGGCACCTTTACTGTAACGCTAGCAGCAGTACTTCCGGGGGCCAGCGGCACAGAGCATCGCTTTCCAGCTTTGTGTTCGTGCGACACACAGACAAGAACTAGGAAGCTCATTCAGCTTCCTGGTTTTTTGTCTGGAGGCGCGTGAGTGCAAAGAGGTTAGGTTGGTGTAACATGAGACGTGGCCCGGGCGGCATTTGAAAGCAGAGCATAGGTACTTATAGGTACTTAAAAAAAAATGTTTTAATTGTGTTTGTGTATGTTTGTTGGGGAGCTCTGTCCAAGCCCTCTGAGGCAAAATGCATGCAAACTTCCTAATTGGCATATGGATTACACCAACAGAAGTGAATTCACAGAAAAGGACATTGCAAGGCACATCATCATTCTTTGATACTTGAGGCACCATGGAAGTGACTTTAAAATAAGTTGCCATAAATAAGCCAAGTGATAAATAACTTTGTGGTGCAAAATACCTAAATTACCTAAATTACCCTATAGTTATATGTGAAGCAACTCTATAGTCATTAGGCTTTTCCATTATAATAGCATGATACATTAACATAAGCTTTGAAGTGAATCAGAATCACTTACAGAGCCGCAGATAAGACACAAAGAGCCTCATTACAACCCTGGCAGCCTCGGTTTGAACAGTGCTGGTAAGGTACCGGCACCGTTCATACCGGGTCACCACATTACGAGTTTGCTCGCGGGTGGTGGTATGCACGTCTGGTCTGGCCAGACGTGCATACCGGCACCCGCGAGCAGACCAGGATTTTAACAACGGACCCGTCATTAACGGGTCCGTTGTTAGCATCCTCCCCATTCCCATTGATGCCTATGGGGGATCAATGGGAATGGGGAAGTACCGGGCCCGGGTCTTGAAAATGGGAATTACCGGGCCCGCAAAAGTCGGAATGGCCCGGTAATTCCTTTTTTCCGGGACCCAGACCACTACACGAGTTTGGATTTAGCCATGCCGGTAATGATGGCATAGCTACCTCCAAACTCGTAATGAGGCCCAAAGTGATTAAATAATTTGCTCATGATCACACACTTGGTTAAATGGTGAAACTGGGATGTGGACAATTTAAGCGACCATGCACATCTTTCCAGGCTTAGTTGACATAGCTATTTATTAAGGTTTTGCTTTACATTTCATGTGCTTATTATTTATATAATACATATAACATCTAAATATTTATAACAATGCATTGGAAGCAAACCACATTACATAATAAACTAGCCTTTCATAGTAAACTAACCATACACCATATAAATTGTCATAGATATATGTTGAGCAATGGGAGTATGGCTTTAGTTTTATCCTCCCCATTCTGCATGCAAAGTCACAATAGCATCATGTAGATTAATGTGAGCTTAACACATCCTCCTTGGGTTTTAATGCCATAGTCATTATTTTATAAAGCATGCAACATTATGCACCCTTCTCACATCTGAACACTCCCTCCCATTCACATTTCTAAAGGGACAAAAGTCCCTTCTAATAGTAGACCCCACCAACCCGTCAGTGCCTAATGGCTCACAATGTAATACTATGTTAATACAGAGCAACGTGAGGACCCTCTGCTGCCTGGAGCTCCTTGGGACATTGTCCTGGCAGTGGGACATCTCTACCATTCGGAACGGGTAAGGTGTCCTGCTGCCAGGACAATGAGTGTGCTGAACGGGAATTGCTCAGCTCACATTGTCCTGCCAGCGGGACACTTTTGCCATTGGGCACCCTCTTTGAGGTGCCGAATGGGAGAGGTGTCCCAATGACAAATTACCCGGTATGGCTCTTAAAAGAGCTACGGGGTGGCAGCTTTGCCACCCCCTTGTGACTCTCCTGCTCGGTACTCCACTGCTTGGAGCCATTAGCACACAGGAAAACATACCTTCATTTTAATCAGTCAGAATCTTGTAGAAAAAATCTATCAGCACCTAGACATATAAGGTGCTGTGCAGAACCCAAGTTTGGAGATATATGGCATTTCAAAATCTATACCAATTATACTTGTTCTCACACTGCACTGCATTAACCAATGGTTTCTGCCTTTGAACAAAATGAAAAATCAGGCAAATTACTGAAATTCCAGTGAATCTGGTCCTTTCGGCCATGGCTTTATAGTTCAGCTAGGTCAAGTCAAGGTAGCCCAAAATTACAGGTATCAGGGGTGATAAAGTCTGATCTGCTCAATGGATGTTGCGCCACTGTTTCCATGTGTTATTGTAAATGTACATATACATGTTGTGTGCACACAGTGTATGTCACTGGAGGTGCTGGGTACATTTGTATGTGAGTGAGAGTGTGTGCAAGCATATGTGTGTTGACTTTTGTGTCTGTCTGAATGAATGATAAATAATGCATTGTTTGCATGTTCTAGTGGAGTTAAGTTTGTGAATGTTATGTTGTGTCACTGGGTGCATGGCAGGCCGGCTGAAGATGTGTGGGGGCCCAATTGAATTTTAAAGATACGCCACCAGTCTTATGAAAGTTATAACAGAGCGTCAGCAATGGACTCTTGTGGTGTAGTAGTTAGGTGTTTTCCCTCTGGGATTTAGGTTGTTTGACCAACGTACAAAATCACGGCAGAATTAACTGTAGTCTTTTTCGCTGTGAATACGTTTTTTTCCTCGGTACAAACAACCAAAAATTATGTCTCCTCAAACCTCCAGTACACCCATGAACCCCCCACTTACCTTTTCTCCATCCGCTGCCTCTCCTGTAACCTGCAACGTCAGATCCATTGCGTTAACGGGGGGTCGGATCTGACGCTGCAGTGTCCCTTTTCTTCTATTTTTTTTGGGGCCCCTGCCACCAATGCTGAGGAAGAAGGGAACCCCCCCTGCAACTGCCAAAGCCAAAAATACCGAACATGGGCTGAGGGGGCTACCCCTGCAACCACTGCTCTTCATGTTCGGTATCTTTGGCTTCGAACTAATGGTGGTGACCGAATTTGGTCAAATCTACCATTCGACCAAATCTTTTTTTAACAATTTGGCCGACACAATCCCCCAGAGCTACCATCCGCCCACCCTTCACCCCAACCCCTTTTCAGTTGTCATGTCCCCCCCAACATTTTCAGCAAAGTTACTCCACTGGTACCGACCAATGGGACGAATGGCTAATGACAAAAGTAAGTGTTCGGGTTACAGTGTACTTACTACTCTTTGTGCCTCCCTTGCCACGTAGGGAATGCATGGGTACAAACATCAATCCCTATAATTACCAGTGGAGTTCTGATTCACTATGGGAAACCCCTAGTGTGGTGGAATTGTACCCCTAATATTATCCTGAAAACGTTTTCCTTAAAAGTGTACTTAAACTACATTTTTACTTACCTGTTGGCTGTTACCAAAACCTACGCAAGAGAACGTTGAAAATTACTACATCCTTTCAAATACTTATCTGCATCTTGAATTTCTGATACCCCAGGACTCATTACCTGATAAGGAAGCACTGCCTAAATTAGGTGCTGGGTTTGCAATAACGCAGCAGAGTGTATTGGATATGGTTTCTGTCACTTGCTTTCTCACTTCACTTGTTACCAGTTGTTACCAGTGGTTACCAGTGGTGGAGGCAACTGTTGGTGTCAGGCAGGGAGGATCGGAGCTCCTGAGGGGCACCTCAATTATAAATGAGCCAAGGTCAGTGGCAGCATTTCCTACTGAAGTGCATTAATATTGTCCACTAATTTGTGTGAGGGAGTGAAACTAGTGAGAAATGGTGCATGACCCAACTTAAAAGGCTTCAGTGGAAGTTGGGGATGGAGATTCTTGCCCGTGCATATTCTACACTTTGTGGCGTAATGCATGAGAAAACCCATTTGATATCAGGTCTCCAAAGACGCCATGGAGCACTTTACAACAAACTTACTGTATGCCGCTGCTGACATTAAATGGCAGCATTGCCACAGCAGAACACATTCATGATGTCTGCGCCCACAACATAAGCCAGCATTGCCACTGTAAAACGTACTTTTATGATCACCTTACCCAGAATATATGGTAGCATTTCCACTGTAAAACGCATTCATTATGCCTTTGCCCACAGTCCCACAATTTACCCAGCAGTGCCCCTCTAAAACACTTTCATAATACTAGGGGACCTTTAGCATATCAAACAAACACGTTTGCAGACTTTGCACAAAGAAAATACAGTCAGTCTCAAACACACACAAACTGCAAAATACTTTAAAAAAAATAGACCAGACTTATCATTTACGACTCACATTGTTTTCATACAGACAAAAAGAAAGCTTAACTGTACACTCTCCTTAGTCATTTCATGTTGTTAAATGTTTTGTCACAGATGTACTCGTGTTATTTACCAAACTCTTTTTATTGAGTATTTTGAACAAAAGAGAGATAAGGAATACAGACATCATGTCTTCAAGTGTTGTTTTGAGACTTACGCATCAATTAGACAATTTCCGTATACATGGTGCCCATTGCTTACTCTCTCTAAACCCTTCCCCCACCCTTTTACCCACTCCACTCCCGCCACCAACATGGTGGTTACCCACCCAACTTCTAAACCCCCTAAACTTGCAAAAGTATGTACGTATTGATGTAGTTCCATGAGCGTCTGTATGGATCAGTCAATAGGTGCCGAGTCATATAGGGAATGGAATAGAGTATAGCCTAAAGGTATCTGCCAGAATCCTAAAGAGATCGGCCTGTAAGGGTTTGTTGCAGCGTTTAAGGACAAAGCATTCGAGTGAGCATATTCTGGTTAATAGGGTCAGCCAGGCGGCTTAGTTGGGACTGTGCCTGTTTTCCAATGGAGGATCAGGATTTTTCAGGCTGAAAAGAGCGCTGTATGAACGAGTTTTCTAGCCACTGGGTCAATATACCAGTCTTCTTCCCCAACCCCAAATAGCACTAGACCCGGGGCTAAATCCAAGGTGACCCCATGCACCCCAATGGCGTGTTCATGAACCATTGCCCAAAATACCCTAATCTTCAGGCAGGCCCATATAATATGTCCCATTGTAGCCAGTCCCACGCAGTGTCTCCAGGGGGGAGGGTGTATGTGTGAGCCCCATTCTATGTAGTTTACTCAGTGTGTAGTATAGCCTTTGTTTGTTTGTTTGTTTGTTTGCTTGTTTGTTTGCTTGTTTGTTTGTTTATTTGTATGGCACACCCGACCCGAAGGTATCTTGGTGCTTTTTACACAGAGGTTACAAGTATACTTTTAGCTTGGTTACAGGAGATGCAATATACAACATGTACATAAATGTATACAATTTATACAAGAAGAATGATTCTACACTATGCAAAGAGTAATACAGTGGTGGTCTATATACAACAGAAACAGTAATATAATGGAACAGGTAAAGTAAGTGATACCGGGTAAGGTGAGGGAAAATAGGAAGCAAATTTGAGTGGGCACCACAGGGGTATTGAATTTTTATGGTGTTCTTAAAGGTCTCTGGTGTAATGAGTCTCTTTTAGGAAGTTAGATCCTATGTACAGGAGCTGGCTGAAAAAGGCCTGGAGACACCCAAACCCAGAAAAACAGCAAGAGCAAAAGATTAGGTAAAATACCCAATCATACAGCCGCTCTCTGAAATCCCAAACTGGGTTTTGTGTTAGTTGTAATTTTACTATGTAAAATTCCTGTGAACCAATCTTGGAACAAATTTGAAAGTCAAATTTGTAATGGTTTTTCAATGTTGATTTTATCCATCAAGCAAAAAGTTCTTTTAAGAAAAGAGTAGCCACTAATAGTGTTCTTAGAGAGGAAGAGTTTGCCATAAGTCACTCTATCTGTAGACTTATATTGTGCCAATGTATTTCGGAATACAACAAATTCCTTCATCAGGGCAAGTCTAAAACATAACATTTATATGCAATTGTGCCAATCATCCCATGGTTAATATCCATATATAATAAATCCCATATTTAGAAAGACGTAAGTATGTAAACATCAACATGATCAGTCATCATCCAAATAGTTGAAAAAAATGTGAAGGTAAACACATACCCGACAATGTAATGAGCAGGATCAGTAGGCAGGTTGAAAAATAAAAGAAACAAATCAGATCAGTACAAAGGTAAGTAAAGACGTCCTATAACAAAATGGAGGGAATTGGGTCCATTACCTGATGTAGGTGAGTAATGGCAAAATCTGTGTTTCAGAGGCCAGGCTGCTACACCGCGTTCGGTGAGCAGTTGCTGTAAATAGTAAAGTATGTATAAAGGGCCTAACCAAAGTGTAGCTAATCGCTTAAAGTAAGAGCAAACGTGGATTGTTGCTTACCATATGTAGAGAACGGTGCGGAGAAGTTCTCTCTGCGTCTGCCGAAAGCAGACTGTCCTTGTTGCATCGGCGCGTTGCCGAGCAACCTGGTTTTATAAGACACGTTATTAAAGGCAGACTGTCCTCGTTGCATCGGCGCGTTGCCGAGCAACCTGGTTTTGTAAGACACGTGATCGCGGCTTCACAATAAAGAGCGCGAGCCATGATCCGTGTCTGTGAACAGGTCAATGAGCTTGAATATGATAAAAATACCTAATATTAGGACCTCCTGGGTTAGTAATGAATAAAGTCATCACATAAAAATCAGAAGGGATGGATAGTCTGTCGTCCATGGACATAGAAAAAATACTAAGAGTGAATAATCAAAACTAAAAAGGCTCAATCGGATGGCAGTAATGGCTGTTTCATGAACACCTCAGATAGAGCTGTGTTGTTATAAATGTGTGCCTAAATTGGATAAATAGAACCTAGGGAGCAACCCTATGGCTGTATCTTATATTGATAGTGTGTGCCTTAATGCCGCTAGTGGTGTCGTCCAGGCAGACGGCACCTCGGGTCCTGGAAGAAAACTCCAGGATGCGCAGCATGCAGGTCACAACATGGGAAACAATTCCTATTCATATACACGTATTAAACTATAACACTTTCAAGTGACCCTCAGCTTTCAGGTCGTATGTGTACTGGTGTCAATTCAAACCAAAAGATGCAAAATACAATAAGAGAAAACAATTAGAGAAAACAATTGAAGAAAATTGGTGAGGGAAAATAAACATAAAGTGCCGGAGCCGGATAGCAGAATCGGTAGTCAGGGAGTATGTGAGAAGTAATTCGGGAGGATGTGTAGTCTAGTTTGAGCTAGGCTTGGGCTATCCAGATGTGTCATTGGTAACCAACCAGGTTATGGTATTGCGCCTGAACATGTAAACTGGTTGGTTGGCTCTCAGTGACGGGGGTAAGGAGTTCCAAGCTTGTGCTACCTTGACGGGGAAGCTACTTCCTCCTGCTTTTTTGAGTTTACATCTGGGCACGACTATGCAGGCTGAGTTGATTCTCCTGTTAGGTCGGGAAGTGGATTGTTTCATGATTTTGTCAGTAAGGTAAATGGGGGCAACTTGATTAAGGCATTTATGCGTTAGAGATACAGTTTTAAGCAAAATTCTGTCCTTGGTAGAGAGCCATTTCATCTGTCTTCTCAGGTGCGATATGTGGTCTCTCTTAGGAATACCGTGGTTGGCTCTAAAGGCATTGTTTTGAAGGATTTGGATTGTGTTGGTGATGTACTGCACTGTAGTTACTTGCACCCAGGCACAAGGCGTTACAATAATCCAGTTTGGAGAGGATAAGTGCTCTAGCTAAGATTGTACAGCTATCTTTGGACGGGAAATGTTTGCATGCCCTGATAAGTTTACAAGTGTGAGCGGTAGAGGATGCCATGGCACTGACTTGTTTATTAAATGTGAAGGTGGAATCGAGCTAAAAACCTAAGGTTTTTACTTCTTTTGCCCCATTAATAGTATTACCGTCTATATTAAAGGTGGTGTAGTTTGGGCTCAATTTGTTGAGGTTAGCTGTGTTTCCAAGTATTAGGAGTTTGGTCTTGTCATCATTCAGGCATAGGCAATTTGTGGCCACCCAGGCCTGAATGATAAGGTATATTCTATTCACCAGGGTCAAGTCCTTGTCATATTCGCCTGTGAGAGGTACGAGGATCTGGGTGTCATCTGCATAATTAGTGTAGGTGACACCCAGATGGTCTATATCATCGAACAAGGGCTTAGTGAATATATTATACATAGTCAGGGATACACAAGAACCTTGTGGCACACCACAGGTTATTGGGATTGGATCTGCCACTGCAAGTGGAGAAAAGACTCTCATGGTCCTTTTGCTAAGAAAACATTTAATCCAGGTGATGGCGTCTTGTGAGAAGTACGCCGCCGAGGCAAGGTGTCTACAGTGTACTTGATGGTCGACCAGGTGAAATGTGGCCGGAAGCTCAAGGAGTAGCAGTAGTGCTACTTTACCTTGGTCCTTGAGTTCATCAATTTGAGTTTTTAAGTCTATTAGCGCTGTCTCAGTGCTGTGATAAGGTCTAAAACCAGATTGGCGTGCACCAAGGAGGTAGTTATTATCTAGGTACTCCTGAATCTGGATGTAGGCAACTCTGTCGAGGATCTTAAGTAAAAAATGTACCGTGTTAATCGGCCTATCGTTGGTTGGCATTGTCGGGTTCAGTGATTGTTTTTTCAATAAGGGTAGGACCCAGGTCTCCTTTAAATTACTGGGGACAGTGCCGGATGTGAATGAGGAGTTAATTAATTTGGTTATGAATGGCGCCAGGTCCCTGGTGGCATCTTTGGTTATCTGTGCTGGGCAGCTGTCTCCTAGAGATCTTGATGGTTTGAGGGCTGAGATGATTTTGTCTACCTCGACGGTGGAGACCTGAGAGAAGTTGAAATTATGTGGTGGTTATATTGGAAGAAGCTGAGACTGTACTCTGCTGATCTGTATTAGGTAGGTTAGCTTTTTTCTTTGCAATCTTGCTTTGGAGGAAGGAGATTTTGTTCATAAGGGCATTCTGAATATTCGTACACCAAATTTTGTCCTTCAGACATTCGTCTGCCTGTGGGATGGGCGATTCCATTTCCCTTAGAATGGTGAACAGTTCCTTGGTGCTTGAGCTTGCTTTATTAATCCTCTCATTATAGTGTTCTTGTTTCAAACATATTGTTTCTTTTTTGTAGTGGGTGGCTAGGTTGATCAAGTTATTTTTATTTTCATCGGTCGGAAAGAGTTTCCAAAGGGTTTCAAGCTTCCTTTTATCTAGTCTCAAGGATTTTAGGTGAGGAGTGAACCAAGAGTTCAGGTGAGCTATAGGTTTGCTTTTAGGCATCTTAAGTAGTGTCTAAGGTTTTCGTCATGGTGTCATTGTAAGCGTCAAGTAATTTGTCTGGACTAGTTGAGTCCAGCAGTGAGTCAATGGTAGGCATGATAAGAGGCATGAGCTTATCTGCAGTGATGTTTCTTTTATTCCTCGTAGGGAGGGAGGCACTATAGGCTTGATCTTGGAGAAAGGTGTCTTAGTTGGTAAGGTGAAGGAGATTCGGAAATAATCAGTCCAGGTCTGGGGCGTAATAGAGGTGATGGATACTGTACAATTGAGGTTGGCTACCCAATCAAGGGTTCTCCCTTTGTTATGGGTTGCCTGGGAAACTCTTTGGGTGAGTCCCAGTTCTGCTAGTAGGTTAGTGATAGCTAAAGTGTGTTGGTCGTTAAGGGTCGTTGAAACCTAAGTTAAAATCCCCTAGCATGAGAATTTCAGAAGTCAGTTTAGTTTTATTAGAGCGAATTACAGATAGCTCTTCTTCAAATGAACCAATCAGTCCTGGAGGTCGTAGAAATATTGTTAGAGTACCTGCGTTAGCAATAGGTACTTTGACTGTAAGTAATTCAAAGAGCTGACATTGGGAGAAACGGTTATTCTCATAGCTAGGTTGGATTAAGCTATGATGGCAATGCCTCTGCCTCTAGCTTCCGCTCTGTCCGCTCTTAGGATTTTGTAATTCTAAGGAACTGCTAGTAGGAGGGTCGGTCCTGCTGCTGCATGGAGGCATGACTCTGTTATAGCAAGGAAGTCAAGATTATCTGCTGTAATCATATCCGCTATTTCTGTAACATGCGCCATTAGGGATCTGGCATTAGTTAACTCACCCTTAATGTTAGATTGGTTGGTGTCATGGGAGGTTTACCCAGGCATGTTTTAGGGAGTGGTTCTGGTGTGGTAGTTAGTGCAGGATGCTTAATTCTGTTGTAGGTTTTGGATTTGGTATTGTTCCTCGTACTAGTGACATTTAGAATGGGAGAGGTATTAGTTAGTGGTTCAATGAGTCTAGGTAGTCTAGCCCAAAGTCTGCAGTTTCTAGCTATGAGGGAACATGGAGTGCCTGGAAGATTCTGATTACCAGTAGAGTAGTAGGTCATAGAGTTGGTGGGCGCTAAGTAAGTTGGGCCCATTTCGCGGAAGTGTTCGGGAGATGTAAGCTGGGCAGATATGCACGAAGAAGGTGAAGAGATAGGGCATTGGTAAGGTGATGGATAGCGGTTGTCACATAGGGGGGTGGAAGGGTCAGGGTCTGGTATAGACATTAAAGCACCTACCGCTAAAGAAGCATACAGTACTATTGACAACAAGGAATTGGAAGCATATAGTACTATTGACAACAAGGAATTGAAAGTGTACATAGTGTTGGGAGTGAGCCACATTGGTTGATATCAGTTGCTGGTATAGACTAACTAGTGTTAGTGGTGGACTAAATATCAGGACTCACAGTTGTAGGCACTTGCAAATGACAGGACTCATAATAGTAGGCACTCGCAAATAGCAGGACTCACAATAGTAGGCACTTGCAAATAGCAGGACTCACAGTAGTAGGCACTTGCAAATGAAAGGACTCGTAATAGTAGGCACTCGCAAATAGCAGGACTCACAATAGTAGGCCCTTGGAAGTAGTAGGATCAGTTAGAATTGAATCTCTCTATTGAGAATATTGTATGATGTTATGGGTATAGGGTCAAAGAAACAGTAGACATCCCTTATGTCAATCGGGATTTCTAAGTCGCTGGACTGGACCATTGTTTCGCTAGTGTCTGGTTCCGTTTAGTATTGTTTGGGTTGCAGATGGTGTAGAACGTGCATAGGCACGGGAAGAGAGTCACATTTGCACCGTCTTGAGCTCCCCAGCTGATGGTTTGGCTAACAATGTTTGCTTGCTCGTGTTCAAGCGTATTAACACCAAAAGAGTGTGCTATCACAGCCAGTCTGACTTCTGTAGTTGTAAAACCTGGCTGTCTTCTTGGAATTCAATGGGGGATTGCTCATTATAGATAGAGTTTCATTACCTTTATCCCTGGCCATGTAGAGTCTTGGTTAGGGTGCAGCGAGTGGTCGAGGACAATCAATAGTATTGCCCTTACGCTGATCAACTCAAGGACAGCCCGAACATCCGCACCTAGAAGCATTCTCATTTTGTGCCATTTTGTCAGCATTGGGCCCAGTAGGGGGTGCAAGCTAATGGTTCTGGGGGACTTCTTTAGTCGGATGGCTAAGAGTTCTGGCAGAGAGTATGGTGCCATTAAGGACATTTCCATGTGTTTCCAGCTCAGTGTGTCTGTCTGTCATATCAAGCCAATGTTTGGCCCAGCATATTTGGGTCAATTGGTAATAGGTATGCCAGGCTGGTACCGCCAGCCCGCTGTCGCCATTGGTGGTCTGGCAGACTTCTAATCGAAGCTGTGCTTTTTTGCCCCTCCAAAGGAATCTGGAAGGCATGTGTCCACGTCTCTGTACAACTGACATGTTGGTGCACATGGTAGCATCATAGCCAGATAGATTCGTTTTGGGAGGGAGTTAATTTTGAACACATTGATGTAGCCCATGTGGGACAGCATTAGTATGTTCCATCTGGAGAGATCAGATTTACTTTGGAGGAGGGTCAGTGGTAGTTCAAATCAGAGATTATATCAAAATAGGGGCTGATTAGTATTCCCGAATATTTAATATTGCGTAGCTGGAGGTGAAATGGAGCGACCCCTCCTGGGTCCCATGACATATTTGCTCTAAGCGGGAGAATTTCTGATTTCGATCAGTTGATGCTATATCATGGGTCCATAGTTGTGCAGTAGGTACTGTAGTCGCTGACGTAGAGCAGGAGGTTGTCTGCATATATTGAAACACGGTGCTCCTCACCCCCTGTAGTATTCCCTCCCATTCTGGGCCAATACAGAGTCTTTCCACCAGTGGTTCAATTGAACGCATGCATAAGAGGAGGGAAAGGGGGCATCCCTGACTAGTATCGGAATGTAGCTCGAACGGGTCTGAAGTGAAGCGAGATATTCCGGGGTCAGGATGGTCTGCCAAAATATATCAGTGTCAGCTTCCAGGTGTTCGAGAAAGTCTGGGTAGTTCAGTTCCCTTAGGTTCAGTCGCCACATGGGTCTTGTTTGTGGCGATCGAGGCAGTACGATATGGAGGAGTACAGATGTGTGATTGGACACTATTTTGGGTAGTATTGTGCATTGTCGTACTGATGAAAGAGCAGTCATGGAGGTTAGTGAAGTCTGGAGTAGGATCCATGGCGGTTTGAACAGAAGGTGAAGTTATGGCGTTGTGGCTGAAGGGTACGCCATACGCCTGCGAGTCCCAGATCAGACATAAGGATCTGTAATGATGTGCGTTTGTGCGGGGTCGCTTGTTACATCTGGGATGGGCTCTTTCGGTCCAGTGCAAGGTTAAGCACTGTATTCCAGTCTTCCCCTATGATAGTAAGGTTCCCTAATAGGTGTGCACATTTTCCAAAGATGTGTGTAAAAAAGGAGGAAGTATCCTTTGTGGGCGCATATATGTTTAAAAGAGTTATTGGTTGGCGATGTAAGAGCCCAGGTAGAAGGACATATCTACCCCTGTGTCTCTAATCGTATGCAGGGTATTGAATGGGCTGTGTATCAAGATGGACACCTCTCTTTTTCCCCTGTGTGGGGAGTGCACGGCTTTATTGATCCCCCGACACAGTTTCCCCGATTCAAGTTCGTCAAGGTGTGTTGCCTGTATGAATTCAATGTCACTTTGCAAGTCTCGCAAATGGTTAAGTATCTGCCGTCTTAAAAGGATGGCCAATTCCCTGAGCGTTAAGGGTTACCAGGCGTAGTTCAGTCACTATGCCACTATCCGGAGGGGGAGGCATGTGAGCAAGACTTGATGTTAAGCAGCTGTATAGTAGGGCTGCCTATTCTATCTATCATATATGACATACATATAAGTTTAATAATTTGTCCACACATCAAACATAATTTATAACATATAACTTCGAAACAGTTTTGTAAACATTGGGGTAATAAACCTTATCCCAATACAGGGTCAAGCAAGGCTATGCGGGGTGGGGGGGTCAGGCATTCACTCCATGCCCTTTGCATGTCTGTGTCCCTGTGGGGGGGGCATCGGTAGGTGGAACAAACAAGCAAATAAACAAATAGACAAATGTATATTTGGATGGGGTTCTATGATGGCCTAGGGTAGCAAGCAGTTCGGCAATGTGTTGCCTGCATTGAGTGTAGTACATTTAGTAGCTCAAAGATACATTCTTGGTGCATGATGATGGTGTGACATATTGATCATTATGTCGGGAGTCTCATTCTATCTCAGAGGAGGTCAGAGCTGAAATTGTAGAAGCCAATGTGGAGTGAAAGTTATTGGTCAGGACGCACAATGGGGTCAGATTGCAGTCTCTTTCCTTTTGGTCCTTGCTGTTGGTGCCATTGTGAAGCGCTGCACGGTTGGCTTGACCTTCGTTTTCCACCTCGGTAGAGAAGTCGGTATAGACTATATTGTGTTGTTGAAGGAGTTGCCATGCCCCTTCCGGGTCATCGAAGGAGTGCCATTATTTGTCTAGTGGAATGCACCAGATGGCTGGAAATTTCAGGTCAGATTTATGGTTCAAGTCTTTCAGTTCTTCTTCTTCGGGAGACCTCCACAGAGTAGTCGTTTAAAATGTGGGTGTCAGCCCCCTGCGTATGGATTGTGCCAGCAGCATGATAGGCTTGCAGGGGTGCCACTTTATATTGGAAGCTGAGGAGGTGCATTGTAAAGGGGCAGGGGCGTTCTCCTGCGTCCAGTTTAGGGATGGGTGCTCTGTGCACTCTCTCAATCACATAGGTCCTTGGAACTTGGATGAGCAGTTTTTCATGGAAAAAGCAGTATATATAGACCTCTAGATCTGGTCCCTCTACTTGTTCCAGTAGGCCAACGATGTGTCGGTTGTCTGACAAGATACATTTTTGTGATCCTCAACTTTGGAGCCCAGGGGTTGCACCACTCTAATAAGGCCATCTAGTTGTGTGGAGGTTGCTTCATTGCTGTCTTTGAGGGCGCTGATGTGTTGTTCATTGTCAGTAGTGCCATCCACTTGGGCATTTAGGCACGTTTGGATGTCCTGTAGGTCCCTTTTAATTTCTTGGACTGTGTTATTTGTCTCCTGTGTTCTTTGTCCTATTATTATAATTTCCAGTAGGATTGCTTGGAGTGGATTCATTTTGGGTTGTTGCCGTGTTGAGCGGCACAGTGATGCTTCTGTTGTGTATGTGTCTGTGTCCCCGTTAGTGTTGCCTACTGATGTAGTATTTGCCATACCCTGGTGGTGAGGGAACAGTGGAGAACTAGGTGCATTGTGTGCATAGGTTCATTCCACTCTTTGTAGCCCAGTTTAGTTCCAGTTAATGGAGCTGGGGGGCATGTTCGATCTGTGTGTCACTCTGCGGATTGATCAGTATTTGTGAGGCACATAACTGTTTGGGATGGTTGGATGATGATTAAGCAGTTGTGTAGATTGGAGCGTGGGTGGGCCCCACTATGGATCTTGATCGGGCCTTCCCCTTTTTTAAATTTTCCCTCTACCCCTGAGTCCAGGTCTGGGCACTCCCACTGCGCAGTGATGATTTGGTGAAATGAGGAGGCGCAGGATTGGGCTGCCACTTATGGAGGGTATGCTGTTAGCAGGGTGCAGCTTGGCGGTTTAAATCAATATCCCCTTCTGGACCCATGTCCGGGGGTTGGGGTGGGTAGCATTCACTAGGTCTTTATGGCAGCATGCGCCGGTCATGACCCCCCCTGTGTTCTCCCTACCCCTGGGCCAGGCACATTGCAAGCTCTGGCATTATTCAGCATTTATCATCCCTCTTTTTTATTCCTCATTGTGCCCTCTGCCGTGGTCTAAAGTCGAGTGCACAGGCAGTGGATGGTGCCGAGAGATGGTATAGGTGAGCCGTCACCTCTGTTGATTTCTTCAGACGTGCCTATCTTCAGGGAGCATGGTATGGTTGCGGTCAGGGTGTCCCAGTTGGGGATTGCACAGTGACATACATGGGCAGCTGCGCATCAGCTTTCCCATGAAGATCCTCCAGATCACTCCTGTAAGTGGGTCATAGCAGTCGTAAGCTGTTGATGCAGAGTGGGGCTCTTGTTCTCATGCGGCACCACGCCTGTAGGCATTGACCAAGTCGGGCACCGTGCTGCGAGATGGAAGGTCAATTGGTTTCCCAATGAGGAGCACCAGTTCTTCCTCTGGCTTGTCCGTGCCTGATATTATTTTTTGATTTTTAGGGGCACCACATCATGACAATATTGTGGGTCGTCGCTAATATTATCAAAAATCAGAATAAATGCAGGGTGAAATAATTCCAAACACAGTCTTATCACATGTGACCTAAAGTTCATTAACATCAGTGATGTTTTATCATTGCTCAGGAGGAGCCATCAGATTGCTGTTACCCAATCAGAAGTGTAATCTTTATAGAATGTATATGTAGTCAATCCCCTTAACCAATCCCCTCAACCCATAGGTTTTGGTACAGTATGATGCTAATTATGCCAAAGGATCAACTTAAAAGCTGTTGATTTTGATTAGAATGTGGAGAGCTTCGAGATTTGTATGCTGTTTGCTTTCCCTGCTTTATTTTGATGTCAATAAAGCTGGCTTGGGCCTTGCACTTTGTCTATTCCCGTTATTGTGTTCGGTTTGATCTGGCACCAGAACGTCTGTGTGGGGACTTCAGAGGCCGCCTTTACAATTCAGAAAAATGGAGACACAAAATTCCACATTTGGGCAGCCTGTGATGAGAAGACTGCATTTTTTACGTGCTACTTTAAAATTTAGAATAATTATTTGGTTGAGGTTTGCGAGTTTTACAGGTTACGCTGGAACACAGAGCTTGAGTTTAGAAAAGAGGACTGTCTTTAGATGCACTGAATCCTTAGAAGCAAACATGATGGCAGGCTGAGGTAAGAGCTACTGTGTGGCCTGTAATACAGCTCATACAAGCACTTAATTGGGAAGTGGTAGCAGTGAAACGATTCTCTTAAAAACACTGTTTTACTCAAAAAAAGAACAATGGACTTTCTAGCAATAAACAAGAACGGAGTAAAAGAGAACGTCATGATAATCTGTGAAAAACTATCTGGGAAGAACTTGATGTTAGAAGTATGGACATTCTTAATGGGAACACAATGGGTGATATTCCAGCGCAAATGACATGGGAAAGAGATACCCAAAAATCTATTTTGGATTATTTTATAACTTCCAAATGTATGACAAAGAACATCTACAGGATGAAGGTCATCAAAACAACTCTAAGTGATCACAACCTAGTTCCATCTCATATAATACGGAACCAACAAAAGAACAAGGAGGCAATTGGCTGAGAATAAGCAGTGAGAAAATAAAAAATCTTACAGCCGCATTAAATATACTGGATGATGAAGAAGATGGCTCAAAACTTGAATATGATGCCCTCCTACAAATATACAAAACTCAATCTAGTAAAAACATGAAAAACGAGCCCTAGAAATCACCAATAAAGTAAGCGCTGAAAAGGATAAAGATAAAAAGAAAAAGAAAATGCAATATAAGAACTGGCTGAAATGGCATGAATCTGCAATGGAACAAAATGATGCAGCAGTTATGATGTCTTCCTTAGCCCAAAGAAACTCTAGGGATTTCTGTACTGCAATCAATGGGTTAGAGAGACCGCAGGCTGCGAGTCTCTGTAACTCGGTTACAGAGGATTTATGGATTGCCCATTATACTGCACTTTCCCAGAAAAAGAATGGTGCAAAAGCATCTGCTGTGCTAAGTGAACGGCCTTGGAAGCTCTGCACAGAAAGAGATGGCATCTTCACAAATATTAAGAAATCAAGCACTTTGCGCGCCCCGGGACCAGATGGCTTAACTAATTACATCTTAAAGCGAAATCCAGATGAATGGGCTGACTTTTGCCATAAGTTGTTTAAGAGGGTATTAAATCTGGGAAGAATACCAAAGACCTGGAAAAGAGCCATAATCTTTCCTATTTTTTAAAAAGGCTCGAGGTTGGAACCAAACAACTACAGGCCCATTGCACTTTGTGACGTAGTTAGGAAAATCTTCACCACCGAGCTGCTTAATCAACTAACAACTTGGATTAATAATTCTGGAGTAGCAGACGTGAGACAAACCGGCTTCATCAAAGTGGGGGGCTGTAGCCTAAATTTATTCATCCTTAATACCTTGAAAATGGAGGCGATAAGGAATAAAACATCTATATACATTGCATTTATTGATCTGGCTCACGCCTTTGATGGAGTGGATAGAGAGATGCGGTGGAATAAAATGAAAAGAAAAGGTTGTCCACTCAGTTTAAATCTGCAGTTAAGGCTCTCTTTTCGGAGACATCTGTACAAGTGCACCTTGATCAGAGAGGGCATATAACCCCACTGATACCAACTACTCGTGGTGTAAAGCAGGGCTGCCCCTTAGGAGCCACGCCTTTCAACTTTTTCATATCAGATGTGGGTGAAGCTCTGGCCAATGTAAACCCCTTCCCTCCAAAGATCAATGAAGAACATATTAACATGATCTTATACGCAGATGACATCGCAATCCTAGACCTAACGCCATTTGGACTTCAGAGGAAGATCACCGCCTTAAAAGTCTACATTGAAGAAAACAAATTGGAGATCAATGTACAGAAAACTGAGATCCTCATATTAAAGAACTTAAGAGGACCCCATAAAGAAAAGGCTTGTCAAAAATGTCAATGGAAGCTAGGCAAAGATGTCCTTAAAGTTGTTTCTGAGGCAAAATATCTGGGCATCACAATAAGCGCAAGCATCTGTGATGAACCTATGGTCAAAAAGCTGGTGGCTTGCTGAGCAAGCCTAAAAACTTAACACAAAATATGGGAAATTGTCCATGTCCAGTTGTTCGCTTCTATAGAAATAAAATAATTCCAGCACTCACATACGGAGCTGAGACCATGTTTGGAATCAATCAGGAGTTTTGGTCAAGATGCAAACACGTGATATGGCGAAGAATTCTTAACTTGCCCAAAGGCTTTCCAACTGCCTGCATGAAGTACGAGTTAAGTTTATCGTCCATGAACGTGACTGTCATATGGAACTCATTAACCCTCTACAGAAAAATCGTAAGAGATGATAATAACATACAATTCTGCATTCTAAAAAATCTAAAAGAGCAATCGACAGATGGCCTCTTGAGTACTTGGAGAGCATTCTGTGAAACTATTCTAAATCAGCTAAACACTGATATACTCTTGTGCAGAACCCAAATGCAGTTAAGAAAAGGCTTCTAGAACAAGACTGGATTGATACACAGGATAAGAGAAGACAGCACAAAAGAATGAAAAATCCCCCGTCAGAATCAAAGACATTAAAGGAACTCCCTAAGTACTTGATTCAATTCCCGTGTAAAAAGAGGGGAGGAATTTTCCTGAACTTCAGGCTAAAAGCATGGGAATCAAAAGAAACTTTATATCAAAGAGAAAATTGCTGTGTGCAAGAACATGCATGTCACCTCTGTAATAGCTCTGAAGATTCACTGAAACATCTGGTGTTGTTTTGCTCAACATGTAGAGATGAGAGAATGAGATGCATGAGTCAAGAGTTGGCCAAACACGCCATGTACACTGCAGAAAAATGGTGGAGCATCATGCACATTGGTGAAAATAAACTAATATTCACAGTAACGGCATTTCTGGATGTGATAACAAGAAGCCTGAGAACTAATAACGCTGAGGAAGGTCTTGGTCCACCATTCTAAAATGAGGATGCATATGTATAGACGAATACAAAATGTTTTCTTTGTTTTTTAAAAGTTTGTAATAAACAAAACAAAATTAAAAAAAAGAACAATGGAGTTTGTATTGATCTGACCAAATCACGTACATTTTGAAAATAATTGTGAGAGTGGTGCTGTAGTTCGTGCCCTGAGAGGAGGGCAGCCACTCGGTGATACCCTGGTCCACAATGGTACTTTAAGTCAGTTCCCAGTCACACTAGAGCTGCAGGCCCTCTGCATCCTTTAAAAACATGTACACATAGAGTTGATGAAAGATTGTTCCTATGCTATATTGATTGCTGCTCTCCTCTGGGTGGAAATAGTGCCATCTTCTCGTGTTAGTAATTCACTGTGTTGCTCATTATTTTCAGATGTCCTTTGATATGCCTTTTGCCAATCGAAAGGCCTGAGCTGGGCAAGGGTTTCATTCTGGGGTAGCTGGCAGCAGCTACACCACGGAATGTACCACAATGACCCTCTGCACCCCAGGTTATTTTCCACTGCATTATTGATCTACAGTTTCTACCTTCCAGCAGCCTAGAGCTGCTTACATGTGCTCTGTGGACCGGACACATAACACATGGAAACAATGCAGAGCTCAAGGTACTTCCAGTTCAGGTTAGCATCTTCCCTGTCCGCCCTCTAAACTAACCCATCCCCTTATTTTTCAGATTCACTAGGGTGCCTGGAGATCATAAAATGGCAGCAGTGTAATACATCCCAGTATAATTACATAGCATAACACCCATGTGTGAACATGATGATCCTCACTGCTGCAACTATACATTGAGGAGGAGGGATCAAAGGCAACAAATGAACAAGACAAGGCCATGCAACATGGGTTTGATTCCTGGTCAAGCGCTTAGAACCTGGAGGAGTTCGGCAAGAAGGACTATGTAAATCACCACTGATGAGCATGATTGATCTACTGCCTCCAGACCTAGCTCCTACTTCCGTTCAACACCCCCCTTTTCTCCTCACCGTTTTTCAACTACTAATTACAGTTTGGCACAAATCTCCTTGTACAACATAGGTTTCAATCCCCAAACCGGAAGTTACTCATGACTTTGTCCAACAGTTCAAAACCAGACACTGATGTCCGTCAACCAGTTTCCCCAATCCCCACTTTTCGTGACACTTACTGGTGCTGTGTGTTCCGTCATGCTCCTTCTTCACAGGGGTGAATATGCTAATGCAGGGGTCTCAAGTGTCTCCATACTATGCAAAAGTAGGTGAACCAGTCCTGTTTCCTTATTTTTGTTACATTTGAAATAAGAAAATCAAAACTACAAGTTCCAGAATGCAAAGCATAATATCATGACAGGAAAACATACTCACGAGTGACATGGGGAACTTGAAAGCTCTGCTAATTCCCCAGCCATAACGCATAGGATGGCTGATTGCCGTACTCTAGAAGGCTGCCTGCTGCACTGTGCATGCTTCTATGCAGCCAGAAGGGCAGTTTCTGACTGAGACTGGAGGGATGACTCAGTCAGAAATAAGCAAAGCCCACAAACTGTAACGCTCTGGAAAGTTCTTACTTCAGGACACAGAACGCAACGCGTCCTTTTTATGAGACTTTAGCTGCAATGTCTGCCCGTTCTGGTGTACTTCTCCGAGTATGTGTGGTCAAACCCTTACGTCACCCTGACCACACATGCAAAGAAGAGGAGCACATGTTGCACTCACTCATATGAAATCAAAGATGCGTTGGTAAAAAAGCACAATAGAAGCAAAAATGCAACAAAGACATCGAGACCCCACCTCTTCCGGGGACAATTCCTACCAAAGAACCGAGTCTGTCGTTGCGTGATCTTCGGTTTGCCTGGAGCACGACTAGCGTGTGGCCAGGGTTTTACTCACTCATCTATGTTTTAAAACATGCTCATGTCAGACTCTGGGGTCGTATGCAGTGAGCTGGGCATAGTTGAAACAATGTTGCATCAGAGCCTTTCAGTGCAGATCACATGTGCTTTAACTGTGTGTTTCTTTACATCTAGCAATAACAGTGCTTCTGTGACTAAAACAGGCATATAGAAAGACAGGGCCTGCCAGTCCAAGAGGCAGATGGGGGTGGGCAAAACAGGACATCAAGCAGTGAGCCAGAGGGGGCGACTGATCCTACTGCACCCACCCTAACTCTGCCACTGCTTGTTACACATTTGGCTTTACTTGACTGACTTTCTTCTGTTGTGTTCTAGACAGCCGCACAGATAAGGGGTGTATCGGCCAACTTTTACTCACTAAAAATAGGCAAATACTCCCAAAAAATGATGTACGTGGAACTTGATTGCTTCTTTTGCTTATAGTTGTTAATTGTACTTAGACACTAGCCCCTGATATCATATGTGTGACTTTCTGTTCAGCGTACTATTGACTTGATTTGGTTTACGCTACATTGATCATGTTTGACAAGACCAAGTGTGAGCAGCCCTTACTCATCATCTAGGTTGGCCTCTCAGAACCCTCTCACAGGGCTGATTCTGCAAATCCCTCATAGCAAATACATAAAAGTACATTGTAGATAAAGTAATTTCAGTGAGATGTGTTTGCATATTGTATTAAGTAATTCTTCAAGTCCAATTAGAATTTACATTTTGGAGGTCCTTGAGTCTACACTGAGTTGGAAAGAAGCAGAGGATGGCTGTGGCATTAATCCTTCAAAGCAGAAGGTCTAATCATATATTCTGGCATTCTATCAGATTAAATGAATGAAAAGTAAGCAGGCCTCCCTGCCCATTCTAATGCAACATCTATCAGTGATGTATTTGGAAGGTGAGTGGTCATACACAAAGGGAAATTCTTCAAATATTTGAGTTTGCATTTTAATGTGTGTATTAGTGTATGAGAGTACTTGGATTCTTCCCAGCAAAATATGCCTTTCTGTAGAAGATAGTGAGATTTAGGAATTGCTCGGAACCTGTTTTTTTCCAAAGAAGTGTTCATATAAGGGGATGCAATAGTGGCCTAGTTACTGAAATAATCCTCTCTAGCCTTGCTTCGTATTTCACAGACAAGTGAAAAAGAAAGTAGAATTTGCTAAGTAAGCAGCATTGGAGGAAGTATTTGGTAAAACACTTTGATTAGGTCTATTTACATTTAATTTAGTGAAAGATATGGGGCAAGATTACAGAAACTTTGCACCGGTGCAGGCGCAAAGTTTGCCTGGTATTAGCACTAGGGCAAAGTTTGCCCTATTTTTAAAAAACGCTGGGACACATTAAAAAAACATTGCAAGTGCAGTTTGTAATATAGAAGCACCGCTAATACCATTCTGTATTAGCACTAGGGCAAACTTTGCCCTGGTGCAAACATTCAGTGAAAATGCATCTTTTTTGCACTAAGGCAATTTTTGCCCTGTTGCTTTTTATATGCCAAACTGCACTTGTCGAGGTGCAATGGTATTTCATGTGCCCCAGTGTTTTTTAAAAATAGGGCACACTTTGCCCTAGTGCTAATACCGTGCAAACTTTGCACTTGTACCAGTGCAACATTTCCGTAATCTGGCCCCTGATGAGTATGAGCAAGACACTGTAGGTGTAGAATTGGAAGAAAAGAGGGATATGTAATGTGCCCTGAATGAACATTCAGAACAATGAGCTTCAGGAGAACCAATATCCAGATATTCTCAATATCAGAGATAACCCTGGAGCTCTCGGTGAAACCATGGCTTTCTGTTTAGGAAGTTGGGGCAAGATAATGGCTTGACAAGTTGGAGACACTTGCTATTATGAATGTCCATGGGGACCCAGGAAGAATGTGTGCCTCAGATTGATGATCTGCTGATCCGCACTGGGGCTCAATGCTTCACGTAGGAGTCGGGGGGCCTCTAACCAACTCCGGCCATGGGGAAGAGCAAGGGGGCTTGCCAGAGCCCCCTCTATTCCCACAGCAGAGGTTGTAACTGCAGGTGTGAGATTCTGTAAACCAATGTGCAACTGTCAACCTATAGCGTAGGCCATTGCTTTCTCCTCGGTTCTTCAGCTGCACCTGGATGATGCTGCTGTGGTGAATGTGTGTGAAGAATTCAGCAGAATAGATTCAGTGGCACACCTCACATTTTTTGTTTGAACTAGTCTAGCATCAGTAGGTAAACATCTGTGGCCAAGTTTTGTAGCTTGAGTATGTCTCCAGTTTCCAAAATGATGACTTGTCTTTAGCCTGTTCTTTGGTACTTTCAAATGCCAATGGCTCTCTTGTTGGTGCATCTGATGTATGTATGGGCCATCGATATTCCATTGTCTCTCTTGTTATGAGGTTGTTGTATGGTTTCCTTAGCAATGTTGATAGTGGGTGTCCTCTGTCACTTGTGAAGGGAAGAGGGAGGCACTCTTAACTGGCAGTGCAGCTATTGTCTGTCGGTGGGTCAGATCAATTGTATGGAGGAGACTTTTGGGCTGAAACATGTCAGGGATGCGTGTGGTCTTGTGCAGAAGGAATGTGACCTAGCAGTTCGGGCTGGACTGCCCCCTTTGGGGTAGGACCAAGCCTGATTTGCATATGGTTTTTTCCCTTCTGTAATGGCTTGGCAGGCTGAAAAATGATGGTCTGGGGGATTGCCCAGAGCTTTGCCCGTGGTTATTATTCATTCAAAACCTTCCAGCCATCACCTTTCTGTTTTGCTAAAGTCACCCCGAGTGGGACGGGTATGCCCAGACGTGGGTCCCGAGTCTGCCGGGCCTAGAGACCCAAGCTACGCCTCACTGATGATGCCCATGAAGGCTGAAACATGTCTGGGGATGCGTGTGGTCTTGTGCAGAAGTAATGTGACTTAGCAGTTCGGGCTGGACTGCCCCCTTTGGGGTAGGACCAAACCTGATTTGCATATGGTTTTTCCCCTTCTGTAATGGCTTAGCAGGCTGAAAAACGATGGTCTGGGGTGTTGCCCAGAGCTTTGCCCGTGGTTATGATTAATTCAAAACCTTCAAGCCATCACCTTTCTGTTTTGGTAAATGTGGTCTACACTTGCGTGCTTGTTGATTGACTTAAGAATCAATTTGTCCATCTTCCTGTTCACCCCAATTGACCTTCAAGATGCCAACCTCATTCTATGGTTCTGGGCCCCTTCTATAGTTGGTTGTGCACCATATGTATGCGTCAAACAACAGCTGTATGTTGAGACTCATGTAGCTTTTCCCGTTGTACTAGGTAATTGAACTGGTGGCAGCTTTTGCGATGGCCAAATGTGTACCGTCCATGACACAATGACACGGAAGTCCTCCTTGGTGGCTCGGATGGCCTCTGGAGAATGTTTTCAGGTAACATATTATGCCACAAGTGGCATAAGCAACTCTGAAAAATCGCATCCCAAACCTTTTTACTGATGGGTGATTGGGCTCTGCCCAATGTCTCTGCTCACACTCCTTGCATTGAGCATGCTGACAAATAAAGTAGGGCCGTTAGCAGTTTCAGCTCTGGCTACATGGCATGTGGGGGGCATTTCAAAGCGTGGCCGCATCCTCTATCGTATCCAGGAGGTCTAAACACGTTTTTTTTACTAAGATGCTTTCTCTATATGCATTTGCAGTCAGTTTATTGTGCTAGTTGACTGTGTCTGTAAAATTATATAAACCTTTGGTTCCTTCTGCTGGTGCGAACAATGGGCAAGAGTGTCTTGTCAATCTGGAGCGCAGATCCAACTGTTTCCATTTTGTAATCCTGCAAACTCATTTACCATTACCATGTGTGGTGAGCAGGCAGTGCCATTAAGGGTCAGCAGGATTGCCAGTCATGTCGACCCTTCTGTTATTCCCCATTTTGGAGTCTGCAGACGACATACATTACTACTGCATGAGTAATGTATCATGCAGTATTGCTGTACACAAACTCAGGTGAAAAAAAGAGTTTCAGTAACAAAACTTGTAATTTGGCAGAGTGACCAAACATCTGACAGTCTTAAATCCCAGATGTTGTACCACTCCTGCTAGCCTTATGTTCATATAGGTAGCATGGTGAAATTGGCTGTGTAGTGGTTGGGGGTGATGGGATGTGGGTCCTTTCTGCGGGTTTGGCTTGGCAGGGATTAATTCATGAATGGGGCAGCTCATTCTTGAGGTGTTCCATTGGGATGTGCATCATGTGAGAGGCTCTACAATGCCATGAGTGGCTAATGTGCACTGTCTTTCCAATTTGTGTGCAGGAACATGGAGACAGGCACAGTAATTGATGGCTCACATGTATCTCAGTTAATATAAATGTGGAGCGGTCATATATGTTTCTCGTGTTAATCAAAGATATGAATTGCTTTCTCGATCTGCTAATCTAGTCCACCGTACAGCTGAACTAATGCTACCAAACATTTCATTTTGTAGTTGTGTTCAGTGCTTGCCTTCAGTTGTTCGGTGTATCCTTTCTGTGGGTGTTCATTTGGTAAACATGCTTTGAGATGGATTACAGTGTGTGGCTTGTATTTGAACTAAGTGCTTGAAGTGATGTTCAGTGGCTTTTCCTATCTTGATAATATGGTTGCCATTTGTTGACCACTTCCCAATTAGACATAGATTTTGCCATTCTTTGATTAGTAGTCATTTAGGTTAAATATATGTCTGGTCTTGGGCTTTACACACATTCATTGATTCAGTAGTCATTTGGGCAACCAAGGATTTCCTCATTTGGGTCCACAGTAATTGCATTCTTCTCCCAGTAAAGTAAAACAATGAGAGGCATTTCAAGAAGTCCAACCATACAACTAGCCATCTCATTGAACAGTGGCGAGAGATGGAGGAACAAGAACACGTTCAAACATCACCTACCTTAACACATGTATGTGTTCAGGGTCAAGAAATACTATAAAATTGACTCATTCTGTTCACACTCCTATTTGCTTCCAGATAGATACTATATCGTCAGTGTCAAACATCAATCAATGCCAGCATTCTCCCGATCACTAGACGAGCCAGTGCAATGTGACTGGATGGCACCTGCATGCTTTGACTGCATGCCTTGCTGAGTGCCATTGTCACCTCCACCTGACAAAAAGAAAATGGGCCTCATTATGTGTCCGGTGGTAGCCGTCTGCCGCCGGAGTCATTTGTATTGCCTCGCCCGCCAATTGGGACTTACCGGGGCATTACAGCCCCGGTGGTCCCGGTAATTCCTCATTAAAGGGTGCCGGAAAATATGACTTCCCAATCCCATTTGAGTCACATTGGGCTCAATGAGAATGGGGAGCATGGATGCCCCAGCACCATTCATGAATGGGGCATCCGCCAAGGTCTGCGAGCGGGTGCTATTCCACCTGCCAGGTCAGACCTGGCGGGCGAAAAGGCACCCGCTCGCAGAACTCATAGTTTGCCGGTCTGGAAACAACAGTACAGGCATGCTTACTTGTACTGTTGTTTCTGGACCGGCAACCTTATAATGAGGCCCAATTAAATCTACCCCTCCACAGGACATATCTAAATGTGGAATTTCTTTGAGCAGGGAGAACAGCTGTCGACCTGCACTCTGCATTCTAATGTTATGCTTCATGGCATGGAACCATTCTGAGTACCTTATCCTGTTTGGGACATACGATGGGTCCAATTATCACAAAGGGGATTGATAAACAGGTTCAACAGGGTTTGCCCTGACAGTCATGTTTTAACACACAAGAGGGCACAACACATCTGTACAGTGGTACTCAGTCTTCTCAATCACACAGTGATCCAGAGAGGAACTAGCAATGCATCCCTATCAAGAGACACAAGGATAGCGGGATTGTCTGTCTAAAACGATCTGTTTTATGACTAAACTAGGAAGCGCTGATGTGCTGCTTATCTAATAGAAGATAGAACAAGAAAAGAAAAAACAGAACCTAAGTCCGGTGAACTCTTCTGAACTCACTGGTCTTGTGAGTCACTTTTCTAATTCCCTCCTGGACCACTCTCTTTCAATAATACATAAAAGGAGAACATCTATGGCTTATTGGTGAGCAGTCTATTTATAGGTATACATCATTTTATTCGCCTATAGACTCACAGAGTATAAATCCTTAGATTATCTCTGGGTACAAAACAGAGATGTTTACTAAAAAGATTAATTTAGCATTAATTTGCTATAGTGAAGGCACAGACTCACTGCTCTCTTCGGCCAAATCGCATTCGTTCAAAGGGAGCTTGGAGTAAGAGCTGCTATGGTATATAAGAGTGTTACTGCCTCCTAGATGCAGCATGCGCTGTCTACCGGTTTCCGTGGTGTAAGGAAATTCTAACCACTTTCTTCAGGACACTCTTCTATACAGACAGTGATTTTTTCACTGTACTCTAGGAGAGGCGATGGAGGTAGTATACATTACCACACTGTCCTCTGTTGCCATATATGAGAAGTTCATAAAGGAACCTGTATTATTTTCATATGGTAGACCAATGAATAAGATGTAGGACAGTTGTCCATTTCAGTTCCTCAGTCAGCAATGAGAAATCAACCCATCAGGACGACCTACAAAGGGGTTTTTCGTTAGTTGTAAGCAGTGCTTGCCATCGCGTTTCGACTCGAGCCGTTGGTCCGACTCCAGGGCAGTCAATCGGTCTTCCATGTGATTGAGAAGGCTGTTGCTGAGTACCACTGTACAGATGCGTTGTGCCTATGTGATGGGTCACCATCCACTTGTTTGGGAACAGCTTCTCTCCAACCTCTCATCTTCAACAAACTACAAAACGTCAACAGCATGCTGGCAGATGCTACTGCCAGTGCCTATTTAATGTGGCTACCAGTACCACCAGCACCTCATGATATATCAGAGACTGATGAATAAGCAATTACGAACATTAGTGGCACCTAACACTCATACCAATGGAACTATTGCAGAGAATGTATGTCTATTGTCTAATTGGTGGGAATGTCAGTTGACAACTTTCTATCATAATCATTTGTAGAACACAAAGGGCCTCATTAGGACCCTGGTACTAAGTATTTAACGGCGCCGTAAAAGGCTGTGGTGCCGTTAAACACTTAGCGCCTTACTACGAGGTCCCTTTGCGGGACCCGACCTGAACCGCTGGTCTAGACAAGCCGTTAAAGTAGGGACCCGCAAAGGGACCTTGGTGCTAAGTACGTCACCGCAATTTGCGGTACCATACTTAGCGCCTTCCCCATTCCCATAGAGCCCTATGGGGCGAAAATGGGAATGGGGAAGGGACATGGTTCAATGGGGAATTACCGCCCCGCCAACCTTGGAATGGGGTAGTAATTCCCCATTGAACCATGGCGGACCCGTTACAACACCGGCACCAACTATGGTGCTAGCAGCACCATGGTTTAGCGCCGGTGTTGTAATGAGGGCCAAAGGCAATTACAAACCTGTGGCTATTAGCATTCTGGCACATTTCTAGTAGAAATGTCATTGCATGCAAGACTGTACCTCAGCTCTAGGATCAAGTAGTAATTTCATTGCACAATGCTCTTCAGCAGGGGCATGGGCACCAGTGGGTAAGGTGCAAGTTAAATTGTCTTAAGAGTGCGCTGGCTGTCATTTTCCTCTAGGAGCTGGCAAGAGTAGGAGCTGCAGCAGGTGAAACGATGATTGTCAACAAGTCACTTCTCTTTCAAGACTTTGATGTCAAGGCCTTCTAGGGGATGACATATGGGAAAACCTGGAGCAGGTACTGACTGGCTATCTACCTGTCTGGTAGCTCTGATATTTTTGTCAGTGGACAAAAGATCAAATGTCACTGTTTCCCTAAGGTTGATGAACACAACGTGTGCCACTTTCTTTGCATATGTTCTCCACCTTGTGGTGACACGTTTTCCAATATTTTTGCACCTATTCATGACATGCTCTGTGTGGGGGCACACAATCTCTAATTATGTCAGCATGCCATACATCATGGGAATTGAGATCTGGGGACTGAAGGAGCATTACAGACTGATACATCAGGTAATTATATCATTGGCCAGCATCTGTAATTCAGAATGCATATACTCAATCGGCTTCTAAATATCACAAATTAAGTGCTCTGAGAGACTACAGTTAAAGGCTGAGCCAAACATTAAACTAACTTCACAGCCATTTCTTGTTGCCGTACGTCAAGGTGACAGTGACCATATTTACAGTGATAGACAGAAATAAGACACAGTAAAAATAAAAATAAAACGTATTGGAAAAGAAGCACAAAGACCCTAAAGCACCTCAGGGTCCACATTAGCCTGAACAATGCCAATTATCTGGTTGTTGCATCATGTGAACCCTACCATTGCAATGTTCAATGGCAAATCATGCGGGATGTATGACTTTCCCACTGGTGCCACTGTGGGTCTAGGTACTGCAGTCTTGACCCTTCAATACCTCTGTGCCTGTGTCTACAATCGCTGATGGGCGGATAGCTGTGCAGATAGTAAATACATAATGAAAAATCTCAAGTCAAGTTGGAAAGCTTTTTTATTCATTGCAATATTGGCTCTTCGTGTGCTCTGTACTAACAACACCATGGGCCTCATTACAAGTATTGCGGAATGGGTTAACGTGCGCCACTAATGGCGGCGGCGCCGTTAAACCCATTCCACAATATTACGAGGTCCCCTCGTGGGACCCGCTCTGGTTGGCTGGTTTTACCGGACATCCAGAGCGGGTCCCTCGAGGGGACCGGGCCCTCCAAACTCGGAATGGCCCGGTAATTCCCCATTCAGGGAACCCAGACCCGGACACGGTTTTGGAGGCAGCCATGCCCTAATCTATTCTGCTGGAGGTAGCCATGCCCTTGTTAAGGGCATGGCTACCTCCAAAGTCGTAATGAGGCCCCATGTGTCTTTGCGGCTCCTGGTAAATGCGTAATCGGAGCAGGTCATGAGAGGTTTCTGATGCTCGTGGGGCTTTTTTGTCATAGCACATTTTAGAAGGCTCACAGTGGCACTTGCACAGCACTGACTCTTATTGGAATGAATACATGCCATAACCAATCACAGAAGACTATGGAAAGACACAACCCTTTGGCAAAGCACTGCAACAGGATCTTTTGGGTAGGCCTGTCTGAGCCCACATAATGAAGCATTGGTATTCACTAGTTATGTTTGCACAGACAGACACTGTCCTAGGACTGTAGCTCAACTATACTTGTGGATGGGAGGCAATACACAATTCCAATGATGACACAAATGAAGAAATTATGAGCATTATATATTTCATGTCAATACAGTACTTCAACTTGCAAAGGCATGCAAACAATGTCCTTTGCCTCTACCACAGTGCCAAGGCAGACACTAAGGCAAATACATTTTAATTACATTCCCCCAATTTTTAGCAACACATTTTCAGTGGACCAGACCATGACGCACAACATTAATACTAAGTGCCATTAAACGTGTGAAACTAAGGCCAACAATGTATAGCAACATATTGATTAGGAAGAATGCTGCAAACCAACATGTTTAGCAACATTCTTACGGGTGAGTGTGTTTGGCACCAAACAATTTTGGCCACCTAAGATCAATTTCTTCTGTGACATCCGCTGACCCATGCATTGGCTGTCCCTCATCCATTTCTTTTTATCAATCCCTTACCTGAAGCTCAACCAAAAAAAGGCCAAAGTAATTTTGCTGGGGAACCCCAAAAACCAAGCCCAGTTCCAGAAGTGATCAATAGAGACAAAGACTGATGTGCTCATTTCTCATATCTCACCCACTGTAAACTCTCTTCACTTTCCTTTCAACACTGCCCTCTCATTCAAAACATGTATTTACTATAAGTCCCAAACATAACAGTCCCAGATTGTTTTACTCCATAATGCCATGCCATTCACCTCCCCTCCCATGTTTCATACCCGTTTTCTAAGCAATGGTCATCTCAAACCTGAATAGTGCCAGCTCCCTACTTGCAGCAGTCTTAGACACCACCTTGGCCCCTTTAACAGCTTCTCAACATGCTGCATGCAAGTCTCATCACAGTATTAAGAAAATTCAACCACATCGTCCACATCATCAATGAGTTGCCACGGGTACCTCTTCAAGCATGAATACTTTTCAAGACAGCCTTCATCCAGAGGTCGAAGTGGGCGGGAGCAGTGCTCCTATACTTTATATTATTAAGTTTCACTGTTCCTATACTTTTATTTTAAAAATAAACCGTTCTGGAATGGTTTAGTTTCAAAATAAAAGTGTAGGAAGAAGTTGAAGCTTGCACTTCAGTGCAGTGCACTGAACATTGACATAAATAGCAGGTGTGTTTGTTTATGGGTTTGTATGGCGCGTGGGAGGAGCCACAATGATGGTGTTTGTACAGGAGCAGGCCAGCACGGAACATAGTTCCACTACACCTTTTTGTACACTTCGACCACTGCCTTCATCACCTATAAATCAGACACAACCAAAACACCACAATACCCGTCTGCAAAATTCACCATCTCTAGAGGCCAGTGCACCGCTAGAATTCACAGCATCACTCAACGGAAAACAGAGAACTGGTAGAAAGAAAAACTAGGAAACAGGTCGTTTCCTGCTACACACTGTTTCTCTGCAAAATGTTACCAATGCAGCTCAGACTGCCCCAATCCAACCTACAATTCAGGAAGTACCTGAATATCATACTCTTCCAAGAACATCTTGCCACTTGTTTATTGTTCCAGTCAAATCTACGTAGTTCCCAGCGCCAGAGCATACCCCCTCTTATTGCAGCAAACCCATCCATCCCAACACATTGTGCTACCCCTGCACACTATCTGTAACTCCCTGGCAGTATCCCCTACGTGCTCCATTATTCCCCAGCAGTTTCCTGATTTTTAACTGCTATAAGTGCATAAATACATATATACATGCATGCATGCATACTTGCATGCACAATCGGCACTGAAATGCACATAATGACGTTTTTGAGGCACGATTACAGAGGCGACATTGGCATATACCACATGTGACAGTGATGCAGGACAAACGCGTTGAGCCACATTGCAGAACGTGGCACACACCACAAATGTTTAATCACACATATGTACAGGAAAGTTCCACACATCAACATTCTCTACTGGCACCCCAAAAGGGGAGAATGAACAGCAACTACATTTGAGCTACATCCAAACATGGGAGAGTAACAAACACCTACTGTTTTACCTACCCTCAAACCATAAAGAGTGTTGCACACAAACACTTGTGGTGCTCTTCCAAATATGTAATTAAAGTATAGCAATTACTTCTAATCACACTCACACAGGGCAGAGTGGCACAAACCTACTAATTGATTTACCTTCATGAGAAGTGATTTCTGAACTCCACACATTTCTAACCACTCTGAACAGAATGGACATTTTGTGGTGCAGAACTACTTTTTAGTGTTTTTCTGAAGGGAATACAGCATGGAGAAATCGATTAGTTGATGCACCAACTCTTAGATCTGAGCATAGTGCCTGCCTATGGCAGGAACCACTGCCAAACAAGATTAACAAACCTCACCAAGGTGTATTAAGTGAAGAAGTCATGAACACATTGACATTCTTAGTAGCAACCTAGTGGCTAGTTATGGTCCAACACACTAGGAAGACTTCCCCTATTTTGATCATCACATTCTCTTTGCAATGTATTTGGATCTCCATTCTGAACAGTGTCTAATTTGAAGAAAATCAATCATAACAGAATGCAATGAATAGTGTAGATTGGGTGATTTGAGTGTCATCAAGCCATAAAAGAGACATATATGGTGCAGTGAAAGAGACAAACAGTGAACCAATGACAAGTTCTTACCTTTTTCATCCATGACGTAGCTGGATGAAATGCCATCAGTGTCGCTAACCGCGACAGAGTAGGTTCCTAAGTCTGATTTATCAGGGTTCTTGAAGTATAGTTTAGAGCTAAGAAAAAATATGATGGATTACTGCCAATGTAAACATCCTCACGACACATTTCCAATGTGTACTTTAAATAACGTCAAGTCCTAAAGTCAGTTGAAATGCATTCCCCATATTTACAGACCATAATATTTATATCAAAATAATATTATGAATACAAAACAGTGTACAACTTAGACATCACTTCAATCAGTTTCTGCTAGGCACTAAATGCCACAAACCAAAATGATGGAGAGTAGCAATGCTATTGTAAATGACAAATATTAACCAACTTAATCATTGTGTCCCCACCTAACAATAGAAGGTTTTCTGGGGTCAATTTTGTATTATTATTAGGGTATTTATTGAGCACAGACCTAGCTTCAGGAAGCAACAGAGCGATTTACAATCGTAGGAGGGAGAATATAGTGAGAGAGACTTAGAAACCAGGGAATGGGGAGCTAAGAACAGGGAAGCGCAAGGTGTATAATTTGTCAGCAAGGGATCTACAAGCAACCAAGGGAGAAACAGTGGGGATCAAATAACCCAGTCTCGGTAGGGTGGGGAGTGAAGGGTGTATGGATCTAGGTGTTTGGGAGGAGACCTTCCTTGAAGAGGAGGGTCTTGAGCTCCTTCCTGAACTATAGTAGTGAGGGGGAGAGTCTGATATTGACAGAAAGGAAGTTCCAGAGTCTAGCAGCGTAGACAGAAAAGCCCTGTCTTCTAGTTCTTTCCCTTCTGCACTGGTGGAGTTGAAGTCTGCAGGTCTTTACTTCTGGTGGATCAGAGGCGTCCAAGGATGCTACGTTTCTCAGTGAGGTAGCTTGGGGACTTCAGGGTGACAGTCTTGTAGATTATGCAGCAGTAGTTGAAGATGATACCGGCAGTGGGAGCCAGCGCAGTTCGATGAGGATTGGGTGATGTCGTTGGATATGCAGAGTCCTTTGATGAGTTGTGCTGCAATATGCAGGACACACTTATTTATTTATTTATTTATTTATTTATTTATGTATTTATACATTTGCAGAAACACACTAAACCCAAAGGAATCGAGGTGCTGGTTACAGGTCATAAAACTAGGCAACAGAATTCAGTATAAAGAGCCAGGTTGTGAGGTGTTTCCTGAAGGCCCAGTAAAAGGGATCAGATCAGCGGGAGAGTGGCACAGAATTCCAGAGCCTATTGAGAATGACAGGGATGCTGGCTCCACCTGCTCTAGCACGCCTAAATCAAGGAGTAATAAAATGATTAGAGTAAGCAGAGCATGTCGGTCTTGTAGAGTGAGCTTATCACATTTCTGTAAAAGGTAGGGTGGGCAGAGATGGTGAGGCAACAGTGGGTGATGGATAGTGTTTGGAAGCTAATAGGTTCACAAATACAGAGCCAGTGAACATTTCTTCTGGCAGCTGAGATGTGCTCCTGTCTGGGAAGGTCTAATGCCGCTCGTAGGGTGTTGTTCTGGATGACTTGTAGTTTATTGATGTTACATACAGAGGTGCCTGTGAAGAGGGTGATGCAATACCAAAGTCTGGAGCCTATACCGGCTTGGTCAATGGTAAAGTAATTGTAGGTAGAGAGAAAGGGTCTGCTTGCATTGATGAGCTTCGTAGAGTGGGGAGCTGAAGATGCAATGGCACTGTCCTGTCGTGATAATGCAAGGGTGGCATCTGGAAATGCACCAGCTGTCTCCACTGCTGGTGAAACAGGGATAGTGATGCCAGCAATCGTGCTGGAGCAAAACGCTGGATCTAGTTCGTTAAGGAGAGATTGAGAGCCAATAAAAATAATTTCCGTTTTTGTTGTCATTCAGAAAAAGTAGATGGGAGGCCATCCAGGTCTGGATGATCTGGTATAGTGAACAGAGATTCGCAGAGTCCTTAATGTAGTCTCCTGTGAGGCGAAAGAGAATGTGTGTGTCATCAATGTAATTTGCATATGAGATACCAAGAGCATCGAGGTGGTCAAAAAGAGGGTTGGTGTAAATATTATACAGTGTCGCGGAGACACAAGAGCTTTGGGGTATGCCGCAGGATACCGGAGAAGGAGGCACAGAGGCATTTTTGGTGGAGGCTCTTGTGGATCTGTCAGCAAAGAAGGAGGGGATTCAGTGAATTGCTTCTTGCAAGAAGTTGTCAGCAAAGTAGGATGCTGGCAAATGATTTTGTGGTCAACCAAGTCAAATGCTGTAGAGACGTCTAGAAATAGTAGTCCTTGATGTCATCAAGTTTTCTTTTTTAAATTGAGTAGTGCTGATTCTGTGCCATGGCGGAAACCTGACTGGTGAATGTCGAGGATCTGGTTGAGCTTGGGGTAGTATTGAATCTGGCGATAGGCTGCTCGGTTTAGTACCTTTAGGATGAACAGGACAATGGTGATAGGTAGGTAGTTGGTGAGGATAGAGGGGACTAGTGTTTTTTTTGAGGATGTGAAGGTACCCATGCTTCCTTGAGGCTGGTGGGGATGGAACAAGCAGTAAATGAGGCATTGATGATGGCTGTTATGATGGGGTGAGAGCTGCTGCACAGTCCTTGTTAACTGGAAATGGGCATGCCTCTCCTTTGCAGAGAGATGGCTTGAGGCATTTCATAATGATGGTCACTTCTGACTCAGATACATGGTGAAAGCTAAAGGGTGGAGCTGTGGGGAGTGTATCTTAATGTGGGAATTTGTGAGTGTGTTGCAATGCGATAGGAATGGTAGGTTGTTTTAGCCAGAGGTTCTTCTGTAGTTTGACAATTTTGCCCAAGCCTTGTTGGGCCTAGACATGGTAGTTGGGTGAACTTCAATGTGGATAGGCACTGACCTATGTTGGTTGGGATGTGTAACAAAGCCAAGGGTGTTGGGACAGGTTAGAAGTGCATGGAGGCAACAATGATGGAAGAAATCTCAGGGGTTGGACCATGTAGTGTGGAGGCAGCAATTTTGGCAAAAAATGAGTCGCTGTATGAGGAAGGTAGGTCTGGGGTGCATACCTTGATTTTTGGTTATGTGAACAGGCCTTTCTCGTCTGGACAGCCCCATACAAGCTTCTGGCGCCTTAGAAGCAGGCCTTTGATTAGGGTCGGCTCTGCCAGCCAGCACATATAGTCAGAGTCCTTAACAGGACCCGCTGGTCAATCATGTGTCTCGAAAGAGAGGGCTTGACTAAGAATGGAACCACAGCTCTGAAGGGTGGAAGTGGCTTCGGTGTGGGTCACAGTGGCCATTTTGGAATGGAGCTGGAGCTCCTGTTCAATGAAGTGCAGCCCTGCACAGCAAATGTGCAGGATTCTAGCTGGTGTGGTCTTCAGTGGTTCGCCTACAGTGTGCGCAGCATTCTGATGACGGGTGCAGGCCCAGACAGGCTTTTGGAGCCTTAGAAGGGGGCCTCCAATTAGGGCCGGCTCCGCCTACTTGATCTAATCGACATATCAGCGGTGCACGAGTAGTCACTGGAAGGCCTTCCAAAAGTGCATTGCTGCCATCGAGGTGAGAGAGAACAAAGTCTTGGACAGCAGAGCTGAAGGGTTATTTTGGGATGTAGGGCTCGATATTCTTCAGGAGAGAAATGTGGTACTAAGCTGTTTGTGCCTTCATTCTGATGTGCTGTCTGAAGGAGGTGAAGGGACTTGGCAAAGGTGGCCAGCTGGGGTGCGAAGCCGTCAAGGTCCAAAGCAGAAAGCCAGGTCTCTATGTCAAGGTGTTCAGAATTGTGGGTTAGGAGTGGGAATTTCCTCTTGGAGGGTTGAGTTTCAGGAAAGCAATTGACATCCATGACTAGATAAATGAGAGGAAATCCTTGACTCTGTGGATCTCTTCAATGGAGGATATCTGGAGGTAATGCTGTGTGTCACCTGCGCATTGGTGTATATGGCTTTTGTATGGAGCTTGGAGGGTTTCAAGTGGTTCCATGTAAAAACTGCTACACCTGCTCTCCAAAAACATAACACCGCTCCAATTATCAGCAAAATGACGATTAGATGCTGATAACCTGATGAAAGAGTCTTATAAGGATGGGTAAGTCGTGTGTTTCTTTTGTGTTTTTTCTTGTTGTTCTGTTTTTTAAAGGTTTAATTAAACCAATAAAAATATATATATACATATATATTTTTAAACTGAAATTCAGTGGGAGACGATGAATCCTTGCAGGAAATCATGTGCGATAGGTAGAGTGGTGATCTGGGGGAAATTATTTGTACAACCTTGTTACAATTGGAAAGGTATGTCCTGAACCAGCTGAGGATGATCCTGCTGATTCACATCCCTAATAGGTCAAGGGATTGACCGTCAGTGTAAACCTTGTCATCCTTTCTAAATGTAATTTAACCATAAAATGGTATAAAAAGCCACAGAGAAAAGTCAAAATATTATCAACAGTTACGTCACATTAACATAAATTGTCTTCTATTAAAAAAAGTATTTCAAACACCCCGTCACATTAATGTAATAAATTAACCCAATCAGTACTTGGGTCCTTTCTCTCCACCACCTCCCTCTCCGAATGTGGTGTTCCCCAGGGCTCTATCCTCTCACCCTGGCTCTTCAATGTCTTTGGCCCACTTGATCTATACCTTCTCTTCTAATTTTCTGTGTTATGCTGGTGACACTCAGCTCTCTTTCAAGCTCCGCTCAGCCTCTTCCTCCTTCTCATTCATTCCTGACTCTCTTTCCATGATTCGGGCATGGTGTGCCTCTAATAATCTCTGCATTCATGCCAGTAAGACTTAGATTCTTCTCATTGGGACCCCTTCTCCCACTTTCCCTCTCTCACTCAGGCTGCCCTCCTTGGGCCCCCTTCCTTCGCCTTCCTGTGAGGCAAAAAACCTTGGTATCATCTTCGACTCCACTCTCTCCTCTCCTCACATCATGGTTCTTGCCAAGAAGAGCCACTACCAGATGGACCTCCTCAGGAGATATTCTTCCTTTTCTCACCTTCCCACAGAAGCTCATTGTCTCCAGAGCTCTGGTTGTCTCTAGGCTGGACTACTGCAACAGACTCTTTCTCAATCTGCCTTCCTCGACTCTACACCCTCTGCAACTAATCCAGAGCAGGACTACAAGACTTGTCTTTGGCCTCAAGCCCATGGATTGGACCTCCCCAGCCCTGAAATCTCTCCACATGACCCTCTGCTTCGTCCACAAATCTTTTGGGGGCCGGGGTGTGCACTACATCCAACACTCTCTTCCAAAATACCTTCCTTCTCGATCCATTCGCTAAGTTACCTCAAACTCTCTGAGGGTCAGATACTTCTCCAGGCAGAGAGTGGGGGGTAGATCTCTCTCGTCTGCAGGTGCCTCCCACTGGAATGACCTACCTACTTGAGCCAAACCACCTAAAGTTCTGTAAGCAGCTCAAGACCTTCGTTTTCCATTCGGTTCTCTCTCTGTCTGTCTCTCTCTCTCTCTCTCTCTCCCTCTGTCTCTCTCTCGCTCTCCCCTGCTGACCTACCTGTCTGCTGGGCCAACTGCTTGATTGGCTACCATCCAAAGGCCCACTGGTTACCAGGCTCCTCCATGATCAGTCTCCCATGCACTGCCTCCGGACTTGCTGCATATTTAGGGGCTGTAACTGTAACCCTATAATCTCCTGCCTCCTTGCACTTACCCAGAGCAATGCTGCCCTGATTGGACTCCCCCGTCGCTGGGACATCCCCACTCTCCGTTCCCCCTGCACTTTGCGTTGTCACACTTGCACGATCTGAATAATGCAAGGTCTATTAAGATTGCTTGTTGTGTCCTCCCTCTGTCATCCCTCCCCTGTCTTGTTGGGCCTAGAAACACTTGTCTACAGGTGTGTTATAAATGAAATATCATATCATATCATACTTGCAATATAGCTGTAACTTAAACTGTAGCAATGTAGGTAATTAGGCTCATTACACTGCCATTTGAGAATGAGAAGAAGTGCTTTGATTAATGGTAAGTGCTTTGATTAATGGTCTGATTACATCATCACATTGCATTGCTGGTTAAGTGAAGATATTTAGTAGTTCCCTTGTTCTAAATGTTGTTTCAATGACATATACTCAAAAAGCTTTAATTAGGCTATCTAGCAGTGTACAATCTGCTAAATGTTGGACTCATGCAACTTAATGTTTCCAGGGGTCCACATGGCAATGTTTTGCAAAACTTCAATTGGTCTTAATATAGCGTGAACTTCCCAATACCACCACTCTTCAATCATTTGAATGCTCATTTCCTGTCTAATGGTTGTTATTTGGTCGATGGGGGTAGATTAACAGCACTTTGTTTGCATCAACCTTTGCCTTTCATTCAATGACAAGCTCAAGTACCCCCAACCACGTGTGACATATATAAAGAAAAAGAGCACATGTCACAAACTCTGTCTTTGTCACAAGAGCCAGATGTTCTATTGCATTGAGAATCATAAGGATAGTGTCATCTGAATATATGAGGACAACCTTAATACAGCCTCAATTTCTTGTTCTAAAAGAGCTGCATTCAATAATGTTGATTGACAGGTGTTCTAAAAAGAGTTACAAAATATGTGCTAACATGCACCCTCGGTGTGCAATATTGTTGAATTAGCATTAAACCTTTGGCACTCTAAAGATTATTGACAACTGGCCAATCAAACAATCGGAGAAAATCCACAATATCAGATGTGACCCTATAGCCCAAAAGGCAAATGCTTAACTTCATAGCTAGTCCTGCATACAAAGGGTAAATATTGGACATGTATAGCAGTTATACAATATGCCAACCACTTGCCCCCGCTGGCTTGAGCTTAAGTTATTTCTAATCAATAAGTCACAATCTTTCTCTAGATAAGCAATGATAAATGTATAATGCTTACGCTACTGCCATCAGGTGGCATAAAGAAGTGCTTTCTCATTTGCTTCACTTGTTTAATGATACGAGAAAATTACTACAGCTTTGGATGAGTGCAGGGATAAGTAATGGATGAAAATCCTATTGTGCCCCACAGTCCTATTATACTAGCAATGATCCCAATCATGAAGGTGAAACAGGCACGTTCTCTTTGTGTTAACGTGGGAAGGTTATGCTAGTCAGGGGGATGTGAGCTAGAAAAGCAGAATCCAATCAATAAAATGTCTCAGGTACCAAAATAAAAGAGCGTACAATAAGGTCCAATAGCCTACCGTGCAAAAGAAGACAGGGGATATGAAGGCATTAAGAAGAACTCTGGATCTGAAAACAGTGTCCAATAGGCCATATTTCCACCAGCACTTTTTAGTTTCAATGACGATATTTAAAAAAGATAAAGAGTGGGCTCTGTGAAGGTCTGGGAGTAAGAGACGGACACAAGGGTGGCATATTGATTGATTAAAACTAGTATTCAAGACAAAATAAGAAGGGTTGGAGAACATCCTACATAGCCCTATATCTATGAGGGGTTTCCCTGCCTCAACAAAACTAACTAATGATACTGTCAGTATCAGGATGTCCAACTTATAGTCCATGGTCATGTGTTCAAAACCTATCCTATGCCTCACAAACTAAATTTAGGAAAAAGGCGAAAAGGGAAATGCCATTTGACTGCTCACCTTCAGCCCGATATAATAGTGCTAAACTAAATGTTCAAAACGGTTGTAGAAAAGTAAATATAAGTTCCACGAGGCTTGTGGTTTGATTTCCTTTCCCCAAAACCTTTTTCGCATTCCACAAGGTTTATTCTTCGTGAGCAGACCTGCTTCTCAGGGTTGTGACAAGGTAAAATAGCCTGGGTCCATATAGTAACCTGCTATGCAATTAATCTTCTCACTTGTTGTGGGTCCCAGACCACATTCATGGCACCCCTCTTCTTGACCCACTGTCTCGGGTACACTAGTTTCTTCCAAGTTTTGTCTCTCTTCATTCTCTTTCACCCACACCCTTAGTTCACTCTCATGCCAAGGTCTCTGGGTATTCTCAACACCTATAAAGTTTGTATTGCTCTTGGATATAATTTGGTGAACTCTCTTCCCACCAGGGTCGCAGACCACCTTCAGGTATTGACTCACAACACTTCTCCAATCTTGCTCTATCGCACAGCCCTGGTTTACTATCCTGCCAGAGTCTGTGAATGTTCCTTGTTTCTTCAATGGTCATAATTCCCCCTCTTACTAATTGGGGTATCTTTTTCTCATCTGGGTCCCAAACCCTTTTTACTGGTTTCTTCACATTAGCATCCTGCTTCACTTTGCCTTCACTCTATGGCCCTTGTTTAATCTCCTGCCAAGATCTGTGAGTCTTCCTTTGCTCCACTTTGTTCCCCATGTGCTCCATGGGTCTCCCCAACTTTTAGACTAGCCACCCTTGTACCTTTAGGTCATTGACCTTGTCTCTGTGGTTATTTTGGGGTTACCAGGAGTTTTGGTGGCTCTTCAGCCCAGTGGGACCGTTTACTGTCCCTCGCATACTCTCATTTCAGTCTCCTGTTGCCTGGATGTCCATGTGGCAGTCTCGGAAAAAGGCAGGTATGTTTTTTGCTTCCTATTTCATCGGGTCCCCATGAGTCTGCCCTCTTCCTGCGCGTTATCTGCTTATCCCTGATGAGTGTCTGTGCAGCTCTTGTGAAGGGGTAGGTCCACACCGAGCATTGAATGATGACGCCATCCTTCTCTCTAAGCTCTGCCTTTGAATGATAGTTAAACTATCACGCTGTCAAAAAGGCTAGAGCGTGTAACTTCATTCCCATTGGTGATCATCCTTAATAACGTCCTCTTCCTCATCGAAGTACTACCATTGAATACTGTTTAAGTGTCTTTTCCTTCAAGGGGTTCCGCTTGCAAGGTATTACAACAGCACATTGTGGTACCTGGTGGAGGGTACAAAGAAGCAGATGGAGTAAAGGTGGAGGACTGTCATAAATCACCAGTGTATCAATTGAAAAGGATACGGTAACCAAAAAAGGATACAATTGGTAGGGCTCTTCCGGATCCTTTTTTCACACGACTTGATTGTAGGTAGGTCAATTTAGACCTTCCAAATGATACAACTCTCTGACTGGATGAAACAGGCAGAGAGATGGATCACTGGAAAGGGCGTGGGAATTGTGTAGGAAGTATGCCTAGGATAGATAAAGTATCATAAGAAACTGTCCCAATCGAATTATTAAGATAACACAGTTTAGCATTAATTCAGACACTGACCTTATGGCAAAAACTGAAGTAATCCACGAAGTTCCTTGAAGAAAACCAGGAGTTGAACAAACGACAAAGGAAGGGAATATTAGTAAGGGAGACTTATCCCGAACGGCACGAGGCTCTCGCTAGATACCGGGTTGGTGCACCACTGGATAGCGTCCAAAGTACTGTGCACAATAACTTTCCAATAGTTCATGAAATACTTCCTTTCCCACGATGAACAGAAATATGAATTTCACCTGTTAACTGTCACAGGTATCAAAGGTTCAAAAATAGTTCAGAAAACCACGTGCAGGATAGCACGCGATAGAATACACGCAGCCAGACCAGCCGCGCTTGAAAACAGCGTCCGCGTGTAGATATTAGCATGTGAACAGGATTCACGCAGCTCAGGACAGCCACGCTTGCAGACAGCGTCCGCGTGGAGATTTGGCACGCAAACAGGATTCACACAGCTCAGGACAGCCGCGCTTGCAGACAGCGTCCGCGTGGTGATTTGGCACGCGAACAGGATTCACGCAGCTCAGGACAGCCGCGCTTGCAGACAGCGTCCGCGTGGAGATTTGGCACGCGAACAGGATTTACGCAGCTCAGGACAGCCGCGCTTGCAGACAGCGTCCGCGTGGAGATTTGGCACGCAAACAGGATTCACGCAGCTCCGGAATTAGCGTGTGGCCCCAAGAAGATGATGTCGCCATTCTTGGAAAGCATCCTTGATTGCAATTAATTCACGCTCAGTGGCAGTATAGTTTTGTTCATATGGGGTAAGTTTGCGTGAGAAGAAAGCAACTGGATGCTCCTCCTTAGTTTCTGCACAAACCTGCGAAAGTACAACTCCTGTAGCGACACTGGAGGCGTCTGCTTCAACGATAAACTGACCATCCGGATCAGGATGTTGAAGTACAGGTGCAGTGGTAAATGCTTCTTTTAACCTCTCAAAAGAAGCTTCGGCATTCTGGTTCCAACAGAATGGAATTTTAGAACTAGTTAAAGCTGTCAATGGGGCCACTGCTTTGGAGAAAGAACGAATAAATCTGCGATAAAAATTTGCAAAACCTAGAAATGACTGTAATGACTTGACATTGTGTGGAGCAGGCCAATTCAATATGGCCTTCACTTTGGAACGACTCATTCGAACACCTTGATTGGTAATGTCATAACCCAGAAATTCCACTTCTTGTGTATGAAAGACACATTTCTCGGCTTTAACAAAAAGTTTGTTCTCTCTCAGTCTTTGTAAGACAGCTAAGACGTGTTTAACATGTTCTGGAAAAGACGATGAATATATCAAAATGTCATCCAAGTAAATCATCACGAATTGGTCCATCATGTCTTTGAAGATATCGTTCATGAAGAACTGAAATGTGGCGGGAGCGTTACAAAGACCAAAAGGCATCACTAAATATTCATAAAGGCCGTACCGCGTCTTAAAAGTGACCTTCCATTCGTCTCCTTCGCGAATGCGAACCAGATTGTAAGCACCACGCAAATCTAATTTAGAGAAATACTTGGAAGTTCCTAATTGATCTAACAGAACATTAATCAGTGGTAAAGGGTATTGATTCTTTATGGTGATGTCGTTAATAACCCTGTAATCAATGCAAGGCCTTAGATCTCCTTCCTTCTTTGGAACAAAGAATAAAGGAGAAGCAGCCGGCGATTGAGATGGCCGTATAAATCCCATATCAAGAGCTTTATCGATGTATTCTTTCAAGACAACATCTTCTTTGAGAGTTAAAGAATAAACTCGACCAGTAGGAATTTTAGCTCCAGGAAATAATTCAATTGGACAATCATACTGCCTATGTGGAGGCAGCTGTTCTGCCTGACCTCTGTCAAACACATCAGCAAAATCTGCATATTCACTTGGTATATGTGTACCGCTCTGATGTACCACACTAATAGTGGAAATTCCCTCAATAGAGGCCAACATATGTGATTTATTTGACACCACCTGGCTGGTAAAACAATGTTCGTTGCAAAAAACGGAAGGATATTGGATCAATCCCGTAACCCAGTCTATGGCGGGATTATGAAGAGTCAACCAATTAAGTCCAAGTAATATTTTGTATATAGGAGCCGCAATGACATCGAAGACTATTTCCTCCGAATGACCATTTGATAAAGTCATCTGAATAGGTACTGTCTCCTGAGTTACCATACCGGAAATCAAGACCGATCCATCCACAGTATTAACAGTTTCAGGTTTGTCCTTGTCTATAAGGGGTATAGAACATTTCTTGGCATATGTGATATCGATGTAATTATTAGTGGTTCCAGAGTCAACCATAGCCTTGGAAACCAAGTCTTGATCATTGAAACGTAAAGTCATCTCAACAGCTATCGGTGCATGCGCTGGAAATGTGATGGAGTACGATGTAACACTCAACACAGGGACTCCTGCTACTATCGAGTTTTGGCGTTTCCCGAAGGCTTATTTGGTCTTTTAGGACATGCCGCCAATAAATTCTCAGATGAACTGCAATACATACATAAGTTATTTTTTCTTCGGTTCTCTCTTTCGGTTCTAGACAACCGGCCTCTCACCGCACCAATTTGCATTGGTTCAGGATCATTCGAAGAAGGTGCCGGTGTATCAGAACGAACTGGTGCATGAAGGAAAGGTTTTCTCTCCTTTGCGGGCATTTCTTCGGGCATCAATTTGTAAGATTAAATCAAGAAATTCTGAAAAACCTGTAGGAACCACTGGGACCGTGGACAAGGCATCTTTGAGTTCTTCTGAAAGACCCTTGTAGAAAACAGCCGTCTTCTTGTCTTCCGGCCATTGAGTTTCGGCTGTTAATTGGTTAAATCGTGCAATGTAAGCCAACAGAGGTTGAGTGCCTTGTTGTAAATTCAGCAACTCCAGATCTGTGGCTTGAGTAGCGTAGCGCATATCAAAGACTTTGTTCATAGCAGCCAGAAGATCATCGCAATCGTACAACAAAGGGCTATTTGATTCCAATAAAGGATTTGCCCAAGCAGCAGCTGTACCCCCCAAATGGGAAAGCACGAATGCTGCTTTAGTAGTTAGATCGGGAAACGAATTAGGTCGGCAAAGGAAATGAAGTCGGCACTGATTAACAAAAGTTCTATAGGTTTTAGGATCGCCTGTGAACCTTTCCGGGGGAGCCAAGGAAACTGTGTGGGGATCACCACTTTAAGAGTTTCCTGTGATAATGATGGTGTCGTAGTCCCAGATCCAGATGCAGTGGCTACTGGAACCCGTGCTCCCTGAGGAGTGGCATGCATGGCATCTTGCATAACATCCATTCGATGCCGTAGCACGTCCTGTGCCGTAATCATTTCATTTCTCAAGTCAGTGATTAACTGAGTCAAAACAGTTAAAGGATCCGTACCCTCCATGGCTTCTGATTCTGTCATAAATCACCAGTGTATCAATTGAAAAGGATACGGTAACCAAAAAAGGTACAATTGGTAGGGCTCTTCCGGACCCTTTTTTCACACGACTTGATTGTAGGTAGGTCAATTTGGACCTTCCAAATGATACAACTCTCTGACTGGATGAAACAGGCAGAGAGATGGATCACTGGAAAGGGCGTGGGAATTGTGTAGGAAGCATGTCTAGGATAGATAAAGTATCATAGGAAACTGTCCCAATCGAATTATTAAGATAACACAGTTTAGCATTAATTCAGACACTGACCTTATGGCAAAAACTGAAGTAATCCACGAAGTTCCTTGAAGAAAACCAGAAGTTGAACAAACGACAAAGGAAGAGAATATTAGTAAGGGAGACTTATCCCGAACGGCACGAGGCTCTCGCTAAATACCGGGTTGGTGCACCACAGGATAGCGTCCAAAGTACTGTGCACAATAACTTTCCAATAGTTCATGAAATACTTCCTTTCCCACGATGAACAGAAATAAGATTGTCACCTGTTAACTGTCACAGGTACCAAAGGTTCAAAAATAGTTCAGAAAACCACGTGCAGGATAGCACGCGATAGAATACACGCAGCCAGACCAGCCGCGCTTGAAAACAGCGTCCGCGTGTAGATATTAGCACGCGAACACGATACACGCAGCTCAGGACAGCCGCGCTTGCAGACAGCGTCTGCGTGGAGATTTGGCACGCAAATAGGATTCACGCAGCTCAGGACAGCCGCGCTTGCAGACAGCGTCCGCGTGGAGATTTGGCACGCGAACAGGATACACGCAGCTCAGGACAGCCGCGCTTGTAGACAGCGTCCGCGTGGAGATTTGGCACACAAACAGGATTCACGCAGCTCAGGACAGCCGCGCTTGCAGACAGCGTCCGCGTGGAGATTTGGCACGCGAATAGGATTCACGCAGCTCAGGACAGCCGCGCTTGCAGACAGCGTCCGCTAGGTGATTTGGCACGCAAACTGGATTCACGCAGCTCAGGACAGCCGTGCTTGCAGACAGCGTCCGCGTGGAGATTTGGCATGCGAACAGGATTCACGCAGCTCAGGACAGCCGCGCTTGCAGACAGCATCCGCGTGGTGATTTGGCACGAGAACAGGATTCACGCAGCTCAGGACAGCCGCGCTTGCAGACAGAGTCCGCGTGGAGATATGTCACACGAACAGGATTCACACAGCTCAGGACAGCCGCGCTTGCAGACAGCGTCCGCGTGGAGATTTGGCACGGGAACAGGATTCACGCAGCTCCGGAATTAGCGTGTGTAGGGAAACACGCTCAAAATAGGCCAAAGAAGTTGCTGAAGGGAATGTGAGAACGCAGGTCCGGAGTTCAGCTACCAAAACGCCAAAATTGACTTAATCAGAAGCAGCGATCAGAGTTTCCACGCTGCTTATGTACGCACTGCCGTGATACATGTGACGGACCTAAGTCACGTGAATTTTAACGGCGTGAATAATGCAGACGTCGTTTTCCGGGCAATGCATCGAACAACCTCCATTTTGAGTAGAATGGTCTAATGGTTCTATGGGCGCAACTCATTTTATATGGAGAGGTCGTTCCTGGTCCAGAGGTATGTCCAGCAGGCATGACAAGGACTAAAGAAGTACTGTGTTCTACCTATTTGGTGACTGCTCTTGATGGGTTCTCCCTCCTCATGAGGTCCTCCCACTGAGTATCAGCCCCAGGGGGAATATAGGGTGGCAGCCTCACCACCCTGACATCCTTTGGGGGGCTTCCCCATCTACAGCAGTGATGATACCTTGGGGCTACAAAACTGTGACCAATCTTTTTAGGTGTGTTCTTAAGGCTAGACAGACTTGAGTCAGTGTTAAGGCAGTCATACTGGTTGTTCCCAATGAATCACATGCATTGAGATGGTGGAGTGAAGTGGTGATCAGCTTGAAATCGGCACAGGTGGGGAATTGGTTTAGTCACCATCTGAAACATGATGAGCCACTTTGATGATGTCCAATGATGCAATACATTTCTTCAGTGGCAGTCAGCTCAAAAATGGCTACAGTGCAGGTACGTGCGGCTTCAGTCAGCAGCTCAAATCGATCTGAAAAGTGGCAAGTGTCAATGGCAGCTTTGGTGAAGCAGCAGCAGCTTGAAAATAACTCAAAAGCATCTGAGTAGTACCAAAAGTGGGTCAATGTGAGAATCAGAGCCCACTGCTGATCATTGACTCCTAGGTTGCTGTGAGACCTTGTCCAGTGTCTTGAGGGGTTAGGGGCATCCTTGGTCTGTGCTTCCTAGCCATGAAGTTCAGCAGGGGGCACTTAAATGGACTGTTACTTTGAGTGAAGAGGGTTCCGGTGCCAGTGCTAAGGCAACACGTAGGGCTTGTCCATACAGCAGGTCACCTCAAATGTTCTTCTGGGATTGTTTGAGAAATGGTCTTCCTCTACCCTTGGAGTCTTTAGCTTTATCTTTACATGTATGGTAGAGGACATTGGGCAGACTACTTCAATAGAGGTGCAGGTGAAATCATTGTTCTTCTGAATTAAAAAATTATTAAATTGAAGGGGTGGTCTCACCCCCTAGATAGTCATTCTTTCACAGCAGATTGGCGATTTTAAGCCTTCTGTAAATGTCCGATCCTGCTTGCTGTAATCCGTGTCTTGTCCTGGGGATGTCAGTCTGGGAGTTCAGTGTATGCATGGAGGGATCACAGGGAGTGTGAGTGACCAAAGAGATTCCATGATGTTGGTGACTTCTCTGTACTTTATCTTTTCTGTAGCCTATCTGCCTTGTAATAAAGATTCTCTAGTACTTACCACCCTGGTGTCATTTTCCTCTTGCTTATAATATCTGTCCTTTGAAGCATGGGTCCCCTGCAGGCACCCTGGGGCATATCATGTTCTTTTAGAAAGTGTACGTTCTCTCCAGAGAGCAAAGAGCCTTTGTTAAGGCTGTTTTGGATGAAACTCAGTTTCATACAGCTGGATACACAACTCTCACAGGGGAGATGAGTCATTAGAAACAATGCTGACACTAAAATTACATTAATGTGTTTTAGCCAGTATGGTTGTACATGATTCCCATAGGCCATAACGTCAAAATTAGAAATGACTTAAATTTAAGTATTACTCTGCCACCAGGTCCTGGGAGCACACAATTATATAATTTGCAGCAGGGCTGCCCACGGTTAATGGCAGCACCTGGCTATTGGAACTTTGGGATCCATCATGCTATTTGCAGTAATGTCCATGTTACTCTGTTATTGCAGTGCTGACAAAACACATGGCAGCTGCTGAGAGATGTCAGTATATAATTGGTTATTTATACCATGCTTAGTACCGAAGAGGTTGCTAAGCGCAACCCGGGATTCGAGCCTGTGTTGCTCTGCATTGTCTTGCTTCCAAGATGAACACCTTGCCACTGAGCTATACTACCCGTGTCATAGTAGACAGGCTGAGCAGAGTTACACCTCTGAATAATTAGCTCAGGTTTGAAAATTGGAGGTCTCTGCAGCTTTCCTGTTATGGTATTGCTTATTTATGTAGCTCCTATGCACAGGCAAGTGTTTCAAAGCACTCAAGGAGGGTGGGAACATGGGGTGGGGGGACAGTCGATCAAATCCCTTGAAATTCTGAGGCGATAATAGTCGGCACAGGCGCATTAAGTGAGTAAACAAATACATGTAACAGTTTGGAGATAGCAAATAGGCCTGGCGGTGATTCTGCAGTTTTAACAGTGCAATTAAGGGGTGGAGACAAGGGAGCACAGACATGTGATCTTCAGGCGTGTTGCGTACGGATCGTGCACATGCACAGAGGGTCATGGGGGGGTGAAGTGCATCTGGTCGGTAGAGACTGTGGTAAGTGCAGAAAGAGTCACTCTCTAGGGTACATTTCTCAAGTGCATTCAGTGTGGGTGAGGTGTAGGGCCCTGAGGCAAGTGCGAAAGAGGACTGGAGGGGATGTCAGGGACCAGTGAGACTCTGGGGTACACCCGACGGCAAGTCAGTAAGAAGAGGGAGGGAGGGAAAACAGAGAATTGGGTTAGCAGGGTAGACAGATAGAGAAGAAGAGGATAAGAGGAAAGTGTTCAGGAGTTTCCGGAATTTAAGGAGATCCAGCTCAAGAACTGTTATATGGTTGTTCCTTTGTTTGTTTGTTTATTTAATAATGCACGCCAAACCCTGGGTAGCTAGGCGCAACAGGACAAGAACACTTAAAACTTAGTTACAGAGCATGTTAGATATGAACATACATACAAGGAATATATGGATACTGGCACCTCTGGTTACAATTAGGAGGTGGAGGCAACAAGCTCACATAGAATGTAGTACATATTGCAGGTCAATCAGTGGCAGAAACAATGAGCTTGGTGGAGCTAGGACGAGGCTCAACATGGGGTTAAGAGTCATTTGATCATAGCTATTTGAGTATATTGCATCTGAATTCAGGGTAGGGTTGTTCCATTCTGAGATCAGATGGGAGTTCATTCCAGCATTGTGCTGCTTTGGCTGGGAAACTGGTTCCACCAGCTGTGGTTTGTTTAAATCTGGGAGTCTCTAGTGTGTGGGCATTAGCAGATCTCATTGGGCGGGAGGCAAATCTTCTATTTATTCTTTCAGAAAGGTATGGGGGTGCTAGGTGGTTCAGGCATTTGGATGTGAGTGAGACTGTTTTAAGGAGGATCCTGTCGTTAATTTTTAGCCAGTGGGCTTCTCGTCTAAACTTAGAAATGTGCTCTCTGTTCAGTATATTCAAAGCTGCTCTTAACGCATTGTTTTGCAGTCTTTGAATTTTATCTGTGACATATTTGTTGGCACCTGAATACAGGGCATTGCAATAATCTAGTCTGGACATACAAATCAGATTTGTAAAATCTTATTTGACAAATCATACAAATTTGATTGACATACAAATCAGAAAAATATAATGCTTACCTTATTCTATTACTATTGATCTTTGTGAACCTCTTATCAATTCACAAATTATCAGAAGCTAGACAATGAACTATGATTGAAGGCATCTCTGAATTGCCCCTGACCTAGATATAAAAGTTCAAACCGTCTTATTACTGTTCAACACAGGCGGTTATGTAGCCAGTAGACGAAGCAGTGGAGCATGCAGAGATGTGTGTGCTAGTCTGGAGGAAACCAGTAATTAAGATGAAAACAACCCAATAGCGAAAGAGATGAGTGAGTCACTGACTTCGAACATTGATTCCAATGTGATCAATAAAGCATGTTGTTATAGCGCACAATTCATCCCAGACTATTAGGTTGCAATCATCACATTGCAAAGCAGACTGCACTGTCAGAATATTTACAGTGTAAAATTCCTCTGTTTAACACCATGATGGAAGACTTACTTTTCGCCCACTGTTTCAAAACTGAACTTAGTTTCGTCAGTGATCTCCTCATAAGATTTGCACCAAGTAAACTGGGATGCATCTGTCCTCTCTTTGCAGTTGAAAGTGAGGTAAATGTTACCCTCTTCATCAACACCTGTGCTAATTTCTTCAGCACCTGCAATATGAAAATGAAATAAGCCATGAAACACATCTGAAACACAACCCTGCTCCCCTTTATAAATAAAAATAAAAGATTGTGTAACAACTAGGCAAATGTAGCATATCATTTCTTCATTTGTTGACCTTTAAGAGAGCTGGGAAACATTATCTATTGGGGTTTAGTTACAACGATGCAGGGTCAAACACTACTGTCTGTGGGAAGGGAACTGTGCTAGGACTGGAAGTCATAGTTTGCTTTAGGAATCTTTTCAATCGTGTCTTCATTTTTAAAATAAATGTACTTTTCAGACACATTACGCTATTAACGACTTAAGATATTCATATGAACATCTCAATCTAGTGGTGATGACTTGTCACCCCAGATTTGCACAAGCAAGGTAACGTTTACACATGGGATAACAGCAAATCCGCATCCTTTAGGGACCAATTGACAGTAAACACTGATAATACATTTGTTTCTCACATAGAGGGAATGTTTAACCTATTTTAGAATATATATGGTAATCAATTTGAACACTGTCTTCTATGTTTTGAAAACAGGAAGCTGAAGAAATGTTTTCTGGAACATGTATTTGATCTATTGTCAAGAACTAATCATTCCCATACAGATTGTGCAAAAATGTGACCGATTCTTTACTGCACACAGTCAGGCCAGATAACTGTTTGTATGGAATGATGCCCAGACGAGGGCGTCTTCATTTTTGTGTCTACAATCACTGTCACATCTTACTGATGACACACAAGAAGGAAGAAAGACATGGCTGGGCATGCTGTTGGTACTCTTGTTCAGAGAGTAGAGTTGCCTAACATTTTGGATCTGGACTGTCCCTGTTGGAGGAACTAGAATGATATTCAAATAGATGTTTCTCCTCTGCGGAAGAAGAGCGTGGTAAAATGTTATTGTCGGCTATGGAAGGTGGCACTATCTCATAGATCAGGATATTTGGTATTGATCAGTATTTGGTATTTGGACATGTTTGGTATCAGTAGAAGGGATCTCATATGGCAAAGCACCTTTGCAAATGCTATTAATTTCAACCTATGATAGTAAGGGTAATCCAGGTGCGTACTCCTTGCTTTCTCTGCCTAGATAGGTGCAGCACCACATGCATGCCTCACTGATGACACTAAACACATCCGAAACCTGTGTCTGGGTTTGTTTTTTGATCATTATATTCCTCAGAGAATTGCCTAGCATTATGGGTGCGGACTATGACTGGGCTGGAGCAGAACGATTTAGTATTGTTGGGGGCTGCCTCCGGTCTCTGGGGCAGCCCACGGATGCTATCGGGATCACCCGATAGCGTAGGCACGTTGGTGGACAACTGGCGTGTCTCTGGTAGGGAAGCACCCTACGGCGTCCGGTGTCTCTGGGCGCAGGCTACACAGTGCGGGGGTGCCAACCCCAGACTCCAGTGGTCGCGGCTCCGAGGGCACTCGGGCCACGCCGCACACAAGGCCATGACCACGTGGCAGGCCCACAACCCGCATCCAAGCACACACACACAGACACGAGTTGCCGCTTCCTGGGGGTCTGCTACTCTGCCCTCGCAGCGCCAGCAGAGCCCCTTTTATTGGACAAGCACATGAGCGCCATGACACAGTCACGGCGCTCACGTCAACAAAACACTAGACCCCCACACAACATCCATCCTTTATTATAAGCAAACAAAAACCCACCACAAACATTTGGTGCATTCCAGTCCGCACACCACCTACAGACTACTAAAACTCAAACACTTTTAACACTGCAAAACAAACAGGTGTGTTCCAGTCCTCACACCGTGGGGCCCTATGACGGGCTCCTCCAACTTAAAAAATCCCGGGATCAAGCTGGCCCCCGGCACCGCTGCAGGACAAGAAGAATACATTCTCTTCATACTCCTCCTCCCCTATAACATACAGTACTTCTCGGGGACTCTCCACCACCTGGACCGCCGCCACCTTGGGGGTCTTTCTCCCCTTCACCTCACTCCCCCCTGATGCCCCTATCATGCCGGCTGGGGCTGGAGTGAGACACACTCGTGCAAAGTGATCTCCTTTCCCGTGCCTTCCACAGATCTGTTCCATCGCCGGGAAGTCCTGCAGGTGTGGAAGATCCCACCCACACTGATGACATATGGTGGCATTGGGGTCTCTCTTTGGCCAGTCTCCCCTCCTCATCACTCTTCCTCCTGGCCACCTGCCGACAGCCGCCACCTCCTCAACCTTCACTCGCGGCATGGGGACCTCCATCTTTAGGTGGTGTCTAGAGGAGTCCATGACGGAGGCTCGCACCTCTGCCAGTTCCTGGGCCCTGCCAATCTCCAATATGCGATCGAGGGTCAGCGCTGGGTCCCTCAGAACCTGCCTGCGCAGTTTGGTGGAGCTGCAGCCATAGATAATCTGCGCCCGGATCTCGTCCTCCTCGAAATTCCCCAGGTCACAGGAGAGTGCAATTCCGCGCAGCTTCCCGTGGAATGCATCGAGGCTTTCCCCTTCCTCCTGCCTTGCACACCTCATCCTGAACCGTTCATAGTCCCTGTCGACCATGGGCCTGAAGTACTCGTACAGGACTGCGATGGCTGCATCGTAAGACTGATCTCTGGGCCTTAATGTCTTGAACAGCCTCTGGACGGCTAGCCCGGCCGAGTACAGGAGTGTTGGGCGCTTTGCTGCGTCTTTGATTTCCATGGCCTCAAAGTACAGCTCCAGGTTTTCCACCCAGGCTGTCCACCGGGGTCCCAGACCTGCAGGCGCACCCAGGACATCGAAGTTGGGTATTGGTGCCAGCTGACCCCGACATATCCCCTCGTCATCCACCATGCTGACTGCAGTTGGGGATGCCGGATGCCGTCACCGGTGTCGATATATGCCTGCTGTTACTGCACTTCAGGTATCTTGATCCTTGGTGGAGAGCACCTTTGACGGCACCCCGATGCACCCAGGACCGCGCTCCTCCTTCGGGGCCCGCTGCTGATGCAGCACAGGGTGTCCTCACTGCACTGTTCACCACCCTGGATGCCCCCGTTCTTCCTGCCCAGGGGCGCACAAGCACTCCAGATGGAGCCGCAACCCCTAGGGCTTGGCACAAATGCGGCTTGTGGAGGGGCAATGTCCATTCCCTGGGCTGTTCTAAGTTCTCTCCCTCCCCGGGGCAGCCCAGTCAGTCACAAAGCCCACACTCGAAAACGTTTTTTTTTCTGTGGGCCCATATATGGAGGGGCTTTCCTTTACTTTCGGTTGGGCCGTTCACCACGGCAGCCCGGGGGGTGGGGATCCCCTTTTCCGGCTCTGCATCGCCGGCAGCCCACACCCCTTCCCGCTCTTCTTGTTGGCGCCTGGGGGAAGAAACAGGCCTTCAGATGAGGCCCGCAGGCGAGTCGGAGCTCCAAGCCACACCCCCTTACTTCGTCCGCGGTCCGGGCTCCCTCCAGCTCCCACCGCGGGCACCAGGCGACCGGCGCAGGAGGACCGCAACAGGTCCCGGGGCCACCCGCAATCTTGCGGCCACCACGTCCCTCTCCTACACGGCTGCCGATTGCAGCCGTGTACGCGGGTCCCTTTTTTTGTTTTTTTCCCCGCCCACCACCACCACCAGCTGGCGGGCGCGACCTCGTCGCCAGTGTTGGAGGCTGCCTCTGGTCTCCGGGGATCACCCGATAGCGTAGGCATGTCGGTGGACAACCGACATGTCTCTGGTACGGAAGCACCCTATGGCGTCCGGTGTCTCCGGGCGCAGGCTACACAGTGCGGGGGTGCCACCCCAGACTCCAGCGGTCGCGGCTCCGAGGGCACTCGGGCCGTGCCGCACACAAGGCCACGACCACGTGGCAGGCCCACAACCTGCATCCAAGCACACACACACAGACACGAGTTGCCGCTTCCTGGGGCTCTGCTGCTCTGCCCTCGCAGTGCCAGCAGAGCCCCTTTTATTAGACAAGCACGTGAGCGTCATGACACAGTCACGGCGCTCATGTCAACAAAACACTAGACCCCCACACAACAAGTATGCACCTGGATTGATATCCGCTTTTTCAGTACACACATGATCTTAGACCTTGTTGACTTGGACTCAGAGAGAACAGGTCATTTGGCCGTCTTTATTTTCTGTATAGGGCCACTAATGTTGCTTGGAAGGGGAGCATTAAGTGGTGGTAACTTTTCCAAAGTTGTATCTATGGTCTGCCAAGACTAAAATTATATTAATGCAAAAGATATTAGTATCAATGCATTTCCAAATTTTCCAAATGCCTATTTTAAAATGAATTTTTGATTTAATGTGATGTTACAAACTCATGAAATGTAATTGGTGTGGAACACAATCAGCGTATTGACACATGTATCCATGCATACTTCATAAATCCTGATGGGTCTTCACAGTTCCGTGCTGACTGAAGAATCGCGGGGGTCTGATTTACCAAACTCATTTTAATTCGTATCTATTATTGAAAAAAAAGGTATTATTTGCAGGCCACAATTCACTGAAAACTATTGTGTTTTCACTTTGTGCTGTGTGCATGTAGGCAGTATAGAAGTAAATTGTGTAAAAGGTTAGGAGACCAGAAGTTGAATTGGCTAATTTGTATGGACATAATTGATCATAATGGGATGCACAGATATATAACCAATCCTGCACCTCCTTCTTCTCTCCCTTGATGGTCCCAGACCCTACATCTGTGTGAAACCGAGCACAGAGAACGTGTTCACAGGGCTATTCTGAACCACTCGCTGCATTGATCGAGTTTAGTGGAAATCTCATGCACTGCATAGGTTATGAAGTTTGTTGAAATTCATAAGTTTTAATAAGAGTTACTGATCGTTTACATTCATGCATACCTGGTCTAGCCTGGGCGATCACTGGTTCAGAAATGTCGGATGGTTTGCCTATGCCAGCTGCATTCACTGCACGAATTCGAAAAACATAGGTTTTACCCTCTTCCAGTTCCGTGACCTTAAAACGAAAACATATATTAGTGAAGAATGAAGGTATTTAGACGCTCAGAAGCATTAATTCAGATACGCATTTGTATTTTCTATTTTTGTTGTGTCTGGCCGATAACGTTGTATGGCCATTTCCCACACGTTTGCCTTATCCTACTCTCTGACGCACACATACTTGTGTTTCCTCCGTGGATGTGACCAACAGTCACACAAGAAACACTGAGACATCAGAAGTATGTTTTTACTTCTTCAAAATTCTCTTCACCATACATTCACTTCGCCACATTTACCTCTTCATACCTTTGTTTCTTCTGTTTTTGCCCTCTCTAACATTCACTGTGTCATTACTGGAGCAGACCACTGGTACCCATCTTCTTTGTTAGCCTATACTTTTCCCCCAACCCTTATCTTACAACTAACCATACCATATAGATGGCCACCTTGACAATGTTAAGATGTAGACAAGGTAAGAAGAAGTACATCCCTAGAGAAACAAATGCAGAGGAGGTAAGTGTAGAACATGTTCTTTTAGGTGAAGTAAAGGGGGTCAAATGTTGTATGCATTGTCGGGAAAAGAAGGGAAAACAGAGGGAACGATGTTGATGTCATATAAAAGTGGAAACACAGCTTTTCTTAATATTACTTAGTGGCGTTTGTGCTGTTATGAGTTGGTGGCAGGACTTGGCAACTGCTTCAGAACACCTTTAAAAACAAAACTGCTGGCCAAACAGTTAATGTAATTTCAACAACACATTCATAAACCAGTCACACTTTGAGTTTTGGGCAAACAGTCTTGCACAGCAGAAAGGCCACCAGTTAACAGAGTGTTGAAAAATAATGCAATGTGTTACAAAACCCTCTAACACTGCACTTCAACATTAAGGGTTAACATTCCTTTGTTGTTTCATTTCTCCTTTTAAAGCATGAGAATGTTGTGTGACAACAGATGAACAAGGGCTGTGAGCTTGTGGCTCAATGTTCACTGAGGACTAGACAATCTGCATTGTATGTTTAGGCCACAGTTAAAGCTGCTCTGGTCAGGATGATTAGTTCACCACTTCTGACATCCCTTCTGACATCCCTGATCTCCAGTGAGTCGAAGGTTGTCAATAGGTGAGGCTGTTATTATGAACTCGAAGTGCAATATGTGCCAACTCCCCACTTCCACAATGAAATAACATTGATGACATCACCAAACACGCCTTGACTACCTTCCTCTATATCAGTGACAGCACTTACCCTGGAAACCTTTACTTTCCTTGGATCTTGAATACAAAAAACACAACAATACAAATGGAACAGACTCCAGGAGAATCAATACCATTCTAATTCTCTTCCTTGGGTTTGCTATCAAGGTACAATATTCTCCTTCGCCTAGATTGTGTTTTCTGGGCAGGGGCAGCAATGTAGAAGCCTTTGTATGGTTGACAGCCTCCTCCTCAGTATCCTGTCTGCAACGTTGTCTGCCCTTCATAAGGATTATATGTCAAGTCCCCCTTTAGAGTCAGGCTGTTAAAAAGTGCGCATGCCCTAGTTTGTTAATTCAACCATGTGGTAGAGGATGGCATGCCTGAAAGCAACAAATCCTGTATCAACAGATGTGTCAGATTAGTCTGTAGAGTTTTGGAATAAAAACCAGGTAAAGGTGATAGTTTAATAGTGAGAGAAATGTATTGTAGGCCACACCCCAGAATCATTATGTAAATAGGTGCAATTTGGAGGTCAGCTAGTATCTATTCTCTGTGGTCTGTACATGAGAATGTTAGGTAAAATCCTATTATCGCTGAACCATAACAGGCTACTGGCAGAGTTTATCTTGTCTGTCTGGGGTAGGGACTCTATAGGGACTCCAACCATCTTCTTCCAATACTGTACTAGGGCTATTGGATCCCAAGCCATGTGCTTTCTTATGAACCAAGCAGGTTAAATGTTTTGAAGTTGTAATCCCAGGTGATACAAAATCAGTTGTTTATTTATTTATTGAGCATTTGTTAGGCGCATATACAACAGAGTTGTGTTTGGAGGTGCCACTAGGCTTAATGGGGAGGGAACAGAGGAGTAAATTACAGTGGCAAGAAAAGTAAATAGACAATTGGGATCCTACTAGGCTTTGTGGCATTCGTGCATGCAAGTGCAATGAAGAGAAGAGAGAGATATAAGGAGGGGGTGTGTCGAGGGGGTGGAATGGAGCAGGGTAAAGGCAAGAGCTGGTGGGAGCCGGGTTGCGAAGTGCAAGGGGAAGCCAGGAAGGAGACCACTGGCATCCAGGGTGAGATGCACAGTTGCCAGGCAAGGGCCTGCATGGGCGTTGATGAGGGAGGGGTGCTGGTATCGACTGGGTGAAGGGCCTGGTAACTTGTGAGATTCATGAAGGACCAGGGCACCAGTCTCTGAGGCATAGTGGTGATTAGCAGGGAAGGGAAAGAGGGAAAGAAGTAGAGTTTATGAAGTTTCCAGAATTTGAGAAGGTCCGGCAGAAGTCAGATAGGGGAATGGAGTTTGTTCCAAAGAGAGGTACCAGCTGAAGAGAGAGACCTTCCGCTGACTCGCTGCTTAAAGAAGCATTTTACAAGCAAGAATTTGGAGTTAGAAGAGTGAAGGTCTCAAGCAGGGTGGGATTTAGGGAGCGGCAGTTCAAGGCCCCAGAAAGCCTTGTGGATGATGCAGAGGATCTTGAACGTGATCCTTGCAAGCACCAGGAGCCAGTGGAGAGATTTTAGGGAAGGAGAGATACGGTCCCTGGGCTTGAGGCCAAGCATAAGGCTCACAGTCCTATTCTGGATTAGCTGAAGGGGGCGTAGAGAGGAAAGGAGAAGATTGATTAACCATGTCCATGTTTCCACTGCAGCCCAAATCGATCTCAACTTCTTGCCAGGTTTTTTTTCTTTTGTATTTATCTATTTGACATTTTTCATAATGCACAAACAGTAGTTCTATGTTAGAAGATGTATTTTAAATGCAAATACATTTGCTAACAAAGAGGAGTCAAAGTGAGGGGGATAGCTCAGGGGCAGCGTGTGTGTCTATGAAGCAAGACAACACAGCCCAATACAGGTTTGAATCCTGATCCCGCGCTTAGAAACCGATCTCTGATATTAGGCGCGTTATACAAGAACAATTATAATTTGTTATCCATTGATATAAGTCCACTTGTTATTAGTCCTTGACTTGCTTTGAGGCAAATGACACATTTTACAGAATTTTTACTGTATGTCCGATTTGCAATTCAGCAAAAAAAATAAGAACTTTTGGCCAGCTTTAGTAATCCTTTGCTTCAGGGTACAATTTGTCTTGTATTAGCGATTCTTTCGGTCATCCAAAAACTGAAAAATATTTGTTTAGGGAAATACGGAAGTTTAGGTTTTTTTTGTTGCTGTTTAACACCACATTCTACCACATTCGCAAAGCTTTCAGTCACCAATATAGTTTTAGTTAATTTATTACCATTTTCGACCTTTCGTCATAGGCAAACACACAAAATCATTAAACATTTGATGAGTATATACGTTTAATGAACATTCATAGATATACATTGAAATTAGTAAAATACATTTGGGGCTTGATGTGAAATGCGTTTTCCAATGCGATTGAGACATTATAAAACTCTTTTAGTAAATCATGCCCTAAAATAGGAGAATAACAAAGTGCTTCTACTAACACCATTACAACAAAACGTTATGAGTGAGTGATCCAAATCGACAAACATGAGATATATACTTTGCTCCTATAAAAAATCATGGGTAAAAAGGCATTTTTCTTAGGCCAGCTGAGATGCATCAGATTATAATGTTAGCACAATGCCTATGCTGGCAATGAGGTAATTAAAATGGGAGCCTTAGCAGATATTGCTTCCTTAGCCATGCTCTGTGCAAATATGGGGGTGCTCTATGGACAGTTGATTCATTGTCAGTTCCATCACACGTTGCCATGGGTTCAGAGGTGGTTCTAATCCCAGCTGATAAGAATTTCAGTCTGAAATATAATGTTCTTAAATCCAGATACATATGAACAGAAAGTGAGTTTCTCATTCTACTAAACAATGGCAATGATAGCATTTGTCGGAAACTCCAGCATACCATAGGGTGCCCATTTAATACTTAATATATAGGGACCTAACAAATGTAGGCTTAAGTAGGGCTAGGTACTTTTCACACCTTACCTTCCCCTTCTTAATCCAATACCTGCACAATGATGCTGAACTCTGTATTCTGGACTGTGTCTTCTCATCCTCCAGAGCATGGATGCCTTTTTTGATTGTTGCTTTCATGTTCAACTCTCCCGGATTGCCCCAGATCTCAACATGGTCAATGTCATGACACAGGTTTTTAATATGTTGGCACTATGGCAGAATTATTTTTCCTTCTTGGGACAATAAATCACTCCAAGCGTCACTATATCTTCCTAACTCTGACGAGCTCTAAATCCTTGCCCAGTACATCAGTCGTTTCAGTGTAATTAATGCTGCATAAGTTAAGCTCCATGAGTAGGGGAACGCCTTTCTCAGTTGTGGTCAGGAAGTTAGCTTTCATGAAGCCCCAAAGTTCTTCCCCATGCGAAAAGGTATCGTGTAGGTTTTCATGGACACTCTTACGGCGTGATCCCCAGTAGTTCTTGTGATATCGCAATCGCCCCAAGACAGCACCACCCCAGCCTTCTCCACATGCTTAAACCAATTACCATAAGACTTTGGGCCTCATTACGACCCAGGCGGTAAGTTACCGCCTGGGCCGTGACTTTACCACCATGGCGTAAACTACGTTTACGCCATGGTGGTAGGCGGACTTACCGCCCCATTCCGAGGTCGGCGGGGCGGTAAGTCCCCAATCCCCATTTACCCTTCCCCATTCCCATTTTTGCCCCATAGGGCATAATGGGAGTGGGGAAGGCGTTAATTACGCCACCGTAAATTACGGTGGCGTAATTAACTCCATGGTCCCTTAGCGCCATGGATTTTAACACCTGCTAAAAGCAGGTGTTAAATCCGCCATGGCGCTAAGGGACCTCAAACTCAGGCGGTAAGGGTCGGCGCTGTTTACGCTGCCGTTAACCCCTTACCGCCTGAGTCATAATGAGGCCCTATGTCTGCTCGTCTTTTACATCACTTCACCTTAGTTTATTTCGTTTTAGTCTTATTAATTTTCCTTTCCATTCAATGGGCTATGTATGTATGTATGCTGATATATTTTATTCTATTTTATTTCTAAAGTATTATGATACTGTTGAATTTTATGATTGTATTTTGCGTATGTGTAAAGTTTTAGATAAAACTATACCACATTAAAACAAAATAAAATAAAATTACCACAAGAGGTTAACATGATTTCGAGGTAGTCATACATAATCATCTGTTCTACACAGTGACCATTTATATCAAATGACAACTTGGGGCTCCTTCTCTTCTTCCTGATAAGTACCATCATCTTGGATTTTGAATAGTTATTTGTAACCCATTGTCAAATTGGTTACAATGTTTTAATTGCTTCCACAAACAGGCTGGAGTCAATGATGTAGGGACTTTGTCATCAACAAACATTACAACTGTGAATGTCTTTACCCAGGGACGGTGTATCTGGTCACTTATTTTGCTATAGCTTGTTTGATAATAATGCAGAAATGTTTGCGACCAAGCAAGCAACCATGGCAAGTTAATTTCTGTATATTAAATGCTGTATAGTTTCCCCAATGTAGCCCCCATCTTGCTGACGCCATGTTACGATTATATAATATCAATATAGCTGAAAGTAAGGTTTAGAGGATTCCTAATCTTGTTGAAAGAGCCCATAGCTGCGCTTGCTTTAGTGCCTGCATTAGGTTTGGCTCATAAGTTGCTCTTAGGCCCATCATTTGTTTTGTCGCATAGGATAACACAAACATTAATTTTGGCTTAACTGGCACTTAAGCAAAATCATTGGTTTTGGTTCAATTGTGACACTACACGACCACCTAATAAGGCTTTGTAATTTTACTCCCGGGTGACACATCCTCAATGCATTTGATTTATCTTGTGGGTGATAATTTATTCCCAAAGACAAGGAGCCAAGTATATATTTGAGGCTATATGGGTGGGGACATACACAGTGTGCACTGAAAGGCACTCTAGAGCTAGGGAAGCTCTGGGACACAGCACTTCTTTACTTTATCAGTGTTCTTCCTGTAATAAAGGTTGCCTTCCCAGTTTCTCTCTGCCACGGACTTGGAAGGAGGTATGTACAGTGTGGCATCCTTTGTTGGGTGGGGGTGTTGACACTTTGCTTTGGGTGAGAGAAGTGCACTTTAGATCAACATTATAATGTCAGTTTAGAATGTTAATCTAAATGTACATCGCTCACAGTGCTAGACAGCCCAGTCCAGCCGGGTGCTTTCTTTGCATGGGCTGCATGCCTTTGAGAATGGGTGCATCGCTAACTATTTGTTTGTTTTTGTTTTGTAATGTGGTGCTTTTGGGGTCTGCAAAAAATGCAGAGAGCAATAATGAGAGGCTGACATGCACAGGAATTGTGGCCCTGGTGCTTCTCAATATTGTGCTACAAGCATCTTCTCTTGTCAGTTAGCAGGCTCAGCGTTAAACAGAGGGAGGCTATCTAGTAGTGTTTGGTGGTGAAGGTGTGCAGAGGATGCGAGCAGGAAGGTGATGTATTATTATGCATGTAATGCATGTAATGTGAGTGCATCAAATTTGGGTTCTCGAAATTGATCGACTGGCATACTTTACTGGTAATGAATGGTTAAGCAAACAAGGTTGTTATTACATGGTTAGACTGGCCTGCATTGGAGCATCCAATATGGCCATGTATTTATACCATTGCATGGTGTTATTTACTGGACATCGACGGCACAGCATACATGTTAAGTCTTATTACATAGCTTGACTGGACTACATTGGTGGCACCAGTCTGCATATACATTATTACTGGGCATCAGGGGTAAATTAAACAGGATATGTTTTATTACATTGCTATTCAGTCCTACATTGGTGCATCCAGCCTGCATATGCCTATACTTTCTCACTGGGGCATGCCATTTTTTGCTGAGAAACAAGAAGAAAACACACAATAAGTATTCTTGCATGACTAGACTGGCTAACATTGGCACAACTAATCTGGCATTATATTCTTAATTTGTTTTTTTACTGTGCATGAATGGCAAAGCAAACATCATTAATGTCTAAACTGGCCTGCATTCGTGCAGCCCATATAGCAATATGCTCTTGCTGCGGCATGGCATATTTTGCTGTGCATAAAGGGTGAAGTAAGCAGTATTAAATGGCATATATTGTTTGGTACTAGTGCATATATTTTTTTACTGTGGCATGGCATTTTTTTTACTAGGCATTAGGAGTAAAGCAAACATGATAAGTATTATCACGTGTCTATAGTTGCCTACATTGTTGCAGATACCATAGCATTATTTTTTTTTACTGTGGCATGGTATTAAGTTCTTACTGTGCATAAAGCAAATATTATATGTTATTCAATGGCTAGATTGGCCTACATTGGTGCACCAGTCTGGCCACATTGTAGCTTACTGTGACATGTACATTTTTACTGAGTATCAAGGGTAAAGAAAACATGTGTGTTATTACGTGGTCAGGCTGGCCTACATTGGTATAGCCAGTCTGTAAATATGTTACACTGCACATTAATGGTAAAGTAAATATGATAAGTGTTCTTACACAGCCATACTGGCCTACATTAGTGCAGCCAGTGTGGATACACTGGGCCTCATTATGACCCTGCCGGCCCAGAAAAAAAACGGTAAAACCGCCACCACTGTTGTTTCCGGACCGGCTGATTCAGAGTCCTGCAGGCGGGAGGTGTCACTCCCGCCAGGTCTGACCTGGTGGGATTAACACCACCCCCCTGCAGGCGGACATTGAAACACTGGCTCTGTCATAGACAGAACCAGTGTGTCCATGGTCCCCATCCCCATAATGGGGATTTACAGAATTCCGCCTCCGGAATTACTGGGTCACCTGGGTTGTAATGCCCCGGTGATTCCGGCAATCACAGAGGCGGAATGGTATTACGGGTCCGGCGGCAGCCTGACGGTTTTTCCGGCACGGCTACAGCCAGACTTGTAATGAGGCCCATTGTCTTACTGTGCCATGACATTGTTTACTCATGGGCAAGGGAAAAAGGGGTATGTTCTTATATGGTAATAGTAGCATATAATGGTGCAACATGCAAGGGCATGTATTGGTGACAGCATGATTTGTGTTTATTTTGGCACATATTGTGGGCAAAGGCATCTATTGGACTTTTACATGTGCTGCCAAACAAAACCAATTTCAAACTGTCAGCTTCATCACGATTTTGGCGGTAACCCTTAAATGTGGCGGTAATCCTATTACGGGTTTGGTTGCATTTACCCCAGCTCTGAGCTGGGGGTGAATGGGCCAGGAAAATTCCCATTTTCGGGCGCAATTAGCACACGCTATTAGTGTGCGCTAATTGCACTGAAAATCCCCAGTGGGTCCAATGGACCCAATGGGGAATTACTGTTACCACCAAACCCGTGATCCGGCGCTAATAGCACGCAAGGGTTTGGCGGAAACGCTGTTAGCCCAGGTGGTATACTAGCAGCAATACCGCTGGGATACCGCCCAACTCGTGATGAGGCCCTGTGTCTTTTTACCCAGAAAGTGTGCTGTAAAATGCATAATTAACCCAATATTTTCTTGAAATGTTCAACAGCGGATAGCCTCTCCAACACCCCTTTGGTTGTTTCCTGCTCCTTTGATTTGCTTGTTCCCTCCTGCATATTCATAGAAAACATGTACGCCCTTCCAATTTAATAATTCACAAGCTACCACTGGATGTATGCGATTGAAAACGTTCCATTGGTTAGCTTTGCTAATGTGTGTTGTGGTATAATTAGTGTGAGCCACTCCTGTAATATTCTGCAAATATTTGTTTTAACACTGGAGATATTGATGTTTTGCTTGAAAAACGAAGACTACTTATTTGTCTGATCGACCTCTACCTTTATTTTCATGTAATGGTGAGCCTAGGCATGACTTGATTGAAGGGGCGCCTTACATTGCAGTGTATGTACATAGTCTAGGGGATAAAAGGCCACAAAAAGGTTCAAAGAGAGCATGTGGCCTTATTTGTTTTTGACATGGTACTATTTTATGTGTCAAAGCGATGTGAGATCACATTTTGAGTGAAGAAATACTAATGAATATTATCCAAATAATTCAGAATGCTTTGCAAGTTAATAGATTGATCGTTGTTGTCAAGCTTAATATGTACATTTAATGAAATTCCCTGTCTGGAATGTGAAATGGCATGTGTGATTGAAGCAGAACATCGATTTACTCACATTGCTTGCACGTCTGTGTGTATTTTGTGTTATTTTGAATTGCCTGACAGAAAGCTGAGTCATTTCAGCTATCAGGCTCAATGAGCCTTACTATTTTATGGTGTTTTATGAACAGTGTGCTCTGTTCTGTCCTCTTTCTCTTCTATTCCATTATTTTGAATGATTACTTGAGATTGCCTTGAAGGTGGAAGAGTGACTTCAGTCGCCTTTAAAAATATAGTGTACTTAAACAACTAAAATCCATAAAAACCCTTCCTTTTCTCAACTGCTCCTGATTTATAGTTACTGCAATACAGAAACATTTGTTTGATTCAGTAACATCTATTGATATAATGAGCTAAACAATTTGTATGCAACTATGACCTAAGGCTTGCAAAGTTAATTATATATACTCTTAAAACAGCACAAAAGGTGATGTCATTTTAGCACCTCACAACAAATGAGTAGAGAGAAATTAAAATCCTACATGGAAAGATGGCTACAGCAGCATGCGATCAAAATCTACCTCTTTACTTTGGAATTCTGTAATAGTTATGGTTAACTTGCTAAATCCATACGACGAGCACTCTTTGGGCGGCTAATAACCTTGCTCCCGCTGGACAAATCCTCACCAAACTTAGCAAAAACTGTATATGGTCCACTCTGAATTGTTCTGCAAAGATGAGGTTTTGTCCAGGGGGTGCAAAGTTATAGGGCGGGGTCCCATTTTCTTTTATCCATAGACTGAATGGAGAAAAACTTTGATCACACCTACAGCCCAAACCGCTGGATGGATTTTCACCAAATTTGCAGCAGGAGCAGCGGCTTGGTCCAGAAAGTGTGCTTTTTTAAATTTGGTGAAAATCCGTCCAGTAGTTTTCTTTAAAACGGGCAAAATGTAGGTAAACAAAAATGAGTGATATCTGGGTTCGGTCTGCGGACCCATTTACCTGTTCGATCCCCAGACAGTCATATGATTGGCCCATCGAGTGATGTGAAGTCCGCGGACATCGGGCGTGCACGCTGATTGGATGGAGAAAAACGTGAAATACGTCAGTTTTCCCGAAACGGCTGCCATCTTGGATTCACAGACCTTTTGCCAGTGTCCGCGGACACCGCAAAAAAAGGGGAAAAACGCAACATTGCACTTGTCAAACTCAACAAACAATCTCTGGGCAGGTGGGGGGATGAGGATGGGATGGGATATGGCCATAAGAAGCCAAAAAACGGGTGATTTTAATCCATGAAAGTCTGCAAACACTCCAGTCCTGTGGTGTTCGTGGACACTTCAGATGTCCTAGGACATCTGTGCACATTTCTGCATTACAGGGTTGGTGAAATGCAGTTTTTGGATGGCTTGTAACTTTGGCGCCACTCAATGAAACTGAGTGTAATTTTAGAATATTATTTCTGAATGGTTTTGCAAGGTTTTGTGGGATTCTGTCAAGAGGGGGCAAAAGTAGAGGGGGGTTTCCAAAATATTGTAAAGACTTATAAATGTGGTGCCATTTGACGAATCTGCAAAACAGTTGGCAAAACGATTTTGGATCTAGATATAAATGGTTTTGCAAAGTTTGGTGGGATTCTGTCAAGAGCGGGCAAAGTTAGAGGGGGGGGTCCCAAAATAATGTAAAGGCTTATAAATGTGGTGCTATTTCACAAATCTACACAAAAGTTTGCAAAAAGATTTTAGATCGAGATATAAATGGTTTTCTAAAGTTTGGTGGGATTTTCTCAAGAGGGGCGAAATTAGAGGGGGGTGTCAGAATGTTTAGTTGGTTTATAACTTTTTTGTCATTTGACGAATGTGGACACATGTTTTGAGAAAGATTATAGACCCAACCTTCAATGTTTGTTTAAAGACTGAATGGATTTTGTCAAGTGGGGGCTAAGTTATATGACTATTGTATATACATACATTTTGACACTTTTGAAAAAATAAAACATGGTTGGATTTCAAGCAAACTTTTGTAAGGGGCATTGGCAAGGACATTAAAGCATGGTTTTGCAAATGTGCCCGTGTTTTATTTTTTGACAAGTGTCATAATGTAGGTACAAAAAATAGTGATATACCTTTGGTGACTGAGGTATAGTCTGGCCATGAGCAGTGGCCAGATTGTCCGGGTCATGGTTTAAGGTCATGATGCGGACAATGTAGCTACTGGCAATGACCGTGAGGGACGGAAAATGGTGTTAAAGTGCCCGTGTCCACCTGGGACCGGCTATGTGGTAAAGTTATTCGAGGGTAGGATAGGTATGAAAGGGAAAGAAAATGTGCTTGTGGTAATATGGTCATAGGGATCTGCAGGCTGCCCTGGAAAGGGAAGAGGGGCTCTGTACGGAGCCCCGCCTTCTCTTTCCAGGGTGGCCATCTTGGAAAAATGAATTTTTTTTAGCACCCCGGGTTCCCGCAGGGGCTGCAATGGAGGATAACGGTCCAGAGCCCTTGTTATTTATGTATTTATTTATTTATTTATAACACGCTGAAGCCCACAGACATCAGGGAGCACATAGAAACACTTTTCTTTGGCTAATAGCATTGGGCATCTGGGCTGTTAACCCCTGTTCCGGTCCGTGGAACAGGGGATGAACGTCATATTCCCATTAGGATAACACAAAATGCTAATGGAAATGTTGGAAAAACGAATTGAGTCTATGTACTTTACTAAGAAATGTAAAGTAGATGGAGTATATAAGAATATGTTTTAATTCTATTTTTTAACTGTGAAAGGTAGTTCCTAAAGGAACATTTCTTTTATTGTTTAAAAAAAATAATAATTGCAGCAGAGGTTAGAACGTAATGTGAGGAGGGAAATGAGGGAAAAGGCACCAAGCACTAATATGGAGGGGTAGGTGGACAGGGGAAGATGCTGCACGTGTGTTACTTCTAAGGTAGTGGGCAGTGTTTCTCATGCTCCTTGATTACAGCTTCAAACACATGTCAAAATTGCTTCCCCCTGCAGAGTGGTGTGTTGCAGTATATACAGAGGACTGTTGTCTTCCAATGATATGGATCAACAGCCTCTTTTATTGCTTGCAAGGTAGCTGGTGAGATCTTGTGTACCACAGAAGTAGACTGTGTGGTTATAGTATTGGTTGAGGAAGATAAGGTGGAGGAAGACAGCCTACTACTTGCTGAGAAAGGAACAACCTTTCTGAGAGCATTGTGGTGGTTGGATTTGGTTGGATTTGGTGTGGTGGTGCATCGAGGTGGTCCCGTAGGAGTACTGACCAGGTAGTCCACAACGGAGTACACTCAGTACATTTCACTTTGCTAGTTTTAGCCTTTGCTACACTCCCAACAGTGGTAAAGAACTGCCACTCCCATGATTCACTCTGGGTGCTAGAGGTAGGCACTTCCTCTCCTTCATCTTCTTGGTCCTCTTCATTGTGGAAGTACTGCACTTTTTTATTGTGTAGGTCCTCCAGCTAGCTGGTGGTGGTGGCTCTTGGGAGGGGGATGGCAATAGCTGATGCCATCTTTAAGAGAAATAGCAGTTGTTCTAATATTCTTCCAAGTATGTGATTTATACTATATTGTCAATGGATAATGAGTAAGTATAGGTGTATGAGCTGTGCAAAGGTACATTTTGAGCTGGAAAGTTCCTAGATCAGTCGAAAAGGGCAGTCCCAAACCGTCCTCAAAGCATGGACCCGATCACGAAGTGCGAACGCCTTCACAGACACGTCATCATGCTGCATGTGAGCGCATGATCACGTGGCACTGTCCGGAAGGTCTGTGATGACATCAGACGTTCGTGGACGTCGACGGATGCAAAAACTGAAGAAAAAGTTGCAAAGAAGTTTATAGAAGCATTAAAAATGATGCTAGAAGTTGGGAAATGGCAGTGCTTTAAGGTGAAGCATTGTAAATTGGACAGAAGTTTTGCTATATTGGGGTAAGTATGATATTAGTAAGTTGTATGAAAATAGCATGCACTGGTAAAAACCCATGAAATTCGGTGAAAAAACTTTGTTAAAGGGACATTATGGTTAAGTTTCACTAATAAAAACCTAGCAAATTCAGTGTAAAAACTTTGTTAAAGGGACATTATTGTTACTTTGCACTAATAACAACCTATCCATATTATGGTTACAAGTAAAACCCCAGAAATAAAGCAGTTATGGTAAGCTAAGCAACCATAACTCGCGCCGCCACTGTGCACTGCTAAGACTAACAGCCATGACATCAAAGATGACATCACACATGTCATTGATGACATCACTGATGGGGGGACAAAGTTATATCGGGAGTCCCCAAAAATATTTTTTTCCATAGACTGAAATACTACAGGCCGAACGGCTGGACGGATTTTCACCAAATTTTGCAGCATGAGCGGGGGCTTGGGTCAGAAAGTGTGCTTTTGTGTGTTTGGTGGAAATCCGACCAGTACCTTTGTTGTAAAGAACTGAAATGCACGTCCCAAAAAATGTGTGATATCTAGGTCTGCTCCGAGGACCCATTTCCCTGTTCGCTCTGCAGACAGAAGTGTCATTGTCTTGCGGTACGGCGTGTTGTCGGAGAAGTTAAGATGTGGCCAGTGGTTGGCTGAGGGAAGTGTGCTGTGTATCAACATTTTTTGGGGATGCTACCATCCACCATGGAGGATAGTGCAGCAGTCGGAAGGGTTTGGAAAATGTACTGTATGCAATGTGTTGGTGGCAATAAGGGAGGGAATGGGTGGGGGATTGAGAAGTGGCTAATGTGACATATGTAGGTGATTACTTTGTCTGGTGATTGGAAGCAGCTGTTGTAACGGCCGCATAGCTTCTGCCGTGACCTGTTTGCGGCGATCTCTTTTCGTGGTGAGTGGTGGCAGGTCAATTGCAGAAGGGGAGTGAACTGCACATGACATAGGTTGGGTGGGAGCGCGGGTTGATCTGCGCTGTGGATGGAATGCAGTAGTTGGGAAAATAGTGGCATACATGGGTGAATGAAGGTGCGGTGGGTCTATGAAAGGATTAGACTATTGGGTGCATGGCCAAAGGTCCAAGGCCATAGGATGTAGGGCATGCATTCAAGAGTGTAGGGCTGGAACATACCCACTGCAGGAATGCATGTTTGACTCTGCATTGGGTAGAGGGTGGTGCTTGAATAGTGTGGTGTGTGCAGATTGGTTTCAGTAGGGCCAGTGTTGGGAACACAATGTGGGTCGGTTGGCAGTGACACTGTACTTTCTGAATGGAAGTGTGTACGGCCATAGTATATGAATGAAAGTGCACAGGGGTGCCAGAGAGAGTGTTTTGTTTGTAACTTATACACCACCTTGCCCAATTCACATGGCAGTGTGGGGATTAGCCAATCAGGTAGCGTGGGTGTGGTTAACAGGGAGGGGAGGTGAAACTGTTGTACATTATACACTGCGTACTGAGGGTGGCTGACATGGCAAAACGCATTGGGCCTCATTAGGACCCTGGCGGTAAGGGGTCTACGCCAGCGTTAGCTGCGCCGACCCCTTACCGCCAACTACGAGTTCCCAAAGCGCCATGGTCACTTCTACGCCCGCTTTTTGCGGGCGGAGAAATCCATGGCGCTATGGGACCTTGGTGTTAATTACGCCACCGTAATGTACGGTGGCGTAATTAACGCCTTCCCCACTCCCATTGAGCCCTATGGGGCCGAAATGGGAATGGGGAAGGGTAAATGGGTCAATGGGGACTTACCGCCCCGCCAACCTCGGAATGGGGCGGTAAGTCCGCCATCCGCCATGGCGTAAACGGACTTTACGCCATGGCGGAAAAGTCCGCCGATGGCGGAAAAAATCCGCCAGGGTCCTAATGAGGGCCATTGTGTTGACTGTAGGTGATCCCTTTGTCATAGATCTGCACAACCATGCCCTGCAAAGTCCCTTTGACAGCAATTTTGGTTTTGAAGGAGTGGACGCATTGTGGAACGCTGTGTATGAGTGCAATGTTGCCGATATGCATGCACTTTGCAAAGACCGCGCCACTTTTGCAGTAGTAGATGTTATCGTCATCCATTATGGTGGTATACATATGGGTTCCCTGGCTTGCTTAGATTTGTTCTGTAGACTGAGGACATTGCTGGATGTCATGAGGATGCTTATCCCCACCGCCAAGGTGCTTTTCTCATCCATAATACCACGAAGAGTATGGGCCACTGCTCATGGATGTTGTTCCGAACCAGATGCAGGAAGGTGTCTCATCAACAGAGGCATGTCCACTTTTTTGTCCGCTCGTGGAATTTTCTTCTGCAACAATGAACTCATTAGTTGTGGAAATGCAGAGTTTTTCCAAGGAAATGTCATCTTGTTGTCACCCATTGGCAATGCAGTTTTGTTTGCTTGCCTACAGGATGCAGTGAAGAGTTTACTGTACTAATGTGAGCACAAGAAAACACAAAAACCAATAAAAACCGAAAAAAGATGTTTCTGTAGAAGCATCTAAAAAATTAAAAAAAACAGGCTCTTTTAAGAGCCGCCCCTTACCAGGAACTCCCCCTACCCTGGTTGCAAGTTATTCCCCCATGCCCACAAGCAGCACGAAAGCCACATCCGGGGATTTTGCAGCTGGCAGCCACGGAAATGGAACTGTGCGGATTGTCCAATCAGATGCTTAGGGTGTGCGGCAATAGGAAGAGGGACTCCTGCTTCACTCTGGCCTGACCCTCGACATACTTGGGGGCACGCACGTGCCAGATTCGGCGCTTCTCACCATGCTGGCCTATGGAAATGGGACTGTAGCGATTGTCCTATCAACTGGTGCTCCGGGTGTGCGTCACAGGAAAGCACGCCAATAGGAAGAAGGACTCCTCCTGCTTTACTGGGGCACGGCCCTCGCAGTACTTGGGTAAAGGCACGTGCCACATTCTGCGCTTCTCAGCATGCTGGCCTATATGAATGGGAGTATGGCCTTTGGCCAATCAGGTGCTCTGGGTGTGCGGCACAGGAAAGGGTGCCATTCACTTTTTCCATTCCTTTGTGTACTGCGGTGGGCAAACATGGCAAGACACACAGTTGTCATCGCGGGTGATGGCTTTGAGGAAGATCTGTGCATGTATGCCCTCCAAGAAGAGTTGTCTGGCAATTTTGGTTTGAAGGGAGTGGACGCTTTGTGGTGTAGTGTCGAAAGAATGCTGTTTCGGCGGACTGCTTGTAGAATGTCGGCACATGGCCTCTTCGGCAACTGTACATGTTGTGATTGTGCACTTTGGAGCCTTCTTTTTGGGTTACATGCCTTGTTCCCGTGTGTTCCGTCAACTGAAGATTATGATGAAAGCAGTGCAGCATTTTTCCTACCGCCAAGATGCTTTTTTTCATGTATAACCCTGAGAATAGTGTGGAAGTATTCCAATGATTCCTGTCACCAGCCAGAGGTCGGAAGCGGTCTCATCAACAGATGCATGTGTGACTTCTTGAGTGCTGCTGGGATGTTCTTCTTTGAGAATGAGAACATTGGTTTGCGATAAATTCACCTTTTCAAGGCAAATGACATGTCTTTGTCGACCAGTGGAAATGAAATGTTGTTTCAAAATCTACAAACTGCACTGAAGACCCTATTGCAAGAATGTGAGCTGATGCTGAAAACACACATTTACGTATGAAAACTGCAAATAAAGTGTTTCTAGGGAAGCACCTTTAAAAAATAAAATAAAAATAAAAACCACAAAGTTTCTTTTAAGAGCCACTACAACTCACGATGTCTGCTCCCATGGTTGAAAGTTATTCCCCCATTCATGCGCGCGCCCTGCAAGAAAAGTCTGCGAATATCGCAATAGTTGCAGCATGGCACGTGTTACACATGCCCATTTTACAGATGAAGGCCATAGAAATGGGCCTGCAGAGGCTACGGTATTGGGCAATAAAGTTTGTGGGTGTGGTGTGTACGGACTGACTGTGCAAAACAGAGGGAGCCACACATGTGATGTCATCAGTGATGTCATGAATGAGATTTGTGATGGCATCTTTGATGTCATGGGTATTAGTCCTTGCAGTGCGCACTGATGGCACGAGTAATGGTTGCTTAGCTTACCATAACTGTCGATTTTTTTTCTTCGGTTTTACCTGTAACCATAACGTCCCTGTAACACTGTTTTTCCATTAAATTTCATAGGTTTTTTCTAGTGTAACTTAACCATAACGTCCCTTTATATCTTGATATACCAAACAAACCAGGCAGATACCCCGCTTGACCCATGAATGTCACAAATGCAGTGTACTATCAAAAAAATAAAATCACTTCTCTTTGGCGTAGACATTAAGGGTAGCTTCTAACAGATACATACATTTGGTATAGCCAATGTGTAGGAAATGGGAATTCTGTTCACAGCATTTTGCTTTCCTGGAACACCATTTTGATTTTATGAGGAGTGCAGTCAGTGCATATTTTTCAGAGAATCCTGTTTTGCTCTTTGAATAATCGCAATATATGTGCAACACACTTCAATTTTAACACATGGTATTGGGCAAATACGTGTGCACACCCTATTACAACATGCACATGTATACACTGTGTTTAATCATGGATTTCAAAATGCCATTAGTTGTGTTATGAAGTCAATATATGAAGCTGTGCTTTAGAGACTATTTTTCAATTTCCATATTTTGCTTGGATATAACTTGATGGTTGCAGATTCTGAGTGTAGAAATGTACATGGCCAACACACCTTTTGGGAATCAAACATCATTCAGCCTGAACATTTTTCAAGACACAAATCAGAAAACCTTGGATTTCACAGACTTATAATTGGCTCCTCTCTGAAGCTCACCCAAGCTTCTGATAGTCATTTTTGTTAGATAAATTGGCATCCTGCTAGGACCTTGTGACATTACTATGCAGTGTTCCTTTTATCCATCTAGAGGACATGGTAAAAAGCCCCTGTGTTGCACAGACAGGTAGAAGAGCCTTTCACATGTGATTCTTTCCTGAATGCTCTATTCAACCCAAGAGCCTGATCTGTTAGATGCCAGTTTTGGCACTTTTACGTGTCCCTATAAATCATCAACAAAAGGGTTAATTTTCTCATATGCAGTTACTCTGCAGGAAGCCAGGCCGTCGGTGGAAGGGAATGGTACTCGAGACTTGCATACGGTGAGGCAAGTCTTAACTCAACATTTTGAGTTACTTAGGCCCAAAGTGCTTCCATCCTGAGATTTAGTAGAAAGTTAGAACCAACCGTTTTTGTCGCAAGGACTAGCTTATTTGGACCTTTTCGTCAGGCAACATGATTTGCAAAAAATGCTAATACAGAAATTCAAAAGAAAAGCACAATTTAATTGGAAACATGGTGCAGGATTCATGCTCTTGAGAGATTCTCAAAAGAACCAAGTGGCAGTGGCAAATTCTGTAATGCTAGCTCAGCAATGCCTAGCGCTTCTTGTCCTGTAACTGTGATTTTCACACTAAGAAAATTCCCATCAGCCTTTACATTTAGATTTCCTTATATCTCTAATGCAGCTATTAGTGGTTATAGTCTGTGGTGGGGCATTGCCCACATTTGTCATCCTGAAGTTAGCTATTGCACGTAGAACAGGATCTCAGAGAGATTGCGTTAAATTGGAGGAGACTGCAGTTTTGTAGTTACAACCTCATAAAATATCAGTTTACAAATTCACGCAAGAACAATTATCTAGTATAGCCCCAAAGTGCTACCTGAAAGACTGAAGCACAAACCTAAAATTAACACAAGAGACTTTCAGGTGGGAAGTGTGAACGCTGAACCGAAGCTGATGAGTTGACTGGCTGGATTGAAAGTGATATGGTTCACATTTATGAAACTGAGTTTAAAGTGTATGCTACTGAGCATTATCCTAGTAGTTCATTTTGTGAGTTTCATCATTCTTTAATCTCCAAGATTACAAAGTCTGCACTGCTAAATCAGACAGACGAACAATATGTTATCACATGAGAACAGAGAAAAACACGCATGCTCAGCAGCATGCAGTTCAAGGAGCTAGTATCCAGGTTCAAGGAGATTAAGGAAAGACTGTGTTGTGAGAAAGGCCCTCGAAATGATAAACCAACCTAACTATCAGCAATTCAAATGAATATTCAAATATTCAAAGACATGTCATTTTGCCTAATTCACAGAAGTGTTTTATAAAGGCAAAACCCATTGGAAAAGGTTCTGTGATTCAGGGCCATTAGGGGCGGGATGTGGGGGGGGGGCATTTCTTCTATTTAAAAGATTAAAAGACTGTTGGGATTGCTTAGAATGTACTTATGAAAGGGAGACTTGGAATCTGTGACCCCTCTCTGCCATTCAAATTAAAATGACATGGTTCTTGAAAATAATGTGTCAAAGATATATGCATGCTTTATTACGCAATCATTTTACAAATGGTTTGTTTGTTTGTTTTATTATTTATATTGCGCACCAGACCCCAGGGTATTAGGGCACAAAATCATAAAGAGGGTTGTAAAGCTTAAGTTACATTGGTACACAGAATAAAAAACAGCTATGGTTACAATGCAGTGTGCGTGATCAACAGTCAGAGCGAAATTTATACAGAGGTAAGTATGCACTGCTGTAGGACAAATATATACAGTAAATGCAATGAGGTACTGTAAGACACATATATACAATAAATAGCGTGGGTGCTAAGGAGATTGAATATGATGTGAGTTCAGATATCGTGTTCCTTAAACCAATGGATAAGCTTGGATCTGAATTGTAGGTAGGGTAGGTCGTCTCTTAAGGCAGGGGGGAGGGAGTTCCAGTATTGTGCCGCTTTGACGGGGAAGCTGCTCCCGCCGGATTTAGTACGTTTATATCTAGGTACTCATAGCAGGTTGTAATTGACTTTTCTTAGAGGGCGATTGGTTGCTTGTCTAGTAAATCTGGCTGTGAGGTAGTGTGGGGCAGACTTGTGGAGACATTTGTGTGTTAGGGATGCAATTTTAAGGAAAATCTTGACTTTCGTAGAGAGCCAGTTGACAGATCTTTTAAGGTCGGATATGTAAGCATTTTGTGGGAGGCTTAGGGAAGCTCTTAGGGCATTGTTTTGGAGGGTCTAAATCTTGGTTATGATGTATTTGTTACTGCCTACATAGAGGGAGTTGCAATAGTCCAATTTGGACAGGATCAGGGCACTCGCTAGAGTAATATAGTTGTTGGGTGAGAGGAAGGGCTTGGCTGCTCTGATTAGCTTGCAGGTGTATAAGGTGGCCGAGACCATAGTATTTACTTGTTTTCCGAAGGTTAACATAGAATCTAAGTAGAAGCCAAGGGTTTTGACTACCTTAGCCACAGTAATGTTGTTGTTATCAATTGTGAAGGAGTAGTAGTCCTGGTCTAATTTTAATAATGGGGTGCCTAGAATGAGGATTTCCGTTTTGTCATCATTCAGGCATAGACCGTGAGAGGCCATAAATGCCTGGATGATGAGGTATACCCTGTTCACAAAGGCCAAATCCTTTCCATAATCCCCCGTCAATGGGATGAGGATCTGTGTATCATCAGTGTAGTTCGTATAGGTGATACCCATACCATCTAGATTATCGAAAAGGGGCTTTGGGAAGATGTTGTACAAGGTAGGGGATACACATGAGCCCTGAGGCACACCGCAAGAGATGGGTGAAAGGTCAGCAGCTGCTAGAGGAGAGAAAACCTGCATAGTCCTGTTATTGAGGAAGGACTGGATCCAGTTGGCTGCCTCTTGGGAGAAGTGAGCTGCGGAATCCAAGTGGTTGCAGAGAATCTTGTGATCAACCAAATCAAAAGCAGCTGAGAGATCAAGGAGTAGCATAAGTGCCGTTTTGCCTTCGTCTCTTAGTGCATCAATCTGTGCCTTGAGGTCTATGAGCACAGTCTCAGTACTGTGTTGAGGTCTGAAGCCAGACTGTCGAACTCCTAGAAGGTGGTTTTGTTCCAGATGATGCTGGATTTGCAAATACGCTATTTTATCTAAGATTTTGAGTAGGAATGGCACTGTGGTGATAGAGCGGTAATTAGTTAGGATGGATGGGTCAAGGTTTTGTTTTTTAAGGAGGGGGAGGACCCAGGAGTGTTTCAAATTGTTAGGTATGGTGCCTGACGTGAAGGACACGTTTATAAGTTTGGTGATGAAAAGGGAAAGTTCACGGGCATCATCTTTTATAATTTGAGCTGGTCATCATGGCAATTAAACGGTTTGAGGGTGAGGATAACTTTTTCAACTTCTTTGATGGATACTTTGTGAAAGTAGAAGCAGGGAGTCGGTAATGTGGGTGAGATCGGGAGGGTCTGGGGTGCTGGTGTGGCAATAGTGCAAGTATTAGAGGCAATGAGAGTGTCTTTTTTAATGTTAATCTTAGCCTGAAGAGTTATTATCTTATTGGCTATGACATTTTGTATGCTCGTGCACCAATTTTTGTCCTTGACACAGGAGTCTGGAGCTTGGATTGGTGATTCTAGCTTTTTTAGAATAGCAAACAATTCTTTAGTATTCGATTTAGCTTGGGAGATTCAGTGATGTGGTGATTGAAAAAGAATACTGTGTGCTGACATGTATTCGTTGTGTTTCTAAAGATGCCCCTTGAAATACAGTTGAGATGAAACATGTATTAAAAATCTGGTTACCTTTAAATAACGGCTCGCTGTTGCTGTTTTGTTTGCAGTCGTCCACGTTTCTGAATCCACCTCCTTGTAATCCACAAAGTAACCTGTTACCGGGCCTTTGCCAATGTAGACTGGGGGCTTCCACAGAATGACCAGAGAAGAGTTTCTAACCTCACAGAATGTCAGATCATGGGATGGCCCTAAAATTAATTGACAACATAGATTATTGCACTTTAGAGCAGTAAGTTAAATGCTGCTGTGGTGGCACACACAATTATTTGCAAAGTTTTGAATGCATACACCCCAAAGGATGTGCATTTGAAGGACTACTCAACGAATGCATGGAAACAACACACTGGAAACAAGACTACTGTGGCAATTATCTATAAAAATAAGAGCAATATTTGTGTTTGTAATTGTGCATACTGATCCTCATCGTCATCAACATCAAAATGTTTATTTCGAAGGTTAGAAACCATCATAAAAGAATACAGTACAGATTCAAAATAATTGTTACACACAACAGTTAAAACAATAAAAACCTATACAGAGAGCATAAAAAGTGAATTGTTCTTCTTACAACATTCTTCATGCAGTATTAGTATTAGCGAGGGTCAATGAGCTTGTAAAACGCAAGCTCAGTGGCCATGAACCGGGCCTTACCTGCCTCAAAAGTCTTTGAGCCGCCGCCACCGTGTCCCTGTGCTTTTCGCAACTGGCCACCATGGACAGGGAAAAGGGACTACATGTAGTCCCTTCGCTCTTTCCATGGCGGGCATTGTATTGGTTTACTTTTTTTCATATTGCATGGAGAGGGAGAAGGGACTACATGTAGTCCCTTCTCCCCGACCCCCGGCAGCCATTTTTTTGCTTTCTTTTTCTCGAGTCGAGAAACGGTTGCAGCACCATTTCTCGACTACTTGTAGTTAGTACCCTGGTACGACGTGCTGGGTGACTAATGGCAATATGACCCTCGGAGGGGGGCATTAACGGTCGGGTAATGCCACCAGGGCACCATTAAAGCCCTCGCTTTGCTTGGGCAACTAACTATGGCCAGGCGGCATTACTTGACCGGTAATGCCCCCCTCCTCAGCTCATATGGCCTAAATAGTGCACATTTAATGAATGAATAAACAGTATGAGCATCTTGTTTGTTCTGTACTGAGCACAGGTATTTTATCACGTCATTGATTTTTCTACAGTTGTTCCTTTTTAGTAATGGAATTAGAAACCTTGCCCTGAGGTTGTATGACAACATGGAAAAAAATCGAAAATGTATAAGATTACCCAAAGTTTTATTGTTACATGGATGAGAGGACTTGGGTAGTGACCACTATTGTCTAACCAATGGATCTGCACTGTGGAAATTGGTGAGCAATTAGCCACTTAAATAAATAACCCACTTCTCTTGCACAGGCTCAATAACCAGTGTGCATAGTTTGCTTTTGCCTCATAGCAACTGTAAGAACAGTAATGAGAAACAGAATTGTCTGCACTAAGGCACTGGGAACTTTTCTGTTCCATGTGTCTCAGTCGGACAAAAGTTGCATCCTTTTTCATTATATTTGAAAAGGAACCAAATAAATTGGGAAAACCGAGGGAACCAAATTCCTTCTTCAGTTGGTTTAGTTGGTGTATCCAAGGAATTTTATTTTTTACATTGTTTATTGCATCTTCAGAATGAAGAATAACAGCATTCTATAGATAACAGTCAACTATGTCTAACTATATCAGAAACCAGTAGTTCATTGATGATGTCATGTGTTAAGTGTGGCTCTGTATTTGGCCATAGTCTAATCCATAGAAGTAATGGTTCAAGACTAATGCTTTGGTGGCCTTGCCATATTTATAAGAACATTGTTGATCTGTTCAATCACTTCACTGAGTACCAAATTAAATTTTGTAAAGGTTTTTAAAATGCTGTTCCCCAATCACACTATAGATGTTGTGAATGTGTAAAAGGGTCCCAAAGTACTAGCAAAATGGCCGGTTTATGGAGCTTGAAACAAGTCATGGATGATCAAGTACTGAAAGAGACTTCTCCACCTAGTTCCATCATACATGAGGGAGATTTTAATCTGAAAATAGGAAACAGCCCTCACCAGGATATCTTTGACCTTTTAAAGGGAATGGTTTTGGGAATCCTGGAACCCACAATGAATGATAGTCATACTTGTTCAGTGGGGCTTGTATTTTTATCAGGGTTTGAAGAATGGGGCCTTCACTCTATTAATGGCCGCACACCTAGTGATAATCCAGGAAATGTTACTTTCCGAAGAGAACACAAAGAAATCCAAATTATGGAGAACTGCGTCCCCTGCACATTTTCTCAAAGGCGAAGAGCCTAAATGAGTTAATCAAGGTCTTTTAGAGTTTTTTGACATATATTAAGTGTCTCCTTGGATTCAAAGTTCAAATATGTAGAGATTCATAATAAAGTTCCATAAGCGGTTTTCTTTAGAGAAGGATGCACGCATGCACGAGCAGCGTCAATACTTGTGATGTCACTTGCGCACGCACGAGCGACGTAAGTGTTATACTGATGAGAACCAGAATTGTCATCAAAAGGTTTAAATGAAAAAGAAGTCACTCGCGGTGTCGCGAGCGACGTCATATGATGGGTAAGTATGAATTAGCTACAGAAGATGGTAAGTATAGCTAATCAATGGTAAGTATGGAATATGATGTAACACGCGCATGTGCAAACTGCATCAATGATTGTAACGTCACTCACGTGCGCACGAGCGACGTGGGTGTAATTCAAAATGGAAACTAGATTTGTCTCCAAAGAATAGATATGACGTCATTCGTGCTCACGCGAGCGACGTCATATCATAGATAAGTATGAGATAAAAAAGATACAAAGGTCTGAAGAGATGTGATTTAGTAATTATTTAAAGATACAAGTGTATGCGTGAGTGACGTGCACAACAGTGACGTCACCTAAGGCATGTGTTGGGTTATGGAAATGCAAGTATTGCTACAATAGTAAAACAGGTGATAGCCTGGATATAGCCTAGTGAAAAAGAATAGAACAGAGTTTTTAGGGATGAATTAAGAATAAGAAAAAATTGTGAAAACCGCTGATGTGGGTAATTAACCTGTTGTTCATCAAGTCAGCTATTAAAAAATTAAAAAAATTAAAAAATATATGATAGATAGGAATACTGGGTCGGAGCTAGGGCAACTCTACAATCATAAGGCGAGAGAAATGTGTCTTATACCATAGTGTGTAAAAGTGTGTAAAATGTGAAGAACATTTTTAACTGGGCAGTGCTTAATTATTTTAGCCGATAATGTAAGAAAATTACTATAGACCGGGTTAAAGCGAGTAGAGGTACTATTGTATTGAAAAATAGCCATGGTGTTACACTATTTAAGAGGGTAAATGAAATATTTACATAATGGAGAAGTCATTTCTACAATTGTCTATCCCAAGACAGATGGGTGTACAATCTGATGAAATAATTACATAATGAAAAAGTCATTTGTATTATTGTCTGTCCCAAGACAGATGGGTGTACAATCTTATGTGGACTTCTATGGGTGTTTTTGGAATGGATTTTAACCGTTTTCTTACCCCAATTTGAACATTGGTCTGGATGGAATTCTGGCAGATCTCTTTCACAAAAAGGTTGAGTTTTGTCACCAATCCTTGCGATTGTTTTTAACTCAACAATTACATCAGGTACAGTTCCTGATTCATGGAAATTTGCTATCATATTACCAATTTCTAAAAAAGGAAATAGATCTAGCCCCTTGACCTATCGACCCATATTCCTCCTAGATACTCATTTTAAAATATTTGGTAGGGTCCTGCTCGAAAAGTTGGAACATTGGGTTTCTGAGAGTAACATTCTCTGAGGGGTTCAGATGGGCTTCTCTCCATGACTGGGTACAAGAGAACAAGCCCTCAATCTCTACTTACTAATAGCCCACTCTTTGTATATACATTAAGAGCCAGCTTATCTGACCTTCATGGACCTGAGCACAGCACTTGATAAGGTTAACAGATATAAACTCTGGCATGTGCTCAGGTCCTTGAATTGCACAAATGATATTTTAAACATTCTGACAAACACTTGAAGTAATTTCCATTGCACCTCTTACTTTAAGAAATCAGTAGGAGTACACCAAGGTTGTGTCCTGCCTCTGTTGTTGTTCACGCTATATATAAATGGTTCACACGAGGTCCTTGTGGAAAGTGGTACCAATGTACCAAATATTGGTTATACGTTTCTTGCTGTGCCTGCCTGCGCAGACAACACAGTGCCTATTGCTAGGACTCCGCGAGCTGTGCAAATATTAATAAATGAGTACACTATGTTCATGAATTCTTTAGATCTTCAGTTGAATTCTAAGAAATCTGCAATAAGGATCTGTTCCTTAAAGAGGAGACATCTCAAAATACAGCAGATGTAAAGCCACCAATTCCCAATTCCACAAGTGACAGAATTCGACATCCTTGGCATCAGCTTTTCATCAAACTTATCAGGAGGCCCACACTTAGCCAAGCAAACACTTAGTATGAAACACACTTTTAGTGGCATCGCTAGTTTTTGTGTAAATCACAGCCACTCAATAATATCCTCAAAATAAATGCAATGAAAACTAAATATGTGGCTTTTTACATGGCCATCCTGCAGGGAATGTCAAATGTGTCCTCGCTATAACACATTTGTGACAACAATTTTTAAAAGATTCTACTGGGCCTTCCACAAGCAGCACCATATTATGCTGTCCATTTAGAGTTAGGTATCCATTATTTGGAGAATTATCTGAGAATGGAGCCGGCCCTTCACCTGGTTTGCCTCTAGTCAAATCCCAAAGCAGCTCTAACCCATTTCATCATAAACAATATCTAGAACAAAACTGGTGCTTTATCCAGCCCCTGGTTTAAGCATATGAAGGACTGCTTAACAGAAATACATACTATACCCCTCTTTTCTACTCTAGAATGTCTAGATCTTTCAAGGGTAATAGTATACAATCAACCAGAAAACCTTCTTCATGAGCAGCATGCAAGCTTAGAAATACAGAAACTGTTGAGCCAAAATATGCATTGCTTGCCTCAAACAAAATTCAGAACTATATGTTATGTAGTCACTTTTCGACAGACAGATGCCTAATCACAAGGGCTCATTTTAATTGCTATAGTCACAGACCGATAATGATAAACTAGACAGGCAATGATCACGAGGAAAAGCGCAATATGTGCAATATGCTCATATTCTTCTGTACGGCATACAACTTGCTCAAGCAAAAAAACATAAAACTGATTTTAAGGGGTGCTGGCCTTGCACACTGGCGTCCATCTCTTTACAATGTACTAAGAGGTGAAACCCACATAGTTGGCTGCACACTAATTTCATTTCGTAGACAGACCCCAAGAATAAGGAGCAAAAAAGCACAAGCAGAAGATAACCAATGCCTAATTTCGATTTTGACAGATTTTATTGATTGGTTTTGCCATGGTCTTATACTCTCTTTGCATTGTTATTGTTAATGATGTGTTTGATATGTAATAATTGGTTATGCCTAATGGAATTATTGTTTTCCAAAATAAACAAACAAACGAACAAACTAATCTGGTCACTTATATAATCCAGACCAACTTCTCGATGTTACAGGTCGGGCTACTTTATGCAACACCAAAAAAGTGGCATAGAAAAATATTGTCCTTAATTTGTATTGATGGCATGGGGGAGAACCCACACACCTCACCCCTGTATTCACTAATTGTGATAGACCTGGCCTGATAGATGGGAAGTAAAAAGTCAAAAGTTAAACCTTCCAGATTCCTGCCAAACTTGATAATCACTCCGGTAGCCTGGATGAGTTTGATGGCCAAACTATTAATTTGATTGAACAAAAAGGACGGGCAAGGGAGCCCAGTTGGACACTGCGCTTGCAAGGTAAGTTAGCACAAAGGTTTTCGCAAATGTAACAGCTGTTCGATGTGCCCCTTTGCTTTCGAAACCAAAAGTGTCCTACTAAATCCAGGACAAGAACACAGGATTGACTAATTTATTAACTGCTGTACTAAATTCACTGTGTACTGTATTATCTGCGTGTGCAACAAGAAATATATCAGCAGTACTATAAGACCCCTGTTTTCTTATATTAATATTATATTATATTATTTTCTATTACTATTATTATTGATTTGGTCCTCTACACTAATGTCTATTATTATCAACTAATTGCAATTAGACGACAGGTTAGTCTGTGCCTTTTGATCAGGTGTACTAATATGTGTACTTTTCATTATCCAATTAGCCTTTTCAGTTCATGACCAACTTCCATGTCTAAATTAATATGCCAAGAGGAGCCTATTGCAATTAGTGACCAAGTGACCAACCTGCACTCTTAATCTTGGACGTCTAGCTTGTTCGCCATCCACCAATTAGATTAACCACAATTTGCTTACAGAACTGGTGCTGGTACCGTTTTTCAAATTTTCAAGTTTCACGACTGTCACAATTTGTTAAATTATGTTTTATGCTTTATATTCTCCATCCTAACGGCAGCCTTTCATTTGCCCCCCCTTTTTTGCCTCATTTCCAATTGTTAAGCACATGCAATTTTATCTTATTTATTAGTGGTTTGGTCTTGCAAAATCATCCAAAAGAACTACGATTCTCACAGTGGCTTGATTGGAGGTTATTCAGCTATATTACCACTAATACTCACCTAAAATGGCAGCTCCGAAAGGCAATACTTTGGAACACCTTCCGCAAGCTAGTATCATGTGGACACATAATCAGGTCAGTTTGCCTGGCGCCCGAGTGGGGAGAAATTACACACGTAGCAGACCAAGGATTTACTTACGGTCCCATAGACCTCGCGCAGCAATCAGCTGCCGAGTCTAGTGTTAACTCTTTACGGAATTAAACAGATTAGACGTCCATGATTAATAACACTCGTCTTCTTTATATTTCTTTCTCCTTTGCCCATCCTGGGACTCTTTACATTTTGGAATCGCTTCCGTTGTTTTGATCACCCACACATCTTCGTCATTGACAGTTTGGATAATATTAATGGGATACCGCACTTGCGAGGAATTAAAGGTATGCACTATTATACAGTTACCTTTCACAATTGAAGTATGGAATAATAATATGCAAGATTGCTTACACCGCTATGGCATTAAATGTATCATTCTAACTTCAATCTCATAATTATGTTGGAACTTTGCAGTTGAATCAGCAAACAATAAAACCAATCCCACCAAATCCATTTGGATACAAGGTACTTAACCCTTATGTACAAATGATTAATGCTATGAACAATCAGATAATTGTCAAACTATCTTTCAATCAAGCACGCTATTATTTCTAATGGACAAAATTGTTGGTTGCTTCTCTTTTTCTTTGTGTTGCCTTCTTCTAATGATGGATTGAACCTCCTTTATTTCAACCATGGCTCCTTCCACAATTGACATACACCATATTTACGGTATTTAAAAATCTAATATACATATATACAAAAATATGTTCCACATTTTTCACCTCTAATCACTTCTTACTTTTATTTTACTGGCTCATGTTATATTTGAAATTTGATGCATGGAATCGTTTGCATACATTTGTGTCACTGAACAATGACAATTTGTACATGTCTGTTTTATCTCACGGGCCATTTGCCTGTGGTGGTTTTTTTTGTCAAATCCCCTGTCCACCTGGACATGTTTGTCCCTACCATGATATTTATTTTATGTGTATCCACACATTGGACTATTTGGTTCATTTGATTTTTTTTGTGTTGAATTATTTTACATAATCAATTTGTATCAGCCTCAGAGGAATTTCAAGGACTGCTCGAAACACGTGTCAAGCGGTATATGTTCCCATTAAATAATTCTGCAACTAAGCAGTATCTGAATCTTTTTTTGTTGGTGCAGAGAGACTGGAACACGTGCCTAATTTTAATTTGACTGTGCCAATTCAGTACACTATCAAATGCTAGCCCTAGGTATGTACATTCAGGAACCAACTCTAGTTTTCGTCCAGATGCAAAGATACAAGGTAGAGCACCATAAGGCTTGCCCACACACATAAGCTTGGATTTGTCAGCATTCCTAGACAGAACTCTCAAATCCATGAATCTGACATATCCAGCAATGAGTTTCTTGGGAGCGTTCGGGTTGCGGGCCAGTAAAACGACATTGTCTGCATTAAAGAAAGGACACATGTATTTTTGCCTGCTATTCTAGGCATGTCCTTTTCTGATTCATTTATCTCTTGCGATAGTGTGCTGATGTAAAGATTGAATCGTAATGGCGCAAGCAAACAACCTTGCCTGACTTCAGAGGATACACCAAATGGTGAATTGACGTCTCCTGCACTATCCTATGTTGCCACAGCTGTGAGATTGTTGTGCAGTGAGATCAGCAGATTTAAAAGAGGCCAAGGCATGCACAGGAAGTACAAAGAGTGACACAACATTTTTTGATTCACACTGTTGAAGGCCAAGCACAATTCCATAAACCCCACGCAGACTGGGCATCCATAACCATGGACATACTTGTCCAGTATTAGCCTGAGGTTAAGGACCTGCTTGACTGTCCCAACATCTGCTCTAAACCAATATTGCTCTTCAGATAAGATGTTTTTATTCTGTGCCCAGTCAATTAATCGATTTTACACCACCCTCCCCAACCATTAACTGTAGAGTAAATTCATGAGATGGGTCTATATCATCTTGGGTTTAATATATCACCTTTTTTGTAAAAAGGTATTATTGATTCTTTACAACTCAAGGTCATTTGGTTGTTATCCATTGCAGGTATTATAGCATTAAGGATTTTAGCAAATACAGGTACCCAAATCAAATGGTTGTTCTTAAATACATCCAGTGCAACATGATCCGGTCCAAGGCCTTTCCCTGATGAAGTGGAAAACAGGGCTCTTCTTAGTTCTGCAACCTCAAACTGCACTGGGGAAGAATTAGATTGAATAATTTCCCGACACAGGTTATTTTCTATAACTGGCTCTGCTTGACCACACTATCATTATGTCTATTATGCCCCTTTATGATTTTTAGTAAACAGCATTTTGTTTCTTTGCAAACCTGATTATACCATGTAGGAAAACTATATTTATATCGGCGGGCCTGAATGTTCAATCATGCAATGGTCCTAAAATACATTGACAAAATGTGGCTTAGTTACCTGTTAGGACCCTCCGGACATCACCGGCTACATGACATTTGGACACCTGACTCCAAACCCCAGATTTCAGCCCCTTCATACATTAGTTGTTTGCCTGAAGTCGGCGAAACATCAATGGTGTCATCAAAAGTTTGGATGAGTCTCATTTTAAGCGTCTCAACGTGAGGAACACAACTAGAAGGTTGCAAACCACGTTTCAAGGCCCTAGGACGCACCATTTCTGATATATTTGTACTGCAAAGCACTCAGTCGCACAGGATAAATATTACAGCCACTTCACACATAATAAGACAGTTGCCTGAAATCGGCAAAACATCAATGTGGTCGTAAAAGGACAGGATAAACTCATTTTGAGTGTCTCGACATGAGGAAAAAACACAAAGGAGGGACCTTGAAAAGCACCTTTCAAGGCCATAGGACGTGCCATTTCCAATATATTTGTACCACAATGTACGGGAGCACACTGGATTAATTTTAATTTTGTGTAATTGCTATGCTTTTCTCTCTCCAGATGCCTCTCAAAAAGCAGAAATCTAGTGGATAAATTAATTCAAAATCATAGAAAGTGAGATTATTAAGGGCCGCAGAGATACACCTCAACATTGTGAAGCCCGACTTGAACAATAACAAATAAGGCAGGCTGAGTCAAGGGACAAAGAAACAACTGAACAGAATCAAGTCTGGCTTGAACAACAACGAATAAGAATGTCTGGATCAAGGTGTGGAAACAACAGAACCCATGCAGAGTACGGGTACATTTTGCAAGTTATATATGAAGACAACAGCAAAATGTGTGTTTGTAGTTGTGCATACTGAGCATATGTATTAGACGACTTGCATAATTGGTCCCACATTGGACATTTGCACGCATCTCTCTTAAATACAATTCCAGTCCTTGGACCAAAAAAGTACATTTTCTGGTTCTTCTTTGAACCCATTGCTAGTTGAGGTCATTACAAATTTAGCTTCTTTAGTTTATAACCCTCCATGAACCCTGATTAATGCATCCATCAGAAAGGGATAGGACCATCAGATCCCAAAATAGCAATTGTCACTGCTTTGCTTAAAGCCCTCAACCAGATCCAGGTGACTTGTTTAAGATGCATCCAGTTTATTATCTCCCATTCCAGTAGAAATTATTTGGCATATATGCAAATCAACGGTTTATAGTCATAATATCGAAAAAATAATGTCGAATTACAAAAATGTCGAAAAAAAATGTCGAATTCAAAAATGTCGAAAACACATACATATAATAGAAAAAGTCATTAATTCGAAAATAAAATGTCGAAAAAAAATCGAAAAACCAATGTTAAAATAACTATGTAAAATATCACATATACTAACGTTTTTTATTGGGCGGGTCCCCCCGGGTCCCCCCCCAAACCCCCCATCCCAAACCCCTACCCCAACCCTCCACTCCTCCCCATCCCCCCCAACACCCCCATGGATATACCTTTAATTTTTTTAAAAAAATATTTAATAAAACATTAATTAAATAATTAATTATTAAAAAACTCCATCCCAAACCCCTACCCCAACCCCCCCCCTCCTCCCCATCCCTCCCACTCACCATGGATATACCTTTAACCATTTAAAAAAAATATGTTTTATAAAATATAATTAATTAATGATTTATTTAAACATTATTTCGAAAAAAAAAATCGATTTGACTTTCGATATTATTGTATTCGACATTATGACTGGACACCCAAATCAACACCACATTTGGATATATAAATACAAAATCTCATGAACGCAGATACATCCTTCACCTATACTTTACACTGTCACAAACACACTCAAACACATTACCCCAGTCAGAGACACTGACACACATGCATACACACTCCATCTTTTTTGAAAACACACATATATTTTAAAGTCCATTCTGGCTCCCTCTCCATACACAAGTCCAATGTGTATTCCACTTGAAGTTCTCTCTGCGTCCGTGAGTTGAAATATGCAGCCAACATTCCAAGAAAGCACAACTTGGGAGCACAATAATAGCCATGTCCCTTCACCATCTTTCGCTTTAGATTGTCACAATGCAAACCCCGTAGCCCCAATATCAGCAAGACACAACAACTAATTCTTGTCATGTGTGGCAGAGGATGACTGGCAAATCAAGGGGGTCTACTGTCTAACTGTATGGTGGGGCAACATCAGGTGGTGAGGGAGCAAAGAATCGGTTTGGCATGATGGGCAATTAAAGGGCGTGAGTGGCAAGGAACTGGTGATGGAGCAATGTCTGTTGGGTAAGGAGGAACATGCAAGGTAAGGGAAGGGGACTGAGTTAATGGTTAAAGGATGGAAGAAAATGGGAATGGAGGTCTGAAAGTTAATTGTAAGAAACAGGGGGCATTGAGAATGTGGGCCTAGGGAAGGAGACCGGAGGATGTTGGGTAAGGAAAATAGGGGGGAGGGACTGATCTGGAACGGTAGGTCAGCAGGTTGACTATTGCTGAGATCGATGTCCGACATGAATGGCACTGCACCTGATTGCGGGACTAGCTTGACCCCCTTTCTTTTTTCTAAGTAATGCATACCTGCTTTATGAACATATGTTTCAATTACTACTTTTAGATTTTTTTCAGGTTGCTTTATCATGTGACTTGATGCTCTGAATGTACGCACAATTGTACAGATTAGTATTATAATTTGAGTAAGATTTCATCATAATTAAAATCCTTTTTTAGCCCTTGACTAACAACGTTGCAGAAAGAATTTTGTTTCTAATATTGAAGATGGAATAGGAGAAGAAATATTCAGTTGCCCCTGCCTTCTAAATTGGAAACTGTGGAACTAGGAAGACAGGGCTTAAATCCCCACCTTCCACACCTCATACATTATGTGATGCTGAGCAAATCACATTTCATCACTGTGCCTTATTTTCCTTAACTATCTGTAGAGACAGCCTCACTCATATGGGTTTATACTCCATAATGTTAGTCTATAAATAATTCTAATTTTAACTATTTACATTAAGTATACTGGTAGGGAGGCAAATGACAATGGAGGGTTTTATGTTGTAGGGGCGGGTACACCGGGGGCAGGTATTGGGTTTGTGTTGTGGGCTAGGGTGGCATGAAGCCAAGTATGTGTTTTTTGCCATGCCAATTCAGATTTGTTTCTGAGAGCAAACCCAGAACCCCTACTTATGCAAGGACTCTGCTCTACCCATGAATGTTCTAGCTTTGTTACCTCTTTAAATTGTTCTAAAACTAAAGCTGGAATAGGATGGAAGGAAATGTAACCTCCTGTCAAAATGCAAACGGTAACACATGTGCTCAAATTCCAGCTTTCCCATTTCACCACTTGTATTATCCTGGGGAAATAATTGTACTATGTTTCGTATCTGGGAGAATTTCTAGGTGCCACAACTGAAATGTTTTTTTTCATAAAAAGAACATAATGTCAATAATGTTAACTACATATACTCCAGAATGTGTGGGTGGTGGAGAGGTAGGTATTGTATTGACTTGTTCGGGAAGTTGAGGCTGCAGCACATTGGGCTTGAGCCATTACAGTATGGGCCAGAAAAGTAAACTTGTTCCCCAGGCTAAATGTTGCCAGTCCTCCCCTGCTTCAGAATGCCATGTATTCCGCTAAAGTGCTGTGTGTCACAGAGGCCGTTATGCCCTATCCTACCCAAGAGCCGCCCTACCTTTTAATATTTGTATGCTCCAACAAATGCAAATAATTCCTATCTTTGATATTCATTTGTAGAATTATGCTGATGACACTCAGCATTTCGTAAACTGAGCACCAGCGCTGGAGTCTTGCAGTCAGCGTTGCCCTACTCCTTCCAGGTGATTACGTGCTGGTTGGCTGCAAACAAATTGAAATTAAAAACCTTCATATCTGAAATTATAGCTCTTGGCACTACTGCTGCCACACGGTCAAATACGCAACTAAGGTCATGTCAGATGTGGCTTATGGTATTGGAAACATGCTCCACTCCAGCTGCAGTGGTGAAGAATGTGGTGAATTTCTGGATTCAAGCTTAACCTAACTCTGGAGCTCTCCAAGATCAGCAGAACATGTGATCCCTGCAGAGATTCTCGAAACAGGCATTGTTCGACACTAGCTTTGAAATATTCCTCTTGTTTCAGTCAAACCTCCCTCCTTGTATCATCCTGAATTTGTTCTGGGTTGGCTGCAGAGTAACTGAGCTCGCCTGGTACTTCACATTGGCAAAAGAAGGCATACCCAGCGAATGGAGGATAGCTCTGTGGCAATGTGTGGGTCTTGGATGCAAGACCAAGCTGAGCAACACAGGTTCGAATCCAGGATCTCCGCTTGAAACCAAGCGTGTTATAATTAACCTGCACTTGCACGATCTGAATGTACAAGTCCTAGTATGATTGTTTCCCACTTGCCTTCCCTTGCCTTGTTGCGCCTTGAGACACACACGTGTATAGGTGCATAATAAATGACCTATACAAATACCCCACTCTTGCTACATAATCTACATTGGTTGCCAGAGCTCCATGCATTGCATTTAAGGTCATGTGCATGTTGTGCTTGACCTTTTTTATGAACATCTTCAATGTTTCATTTCTCCTGATTTCACACGTTATATTCATCATGTATTATCTGATCTTCTGGATCTCCCCTATTGCCTAGTAGGATCGTTCCCCCCTGACCTCCTTACCTTGTTGCGCCTTGAGACACACACATGTATAGGCACATTCTCTGATATTCTGGTTTCCCTCTCAGATTTAGAAGGCAGAACATGGATGGGGCAGTTCTTTTCCTAACAGGCTGTGGATTTATACAACTACTTAGCAATCACTTTTTGCCCAAATGTGAATCATATGACTTTTCTGAGAACTCTGAAAATGATCTGTTTCTCCAACTATCCTTCAATGATCTCACACTTCTGAAGTAACGTGTTTAGCTTAACCTGCACTACTATAGTGAAACTGCATAGGGTGCTCTAACTGTAGGATACATCTTAAGCAATAGATAAAGCCATATTGCTGTCAGCAATTTGTTCCTAGTTATATGCTAGCTTATAGATTCTAATTTTCAGGCAGGTCAGATAACTGTTAACAAGGCACAACATATATGAATATGATTGTAAAGTAAGTTGCCGTCTTTTTTATTTTAGCAATGTAATGCACAGATTCAATGAACATTCTCCATTGCTCAAATTCAGAAGAGGAAACGGGATACACATTTAAGCATGAGATTTTAATATTTAATGTCTACTCATTTTAACTTGCAACGCATCCAACTTTTTTTTCACTATCAAACTGGATGCAAAAGCAATTTGTGACCAATGCTATAAAATAAAATCTTATACAATCCCATAGAATGAAGTGCAAACTTTAATGTCATGTCATTCTTCCAATTAGAGCGTAAAACATGAATGTTTTAGTGCATGATGTATCTGCCTAAAGTAATTGAGTTCAAAAGTATAAATCTTATTCAAAGTAGCACTCAAAGTTTAAATATATATATATATATTACAAATATTGACTGCATTTTTACTGTACATAGGAAATGTCTACAGGACCATTCGGATCGCACAGTTGGCCAGTATCCCTAGGATGCAGGGCTATATACTTGAAGTTCAGTGAAGGTAGATTATGTAGCAGAAAACAGCAGTGAATATTTTATGTATCAACCCATTTTATTAATCATTAAAATATGGAATTGTTTTACTTGTGAAATGGTTTTATATGTAAGATATATTTAAGCAGCACAGTGTGTTAAAAGCTAAGCAATGCAGTAATATCATACACTTGGATTCATTTTCATGTTTTTCTTTGTATTGGGGGTGATCGAGCATTAAACCAGGACATTGCAAAACAAGATTTTATGCTATGTGACTATAAGGGACAAATCACAGCCAAAGGAAAACTCCATGCAAGTAACAGAATTAACTATATACAACTTATATGTGTCGTTTTGTAAAATGTCAAAGGATAAGAAAAAAACGGATTGGATCAATGATATCATGCCATTTAGTTGAAACACGCAGTTTGATTTCCCTTGGAGAAACAATTAATTTGACTACATTGCCAAAATCTCCAAATGACTCAAATGATGACAAAATACAATTGCAAAAATAGCAGGACAAGTGTCAAAGGTGTATTGAAGATTGAAATAACCATTATGGTACAGGAATTTACTTGCACCTATTGCCTATAGTCAAACATCATTGGCTTTCTATGGCCTCTAAAATCAATGCCTTCACTTACCAGGCTCTGGCATTGTCCATGCTTCACATTTGAAGTGCTCACTGGGGTCAGATGGTAGTCCTATTCCGGCCAGGTTACAGGCAGCAATTTTGAATTCATAAAATGCACCTTCAGACAGTTCTTCAACCTATGTGGGAATACATTTCAGAAATAGCTGAAAACATGTTTGAAGATGAACCATTTGAAAGTAAGCAAATTGTTTTGGTGCATTGAAATATTGCTTAGCATTATATTAGGTCCAGTGAGGCAGGAGATCTCCTCTCTTCTCTTTTGCAAATCCAGCCCTTCATTTCTCTTCTGCCTCCCTCTTGATCATCTTAACATAAGTAGTTCAGTAGATGACACACTCTTGATTGATTCCTGATTGGGTCCTGGACAGAGCATCACTGATCAATTTGATCAGATGGTACCTTCCAGAAGTGTGACACTTCTTCCAGAATCTATGCCTACACATTAAAGTGACCAATTTTTACAATAGCTAGTTCATCTGCAAAAAATCGATGTTCAGTGCTGAGCTTGTTTTCCAATCAACATACAATATAAATACAATGTCACATTTCATAAAAACCTTAAGGCTTGTGGAATTGGCAAAGATCAGGGCTTCAGACGAAATTTGCCACCGGAATGGTCTGCCACAAAAAAAGAGTAATGGGATATTTTTGCAATGTCCAGTGAAGCACAAATAGGCAAGCTAATGATTGTGCTGATCTAACAGTGAGCTGTTGTAATCTCTGCAGTTGGAAATCTTCTTTCAGAAGATAAACTGACACATTGATTTTCTTGGTAGTTTTCTATGCTCAGAGGGGGATTCACATCATATCTGTATATATCGGAAGAATGAGTCCAGCATGAATGTCTCCACTTGCATGCACATGGTAATATGTTGAGGGAACTTGAGCATGATACCATAACATACTTACTATATCCTTGTTAAAAGCAAGTACATGCTACCTAATAGTTCTACGCTGAAATGTACACATATAAATATGGTAATTTATCACTTTAAATAGAATGCTTATATATGTATACTTTGATCTATGAAATGATGGCACATAAGGTACACATGGCCAAGGAGTGAGGGGTGACACAGACTGTCACAGATTCACTCAAATGAATCCCAAACTTTCCCATCTTGCTGTTAATTTGTTTAACTATATATATTTTGCATTTTGTGTGATGTTATTGAGGTTTTGTATCATGCCAAATAACAAAGTACTTGTTTCAAAGTGTATGAAGTGCAGGGAGTGATCAATTACAATACAAAGCAACCAAGTGTTGTTCTATTTGAGTGGTATGAGAATCAAATGAAGGACACCTGTGATGAAGTCCTCACAGAATCCCAGACTACAGTCTCCTCCCAGGTGGCCACAGGAAGGCAGCCAATACCTGATCCTGACCCTGGTGGTGGTATTTGCCGGGTGAATCACCTGGGAGGAGAAGGCCACCAAGGTTATAGGATGACTCTATTAGATGATATGCAGTATGTATCTACTTCAGAGGGTGAGGTTTATGTAATACCCGACTATCTAATGTCTTGTTGTTATCATACAATTTCCCCTCCAAAGCCCCCTTTAAACATAAAGTGTGAAACCCCTTAGGGTAAACATGGAATAAAAAAAACAAGGATTTAATGATACTTCTAATGATCATAATTCTATATTATATTCAAATTGTGAGGTTAAGAAGCAACAATTGGTTTCTTTAAAAAAAATCTCCTCAGTATACATTGAATAAATCATTAAAGCAGAGTAAACTGAATGTACTTAAATTAAATAGGAACATTAGGGACTTTATGCCCCATAATGCTCTAAGTGATGGGACGAGGAAGCTCCGAACTGCAATGCTCTGTCCAGTGTTTCTAATGACCCACACCTGAGTGGGACTTTTGAACATTTAAAGCCCCTTTAGGTGCAGGCTATAAGAAGAAGAAGTAGAAGGAGAAGTGTAAAGCAGCAGCGGAAGAAGCAAAAAGATGGGGCTGTCACTGCTGTTGTGGTTTCAGTGGACTGCTGTGCTAAGAGAGTCAGAGAAGCTGTGATTTTACCTTTAGAGGATGTGCAGCGGAAAGTGGTGCAGTTGCTGGCTGTCCCATGGGAGAGAAAAGCTCACCCTACCCAGCATTGTACTCTGGTGGTTGGCATTCACCAAAGCATGTGAGGAAAGTCACAAGCTCCTGTTGCAGTAAGCGCAGACCGCGGGAGTATGACCGGAGCTGTCAAACACCCCAGGACCGGACATGAGAAGAGAAGACTGAAACTGCAGTGGGTCACACAAAGGCACAAAGGAAGCGCAGTGAGTTGGTCTTCATTAGGTGACCCCGGGGTGCTTCACATTCGACTGATGGCTGCTAACAGTCGTTTTGAATACCTAACAAATGAATGTAAGTGTTTGTGGCCTAATATACACATTGAAGGAAAGCGAGAGGAGAAGAATTGTAACAACCATTGCCAAAGTAAAGAAGGGTCGATATTTAACCCAGATTACAACCCTCATTGCATAGGTAAAGAGGGGGTAATATTGGAACACAATAACAACCAGAATTGCCTAAGTCAAAAGAAAGCAATTATAAGAAACAGGGGAAATCGTTATCCTAAGGAGAGAAATGTGAATAATAGCCATTACCAGCATGTAACTGGTGTGGTAGTAGAAAACCAAAGGTGTCAGAACAGAAGCCTTCCATGTAGAAAGCCTCAAGGGGGGATGAACTGAACCTAGAGTGAAAGTGGCAAACATACCAGTGGAAGAAACAGCATCAATGTGTATTGTTTCCTTATGAAGGAAGTTGTGCATTTCAATGATGGTGAAATATGGAAGCAAGCATCACCACAAAGTACTTGTAGTAGTGGTAGGAGTTTTATCCTGGCTGGCGAAAAGACCAGGAAAGGGATTATTAGTTGTAGCCCTGGCAGGTTAGTGAACCAGGAAGAAGACATTGATGTACTACCTTGTGGTTGAAGGTTGTGGTGGAAAGAAAGTGGCAAAGCAACCAATGTGTTATGATTTAAATTGTGGTAAAACCATCCTTACAAAACTGTATTGTTTATAGAGAAGAAACGTTATATTAAAAACAGACTGGCAGTATGTACACAAAGGGCCTCATCAAGGGTTGGGCGAAGCAGCAAAAATGTGGCTGTAATGCTATTACCACTGCATTACTGCTCCACCCAATCCCAGGTTTGGGCGGAAAGCTGGAGATTTACCTCCAGCTCAGAGCTGGAGGTAAATCTCCAGATTTCTGCCAATTTTCAGTGGTATTACCACTTGCGCTATTACCACTGGTGGTAATAGCACCAAAAAGCCCCATAGACTCCCATGGACTCTAAATTAATGGGGAATTGCAGCCCCTGCACAACTTGGGATCTGGCACAAATTGCACAGGACCATGTTGCTGTAACACTAATAGCTTTGGTGGTATCTAGGCTCAATTACCACTGGGATACCGCTAAGGCCCTGATGAGGCCAGAGTCTTTTGGTTTATTGAGTAGGAGATGGTGGTAACTTCTGAACAATCATATTGAACCTTGTTTAACATTTCCAAGTGCCAAGTGAAAGACATATGAAGTGAAATATCTCGAAACCAACAATCTATTAGGGCTTAGACAATCCGGCTTCCGTCCTCGGCATGGTACGGAGAGGGCTTTAATAGATCTAAAAACCCAAATCGAGGATCTGAAAGATAAGGGCAAACAGGCGCTCCTGCTCCTCCTTGATTTTAAGCAGCCTTTGATTTGGTCGATCATCAAATCCTCTGCCACCATCTCAAAATTGCTGCCCACTTTTCTGACACAGCAACATCCTGGATCAGCTCCTTCCTTGCAAACAGAACCATGAGGGTCTTCTCTCCTCTAGCTGCAGCTGACCCAGCCCACGTCCCGTGCGGAGTCCCACAAGGATCTTGTGTATCTCCCACACTATATAACGTGTTCACTAAACCACTCTTTGATATACTTGACTATCTGGGTGTCTCCTACACTAATTATGCGGATGACACCCAGATACTCATCCCTATCACTGGTGATTATGTAACCGATGCCAAATCTCTTAATACAATCTACACCGTCATCCAGGCCTGGATGGCTAATCATGGGCTTTGCCTTAATGATGAAAAAACCGAGCTAATCATCCTAGGCTCGCAATGTAAACTTACTAAACTTGACCCTAAATATAATTCCTACATTATTGACGGGAATGATACTAAAGTTGCCAATGTCACAAAAACTCTTGGAATATATCTCGACTCTACCCTGTCCCTCAATCGACAAACCAATGCAGTTGTCTCAGCGTCATCTTACACTTGCAAACTGATTACAGCATGCCGTCCCTTTCTGACTACGGGCAACTGCCTGATACTCGCCAGAACGCTCATCATCTCTAAAATCGATGATTGCAACGCTCTCTACCTAGGGACTAGCCAAAGAAACCTTGACAAACTCCAGATCATGCAGAACAACGCCATAAGGGCAGCACTCAACATACCCAGGCACTCTCACATTTCCAATACCAGACGGAACCTATACTGACTACCTATCTCTCAACGTATATCTCTGAAATCACTCAATCTAACCCACAAGGGCCAGAATAACGCAGCTCCTGCTTACTTATCATCACGCTTCACACAACACACAACTTCTAGACCACTGAGATCTGCCCAGGCACACACGCTGGCTATTCCCAGCTTCAAGCTCTGTACTGCTGGAGGGTCGAGCTTCCCTGTCCTTGCAGCCAAGCTTTGGAACTTCCCAATGCCTTGAGAAAGGTTCCTTACTGCCATTCCTTCAAAACCAAACTATGGTTACTTGAACAAGATGCCTTAGCTGCCACCCCGTCATCTGTCAGTTGCTAATACCTTGATGTGCTGCATACCGCACTCTCTGGTTTTCAGAACATTTCTGTATATATGTGTGCATAATTGTATAATCTCTCTGCTCTTTCTATTTTGCTGTAATTGTAACTTGTAACTGTATAATGTTTAAACCTTTGCTGTAACTTGTAACTCTCCTAAACATGCGCCCATAAGCCCCTGGGCAAGGTGCGCAATACAAATAAAGAAATACAAATACAAATACAAATACAAGAGAACTCTGTATTGTGGATGTTGAAAAGAACTTTTTTGATTGGAACTTTTATTTGGAAAATCCTGCATTGATCTCGGGGAGGGGAGAACCAACCCAGGGTACAAGGATACATGTTTACAAAACATATGTTTGCATCTAACTATTATACTGTTGAGTTTGATAGGCCATTTGATACATGTATGATTTTGTTGTATGTATAAGTGTGAGGGGAAAAAAACCTTAGAGTTTATTCCTTTAGTCTGAGTTGGACAGGTAGGGAAATCCTTGTAAGTTTAGGAAAAGTGCAGTGTTTTTCTCACCCTTATTATTTAATTTAATGGCTACTTGTTAGAAAAATGTATCTACTTGTCTGCCTTGTAATTCCGTCAGGATACCCAGAACCTGATCTACCATTATCAGCACCTGAAATCATGGCATTTCCAGGATATTTCAGGCACCGGCAACAGTGGGAAATCCTCATTCATAGGACTCCAGTAATACCAGTGCCTGGAATTGCGGCATTGTTTTTGTTACATTGTATATTGATCTTGCTGTGATTTTATATTTTTATATTTTGATTGTACTTTGTATTCAATGTTCAGCACCTTGTGCCTGTTGAATATACGAGTTTAAGGGGGAGGGGTGGCTCACATTGTTGTTTTTCCTCCATTATGCCGCTAATCCATTCACCTTGCGTTCTTGTTGAATTGATATAGTGGCTTATTGAGCCTATTAATGAGGTCAATATTTTAATTTCTGAGATGAAGGATCTCATTCAGGACATTGGTGGCCAAGGTGATCTAGGTAATGAGGAGTCCATCAAAAGTAGGAAGATCCATAAGCTCAAGATTGGGAGGAATGAGAGCAATAGCAAGATCGTCTGTGCAGGTTCAAACTGCACAGTTTTGAGGGTAGAAACTGACATTGAATCTGCTAATGAACCGAAGGTTGGCCCAAGGGCTGCTAGCAATGGCCACAGATCCCGGGCCATCTCTAATGTCCCAATGTTGAGATCTCTCAAGTACCCCCAATCAATTTATGAAGTCAAGAAATATTTGGCCAGAAGGAGGGAAGACATTATAATATCCCTGCTTGAATAGTTGGGATTCCCAATGCCATTACTAGCGATGCTATTAAAATTTACCAACAATATAAGGGTACTGGATTTTGCAGTCTGAATATGCCTGATAACAGTGTTGGGTGTCTCTTTGGAACTGATACTATATCTAATGTTAATCCACCCGAAGAATTGGTTGTCATTGAGTCATCCATTCCATTAGTCAATAGATGTTCCCCACTAGCTAACCTAGTTACATCAGGGCTTGATAGTGCAAAGAAAAGGAAAAGACATCCTCTGGGAAATTCGACAAAGAAAGTGGCAGCAAAGAAGACAAAATTCTAAATTTGAACACACAATGTGTGAGAGCCAAGCGTTTGGTTCTGAGCACGTTTGTGAAGTTGTCTACACCTGGGAATTGAAACAGTTGATACTACTGCCTGCATTACTTGTGTGCACCCACGTGAAGCGCTCCATCTAAGCGTGAGAGCCAAGTGTTTGGTGTTTGCTGAGGGGTGAATGGGTGGACTGTGGACTCTGCCCACCCTTCCAGGTCCGCGTATATTGGAAGGAAGTACTACATCTTTTTTGCCTCGAACTACATGTCGGATCAGTGATTTATACAGTTGTATCTGACAATATTATTGAAAATCTGTACCGTTTAACGCAAGTGATCTCTCTCAGCTTCTGCTTTGCTTAGTGACACTTAGAGATTTTGGCAAGGATTATTTGCTTGTGTCTGCTGGTTTAGAGGATCGTAAAAGTGATTATGCCTGGAAAACTACGCTCAAGAACAAATAACTACAATTCGAGAATAAATGCTCCCTATAAGAAAGATTTGGCTGCTACCGCCACACGCTCAAAAGCTCGTAAAGCAAGCTCTCAGGTTACTAGTTCTGGAGGCGGCAGGGAGGCGGCAAGGAGAAGAGTGCTGGCTCAATCAAATCCTTCTTTCAGGTCAAAACCGTGATGGCCACAATAGCCGCCCCTTTGGTTGAATGCACAAATATATCTTCCCAGCTGCTTCCCTCACCGCCTAAAAACGTTGGTAATATTACAGACCTATCCTTTGCAGCCATTGACAACAACAACTTGTTACTCGCACTGTGCTATTCTCTGTGTGGTACAAATGGAATAGACAAACTGCCTGAAGTTGATAAGCTTGCTAATGGAAAAACAACTACTCCAGAAAAAGAACCTGTTGGAACTGGAACTTTGGAAGTGGTGCCCACATCACCATTGCTCCCCGAACCTACACAAAGGCTGTCTATTACTCCAAACTTGCTGTCAACTGAGGAGGAGTCAACTATTTTAAGTACGGACCATGAAACTGCTGTACTTCCTAACAAAATACAAGCACAACTGACTGTGATCCAGTTTGCTATGAAAGTCTTACTCCGTCTTAGTGGAAAAATATTTGAGGAAGTTGCTAGAGTTGTTCCAGCAAAAATAACTAGTGAGGACCACGACAAAGAATTGGCTGCCCTAATCATTGCAATGCCATCAAACAATGTACATCAGATTCAAGAAAATTAGCCACTTCCTTCCGAGTTACCAGAAGAGGATAGTCTTGAATACATCGGAAATGTTGATCAGGGCAGTAATGCCTCAACGATTTATTTAACCAGGAAGCAGCACAAACAAATAAAACAACGCTGAAAAATCCTGTTAGACACTCCTGAAGCCCAGACCTCAAAGGAGCGGACTCGAAAATGGGTATTACTGAAAAAATGCAAAACAATAGGAAGAGCAGTAAGAAAAACAAAAGGAAAAAGAAAAATTGGAATACAAATAGTGCGCTGACAAACTGGATAATCACAGACCAGAAGAAATATTCTACAGAGGAGGAAGTTCCCATAATTCGTGAAGATAGTTTTGGACCAGAATGCGTGGCAGACTCTGCATAGGAGCACTCTCCAGAGCGGGAAAACTTGGCAAAATCTTTTGAAGTACCATTGACACCAGAAAGAGCAAGCATTTCCCAAGTACCGGGAATATCGAAGGATAATTCTACAGTTAGTAATGATCCGATTTTGACAATCACGCGGCTATCCCAGGGGAAAAGGGACACCTGCACACACATTAACAGATCAGAATTTATGACAATGGGCCTCATTACAGGTCGGGCGGTCTGGAAATAACAGTAGCGGTAAACCCACCGCCACTGTTAATTCCGGACCACCCGATCCCGACTCCTGCAGGAGGGAGGTGATGTTCCTCCAGGTCTGACCTGGCGGGTCTAACACCGCACGCCTGCAGGCGGACGTGGACACACCAGCACCATCACGAGATGGTGCCGGTGTTTCCACTTCCCCATTCCCATTGAGTCCTATGGGGCTCAATGGGAATGGGGATTTACTGAATTCCGCCTCTGGAATTCCCGGGACACCAGGGTCGTAATGCCCTGGTATTTCTGGGAGTCACGGAGGCGGAATGGTAATACGAGTCCGGCGGTAACCAGGTGGTTTTACCGGCTCGGTTACCGCCGGACTCGTAATGAGGCCCAATGACTCACAAAATCTTGCCACTCAGGATATTAGACACAAAGGATTTTGAATTCTTTGAACCTGTCAAAAACACAGTGCATCAAAGTAGTAGAGTGTACTGCATTGTTGTTGAAACTGTAAATTTGATCAGAATGCATAAAAACATGTTCTTAGAAATGGGCTACGAGATTGATGCAGCCTTGATATTCCTCCCTGCTAAAAATAACACACATTTGGGTGTGGACAACTTGTGGGAAAAACTGCTGCCAGGCGGCAGAGAGGGTGGGAATACCCGTTGCCCTAGTTAATTGCAAGAGAACACCATGGGAATACTCAGTTGGTTGGTCCAGAATAATGATTAAAAAATGGTGTCTAATAACTGGAATTTGTCAATTTGCTCATGGAATACGAAGGGCTTTGCCCACTATTAAGTGCAAAGGGGTCATTAAATTTGCTGTTGCAAGCAGATATCGTTTTATTGCATGAGTGCTGGCTGCTTACCAAATTATACATTGATGGGTACCAGATGTTCCAGATACTGTCTGAAAAGGGACCTGGGGCGTTCTTTGGGAGGCCTCATAATAGGGGTTGAAAACACTATAAGAGCCACTAGAATTCAACTCTCCAACCCTAATCACAATGTCTTCACTGTGAGAACTCGCCCACAAAATGGCATGGGAAATGATACCCTTATACATTTCTACGATCAACCATGCTCCGTACGTGCTAATAGTATGCAAAATGGGCAAGTATCTGGGGATAAGCCTGGCAAACCTACTTGGAGAAAGGGAACATTGTCAGCCATGCTTGACTATTTATTTGGTAATGAGGTGGCTATTTCGCAAGTCAAAGAGAACATGCATAGTGATCATGCCATTCATATCTGGACCATTACTGGCTATGGATCTTGAGTGGATGCTACAGTCGGTGATTTGGACGTTAATCATGTTATGTTATGTTATGTTATGTTATGTTAAGTTAAAGGATATTTATACCACACACTGTCACCGCCGGAGTGGACCCCTGGTGCTCTTTGGTGGTAATAGAATCAGATGGTCTTAGAAACACCTAGTAAAGGTGCACAAATGTGTAATTAATCAGATAGCAGATGAAATTAAAAGATGTATTGGTGTCTCTGCGGATGGTATTGAAAACTGTATTAAGAAAAGGATGTCTGGGTTGTTTGTACATAAGGGCAGTTATGTAATGCTGGGAAATCCAGATAAGAGGGGGCACTACTATAAAGCAATTCAGGACTCAGAGAGACATATGAGGCAAGAGCTCAGAGAAATTAAGAAGGCTGAGCTTGGCCCACAGACCAGCCACTGAGCTTGTCGGCACATGCAAAATAGATACAGGCAATGGGTCAAGGGCTGGAAATTCTCCCATAGAAATGCTCAATGGCAGTACCTTCTCAGAGCAGTGTCAACTAAAGACACTAAAAAGATGTGGGGCCTATTGACTAAATTTAACTCAGCTAAAGTCTCACAAATTACATGTTCTATTAGTGAGCAGCACTGGGTTGAATTCGAGGCCTTTTCATCTGTGAACGGTACTGGAGGGGCTCCAACTCCATGTGAATCTTCAAATTAAATTTTGACCTTGTGGATGTGGAAGCAAAAATCCCAAAACATAAGGACTCTAGGGTGCCAGGTCCACGTGGCCTAGCTAACATTGTATTAAGAAGATCCCTTGAGTTCGGATCAAGGGTGTTGTTTGTGCTATTTAACAAAGTTTGTGAAGAGGGTGGCGCCCCAGATTTTGGAAGAATTCTAACTTGGTACCCATTTATAAAAAAAAAAGGTAAAAGAGCATCTCCTAAAAACTTTAGACTACTTGCAATGTTAAATGTAATTGGAAAAATATTTGCATTCCTGATACGCCACGGTCTAACGAAATGGGTCAAAACAGCCTAGATACTAAACAACATCCAGATGAGCTTTAGGGTGGGCCCCGGGACTGTACACTGTCACTGGCTGATTGATATGCTTGCCAGAGATGCTAAGGTCAAGGGCAACCCTGATCTATACATAGCTATGATTGATTTCTGGTCGGCATTCGACACAGTAGATAGAAACCAACTCTGGCAAACACTTGAAATGTAAGGCTGCTCTGCAGATCTCTTATATGCCGTGCAAAACTTGCATGAAGAGACAGTGGTACAGGTTAGGATGGATAGTGGGGGGGGGGCAATTATGCAGGCCATTCATACAGAGAGGGGAGTTAAACAGGGCTGCTCCTTGGCTCCCCTACTGTTCAACCTGTACTTGCCCGACCTGTCTGAGTACTTGGGACAGGTCGCTAACTGCCCTCCGAGTATTGCTGGAGTCCTGCTGAAATGTCTGTTATATGCAGATAACCTTGTTCTGTGTGATCGCACCTTCTTTGGCCTAAAGGGTTTTCTAACCGCATTGTGTAAATATGCGGGTGAGAATGGTTTGAAGATCAACTTTGAAAAAACAAAATATATGCATTATTCTCCTAGAAACACAGCGGTAGCAAAAATGATAGTAGAGGGTGCTCACATAGAGCAAGTACACCACTTCATGTACCTGGGCCTGGACTTAATGAGCGGCTGTGACTGTGACTACTCAGCAATTATTGCTGAGAAGAAACAAAAATCTATTGCCTTGACCCAAGTTATTGCAGGTACATCAGAGAGAAATCAGGCTACAGTCTACACGGTATACTGACTATATACAGGTAAAGCTGTTGTGCAGCTATCCTATATGGGTTAGAGGCAATATGCATGAAAGATTTGACCTGCTTGAAGGTCCTGGAGGGAATATTTTGGAGGTGTGTCCTTGGAGTGGGCCCCAGTGTACCAATAGAAATAATAAGGCTAGATTTGGGCCTGACATCTTTAATAGCCCAGTCTTAAAAAGAAGAGGCCTATTATACCTAAAAGTAAAATGATCTCCTATTTGCACACTACTGAGACTCCCTGGTAAGGAAAGCAGTGGGACCAACAATAACAACCTTGCCACCCTGACAAATGGTCCTTATGGTGCAAACTATGATAACATTAAAAGTGATCGTTTTTGGTATAATTGCCTAAACACAGAGAACAAATCTGTGCATATCGCACTTCATCAGGTCTGGAAGGAGTTAACAGCCTTGTTGAAGCTTGACAGGCTTAACAAATCAGGTATACAGTAACTGGAATACAGCAAAATTGACCTATAAAATCCCTATGAGTGGTGGCACTCTTAGTGTAATATGTATTATAAAATTGAAATATTAGGTACTTACTTTATAAATGTAATGATAAATGTTGTAACGATGTATGTATTTATGTATGTAAGTAATTGTATTTGTATTGTGTGAAAGTTCTTTGAACTGTACACATAAATATGATTAAAAAGCTTCTTGTGACCCATTGATGGCCAATTAGCATTCCAAGCCATTATTTGCGTGGCAGAGATTTCTCAGAGCAGATAGGGACCTCCAAGGCTGTTGCACTTCTTGAGAAGATGTAGCAGAGGCCAATGATCTCTTTAGATCGTTTTTTTTTGTTACCATTCTCATAGCGTCTTAAAACACTATAAAATGTATTGTTACCCTACCATTTCAAACCTAATGCCTTCTCAAGCTTTACTCCACCCCATGATTTCACAAGCACAATCAAATTTGCATATGAGCCTCCTTAGCTTCTAAAATCTGCAACACCAAATTTCTCAAGTTCATGCACAAATCTAATACTCCATTATTGACCATGCAATGTAATATTTCTTGCTCTCCGCGGGAGGCTCCGACCATCCCAAACACACAGTAGTGCCTTCTTCCGTTCCATGAAGGCCATTTGCTTTGTTTATTATGGCTGCCACAGAAAGGGAAAACGGATTACATTTCTCAGTCTGCAACAGCCCTTTTTCTTTTCTTTACCTTTTTTCACTCGCTTGGGCTTCTAACTATGGCTCTGGGGGAATTAACTAGCCGGTAATGCCCCCCCCCTTGGGTACTTCGGTCATATTGCCTAAACAATGAACACACCATGTTTCTCCATTTTTGCACTATCATAAACATTTGCATTACAAACATAATTTTATGTAAATGAGAAATTCTGTCTTTTCTCTGTATGTAAAGCTAAACATGGTGAATTATGAACATTTCCAAAAACAGATATTCTTAGAATGTATACTAGTAATGCCATGTTTGCATAAAAAGAAAAAGTACGATACAAACCGTGAAAAGTCTCTCTTTGATAAGGCTGGTATTGATTTCGTGCCAGTTCCGATGATTGACTTCGCGTTTGTCTATATAATAACCATTGATTTTCGATCCACCACTGAATTTTGGCACTTTCCAGCCAAGGGTCATTGAGTGGCCATTACAGTTGAGAAGAGTTATTCCATAAGGATGAGAAGGGCTGGCTGTAGGGAAAAGTAGGCTGTATTAAATATGTTGGGTAGATTTATGAGCAGTAATTTTAAATATTGTCAATGCAATCCAAAATACGTTCAGACACGTGTTTGAATTCTATTGCAACTCCAATTGTAATAACTTCTGACTTTGTCAGCTCCCCACAACACTTCAACTTTGAAAAGTTGCATCCATTCCATAGAGAAGGACAATATCAAAGCCAAATGACTCACATTTCAGGTGATTCGTCATTGCTGAACCTTGGGTGGATGTTTTGAAAAGTTAATCTGACATTTGTTCACAAGACTTTTAATAATACTTGTATATTAAAATATTAAATAATGGCTAAAGTTCCCCCTGTGGTACATTGTAAGGCTATTGAAAGTAACAGAGGAATTACGTGGACAAATAGAGGAACAAGGCATAAGGCTGGGTTCCTTTAAAAGATCACGGAATACTGAGGTGACTGAGGTGACTTGCAATATCCTTTTTTCCACTGGGTAGAGTATGTTGTATTCCTTATAATACATGATCATACACTTTCATCCCTTTAAATAACTGGCCTCTTTATTGTAATCTAAGAGATGTTCCAGTTGTTGATACATATAATGGATGTAGAATCTGGTTAGATTAAAAACAGACCAATATGCTGTTTCTAACTTTGTTGAAGGAATATAGTTTAAGCAGTTGGATGAAATTCTTCTAAAATATTTTATTTTTGTGTGATTTAAAATAGGTAATAACTTGCAGATTCTTGCTCTCATGGGTTAACCTTTAGCAGTGCACATAATAAACATACTACCATGGTTTCCTTATCGGTTAATGGCTGCAAAGTGTCATCGAAAGCTATTTTACAAGAAGGGAATTTAAAAAACATGTAAAGTGTTAATAAAGATCAGCTATGTGGTGGCTCAAGCACCAGGCATTGTGACATCACAACTGAAGAGTAATAACTGATTGGCGAGCATTGGGGTTGTTATGTCCCGATTACAGGTCAGTATTGAAGACACAACTAGCCTGTAATAAGAACATTATTTACAAGCTTTTATTTTTGTATTGCTAGCTGCCATGTATCAACAACGCATTATTATATATAAGCCAAGTAATACGTATATGTATATATACATATTTATGTGCACTTTTACATATATATGCAGACATACACATGTATACACACACAGAGTAGACTGTAGGGCGACGCTAGTTGGCCTACAGTTAAGGTGAAACCCATCATCCTTAGAAAATTCTATGTCTAACAACTTTGAATAATAAATTGGATCAGCACGAGATTTTCAAAATCAGATATGCGCACGTGCTACCCAAAACTTGAAAATGCCATATACATCCATGCTGTGTTTCAAAAGATATAAATGTTCAAAACAAGGGTGGGTTTTTCACTTTTTGCATTGGTTTCTTAATAGAAAAAATTTCACATTTTTGATCCGGTGCACAGTCCAAACCATTTGACTGATTTTTGTTACATAAGAAACAAATTGGGCACAAAGCGCTAGAAGGAAATCCTTTTTTGGCTTGGTGTAAATCTGACAAGTATTTTTTATTTTTTATTTTACAGAGTGTGATTCCCAAAACGTTAGCCATATATACCATGATGCATTCCTGGATTTAAGGCTTTCAATTTCTGAAATCCGCAATCTTTAAAATCAAGATTTGAATATAGATTCCTTTTTAAAACAGTCCTAAAACGATATAAGTGTGTAGGGTAATTTTGAGGCAGGGGAGCATGTATTCAGGGTAAAAGAGCAGGATATGTGAAGGTGTGTGCCTGCGGATAGTGTAGATTTTTATTTTATTTTCCTGAGATCTAGATTTGAGATCTAGATACATTTTCGAGTGGCAAAAGAAAAGAGCAATTACATTACAAACATGAAATATTGAGATGTGGCATGCACAGTAAATTAAAGTAGGGGGAAGAGAAGTATTTTGAATGAATTTAGGATACAATATTTTTTATTATAATCTAGGGATGTCTGCTTTGTAAATTAACCTATAATGTGTGGGAGGTTGGTATTAGGGGATAATATTGTTTGAGAATGGGTAAGCTTTAATTTGTGTCTTGAAATTAAAAAAGGTGCTCAACAGAAGCTCAATGGTTCTGATTCATGTTTTCAGTATTCTTTGATATAGTTTCAGAAAATCTAAATGTATTCCACCTCTTCTTCCTCATTCCAGGACACCATTACCCCTAATTTACTCTTCTTTGTCTCATTAGTCCATTTTCCAGGCCTCCCTCTTTCTCGTCCCAGCACCCGATAGTATTCTGGTGCATTAACCCAACCTAAACCACTAGTAATCTGTCAAATGATTGCCACCCCCTCTTCCTCATCTCACAGTAGCACATAACCATGACCATCTATTCCTTGTCATAGTACTCCATTAGTAATCATTTCCATTACTGCTATATCCTTGTTACTCTGCCCAGTACCCCACCAATAATCTGTTGCCTTACCCCAACTCTCTCTTTGTCACCTTCCTCTTCCTTGCCCCAGTAGTGCAATACCCCCGCCTCTCCCTTCTTCATCCCAGTACCCCATTAGTAATCCATTACATTTCCATCACCTCCCTCTTCCTCGTGCCAGCACCTCAACGGTAATCCGTTGCATTACCCTGACTCCATATTTCTCATACCGATTCCCCCTTAGTAATCTGTTAAAAAAAAAAACACCTCCCTCGTCTTTGTCTCACTATCCCATTTGTAATCTGTTGCATTACCCCGATCATCTTCTTCCTCGTCCCTGTGCCCAAATTGTAATCCATTTGATTGCCCCCAGCTTCCTCTTCCCCATTCCAATTCCCCATTAGAAATATGATGCATTACAACCACATGCCTCTTCCTTGTCCCAGTCCTCCATTTGTCCCCATTACATTACTCCCACCTAATTCATCCTCATTCCAGTATTCCAATAGTGATATGTTGCATTACCCAACCTCCATCTTCCATGACCTGGTAAACCATTAGTACTCCATTACATTACCCCCAAGTTCCTCTTCCTCTTCCTCATCCAAGTACTCCAATAGTAATCCATTGCATTACTCTGCCTCCCCATTCCTCCTCCCCATACCCGAGTAGTAATCAGTTATATTAGCCTCAGCTCCCTATTGGTAGTTCTAACATTCAATTACCCAACCTTCCTCTTCATCATCCAAATACTCCATTACCCTTCCCCTTGCTTCCACATCCCAGTACTCCATTTCCCATACCTCCCTCTTCTTTATCCCGGTATCTCATTAGTAATCTGTTTTATTACATCCATCTTCCACTTGCTCATTCCATTCCTCATGCGTAATCCCTTGCATTACCCCAACTCTCTGTTCCTCATCCAATACCCCAATAGGATTCAATTGGATTACCCCCTCATCCATCTCCATTGTTCAAGCACACCATTAGTAATATGTTGCATAATCGCTATCTCCCACTTCTTCATACAAGTACTCCATTAGTACTGCCTGTCTCTTCCCTGTCCCAGTACCCCATTAGCAATTTCTTCCATTACCTCCACTTTCTTCTTCTTTGTCTCAGTACTCAATTACCCCTGCATCTCTGTTGCATGTCCCAGTGTACTTCATTACCTCGATCTCCCTCTTCCAAGTGCTCCATCATTACCCTACCTGCCTTTTTCTCATCCAATCACCCAATAGTGATCCATTGCATTACCCCCACCTCCTTCCTCCTTCTTCCTTGTCCCAGTAGCCCAATAGGAATGTGTTATATGACCCCACCTTCCTCTTCCTTCCTTCCTTGACCCAGTTATCTATTAGTGATCTATTAGTAATGCATTACAATACTGCTACCTATCTTTTCCATGTCACAATACTTCATTAACCCACCTCACACTTCTTCATCCCAGTTCCCCATTAGTAATCCACTACATTAGCATCACTGCCAGTCCACTTGTCCTAGTTCATTTGTTGAATAACCCCCACCTCCCTCTTCCTCGTACTGGTACTCCATTGGCCAAAATTCTCTCATCCCCACCCCAGTGCCCAATTAGTAATCTGTTGTATTAAACCCACTTCTTCCTTGCTGCAGTGCTCCATTACCGCTGCACACTGATTACATCACATGATGTCAGTGATACCATCCCATATGACATCATTAATGACATCACTGGAAACTAGAGCACAGTAACAGGCATCAATGATTACATCACGTAAGACAACACCTTTGACATCATCAGTGACATAACTGGCACAACAGATCTCAGCTTAAAGCAAGAGAGATGCAACATTTAAAAAGCATATTGCTGTTTTCGTAAATAGAGTGCATGGAGACAAGTGCAAAATAGGTTTAAAAAATACTGTGAATTTACAATCATGGTATTCTTACGCACCAGAGTGTGACAGTATTGAATGAACATTTACAATTAAAAGATAGTCTAGTGCCTTTATCATTCTGTCCTCAAATCAATACTTCTTTGCATGATACCCAGTCCAGTATGTTGAATTCCCAAAGTTGCAATTCTAGCGTTCAAGATATGCTGAAAGGTGGTCTGTATGGATGCTGTGACATGTTAAAAGACATCATTATTGTCTTTCAGTGCATGATGAAGAATTAAGAAGACAGGCTGCATTATGAGCCTGGCGCTAACCCGCTGGTGCAGTTGCTGCCAGCCTCGTAACACTTTTTTCCAGTAACTGATATTCTGGTGCCACTGGGACATTACTAGTCCTGGCGGGACGGGAAGTCAGGCGCTGGAAAATGTTGTTCCCCATTCCCGTGGAGTCTCATAGGACTCCATGGGAGTGAGGGGACGGAAGCACCAGCGCCGTTGCTATTGGTGCCGGTGCTTCCGTGACATGCCTGCCTACGTGGACTGTTGCACCCGCCAGGTGAAATCTGCAGATCATAACGGCCCACGGCCCCTGCAGTGAGACTTGTAGTGTGGCGATCCGGAAAGGGTGCCGGTACGTTGCTACGGGCACCCTTATTTCCGCACTGCCACACTTGTAGTGAGGCCGATTCTTGTGAAAGAAATACCAGACCAGAAAAGGTTATTAACACAAATAAGAAGGAACAGTTTCCTAAACCCTTTTTTTTCAAATCAAGCCAAATTAACTGTCGGTATAAACAAGCAAAATGTAGATGTTAGTAATGTGAAAAGGTAAAGGTTATAGCAGGTGGTCTGTTAAGATAACTAATGAGGGAGTATGGTTACATGTATCGAAGACACAGGTTTATGAGGACAAGGATAGATCATTTACTGTACTACCCAAGGTTGTAATCTTACTAGTGAATTGTGATGCAATTGTGCTCATGGGCTGCACAAAGGGGGTTCAACGTTAAATTGCTACAGCTTCCCACACTTTCTGAATTTCAGTCTTTTTGCATTAAGCCAGCCTCTTTTTGTGAAGTTAAGGGGATGGTTTAATCCAACAAAACCTTTTAAATTTGGCAAGTGGTGGAATCTATGTCACCTTAGGTCTAATCCCCTTCCATTGCCTAGCCCCTAAGCACACTGATGACATTATTTATACTTGGTTATTTATGACAAGCTTGATACCGAGAGGTTTCTAAGCACGGACCCTGGGATTGAACCTGTGTTTCTCCATGTCGTCTTGCATCCAAGGCAAGCGTGTTGCCCCTCAGCTTTCCTCCCGGCATCACAGATGACATCATGCATTAAAAAATCAAGTACATCACTGCAAACTAGAGAACTGTGATGAGAGACAGGGCCTGTTGTCACATTGCCCATAGCATAGCCTTCTGCAGTCCCCCATGACCGTCCAAACCATCAAAAGTAGCCACTTGTCAATTAGAGGCATCTGATGTTAAAGAGCTCTGACTAGGCTGCAGCAACCACAATGCTCCCCCATGATGGTCCTGGCCCGAAGCAGGCCTCTGCAAGACTAACAGCCTTTGCTGCTTTGTCTTGATGTTCAATAACCTAAAAAGTAACAAATACCCAATATCAAATTTCAGATGGACCTTGCGTTTGTTGTGGCATGTTCAGGGCTCCATGAGGTCAGACACATTTTCTCGTTGGCCCAGGCCCACCACAACTAAACAATGACAGATTTTCATTTCTGAACATTCTATGGTCCTTCCAAGATAGGAGATGAACGGAAGCGTTTTGTGAAAGGGTTCATCCCGCTCTCCACCACCTTAAAAAAAAAAACGATGTATTGGATTTGCACCCAACCAAGAAATTACACATCTGCACCACTGTGTGCAACTTCTACTACACATTTGAAGCAAAGCCATTTGAAGCAAAGCCATCCAGTGGTTTACGCTGTTGGCCTGTTCAGTGAATGCACATTTCCCCTCAGGAAAACTAATGCGTGAAATAAGGTTTTATGCTTTATAACTTTCAAACCATTGAACAAATGTGCAACTTACTCTCGAGTTATGAGGGCCAGGTCCAAAAAATATCTTTTAATATTTTAAAATGTGCAGAGAAAGGGTTTGGCACTGTGTTAGTACATGTTTTGATACTTTTCATTAGCCTAACTTAAAATATTATACTGAGATGGTAGATTGGTAGGATTTCGAAGTCCCAGAGTCTTTTCCATCAGATGGTGGCCACATGATATATGTGCAAATTAGAAATGAACACACAGAGATGTGCTTATCTTTTACCAAGAAAGAAAGACACGAGAGATTCTCCCATTTTTAACTCCATTGACATGTTCAGGAAGAAGTATGCAAGAAATTCAGTCCTGCATGTCCCCTCTATCAATTGGGTCATACAATTGGGACGATAGAGAAGAAGGGATGCATTTCCTATCACTGGTACAGGGAAATTACATTTCAAGCGGGCCCCTTTATTCATCCAAAGTGTTGCATGTAAGGCCTCATCACAAGGTGCGCTGTAGCCCTTAAATGCGGCGGTAACGGTTTGACCACTGCATTTAAGGGCTGGCCCTATCATGAGTTGGGTGCTAACTGGGCTGTTTTACCCCTAGATTTTTTCTGGAGGTGAAAATCACATTTAGCGCCCTGTATTGTTGCCGACTGTATTAGCGCACAGTATTGGCGCTGAAAAAGCCCCATCGGATCCAATGGACCCAACGAGTAATGGGGATTTACCGTTAACGTGCAACCAGTGATCTGGCGATAATACAGCGGGACCGGTCGGCGCTAACTCTATTACAGTTGGGCGGTATTACAGACGAGATACTGCCCAACGTGTGATGAAGCCCGTAGATTCTAATAAGTGCAACCCAGTATAACATAGTGTATCGTTTCTTTCTCAAACTGTGTAACTTAGAATCATCTTACATTTTGGCATGTCTTTACAATAGCATGACTGAGGTTTTCATATTGGGTTCCACTTGCTAGACTTTGCCACTCTCCATGTACCCCCTCCTCCTTTCTAGGTACCCTCTACCTGCCTATTTCTAAATCCTACCTAACCCTCTCCTACTATAAAGTTGCTTGCTCCGATTCCTGTGGTGCACTTATTTTCCTAGTGCATCTTGCAACGTTTCCAAAGGAATCTGTTGGGAATCCTGAGGATGACAAAATTGTTCTGCCACAAAATTGAGTCTCCAGTCCACCATAAACTCTCCAACTGCACATCTGATTCTTTTCCCCATTCCCAACTCTGCCCTAATGAGAGGCCAACCCTTTTGTGCATAAATCCTGTTTTGAGCACTCTTCTTTTTTCATCTTCCAGTGGCATTTCTGTGGTAATCGCTCTCATCAAGCAGAACAAAGAAGCACTTTCATTTATGAAAAGTCTCAACGCTGCAATACACCATGGGAGATACACGAAAGATTATTTTGGATCAGGGCACACTCTTCCCAATCAAACTTTTAAAGAACAACTGTACAGATTTACACCAAACCCAAAAAGGAACATCTGCAATGCTTTGTGGCCAACTTGTTTTTATAAAATGTTTTTGACAGCGGGCCTCACTAGGACTGTGCCGGTCCAGAAACACTGGTACCGTTAAGTCCACTGGCACTGGTGTTTTCAGACTGGCACAGTACGACTCTGCTGGCGGGTGCCTTCCCGCCTGCCAGGGTCAGATCTGGCGGGCGGAACGGCACCCATCAGCAGAGTTTCACGGAAGCACTGGCATTGTTGTTAACGGTGCCGGTGCCTCCATGGTCCCCATTCCCATGGAGTCCTTTGCGTCTCCATAGGAATGGGGTCTTACAAAACTACTGGCGCCTGACATCCCGGCCGCTGGGGTAAGAATACCCTGGTGATACCGGGAAGTCAGGCCCTGGTAGTTCATTACAGGTCCAGCGGCAACCTGCCAGTTTTACCTGCACGGTTACCGGCAGACCCGTAATGAGGCCCAGTGTGTCTATATAGACAATTTAAAGCAAACATGATCATTTTCTAAAAAATCTAATTATTTTGCAGTGGACAACCAACGTTTGCACTTAAGTGCCTTTGGGGGCTCTTCATGTAATTGTAAACCTTCACACGCTGGAGCGGACAAGCAAAGAGTAAACGCGATGTGAACTCATTTATACTACTTCATTTTGCCCTCTGTCTAATTAAAGATTAACCAGGTGCAAAACCGAGGTGAATTCCATAGGAATCCATTTGGGGTTATGCCTGTGTGAAAATATCATGCAGGCGTAAAACAAGACGCGCCGATCAGACGGTCAAGCATTGCATGGTGGAGATCACTCCTCCAAAATGGGGTGGTGTTTTAAGCTCTAATGCTCAGTGTAAGTCGTCATTCAAAAAGTAGGCAGTGAAAGTCAATTTATTTCTGTACATATAATTATTGCTCTACATTTTACAATCTAACAGCCTTTGAGTCTAAGTGGACAGTTTTTAGCCAATGCAAAAATTAAAACAAGCAATGGACACCACTTTAAAGAAATTGACAGAGAGGAACCAACACACCATTACAAATGTAATATTCAAAGTTAATTTATAACCTCTTAAATTAGTACATTTTTCATGTTAACATTGCAAATTAGATAAGCATAAAAGTCATTGCCAGGTACTTACTGAGGGCCGCATGTACTGCAATAGCTTCTGATTCTTGAGAATTTTCACTGACACCAAGAGCATTAACAGCCTTGACACGGAAAATATACTTCTCTCCAGTTACTAAACCATGAACAACAAACCTAAGAAGGCATACAGTCGATTAATCACAGGACATGAATATGTCTCAACAACGTTTTTATAAGAACATCTTACATTTGACAGCCAAAATAAGTTTCAAAAATAATATTTGCACAGTTGGTTGGATGACAAAGCACACAAGATCATCTTGCAATAGTATTGCTAGGTTAGGCCGAGTCTGCTAACATTATTATGAGCTCATTCCTGATTCCTGAAGTTCTGCTAAGCTTGTAATATTTGAGGTGGCTGATTACGTATGGCAATCTTCAATACTCCCACCCCACCCATCTCAACACAGTCCTTAATAAAGGAAGGCAGGCAGCCTTCATTTAGTAAGGACTGTGACGAGACAGGGGTGGACGTGGAGGTAATTAATGCTTGACAAATGTGTTGTCTTTATGATGGATTGATAGCCTATAACTCTCTTAAGGTCAGTCGTTCCTAATTTCACTATTGATTGTGCTGCCTGATATTTTCTGGTTCAGTGCGGTGTAGTGTTTTCTATTTTCAGATATATCAAAGAAAATGTGTTACCTCAATAAGAAAACGCAATTGGCATTTGTGAGTTTAGGAATGTTATGAATGTCCTAATGCGTGATTATGATTAGAATATTTGAACCGTGAATTTCAGAAACAATTTTCTCAAAGCTGCGCTGAGCATATGGTCCATACAAATGAACCAACTCTAGGGTGATGCCTGTGAAACACTAGTGTTGGGGAACAAAGTGTTGCTATGTTGCTCCTAAAGCATCGGATCGGACACCAATATAAGAAGGCAACAGATCAAGATGCTAACATGGCACTTCACCTTGGACAGAATGAATGCATGCACTGGGCATTACCATAAATAATATTACCATGGTTTGGTTGGAAAATATTTCCTAGAACATGTGCATGCACAGAAAGGTATAAAATAGTATATTTTGAAGTCCCAGAGTCTCTTACATCAGATGGTAGTCACATGATAAATGAGCAAATTTGAAATTAACACACAGAGCTGTGCTTATCTTTTACAAAGTAAGATACAAACGCAAGATTCTCACATTTTAAACAGAAGAATGGAAGCATATCTCAACAATGGTACAGGGAAATGACATTTCAAGAGGGACACTTTATTCACCCAAAGTTTTGCTTGTAATGTGTAACATGTCCAAACAGTGCACTTGCAAACCGAAACTGCCAGCAGCCTGGTAACGCAAGAACTCAACCACAGCAAAAGAGTCATCAGGAAACAAAAGAAAACCTGGCGCTGCTCCAGGACCGCATCCAACCTGTCGCTCCTCAAGGAACTCTGAGCAAACCGCTGAGAGCTAATCAACACAGTCAAGCCCTCCTACTATCAAAACACCATAGCAGAAGCCAACAACAAAAGCAGAGGCCTCTTCAAAGAGGTCAAGCACTTTGTCAACTGGCTACCTGCCACTGTCATACCACACTTCATAAAGAAATCCATTGCCGTCATCAGCTTCTTCATCGTAATAATCAGCAAGATTTGCCAGCACATAGACACCAGTTCTGCATCCACAGACCCACCTCACGTCCCCCCTCATGAAATCTCCACATCCTGGAAAGCATTAAAAATACTCTCAACAGAGGATCTGGTAGAAACCCAGGCCACCCTCAAAGCCACATCATATAAAGACAACATCCTCCCAGCATCCATCCTCAAGACTCTCTCAGAAGAGCCTCTCCTTCCGTATCTGGAGATCATCAACAGCTCCCTAACTTGAATGCACCTTCCCATCATCCCTAAAAACATGACAAACCCTGCCTTTACTGGAGAAACACAGTTTGGATCCCGAAAACCTAGGAAACTATCACCCCTTCAACCACAACTGCAGCAACACATCGACACTAGTAATCTATTCCAAAACTACCAATCCAGGTTTAGACCCAGATGCAGCACAGCGAAAGCAACTATACAGGTGGTTGATGATGCCCTCAACATCCTTGACAATGGCCACCCCTGCCTCCTAATTCTACTCAACCTCTCGGCCACTTTAGCCACAGTAGACCACCAGGCGCTTACGGTCACACTACTTCAGTGCATGGGGATCAGCAACCTTGTCCAATGCTAGTTTAAGTCCTACCGCACCTACCACCAGCAGTTTGTTCAGATAGACTCCTCTAGATTTCCTGTGGAGTCCCGCAGGTTTCCATCCTCTCCCCTGTGATCTTCAATCTATACATGGAGCCGCTGGGAGCCCTCCTAGCTACACACACCATCCACATCCACCAATATGCTGACAACACACAGCTACACCTCAAGATCGACTCCATCATGGACATCCATAAGCTCAAAACATGCCTCTTCCTGATATGGTCTTGGATGTCCAGTGGACATTTTAAGCTCAACCTCTCCAAAACAAAATTCCTACTCCTCACCAACAACACCGAACACCCAGACATACAGCTCACCTCCTGCTCCAAGTCCCTTGGGTTCCACATCGACAAACACCTCTCTTTCAAGACACACTTGGCTAAGAGAACTGAGACAGCTTGGAATCAGCTCTCCCTCCTGCGAAAGTCAAGCCCTTCCTCCCTACAGACAGCTTTAATACACCATTCAAGCACTGGTCCTGTCCCACTTGAATGGGGGCAATGCACTCCTCAAAGTCCTCCTGTTGTTCTCCCTTGTTCCCCGGAAAAGTATCCTACATGTGGCTGCATGTCTCTTTATGGGTCTATGAAGATACAACCACATCACCCTTGCCATCAATGACCTTCACTGGCTCCGACTGCATGCACAAATCACCTTCAAGTCTTGATGCATCATCTATAAGGCAGTCACCCTGAAGTCACCCAGCTACCTCGCAGAGAAATTCAGCATCTCCGGTGGATGTGCATCACTAGAAGCCAGGACACGTGCAAACTTGAAATCCACCACTGCAAAAAGGAAAGGACCAGAAAACAAGCCTTCTCTGCCTACAACCCAAGACTTCCTCCCTGTCAGCGTCAGACACACCCCCACGATCATACATTTCAGTAAAGAACTCAAGACCCACCTCTTCAAGGACCTCTCCTCAACACCTAAGCCATCACGTCGCCCCTTGTGCCACCTGACTCCTAGATGCCGCCTGCCTCCCTCCTCCCGCAACCTGATACAGTTGTACCCCTCCTCTGTGCCCCTATGTATCCTTCCCCCGCTGTATATCTGTTGTGTTATTTTCTCTAAAAACTGCAGTGATATGCATCTGTACTGCTGTACACCTCTGTAAAGCCCTCTGTTATGTATCTGAATTGGTGTATACCTCTGAAAAGCACTCAGTTGCTTCTACAGCTGGGTCTGCACTCAATAATTACAATAATAATAATAATAATGATGATGATAATAACAACAATAGGTTGGCAGCTGTTAAACAAAACCTTGCTCTCTCATTTTGTATTTGCAGCCTTGGATGCATTTTGGTAATATACACCCGTTGTTTTATGCCACTCCAATAGCCACCCTCGCACATTGGTCAGCACTGGGGTTTATACTGCAGCGCACTCTTTATGAATATATTAGACCGCGTAGATGCATGAATCAAGCCAGGCAGAAGTACTACTGGATAAGGAAGGAGCTTTCAGACAGCCACTGCTCCCGTATTCACGAGGAACAACATTGTAGTGATTGTTGATGTACACTTGTCTCTCTTGTGTGTACTATGCATATTTCCTCGGAAGCACTTCTATCTTTTGAATCCATATCCGGTCTATTGATTGCTCTCCAACAGCAAGCTAGCTGAACAGCATATTTTCCGGGGGTTGGGGGACAGGAGGTGGCCAATGTGTTCTCTGATTCATACTTACTTTGTCTGTGCTGGATGCCCCCTTAACCCGCCTTTCCTGCCGTTAAGTTTGACTGCGCCAATCTGCTCCATTCTGAACATCTTCTTTTGTCTTTTCACAGAGTTTCCACTGATAGAAAACGCCTCAGCTTCAGCTGATTTGTCGAGCCATTAAAGTGCATTCTCCTCTGCCTGTGAAGTTTTTTCTGCCAATTGCAGGTACAGGCTGAAGTGGATTTGACAGCATATACAGCACGTCTTTGTCTGAGCCCTTCATCGGATAGCTTTCTTCATGAATCGATATTGGGCAATGTGTTATCTGGTAGCTGGGCTATTCTGTTGTCACCCTTCACCTGCACTTATACTGTATGCGAGCTGAAAGCCATGGAACCTTCTGAAGTATGATTCTATTTCCAGTCCAGTTATTGCAATTCTTCCAACCTGTGGCTTAATGAATTCTAAACCACTGTTTAAACATTACTGGTAAGGAGTACAATAGTTCGGCTTTAGTTCCTTCGTATACGTGATTATATATTGACTGTCCACTTATTTGGCTGTGAAATGTGTGACAATATTTTAGTATGGATTACATTCATATGTATTGTACCATCGTTGTGTCCTGTTTGACAGAACGTGCCCAGTGTAATGTAACATAGTAAACCGCAGAAGGCATTCATGGATTATCCTTTGATAATCTGTGAATTATACACAGTGTCAGGGAATCATTGCTTTGCAGGACTTCCCAGTATTAAGGTTCCTCAAAGAAAGGTGCTTCCTTGGTACAACCATCGAAGCTGAAATCTCAGATCACAGTGTGCAAACAGAGCAGGAATTTACATTTCTTCCAGGACTGTTTCCATGCATTACTGCTATTCTTTATTTCTAAATTCTATTTTATATCCATCTCTGATTGTGGCCTTGTAAGTACTCTGCTGATAGGCAACATTAAAGCACGCAATGGCTATGAGAGGTGGAGGAATATGGATGGTTTTTCTCAGGCCCGCGTAAAAGTAATCATTTACGTTCAATATCTTAAACTCTTTGGCCATCTATGAAAGAGTAGAAACCTCACTAACCACAAACCAAGGTGCCCTGAAGGTCGCCTAATTTAGGGAAATATATGTACGACTAAGGAATACCCCTTCAGAATCTCAGTTAAGAGGGGTGGAAAGAAAACATCTAAGCCTTGCCTTTCATATTGTTCCCTGCGCAGTCACATCAATTTAGGATAAATAATTACCTCATTCTGATTTAGTTAGTGACAACCCAAGCAGGTTTGCTGGTTTTTACCAGGTGATGACAGAAACAAACTTGGTGGATGAGGAAGTGTGTCACAGCACGTAGACCAAGTGGATCGCTGACACAATGGCCCTCATTACGATACTGGCGCTAAACCGTGGCGCTATTAGCACCATGGTTGGTGCCGGTATCGTAACGAGTCCGCCAATGTTCAATGGGGAATTACCACCCCATTCCAAGGTTGGCGGGGCGGTAATTCCCCATTGAACATTGACCCTTCCCCATTCCCATTCCCATTTTTGCCCCATAGGGCTCAATGGGATTGGGGAAGGCGCTAAGTACAGTACCGCAAATTGCGGTACCATACTTAGCACCAAGGTCCCTTTGCGGGTCCCTACTTTAACGGCTGGTCTAGACCAGCCGTTCAGGTCAGGTCCCACAAAGGGACCTCGTAGTAAGGCGCTAACAGGCCGATTCATGTAATTCCTCACAAAAGTGTCGCACGCGGCTGGCGCACAGCGTGCCGGTGCGAATGTCTGCGCCAGCCGCGTGTGATAAAATCAATTTCCGCGCACAGCGTATTCATGGATTCTCGCCTCCAAAAGCAGACGTGGCACAGCGAGCCTGCAGCAGCGCCAGTTACGCCCCCAAGAACGCCTTCGCACAAGGAAAAGCCATCAAGATCGCAAAACCATCGCCAAGGGCTGCGCCAACCCTGGACCAGTTCACCGGACTGGCAAACAGAAAACGCAAAGCGGGGGAACGTGTATTACGGGTTTCGGGAACACGCGTGCGCGAGAAGTTTCACGCGCGATCGGGCCTGGGGGAGCGTGTGCGTGTATTTCAGGGGTGCGTGAGAAGTTCCACACGCGATTGGGCTGGGTGCGGGTATTCCAGGGGTGCGCGAGAAGTTTTACACGCGATTGGGCAGGGTACGTGTATTACAGGGGTGCGCGAGAAGTTTCACATGCGATTGGGCTGGGTACGTGTATTTCAGGGGTGCGCGAGAAGTTCCACAAGCGATCGGGCCTGGGGGAGCATGTGCGTGTATTTCAGGGGTGCATGAGAAGTTTCACACGCGATTGGGCTGGGTACGTGTATTTCAGGGGTGCGCGGGAAGTTTTACACGCGATTGGGCAGGGTACGTGTATTTCAGGGGTGCGCAAGAAGTTTCACACGCGATTGGGCTGGGTATGTGTATTTCAGGGGTGCGCGGGAAGTTTCACATGCGATTGGGCTGAGTGCGGGTATTTCAGGGGTGCGCGGGAAGTTTCACACGCGATTGGGCTGGGTACGTGTATTTCAGGGGTGCTCGGGAAGTTTTACACGCGATTGGGCTGTGTACGTGTATTTTAGGGGTGCGCGAGAAGTTCCACACGCAATCGGGCCTGGGGGAGCATGTGCGTGTATTTCAGGGGTGCGTGAGGAGTTTCACACGCGATTGAGCTGGGTACGTGTATTTCAGGGGTGCGCGGGAAGTTTTACACGCGATTGGGCTGGGTACGTGTATTTCAGGGGTGCGCGAGAAGTTCCACAAGCGATCGGGCCTGGGGGAGCATGTGCGTGTATTTCAGGGGCGCGTGAGAAGTTTCACACACGATTGGGCTGGGTACGTGTATTTCAGGAGTGCGCGGGAAGTTTCACACGCGATTGGGCTGGGTGCGGGTATTTCAGGGGTGCGCGGGAAGTTTCACACGCGATTGGGCTGGGTTTGTGTATTTCAGGGGTGCGCAGGAAGTTTTACACGCGATTGGGCTGGGTACGTGTATTTCAGGGGTGCGTGAGAAGTTCCACATGCGATCGGGCCTAGGGGAGCGTGTGCGTGTATTTCAGGGGTGCGTGAGAAGTTTCACACGCGATTGGGCTGGGTACGTGTATTTCAGGGGTACGCGAGAAGTTTCACACGCGATTGGGCTGGGTACGTGTATTTCAGGGGTGCGCGGGAAGTTTAACACGCGATTGGGCTGGGTGCGGGTATTTCAGGGGTGCGCGGGAAGTTTCATACGCGATTGGGCTGGGTACGTGTATTTCAGGGGTGCGTGAGAAGTTTCACGCGCGATTGGGCTGGGTACGTGTATTTCAGGGGTGCGCGGGAAGTTTAACACGCGATTGGGCTGGGTGCGGGTATTTCAGGGGTGCGCGGGAAGTTTCATACGCGATTGGGCTGGGTACGTGTATTCCAGGGGTGCGCGGGAAGTTCTACACGCGATTGGGCTGGGTGCGGGTATTTCAGGGGTGCGCGGGAAGTTTAACACGCGATTGGGCTGGGTGCGGGTATTTCAGGGGTGCGCGGGAAGTTGCACACGCGATTGGGCTGGGTACGTGTATTTCAGGGGTGCGCGGGAAGTTTTACACGCGATTGGGCTGGGTACGTGTATTTCAGAAGTGCGCGAGAAGTTCCACACGCGATCGGGCCTGGGGGAGCGTGTGCGTGTATTTCAGGGGTGCGCGGGAAGTTTCACACGCGATTGGGCTGGGTACGTGTATTCCAGGGGTGCGAGGGAAGTTTTACACGCTTGCCTACAACACGTATTCATGGAATCGAACGTGGCCAATCCGGAAACACGTATGCCAGCAGGAAGTAGGTGTACGTCCACCCAAACAGCATAAAAGTGCAGGCAAACTACAAACAAGCTCAGACGCCAGGATGAACATACCGTTCCTAGCAGCAGTGGCCGTGGGATACCGCAGGAGGAGGAGGAGGATAGTCAGGGCCAGAATTTTTACACCCAGAACCAGCCTTTTTGGGATGCCTGATGACCATGTGTATGGGAGGTACAGGTTTCCACCTCACATAATACTCGACCTGGTCAGTGAGTGGGAGGATGACCTCACATCAACCACCCTGTGCTCCCAAGCACTCAGCCCCCTGGAGAAGGTCCTCAATGTACTGCACTTCTTGGCCACTGGATCATTTCAGCGGACAAGTGCCATAGTGGGAGGGGTGTCACAGGCCACGCAGTCACGCTGCCTACACCAGGTCTTGGCCATCATCACTGCACGCCCATCAGTCCGCAGGCACATATAACTGCCCAGAACACCTGCAGAAAGGTAGGCTGTCGCCCAGGATTTCTACAGGGTGGCACAATTCCCCAAAGTGCTAGGTGCCATTGATTGCACTCATGTGGCTCTACGTCCCCCCAGGGCAACTGAGCACATCTATCGAAACCGCAAGCACTGGCATTCCATCAACGTCCAGGTAGTATGTGATGCCAAGGGAATCATCACCTCAGTATACGCCAACTATCCAGGCTCCACCCACGAAAGTTTCATCTACAGAATGTCTACCCTAAACCGGGACATAGAAGCTGGGCGGCATGGCGATACATGGCTGCTCGGTGAGTATAAATGCCACTGCGCATGCATGCATGTCAGATACTGAGTAATGTCACAACCCCACTAATGATACCCATCACCACCTCCCCAGGGGACAGTGCCTACCCTCTCAGCACCCACATGATGACGCCAATTCGGAACCCCACCACGCCACCACAGGTAAGATACAACACAGCCCACATTGCAACCCGGGGCATCGTGGAGCGCACATTCGGAGTGCTCAAGTCACGCTTCCGCTCCCTTGACCGTTCTGGCGGGCAGCTGTTATACGCTCCCCCAGTAGTGTGCAGGATCATAGTGGCAGCATGTGTCCTGCACAACGTTGCAACACGCCGGGGCCTGCCCGTGGACATGGTGGTGCCCCCACATCCCCAACCACATGCATGCCCGCTGCGCATGGGAGGGGAAAGGGCACGGGGTGAGGCAGCCCGTACGCAGCTCGTGGCTAATTACTTCACATAAAATCACACCCCTGTGGAGTGCACACAGCCCTGGCACGTACCAGCTGACAATCAATGATGATTGTAACTGACAATTATGATGTGTCAATGGACAGTCAACTGTCACAACCATACCAGCCTGAGATTGTACATCTGGAAGTGTTCCATTGTGTGCTTCCCTACCTACACAAACACCACCAATGCTGTGTTCAAAAGACACACTTCTATGCTGCTAAAATCATTACCCCCTTGCAAGATACAACATGACAACAGTGCCATGTCACCCAACCCCTCCCCAGCACCTCCACCCAACACACCATGGCATGACATGCCATGTGAGAGCAAAGTCATCCCCCAAACATGACACGTGTCACAAAGTACAGTGTCCCTAATGGAAACTGGCCACACACAATATGCCCACATAAATGTAGAAATAACAACACACATGACCAAATACTTACCACAATACAATCGACATAGCATAAACATGACAGTACTAAGGTAAAGGATACGTAGTCTTACAACATGAGAATGCCAGCACATCCACCACCTCCAACTGTACAGTGTTGTTGCCACGCACATCTGGAAGTCCACTGCTCACAACATGAGCTCCATTTCCAAAGTGGACGGCCTTGTGAAGACATGAGGAATGAACCTGCAAATTAGGAGGGAGACATGGATGCACAAGCACACATCAATACACCATGCAGTGCACAATACAACAACAATATGCACTAGGAATGTATACACAGCATTCACTACAGACTGCCCACACATGTCGTGGGAGTCCAACGTCACTGTGTAAGTCACTGTCACTTGGGCACACCCTTTGCAAGCCCATGGAAACGGGAAGCAGGAGGGGTGTGTGTCTCACGAACCCAAGCATCTAACCCAAACTCAGGACAAGCCTGCATGTGCCCAGCCGGAATACAGTGGATGCCCACGGGAGCCACACAAGGCAACACACTGCAACAAAAAATCAAAAATAAAAAATAAAAAATGGCCATGTGTGGGCCAGGGGGGGTGGGGGAGGCCACCCAGGAGTTCCGAGGACAGGGTGCCCACCAACAGCCACCTGTGTGAATGTTGGGGAAAAAAAACACCTCCATGGGCTCATGGCCTGCACGGCCACTAAATTGTGGAAGATTCACTGCTGGATTCGCTCTCCTCAACCTCTGCTGCTGCTGCCACAGGAGGTGGTGGTGCTATGGGAGGCAGCCCACGCAAAGCCCTAGTTTGCTCCTCCATGGCAGCAAGCATGCGGGTGTGGAAGGCCTCGTTCTGGAGGGATATGGTGCGGAGATCCCCATGCAACACCCGACGTGTTGCCCGGACCTCCGCCCTAGTTGCCCGGGCCTCCGCCCGAGTTGCCTGCATCTCTGCTGAGAGCATACGGTTGACGCGCTCCAGCAGCTGTTCCGTCCTGGTGACAGTGGAAGCCTCAAGGTCCACAAGAGTCTGCCTGAGGTGCCGGACCTCTCCCCTCAGGGCTTCCCTCTGTCCCTGGGCATCTAGAGAAATTGATTCCCTCAGATTGTCCAGGGCCGCCTGTCTGTCCCTGTTGGACGCCAACATGTCCTCCCTGACTGATTGGCAAATGGAGCCTGTTGCCTGCTGTAGTAGCTCCATCTGCCTTTCTGGGGGGACAATGGAAGTGGCCACCCTCTCCATGGCTTGAGCAATCATTTCTGATGATGCTGCCTGTTGGTTGGCCATACCGTATATGGATTGCTCCCATGCGGTATTGCCAGGTGGCTGACGGCCACCACGTCGGCGGGCACCACACCTGTCTGGGGCAAGGTGAACTGCGCCTTGCTGTGTCGGCACTGCCTGAGGCTGCAGGACTGCATTTCCCCTCTGATCTGCTGGCCCAGGAACAGGATCAGATGTTGCAGAGTGTGGCCCTGCATCTGTAACCACCACAGGCGCACCTACCAACACTGACATCCCCATAGTGGGCTCTACCCCTGGTGCAGGTGGGTCGGACAGAACAGTATCTCTTCCATGAACACATACCTGCGAATCCACATAGGTCTCATCCGAATCAACACCTGAAAAGAGTTCTGGGGAGGTGCAGCCAGGGACACCCCTGGACAGTGTGGCCTGCAGCAAGAGAGGGTTCTCCCCCACCACCAAACCACGTCCCCCACTGGTGCCTGGTCGTGCTTCAGATCCCTCCTGGGCCTGCACCATCTCCTCTCCCTCAACACCATCAAGTGCGTCATCCTCTGCAAAAACATGAAAAACAAAAAATGGAAACAGGCATTAGCACCATGGCACGCTATTAGGCCAGACAAGCTACAGTACCAGTCCTTGATTTACACATGTCCCACATGACTATAACCCTCCCATGCATGCACTCTCCATGAGTTGGAAGGGGAGGAAAATGTCAGACACTGATGACACCAAGATGGAAGAGCAACACATTAGCTGCATGCTGGCTAGCAGTGCCATCACACATTGGCCTGGGAGTGGCATGTCCAATACACATACATGACACATGCCATCACGCAGATGGCATGTACCATAGGCATGTCATATATGTGACAATAGGGCAGAGTGATGCGCAGTAGAACCGGGTGAATTTCTACAATCAGCCTGAATGAACACAGCTAAATACGGAACAATGTTGTTGCAAGATGCCACATCAAGGGCAACTGGCACGATGTAGTGCAAAATGCCTACTGTGGGCAGAAGGGATACAGTAATACCCAAATCCCAGGGCGCCAAATGCATTGGATGAAGCACATGGGTGGCCCAAAACACTCAGGCACACACACCCTGACCTGGCACTCAACCAGAACCCCTCCCACAAACAACATACACATGGATCACACACACATGCATGTGCACTCACCGGACAATGCCTCGGAATCTGGCAGTTCTCCCACACCTTGGATCTGCTCCTCTGTGACGTAGGTCCCAGCAACATGCTCATGTAGAGTGAGTTCAATGTCCTCTTGTGGAGACCCACCTCCAGTCACCAGAGTTGCGGCATGACTTGAGGCCAGCTTTTTCTTTGCCCTACGCTTAAGGTCGTTCCAGCGCTTGTAGCACTCAACAGCTGTGCGCCTCACAAACCCAAGGGCACTTATGCTGTCCGCGATGGACTGCCAGTGTGCCTGACGTTGAGCAGGTGTGATCCTACACCCTGAAGTGACCAACATTTCGGCGTCATGTTCGGACACATACTGCACAAGTGCATCCAGTTCGGCATCATTGAAGCTAGGCTTCCTTGGCGTGCCGGACCGTGTAGCCGTGTCGGGGTCATCAGCCTGTACTGGACGAGCACTCTTCCTCTTTCTTTTTGTGGGTGGTGGGGATCCGGAGTGCCCTACGCCGCTCTGGACACTAGAGGCAGGAGCACCGGTGGACTGTGTAGTAGTAGTGTGCGATGGCACACTGACCACATGACTTTCTGCAGGCATTAGCTGAAGTGTGATGATGGCAGGGGGAACCTCAGTCTGATGTACCGGGACCAACACTGTCCTGGCTGGGAGAGTCAGAGCTGGGGTGGACGGAGCTGCAGCTGCCCCTGCAGCCTCCCCACCCCGCCTACTCGGGGCAGCAGATGACATGGCTGCCCCTGTACCACGTGGCCTGGTGACACTGGCTTGCGCAGCCACCTGTGGCCTAGACTTGGCGACCTGGAAGTCAGCCTGGGAGTCACCCTGTGCTAGGCCAGGTGCCACAACGGGCCGGTCCAACAAGGGCTGAGCAGGGATGGTGTCAGCCACGTTTCCCTCAACCATGGGGGGGGGATGTGTGTCCCTGACTGGTCCTCCACATGTGGGGGGCTAGGGGTAGTCTGCAAATCCTGGCCACGTCCCCTACCGCGCCCACCACACCCAGCTCTTGAGGCTCGGCCACCTTTGCCACCCTTACCACTTGCTCGCCTCCCAGCCATGGCACTGATGGAGTTGTGCGTATGGGAGTTGCAGTAGACAATTGTCCTGGGCAATTGGGGGTGAAAGGGGTAGGGTACTAGATGGAATTCGTACCCAAGTGCTCTAGCAAGGCTGTATGGAACCCCTGGGGAAAGATGATGGGTCACGCAACGCACAGGCATACCTAAAACAGAAAATGATGTGCACGCGACCCCCCGTAGACCACTTGCGTGGGAAAAGGAACCCGCACTACGCTGTGGCACCCAGAAACACAAAAATGAACGTATGCGGGTCACACGCATCCTACAATGACCTCTGAAGGGGTATGCTACACACGGGGCTAGCACAGTTGGTAAATACGTGCGCGACTCACCGTCTGCCTGGGAAAAGAGCGTGAAAAATACACCCCCGCCGAAAGAAGATTTGTACACTGTCTGAGGAGACAGGACAAAAGGAGAAGTCAACGCTGTTTGAGGAAACAGGTCGAAGAGAAAATCAGAAAAATACTGACAGAGGTAACAGGGAGTACGAACTGGAAACGCTGTGAAGTAAATCGCGTGTGAACCGACAAGAAGTACAGATTTCACCCACTCGCTCTCCACGAGAAGCACGTACAAGGAAATGACGTACTACACGTACCTTTTAAACCGCACCACACGTCCAACGTCACTTCCGCGTATACGCACTGAGGCCCTATCCTCCAATTACGTGGGCTGACACTCGGACGTGCAGTTTTTGGTCTTGTAACATTCCCCCGGGTACAGGGAAACGCCCGCGTGTGTCACATCACAGACGTGCCTGCGCTGTCAGGGCCTTTGGTCCAATGGAATCGCGTACATTGGCCAATCGCGTGTGGAACTTCTCGCGCACCTCTGAAATACATGCGCCCAGGCCAATCGCGTTTGAAACTTCTCGCGCACCTCTGATATACACGCACATGCTCCCCCAGGCCCGATCGCGTGTGAAACTTCTCGCGCACCCCTGAAATACACGCGCCCAGGCCAATCGCGTGTGAAACTTCTCGCGCACCTCTGAAATACACACACCCAGGCCAATCACGTGTGAAACTTCTCACGCAACTCTGAAATACACGCACACGCTCCCCCAGGCCCGATCGCGTGTGGAACTTCTCGCGCACCTCTGAAATACACGCGCCCAGGCCAATCGCGTTTGAAACTTCTCGCGCACCTCTGATATACACGCACATGCTCCCCCAGGCCCGATCGCGTGTGAAACTTCTCGCGCACCTCTGAAATACATGCGCCCAGGCCAATCGCGTGTGAACCTTCTCACGCAGCCCTGAAATACACGCACACGCTCCCCCAGGCCCGATCACGTGTGGAACTTCTCGCGCACCTCTGAAATACACGCGCCCAGGCCAATCGCGTGTGAACCTTCTCGCGCACCCCTGAAATACATGCACACGCTCCCCCAGGCCTGATCGCATGTGGAACTTCTCGCGCACCCCTGAAATACACGCACACGCTCCGCCAGGCCCGATCGCGTGTGAAACTTCTCGCGCACCTCTGAAATACACGCACCCAGGCCAATCGCGTGTGAAACTTCTCGCGCACCCCTGAAATACACGCACACGCTCCCCCAGGCCCGATTGCGTGTGAAACTTCTCGTGCACCTCTGAAATACACGCACACGCTCCCCCAGGCCCGATCGCGTGTGAAACTTCTCACGCACCTCTGAAATACACGCGCCCAGGCCAATCGCGTGTGAAACTTCTTACGCACCTCTGAAATACACGCACACGCTCCCCCAGGCCCGATCGCGTGTGGAACTTCTCACGCATCCCTGAAATACACGCGCCCAGGCCAATCACGTGTGAAACTTCTCACGCAACTCTGAAATACACGCACACGCTCCCCCAGGCCCGATCGCGTGTGGAACTTCTCGCGCACCCCTGAAATACACGCGCCCAGGCCAATCGCGTGTGAAACTTCTCGCGCACCTCTGAAATACACACACCCAGGCCAATCACGTGTGAAACTTCTCACGCAACTCTGAAATACACGCACACGCTCCCCCAGGCCCGATCGCATGTGGAACTTCTCGCGCACCCCTGAAATACACGCGCCCAGGCCAATCGCGTTTGAAACTTCTCGTGCACCTCTGATATACACGCACATGCTCCCCCAGGCCCGATCGCGTGTGAAACTTCTCGCGCACCTCTGAAATACATGCGCCCAGGCCAATCGCGTGTGAACCTTCTCGCGCAGCCCTGAAATACACGCACACGCTCCCCCAGGCCCGATCACGTGTGGAACTTCTCGCGCACCTCTGAAATACACGCGCCCAGGCCAATCGCGTGTGAACCTTCTCGCGCACCCCTGAAATACATGCACACGCTCCCCCAGGCCTGATCGCGTGTGGAACTTCTCGCGCACCCCTGAAATACACGCACACGCTCCGCCAGGCCCGATCGCGTGTGAAACTTCTCGTGCACCTCTGAAATACACGCACCCACGCCAATCGCGTGTGAAACTTCTCGCGCACCCCTGAAATACACGCACACGCTCCCCCAGGCCCGATTGCGTGTGAAACTTCTCGTGCACCTCTGAAATACACGCACACGCTCCCCCAGGCCCGATCGCATGTGAAACTTCTCGCGCACCTCTGAAATACACGCGCCCAGGCCAATCGCGTGTGAAACTTCTTACGCACCTCTGAAATACACGCACACGCTCCCCCAGGCCCGATCGCGTGTGGAACTTCTCACGCACCCCTGAAATACACGCGCACAGGCCAATCACGTGTGAAACTTCTCACGCAACTCTGAAATACACGCACACGCTCCCCCAGGCCCGATCGCGTGTGGAACTTCTCGCGCACCCCTGAAATACACGCGCCCAGGCCAATCGCGTGTGAAACTTCTCGCGCACCTCTGAAATACACGCACACACTCCCCCAGGCCCGATCGCATGTGGAACTTCTCACGCACCCCTGAAATACACGCGCCCAGGCCAATCACGTGTGAAACTTCTCACGCAACTCTGAAATACACGCAGACGCTCAACCAGGCCCGATCGCATGTGGAACTTCTCGCGCACCCCTGAAATACACGCGCCCAGGCCAATCGCGTGTGAAACTTCTCGCGCACCTCTGAAATACACGCACACACTCCCCCAGGCCCGATCGCATGTGGAACTTCTCGCGCACCTCTGAAATACACGCACACGCACACGCTCCCCCAGGCCCGATCGCGTGTGGAACTTCTCGCGCGTGTAGAACTTTGGCACACATTTTTTTCCTGCGTAGGGACGCTACCGCCTGCTTTCGTGGGGCGGACATGTATGAGCCTGTGCGCGTCTTTCGCCCTGCGCTGTTTTTCCCTATTCGATTCCATGAATACGTGTTGTAGGCGAGCCTGTGGGCGTTCCACGCACTTGCCTCCTGTACTTCCCCCGTGACGCCCACATTTTCACGAGTTGTTCCCCATTCTGTGTGTAACGCCCCGTGTTACTCCTACTTTTGTTATGTGCGCCGCGCTATGTGCGAATTTGGCTGTGGCCTTATCACACGGCGTTTGATGACCTGTGTGCCAGCGTGCTCCAGCGTGCGCCGCGCACTTTTTCAGCGCACATCCCACATTTTGCGCGTGCACGGACTTCCATGAATAGATGTGCGCTGTTTTCTGTGCGATAATCACACTTGCACTGCGATTTTCGCTTTTTCACTGCGAATCGCACGTTTTCGCACGCGTGCGCCGTTTTTTCAGCGCACATTCATTCCATGAATCGGCCTGTAAGTGTTTAACGGCGCCGCAGCTTTTTACGGCGCCGTTAACCACTTAGCGCCTGGGTCGTAATGAGGCCCAATATCTGCATGTGGATGCAAGCTTTCAATATGAAAAAAATAGCTTGACATGGGGGTCCCACAAGGTCCCGCAAGGGTTCTGTGTCCTTTTGCCACCATGGTTTTTCCATTCGTTTCTTAATCAAATGTTTTCATTGACAAAACTACTTGCAAATGTTTTCTTTAATATTTGGGCGGTTACCCCCATCCCCGTTTTCTAATATGTAATCCCTAGCCGTCAACCCCGTTTATCCTCTTACCCATCACCTTTATTTTTGTATTCGTTTTTTCAAAAAATATAAAAATACTCGTTAAAACAAAACTGGCGCCAAAGCGACTGTATACCCCCACAAGTACTGAGGTGAGACTGGATGTTGTGCGCACTACCTAAAAGTTAAGGAGGACAAAGGGCACTGTTTCTCTTTGTGTCCTATGTTTGACTTCTGACCATATTGAAGAGTAAGGATGTGTGATTGATAAGGGTTTCCTTATTCATCTGTGAAATTACCACTGTCCCTCATATGTTTGTGGCTCTATCAAGCTTTCTGGCTGGCCCAGGAAACTAAGGTATAGGTTACAAAATCATTTTGAAAATGTTTTATAGTGCGTGTAGATTTTAGTCTATGAATGTAGGAATTGGACCTCGAATTTGAAGGCCTCTGGAATATGCATGGGAGTAATAACACTCCGCTATAGCTGGGAAACAAAAGAGCACTGTAAAAAGGGGCATGCAAAGGAAAATGAGTTTAGTATCTCAGATTCTATTACACTAAGCAAAGAGCAGCTTTTAGCTTTTAGTTCTGAAACACAGGAGACAGTTCTCAGAATATTAATTACTGCATCATGTGAAATGTGCTGTGCATGGCATTGATGTCATTTGTAATTTTGTGTACAGATTTGTAACATGTTCTACAGATGATGTATGTATAAATTTGATGGATTTCATTGATTGGATTAAACTCTATGGCGATGATGATGGTAAAATGTTTCTTTTTAACATTGTTCACCATTCATTCCTAAGAATTATCTACAGTATATATTTTAGTGATAATGAGAACATTACACTTTTCTTACTGAGCAAAACATGTTATCACAACCTAAAACAGCCACACAGATAATTTTCTGATAGGTTATCATTCCAAGATGGAGAGTTTGGTACACTCCTATTCTACATATTCAAAATATGACTATGTGAAAGGATACGTGAAAAATTACACCAACCTAGTTCCAGCCTAGTTGGTATTAATTAAAAGAGCATTTTGGGAACAGACTATGACCACAGTTCCTTATATTTGACAAATATGTTTAAGAATACATGAATGTATGTGTGAATCACTAAGTACACAATCAACAATGGGATTTGTGCTATTTCCCTTTCCCCGAAATTCACTTTAACATTAAAATGTTTGTAAAATGGAACCATATATATTGAGCCAGAAAGTATTTCCATTAGGATGAGAGGGAAACATGGCTGCAGTCACTTCACTGAGCTCTAACAGCTGTCCAACAGTCATGGTCCCTTTATCCGCCAGGTGGTTGTGAGATACTCATTTCCAAAATTCACTGACATCCCAACATATATGATTGCACATGAATGGAGTGTCAGCACAAACAAATATATAAGCAAACATAGTAGAGATTGGAGTAGTCCCATGAACCTTACGGTATATAGTTGATGATTTGAGAATGTACAAATAGACTATAGGAGTAGAGTGGAAGAGGAAAGGGGTTTGGAAGAGAACAATTATGAATATGAACGTGAACAGGCATACTCTATATAGTTAAAGAGAAATATCTACAATGATGTGTTCCATTTCTGCATTTCTGGGGGTAGGGTATTCCAGTGATAGGGCAAAGAGGAAGAAGGAGAAAAAGAAACATGAACCAGCTGTATTAATTATGGAAAACTGATGAGGGTACTACTAGATGAGGGCAAGAGAAGGGTAATAGTGGGAGACAGAGGTAGCCTGTTAACTGGTGAGGGCAAGTCCATACATTGATTTAAATAAAAGTAGAATTTGGTGTGGCAGGTGGTACAGATAGAGCCAGTAGCATGAAGGCAGTCGTCAGATTTGGGACAACAGTAGGAGAAGTGGTTCAGAATGTGAGTTGTAAACGTGAACGTTTTGTTGAGGGGTAAAGGAGTAGATATGGATCCTGAAGGAGGGCACATTTTTCATATGTTATGCAGTTTGAGCATGGCAGGTGCAACAGTAAAGGTGATGAACTGATGGAGTTGAAGGTTGCTGCCAAAGATGACATCTAGGTCACATGCATTGTGAGATGGCTAAATGAGGACAGGATGATAGCAAATAGGAAATATTTGGGGCATTCTGGGCAGGGACATACATTAGGTATGTCTTGTAGATGCTAGGTATGAGGCAGTGTAATGTCATTAGGTCATGGATTACTGAAAGGAAGTTAGAGATCGTTCAAGAGATTTCCAGGTTGAAAGATGGAAAAGATGAGGGAATATGCATATAATCAGCACTGAGGTGGTATGAGATTCTGAAGAAAGACTGTAGATTGCTGAGAGAGGATGTATAGACAGAAAAGAGTAGCAGGAAAGTTCAGAGACTCAAATAACTCGTACTGGGAGTAAGTATGTTGGCAATGAGGGCTCTGTGTTGCAGAGAATGGACAATTATAAGTAAAGTAAAGTAAAGTGCCATGCAGATGAGTGCAGTGTGTTGGATTCTGTGGTTCAACAGGGTGCAATGAAGAGAATGGTGGTCAGCAGTGTAAGAAGCGGCAGACAGATCAAGATAGAGAAGTAGCAATGAAATATTTTTAGTGGTGGACAGTAGTGAACATGTTGGAAAAGCGGGTCAATGCACTCACGTGGGGTGATGGCTATGGAATCCACACTCAGAAGGGCCCCGAGCCCATTAACATCAATGTATCTTTAAATGATAAGCAATAGTGAGAAAGTTGGTGATGTGTGTTAGTGTATTTACTGTGGAGTGATGGCAATGGAATGCTGCAATGGTTTGCACACTGAAGTGGTTGGCTGAGCCCAGTAAGCACTAAGTAGTTGGTGATACTGCCGACGACCACACAATCAACGAATATTCAAGGTGGTGGATAAGAGAAATAAGCAGATAGCTGGATAGCTGGTCATTCATGGCTTTCTTGAAGATGGATGGAAGGAGGCTAAGGAGTTCTAAATTGAAATGGAAAAGTTGAAAATATAAGAGATATTGTAACAGCCTTCAAAGTTTGTGGAGAAAACGGATCCATAGGAATGGAGGACATGTTGGGTGTCTTGCAATTGTCAGCCAACAGAGTAGGAGATGATGGAAAAAGAAGTCAAAGGATGACGGAGGAGAGCTGAGAGTGTGTGACAAGAAGCACAATGGAAAGGAGGCCAGTGAGTGTGACATTGATCTTTTCAATCTTGGATGATAATTTAATTGTCTGAGGGGGATGGGAAGATATATCAAGGGTTATTTGTTTAAAGGAAAGAGAAGACATTCTGGGTTTGGGAGCACAGAGAGGAGATTAGGTTAATGAAGTAGACATCACTGCATTGCGAGTAGTAGTGGAGACAGAAACGTCTCTTTTAGGGAAGCCAGGAGTTGGGATGGAGTAGAGAAGGGACAGCTATGATGAAATGTAGGCTAGAGCTTTTAGATGACAGGGATCAGTAGGTTAGATGATATGAGGTAAATGTAATAACGATATCAAAGGTTAATTGGTAAGCTGTGGAGGGAGATCAGCAAGTGGTAAAAAAAGGGATGGGCGGGTTTATCACTACAAGACATTTTTGGTAGGTTAAATGTTCCCACAAAAGCAAGAGCTGTATCAGTTAGAAAAAAGTCAAGTAACAGGTGGAGCACATCAAAGAAGGAATTGGGTGGACCTTGGTGATGTGTAGATCAAGAATACAGAGGGCAGCAGGAAGTTGGATAGCAGTGTACACAAAGATGAGTGGGAGACATCTAGACTGCAGAAGGGCAGATTCATTATGGTGACCATGAGTAGGACCTGCTTCCTCTCTTCTCGATTGCAGGTTTTCAGTGAATGCCCCTGAATCTTGACAGCAGCATACAAAGGTTGGTTGTGTCCCAGGCTGTGGGGAATACACCCTGGATGCTAGGGTCATTCAATCTTAAACTAAACTCATTTCAAGATGGCTACTGAGTTTCATTGTTTGACCCTGGAGTGTCCTCGAGTTCATATTGGATATTTGCAGCTTTAAAGGAGGATGGACACGGCACAGGCTGTGATGATTCCACACAGTTGGCTCTGGAGGGACCTCAGGTCAACTTGGTGCTCTGGCCAATGGATCTCTGGCTCAACTGTTTTTAAAATTACTTTTGAGTTGGAAATTATCATATCAGGCACAATTGCCCTGTTGTGCCAAATATTAGTAGGTGAGGAATGGAATTAACACAGACACTGGTGCTTCATGTCAGGTCCAATAGAAGAGCACTCTGGTTGCATAGGTACTGGGGCCCATAGCACTGTATTTGTCACATCATCGTCATGTGTTGTTCTCATGCTTGAGAGAGGAATAACTGAAAATATTGAGTAACCAGGCCAGGGCAAACTTTAACAAAACAAACTTGGTGCTGGGTGACACGACAGTCAGGGTCCATCTGTAGTAGGTGAACAAGACAGTTGCATTTGGTTCACACCTGGGAGGAGGAGTGGGTGGAAAAGGAAACACTGAGGGCATCTTGAGAGAGACACACGTGCCTGATTTTGTTGGGATGGACCTGAAGATATTTGCAGTGTTGGGTGACACACAATCAGAGTTCATCTATTGAAGCAAGTGGATGAGATACATGCTAAACAGTTGACAACTGGGGGGAGGAGGAGCAGGAGAAGCCAGGTATCCTTAGGGCATCTTGAAGGAGAGCTACACTCCTTTGATTCTGCTGGAAGGAATCAGCAGAGATTTGGTAATGCAGTTGACACATTGGTCAGTGTCCGTACCTTGAAGTGAGAGGACAAAAGTCATTTCAACCATTAACTCCAAGGAGGAGGAGCACGAGGAACTGGGAATCCTTGATGGCAGCTAGTGGGAGAGTCACACTCACCTGAATTTGGTGGGAGGGAGCAGAAGAGATCCGGGCAGCCAGTGTCCTTCCTGAAAATAGCAGATGAGACATGTGCCATCAGGTGACACCTCCAAAGAGGAGTGGGGAAGGCAAGAAACCCCACGGACAGCTTGTGGGAAATTCAGACTTGGCTGACTTTGCTGGAAGGCACCAGCCAGTGTCCCCCTTGAAGAGTGTGTTTGAGACACATGCCATGCGGGGACACTTGGTAGAAGGAGCCAGGCGAGCCATGAATCACAAAGGACAACTTTTCAGATAGGCACAATTGCCTGGTTTTTCTGGGAGGGAGCAGTTTAGGTTTGGCAAGGTGTGTGCCACACCAATAAGTGTCGATCTCTTTTAGTGAGTGGATAAGATGCGTGTCATAAGGTGACATGTGCAAAGATGAGTAGGATGAGTGCAGATATGGGAGGGACACAGTCACATTATTTTGCTAGGAGCCAGCAGCTGACATTTGGCGGGGCCACAGTCAGTGTCTGTCTGTGGAAGCGAATATGTGAGACATATGCTATTGGTTAACACCTTGGAGGAAGAGTGGGAGGAGCTGTGAATCCCTGAGGGTAACTTGTTTAACAGGCATGCTCCCCTGAATTGGCTGGGTGGGAGCAGCTGACATTCTGGGAGGCGTAGGAAAAACCAGCCATTGAGGGCACAACACATTTGAAACAACATGTAAGCACCTCAATGATCTACAGGCAGGGGGAGACATGCTGCATATGGTCTTCTGACTCAGGCAACAGCACTTTACGTATGTACCAGCCAGGCAAGACATTGCTAATTGAAGGTATCATCCAACTAACATTACAAAGCCAATGACAAGTAGCTCTAAGGTACATGCACCAGTACAAGTAAATGCATTGGTAGTGCACCACAATGGTGAACATCCTCTGAGCACAACATAGTATACTGCATATCACAGGTCTATATCTCTGTTGCCTGCAACCAGTGATACTTCAAGGCATAATGATGATGATAAGATGGATGATAATCAATATATTATTCTCCCTCAGAGTCCAGATGAAACAAGAATTGGAGCTGGAAAACAGTGATACTGAGGAGAAAGAGAAGAATGTCACCATAGATGCAGATGTTGTAATATTGATAGCGATTCGCCCCATCTGTATAAACTCTCTTTGAAAAGCAGCCTTTCTATCAAAGATAGGAAAGCACGTCACATCATCATTTGGCAATGAGAACACCACTACCACTACCCCCACCAGCACCATCAGACCCACATGTACACAGCCCATTTGTTAGCCTATTAAGAATGTCAAAGGGGTGGCTGTGCTTCACACAGAATAAACATAAACTAAGTGGCCACTTCAACGCTCCACCAGAAGGTGTGTTGTGTCAAAGACATTCAGGGATCAACATGGATGCCAAATCTATGTGTCCCATATGGGACAGAACATAAATAGACATTGGAAGAAATCAAAAGTATAAGGGGCATCTCTCACTATACCATCAGAGAAGCAGCATTCCTCCACCAATCTGTACAATTACTCCCGGCCCCTGAAAATACTGCAGCTTTATTAGTACATGGGAGTTGGTGAGAAAGATCTATTGCAGGACCCCTGTGGAGCATAGCAGTGACTCCCCTATTGCAGTTGGGCAGGGTTATGGAGCCTGGCCAAAAATATCACAATTCCCATGACTGCTGGTTCCATGCTAACCTGGCTATGATGTAGGCAACAGATACAATATGATGTGGCATTTATAACCCGCCTGTACACCTGCTTCTAGGCGCAATCTATTGTCCCACTCTTTTGAGGAAAATCCTAGATTTGTGTGCCTTATGGGAAAAGCTGGTCAATGCTGAGAAGTTCCCAGCCAATGTTTTTTCTGGCATTAACTGATACAAGACATCAGGCTATGCCGATATTAGAGTGGGTAGTACAGCATTCCATGGAGCAGAAAGTCCACTTCACCATGGGCATGCAGACCAGTGGCTGTAGCATTGAGGTCAGGCCTGTCACAGCACACTGTATGGGCTTTCCTTCCCCCAACAGAAAAAGAGATACCAGATAAATTCAAGGGGCAGCAGTTGTATGCAATGTGGCACCAGATGACGTTGTGCATGCAAGGGTTTCAGGTAGAAGCCAAAGGGGTGTTATCATCTGGGAAAAGGTGTAGAAGGTGGAAGGATAGTGTCTAAAGCCTCATGGTTTGCATTTGGGCTTTGTTGCCTCAGACATCTTAACAAATATCCTTGCTGACTCATAAATTGGCAAGACAGTGCACATCCCCTGCTTTGTTCATGTCTCTCACGTTGTGGCCCCATGCTGTGTAAGCAACTATGTTACTCTGGAAGTTCTTATTGCTGTAGGCCAGGAAGTCAGCTTCATATTTAGTAAGACTTACCATGTCAAAAATGCACAGTGGTAGCCACAAGTCAGCCACAAATTGCACCTATGCAATTTGAGGACCTCTGTTGGTGTCCTCTCCCCGCATTAGATCTCTACATTGCACATGTTACAGTTTACGTGAGCAGTGCCTCGGTCATCACATATTACTGCAACACTCACAAGCACTTGAGATATTGACATTTATAAAAATGGACACTCACTTTATTGCAAAAGACTGTGGAATAATGTCTGCCAATAGCTAGCACACCGACTGAGATGATGACAACGGTTTCACAGATACATCTTTATGGGAGGGCAAAAGGGGCACTTGCCCCAAGCTCCCACGTTCGAGGGGGCCCTCAAAATGCAGCCTCAATAAATTAAGTCAGTTCCCATTAGTCATCAAAATTAGATATCACATGTTGGGATGCTTTATGGTGTGCTGCTAACGCTCTAAACGTATTGCCTGTAGGTGTTGACAAGTACATTCTGCTCTGCTCCTTTCATCCTTTCGTATACATAGTTTGTGTGTCACAACACCTGTAGTATTCTCAACTTTCTAATGGGATTATATTGATCATATGCAATAGCCAAAGTTGAAATGAATGTTGATGAATTTGAATGTCCCAATGGTTCAGTGGATAGCTCAGTGTGTTAAACACTCATGACTGGGAATTACACTCATATGCAAGATTACAGTTGCAAATTCCAGCAAGGTTGGTGCAGCCTTTCCAATATGTGCAGTTGATAAGCATGCATTTATATGTACTTTGTTTTTTAGCACACTAGGTCTTATCATCATCAATGTACCTGCACCATATAGCGGTTGCTATAGAAACTAAAATAGCATCAGTATGGTGAAGGTCTAGAATTTGGTTGTTCGGATAGGGAGTTCTATAACCTAGGAATGCACCTCAAATGACAAACAAAGTGTTAGTCCACAGAGGTGATTATGTATCTAAATTCCAGACCGTGGAACCAAAGTGTTGATGCTTGGATCCTGGCTTAGCCAGCAGACAATACAGTGATCGTGGACTAGTCTTTTTTCACTGACAGTTCTGTGCTGTGTTCTATGAAAAGGTTTGTTTTAGGTCATGTGATTTGCATATTCTCAAAGACAGTTCTGTAAAATGGGATTATTTTTGTTCAAGGTAAGAACTAGAAAAGAAAGTGGTAAAGTGCAGACATTGCAGAGAGGGTGTGAATCCCAGCTTCACCTTTTAATCAATGTTTGATCCTGGGCATGTCATTTAATCGTGTATTGCCTCACCTGTCCAAATTGACAGTTCCTATAACTTTCAAAACTCTCAGCCCTTCAGAATGATTTCGTTCTCATGGTATGGTCTTTAAAAAAGACTCACTCATGGTTTTGCTAGCTATATACAGTGTTGCTTCATCTATAATAATAGGGAGCATTGCTATATTGCACACCAGAGCCACTTGTTTATTTGTTCTCTAACTGCAACACTACTTGAAAACCAGGTCCCTCTTCTAATCTCAGTCTGTTTGGATACATCACCACAAAATAAAGGTATGAAGATTTTTTGGGCAGTATATTTACAACTTTGTTATAAGTGCCTCTGCGCACGATACCTGCCACTAAGCGTTCATTATGTTTTTGAAAAGCATAGTGATTTTTCACCTATTGCCTACCATGAAGTGGCACGTCAATGGCACTTCAATGGTATTGGTTTGCAACGTTTTCATTTAGCCATATCATAGAGTGTATTAGCGAAACAGGAACTCGCTTCTTTCCTTCTGACAGTGTTACAAATCTTGTTCGCCACTAACCCATCTCCTACATAAATTGTAAAAATATCGCACCAAAGCCACCACTGCATGTGTGTTACCAGCCTAAAGGCAGTTCCCAAAAGGTCAGTGCGTGCACAGCTGTGGTTCTTTGTACTCTGCACTATTGCCACAGACTCTTTTAAAATCTGCCAGCTTCTACTCTCCACCCTCAGCAACTCATCCATAAGAGGACTGTGTGACTTGTCCTTGGTCTGAAAGCCAGGGATCATATCTCTACTTGACTAAAATGTGTGCAATAACTCCCTGTTGCTGCGAAGAATAAAATGAAAGCCCTGTCCATTATGCACAAGTCCTTCTGGTCCCTGGGACCTCAATACCTTTCACTCTCACTTCCTAAATATCTGCTTGCTCTAGCTCCTCCTTCCTCAGCCTCCTACTCCCTCAGGGTCAGTTACTTCTGAACGCAAGCAGTTGGAGATATATGTCTTTCTTCTGCTGGGGGTCTCCCTCTGGAACAGGCTCTCTGCCTCCCTGGAACTTGCAGAGAACCATCTTAGGGTCTGGAAGCACCTCAAAACCTTTCCATGTGCTTCTTCTTTTTCCATCCTCTTCCCTGCTCACTTCCTGACTAAAACTGCTTGTGCACTGATTTCCTACCCACCCTCTTATCTGTACCCAGCCCACCTCCCTCCCGATAGTTCCACACCTGCCCTTGCTTTCTGCTAACCCCCGCACTTGGGGACTGTTTTCTGTAACCCTAACAGTCCAACCACCCCTTGATGTCTACACCTATCCTTGCACTTACCAGCAATGGACGTAGTGGCACTTATTGCTATTTTCTGTTGTTCCCATGTGCTCTACTGTGCCCTCCCCCTTCCCATTCACTTGAACACTCTCAGTGTCACCTGGCCTAGTGGCATCAATATCTCTGTGTGGCCTCTGTTCCGCCTCCCTTTCCTCGTCGCGCCTTCACACACTTGTGTATAGGCGCTGTACAAATGCCACAGCACACCATATCATAGCACATCATATGATGCACACACTGCATTCATACCAACAAGATGCCTCCCACATACCGTGTAGACTTCACAGAAAGGTCTTTCCACTGTAATCCATGTACTACAAATGTTGGAAAAGTGCTCCCACAAAAGCATCACAGAATGTATGTTAGCAACGTTAAGCAAGTGAGTGCAGTGTATGCATACAAACAGGATGCCTGCCACTTCCCTTGCACACTTTCGCTATAGGCTCCTACATGTTTCAGTACAAACAGACCTTCGGCCACAGTGTTTGTGTACACAACACAACCAGCAACCACATTGTGCAATGCCTTAGCCTCTACAGTGCCAAAGCCATAGCTGCTATCCTGAAAAGAACTGGTTGTAGCACATCTAATCCTTAAAGTACAGCAGAATCTGCATAGTTACCATGCTAGGAACAGAAGGGGGAAGGGTTGAAGGAGGGGATGTAATACAGTGTAGGGGAGTGTGTCTTTAATACTGTCTCTGAAAAGATGTATTTGTTTTGGGGGGGTTGTCATGTTTTTGTTATGTGCCTGCGTACATACTTTTTTTGTGCTTTCTCTCTTTCGCTGACTGTCTGTTTGCTTCTCCTCCTGACATTTCTATCAACTGAAGGTCAACGCTTCTCTTACATTTCTACAGGATTCCCTGCAACGCTTCCTGCTGAGTGGCAAACAAAACGGCATTGCCAATAGAGGTAAAAACAATGTCATTTCCTTGGAACCACTGGAAATCTTGCTGGTTATTAATGCTTTCATAGGCGGTGCAGAACATCCCAGCACTGCACATAAAGTCACACATGCTTCTGTTTATCCAACACCTCCCGACCTCTGGCTGTGAACAAAGTACACCGGCATGGTTCTATGATCCTCTTGGTGTTATCGATGAGAAAATCACCATGCCAGTAGGAAACATCTGCATCACTGCTGTCATCAACTTCTTTAGGTTGGCGAGCAAACGTGAGCACGACATGTACCCGAAATGTAGTGCTCCAAAATGCACGACCACCACATCAACAGTACTGACAGAGGCCACACATGTGCAAAGGAGATCCATGCACCCGAAATCCCACTCATAGACTGTGCCCCAAAAAGCCTCCACTACTTCCAACTCAACTGAGAGTTAGCAGCAAAGCCTCTTTCCACGGCATACATGTGCAAATCTTGCACAAAGGTATCACCCATGATTAGCGCTCTGCGTCTCCCCATCTCTGCCAACATCACTGCATCGTGTTTTGGGTGAAAATGTTACCGCCCCTTCCTGTGAACCACACCCTTCACACCTGATTGGGCAATCCTCAGAGTTCCATTTGCAAGCACACCATGCTCAGAAGGGCAAATTGTTCCACATGACTCTTCCCAGCTACAGCGAGGGCTGCACCCCAGAAAAGCAGACACAGTCCTTCTCCCATTTCCACTATTACATTTGCAACAGTCGCTCATTTGATAGTATGAAAAAGGCACACAAGCATGTAGCTATAACATGCAAGACCACTGCATTGAACACTATAATTTCTGTTCAACACTCCAGACGTACCATTACACACTCACAGTACACGTGCACTTAGTGATGCTGACAAGTTCTTCTCATGCTGCAATGTGTTAAGACACTTCTTAAAGCAAGTGTCCTGTACACGGCAACCCATAGCAAACGTAAATATTAAGAAATTGGTCCCTAATGTACAAAGTGTTAATTGACCTACACCATGGCCAAGTGAACGCGTATTACCTCCCTTTCTTTTTCCACCAAGTGTAAAATGTTCTCGACAACCACTGTTCAATGGTGACCATCCTTGGAGAGATGCAGACTTAACCCTGTATGGCGGCTTTATGTGGTGCCGGGTGTGCCCAAGGCCTACTCTCTTGGGTGCATGGCCAATGGCCTACAGCCTTTGGCCATGTACCCAAATGTGTACTCCTTGCCCAGGCCCCACACAACATATTGGAGCCAGGATTGGGAACATTTGCTGCATGATGCAATCCACAAACGTACCATACAATGGGTGGTATAAAGGCCAACCCATACCAAAGGCAAATGGCGACATGTGGCTACCTACTGTGCAATAAGTGCAATAATGTACACCATATGGTACTGTATGCATATCGGTTTACTTGTGCTCTTCTACCATGTTTACAATGTCCTGCCCCACCATTCTTTAAACGTCGCCTCCCTCGAAGACTTGCATACTTTAAACTGCATGCCTGCATTATGGTGCTGTGGCTACGGTGCAGGCCTAAGCTCTTTGGTGCCTGGCCTGTGGCCTTTCGCCATTCACCCACCAGTGTAGGTCTTGCCCACACCCAGCAGAACATAACAGAGTCATGCAGGTGAACAAGTGGCCAGATACATACCATGTAACCCTACCACTTCTAACCACCCAGTACTTCACCACTGAACCCAGTGGACACACTACATGACGGGTCACTCCATGAGGTCCAGGCATGCAGCAGACACTCTACGATGTGCTACCAATCCCCACACCCATGGAACCAACATTGTATAAATTGCTGTGACATCAGTGACCACGGAAACTGGTCGCTTCAGCAGCTACGGTGCTGTAATGCAGACTGCCTGCAGTCCCCACACAAGGTAGTTGCCTGTGGAGGCAGCCGCGATTTGGCGCAATACGCACAGATACTGAAGAATATGACTGTCTTCTTCCACTTACTGACATATATCACATGAATCACATGTCATTCCCCAACCCTCTCCTTCCCTTCTTCCCACCACCACATGGCATAAAGTATGTTTGTGAGTCCCTTTCTGCACTGCACTGTCCTCAGATACATCAAGGCGGCATTTCCCAAAACCATTGATGCACAGCACGCTTCCCTCCAGTCAACCACTGCTGTGTTCAATGTTCGCCAAGAGCACAGCGTACCGCAGGCCAATGAGACTTCGATCCGTGGAGCGAACAGGGAAATGGGTCAGCGGAGCGGACCCAAATGTCACTAATATTTTGGGACATACATTTCAGTTCTTTGCAACAAAACTACTGGTCCGATTTCCACCAAACAATCAAAAGCACGTTTTCTGAGCCAAGATCCCGCTACTGCTGCAAATTTGGTGACAATCCATCTAGCTGTTCGGGCTGTAGCTGTGCGCAAGTTTTTGCCCATTCGGTCTATGGGAAAAAAAATGTTTTGGGACCCCCCTATAACTTTGCCCCCCCTGCACGAAACCTCATCCAACTTGGTGGAAAAATTCAGAGCCAGCCATATACTTTTCTTGAAAAGTTTGGTGAGGATTCCTCCAGGGGGAGTGAAGTTATAAGCTGCTTAAAAAGTGCTCTTCCTATGGGCCTCATTCCGAGTATGGCGGTAAGGGATAGCGGCCACCGGTAACGAGACCGGTGGCGGTGATCCCTTACCGCCATACTCCGAGTTCCCTTTGCACCCTCGCCCTTAACGCCTGCTTTGAGCAGGTGTTAAAGTCGAGGGCGCAAAGGGGCCTCCAAGCCAATAACGGTGACCGTAATGAACGGTCACCGTTATTTGCATCTTCCCCATTCCCATTGAGCCCTATGGGGGCTCATTTGGGAATGGGGAAGAGCCTTGGTGAATGGGGAATTACCGCCCCGCCAACCTTGGAATGGGGCGGTAATTCCGCCATCCACCAAGGCGCTGCCGGTCCGGGTACGGCGTCAACCAAGGCGTTAATAGCGCCATTGGTTAGCGCCGTACTCGGAATGAGGCCCTATGAGTTTAGCAACTTAACCATAACTTCACAGCCGCTACTGCTGGCCGTGTAATATATATACAAACACACACACAAAGGATATGATTGATTTAGATTACATTTTCAAGTTTATTTTTCAAACTGAAATCATGACTTAAGTTCTCACTTGAGTGCCATCTGTGAGTATCAATGAAACAGATGAAGTGCTAGTTGCAGTCTGTCAGACACTGTGAAAAGGTAAATGACTAAAGAGCTCGATGAGGCACATTTACCCTAATCATGAGCTCAGAAACTACGTCAATAGTGCAAACAGACACAGAGTATTCCATGTGTGTTGCCTAGAGTTCCCATAATCCCCTTTGCTTGATTAATAGAATTTTGGGTGTAATTTTGTAACATCAACCGACTATTAAGGTACAATGCAAACATTCTGGACACCTTGTTTGGTACTATAGAAACCAGGGGAGGTCAGAAGATCATTTTGACTCAATTACCCAAGTACCTTTGATGCTTGGTGGATCAAGACGTGACAAGTTGCACAGTTATTTCATATGTAATCAAACCCACACACTGCACTTTGCAGGCTCAATGCAGATGTATGGCACCTTTAATTGTATTCAGAATATTGCAAATAGAGAAATGCATTTTGCGTACCTGTTATATGTGATTGGCTTATGATTACAGTGCTCCCAGTGGTTTGATCCTACCACAGAAGAGTCAATATAATATCCAATTAATTCTTCCTCCTGTTTTGGTTTATCCCACTGCACAACAACAGAGGTTTTCGTATTTCTTGTTGCCAATATGCGACCAGGAGCAGATGGCACAGCTATACATTTAAAAATAAAATCATGTTAATCACACAAAGCAAATACTCTAACTTAATCCATACAATAACACCAATTATTAGCTCCAAAAGATAATTCAGTTTTGGGTGTATGCAATATAAATGGTCAATATTCATATTGTATTATATACATTGGCATTGTGTTAATGTTATTGGAACATCACAACTAATTTACATTTGCCAATCTATAAGAACACAGGGAAAGTAGTCATTACTGAATGTGAGAAACATATGTGAGGAGTCTCAACAATACGGTAGCATTTTTCTATGGGCTATAGTGGTGTTTTTCTTTTTACTGCCGATCCTATTGGGCATTCAACTCTTTCCTTAATGAGAAACATCAGCTCATAACTGCAATAAACTACATCCCACAAAGGATAGTAGCAAAAAGCACCCATCAAGGGCTTTAGTGAGAATCCAATAATGTGCATCATTGCACCTTCAAATGCTTTAAAAATCTACCATTCCTGGCTGATTTTGAAATATAGAATGGTGTTATAATTGTTCAATTAGATTGCTTTTCAACACTAAATGTAGTTTGTTTATCATACATTGTCATGCATATTTGAGGGACTCACTTTACTCTTGCACTTTTGTTCAGTTATGTTTCATATAGATGGTATGCTAGGTACTAACTCCTCTTCCATTGCTCCTCATTGATAGGTCAAACACTATCATAGACTTGTTGGATTTCCCTGCTAGGAACAACCTGCTTTAGGGAGCAACCACATGGTAATTGTATGTAAATACAATACTGGTAAAGAGGGTCAAAAGCCTCTTTCATTGAAACATCAAGCAACCTGTTTCTGTCTTCCAATATACGTAGAAGTGAATGTAGTGTTACCTTCAAGTAAAGTGGTAAGAACAATCAGTCCCCATTGTATAAACATATGTGCATGGTTATTTACCTGACCAGACTTTAAAAATGGGAAATGCATACCGATGTCCTTCTTAAAATGTGATTAGAATTATTTGAAAAAAACCCAGGGCCTGCCTTTTCTGTTTATTATCCTCAAATCCTCAGACAAAGCTTCCAACAGTATTTCAATTACATAATATGCACATACACATTATTTTTGACTTGGATTATGAATGTATTCTATAGTGATAAGTACATAGAGTAGGATTATGTTTATGTTTTGCTTTTTTTTTACCCAGAAGGTCTTGTGCTTGAATGGGTGGTGTTATTTCTGATGGTTCACTGACACCAAATTTGTTAACCGACAGGACCCTGAAATTGTAGGATTTTCCGGCCACCAAATCAAATATTGCAAAGCGCGGAGATCTGACAGGAATCTGGGCATTGACTCTTTGCCAGCTTCCACTTCCAACCATCGACTGAAAAGACAAACGAAAATATCAAACTCAGTTATTTTTTGAAAACTCTCACCATTTCATTGCATTGTGCTGATGGTTACATTAACATTTCACATAATCATTTTGATTACATAAACCTGTTCAGGTATTTCCATATAATCTACTCCATAAGAATTCTACTTTTGTCACTCCACAGTCAAAAAGGCAGATTCCATACACTCTTTATCCAGTGAGCACCCTGTTATAAGATTGAACAAAGACACACGTGACAGTGGATCAATGAATTTCACAGAATTTCACAGAAAATGGCTCAATTCAGTATTTTAACAGGGAAGGGGATAGACCAAACACGAATAGGAACTTGGGGCTCTCTGCAAATAATAAGGGAATTTCTAAAACAAACAGTATCAGGGATGGGATCAAATAAAGTGTACATTTCTCTGAGTGCTCCACAACTCTATGACAAATGGTCAAATAATAAGGTTATTAACCTAAGAATACGTCCATGTCTTTCCTGGGACACCCTCTAAGAATACGTCCATGTCTTTCCTGGGACACCCTCGTCTACAAAGTAGCATCCAGCAAAATGACCAAAAAAAGTTCCAAATTATTATGTGAAGTAATGCTTAGCCTCCTGGCTTCCCTAACTATAAAAGAAATATTTCAAAAAGTGGCCAACACAAGACTTCACAATTCCTAGTCTGAAAGGTTCAGACCTAGCCTGACACAACAAAACAGTAGTTTTCTTCTCCCAGGTTTCAGGTTTCTCTACTTAGGTTTCACATCAGCCTAATAGCATCACTTTAGCCTTTCTCAGACCGTGGGTTTCTCTCATTCACTGTATATGCAGTTTTCTCAGTATGAATTGCAGATTTGTCTTGGGATTCTCAGCATTCACTTCAAGCACATTGGGAATTTTTCCAACTCTCATTAATGGTCCTTTTCGATATAGTCACTACTATAGCCTACAAGGGGTCTCTCTTCTGATAGAATTTTCAGAAGTCATTTGCCTGTAGGATTCCTTCTGGGTGCTTAATCTGTCTTGGGGACCCCCTTCTACGCCCATTCCTGCATTCATGTTATGCTTCTATTAGTCAGTTCGCTGGGTTGCCTTCTTCCAGAGCAGATGCTGTTATGTTGCGAGAACTTGTACTACCACCTCCTAGGCAATGGTTTCCCTGTGCATCCTGGGATCAGCCTTGGGATCAGTCTGAGATCTGGGATCAGTCTGAAACTCAAGAACTTCCCAAAAAAGTCTCAATTCCAATCTCTTTCCTCCCATTTTAGAGTCCTCTGGGCTATTTGTCACCATATGGAACCATGGGATTGGCTAGAACTGTTATACATCTGTCTCAGGGCTTTGGATCCCAAGGATTGTGTTCCTCCAACCATTTTTCAAATCTGCCTAATTGGTTCTCTCTGCAGTGGATAATGAGGTGGGTTCTGTCACCTGTTTACCCAGCACCATTATATTCGGCATACACCATTGCCACCACCATGGAATCTTCCTTTCTCTGTTCGGGCATTTGCTGTATCCTGCTATCATGGGAAAGTTAGCTACGGCATCACATGGGTTTTCTGCCCAATTGTGGAGCTCATGGCTGCTCCATTACCTCACTGTGAGTTTGGGAACATGCTTTTGATGGCGTATGCCGTACCGGTCTGACAGGGCCCAGCATGCACATTGACCTGCAGATTTTCTTTATGCGGAACATGTAATAAAAGTTGCTTTAACACCTTCTACACTGTAGCATCTAACGATTCTTATACAAGTAGGTAAGAGAACTTTACACCATGGATTTGACTAACATTTTCTGATGATTTGTTTCTTAATGAGTTTAATCGCAGCATTTCAACCATCTGGCAGACACAATGAGTTGAGCCCGGATCAACCCAGTACCTAACAGTTTGCCCTCTCACACAAAAACCCTCTCACACCCAACCCTACCTAACAAACTGTCTCCTTCAAACTCCCCTCTGTTCCAGGCTAGAAATTGTGCATAGATATAATGGATCACTTAAAAGTGATCTAGTGAAAAGAAACAATTTCTCTATTTTTACCAGTATATGCAGAGACAAAAATATCCAACACAAGATCACAGAATGTCCTTTCATTTGTTGATGCCTGCTTGGGTATTGAGTTTCTATTTGAATTGCAATCCATTTTAAAACATTTAATCCACAATTACCCTTCTATAGCAGAGCTCTGACCATTTTCCACAAAAAGTGCAATACCAGCACAGTGTTGTTTACCAATTCGACTTGTGCTTATGCCAACAAGCATTAATTGACTGGATCCACTAATATTTTTTAACATTAGTCTACCCAAAGATACCACTGGTGCCACATTGAACATAGTTGTGTGCCAATGCTACACCTAAAGCCATAAATGTGTATACAATAGGGTCTGTAGGGTCTTGGCAGATGATGTGAATATCCCAGCAAGGAAAGGATGTCAGGAATGTACAAGCTGTTATTGAGTAGGTTCCAATAGTCCAGAAAGAAAATGTAATTCTGTAAGTTAAAGTAAGTACACTCATACTGTTATTTGTGTGCCAATGCTTCAATTGAACATGGATGTAATTGTTAAGTAAACAGAAGCTAAAACTGAAGCATTTTATCAACCTGAGGAAAACGTCCATCTTACAATGACTATGCTTTTGAATTAGTGGTTAGGGGCTTCTGTGAAAAAAACTGTTCACCATGGCAATGCCAATATTACAATGTTATAATTAAGCAATTAACCATGATTTGTGGGGGCATTAATGGGTCAGGCCATGAAGCATCACCAGAAATGGTAATGCCACTCCGCAGCTGGGTTTATTGCTATTATCGTTTCAGTATACTTACGGGGGGCAAAAAAATATTGTTTTAAGTTGAAAAATAGTGTGGTTACCATTTCTCAACTTAAATAAAAACCTAAAACAAAATGGAGGCCATGGTAAACAAAGAAGGGAATTACACATATTCAATTCTCCCTGTCCATGGTGACCATTGCAACAGTGGGATAGCACCGGAACACAGACAAGGGATGAGGCAAGCTGTGTCAGGCTTGAAGTCCAATTAATTAATTGCTGGTCCGCGGAAGCTGCTGATCCCCCATGAATGCTTCCTTCTCAACTGATATTACCAACAGTTAAGTTGACAGCACCCTTAAGGGAAAAGGGGAAAATTGATAAAATAATAAAAAAACACCAGGTCTGCGTCTGCTTGATATGTGTTTTGCCGTTTTACATAAGAGGGAAAAGTTGGATAACATTTAATAATCCCTAACCTTCAATTCAGGTGTTCTCCCATAAACTTTGTTAAAGAAATTATAATAAACACCATACCTGGTCCTTCTCGACTTAGATGATGATGGCTGCAGGAACTGCCAGAAACAAATTAAGTTCCTTGGTTGCAGTCTATAAACTTTGCCATAAACAATTTGAGTTCCTTTTTTAAAATTCGTTTTCACTATGTCTTCTTCACCATTGCTTTTTATAAAGTTAACTGTTAAGTTTCATGAAAACTAATCCATGTTAAGTTATCAAAACTTTTCAATTGAATTCAGAATTGCATCTGAGTGAAGCAAAAAATGTCTCTTTTCACTTTAATGGTATGTAAACTTGTGTTGTGCCTGCACTAAGATAAATAGTGTCTTAATTAATACAAACACAAGCAAGCCGCCCATGCGCGAAGGAAAATAGTGTCTCAATTAAAATATTCTCAAACTGCTCATGAGCGAAGGAGAAAATGTTAGTTCATCACTCCAGAAGATTACACTCACTCGAATGATTACGAGAGTCACACACGAGGTTGAAGACGCGAGCTGCTCACGCGGATGATGACATCAGCTGCACACACGGATGATGACGCAAGCTGCTAACGCGGATGTTGACGCGAGCCACACACACGGATGATGACGTGAGCTGCACGCGCAGATGATGACGCAAGCCTCTCACGCGGATAAAGTAACTGTGCATGCATGCACAGCCGGTAATACGAGCGCACGCTGAGTTTAATCTTTCAACTAAAACACTGTCATTTGCGCAGACAGTGCAAAATGTTCTGCTAACCGCACCTCTAATATGAAGACTAAGTTGTCTTCAAAATATTTAACTTAAAAAACTAAATGCCTGCAGCATACGGATTTATCAAGTATTCACACATTCACTGGTTACATAAAAACAGAAGGCTTCACAGTTCAAACGTTACTGTAGATATAAATGCTTTCCTGGTTTGAAGCGCAGAACTTAAAGTAACTCTAAAATAACTGCCAGTTCAAATAATGTTACTGTCTTTAAATTAGAAAAGATTAACTAGACTGTTTTTTTCAAATATGGAGGAATGAATAACAGGAAACTTTACCTAACTAAAGTTAATAAATATGTCTCAAGTCACTTAGCTTGCTTCTTTCTTTTGTAGATAGAAGATTACTTCTCTGGAATGACTTCCTGGTTCCTCTGACTCTCTACTGATTCTCAGTTCCTCCTTCAAAGACTAGAGGCCTTACCAAAGTTTGCAAAATTACCAGAGCCTCTCATATATGACCTTCCTGCTGGACTGCTGACAATGAAAGGCAGTTTAGAACATTCTGACAATGCCTTTCTATTAATCCTGACCAATCAAAGATCTTATTTGGAATCTCCATTTTTGCTTGGGAAGCTCTCCACACTCTGAACTTCAAGGTTAAGGCCCAAACCATAAATCGTGTTCATCACATACTCACTCACCTAATTAAACCACAACTCCATGAAACCTGACAGTAGCCCCATGAAACCTGACAAGCTGCAGGTAAGTGGGCCTGGGGCTGGGTTGGGGGGAGTGGACAGAAGAGGTGGAATTTCGGGGGGACAGAGGAAGGGCATGAAGGCTCACTTGCCTGTAGCCCAGCATGGAAAATGGCAGCCTCTCGTTGCTCAGGGGGCTCTGGATACAGGAATTACCATCAGGTAAAATACACATTCTGAGCTCTCTGATTGGCTGTGAGACCCACAGGGTGCTAATGAGCATTAATAGGCAACCTCTATCTTTGATTGAAAGGATTGCATACCAAAAATAAGACTTTTTTCATGACTTTTGTGGAATTCTAAATATTGGTGCATCGTGAGTGTAGATTAATTGTATCAAACAATTTCTTCACAATTTAAGATATCCTGGAAATCTGGCTGGGACAGTAGCTACATAGGTTTGGATGCGTCATAAGGATGGATCATTCTTAAATCCAATCTCCAGCTGTAGGCACAGATTAGAGGTAATCATTTTAACAATATTTAGGAAAGCTTTTAAAAAGAGATGCTGCCTACAAGGCATCCTTCAGAGTAATGTCCTAACATCTTCCTCTGCATTAATTATGAAATTGAATACTGGTGAAATGGGGCGTGATATGAGAATATTCATCAAACAGTCTGGTGGCTGGGAACATAGGGCATTAGGCGTAGGGGTAATGTCCTTTTAAGTGCATGCAATGTGGTGACTTGAAACTTTTTGAGTGTAAATCAAAGCTTCTGGAAGTATGATGATGAGGCATTTCACAGTCAAGTTTGTGATTGTTATTGATGGATTAGAATTGCTCAGTTGCTTTGCTTAGTTATTGTGTCATCTTAAAAAATGAATAAATGAGGATGGTTTGCCATATGCAAGAACATAATGAGAGTGGTATGTGTGCATTTGTCTGTGACCCTATAATGCTCTGCTTTTTAGCATCTCCTTCAAGGCTCAATTTTGGTGACATTGTTGTTTGTGGCAGACTAGGTCGAGGCCCCACCAATTGAGAATGTGGGAATGATCATTGTATGTGCACAGTGGACGAGTCTGGTGAGTGGGGTTAGTAAGAATGTTTTAACATTGTGAGATGCCACACCAATTCTAAAATATTGTATCAGTTTTGTTAATGTTTAGGTCTTTATGGAACTTTTGGAAAGGTTTAAAGTTTGGCTCGAGCTAGGGTTTTTGGTCAACTACGTTGTAGGTCCTGAAACTCTTATTATGAGTTAACTAGGTTTGTGTTTGTTTATAATCACAGAATAGTATCAGGCCTCTGAATAGGAAGGAATTGAGCAATTTAATTTCGAAATGGAAAAGATGAGGTCAAGACAATTTCCTTTGGTTAGCAGGATGTAGGCAATGTATGGAAAAGCAGGAAGCATGTGAAATGCCTCAATGATATTGAGGGGTCTACTGTCATGATAACATTGAAAAGTGATAACATTGAGAAGCTACTGCACTGTAGTTGCAGTGTAAGTAATATTGATTGAACCACTGCCCTTATGACCAAATCCAATGAATACATCTAATAGTTTATAAGCCACCACTCAGGTTCGCTAGTAAGTCTTTCACCAGCATTTCAACCACTCTACACATACTGCAGTCTGCCAAATAGTTTCTGTACCCTAACCACTCTAAAGCATTATCCTAATCAAACACTTGCTGACGCCAATTACTTTACAATACAAAATATCCTTCTACACAGACTCAACTTTTCCATCACCTATTTTTTCTATTTGCCATGTCCTTAATACAAAGGACTTCCTCATTAAGGAACAGCTCAATCTACTCTTGATCACAGATACTGACACCTCTAGCCCTACATGCAAATGCATAAGACCCCTTTATTGTATCTTCACTACAAGAAACCTAAGGTATCAGACCAGTAGTCATCATACATTAAAGGCAAATCCCTTTAGATATCCTGGCTCTATATCCTCCCAGACTGGAAATGCAAACATGCAAACCTCCTCCTCTGAATGTTATGCAACACACAATGCAATGTACTTACCTGCCACCAACCTCCATGCCCTCCAAGACATTCATAAAGTACTTATTTCTTCTATTTAATCAACTATCCTTTACCTACATACTTATGCTAGTGTCACAAGATATGGATGTATGGCTTGCATTTGGTTCTCTCCTCTCCACCTGGCAACTCCAAGACTTATTTGATGACAATAACATGAAGTCCCTGTGTGAATAGACATCCTACAATGGTGGTCTTTTTATTGACAATGTGGGTGTAAGCAACATAAATTAACTTGTCCAGTAGACTGTTGTACTACAAATACCCCTTATTCCCCACCTTTCATTCCCCAGCAAAGAACTACTATTACCATAGTCACTGGTACTCTATCACATCAATGCAGAAAACAGCCTCCTCACTGGTGTTCCGTTGACCATCCTGGCCCCACTATAGACCACCAGACGCACAGCAACATGACATATTATGAAAACAAGAAATGTAACCTTTTTAATTATATCTTGAGGTAGCTGCACTACTTTCCTATTACAGCCAGAATATTCTTTAAGACTGCCTATATTACCTCTAAGGCAACCACTTCCTACATAGCTGCAAAACTCTATAACTCAGGTAAGTCATGCTCTTCCAAGAGCTAAACCATCTCTAGGCTAGATACAAAACTGGCATGTGATGAAATAACAGGACACAGGCCGTGTTATGCCGCTACCTTCTGCAACACTATCCTGGCAGCAATCTACACTGTGCCAACATGCTTGGCGTTTGCACAGGAACCCAAGACCATACTCTTCAGCCAATAACCAATTGTCACCTAGGATCATTCAGTTCCTGCAACTCCTCCCACAGCCATTGAAGAAACATCCCATGCCACATAGGGTAACCCCCTATTCCTGCTGCACTGTGCTCCATTGTTGCCCAGTTAGCTTTTACCTGTATAATATCCCAATTACAAATACAAATACAAATACCATATTTAGTTTAATTAGTAATATGTCCAGCCCAACAATAAACCTCCAACTTGAATGAATCTGTAAATAATGGAGTTCTTCATGGAGCGCAATGTAAATAGATAGACATAAACTTTGGGACATCCAGTAAAAGGTGGACACCCACAAGGGTCAATTTTTTTTAAATATGGGAATCCAATTTTCTAAGAACGAAAAAAAGTATTAAAGAAAGGCCATCTGGGGAGCAGTGAATAGAAAGAAGAATCCAGTGTATAGATTTAATGAGAAGTTCTGTCATGTTAGTGAGTATATGGCATGCAATGTGCAGGACAGACATTGTATGTTTTAGATTATATTACAAATGAAACAGTCATAGCAGACAACAGAGCATACTTTAAGGAGGATGCACTCAAGGAGATTGTGGTACACAAATGGGATTGCTATTCGAGAGGGAGCAGTCAGGTTGTCTAGTGAATACCTATCAATTTATGTCCTACTTATTGTAAATGCTAATGAGGTAGTTGAAAGAAGAGTTTAGGCCTTCGGTAGGAGGTTATTAGTGGTAACAACCAGATTCCAGATTGTGTATAGGTTTTTGAAAAAAAGGGGTCATGGTTTCCAATGGGGAGTCTATTGCTTGCCTTGAGGTTGACGAGGGTTCACGTTAACTGGGTATAGTTGGAGGTGGTCTAGCAATAGGCTAATCTGGCAGGACTTGATCAGATCAGACCAAATATGTACCATTACAATAAGGAAATCCTAAGAGGGACAGCAATGTAAAATCTAGAGATATTAGTTTCACCATTGCAATGAAGGGGGAGCGATTTTCACTTGTACAACGGGGGAATTATTTACTAGTCTTATCACCTGCTGCAGGACATACTTTTAATTGCTGTCATTTTCAAAACGAGCCCATGTAAAATTGCTATATTAGAGTTCTTTCCACCCAAGGCTTTTTTCACGTTATCATGTTTTTCTTTGCTTACTTGCATAGAAATCTTTGCTATCATGTACAATTGAGGAGTGAAGGTGTTCTTACCTTTTCAACATAGTAAACTAATGGCTCTCTGCCACGTGGGACAGGTGGATCCCAGCTGAGCACAACATATGTTTTTGTGGTTTCTGCAGCATTAACATTGGTAGGTGCACCTGGTACCTTGACATCGCCTGCAAAGAAGAAAAAAAAGGCAGGAGAAGTCAAAATGAACCATCCACTCACCACATATCGAAAACTGTAAAAGTTCATCCGATTCAGTAAATGAGTCAGTGATGAGCGACCCATAGTATGAAATACAGTGTGCACAATTTGCATTTCTTTTTCAGAATATTGAACTAAGTAATAGAAATAGATGTACCTTCCGTCCGTGCTCCCTCCTTCCATTGCTCCCTTTACTTGCTCGCTCCCTCCTCCCTTTCTTCCTTTCATCCTCCCACCATCAGTAATGACTTCAATCTTAATTTCTCTTTAGGTATTTCTCAAGTGAAATATCTCTGATCTCACACCCCACCCCCTCAACACTCCAAGACCAAAATCTAACTTTTCAGTTCTTGGGAAGTCACCCACAATATTGAACATAAATATAGGCAACTAGCCTCCCGTAAATAAATACAATCTGCCTGATTTTAACTTGCTAACGTTTTAATTTACAAGTCTTACAAACATCCATTTGTATAAAAGCAAACCCAAATATTCGAGATTTGCCATCTGGCAAGGATGTGAAAGCCCTGTTTTTAAAAAAGTTAATTAATTAATAAAAACGACCCAGGTAATTCCATCTCTGAAAGGATGATCTCCTGATGAGAGTCCCCTTTCGTAATCCCCATTGAAGCATCAGTATCCTGGCCTGCGGCACATGCTCTACCAGTGGCACAGAACAGGTTCAGAGGTCACATGTGCCTATATGAATGCTGCAGGGAAAGTCAGGTTTCTGCAGTGCATGGGTTGCATTTATGATATGCACCCCTGTACATAAACTACGATAATTATAAGTTGCCCAAGTGGAAGGTTAACTCTAAATACAAACCATGCCTGAGTTAGCACATGGTACATGGCACTGCTCATAATCATTGCAGCCACATGTAACTTGATATCACAATCAGCTGTGGAAGGTGCTGTGTATTTTGGATAGACAGGCTGATCCTGCCAAGTGACAGGAAAGGAACCTGAATTGCCATTTCTCTTTTTTTATTTCTTTGTGAGAGCAGGTTACACCCTCCCCAAGAGTCATCCACACAATCGGCAGCTGTCCTAGTCACCAAAAGAGTATGCTCATTCAAAGGGAGTAGTATCACACCAGGTGCTGCATATCTATAGGCCTTTTATCTTATTGAAAAGGGGAGGGGACGGTATTAGTGTAGACAGGGAGAGCTCTGTATAGTTGGGAAGGATTCCCCCCTCTTATTTATCTCTGCCACTCTCTCTCTTCCTGTACCCTCCACTTCCTCTAGAGCAAAGCACGTTGGGTGTGATGTCAGAAGGGCAAAGTACACTTCTTTCAAGAACAGTGATTGTACCCCTAAAGTATTCTGGATTTAGTCCATTCGCTATGGACTTGTACCTTTAAAAGAAGGGGTCTCATACCACTTCTGGAAATCATCTTTGAATCGACTCCAACCCTTGAAGAAGATTTCATTTGGACCCTGCTGTGAGAGCAGTCATTTCCACAGTCTTCAAGTTGTGAGGTGAAGGTAGGTGTTCTAAGGCACAGGTGAGCTCTGTCCTCTAACCTACCCCAAAGCATGCTTCTCTGTCAGCCACAGCGAAGCCCAGGACCTGAATGTGTTAAAGGACACCTGCAGTTGGCCTGGCAGCCTTTGCCATGTTTGAGAGCTAGAGAACATGGACCCATGTTGTCACTGAGCCCCTGGAGTGGGACTCGGAGCAATCTGCGGACGGACCTGTTGCTGGAACAAGATGTGCCTCTCTGCCAACCACAGTGACCCAGGACCGCACTGTGTTGAAGGACACCTGCAGTTGTCTGCCAGCCTCCTCATGTTTGGGGGCACATGAAAACGATTCAGATTGTCCATAAGACCCTGGATTGGGACTCACAGCAAGCTGAGAGCCAAGACAGCAAAGATGCTTGTGTTTTTCTCCATTGAACTGCCTGGAGCGTATTGCATGAACACAAACATTTGAACTACCAGGACCCTACGGTGTTGCCTTTTGTACTCTTCTGATCTTCGAATTGCTCATAAAGAGCCAATAATTCTGTGCTGCAACCAAGAACATATCCTTTTAAAGGACATTGTGGCTATTGCACCTTACACCCCTTATTCATTACTCAGAGTGCTGCATTTTGCTATCTTTGTTCTTTCCTCAGGGGTGAGTTTTGAGTTTTGTGTAGCATGTTTTTAGTTAGTTATTATTGTACATGGTGTGTTTAATTAAAGTATATACATTTTTATATAACCTTGATTGGACATTCCTTTATTTTGGACTTTTATACTTCACTATTTGGGTTGCTACTGAACCACATGCATTCATCCGGCTGCCACTATGTACAGTGCTCTGGTGTCTAATCGTCAAGCGAATGCTGAGCTTGCCAATGCCTGGGCTGGTGAACTGGGTGGGTCAATTGACCCTGGCTGCTGGCGGAGATGCTGTAACAATGTCTGCTTGGTCAGTATGGACTGGGGTTTATGGGCCTCTCAAAATACGATTCTCTTTGGGACATATTGGACTCTGGAACGTATGTTTAAGGGAAACCTTTAAGAGAATGATGAGTGCTGGAAATGTAAACAGGCAAAGGGTTCACTGCTGCAATGACGAGTGCTGGAAGTGTAGACAGGCAAAGGGTACACTGCTGCAATGACGAGTGCTGGAAGTGTAAACAGGCAAAGGGTACACTGCTGCAATGACGAGTGCTGGAAGTGTAGACAGGCAAAGGGTACACTGCTGCAATGAGCGCTGGAAGTGTAAAAAGGCAAAGGGTACACTGAGCTATTTACTTTGGTTTTGCAGCAAGACCAGGGATTTTTGGGAAAGGGTCTGTGAGAACTTGAGTCTGGTGCTGAACTTTACTATTCCAAGGAAAGCTTGCCTCTTCTAGGGGATGTGTCTTCATTAGAGGATCTGTCTTTTTGTGAGAAAATGTAGCTTCAACAGAGCCGTTTGCCTGCAAAGAGGCTGATCCTGTGTGCATGGAAATCATCCAATTCCTTCTGTATCGATGATTGGGTGGAAGAGTTATTGAATGTGTCCACATACAAGAGGGCAATTTGCAAACAGACTGGAGACAATGATACATTCTGTGATATGCAGGGTCCTTTCCTAAATGTGTATGGATGGAATTCTTTTGTGATGTGTTTTCTTATAAAATGTCAACAATGTAATAATTTGGATTACACTGTTGTTCTTGACTTTAGATCCAACAATACATACTGCATCATGTTTGATGTGTGCATGTTATTATGGTGTGCTTCTTTTTTTTCCTTTTTTTTCTCTCCAGCTTGTAGGCATCATATCGGGTAAATGTGCCTTACCCCGACTGTTCCATTGCTCGCCTGCTCTTATTTTTTGTGATTTTACTACGCAACATTTGTTGATCATACTGGTATATTAAAGTTAAAATAATCGTAATTCTAGAACTATGACTACCCATCTCTATATTAGATGCAATGGGCCTAATTTACAAAGCTTCTTTCAAGGGAAAAACTTCTGTATAGGCGCATTGCATATTACCAATAAAAAAATGGGATTTACCCATTGAAAATCGCTTTTGTAAATCAGGCAAATAGTCTCTTACTCTGTTTCATTCTTGAAATAACTATAAAAAGCAACTTTTACAACAACTCGTTCTTGATAAAGTTTGAAGAATCAGGGAGTACTGTAATCATGCTCCAAGCATGGTCTCAGAGGACCTGTGCATATTGGTTCTCCAAACAACTCACCACTTTAGGTTTCCGTAAACATTTAGGATCTTATAGAGGTTTTAGATTAAAGTGAGAAGGTCACGTTTATTCCAACTGAGACTGTAGACAAAAAGATGACTATGTCAATTATCATTGTAGCTTCATTTTGTACTAGCCACAGTGGATATTCCGAGGTAAGAGAGGAAGGGATGTCCCAGAGTAATCGCTGGGTGTGACACATATTAACACTTCAAGAAACTAATATCCATTTTCTTGGCCCATTGCTCCAGCAAATACATCAAATGGCCTTAGTCTGCATTAATCCATAACGCATAAGGCATTGGGAACATGTCAATCCAAACTGGTTGCTTTTCATGTGCTATCAGTAATCCATTCTGGAAATCCTTTCTGAAAACCACTGATATCCTTTTGAAATCCTTCTTCTCCCTGTTGGGAACTCCCCATTTGCCGTTCCGGTGTTGGGGATTGTGCCGCGTAGCCAACAGGGAATTTTCCAGCTGTGGAAGAGCGCTGGGGACAAGAACACAGTAGGGTCTCTGTCGCTCCTCCACGTGGCTAACATTTTGCCATACAGAGTGACTCAGACGCCATGGAAGGCCGCAGGAGTGCAGCAACCTCCTCAATCTGCTTTGGGGCTGGAAGGAGATGCCCCAACAGCCCCTTAGCTGCAATACCCCGCCATGCGGCTGCGGGTTGTGATGGCTCCCTGGGGAGCAGTGAATACATATTGTGCTGGGCGAAAACCTGCAGCACCAGTGAGGAGACACAATCGTTGCATTGTGGCAGCCTCCAACCCATGAGGTATGGCACTGGGACTGCAGAGGGCTAGCGGTGGGCCTCCTTCCTTTGCCCCCCCTTCAGCCTGGAGGGTGCATGCTCTGGTGGGTGGTGACCAGGTGGCAAACAGCAGATCCTGAGGCCCGTTGAAGGCCAGCCCACAAATCAGGAGTTGAGCACTTGGCTGGATAAAGTGAGTTGTTTGCAAGGGGCAATTCGTCTGAGGAGCAGCAGTACAGGAGTCCTCAAGCTGTGCAATTGATGTGATGCCCTCGCCCATCCCACTCTTCATGCACTACATAGGACCACACAGCACAATTGCACCTGCTGTCGGAAGGGCGATATTGGCAGTGGAAGCCTCACAATATGGTGAAAGGGCCGCAGCAGAGCCTGGATCCCTTTATGCGGGCAAAAACAAAAAGGCTGCGGTGCCTCTGCAGCCCCTAGGGGACTCAGCGCCAGTTGCTCCGGACACAGCCCCACTGACGCTGGTACAGATCATGGTGGCCATTCAAGACTCTTGCTTCTCACTAGAATTGAAGATACAATCCGTGGGGGTGGAAGTGTCCCTGCAGTGGGCTGACCTCCAAAAGGCCAATGAGAGGGTAACCGAAGTCAGAAATTGGGTTGGTGATGCTGAACCTGCTATAGCCCACCCTTCAGGCATCACTGAATGTGGTGGTGACATGAGCTCTGGAGGTGCCGACTGAAGAAGCAGAGGGCCGCTCCAGACGATACAATATCCGAATCCTGGGCATTGCCGAAGGGAAAGAAGGGCACACTATGGAACTGTACCTGAAAAGGCGTATTGCAGACTCCTGGGGGGTGTAGGACCTGTCTAAACGGGTCACAATCGAGAAGGCACATCAGGTCCTAGGCAGACCACCCACAGCAGGGGCACACCCATGAGCTATGATTGTAAGTTCCTCAATTTTCAGAATTGGGATGCTATATTGCAGGACGCCAGGAGGAAAGGTGCCTACGAGGTTGATGGTAACAGGCGTTTGGTCTTCCCGGACTTCACTCAGGAGGTCCAGATGCAAAGCAAATCATATGATGCAGCAAAACAGAAATTAAAAACCTGAATCTTCGCTACATGATGCGGCTTTCTGGGGCCAGGGTTCAGTCTATCTGCAACTCTCTCTTCCTAAATACTCTCCTTCCTGAGCCCTCCACTCGCCTTCCTCCAATTCTCTGCAGGTGAGTCGCTCCTCTAAACAGAGACTTGGGGGGGAGATCTTTATCCTCTTTGGAACAGCCTCCCTGACTCTCTCTGTCTCTAATCAGTTCTCCTTAAGTGCTGGAAGCTCCTCAAGACTTTACTCTTCGCCTCCTCCTCCTCTCTCCCTCTCCTCTGCTAACCACCTCTTTCTGCTCTCTCGCTGTCTCTCCTCTACTTCTGCTCAGTTTTGCTGACTGGCTGCCTGGTGTACCTTCAGAGCCTCACAGGTCCCAAGCTTTCCTCGCCAGTCTCCTACACTTGCCTCCGGGCTTTGCACTTACCTCAGCACTACTGCACTGTGGTTACGACCCATGAGAGTGGTATCTCTCTGTACTTAACCCATTTTCTGAAGGGACTGGGCGAACCTGGTCCCTATTTGCCCATTCCCCTCGTACTTCCTGTTCTGCAGTTTTGGGTTGGGTGCAGCTGCACGATCTGAATGTACCATGCCAACTAAGATCATATGTTTTGTCTTCTGTGGTCCTCCCCTCCCATGCATGGTTGCACTTTGAAACACTATAAGCGGATAATAAATAAACAATCAATCAATCAATGATGTTCTATCCGGCCAAGCTAAAGGTTCTCATGGGTAACAAATCCTTTTTTTCCATAAACCTGAGGAAGTCTGGGACTATCTAGACACAGTGAGTGACTGTTGTACTGAGGGTGGTTGCCGGAGGGACTATGATTGTTGGTGGGGGGACTCTGACTAATGCCCCACCCCCTGAGGAAAAAGAGGCCTGGCAGGGTCCTCGTGCAAGACGATGGGTCATTGATGCTCCAGCAAGACGTGACAGGTGGCCTGGCCACTGCTGATGCAGTGCCTGTTGCAGGGACAGACCTGAGAGACGATCCTGGATGGCCCTGAAGACACAGGAAAGTAGTATCAGGTTTGCAATGGCTGTAGGCCCAGGGTCTACGGAAATGGCTTCACCGGCGAGGTTGTGAGGGAGGGGCCAATGGTTAGATTAGGTGACATGCATGGTTTATTGGGTTGAGGTATTAGGGTTTCTGGTAGGGGGCCGGTGGGGGTTAATGAAGGGGGGCATGTTGAGGGGTCAGGGTGGCCTATGGCTCAAGGAGCAGACCCAGACTTCATTGGTGGTTTATGGTTTGGGTTGGGTGACAGATACACCTAGTTCATGGGTGGTATGTGGTGGGGGTGGTAATGGGGTTGGTTGGGTACTGGGGTTTGGGCAAGCAGGAGGTGGTGTTGTGGGGTGGGTTGGCTTGGTTTGGGGAGGGGTTGTGTTACCACAGGACAAGGTAGTGTTGAGCAGTAAAAGTAATGGATTTTCATCTGCGTATTCCTTCAATGGGCGCAATTTGGAGTGTAGATGTTACATGCAGGGTAATGGCTGAGGGGTTGAAATGGAAAGTGTTAGTAATGTCATGGAATGTTAACAGTTTATGTGACAAAATCAAAAGGGGAGTGGTCCTACAATTACTGAATATTGATAGGCCTACATTTGCCAAACTCATTTGCCATGGACTGCATGTTTTTGTTTGGGTCCATACAGGTTTCTAAGGGGGGCACAAAGAGTGATGGTACGCATACGCAAGTATACACCGTTTGACGTTCCGGTGACAGTTTAGGATGCTGGGCGTCGATTTGTGTTGGTGACGCGCTCACTCAGAGAGGATGTGTGGGAGTAGCTTAATGCTTATGCCTCTGCAGAGGGAGCTGCTGTACGAGATCCTGGGCCTGTTTTTTCACCATAGTGTGAATAGGTGGGTGGTGGACAGCGATCTTAATGATGCCATGGATAGCGGTAAGGACAGATTCCAGAGCCCACAAAAGAGTTGCATTAAACAATCACCATTGGGTAAATTTGTTAGTTCCAACGGCTTTGTAGATGTTTAGCGCTATGAGCACTCTTCCAAGTTGGGTTTCTCCTTTCACTATTGGGTACATCTTTCCCTTTCACGATGTGATTACCGCATTGTGTCCGGTTCGGATGTATGGCCAGAGGCATTTTCAACCACTCCCCCCATGCTGTTGATGGGGTCGAGTGTAGTGCCAACCTGTCGCTCCTGACATCTGTGTGCTTATCACTTGGGGTTCCCGGACACAGTTGACAAGCTGAAGGATAAAATGAAAGAGTACCTTGAATTAAATCACCCATCCGCGGCAAGTCCTGTCACACTTTGGGAGGGTAACAAGACAGTCATACAGAGCCAGTCAATTTCACTTTTGGTGGCAAAAAGAAGAGAGTGATGAGAGAAGTAAATCGAGGTGGATCTCCTGGTCTTGAATTTGGAACAAACGTTCCTGGAAGACGGCTCTAGGGACTCACAGTACTCACTATTGCTAGCGAAGAGGTGGGCAATAAGTCAAGGAAGCTTCTGGCTTGGCTGGATATTAAGAACAAGCCCTCCAGATGTGTACAGGAAATTATTACCAAATCGGGAGAGTGGGTACAAGTGGATAGTCAGATCTCTGCAGCTTTTGCAATTTACTAAAAGAAACGGTATCCCATATTGTCTGATTGGGGCCCCCCACTATACGCAAATCTTTTGGAACAGATTCCACTCCCTTGGATTACGTCTTCACAGAGGGAGGAACTCGAGAGAGGGATTACCCAAGAGGAGGTGGCAGCGGAAGTGTCGATGCTCTAATCTGGGAAGATGCCGGGACCCAACGGTTTTCTGGTAGAATTTTGGAAGTGTATTAGGGACACGTTGATGGGGCCCATGTTGGCAATGTTTAAAGAGAGTATGAGGGTGGGTGAGTTGCCAACGGATCTCCGCCAGGCAACAATCATTGTTCTCCTCTAGAAAAACAAACCACTAGGGGTATGTGCCTCTCATAGGCCTATCTTGCTTCTCAATATGGAGTCAAAGGTATTGGCTAAGGTCCTGTCAAACAGATTGCTTGCTGTATTGCCATCACTGATCCACCCAGACCAGAATTGGCGTCTTCCAAACAGGGCAACATATATGAATATTAGGCAGCTACACACAGTCTTGGAGTTGGTAGACAACATCCCTGATCCTCTGGCACTGGTGGCCATAGATTTTGTAAAAGCCTTTAATTTGGTCTATTGGTGCTTCGTTTGGGAAAACATGGAATGCATGGGCTTTGGTCCGACCTTCGTGGCATGGGTGAAGTTGCTATATGTGCGCCCTGGAGTGGAAGTTCAATTCAACGAGGAATTGTCGGCCCACTTCCCATTAAAGAGAGGCACACGACAGTGCTGCCTCCTCTCCCACCCTGTTCATCCTAGCCATGGAACCCTTGGCAATTTGACTTAGAGGGGATCCTCTCATCAGAGGCTTTGTGCGGCCGTCGGGCCGGGAAGACCGCCCCTCCCTATATGCAGATGATCTGCTACTATACGGTGGTAAGTCACAGAAATCGATCCCATGTATTACTGAAATACTTGAAATCTATGGGTGGTATAGTGGCCTTCGGGTCAACTTGTCCAAGTCGGTCCTAGTACTGGTGAAGGGCACCCAGGCGGCAATTTCAGAAGGTTACACCTTTAAGATAGCATCAGGATCCTTTAAGTATTTGGGAGTGGAGATAGCTCTGGTCCCTGACACATTTCTTAAATGCAATTTACAACCAGCGATTGCAAGTTCCGCTGCAGATGTACGTTTCTGATTGACTCTTCCCTCATCTTTGTTGGGGAGAGCAGCTCTGTTTAAGATGATGACGCTGCAAGGCTTCTCTATATTTTGCAAAACACCCCGGTTAGGACACCAGACTGAAAATTTCAACTCATTGAGTCGGCATTGTGCAAACTATTATGGATGGATTTGGAGTCCAGGATATCTTTACATAATTTGTACATGTGTTGGGTAGTCGGATGGGTCTCCCAGACCTTAAACAATACTATTGGGCCACGCAACTGTCAGTGTCTAATGGGTGGCTACACAAGAATGGGCAGCCTAGCCCACATATCGGGCTGGAATGTGCGGCAATGCCGTATAATGACCCGTCACAAACACTTCACGGATGGATAACCAGGAAACATCTGCTTCCAATATCACAACAAGTGGTGAGAGGCTGGGGCAATGCTAGGTAGAAAACAGAGTGGAAAGGGATCATAACGATACAGGCTCCATTATGGCACAACTGTGACCTGTCTGAGCTGGCAGCACTGGCCTTTTCTTCTCAATGGTATGACAAAGGTGTTCGGGTTATGACAGATGTGCTGGTGGAGGGTAGCATCTGCTCATGTCAGGAATTATGGCGGAATTATGGCAAAGCTCCCAGTTAACAGAGCGGAACCTATAACAGTACATCCGGTTCAGACATGCCTGGTGGGCACACTGTCATGGGACTGTCGACGGCACTGTCGACGGCCCGGCGCAGTCTCCTCTGGAAGCAAATGTTACTGGTGAACTTCTACTTGGGAAGTCTGTTTCCACTTTGTAACATGTGGTATTCAGTTTCACCAGGCAACCTCTGAAGGGCCATAAAGCGAGGTGGGAGTCAGATGTGAGCCCCCTAGAAATGGAAGAATGGCAAGAAACCCTTATGTCGCCCAGCGAAGGTGGCCATACCATCCAGGTTTCAACTAGTAGAATTGAAGATCCTGTACAGAATATATTACAGGAGGGAAGCATTTTTTGGGTGGGGCCGTGCAGCTGACCCTACCTGTTTACGCTGTCACAGAGAGCAGGGGGCATTTTATCATACTATCCAGGCATATTCACAAATCCAGTCCTTCTGGCCGAAGGTGGTAGAAAAGGTATCTGCTGTATTATCAGACCCAAGCCCATTGGAGCCGAAACTGCTACTGCTCGGGTCCTGTGGGGATATAGTATATTCAAGATACGAATAACTGCTTAGCTCAAATGCTTTGATAGACGCAAAGTGGAACATTGCCATGAATTGGGGAGCGACGGAAAGGCCCAAGGTGTCCAAGTGGGATCTGGATATGGATTGCTGCATGGCCATGAAGGAAATGATTTATAGGGTCAGAGGATGCCCCGATAAATTTGGGAAAATCTGGGTTGCATGGGTGGATGCTGTTTGATTATATCACCATAGTAATGGGCGGTTGGCACTCCAATCTGAACATGTATTGTGCCATTTGCCATTTGTGTGTTCAGTCCTCAACTTGGAGGAACTGCTTTTCTCTTTTCAAGACAATATATGTTGATTTGTGCCACTGTCATGTTTTGTTTGCTTTACTTTTGAAAATCAATAAAGCAAAATTGAAAAAAAAGAGTTGATCTCTTCCACGCTCTCCTACAAGAGTTATTCCAGTTGCTCGAGTTTGGAATAAAATGTTTTTTGTTTGGCAACCAAACACTGACATCCAGCTTGCAATAGGTGTCAATCAAATATTTAAAGACATATAATGAAAATGCTTGTATAAACTGGCTTTGTGGTTTACAGTATATTGTACCATGTGAAGAGATCCTGCTTTCTTGTACTAACCTCGAACGAGCACTAAATAGATATGAACCCATAGTCATTGTATTCCATTATTTATTACCTAATGGTTATGAATAGACAAGAAAGACATTTGGTTTAAAGAACGGTATCTGGAAACCTGCTAACAATGTAATTATATGTTTTCGTGACAGCTACAATTCTGTGCAGAGCTGCATTTCACACGGTGTGCTGGCTGGGGAAGCAAGCACTGTGTTGTCAAAACCCAACTGTACTGAGAGGCAGAACTGGACTGGGAGCCAAAAGTGCCCTGGCCATGTTGTTCAAAATGGCCCAATGTTACACCAGGGGAGTGAATGTATTGAGCAAGGCCAACCCCTCTAAGTAGAATGTAGTGGCAAGACCAACCCCTCTAAGTAGAATGTAGTGGCAAGACCAACCCCTCTAAGTAGAATGTAGTGGCAAGACCAACCCCTCTAAGTAGAATGTAGTGGCAAGACCAACCCCTCTAAGTAGAATGTAGTGGCAAGACCAACCCCTCTAAGTAGAATGTAGTGGCAAGACCAACCCCTCTAAGTAGAATGTAGTGGCAAGACCAACCCCTCTAAGTAGAATGTAGTGGCAAGACCAACCCCTCTAAGTAGAATGTAGTGGCAAGACCAACCACTCTAAGTAGAATGTAGTGGCAAGACCAACCCCTCTAAGTAGAATGTAGTGGCAAGACCAACCCCTCTAAGTAGAATGTAGTGGTTGGGATGTGATTTCTCCAATAAAGAAGATTTGGGAAAAGGGGAGTTTTAAAGAACATGTGTCTATATACGGATTGCAAAGTAGTTAAACCTAAAAAAAACTAACACAAACATTTAAGAGTGAGGAATATCATAATGAAAACTTTACAACATACTTTGCTTCAAAGGTATGTGAGGGATGAGAAGAGCTGGAAGAAAAGTGGTTGGGTGACTGCGAGAGAAGGTCATGAACAAAACATAGGATATTCAAAACAACTAGCCTGCTGGTGTAGAGGCCCACCAGGAAATCTCCAGACTTCCCTGTAGGCCAGCCCAACACTGCTGAGTCAACCGATATAATGTTCTTTTTTTTGCATAATTTTCTTATCACAGATCTAGTCTCTAACCAGAAAATGTTGTATATATGTGTTTTACAAACAGGCTTGCAGGTTCCATGAAAACGAAAGGACAAGTGAGGCAAAACGGACAGGGAAAGTCTACACCTGAAGGAGCGCCTTAGCTGTTTCCGCCCATGCCTTCCGTAATACTACACCGCACCAGTTGCAGTATAAATGTCACAATGTTGCTTCTTACAAAGTGGGTGCACTTTAGAGAATAATACTTGGCTTAGAGAAGAAATGATCAGGGGTTCCTCCAAGCGCGCAGTGCGTTAGTGGTGTAGTGTGGCAGCTAGACATCAGGCACATACACCACAGAAGAGCTGCCGCTATGGTAATAGGAAAAATGTCAGCACAATGGGCAGACAGTTCTTACATTCTGTTGCATGTGTTTGCATGGCTTGCCGGTTTTAACAGACATATGTGTGTAATTAGAATGGAGAAGCATGGTTTTAGCAGCTTGGTCACAGGTTGCGGTGGTCAATGACCGTAAACCAGCACTATATGAAATGACAATGTGGAATTGCATTTCAATTTGTAATCAAGTCATCTTGCATATGTATTCAATTAGTTATTATTTGTATTGTTAGGGCCCTCATGCCATCATTTTACAGGCAACTAGCCATGCTGTCATGATAGGAACTTGAATGCAAATACATGCATATCTGGAAGTCAAACTAGTTCCTGGAGATTGTAAGGAATAGAAACTGGGTAACTTGTTAATGATGCATGAGTAGGCGGATTGGGAATACAAGTGCAATGCAAGGAAATATATTATTATACTCGGCAGTCATCAGATAATGCTCGAGGCCCTGCGATTTGTTTCCATTCAGGTGATCCCTAGTGAACAGGATGTACCTTGTATTTGCAGGAAACAGACAGAAAGCCCATAGGATCCACTCTCGATGTGTCTTCTAGCAATGGAATGACATTTGCAACTTGCGAAAAGTAATGTACTCATTAAAATCCTACCCACAGCGGGGAATTTCTCAAACCAAATAACAAACAACCAACATTGTGCAGGGCGTGCCTGAAAATAATGCACAGCGAACTGCAATATTGTATTCCCTGATCACAGTGCACTTACCTTCAAGGTCATCCTGGTAAATCACAATCTGTTGACCTCCATCAAGATGAATTGCTGCAAAAAGAAATGTACAGCATTAAAAAGAATGTTAATAATAATATATACATGTAAGACAGCATACATTGCATAATGAAACTTCCAGAGTGGGCTGTTCTGCACATAACAAAATATCAGCAGCTCAAAATAGGATGCTCAAGTTGCTTCATTAAAAATAATACACATACCTTTCCAAGAAAACCACAATTTCACAAGAGAATGAAAAGAGACAGCATTTTTTGGACTCGAATAATTATAATCAGATGCAATCATAAAGGAGACCTCCACATTTAATGAATATAAACAATATATGGTGAATGGCGGGGCGTACAGAGATTACTCTGTGGTTTGGTCCACCAGTAAAAGGCAGAAGTCAACCATCCGTGAGGTTCATATGGGGTTATGGAACAGTGAAAAGTGATTGTAAAGACACCATGAAGACTATGGGGGTAGTTTAAAAAAAAGATGCACTGAGCTGACCGTATCAGAACCGGCAGCATTGTATTGCTGTGTAGGCTCCTGGAAGTACACGAGCCGTGGGCCGAGCTGAGCAGCAGGCAGAGGCGTTGCTGGGGGCAGGGGGCTGAGGGGGCTGTAGCCCTGGATCATTTGGTTGTAGCCCTGGATAGAAGCTCAGGAGCTACAACCAAAGGACTAGCCAGCGTCGAGTCCCGACAGTCCAGACGTTAGCATAGCCCCTGATCTTTTTCAGACCTAGCAACACCCCTGGCAGCAGCCATATGTATTGATAATGTCAGTGAATGGCCACCATAATTAGGGCGATTGCAGGGATGAAAGCGGATTGGTTGGCACATACACAAGATCCCATAAGGAGGTGTGTGTGCTATATCAGGCTCAGCCCATGGCACAGCTATGCCCAAGTTACCCGATGCAGCGTCATCACTTACGGCAGGTTTTTACTGCCCGAGAACCTCACTATAGAACCATGTGGATTTTAGTTGCTGAGTCAAGCTCCACTACATGGTGGAAAGATCTGTTAGGGAGGTGGTCCGTATCATAAGGGTCATTCCAGCGAAATGGGGCTGTAATGTCATGCTGAACAAGGTCAGAGGACGAACCATGGGGAAGTTTAAAGTCAGTTTAACTGACTAAAGGGATCATGTTGATTTTAATTTTAAGGCTCATTGTGCATAACCCTATACAAACCCCACACTTTCTGTTCACCGAAGCCCTGATTTTATGACTAGGAAGCTATGGTGATTTCAATTATTCATTTCTGCACAGCCGTATGGAAATACACCTTGCCTGCTACCTTTGCTGCCTAGTTTCCTATTTGAGGAAAGCCCTCATGATTCAACATCTTTAAACACCTGCATGTCCACGACATTTTTGTTGTTTTGGAAAAGGGTGTATGTCAGGCATCAAAGTCATAGCATTGGTGGGATCCCACCTCTGTGTACACCCTTTCCAAAAAAACAAATGTTATTGCACTCCCTTATGTAGGTGCTTGTCATGTGGATTAAAAGAAAATCACTTTGGATTTGTTATGTGTGTGTATATTTATATATGTACGTTCAATCACAACAGGTTTTTGCAGATGCATAAAGACAGGAAGAATACGTAGGGATTCCAACATCTCCACCAAGCTGACAATTCTTTTGAGGCAAGATGCGAGTAAATTTGCACAACAGAGCTGCTGGGGAGGTGACACTGGACTTTATCTTCCGTCCCTCTGTGCTGGAAATGGACGAAAATACCAAACCGCGTCATATACTGATTTACTGAGAGCTTGTCTACACCATTAAATGATGCTCAATCCATTTTATTGAGGCATGTAAAACGACCCTGTATATAGGAAGGAACTGTGAAGGATTTTTAGTGGGTAGGAAACTTATAACATCAGAAATTAGCAGATGCTTACTACATGGTGACAGGCTCTCTAAATGTCATGATAGCTGTTTCAATGTCAGTAGAAACACCTTTATAAGAATAAACACATTTCTATAAAAGATGTATCATGTAACGAAAGCATAGCAGACTCTCGTGATATATGTATTATCTAAATTGACTTGTGACGAAAAAGTGTACATTAAGTGAGTCGGAAAGTGTGCATTGCTATTGATCTTTTAGGTGTTCTCAAACTGTCTCATACAGGCCTTCTGGAAGGTTCCAGCCTTCCTGGCAGGATTCCACACGCTACATGACATTTTCACAGGATGTCTTTCTTATGTGTCAAATCCCGCCTTAGATCTAGAAATGGGGATTGACCCCTGCTGTCCAAATCAGGAAGCTTGAGACACAGAAAGGGAGTTTGTCCAGCAAGTTAAATGCATTGTACCCCCTAAATAAGTGTCGAAGTCCCTTAAAAAGGAGATGCTCAGTGTCCCCTACCTTGGGTGGGGGGGTTTGCTGCATAGATAGGAGGTGTAAATGAAGTATCAAAAGTTGTAGGAGATTTGTCATAATTTTGGAACGTTCTGCAGTGTTTTGGAAGAGATTGCTAGTTGTTTGTGCCTTTTGTTTTTCCCTGTATGATCACTTTTTGTCTGTTTGTGTGTTTTACTATTTTTTGACATTGCTCCTTTTTCATTGATGTCACACATCCTTTTCTACACTATCTTTTTTTGTAGAATCCTTTCTGTGAAGCCCAGAGGTCGGCTTCAGCTGTGTAAACGACAGCCACCTTTCCTACTGCTTCTTTGATCTAAGGACATTTTTCCATTGCATGAGTCGTGCAGGAATCAATTTCTTTGTCTTTGCCCCTTGTCTTTTTTCGTGTGTGACATTTTAGACCACATGGAATTGAATCTGGAGGGTGTGCTGGGGAGAAGATGAGGGCTGGATTTCTCCTCAATCTCAATGTCAGAGTTTGAGGTAACCAGCACACAGACGAGATGGTGCTTCAGGATAAGCTGATGAAGCTTAAAGAGTGAATGAGGGAGTTAGAGAAGGGGCAGTGCCATGAGAAAGGGGAATGGTCTTGAGGAGGACCAGAGGGTGCTGGGGAGGGAAAGACGGAGTATGAGGGGCTGGTGGAACCCACAGAAGGGTGGGTGGAAGAGGCTAGTCCTTTCAACAATACCTGCGGCACAAATACATTTTTTAGCACAATGCTGGCACCATTTTGTATATCACTCAGGTGCTCTCGAGCTAGAATTGTTCTATAAACAATAAAATAAAATGATTTAAAAAAAGCGAAAAGGAAGGATACGTTCCACAGCTCACCCCCCCAAGCCCGTAATTTTCAGTTTGGCGAATGCTTATCTTTGTGTAACCTGAGTTTTGTACCTGTTTTTCAGTGGGAACTCCTTCAATCTAACAAGGACCAAAACACTCCGGATTCCAAGAGACTTAAATCTACACACATAGATCGAAACCTAAAAGGAATCTGTTAATTGTGTTAAACGAAAGAAGCTGCCTTCTCTGAGCAGCCCACACACATGCTCATCTACAGACTATGGGCCTCATTACGACCCAGGCGGTAAGTTACCGCCTGGGTCGTTCCTTTACCACCATGGCGTAAACTACGTTTACGCCATGGTGCTTGGCGGATTAACCGCCCCATTCCGAGGTTGGCGGGGCGGTAAGTCCCCAATCCCCATTTACCCTTCCCCATTCCCATTTTTGCCCCATAGGGCATAATGGGAGTGGGGAAGGCGTTAATTACGCCACCGTAAATTACGGTGGCGTAATTAACAACATGGTCCCTTAGCGCCATGGATTTTAACACCTGCTAAAAGCAGGTGTTAAATCCGCCATGGCGCTAAGGGACCTCGGAATCAGGCGGTAAGGGTCGGCGCTATGGGGCAAAAATGGGAATGGGGAAGGGTAAATGGGTTAATGGGGACTTACCGCCCCGCCAAACTCGGAATGGGGCGGTAAGTCTGCCAACCACCATGGCGTAAACATAGTTTACGCCATGGTTGTAAAGGTACGACCCAGGCGGTAACTTCCCGCCTGGGTCGTAATGAGGCCCTATGTGAGTATCCTCGAAATAAAAAGTCACTAAGGGCAGGTATGGAATGAACTGTGCTGTGGCACAACATCATTATTTTCATACCAGACATCAGCAATTGACAAAGGTCACAGTGACACCTTTGGTCATCAGCAAGCAATGCTATTTTTTCATCATTTCAATTGAAAATGAGTGAGAATAATTTCAAATTAGCATTTTGTGTTAAAATTAGAAATCCCAGCCAGTGACTAGCACAACTAAAAAAGCTAAATGTGGGAGGCTTGAAAGTTTAACCATCAGAGCGAAAAAAAGAAAAGAAAAGGGATCGTCTCATCCACCAACTGAATAGTAAAATCCATTTAGATTCTTTTCAATAAGTAAAGTTATGCATAAAACATCTATTGAAATTCAGAATATGCAAATGTTTCTCATATTCGCTGTGGATATTCCATTAATTTTTCTATTCGACATGACGACATGCACAACCCCATATAGGAAGCTAACATTTGAGCATCTGTGTACAGGGGCAAGAAAATAATATGACTGAAAATGTCAATTAAAAAAATAAAATAATTCAACTATTAGTTAGATAGTAGTAAAACAGCAACCCCTGACAGAAACCCAGTAGTAATTTTGTTCAAATTGTGCATCTCAGATAAGGAATACATGTTTGTGGATACATGCCAGTCTAGCATTTAACGTTCAAAGGTGTGTCATAGTAGTTTTGAGTGCAATACAATGCCTGATTTATGTGACTTGCAATGTAATCGAAAGTTAGTTTGCACTTGGGTGCTCACCTACCGTAATGGCAGCCTTACTGGTATTTCCATTAAGGTCCTGATTCACATAGAGTTTTCCCATGGGGCTTTGCAATTATAAAACGCTTCTGTGAATTAGGCCCTAAGAGTGTTGGGAAAGTGAGCCTCGTTACGCAATCACGAATATCAATTAAATGTATTCCTCATTTGGATTTCAGCAGATTTAAAATTCACAGGTTGTCCACCAGCGGAAACAACCCTATTTTAAGTTAGCGTTACACCAGGAATCCACCAGCAGAAAGAAATTCTGCAGTGCCTATTGCCATGCATGGATACCGGCAAATTTGGCAGCAGCTTTCCGCCGGCCTATTCCTGATGTAAAACCGATGTAGTGCTAACTTAAAGCCACAATGGATGAACCTTTTCAAAACAGATGAAAACACTTGAGTGAAATGCAACTATCTGACTTATTTCTTATGAGTGTCACCGGAAAAGAGCTCAAAGAGACATGCATTGAATATTCTGTAATTTAGTGATTGTTCAAGGGTGGCCATCGATGAGCAACGTTGGAAGGCAGAGAAAATAAAATTGCATCAAAAAATACAAGGGAATCAATATGCTTAAAAAAACGAATATAAACATTATATATATATATATATATATATATATTTACTTTAGTGCAGTTACCGCACTATAGTTTAGTATTGAGTTCCATAGAAAACCCAAAAAATGAATTGCTAATAACTTTTGACTCATATGATGGATTTGGCTAATGGTTTGCAGACAAAATTATAGTAAAAATAAAAAAGTTATTATGAAAATAACACCCAACAGTTTCACAGTTTCAGCCACAGAAATCTTTAAAATATAAGCCAGAGTGAAACCGACGGGAGGGAGGCTGATATTCGAGAGGGGTCTGCACGCAGAAGAGGGGGACACAGGAGTGAAGAATCATGACCTCAAGTGCAATCCAAAAGAACTTTTTGTTTGTTATTTCAGTCTATCACATCCTCGGAATCAGGAGAGACAACCTCAAAATATCTGGATATTGATAAGAACTGTTTGAGGAGTCTGCACTCTAAAGAGGGGGACTGAGGGGTAAAACTATCACCCAACATTCATTTGAAACAGTACTTCTTTTGTTTGTTACTTTTGGAAGCCATCAGGTCCTTAGGGGCAAGAAACTTTTTGTAGAAAAGAGACTCAACCACTGTGGGTCCCAATAAGTGAAGAGGAACTGCTGTCTTGTGCTTGAAAAGTTTGAGAGTGTGCTGTGCTCAGGGGTCCTGCCGTGTCACATGCTCAAAACATGAGGAAGGGGGCCCCCGGCAAACACATCCTGACTTATCATTTGTGAATGCCTCTTTCTTTCTTGTGAACCTTATCCCATACGCTTTTTCTATTTAGCGTAAGGATGGGCAGTAGGTTTTTCTCAGTATAGGCCCTTTTATTTGACATGATGACACGAGGACTGCCTTATTATTATTTGAAGGTTATAGCTTGCTCCCATCTTAGATTTAGGTTTAGATTAGGCATTTTTCCAACCTACTATACAGTTTAATAAACACCCTTGAACAGAGATCAATTGTGTCTGTCTATTCTTGATACCATGCCTTCCTTACAGCAGGCATGCATCTGCAAGGACGGATTTCAGAAATTCATATCTCATTAACGCCAGTAATTATGAAAGAAAACAATATGTCAGGTAAAATATTGAGTGCAGATTGGACCCCCACCTTTTGCCTGTTCACAACTATACAAATTATAATCATCCAATGAAGATTAGGAGACTGAATTATCTGGGAGTGTTTGATCATTAAATAAGTCAATACGAAAAATGTGATGCCACATGGGAATATGAGAGGTTACACAAGGAAAAGCACAGCAAAGGAGTTATCACTCTCTCTGACAGCCAGACATATTGGATTATGATCAATAACAAGCTACCGGCCCACCTGGAGGGGTGGTGAGATGGAAATATCTGGAGATGATGAACCTTGTCCAGGAGTGACAATGAAGCAGTTGGTGGCAGATGCCACATGTGACTAGAGGCACCAGAGACTAGGGAAGACCAGAATCCAACTGATGATGGTTACATGAACAAAACGAATTATCTTGAAGTTACTATAAAAATCAGATCTGCTCTTGAGCCCTTTCTATTCTACATCCCAGGAGTTGATGGTTTGGAGTTGCTATGGGGAGCTGGGTCCCAATAGAATACAGGAGCATTGTAATGTGAAATGGATGTTGATTTAAGTGCAAAGTGAGATTTCCTTTTCATGAGAACTGATTGCACTTTGTGCTGGCTGCACAGTGTCAAACTAAGTGCAGTATTTTGTGTATTATTTTTATTATTAATATTATCACTATTATTATTATTATTATTATTATTATTATTATTGTTATTGTTGTTGTTAGGGTATTTATTGAGCGTGGACCTAGATTTGGGGAGCAACATTGTGCTTCACAATCATAGGGGAAAGAACACAGTGAGGAAAGCAGAGAAGTAAGGGAGTGGGGAGCTAACAACAGGGGAGGGCAGGTATTTGACAGCAAAGTACCTACAAGGGGCCTTGAGAGGAAACAGTGTGGAGCAGATCACCCAGTCTCAGGTAGAGAGGGGAATGGAGGGTGCGTGGAACTAGTTGTTAGGGAGGAGCCATGCCTTGAAGAGGAGGGCCTTAAGCACCTTCCTGAACTGTAGAAGCAATGGGGTGATTCTGCTGTTGAAAGGAAGGACATTTCAGAGTTTTGGGGCATACACATAGAAGACCTGCCTTCTGATTCTTTCCTTTGTGCACTAGCAGAGTTCAATTCATCACATGTACTTACTTAGTGAATCGTAGGCCTCCAGAGATGCTGATTGTCTCACTGAGGTAGCTTAAGGACTTGAGGGTGACAGCCTTGTAGATGATGCAGCAGCATTTGAAAATGATAGAGCCCAAATCGGGAGCCAGTGCAGTTTGATGAAGGTCAGGGTAATGTGGTTGAATATGCTGAGTCTTGTGATGAGTACAGCATGCAGGTCTCATCTCACGGGACCAAATGTAGTCTTCGGAAGGCCTTCCAAAAGGGTGTTGCCACCATCTAGGTGGTCGAAGACTAAGGCTTGGACAGCAGACCTGAAGTTGTTTTATAGGATGAAGACATGATTTTCTGCAGGAGAGAAAGTTGGTACCAAGCCATTTGTGTCTTCCTTGCTGCATGCTGCTTGAAGGAGAGGTGTCTGTCGATGTTGAATCCAAGGGACTTGTAGAAGGTGGCCAGCTGTGGTATGAAGCCCTTCAGGTTCATAACAGAGAGGCAAGTCTGGATTACAGGGTGTTCAGTCGTGTAGGGGTTGACCATCAGGTAAGGCAGGCCTGTGGATGTCTTTGGTGGAAGATATTTTGAGGTAGAGCTGCATGCCATCTGCATATTGGTGGATGTGGATTTTGTTTGGAGAGAGGAGGGTTCCAAGTGGTGCCATGCAAAGACTGAAGATCATAGAGGAGAGGGTGGATCCTTGAGGTACTCCACATGTGATGGGTAGAGTTGGAGATTTGGATGAATCTATGTGCACAAACTGGTGGCCAGTAGCAATGATTTGAACCAGCAGAGGATGATCTCTCTGATCTCCATGCAACAATGTAGATTGTCAATGAATGTTTACTTGTCTACTCTGTCGAATGCTGATGGAAAGTCAAGCTCCATCAAATTGCACCCCATAGGTTTCCAAATATATTGTTGCCAGTTTAGGCTGTAAACAGAAGTCCCATCCTTCATAGCCTCATTAATAATTAGCTTACCTGTGCATGCCACAGATATTTTAAAATATATTTAGGGATGCGAGGGATGCGAGGGGAGTCATGTCTATTTCCATGAAAATAGTACAAATGTAAATCCCATGCAACCCCTAATTCTGAAATTGCACAATGAGATTAATTTGTGAAATGAAAGGACATAAATATATTTTGTAAATGCAATTTGAAAACCAATCTCCTAAGTTGGTGTTGGTGAGCTGAAATTGTGTGTGTTCTAAATCAGTGACACTGCAACCCTAACCTGAAACATGAAGGGGTCTGATGTTATTTACATTGAGCTTATGTTATATGACACACACACATACTATCAAACGTGAGCACCATATTGATATGGCAAAAGGTGGGGGCATGCAACAGTTCCCTGATAACAGTACTTTTTGGTAATATTGGGAAATAAAGTTCTGCGTATTATGTTCAAGTGTAATGTTATGTGCAGTTTCAATATGATAGCATTTTATAGAATCATGCTACTGTTGCAACCAATTTGCTGTCTTGATCTCCGTGTCGCATATTTAACCCCATTATCCAGTAAGCAGCCGATTTAAAATTAAAATTAATTTGCTATTCAGAAATAAATATGCATATAAGTCTGATTATGGTAATTAATTCTTGTGTATGAGAAATAGTGAGATCGATGCAGACAGGTCAATTACATTTTTTGGTAGTCCGGCTGCCGGTGATTATGTAAAATTGTGGTGATTTCCACTGCATAAAGCTGGGGACCACCTTTGCATTGATTTTATTTAAAACAACTTGTATACTAATTCGGAAATAGCCTGTTTCTTGTCCCCAGAATTGTGGGTCAGACTATATGTCGGGGGGTATTATGTAGTGATGCCCACTTAGTGTACAATCCATACATTAAACAAATATATCTTGCACTATACACATCAGTCTTTGTTTTAGCTATTTTACAAGAGCCAGGGTGAGAAGATTGAGGGAAAAGACCCAGAGATTCTTTATTTTTATGTTTTAATGTTTGTAAGGATTTTTAAGAGTGTGATAATAACAATAGTAAAGTCACATTTACGCGTATTGCACTTACCTTTGCACCTGTAATCAAACATCACTCACCCTGGTGAAATAAGTGCATGGCAGGGATATCATGCATTTTAAAGTGAGCCTGTCAGGACACTTTCCTCCAAGTCCCTGCAGCTTTTCAGCCCTGATTCTCAAATATGTTTTTCCAAAACATTATTGACCAGCAGTGAGAAATATTCGAATGCAGAATAAACCCATCTGCTTGTGCAAATAAAATCGTTGAGAGTAAGTTCTCATTGGTATGTAGCAGTTTGAATAATCTAAGGCGATATTGAATATCGATAACAATATTTCTGAGAATGTTTAGGAACTTTAGCTTCACAGCTTGCTTTACTAGAAGATATCTACCATACCAGATAACACCTGGACAATGTGCAACCAACCCAGTTTCCATTAAAAAGGTACTAATCCACCTGTGATGCTTTGCTTAGCATTGTATTGGCCCTTTTACCTCTTCGTTAAATCTATCCAAGTTTGACTTGATTTGTAGGTTGCACTCTTTATGATTTTCTAACTTGGGTGTCCCTAGAGGTTCCAGAATACATTGTTTGGGTTCTCTTGTACTGTGATAATAATTCATAATATCACCGAATGGTTCATTGTGGATAGCATTCTAATGACAAAACATTTGACTGGGATACAAATATTTGAGTAGGTTGGCACATTTGACAAGGAATGCATGGTGCCTGCATCGAGAGTTCTGAGATTGTACTTGGTCATCTTTCATAACATCTATGTTCCTGTAATCCTTTGAAGAGATTGGCTCTATAAATATACGTATTCCCATGCATAACCAAGAATGAATTAATTGCAATTTCTATGGAGAATGCCATGAGTGGGGTGGAGCTTCATGAAATGCTGAACAGCTAAATTTAGTTGGATTTTTAGTATGGCCAACACAATTGTAAATAATTGCCAATGGAAATGATTGTGTATTCCTGTTTCATCCATCTTCCCTTTGGGTGTAAGGGGAGCGTGCAAATGACATAAGCCTTAGTCCCAACAATACCAAAAACATAATATGGAAAATGCACGGGATACAGTGGACAATACGAAAATATTGTCTTTTTCCAGTGACTGGCTGCTTACTTTGTAGCCTGGCCAGATCAGCAGGATCAAGTGCGGCAACAGCTACGGATACCCGAGACGGCCTGCTCACTCCGGCCTTGTTCACTGCTCTCACACGGAACATGTAAGACCGCCCCTCATAGAGTCCCGTGACAGGGTACTTGCAAATCTTGACTGGAGCGTCATTGCACTGAATCCAGGAGTCAGTTCCGACCTCACACCTGCAAACCAAACACGCAAGAACAAATGCCATCATTGTACACATATTGACAGATAATGTTATCGATTTTTAAAACAATAAGCATTATGTAATTTACTAGTTTGCTGGTTCTTAAATTCAACGAAAAAATTGGCATGTTTAATTTAATTATTAAGTGCCATTTTAATGAACCACTAATTCATTATTGTGAATGATTGTAATTAGTAATCTGAACAAATTGCTGTTATCATCTACTTTCAAGTTGCTCATTTATTTCAATTTGGATCCACTGAATTTCAACTGTACAATAACAATTGCAGCACTATTTGCTTTTGAAGAATTTTATTTGTATGCAAAACTTTAAACCATTTTATCAAAAATAGTACATTTCGTATACATTTACAGATTACTCAGGCTACATCCATGCACATCTGTTGCATTATTTTAAAGAAAGATCAACTCTGAAAAACTGAAAAAAGAAGAGTCATCTGGATCTGATCGGCTGAATCTAACAAATTTGGCCTAACATCGTGGGAACTGAAAGCTGCTTCCCACGTCCTACTTTATCCTGTGACATTCTCTACTATCCACCTCCTCACTGCATCTCACAGCCCTGCCACCTGCTTCCCTGCACCCGCCCCACATGCCCCGATTCTAAACAAATCACATACCAGCTTTTGCAGGCCATTCACATCCACCGTCCCTTATATCCACCAATGAAAGAGAAAAGGCACTCAATTTCATGCTCCCGTCCCATGTTGCCATCACAATCAGGATTTTTCATGAAATTATAACATTTGTTTTTGAAATAGTGTTAGCGCTATGCATGGGAGACTTTCTCCAAAACACAACAGAAAATCATCGTAGTCTCAACAGTTGAATTCGAGTGCGCACCCTTGAACTTTGTGTTTTTGCAGATTCCCATTATAACCCAGGATAGCCTTTTCCTGGCATTTGACAATACCTGAGATTGAGAACAGACTCACTTAAAAAGGGGTCCTTGAAGAAGGATGTTTGTATACAAAATGCTTGGAACCTTGTTTGTGTCTGCCATTAAACATGGTTTACTGAACTGCATTAAGTGTTATTATGATAAGTAATACAATGTAATCTTATTTATAAACATGCAGTAGACGATCTACAAGGGTTCTGACCAGTCTCTAACAAGGTGTCTTAACTCTGTATGTTGTTAGCATGCATAGATGGGAAACATTTGCACTTGTGCCATGCTCAGATGCTAGGGTAGATGGGCTTTGGGCTGGCAGTAGTGAATTGTCAGATACAGCCAAGACTTTGAGATACCTTATGTAGTGTCATAATGCTCTCCTTATTAGTAGCTATGTTCAATATGCTACTTCTGCTTACTGCCTGTTGCTTTACTTTGCCGCAATCAATGATTCCGAACAGTTCCTGCTGCTACTTCTTCTGCTGTAAACTGTATAACATTTCCATCCCTTCCTCTCACTCTCCCATGATTGACTGCTGTGCCTTCAGGACATCTTATTTGTTCTCGATTATTGCCACACACAACACAGACACTGACAGCCAAAATGCATATTTCAGACCTTGGTAGTATTGTGTTGTGTGATCATGTACCTGCCATCAACCTCAAGGGCATGCCTTAAAATGGTCACTGGCTTGGTCCACAGGCCATACCCAGTGGCCACATTAGGTGTCTAGGAGATCCTGTCATGCATGCACAAAACAAAGCATCACCTGGACATGATCATAGGTTGTGTATGATAGACACATTGGTGCTCTGGAACCAAACAGTATGACCAGCAGACACGTGTGTTGCCTGGGTGTGCCTGTGATAAGGCGAAAAGGCCAGGCAACAGGCACATTTTACAATTGGCATTTTGCCTTTAGCTATTCCCTGCTCAAAACAGAGCTTGGCGTTGAAGCCATGGGCTATGATTAGTTGATGCAATGGGTGGCTTAGTTGTGCCTGGTGCATGGGCCATGCCTAGTGGTCACATCAGACGGCATGAGGGTGACTTTGACAAATTGGTTTAATGACATGGCTACAGGAACTTCTCAGTGGTCACAGTGGATGGCTTGGGTGTGCCAGAGGTCAAACACCATGCTCAAGGAAATGATGGTCCAGCTATGGTTGGTTTAGAAACTGAACGGGTTAAATAGACCCTTGGACCATGTTATGCTCTATGCAAGAAACCATTGCCTCCATTGCATTGTTCTTGTAAGATCTGGACTGCTTTGGAGTGGAAGTCAATACAGAGAGTCATAAGCAGTTGCGCCATCCTTCCCTCCTTTAGGTTGCTGTGTCGGAGGAAGGAATGTGGCAGGTATGTGGGATGTAATGGCCTCTCAGAGAAACTCCCCATGCATGACCAGCTGTGGAAGAATTTGAGGAATTTAGTTGGCAGCAGCGCTCTGTAGTAGAGCTTAAGAACCTTTGTAGGCGAGCTTGTGAACGCAATATGATGGCAATGGCAGCAATCTATGGGAAAGACTGTGGAATTTAAGGGGTGGCTATGCCCAGTGAAAATGGCGAAAAACCTCTTGAGGGGATGTATCCCATGAGTGAGACTGGAAGCTTTAAGTAAGTGTAGACTGCAGATACGACCTGTGAGCAAGCCAAAGTACATTTGACATGTGATGCTTATGTGTGTGACAGTAGTTGGACTCAGAACATGAATAGCACAATAGGGAATGCTTAGGTCGGCAACTGGCCAGGGCCTTCCAGTCATTACTACACCTATCTGTTTCTCGGCCACATGCACTACAAAACAAACCCTCTCCACTTTTCGGTGTCTGGCTTGTACTGCTTAACATTCCCTCTATAGTTGGAAATGTGGTTTGGTTGGCATTCTTTCTGCAATTGATCTTACAAGCACTGCACCTTTTCCTCTTCCATGTGATGTCTGCTGCAGGGCTCCTACCCCATCACTTGCAGATGAAAAGGGTCTAATTTGACTGTTATGTGTCTGTCCTTCAAGGAAACCAAAAGGTTGAAACAAATCACTCCCCAGCTGTAATGCCATGGAATGGGTAATTGCCATGTCAGTTAAACTCAAGCATGTACGATACTCAATAAGTGACTGATGTGTCAGCCTACCCACTTGGTGACCCCCTGAAATGGAAGTAGCATGGAGCAGAGATTAGACAATAGCTGGCTCTGACACTGGGTCAATCAGAGTTTAAACAGGTGGCCAATGAGATCTTCATGCTGTGCAGGGGCAACTTGGGGTGCAGCTGTGGTTGGCACAGTGCACTTTCTGGATGGTAGGCATGACTGAAAGGTGAGGTGAGCTTCTGGGCCACAGAAACCATTTGTTTCATAAGTTTACAACTGCTGATAGAGTGTGTGACCATGAGGTGAAGAATATGCACAAAGCAGGGAGACTTTCTGCCTTGCCAATTCATAAGGCTGCCAAGAATGTTGATACCATGTCTACCGAAACAAAGCCAAAAGGCAACTTTTTAGGTCTACGCTACTGGGCTTTTACTTCATACAACTTCCCTGTTGTTTCTGTCCTGAAACCCTTGCATGCAGATCTTGCCTGCTGCTGAATCCTATACAGCTGCATACCCCTTGCATTACTCTGGGTTCCCACTTGGCTGGTACAAATAGGAAAGACCGCCCAATTTCATTTGATGGCAATGTATTCAATGCTCTGACCACGAGTCCACATGTCATCGGTGAAGTGTTTTCAGTACTGCCTTATATTAAACGGTAGTCATACATTTCCCAAAAGCAATCACCTTTTGTGATAAGTCACCGGATACCAAAGTTTTCCACTGAAAGTGGCGTTATAATTAAGTTTCTCTCAAAAGAGCTAGGGTAGGGAAGTGAACACACTTTAGTTTAGTTAAAAGGGAGCTATTCAGTGCTTTAAGAGGGCTAAGAATTTGAGGGGGTGCCTCATTTGGGGGCGTGGCTTCCATGATGGGCATGGCCTGAAAACTGCACAAACCATCGTAAAGTACGCACACAAATATATAAATGTGTGTAAGCATGTATATATTTGTATGGGTACCTTACTATGGTTTGTGTACCTTTCTAGCCATCATTTATAACCTAGAAATATTTTTCAATTTATATAGTTGTGTGCGTACCTTACTATGGTTTGTGTACCTTTCTAGCCATCATTTATAAACCTAGAAATATTTTACAATTTATATAGTTGTGTGCGTACCTTACTATGGTTTGTGTACTTTTCAAGCCATCTTTTATAAACATGGAAATCTGTAACATCTTTCTATGTTTATAAAATATGGATTTAAACGTACACAATTCAAGCCATCTTTTATAAAGCTTTGAGGATGGACAAAGAGGTGTCTTTCTCTGTCGACAACGTTTTATAAAAGATGGCTTGAATTGTTTACTTTTCAAGCCATATTTTATGAATGTAGACATATGTTACATATTTCTGTTTTTATAAAAGATGGCTTGAAAAGTACACAATTCAAGGCATCTTCTATAAAGCTTTGCCAATGGACAAAGAGCCCACAGGCTTGTGATCTGTGTTTGGCTCTGCAGAGCATATTAGATCAATGCGCCTGCGGCATCTATGACCCCCGGCGATCGTGGGGGCTCTGTGATCGTATCTGAAAATGAGATCACAGAGCCCCCAGGTTCGCCGAGGGTCAGTGACCTGGGTAGGGGTGGGGAAACAAAAGGACCATAACTTTCTCTCGTGACCCCTCCAGGTTACAGTAACTGACAGAAGTGCCAGCCAGCCACATCGTTGCTGAAACTGCAACTTGCCTGATTCTAAAATGGCGGGCACATCCCCCGTCGTGACTATGGCTGTGGCGGAATAAATTGTCCTGGCATGGCTTGGTGGGACAGAGGGGACCCGGTAGGGCCCCGGCTCAGCCCCACTTTTTGGAGACTGCCAGGGCCCAGCTCTGTCTGGCCCGGCACATTTAAAGCACTGGATCTATGGATCACTGCACCACCAAAAATGTCAACGTTTAAAATGCCGACTGCAGTCACGTTGACGCAGTGATCACACAATAAATATTACCGTGTACATCATCAAATTTAAAGAAATTTCCCGTTTATAACCCACAGTTAGTAAATGTTTTTGATTTGCGGTGCGCATGTGTCAACAGTTTACCTTATTCACTGTGGTTAAGGAGAGCTGCTTAGTATCCGCAAATATCCAAAGTGTGAAAACAAGGTCAAAAGAGAACTTTATTTTTGAGTTTAGTGCACCCGCACAGATTGAAAATAAAACGTCATCCTTGTGAAAATGTACCTGTGAAATTTCCATTTAGATATTCGAGGAAACCAAAGAAATAAAGTTATATATATCGTTATTTCTATGGAAAACCAGTATAATTAACTGTTTCACTAACATTTCTAGCATTACTGAGGAAGGCTTTACTGAGGAAAGAAAGCGTTATGTGTCAATTGTATTCGAGGTTTGATTGACAGGAAAAAAGAGTGACATTACATTCATCAAGAAAGTCGATTATATACACTGCCATTTAAAAAAAATACGGTTATATAATTATAGAAACACTGGGCAGACGCAAAGAAAACATAAAATGTTCTGACCACCCTAAATACAATGTTTGCTTTATAAAGAAGCCTGTTGTCATAATGGAAAGCGTTGCAGGCAAGTAAATACAAGAAGGGGACACCGGGCGGGGTGGCTGACTGCAGTCGCAGCTGAACTGTAATGTGTAAGTATTACAAACCCGCCCGCCTGGTGTAACCAAATATGCAAATCTCTTCCACTGGGCACATGAAAGTAAATAATAAAAAGGAACACCGGGGGACCGGGCGGATGTGCTTTGTGAAAACCCCTGCCTGAAAATAAGTTGGCTTAATAGCATGGAGAGAAAGCGCCGTTAAAGAAGGTTGAAATTGTGTGGGCAACATTTTTGTACTATTCCAGTTAAAATGACTCATGGTTTATTTCTCCATAAAAACAAATTTTGAAATTCATTCAAAATAATTTGGTTAAAGGGACGATCCTTAAAAAATGGAACTTCTGCAAAGAAACTTTCCAAAAGAAGGGGGATTAAGGTTGCTGTGCGTCAACATCCAATGAATTTGGCAGTTATGGTTGCTAAAACAATAATTACGCCAGCTGATGCCACGTCGTTGTCCTGGACAATAACACAAATTATAGCGTGGAAAATGTCTTTTTTTGCCCAATTTCGTATATATAGAGGACTTTAACGATAGAGTCTTTTAACAATAGAGTCTTTATAATATTTACCTATAGTCCTTGAAAAAAAACTTGAAAAAGTTGAATGGACTTTAGGGTTGCAGTACAGAAACAATGACATTTGCCATTTATGGCCTCAAAAGCAATTACAGCCCACCCCCATCCCAGCATGGGCTGCTTGTGACATCAGACATGGCATCACAATTGAAATCATGAATCAATTATCGAATTACATTACATATGCCGTAACTTCAAACATCTCAGTTTCATGTTAATCAATCATGCCTCACTCACACTAGCCGTGCGCACAGTACCCTGCGGGCAAGATCTAACAACAATGCTGGCAATGCATTTCAATTGTCAAATGAACGACTTTGCACTTCTAATGAAACTGTCCTGGATGTGAACATGTTTGATTTGACATACCCTGCTCTTGTTTCTGAATACGAAAATACATTATTGAATCAAAAGGTGATATTATTGAAACATTTTTCAATGCGTTACTCGACCCATGACCATATGAATTTAGTACATAGGATGTATAACCATATGCATGGACCTACAAAATGCTCATTTGTCTTAAGGTGTTTTCTTTTTTATCACAACACAATTGTGGTTTAGAAAACATGTATCTGTGAAACCTATGTAAACCCTTAAAAGGCAAATATGCAACGGGGATGACTCTTTGTCAATACATACCTGTCAATAAAATATCCGATAACAGGTGCTTCACTTGCTGTGTTTGGTGGTTTCCAAGTGACAATTACGTAATCCTTGTTTGCGTCATGGCATTCAAGGTCCATAGGTGCACCTGGTGATCCTGCAACCAACGCTGCAGCATCTAAACCAAAGTGAGAAGAAGAAGGTATGAGTCCTGCCTAATCCACACTTGACTTGCAGAGTTCATGTGGTATGTTTTGCAACTTGCTGCAGAATTGAGTCTTCAAAAGTGATACACTGTGGCTTGTGCACACTAAACATAGCAAAGCAGAGGTGTATCTCTACTATGATTGATAACTAGAAGATGCCTGTGGATATGCATGGCCTCTTATCATGTCCCCACTAATTAATCAATCAGCTCTTTCGAAAAGAATGTCCCAGACAATATCGGCCTTTAATGATGCATGCAGTATGGCTTACTCTTTCTGCGAATGTACATCCTAGCACATGAACAATGGAAGGACTATAGCCATGGACTGACTGAATATTTTAAATAGTAACTTGAAATTCGATGGGTGATCAATTTTCAAAAAAAGCAGAGTCCTATATTAACAGTTGAAAAAGAAGTAGTAACTATGTAATGGCCATGTGAAGTGCCCAGGAACGGCCAGTCATACCTGCAACAAACATGAATGCGCGGTATTCATTTACGCCACCTCTGGTGACCATCCTCAGGGTGTATAACCCTTCATCATCCTTGTTAAGATGAGTGAAGGACAGAGTGGCACGTCCTTCTCCAAAAAACAGCTCTGTCCACTTGGATTCTTTTACCAGCACATCTGCAAAAGAAGAAAAGATCAATCCAAGTTAATCTAATGTAGAGTATTGACTACGTTATGCTAGTCATGGCATGAACATGAGGTAAGTATGTGCTCGTTCCAACTCTATGTTTCCTATGTGGATCGTCCTTCATTCCCTACACTTAAGCGACATAAAAAGAGCACTGCAATGGCAATGACTTACCTTGTTAACACAAAGAACATTCTGATTGATCCAAGAACAGTCAATATTAGGGGTAGGTTTTAACCCAAAATTGTACCCTCAAGGCTAATTTGAGAACACACATAAAATCTGACATTGAACAGTAGCAAATTGTGTGGAAAACCCAGCTTGACAGATATCGGTAAATATCGGGTCAGAAAATATATACATCTTTTGCTCTACTTCCTCACCTGTCATGAGACGCATCTAGCTATTTACACTAATAATTACTGTCTGCCTATGTGCATGTTTATATGCTGGGTGGAAGAGGCCGATCAGATGCAGGGTGGAAGAGACCGATCAGATGCTGGGTACAAAATGTAATCCCAATATGCCAGAGCCACCTGGCAAAGCTGTGCAATTTGGTGTCCTTCCCAAAGGGAGGTTCTTTCAGTGGGTCAAAAAAATGTACTCATAGAAACCAATGGTACACAGTAATGTCAATTTCCGAACATGACACTCTGCAAATTGAGTTTGAGCCCAATTACTAACGTAGGAGTGCTGTATTTGATGGTCAGGTTTACTTTTAAGTAGATCATTATAGTCTCTAACACCAACTACTAACTGGAACAATTATGAATTTTGGAATGTATTTCATGAAAAGCGCATTGTTGTTTTCCTTTAAATCGAATGTGTACCCTATAATGTTATGTTCTCATGGTAATGTACATGAACAGGACAGAGAGACAGTCTCTGACTCAATAATAAACTTCCCTCAAATACTTTGTTCACAAGAAAGCATGAATAAAATATAAGGATCATCAGAAATTAGGACACACATAATAATAAGAACTGACTATATGAGCTACAGACTACATAATGTCAGCAAGCAGTGCAAGTATATTATTCAGTAAAGTGCATAATATAAGAGCTACAGTGTGAATAGCTGATCTGAATAAATTCTCCTGACGAGCTACTTTGAGTAGCAAAACACACGTTGAGGATAAGGAAGAATGTGAGAAGGTAAGGATACTGTAATTAACACATTGGCACACCATATGGATCTAGTTTCAGAATAACAATTTGATATACAAGGACCAACATGTTTTGAAGACAATTGATGAAATCATTATAATTTGAACACTTATATTGACAAGAACCACTTTCAAATGTAACCCTTTGGACGCATAATTGGATTTCATAACTGAACAGTAAGCAACACATCACAAGAGGATGATGAATACCAAGTAATTGAGTACTATCAGAACTATGGATATATTTAGGGGTTTTTTTGGTAATGAAAAATAACGTGCTTAATTTCTTCATCAATACAGATCTTAGCACATGAGTTCTTTGTATATAATCCCACTGGTTAGAGACCTTGCAGGCGTAGTCTCATAGGAAGTGTATACAGCATTAGACCATGTTATACATACATTAATTAAAGTTAGGCCACTTGGATTATTAGCGTCGGCTATTTTAGTTATCACATAAAATACTAAACATGTATTTTTTTTGTAATATTGATAAAAACATTCTCTAAAATGTATTTGATATACAGCAGTGCTGTACAATATTTCCAACTCCTAATTTTTACTACTGATCAAAGGAAGGAAGGAAGGAAGGAAGGAAGGAAGGAAGGAAGGAAGGAAGGAAGGAAGGAAGGAAGGAAGGAAGGAAGGAAGGAAGGAAGGAAGGAAGGAAGGAAGGAAGGAAGGAAGGAAGGAAGGAAGGAAGGAAGGAAGGAAGGACAGAACATATTTGGCCAATGTCAAATATAAAGGACCCTGACATATATTAGGAATAGATGACTATAAGTAATGTGGTAGTGCAAATCACTTCTCCCACGAATACGTTATTGGTTTTGATACTTCCCGTTGTACGAATTTGGAGCCAACGCTGTTATTTGATTTGCAATCAAATAACAGCGTTGTTGCTTTAAAATTCAAAGTTACATGATGTGCACTGTAACCCCCTGCCACCCTTCCTCAGAGCCGTTATGCCACATGCTATACACAGAATGGAATGCAATTACTTTATTTTGCAATCTCTTTTTTTAGGACAGCTATTGATTGAACCATGTAAGAAAACACAGCAGAACACATTTGGGTAATTAGCAGTGTTAGGTGAGGACACATATGTGTAAAAGGGAAATTCACCCAATATTGCATCCCATTGTTTGCTCATTGTGTTTAATCCATTTTGTGTTTTATAATGTACTACCTCATGCTGGTGCCACTTCAAAGCAGCTGGTAAACCAGGGCATTGGAGACAATACAAAGGTGTGACATATATGCAAGTAATAGGAAGCATGACATGAGGTAACACACCCAAGTAGCCCACTTAGTTACAGTAGATATTTGAGCTGTGAGCTGACGATTGGGATACATACAGTGTGACACTTTTGCTACAGCACCATGGGTAACAGAAATCATGGTGCTTGCAGGTTTTTCATATTACAACAAATGTAGGAACAAGTCAGATAATCTTTCACAGGGCCAACACAGGCAAATTCGAGGTTATCGAGTAATGAACAAATAAAGGCTTGGGGCAGAAGTGCCTTTGATAAGGTATAAGGATGGTAAAATCAGTTGTAGGAGTCATGTGGCAGAGGGACGAATATTTGGATAATGCGCACTGGGGTGAGCTCGATCTTCTCAACATGAAGTCAAATGGTCACATTCATATGGGTATGAAGTTTAACATATGTTCAGCTTCAATTGGGTTAAAAGTTAATAAAGTAATACCCCTTCATTAAAGTTAAATGTACCATAGAGTCACTGGCTATAAATTCTGTTTATTTCATTGTTTGTTGGAATGCAAACATACCAACATGGCCCACGTCATCCAAGTGATATTGATTGAGTCATTGAATGTTTTTTTAAATTGCATTCTGGGAGCCGTAATTTTGCTTTCCCTATTACAGAAATAGAGTCCCAGAATGCAAAGAAAATCCAGGACTGTATGAACATCTCCTGAATGACATGGGTCATGTATGATATTAATAATATCACATTTTGTGTAGTGTGTCATGCCATACTCCCCTCGCTTTCAAACACTTTATTAATTGTTGTTACTATTTCTGACATCTTCAAGATTCTTAATTTCTCAACCTTGGGAGGAAGAGAAACAGTCAGAGCTGCTGGGATTCGATCCAATGCTCTTTAGTCTGAACATAGATGTATAAGGCAGTGCTTAATTTGCTGAGCTATCTCACCAGTTTCTGATTTATATTCAGATTGAGCAAAAAAACCAGTTGCTTAAATGTAATAAAATGTGATCAAGAGCAGGTTCTTTTATCACAATGTATAACCAAAAAACAGAGTTCACTTCCAAAGTTAGTGCAACTCATGTGTAAGATACATGGCCAGTACTCACTGCCCTGCTTTTATAGAGACGCATAGACTCAAACTACTGTAAAAGAATACAGAATGGCACGAACTAAAAAGTCAAGACTTTGCAAAATACCTCCATGACAACAGAGGACAATTGGTACAATTGGCAAGCGTTGTTTGAGTGGATTAGCCCCTAGTCCCCTTCCACCTGACTACTGGGATGTTTGTTACCATCATAACAGAAGTTCGAAGAACATGTTGTGTCCAAAGCAAAACATTTGCAAATTTCGAATGTGAGCAACATTTCCTGCTTCCTTTCAACATCACCCTCAAACTGACGTGACTGATGCAGGTGGGAACATTACTGTTGACATCACTTCTAGCTTCCTTAAAAAGTTGTGGTAAGACTGGGTTCTTCCTACATCACATGGAAAATCTAGAGGCTGTCACGCATGCACAGAGTGCTCACTTGATGTGCCGGTATCCAGATGTAAGCTTTATGTTTGCAAAGTAAAAAGGTGCAATTGGTTAGAACTTGGTTCTTCTAGTTGGTGGGAGAGATGTGGTATATGTTAGTGTGTGGTTGGCTTCGTCAGTGTGCACAATAAAATGTAATACGCAGAATGTGATTTTTTACTAAGAGGAAGAGGCAGTTCAGGCCCTGGTAGGCATTTGACGTGTCTTAGCTGACCCAGAGCAAGGTGTCTCAAGATCACAAGATGGTCACTCCTTTTTCTTTCTAACCAAGATTGTCACTCCTTGAGGGCAACTGGCGGAGCACTGGGATTCAGAGAGGAGCCATGCTCTGCAAGATGGACCCCACTCAAGAGATTTGCCAACATTTCTTCACATGGCCAAATGTTCAGCCATTATCAGGGTCAGAAGGGAACCTGTAAGAGGATTCAATTCAACACTACAGCTAAGTCAACGCCTAGTCTAGAATACTGAATGAAAACCCTTATTGATATATCTTTATGTCCAGTTCATGCGTTCTGGATGACTACCCCTATATAACACCCCTCTCTTGGAATCCCCCTGACCCCACTGAGCCAAGAAGTAGTTCTGTTTTGCAAGTTAAAAGGTTTATTTGATAATTTAAACAATCGATATATATATCACACTTTATAATAATTAATAATTGAATATCACACTTAATCTGAGCAGTAATCAATAATGGATAGTCTGGCACTAGCACACTTGTGAATAGGAACAGAAGAATAAGGTGGTAGAGAATACTTTATATAAGTTCAGATGGATGTAATGTTGAATGAAAAATGCAATACAGAAAATACTCAATATGATTTCAACAAAACAATGTAATCACTTTTCTCTGGCAATTCACCCCCCCCCCTTTATGCAATGCAAGGAAATGGAAGGAAAGCACACAGTTCTCAGAAATGCAATCAAATGTAATTCAGTTCACCCCAGCAAGCTTAGACTACAGAAGTTTGAAACACAGGCCCAAAATGCTTTTATATGTGATAGCAATATATTGGAAAATGTGCTAAAATGATTTTAATTCCCTCTGGAGGTTCAGGGTGAGTGGTATCTAGTTAATATTAGTCCAGGCTCACTCTAGCAATGATTCAGGGATGGTTCTTAAGAGGCAAACGAATTTTTAGCAAGGAAAGCAAGGAAGCTGCTGTTTTCACACGTGGAGAAATTTGCAAATCGTGGTAAAATTCGCGAGTGCGTTTTTCGCGATTGCGGCAAAAGTGTAGGGAATAGGAATGCGGTTCTAGGTTCTAGGTTCTAGGTTGAAAAGCCAAGATTCCCAGCTTTCAGAGGAAAGTTACTGCAAGTCTCTAAGACAAACGGTCACGGAGATATGAGCGATATGGTAAAGGTCGTTTTTCAGATTTGAAATTTTAAAGTTCAAAGTGACAAGTGACAGCTAGCAACTAGAAATGACAGGTGACAGCTTTGCAAATGACAGGTGACAGTTAGGAGACAGTTCTGGTTAGATTAAAATAGATTGAATTATATTATTTTAACTAAGAGATTGGTTCTGCACAGTTCTGCTAGGTACTCACAATATATTTTGAAATAAATGGGCCTCGCCACGGATCTAGTCAGGTTTTCTTCACTCGCCACGGACGGTCTCTGCGCACAGCGGTCTGGGTCAGCTCTACTCTGCTGGTCTGGGTCTCTGGTTCTGATCAGGTCTGTGGGTCCGGATACGGCGGTCTCCGGTTCAGCTGGTCTCTCTCTGGATACAACACTGCTCTCTGGCAAATGGCAAGAGTTCTTGCAAAGAATTCAAACAGCTCGCCTGGCTGTGATAATGGCAATGATTTGAGGCCTGCTAAAGAGGGATTTAGCTTGTAGTTGACCTCTCTGCTACACATTCTGAAGTAAAGTCTTGGTCTCTGAAGGTGGATAGATTGAAGTCTCTATGTTGGCTCTCTGGAGGTTGATGGAGGTAAAGTATGGATTTTCCCGGCAGAGCGTCCCGCAGCAGATGGAATAGAATGTCCCTATCTGTCCTGACTGTCTGCTTTTATGTGTTTTGAAAGTGGGTGTGTGTGCAGCATCACTAGCCAGCCCCTCTCTCAACTGCCCATTGGCCCAATTCTCCCCTCTCCCATGATTGGGGAAGGAACTGTGAGTCAGAGTGATGCTGTAGGTTTATGGGTCAGAGGATGCTCCCCTGGTCAGTTTGCCCACAAAATCTATATTTGATCAAAATGCACACTTCATAGATACACAGTGGTTTGAAATTACATGCATCCATCATGCATTTACTGATGGTAGCCCCTGTTCAAACTCTGCTCTTCCTGAGAGCTTGCATTGAGAAATGGCAACATATTTCACTTTTTGGTCAAGTTACCAATATCAGATTCTTACTCAAATTTACCCAAATGTGTACAAGGCATGCAGGCATTGATTGATGAAGTATCAGACTTTTCACATGCAGACATTTTAAGTAATACCCTCTTAACTGCTAGTTTGCCCCCAGAACATCACACAAATTGGAGTTTGGGCTTGAATTGAAGGTACATTTTTTAAATTAAGGCTCTCAAAGTTATACATTTCTGTCATTTGATTACAAAGAGTTATCAGTGTTTCTGTAAAATATATATTTTGCTTTCAATTCAGTTCTCAGAGTGTTGGAGTCCGCCTCCAAGACTTGGGTGGGTCAGTCACATGTGTCTTCTGGCAGGCAGGCCTTTGTTGACAGGAAACAGTCAAAATCAACATATCCTATTCAATTGCAAGAGCCTATTGTGTGGTCTCCAGGAGGCTCCCAGCCAGTCTGCCTTCTATCAATCAAGAGGTCATGTGAGATTCTAACTCCTGGTGTGAATCTCTGGAGGTGAGAGGGTTTCCCAGGCTTCAGGCCTCTGGGAACAGCAGGTGGCTAATTTTTAATTAAAATGCAGCCTTTGAAGTCAGCTGAGTCAAATCCCTTTGTCAGCAACTGCACTCCGTTCTCCTGTCAGAGTTTAGACCGCTAGCGCCGCCTTGAGGATTTTGTTGGTACTGCATGCAATTTGGGATCTTTCTTGGATTAATGCATTCTAAACAGGAATGGTTCTTACATGGTAGTAAATAATCCTTGCTTAACATTGTTTTGATGGGGCTCCTTACAGTAAAATGGTTATGTGGAACCCCACAAAAGGGTTGAATCTTTAAAGTGGTCCAATGAGCCACGATTTCAGCAACTTTTTGACATCAGTAACAGTGGATTTTGTTAACAAAGATCTTTCTTTACACTGGTGGTTGGCAAGTTAGGTAACCATTTTGGTGTGCGCACAAACTGCGTGGTTCTCCTGGATTCTGGCGCACTTGTGGGCTTTTTGGCCATCTTGGATTTTCTAAGCCCACAGCACCAAATGTTGCAGCATGATAGCTCAAACGTGGGTCAGGACACCCAACAAACCTGGTAAGAATAAATGTGTTGTATGAGGAAAGAAGGAGGTCTAATCTTTTGCACAGAAGGGCTACAGGCTGCTCAAGACTGAAACACCAAGAATATCACTTAGGGAAATAGGTTTGTAAATATTAGATTTCAACAAATTATTCCACACTCAATTCACCCAATCTAGTATGGAGAATGTGGCCCACATGGCCGGATCTTAAGTCCTAGCATGAAGCTTGAACACAAGATGAATATACGATTTCAACCATGCTCACTTTAAAGACTCTGAAAAAGGGACTCCAACTTACTAGTGAACATAATTTCTATGAAATTAGATTGTAGGATTACCAGGACAGCGATGCCTGATCCCAAGATAACAGTTATGATTATAATTATTTTTGACTGTGGTGCTCTGTGCGCAGGTCAATTTTCATTAATGATCCACAATCCCTTTATTATACCAACATAAAACAGACATGGAAGAAGGAGGTGGAACCATTAGGCAGTATCTAATGACGTACAAATGCTAATGGGAAAACAGACCAGTGAATCAACACATTCATTGGATCTTAGAACACACCTATGAAAAAATAGGTTAAAACCCTTCTGAAATGGGGGGTATTAGGGAAGTGTTCCAGATTAGAGTGTACTTTTGCATGGACAGGTGAAAGAGAAAGAGATTAGGACAGGAAGAACCTTTGCTTAATCACCCCAATTTGGCCATCTCATTTTCAGAAGTCAGAACTAGAGGAAGCTTAGCAAGACCACATTATTAAACAGGCCAGGGTGAAGGGAGAGATCAGCTTCAAGAGCCTGCTTATAACCTTGGACCCAACACTGCCATGAGCCAGGTCTAAAATGTGAAGCCAATTAAAAACCAGCTGAGGACACTAGCTGTCAGGATATCGCCTAGGGAGTTGTGGTCCCTCTGAGATTGTTGGCACCTGCAGCACAACGTGATACCATCACCTACTAGACCACTCTGTAGAGCGTTGTCCAGTTATTCCCAAGATGGCACATTATACCTCATGTAATGCGGAAGACAAATACAGTGAGCTGGGGTCACTCAGTGCATCTCAAATCAGGTACCTTCCAGTTAACGTTCCCTATATTCTTTATCTCTCACTCTCAACTTCCTTCTAGTCCTTAACTCTGGATATTGACTATTCCTTCTCTTCAGCGTCTAACTCCTTCCCTTGCTGTCATTATGCTCCTCGGCTCCTTGACTCTTCGTGGGCTGCACCAAGAACTTAGACTCTCCTCACTCCAGACTATACTGCTTCAGCTCCATCTATCATCGACCTGGAGCCGCAGAGTTTTGTTTTGCTTCATGCTTTTTCTTCTTGGACATTCCTATCAGGTCCAACTTTCATTTCCAGCTTTGACTATAAGCCGTGCTGCCAAGGTGGGTTGATACCACAATCTCCCCTATCTCTTCTGCAATTTTCTATCTTCACGTAAGGTGGTAAGTGGGAGATTGGGGCCAGAACAGTTATTTTGAGTGAAGAGCCTGTAGAAACTGGCACTAGCCCAGATACTGTTGGCAGATGTAAGACCACTAGTCCAAGTAATAATATTGCAACCATTTTAGAACCAAAGGCGTGGTGCCAATATTCTACCTCAAGGCACCCGGAGAGGGAAAATATTATCTTCTCTAAAGCAGAAAAGAACCCTTAGGGCAAGAAGCATACAATACAGGGCTGTCGCTCAGTAGAGGCTTTCTGGACGACACTCTTTCCAGCAGTTGACTTGAAAAAAGGCATCAATAATAAAGACAAAGGCAAAAACCGATACCGGGACTAAGTCAAAGAAGTATGTTATGGCAATCCAAATTTCCACAATGGCTGTGAGTGCCTTCAAAAATGTTGTCTTGGGTGGGCCCTCAGCGGGTTGATTCTCAATATTGGGACTGGACTTATGGCATTCTGTCAGTTAAAAGTATCCTCTCATTGAGTTTCATATATCCACTTCCCTCTCACTGTCTTCAAATGTTATGACACCTTCACAACAGGCATTCCAATCTCGTCATACTAATCCTTAAAAATAGATATGTTAAAACGTCCACGTGTGTCATGTGTATTCAGTCTTATCCACCCATGAAAGAGGTTATCATGGGGAACATTCAGATGCACTCCAGAGTTGACATCGGAACCAGAGAGCGGGAAGCACCCAGGGGTAAATTCAAAGTGACATGTTAGGAACATCCAGGAGCAAATTCACACGGGCGCAAATGGCAGTTGAGTACTTAGGAGCACAACTAAAGTTGAAGACCCTTGGATCCAGTTTCAATGGGTCACTTGGGAGAAAATCAATGTAGGCTAATCCCTAGAAGCAAGTCAAGTTGACTTTCCGCTTGTATTAGTGTGGAAAATGTACAGCAGTGTAACCCTGGTGAAACACACATGATGTTCCCCATAGGTGTAACAATGCATGGTGCACCTATAATTGTGAAGGTGTCTGAGTGAGTCCTTGTACTTGGTCCAGTATTTTCATCTGAATCAATCTCTTGTAGCAGTTCCAAATGAACACACTATGGCCTGCCCCACTGCCTATGAACTATGTCCAAGACAGTGGGTGTGCTGCAATGATGTTGGTGTCGGTAAAATGCAAAAACAAAGAGGTGATGGCTGGAAGGTTTAGAATTAATCTTAACCACTGGCAATGCTCTGGGCAACCCTCCAGACCACTGTTCTTCGCCTGCCAAGCCATTACAGAAGGGGAAAGACCATATGCAAATCAGGCTTGGCCCCACCCCAAAGGACCACATCCCTTCTGCACGAGACCACAAGCATCCCCAAACATGTTTCGCCCTTGTTGGGGCTCATCAGTGAGGAGTAGCTTGGGTCTCTAGGCCCAGCAGGCACAGGACCCACGTCTGGGCATACCCGTCCCACTCGGGGTGACAAAGCAAAAACAAAGAGGAGATGGCTGGAAGGTTTAGAATGAATCTTAACCACTGGCAATGCTCTGGGCAACCCTCCAGATGTGGGTCCCGAGTCTGCCGGGCCTAGAGACCCAAGCTACTCCTCACTGATGACGCCCAACAAGGCTGAAACATGTCTGGGGATGCTTGTGGTCTCGTGCAGAAGGGATGTGACCTAGCAGTTCGGGCTGGACTGCCCCTTTTGGCAGGTGAAAAACTAAGATAGAAAGAGACGCTACCGGCAGAGCAGACGGTGGACGTTCCGAAGAGGAGCGGGGAAAGCCACATTTCGATTCCTGGAAAGAGCAGGATTAGAATGAGAATTCAAAGAAAAATATATGCGGATGGCCTCCATCATAGATATTGTTAGACGACTCGACCCGGTCCAGCAAGAAAAAATACGCACTGCGGGAGCCGCCAATTATTACCAAGACCAGGGACCGATTATACAAAATCACTAGGGGCAGATCTAAATGGTCCCTTAGACGACATAAGGTGGTGAGCATCCCTTTCGAGACATCAGAGCAATCTGGTAAAGTGGACACAGAAGTAGAGGGGCTACACTAAGACGAAAAGAAATATAAAAAATGAGTGAAATAAAGCTATCCGTCTGATGGTTGGACCTTAAGAAAAGTGTAATGGGACCCCATTGAAAGCCGATCCCAAAGAGAAAAAAACTAAAAGAAGACGAACATAATTGTACATGTCAATGGAATGTGGTATAATTTTACCCCTGAAGAATTTCCTTGTTAGTAGTGTGAAAGTGTGAAAGGAATGAAACATGTCGGGTATGGTATGAATGCAGTATGAAAGTAAGCATGGGTGATATGAACACAAAGTGAAATGTTTTATGGACTGGGATGTACTTCTCTATGAAAGAGGAGAGCAAGCAACAGATACTTATGAAATTACCATTTTTTAAAATTGTTAAATAATGGAGTACTACAGGATATTGAATGTGCACAGCTAAATTGAAAATTATTGAAAAAATGTTTGTTGTTTACAAATTGTTTGATAAATTATGCAAACATTCCTTACAATTGTAGATGTGAAAAGAGAAAAACATTTTTTTATTGATGATATGCTGTTAAAAAATAACTATTTTTGATACAAACCGGTGTAGTATATGAGAATTTAATAATTACTAATCATATATATAAAAAGGAATAACCACGAATGGTTTTGGGGAAGCAAGTGACCCTGTGAACATAGTGTATTGTTAAACAAAACCTTTTGGGGTAGGACCATGACTGATTTGCATATGGGTTTTCCCCTTCTGTAATGGCTTGGCAGACTGAAAAACGATGGTCTGGAGGGTTGCCCAGAGCTTTGCCCATGGTTATGATTTATTCAAAACCTTCCAGCCATCACCTTTTTGTTTTGCTAAAGTCACCCTGAGTGGGACGGGTATGCCCGGACGTGGGTCCCGAGTCTGCCGGGCCTAGAGACCCAAGCTACTCCTCACTGATGATGCCCAACAAGGCTGAAACATATGTGGGGATGCTTGTGGTCTCGTGCAGAAGGGATGTGACCTAGCAGTTCGGGCTGGACTGCCCCTTTTGGGGTAGGACCATGCCTGATTTGCATATGGTTTTTCCCCTTCTGTAATGGCTTGTCAGACTGAAAAACGATGGTCTGGAGGGTTGCCCAGAGCTTTGCCCGTGGTTATGATTTATTCAAAACCTTCCAGCCATCACCTTTTTGTTTTGCTAAAGTCACCCTGAGTGGGACGGTATGCCCAGACGTGGGTCCCGAGTCTGCCGGGCCTAGAGACCCAAGCTACTCCTCACTGATGATGCCCAACAAGGCTGAAACATATCTGGGGATGCTTGTGGTCTCGTGCAGAAGGGATGTGACCTAGCAGTTCGGGCTGGACTGCCCCTTTTGGGGTAGGACCATGCCTGATTTGCATATGGTTTTTCCCCTTCTGTAATGGCTTGGCAGACTGAAAAACGATGGTCTGGAGGGTTGCCCAGAGCTTTGCCCGTGGTTATGATTTATTCAAAACCTTCCAGCCATCACCTTTTTGTTTTGCTAAAGTCGGTAAAATGCAGCCAAGGAATGGGGTGTAGCATGAGGTTTTGGTCTAAGAGTAGTTCTTTGCAGATTCTTCATACTTGTTCTGCCCTGAATTCATGCTTTTCCAAACATGAGGCAACATTTATTAGCATTCCAACAAGCGTGTATGTCAGACTCTTGTATTAAATGTGATTCCGCCCTCACCGGAAGTTGGTTTCAGTTTGGTCAGTGAGATGTTGGTTAGCTATAGTTTATTGTTTAGCAAAGTTTTTAGAGTTTTGGGAAAGATTCAGTGAATCTGGATTGCGAACATTGGGAGTGCAGGGGTCTTACCTGGGACAAGGGTCTTGACTGGGTAAGTAGTCTACTCAATAGTATTTGTCACCATTCTCCTTAGGAATGTGGCTATAAGGAATCTACCTGTGTTTGGGGCAGGAAGGTCCCAGAAGTTTTAGGCATGGAGGATTGTGTGGGTGCATTCACATGAACTCAGAACAGGTCTTTATTCATATTTTCTTTCTACTCTCTTTCTTTCCCCCTATAATTAGGTCCTGATAGCTTTTTAATATCTTCTATATGAGTATTACCCTTACAGTACTTTGTAAACCTTCACTTGTTCTTGTTACCATTGCCTTTGAACAGAACATGGTGTGTACAACTTTTCTAGCTGTGGTTTGATCGCGTAAATCCTTAATCTCTCTTGGCCCATGCCACTGTATATGTGGATGATCACTTAGTCTCTGGTCAATATAAAAGGTCTTACCCCATTATTCAAACTGCATGGAAACATAAATATCCCCAATGCTGGCCTTTTTTCATCCAATGATTTCTCCTCTTTTGATTGCCTTCTAAAGTAAAGTAAGTATTTTAGTTTGTTTATACTTATTAGGGGTGTCCTCTGTTCCACTTTCACTTAGTAGGGGTTTCTCCCTTTCTACTATCTGCACCTTCTGCCACAAACTCATTCAAAAACATATACATTTTCTATATGGGAGTTGCAACTCATTATCATTAACGGTCAAATAATTAGGCCAGTATTTATTTCAGTGGACCCATGGAATGACTGGCTCCCCTGGTGTTGATAGAAATCATTGGGGTTTAATACCCCCTTGTGAATACCTTGTTGAAATCAAAAACAAAAAATTGTCAAAAACACCAGATCAGCATGGAAAAAATGGTATTAAATCCAGAATGTTTCTTACTATGTCATCTCAGAAGCTTCTCCTCTCTTCCTGATTTCGATGTTCAATAAAATCAATCAATCAATCAATTATCTTTATTTGTATTTATTTATTTTACATTTATAAAGCATGCAGCAGCCCGGAGGCATCGTGGCGCTGTTAGAGTGATCACATACATATGCTACAGGTGGATGGTGTATTCATTTAGTTACAATTGACATTAGTATTGTTTGAGCTTGACTTATTCGAATAGCCTCGGTTTGAGGGCTTTGCAGAAGGCCCAATAGGATGGCTCTGCTCTGAGTGTTGGGGGCAGGGAATTACATTGCCTTGCTACAATGAAGGGAAATCTGTCACCTCCTGCTTTTGCGCATCTGGCTGGGCATTTGGGCTTTTGGTAGGTCTAGACAAACGGGCTCTGTTTACCTTCTGGGAGAGATAGGGAGGGGCTGTGTTGGTGAGGCATTTGTGGGGGACCATCTTGGTGAGCCTGGAGTAACCTGATGAAAACTGATCTGGCGGGACCCCCCTTTTAATATTTAACAGACGATTCATCCTTTCCCTGGTAATGGGAAGGTTTTTGAAGCAAATTAATACTGGCTCGCTCTTGCAGAAAACATCAACCTCTCAACCACTGATTGTTTAATTACTCCTGAATCTTGAGTTTTTTCTTCTGGTTTCTCAAGCCAATAAGAACATTCTTGTGCATATTTATCAAGTTTGTTCAGAGCCCTAAAATGTCCTAAAGAAAGATTAACCATTTATATAAGAACAAGGCCACTTCCTTTTCCTTTGTGGTTGTACTACTTTGTAAGGGATAGAATACATATGGAAGACTCACCCTTGGATGGTGGTTTTAGGGATGTTGGAGCATGAGAGCAGGATATTTTTGTGTTTCAGTCCGTTATTTGTTTGCCTAATTTGTTGGTCCTCATTTTGTTTTTGTTGTCGCAGGATGTGCTGGTTTGCAGGTCCTGGGCACACAGCATTGCTGATTCTCTGATTAGGCAGAGGAGCTTAAGGACATGGGAACGATGTTAGGAGAAGGTGAGGGAGAGGTGGGTGGGGCCACTGAGGAGGACCTAATTAGTAGTACTGGGGAAACAGAGGCAGTGGCTTTTCTGAACACCTCTATGGAGGCATGGGAGACAGGAACATTTGTGGACACCTCCACAGATAAAGGGTTCGGGGTCGAGGGTAGATGCCCGAGAGAGGTAGGGTCATTAAAGGAGTAGGGGGGTCATGTTCCTTATGTGGGAGGAATTGGAAGCTCCAGCAAGCACCATGGAGGGGGATTATGGGATGACTCCTTTCTGGGTTTGCTCATTGAGGAGGACATATACTCCACCCATAAGGGTGAGGGTGCTGTTCAGGGTGACAGGATGGTCCATCAGGAGGCGGTTAGTGGTAGCAGCCTGTGAACCTGCCAAATCAGGTGGTGGTCTGACCTGAAGGGGAGGATAAGCATGTGGATGAGGGGCTGAGGAGGTAGTGGAGGGGGAGACTCTGCCTTTGCCTGTTTTTGCAGAGGGTGTACAGGGGGAGTCCCAGGGAGGGGCAACCTCTACCTCCTAATACAGCACACCTGGTTGAGGGTGTGGGAATAATTGGCCCTGCCACCGGGAAAGACTCTCATGGCGGAGGAGTCTGAGGACTAGTTCATGTTGGTGGGCCATGGGTTTTGGGTGAAGTGGGGGGCAGAAGAGAACAGGCAAGGAGGTGTCCCTTATAGATGATGGCCATGAGGAAACAAGTTTGCTAGTGGCACAAGAAAACATGGCCTCAACTTCCAAGACTACTGACAGGGCTGCCACCACTGCATCCTCAATTGGTGATGAGGATCAACTGGGCCTTAGCATTTCAATGAGACGGGGTGCATAGTGGGTGTGACATTGGGTACATTGTGCTAAAACATCCATATTCATCCAGCTTGAAAATAAGTATCAGTGTAACAAGCAACTGTGGCAAGCAGAATTACCCTATTGCTAAAAGTGGTTTGAGCAGGCAGCACCCTTTTCCAACCCCGTTGACTATATCATAAGTCATGCACGGACCTTTTGCCTTTGCCTGTTAGCCAAGGGATCTGGACTGCGTAGTGGTGGGAGCCACCTGAGGAGATACGTGGAAGTCAACCTTCTTGGTGTCCTGTCGAGCGTTGTGCAAAGGAAAGGAAATGAGGTAGTCATTGGGGCGGAGATGGCCTCAGAGGATTACTACACACCTGCACAATTACCAGCAGTCTGGGGGAGAGATTGAGAACTTGAGGACATGATCTGTGGGAGAGCAACATTAGTTAGTGGGTGGCTCTGATAGAGAACCTGAGAACTTAAGTGGCCCACTATTTCTTGTGAGAGAACCTGAGAACCATAAGGCATCGCAGTACCCTTTGGGAGAATGCAAGAACCAGAGTGGGTGGCTGTGCACTGTAGGAGAACCAAGACACTTTAATGGTTGGATACATGCAGTGAGAGAAACTAAAAATCTTAAGTAATGGCTGTACCCTGTGGGGACACCTTCAAAATATCATGAGTGACCGTGCCTTGTGAAGGACCCAAGAGCTTTGGTGAGTGGTGCACTCTGTCAATGAACTGAGACCTTTTGTGAGTGCCTGCATTATGTGAAAACAAGTCAGAGAAACTTATACACACTATAGGCAATGCCATGTGTAAGTAAGCAACTGGTCAGGCAATCTGAGTCACTTTGAAAGCTGTTTTACAATCACATGCAACACAAAACAACCATGCTCCATCTTTCAGTGCCTGGCATGTACTGCATAACAAAATATGTGCATCTAAACTGGTGTGTTGACTAGCGGTAGATATCCTTCCATAGTCCTAAGAAATGCAGTGCCTGGTAATATTTTTAAATACGATTAAATGTAAAATAATATAAGTGGTCTTGTAATTCGCCCTTCTACCACATTTGGTGGACTAACTGCACGTGGCTTTGTAAGAAGAAAGGCAGTAATGTCTGTTAGTGGATCAATTAGAGAGGCACATGCAAATCATGTATTGTGGATGGGTGCATGGTGGAAGTATCCGGTGCCTTAGTGCCAACCTGCTCTCCATGGGTTTGATGGATAAACTTTGTAGTATGTTATCCATAGCAAAGAGCCCAAGATCTGCAAGACTAACATTCTTTTGGTGTGGTTATACGATGATGTTGAAGAGTGTGTTAGGGATAAAGAGTAGAGCTAAGACATGGCTCGGTTAGTGTTGATGTGCTAAGGACTAGTCCTGCGGTTGCCATCTGTGTGGTTTGGGGGTTGTTTATGTGGAGGGTATATGAGTAATGTTAGGTTGTAGTAGATATTAGAGGGTGTCAGGTAGTTTGGGCAAGAGGGGAGCAGGCCCTGTGGGTTGGTAGATGAGGACAATGGGCAGTTTGAAAATTCAGACATTACCATGATCTACCTGATAAAAGTTATGGAAGGAGGAACTTTTAGTTTGAAATGGAAGTACTGTAGTTACCCTTTTCACCTTCATCCCTGCTCTTTCACCCAGAGGTCTACCCTGCTTCAATTGGTTGGGAAAGGGGCCAGAATCCCTGCTCATTTCGCCTAAAAGTCTACCTTGCTGAAATTCCACAATTCGCCCTCTCCTCACCCCTGCCATGACGAATGGCCACAACTCACCAGGTTTTGAAACGGCACCAAGCCATCAGTATCAGAGTAATGCTGTAACTGTGCAGTGGGTTCATCAGCATGAAACAAGGAGCAGAAAAGGTGGAAGGTGAAGGGCAGATTATTCACAATATGTTCAATACCTTGGTCTCAAAAAGGGGGCGGGGCAACGGTTGCAGGATGGTGAAGATAGTTGTGTTGGCAGTGACAGACAGGGTTTTGTGGGGACGGACATTTTGAACTTTACAAAAACACTGCTATCTCGAGTTTGCAGTCTCTCTTCCCCCTTACTAGCTGAGGTTATCAGGGGGGTTTTCTTACTTGTGACACAGCTAAATGATGGAGCTAAGGCAAAAACATCCATGCAATATTTCTCTACATTTTAAGGGCTATCCGTCTAACGGTATGGAAGGGCTCTGAGGGATTTGCATGTACACAAGATGTGAACTTTTCCCCACAGGCAGTTGGAGCTGGGGAAGGAACTGCCTCACACTTTAACAGCTATTTACACTTCATAACTGAGGAAGGAGGAGAGAGGCTGTCTCTCTGAAGTATGTGGGTTGTTTACTGAATTGTGCTTTTGAATTTACAACGTTCACAAAAGTTGGTAAGATGTGTGCGGGGGGGACACCACAAGTTCCCAACACTCACTCCTAAACTGTGCAGCTGCTGTTTGTGCCTTCTGTCACCACAAAGGCAATGGAACATTGCCCTCACTCAGCCTCTATCTAAACCAGTTGAGGAATGCAAGCATGGGATATGCAACAAAAATAAGTAGTGTGTAAGTCCCTGATATGTGAGCAAATTGGCATCTGTGGGCATAGGGTAAGACATTTTGTAAATGCATGGGATATTGTGTAAGTTGAGTCTGTGGTCAAATACTGTTGCCTATAAAATCTCTCTTAGTCTACCATGCACAATGAATAGCCATATATGTACACACTTAAACACATGCAACACAAAGAAGACGCGTATAAGTCCCTGAGAGTTTAGCAAAATTGCATCTGTGCTGATAGGAACAGCCATTTTTTGTAAAGGTTTGGACTTCTGTGTAAGCTGGGTTGAGGATTGTATGTAGGGCTGACTGTGTTCTACCCTGCCCAGCAGATAGACTTATATGTACGCACACACATGCAGACATATAAAAATAAAAATTTTCTTTTCTTTCTGTGCCAGTCAGCACCAAAGCGGCCTAAAAGTGCTTAAGCTATGTGCCTTATGGTATGTCATCCATACACAGAAAGACAGTGCAGACAAATGCTGGGGCACACTCAGATCTCTCACAGCATGTAATAATAACCCCATTAGGGGTCTCACAATGCAACTCTGACACACTTATGTAATGTACTTGTATTCCTCTACACCCTTATAGCTATTACAGTACATCTCTAGCAATACTTACAACATATATATGTTTACGCATACAGTGCCAAGACATGCTCAGAGCTCTCAAGATGAACCTCTGGCTACACTTACAGTACATAATAATACCCCCATACTGAGGACCCTCTAATCTCACATAATGCACTTCTATTAACTTACATCATGTGGTTGTATGCCCATACAGTACTGAGACACCCACAGAGTTTACCCAGTGCATCTCTATCCACACATAAAATATAAATGAGTATATATAATATGGATACAGGCTAGGAGCTCTCAAAATGCACCAATCACTCTTACAGCTTGTAGTAGTACACCCATAGTGAGGACCCTTAAGATGTTCACGTTGCACCTCTACCCATAGAAGCATGTAATGGTATACCCACACTAAGGCACACTCAAAGGTCTCACAGTGCACCTCTGCCACTCTTACTTCATGGACATGTATGCCGATACTGTAATGTAAGGTAAATGGCCATGTATAGCACCCTTCTGCGACTATTGGTGGCCTCACTGCATGTTGATCTCTGAGCAAAAAAGGGGTCTTCGGTTCATTAGTGGAACAGTGGGAGAGGCAGATTCAAAACATGGGGTGCTGATGGGTGCAGGTCAGAAGTCTGGTTCCTGGGTGCTATTCTGCTTTCTATGGAATTAACAGAGAAACATGGGAGTATGTTACCCATAGAGATTCCAGCACTGTGGGTCTGGTTAGCCACTGAGGTTGGAGAGTGTCAAAGGGCTAAAGAGGAGAGTTAAGTCATGGCTCAATTAGAATTGGTGTGCTAACGGCCTGGCCTGTGGTGGCCATCTGCATTGGTTTGTGTGTGTAGTGCAAGGTTGTAGGAGATCTTAAAGGAAGGTCAGTCAGTCAGGGGAAGGGGGACGTCATCCTTAAAAGGCAACACAACCTGCAACCCTGCACTCCTACCTTTGGCCATGAGAGAGAGGTCCCATTTCTCGAGCCAAGTATTTCACATGCAAACAACTTCAAGGCATCTCCTGTGGTTAAAGACAGTAGCCCTGAGCGTGCTGATCATTCTCATGGACTACGCTGCTGTGGTGGTGCAGCTTAATGATTCAATAGCAACTTGTAAAAGTCCTACTAGCCAGACAGACCCCTTCTTGTAGCAAATTCCGCGAGAAGTCACCATCGCTCCCATGAATGATGTTTTCAGACGGTAGTCATCAAGCATGTGTGGCTCATAGACTGCTACCTGTTAACTGTTGATGAAACATTTGTATTCAAGATATCGTAGTCGAACAGGAGAATGTCCTGAAAACTCTCCCCGTAGGGGATCACAAAAATGTCAACTGGTGTGAGCGATGTACTGCTGGTTGTTGCTATAAATCCTAAGCTTGGCATTGCCGGTGTAGTTGCAAAAATGTTGTCTGGGTGGGGTTCTTCTGATGCAGGGGTTCTTTTAATAGTTGATGTTGCAGGCTCTGCAGCAAAACAACCTTGAATATTTGCAGTGTCTCCTATTTGTGATGCTTACCTAGGATCCTCCTCCCCAAATGCATGTGGATGACATTTGGCTACTTTTACTTTCATACTTAGGCCCATAAGGGAAGCCAGCAGATACTCAATGATGCCTTTAAATCCAACCACCCATGGCTCTCACTATGTTGGTTAGGCAGAGCTCATGCAGGTACAACAGAGAGATACCTTCAGTAAGGGATGCATTATGATGACTAACCAACTCATCGCCTCCTGGATACAGTGTAGCTTGGACTCAGCTGCTATGAACAGATTGTTAACACATCCTCATATAGAGCTTTGCTGTGAGTGTTACAGTGATCTGTGATTGAATTACACTGCTCACATAGTATGCCCAACATGTGCACATGAGCATTACAATGGCTGAACACTAAAGAATTGTCCTCCACACATCCACAGGAACACTTGAACCAATAGGCACATTTAGAGGTTCATAATGAACGCTTATCCAATGACTGATCTTGGAGACCATTAAGGCCTGATAGCAGTGTGATGTTATTGAAAGGATGACAGGTAATAGACTACCCTCATGTAAGTACAGACCCCTACTGGTAATAACTGTGTTTGATGGTATAGGCGCGTTACAAATGCCATATCATATCATATCATATCATATCATATCATGGTATGTGGTAAGGCCACATTATATGGCAACAAGCACTGATAAAAGGATTGTGGTCAAAAACAATAAGTCCTAGCAGTATGCAGAATTAGAACTTGGCAGAAATCTAGGACCGATGCTTCAATAAACCTTGATAGAGTTAATAGCCGCCACAGTTTCTATTGTAAATGTTAACAAACCATGATTTTGGGATAAGAAACAATCATCATTTCGTGGCTGTTGGAGCAAAATGTGTTTTTCAATTATGTATGCCCTCTACTCCTTTTCCTTTCCCTCTTTAGATAGGTGATGCGCCCCTAGGCACAGATTTCAAAGGCAGGGCTCAGTTAGCAGTTCTACACCTTTTCTGCCATTAATATTCGGGGGCAAATTAACAGATTGGAATACTTTCGAGTGAATACCCTAAAGTTCTTACTCCAATTCCCAATGTGAAAAATAGTATTTCTCAGCTGAAGTTTTTCGGCAGCCTTTATTGGGTGGGTTGCTACTAAGGACACCAGGTATTGTAGTAGCAACTTGTAGAGAATCTGGCGATGGCACATAGCATTGTTGGTGTTGTAATCACAGCAGAAATGGGAAAAGGGGAGCTCATCTGGGCCACAGAGGCCATTTCGCAAAGTTCATAACAATGAGGAAAAGGGCATGCACATAGCAGGGGACATGAATTGTCTTGCCAATTCACTAGGCAGCAAAGGCATTGGAACCATTGTCTGCTGCAACGAAGGTCAAATGCAAACTACAAAGCATTAGCCATGGTATCTTCACCTCATCATCCTTCTCCATGATGCCAACACCCCTGTGGCTTCTGCCCTGAAACACTTCCATGCACAATGTTGCTTGAAGATACTTTGCATACATTTGCTGGCCACTGGAATTACTCCAAGAATCCTCGTGGTTGTTAGATGAAAGAGAGATCACCCATGCCCTCAATGATCTAACCTCTGATATACATGTCTATGGTGAAGTGGCCTTTTGTCTGACAGACTGCCTTCTTATTCACCCCAGTATGGCCGTAACACCATTGTACAATACTGGTACTGATTTGCAAAAGAAAAAAACACATACTGAGAACATTGTAGAGGTGATAATCTTTTTTACATAAGCTGCCAGACCAGAATGGAGGTTTCCACAATATAGTAGGGCAAGAGAGTTATCAGCAACACTATAGCCAGTTTAGTATAGAGCAGCACAGTCTGTCATGGGACGCGTGGTGTTTTTGGCCATGCTTGCATGCCTCCACAACAGTGGCCTGACCCCGTGGGGGTTTGGTGTCATATGCCACATAGATAAATGGGTTAGATATTGAGGCCCCACACTCAAGCGCCAACACAGCGTTAGTGCTGATAGGTGGACAAATGCTGACTTTCAGATGCTTTGGGAATGGATGCACCTCAGCTCTTTTGTCTTCTTCTCGTGTCAGTCCATGGTGCTTAATCATATGGGAACACATAGGCGTGGTAACCAAGGTGGCCTCTGGAATTCCTGGTTACACCACTTTCCAGCAGAGTGTGCAAGTGGAAAGAATTCTGTTTTTGTTAATTCTGTCTGAAGTACTGGCAAACATTTGACTTTTGTTGTGGTCTAGCAGCACACATCATAGCTTTTCTGGGTGTGATGGTGATGGCAGTGGTGGTGCTGGTTGTTTTTTGAATGCCACGTAATTATGTGATGCGTTTTCTGATCTGTGGCAGGTAGGCTGTTTGTCAAAGAGACTGTACAGAGGGGTGTGGGAGTAAGCTTCTTTTATCAATTATTAAAGCCTCTGTTTGTGTGGAGTTATTCTTATCCTCCTCCTCTGTAGTATCACTGCTTTCCTGCACCAATTATATTTTCTGTTTGCATTTTGATGGATTATAATCTTTGTCTTGATCATCACCCATCACATAATTAATGTCTGCATAATCAGTGGATGGGGGCAAAAATGGAGACCTGTGCTTTTCAGTCTCTTCCAACTGTTCAATCACAACCACTCTGTGTGTTATTATTTCCTTTTTTTGGTAGATAAGTCTGCACACTGACCTCCTCTGCCCTGAGCTGAGTAGAATGTGCAATGCTGGTCTAGGGGTATGTTCATCCTCATTGCGCAACAGATGTGCATTTACCTGTGCAGGGGCATGCTCCCCAGAGTGTACTTTGGTAGGGGTGTGGAGCATGAGTTGAATGATACCTTCAATTGACCATGTGACAATGTTAGCATCCCCAGTACACATTGCATGGGCTTCTGCAGAACTGAAAAGATCTCAAGCAGTGGGACCCCTGACCTCTGTCCTCATCGACCTTGACCTTGACCTTTCCTCTGCTTTTGACATGGTCAATCACACCCCATGATCAATCGACTCTATGAGAACCTGGGCATCATGGATCAGGCCCTGGTGTGGCTGACCTCCTTCCTCCTGGACCGACCCTGCCAACTTGGGTCCTTTCTCTCCACAACCTCCCTCTCCACATGTGGTGTGCCATAGGGCTCTATCCTCTCACCCTAGCCCTTCTATCGGGCCTCTTTGGCCCACCTGATCTCCACCTTCTCTTCTAACTTTCAGTGTTATGCAGATGTCATACAGCTCTCTTTCAAGCTTCCCTCAGCCTCATCTCTTTCCTTGCTCATTCCTGACTGTCTATCTGCGATTCAGGATTGGTGTGGCTCCAAAGATCTCTGCCTTATGCCAATAAGACTGAGATCCTTCTCATTGGGACACCTGCTCCCACTTTCCCTCTCTCACTCTAGCCGCCTTCCTTGGGTCCACTTCCCTAACGTTCCTGTGAGGCAAAAGACTTGGTGTCATCTTCGACTCCACTCTCTCCTTCTCTCCTCACATCACAGAACTTGCCAAGAAGGCCACTTCCAGCTGAACCTCCTCAGAGGTATTCTACCTTTTCTCACCTTACCCCAGAAGCTCACTGTCTCCAGAGCCCTGGTTCTCTCCAGGCTGGATGACTGCAACAGTCTCTTTTTCAATCTTCATAACTCTACACTTTGCCCAATGCAAATAATCCGGAACAGGACTGTGAGACTTATCATTGGCCTCAACCCCAGGGACTGCATCCCTCCTGCACTGAAATCTCTCCACTGGTTCCTGGTGGCAGCAAGGGTATAGTTCCACACCCTCTGCATCATCCACAAGGCTTTCAGGGGTTGGGGCCCTCACTATCTCCAACTTGATCAGCCTAAATACCTTCCTTGAAGAGCCCTTCTCTCACCTACCTCTAACTCTCTGAGGGTCAGTTGTATCTCCAAGCAGAGAGTGGGCGTAGATCTCTATCCTCTGCAGCTGCCTCCCTCTGGAACAGCCTCCCTGCCCCTCTCAAACTTGAGCTGGACCACCTGAAGTTCCAGAGGCAGATCAAACCTTTCTTTTCTCCTCTGCCTTCTCTCTCTCACTTCCTTGCTAACGTACCTGTCTGCGGCACCGACTGGTTGTTTCGTACCCTCAGATTCTCACTGGGTACCAGACTCCTTCCTTGCACTGCCACCTGGCTTACCACACACTGCGGGGCTGTAACCCCTACAGCCCCATGCCCTCTTGTACTTACCTAGAGCTGTGCTGCCCTGGCTGCACTTACTCAGAGCCTTGCTGCCCTGAGTTAATTTCCCCCTCCCTTCCCCTACACTTCCCCCTCTCCCTTCCCCCTGCACTTCTCGTTGCTGCACTGGCATGATTCCATTGTCACAAGGCCTAGTAGGATTGTTTGTCTTGTCCCCCCTCTGTCTCCACTCCCTTGTCTTGTGGTGCCTAGAAACACTTGTGTACAGGTGCATTATAAATATCATGTCAAATCATAGCATAATATCTTCTTCCCAATGTGTTGCTCACTCATTGGCTCATGTGACACCTGTTTCCCTGAATCCCTGCTGCTTCTACCCATGGAAGTCACACAAGTGTGACTCTTCCACAAGGTGCCCTCAAGGATTACTGGATACTACAGCTCCTCCACCCAGATATCCCGTGAGATCTACCTACGTCAAGAGACAGATGCTGACTGGTCTGTCACCTTAACCCCCTGAAATGCTGCTTCTCCCAGCCAGCAACAACAGGTGAGCATGACTGTACCACAGGCTGCCCCCACTTCTCCTCCCAGGTGCCCCTCAATGGCACATATCTTGACCAGTCAAATCAAGATAAAGACACTGACTGGTCTGTCAGCGGCTCCCTTCAGCAGGAATCTCCCCAAAGTTGCCTGCAGGGATTTCCTGCTGCTCATTCTCTTTCCAGGTTGCGCGTGAGGACACATGTCCCATCTACTCACTTCAAGAGACAGATATGGAGTGATGCGTCACCCACCTCCTCAAATTTCTGCTAATCTTCTCAACAAATTAAGGAAAGTGAGACTCTGCCATAATCTGCCCTCAGGAATTCCTGGCTCCTCCCACTCCTAATCTCAAATTTCATCCAGTGGCACATGTTTCATCCACTTACTTCAAGAAACGGTCACTTACTGCTGTGTCACCTGCCTCCCCAAATCTCTCCTGCTCTCTCCTAGCAAAACCAGATGAACAAGACCCTATCACATGCTACCCTCAGGCATTCAATACTCCTCCTCCCAGGTGTCACCCATAAGCACATGTCTTCTCCACTCCCTTCAAAAGATGCACACCGACTGCTGTGTCACCCACCTCTCTGAATCAATGTTGTTCCCCCTGCACAATCAGGTGAGCATGTCTCACTCCCATTCTGCCTTACGGGATTCCCTGACTCTCCCCACCTCCTGTCAAGTGATGGCATGGGTCTCATCGACTCACTTCCCAGGAAGGACACTAACTGCTTTGTCAATTGTCTCTCCGTATGTCTGCTGCTCACTCCGAGAAAAATCAAATGTGAGTGACTCTCCCACAGGCTGCTCTCCAGGAAAACAACAGCCATATGAATATGCCTCTCATAGCCAATGAAGCTGCTCTCTTTTTCAGGGATTCCCTCTCTTTAAACTCTTTCCAGATCACACTTACATTGTTATATCAATTCAAGTTACTGAAAGTATCACACAACCATCCCTAACTCTAGCTCGCTGGCTCTGTCACACTCACTCACTCACTCTCTTTCTTTCCATCCACTTCTTCATATTCAATCACTCTAACTGCACTCCAGTTTATTAAATATTCACTGGATTTCCTAAGATTGGCGGCAGCAAAAATATTGTGCCTCCCTGAAAGCTGAGACTGAAATGGAACCCCAACCACATGTTATCATTAAAGTCATGTGATTAAACTTCAGGAGAACATTTCACAAGGTTTGTCCAAGTTGTAACATGGTCGAATCACCTGAAATTCAGGTGATTTGAAGTTTGCATAGGAACGTTCCTCAAGGCCAAAATCTGATGGCATGCTCACATGTCATACTGCTAGCTTTCCCCACAGCTCCTTCTTCAGCTAACTGGATTTAGCAGCTTGCACAATCAATCCCTCATGCTCATGGGGCAGCTGGGAAACACATCATCCTAAGTCAACCTGAAAGGTTGCAGCCCCAGCTCCAAATTCTAATGTGGTTGAGCAAAGACTTGCTTAACCCCCAAATTGTCAGGTGTAAGGAAATAAGTCAATTCTAGATTTGGCATACAATTGTGTGGCCCCACATACAATCACCATGACCAGACAGTGCAGTTACTGCACTGCTGGTTTACTCACAAGAAGTACACAGCCAAAGCCTTCACACACACCATCATCCCTCTCATAAACTATATGCCAAATGCTGGTAAACACAACTATATCCCCAAACACTTATGCTTTTCCCCACAATAACTGCCCAGGCCTCACTCATCACAATAAAATATCCATTGGGCCCAAAACACTGAAAGGCTAAGGGCTCATTGCCAATTGCTAGGTAAACAGCTACCCATCATTTACTTTATGATTAAGCCCTTTTTTCGGCCAAGCATGCCTTTTACTCTGACCTTCTTTGTTCTCAATCTTCTCATCCTAGGCGTATTTAACAGACTTCATTCCATCGTCTTTCTCCGCTACCTCTTGATCTTCCTCTTAATTCTACTCTTTCTTCTTCTGACTTTGCTTCTTATTTCTCTACAAAAGTAGCCACACATTGTGCCACTATTGCTCCTTCTTCTTCCTCTTCTTCTATTCCCTCTTCTCCCCCTCATTCTCCAGTTTTCTCATCTTTTCTTCTAATTTCTACTTCTAACACACCATTTTTAATAACTCATGTGCACCCTATGGCTGCTCCTTCTCATCCGATCCCTTCTCCACTTATACCTAAGGTTTATCCATTATTGGTATCTTATCTTACTTCTCTCTTTAATATCTCTCTTCTTTCTTCTACTTTTCTTTCTTCATTTAAACATGCTTCTATTCTTCCTATTTTATAAAAACCCTCTCTCCATTCTTCATTTCCTTTCAATTTTAGAGCTATCTCCCTTCTCCTCAATCTTTCTAAGCTCCTGGAATGTTTAGTATATTCTCTTGTTTCTTCCTTTGTCGCTGACAATTCTATTCTTTGTCATTTTCAATCTGGTTTCTGTTCCATGCACGTCACTGAAACTGACAGTAGCGAATCACAAACTGAAACTGGCCTTCCTTCACTTTGTGATTCGCTACTGTCAGCTTGTGCCTCTTCTGCATGGTGTTCCTCAGGGCTCCATTTTAGGACCGTTTCTTTTGTCTCTTTACACCTCTCCTCTTGCCTATGTTATTTCATCATTTGGAGTATCACATCATTTCTATGCTGATGAAATGTAGCATTTTCTTTCTTTATCTCCTTTTCCTCCTGCCATCCAAGACATTTTGACATCTTGTCTCTTAGCTATCAAATCCTGGATGACAGAGATCATTTTCTTGTTTTAAATTCCGCTAAAACAGAGGTTGTTTTCTTCCCTGCAATTACAATTTCTCCACCTTCTACTCAGACCTAAATTTATTTTCCTCATTCTTTACTTTCCATTTTTTGCACAACTCGTAATTTAGGTCTTTATTTGGATTTCTTATCATATTTCTATTCTTTCTCGTTCATGTCGCTTTCATCTTTTTTAATATCAGTAATGCTAGGCCTGTTCTTACTTTTGGAGGAACTAAGCTCCTGATCTCATCTCTTATTTTTCCTACTTGTTTATTGTTCTAGCACCATTTTTGGATTACCTGTTTCCTGTTTGTCTCCTCTTACATCTAGTTCTAATTCTTCTGTTCTTTTCGTATGTTCTCTTTTACCTCGTGATTCAATTTCTCTCTTGTTCCTTTCTCTTGGTTAGTTATCTTTTTACTTGTTAGGGAGAATTCTCAAGAATGGATAATTTTCCTTACCTACTGAGTCCTTCAGCAGCTTTGCTGGATTTCTAGGATTTATTCTTTCACCTGGTAAGAGTGTGAGTCTTTTTCTCCCACTCTTACATGTGTTTTGTTGTGTGTGTTTAACATTTTCTTGTGTTTATAGACTGTGGAGCCTCACCTACTCCATAGACATCATCTTTTTATTGTGTTTTACACAGCACCTTCAGTGCAGTGACACAGGGTTGTCTTTTAGACTTCCCAACTCAGACTCAATTTTCTGGGACTGACTCCTGTCTCCCTGAACATGTAAAGCTGGCATTAACTTTATTAGTCTTTTAAATCCACAGACCCAGTACACCCTATCTTACATCAAGTACTGGAAAGGGTTAATACTGATCCCTTTTTGTCTGTTTCTCTTGGAGCATTGTTTCACGCATTTTTCATCAAGCCTTGGCTGGAAGCAGTAGCAACTACCCTATTTTCCCTACTGCGGTTATCAATAACATTGGTATTGTTATAGGCTATCTTAGTAGCCTCGAACTTAAACCCGCCGGACCATGTACGTTTTTATACGGTTCTGGCTGCGTTTAATTGTCATTTCTTTTTGAAAATGTCTTTCTCGTGTTTTACTCTGCACGCCAAACCAGGTTTGGTTCCTTTCTTCACCGTCTTTTCGCGGGCTTCTCCACAGAAGCCCTCCTTAGGTGCCTGAAAGTCTTGCTAGGCAGGATGTGAGGGAGGGGTTTTAGGATCCCTTCCATGGGTTCCCTTGGTAACCCAAGTCGCACTCCTGTTTGGTTGACTAGGTGACTGTCCCTGCGGGACAGCCACCCTGCTGTGTGTTTGACAGCCAGGCTGTGTGAATGGGGGAAAACTGCATAAAAAGCAGGTCTCTGGGACTGGAAAGACAGAGTCGCCACTGGAACGAAAGAACTGATGAGGAGCTGACAGAAGAGGACCCCTACAACGACTGAACTGCCCGGTGAAGCCCTGCTGCAGGTCCGAATATTCAAACTCCAACAACAGAGGAGATCCTCCAGGAATCTTCTTCCCCTGAGCTGGTGGGACCAACCAGTTTGCCCAAACTGCAAGCCAGGACTCCCTCCTCTGGTCGAATTTGCTGTACAGAGCTACAGTGCACCTTTTATTTTGTTGCTTTGCTCTGTTGCTGGTTTCTTCCCTGGGCAGTGCAGGACCCTCCAGTGTTCCTACTTCATGTCAGTCTGACAGTTGCTTCAGGAATCGTGAGCCTGCAGGAACTGCCAGGAACATTCGCCTCAGCTAGAGCTTCTTCTCCATTTAAAGGTACTGTGCAAATCCGGTTGTTCGTTTTGTCCAGCCGCGGTGAAGGTGTGTGAAACCTTTCATCAATCTGAGGGCTTGTCCTTCTCTACTCTTTAAACTAACTTTTCTGCCGTCCAACTTCGTCCGGAACTCTTGGCAAAGACTTAACCGCAAACTACCCTGAACTGTGTGATCTTAAGCAAAAGACATTTGTCCTATTGACTTTGGCCCAAAACCTTTTTGATTTGATTCCATCACTGTAGTTCCTTTTTCTAGATTGCCCTGCTTACTTACCTGTTGGTGCTGCTCAACTTTAGCCTAATTTGTTTTTCCCTCCCTTTTTAAATTGCTGGAGTTCCATTTTGCTCTTACTTCATTTTGAGTTTAAACTTGTCCAGAATTTGTTGAGTGGTGTGGTGTACCGTGATTTTTCAACTGCTTTACTTTAGTGAACTGTTTTTCAACTGATGTGTAAATAAATGTATACTCTTTTACTCAGAAATCTTGGGTCAGTGTTTGTTTGAACCATAGTAATTGCTGTCCTTTGTGTAACTATTGATACTGCTCACTTGCTCTTGAGATAAGTCTGGCTGCTCAACCATTGCTACCACTTTACTGTGTAGTACAGGCTTGTACCAAAGGTGAATGTGTACTGTCACTTGTAGTCTTAATTGGGTGTGGTGTTCCCAAGGGGTACTGCATATAATTCTGCCTAACAACACTCTCACCTTAAATGTGTCTCTGTATGGTTTACAAATCTCTTTATGGTCTTGCTCCTTCATGCCTTTCATCTCTTGTGTCCTTATATCTTTCTTCACGCTTGTTGCATCTCAATCTCTCTTTCTTCTCACTGTTCCTCATCCTCCTTGTACCCAATCTCATTAGTGTTCCTTTTCTGTGCTTGCTCCCTTGCACTGGAACATCCTCCCTCTTTCAATGCATTTTCTATGTTCTTATCCAATGTTCTGTTCTGCTCTTAAAAACCATCTTATTCATTCTTAGGCCCTGATACATGGATTATTTGCGCTGAAAAAAATGGGATTTGTGCACCATTCTCCCCGCAAATCCCCATTTCTTAAACAGCGATTTGCGGGCAGAATGGTGCACAAATCACCATTTTTCGCCACAAATAATTCCATGAATCAGGGCGCAAATCTTTACGATTTTGACTTTATGATACTGCACTAATTTATATTGTACTGTAAGTTATGTTTGTACAGCGCTTTGACGCAAAGCGCTTAATACATGCTAAATAAAATACAAATACAAATAGAAGCTGCAACCCAAGCATGCGATCATGTGAAAGGATGTGCAGAAAGTTCTAAGAATTGGTCTTTACAACTAGTATTTTGCTTCATCCGTCACAAACCTTTGGCACACTGTTTTACAACCACTGCTTGTAGTCCCTTCTCTCCAAACAATGATATGGTTTTCTATTCGTAACTAGTATGTTCTCTTGTACATCACAAGTTGGAACACTCAGTTATGGTCACACAATGTAATCACCTGCTATCAAGTCAATTCTTGATTCTACCTAGTTGTGTAATTTAGCATGTGCTTGAATACGTTCACCCAAGCTTATTTCAGATGCAGCTGTTTTCATATCCATAGATTGTGCTGATGTATGGGGAAATAACCTATACATCGATGATGTGTGATGCACATTCGATCCTGCCTGACAGCGGGCAGTCTCTCCCTTTTTCTAGTTTCATTTCATGCACGCATTCAGAAACAGATAAACTCTGCTAGTCCAAGTTTCCAGAAGTCATGCATGAAATATTCGATTGAAGGCAGAGGATGTGAAGTATATTTAAACTGTCTTGCCCAAGAGATGGAAATTGAATGCTGTTACACACACGGTGCAACCTTGAAAGGTTTAGTCTGACTCATTATTATCAGGTCTGGTGTCCCACAGGACTTGCAATGTTATTTAGTCTTCATGCAAGAATAGCTCCATCAGACTTGATGTCATAGCAGATTGAAAGTGGTGGCAAAAAGTGCAGTGGTATTGTGATCTGTGCTACGGTCAATTACATTCGGGTCACACGCACTTTTCTGTAGGGTATACAAGAACACTGTTTGTCATTTTATTAGTGCTTGCTATGCACCCTGTCAGTAAAATATGCAGTTTTAAAACAGCTTCAAACGAGGAAGGGAGAAGGAAGTTGTTTCTCAAGATTGCATATTTACTGGTCTATGCAAGACGATCTATGGATGCAATTAGCGTGTTATGATTGGAAAGGATATTTTATGTGAGGACTCTGCAATTCATGTTTTGTTCGATCATGCTTATCGTGTTTAAAATAAAAATCTAGTGGTGGGTACATTACCAGCATGTATTTATTGTACGTATTTTCTAAATTCAGATTCTTTAGAAAATGCAGAAAATTAGTTCAGAGTTGCAACATATACATTAAAATGTGCAAGGCATTGTGGGCATGCAAATGATCTCACGTGTCAAGTCTTTGTTCCAGGGAAATGTCTTTGTCAATAGGGCAGTGCTATTTACATAGCATGTTTCAGCCCAAGACAGACAGCTCTCAAGGAGTCAGACAACTGCAAACATGTTTCACCCTCATAACGGATCATCTGTGCATTACCGTCTAGACCCTTGTGTTTGGAACAACTCCCAGTAATGGCTACTGGGCGGCGCTGTGTTGTGTGTGGCTTGGTCGAAAATGGCTATTTCTGCTTTCACATTTCAGGTGGTTTATAAAGTGACAATCCAAAAGAAAACAGCAAGTTGACACCTGCTACCTATTCCGTGAGAAAGCATAAGTTAAGAGATTGTTCAGATGGATTCATTTTTGACAGCATAACCCATGAAATTCACTGAGTGTTCTGAAATGACGGTGATCTTAACTCAGAGTTAACCCTGTAAATGCCATGATGTTGTTTTTTTTATTAATTGTTGATCTCTGCTCTGATCTCATGGGCTAACAGGAATTACTGATTTAAAATGGTCGTCACTTCCCACACCAGCTGAATGCCATGAGTTGTGCTGATATACATTGGATAAGCTTATCTATTACTTAACTACAGCTTCTTCAGGGGTTCAGTTATGCTATGTCTTCTCCATGGCCCACTGGCTACGGCCTTCAGGCATAGCCAGTGGCCACTCTGCTGCAGTCAGTATAAAAGGCTTTGGACCACTGACCATGGCCTTTGGCATAATGGGACACCTAGTAATTCCGCCATCCTGCCTAGCTTCTTCACTCTGTAGGCCTGCCACATTCAGCACTACTTTCCTACTGTCAGGGACATGCCTATCCTCACACACCCCAACGTCATGTATTCCTGTCATTTATGTAGTCTGGCTCCCATACATGCTCAGCATCTCTGTCCTCTTCTGCCTCTGCAGGTCCTCAGCTGAATGCCATGCAAAGGTTATCGGTACCTTTAAAGGATTAACGTCCTGGGTACGTGTAATGACGCTACCGCATGCCTATACAAATATCACCTGCCCAAGTTCAGCTTCACTTAGGAGTGGCAACAGTTTTCTAAACAGGTCCAGAAACAATACGATTTGATTAATATGTTGCTAGGGGGAGGGGGGAGCTGAGGGGGCTATAGCCCCGGGTCTTTTGGTTGTAGCCCCGGATAGAAGCACAGGGTCTACAACCAAAAGGCTATGGCTAGCCCTGAGTCCCACCAGTCCTGACATAAGCTTAGCCCCTGATCTTTTCCAGAGCTAGCAACACCCCTGTGTGTACCTATGAGCAATTGCCTCAACCTGCAACGTTGGTGCCATTCTACACAAAGTGTTACTGGACAACATCAATGTGTACACCTGCACCAAGCAAATCCAGGACAAGTTGTGGACAACTTCTGATCCCACACTGGAGCAGGTTATTGTTCTGGATAAAGCTGATGGCCGCCTCACGGTGTACGTGGACCTCTGTAGTATTAACCAGCACATCTTATTGATCATCAACTGCTCCTGAACATAGGAGAAATGATATGTCAATCCCAAGACTCGAAGGGCCTGACAGCATTTATCACACCTCATGACACATACGAATTTACCAGGATGACCTTCAGTGTGACCTTAGTTGCTTCAGTGACTGAAAGGAATAATGCATTTTCAGGAAGATTTACACATATTTTCGGTGATTCACAACAGAATCAGAATGTATAGGGGCCTGTGCTCAGCATTCTTTAGAGCCAGGGTCTCACCTTGAGGCAGGATAAATGCACATTGTTCGGCAGTTAGGTTGACTACCTTGATACACCGTATTATCCAAAGGTGCTGTGGACCTGCTGCAAATTTAGTTATTGGCGCGTCTTGATCTATGAGAACTGTACTCAAAGTTAGTCAAGGGATTTGAGTCCATGGTGTAAACTTTTCAAAGGCGTTTCAAAAGGGGTGCATTGTCCGGTACAACGTCCTTTCATCAGCGTTTATTTTTTTTTCACTGCATTTTTTGCTGCATATTTTTTACCGGAAAAAAGCCATCGAATAATATGGGATGTGGGTAGAGGGATATATGGTTTCTGGGTGTTTCGGGGCTATATTCTAAATAGGTTGCAAGTGGGGTTAGAAATAATAATAATTTGATGAGTTTATGCCGCAAAAAATGCATGCCAAAAAATGCAGCGAAATAAATACGGGCGATGGAATGACAGGGAACCGCATTCTTCAATTGGTCAATGGAACAAATAAGGGCATTCAAGGCTGCCAGGTTGTGTACTGCTAGTGTACCCTCACTGCAACCATTCATCACAGAAAGGCTAGTAATCATTTCTGTTGATGCAGGAAACAATGATGTTAGTGTGCTAGCACCTGGCGGAAGAGGAAAGGAGTGAAGAACCAACATGTGAGCTGCCTTTTAGCCATGCTGTAGTACGTCAGCGTGCGTGACAGCAGCTGAGTTGCAGCATCTGAGCAGCAGCAACGGCAGCCTATACAGAGAGCAAGCTAGAGACTGCTAGGCCCTGGCAGAAGTAGCGAGGAGTGGAGAATAAACGTGGGAGCGAACATACTCGTAAGCCACGCTGCAGCGCAGCAGCATGCTCAGCAGCAGCTGAGTAACAGTTAGGGCAGCATGTAGCGGGAGCACGAGGGAGTGCTGGGATCTAACACTTCCTTCCAAGCAGCGAGGATTGGAGAACCAACATGTGAGCCTGCGCGCCCTTAAGCCATGCAGAGAATCAGGATGGCAGCAGCTAGGCAGCAATTAGTGAATTTCAGACAGGGATTCTGGGAGGCTGGGTTGCCTTTCACCTGGATTTTTTCTGGAACTGTGCTCGGTTAACTTTGGGGACAAGAGGACCAGCAAACTGGTGGAAACTGTTGGAGAACTTTGCAACACCTTACACTGCTCCATTTTGCCTTACCTTTGTTTTTCTCCCTCCATCTACTCACCTTCCCACATCCTGTGCAGCTTCCCAAGACCCATAGAGGCTGGAGACGAAGTGTTGTTAAGGGTGAAACACTCCAATGGTACACCAACACTATATTGCCAGTGCGGCTCCATCCCATATGATGGCACATGATCATATTAGCTGCTTTGTTTGCCCTGCCTTTTGAGACCTCGTAAGCCCTTTCACACGTGTGCTTGGTACATCTATTGGGACCATGGAATAGCGCACAGCATTACACTGCAAAGTGCAAAGGTTCCAACGTATAAATGGTCCCTTTAGATATATTGGGAAAAAATTCTTGGAATTAACAAGACTCATACCGATTTGCCTGCAACTGTTTCTTCTTTAAGCACAGCTTTCAGAAATGCCTATTCACTATTGTATTGTCTCCTAGTGGCCATTCAAAAGGTCCCTTGTCACTTATTAGGGTTTACAAATATTGCATGAGATAATCTACTAAGTGCTAGCATGTGGTGCTACTGAAGGGGTATCCCTGATGGTCACAGATCCTGAAACATTTCAGGGCCACCAAGTTACTTTGGCAACCCTTAAATATTAGCCAGTTCCTGTGAGCAGGCGGTGGACTCTGATGGCGCCTTGAGCCAGTCAGGCGTTCTCTACTCTGGATCACTTAGACATATGTATCCTTGAGCCCAACAAAAATCAACTAAATTGCCTATGAACCTTCTAGATAATTGTTGAGAAGAGGGAATCTCTTTGCACATATTATTTATTTATTTTAGCCTTTATACATAGCGTTTTGAACCCGTGGGTATCTAGGCGCCAGTTGCATTGAGAATAGGTTACAAAAATCAGTAGGAGAGAGGGTAAAAAGGAGGAGTATTAAATGAAAAGCCACGTTTTTCATTTTTTTTCTGAATGTCCGGAAGGGTGGTTCGTTTCTGAGGGCAAGCGGGAGGAAATTCCATAATTTGGCTGCTGTGACAGGGTACCTGGCACCTCCCACTCTGGAGTGGCTTAACGATGGTACTTTGAAGCGGTGAGCATTCGATGATCGGGCTGGCCGGGCTGGGCAGTATTTCTCGATGCGTTGAGAGAAGTAGGTAGAGGCTGATTTTGTGAGGCACCAGTGTACAGAGGAGAGGGATTTAAATGTGACCCTCTCGCGTAGACAGAGCCAGTGTGCATTTCTTCTGGCTTTAGTGATGTGGCCATGTTTTGCGAGCCCAAGGGGGTTGCGAGCAAAAGGGCATTATTTTAAATGACTTGGAGTTTCCATAGATTTCTTTCTGTGGTGCCTGCTAGGAGGGCGCTGCAATAGTCCAGTTGTGATCCAATGGTGGCTCTGGCTATGGTGAGGCGGTTTTCTGTAGATAAGAAGGATCTGCTGGCATTGAGTAGTTTAGTCGTGTAGGTAGCAGAAGATGCAATGACATTAATTTTCCTGGACATGTCCAGAGTGGCATCTTAGTTATGCCTAAGGTTTTAACTGATTATTCAATAATAAGATTGGCTATCAAGACTGTCGTCAAAACGTTGAACTGATACAAGATTGGATTGTGTGATTTCCTTTTGTTGTTTATTACATATATATGATGTCTTCGAATTTGACTGTGATTAGTTGGGACTTTTCATTAGGTGTTTTAAATAATTAAAGAATGTTTCCACTTAGCAGCTAGCTACTCGGTTATCTTCTGTAATTCGTCTATAACCAGGCACTTTATAATATCATAAGATACAGAGGTTGACAAAAGTGTGACAATTGTTAGTCTTATTCGTGGAGCAAAGTGCTTAGAATATGGCATTTCTCTTGAATTCATTAGGTTCTCAGGCATTCCATGTTTCTTAGATAACTCATAGAGGTGGATATTTTAAGTAACACAATGTTGCATCATGACTAAGTGTAAGGCTGTTACAGATGTGGGGGGTAATGGTGGGAAGACACCCAAGGCTTAAGTCGATTTCATTGACAATTATTTTATAAAAATATAGTCATTAATATAGAGGCCAGAAATATCAATAGCTGAATGTTCCCTGGATGAAGAGATTAGAGAGGTAATTTCCCCCCAACACAGAATTCAGTTTGTTGGTTGTCACTGGCAAGGACATTGCATCTGAGAGGTTCCTTCCGTCTGTAACTATGTCAAACCCTGATAATACTGTAAAAATGTGCTTGGGGGTCGAGAGGACAAGCCCCACCGAACGTAGAGCCTCCAGTTATTTACCAAAACTATTGTCTTGTGGCAGCAAAAATTCAAAATAACATCAATAAACTAAAAGCCACCATAAGGACAAGGAGTATATCTAAGGACACATGTGAAGAGCTGGTAAATAGTAGTGACATCTTACAATAGAGCATTTTCAAAAACCAAGTCTCAGGTGAATGATACATTTATGACAATGGCACATAAATAAAGTGAGGCCCCTTCATTGCACACATTGTGATAACAGACCCACAATATATTTTGGGGAAAAGACTTACGGTACTGGAAAACCTAGTTCATAACATCAGTGGCAATATTCACTGGGTGGAATCAAAACTGGATAAAACTTATAAATCTAAGCAAGGCTGCCTCACTTTAAGAATATACAGGTTAATTCTCGGCAACCAAGTAACATCTGCCAGTATAGGTTTACAAATAAGAAAACATTGGCAGCAGTATCAACTCCACATTGTAGAATATCTGCATATGAAATGGTTGTCATTTCCGCAGAAACAAAGCCTGAAGGAACGCCTAAACCTGCCAGCTTACGCCTCACTGGTATTATGTGTACTGGTTAATGTTTCACAAGATATAGAAACCCACTTATGGAATAAAAGCTCATTAAGTCCCTGAAGACCAGGGCCGCTTAAAAGGAGGCAACATAGCTGACACTGATTAAAAATCATGGGATATTCAATCACGCCTACAGATATTGCATAGCATGTCTGTGTAAGAGATTACTGTCACTTTCCGAAATCAAAGCCTAAAGGTTTGCAGAACAGCCAGCAGAAAAGGGGAGCTAAATTCCACAATGGTCCTAGAGGCCCACATAGAGTGTGTCACAGGATGGCAAAGTTGCCAGGACCACTTACGCATTCCAGCTGAAGCCTCACCCTTAGTATTATTTCTAGTTAATGTTCCACAATGTACAGCAACCCAGTTGGGGAATAAAAGCCTGTTAATGTTGAAGGTCATGTCCATTCTCATTAATCGTTTCCACACAAAACTAGCCTTTAGATACTTGAGGAAGACAATCACCCTGGGAGGGGCATGACCATAAAGATCAAGTAGGTGACTGTCCAATGATAAACTTTACAAACCCAGGTATTCTGGCATTTATTTTGGAATTTAAGTCTGGCAGTAAGAGACGTGCCGAAGACCAAGGTAGCTTTAAAAGGGGTAACATAACTGACACTGATCAAATCATGGGATATTCAATTGCACCTGCTGATATTGGCTGCAAAAGTTACTCAGTGGCCCCTATGCTCATCAGCCACAAGTGTAAAGGCCTACTTGGGTGTGGAAAGTGTGTTTAGCTGGCTGCCTAGTTACAGATCTACGTTATGGGACTGAATCACTCATCCAAGATCTGGCACTTTGGCAGAGTGAATGCTTATGAAGAGGTGAATTCTTCATCATCCAAAGGTCCAACACTCCAGCCAGAAACCTGAGGAGAGCTGAGTGAGCGGGAGAAGTCTACTCCGGCAACAGATAGAATTATTTCTTGGGAAAAAGTTGGGATAACCAATAGATTGGATGATGTTGATTTGTGAACACTATTAGATCATTATGCTCCATGAAACATTGCACCTGAAAAAATCTGATCGACATGGATGACCTGCTATTGAAGTGCTAACTATTTAAAATAAGAGGGGTTGTCCATCAGAGGGCTTCTGGTACTAATTTCTGTGAATACAAATGGCATAACTATGAACAGGAGATGATAGTCAATTGTATGCTCTAAAATCCATTTTTAGAATGCCAAACTAAGTGGGGTAGCACAGACTACCTTCTCTTCCTTGGTTGACAACTATATCAATGATGCAATTCTCAACTCAACATCATATCCAGCACAAGAAAATGATGCTTGGTACTGGGCTTATACAAAATGATTATGAAGAGCCAACCTATATTATTAAATCCACAGGTTTTAGGGATAACATGGCCAATCTTTTGAGGCTGACAAGTCATATGATGAGGTGGGGCCCATGACAGATAGGCGGGCTAACAGTGGGAGACTGTCTAGGGAATTTCCTGTAAGAAAGTAGTCAAGAAAAGACCATCTTCAATTTAATTCCCAGTATGGTGAGATGGATGGTGAAATTATTTCTCGAGATGAACAAGATCACAATCGATGACTTTGACCCAATTTTCTAACAAAAATATTTCTGAAATATTTTGACACATCATTGAAAGATAGTCTAGTGATTTCAAGTGGATTCTTTGCCTCTGGGTATAGGAGCAGTCATTATGTCATATTTAAATAGTTTGAAAAAAAGCATTACAAGGTTACTAATGACTCCTAGGTATTTTATCCCATCATGCCCACCCTTCAATCACTGTGTTGGCTCTTTGTTTTTTTTCAGATTGTCGAACTGTAAATCATCCACAATATATTTTACAGCAGATGCCAGCTATGTACAGGATACACAGCACCACACTATAGCCATGATTGCAAGATTGGTAGAAGAAGTCATCTTCCTCCTTTTGCCAATCCTCCCAACATTGTACCAGCACTGCCCTTTGTGTAGGTGGATCTATGGACAACTGTGCAGACAATAGCTCCCCCATTCAATCACTGGAGATGGTTAATGGATTCTCTCCACTCATCTCTGATCCCAGGAAGTATTGTTGGAGGAGAGTGGCTGCAGTTAGCTCACAGGTGTCAGATCGGTGCCTGAGGGAATGCAAGTTAATACAAATATTATTCTTGTTGTGGTGTTTACCATCTCTGGACCACAATCAGGTTCCCACATGTCTAATCAGGTGAAAAACGGTCAGATGTGCTGTTACTGACAGGTCTCTAGCAGTGAATTTTTCCACCGGACCTTTTGCAGAATTATCTACCAAATCTACAGCAATCTGGAATAGCAGGGCAATAGAAGGTCACATAATATTAAGGAACCCTTATTTAACCTATTTCCATTTGAAACAGCACACTGTACTCTGAGCCATAGTCTACCAGAGTTGTACAAAGAGACTACGACTCTGGTCCACGCAACACGGTGTAAATGTGCCATAATATAACATATAGGTACTAACGGATGAAATAACATAACATATTCGCACAGAAGCACTGAGACAGATCTTACTACATTTGTGATTATTCCAGGGAGCACCTTGTATGAACATTTTAAAGCCCTCTATGATGCATCCCTAATGGGAGGTACTTTTAATAGTGGACCGCTCTGCTGTTCACGGCTGAAGAGATACTAACAACTCTCAATGCTCCAAAAAATAGGCCCCATGGTCGGATGGTATCCCCTGAGATTTATTTAAAACAGAATCTGTTTTTTGTATACATGTGCTTCTGACCTTTTTCAATTTTAAGCCAACAATCATTTTCAGCCGTATTCACTGCTCATAAGCGTACTTATTCATCTTTAGAAAATCAACGCCATGCAGTTCTTATAGCTTTGTGATTTTTAACATTTTTAGGAACATTGGGATATTCTGACACAGGATAAGGGCGTGAAAATACATTTGGATCACAAACCAAGCATCAAATTTATAAAGGCAATAACCTTAAAAAACCTATTATGTTCAAGTAATTTATGGTGAGGAACATTACAGAGGAACCAGATTCATGGTTAGGACAAGTCATTAAAGGGTTTTCCAAATGTGGGAAATGTAAAATGTGTGAATATGCTCTCAATAGGACAACACATATTAACGATATGAGTGGAAAAACCTATAGTATTAAACAACGTATCAATTGCAATACCAAATTGATGGCGTATGCTTTCAGATGTTTCTTGCTCTAACGTTAAAAAGGGAGCATGATCAGTTTACTGCAGACCAGGATCTATCAACACTTACGAGCGATCAAAACAAAAGACATGAAAAGTCCATTGGCCTATCACTGGTATCATGAACACAAAGACATGAATATTGATGGTTTGAAATGTTCTGCAATAGAAAAGATTGTAGCTGGAGAATGGAGAGGGGATGTTAAAAAAATATGTTAAGAAGGAAAGAAACAAAGATTATTTTCTTTTTCCAAACAGTTATTAAAGGACTTAAATAGGACAAGGAACTATATAGTTTCCTTAACTGTTACAGATCGTTTTACTTGTTTTTGGTGACCATATTATGTTCAACCTTAATCAAAGTACATTTTTGTGCAATTTTCAAAATATGCATATGGATCATATGTAAATTGCATGACTATACTGAACTATCATATTCTGGTATATGTTTTATTAATGATATTCTCATAAATAATGTAATGCTTGAATTAAACCATTCAAGAATGTCTCTTCTCTTGCCTCTCTATCTGAAAGGCTACTAGTCCTGTTTCTATTACCTTCTAAAATGTTGTCTGGATTTCTCAATTATTATAGAACCATAAGACATAAGGCAGGTAGCACTCTGATATCTTATTACATCCAACCTAACTATTGCTTATATTACTCATTATTGTTACCATGGATTGTGGTTTTCTATATTGAACCCTGCCTGTACAAAGTTGATAGTCCTGTTTCTAAGACTACTAATTTAGATGTTTAAGAAGAAAATAGCATCCATGCCCAGTAGTACACTAATAACACGTGCAGTAACATTCTGGATATAGAGCTAATGAGCAATTTGAAAAGTAAGGTACAAGAGCATCAATTACTTAATGATGGGAAAGTAAAGATTTAATATAAGTGCTGCTTATATCATTTTTATGATGAATATGTCTTATCTTTATTTTTGAGATATACCTCGTCATTGCCCCAGACATAAGGAGAACACTTTAGCAACATAATCTAACCTGGACAACATGAATATCAAGATGATTAAACACCAGTAAAATGACTAATAAGGTTAGCCATTATTACATTATTCAATGCAGATATTACCTTATTGGGGAATACATTTTATAAATAAAAAATATATTCCTTTGGTATATGCATCTCTATTTTTTACAGCTTTTTATTCAGAATTAGATTCATTATGATTGAGGAATACCAATTATGGACATGTATACAATTTAATATGGAATAAAGTAAATCTTAATATTAAGAATAACATTTGACGATCATTTTTAAAAATGTATTTGACAAAACCTGTATCTATATCTAACACAACATATCTATTTTTCTCTCTTCCTTTTGCCCTATCAGCTGTGCTCTCTTAAACCCCACTAATTACAGATATTAAAGGATTTGTGGTATTATTCTCCACTCATTACAGATATAAAATACATTTTGTATAGGAATTGATGTATTATAATGAAATGTATAATCTATTAGCCCTGAAGAAGCGTGATCCAATAATAATAAAAAATTATCGTACCTTGGCTTGTAGAGTTTTTGATGTTTGTTATGATTTTTTGGCTGTAGAAGTTTGTGATGATTTTTATGCCTTTTGGTTACTACATGTAATCCTGCTATGCTTACAATTCTCTAAAATTAAGAGAGTTGTTTGTTCTAGGTTAAAACTTAGAATAGAGAAAATTGTGAACCCAATTACATCACTTATTTAGGGGAGCCTAGAGTGTTCATTACACACCAAAAGGATTTCATTTTTAAAGTTGATATTCTAAAGATGAATTAAAAAGCTTCTGTGCCGTCAAAACTGATGACATTTTTGTTGTGTTCATTTTCTCAATTACAAGTACAGGAGTGGTTATTTTACATTGAGGTATATATCTGCATCATTTCTAATATTTTGTCAGGAGATGTTTGATGTGAACACATATTTAAGTTGTAAAAATGTATAATAGGACACACCATATGCCCTTATATATTAGCACCTGTGTAATTAGGTTATTTTGTAATTTGATTAATGAAAGTCATGAACCACCCACCTCATGGCGCTCAGCAGTAATTATTTCCATTATTAAAAAGAGAGAGTGTAACGATCCCTCACATTTACACCAAACCCTCTCCTCGATAGCCTAGGTATGGTGTATGCTAAAGTTATGGCAGATTGTTTACTCTTGCACATTGAAGATCTGGACCACCTTCATCATATTCAGGTGGCCTTCCGCAAGGGCATAGTCATGGTAGAACAGGCTTCCAGGCTTTCACTAATCATACATAAGTATACTATGTAGAAGACGATACCTTTAAATGTGGCCTTCATCGATTTAAAGGCAGCCTTTGATAATGTTGACCACATTCTCTTATGTGCAGCCATATATAATCTTGGGCTCCTGTCTCAGCTGGTAAAGTGTATTAACGCTCTCTACTCTAGCAGTTTGACAGTTGTAAGATGGGGTCAACAGGGAGACCATACAGAACCCTTTATGGTAACTAAGGGTGTAAGACAAGACTGCGTAATGGCTCCCTACATATTTATATATATATTTAATCAATAATCTTGCTAAATTAGTACTAGCGAGACAGACGGAGGTACCATTGATAACCACAGAGCATATCAATTTTCTTATGTATACAGATGATGCTGTTCTACTATCTACAACACTTTTACATTTGAAAAAGGCGTTTTATGAATGTGTTTCCAAATGTTGTAAAAAGAAATTAGTCACAAACACAACTAAAACAAAGATTATGACACGTCATAACAAAACACTCCCCCCCCAATAGACCTGTAACTGAACAGAGTTGAAATTGAAAATTTTGATCATTAAAGTTACTTGGTGGTTGTTTCAACACTAGGGGGACTGGAACTACCACTTACAGAGGAGTAACTTTATTCTGACCAGACGTGCTGGGGCGCTGTTGTGTTTATCTAAAAACAATGGGAGTACTGCAATTGAAGCAGCTTTAGTGATGTACATGGTGAAAACACAATTGACTGTTCTGCATGCGGCTAAACTCTCGGGTACCTCAATACAGTTAAATTGAAAGTTGATAAAAATACCTTTATCAAGAAGCTGTTGGGGATACCTCTGGCACCTTAGAAATAGCGGTTTAAATGTAACTAGGACAGACTGTTATCAACCATCAAGTTCAGTTGAATCCAATTGTGTTTTGGGTTAAACTTGGGACAAGCACAGAACTGAAGGACTACAAGGGGACAATGTTGGACAACCTTGTAAATAACCACACCAAATCGTGGGCATGGTTTTAGCATGTCAAGGACGTTGTAAGGATGTCCTAATTAAGATTGGTTTAAGTTCTTATTGGTATCATCCAGAGTGCATGGTCACTACAGAGTTTGGGAAGATTAAATGTTATACTGGCATTGGATCTTCACAGACTCCTTGCACAAGAAAGAGAGGCAGAGCTTTTTTTAAAAAAAGAGTAGAAAAGCCACATGAAACATGTATGGGATGGAAGCTACATTTCTGTGGTCTGATAAAAGTAGAATTTCTACAGTTGTTTTACGACACCAAAGGGAACATGTGGAGCCCACTCAGAAGAAAAATATGCCATGGTAGTAGTACATGCACCAGTGACATCAACAGCAACACATCCCCTCTTGCACTGTTTGGTTCTACAGCAGAGAACAACTGATCATTAGAGTTGACTGAAGTAGATTCACATTAACTGAAGTTTCTGGAACTCCAGAAGTGCAAATGGGCCCTCTATGACATGAAAAGAGACAAGCTGGCTAGAGATGATTGTAAGTCAGCTGTAATGCCAGCTCAAGATTAGCAAGGTGTAAAGCACAGGTTGCCAAGCAGGTGAAAGAGTGGCTTCTTTAGATGGTGATCAAGAAAATTTAACCTGAAACATTGAAATGTAATAATCTGAGCAGCACACTAAGAACAAATTATGTAGTCAACCCTCATTCCTGTCCCTGCTTACAAAAATATCTGTTTGGTGTGCATGTTGCTAGATCATATATCTATTCCGATTGGCCTCATAAATTTGGCCTGCTTCATGCCTATGTTTAGTGAGGAGGATAAAACTGCCCGCTTACTAAGTCATTAAGCTCAGGGTGGAAGTGAACCAAGCCCTGAGTTGTGAGAACATGAGCAACTAAAGAATAGTAGGATGAGAAAGGCCCTTTTACAAATATTTTGGAAAACTCTGACTCAGTAACTGAGGCATTTCTGAGACACCCATTATAAAGAGAGCTTAAGTTGGGAAACCTACATGACTGCCACCATGAGGAATTTGAATGGTTGTAATTGTGGTCACATCAGAAAACATTTGATGGGCTGTACAACCCACTCAAGCTAGAACACATTTTAGATTATTGTCCTTCCTATGGAACTGCATATATCTGGTTGTAAATTGGTTCATCCTAAATTGGAAACTCTGCCTGCAGACCCTACTGGGTAAACAGAAATGACAGAGGCCTCCTTAGAAACACAATACCTGTTTCAAGCAGGACACTAAACATTGGTCCTCTCAGGTCCCCAGGGAGGTAAGTCACGTATGGGTCGGTACAACAACCTTGCAAGCTCAGAACCCTGCCAGTTGTTAAGACCACAAGCAAAAACAGTTCCTAAGGGAGTTGTGGTTGTAGGGATCGTATTCATTTAAGAAGGAACCACCCACCACTCATCCCCTCATAAATAAGGTTAATGTCCATGGGTACCTTGGGACACCACTAGGAAGAGTTTTCTGCAAATCCAGTGACTACTCAGGACACAGTCTACATAATAATTATTCCCTGTGCCAATGGAAGCAGTGCCATTAAGAAGGTAGAGATTGGCATTGCTAGTCCCATTTAACCACATATCACCTGTGCAACCACTTTGATTAGAAACAATACATCATGTCCTGATTGTATCAAAATTGTGTTAAACAATCAAAAGTACTAAGCGTACAATTGAATGGGGAAGTGATGCTATTGTGCCTAAGGGACAAGAACTCAAAAGCCTTTTGGCAGCTTATTAACAGCAGTGATACTCCCCAGTCCCTGCACCAAATAAATGGAGTAGCAGAGATAAATTGGGCAGTGTTTTTTGGGTAGGTATTTGCAGGCCATACAGGGTTGACTGGAGATAAGATGTTTATCTGGGATCACCAAACCATCTCATGTATGGATATCAGTGTAAAACCGATCCTTATGATAATGAATACATTGCGGTCCTGAGTCCTAATGGTTTGGCTAACACTGTGTTTAAATCTGATTAGAAGACGTGGTAGAGAACCCTGTCTATCCTGTTTGCCAACATTCTCACCACAGGAATCTTTCTGCCTACGTGGTCCTGTGCCCATATTGTGCCAATCTTTAAAAGAGGAGCTAGAGCGAATCCATCTAGTTACAGGCCAATAGTACAGATGTGGACCTCGTTGAATGGTTGGGTTGCCAACTCAGTACAGCATTTGCCATGGAGCGGAAGGTATGAAGCAATTTTTGGGGCCTCTCTCGATTTAACAGCTGCCTTCGATGCATTAGATCGTGGGTTGTTATGGCAAAAATTGGCAAGCTCTGGTATGCTGGTGGGTCTTCTCTGCTTGCTAATCATTCTTAACTCAAGAATGGCTATCCAAGTCTGATTGAACAACAACAGGGATTTGTCCAGGAAGATTCCAACCCCTATGGGAGTCAGACAGGGATGCGTGGTTCCTCCCTGTCTATTTAATCAAATATTTGGCTGACATCAAAGAGCCCCTCCACGCGGCTTCACTGGTCACCCCTAAATTGTTAAATCTGTGCTTCAAATGGCTCTCATATGCTGATGATTTTTTTTCTGTTTGACACCCCTAAAACTGGTCTTCAGTGTCTGATTACATCTTTTGTAACATTTATGAAGGATTATGCACTCATGTGAACCCCACAAAATCTAAAATAATCAGATTTACAAACAGTAGAAAGAAATGTAATCTTAAAATGGTACATAGGCAAATTGTTGGTTCCGTTTGCTGATTCTCTGATCTGTTTGGGTTTCCCAGTGTATGCTAGACATTCTCTGAATAATAGGTCGGTCTGGTTGAACAACCAAACTATGTGACTGATTATGCAAATGAAAATGATTGACATAAAGTTTGGCAGGTTTTCACTTAAACCAGTGATCAGATATTACGAGGCATAAATGGTTCCTAAGATCCTCTAAGGTGCGAGACCCACCCATTTCCCCTTGTGGATCATCTATCTATTGTGAAGGGGAGAATTTGGAAATGTATATTATATCTACCAACGAGCTTCCCAGGAGTTGCTGTGCAATATGATCTGGGCTTAGTTTCATTACTATCACAAGCACACTGGAGAATACAATCACTCTTGTGTAAAATCTTATCCCCAGTGGAAGATACTTTATTTGTAGATTTTAATAATTTTTACACTAAACTGTGTTGTACCAGAATGAGAGCATTAAAAGACTTATGTATGATACTTGAAAAGATAAGCTGTTCCAAACAGGACCTGATAGCAGCCCAAGCATGGTCAAAATACTCCTATACCAACAAGACTGGATGGCGACACTAGAGCATTTCCATTCATATCCTTCCTTGGTACATTTGAGGGAAGATTACAAAAGGAAGGCAGTGTTAGCTCCATTTTTAAGTATATACCCAGATAAAGTGACCCATGCAGCCTTTATCCCTTTTCGCTGAAATTTGCTTAATTATGATATGACATCACAGGATTCCAACCCAACACTAGGTATTAGACTGCCCTGCAATGAATAACTTGTGCAGGGTCTATCTGGGTAAGCTCGTCCATTTGTCCCTAGATGTTGACTCAAATGGGTTTTGGCACAGATGTCTGGCAGGTAGACCCACCTCCACGGTAATAGGAATCACCAGCTTCGTTAGAGCATTGAATTTAGAAGAGTTTTAGGATGGTTAAGACCACTCATTTTAATGTAGTTTAGTGCACCAAGTTGATTTGCACCGCATGAGAAATGAAATATTATGTAACATTGTTTGCAATCACTTGTAGTGCGGGTGTTAAAGATTGTTAAACTGGAAATGAAATATGTTTTATTTGCTATATTTTAATGCAATGTATTTGAATGTTTTATTAAACCTCTCTCAACCATAAAATAAAAAGAAATAAAAAAAAAATACTTCCTGTCCTGAGGCTGTGCCCATGAGAGCCTTCACTGTCCCTCTTGTTGCAGAGGGTTCCTTTGGCATCTCTACAAGAGTTTCTTTCCCCAATGAGGCCACTGTGGTGCTATGTGGATTGTGTGTCGGTAACCTACAATTCATCAAATTCCTGCCACCGAGGACAAACATTCTGTCTGATTGTTTCAATAAAATGGTGGCCAGTATGATGGTCAGTGTGTAACAGTCCCAGTGATGTTTCAAAGAATGTTTTGGGATTTTGTCTTTTTCAGTAGCTTTTTAGTCAAACTGCAAGTGAGCCTTTCACTCATTTGACAGGGGGATGAGAATGAAGCCCCTGGAGTCCACCCCATGGCATGCTGAGCTATGTGTTGCTCATTTGTATAAAGATGACCTGGGTAACGTCGAATGTCAAACACAATCTGAAACCAGGCAGGCCTTCATCATGGAATGGGGCATAGAGACAATATTTCAAATTGCTTTAAAAAGCAACAGGAGGGCCTCATAATGGTGCTGACAGCTCAGAGCTATAAGTGGGCTGTCCTTAAAACGACAGGTGACGTCACTTACTTGATAGACAGTAGAAACCCTCTGGATGGTGTTATATGTTTAAGTAGTACCTCCAGCATGGGGAAATTGTGGTCTCAAAGAAGAAGGGAAGATAAAGTGAACCGCTCCCAGATTTCCTCCAATGCAGGGCACCAGAACGTCCATTGGATGAAATTAAAATCTCCCCATAACCGACATCAAAACAACAAGATAGTTGTCCATTTTTTCTTCTACAGTTTTCACTTTGTTTTCCATGACTACAGGTTGTACACAAGGATGCCACTGTGACATTGAAAATGGAGGCAGTACGCCTGGGATAAGTAATGCTTTACATGTTGTCAGAGAAGGTCGGCGACTGCATTTCAGCTGCAGTCATCAAATGTTTTGGACTCAGCATCAATTAAACACTCTCATAGTCTGTTGTCAAATATTATCATGCTAGCTATAAAGTCAGGGACCACAATGATGGTTCTGTGTGGGCTACTTGGGCTAAATGCTGACACAAAGACAGAGGCACGCCAATTAATAGGAGCTGATAAGTTTGCGGATAAAGGCATTGTTCATATTGTGACTATCTTCAATTCAATGTCGGTTTATTGGCAGATTGAAGTAGCCAAACAAGAATACAACATGCTCAAAATCTGAGTACTTGCACCAACTATAGGGTAAGTTACCTTTTGGAGAATCGTACCCACACTGGACTAAATAGCTTTTAGGCACCTTTCTCGGTGAAAATGGCATCTTCAGTAACAGTTGGACCGAGCAATTAAACCACCTCCAAAAGATGCTGTGCCAGGAACTTTGCCCCACCTGTAAATCCCAGGTGGGGCGAAACTCTGTGGATTACCTTGTTCATTTCGTAGATGGGGCAAAGGAGAAGTCTCTCCAAAGGCTAAATCTGTGCAAGAAAGTAGTACGTGAAACAAAACATTATGCTTGTCAAAGTAATGGAATACTCAAAACTGGAATATCGTTATTTATGACAGACTTTAGAATGCACTTTAGCTGTCTTGGGTTGTTAATAGCAAGTTATGTATCCTAGTTAAAGTTGCATTGTTGCTGGCTGTTTCTTATTTCAAAACTCCACTGGGGTTCATTTTCTTTCTCTGAATGTTTACTTTGAAACCGAAGTGTTGCACTATAAACAGTAGTTTAATAAAACATATACTGAACACAGTTTTACAATATTTGACTCAAAAAATAACAAACATTTACAAATGTTAGTGGCAAGGTCTTGGTATCAGCTACACAATTCATGCATTTCCATGAATCCATTGTATTGTGTGTGTCTGGCACATGTAATATATACACATGACATGAATATGCTCTCAGATATTGTAAAGAGGGGAATTGTTGATAGCATATTTAACCAACCAACCTCCTATTATACAACATCAATCATAATATGATTTACTTTTAGAGACATTTATCATTTATATTAATCATTCTCGAGCTGAGCTTTAGAGGGGTATAAAAGAGCAGAATACAAAATGAACACCACATAATTGTACAGCCCCATGTATGCAAAGCAGGTTACTTACCATCTCTATACCACTCTGCCCGTGGTTGAAGTCTAGTCAGGTCTGGTGTTATCAGCATAGTGCATGTCAGGCTAAGCGTTTCACCCTCCACTCCAAAGGTCACACCAAACTTCTCCATAAACTGAACATCAATGTGGGCAAACGTCACCACTGGGGGCATTGGCACTAAACAGAAGAAAAGAATACCAATCATGTATTCACATTTTATGCAGCAAACACACATTATAAGTTTACAACGAATGTATTGAAATCGTTCTCTTGCATATCATACTTGTGTTATTGAAAATGTGTACTAATCTAATTTCCTATTTGAAATTAAATGATATTGAATTCAACATGACCATTAATTTTGCTGGGGTGCAACACGCAGCTAGATTCAATCTTTTGGTTCAATTTGTCTAAATGAAACATGAGAGAAAGGAGAGCGGGTGAGGTGTCGAGTATGGTGGATATAGAAAATGGTAAATGTGAATTGTTAACAGAACGTGTCTAGTCATGCTTAGATTTCTGTGGTGTGTGCAAAGGATACAAGTGTGCTGAAGACAGAGGGGACCTTCGGTCAAACATTTGAATTATGTCCTAGTCAACATTGGGAGCAAGTGAAAAACGGTATTAAAGCAGCACATGTTGATGCTTCTTTTCAGACCAGTGATCAGTTTTACAGTGATTTGCAGTGGCCAACCTTGTACGTGGGAAGGCCAGTATGAAAGGGACTGACATAGTCCAACTGTGCATGATATCCACAATGACTGAGTGACATTTAATTTTGCTGTTTCCAAGATGCCTTTCACTTAGCAAAGGATAATTCAGAGCTTCTATGGGGGCATGGAAAAGGTTCTGAGGGGCGTTCTTCGTGCATGGGTTAAGGTGAAGATGCTACAGAGTTAAGGAAACGAAAAGGACCCATGATGCATCTCTTAATGTAGGAGTAAGTATATTTTGAGGCCATTCGTCTTACATCAATTCTCTTTAATATAATCCTCTAGCAGACTGATTCCCCATGACATTTTAAAGAAGGAGTTATGAGGGAAGGTAGAACGCAGATTATATATAGGAGTATCATCACCATTGCGCTGACACATACAGTGAAATGCAACACCCCCATTGAGACAACAATTAGAGAAATACATAGCTACTGAGCATAGGTTATCCATACTTTCATGCTGCTCTCTGTCAGCAATAAAGTATTCAGACCATCGAAGAGAGGCACGATTTATCCAACAGCAGTGGCCAACATTTCACTGGAAACAACAACCAGTGTTGTACCAGGGCCATCTTAGGGTCAGAAAACAGATTCTCAGACCGCTGGCATTATGTTGGTATCCACTGACTGTTATCTTGCACAGCCAATGTATCATCACTGTGTCAGTGTTCACCATCTTGCCTGCCAGTAACTGTGCTGCTGCTGGGGTAGGGGCAGACGTGCTCCCACTTACCATCATGGTCATGCACTGCTGATCGTGACCTTTTAGTGCTCCAAGCCACACCGCCTGACCTGCCAGGCCCTGCCACTACCATCATTGGCACAGCTGATGTTCGGGTCACGTGAAGGATCACGGGCCTTGCCCTATAACTCCATCAGTCTATGGCGTCCTGAGCCCTAGCTGTCCCTGTCAAAGAGTGTCCTTCTAAGAAGTTCCATTATTCCTGTTTGTCCCGGTTTACACTATTTATTTATTTATTTATTTATTTATTTATTTATTGATTGGACATTTGTAATGTGCCTATCCACAAGTGTTTTGAGGTGCCATGTTTCTTGCTCTTTTTTTTCCTGCTATGACTGTATTTCTCATTTTGGTCATGCTACTAGTAATTGCCTTGCTACTTAATTGCTACTCTGTAGCTTTCCTCCTTTTCTCATTCCAATTCCTGCTCATATTGCAGAGCGTTTTTCTTTACCTCACCATTCCTGCCCTCGCCCACTCTCTAATCCCATGTATCCCCGTATCCCTACCAGGTCTCTTTTTCCTATCTCTGTTGGTCACTGGAAAGCTACACCATAGTGCAATAAGTCTATTGCCACTCTTCACTTACTACTTCACTTAATTTTCTCTATGTTACTGAAACCTGGATTTCATCCTTCAATAATGTCACTTCAGCTTCTCTCTCTTCTCCATCCTCTAATTTCTCTCGCACACACCACCCCGCTGCCCATGGTGTAGTCGTACTTTCTCACTCTTCCTGGTTGCTGCAGGTCTCTCCTGGCCCATCCATCTCTTTTCCGTCATTTGAGAATCATTTTTCTTTCTTTTCTAAATCTCAGCCTGTCTGTTTTTTCAATTGTTTATTGTTCTCCTATCCCTCTTCTCTCCCTTATCTCATATGTTGATACTTTACTTTCTTCTGTTCTCCCCTCCACTTCTCCACTGTTCGTACTCGGCGATTTCAATCGGCATCTTGATTCTACTCATTCTTCATCTGCCTTTCTTCCTCTGCTGGACTCCTGCCACCGCTCATCTCTTGACTGTCCCCCTTCACATTCCTCTGGATCCCATCTTGATCTTATATTTACCTCTGTCTCCTGTAATGTCTCGGTTTTCTCTTAACCTGTATATTCCTCAGACCACTTTCTGTGTCCTTTTCTATTATTTTTTCCCCTTTCATCTTTATCGCCTTCTACAAAAACGTTTTTGTGATGGGATCTTTGCTGCTTTGAATCTTCTTCTTTCACTTCAACCATGACTTCTTCTCTCCCTCCGATTCATTTCTTTGCTACTCTATCTGCTGATTCTGCTCCTGTTGTTCTCCAAACTACTCTTGCACCCACTCCAAACTTTCTCTATCTTTCCAATCCTTTTAGTCCTTACCGTAAACCTTCTCGTCCATGGCTTACCCCCACTCTGCTTGTCCCTAATAACTCTCTCTGGAAACTAGAGCACTGGTGGAACAAATCTCAAACCCTTTATGACCTTGATCCTCTGTCTTTGGATCACTCTGTCTTTGGAACTTTTGATCCTCTCCTTCTATCTAGAAAAAAGCTATATGTTTGCTCTTTGACCTTTTCTCTTTGTAAGCATTCTTGTTGGCTCTATCAGCCCCTTACCTCTATTCTCTTTCCCCGTCCACCAGATCCCTCTCTCTTTGTCTCTTTCTGCTTTTGACCTTTCTCACTATTTACCTACTAAAGCCTCTAATCTCTGTGTATCTTTTCCCTCTCCTTGCCCTTTCCCTGCCCCTCCATCACCTCGTGTTTTCAACCCTGCTTTTTCTCCTCTCAAAGATATTGACACTGCTCAGTTTCTTTCTTGTGCTCATCCAACTACTTCTCCCTTTGATTCTATTCCCTGCTTACAAATTCCATTAGTCTATCCTAACCTTCTGACTTACCTTACTACTCGCTTCAATCTCTGTCTCTCTTCTTTGCTTTTTTCTGCCCTTTTTACACATGCTACTGTAGTTCCTATTTTAAAAAAGTCATCACTAGATCCATCTTTAAGTAGCTTTTGCCCTTAAACTTTACTTCCTTTTCTTTCTAAACTCTTAGAATTGTCTACTCTCAAATGTTGACCTTTCTTCATCTTCATTCTCTCCTTCCTCCTCTTTAATCTGGGTTTAGGCCAAGTCATTTTACCGAGACTGCTCTCTTGCCTGTCTCGGACTGCCTGCTCACTGATCGGCATAATACATTCTCCTCTGTTCTCATCCTACTAGACATTTCTGCTGATTATGACCCAGTTGATCATCCTACACTGTCATCCTTTGGTATTCGGGGTTCTCCTCTCTCCTGGTTAAATTCCTACCTCTCTGGCCATAACTATTCTGTTTCGTAGGCGGTTCAGCTCTCTGCACCCCTTACTCCTCTTTATGGTGTCCCTCAGGCTTCATTCCTTGGACCTCTCTTATTCTGCCAGGGGAGGAAGGATAATTCAGGGGCAAGGTGTTTGTCTTGGAAGCAAGACAACACAGCGCAACACAGGTTTGAATCTCTATCCCGCGCTCAGAAACCACTTGTTGGTATTAGGCACGTTATAAATTAACAATTATAATTATATCTCTATAGTGTTCCTTTCTTTTCACTTATCTCTTCAGACAATCTGTTCTGCCACTGCCACACGGATGATTCACAAATCTTTCTCTCCTTTTCTGTGTTCAATGAAGTGCTCCACTCTAATGCCCCTGCTTGTCTTTCTGCAATCCAAGCTTGGATGGCCTCTCACTTTCTTCACTTGGATTTCTCCAAAACTGAAGTTCTTTATTTTTCTCCCTCATCCCCATCTTCCTTTTCATCCCTTTCTTTCCTGCTCTTCCCCTACCCGCTTCCTTTCTCAACTACAGCGTGTAATCTTGGAGTTCTGTTTGATTTATCTCTCATATTCCTCCCACATTTCCCCTACTATCCCTAATTGTCCCTTTATCCTTTTTAATCTCCATCGTGCATGCCCTTTTTTGTTTTTCGAAGCCACTAAGCTTCTTGTTTTCACCTTTTTTTTCCCTCACATTGATTACTGTTCCTCTCTGTTAATTGGACTTCCAGCTGCTCATCTCGCTCCCATCCCTTCTATCTATAATTCTGCCATTTTCTTTTGAACAATCTCCTCGCTCTTCTATTTCTGCTGCTCTTTCTTCTGTTATCCTATCCTTTGACTCTTGTGTTTTTTTTCTTCACTTTTTCCCTATTGTTTTAAAATGTCTTCACAGTCTTGCCCTACTTATCTTGCTTCTTTGCCTTTTTCAGCCAGTACTATTTGATCTAAAACCACTTATTGGCTGGCTGTTCTCAAACCCCCACTGGGCCTTATTCCCCTTTCTGTATGATATGATATGATATGATACGTTATTTATGACATGCTTAATACCCAGAGGTTTCTAAACACCGACCCGGGGATCGCACCCGTGTTGCTCTTATCGTCTTGCTTCCAAGGCGGGCACGTTGCCCCTGAGCTGTCCTCCCGAGACAAAACATCTCAAAACGTATCTTTTATCCCATTCATCTTCTTCATGATTTAGGGCCTCATCATAAGTTGGCCGCATTACCGCTCCACTCAACTATTAGTTGGGCTGAAAGTAGGCCAGCTTTATCACCAGTTTTGACCTGGAGGTATATCTGGTGACTTTCTGCCCATTTACAGTGCTATTAGTGCTGCAGTGATAGCACCCTAAATGCCCCATGGACCCAATGGTAATGGGGCCTACTGCCCCACCCGTAACTTGGGATCCTGCTATTAGCACTGATATGATATGATATGATATGGCATTTATAAAGTGCCTGTACACAAGTGTTTCAAGGCGCGACGAGGCGGGGGGGAAAAAGGGGAGACAGACAACAATCCTACTAGGCCAGGTGTCATTCAGATCACGCAAGTGCAAGGGTAGAGGGGAGGGGAAAAGTGCAAAGGGGAGGTGGAAAGGGGAGAGTGCAGTACAGGGTTAAGAGCATACAGGATAAATAACAAGGGCCATCTAGTGGCAAGTGCGAGATAAGTGCAGAAAAGTGCTAGGAAGGGGGGCTGTAGGAATACAGACACAGTCCCGCGGTGTGAGATAAGTGCAGAAAGTGCTGGGAAGGGGGGCTGTAGGGATACAGACACAGTCCCGCGGTGCAGGGGGTTGCCAGGGAGGCAGTGCAGGGGAGAGTGGCTGGGCCAAGGACCGAGAGCGGTAAGTGGCCCAGTTGCAGATTCAGTGAAGTTTCAGTAAGTTTAGCAGGGGAGAGGGGGAGAGAAAGCGGAAGCAAAGAGGAAGGTTTTGAGGTGCTTCCGGAACCGGAGATGGTTTTACTTGAGTTTCAGGGAGGCAGGAAGGCTGTTCCAGAGGGAGGCCCCTGCAGCGGAGAGAGATCTGCCCCCAACTCGTTGTTTGGAGAAGCGGCTGACCCTGAGGGAGTTGGAGGCGGATGAGCGAAGAGCTCGAGAAGGAAGATATTTAGGAAGAGAGAGTTGAAGGTATTTTGGCCCGAGGCTCCAGAAGGCCTTGTGGACAATGCAGAGGGTTTTGAACTTGATCCTCGCAGTCACTGGACCGAGTTGTGGTAATGCAATATGCATTGGGCAGTATCCCAGCACATTTACCACTGGGATAACCCCCAATTTATGATGAGGCCCTTACTCATCCCACTGCTCATTTATGATTGCACCATTTATATTAATTGTTTGCAATTGGCGCTTTTGATGAAAGCACAATATAAATCACAATACATTAAATTAAATAGGGACAATGGAATAGTAATTAGAGTGCAGGGTCATGAAATTAGTTTTATGAAATAAAGGTTGTGTGGCCAGATAGTTTGAATACTTGTTGGGACAAGGGAGAGACATTACTGACTAAGCTAACATACCTGGGAAATATATCAAGAATTCTGTTGTGGAGTGTTCTGGTTGGAATGTTGGGCAAGTAGTGTGGGCTAAAACGAGGGAAGAATGAGAGTGGGACACTGGGAAGACAGTTGAAGGTGTGAGGGGTGTTGACTTTTGTAAGACTTCACTGAATAAATTGGTGCTCCACTTTTCTAGCTCATCGCTATACTAGCTATGAGTGTCAAATCAGGGGGCAACTGCCAGTCACCCACACCCACAGTCACTGTGTACGGGCCACCGCATCCTTTCCTATTGGCTTTCAGGATTGCTGCATATGGCCCAGCTGCAGCATTGCTGCCAGGATCACTGCTTTCAGCTCTGATGCCACACCAGAACGATACGCGATGGTTGGCGCACTGGCAGCCATTCCTCAACTACTAAATCTGGGTATCAAATGTTGCCTGTGCAGTAAGCATTGAACTTTGTGGACACCAGCAGCCATATTAGAAAGTGTCTAGAACATACAAAGCAGTTACTGGATAATATCTTGCCAGCCAAACAAGCATACAACACTGTGGGCATGAACTGCTACTTGCAGCATGCCATTGTAATACAGAAAACTACTACCATATTTCATATATATATTGGAACATGGCACCAGCCGCATGGCACCTCCTCCACCCGTTCTGCAATAACTAGTACCTCCTCACATTTTGTAAGAGATGGTTAAAAATGTTTGACACATAATAGCTATTGGATGCAAAACATTGCTGCTGCATGGAAGCAAGCAAGCATACTACACAATTTGGGAAAATATGGGTGAAGTGTCTATGATCTATTGTCACAGCAAAATTGAAATTAAAACAACATTTTATACTGTCTTTGAGAGGCACAAATCTTCCCATGCATGGCAGTGCCCAATGTACCTATAGAAAACGATGTTGCTTCTCTAATGGGGCTATCATGTCAAATGTGACTCTGGGGCTATCATGTCATTCCTTATTAAGGACCACTTAGTGATGTATATGAACAACCCAAAGATCCAGGAGTATCTCCTAACAAAGGACCCATCTCTGGACAAAGAGGTGGTGATAGCACCTAGTATTTATCAAACACCTGCCTATATTAAACAAATTAAAGTGGACAAGTCTGACAACACAATAGTGGATGCAGTAAAATCACACACAGATAACAGGCCAAGTGATGGCATAGATCCCAAATCTTTTCGATGTGGCAACGCCAGACATTGTGCAAGCAACTAGTTCTGCCTGGCAAAAAAAGGTGTTTCTTTACAGTGAAAGAAGTGGAGGCACTATGCACACTTCTGAAAATTATTATGAGCTCCAGGACCCTCATAGAGGACCTCTAAGTCCATAGATGAAAATGCAACAGAGATTTGGAGACACACATTCGATGTGACATCTCTCGAAAGCGGGAAATTACAGTTGGCTGTTTTTATGATCAATGGAGTGGAGGTCACCATGAAGGTTGACAGTGGTTCCACATAGACAATCATCTCCAAGAATACCTATACCAGAGTTATGAAATTCCAGTCATGAGGTGTTTCTACCCTCAGACATTGATCTGATGGCTTATGGGGAAGTGACAATTACACTACAGGGGAAATTCCAGACTAACATAAGGACAAGTTATGCAAGAGTGGATTTATTTAGTGGAGAATTGGCCTCTCTCTCAGGATAGAAAGAATAAGCTTCATTCTGCATCCATATAGAAGCATGTGTTGTAGATATGGTGAGTGTCTCTGAGGTGATAGGCATGTGGACTCAAGAATATCCAGAGGTTTTCATGGACAATCTGGGGGAAAGGAGGGACTTTGTGCATCACATTAAACTGAAGACTAATACAAAGCCAGTGGTACACAAGGTGTAGCCTGCCCTGCATATCATATGCACTGATCTTCAACAGGGTTAGGATACAATGCTGCAGTGAGGGGTTATCAAATGGATTGAGAGTTCAGAGTGGTAGGCACCTGTAGTCTTAGTTAACAGCAACATATGGCTTGAAAGATACCCTCTGCCCAACATAATTGAGGTTTTGGAAACACTGGGAACATACCAGGTATTTGGTGCTATGGACCTATCATCAACATACCACCAAGTTAAACCTTTGGAGGACTAACAGCACTTGATATCTCATCAAAGGATCATGAAAAAGGCCCGTAAGGAGTAGAACCCCATCCCAGCCTGGCTGATTCTATGAAGATGCCCACTGCTCCCACTGACTCCCTGGCTCCTGCCTTGGCTGAATTCTGCAACTGCTCCCTCACCACTGGAGTCTTCCCTCCCCCCCTGAAGCACTCCCTTGTGCACCCTCTTCTTAAGAAACCCTCTGCTGACCAGTCCTGCCTGGCTTACTATCGCCCAATCTCCATCACTCCCTTCCTGGGCAAACTCCTGTAAAAGCTGGCCATCTCCCAACTTAATCTGTTGGTTGTCTTCATGACCATCAGTCTGGCTTCAGAGCTCCCAGAAGCACGGAAACTGCTCTCCTTAACATCCGTGAAGACCTGCACTCAAACCTTGATTCGAACACCCCCTGTGTCCTCTTCTTACTTGATCTCTCTTTTGCCTTTGACATGGTCAACCATGCCATCCTGCTCAACCATCTCCGTCATAACCTGGGTATCACGGGTCAGGACCTGGCATGGCTGCTTCTTTCGTCTCTGATGAACCCAACAGGCCCAACCTGGGTCCTTCCTCTCCTCCATCTTTATCTCTACATGTGGTGTCCCCCAGGGGTCTAACCTCTCTCCCTGGCTGTTTAACCAATACCTGGCACTTATTTCCCACCGAATTGCCGCTCTCTGCCCCAACTTTCAGTGGTATGCGGATGACACTCAGCTAATTTTCGGGCTTCCTTCAGCCACCTCTTCTCTGTCTCTCATTGCCGACCTTCTGTCTGCTATCCAGGAGTGGTGTGCCACCATTTAGACTGAGATTCTCCTCATCGGCACACCCGCTCCCTCCTTTCCTGTCACTCTCTGGCCGGCCTCTCATGGCCCTCTTCCTGCACCCACCTGAGAGGCTAAAAACCTAGGGGTCATCTTCGACTCCACACTCTCCTTCTCTCCTCACATCTCTAATGTCTCTAAGAAGTCACATTACCAGCTGCACCTCCTTGGAGGTATTCTTCCTTTCCTCTCCTTCCCCCAGAGCTCTGGTGCTCTCTAGGCTAGATTATTGCAACAGCCTTTTTTCTAAATCTGCCTGCTTCTACTCTCCGCCCTCTGCAACTCATCCAGAACAGGACTGCGAGTCTTGTCCTTGGCCTTAAGCCCAGGGATCGTATCTCTCCAGGACTGACATCTCTGCACTGGCTCCTAGTGGCTGTGAGGATTAAGTTCAAAACCCTCTGCATTCTCCACAAGGCCTTTTGGGGCCTGGGGCCTCAATGCATTCATCTCTCTCTTCCTAAATATCTTCCTTCTCAAGCTCTTTGCTCATCCACCTCCAACTCCCTCAGGGTCTGTTCCTTCTGCAAGCAACAAGTTGGTGGTAGATCTCTTTCTTCGGCTGGGGCATCCCTCTGGACAGCCTCCCTGCCTCCCTAAAACTTGAGGAGAACCACCTCTGGTTCCGGGAGCACCTCAAAACCTTCCTCTTTTCTTCTGCCTTCTCTCCTCAATTCAATTCAACACTGAAGGCTGTTGTGGGATGCCTTGGGTACAGCTTAGGCTTCTGTTTTAATTTGTGCTTTTGTCGGTTTTACTTTGTCAAGGACCCGAGCTCTGTGTGAGCCGCTCTTTTCAGCCTGCTTTATCTGGTTGCTGATTCTGCCTCGCTCACCTGACCTTCAGCCTGTGGGCTGGCTAGCTGATGTGCAGTGGCTGCCTGTCTGCATTTATTTTGTTTTGTTTTGCTCCGTGATTAGATGAGTTCTAGTTATTCTATGAGGTGTGACCCTGGAAGTTTATTTAGGCACACATTACCTACATTTTAGATTAACTCGACTGGATAATTGCAGGTTGTAGACCCGATTAATTGTTTGGTCCTGAGGCAGTCTGCCATGTAGCTGGAGTAAAATGTAGGCTTAGTAAATACAGCTGTCATTAGTTTTCACTTATTTTTCTCCTTTTCCTACAATTTGAAGCATATGCCTTATTGAACTATATCCACATGTTGCTCTTTTGCCTCATTTGCACTAACTTACCAAACAGTATATGCTATATGTATTTGGTTATTTGGTTTCCTGCATATTTTAAACATTGCTGTATTTGCACACCCACTCTTTTAAAACCCTTGCCTGGGCGCGGACAGAATGTGTTGCTGTGTAGTGCAGTTAATGGTAGTTGGAGTGCAGGAGAGTAAAAGGCTAACTGCACCAATCTACACTTTGGCCTGCTCATATATCGTGCACATATACATAATGTACAACCTTCAGCCTTAGACAGCATCACTGCTGAAATGGTGGTTGATTCAATGGAGCAAGTTTAAGAGAGGGAGAAAGAGGGCAACCCCCAATCTATTGAGCATAAAAGCATTGACACTTCTCAGGAAATTTCTCTTGGTCTCTCTCATGTTCGGCTTTCTGCACTTAATCCCTCTAATATTGTTCCCACACTGTCATTGCACGGGTTATGCCGAGATAGAATCACAGCTTCACTGAATCTACTGCTATGCATCCCGTAACTCCATTCCAACCTATCCTATATCCTAATTCTCCTTGACCTGTCTGCTACCTTTGGCACTGTTGATGACTCGGATATCGTTAAAACATTGTATATTCTTGGGATTCGCGGTCCAGCCCTTACCTGGATTGAATCCTACCTGGCACCTCACCAATTCTCTGTCACCTGGAGCAATAACACCTCTCATCTCACTCCTCTAACTGTTGGTGTTCCACAAGTCTCTGTCTTGGCTCTGCTCCTCTTTACTCTCTACACCACTGCCCCTGGGGCACTAATCTCCTCCTTTGGGTTCTCGTCCCAACCCTTCATGGATTACACCCAAATCTTTTTTTTTTCCTGAACGCTCCTCTGATCTCTCTATCAAAATGCCCTGGTTTTTTATCACTCCAAATGGCTTAAAAAATGCGCCATCTTAGAGGCATCCACATCGGTGATGATCAACTTTCTGGAGGATATTTTTAGAGAGGGGATCAACAGGGAGGCTGTGATGGTTAATGTAGTTTCATTCACATCAGGAACTAGGAAAATATTCTTAGAGAATCATGACATCATGCATACCTCTATTGCACTACCACCCCCTCATTCCAATGGCTCTGATGTTGACCATAAGGTCAAACGATTCAAGTAGCAGGTTGCACAGTGGCTCATGCTACTGAACCCCAGGTTCAATGCTAAGTATCAGGTAGAGAAGTATTAAGGCTACAAGAAAATAAGTGCAGTGAGAAATGAAATGGTAATACTGGAAGGCGGTGAGGTATCTTCAATGGATCACCTGCCCAAGTGCAAAGCAGGACGTGGTTAAGCCCAAGGTGTTGATTTAGGGGAGAGGAAAGGACAGGGTATTAACCCTCACATGTGTTGCCCTCCACCTGAGAGGCCCCTAGAGACTGTGTCCAGGATGCCTAATCCATTGCCAGTGTTGGTAGGAGTATTGGCTAGAATGGGGGACAGAGCATGGAACATGAAACTGGGTGGACAGTTGAAGGTGTCGGGTGTGTTGGCTAGTGGTTGACTTTACCTTATAAATTGGCATTCAACTTAGCTGTCTCATCACATTAGTTCCTTGGACACTGGGAAGGCTATGACATTGCTACAGCAAGTGGAGGATCTAAGTCTAAGTGTGTGGACCTTGAGAAGTCCTCTGAGTGACATTGAAAGCAGAAGAAAGTAGGTGGCAGAAGAGATGACTGAACATGCAGGAGAGTCTTCAGATCCTGGCCCTGCCCTGCCGTGTACTGTTTCCCGTGTGAAAGGTATAAGGTTAAAGCATATATACTGTGGGGACATGCTAGGAGCTTTCCACTGTCTAGTTTGCATAACCTTGAAACAGTCAAGATTGTTTGAAATATTGGGGTTCCCTTTAAGAGGTTCGAAAGAATCTACAACCACAGTTGATTAAATTGGGGCTTGGTAGGAGACATCGAATTTAGTATGGAGCTTGTTAATATTGTTTTGAACAGGATAGTATTTAATTGTTTACTCATATACAAAATTAATGACATGTCCTTTTAAATTGTCTCGTAACAAGCGTTTTATTGTAAGGTACTGTGCTGCAATTGGATTCCAATTTGTTTATGATATTATGCTAATAAAATGTCATATTTAATTGTTTAGGGAATAGACTTTTTCCAATATCTGTGTGTTTGTTGTGAAGCACAGATATCAGCCACAGGGGCACGACTGCAAACATTCTACAGACAAGGCTTTCGCGCAGATACACTGATAGGGTCATTATTGAACATGGGGCAGCTTTATATGAATGGGTGATTCATGAGGAGGAATTAATTCTGCAGCTATAGAAATCACATGTCTGTGCCTTGTTATTGCACTATCGGGAGCTGTAACATGCACTCCACAGAGTAGCAGAAGAGAAGGCTGGATTCCATGATTCGAATTGTCACTTGGTCGTGATGCTGTAGTTGTCTGAAATTTCGCAATTTAGTGGACAGCATTTGGAATAGTTGGAGCACCTGTTTTCAAGGCAGGAGAGTTTGCTACTGAAGAGGCAACTATGGTACACGTTGTTTAAATATCAGGTTTGTTTCGACGTGATGCGAGGGGAGGATCCAGAGTGTTAGGATATTAGGGTAAATAGATGTTGAATGACAACCCATTTTGACTAACCTGTTGTGACCTTTTTTAAAAGGAAGACCATAGAGTATTGAATGAGTGGGGCAAATATCGGGATTGTCTGTTTGTCTGAGAAGCAGGTGTACAGCACATCTTGATTGGATTTGATATTCTTCAGAAACCAGAGATGATTTGTGACACTTTTTGTTGAAACCATGACTGCTCTTCATGCTTTTTTGGAAACTATTGTCTGCTACCCTAAATGCTAAGCCACTGATAAATGTTGTTGTGTAAGGGCTGCTCCTGCTTGTAACTACCTAATGAGCCCCTGTATCCCCTAATGTGGTGCAGCCCATTGTTGCTTCCTGAACATAGGATTGTGTTCAATTAAAACCGAAACTAAAATAAATATAATTTATTTTGCTTTACTTTACATTCTCATTCATTACATCCAAGTATAATAACTCTGAATCATTTTAGTGTCCCATATGTATTGTTTTGTGCATTTCTTCTTTAAATAATTAGATTTTTCATAATTTTTGAATAGACCTTTTGTAATGTGTCTTTTTTTTCAATTACATTTTCTGATGATGGCAATCCCCATGTCCTGTCCCTTTCCTACACTTCCCTTTGTTAAATAGCTTCCATTACTTTGGACCTTTTCCCCATCCCACTATGTCCCTGCCATAGATCTTCCACTGTGGCCCACACTCTTATCCTTGAACACTTCCCTCCCTGCCACTGCATCATTTTCTTTCTCTGCCTTAAGATTCCTCTGCTTCCTTTCATTTTGGGTCCTACGTTCTGAACTTGAGGATCCATACTCTTGCTTTTTTCTTCCTCAAAGCCTTCCCTACTTTGCCTTTCTTCCTACAGAATCCAACTTCTTGTTCTCCCCTTTCTCTTGTATGCTCACCACACGTGCTGATCCTTGTCCCCTCAACAAATTAAACATACAGGGTGCTGTCTATGTGACCTGGCATAGGAAAGGCATTGTATAGTCACATGTATGCATGCATGGGCTTACTTGCCCCATTTCCATGTGCCCAAGAAGACTTGAGGTTGGTGGACTACATCTCGATTAGTGAGGGACAGCTTTTAGTTTTATTTTAGATGAGGGATATTTGTCTATCTTGTAATTAATTACTTTTTGGGGATAGTGGAAGGGATCTGATTTTGCATTGTAAGAACTTGCATTATGAAATGATGATGGAAAGATTGGTTTCAGTTTTGAGAGAATTGGTTTTCTAATCAGGGCAGTTTTTCAGCAACACTGAGCATTTTCGTGACCTGGGGAAAAAGGAATTTAGAAGGTATTGATTTTTTCAGGCAAAATAGGGCACGTTTTCTGTCACCTAGGGACAATATATAGGTCGTGTGTCAGGTGCATGTCAGGATTCAAGTGCAGATCAATTTGATCGCTTGATGTGGCTTTTTGTATCCAAGTACCAAACATTCCACTCATAACCGAGAGACATTTCATGCACAAATGTAAGTAATTTGCTGTAGACATGAGCGGCATAACGCAACTCTAAATGAAAGGGCCTCTTTTTAGAAACTGCTTTAATTAAAATAATTGGTTTATCAGTACTGCAGGGAGTGGGGTGTCACTTAGACTACTGCATAACATTTTTATTATTCTCATCTGTTTTTTTTTTCTTTTCTGATATGTACCATCCTGATCGAGACTAGACATAATGGCAGTGTGTCCACTATTGGATCTAACAAGCCCCTTGCAGAAACATGGTACTTGCATTCAGAACGTGGTATTCGGTGTCCCCTGTGCAGTGCCATCTTAACCACGTTTGGGGCCCTGGCACGGACATCTGTGGGGCCCCCCTCCACCAAACCAAAGGAATGAAGCAACCCCGACCCCCTCGTCCGGATCACAACCTATAGGTTGATATGCTGCCTTGCAACATTCAAAATAAGCATGTTTACTCCCTTTAAGTTCCATTACCCTCATCATTCTTGCTCTAATCCGAATGATAAACAAGTAGCATTTGAAGGTCAACATTAGCAGTCCATGAAGAGGTTACTTCTGTTCTAGAATAGATACAGGATACTTTTTTATTAAAAGCATCCAGGAAGGTATGCAGCCTGTAGTATTAATGCAGGACCATATGTAAAAGGTAAATGTAACCCAAAATAAAGAGAGAACTTGCATTAGCTGCCTCACATAATGCAAAATGGCTCAAGCATGGATAGAGGAGACCAATTGAAGGAGAAAGCTATGCATACCATAGCATGGATAGTGGATGCAGAGTAGCAGCTACCAGGAAGGTATCTGTATTCAGGAACACTGAGATAAGAAGTGGGATATGGTTTTCAAATAGTGTTGCCAGTATAGATCAAAGGAACAAGTGCCTGGGGTGTGCAATATATCAATGCTCACTATTCTAGTGGAAGCAACTCCATAGTGGAACAATTAATGAGGCTTTTATGAAGATAATACCCTGAGAAGGAAATCACTCTGTAGGGCTGACAGTTTTGAAAGGATTACGGACTGGCAATTTTGAGAAGTTAGGCAATACAAGATTACATTATATGACCAGGATCCCACATTGGCTAAGGGTTGGATGTGTGCCAACTCTGCAATTTCTGCATTTGAACACTTTCTTTTTCAGTTCTTATAATGATCTAAAACAATCTAATTTTATAAAACTGACTTGGGAAGTACACACATCACATTACCAAACATGACCATTTTAAAAAATAAAATATTATAGAAGGGTGTTACGCAAAATGGGAATGATTCTAGATTAATTCTCTCCATCATCAAGGGAAGTATATAAGTACCAGCATACCAATCAATGTTATTTAACACATTTGATTTGGGGTTTTCTTTCATATTTTAAAGCTTTAAATACTTCAAAAACAATGGCTTGTGCATTGTCATTTATAAACATGCAAAAAAACTTTCACTTTTACAAAAAACCAAACCATTTTTTGTGTCAAAGGAGCAGACCTTAAAATATGCTCGCCTGAGGACTGTAACATCTGGTCCACTCTCTTCTGTCTACCACCCCTTCCAGTCAAATAGCTGACATAAGAAGAAAGATCAACTAATGGGTTAAACAATACCACTGCATGCACAAAAGGCACACGTCACAGAAGACAGCACAGTAATGTAAGATATGTTAGATGATTTGACCAGGATCACTGTGTCATCTGCTGACAAAGCCAGGATACAAGAATGAACGCTTTTGTTCCACAGTCTTGAATTTGGATACTTATTCAACTCTTGGACCAACAGTTTTTGCTCATCATGGGATCTGATTGCCTAGGTTTTATAACACCCGATGTGAACAAACCAATGTCTAGACCTTCACCATACAGATGATATATATTAGTTTTTATAGCAACCCCTATCTGGTGCAGGTACATTGCTGATAATAGCACCTGTTGTGCTATAAAACCAGGTACCTATGCAGGCAGGTTTATAAACTTCAAACATAGGAAAGGCTCAGCCAGCTGCGCTGTAATATGCTATTTTAATCTTGCATATGAACACATATATCTCTGGAATGAGTCCTTAAAACACTGAGCTAACTACTAAACAATTGTGGCGATCAATTTATCAATATGCATTTCAAATTTAGCTATTGCACATGATCAACATACTTTCCACAGGAAGGAAAGAATGCTACAGAGTTGTGCCATTAAAAACACACAATGTATGTATACCACAGTGAACACAGAAGTCATTAAATGATGAATTGATCAAGGCGGAATGTACTTGTCAAAACAGACAGGCAATGGATTTAGAACCTCAGCAGCATGCCATACAATATCCTGACATGTGCTATTTAAGTCTGGTGAACAATGGAATGTTATGTCTCTAGATCAGGCAGCCTTGTGGGGCCTCCCTCCAAGCTGGGGGCCCTGGGCAAGTGCCCCTTTTGCCCTCCCATAAAAACGTCTCTGTCCCTGTGCCCAGTTTAATGTAAGCTATAGATGTGTGCAGTGGTCAAGTCCTAAAAATTAAAGTGGGGGCACTCATCAACAAACTTAATGGGATATGACCTCACCAGAAATTAGCATATCAAGGTGAAATATGCATATTTAATTAAATTGTATTTGCATAACCACCCAAATTGCACAGGGCAATTGGCATTTGCCTTTCATAAAATCAACACACATGTTATGTTCTTCTAATACGGTTTTTGAAACCGTTAAAAGGTTTGCATTTAAAAGGTGTGCATGTTTTGATCTCCAAGGACCAATACAAATGTTTTCCCTTGAACTTGCAGTACCCGAAATGGGACATTTCACCTTTAGTTGTTTGTTATTTTTCATCAGCTTATATAGTGCAGTGGTGAAGTGTCCAGTCTGCAAACCTGACAACTGTGTTTGATCCCCGAGTTCGGCTTTAATTCATGAATTCAAAGAGGACATTCGATTTTTCTCATTTTAGCTGTGGGCACTGAGAGAAAAAAGTGGCTGGCCTCCTTCCACCCTTGTCAACCCTCGACTTGGGTCCTGGATATGTGTAGCCCATTGAGGTGTGAACAAATCTCAGGGTCGGATTGGCCCCTCGACCTCTTGGCCTGTGGCTGGGCTGACATCGTCCCTTGGTAGGAGGGGCCATTTTCTGGCCATGCCTGGGCCGGATTATAAAAAAAGAAATTGGAAAAAAATACATATTTAAAATTAAAAAAACACCTGCGATGGCATCATTCATCAAAGCTAGGTAACACATGTTACCTAGCTTTGATGATTGATTTGCATGCATGATGTGTGCATCACAAATTATGATGCATGCATCATTCACATGCTGCTGCAGCATGCAAAGTTGAGAGGCCGGGGCCCCTGGAGTTGCTGTGCTGTTGTATTAATGGTAAATATGTATTAGTGATATTAGTGATAAACAACCCATTTTAGAGTAGAATAAGCACCCATTTCGGACTATGTATTTTGACTTTCGCAAGTTGCCGTAATAGCAAGGTTTTTGTTTTGCCATTGTCTCTGTTAAGATCATCACAAGACATTCCATCTCGGTGTCCTCGGTCTCTTTACATAATATTTGTGCCTAAGAGCTTCTGTACAGTGTAGAAATATTTGACCATAGCACATCAAGTGGCCATTGACTTCATTGTGCCACAATGAATACTGTGTTGTAATGTGTCTAGCTTTCCCATCTCCCTGGCATCCTGTTCAGGATGTTTGTTTGCATGTTGTTTGCACAGCACTCTGCTGGACCAAATCATTCCTAGCAGACAGAACAGAAACCGTATGGATCAAACCTTGCAAATTCACTCCACGAGTTAACGACTGTGGAGTGCCACAAGGATCCTCACTATCTGCACTATATTTCAACATCTTTCAGACTCCGGTCATCAGAATCTTCAAAAAATACAACATTACATGTTACAACTACGCAGACGACACTCAGATCATCTACAAAATCAAAGACACTGATGCCGACCATTCAACCCTAATCGACTGTTTAAAAGAAGTCTTCAACTGGATGGATGCCAACAACCTGAAAATCAACCCAGGAAAGACAGAAATCATGATCGTATCCAAAGACCAAGAGAACAAAACCACCATCCCATGGCCTACGGAAATGGGAAACGTACCAACACCATCGAAAGTAGTAAAACACCTGGGAGTCCTAACGGACAGCACCCTAACCCTGGAACCACAAATAAATGCAACAGTGAAGAAATGTTTTTTTCTCCTCCACATGGCAAGTAGAATTCTACCTTTCCTCACCTTCACGCACAAAACACTCACTATCGTCGCCCTAATCATGTCAAAAATCAACTATGCAAACAGCCTCTACCTCAGAATACCAGAATACCTCCTGAAGAAACTGCAACGGATCCAAAATGCACCAGCAAGACTACTCCTCAAACTATCCAGAAGAGACCACATCACTCCAGCCCTAAAAACACTACGCTGGCTCCCAGTAAAACATTGCATCACCTTCAAAACAATGTGCATAACGCACAGAGCAATCAGCGGACAAGGAGCAGAATTCCTACAAAAGAAAATAACAGTCTAGAAACCAACGAGACCCCTCCGATCAAGCAACGAAATCCGGCTGGAACTCAAACCATACCTGGAACAACATCCCAAAAGAAATAAGAAACACTGAAGATCCCCTAAAATTCAGGAAATCACTAAAAACCTGGCTCTTCAACACCACAGACTAAATCTGGAAACCAAAACCGGAAAAAGGATGACTAAACCGGAAAGGACACGGACATCCCCGACCCGAGAGGGTAGCTCCTACGGCACGTGGATGGGTGACACCGGACACGCACAGAGACTGAGTCAACTACCCCAGACAATCCCACCAACACTTTCGCCCGGCCCTTAGTTACCGCCAGGTACCGCAGTAGTGTGGAATTGTCGAGATATTGGCAATCACAACACTACCTGAGAGGTTGACATTGGTAGGTGCACTGGCCACAGGAGTATGAAGGGAAGATAAGGGGAGCTATGAGAGAGCTATGAGAGAGCATATTAGAGGTGGGGGCCAGAGGAGTAAGGAACCTTGTATACCAGTCGGACCCAGATTAGGACAGAGCCGCATCAGGGGAGACTACGCAAGCTGAGCGCCTCAATTCAGGATAGACACGCAAACTAACCAACAGTACTACCAATTTCCCTTTCTGCATACACCTCTCAAACTCCAAACCAAACACAACCAAAACCTACAGCACAACAAACCACACAAACTTCACTACCTTGCAACAACAAAACAAAAACACACATTCTTACAGTACACGATGACTACCGGCCGCAAACAACCCAGGCCCAGCCAAAGGACCCACCGGGCTGAGGCCGCCAAGAGCACATCACTGCTCTCTTTCACTTTTCCTGCTTCCTCCCACTAACTCAACCTGCCCTCCTCTTTCAGAGCCCGCAGAGCCCCAAGGGACCACTCCGGTGGTGATAGTGCGCAGTACAAATGTCCTTTAACATTAACATTAACATGTATGAGGTAACGAGTGCTCAGAGTAGGGGATGTCCTGTGAGTGCGCTGCTTTCCCTATTTTGCCAAACTCTGAAGCCTGAAAGTAGAAACATGCAGGCTTGATGCGGCCAACTTTGCACCAGAACTGCCGATGAACTTAACTGGTCTGCTGTTAAATCGCAGTTACCAGTTTAATGGTATCCACCACAGAATAATTGCTCATTTTACGATAGCCGATCTAATAGCTCAGTGGGTTGAGCACTTGCTGCTGCGATGTGTGTCTGATCTGCAGGTTCAAATCCCAGCAAGGTCATCTCATCCGTTCATCCTTCTTAGGTCGATAAATGAGTACCAACGCACGTTGGGTGATATTGTATGCATATCTGTTCTATAAAAAAAAATCTTAAGCATATGTGCTATGCAATAACATATCATTTGGCCTTGGACGTCTGCTTGCATTCACAGTAATTTGACAATGTGGATCTATACGCACAGATATTAATGATATATATGGTGATCCATTCTTGTATGAAATGTATATCACATTAGTGAAATCATAACCATATTTTTTGTTGTGTACTTGGGAACAATGCTATTTGATGCCACTTCCTGTTTTGTCAAGGGGTGAAAGGTCATGTTTCATCGCTTCCCAGGATGTCACTTTGGGGTGGGATCAAATCATATTACTTCTGGTGATGTCATCCGAGGTCAAGGGTTGTGAGGAGAGTGGTGGGCCACTTTTTTGAGGCGAGGGGTGGGCCACTTTTTTTGGGTTGTCCGGGCCTATTTCTCATCCCAGTCTGACCCCATGAACGATTTCTGCACACTTTAAGATACATTAGCCGTCACAGTTGGCTAGAAAAGGTTCAGGTCTGTGTGCTTGATCTTGCCAGTCTCCAGTCTCTCCTGCAGGAATTGCAGGTTCAGCCCAGTCAAAACGCCGACGGTCTGACTTGGTTTTTCCCATCATATGCCTTTCGAAAATGTATGAATGGTGCCAGACAACATCCGGGAAACCACTCTTATCTAGTCTGCTAGTTTGAATCAGCTGAAGTCATCACCCAAAGGTTTACTGTGTACCTCTTCTCAAGTACCAATTATCAACTTTGAGTCGCATTCATACTATGAACAAGTTCTGGGTAGACAGTACCACCCATTTGCTGTAATGTCCGGCCGTCATACGGTCCAAATGGATGGAATGTTATCTCTGTATTCTAAATTAATGCAAAACGTTTACTATAACGGCGAAAACTAATTTTGTTCATAGAGAATTAGATACACTGTTTCTATGCAAATATGTGCTATGTGTGTAATAATTACAGTATTTGTTTTCCAAGCTAGTGAGAAGCTCATCCCCCACAACACCAAGCTAGTGAGAAGCTCTCCCCCCCACTAAACCAAGCTACCGAGAAGCTCACCCCCCACAACACCAAGCTAGTGAGAAGCTCACACCCGACCCACTAAACCAAGCTAGTGAGAAGCTCATCCCCACACACTAATAATCAGTTTGATTACAAAGTTCTCAACCACCCTTGCAGGGAAAGTACCATGTAAAACGAGGATTAAGTATTAAAAATTAAAACGGTGCAATACATTAGTGTGTGTGTTTATTTTTGATCTGATCAGGTAGTAAGGTATATATATATATATATATATATATATATACATATTTACTGTGAAAGCCACTGTCTTGTCTGAGAGCTTAGCAACAATCACTTACGGTGAATGGGCAGTAGAACGGAATGGTAAGGCTCTTCGTCTCGGAACCCTGCAAAAGAGGAGAAAATGGCCATTTAAATCGATAAACGGTCATTGGTGATAAAAAAAGCACTTTTATGAAAATGCCTACATACACTAAAAAAGAATGAAGCTGGAAGAGCCAATTTTTTCATCTTCGTAAAATGCTTTTGTAAAGTGTGTGAGTGTCGCTATGCGTCTGCTTCTGAGTATTGTAGGGGATTTTGAGGTAAAAGCATCTGGTAAATTCATGTTGTTGGAAACATTTGGATTCACTAAGTCTGGCATGAAATTAAGGACACCTTAGTGAAGAAACCCACCACAGTTATGAAGACAACGTTCTGATGAATAAAAGCATTTTACAATGGCGCAATCCCATTGAAACACGCTTTGTCAATCAGGCCCAACATGTGTGACAGCAGATGTAATTGGTCGCAGGTTATCTGATTGGCCGATGAGGATTCCATTGCAGTTCAGAGCTACTAGAATGCAGCAGACGAATAGAATGTGCAGTGAGCTACCAGGATGTGTGCATCACAGAAATGTTGGTATCATCCACCAAATGCAGAATTTGGCTTACTTATCTTCAAGTTTCAGGTGTGGTTGAGGAGAGTTCTCCAACTTTGACCCCTGAATGTGAAGCGACTGGCTTCCCATGTATGTACATTTCAGCATGACGGGTGATCAACACATTGAGGGAAGCAAATCATAGGCTTTGGTCTGGTTCACAAATTAAGAGAGCCTGGGCGATGTTAGGGCAGGATATGTGTGTGCAGTTCTTTAAATGCTATACAAACATTGTTGAACTGGGATCTTTCCGTCATGGCCAACCAATGTACAGAAAAACTGTACATTATGGATGTGATTGTTGTGCCAGAGACAACACATTAGTCGAGTAGACAGGTTGCAGAGTTTTTGGAGTTGGTCATGTGACTGTATCGGAAAGGTTGTAAATATGTGCTAATTCAGATGGCAAATAGCAATGGCATGGGCTGGGGGTGTGGAAGGACCCCGTCCAGCAATCGAAAATAGAAGGCACTTTAGAAAGTGCACTAACTTGTGGAGTGAACTAGTGGGTACTATCAAATAGGAGACCTAGTTGTAAGGAGGGCTAGTACTTCTGACAAGTGAAAATGAGGAAGTGATGGGTTTGCTGGGTCTGATTGGCTCTTAAGCATGTTCTTGGTCATGAAGCCATGCATTTAAGGCCAATTTCGGTTCACTTGGTGTTGCACATATTGCAGGCAGACAACAGCTAAATGGTGATCAACCACACCTGTAATCAGGTTTAAGTGAGGTGAGCATGGCTAGTTTGCAAGTGTGATCTTTGATTTGTGGCCAATGGTATGGTATTCCTGTGGATGTAAGCCATTTTGAGACAGTGAGAAGAGAGATTTCATCCTCCTGCAACACCACAAGGGATACTGTTAATATCAGATACCCATTTTCATGTAGAGGGTCCACTTGTGCACACGGAGATGTTGCACAAAATGAGAGCACTTCCCTGGATCTCATTATTAGCAGAGAGCTGCATTTCTATGATGTTTAACATAGAATTATATGTATTCCATATGTGAATTGGAGCTTGGCCAGTGGTTGAAATGGTGCAACGCATACACCGTTGTACACTTGCACTGTACATACAACTGCAGCATAGTGCAACTCAAGTACATATGCAGAATTGCCATAAAACATGTGCCTATGCCTCAAACATGCAGATGTACTGCATGACTGCAGGCATCGCTCCTGCCAGCAAACAGTCTGTCACAAATTCCTTAGGGACATTATCCAGGTCCCATCACCACCACCATGGTGCGCTCACAAACAGACAAACGTGCATATCACCTTTTTTGGCACAATGTGCAAATAAGACTTGAATACAAATTTTTGGAAAATATACTTTGGTGAATTCAAGTCGAAGTGAAACCTCAACTACTCAGCCTGTAAGCACACACAGCTACATGCAAACGTACGTCTTACAATCACCGCGGCGTTGGTTGAAGCTTGCCCATGGACATTTGTTGCTACTGCTGTATAAGTGGCAGTGTCGTTAAAGTTTGTTCTAGGGAAATAAACAGAAAAGACATGGGAGATCATTCAAAGTATTATCCAATTTACAAAATAATCTTACCAGTTTACGAACATGTGACGGAGTATCGGAGGGAGGCTTAAGAAATGTTCATCATTTATCACACGAAATGTGAAAACAACTAGGACATCCAATGAAAGATCCATGGTTTCTCAAAAGTCAAAACATTTCCCAACGTGCAGATCCTCGAACCAATGGAAAGCAATGCCGGAGTCGGCATTAGTTTTCAGGCAGACATCTTGCCTCATTAAATTTAGATTGCCTCTGAATCAATTCTGCAAGAACCGCCATTGAGTAATGAAAGAGCAATACAGGAATGAAAAATGCACACTGGATTTCTCCTGCAATTATGCCTGGGGCAGAGACAATGATAGGGTTTCAACTCTCAGATAACAATTTTCTAACTTCCTCTTGTTGTTCCCTCCTTTATTAACTAATAATTTATAAAGAATACTGGCTACATCTGAAATAGAATGTCTTCAGAACTATCTGACAACAATGCAACAACTATCAAACTATAATAAGCAGTGGTGGAAGTGTACCAAAAAAAGTAGTGGAACTGTGACCCTGGCGGGGGATAGAGTAGACAGGAAGGGAGCAAAGTGCAACACACTTTTCAAGGGTTACAGCCATGATGGTTGACAGCCAATTAAGATGAAATAGATTTCAGTTTAGCTGTAACTGCTATTCGGTGGTAAAGTGGAGAAATGTGCTTTAACACAAAAAATCTGTTCTGGAATGGTGGAAATGGTTGCAAAAAGTAGTAACGCTAACAGTAAAAAATAAAAGTAGTGGAACGCCGCTCCTGACTGTTCCTGCTCATTTCGACCACTGATAATAAGTACTATATTCAGGCATGAAGTCATCACATATTTTTTTTCAAAAACTGCTCTCAACTGTGAATTGCGGAAGCGATATTTTGTGGAGTGTCAACTTTCACTTGAATCCCCAACATACTTAGGCCCATCTGTGGGTATATCAGCCTTTTACCTCATTTGTCTGGATTGAAATCAGCTACATAAACCTATATTGTTCACATGTATGATTTTCAGAAAGTCTGAACGTATGCAGGGAAGCAGCTGTCAATTCTGTTGTAACAGATCCGACCTAACCTGTCCGGATTGATTCCCTAATTTAGACATTGATGAGTATTATCAATGATGTGAAAAATAATAATTCTACATGTTAGCCTACTAATGCTTTTTAACAAAAATATTAAAACTATGTGAACTATCACAAAACACCTCAAGGGGGATTCATTAGATGTACTGAAGGACACTGGGTATGCAAGTAATCAATTAAGATAACAAGACATTCCAAAATGATAATGGAGTCATATTTAAATCAGTTTTTACTAAACATACAGAAGTTGTGTGACCTTTGCTACACACGACACATAGACTTATATTACACAACATTTAGAAAAATATTCATAGAAAAGGAATAAAGGGACAGCTAATGTGTGAAGAAGTGAAAATGAAAATGATTACATGAATGTGTCATGAAAGATAAAGTAGAAGGGAAGAGATAGGTTCAGCAGTAAACCATAAATGGGAGCAGTGGATGTGGGGTTAGAGGTCAATGAGATGCAAACTATTTTATTTAGAATTATATACAGGGAGGAACAATGCTCGTTTGATCACAAAAGAATGCACAATAGATAAGAAATCAGACTTGACTGGAAGCAGTGAGCCTCTTACAATGGGATGTGTTTGAGGGACATTCTGATCAGGTTGTGGAGGAGAGTAAAAAACAGTCACCAGGGACAATATGTCTTTATTCATTTGAAGCTTTGTTTAGCCCTTCCTCTACCCAGAGGGCCTCAGAGCGCCTTAAATGGTTCAAATATTGAAATATTGAAAAGGTGGCAGTTGAAAATGTTTTCAGGAAGGATAAGCAGATTAGGACAGACACCTGATAGCAGTGGCGGGCGGCTATGCTTTGAGGCTCTTTCTGAAAGTGCTGATGGAGGATGTATTGCATATGTGGAGAGGCAGGAGTACATTCAAATACATAAGGGGACATACATAGATTAAGGACAACCAACATTAAACATTTCAAAGTGGAGGTAGTGCTCGGGATGTGACCATGATAGAGGAATTGCTAGAGTGGAGGCAGATAAAGTGAGGTACAGAGGCATGTTAGATGCAAGGGAAACATGTTAGCTAGAAGGCAGATGAGAGGTAGGTTAAGAGGGTAACTCAGAGGTGAGAAGGTAGGATTCCAGTTTGGTTTGGAACAAATCCATGTGGACTGTTTCTCAGATGTCCATGGGAAGAGAATTACATAAAAGTGGAGCAAGAAGAGAGAAAGAGCAGAAGCACAAGGAGGGCAAGGATCCACAAGGGTAGTAAGGGAGCCAGAGTGGAGATTACGAGAATGCGTGCAGAGTTGGATACAGGAGGATACATACAGAGGTGCTATACAGTGGATAGATTTGTGAACCAAGAGAAGAAATTTTAATCTGGCTCTGTTTTGCATCATCAGTCATCCAGCTTGGTGACAGTACGAGGAAGTAGATGTGAAGTGAGGGAGTTCAAAGAAAGCTAATGATCTTATCGAGGGTTCAGAAATCATGCAAGGTGAAACCAAAGGGGATGCTGGCCCAGTTGTCCAGTTGAGAGAAAACAGGAGTTGTTAAGAGATGTGTGGCAGTGTGACAGGATGGAGGTGCCTGATATTCCTATGTAGGCGGTTGAGGTGAGCTGCTGTTGCAGTTTTGGAGATGAAGGTAAAGAAGGTGTGAGATGGGTCATATATGATGTTGAGGCTTCTAGCTGAAGAAGAGTAGGAGAGAGTCTTAGGGGGAACTGGATCGGCAGAGGAAGAGATGAGATGGAGCATTTGGCAGAAAAGAAGAACACCTCTGTTTTGGTATTGTTTAAAATCAAAGAGTTTGAAGCTATCAGATTTGTAATGGCTCATAGACAGTTGGACATTGTGATAGAGAGATCAGATGAGAGATCAGAAAAAGAAAACAAGATTTGTGTGTCATCTGTAAAGAGTGGGCACAAGAACACAAAGAAGTAGATTAGCATCCCACGAGCAGAGGATACCGTCTAAAGATGAACTGACCCAAGACAGAGCCTAGTGGAACACCAAGTTAGAGGAGTGAGTTGAGAGGTGTTGTTGCTCAAGGAGACAGAGCATTGCTAAGGTATCAGGCAGAATTCAATCTAGACAAGGGCTTGATCATGAATCCCAAGAAGAAGGAGAGTATTAAGGAGATCAGAGTGATCGACAGTCTCAAAGGCAGAGGACAGCTCAAGGAGAATTAGGATAGATAGGTTGAAGTGCTTAGCAGAGACAATGAAGTTCAACACATTTATGAGGAAGTTTCCATAGAGTGACAGGGGCGGACACCTGCATGAATGGGGTCTCGGTGTTGTCGATGTCTAAGAAATTGGTAAAATGGTTGAACATAACCATTTAGAGCACTTATGAGTAGTGCAGAAGGAGAAACACAGCGTGCAAGTCAGCCAGTAGGTTTGGGTTTAGGAGGAGGATGAATGTGGGTTTTTTAAAAAGATTTGAGAAAGCAAGCGGAATTGCAGGACAAGTTGAAGAGTTCACTTAGGTGATGTGCCACTAAATGGGAAATAGGCTTTACTAGTTGAGGAGCAAAAGGGTCTGATGGGGCACAAGAGGGGTTAGCTTTCATCAATAGAGATAGGACATCTTCAGTTTTATTGTGACTAATGTTGGAAATAGAGGCAGAAGATGATGGTAGAGTCGGCACAATGTAGAATGTAGGAGGAAGGAGTGTGAGGAAGGTCAGGAGAGAGTCTCTCATTTTTTTATGTGTGCAGCAAAGTATTCAGCTAGGTCATTAGCTGTGAGAAGTGGAGTCGATAGTCATAGGTTTAGGACAAGTGAGGAGTGAGTTTAGGGTGCCATGTAGATGGTGAAGATGGTTGGAGTGAGAGTTAATGAGTGTGTGGTAGAATTCAATTTTCGCTTTATCAAGAGAGGACATGAGAGAGTACAGGGCAGGTCTTCACGGTGAGCGAGTATGCCTCCATTTGCGCAGCAGCTGATGCATGCCTGACCAGAGAGAGTGTGTGAATGGGGTGATCCATGACTGACGATGCTGACACGTAGGTGTGAAACTTAGCAGTGGGAAGTGAGAGGAGAATTAATCATGTAGTAGGGTTTGGAAGCTGGAGAAGGCAGTGTTGGTGGAAGAAGCATCAGGTGTGAAGGGGAGAATGAGAACTGTAGGTCAGAGAGAAAGCGAGGATTGGCAGAAGGCTTACATTTCCTTTTAGTAATAGGCCTGGAAAGCGGTGAGGAGAGGTCAGAGCGTAGAAAGGTGATGGTGGTGGAAACAATTGAGTGATCTGATAGGGATGTGTGGCAGTAGAATTAGTGAGAGCGAGGTGGAGATGAATAAGAGATCCAAAGAGTTAACCCCGGTAAGGTTAAGTAGTTTATGGATAGAGTGGGGAGCCTGGTCACTAAGAAAAGACTGAAGGTCAGATTTCTGAAAAATGTTTGGAGAGGGAAGGTTAAAGTCTCCCGAGACAAAATACTGGAGCTTCATACAAAGAAAAGTGTGCCACGATATCAGATTAAATGACTCCCCAGGGTGATGGTGTCTGATCATGAATAAAACCAGGCCTGGGCAGGGAGTAGTTAAACCATTTTTTCTTGCCATAGTTGATGGATTTGTATGTTTGCTGACAATATTTTGTGACAATTCTTGGGACACCTATGTTAAGGCAGTATTTTATTCCTGGTGTTTATAAGAAGGTGAAGTGCACTATAATAATGAGATATGAGTTTAAATCCTATTTCTCTGTTATGCCATAGGGACTAGAATGGATCCTTCATGCAAAACCTATAATTATGCAGACATTTGCTGTAATTAATTTGACGACATTTATGGCTGCTACTTTTCAGATTACAGTCTTGAATCTTTCCCTTGTTCACTCAAACAAGCGGTTAAGAAGATGTTCCAGACCTTCTCTGTTGAGGGATTCTGAAAAGCCAGACCAGAGGTGCAATGAGATTACTTTTAAGACCTTGACTAACCTCTCAACAGCAGAGTGACTGAGCATTCAGGCTTAGAGTCAGATAGGCAAGACTTGGTGTTCAGTACAGTGAGCAATTACAAAGTATGTTAAAGAATAGAGGTCCACACACGTCAGTGCCAAAATATAGTATTATTAACACATTATTGCATCACAGGTTTGTATCAAGTTCAGTGCATTAATAGGTCATTAAAATCAATGTAAAAATGTATTCAGCCACAGTTTGGTAACAACGAAACTATGTTGCTCACCATGTTAGCAGTCCAGACATTCAGCCATAGGTAAATACACTGTATGATAGATAATGTGGTAGAAGAGGGGTCAGGGTAAAATTCACAAGCCCTAACATAGGTGAGCTATCTCAGCTAGTTCTCCAGCTATGGAGAGGTTAGATTAACAGTCCCTTACCACTGCCTAGGGCCCAGTAAGGTAGCTACTTTTTAAGTTAGGACCTTTGACACAGTGCAAATCAATGGAGACAGAGGCGCCTAAAGAGATATAAGCTATCTTCATCCCAAGAGTCTGACTTGCAAAATTAACAATACCACAGGAGAGGGAATCAATGGAAACAGCTGGGCTCATAGTAGCCGTAGTTGCTGAAGGCTCACATGCTGCGGGTTCAAGGCTCCCATGCAGGGCTATGGTAGGCCCTTTCAGGGACCCATAGCAGGTTGAAGTGGCCTCAATTTCAGTACAGTTAGCATGAAGAGGAAGGGGAAGAGTACACATTGGTGTGACCCAGAACAGAGTCAGCAGACCCACAAGGCTCACTGCTCCATGAGTCTCCCGAAAGGGAATATTGTTTAGAAATCAATAGTCAAAATTGATGTTCTTTAAATTACCTTTTGAATATGTAGACATTGTTTATGGGATGGATTTGGGGATTGAGTGTTCAAGGCATGCTGTTGGTTGGCATGACTCTAGTCAGATGACATTCCATCTTCCTAATATCCTTCTTTCTCTGTTACCAATTGTCTCATATGCCTGTTGTCTCTGTTTCTACATGCCTTAACACCATGATTCTTCATTCTCTCCTGTTAAATGATGGAACTACTCCTCTTGACCTATTCTGGACACAATGTTCTAATGGATTCCTGTTTGATTTGTGATCACACCAAGTAATGCTTTTGGGCAGTTCTCGTGATTTCTCATACAAGAGGTGCAATTGGTTTCCATGAGGGTTTATGCAAGTGAAACAAGGTGCCCCATTGAGGTTCTGTTGGATTGGACATTATATAGCCAGCATTCAACTTGTCCTCCTTTGACCTCTCAACTGTTATCCTACTGATGTATTCATCAAATTTAGAATTTCCAGGGACTGAATCGGGGGAACTATGCATCGTTCCATTGCTTGTATTTGCTAGCATTGCATATTCAGGCAATCTATGTAATTAAAACATTACTCATTCATTTATCTAGCTGTGTAAGAGGTGTAGGAAGTGAGTGAAAAACAGATTTGTCAAGAAAGAAACTGGTGAAACCAAGAAGTGGGGTGTCAATGTTGTTGGAGACTTGGATGGAGGCACAAATAGGTGGGAAGGGTTGATGCAAGATTGAGCAAGACCTGTTGCACTGCTATCCAATGCTAGTTAGTGCACAAGAATAGTGTCTGCATAGGAATAGCTCCCTGTTCACGTCTTGCCTGCTTCTATGGTACCCTCATTGCCTCTTATTCCCACAATCTTCACTCGGCTGTCTTAAAATTAAGGTTCTCCGGAAGACTCCCTCAAATGTCTCCTTATCCTATAACACTAGTGCTCCCTAGCTGTTTACTTGGTACATAGAAGGATGCTTACATTTCCAAATAGAGGGTTCAAATGAAACCCACCAGAATTAATTGTGGATGTGCCTATATATTCTGCATAAGAAATCAAGGACGGCTTGGCATTCCATCAAGCATTAGTTCCCATTTGTGATATCAGTTGTAAATGCTGTCTGTAATGTCTATGCACTGACGCAGGCATATACACGAAGCCCATGGATTCCAGGCTCTCCTTAGGTCACTTGACATAAATGGAGACAGGGATGCACGTGCATTTTCTGTACTGAGCTGTTGGGGGGCAGGCGGCCACGGACTTAAGGCACTGTCGCCCAGCTGTGCGCGGAAAAGGCAGGGAAATGACATCAGCTTTACAAATGCATTCCCATGCAGGTGCCCATGAGCAAATAATGTGCTCAGTGGGCAATATGCTCTTTGGCTGGCCTATTAATGTCGCCAAGGGAAACTTAATCTTGCCTACAAACATTCCTCTCATTGCTCCATGTATCTAAAAGATTCCAAGCCGCAGGGAAGAAGCTAGGGGCAGCACATCTGCTCTGGCATTTTTAGATGGAGTTATTTGCAGGTAACATTTTACATGAGCTTAGTACTTATAGTAAATGGGCAACCAGACTCATGTGTGGGGATGTCATCTGTAGGATTGATTGGTGTTGAAAACATATAATTAGATGTTGCATTGTGTGGCTTCACAGTTGGCGATAAGAGCAGATCATATTAAATTCAAGAAATGGGGCTGACCACACTTTCCAATTCTCACATTATGCATCATATCCTGTGCCCAGTCTGATTGAAAATCTTGTCCCCTGATTCATAAAGAAGAGAAAGGGCACTGCATGTGATGAGATGTCTTGCTATGGAATCAAGTAGTATGCTATTCTTATCTCCCTCCTAACCTATCTAAATATAGACTGGCATTGGCGCAAAAGAGCCATGGTGATGTAAGGATGGGTAAAGCATATGTCCTCTCTACTCCTACGATGAAGAGGGCATTGCTAAACAGACTTGTACTCTGTTCACTGAGTCCATTTTAACAAATGGAGAATCTCATTGTATGATAGGGATAAACCCTAAGGTCCTGCTTCACAGTGCATTTTCCAACGGGGTTTTGCCATTATAAAATGCTTATATGAATTATGCCCTAAATGTTTTATCAACATTTTGAGTATGTATCAAATCTTTCTCCAGAGTCATAAGGTAATGACAAACATAGGGTCGGACACACTAATCAGACCTTTGTAACCTGAAATTCAAGTTTGGGGATAAAAAAAGGGCCACAGTTCTAAAGGATGAGACTGCAAATATGAAGAGAAAGAATTCAAGAGGCCTCGTTTCCCAACCTGTTAGAAAAGCTGAGAGACAAAAATATCTTCAATTTAGCTAACAACATTCATCGTGGGATTGATTCCCAAGGCTCCAAGATACAGCCTTTAGACTCTTTTGGGTGAAACAAAGATCGTCGGTTTGGAACAACCCATTTAGATTTCTCAGGAAAAGGGAAAAAGGGAAAGGAAAGAAGGAGACGATCCTCAACAGGTAAAGAAGGATTAGGTGGCCACAAAGGCTTTGGCCTGTTCTGTGTGACCCAGGGGAAACTATAAGATCAGGTTTTTGATTATAAGTGTTAAAATGTCAGTACACTGAGACACAGCATTATACTCGTAAGAGAGGTTTATTGTATTCGTCTATACAACATTTAATGGAAACTCATTAAAGATACATGTTAATAATCAGTGGTTGATAATGGGCATACATTATTAAGTATTAGAACTATGACCTTTGAAAGATATATGTCTTTCAAACGATCACTAGTTACACCCTCGTTAGAGTGTTTCAGCAGGTCCAAAACACATGGTATTACTATTTTTTAATAGTTACCCAAATATATATAAATAATTTGGTGACATGCCAAACTATGACTTTTCTGGTGAATTAACACTGTCATTCTCAGATGCATCTGTCTTGAGACCCAAATATCAAACCATCAGTACCTCTTTTGGGATTTGGGTTTTGAGATACACTGGTGATGATTGATGGACTGTTGCATGTCCTTCTTGGCATTGTTACCCAGATTAGGCAGGAGGTGAACCATTGTTGTTTCTAGGCAATCATAGATGCATCATCACTACAGCTGTAGCAAACTCAATGCTAGACTGTTGCACGAGTATGCTAGACTGTTGGAAGACTGTTGCAATGACTTCAATTCTGACCTTCCTGCCACTCTACAGGTCAGAAGGCTAGAATCTGGCTGATCCTAGAGCAAAACAAATGATCATACTTCCCTGATTTCAAGTTTGTCTACCACAAAATTGATCTTCCCTACCACCGATCACATTCTCTGAACAATAATATTCAAGAGGTTATGCCTTATATTAGCTTTAGTCTTCTATGCAAGGTAGGCAATTGCTTGTCAGTCAAGTAGAAAAAAGCATAGGACTTAATTTCAATCTCCATCGTTCTAAATGGTTTGTTCACGGTCTTAATAATTACACCACGACTTTAAAGATTGTTTTAAATTCCTTCCGGGTTCTGCATCAAGCAGTTTAATGAACATCAACCGGAGTGATTGATACTCACCACATTTTTATCACTACATTGTATTTTAGATTAACTTTCCTTGCCAACGTTTGTTTCATGTTAGTGCAATGCCTCCTGAAAGCCAAATGTGTAAACTCAAGCAAATACAGCTATGTCCAAACTAGTACATTCCAACACTCATTTCACCCTGATCTACATATAAAGTTGTGGCATGCTGTTGTTTTCTTCCTCTGCCATTCCACCTTAACATACTTTGCTCTCTCTATACTCATTGACTGCATCTTTTCGTATCAGTTGATATAACACAGTCACATAAAAGGCAAGTCCAGCACTGCTATATTTAGGCAGTTTTAACAACTGCCTGCAGTGGCAGTTTGCAAGATGGGCCTCAATTAGCTTCGACTGGTTTGATTCTACTCGTTATTACCATGCAATATATGTCTGAATTCCAGTTACCCAAACAGCGTCAAACCAAATTAGTTCATCTAAATTAGTTTTGTAAATGGTTTTAAGTTCATTAAAGCCTAAAGCATCAGTAAGGCTATTTCCATAGGATTGCCTGGTGCACACAACAATTTCAAACAAAAACTGGGATGATATAATATGTATGCATGTACAACGAATGAGCTTCCTAAAAATCGCGTAATGGAATTCTAACTGGGGCTGTCTACTATGTTCATACTATTAGGTTGTTGGTATGAAACTCATAGGACCTGCTGTGAATCTGTCTGTGTGGGATGGCTGTGGAAATGGCTCGGGATGCTTTATTGGCCTATCATCTGCTAAGGGCTGAACACAGAAGACTAATGAGGCCTTTGTGCTTATTGACTAACAGCCTTACCTCTGAAGAATCCTATTCCTTTTCTTTCAATTGAGGTTTTAATCATATGTACAACTGATATTAACCTTTTTTAAATATAAAAGTTAACAAGGTAGAGAAGTATCAGGCAAAAATTGCAAAGCGTGTATGTCCACGTGTAGGTATTCAAATATTAGCTGGAAAATTCCATATGCCCCTTTAGTGTATGTGTAATATTATAGGTTGCAAGATACTTTAGCATGTGCTTGTGGAAAACCAGTCACGTGCGTTTCTACTGGCTGATAACTTGCTTGCTTCCCAGGTCTCCAATGATAGAGATGGTCTCCCTCAGGATGCCATGCTATAGAAACTCCAGCGTCTGAACTGAGAGCGCAGTTGTTCCTTCTGTTTCCAGAAATCCTATTTCTTACTACTAACCACACATGCCTCTCAACTCCAACACAGTGCAGATTTACCTACTCGCACTTGTTTATTTTCGTGAACTCTGTCTTGCTGTATCGAATTTCAAAATATTAAGTTGGATAATAAATATTGGAATATTTTAAGGTCACTTCTTATTGGCTTTTCAGCATGTGTAGTATTTTAAGCAGCTTGTTAACATCTTCTTCAATATATGTGTTGACTTTCAGTACATTTCCACCATGGTGTTTCACTTTTGTTTCTCCTGTAGCAAGATACTGCTGCCTAATTTATGGGAGGAAGGCTCATAATTGAATTGATTATAACAAAATGGGTGTCTGAGACTTGCTGATAGTGCATCCACTTTGACTATTTCAATATGGCGTAGCACATTAGGTATTTGGAGGATGACATCTGGTGTGTACACTTTGGCCGCATTCTTATGTATCCAGTAAATCTAGGTTGACGACCCTGGCAAATTGTGCATTTGTATTGTTGGGCAGCTTCACCCACATCCGGCTCTGACATCATGCAATGTGTACAAGGTATCATTGGTTGATACCAGGAGTGTGGTGGAAGACACAGCAATCTGTAATCGTGTATACAGTGGCAAGTCCCACGACAACTATGGTGCTGTTGTGGAATTCTTGATTCCCATGGACCATGTGCCCTCTTTTTCATGATGGAGGAAAATCAGTCATCGATATGCAGAATTCATTCCAGTACACAGGTATCAGAATACTGGTCCCTGTGTACTCTCATGAGTAGTGTTCTGACAGTGTGTGACACCTGCCTCAGCGCTGCTTTGCCTCTTGAAGGAATTACTCGTACCCTCCTCTGAATGGGGTAGGTATGGCAGCAACCTGAAAAGGCTTTTTCTGCAAGTGGAGTCCTGAGAAACATCACAACCTATGGGTAATATGTCTGGAAAAAAGGGGCAGAGTACACGCCAGAAGGGTCTGAGTTCTTTGGACAGGCTATAGATTCGGCTCAGTCAGGGTGGACTGAAACCCACATTTCAAGGATTTTCAGAGTGGTCCCTTAGTACTCCATGCCAGTGAATGTGGGGAGCAAGCACACCCTCTCCAAGAACGGTTTGGGGAGTACTCCACCTGGGAAAATACGGATACATTGTTACAAAAGTAAGTTGTAAAGTACATCCATCCCTATGTTGGGATTACAAAGTAGTGTTAGGGAGAATTCTCAGAAATGTGTCCATTCCTTTCTACCTTAGAGACTCCCACCTCTTCTGCTGGATTTTAGGACTTTGTATCTCTCATGTAATTTTAATGTGATTTCATTTATGTGTTTCTTTTGACTTTGGAGCCTGACAAACTCCATAGGCATGATCTTTACATGCTGTCACACAGCACCTTCAGTGCAGTGGCAGAGGGAAGTCTCTCAGATTTCCCAAAGGATTAAATAACTTCTCGTGGTGAAACTACTGTTTCCAAGAGCAGTGAAGTGAAATTGACTTTACTTACATTTTGTAACTTTCTAGACCCAGCACACACTATCTTACAATAGGGTGCTGGAGGGGTTACCTAGTTTCTCAGGTAACATTTTTATGTTACCTTTCCTACAATTAATGACTGCTGGCAATGGTTTACCTTTTACTACCATTGTATGCTTGTACCGCGGGCTGCATTCGCCGCCACAGTAAGGCATCCATGGGTGCCCTTTTTGTCAAAATGGCCCCGGTTTTATTTTTTTACCATTTCTTGTCAGGAAGGTCCTTTTTGATATTTGCACTGTGAGACAATCCAGGTTTGGTCTCTTTGTTCGATTAGTCTTAGTGAAACCCGCCTCTGGCACCAGTATGTCTGGCAGGGGCAAGAAGTGAGCGAGGTTCCCGAAATTTCCTGTGCTTAATTCTCTTGGTTACAGGAATGCACCCAAAGGTGATTAGCCGGCTGGCTGTCCGGCAAGGACAGCCACCCTGCTGTGTGATTGGCAGCTAGGCTGCAATGAATTGGGAGAAACCTGCATAAAGGTGAGGCTTTTTGGCTTAGAAGGCAGAGTCCACCAATGGACGAAGGAATCCGAATAAGAACTTAGAAGAGACGCTTGCTGCAACTCCTGGACTGTTGGTTTGCCCGGTGAAGCTCTGCTGCTGTGCTGAAGCTCCGAATTCACCTCGACTACAGAAGCCCTACAAGGACAATTTCTCCTTTTGAGTTGGTGGGACCAATCCACTCTAAAGTAAGCCCATCTGGACATCCTCTCTTTGCTGGTTGCATTTCCACTGCAGTTGCTGCTGGAACCAAAGAGCCAGGTAGAAGAACACCAGATTGTATGCGTTCCTCTCAAGTCCGACACGAGTGCTAGGAAGATTCTCCGGACTTCCCTGATGCATGACTGACCAAGCCTGAGCCACCTCAACAGAGTGCTGGACCCCAGATGCGAGGAAAGTCCAGAGTGGTATCCGAGAACCTCAGTGTTGCTATTTGCTGTCAGACGCGAGGAGCTGAAACACAGAAGAACGGCTGAATTTAAGTTTGTCAGTTGCTGCCGCTGACCGTCCAATTGCAGAGCAGGAGTCCCCAGATGTTCTCCCTCTTGTCCCTACAACTGAGGCCCAGGAACAACAGGATCTGCAAGATGTACAGGAACAGAAGCCAGCTGGAACCATTTCTTCTAACCAGACGTACTGTAAAGTCTAAGAGAACTTACCTCTTGTTGTGTAGCCTTACTTGCTCTCAATTGAGACCTGTGTTGGTTGCCTTGCAGAGTTGCAAAAGCTTTGCCCTTCACAAGCCTCCCAACTTGGTGCCCTTCAAGTGTACTATTTTCAACAAACATTTCTATAAACATTGTGCAAGACGTTTTATCGACCTGCAAAGAAGATCTTCAGCTCCCCTTGACATTGTGCAATTAACATTGGCTGTCCTTTCTTACCGAGAGTGTGATTCCCCTTTACCCCTGACTTTGTTCTTTGGAAAGTGTTTAAAAGTACTTACCAGTTTATGAATCATTTGTTAACCTTTGTTCTATTCCTCTATTCTATCTTTTTGACCTAACTCAGTATTGCTCTGAATATAACAGTGATAAATCAATGTCCACAGTGTCCTAGCTATTTAAGTCACCTGAGGGTGTAGGTTGTGTCTGTGTGCCATCCCCAATGGGTGTCATTTGATTCAGAGAAACTGAGCGTGTGTTTTGAAGTACATTTAAGTGGTACATGTTTTGCTCCCTTTCTGAAGAAGGCTAATATAACTGACTGTGAAATAAATTAATAATTGTTTCATCAAGAATCCTTGAGTGTAAGTGTTTATTTGGATAGCTGTATTGTGAAGCTCTGTGTCAAAACATTACCGCTCACATTGACCCCTCTTGAGATGAGCCTGGCTGCTCGACCACACTACCAACCTGTGTAGTTCAGACTTATGCCAAAGGTTGGGCCCCTATTACCAGAAGGTCAAGGTTAGTGTAGTGCACCCAAAGGGTACTGCATACAATCTTGCCTAACAAGTAGTTAAACCGCAAAAATTAGACAAAAACGTTTGTTAAATCTGGGAAATAACATACTGGAAGCTTTATAAACAATGATTTGATTCAAAGTGATGTGGGGATGAGCAGAGATAGAATGAAGGAGGTGGGGTGACTCAGAGAGGAGCAGTGAACCAAGGTAGCCACACAAAAGAGGCCCATGATGCACAGGCCCAGTGGGAAATCTCCAAAGGTTCCTGGAGGCCAGTCCAACACTGATCTCAGGCTACACGAATCTGCCAGGTTGGGAATGTCACAGGCAGTCCACTGATCAAGAAGGATCAAAGTGAACATGAGCCGAGCATCATCAACAGCAATTCAGAGATCACCTGGTAGGAGACAATAACTGGCTCTGTTCCTCTCCCCTGTTAAATGCTTCCTTCGTGGGGGTTGATGGGGGATTTGTGGCTGATGAAGATTCAGAGCTGATGATGCTGTTGGCAAGGAGTTTGGCGAAGAACAGAAGGGTAGAGATGGACCTGTAGATGGCGAGGTCAGAATGGTCTAGATTTTGATACTTCAGTACGGTACTATCAATTGCTTCCTTCAGAAGTGGGGTGAGGAAGCTGTAAATAAGGGGAGCTCGTGGATCCCTTATCCAGGAGGAGAAGAGACATTGCAGGACAGAGCGTTTTGGAGATTTTTCACTTGCCATTGGTGCAAAGTGTTTTGAGTTTTCCTCAGGCCATGTCAGTGGCAATTTAGCACAGGTCACAGCATTTGCTCACGCCTCGAGGTCCAGCGAGCCACCAGTAGTAGCCACTGGGCTGCACTTTCAGCCAGGCCCAGTAGCCACTTTCCCTCAATTGCAGGCCACTTATTGAATCTGAATTTAAACAAGATACAGTAATCAGTTGAGTCAATGTATTTTCTCCCTCATAAATACATTGACATGCTAAATCCTTTAGCGCTCACTGAATGCCAAGCAAATTATAATTATAGCTGAATGTCTGAAAAACAGGCAAAAAAGTGTCAGCTCAGAAAATAGAAAACTAAATTCACTAATTCTATTTATAACTAGTCATTTCAGTTTGGAATGCTTCCAGTGTTAGGAAAATGGACACTGGGGTGAAATGAATCACAAATAATATTATTAATACTACTATACTTTTGCCCAACTGTGGTCAGGACCCATCAAGTGCATAAGCAGGATTGTTGTTTTGGTCTACAGCCCTTGCATATATACTATTATTATTAGCAATGAAAAACGAGCAGAACCTATTTATGCATGTTTCAAAAAAAAAATAGGCTACTGTGTGTTCAGGGAACACTTTTAATATATGTATTTTTAGCAATTTCATTTGGATAGAAACTTCCTTTGAGGGATTTCTCAATTATTAGTTTAAATAGTGTTCTGGTACTTTTATGGGAAATGTCTCTTGATGGTTTGCTCACGGCTGCTGTAATCGCGTTCCCCACACGGGCATTTTAGTTCATGATGGAAAAGGTGTGTGCATCATGTAAATACCGCTTGCAGGGACGCTCGTGCCATAAACGGATTCAATTCCCGCAGCCACTGTCTACTTTGTCGAAATAAACGAATCCCTTTGATTATAATTCAAATTGGACTCTTGCCGGCCATTTTACAGTGACAGCTTTGCTGTTTCCCACAATTCATTCGCACTGACGGGGAATACTAATGCGCTCTGATTTTCAGCAAGGAAAGGATTAGCAGAGGCGCGGGAGCTGCCATCACATGCCTGCTTTGGAAGGGTAATCCCAGACATGTCTTTCAAAGGGATTGCATCACTAAGCCTTAGTAAATTGGTTCCATAGGTTCCTGCAGGTAGTAAGCCACAAGTGTGGAAGAGTGAGTATCCCACGGGCAGCCTCCCACCCCTCACAGCGGATCATGGCATGTAAATGCAGCCTGCCTAATTCAGACGTTAAGGGCTACAGGTCAGGAATGTTGACGCAGTCTCTAATTCATTCACACGATGATAACATGCTGACAGGGCTCCGATTGCGAAGGACAATCACCAGGCAGTTGCAGTCATGTATTGAATGGAGGTTCAGAACTCTTCTTTACATGCTGTAAGGTATATTTGTTCATTCCATTCAGTAGGGTAGCAACGTGGTTTACATTTTTTGACAAATGGCTTTTTTCTTGAACAACTAACCCCGTGTTTAATGTTACACAAACCCAAACCCTGTTCACCATGTTTGACTCTCCTCTTTGTTTGACGTTTTCGATCAATATGTTTGGTACATGCTGCAGAAAAATGTGCCTTCTTTTACAGAGTAGTATAAGGGCCATGACACATCATGAGTTCCCTCCACCCACATCTTCCCCGCTCTCCAAATCCCCGACTGGCTGGTCTTCTTCATGGTGTTTATTTTTTACACAAATTAAATTGAACTTTAACATTGCATTTTTTGGTGACCTAGACAACCTTCTAAATGGGCGGGTTTCTCTGCTGCTGAAAAATGACTCATCTAGAAACCACCCCAGCATCAAAGAAAAAGCCCTGGAAAATGGCCCCTGTCTGTATTCCTAGTGTTAGAATACAGAACTTCTTTTTTCTCTGGGTGAAAGGTAATTTTAAGCCTTTCAAATGGCTATTTAATGTTTTAGAATTTGGAAGTCTTGAATAAATGGGGCAGCTGTATTGAAAGGCAAAGCAAATTCTGACACCAACTTGAAGAGTGCTCCGAAAAAGTCTACTGAGCTTGAAACATGTGTCGACTCAATGCTGATTTATAATATATACGCCAACATTATTGACTGTGATTCACCCAGGATTATTGTGGATCAATGTTATAACAGTGTGTACATATATATTTGTTAGGGAGAATGCTCCAGAATGGCTAATTTCCCTTACCTACTGAGTCCCTCAGCAGCTTTGCTGGATTTCTAGGATTTTTTTTTCTTCACCTGGTAAGAGTGTGAGCCTTTTTTGCCACTCTTACATGTGTTTTGCTGTGTGTGTGTTTATCATTTTTGTGTTCATAGACTGTGGAGCCTCACCTACTCCACAGGGATCATCTTTTTACTGAAAAGGGTTAATACTTATACCTTTTTGTCTGTTTCTCTTGGAGCATTATTTTGCTCCCTTTTCATCAAGACTTGGCTGGTGGCAGTGGTAACTACCCTTTGTTTCTTACTGCGGTTATCTTAAATATCCTTGGTATTGTTTTAGGCTAGCTTGGTAGCCTCGAACTTAAACCCCATAGACCATATATGTTTTATTTTGGTTCTGGCTGGGTTTATTTGCCATTTCTTTTTGAAAATGTCTTTCTCGTGTTTTACTCTGCGCGCCAAACCAGGTTTGGTTAATTTGTTCTCTGTCTTTTCGCGGGCTTCTATGCAGAAGTATTCCTTAGCCGCCTGTATGTCTGAGGGGGACAGGATGTGAGGGAGGGGTTTAGGACTCCCTGCACAGGGTCTCCTTGTAGACCCATGTCGCACTCTGAACTGATTGGCTGTGGTGACTGTCCCGGCAGGACAGCCACCCTGCTGTGTGATTGACAGCCAAGCTGTTTGAATGGGGCAAAACTGTGTAAAAAGCAGGTCTCTGGGTCTGGAAAGGCAGAGTCGCCACTAGAACAAAAGACCCGAGGAGGAGCTGTCGGAAGAGGACCCCTACCACGAATGAACCTCCCGGTGAAGCTCTGCTGCAGGTCCGAATCCTCGAACTCCAACGACAGAGGAGATCCTCCAGGAATCTTCCCCTGAGCTGGTGGGACTAACCAATTCGCCCAAACTACAAGCCAGGACTCCCTCCTCTGGTCGAATTTGCTGTACAGAGCTACAGTGCGGCAGATAGCCAGGAAGGTCGGACCCTGCTTTGGTTTTAAGGAACGCACCTTTTATTTGTTGCTTTGCTCTGCTGCTGGTTTCTTCCCTGGGCAGTGAAGGACCCTCCAGTCTTCCTACTCCATGTCAGTCTGACAGTCGCTTCAGGAACCGTGAGCCTGCAGAAACTGCCAGGAACGTCCACCTCAGCTACAGCTTCTTCTCCATTTAAAGGTACTGTCCAAATCCAGTTGTTCGTTTCGTTCAGCCGCGGTGAAAGTGTGTGAAATATTTCTCCAATACGAGGGCTTGTCCTTCTCTACTCTTTAAAGTAACTTTTCTACCGACCAATTTCGTCCAGAACTCTTGGCAAAGACTTAAAAGCGAACTACTCTGAGCTGTGTGATCTGGAGTAAAAGACTTTTGTCCTATTGACTTTTGCCCTAAGCCTTTTTGATTTGAATCCATCACTGTAGTTCCTCTTTCTCGATTGCCCTGCTTACTTACCTGTTGGTGCTGTTCAATTTCTGCCTTACTTTGTCTTTCCCTCCCTTTTAAATTTCTGGAGTGCCATTTTGCTCCCACTTCATTTGTGAGCATAACTTGTCTGGAACCTATTGGGAGTGGTGTGGTGTATTAAGAGTGTGGTTTTTTAAAATGCTTTACTTTAGTGAAATGTTATCCAACTGATGTGTACATAAATGTATATTCTTTTACTTGTAATTTCTGTCCTTTGTGTAACTATTGATACTGCTCACTTGCTTGTGAGATAAGTCTGGCTACTCAGCCATCGCTATCACTTTTACTGTGTAGTACAGGCTTGTACCAAAGGTGAATTTGTACGGTCACTTGTAGTCTTAATTGTGTGTAGTGTTCCCAAAGTGTACTGCATATAATTCTGCCTAACACTGGTGTACAGCGGTGAGGATCAACTAGTGCTGCTATTACATTGGATCAGCTAACCATAAGGCTAACATCACTAAAAAGCAATATTAATCATGTCTGGTATGGAAAGTGACAGTCAGTCCTGAATTCATTGCTCTAGAAAAGATGAGGATTGAGTTGGAATTCAAATTTTAAATGCTCAAACTGAACAAAAACACCAAGAACTTAAACTCAGAAAAATGGAGTTGAATCATGAACTAGAAATGAAAAGGTTATCTCTTGAAAATGTGTCTCTCCCAGAGTCTTCTAGGTCTTCCAGTCCTAAGAGACCCTTTATGCCTAAAGAAATTGTGGGTATGTATGAGGTTAAGCTTGATATTTCAGATTTGTTGGCAATGTTTGAATATAACCATGGGATTCAAGGTCTTACAGGGAATCAGTTGCTTCCCTGGCTCTTCTCTAGGTTACCCACTGTTGCATCTGATGTTGTGATGGAGTTGGGGGAGGTGGATTGGATGGACTATGCGTGTGTGAAGCTAGCTTTAATTGCTAGATTTGGGAAGACCCCTTCCCAGTACTTTAAGAGGTTTAGAACCCTCAAAAAGCATCAGGGTAGCCCTTGGGCTACCTGGGTATGTGAATGTTTGAAAAACTTAGATGGTTGGGTTATGGGTTACAGAGTAAACATTTATGAAGGTATGAGAAATCTTGTTAAGTTGGAGTCAATTTATGATGCCTGCTCTCCTGAGCTCAGACAGCACCTGGCTGATTCTAAGGAGATAGATCCCTAGAAATTAGCTAAGGCTGCTGACTTGTGGGTTGTCAACAGGTCTACTCACAAGGATTCTGGGGCAACTCAGAAGAAGGATGAGGGAAAGCAGCCAATGAAAGATAACAAGGAGAATTCTAATACCTCCAATCCAAATGAGGGCCACAAACAGTAGCATAAGGGTAAACCACAAGGGAAACCAAATCAGGCTAGTGTACCATCAGGACCCAAACCAGATGGAGATCAGACAAACCCCCATTCATCAAGATATTTTGGAAATATTATGTTTGTGGGTCAACTGAACATGTGAAAGGGGATCTCAGATGTAAGGGTAAACCTTCAGGGATCCACACTGTCTCCTTAGCCTTCTCCCCAGAGGAAGAAGTACCTATTGCAAGTGGAAACTTTCACCTACTGGCTGGTGAACCCATGAGAGCCTCAGCTAGTGTTTCTTTAGTGTCCCTGGGCTTGTGGGAACAACAGAATTTAGATGTCTATAATTCCATCCCAGATAATACTTAGGGGTTTTATAAAGATAGTATTCTTGCAAATGGACAGGAGACTCCTGCCATCAGAGACATTGGAGCCAGCATAACTGTGGTGGATGAATCTTTTTTCAAGGTGGAGGATGTTGCTAAGGCACCCAAATGCCTCACCAGGTTAGCTGAATACCCTGTGCAAATGCTTTCCCAGTTACCAGCTCTTATCCAGTGTAATGATATGACTGTCAAAATACCTGTTAGTTTGCAGAGTGAAGTGCCTGGGAGAGTCCTGTTGGGTAATGACCTGAAAACTCTTGGAGTTGTATCAAGCACCCCCAGGCCTCCCAGTAAAAGGAGACTGGAGCTCACCAGGCCTGCAAGAGAGAGGAACATGAGAGGCTCTCCAGTGGAGTTGATGCAGGAAACTCTCACTCCCACTCCACAGGAGTTGCTCACTGCTATTTCTAGAAAGAATGAGGCAAAGGGGAAACCCAAGACCTCAAGGAAAAAGTCAGACAGCACCCCTGTGCTAGCAACCAGGACATTCCCAAGATTGTCCAAGGCCACACCTGTGACTCCTCCACCTGCTGAGGCAGAGTGTGAGATGCAACCTTGTGTGGTTAGGCCAGTTTCTGAAGAATCATATATGGAAGAAGACACTGTCTTAGTTGTAGATCTTGACCCTGTTGACCATCCTGAGCTGCAGTCTTTACTGGCAGAAGTTGGACCCAACAGGGCAGACTTCAGCAGAGGACAAAGAGAGTTTCCCACTCTCGGGGGTCTTCGACAACAGGCTGCTAACCACCTTGATGGGCAAGAAGTTGGAAAGCATAGGTTAAGCTGGGAAGATGGCCTCTTCTACAGTGAAACGACTGAGTCTATCCCTGGGGACTGCAAAAGAATAGTGCCCCTTGCCAACAGACTACAGTTCCTACAGTTGGCCCATGAGATACCTTTGGATGGTCACTTGAGTTTCAAAAAGACAAGGCTCTCCTTATACTTCTACTGGCCTAAGATGGGTTCAGAAGTGACAAATTCTGTAGGAGCTGTCACACTTGCCAAACTTCTGGCAAGAGTGGAGCCAAGAATGTGGAAGAATGTTGCACCCCTGGTGCTTCTCCCAGTGGTAGGAGTTCCTTTTTAGAGGGTGGGCATAGACATTGTTGGTCCCCTTGACCCTCCCACATCTTCAGGGAACAGGTTTATCTTGGTTGTAGTAGACCATGCTAAAAGATACCCAGAAGCCATACCTATGAGAACTGTTACGGCTCAGGCTGTGGCTAAGGCTCTACTTGGTATTTTTACCAGAGTAGGGTTTCCTAAGGAAGTGATATCCGACAGGGGATCCATTTTTATGTCCCACTACATGCAAGCCATGTGGAAAAACTGTGGTGTCACTTACAAGTTCTCTACAGCCTACCATCCACAAATGGACTGGTAGAGAGGTTTAATTGTACTACGAAGAGCATGATAGGTGCTTTAGAGGAACCCCTTAAAAGAAAGTGGGACCTTCTACTGCCATGCCTTCTATTTGCTTATAGGGAAGTCCCTCAGGAGGGAGTTGGTTACAGTCCCAATGAACTTCTCTATGGCCATCCAGTCAGAGAGCCATTGGCCCTGATTAAGGAGGAGTTGGAGAGTGCTCCTTCCCCCAAGCCAGTCGGAGTGACTGACTATGTGATAGTTCTATGGAGAAGAATGTCACACATGATGGCAGAAGCTAGTGATAACTTAAAAGCAGGTCAGGGTCTGGTCAAACATTGGCATGACCAGAAGGTCAACATGGTTGGGTTTACTCAAGACCAGCTTGTGTTAGTTATGGTGCCAACAAGGCAGAGGGCCTTGCAGGACAAATTGATAGGACCCTTCAAGGTTGTGGGCAAACCTGGAGAGGTGAGCTATTTGGTGGGCCTATGCAGATCTAAGGAGGCTCCCAGAATCTTTCACACCAACCGTTTGAAGGCATATGTCTCGAGACCAGAAGTGGGAGCTTTGCTTCTAGCTTCAGCTCAAGAAGAGGAGAGTTAACCTCTACATGACCTCCTCAGAGGCCAACCTTTGGATGAGAAAATAGAAGGAATCAATCTCTCTTCTCAACTGACTTCTGAACAACAAGAGGAGTACAACGTTCTGTTAAATCAGTTTGCCTCCCTGTTTTCACTATTACCAGGCTTGACCCACTGGGGCCAGCATGATATTCTCACTGGTGACTGTTTACCTGTGAAAAGCAGAGGTTACAGAAAGTCAGAACATGTGAGATCCCACTTCAAAGGAGAGGTCAACAAGATGCTTGATCTCGGGTTTATAGAGCCCTCTACAAGTCCATGGTCTAGTCCAGGTGTTCTAGTACCAAAGCCAGGATCCAAGGAGTTGAGATTCTGTGTGGACTATAGAGATCTAAATGCAGTCACTAGGACTGATGCCCATGCTTTGCCAAGGACAGATGAAGTGGTGGGTAGACTTGGTTCAGCCAAGTACCTCGGTACATTTGATCTGACGTCAGGCTATTGGCAAATAGCTCTGACAGACCATGCCTAGGAGAAAACTGCATTCTCAACCCCAGCAGGCCTCTATCAGTTTAAGGTTATCCCTCTTGGACTAAAGAATGCACCTGCTACATTCCAAAGGATGGTCAATCAAGTTCTGAATGGGTTGGAGGACTTCTGCATGGCATACTTGGATGACATTGAAGTGTTCAGTCCTACATGGAAAGAACATATTGATCACTTAGGATATGTTTTGCAGGCTCTTGAGCAGGCCCGTCTGACCATAAAGGCAAGCAAATGTCAAATTGGTCAGAGCAAAGTGGTCTACCTTGGTCATGAGGTAGGAGGAGGTGAAATAAGGCTAATGTCTAGCAAAGTACAAGCTGTACAAAACTGGGCCACCCCTACTACTCAAACCCAAGTGAGAGCTTTCTTAGGTCTCACTGGGTACTACAGGAATTTCATAGAGAACTATGGGACCATACCTTCTCCCTTGAATGTGATCTCCTCTCCGAAATTCCCTACAAAGGTTAGATGGAATGAGGAGTGCACTCAAGACTTTGAAAACCTGAAGAAAGCCCTTTGTCAAGCTCCAGTCCGAAGAGCTCCCGATTATCACCAACCCTTAATTGTGCAGACAGATACCTCCAATACAGGTATAGGTTCAGTCCTTAATCAACTGGATGAGAAAGGTAGGGAGCACCCCATTTGCTTAATCAGTAGGAAACTGAAGAAACCAGAAACAAGGTGGGCAACCATAGATCGTGAATATTTTGCCATTGTGTGGTCTCTGAAGAAGTTTAGACCATACTTGTATGGTTCTACTTTTGTGTTTCAGACAGACCCTTGAGAGGGTAATGCAAATGAAACGGGAAAACCCAAAATTTCTGAGATGGTCAATCTGCCTGCAAGTGTTTGATTTCACCATTGAGCACAGAACAGGATGTCACCACCAAAATGCTGATGGTCTCTCTAGTATGCTTTTAACTGACTAGAGATTGAGATTCATCCAGGAGTGGATTCAATCCTTCTGTACCTTAGTCTGGGGGGAGCGAGTGTTGGGGAGAATTCTCCAGAATGACTAATTTTGCTTACCTACTGAGTCCCTCAGCAGCTTTGCTGGATTTCTAGGATTTGATTTTTCACCTGGTAAGAGTGTGAGCCTTTTTTCCCCAATCTTACATGTGTTTTGCTGTGTGTGTGTTTAACATTTGTGTGTTCATAGACTGTAGAGCCTCACCTACTCCACAGGCATCATCTTTTTACTGTCTGTTACACAGCACTATCAGTGCAGTGACACAGGGTTGTCTTTTAGACTTCCCAACTCAGACTCCATTTTCTTTGACTGACTACTGTCTCCCAGAACCTATAAAGTTGTGATTTATTTTATTAGCCTCTGTAAAACCACAGACCCAGTACACCCTATTTTACATAGAGCACTGGAAAGGGTTAATACTTATCCCTTTTTGTCTTTTTCTCTTGGAGCATTGTTTCGCTCCCTTTTCATCAAGACTTCGCTGGTGGCAGTGATAACGACCCTATTTTTCCTACCGCGGTTATCTTAAATAACTTTGGTTTTGTTTTAGGCTCTCTTGGTAGCCTCGAACTTAAACCCACTAGACCATATATGTTTTATTTCGGTTCCAGATGGGTTTATTCGACCTTTCTTTTTGAAAATGTCTTTCTCGTGTTTTACTCTGCGTGCCAGACCAGGTTTGGTTCCTTTGTTCACCGTCTTTTCGCAGGCTTCTAGGCAGAAGCCCTCCTTAGGCGCCTGTATGTCTGGGGGGGACAGGATGTGAGGGAGGGGTTTAGGACTGCCTGCACAGGGTATCCTTGGAGACCCATGTCACACTCTGAACTGATTGGCTGTGGTGACTGTCCCGGCGGGACAGCCACCCTGCTGTGTGATTGACAGCCAGGCTGTTTGAATGGGGGGAAACTGCATAAAAAGCATGTCTCTGGGTCTGGAAAGGCAGAGTTGCCACTGGAAGGAAAGAACCGATGAGGAACTGATGGAAGAACCGCCCGGTGAGGCCCTGCTGCAGGTCTGAATCCTCGAACTCCAACGACAGAGAAGATCCTCCAGGAATCGTCTTCCCCTGAGCTGGTGGGACCAACCAGTTCGCCCAAACTGCAAGCCAGAACTCCCTCCTCTGGTCGAATTCGCTGTACAGAGCTACAGTGGGCCAGATAGCCAGGAAGGTCAGACCCTGCTTGGTTTTTAAGGAGCGCACCTTTTATTTGTTGCTTTGCTCTGCTGCTGGTTTCTTCCCTGGGCAGTGCAGGACCCTCCAGTCCTCCTACTTCGTGTCAGTCCGACAGTCGCTTCAGGAACCGTGAGCCTGCAGGAACTGCCAGGAACGTCCACCTCAGCTACAGCTTCTTCTCAATTTAAAGGTACTGTGCAAATCCAGTTGTTTGTTTCGTTCAGCCGCGGTGAAAGTGTGTGAAATCTTTCTCCAATCTGAGGGCTTGTCCTTCTCTACTCTTTAAACTAACTTTTCTGCCAACCAACTTCGTCCAGAACTCTTGCCAAAGACTTAACTGCAAACTAACCTGAGCTGTGTGATCTTGAGAAAAATACTTTTGTCCTATTGACTTTGGCCCTAAGCCTTTTTGATTTTATTCCATCACTGTAGTTCCTCTTTCTAGATTGCCCTGCTTACTTACCTGTTGGTGCTGTTCAATTTCTGCCTAACTTTGTCTTTACCTCCCTTTTAAATTTCTGGAGTGCCATTTTGCTCCCACTTCATTTGTGAGCTTAACTTGTCTGGAACCTTTTGGGAGTGGTGTGGTGTATTAAGAGTGTGATTTTTTAAACTGCTTTACTTTAGTGAAATGTTATACAACTGATGTGTAAATAAATGTATATTCTTTTACTCAGAAACCTTGAGTCAGTGTTTATTTAAATCATAGTAATTGCTGTCCTTTGTGTAACTATTGATACCGCTCACTTGCTCTTGAGATAAGTCTGGCTGCTCAGCCATCGCTGCCACTTTTACTGTGTAGTACAGGCTTGTACAAAAGGTGAATTTGTACTGTCACTTGTAGTCTTAATTGTGTGTGGTGTTCCCAAAGGGTACTGCATATAATTCTGCCTAACAATATTCAGTGAAAAAACTTTGAGAGAGTTAAGGTGAGCAGATTTAATGCAACAAAATCCTTGAAATGAAAGATCAGTGGGTGTGAGCAATGACAAGCATCTTCATATCGGCAGGGGGCGGAAACTCTCCAGGGCAAGTTTTGCCCCTACATTCCGAGACAGGCACTTCATTCAGGCAACGCCAATCTGGTGGCAATTCCGAAGGTTCGCCTTTTCCCATGTGGGCGGACAAGCTTTCTCACATGCAGCTAGCACACTGTGGAATGGGTTACCAGTTGATCTCACAGGCACTGTGAATCACATTCAGTTTAGGTGTGCACTGAAGACCTTCCTGTTTTAGTACCATAGGGGCGGGTGGTGTCCTTGTTGTTCCTCACGCCAAGATGCCTTTGAGAAGTGTGCACTGTACATGCATATAACATAACACCTTAACTCAGCGTCCCCACGTAGATGTCCTCCCATGATGTAATTGTGTATGTCATTGTAAGTCACGTCCATTGTAATACATATGTGCTCATGGGCTTTGCAATGGGGTTGCCGAGTTAAGATGGTCATCACTTCCCACAAATGCTGAATTTCAATGTTTTTTTGTGTTAAATCTGATCAACTTAGCTCTCGCTTCACTGACGTTTTTTCACAGGATGTCAAGGGTTTTGTTACAGTATAGTTCCTTCCATGCCCACTATCCATGGCCTTTGGTCATGGCCAATGCGCATGTTTAACAACTACGTTTCTTCCTGGCCAACTAGCCATGGCTTTTGGCCAGCTGGCGACTGCACATGTTACACCAATAATGTTTTCCTCAATGACCCATTGCCCCCTACCTAGTAGATGGTATTGCTGCATGTGTCAAATGTTTTCCTACTCCCTATACCTGTCATAAATTACTTGAATAATTTCCTTTTCCTGTGGTAGCATAGCAGTGTGCAGATTCCCACAATGATGAAAAAACGGTTGAAAAATAAAAAGTCTTCCCCATTCTCACAGACACTCACCATGAGTCACCCTCTTCTTTTATTTTCCCCCTCCACGCTCCCCTCAATTGTTTTTTCACTCCCTAACCCTCTCCCATTGCCCCTATGACTGTTCGGTTTGCTTGATTCAGTTTCTTTTCCGATCGCATCTTGCATCTTGCATTGTTGCTGCAATAATCTTGCGCAATTCCCCTCATATTCCCCTGATAAGACGAATACATGTTACCTGTGACTGGCTCCCAAGTCCATTCCTAACGTGACAAATTTGGTGTCCTCTTCACCCCTCACCACCTCCCCACCTCTAGCCTGATGCAATTGCATCCTATTTCCTCCTCCATATAGCATTTTTAACTCTTTTAATTTTAGGTATTAAAGGTATTATTGCAGTAATTACTTGCATCGAGAAAACACAACAAAATGGCAGCTTTTCATTTCTGAAACGCCTCTCTACTGCACAGTACCATCATGGGAGACATATACACGTTTTTTGGGAGCCTTGGGCATCCCATTTTACTTCAAATATTTTAAAACTACTGGACAGATTTAGCCTGATTTAGTCAAGGGAATTAAGTCAAAGCTTAATTAATCCTATTTAGTTCAAATCCACCCAAGGGTTTGAGCAGTACTGCTGTTCAGAAATTGGACTTTTGGAAAATTAATAGGGGTTATGTTATGTTAAATTCATTTTAAAAGCGCAGCCTACACTGACAAGGGCATCATGGTGCTAAAAACAGGAAAGAGGGAATAGCCACAGAGAGAAAGAGAAAAACCTTGTTTTCATGGAGCAATGACAAAATAGATGGTGCCGAAACGCGCAGTGAGAGGAATATAATTCCGTTACTGGGCAGCCGCAACCGAAAAGGAGGCCCCCAAGTACGAGAGCGCTGAAATCCTGGTATCAGATCTGAAAGAACGGGAAGCGACAAAGAGAAAACAGTTTGCTTGCTGATACTCCGGGCCAGTGACATAGAAAGAATGGTGGACAATACAAAGAGCTTTGAATTCGACGCACTTAGAGACAGGAGGACAATGAAGAGAGGACATAATAGGAGAAATAGAAGAAGAATGAAGAGGAGTGCTGGTATCAACTCTGGCTGCAGTATTCTGTCAAATGTGAAGGCGGTGAAAAAGGTAAACAGGTTGGCCTAGATAACGGGAATTACAGTAATCAAAAGTCCCAGACACAATAGAAGATACCACAGGACAGCAAAGGTGTAGAGGCAGAAACTGGAGAACTTTACGAAGCACCTAAACCTGAAAAGTAAGTAAAATGAAAACGGTGTGTTTTTGTTTTCTTAATATCATTTTCATTTTTTAACACATCTTTCCCAAAATGTCCAGTTTGAGGGCCTGGGAGTGGCCGTGACAAACATTTTCTTTGGAAAATGTCTCCCAAATCCAACCAGCGAGTCAAAATTTATTGGCAATAGAATTTTGGGAAAATATATGTACACATGATTCCCCTTAACTATAGGGTGGATATTGTCACCCTATAATAAATATATCTATACATATATGTATATCCACACACACACACCCATACACACACACACACACACACACACCCATACATACACAGGAGCAAGCTATCAATAGGCATATAATGAGTCTGATACACAGATGGCTTGATGACATTGATTCCAATCGCAGCGTAAAATTATATCATGATGCTCTCATCATCTTGGTAGTGGAAGAATTCTCCTATTCAAGCCAAGGCATGCCCTGCTTAACCTTAAAGGTAAATGTCAAGAGAAAGAGCACTACATGCATGGAGCCCTGAGGGGAGTGCTAATGCAAACGCTAAGACATTCCAAGCTGGTTTAAATGAGCGGAGATCAGATGTCTCTTAGCTCAGCGGTTAGTTATGAACAGCTGAAGACACTACGGATTGGTATACATAACACATTTGTATGATGATGACATGTAACCTCAATGAAACTTCATAATGTAATAACTTTTGGACAGCTTGTATTCATTTAATTATGCTACAAAATAGAGAACTCTCTTGTCAGTGTGATATTATTTTGTGTCATGATGATTCTTCAACTGATTAGTTTGTGATTGTGTGTGTGTGTGTGGGCGTGTGGGCGTGTGTGTGTGCATATTTGAAATAATGTGTAAACTTGCAAAACAATTGGCATGGTGTGTGAGTTTGTATATACCTATAATGGAATAAAAAATATTTTCCAGTACTATAATCTCCCATAGATAACATTTCAAACTTGAAAGCTGTTCTTTGCACCCAATGTTTTAGTCAACCACAATTCAAATTTAGTTACATTAAATATCAACCATTAGTTGAATACATTGTTTCATGTTATTGCTTATAGCGTAAACGTTGTTCAAGAGCAGTAGAGCACTTTACAACAGAATTGTGGCAGCATTGGGCTTGGCTTTTTATACAGTAGCGCAGTACAATATGATGGAGGGAAAGTGGGATTTTTATCCATCCAGCAGGTATTGTTGATATACGTATGTATGTAAATTCTGAAGTTTAAAACACCCTTCAGTTAACATCACCTCCGACTTCACTGTGGTATTGTGCATGACCAGAAGTGGACTGGACTACATAGTCTTCAAACATTTTCTGGACAGCTTACACAACATCCCTACCTACATTCACAGGAAATCGCTTGAACTCATCTTCCTATGCTCATTAAAACACTCCTTTTTTCTCTCTGTCAATGCTTCACCTGCTGATCACTCACACATCCCTCTCCATTCTGGATTCCCTCTCTCGCAGCCATCACCTAAAGAAAATAACGCTGACTCTATGGTCCCCTACCATTAACAAGTCAGGATCCCCTACATGTGCCTTTACCCACACTTGATCACTCTACTGAACTCACCATCACTTTGTTCAATGCTGCTTCACTAACTCTTAAAGCTACAGCTGTTGAGCCCTCTCCTTCACTGCATCCCACCCCTGCACTCAGCTATAGATCTTCCACACCATTAAAGAGCTGAAAACAACCATTTGTCATTGCGTATGCCTCAAGAGAAAAGCCTGCTCCACTCTATCCTTCCCTCCCCACTGCGCCTGACTTTGCAAACTCATATTACATCAATCATATATTGTTTCTTCGCTTGCAGCCCAGAAGCTATCCATAATCCTCCAGACCATGCTTTCCCTATGTAATGTTGTTCCACATCCTACTCCATTTTAGCAGATGACTTTAGCATCTATCTCTCCCCCAAGGCCACCAAACTATGGGACACCATGTTCACCCTCCTATTCCGCTCTTTTTCTTCTCTACTGCCTCTTATGCCTCCAATTTCATATCCCATTTCACTTCTACTTTCCCTGTTCAGCTAACACACATTTGCCTCTCTCCCAATCTCTCCTAAACCACTACTGATCCCTCTGCACCTCAAAGATCTTGCTCCTGTCACCTGCTACCACCTATCCACCTTTGTTCAATTTCTCTCTAGCTACTGACCCTTCCCAGCAAATTACAATATGAATATGGCTACATTCATCTTAACAACATGACTATGACCCTAGCAATCCCTCTTTCTACTGGTCTGTTTCGTTTATGTCCAACACCCCCAAATCCTTAAAAGAGTTGTCTTTAATCATATTGTTAATGACTTCAAGAAACATGCAGTAACCCAACCCCTCTAAATCACAGTTTGGGCCTCTTCCTGGTCCTTCCATTCTGTTATTTTACACTTCAGAAAAGTACCTAACTTTTCCTCTTTCATGCTTTACACCTACATCTTGTCCTACCTCAGTAAACCTCATCACACTCGTTGGCTCCCACTTCCTGGCCTATCCTCCCAATATATTGATGACTGCAGCTCTTCCTACTCTCCCTCTCAGGCCCTCTGCCCTGTACTCTTTACCAACCTCTTTATCGTCCATCCCACCTTTACTACCTCTTGCCTCTGGCCACACCCAGCACTACTTTGTCCATCTTTGGGAACACGCAATTCAGTCAATTGAACTACTTAAGACCAGACTGAAGACCCACCTTCTAGCAGCTGAAAGGTCTCCTCACCCCCTTAAAATCCTTCCAATCTATTTGCCATGCCTACCCTGCCCTGATGAGAAACATTCCTATGTATGTAAAGTGTATCCATTTAGATATTCCATTGCCTTCAATAAACAACATGTGTGTGTGTCTCACTGTCCCCATTCGTACCCATTCTATGCACTGCACATTACACCTATGCTGTGTGGCTCACCATTACAAAAGGGGCCTTGCTCCCGGACTTCCTTCAAGAATTGTATTATTGCCCTAGGTATAGTACGTTTGATGGAAATGTCTGACCAAACAACCAAATACATTGAAAATGTAAAGTGTCTTCCACCAAACACCATGCTGTATTTGTAGCGTATTGTAAACATCATCACAAAAATACAACACCACACACATTAACAAATATGTACATAAGTGATCAAAAGAGCGGTACACTTCCCAACCTAATATTTACTCTTTGAGCGTAAGACAGAGTGAATGCACATGTCCCTGGTCAATGCATTTGGGAGACAGAGATGATTCCTCCATTACATGATACGACATTCCATATGCAGGATTCCGGAAGTCCGCTCAGTCTGCAAGATGCTCATCCCATGGCCGTTATTTTAGGTATTTTTACTGTTGTGCCAAATTGCTGTGGCATGATTATTCCTCTATCTCCCATGTTTTTTTTCTTTTTCCATGTTTCTCATGTTTAATGAATTATTTCTGATGATTTCTATAATCCGAGATTCCATTTCAGGAATGTAAAAGAGTTGTTGTGAACATTCGTTCAGTTCCAAAGTTATTCCTTCCCATTAATGGCTATGTTAGGACTCTCGCTATGGAGCTGCAGTTTTGATACTCCCAGGCTAGTTTACTGGTGCCTCACAAGTGACTAGGGCTTCGAGCCCCTGTCTTCCCAAGGTCACTCTCCGTATTCTTCATTAATAAAATGTTATCTTGTAACTTCGAGATGTTCCAAGTGGGATTATTGTTAGTCATTTAAATGTGTGAATTATTTGAGAGTATGTGGTAGAAACAGTTCTTCTTCTCTAGGAAAATCTCTTGAGGGCAAAACAGAGCATCACTGTATCACACAGGATCTCATTCCATTAGAAATATACTTGTGGCATGTCCAGAGATGTGTACTATTCCCACACAAATGAGTTCTTGGGTGGGCAGACATGCCGGAAATGGCCCACCAATGTTTGCACTTCCCTGGGAAACCCTGCTGCACTTGATTTTACAAGTACCCGGCCATGATCGTTCTGTTTCATGATCTACCTGGTGAGACACATTAGTGTTCACAAGCCAAACTGCAGAGTAAAACATAGTCTTATTTACACGGGCTATCTGTTACCCCGACTGTTTGCTCCTGCTTGTTTTTCTTTTTTGATTCATTCGTTAGTAAGACACAGAGCATAAAAACCCGTCAGCCGTCAAGAAGGCATAATTTGTCAAACTCTGGCCCGTAACTGCACATCGTTTTGCACCCTGACCCATGTCTGTAAGAAGTCCTCTTGCAAGAGTCTTTCTCAAGTTTGGTACAACACCTTTAGAGTCTTTCATCTCCTATTATTCCAGCAAGGACTGTTGTATAGCTGTAAATCATGCCAAGCCACTCTCACACAGATGGCAGGAAGAAGCTACCAATTTAAGTTAGGATGTTCCTGAAGTGGTCCTGTCCAGAAGCTCGCAGAGCGTCCATTGGCATTGCCTCCAGACACTTTGTGAGAATAACACGAGAGCTTTCAGTGGGCACAGACCACATCTATGGAATGGGTAGAAGGGACTTGTCCAACCCTCATAAACATTAATGGCCATAATGCACACGCATTGTAGCACCTCCAAATTTCCCATACTTTGGACTCCGGTCCCTCCAAGGGCGTTCAATCTATAGCGCGTTGGGAGCATACCCATGTTGAAAGGTGCTATACAAATGACGAAATGATGATGGAAAGCGCTGTTAAAGAAAACCAAGTGCTGTTGCGCTGCTTGCAGGACGTTGAGTTGCCATAAGCAATGCTTCGGACAGAATATAGCCTAAACCCTTGTGTTCTTCTACATCTTCACAAGTGGTTCACTTTCAGCTGATCAGAAACCATTAGTACTGCAACCAGTAACCACCAGAGAGATTCTGGCCACTAAGAACATTGACAAACCGATCAGTCGGGACAGGGCAAACCTATCTCATGTGCTTGCCTCCTGCATCTGCTTTTTCCAGCCTGAAACTGCATGACATTGACATCATATTGAAGTGGGCTTGAGGCAACATGAAAGCTGCACACAATTAAATGTCATTTAATAAAGATCAATGGAAAAAGATTTTAAAAACGACCTCTGACCTAAATGCCCGATATGAAGAACACCACTGGTTCCCACAGCATAAGGATAATGAGGGGCCTATGCTCACATCAGCATATGTTATGCTACTTCATACCCCGATATTTAATTTCATGTTTTGAGGACGTGTATGTTAATCATCTCTCTGCACAGACTACCCTTACTAAGGAGGGTTGAAGAAGTGCATCAGGATGCTAGAGTTGAAACCCGGATTGATCAAACAGTATTTTGTGAACATTTCTTTGGGCTAATATTTGGTAAAGAGGGCGCATATGTGATACTATCATTTTAAATTGTTCATTATGGTATATTTATATATGTATATGTATAATTATATATGTGTATAGTTAAACAGCATACACATTGCAGAGCCATGTCACCGCCTTACCTGTTTATCTCCAAAGTGTGTACACCATATTTACTTTCAATTCTGTATTTCCCGGGGTCAGATGCTGTGCTTATCAACGATTCATTTTTATACCTAGTAAAAGAGAAAGAAAGCAATGTAATTAAAACTAAATTCTATGAGGCCCTATTACCTGAAAATATATAAATAAATGATGTTGCCAAACACTTATCACTCCACTCAACCATGTCATTTCCCTCTAGAGCATCCCGTGCCTCCAGCTACACTCCTACCCCTGCACCCTTTTGGTATCCTACTCGGTGTGTCGCCTTTGTGCTGTGCTCTGTTGCTTCCCAGCTAACTTTGTTTTGTTGAAATCATTTTTATTAACAAATGCAGTGCAGTGGCAACAATAAGAGATGGTAAACCTCAAATACATTGGTACATGCACAATGCCGCTGCATAGCATGGAAATATGTAGACAATTATGTAAAAATGAACATAAAACTCAAACTATGACATCCCTACCGTTCTGAACAGCAAGTCAATAGATTATACTTGAACATCACAAACCATGGCTCCCACACATCCACAGCAACATTCATCCGAAGTCGTTATGATAAACCAAATTATGCTGTATGATCAGTCTGACAAGGACAGCACTTCCGGAGGTTCAAACATTGCCAGCGTCAGTGCGTTCCAGGGCGCCACATCCAGGCTATTCTCTCTCAGTCCCCTACACACTGCCCCATGCCATACAGCAGTGTCTGCCATCGCCCACCTCGGGAGGTCTTCCCACCACACATCCACACTAGGGCCCCTGCTAACTTCCAAGACATTGCGATTGTACGCATTGCCAGCATGCAAATTAGATCCTTCATTTTTGTGAGATGTGTGGCACCTCATTTGTGCAGGAACAACCCTACAAAGCAGGCCACAGGGGGCCATTCATGCACATCGATGCCACACTTGGACACCCTCTTCACAATCTCCGAGCAGAATCCCATTATCACCTGGCAATACCACCACATGTGGATGATATCGGCCTCCATGTTTGAACACCTGGGACAACCCTGTACATCTGTGCCCTGGAACTGGGAAATCCTAAGAGGGGTCTTGTATGCCCTATACGCGATTTATAGTTGTATGAGTTTAAACCTGGCATTCTGGAGACTTTTTCATATAAAGAAGTATCCTTGCCCAATCAGTATCTGTGAATTTTTTACCTAGGTCTACCTCCCACTTAGTCCTTAACCCAAGATCTCACCTAAAATGTGAATTCATGAACCACTCATAAAGTCTAGAGACTACGTGGTCACCTTCCGACGTGTCATAGATCGATGTCAACACTGGGTCACCCTCCATGCAATATTGAGCTGCCGGCCTTTGATTCACTACGATCTGTACCAGACTTGTGTACAATAAAATGTGTCCCTTATGTATACCAAACCGCTGTGCAAGTGCAGCAAACCCAGTCATCTTACCCCCCTGAAGCAAATCCTCCACTGTAGCCTCCCCGCTAACCCCCCAGTTTTTCCTAATGCACTGCACCCAGCTTGGTTGGTCAGCCAACACCACGACTAAGGGTATGTGTGGCGAGTATTGGTCAATGAGACATAAAAGCTTCTAGACTCTATGACACAGTACCTTGCCCAGTGTCAATAGGTGCAGCACTTGTGTAAATTGGGCTCCTTACACCCACATCATCTCTTTCAGTCAGAATTGTCAAACCGAGGGCTGCAAAAGCGGTGTGTCCAATGACTGCTCGTCAGCCAGCCATCTCATTACAAATTGCAGTTGACCAGCAAGGTAATATAGTTCGAAGTGGGGGTGTCCTAATAGCACCATTCTCATAAATCCTTCGGAGCTTGTGCAAGTCTATTATGTTCCTCTCTCCACCTCACAAAAAATGCCTTTATTATGGAATCCAGTCCATTGAAACACATCATGTGTATTACAAAAGGATCATTCACAAAGTGGTACAGAAGGCGAGAGGGGACCACTATTTTCAGGCTGTTCATCGGACAAAGTGGTCTCGCCACTCTCGGTCTTGCATGCGTAGGCTTCCATTACGGTTTGTTTGAAATGCCCTTTATTATGTTTCTCAGGAGGATGGAGGTTGAGGCACCAGCACTAATTGTGTTTTCCAAGGATCTGCGGGAACCGCTGTGCCAGGAATGTTAACTTCTCCTATGAGACTGTGCAGGTGCTCTCCAGGCCCATACAGAGAGGTCACCCGTATGACACTACAATGCGGGCTGGCCAACAGCGTTGTTTCCATCCTCAGCCCAGCCAATAAATCAACTGCTGCAAATATGCAAAGGAAGGCAGTTTGAGCGGGGTATAATCCTGCTTCAAGGTCACTACCAGCCAAAGAGTCATCAAGCGTCCAATAGACAAGCCAGTGCAGCACTACATATCAGACACCCTGCAGCTGAATCCAGGGCAAGTACACAATAAGGTCACAACCCCTGCAGTAATTGTCAAGCTGTGAAACTGCATTTTATCTACGATAGTTTATCATAAGATTAATCCATGTATTAATCCATTTATACATGCATTCATATATGCATCCAGTTAGCATTAGGCTATGTTTGAGCACTATAGTTTTGCTCTAAGCTATAATGTTTCCATATTTGCTGAGAGCCATGAATAGTATGTACACTTGTCATTTTATAGCACATTGTAGTGTGCTGTTAGGTGCAAGGGATCTGCTTTGTGTCTCTGTCCACATGAATTGACTTTGAGCTGTGCGCGGAAAGAAATGCCGAACACATAGCAGGTAAATGTTTTCATAACAAAAATGAGTCTTGGCAATCAGCTATATTAGAGGTGACCTTGCTGGCTGTGGAAGAATGCTTGTTTAGTTTTGCAAGTTAGTCTGTCCCAATGCGAGGAGAGACACAATATGCTTGTCTGTTCTTGTAATGTAGAAAATTTCACCATGAACTGGGACAATATGATTATGCTGACTGAAATTATGTATGCACACACGAAGTATAGAATGCACGCAGCCATCGAATGTTTTCTGTGCTTGCAAATAGTAGAAATGCGTCATTGCTCTGCATAAAACAGTGGCTTTTATTATTGCTAGAGTGAGTGAGGGTGGGTGTGCGAGTTAGCTCTCAGAGGAGGCAGTGTGTGTGTGTGTGTGTGTGTGTGTGTGTGTGTGTGTGTGTGTGTGTCTGTGTGTGTCCAAGTTAGAGCTAAGGTGCTGGGATGCTGGGAGGGAGCTCCCAGTGCTATAGTGGTGGTTAGTAGAGCATTGCTGGAGAGAAGCCGGGAGGGTTTGGATTACTTAAAGCACTCGGTGCTAGAGTGTTGCTTGCTAGGTGTTAGTGTCATTTTGTAATGCATAAAAAAGTGCATTCTGCTTAATACGAATTCTTTGTCTTGTGATCTCTCTGTGTTAGCGTGTGTTTTCATTCTTGTTTCATTAGTATTTACTTCTAAATTTCACAAAGCTGCATGGCAATGAGGAAAGTGTGCACTCTGCCAGCAGTGCCCGATAGGGTGACATCCAAGGGCACTACATTGTTGTTCAATATTGCACCAATAGTCCAGCAACTCTTCACAAAGTCTCACCTGGCAATGTCAAAACATCCAATCACGGTTCTTCTTCATGTTCCTGTTATGACGTGATTAGGTGTGAAAGTAAAGAGAAGGTTATCTACAGTTCCCGTAGCCTGGGGGACCCACCAGGCTCCTCACTGCCCATTGACCACTCTCCAGGGAACACTGTCTGTGTGCCTACCAATCTCTGTGCACCATGGCTGAACGTCCCAAGGAGCCATGCACTTGCAGGGTCGTGTTATCTGCTCACACCCTCAATCGTGCACCGGGCCACTTCCAACCTTCCAGCAGCCTCGCCACAGGGTCAGCCCTAGCCCTGATACACAGGGTCAGCGTTTCCGAGCCGCCCTATGCAATGAAATTCCTGCATCTGTCTCACCACAACAAAGAGACAGGAGGACAGCAGAGCTGCAGTGCTCAACAAGGGCGATTACAATGCGGCCGCCTGCACACGCTGCAGCACTCTGCGTGTGGCAGATTTTCAGAGGTAAAGTGAAGGATTTACTGTGAATCCACAAGTTTTCCTATGGAAATTAGCAGATTTACCATGCAGTAATACCACTGGCAGTAAATCCATTAGAAAGTATAATTTGGTGGTAGAGGAAAAATGCGGTAATGGAATTGACACCACTTTTCTACCTGCACAGCCAACCTTGTAATGAGGCCCAAGGGTAGATGCAGTGCATACGATTCATTTTTTTGAGGATGCAGTACAAGCACTTAGTGTCTTACAGTCCAGAAATCCATTGTTGTATTCAGGACACCACTAATAAACCAGGGTGAATGAGTTTGGCTGAACTGCAAATTATCTGATGTGTTCAGAATTTGCTGAATTTCTTGAACTTGAACTTTGAAGTGCTTTGGAAAATGTAGTTTGGGCATCCAGATTGACCTATATAAGGAACTAACCTCTGGAGCCAGCGGTCACCGTGAATCAATCAGGGAGGCAGGCGGGACATGTCTGTTGCTCTTTCAGGGCTGTCATTTTACTTTATGGAAGTCTTTTAGGCATTGATTGATGTATGCGTTGCTGCTCCCTCTTTAAAAGAAATGTTCTGACTTACCTATAAAAAGGCAGAATACTTGAAGTTCCTTTAAATATATTAGCTCACTTTAAGGGTAGAGAAAAATTGCCTTGGACATGCTGGGAAAACAATAATTGTAGGATCTAGATGATCCCTCTGCAGTGGCATTAGTGGCAAGCTGATTCGGTGTGTGATGGAAGACAGAACCTGCCTGAATGTCAGAGGAATTCATGCTTGTGTTTCTTTCAAATTTATAAGGAGACTGAAGAAGAAGTGTTTGAACCATGCTGGGAAAATAGTTTTCACGAATTTGCTGATCACACATGCAATGCGATTAAAGATATGGTGATTAGGTAAGTACCGAAAAGCACCACCTGCTTAGACAGAGGAGGCATTTAATCTGTGGGGGGGCTTGATTGAGCATGTGCCTTCACACAGGATGAGTTAGCGTGGTAGCTGTAATGGGCACTCACATGTATTTGAAATGTATTAGCACACCCTGAGGACAGGGGAACAGTCCTTTGTTTGCTGGATCTTGCTCATCACTCAGGCAGTGGAATTAGTGGCAGGGCGATTGGGTATGTGATACAATATACCACCTGCCTGCGCAGAAGAGGCATGATTGAATATGCGCTCACACATGAGTCGCAACTTTGTTGTGCACAATAACGTGAGCACTTAATTTGTTTTTACATGTATTAGCACACTTTGAGGGAACGGGAAGTGCCTGGGTGCTAATTGAAAATCACTGTTCGCAAGAATCTTTTAGCACACACCCTCTATGGCCTGTGGATGAATTTGAACTGGGGCAGCTGCATTAGAGAAGCATTGCAGCTGCTTCAGCATTTGAGGCCAAGTGCAAGACTACATAGCCCCACATTAGCAAGTTTTGAAACATGCACCATGTGGGCTGCCAGTGCCCGAAGCTTATTAGACAATAATACAAAGTAAATAAGAGATCCAGACGAGTGGGAAAACATAGGAAGGGGGTGGTGAGAGGGGGGCTGGGGATGGTATGGAAATGCTGCATAGTTTACAACAGAAAGAGCTTTTGTCCAGTTTGTCAGGGACCTATGAAGTTGGGTGGCAGCATCATACAGTAGTAACTAAAAGTATCACATCAAACACGACTACAAGGACTCCAAGCATTGAAACATTGGTTGAGGTGGCTACTCATTCTTCTATATATATATAAATATAAATATATATATATATATATATATATATATATATATATATATATATATATATATATATATATATATATATACTACATATCCAAAAAAGGTGCTTATCCCTCCACATATTTATGGTCAAAGAAAGAGCAAAATTCGCTTTATGAATTTGAATTTAGGTTCTTATAATTAGGGAATCCTACAACGTTTCCCCACTTGATGGAATTTCACAAAGCATTGTTTAGAAATCCCAAGTGAGATCAGCATAATTCATGGACATTTGCATACAGCTCTGTCAATGGAGGAAAATGCTACAATCAAAAGCACTGCATTTCTCTTAGTGAAGCATGGGGCTGGGAGTTCAGCACACCAAGATTGTTTAATTTGCACACAGACAACAGTCAATATGTGTTAGGGAGAATTCTCCAGAATGGCTAATTGCCTTACCTACTGAGTCCCTCAGCAGCTTTGCTGGATTTCTGGGGTTTATTTTTTTTTACCTGGTAAGAGTGTGAGCCTTATTTCCCACTCTTACATCTGTTTTCCTGTGTGTGTTTTACATTTTCTTGTGTTGATAGACTGTGGAGCCTCACCTACTCCATAGGCATCATCTTTTTACTGTGTGTTTCACAGCACCTTCAGTGCAGTGACACAGGGTTGTCTTCTTGACTTCCCAACTCTGACTCCATTTTCTGGGACTGACTACTGTCTCCCAGAAAATGTAAAGTTGACATTGACTTTATTAGTTTCTTTTAAAACTCACAGTCCCAGTACAAACTATCTTAAATAGAGTTCTGGAAAGGTTTAATACTTATCCCTTTTTGCCTGTTTCTCTTGGAGCATTGTTTCGCTCCCTTTTCATTAAGACTTGGCTCGTGGCAGTGGTAACTACCCTATTTTTCCTACTGCAGTTATCTTAAATAGCCCTGGTATTGTTTTAGGATATCTTGGTAGCCTCGAAATTAATATTCGCCTATATACATTTTTATACCGTTCCGTCTCGGTTTAGTCGCCATTTCTTTTTGTAAAAGTCTTTCTCGTGTTTTACTCTGCGCGCCAAACCAGTTTTGGTTCCTTTGTTCGCTGTCCTTTCGCGGGCTTCTGCACAGAAGCCCTCCTTAAGTGCCAGTATGCCTGGGGGGGGACAGGATGTGAGGGAGGGGTTTAGGACTCCCTGCACAGTGTCTTCTTGGAGACCCATGTCGCACTTTGATCTGATTGGCTGTGGTGACTGTCCGGCGGGACAGCCACTCTGCTTTTTGATTGCCAGCCCAGGGGGAAAACTGCATAAAAAGCAGGTCTCTGGGGCTGGAAAGGCAGAGTCGCCACTGGAAAGAGAGAACCAAAGAAGAGCTGACAGAAGAGGACCCCTACCACAAAAGAACCTCCTGGTGAAGCCCTGCTGCACGTCCGAATCTTCAGACTCCAATGACAGGGAAGATCTGCAAGGAATCTTCTCCCCTTGAGCTGGTGGGAACAACCAGTTTACCAAACTGCTCGTCAGGCCTCCCTTCTCAGGTCGAATTTGCTGTACAGAGCTACAGTGAACCGGATAGCCAGGAGGCACTGACCCTGCTTGCGTTTTAAGGAGCGCACCTTTTATTCGTTGCTTTGCTCTGCTGATGGTTTCTTCCCTGGGCAGTGCAGGACCCTCCAGTCTTCCTACTTTGGGTCAGTCTGAGAGTCGCTTCAGCAACCGTGAGCCTGCAGGACCTGCCAGGAACGTATGCCTCAGCTACAGCCTTCTTCTCCATTTAAGGTACTGTTCAAATCTGGTTGTTCTTTGTGTCCAGCCATGGTGAAAGTGTGTGAAACCTTTCGCCAATCCGAGGGCTTTTCCTTCTCCATTCCTTAAGCTAACTTTTCTGCTGACCAACTTCGTCCTGAACTCTTGGCAAAGACTTAACCACGAACTACCCTGAACTGTGTGATCTTCAGCAAAGACTTTGATCCATTGACTTTGGGACAGGCCCCTTTAATTTGATTTCCTCACTGTAGTTCCTTTTTCAAGATTGGCCTGCTTACTTACTTGTTGGTGCTGCTCAATTCTTGTCTAACTTTGTCTTTCCCTCCATTTTAAATTGCTGGAGTGCCATTTTGCTCACACTTAATTTTGAGCCTAACGTGTCCACAATCTATTGGGTGTGGTGCAGTGTATTAAGAGTCTGATTTTCCAACTGCTTTTCTTTAGTGAAATGTTTTACAACTGATGTGTAAAAAAATGTATATTCTTATACTCAGAAACCTTGAGTCGGTGTTTGTTTGAATGACAGTAATTGATGTCTTTTGTGTAACTATTGATACGGCTCACTTAATCTTGAGATAAATCTGGCTGATCAGCCATCGCTACCACTTTACTGTGTAGTACAGGCTTGTACCAAAGGTGAATTTGTACTGTCACTTGTAGTCTTAATTGTGTGTGGTGATCCCAAAGGGTACTGCATATAATTCCGCCTGACAATATGCAAGGATACTGTTTATCTAGTGAGACCTTTGTACAGAATGTGATGGGATTGAGCTGGTTTATGGCTGGCTGTGTGTGTTTTATGTTTAACTTAACTGCTATCAATGGATCTCTCCCCTATGCATTATATCCATGGGTGTATGGATGGCATGGGTCTGTGCCTTCCTGGTTGACTGAGCAAACTAAACCCATTTCTGAGCCATGCATCATTTAACTAACTAACTGGTGGTGGGGAAGGACATGAAAATATGAAGTTGGTACATCACAAGATAGGCATTGAATGCACATTCAGTTAAGACAGACATTCTAATACATGCATCAGTGATGTTGGTTAGTGATCATTGAAGGAGGCAAGTAATAGGACCCCCTGACTCTGGGATTCACTCTGGGAGAATCTTGAAGCAAGTTACCATGGACGCAGTGGGATGTGGTGGCGGGATACAAAGTGGCGAGTAACAACTCAGGTTTTGTTGCAGAGATATTGGGTATTCCATAGTCTCGACGCAAGCTCATTGACGGCGCTGGAAGGAGCGGGGTGCGTGCTCCTTCAGGGAATCGTATCACATATGCTTAAAAGTTTCTCTTTACTGGAGGGGTATTTAATCTCTATCTCGTGTTGCCCCCATTATTTTTTTTTATTTCCATATCCTTCCTTACTGCTGTTTGGTTTAATGTATTAACAATTAAAGCCATCAATATGAACTTTACAGAGTGCTTCTTTGTTAAGTCCTTTTAATTTATTAAAAATGCATAAAAATAGAAACAGTTGAAACATTCTTTACCCACATTAGCATGTGATCAATTGCAAATGTTGTGGTCTGAGTGAAATTGATCAAAACTAGTGTACCTTAAATGAGTAACCTGGAGGTTGCAGAAATGCCAGGAAAGGTGAAGACATGCGTGGGAAATACTTGGAACTATATGATAAACATGTGAAGTCCATTCGAAAAACATTGTGTATCCTGCCGTTCACTGCGCAGATATTGGAAAAGAGCTCCATTATTGATGTTAGATGATTTGATATTCTTTCTTCTTCAAGAAAAGAGAATGTATGCAGTAAACAAAAACAAAAGAAGAGCACGGGAGACGCTGTGCTTGGTCTGCTGTTAAATCTGACTGGACACCTTAGCTGATTAACATTTTCCCATTCTGAGCCAGGCGTTTATATCCGGATATAGAAGATATCAAACAATGTACTTCAAGTGCTTTCAGCTAGAAGCCAGAAAGGAATGAAGGTGTTTTAGGAATGACTGCAACGTAGCATAGTTTCTGCCCTTCATTACCCAGTAAGGCACAGCTACAGGAATGGCATGCCCTACTGTGTCTCCAAACATTCACCCATCAATAAACATGCTTAGCATAATAGACAGAGTATCTGGAAGTCAACAGTCGCCATCATCCACCTCCAGAAACGTTCTCTTGCGCACATATCACAAGGGCCTGCTGTCAAAGTGTGCGGTAGCTTCGCTGTTGACTGAGTACTTAAGAAACTGCTTCTGGGCGCTATATTTTACATTTTCGCAAATGGAAATGATTGCATAAAAGATCCTGACAAAATAATACAGTTAACCCAAACACTCAAGGAATGGCTTCCATGCTAACCAATCTTGATGTATTAGATAGCACTCTGGAGAAAGAAACGATTAATGTGTTAGATTAACTATGAAAACGGACATTTCCGGAAAAATTATTCCAAAAGTTTGGACCCAGCCTTATTTTTTGTAGCTTGCAAATATATAAATGCAGAAGGAATATGATTTGGGACTGCTTGATATTTCTGTATCCTCTGAATATTCAATGCAAATCTTCAGACGCAAATACAGATAGCGTGGCCTCTGCCTTTCCATCTTTCTGACACTGCCAACCAGAGTGGCACTGAATGAAATAGTTAGACGCTTGCTTAGTGGTGAGTAGCGTCTGTGAAAGTCCGCTGACTGGGTCTTGATCGTGCCAGTAAACATGCAAGCAATGTGCCACCCTGAGACTTTCTACAAATCTGGAATGTGTCCCTGCGTCATGCCAGAGTTTGTTAAAATAGCAGGAGTCTGCCTTCTCAGCAGAACCTTTAAATACATACCAGGGCCTGACCCTTCTCTATGACTCAGAGAGATCTTGTAGAATATGTGCAACCTTGAAAGAGACTTTAAATAAACATTTAAATCTTGCATAAGGTGGTGAGACAATGTTCATGCAAGACAGGATGTGAAATAGTGCCATCTATGAAGCTATCTCTCATCAACGTGTGCTCTGCTAATTAGTCATACTTTCGGCATATGTTCGGTGGTTATAAGCAGGGCCTGTGCCTAAACTTGTGATGACTGTAAAGTCAGCGAGTGTGTAACAATTATTGTCATCCAAATAGTGGAAGCATGGACACTTTTGCTGTGCACACCAGAGGCGTAGCCAGGATTGTCTAACAAGTGGAGCTTGAAGCTAATGTATTTGGGCCCACCACAGTAACATTAACATCTGTGCCCATCTGGGCCCACACAGGGTTGCTTAGTTGGCATTTACAGATTTTGGTTGGGCCTTGCCCACTCGGGCCCTACCCTGTCCATGCCTCTGGTGCACACTCCCAAGACTAAGCAGCACGGAAAAGGTGAACTCGCTACATGCCAGATGTAAAAGCTATGTGTTACATTTCATGTGTGCATAAAGAAACTGTGTTACTTTTCTTCAAGAGACACACTGCCATTATGTTGATGCACTAACATTATATTGCTGTCAACTTGCATCTCTGACCCTAGCATTTAAAAATAGAGTTCAGCAAAGTATGTTACTAATTAGCAAAGTCTGCTACTAATCAGGAAAATCTGCTAAGAAATTCATCTGGAAGAAATAGGGTTTTATTTAAATGCCTAAATTGTCACGTTAAAAAAAATTGGTATCTCCATTATTCTGTCATACCTGGTAGCAGTGTTTAAGCATCCAAGATGTCTGGCTATAACTCCAAGCAACCTATGTGAAGCTATGTATTCTCTCTCAGGCGCACTCACGTCTGCATCCCCCACTCCCCAGTGCTCTCCAGCTCATCCTCTGTGTTCTTACTCCTTTGCTCTCCAAAACACGACTCAGGCTCAGAGCCTATCCAGGGATATTCTCCTCATGCGCTGGTTCCTCTAAAGCATGCACCTCCATGATGATCTACCCGGGTGTTGGCTCCTCCCATGGCACCCCGTGTTGCTCACACAGACATCTTGCCAGGTCCCTCAAGTATGATCATGTTCAATACATTGACAAATTCACACGTTTCATGCATAGAGGGTCTCTATGCTTGGTCATCCCAGCCCTGTTCCCTCTGCTCCTACTCTGCATTTAATCTGACTCTCCCCGGTCGCTCTTTGACTTCTCCCACTTCTGCTCTTTGTCTGTACTCTCCGTACTCCACTGTAACATGATTCCTATCCCAATCAAACCCACCCCAACTGTGGATCTCTTCAAAGTTTGGCTTGACCTACACTTACTTGTTAAAGAGGGAGCTCCCCTCTCTCTCCTCATCCCCCCTACACAACCCCACCACTCCCTCCAGTGATGCTTTTCTAAGTAATTTTGTAAATTCATATAGTACTCCTCTTTAATTCAAAGCACTTGCCCCTTAGGGTAATGTTACTTTTGTAAGTCACAAGTTTCTTATATGTTTTGTTTCTCTCCGTTTTGTTTGTCCCTGGTCAATGCCCCACTTTTCTTTTGACACTCTCATAAACTAGCTCACCAACTGTGCTCATGTTTCTGCTGTTTGTACAAGATCCATTTAGTGGAATGACTCCGTCATCTGTAAATGTGTTATTGCAATTCATTTATGATTGAAATTGGCATTCCTGAATTTACCAAATAGATACGAACATGAACCCAGACCGTTTGTAAGTAGCAGGTGACAGCTGTGAATTGCAGTAAAACCAACTGAGCCTTCCTTTCTTCTGAAGGAAATACAATCAGTGAAAGTAAATCGGTTAACAGTGGCAACTGTTAATTAAGTGCTGTAAAGCGACAAGACGGTGGCAGGAAGGAGCAGGGTCTATTGGCAAACACCTCACTGTCTCATATCGCAGATCTGGCTGTCAAAGGTTTTGTCTTCAGCAAACGCCAAAGACCAAGCAGGAGTGTGAGCAAAAAAGTACAGATTGACAACATGGTGAAAACATTTGCAGTGCCACCAACAACATACATATGTCCTCACAAGAAATGAAATGTAGAGAAACATCCCTCTTCAATACAGGACAACCATGACAGATTTTGATTCATAAATATTTCACCATAACATAAATAGAGGTCCCCGATTGTGCGAGCATACATAATGGTTTCCCAGTTGGTTTATCTTATTGTGAAGTTGTCAGTACTGATATTATTATTTGATGACCATTATTACCAAAAGGAAACATGACAGTACCAACATAAGGAGGGAGAACAGTGCTGCAACCCAAAGGTATCTTCGCACGTGACCAACCAATATCACGAGGGACCAGTAGGAAGAGCTACTGTGTTTAGGCATGTGAGCCTGCATGTTCTCATCCCATTGATGAACTGGGCTTAAAGGGCTAGTTGCCTCACTCTAAAAGTTGCGCTTATGAACAAGTCGCAAACAATTAGAAATGCACAGTAGTGTACCTATCTCTTACATGTGCATTCCACCCACTTCTATTGCATACACTCTGCAGCTCATTTGCCACTCTACAAATATATGTACATTTCTACTCTAAACACAGACTGAAAAAGAAAACACATCCGAGAATGAACGTGCTGTAATTGGTTCCTAATGACACCAGTCCCCAGTCAACTGGGCCAAAGAAACTTCACTTAGGACAGATTAGTCAGGGAAATACAGTTTCCATAAGGGGATTTAAAATCATTGCTTGTGAGGACACCTGTTGGTCATTATTAGAACTGCAACCTTAAAAAAACAAGAAATCACAAGAAGTTAAATGGAAGCAGTCCGGTTCGGCCTCTGAGGCCCCAGTGGTCCTCACATTTTGTGCCTGTTCAAACCCCTCCCACAAAGGGGGCTCGGAGGATCTCCTGAGAGGATGTGATGCTTTTTGAAATGGCAATACAGTTATTCTGTTTAATCAAAAGCATAAGCAGCTCTGACATTCTGACATTGGGGAGTCTGAGAACAGTATTTTTCCTTAAGTGGGGACTCAACATATAAAAGTTTGGAAAGCAATGTGTCTAGGCCATTTGGAGTTTTAAAGGTGTCTTAAACTTGGTTGCTGTGTACATAAGGACTATTTAATAAATTAGGGTCACTTGGCAGAGTATTTTCAGATGATAATATCACTATGCCTAAACACCCTTTGAAGTAGCCCCATACGCTTAGTTAGGGAGCATAAAAGTGCAGAAATCAACAATGTACCCAGCAATTTGAAAATTAAATAAACAAGAAAAATCAGCAAATGTCTTACTAACTTGAACTGTAAACTCGTTTCTGCAAAAGATCATGGCTGAAACAGCATTTTCAGGCCTGTCTCTAATACGTACCTTCATAAGCTCTGAGAGTGAGAAAAACCCACTTTCAGGAGTCCTAAAGTGATAATTGGAAAGAGGGAATGTCTTGTTGAAAGAGATTTTGCTGGGAATTTGCATGGATATTTACTGAATGTAGAATAATGTTTTTTTTTAACTGCTTCCGAAATCACAAGGATCGAAGTGCAATCAATAAAGGACGTTGTTGACTGGCTTTGGACTACCCTGATGGGCTCAGAGGAGGTCAGTGAGGACTCCCAAAGTACAGCTCATCCTACCTCTTCAGACTGTAATGCCATTATGATATGCCACAATCACAAAAACAAAACAAAATAAAAGTCTCCAACTCAAAATAAAAGTCTTATAGAAGGTTCATGTAACCTTTAAGTATGCATTGTCAAGGTGGAATGGTACCCAATGAAGACAATCTTCAATCATGTGGAATGTTTTGCAAGAGACATCAAGCTCTTTTTATGCCCTCTTCTGACAAATTGTCTACAATTGCACATCAATATTCTAATGCAGTAATTAAGCCCTATTGACCGGTGAAGGGGTCATTGTTGTTCGATAATGTCCCACCTCCTATTGCGAAAGGATCATTATAACAAGTGATAATGACCCCCTTTCGAACAGCATATGGCTATTAACACATGAAGTTTTGCAACTAAACAGGAAGTTGTTTTTAAAGCAGGAAACATTTACTGCACACAGAGCTCTCATGTAATGATAATTTCATGGACCCAGTAACAATAACTTTACACATTTTGGGCCTAATTCAGAGAGCATTTTCCAAAGAGGTTTTGCCATTATAAAAGGCTTCTGTGAATTAGGCCCTTCGTGTTTGTAGATGTATGTTAATTTGGGGAATTAAACAGCACATGTTCTTCTATGACTTTGTGTAGCAGAATACATTTGTTTCAGTGCTGTTTATAAGCCTGCTGCTGCTCAAGAGAGAATCGTTGGAATGAGATCTACACTAGAGATTGAATGTTGCATCCTGAACAATCTGGTTTGCTGAAAGGGTTTCTATAAAGGAATCCATCTGCTAATTAAGCTTGATAGACGAATCCTGTGGGTTACTCTGGTTAGTAATGGCCCAGAAGCCCATGGTAATGGCTGTTCGAAGCAAGCATGTTAATTCAGGCCCAGAGACATGACCACCATGTCATGGTGTCATGAGGACTATAAAACTACATGTACTCCAGGATAGGCGTTGTGTGTCAGGGCGGCCTTGGGCTAATAATATCGAGAGGTGGGAGAGGGCCATTAAAAGGTACCTTGAAAAGTTGATCCGGGACTGCTGAGCACATTTCCAGCATAAGGCAGGATGATGGTCATGCAAAAGGAAGGATGGCAGTGTTTGACAAAGGAGCTGCCGCCAAAAGGTAAGAGTAGGGCTTGGGCAGAGATCATGCGACCAGGAGGAATAGTGGTGTAGATGGGCTAGTGGGGTGAGTGCAGCATGTTGAACCTTCTGTCGGCAATATTGGTTTGTGTAGCGTAGGATTGGCTACTCATATGATAGCACGTCCCATTATAGGTGCATTGTTAATGATATTCCCAGGGCATTGCCTGACTCAGTAATGCCCCAGCACCCCCAGCCTGGGGTTTATTGCTATTAGCATTCCGCCAAGTTATACCAGGATGTTAATAGTTTGAGGGTTTTTTCAAGTTGAGATGTGTAAACATATGAGCAAAAATAACATGATAAAAATATCACTTGAAAATCTGACACTCCAGTGAGAATATTATTTAAGCAATAAACACAAAATTGGGGGACATTACCTGACCCGGAAATGCCCTCCAAGTGAGGGGTTTATTGCTATTAACAGACAGGTATGTTATACCCGGGATGCTAATAGTTTTCTTTTTCAAGTTGAGAAACGGTGTGTTTGCCATCTCTCAACTTTAAAAAGATATATAAACTAAGATGGCCACCATGGATTAGGGAGATGGGAACTACACATAGTCCCTTCTCACTTTCCATGGTGGCCATTGCTGCAACAGAGATGCAGTGGGAACACCAAGTATTCCTGGCGCCGGCGAGGGACAAAGTAGTGCATGATAAGATGGGCAGCAGTGGGGGGTCTATGGGGGATGTGCAAATTGGGGTTGCGGGGTGGGTTGAAGGAGGTGAAAGGGAGCATGGGGTGCACTCATCTGAATCTCAGTGGCAAAGATGGCAGCCTCCCACTTCTGAGGAAGCTCAGAGCAGGGGCTTTATCATGAGGTAAGAAGACCATTCTGAGCCTCCTGATTGGCTGGTAGGCCACCATACTCTCCACCCCTCCAGTGATAATCTGTTGTAATGTAGATGCACGTGAAAGTGGATGCCTAACATGGCAGAACCACGTCTGGGGTGGATGTTAGTTCTCGCACTCAGAGTATTGTCTGACAATTGAGTGGTGAAGTTTCCTTTTAGGTAGGACCAGACTAATAAGCAAATTATGATTTCTCTTCCCGAGTGGCCACTATCCAATGAAACAGGCGATTTGGCATTGTATTTATTTTATTTTATGTAGATGAGGTTTAGGCAAATGCTGAAGCACTTGGAAATTCACTCCATGTTAGTAAAGATCATTGTTCCTTAGTAGATGCTGCACCTCAGACACACTTCACCTTTGAAGCACAACGAAGGAAAAATGTGCGGGGTTGCAGTTGGTATTCATGTTCAAATGAGAATTGCGTGGGATTACGATGCTGAACTGTTCTTGTGGGATCAAGCTGACATGGAACAGGAATTTCTCAGCTGGTTTTGTGCAAAGGGCTTAAACCAAAATGTAGACTCTCCCCAGAAGGTGGCATCCTTTGAACCCATTATTTAGGCGTGTTAATCCTTAGTTATTGGGCTAAAAGGACTCTCTGATGTTGTTTGCATAATTATATAAATAGAGAGGAAAGCAGTATTTGTGGGTCACATTTCTGGTACACATGCTACCAGTACCCTTTTTGTTTTCGACCTGGTTGCATCCACTGTTTCTAGAGGCATTGTGAGGACAGATCTGAAAATGATGCACATAAAATCTGCAAAAAATCTCTTTACAGTTGGCCCTTCTCACCAGATGATGGGATTGAAGTTAGTTTTTGATTAATGAAACTCAACCAATTTGATTGTGATTAGACGACAAGCAAAACAATGTGGCATTGAATTATCAGATGGACACTGAGAGGCCCTACCTCCCTGTGTAAATGTTGCATGCAGTAAACAAAAATACTGATTGTGATCAGCATACATCACTGATTAAAACACAGCTGTGCAGAATACATTTGCATGAAGAGATTGGTTTGTAAATCTCTCTCATAAACATTGATGTGCACAACACAGTGGATAAATCAGGCAATCTTGCACTGCTCAGTGATAAAGGAATTCATGGCCCTATTTGTGTGTGTGTGTGCGCGTGTGTGTGTATATATATAAGATTAAAATGATGTTGGAGTAAAGGCAACAGCAGGAGTAGCCAGTGAAGACTGGAAAGACAAATGTGATTGGGTGGGATTCCCAAAACGTTTTCCAATGAGTGCATTTAATTGAACAATGCCTGCTGTGTCAGGTCCATGGTCCTTTTCATTCTAAGACTGCTCAAGTTAGAGCACAAATCAGGTGATTATCAAGAAAGCATTGTGTATTCGAATTATATCTGATATTGCGCCACACACTCCAGAAATACGAAATGTACATATATTGGAGAAAAAAAGAAACAACCACTTACCACTGGACAATAGGTGTGGGAAACCCTTGAACGGTAAAGAACAGTTTCACAGACATCTTTTCCCAGACCGTGTGAGATCTCAGCCGCACCAACACATCTGGAGCACGGCTTATGCACTCTTCGTGAATTCGTCTCTCCAGGGCCATTTTTTCCTCCACCTTTTCGATACAAATAAAAATAAAAACATATGACATGTTTTAGGTGCTTGAAACGTAAAACCTTTGCAATAAAGAGAGCGTGATGGATGCGCCCATGCACAGTCGGCCTGGCTTGTTCAGGGTTCATTTACCATCCTCTGTATGGCCACTTTATCCAGCTGTTCCCGGGCAATTCTACGCGAGGAGCGGATATCTTGCTCTAAGTAATCGAGCTCGCTGGAAAACCGAAACCTTGAGTCCTGACTCTGATGAAATTGGGCCTTTTCTTCTTCAGTTCTGTTTGGGGACAAATATTGAATGTAGTTTTTAATGTGCATAATGAAAGGTTATCTATGCGATTAACTTATATTAAAGATGTGACGACAAGTACTCTATTTTTGTTTTATAGACAGATCAAATGGATTCGACACTCACAAATAATTATTTGGAAATAGCTGGACCATTATCTTGATTTGAGCTCACCTAAGGAGCTCCAGAATGTTGTGCACAAAGCTGAATGCTCTGTTTACTAATATGCATGCACTGACATTATAGTCTGCAAACTCAGACTGGCAGTGCATGCCACTCAAGGGCTGTGTAGCGCATTAATACAGTGAAACAATTGTGCCCCTGCACAGCTACGCTCAGTATCAACACTTAAGCAGGACAATGTGCTGAAGATAATCACAGTCATCTGGGGTCTCCAGACACCATTGAATATGTTCAGGCATTTCTTTCTGAGGGCTTGTATAAACACAAATATACCTGAAACATTCAAAATGAATCAGTCACACAAATTAGTTTGATTATGATTGGCAAGAGTAGATTCATGTACATGTGTCTTGATATATTTGCAGCATTACACTTTGGTAACAATGCACAGTAATTAGCTCTTCCCAACACATGTTTCACCACTGTGGGGCTTCCTCAGGGAACTTGAGGCTGCTCAATGAATTATTCACATAAAATAAACATGTTTCTGTTGGAATTACTGGTACTATGACATTTGTAATATCAATCGTGCAGTTGTTTCTTGTTGTTTGTAAAACATGTTCAATTGTTGTTCCTTATTCAGATCATTTAGATTATTCAGACCAATAAGTTATTTTCCCATTGCATTGCAATTTGTTCTCAAAAAAGACAACATGCTAATGGTGTCTTTTTTTTACAAAGAAACTTGCCTGTTCTGCAATGCCCAGTACCACGTCCGTGCTTCACAGTCCGCTTTCATTGTTGATGACTGCGACGTCATCTACATTGAGCATGGACTTCAAGAACCCAAGCACAGCTCTGGCCTGTGCAGAAAACATATGTGTCTTTTTTGATAAAAAAAAAAAAGAAAGGTAAATACATGGGTGCTAAGAGGTAAGGGAAATGGGAGGTAAAGAAGGGGGAAGGGAAGGAGGTGCTGACCAGCAGAATTCAGGCTGTCAAGAAGGCAGGCTTGTATCGTATAATACTGCCTTCCGAGCATCATGATTGGCCAGAGGCCCCTCCCAGGGTGCTAATGATACTTGTCCAGATGGATAGTGATAAGAACTATTTAGCTGATGATAGATAGAGACTTCTAGTCTAAAGGTAATTTCACTGCTTCTTCTTTAAGAGTTTCTGTTCTTGCTACCTATTACTCAGAAGCAGCCCTCATTGTGTGACCCTGTATGGAGAACCGGAGCATTTGCTGGTGTATGTTTGGGTGTTCAGATGACTCTGAGGGTACGTGCATTCCAAGACTGCACTCTCCCTCATTGTCCCCTACATTCCTGCATGTGGTGGAACATGCTCACCCAACTCTAATTGTGGAAAAGGGCAATGGTGGCCTGCCACAACACTGCTGTCCTCTCAGTATTAGAAAGGCCAGCATGCATGGCACACAGGGCCTCATTACGAGTTTGGAGGTAGCCATGGAGCTATTACCACCATGTCTGCCTCCAAACCGGGCTCCTTTACCGGCTTCCTGCAATGGGGACTTACCGGGTCATTCCGAAATAGGAGGACACGGTAAGTCCTCCTTGCAGGAACCATTCTCCATTCCCATTTGAGCACCCATAGGGCTCAATGGGAATGGGGATGGAGGTAACAACGGGCACATTACAAGTGTCCCGTTGTTGCCTCCCTCTTCCCCTCTAGGGACCCGGAAAAGACGTCTGGTTTTACCAGACGTCTGATCCGGGTCCCGCAAAGGGAACCTCGTTATATGCGCTCCCGTAATGAAGGGGGCCGCTCCCGTACCGGCCGCCTTTATTACGGGAGCGCAAGCCTCGTAATGAGGCCAACAATGCCTTGTGGTATTTTTGAATGGGTGGCACACTATTTAAAGTGACCTCTGAAAGGCCCAAAGTATAATTTAAGCATGAAGTGTATAGGAGTCTTCCTGGAATGATACTGTAATACAGTTTTACGAAATACATATTAAAAGCATGAAGTGACTATTGGGATTGATTTGCCATGGGATTGTGCCATTGTAAAACATTTTTGTGAATCAGTCCTTGTTATGCGTGCTTCTTACTGCCTCAGTGAGAAACAAAACTACTATCTTGCTTGACTGCCAAACAGTGGAATTTCCCTGCTGGCTGTTGTCCAGATCAGTAAACTAAGGAGTACAGAATAGAGTCCAGACTGGAGCATCTGCATTAGTCTCATGTTTAGGTCTGCAGAACATGTAAAGTTTATCCTAGAATTAGAAATCAAGAAGTAGCACATATTTCTGAACACTTAATTGAACATTTGGGCCTATTGTTGGTAAAAGATGCATGGGCTAAGATATTGATCAACGACACCCAACGAATATCGCACGTAATAAGGGAACGTTGCTCACCTAGGAAACTCACACAGAAATTAATAACATGCTTACACTGTCAAACAAAGGTCTTAGGGAAAATCCCCATTGGAAAATGCTTTGTAAATCAGGCCCTTAGTCTGTACAGAATAAACTATACTTACATTTGTACATTACACATGGCTGCAGTGTGGCATTCGGCAGCTGTGTGCAACAACATTTTTCCGTAATTCCTTCCTTCACATCTGAAGATGAACTAACGTATTTATATCATTATTGATTTTGGCATTGTTTATTCTAAAAGTTTCACGAAGTAAGTAAGCAGGGACGTGTTTGCTTGCTTGACCTCAAATAATAAGAGCTTTTAGTCCCATCTAAGCAGCAAATTATTCAGTTAAAACTAAGCAAAAAGTACTCTACTTCACATTACAAACAGAAATCAAGCTTAAATGATGTGATTTCCTTTGATCCCTGGAGGATGATTGTTTCAGTCAGCTCACTGGAATTCGAATGAATGAATCATAACTTTCACTTAAATCTTACTTTGTGCAACTTTTTAAAATTGTTTTAAGCCTCAGCCAACACTCTGGTTTCTTGGTGTTCTTTTTGCTGGTGGAGCTGGGGCTGGAATGAAATTACCATTACCCCCTTCCACCAGCAAAAACCTAATGAGCTTTCCAACACCTATGACAGTATCATTATGGAACAAATACATTGGATTCCTATGGAATCTGTCTGTTTTTAGTAACTGCAAAAAGCAGGGGGATTCTAAAGGAAACCATTGAAAATTCTGTCCTTTTTGTGCAAATGGCAGGTGACATTTATTTTTTAAATGTTATTGTGCATTTGTAAGGTGCTTATACATCAAGTAAATTGTGTTTTACACCGCCTGTTAAATGATATTCGCATAAATACTGCCTGATTATAAACATTGGCCTAAGCCATTTCACATTTGTAGTAAAAACCTATGCTTAACTAGATCTAGACAGAATTAACTTTGCAGCCATTTTGGAAAACATCTGCCATTTTGATTCTGACTCTTGCTCTCTGTTCAGAAATGATTAACCATGTTTTCAGCTGCCAGAGCAGACTGACCCTTGAGCCTATGTCAACACTAGAGCTGCCAAGAGCAGACTATTTGCTCTGTGCAAAGAGACCTTGTAGTCAGAATGAACTCTCATTCAAAGTGTTATCTATGTCTATAGACTCATCCTCCCTCAAATAGTGACATACAATGCAAAGTAACTAATGCTGTGAGTTTTGGCAGAAATCCTTTGTGAATTTCTTGGAACATGACTTATCCTAAAGCTCAAGAAACAAGGAAAGATCTACACAGCTGAGTACAACAAAGTTTGCCAGTATGTTTAAGGAACTTTGGAGCCACAGTGAACTTCAATGCAAAGGGTATGTCTGCATCAGTAGCATCAGCCATATATGGAATGGTAGACAAACTAAAAATATGTGCCTTAGCAATACGCTATTGAATTTGTTTCTTGAAACTAGGATCAACCTAAGATGGAGAACCAACATCACCATTGAATCTTCAAGGATAGGACAACATGTCAAAAGTGTACACTAATATTGTTATATTTGTTATGTGAACAGGGCATGGACCCACATATGTAACTTATTAGTTTGGAGATGTTCTGGCTATGACCAGGGCTGTGCATAAATACTGCATGCTTTGTGATGACCAGTACTCACTCCCCTCACAGTGTCTGCTGGTACACACTGTGAGGCGCTTGGGAGCCAGGTAGCTATCTGTTTTGATATTTGAATCTGTACAGAATAAAGGTATATTCATAACTTTGACTTCATGACTGGCGGATTCAATTTTTGGTGGTACTAAGCCTCGATATTCCTTGCTGATCTATCACGCCCACCCTATTTACCCAATTTTGCTAAGTGTAAAGGCAACTGTTCCAGTTTCATACCCTTTGTTGTACTTCATAGTGAAAATGATGAAAACTGTGGGGCAATATGTGGTCTATGCAGTGTTCCCTTTGTATAAAACGGTCCTTCATTTTTGCAACCTCACAAACCAACCGACAATACCTGTCCCTGAGAGTTGTAGTAGCGGCTGAAATATGATGAAGAACCCAATCTGGAACCAAATCATTTCCAAAATTACCAACTAGTAGCAGGACTTGCATGGCCTGGTAAGGTGCTCGAGAAAGTTATCACATCACAGCTACGGGAGTATGTGGAAAAGGAGCGGTTGTTAGACCCTTTACAATCAGGTTTCCATCCAAAGTTTGGCACAGAGACTGCTTTACTGTTAGTGTGGGATGAATTCTTAAAGGGTGCGAACCAGGGGGATTTATCTCTTTTGGTCATGCTGGACCTTTTGGACGCTTTTGATACAGTGGATCACTGTTTCTTAATTAACTGGCTCAGTATGATCAAAAAGGTGTTAGCAGAATTCTCTTGGTTCTAATCTTTTTTATGAGAACAGGGAGGTTGGGTGTCTGACTCTTTGGCTCAGACTTGTGGAGTGCCACGTGGGATTCATTATCTCCCCAACTATTTAATGTATACTTCAAAAAAGGTAGCTGATGCTCCTCTCCAGAAAGAACATGGCATGATAACCTGTTCTGAGATGCTTTTTGCTCACTGTACCTTTCACAGATGGGAAATATTCATTTGCATATCAGTCTTTGTCCCGCCCACATGGGCAGTCCAGCACCGAAATACTATGGCAATTCCTCTCTGAACAAGAGTACCAACAGCAACGCCATACATGTGTTTCAGCCTTGTTGGACCTCATTAGTGAGGTGAAGCTGTGCCTCTCTGAGCACAGTGAGCAAGGAGTCTACGTCTGGTTGCCCCAGGTAACCTAGGGTGACCAACCCCAAGTTCCTCTTAATTATTTCAAAAAAGGTAGCAGGCGCTCCTCTCCAGAAAGAACATGGCATGATAACCTGTTCAGGGATGAGAGTTTGCAGCACACGCTTTTTGCACACTGTACCTTTCACAGACGGGAAATATTATTTGCATATCGGTCTTTGTCCCGCCCATATGGGCAGTCCAGCACTGGAATGCTATGGCTATTAGTTTCTGAACAAGAGTATCAACAGCAACCCCATACACGTGTTTCAGCCTTGTTGGACCTCATCAGTGAGGTGAAGCTGTGCCTCTCTGAGCACAGTGAGCAGGGAGTCCACGTCTGGTTGCCCCCAGGTAACCTAGGGTGACCAACCCCAAGTTCCTCTTAATTATTTAAAAAAAGGTAGCAGGCGCTCCTCTTCAGAAAGAACATGGCATGATAACCTATTCTGAGATGAGAGTTTGCAGCACACGCTTTTTGCTCACTGTACCTTTCACAGATGGGAAATATCCATTTGCATATCAGTCTTTGTTCCGCCCACATGGGCAGTCCAGCACCGAAATGCTATGGCAATCCCTCTCTGAACAAGAGTACCAACAGCAACCCCATACATGTGTTTCAGCCTTGTTGGGCCTCATCAGTGAGGTCAAGCTGTGCCTCTCTGAGCACAGTGAGCAGGGAGTCCACGTCTGGTTGCCCCCAGGTAGCCTAGGGTGACCAACCCCATGGGCAGTCCAGCACCGAAATGCTATGGCAATTCCTCTCTCAGCCCTGTTGGGCCTCATCAGTGAGGTGAAATTGATGTGCCTTGAAATATTTACAAGGAACGTGGGGTTGGTCACCCTTTGTTACCTGGGGGCAACCAGGAGCGTCTGTTACCTTTTTTTGAAATATTTAATTTATACCCCTGTCCTTTGATGGATGTTTGGAGGAGATGTAAGGTAAACTTCCATTCCTATGCTGATGACACTCAGGTGTATGTTAAAATAAGTAACGTAGAGGAGTCTTTCCTCAGAGTTAAGGACTGCTTAGATGAGGTTATTAGCTGGATGTTTTCAAATTGGTTGCAGCGCAATGCTAATAAAACTGAGGTGGTGTTGTTTGGCCCTAAACACCTTGTAGAACCTGGCAATCACCCTCAGTTAACCCATTTATTGGGAACGGGTCTGCCTTTTGCTGCCAAGATTAAAAATATGGGCTGCATTTGGCAGGAGAATGTGGGTAGTGCGGTTCAGGTGAGCGGTACGGTTCAGTCAATTTTCTACACCCACAGCCTCCTGTGCCAAACCTTGTCCTATGTGCGTCAGGCAAGCAGGCAGTAGTGGTTCGAGTGCTGGTTAACTCCAAATTGGATTACTGTAACAGCCTGCTTGTGGGTATTCCAGCTAAACAATGTCAACGGCTACAAAGGGCAGAGAATGCGGGAGTAAGACTGGTGTTTGGGGTGAGGAACTCTGTTCATATTTCCGCATTCCGCTGCTCCCTGCACTGGCTATCTGTGAGTGACAGAAATGATTTCAAAATTCTCTTGCTCATATTTAAATGTTTAAACAACTTGATCCCGGCTTATCTGGCAGATAATATCCACAGATACCTTCTGTCCCGCTCAATCAGGCCCGAGGACAAACTGCTTTTGAGAATCCACCTTCTTCTTGTGTCTCCACAGAGGATCGGCTGATTCACAGTCTATGGACCCAAAACATGGAACACGCCACCTCTGGAAATTTGGGCAGTGGACCTTATGTGCCAATTCCAGAAAGTTTTTAAGACTCATTTATTTCAATAAATCTATTGGTGAGTCTGGGGTTTCTTTTTTGAAGTCTCTGGATTCTGTTTGTTGCTTGTACGGCATCTTACCATCCCTGTTTTTCTATGACTGCTTGATGTTCTATCTGCGACTAAATACTATTAGGTTCATCTGGAGCGCTATATAAATCAATCAAATCAATCACATGTGAGGTCCATTGTCCCCACAAGTGGCCTCTGTTTGGTTATTTGGTTTTTCATATCCCTGGTATCATCTGTACCATTTGATACAATTTGTTGCATCTTTACCATTTAATTGCATCTTATATACATGAGAATGCTGGTATATGTATCAGATATTTACATTTTCTATTAAAAAAAACACAAACTAACACCAGCATAGTATGCAAAACAATAAACCTTGGCAAATCCAATCTATTTAAAGGCTTTTAGGAGCGTGTGAGCTTGTGCATTGTGAAGGTGTATGTGCTGTGTGAGACTAAATATGCTGCATGAGCATGCATGTGCTGTGTGAGTGTGTGTGTGTGTGTACAATGTGGGTCTATGGGCTGTGTGCATGCATGTGTTTTTTTAGGGTCCATAAGCATTGTGAAATTACAAGTGGAGTGAAATCACGCAAGTGTTGAATGAGAATGCAAATGCAGTCTGAGGATGATGTTTTGGGGCGCATCTGCAGAGCCCCATCTTTCTGTAGTACAATATATTTGAAAAGAACCACATTGTAATATTAATGGAATTTAACTGAGTCTGTGGGGGGCATCAAACGCAGAGATAAATATAGTATGCTTCCCTTCTTGAAGTATCCTGTGTGGGATTGAGCCAGAATAGCATTACCTTATGTTATATTATATTATATTGATTTATTTTGCGCACCGCTACCAACCCGAGGGAAGTCTCCAGGCGCTCATTGCATTAAAAGATCACCTGTGTTAGTCAATTTTGAGTAGTTTCAATTTGCTTGGCTTGTGTATGCAGTATGTAAACCTTGTTACAGTTAGAAGAGGGGACAATGTTGCATAGTGACTATATTCGCACCACAAATGATCAAATTCAGCATTTGCGCATACAATAGGATCAATTCTATTAGGCTGGGGGATAGGAACACACAGGTGCAGATGTGTATACATCAGCAAAAGCTGTCCTGCCCTCTTCAGGTGTCCACTGATAATGGTGCCATGGAAAATGTGACTGGGGTGTGAGGTTCACTCAAATTGTCCCCATGACTACAATCAATAACTTTCCCCATATATTCTAGTACTGGAGTTTAGTATAGTAAATAACACCAGTCCTACAATATGTTGGAAAGGCTTTTTTTTAGGAGTCAGGAAAAAGCAAATAGCCCATCAGGTGACATTTTGCAGGTGGGATTTTCACATCGCACCCATCTTCACACGCTTTATTTTTGGCTCACACTATTATAGAGACATTGGGCCTCATTACGAGATTGGCGGTCCGGCCAAAACAGAGCTGGTAAGGCAATACCGGGCTCCAATACCGATCTGTAGTATTACGACCCTAGACGCCAGTCCCGCTGGCATCGACAAGGATCCGCTGTGGCCGTGCACTACCGTACCGGCATGTGGGCGCACGCGCAGGTGGCGTGCCGGTAATACCGGCATCCCGCAATGAAGAGGACACCACGAGTCGCACGACATGTACATACCGGCATCGAGATGCCGGTAAGAAGGGCCACCATGATGCCGGCAATACTGGCATCACGGACCACCTGTTAACAGCAAACCGCTGTGTAACCAAGTGCCACAGGTGCACACAATCAGCACAGGTGGAGGCAATGGAGTCAGGGCTAGCACAAAAGGAGCACACCCACACACCACACCCCTTTCCAAACCAAAATGCTACCACTTGCACTTGCCATACTGGGGCTGGAGGACATGCCTGCACTGCTACTCCTTGAGCAGGCAGTACAACAAGCAACACAGAGGAGATGCAAGAGGAGAAGGAGGGTGAGACTGGCCCAGCAAATCCCAACAGTGCAGGTAGTTGTTCCCCGCAGACAGCCATCAATTCCAGGTATAAGGACCAATCAATTTGACTTAACGCCAGCACAGATCCACACCCTGTACCGGCTGGACAGGGACACCATCACCCTCATAGTGGAATTAATACAGGATGACTTGGTCAGCCTGATCAACATCCGCACAGCCATCCGCCCTCTGCTGAAGGTGGCATCTGTGCTCCACTTCCTGGCCACAGGCACTTACCAACACACAGTGGGCCAAATGCATGGCATGACGCATTCATGCTTCTCTGTTGTGTTAAACCAAGTGCTGGATGCACTACTGAAGCACACAAGTGCCTACATATCCCTACAACACAGGAGGCAGATGCCACCAAAATGGCATTCCATGTACTGGCAGGCATGCCCAATGTAATTGGTGCCCTCAACTGCACGCACGTAGAGTTGGTAGTCCCACATGCCGTGGAGGTGGTGTACCGCAATCGGAAGCTATACCACTCCATCAATGTGCAGATGGTTTGTGATGCCAGCCAGATGATAACACATTGCTGTGCCAGATACCCAGGATCCACGCATGATGCCATGGTGCTGCAGAACTCACTGGCCCCGCTACATGGAAGGAGAGGTCGTACGAAGTGGCTGGCTGTTGGGTTAGTCTGCCCCCTGGGTCATGGAAGGAGAGGGATGGGGGCTACATGCATATGCAAGGGGAATGCCCCCTGGGCCATGGGAGGAGAGGGATGGGGGGCTACATGCATATGCAAAGGGTATGCCCCCTGGGCCATGGGAGGAGAGGGATGGGGCTACATGCATATGCAAGGGGAGTACCCCCTGGCCATGGGAGGAGAGGGATGAAAGTATCTTGAGTTATCCGCCGCCACACAGCCCTCACATGTGCGTACATAATGGCCCTAGCCAAAATGCATTGGGGGGCCCGGTGGTTTAAATGCCTAGGACCCTAGGTCATGTACGTCATCCAAGGCTTGCAGCATGGATTGGCATGCACTGTACAGGTCTGATAGTCATGTGGATATGGATGTGGCTGCCATTGACGGGATTGTGCATATGAACTTAAAAGATGTACTGGCTGAGCACACATGGCAACTGAGCATTATCCTAACACATACCTCCATCTGCTCCCATGTAGGTGATGCTGGATATCCTCTGAAGGCGTGGCTACTTACCCCTGTCAGGAATCCGCAGAACAGGCACGAGGAGGACTTCAATCTTGCACATACACGCACGCGTGTTGTCATCGAGCAGACGTTTGGCCTTTTGAAGGCATGGTTTCGCTGCATCAGCAGGTGGGAGGGGCACTCATATATGGGCCTGAGAAGGTGGGCAAGATCATCAAGGTATGTGCAATGCTGCATAACATGTACATCCGGCGGAACGTACCTCTGCCACCTGACATGGAGCTGCCACCACCTGGTGAAGTAGAAGGAGAGGAAGGAGTAGATGTTGGACATAGGCGGGACGCGATACACATGAGGGTCAGGCAGTGCGGCTATTGGTCATAGACCAATCATTCTGATGTACTTGGATGCAGAGGGTGCCATGTATTGGGAACTGTGGGCACTGGGTGTGTGGATATATGGGCACAGTTCACTATGAAGCAATAAATTGACAAACAACAAATAAGCAATGTCCAGTCATGTGATGTTTTGTAAACAACAGGTGTATTAGTGAGATTTTTTGTACAAAAGATTCAACCATCCATGCCCCCAAGCCCCTCCCCCTAGCCCCCACACACCCCCATGCTACCCCCACACACCCAACTCCCCTCCCCCTCCCTGCCACCCCCCCATGCTACCCCCACACTCCCCAACACCCCAGTACTACACCCACCACCACCTTCCACCCTCCCCCTAACACCCAAAGTCAACAATGGCACGACATGTGTCTGCATGTATTCGTAAAGAGAATCTGCAGGGTGGCCCTGCTACTGTGGAGCCCCCTTCGGAGGTGGGGTTTGGCTATCTGAGCGCCGTGCACTTTGCAGGGACCTGCGCATGGGGCTGGTCTGCCTGGAACTCGCTGGCGTGGTCGATGTGGATGAGCCAAATGGTTGTGACCCCAAAGCCGGAGTTTGCTGCTGCTCCATGCTGTCAGCAGTCCTGGTGAGGATCTGTCCCAAGGCATTGAAGCCATCACGCACTTGTTGTGCACTTGAGTTGATGGCCTGGATTACGGCCGCAGTGCTTTCATGGATGACATGGCGTGCTGTCTCCCCTTCAGCAAGGTACTGCTTGACATAGCCTTGCATCTCCTCCTGCTGGCCCTCCATCCTGGACAGACGTCCCTCAAGGTCCCGTATGGCAGAGTGGGTGGTAGTTGGTGGGTTATATGGTGGTACTGCATGCAATATGGGGCTGTGCAATGTTGGAGACCACCCACCATGGCTGCCCTGTTCGGATGAATCCCAGCGAGGTGTGCCCTGTGGGGTGACCTGCGGGCTTGGTGTTCATCCTACAGGCTCTGAGTGGACGAGTCCTGCATTGCCATCATTGTCAGGGTCAGCTTCCTCGTCGACACTATGCTGTGCCAATGCAGCCATCTCCCGAATTATGCTTGCAGCAGCAGACTGTGTGCCATTGTCCATGCCAGATGTGTCCTCGGCCTGTGTCGATTGTGTGTCCAGGGGTGCAGGGGCAGGTGTCTGCTCGTCCTGTGTGGGTTGCAGTCTGGCTGGTAGTGCTCTGGTTGTTGTACCGCGTGCTGCTTGGCCCATCCATGGTCCACTTGAAGTAGATGGTCCGGTGCCATCACCTTGCCTCCTTGCCCTTTTGGCTGGTGTTGTGCATTGTACACTTCCCTGTGCTTCTTCGCTGTCTGCATCCGTACCTGTGGGGGAAAGAGAGTGGCAGGGCATCAGTGAAGGTGGTGATCGCATCATGCATGTGTTTGTCTTTGTGCAGGTGGCACCATGTGATCAGTTTCATGCCTGGCTTTGCAGCGGACTGGGTACATGCAAGGTTGGGGGGTGCTGTTTGGAATTGTGCAGGTGTTCACATGTACACCATGGTGGCTGCTGTTGGGTCTTGATGTGTGTTGGGAGTGATGTGCTGTGTGACACATGTAGGTCATCTGTGTGTCGGGTGTGTATTCGTGTATGGGCGCAGCATGCAGCATGCACTGGGATGTGATAGTGGTGGGCCCAGCATGTGTATATGGATATGTGTAGGTGTGCATGATGGGCCATGTATTGGCTGGCATTGCTGTCACATTTGGAGGTCAATGCTGATGATTTGTTGTTGTGTGTTTGTAGGGACACTCACCTTCATCTGCCGAGGTTGGCATGCCAAACTCAGCTCCACTGACTCCTTCAATAGACTCCACATCTATGACTGAGCTGCAAGTCTCCTCCCATCTGGCCAATTTGACTGGGAGTGAGGTCCTCCAACTGTTGCCAGCCCCTGGCTCCGAATGGCTGACAAGATGTTCCGTACTCTCAGCCTGAGGTCATCCCATCATTTTTTGCAAACGCGCACTGTGCGTGCAGTGGTGCCGACTGCACTTACTTTCCGGGCAACTTCTTCACAGATGGCCTTCTTCTTCAGCTGTGCTGGGCGCCTGAGGTTGCTGCAGAATACCACATCAGCATTTGCCACTAGGGTTGTTAGCTAACATGTTGAGCTCCTCATCCTTGAACCGTGGTTTACGCAGGCGGGCAATGCCTTTCTGGGTAGACTTCGACATTTTGTCCGTTCTGTGCTAGGAGTTCTGGTGGTGAAGGTCCTGTATGTGGAGGATGGCAGTGGATTGTGTTTTTGAAGATGGCTGCCTAAGCATTTCCTTTTCCGGAGCGATGACGTTACTTCCGGGTCCGTTAATAACGGGCCCATTCTTAGCACTATGTTAATACCGGTACCGCTATTTGGGGGTTGCCGAGGCCGGAGCCGTTATATGCGCATTCATTGATGCCGCTATCTGGGGGTTTGAGGGTTCTTACCGTCATGCCGGTACGGTCGTTACTGACATGCCCGGGTGCGCGTGCTAGCGTACTCTTAATCACTCGCTGTTTGCGGGTTCAAGCCAAGATGGACATGTTATTAACAGCATGCCGTTAATGGATGCTTTTTAGCGCCAATCTTGTAATGAGGCCAATTGTTTGGTTTTGGCAAACTGAGATGGCAGTGCTGTCTCAAAATATTTCCTCCAGAATGTGGCACTGGGGGGGGGGCAGTATGGCCCAGACAAACCCATACCATAGTGGGTAGAGTCATTTGCCGCCTTGGAAGCCTGGATGGCTACATATGTAGTAGGAGGTACCACCCTAGATTTAGGACTGCAGGACAACTTAACCATTCAAGATTGGTGGGAGATAATTTCCCCTGGGGAGCCGTTGACTTATTGTCTCTGACATTTTAGTTTAGGGATGGGAGCCATACTGGAAATAAAATGTAGCAAAAAGGTGGGTGGACGTTACTTTAGGAGTAGATGGGCATGATCACTGCTGCTAGCTTGACGATTTTCATAAGGGAGTAAAAATGTCTGCATTCATGAGGCACTCGCTTGTATTCATGAATACTGGACTTCAAAGAAGACTTCACCACGTTCATTAGAGCCCGAAGGGCATCTTGCCTGTCTTGGAAGGATCTCTCTACAATCTGGTGACCATTAGAAAAATACCACTGTGCCTTTTTCCACAGTTGGAGAAACCAATTCTGCCACCCATCCCCAGAAACAATGGGCTATGATCTGTTTTAAGAACTCTTTGCCATGCAATAAAGCCTTTGCTTCAAAACACAACTTTGGTGGGTGTGGAAGATTCAGGGTGTGGAGCGATCTCTTTTGGAAGACTTGACCTTGGCCAACCATGACACATTGCATCAAGAGAAGTCCAGATTTTAGAGCATCCATCCATAACAAATCCCATCCTTTTACCATAAAAGTTGAATGGCTCCATAAATATGTTACATAAACATTGTTCTATTGAAATCCGACATGATTTTAAAAAACAAAAACTCTAATTGGTTGGCAAATTGACTTCAAAAGGCTGACCATTTTCACTGCACCGCAGTGCTAGACCTACAAATCCCAATGTATTTTAAAGAACATACTTGAGAGAGTGATAGTAACAACACTGTATACTGTCCCTGTAACCTACACCCCACCACAGATTATAATCCAGGAGATGCAGACTAGAACCTGACAGAAAGTAATGCCTACAAGTCAAAATGTGTTTGTCAAAGCAAATGAGAATGAATCACTATGACAATTCAACTCTAGGAAAGAAAACAGGAGATTGCAGTTCACCCTTATTCATGTTTTGAATGCACTATGACTTTGAAAAAGGAAAACATAAAATAATTCTGCTTTCCATTTTAAAAGGTACAAGTGTGTTCCTGCCTGCACATGTAGATGCATGCAAGGTGAGGTCTGAGGCCCTCATACATCTGGCCTGGGTGACCCCCTTTACAGCGTGCAGACGTGTAGCCCCCACAATATATTTATAAGCTGGTGCATCAGCTCCATCCAAAGATGTTGGACGCTGCCGCCGTTGCCACAGCAATGACTGCAGGCACCCAGCAGGATTGGCTGGGTATGCTGGCTGCACCGTGACCTGATTGGACTCTCGCAGAACTTCCTACTCTGCCTCCAGCAAGCTGGCAGGTGATGCCGGCCTGTGTCAAAGGCACAGCTCTAAGGAACAAGTGTGTTCCTGTCTGTGCCTGTTTGCGCCGGGCAAGCTGCCTGGTGTCTTTTCACCCCGATTCTTGCCTCCCAACCCCCACACCTTGGCTAACCCCTAGAGTCTATGCAGATTGTATCATATGAGCATCCTGTACTCCACAGGAGCTGTTTGGAATTGTCAAGGAACTTTCACGCCCTTCTCAGTCAATAGCAGATCCATAATTCCCCCAGGCACAATGTGACTCCATTAGTGTATACTTTGTTGAGAAAATCTGCAAGATTCACCAATCAATTGCTATAGCCAGTACACTGTTTTCATTTTTGATAAGTCCAAGAAATGTTCTATGTCGTCTGTATCTGTGGTGCAGTTTCTTTTTTAACCAGTCACTGACAAGATCATCCATGTGGCCCTGTGCAGGCTTAAATCTGCATCTGCTACTGATCCCATTAATCTTTGTATTATTTAATCGCTGCCTTTCGAAATAATCTCTCTGTTTACCGCAGCCTTCTACCATTCATTCCTAAACTGGGAAATCCCAGCCAATGTAAAGCATGCTCTGGTTACTCCACTTCTTAAGAAACCCCACGTGGATCCAGCTCTTTGGGCCAATTATCACCCCATATTCCTTCTCTCGATTATGACGAAACCTACAGAAGTCATTGCTACTATTCAACTGTCACGATATCTAGATAACAACCACTTTCTTACACTCTTTTCGTTCAGGTTTTAGACCACTGATGTGCAATGATTCTGTTACGATCTCCATTTTGGATGACAGAGTTTTGATTCTCCCTGACCTCTCCGTGGCCGTTGATACCATCAATCAGAGGTGTTGCTGGGGGGGGCCTGAGGGGGCTATAGTCCCAGGTCTTTTGGTTGTAGCCCCAGATAGAAGCTCAGGGGCTACAGCCAACATGCTATCTATACCAAGTCCTGACATTCCCCACACTAGCATAGCCCCAGATCTTTTCTAGACCTAGCAACACCCCTGCATCCGATCATGATATTCTTCTCTGTTGTCTTGAAACAGCTGGCATATCTGTCCCACCTCTATCCTGGCTCTCTTATTTTCTAAAAGACCAAATGACATCTCTTTCTTCTTTTTGCTCCACACCCACAGCTGTAACATGTGGTGTCCCGCAGGGATCCTCACTTTCCTCTCTTCTTTTAAATGTTCGCCTCCGTACTTTGGCTGATCTCATTGAGAAGCACAATGTATGTTTCTATATCTACGCTGATGACTTGCAGCTACTTATGCGCTTGGATGTACATCTCTCTGACCCTCCTTTGAAACTGAAATCCTGTCTGATGTCTATTGGAGATTGGATGGAAAAGAACTTTTTGAAACTAAATGGTGGTTTTAGTGTTTGGATCCACTAATCCCAATGAGGTTTGGAATTCTAAGTGCTGACCTGAGGCTTGGGGCCTATCCCTCCCTTCCAATGCACCAGTAAAGTGCCTTGGAATCAAGCTTCTCCCATCAGGCTCACGAGAATTGGAGATTTCATCTGTCTGATCTTCTGGTTTTCTTAAACTAATATTTTTCTTTTTGTACCATATGAGCTTTGTCCTACTTGTTTTGGCCTCATCCATCATGGATTCACTGGACTACTATAATGGAAAATAGCTTGGCCAACCTGAGTTCCTAGTTCAACGGATGCAGATTTTACAGAACTCTGCAGCACGTTTAGTTTTGGGAGGACAGAGATTGGTACACTCTCTTCTACTTCAACAACTCCACTGGCTTCCCGTGAAATGCTGTATCAATTTTAAAATCTGGTGCATTACACATCATGCTGTTCATCAATTAAGCGCGTCCTTTGTTCAGTCTAAGCTGGCTCAGTACACTCCCCTGCAATCTTCACGATCTTTCTCGAAGCTCTGATCGCACATCCTGAGGTTTTGCAGGGTGTGTGCGGGAGGATGCTCCGTTCCTGTTCTTGCCCCTGTTTTGTGGAATTCTCTTCCTTTTCAGCTTTGAGAAATTGCTGACCATCTTAACTTTCGCAAAGCTCTCAAGACGCATTAGTTTGAGCTGTTCCTGGCTCTGTTCGCATGCTCCTCTGGTTTATTTGCCTTTTGTTTTTAGCGCCTCGATGCCTTCGGGCGATAGCTTTGTGCTTTATAAATGCAAGTACAATACAATAGAATACATGTATGTTCAAATAAATGCAGTGTGTGTGTACATGTGTGTGACAATAATTAAGTGAGTCTATAGATGTGTGTGCGTATGTGTATGTTAGCATCAAAGTGCATGTGTGTGTGCACACGTCTTTTTGTGTTGGTGTTTGGGAGTCATTGTGAAGATGAATGTAATGTGTGAATGTGTTAGTATGCTCAAAAGAAATCAGCACTGCTTCCCCCACCATAATATGGTGTTCTCATGTACAGCCTAATGTAAGTGAATTACAGTGACCAATACAAGCACAAAGTTTATCGTACTGCTGTCCAAATGTAGCACAAATCAATCAAAAAGAGCGGCACAAACTTTCTCATGTTGCTTTGTGACCCTACCATGAATCAAACAAAAAGCTGCACAACATTCCTCATGCAGCTGTGGAAACCTAGCACGGTTTGAAAATGCCATGCAAAGTTTGTCGTGCTGCAACACCAAGCTAGTACGGACCTAAAATAAGCCTGTGCAAAGTTTCTTGTGTCACTGTGTGAAACTGGAACGGATCGTGAAAAATCATGCAAAGTTTCTCCTGCCACTGCATGAAACTACCATGGATTGAAAAAGACCTGCACAAAGTTTCTTGCGGCACAGTACAAAACTAGTACAGATTGTAAAAAAAAAAAACACAATGTTTCTCATGACACGAACCTAGCACAAATTGAAAAAAGACGCACACAGTTTCTTGTGTCTTACACAAGCCTATCAGGAATCAAAAAACTGCTCAAAGTTTCTTGTGGCACTGTGCAAATCTATTATGGTTTGGAAAAACCCACACAAAGTTTCTCATGTCACTGCATGAAACTAAAATGGATCGAAAAGAAAGACCCTTGCAAAGTTTTTCATTGTGCTACACTAAACTAAAATGGAATGAAACATCTCGCTCCACGTGAAACCGCATAAAGCTGGGTGAAATTTCAGTGACAGCGGAACTGTAATGCTGATTTTGCTGAACGGGCCGAAGCAGATTCCAGTTCTGAGTCTGCACTTTTTGCTTTGCAGGTGAAGGTTTTGCTCACCACTACTGATATGAAGTTATTGCAAACAGGCATGTGCAAGTGATTTACAGTGACTATAACTGACACAGATGTTTTGCAGCGGCCACTTTATGCATGTCATTTACAGCAACCATCACTGGCAAAGAGAGATTGTGGCCACAGCTTCATACAAGTGATTTGCAGTGACCACTACTTGCATAGATAGGCTGTGGCTGAGATTCATGCATGCGATTTAAAGTGACCAATAATGGGAAAAAATGATTGTGGCCTCAGCTTCATACAAGTAATTTTAGGGCCATTACTGGCAACAATGGATTGTGGCTACAGGCTCAAACATGTGATTTATAGTGACCATTACTGTCATGGATAGATTGTGATCCTCAGGCTCATGCAAGTCATTTACAGTCACCATTATTGGCATAGAGAGTATGTGATTGTCGTTTCATGAAGTAAATTGTACAATGCTCTTTACTGGCATAGATAGATCATGGTTGCAACATCATGAAAGGGATTTCGAGTAACCATTACTGACATATTGTAGCCACAGCCTCATACATGTAATTAACAGTGACCATTACTAGCATAGAGAGGATGTGGCCTCAGTATCATACACATGATTGTTGGTGACCGTTACTATCATAGATGGATTGTGACTGATGGCTTATGCAAGGGATACACAGTGATCTTTACTGGCATATATTGATTGTGGCTGTGGGTTTATGCAGGTGATTTACAGTGACCGTTAATGGCATTGATAGTTTGTGACCTCAAGTGGAAGCAAGGGATTTGCAGTGCCCACTACTGGCATAGATAGGTTGTGGTCACAGCCTCATGGAAAGGATTTACAGTAACCATTAGTGCAAAGATAGGTTGTGGCTGCAGACACATGCCAGGGATGTTCAGTGACCATTAATGGCATAGATATATTGTGGCCACAGCTTCATGCATGTGATTTTGAGAGACTCTTACTAGATTGCGTCCACAGCTTAATTCAAGTGATTTATGGTGATTTATGGTGACTATTACTAGTATAGATGAAGTGTGGCCGCCTGCTCAAGCAAGTGATTTAGAGTGACCTTTACTGGCAAGGATAGGTTATGCCCTCAAGCTCATGCAAGGTTTTTGCAGTGACCATTACTGGCATAGACAGATTTTGCTAAAAACCTCAAGCAATGGATTTTCAGTATCCATTTGTGGTATATATAAATTGCGGTTGCAGCCTCATGCACGTGATTTATATTGGCCATTACTGGCACAGAAAGATTGTGGCCTCAGCTTCATGCACTTGATTTACTGTGACTATTACATATTTGTAAATTGTATAGCTTTTTATTTATTTTTTTATCAAAAATGATGCTTTTAAAACACACTATTTTCAAAACATTATTTTGCAAATGTTCTCCCCCTGGAACTAGCCTACATTTATTGGGGGTTCCACCAGTATGCTCCTTCACTCATGCTGATTTGATTTGTGGGACTAGTAAGCTCCCAAAATATTCATCAGCCGCAATCCGATGTGAATGATGGATTTTGTTCATGTTACGCAAAAGAACCAATGGTAACTTTTATGGCTTTTTACTCCATTTTTCTCAAAAACTGTGCTGAAAAATGTACTATTTCAGCATATTATTTTGAAACATTTCACAGGGGAGAACTTCCCTCTTGAACTCTTCTAGATATTGGGGCACCCTTGCTATGATTGTTCCCTAATGTTAATTTGAGGAAATATGTAGATTCCTACACTTAATAATTCACCAGCCATGAGATGTTACTCATGAATCATTTCGCACTCATCTGCTCCCTCATGAGCCATCTCCACCCCCTTTTACAACAAAGCTGCCTCCCCCAATGGGTAGAGAGAGTGCATATAATATGCTGGGTACAGGTAGTATTTATGTAAAATCTTCAATCCATCTTTTATGTTTGGTTTTATTCTTCCTCTAGAAATGTCCATTTCTGCCTTGAAAATGTTCACATATACAAGTGGCTAGGATGCAAGACTTTGTTGACCAAAATATTTAAAGAACACCCATCTGAATAAAGAGTGGACAGGAAAGTTATCTTCTCGGTAGAAGAAAAGTTGCCTTCTTCGCAGAAAGTAACTTTCCAAATGAGTTCCTACTCTCTGCTTCAACTTGCAACTTGGCCTAAACTCTGCCTCTGTCTTCACTGAAAAGCCTTGTTTTGACGCCAGATACATGTTTTGATAGTTTCTCCATTATTTTTTACTATCAAGGGCCCCATTACCTTCCATTGTAATGATTGCCTATATCTCCATTTCTGTCTCTAGTTTATTGTAGACAGATTTAGTTGTAATTAGTAGAATTGTGACATGTTATTGTAAAATTTGTTTGCACACTGAGTTCTTTAATCTTAACTGTCTTTTCATTTTTAACTTGTGGTACCTGCATCTCATATCTAAATTACATGTTTTGAGTTCATTTTGCGTTACTATATTTGATACAAATACTGATTCTGTCAAGTCTAGTGACTGCTGCTCTCTCGAGGCACTGAATAGAGTACTTTTGAAGGGTGTCCAGTCAAAATGTCGAATACAATAATGTTGAAAGTCAAAATGTCGAAAATATTTAGTCGAAAATAAAAATGTCGAATTACAAAAATGTCGAATTTTTTTCGATTTTTTTTCGAATTAATGTTTAAATAAATAATTAATTAATTATATTTTATAACACATATTTTTTTTAAATGGTTAAAGGTATATCCATGGTGAGTGGGGGGATGGGGAGGAGGGGGGGTTGGGGTAGGGGTTTGGGATGGGGTTTTTTAATAATTAATTATATAATTAATGTTTTATTAAATACTTTTTTTTAAAAATTAAAGGTATATCCATGGGGGGTGTTGGGGGGGGATGGGGAGGAGTGGAGGGTTGGGGTAGGGGTTTGGGATGGGGGGTTGGGGGGGGACCTCCCCCCCAATAAAAAACGTTAGTATGTGTGACATTTTACATAGTTATTGTAACATTGGTTTTTCGATTTTTTTTCGACATTTTATTTTCGAATTAATGACTTTTTCTATTATATGTATGTGTTTTCGACATTTTTGAATTCGACATTTTTTTTTCGACATTTTTGTAATTCGACATTATTTTTTCGATATTATGACTATAAACCCTTTTGAAGCACACCTGTCTAAAGCCTCTCAGGACACTCCTGGCAAATATCTATCAAATACCTATAGACAAGCTAAAATTCTTGGCTTTGGTAGTGCTCGTTTTTACCATGACTTCAGCACAAGGTGGAGATGCAAATCAAGTGACTGAAGGCACACTCTGGTATGATATTATTACTACACCAAGTGCATTTACAGCTGCAATTATTTAACCCTCAGCTGCTTAGAAATAACATTGACAGGCCAAACTGTAATGTTAAAGCTTGTGAGAGCGATCTCAAAGAGATACCAGGAGTACATGATTTGGGCAGGAAGAAGAAGAAAGTCGATGTGACTGTCAATTGAGATTATCATGGCCATGCGTCAATGGGTGGGTACATAACCAAAAATGCCCACAGGCTATGTATCCCCCCTCACAGGTCATCTCCCTTTTAACTATCATCCATAGCAACAGTGTTGACTTATAGTTGGCTCTTTAACTCCATCTGATACCTAATAGTAAAAAGGCCTACTCCTCTCACATTTGCACATTTGCATTGCAATTCTACTGTCATTTTGACCCATATCTACTAGCAGGCCAGGAGGATAACTCGGGTGTACTAAGTTCACTTTGGAAGAAGGATGGCACCTTGAAACATGAGCTCGATTCCTGGTTAAGAGATTAGTAGCGGGAAGAGTCCTGAATGAAATGCTATACAAATTGCTAATAATAATACTTTCTGTTTTTAGAAGAATACATCTATCCAATCCACCATTGCGTGTCTGGCTAGATATGCAGCCCCTCTTAGCCTTAAACTAAAACTCAATCTTCCTACCTCAAGCCGGGCTCCCCAACATAAATCTCTCTAACGGTGAACAAATTAGCAGATTGACCCTTTTCTTCCTAGTACCATCAAGGATCATATTACCTTCCTCACACCTGCTACAACCTCCATGGTTAATAGGTCTGTGGAGTCAGATGAAACGTCTCGCCACCTAAAAAACCACTACTTCTCTTCTGAAAAGGCAATGATGGTCCATTTATTCTCGCAAACTATTGCCCATTTGCAAATGCTACTTTAATTGTAAATTACCTAGAAAGGAAATGGCACTGCAACTGCTTCTGGAGTGCAGCGAGTTCCAGAACCTTCAAGACCACATGTCTGTTTGTTTAGCCAGAAAAAGGCATTGCAGCTGCCCTGTCTTAGATGAGGGATGAAATCCAGAGGTCTCTGGACATCAACACCCCAGCAATTCACATTCACCTTATGTGTTCTGTAGTCTATGCCACTATTAAACACTCCCTTTGCAAAATCACTTTAAAACCTCCTTTGGCACTGCAAGTGTCATTCTTCTGCTTGGCATCACATCTAACAACCTATCACAATGATCCAGAGCCCAGACAAGCGCTCATTGAATATGTAGGTTTGTTTCCACTGTAACAATCTCACTTTCTTCAAGCCATAAAGTCCCTCTGGAAAAACCCAATAACTAGTGTTTCCACAATGTGAGGTGTTCTTGGTAGATTGTTTGTGTTCACTGCCTCATGAATCATCATCAATCTCTGCAGTATGCTCATGCATGCATGCCATCAATTGGTTATGGTGGACACCATTCAGAGGCTGATGCAATTATAGTGAAACCTTATGGACTCAACTTGTTCTTACCCTACTTTAAAAAGCAGGCAGAGTGTGTAAGCATCTCTTCCCCTATGCCCACATTAACATGCTGATGCGGGCAGAGAGGCTGTCAGTATACCTGCACTGAGCAATGTTTCAGACCAAAAATGTTAGGGATGCATGGAAACCCACCAAAAGGTGGTACCTTCTGCTGATGGTGTCAAATGGAAACCCCTAGAGTTGAATTGGTGTAGCGCAGGCCCTTCATTGCTATTAATAACACTGAGCAAAGGCCACATGTTATTGGACAATGGTCATTTACTCCAAGAGAACCCAGTCTGCAGACCGATGACCTGTGTGGCAGAGATTGTTTTAGATTGATCCATTGCTTCAAGGCCCTGCATTCATCCCTTCCATAACTTTTTTAATAGCCTCTATTCCCTCAATTAGATGAAACAGTACAGCTACACAACTGTCATAAAGGCATTATGTGCCTATAATATGAACAGCTCTCATCTCAAAGTCAGGCTACATCAGCCTGTAGGCACGTATGAAACATTCTGCTAACTTTGACAGATGTACATTTCACAAATGTGGATTTTAACTATTGACTTTGTCGGCCTTCTCTTCTCAAGCAAAATGGAATATTTATAGAACATTACTGAATCATTTGATAATGTATTGTGTGGTTTATGTGTTGACTGGAAATCATAAAAGCTTGGTGTCTTTAAAAATACATTTCTTTTTCTATGCGGGAAACACAATATATGCGTGTTGCTTAGGCACACTTGTATCTACTAGCCTTGACTACCTTGTTATATTGTTTTTCAAAACAATCTCCTTGTTTTGCTTTAAGGAACACATGGTCATTTTATCAGTATTATTATTTGTTTTGCTTCTAGCAACTTACTATCAATATTATTAAAGCATCGCAGCAGAAGAGCACAAGAATTCAGAAACATGCAACATTTGTTGAGCAAGAGAATTGTTTTGAAATGATTTAACTACAAGTTGCAAACAAATCTGATATTTATATCAAGAACATGAACATATATCCAGCAAACTCTGATAAAACAATAAGCAAGGTTGAAAGCTTATTTAGCACACACTCACATTAGGAAATATCATGAATAGAGCACTGATATATTTTTATCATCTGACATAAGCCCATCTTGTTTGAACTTGCAAGTTCATATGTAAATAACAGGTAACATAAAGATGTGTTTCAATGCAAATGTTAACATAGAAGTTGTGTTTGGTGTACAGCTCCTAAGGATTACATGAATTACATCATTATATGTTACAAGTTGATAGGCTATCAGGGAAACATGGATGGGACCTAACCTTTAAAAAAAACTGTTGTTTCAGCAGCCTGCAGAAAGTTTCTGAGATTTCACTGAATCCTACAGCCTTATGGACGATGAAGGGACACGAGCATGGAGACCTGCCTGGGTCAGGATGCAATCATATTTAGGGAGTAGGCCAAGACTCTAATTCTAGTCTATGTGCCCACAAATTTACACATAGCCAATTTTCACAAATTCAGAATTTTCACATTTGCTTTAAAAATATGTAGGCACGGCTAAATTACAAAGCTGAAAGGTCGAACTGCCTTGAAAACAAACTGCAAACAGCTTTCATTTGCCTTCCCCCTGAGACGGGAAACTGCAATTTGCCAATGTTTCTTAAGTTCCAATTTTCTGACTGTTTCAATATTTTGAGGGTTGAAATAAGCAATGTTGGCTAATTTTTCAAAATTCCTTTTACCTTTCCATGGGAGAACCATTAAAAGACACCATGATGTATTTTTGTTATGGTTTGGCTTTGAACATGCCCTGTTTGCTGAAACAATGAGTTAAGTATGGTACGCGTTTTGGCACAGTATCCATATTCAAATTGTGTTTCCCCCTTGTACTTCTTTGGCCAGGATCTGGCACACCACCAAAGCACAGAAGCAGGGTGGGGGGAATTATTTGCAGGGGTATTTGAAATAGTTTACCGGTATTTATTTATTTTATTAATTGCTAATAAAAAAAGAAACCTTTGCAATAAAAACAACAATTAGCATAATTTATACATTTCATGAAAACAGTAAAACAGCACACAGTCAATCGCATATTTAAAATCAATTCCAAAAATGTCAACACTTCAATATTCAACGAAATTGCATTACTATTTAAAATTCTTAACCATAAAGTTTCAGAGTTTAAAAAAGACTCATCTAAAACAAATCGATCAAAATATATCTGACGGTCAAATTGGAATAACGGGCAAATATTTAGGAGATTACATAATGTTTCCACTTCTTGAGCACAGAATCTACATCGTCGTAGAATCCTTGGTATCTATACCCTTACACCGGGAACTTCTCTTTTCAGTAACAGATTTAGTTAAGTACATAACATTGCATTTTATTTTATTGGGTAAATGTTAAAAGAAGGTGATCATTCTTTTTTCATTCTTAGTTTTTGTTTCAAAAACAATATTTTTTATCTTATGAGGCAAACTGAAAATATCTACTTCTGAAATATTATAGAACTCAAGCAGCTTGGTCATCTTTAACTTCCATTCAAGTAGGACTCTACATGAGTTCAAACCTAGTTCAATATTTAGCAGAGTAAACACTCAATTGGCCGTAGATATAAGAACATTAACCCCACAACTGAAGCTTTTTCCAATCTGTTAGTGCACATAATGAAATCAGACCAGCTTCATGATACGCTTACACAGAAGTGATTCAACCTTGTTCCATAAATCGTACAACAGTCCTGTTTTTGCTCCATACAGTAAATAGAGAACAGTTTTTTGGTGATAATGCTTCAGAATAGGTATTGCTGAGAAGCAACCAAATTTTGTGTTGAAGATGCTTAATTCAGCTACGCTTGCCTTGATATTTCTTTGCAGGTTTTCCCAGACTAGCCGTATAGAGGGCCTGGCATGGATTACAATGGCCAAATATTAAAAATGTTGAACCATTTCTAGACGCATGTGATTCAAAAGCCAATTAAAATTCAACCCTTTTCTTTTGGTATAATTTATCATTAAACATTTTTATTTATTTGTATTCAAATCAAATTGTTTTCAAAGAATAGCCATTTATCGCTGTCAGAGCTCTCTTTAGGCCAATAGGGATCAGGGCAAACAATACAACATCATCAGCATAGGCCAAATGGTTTATTTTAAGATTTCCCAATTTGGTGGCAGATTATTTTAAATGCGTTTAAAAATCAAGTTCCCTGATATACAAATTGAATAGAAAAGGTGCCAATACACAACCTTGGCATAAACCCTACTTTGTGATAATACATTTTATTGTAGTGCCATTCTGGTCCAATCTGACTTTAATTTCTGCATCAGAGTGCAAAGCGATCAGCATATTCAATAAACCTTGGGGACAACACAGCTCATTTAATTGGGCCCACAGCTTGGCCCTGTTTACACAATCAAAAATGTGTGAAATGTATAAGAATCCACAAAACAGGGCTTGGTTTTCCTTTTGTTTTTGTTGTTGCAACTGATGTATTACTAAACAGTTTTGAGCAGTACTCATATGAGCAAGGAAACCAGATTGAAATTGATCAAAGATACCCACCCTAGATGCTCAACTCTGAAGTTCCTGGAGCATTAAGGCCCCAAATATATAACTGGAACAGTACAAAGGGGATATTTTTGGTGATAATTATTGGGCTGCAATCTGACACCAATTTTAAAAATTACTATATTCAAGGCCTTTTTCCAAGAGAGAGGGAACATATTTGATCTTAGAATGTTCTGAAACAAGCCCCACAAGATGGTGGGACACAAATTAACATTAGATTTCAACATTTAATTTGCAAGCCCAACTGGGCCATGCGCATTTGATGCTTTACTTATCTTTATAAGGGCTTGAATCCTTTCTAGATCCAGGTACATATCTGCAGCTCATCACCTGAGTACTTTTAAACATTGTTCATTACTATAACCTCTTTCATCATATACATTTGAGAAGTGTGCCTCCCATGTCTCTGCATGTATCGATTGGGTTTGTAAGGAACATTGGAGGTCTGGAGCCCTTATCAACCTCCAAAAGGAGCGTGCATCCTTATATACTATTGAGCCAAGCATTGCCTCAGCAACCAAAGTGTTTAAATTAAAATGATAGTTCTTTAGTTAATTTGTATAATTTTGTGTCATGACTTTGCTTTGGCTCTTAATGTCCAAGGGGTGCATCTGTACATGTCTTAAATCTTTACGCAGGCAACGTTTCTTCTCTACTATCGTGTTGTCATATCTATGTTTGTGAACATGCTGCCCCTTTAAAGACTGGCACAAAAGAACTTGAGGTGTGTACACGTTTGCCAGTATTCTGTAAATCACTTTTCAGAGGTTTCAATTGACAATACTGTGTCATTAAAACGATTTTCCAACCCTGGTTTCCACACTAAGGCCATGTTCTTGGGGTTTGCTTCTATACAGGTGATTGGGTTTGTAGGGTCACTTTTAACTACTGTTAGATCCACAGACAATGAATGCAGACACTAGAATTCATATCAATCACGTCAAGTGACCAACATAACCCAATCAAATCTGCAGAGACAAATACATAGTCTAGTGTGGACATTTTACATCCACTCTGCCAGGTAAAATGAGGTGGCCTATCACCCTCAATATTTCCATTAAACAGGGAAAGGTCCTGAGCTTTCATCTCCTCCTGTATGAGTTTACGCCTGTCTAGTGCCCCCAAGGTCATATTCTTCCTAATTTTCAGCCGATAATAACACAGGTCTAGGCATTCACTATTCAGATCTCCAACAATTAAAATACTACACAGAGTTGCAGCCATCGCCTCCGCCAACAAGTCCGACGCACAATCCAAAAACAATGTCATGGATGTTGATGGGGGATTAAAATAAAGATTAAACACATAGTACAAAGGTACTCCAAGGGCCTCATTCAAGCTCTTTACCAGTTTCACCACCTGTATGTCAGACCTCTTTGTTTCCTTTGATATCATCTTTAGGTTTATACCATTCTTTAATGCACACAAACGACCCCCCGCTGGCCGGCCTCTCTGCCCATGCACTGCATTTATGGTGCAGGTGGTGAAGCCGTCGGCACAGACAGGACACATAAGCCAGGTCTCCTATAGGCATAAAAAGGAAAAAGATTGCAGGGTCTCAAAATGTGTCGACAGAAAAGCATGACCCCTACAATTCCAAGAAGCAATCTTGAAAGAGTGAATTCATTCATAGCGTATCCCCCCAAGCAGCATCCATGCAAAGTAGAGTGAATAGAAGGCCAGTCATACCTTGAGCATATCGCAGTAGAATGTTGGTCAACTACGGCACAAACAGGTTTCGGTCCACAAGAAATATTTATAGTTAGAGGGAGGCGACAAGCCACCTCTGAGACATACGAAGTTAAACTTATTGCAGGTCTAGTGGCACCCAAACTAACATTAACCAACGTTCTTACTTGCATAACATTGCAGCCAAGAGACTTAAAAGCTTCCAATTGCGAAAGTACCATGTCTCTAATCATTCTAGCAAAGAAATATAATTCAACCACATCTACACGTGTCTGATAAAAAACCAACTTGAACAATATCTTTTGGTGTATCCATCTGGAGATTTGGAATCTCTGAGAATAAAACCATAACATGCCGACGATTTAAAGGAAACAAAGAGCTGCCCGTAAGAATGTGTTCGATATATAAAATGTGGTCCTCCTCAAAAGAGTTTTTAGCATCGCCCGACCCAGCCAACACCCATTTTGCTTTAAGAGGATGACCTTGAAAAGAGACCATGAGTTGACTCGTGATTTGACTCGAGGTTAAGGACAGATTCCCAAGAGGAGGGCTTCGGGGCATACTGGCCCCTAACTGGCCTTCTTGGGGAGGGGAGTGAACAAGAGCTTCCTTTTTTCCTCACATGTTCAAAAGAAGTGATGTTAAGGCTGCTGTCCCTTTTGAAGCAAGCTCACATCCCCATGGGCCCTAGCCCCCTACCCAATTCAAGACAAACCATCCTCCATTGGAGTGTGGCCTTGAGTGGAGATGTTAATTTTTGGTAAAAGGGACAGATCAACTTTAGTACTCCTGCATAAGCTTTGCAATGTGAGATGATGGTGTTGCTGTGAATACAAATCAGAGGTTTGAAATGTACAATACACCTGGCCCTTTAAGTTAACTGATTCTCAACATTGAAACCTTTTAGGAGACAATTATAATGAAGGGGCCTTTTTTTAAGGAACTCCTTAAGACAATTGGGACCAGTTTTTTCCCTTTTGTAATTTCAGATGCAACAATGTTTTTGCGAACAAACAACGAAAGGGAGGGATGTGCCATGACTTCCAAAAGATCATCCAGGGGTTTACTGACACTCTCCATTTCAGAATAAACTGACAGTGCACTCAAGTCTAATGGCTCTTGTGTATCTTGTAATTGTGCTCCAAAAGAGCCCTTACAATCCAGAAACATTGTTTTACTTAGAGATGTTTTAGGAACAGAAGAAGACACAGCACACAAGAAGGTAACAGTGTTTTGAACAGAAGATGCCAATAAGTCATCACCCCGATTTGAAGGTATACCACCTTATGACAGATTGTGTACATCCCGCCTCAAGCTCCTTAAGAAACCCTGTGATCCTTTATTTTTTTGTTTAGGCAGATTTTTCATGTTTTTGGTTCCATTTTCCATAAGAACCGGGGGTAAAACTGTATTTGTGGCCATATCTTGGGTCTCTACTTGGTGCCAATGCAGTCTTACAAGGCTTCAGGGTATCAGAATGGTGTACCAAAGAAGAAATGGGATATACATTTGGATTGGACAATTCAGACTGACACGCTTGGACTAAATCAGTGTTCAAAATTGTGGCAACCAAACCCTTGGATGCGGGTGACAACACAGTGCGTCCCACAGTAACAGCCACCATCAAAGTCTCCCTCTGTTGAAAGAGGAGACCCTGAGGGGGGTCCCTTGAGGCCTGTTCCTTTTCAGTCTGGACAGCAATGTGGCCTGCAGCTGTTGAAATAGTGTCAGGTTTAATATGTAAAGAGCTGTAGACATAGCCCTCTAAAAATGCCAATTTTGCTAGTATTGAGCTGATAATTAGATTCTGGTCCCAGAATTCTTCTGATATTCACTCAGTTGAGTTCACAAGCTGGGCCAAAGTACAATTTAGGGCATGAAGGGCTGAGCCTGGTGTTACAGGGGCATTTTAAATCGATGTACCCAAGGACAAAAGATTGGGTGTACTTGGAGGAGTATTTAGGTTAGCCAGTTTTGGTCAGTCAGAGATGAAAAGTGAAGGGCTTTGAGACAAATTTGAGTCCGGAATTATACATAACCCATACGAGAATGATATACGGCAGGGTGGCACTGATTCCATTTCTTGTTGAAAAAGCCTGGTGCCCTCTCTTAAAGACAAATGAGACAATCCTCCGTTTGCATTTTCCACGTGCAACAGAACAGAATCTGTTATTGAAGGGCACAGGAGAGTAACCCTTGCTTCCAGCATATCTAGGGGTTCAAAGTCACCAATCCTGCACACAGGTGATGACGCCATAATATGAAATTCAGAGCACCACTGCTGAACTTTACTGCAGATCACACAAAGAAGCAGCCTTCCTTTTAGCTTTGGATTTACTGCACAGTGAATACAGGTTCACTGACATGTCAAGGCACAAATGGCAGGGAGGGGTTGCATACAACAGTACCAAGTTAAAACGGACTCACCGAACTGGGGCGCCAAGGCAGAATTGCTCCAGATTGCTGCAAGTTTGCGGCACGCGGAAAACCACAGCAGACCACTTTCTGCCCACTTCTTGCTCCTTACCACACTCCATGCCAAATGGAGCTTATCAAGAAAAACAACCAAGGATTCCTTGGTGCAGGCTCCTCCTCCATTGCCATAGGAATGGGAAACAGACTGACTTCCCAAACCACGGCAGATGACTTTCTGCTCTGCGCCGAATGGAGCTTATCCGGAAAAACTACCAAGGATTCCTGGGTGCAGGCTCCTCCTCCAATACAATAGGAATGGGAAACAGACTGACTTCCCGAACCACGGCAGATGACTTTCTGCCCACTTCTTGCTATTTGTGTTTGTTCCATGGCTATAGCTCACTTTAAAACACGGTTCTTACTTAACTACCCAAGAAGCCAATAACTTTTTAACAGAGTATTTTACATTTTCCACTCAATGGGTTACCCAGGGATTGGTTTGCCCTCACCTATCCTTTGGCTTGGGAATTGGTACTTGATAGTATGTTGTTTTAACATTTTAGAAGAGTAGGATGCTGGGTATCTACTCCACTGGTTTGTTGCTAATATTAGGAACTGTATACTCCAAGGCAATTCTATTTTAATTCTCGTGTATAATCTCTCAAGAGAATAAGTATACATAAATGATTAACAAGAGAGTGAGAGCATTATTAATGTGTTTCACTTTATGAGTATAAAATACGCTATAGTGCAAGTGCTAACACTTGTGGGTTTAGTGATAAAACTGTGCAGGGAAGATACTAATAGTATCTAATGTTTGTCATGCAAACAAGGGCAATAAGAATTGCTACAAAGATTCACCCACAACGTGGGCCGAAAACAATATTGATGTCCAAATGTAAGCCTATCAGTTTATCAGTGGTAGTAGTTTATCTTGCACTAAAGTGCAGAGACTCAACTTTCTCCAGAGCCTTGCCTCAGGTACAGCACTATTTTCTCATGCAAAAACCTGCCAGAGTACGAGCTGGGCATTGAGATCACCTTTGGGGTGGAGGTTAGGCTTGGCATGCAGGCTATGACCAGTAACATACCAAAGCACTTTGCATAAAATGGAGGGCCCTTCCTTCCTCATTGGTGTGCTTTCTAACACCACTTCCACTCTCCATCCCAACGCACTGCCATTGTTCAAATGATTTGGCATTGTTTTCTTTGGCTAATAGAATGTAACAGTGTTCCAGGTTTCCATATGTAGGAAGTGTGGTAAATTGTGAGCCATTTTATTTTTCTTGATACACAAAATCCACTATTTTTGGGTGAAAAAAAGATGTAACAATGTTTTGCAGCAAATGTATGTGTCCCTAAAGGGTGTCTGCTTTAACAGTGCCACAGTTCTACACAGTTCTAACTACTGTGATGAATAAGGGTAGGGAGGTGAGCCTGCTAAGCAAACGCTCCTTAAGAGTTTGGGAAAGAGGGACCTCACTGGAAGTGACTCCCCTACAGCGGACAAGGACTCCCATTCCCATGACAAACTCCCTCTACTCCAGATATTACCTGCCTACATGGGAGTCAGTAATACTGACAATACATTTATGCGTGTGGCTCAAAATAATAAGAACTCCCATTCCTATAAGAAAATCCCAGTAACAAATACTGTGTCTGCTTGTATGGGAGTAAATGAGACTGATGGTATAACCATTGAGTGAAACCCAAAACATACTGACATTGCTTCCATACCTTTGGCTCAAGGTAATGCTGAAATTCCCTTGAACCCGACAGCTGATGGGGAACAACACGCCCCTTGGAAGCACGGTGGCGTAAATAAAGATAACACAAACCTTGAAATGCAAATGGGAAATTCTACGCAGAGGCGATCCTCTGACCTGACAATGTCCTGTAGGGATGGAGCCGTGCTGCATCACGGAGCTAGTAGTGGCCTGGAGAAACAAAGGCGCGAAAGAGAGATGCTGTTAGGCTGGTATGAAGAAGTGTAATATTGCAAACGCAAAGATGTGAGAAACCCTGTCTTAGCTGATGATGTGACCATGCTGCAGCCATTGGATAGTTGAACCCGGATACCTTGTGCTTAAAATAATAACTGAAAATCAACTGCTATAGACTTGATAAGGACCCAGAGGGGTCAAAACCTGTGTCGGCTGCCCACTTGCACGTTTAATTAAATAATAAAAACCCTACTGGAAACCAGATTGTGTATTCTTTTTAAGCACAAGGTATCTGGGTTTAACTACCCATTAGCCAATACGCAAGGTGTGGGCAACACCTCCCCTGCATGACCTTGCTGCAGATCTAGAACTCTTTCATAAACAGCATGCAAGAATTAACCCAGTGCTGCACAAGTTGATTCAGCACCTAGTGCACCCAGCACCCATTTCTACATACATGCTGCAGCCATGGTTGGCCTGGGGCAAGCAAACAAATGCAGAGACCAGGAAGCGACGGAGGAATGAATCCTCTGTTCTCAATACGAGAACTGAAGGAAGTGCTGAGACAGCAGAATAAGGAAACCAAACTCTTACTCGACAGAGACGTCAAAAAGAGTAAAGAATGGCACCATCACCGCTGTGACGCCATTCCGCTGGAGCATAACTGAAGGTGTTCAATGTACCCTCATTGCCTAGGGCAGAGGAAGCAAGCCGAACAGAGAAAGAAAGGGTAAAGAATAGCAAGTGGAACAAAACCACAAACGGGTCAGTCAGACCCCTAGAGAGAGATTATCCAAGAGGGTTATGTGAGCCCTAGAAACCAGAGTGTTAGACATTGGCAGAGGCCAAAGAGGCAGCTCCAAGAGCTAAGAAATTCAGAAGGTTAAAGGGGTCTGGAGAGTCCTATCGAGATAAGTGGTACTTTGCAACACATACATGAAAAGGAAATTGGAGGGTTCAATCAATCAAACCAAGAGCAAGGAATAAGGGGAACTTGAAGGCTTCCTTTGTTTAAAACCAGCAGAAAGAGAGTGGTACAATTGGTGGAGATGGATTAAGGAAATCATCCCTCCATTTAAAGAACTTGAGACATTTCATTTCAGTGAAGACTTGCATTTTTCCTTGAGGAACCTACAAAAACACTTTAGAAGTTTTCTTTGATGAAGTGTCAAGAATGAACATTAGAACTGTGACAGAGACTCAGGAAGAAACCCTGAGAGACCGGAGTAAGATTGGTATAAAGATGCCTGAGCAGAGGGTATAGTGCTCTGGCTCTTGTGTTTGTTATTTTCTTAAAGTGGTAGGGCCAGATAGTCAATAGGTTTTGGACTGAGGACTATTTTTGTTTTAACTAAGCACCTCGTGTTTAGTTGATAGGAAGGAGTAATCCCTCTTAGTAATAGGGACAGATCAGCATTTTTCTTTTAACTTGAATAAACAACCTTGATGTGATGTCCTCGAGTCTCACACCTTCTGGTTTGCCACATTACACTAAAGAAAATGCTACAAATATAATGTTGCATAGTGTCAGTGTCTTTTACAGTGTCCAGTGTTTGTGGCCAGTTAAGTCCATGGCCACCAAAACGGCTCAAGACATTACTGTGATGGACAAAACGAGCACTGATAAACATATTGTATGCCAAACAGTAGCTTTATATTTACAGCATGTTCATGTGTGCCTCTAGTCCCTTTGCTACATACAGAATGCTTCAAAAACACGACAACATTATTATGAGCAGCCATGTTTAGATCTGGCGAAACTACCATCAGCTGCTACTGTGGCGTTGAGAAGATGAGTACTTTGTTACATCTCCACGGTGACATATGGTGGCACAAGACTATGCATCAAGGATAGCATGAAAAGAATTGCATCCATATCCTAATCGTGAGTCATTGAAAACTCCATTTGAAGTTTTGCAATCCATACCATGCAATTTATAGGAATAATTCTTAGTCAGCATGCAATCCACCCACAGTGCACCGTGGGGATGCAAATGATCTGGACTGCTCCTGGAGCATGCATGATAGGTATTGTTTAGAGAAAGATACATGGCCATAGGCAGGCAATAGGTGGGCACATAACCAAGCAACACCTAGAGACTATGGGCCTGATTCACAGAGCGTTTTCCAGTGGGGGGTTGCCATTGTAAAATACTTCTGTGAATTAGGCACTATGTGTCCCTCCTCATATGTCATTCCTCTGTGTTTCTCCTCATATGCCATTCCTCCCCACCTGTACTGCAATGCATTTGTTTCGGTTTATAGGTGTCGTAAGCGACAACTAATAGCCCAAACTAAAAATGGTGTCCCCTTCATTAAAACACCTTACGCTTTTGTTTTGCAAATTATTATTTAATGTTAAATAACAGATCAAATAATGTTTAACAACCGATTTGCTGAACCGAGCCTGGTTTGGGACACAGACAGTGGCATATTTTCTCCGTATGGACAGATTTTGTAAAAATGCATGACTAATGTCCAAGAAAAGATGCCAGCATGTGCAGGTATGAATCAGCATTTATTATGTAACCATTGCTTTGTTTTGATCAGAAACAACTATATTCCAAGAGTCTGTATAAAATGGGTGCTTTGGCTTTTGTTTCTAATTCCCACAATCTCAGACGTGCAACACAGTGAAAAGAGGGGACGAACTCAACTCATAATGCACGCAAAGGTCCACTGATGAACAGAATGAAAAATAAATTACTAAGCCAGTAATCCATTTACATTAGGCCTCAGCAGTGATCGAAGTGTACCAAAAAAGTAGTGGAACTGTGACTCTGGCAGAGGCCAGAGCAGGAAGGAAGGGAGCAACGTGCAACACATTTTTCAAGGGTTGCAGTCATGCTGGTTGACAGCCAGTTGATTTGAAACAGATTTCTGTTTAGCTGCAACTGATATCCGTGGAGAAGTGTCTTTAACTTTATAAAGAACAGTTCTGGGGTGGGGAAAATGGTTGCAAAAAGTGGTGGGGCTGTTAACAGTAAAAAATAAAAGTAGTGGAACACCGCTCCCGACCGTTACCGCTCACTTTGACTACCAGCCTTCAGTGGTTTGCAGCCGAAATAAGCTACATATGTACCATCTGTGACTATATTCACACTCTGTTGTAGGGTGGGTGCTCCTCCAAATTCATTATTTTATGAAAGTACAGTTGCAGTTGTGTTACCACATGGGGCAGATACTCAATTAGTTATTTAATGTTTTATAGTTTTTTCTAGTAGCGCGCTTAATACCCGAGTTTGGTTTCTAAGCTCTGTTGCTCTGCATGGTCTTGTTACCAAGACCAGCACGTTGCCCTTTGCTATCCTCCATTCACTGCGCTCTATTTGTGTTCATCACTGGCAAGACAGAGCTCTAACAATTCTGTGGCATGTTCATAAGTCACTTTTTTTTTTAAGGCGGGGTGGTGTACCTAGTTGCTATTTATGTGTGAAGTTGTCATGCTCAATGTTGTATTCGAAACTGAGAATAGATTTCCCTAACACGCCCCTGTAATGGGTCTTCTGTAGCACTGCATTAGATGCCCACAGCAGAAAGCTCTGATGCATTGGCACATGCCCATCTGTGATGATGCAAAATGTGCACAGGCATGCTGACCACAATTAAACATCCCACCACGATAATGAGATGACTGAGCTCATTACGAAAGCATCTTAAAGAGTGTATAAACAAGGTCGCTGCACAGTCATTTGGCACCTTATTTTAAAGAACTGCCAAGAAAAACAGCAGTGCCCTAGCTCTGAATTTTGTTGTATTTTAGTCATGCCATTAGCAAATTGGAGTAATCAAATCCTGGCCAAAAGGACTTACTCCAGGAATAAAGTATAAGTTACACTTGCAACATACAAATAAAGTATTTAGGATGGCAAAATGAAATGAAGTGATGAAATAAAGAGAATGCACATTTTCGGTCACAATGTCAAAGTTATACTATTTTTGGTCGTCAGAAAATCAGAGTGGTTTCTTTGCTATATTGTTACCAGCACCGGCATTAGACCTCACGTTACCTGGAATAAGTCTGGACCTATGTGGAACAACTGTGCCCATTCAGTCTATTCTATTTCATGAGGCTATGCATAAGATGCACACAAAATAACTATATGCAAACACAGGTAAACAATTGTATTAATGTGTGATTTTAAATGCAAGGAGCTGATTTACAATGGTTTGGAAGTAGGTGCAATATACTCAATCCATACATTATGAATGTTCATTGACTATATATTTATTTATACATATATATATATATGTCAAGTGAAAAACCTTAGATGCAGGGACGTTAATGTGAACAATACATTGTAACAAAACCTTTACATTGTAACGTCCCTTCAACTAAAGTTTTTTCTTGAATTTGAAAGGTTTTGTTACAATCTATTGCTCATCTTAACATCCCTGCAACTAACATGTTTTCCTTGAATTTTAAGGGTTTTGTTATAATGTATTGCTCACCTTAACCTCCATGCAACAAAAAAAACGTCCTGGAATTTCAAAGGTTTTGTTACAAAGTGTTGCTCACCTTAACGTCCCTGCAGCAAAAGTTTTTTCATTGAATTTCAAGGGTTTTGTTATTCCTTAGATTTTTAGAACGCTTCCAGACCACTAGCATGGTGGCCGTGCCACTGTTCATTTTAAAATGCTACCAGACCATGAGCCAAGGGCTTTGGATTGCAGGCTTTGAGAACTCACAATGTTTTTAGGGAAATCAGTGTGATCCAATTATTTGCTATGGTGCACACACTTTAGTTAAGCAGCATTCAGCAAGCAGTACACTCCTTTTCGGCACCATCATTTTGGCACAGGCCGTTTTGGCACAGGCATTCAGCTGCAGTGCCCATTTCGGTGCGGCCTGTTGGGTGCGAAAGCCATTCCGGCGCTGTTATTTTGCCGCAAGGGATGTTTGGACATGGCTAACATTGCAGCCACGTCTAAATGCCCTAATGCTAAATATCCCACTTGCATTGCTTTTCTTTTAATTAAATTAGTTAAATAAAATGAAACATGCAGCCTTGAAACCTTCTCTGCCAGAGTTCAAAGCCCAGCATTTAACCACTAAGCCACAATGACTGGGTGGTTTATGGTGCATACATTTCATACTTAGCCTATAATTTAATATGTTCAATGATAAAAGGCTATGTATGAAACTTGATAATGCAAACAATAATATAATTTTAGCATAATGGTTAATTGCTGTGTCTCAAACTCCTTAAGGGCAGGGTTCTCTGATAGCAGAGTTCAGCATAAATGTGATTTATTTAAATTTAATTGTTTCTGTTTTTATAAAAGTGCGGATGCCATGTGTTATGAGATATTTAAAACTAAGAAAACACACGGGATTCAGGACTAAGGACCGTCTGTCATCCATGCAGTAACTGGGACCAACCCTGTTTAGTTTCAAAGTGAGGAAGGATCCAGCCACCTTACGCCATATTTCTTTAAGTGTTCTTCTAAGGGGGTGCCTTAGTGTGCTGACCCTTCCTCACGTTGAAGCTAATCAGGGTTTGTCCCAGTTACTGCAGGGATGGTAAACCAAATGTTGCTGTAAAAATACCCATTTTTTATTCATATTATTGACTGGGAGACTACAAATACCAGAATGCAATTTAGCAAAAGGCAAAAAATTGTCTGTGAGTACAAAACCTTCAAGGACTGACAGTAGCATGGTTTAAAAAAGTAAATAATTCAAATGCCCATTCGGTCGCCCATCCATGCAGTAACCGGGACTGAAACTGCTTAGCTTCAAAGCGGGGCTGACCCTGCTTAGCTTCAAAGCAAGAAAAGGACTGGCCTGTTCTTCTAATAGTCTTGTAAGTTTGGCTCATTTATCAGGCAACATAGCCTGCAGAGGCTGGCCCATTCCTCACTTTGAAGATAAGAAGAGTCTGTCCATGTTACTGCATGACTGGACGACCTGGATGACAATTGAGTCACTGGCCATGGCCAGTGATTTTTCACCCCCAATGTCACTATAGTTATAAAAATAACTTTTTAAAAACAAAGGATTTAAAACATGTAACTGCAGGTACCGAATTACACATACCAGCGATTATCTGTAGTCCTTTATAACATCGGATATAGTTGCGAATATCGGCAAAACAGCAACAAAAACAAAAATACTTCTCTACCCTCCAAGGCCATCACCCCCCACTCCACAGACGGCATCCTCACCTCCCTTGCCCTCTTCCTTTCAACCAAGAGCACACACTGCTTCTGTGACACTTCTGTGATGCAGTTTGCTTTCAGATGTCGACTATTTGTGGCCACAGAAAGCTTTGTGTTGAAAACTCGGTCCCCGGATCCCCTCCAACTCCCAAATTTCACTGAGTGCTTTCTAGCCACCCCCACCTATACCCTCATGGCATTTGTTTGTTTGTGACCGGCAAATAGCTTTTTACTGCGCTTCCTTTTCCCATAACCTCAACTATAGCCGCAAATATCTCTCGAATCATGTGAAAAACAAGATGGTGTTCAATTCATTTATGAAAACTATGATCCTGCAATGCACCATGGGAGATATAACTATAATGTTTGAGGAAGGGGCACCCTATCTCCGTCAAGTTTTAAAATAACTATGGCATGGAATAACCCCAAATTACACATGGATCGCGAGTCAAAGCTTTGTGCCCAAGTCTAGCAGTTTAGGTTGTGCGCTTTTGGAGAAATTTCAATTTTTTGTCTATGGGAAAATGTATGGGAAGCAGGCTGTAATTTTGGAAAACATTTTTTTATGCTTAATAACGTTGTTACATTTGTTTACAAAAATTTGGAGTCTGGGGGGCCCACAGACTTTTAATCACTTTCAAAATGTTGACCAAATCCGATACTGTAATCAAAAGTTATTAACAGTAGACTTTTAAGGGTTTCCTATGTGTCTCCGACTCAACTTAACTATAGGGCTATCGTCGACCTATAATGTATCTGTTCTTACTCTGACTTTTGAGATGTCAATAAAACTGGAATTTACAACCTGAAGAAGTATTCCTGGCGAGTTCATACTTTTTTGGTACTAATGCGGTGAGCATCTTTTTTTGGATTTTTTGCAATTCACAGCATGTGTCTTTGTGCTGTTGCTTTTTTCTCATTTATATATATATTTTTTTTAATTTGTTGTTATGATATGATAAGGCATTTGTAACGCGCCTATACACAAGTGTTTCAAGGCGCGACGAGGCAGGGGGGAACAAGGGGAGACAGACAACGATCTTACTAGGCCAGGTGTCATTCAGATCACGCAAGTGCAAGGGTAGAGGGGAAGGGAAAAGAGCATGGGGGAAAGGGAGAGGGGAAAGTGCAGTACAGGGTTATTAGCATACAGCATACAGGATAAATAACAAGGGCCAGCTGGTGGCAAGTGCGAGGTAAGTGCAGACAAGTGCTGGGAAGGGGGGCTGTATGGATACAGACACAGTCCCGTAGTGCACGGGACGGAGGCAGTGCAGGGGAGAGTGGCTGGGCCGAGACTGGTGAATGGCCCAGTTGCAGATTCAGTGCAGTTTCAGTAGTATTAGCAGGGGAGAGGGGGAGAGAAAGCGGAGGCAAAGAGGAAGGTTTTGAGGTGCTTCCGGAACCGGAGGTGGTTCTCCTCAAGTTTCAGGGAGGTAGGAAGGCTGTTCCAGAGGGAGGCCCCTGCAGTGGAAAGAGATCTGCCACCAACTCGTTGTTTATGCAAAACATTGTTAAAGTGACATTATGGTTAAGTTGCACTAATACAAAGCTATACAATTCAATGAAAAAACTTTGTTAAAGGGAAATTTTGGTTACAAATAAAACCTTGAATCTAACTACTTTATCCTTGTCCCACTAGGGTTGCAAATAAGGGTGGGTAATGATTTCAAGGGGTGGCCAGATGGGCAACTGGTTCGGCATGCTTGGTAATTATCTGCTGATTAGCATTGTCTCAGAGTGTATGCAGCAATAGTCATGGTGATCTGTTGATGCAATCCTGTGCAGCACTTCGGGCTGTAGCCATGGACAGAATTGTAGCCATGGGCAGAATTTATTTTCCCATTCAAACCTATCGCGATTTTGAAAAACTTCACCACTTAGCCAGTCCCTGTTGGCCATGGCCACATTAACCCCATTGCCAGTCCCTCGGGGTAATGGCCAGTAACCAGGTTACCTGCGTCATGGCCAAAAGCCATGGCTCAGACAATCTGGCCACTGCCCATGGCCACAGGCCATGACTCGGAAAATCTGGCCACTGCTCATGGCCACAGGCTGCACCTCAGTCACTAAACAGTATAGCACTGTTTTGTGTACCTACATTATGACACTTTTCCAAAAATAAAACACAGACACATTTGCAAAACCATACTTTCAAGTCTTTGTCAATGTTCCCAGCATAACTTTCCTACAAATCCATTCATGTTTTATTTTTGAAAAGTGTCAAAATGTATATACACAAAATAGTCATATAACTTGGCCCCTACTTGACAAAATCCATCAAGACTTTGCACATACATTCAAGGTTCGGTCTTTAATCTTTCTGCAATCTTGTGATAAGCCATCTAAAAATGTTGAGACCCCTCTTGACAAATGAATTAGCAAATCCATTCAATTCTGGGTCTATGTCCCTGAACATCTGAGATGTTTGTGAACAAACCCCAGACAGTACCCGAACATCCAGGTTGTTTGCGGACTTCAGGGATGACAAAACACAAATTTCTTTGGGCTTCTTATGGCCATATCTCATCCCATCCTCATCATCCCTCACCTCCCTCCCTAGAGATTTTGTCATTAGCTGGGCAAGTGCAATATTGTGTTTTTTAATATGTTTTTACCCCAATGTTCACGGACAACGGGTGCTCTCCACGAATCCAACATGGCGGGCGTTTCCCAGAAATATGATGCACCTCATGCTTTTTACCATCCAATCAGCAAGCGTGTCCAATGTCTGTGGACCTCACGCCTCCCTCTGGGCCAATCAAAGGCCCGTCTGCGGCCTGAACAGGGACGTGAGTCCATGGACCGAACCCAGATATCACTCATTTGTGTTACCTAGTTTTTGGCTGTTTTAAAAAGGCTATTGCACGATTTACACCAAATTTCCAAAAGCATGCGTTCAGGACAAAGCCTACGCTCTAGGCGCAAATGTGATGAAAATCCGTCCAGCAGGTTTGGGCTATGGGTGTAAGCAAAACATTTGTTCCATTGCTTCTATGGGAAAAACAAACATTTTGGGACCCCCTATAACTTTGCCCCTGCGCCCTACATGAAAACCCCCAAATAACTTCATAGGATCAATCTGACAGGGCCATATACTTTTTTTTGCAAAGTTTCATGAGGATTCATCCAGGGGGGCAAAGTTATAAACTGCCCCAAAAAGTGCTCTTCCTGTGGGTTCAGCAACTTAACCATAACTACAGGGCTGCTACCGCAGGCCCTGTAAAATATATATATAAAAATATATATCGACCATACTATGCATGCAGAAATATGCATGAATATCCATGAGCTTTTGTCAAGCTCGCAAACATTACAGAAATATCCCCGAACATCTGAAATGTTATCAGACATCGGAGAAGAAAAAACCCAATTTTGGCTTTTTCTGGACATATTCCATTCCATCCTCATCACCTCTCACATACCCATAGATTGTTTCATTTGTTTGACAAGTCTAATGTGGTGTTTTTACAAATGGTTTTACCGTGATGTCCATGCACTAACACCATAGTTTGTGAATCCAACATAGTGTCTGTTTCAAAAGCTTGGCTGAAGCCCATGCCACATGGATTGTGGAGACTGCCCATGGCTGCAAGTCATGAGCACTGACCATTATGAGGGTATAGTGAACACTGAACTGGGATGCAGGATAGGTGCAGTGGATTACGGGAGTGGTTTGGTGAGGCTGGGTCATGGTCGAGCCTCATGCATTAAGCAGTTAACCATGACTTACATCCCCAGCATTCAATGCTGATAACGACACACATCAGTATGCGCTGCAAGTAAATTTGTTTGTTAAAGGAGGTTTATAGTTATTTCAAAGAGGAATTATTAGTAACGTATATACAATAATGTAATATCATGAAAAATGTTTACCAATAAAAGCCTGCGAAATTCATTGAAACCATTTTATTAAAGGGACGTTATGGTTACGTTGCACTAATAAAAGCCTATGACGTTCAGTGAAAAAACTTTTTTAAAGGGATATTATGGTTAAGTTGCACTGATAAAAACCTGTGCAATTTCCTGAAAACACTTTGGTAAAGGGATGTTATGGTCAAGTTGCGCTAATATAAAACTATGAAATTATGGGAAAAAACTCTGTTAAAGGGACGTTATGGTTACAAGTAAAATAGAAAAACCCAAGAAATTCAGCAGTTATGCTAAGCTTTGCATCCATAACTCGCGCCACCACCATGCACTGCTAAGACTAACACCCAGGACATCAAAGATGACATCACACATGGTGAAGGAAACAGAGATATGCCCTGATTTGAAAAAGGTATTTATAATGCCGAAACACGTATTATCAGAGAGGGCCAACAATAAATCGAATTATGTCATAAACAAGTTGCATTTTGGAATGTATCTTATACTGTGGCGCAGAACAAGTTGCATTTTGGAATGTATCTTATACTGTGGCGCAGTAACAAGGTGTGTCCAAAACACATTTTTCAATGTTTGAATAATGTTTGTCATCTTTTTGCACGAGATTGAGTTCTGGGAAGTATTTTTTGGTCTTGCTTGAAAAACGTTGGGCTAAGAGCAGTGCGTTTTAGATAGCAGACTATTTTTGGGATATAATTGTGGGTTCATGAAATTCTTATTTTACTCGCAACATGTTTTTGAAACAACTCTACTATGGGCAGTTTGCCCGCAGGACCAGTGTTGTATACTTAAAGTAGGTTTTGAAAACCTCCCTGCATCAGTCCTTACATGCTGGAAAACAAAAGAACGTGGACGCGCCAGACCGGTGTTGCTGATGACAGAGTTTGCATGTAATTGTGAATAGGACACGACATGAAACTGTTTTCAAAAACGGCAATAACACCAAGCAACATTAAACATCTATATTCTACCAAACATCATTACATTCTTTAATGTAATTTGTGCATTCAACATGATAAATATGTTTGTATTGTAACCCTTTTTAAGGGGTGTTATGGAAATGTTGCCACGAGTTTACAGCAAGGCTCCTTCCTCAAAACTGCACCTATTACATGCATGAGGGATAGTTTATGATGACATGTCTCTTAAAGAGTGTAGCCAATGCCTTGAGTTGTTCCACGTGCACATTTGCTATTACATCTTTTTTTTTTTTATTCGATTTCAATTTTTGCCAAAAAAGCGTCATCTCGATTATAAATATGTCACATAATCCCATGCTACCCTTGTGGTAAACAAACTCTACACAAATATTGTTATCAGTGCTGAGGAAATTTGCAAATACTAAAACATGGAGTAATATTGCAACTGTCATACCTTTTCCGGAACAGGGGCACAGTGTATTGTTCATATTCCTCTTCTACCAGGCTTCGGCCCTTTTTTGCTTGAGAAGCGCTGTATGAAGATGATGAAACTGCACTTGCTTGTGTAGAGGAAGCACTCCCTCTTCAGAAATAAAAAAAATAGCAAGATAACAAATGTGAATTTAGAAGAGGATTTTCTATTAATACTGATCATAGGCTTTGATTCTTTGCCCTGCACATTCCATTTGGCTATTATGAGCTTTCCTACTATAGCAGCAGTAACTGGGTCCATGTGCTGTACTGGGTAGCAACAGCCTGGACAAGATGAATGTTTGCCGCATTACAGCCTCTGGATCCAGTTATTATTGTTATTAGCACATCTGGTTAACATCCTGGGGGGTGCTAGTGGCAATGTGAGTTTTTTTAGTTTTTTTATCAATGGCTCACATGCTTGCTGCAACTGGTTATTTCAAACAAATACTCATCCAAGATGGCAGTCATGCACATGGATGGTGAGGCTCCATGCAGAGACTCTCTTCCTTTTCCATCATGGTATCCAGGAGCAGCGTGACAGCCAAAGCAGCGAAATAGAAAACAACAGGTGGGTGGGAGAGGATGCAGGTGGTGGAGGTGAGTTGGAGGGAGGAGAACGTGAAGGAAAGATGAGAAAGATAGCAAGGTGGCTGCTAGCAGCTATCAGCCTGCTTGGAATGCAGGCTTGGATCGTGAGGTACATATGGAAATCCAAACAACCGGATTGACAGTGAACCATGTCCTCTGTGCTAATATTCCACATCGTCAATCCCAGAAATAGTGGTCTTCTTTTCTCATACTGTGAACACTCTCAGGAGACTTTCTCTGATATGTTTAATTGATGTCAGCTGTCTCAGTGTTGTGATCATCTATGTCCGTGGTCTCGCTCATTTCAGGTCGCATTGTTCTGTATTTTCCACGTTCTATGCTATATTCATTCATCCTCTGTACGCTTCTTCTCGTTTCACCTGACTGTTCATATGCATCCTCACCCTTGGACTAAATTGAATTGACTAGTAATAAATGGTATCCGTGGATAAGGCTACCTTCTATGACTTTTTGGAGACTTATGTAAATATGACATTTCTCAATAGCTGAACACTTAATCGAAAAGAGTTCACTTTCTGGTAACTGTATCCTGAAGACAACTTTTGTAAATGGTCAAATGGATTTTACATCATGATAGGCACACATTCTTTTCCAACTCTTCCAAAATATATATCAAGGCTTATTACTCTTGATCAACTCTTTTCTTTTCCACATTATACCAAACTGCATGCCTCTGGCATACCCCAATCACTCTGAAAACTCATGAATGTTATTTAATATAATATTGTAAAGCATGTGTGACCTTTTGGATGAGCTCACTGAACTCCACTCCCCATCCATCTGGCTGGGAAACCTAAAACATCAAAGTGTTAAGCTCACAACTTGGGAGTTAGATTTGACAATGTATTCTATGGTCTCTAAGAACAGTTCCTACCATCTACACAGAATAATGAGATCCATCTATTACAGTAGTTTGCCCAAACAGAAAATCACCTGAATTCTTCCTACGCTCCTATTCAGACTACAGAACGTATATAGTTAACACTGACCACCAATAAAATCACTTGGCCAAATTCTGAAGAGTGCAAAATTGCACTGCTTATCTGATGTTTTGACTGCAATGTCTGGACCATGGCATTACGACACTGAATGATCTAATATGACTCATGAGAAAGGAAATAGCCCATGTCAAGACATTTGTGCATGGTACATAATGTTTATAACCAACACACCCATGATATCCTTCGATGATATTTTAATCCTATTACACCCCCAAGATGATTTCAACAACAAATGTAAACTACCTCGGCATTTGGCCACTTGTTTAAAGAAATATGGAGGAACACAACATTTTCAGGATTCCATCCTCGGTACTCCCCTCTTAACACACCAGTGAGGTGAAATTGACATTCTCAAATTCAGAAGGGTGCGAAGACTCTCTTCTACATGGGCTATGGTGAATGATATCCAATGTGGACTGGTGTAGGTCACTAGCTCAGGCTCGAGGCAGTTCTCCCCCCAGCTATGTTACTTCTTACTGTCATGAACACAATGTCAGCTCTCACACTGCCTCACTGGATTGGCATCGCCCGTGGATTGCACAGGTTAAGAGTGTAACACTGCTTTGACATGTTTTGACACAGACACCCTATTCCAGTTGATGCTAACCTCCTTCTTGTGGCACTCGGGCTCATCATGATTGTCTTGCATTTTTGCAACTTGCAGAGCAAACTGTAGCCTCAAAAACCCCTGCAACCAAGATTTACAATTCAGAGTCCCTAAAATGATTTTGTCAATAACTTGAAAATGTGCAAACAATCCACTCTATGACCCCTTTCCAGCCAAAAGGATTTAACCCACTGGCAATCCGAAAGTGTACAGGTCAAAGAGACTGTTATCAGATTACACTTTCAACATATATTAAGTTAACGTAACAATAATAGGCATTCTGAAAGTAATCGGGTGTCCTAAATATTTTCAATGGCTCAATTTCATTTTTGTATCATACCATAAGGCAGCCTATCCATCTTACCAATGACTCTGCCCTCTGTGTTCCAAACATTTCCTAAACATTCGCAACAGCGATATCCCATCATAGTCAGTGAAGACTGTTGGTGCATTCACATGATGGTCTGTAAGTCAGTTCCTAGATTTGGCTGAAGACAAACGAGCAAGACCAAAACCACACAGTGTGGATTTTATGGAGTTATTCCCCACTCATTCATATCATGTTGTTTTTAATTTCTTTTTAAATGGGTCTAAATTATGCATTTCACATCTATAGGAGCTGCATACAGTGCTGTTACAGTAACACATTAAAGATTAGAATACTTCAGATTCAAGACCAAACTGACTCCTGGTTCGCTCCAACTTGCACTTTACCCTACATTGCCCCTATGCCACTCTCAATGCACTAGTTATGACTCAATGTCACAGTCAACACGCCAGTTTGGATGCATGGTGCTGTCATTGTCCCAGGTGTCACCATTCCTTTTCTCACTGACCTAGGGCAGCTATAGCAACTACCAAAATTGATTTCTGTCCTAAAGGCAAGTCTCAACTGCCAAGTGTGTGCCCCACTGCAACAACTCTGCCTCAATAGCTGTCTCATTGGCCCATATCTTCATCTTCTCCGTGTCACTGGCATTGTCCCAGTTCTGCAACATGTTGCTCCCAATGCCATAGTTCTACAGAGATCCCTTTAAAAGCCCCTGTTCTACCCCCCCCCCCCTGTTATACTAACTGCCCAACATCCGCCTCTTGTAACTCTCATTGCACCAGATATGGGCCAGTTCGCTCTCATTTCCCTAGTTCTGCCTCATTTCACCCTTATTGTATCTGTTTTTGATCTGTTCCCCCACGTGTCCTACAGGAGGACCTGATTGTGATCCCCAAAATGTTCAGCATCTGCTGAGTCTCTGAGCCTGATGCTATTATTGTCTCATATGGGTTGGAACTCATCAGCACCACCCAATACCTCCAGGATCAGCGACCCAGCAGGACCTCATTTTTGGAACCTATAAGTATGCACCGTGGTCATTCTAAGCACAGAAGGGGGCGGGGGGGGTGGCTATGACAAGGAAGTATCCTTGATTCAGACTCCTTAGCAACTCCATTAGGGGATGTTGGAAAAAACACTATAATCTGTTTGGGATGGACAACTTTGATCACAATAGAACATTACCAAAACAGAAACTCATGCATGTCATATCCAAAAAACTATGAGGTATTCCACTTCTATTTATAAATGTAAAGTTAAATCATAAATCTTGTGCATATGTCTCAGCTACCCTTCAGCCCACTATCTGTGAGTGCAATAACATTACCTGAAATGTTTCCAGTTCGTGTCTGCATTTCCAGAACTAAGACCAGTCAGTTGGAGCTAAGCAGCAGTTTGCCCATTTCACCCCAAACACAGTAATGCAACGCCCCTGGTGTAATTGCCTTATGATCATGTTTTATTTCTTGAACACTACATGTTTCCTCTGTTTTCTTGCTTAAAACGACACGCATTGGAATTTTTGCCATGGTCTCCCCCCCGCCCCCAAGTAATATGATGGACATTCAAAACATCATCTTACAATCCTTCTTTAAAAAGGTCAAAGGCAACATATCAAATCCTAGTAAGTACACTCATATTGAAAGTGTTTATTTTCCCTCAAACTTCAAGTTTAATTTCTCTCAACCTTTACTATTTATTTTGTAGGCATACGGTGACTCATTTCGTTCTTGAGCACTACCCACGTGTATATTAGCCCTTCCATTTCCAATTGCAATTTCTACTATGCTAAACAATGTTGATGACATGTGGAAAGAAAAATACACTTGGTTGAAATGAAGATTCAAATGAAGATTCAAAAGAAATTATTTTGAAATGTAAATGTAAGTGAATTCAGACGAAAAAGAGAATAAATATACTGATGTAAGAAGACTATGGCTTATATCCCTTGGAGCAGCCTGGTATAGCTAGAGAGACTCCTTTTTGAACTACATACATGTTTGCACACACAATGGAGTTCCACTTTGGCAAACAGAAGCAAGATGTTACCCACACACTTGCTTCAACACACCTTCAGCAGCTGTTTTTGTAACTTCGAACGCGCTGCCTAATTATATTCTGGTACAGTCTGACCTGACTTCAAGCAGAAAAGTTGATAAGTCGGTGCAATTTGGAAACAAGCACATATTTGCGCTGCTATCTTCAGGAGGAGGTGGAAGTAGTTCTGGAGATACACGAGCTCAGTCATAAAGATGTATTGAGTTCCTTGGAAGGTGTAAAACTCTTAATGATGTTGTGAATCCATTCACCAGACAGAGCAGTTTCAAAGTATTCATAATCTATGCAAAATGATGCATGGGGGTGAGAGCGTACCTCACGATCAGGATTGTGTAAGTGTCGTTTTTATTGTGGTCCTGTGTTCTCCTCTCAATTCCTGCTTTTAAATGTTTATCAAACCAACCTCACCGAGATTTGAGTTCTGTGTCTGATTTCTTGTACAGAGGTTAACATAATTGGAATTAAATGTTGTTTCTTTTTCATTTTTGTATTGTTTATGGCAAAAAATACACACAACTATTCCCCTTTTCAATAATATGATATAGGTATGATATGGCATTTGTAACGCGCCTATACACAAGTGTTTCAAGGCGCGACGAGGCAGGGAGGGGGGAACAAGGGGAAGACAGACAACGATCCTACTAGGCCAGGTGTCATTCAGACCGCGCAAGTGCAGGGGTAGGGGGAAGGGAAAAAGTGCAAGGGGAGGGGGGGTGCAGTACAAATAAGTAGAATAGAAATAAAATAATAAATAATTAGGGCCAGCTGGTGGCAAGTGCAAGGTAAGTGCAGACAAGTGCTGGGGGGGGGCTGTAGTGATACAGAGACAGTCCTGCAGTGCAGGGGTTGCCAGGGAGGCAGTGCAAGTGAAGAGTGACTGGGCCCAGGACCGAGGTCGGTGAGAGTGGCCCAGTTGCAGAATCAGTGCAGTTTTGGTGAAGAATTTAGCAGGGGAGAGGGAGAGAGAAAGCAGAAGTGAAGAGGAAGGTTTTGAGGTGCTTCCGGAACCGGAGATGGTTCTCCTGAAGTTTCAGGGAGGCAGGAAGGCTGTTCCAGAGGGAGGCCCCTGCCGCAGAGAGAGATCTACCCCCAGCTCGTTGCTTCGAGAAGCGGCTGAACCTGAGGGAGTTGGAGACGGATGAGCGTAGGGCTCGGGAAGGAAGATATTTAGGAAGAGAGAGTTGAAGGTATTTAGGCCCCAGGCCCCAGAAGGCCTTGTGGACAATGCAGAGGGTTTTGAACTTAATCCTCGCAGCCACTGGGAGCCAGTGTAGAGATTTCAGTCCTGGAGAGATACGGTCCCTGGGCTTGAGGCCAAGGACAAGTCTCGCAGTTCTGTTCTGGATGAGTTGCAGAGGGCGGAGAGTGGAGGCAGGCAGATTAAGATAGAGGCTGTTACAGTAGTCCAGCTTCGAGAGAACCAGGGCTCGGGAGACAGTGAGCTTCTAGGGGAAGGAGAGGAAGGGAAGAATACCTCTGAGGAGGTGCAGTTGGTAATGTGACTTCTTAGAGACGTCAGATATATGAGGAGAGAAGGAGAGTGTGGAGTCGAAGATGACCCTGAGGTTTTTTGCCTTGCAGGTAGGAACAGGAAGAGGGCCAAGAGAGGCCGGCCAGAGAGCTGCAGGAAGGAGGGAGTGGGTGTGCCGATGAGTAGGATCTCAGTCTTACTAGCATTAAGGCAGAGGTCCTTGGCAGCACACCATTCCTGGATAGCAGACAGACAGTCAGAGATGAGGGAGGGAGAGGAGGAGGCCGAGGGTTGCCTGAAAATGAGCTGGGTATCGTCCGCATAGCACTGAAAGTTGGGGCAGAGGGCGGCGATGCGGTGGGCAAGGAGTGCCAAATACTGGTTGAACAGCCAGGGAGAGAGATTAGATCCCTGTGGAACGCCACAGGTGGAGAAAAAGATGTCAGAGAGGAAGGACCCAAGTTGGACCTGGGAGGGTCGATTGGAAAGGAAAGAGGTCAGCCACGCCAGAGCCTGACCAGTGATACCCAGGTTATCACGGAGACGGTTGAGCAGGATGGCATGGTTTACAGTGTCAAAGGCAGAAGAGAGATCGAGCAGAATGAGAACACATGGAGTGTTGGAGTCGAGGTTCAAGAGCAGGTCCTCACGGATGTTCAGGAGAGCAGTTTCCGTGCTTCTGGCCGTAGATATAGATCTACAAGCTGCCTCAACTCAAGTTCCTCCTGTTATGTTCTGTTACCTCTTCTTGTAAAGCGCACGGTCACCCGAAGGTATCATGGCGCTGATGGAGAGAGTGAGAACTGGGGCATGGCAGATCAGAATAAATGGGTTTTCACCAGCCTTCTAAAAGCTAAATAATTAGAAGTTTTCTTAATAGCACATGGAAGGTTGTTCCACAGAGCTGCCGCCGTGACAGAAACAGCCTGACCGCCAACCCGATACCGTTTGTATCTTGGCACAACAAGCTGTTCAGCAGTAGCTGAACGCAGGTGATGCGTAGGGAGGTAGAGGGTAAACTGTTGTGGAGGGTGCGATGAACTATACATAGAGCCTTGAACTCCACCCCCTGAGCCACTGGGAGCCAATGGAGGGTTTGAAGCACAGGAGCGATATGGGCTCCAAAGGGTGTGCCAGTGGCTACCCGTGCAGCCAGATTTTGCAACCGCTGCAACTGCTTAATCACGCCCTTAGGTTGGGCCAGGTACAGAGAGTTGCAATAATCTAGGCGCGATATGACCATGGCTGCTACAACCGGAGGGCGCAGTGGGGCCGGAATCAGAGGCAGTACCTTTCAGATGGAAGTGACCGGCCTGGCATACAGCAGTGACTTGTTGCTCCATAGAAAGTGATGCAAATAGAACAACACCCAGGTTTTTCACTTTCTCTACCGGGATCGGACGAGGTCCCAGGGAAGGGGGACAGAAGGAGGACACCCAGAGGTAGGATCAGGGGGATAGCCCACCACAATCAGGTCAAGACGCAAATACTTTCCCATAGCTCGCAAATCCTAATATTCAAGCCAACTATCTGAGCAAGGTTAAGTAAGAAAGGGGGATTTACAAAGCGTATCCCAGTTAGCTGCTTGAGGAGCCAAATTCTCCTAAACCCCATGTTGGGAGTCCTGCCAAACCATACTTTCAGGCTCTCTTTTCGTTTCTCCTAGATTTCCATGTTTGTCCATTCTTAAATCACATCCCTGGAATCTGAGCCTGAAATGTGTCCTGGACTTTAGTTCCACAGGTTCTCAAGGCTTTATTCTGGGATTATACCAATAATGTCAAGTTTTCAGCTGGGTTGTCATCACTCTAAGCATGCAATTTTCAACTGTTACAAATAAGAGTGCACACATAAGGATAAAAATGAAAGAGTGGCAGTGATTTTGCCGGTATTAACTTCTCTTTTTAGTCTATTTTGTGAAAGGGGTAAATGCCAGCAGCAAATTACTCTTTCGGGACGGAATGCAAGGAATATGGAATCATATGGAATCTGCCTCGTTTAGCAAGTGCTAAAGACAGGTGGATTCCATAAGGATCTGTTCCTTTCATGCCTGCATAAACATAACAGGCAGGAATAAAAAGCATGTGCCCTTTGAAGTCGATGAAGGAATTCAGGGATTAAATGTTAATTCAGTCTGTGCCCCTTCTCTGCCTACAACTGCATGTAAAATGCCCTGGAGTGTAAAAGTAAGGTATACATGGCTAACACCTTGCTTTTACACCTTACATTTACACATCCCTCATAGAAAATTCACCTCACTGGCACTCAATGTAATCCTAGATGTCAATTTTCCAGATTTCCTGTTAGGTTTGGGATTAGGTGCAAACATGTACCCTCCAAACAATTGTCATAATATGAAATACAAATTGCAAAAAGAAGGTGGAAATGCTTGTGAAATTGTCCTTAAAACGTTCATACTTGGAAGTACCACTTGAGTAAAGGATGACTGCCATGTATGCATAGCAGGCAGCATTTAAAATCGATTCCTAAAATGGATTTCATGAGAATCTGTTGGTTGTACACCAGCATAAAATACCATGCTGGCGTAAAACCAAGTGGTTTTTGGTGACAGAGAAAAGGGAAGCGAAAATGTAGCCCCTGCTTCCTGTCTCTGCTACAAAGGGCGTAACATGTTACTGCCTGTCTATTGCACCTTAACTCAAGCTCAAGGGACTTGGAAAATTAGCTCTACTGTGTCTTGTCCCATGATAGAAATCGAAGATGTCTGCTCTCCTACGATTACCATTAATAGTTACATTTGCATTCATATATTATTAAATAAATGAATGTATAACTCCCTTGCAGAATCCACAATTATCAAAGGAAAATAAAGAAATGAAAATCAAACTTTTTCAAACACCTTTTCAGTATAAATACTGATATTAGTATCTCACTATTTTCACTTATATTAATCAAGCTAGTATATATCTGAAGATATTACTGTTAAACTCTGTCTTTCAAATCCCTGTAAGGAGGGAGTTTAATTAATATGTGCATACCTTATTCAAACAGTTTGCATATATTGCTACTAAAATATTTAATCAACATTAAGTAGGGAGAATGGCATATTATCTACACATCTAGGGATCATAATTACTATTTGTAGCAGCCTAATTAGAGAAGGATGTATGCTCTCTATGCACTGAATAGTGTCCCATGCAACTTCAAGTGTTTACGCTTTTTGAGTGGTTTTAAATATATTGAAAAACTTCACATGCTGACATATTGTCATGTGCTTGCTAGTGATTGACAAATGTGATCTATTTCATCGCTTGTGGATGCAATGTCTTTTCATCATTACATTTAGATAAGAATATCATCCTTCCTCACAAAACCGGGTATCCCTTCTAAAATATTGCAACAACATCATCTGTGACGTTATAGAGCAGAGCTTCTGTATCCCCAATAAGTTTAACTGTACCAGCATTTACAAAAATTAAACCATGTAGAAAATGCGTGTAGTTATTTCTCCAAAACATGAAGAAACACCTGACAGCTGCCATTAATAGAGGGCATATATTATTTGACAAAGTGGCCCTATTCTCACCACCTTACATGCTATCCATGAAATCCATAAACCAGGCAAGACAAGCATGGTCTCTATTTCCATCCAAAGGGGGCACCATGTACATCTGTTCCTGTTCATGGGGGATTGACGTGTGTGCTATTATACACACCGGAGATTTGTTGTGCAGGTTGGAGTAGAATGTGAGGACAAAATGCTTCCTGTGGCCCTCATTGCCTAAGGGGATACATTACTTAAAACAGCCAATGTTCGATATCCATACTGCAGTGAAGAAAGCAATGCATTATATATGGGGGTCTAGTCCCTATACAATCAGGATACCAGACTCACAGTCAGTCATCATCCAGAATGGCAAGAAAAAGGCTTCCACAGGTGTTGTGGCCTGAAACCTGAGAGGTGTTGAGGACCTGAGAGTGCTTGAAACCTGAGAGGTTCTAGGAATCTGAGATCCCGCAAACCCTGAGAGGTGCGGAACATCACAGTACTATACAAGATAACAGGTTGAATGGGGCATTTGAAGGAAGTAATCATTCAGGAAAGTTTAATTTTTATTTGGCAGAACCTCAATAAAAGAGACTCTGTGTGTTCTGCACAAAGGTTCATAAAGATAAAAGAACACCATGTAGTGGCAGTTTTTGTTGCACTAGTAAAGAATATTTAATCCATTTGCTCCAGATGTGTTCATTTTACAATAAGTGTGCTCTTACTGAGGTTGAAATCTGATGGTATCCACAATATCAAACCAGCTATGTTTTATCTGGCAACAGAATCAAGTTGCTTGCACCTTGCATGAAGAGATGCCTGCTATGGATTCAGAAAGACCCGTTGCCATCAAGTACTGCGTTTTACATGGTGAAATAAGACTTTTTGTACTTGTGAGGGGTTAGATATGAGAGACGGACACAAGGTTGTGGTGTTCTTAAGTGAAGAAATGTATATTAAACAAAAATGGGTTGTAAAATGCCTCTAAAGCCCTATTCTAAAGAGGACATTCCCTACCTAGAAACTAAAACTAAGGATCTGTCTGTGTCAGGATGTCAGTAACTGAAAAAAAACATCCTTGTGTCCAAAACAACCTATCCTGACCCTCACACCTATAAACAAACAGCAAAAAGAGCAAGACAATGGACCTGATTCATGGAAGCATTTTATAATGGCGCAATCCCATGGGAAAATGTTCCATGAATCAGGCCCTATGTCTTTAACATTGATGTTCAAAACCAAAAGTGTAAGAATTACTCTAACAGAAATGTTCTCCAAAGTAAAGACGCTTTGGATGAAGAAGGGATTTCCTTCCCCTGGATTCTTAACCAAGATGGCAAAATGTCTCTTTAGCTAACAGTTCCTTGATGTCTTCAACTGACTCACAATGTTTTTGTTCAACTGAAAGGTTCTGTTCAAGTAAGAGGTTTTGTAACTGTATTTCTGTAAATGTTCTTATGTCTTGACAGATTACCTGGTATACTCCCCTGCCAGGAATCTTTATAACGTCTTCAGCTGCCGGGTGTACTCGCATGCCAGGAATCTTTGTAAAACTTCAATTGCCTGGTATACTCTTATTAGGATTCTCAGTTCTTAGGTGTAACACAATAGTGTATACCATATGCATGTATCTATTTGTGGTCATATTTTCTCAAATGTACTTGCTCAAAACTTCTCCACCATATTGGCATCATATGATGCTGGATTTGACTAGGGTTTGCTTTTGTACTTTGTCTTGTCTGCATTCCAACATTCTTCTTATGGCACCTTTCCTTTGCACTTTGCCTTGTCTGCATTCAAACAATCTTTGCCTTTGTATATTTTCTGCAACAAACATTATTCTTATTGAGTGTTAAATCTGTACTTTGCCAGGGCTGCATTCAAACAAAATAAACTTTGCCTTTGTATATTTCCTGCATTAGCCAACCTGTACCATTCAATCACTGTTTGTCATGATTGTCTGAATGACCCGGGGTGGCCAGCTGCTTTGGGCAGACTCGGCAGTCTTTTCCAGCATCTCTGAAATTGCTTGCTCTTCTGTGTTATGGCTTCTTCTTCGGCCTGCCAGACAAGAGTGTGCGGGTACTCCCCAGCACCCACATGGCTAAGTAGTCACATGCAAGCTCTCCTGCTCAGCCCGGGGTGGAGTCTGCTGCCTCGTCGAGCAGCTGTAATTCCAGGAGCTCTGGCACTGCTCCCTGTGTCTCCACGGTCCTGCTTGCTCTCCCACAGCATCTCTCTCCCTGTCCTGACGGTATTCTTTGATTTGCCAGCTTTCTGAGTGTGCCTTGCACTTTGGAGCTCCACCGTGGATGGCAATGTCCTCTTCAGCACTGTTCACTGCACCTCTCTCTTCCATAGTGTGATTGCCATTTTTTTATAACACATTTTATTGGTTTTATAACATACATTACAACAAAGGACTCCATAGGAGTCAAACGATAGCTATACTAGAAGAGTTCATTGGATTCATGCATTTCGCTCAGTGCACACATTATACTCATTCGCAACAGTGTCAACACATCACATTACGTTGCTTTATACCCATGTCAAGTTCAATAGTAAGGCAGTTCACTACGCCTCCTCCCACCTTTGCCAAATCCTCCCGGCTTTCTCGGGACACCCTCTGGCCCCATACACTCTCTGCCCCATAGCTATACAAACGTTCACATCTGCAATCCGTTGTTCAACCTGTGGTATCACCTCAGATCCCCATATTTTAGCTATTTTACTCTTAATCAGTGCAGTTGCAGTTGAAAAGAGTGCTTTCTCATATCGAGTCATCTCGCCTTCATCTTACATACCCAGTAGTAATGAGTTGGGCTCTCTTGGTACTACATGCCCCAAAACTCTTGTAAGCATGTCGCAGCACTGTTGCCAGTATGGTTGGATAGCTAGGCAGTCCCATAATGTATGAAAAAAGGTTCCCTCTTCCCGTCGACATAGTAGACAATTGGGATCTGCGCTCTTGCCCCACCTATAGAGCGCTACTCTCGGGTAGTACACTATATGTAGTATCTTGAGCTGAATAAGTAGGAGCCTGGATGAGATGGCCGTTTTTAGTGGGTACATCAAAGCTATGATCCAGTCCTCTCGGAGGATATCCCCTATGTCTCTTCCCCATTTAGACTTCAGTCCCACCAGCTCTAGTGTAGCAAAGGAGGTAATAGCACTGTACATAGTCGAAGTGATTCTATTAACAACTCTTTCCAACACAATGGCCCTCATTATGAGTGTGGTGGAAAGGCAACAACGGCGCCGGTAGTGCTACCGGCGCCGTTGTTACCTCTCCACCACATTAAGAGTTCAGCTCGCGGGTGCCGGACTGCACGCCTGGTCTGACCAGGCGTGCAGACCGCCACCCACGAGCAGAACTCATGATTGCACCAACACCGTTATAAATGGTGCCGGTGCAACCATGCTCCCATCCCCATTCTGCCCTCTGGAGCAGAATGGGGATCGGGAGGCTGGCCATGATGGCACCCGCGAATGTGTAATTACCGGGTCCGCCAACTCGGCCTGACCCAGTTCTTGACCATTCGCGGGTGCTAGAAAAAAAAGCAACTCCGGCGGCAGCCGTGCCTTAATAAGGGCCAATATTTGTTTCCATAGGGATGCAATCTGGCATGTTAGAGGTGTCAGGGAGGTGTTTCTGTAGAGTGTTTTTTAACTGTGTTATGGAAAGGTTGCAACAAGCTTGCAGCAAGGTTCCTTCCTCAAAACTGCACCTACTACATGCATGACGGATAGTTTATAATGACATGTATCTTAAACAGAGAGTGCAAAAGAACACATTTGCAGCCAATGCCTTGAGTTGTTCCATGTGCACATTTTCTATTACATCTTTTTTTTTAATTCGATTTCAATTTTTGGCAAAAAAACCATTAATCTCGATTATAAATATGTCACAAAATCCCATGCTACCCTTGTGGTAAACATACGCTACACAAATATTGTTCTCAGTGCTGAGGAAATTTGCAAATACAAAAAGACAATGGAGTAATAATGCGACCGTCATACCTTTTCCGGAACAGAGGCACAGTGTATTGTTCATATTCCTCTTCTACCAGGCTTCGGCCCTTTTTTGCTTGAGAAGCGCTGTATGAAGATGATGAAACTGCACTTGCTTGTGTAGAGGAAGCGCTCCGTCTTCAGAAATAAAAAATAGTAAGATAACAATTGTGAATTTAGAGGAGGATTTTCCAATAAAGAACAATTAAATTAAACTTCTGGTCATAGGCTTTGATACTTTGCCATGCACATTCCATTTGGCTATTGTGAGCTTTCCTACTACAGCAGCAGTAACTGGGTCCCTGTGCTGTACTGGGTAGTAACAGCCAGGGCCCAAATGAATGTTTGCCCCATTACAGCCTCTGGACCCAGTTATTATTGTTATTAGCACCACTGGGGGTGCTAGTGGCAATATGATTTTATTTATTTTTTAAATCAATGACACACATGCTTGCTGAAACTGGTTATTTCAAACAAATACTCATCCAAGATGGCAGTCATGCACATGGATGGTGAGACTCCATGCAGAGACTCTCTTCCTTTTCCATCATGGTATCCAGCAGCAGCGTGACAGCCAAAGCATTGACATAGAAAACAACAGGTGGGCGGGAGAGGATGCAGGTGAGTTGGAGGGAGGAGAACATGAAGGAAGGATAGATGAGGAAGATAGCAAGGTGGCTGCTAGCAGCTGTCAGCCTGCTTGGAATGCAGGCTTGGATCGTGAGGTACATATGGAAATCCAAACAACCGGATTGACAGTGAACCTTGTCCTCTGTGCTAGTATTCTACATCGTCAATCCCAGAAATAGTTGTCTTCTTTTCTCATCATGTGACCACTCTCAGGAGACTTTCTCTGATATGTTTAATTGATGTCAGCTGTCCCAGTGTTGTGATCATCTATGTCCGTGGTCTCGCTCATTTCAGGTCGCATTGTTCTGTATTTTCCACGTTCTACGCTATATTCATTCATCCTCTGTACCCTTCTTCTCGTTTCACCTGACTGTTCATATGCATCCTCACCCTTGGACTAAATTGAATTGACTTTTTGGAAACTTCTGTAAATATGACCTTTGGAAATGCCTCTTCATTAAAGTAAGTACCAATCAGAACTTTAAAGTGCAGAAATCAGTTGCCAGCTACCACTAGAAGCAACCACGTTTTCTCAATAGCTGAACACTTAATGTAAAAGATTTCACTTTCTGGTAACTGTATCCTGAAGACAACTTTTGTAAATGGTCAAATGGATTTTACATCATGATAGGCACACATTCTTTTCCAACTCTTCCAAAATATATATCGAGGCTTATTACTCTTGATCAACGCTTTTCTTTTCCACATTATACCAAAATGCATGTCTCTGGCATTCCCCAATCACTCTCAAAACTCATGAATGTTATTTAATATAATAGTGTGTAGATCCCTTTTCCCATATTATTCTTTCTCTCAATAAGCTGTACAAAGTTTGGGAATGAAGTACATGCATTAGAAATACTGTGAAAATATATGTAGCATTACATATGTAAAAACTGGCAAGATTCAATTTTAGGTCATCCAAAAATTAACTGACGATTCGAATCAGAAAAAGATGTTTAAAGTATCACATTCAAAGAACTCCTGACTTCCTAAAGCTTTTCTTTTTCTTTTTTTGAATTGTCTGTTTAGCATAGAACCATTTGCTCGACGCTTAACAGACAACTGTTATGCATGGAGATTAACTGTCCCTGATCAATTGAAATAAGATGTACAAATTATGTATGAAAATAATTAAAAGGAAGGGTGGTACAGCCTGTAGGTTTTCTGTGGGTTTCGTTTTTTAAATAAAAGATTCAAATTCGAATGCATAGATGCAAATGCAGTAAATGCAATTGCATACACATCTAATTGCAGGACATGTAAACAAAACAGAACTATAATCACCATATTCTAGACAGCAGTTATAGGGTCATGTTTTCTTTTAAAACAATATAATTGAAACCTCCCAAATAAAACACAGACGCTATATCTATACATCAAATACATTTCATAGCATAGCTTGGCACACCGCAATACATGTCCAATGCATGGCCAAAATACAGATACGTATATATGCTCCGCCGTTACAAAAGCAACAACGTTTCTACTCAATTTGAAAAGTATTTTTACACTCTAAAATCTCTGTTTTATGCCTCAATCTCTTTTAAAGAAATATCAAACAGATAAAGAAGGCTCAAAAAGGCTTGAAGGGAAACCTAAAATAGTGTCAGCTTCTGTCAGATAACTTACTTAACATATTAGGCATATAAGTAGTTAAAGACATATACATTGATTTCGTATATTCAGTACTGCTCTCTGTTGCTTAGTAGACCAAATGTGGCTGCAAGAGAACTGACTGTGCCTCAATTGTAAAGCATGTGTGGCCTTTTTGATGGGCTCACTTAACTCCACTCCCCATCCACTTGGCTGGGAATCCTAAAACATCAAACTATTAAGCTCTCAACTTGGGAGTTAGATTTGACAATGTATTCTATGGTCTCTAAGAACAGTTCCTACAATCTACACAGAATAATGAGATCCATCTATTACAGTAGTTTGCCCAAACAGAAAATCACCTGAATTCTTCCTACGCTCCTATTCAGACTAGATAACTTATATAGTTAACACTGACCACCAATAAAATCACTTGGCCAAATTCTGAAGAGGGCAAAATTGCACTGCTTATCTGATGTTTTGACTGCAATGTCTGGACCATGGCATTACGGCACTGAGTGATCTAATATGACTCATGAGAAAGGAAATAGCCCACGTCAAGACATTTGTGCATGGTACATAATGTTTATAACCAACACACCCATGATATCCTTCCATGATATTTTAATCCTATTACACCCCCAAGATGATTTCAACAACAAATCTAAACTACCTCGGCATTTGGCCAGTTGTTTAAAGAAATATGGAGGAACACAACATTTTCAGGGTTCCATCCTCCGTACTCCCCTCTTAACACACCAATGAGGTGAATTGACATTCTCAAATTCAGAAGGGTTGTGAAGACTCTCTTCTACATGGGCTATGGTGAATGATATCCAATGTGGACTGGTGTAGGTCACTAGCTCAGGCTCGAGGCAGTTCTCCCCCCAGCTATGTTACTTCTTACTGTCATGAACACAATGTCAGCTCTGACACTGCCTCACTGGATTGGCATCGCCCGTGGATTCCACAGGTTAAGAGTGTAACACAGCTTTGACATGTTTTGACACAGACACCCTATTCCAGTTGATTCTAACCTCCTTCTTGTGGCACTCGGGCTAATCATGGATGTCTTGCATTTTTGCAACTTGCAGAGCAAACTGTAGCCTCAAAAACCCCTGCAACCAGGATTTACAATTCAGAGTCCCTAAAATGATTTTGTCAATAACTTGACAATGTGCAAACAATCCACTCTATGACCCCTTTCCAGCCAAAAGGATTTAACCCACTGACAATCAGAATGTGTACACGTCAAAGAGCCTGTTATCAGATTACACTTTCAACATATATTAAGTTAACGTAACAATAATAGGCATTCTGAAAGTAATCTGGTGTCCTAAATATTTTCAATGGCTCAATTTCATTTTTGTATCATACCATAAGGCAGCCTATCCATCTTACCAATGACTCTGCCCTCTGTGTTCCAAACATTTCCTAAACATTCGCAACAGTGATATCCCATCATAGTCAGTGAAGACTGTTGGTGCATTCAAATGATGGTCTGTAAGTCAGTTCCTAGATTTGGCTGAAGAGAAACGAGCAAACCAAAACCACACAATGTGGATTTTATGGAGTTATTCCCCACTCATTCATATCATGTTGTTTTTAATTTCTTTGTAAATGGGTCTAAATTATGCATTCCATATATATACGAGCTGCACACAGTGCTGTACAGTAACACATTAAATATTCAAATACTTCAGATTCAAGACCACACTGACTCCTGGTTTGCTCCAACTTGCACTTCACCCTACATTGCCCCTATGCCACTCTTAATGCACTATTTATGACTCAATGTCACAGTCAACACCCCAGTTCGGATGCATGTTGCTGTCATTATATCAGGTGTCGCCATTCTTTTTCTCACTGACCTAGGGCAGCTATAGCAACTACCAAAAATGATGTCTGTCCTAAACGGTCTAACATCGAATAGTCTCGCAGCATAAGTATAAGAATCTGCACGCCCATGAACTAGCCAGTTCTGAATTCTTCAACACTTTTATAAAGAAAGAGATAGCAACCTGGTGTATATATAGGAAGAATCGACCTGGAGCACAGGATTACCTCTGCCCCTGATGAATGTCCGGTTATATTGAAACACAAAGTACTGAAACTTATATGAATTGAGATGGTTCACACAATGGGGAATGAGAAAAATTGGAGTTGCCATTGTTGTGTTGTGCCAATGAAATTTTGGGCATATAGTTTTTTACACTGTGAGGTGGCATGATTTTAAGATGTATATGACTATGTTATGTGTATATTTTTTTTAAACAATTGAGTGTATTACTTGTGCTGAAGAGAGATTAATATATTAAAAATGATATTTTTCTGGTAATACTGCCTTTGATGATTATTGAGAACACATAATGCAGCCCATATTTGTTTTGTGGTTGCTACAAGAAATTGCTGTCTGAGGGTATATACTGTTTTGATGTAGTTTGTTATATGTTCCTTCCTTTTGTTTAAATACTACTTTTGAGTGTCACGTAGTTTGCAACTGTTAAATGTCATGGTTTTGAACTTAGAATCAGCATTCTAGCTCCATGTGTAAAAATTGTAAGTTTGATTTAAACTGGGAACAAACAGGACATTTAGCTGAAGCTTGGCTTAAAGAAATTGAATTCTGCCTGACAACTACCCCCGACAGGAGTTGAACTGGCTCAACAACTCTTCCCAGGCCTGGCTGCATCCTGCTGCCCCCACCAAAAGGAGATCACACCTCTCTGATTGAATTAAGGGAGGGGTACCTGCAGACTGCAGGAAGTTGAACAAAGCCCTGTCCTGGAATCAGGCAAATGTTATATTGGGGGGGTCGTAAATGGCTTCCTCTTGGGAGAAACTGGGAGGGGCAGTGCCTGTGAGACCCAACTGAGCTTGGGGGAAGTGGATAAACCAGTTATTCCACCATGTGATGTGGGAAGCCACACCCCTTTTTGACCAGGGCATAATTTTAAAAAGATAGATAACTCATAGTGCGGACTGATCAAAATGATATAAATAATATCATTATTCTTGGGATTTTTCCGTGCACATTTTAAAAGGCTTTAGGACTCTGTACCATGTTCTGAGGCAGAACCCCGCTATTTACTGATATTGCAGACACTGTGTTTAAGCTAGACAAATGAAAATTTACTGGAATGTGTGTAGAAGGGGGGTGTACAGTTGTGTCAAATCTGGAAAGGTTTAAAGGTCGTTATCTGGATGAAAAGGGGCAGAATTCTGTCAAAAGTGGACACGAAATCGTACAAAGACAGGGATCGGATGGTTTGGTACTACAGAAAATATGTTAACTGGACCTATAATATTAGAAAAATGGTACATAGATAAAGTGTGTTTGGATCAAATATAGATTTGTGTGCAATTTGACAGAGGAAGGATCCTCGGACCATAAAACCTACAGCATCACTCGGACTCACATTTCCTTCCCCCAATCATGGGAGAGGGGAGAATTGGGCCAATGACAAGTAGAGAGGGGCAGGCTCAGTTATGCCACGCACACACCCACTTTCTAAACACATAAAAGCAGACAGTGCACGACAGGTAGGGAGATTCACTTTCCACTTTCTTGCGGGACGCTTTGCCGGGAGACTCCAGACTTCAAATCCATCAACCTCCAGAGACCAGAGATCCAGAGAGACCAAAGATCCAGAGGGACCAGAGATCCAGAGAGACCAGAACTGTGCAGTGCTGAGAGCAGAACCAGAGACCAGACCGCTGTGAAGAACCGCTAGCAGAAGTCCATCCAATCCTGACCCGATCGGTGACAAAGCCATTCTTGTCCAAAAGATAGTGTGAGTACTCGAGGACTATGCCAGACTAATCTCTTAGTTTAAAATAATCTAATTAAAACTATTTTAACCTATTTAGAACTACCTCATAGGAATCGTGTGTGTCATTCTGTCCTTTTTAAAGCTGAAAACTGTCACCTGTCACTTTGAACTTTTAAATTTAAAATCCGAAAAACTACTTTCACAAAATTATCCGTATCTCCGGAACCGTTTGTGCTAGGAACGAGATTTAACTTTCATCTTATAGCTAAGATTCTAGGCTTTCCAACGAACCTAGAATTCCTACTCCTTATAGTGCCTCTGTAATTACGCTCGACGCACGCGATTAAATTGCCGCGATTTGACATTTTGCACAATTTCAGCCACGTGTAAAAATCAGCAGCTTCTTGCTTTCCTTTGCTAAAATTCGTTTTTAACCTGCTGGTTACTCATAGAGCATTGCTAAAGTGAGCCTGAACTAATATAAACTAGATATCATCCACCCTGAAACTCTAGAGGGAATTAAAAGCATTTTAAGCACATTTCTCACTTCATTGTCCTCACATTCAAAGCATTTTGGGCCTGTGTTTCAAACTTCTACCTGTTTTCCTCTAAGCTTGCTGGGGGGAACTGAATTTCGTATTGTATTTGATTGCACTCCTGAGAACTGTGTGCTCTCCTTTCCAACTCCTCATATTGCATAAAGGGGGGAGTGAATTGTCAAGGAAAAGGGATTACATTGTCTTTTGTTGAAGCCATATCCAGTTATTTTCTGTACTGCATTTCATTCATCATTGCATTGTCCTTGAAGCCATAAGGGCATTCTCTACCACCTTATTTTCTTTTCCTATTCATAAGTAACCAAGAACTGTGCTACTGTAGGGTGACCTATTGCTGATTACTGCTCATATTCACAAGTGTGCTATCCATTATCAATTTATTTATAGAAGTGTGATATATATATATTGTTTAATTTTTCAAATAAACCTTTTAAATTTGCAAAACAAGCCTACTTCTTAGCTCAGTGGGGTCAAGGGGGATTCTAAGAGACGGGTGTTATACAAGGATTCATCATCCAGATTATAACTTGCCATAAAAATACATAAATAAGGGCTTCTCTTGGGCATCCCAGACAAGGCACTGACTTAGTGGGATTGCTTGATTGGAGTCACTTACAGAGTGGGGGCTCGTAGCCGGGGATTCTGGATTAGATTTACCACTTGTGCAGATTAATACAGTGTGCCAACTGACCGCATACACATATCCAGTTAGATCACCACGCTGTTTTACACTGTGAAAGCACTCCTCAAAGGAACGCTCCAAGGAAACGGTCTGTTTTGCAAAATAAAATACAAACTCTGTAAATCAGGAAGGAACTCAAATGTCCAGAATGATGACACTTGTAGACATCAAAATAGCTAGAGAGCACTTCTTACATAAGCTATTTGTGAGAGGTGAGTGGACTCATCAGGACCAAACGGTCTGGTTGCAGGCAATCGCGCAGCAGGTCACTGAAACAGGGTCCGAAAAATGGAGAGATCAGGGTCCATTACATGTGGCCCTGAGTGAACTATATATGGCCCCTAAGGCCAAAGATGAACACGACAAGATGGTTAGGATAGCGGCATATTTGTATCTATATATGGGAGCCATGCAGGACAAATGTGCTGAAGGCCAAGATCTGGCAAATAGGCAACAGATCGCGTTAGAGAAGGCCCAATCTGACCTGGTCTCTTCTGAGCAGAGGCTGCACAGAAGCGAGGAGTCAGAAAACGAGAGTAGACAATACATCATTTAAATGAAGGAGGATATGTATATCCTGCAACAGGAAAAGGCTGACCAGGATACCAGAATTCTGGCTTTGCAAAAGGAGCACCAAGACAGTTTGGACTCCTTACTGCAGAGCCAGAAAAAGCTGGAGCAACAACTGGACTTCAATAGGGCATGCACAAAGCAGGTAGCCACCCTGCAAAGCCAATTGGATAGAGAAAAAGAGGAGAGCAATAAACTGATTCTGAAAGATCTGGACACCCAGACAGAATTTCAGGAAGAGCACCAGAAAGCTGGTGCCTTTCAAAGGCAGAGGGACGACCTGGCAGCACAGATGCAGGCTCTTAGTCAGGAAAGGGACACCTTAGGCCAGGAAGTCTGCCAATTAAAAGAAAAAATTGAAGAAAATCACCTGGCCCTCCAGGGGCTGGGTGACCTCCAAAAAGAGCATCACGACTTGCTAGAGCACACCAGGAGGATGGAGGAGGCTCTTGCAAGAAACAAGCAGGCCAGTAGGGATGGGACTCCGGAGGTAACCCTCCTGCAGCAGAGACTGGCCCAATACTCCAGGACCAATCAGGAGGCACAGAGAGAAAATGAGGCTCTCTGTCAGCACAATGATAGGCTCCAGCAACAGGTAGCCATGCAGGAGAGACTGATAGAGTCTAGTAAGGCCTTAACTGAGGAACTGAAAGTGCAGGCTCTTGCATTGCAACAGGGAGCAGGGGCTGACAGAGATGAAGTTCGCTGGGAAAGGGAAACACCTGAGCATAACCTCAGAAGCCCTAGTACCAGAGGCCTTCATCTCTCTCAGTCCCTGGACTCTGCCACCCCCATGTCCCCTGGCGCACATGAGCACAGGGCCACAGGGATGGCAGATTACTATCCAGCCAAAAGTATGGGGCTCATAGGCCAGTACCACCCAGGAATAGAGGGGCGGGAATCCGGGTATGGGCACCCAAGCACAGTGCAATTTAGTGAGGAACCCCAGGAGAGTAGGCCCATTAAGGGCATCCTGAAAACCTCTGCCCAATTAGGTCAGTGGGGGGAGGTACCCATCAAATCCTGGCAGCAAGGAGGGATCTGAAGACTCCTCTGAGTGTTACAAGACACAGGAGACCAGGTCCCCACATTCTGCCAGCTATTCCCAGGCTCGCAGAATCTGGGAAAACCTGGAAAATCAGACGGGCACCTCTGGGAGCAGTGCTTCTGAATCAGAGGATGAATGGACCAGGGTTACCCGAACCAAAAAGGCCAATAAGGTGAAAAGGTCCTTGCTTAAGGACCCCTTAAAACAGATTAAGGCAATCAGGAGTGTCATCACGCCTTATCATAAGAACGCCAAGTATTCTGTTTGGGAACACTTGGAGCTCTATGAGCAAATGATGAAGACTTTCCATTTGAAGGACAGCAGTAGCTGCATCCAGTAGGTCAAATGGACATTCTCCCCAGAATACTCCAGTTTCTTTGCAGGACTGGAGGACCAAAACCATTCAAGATGGTCTGCATATAGAGCGGCCATCTTGAAACATTTTTCTGTTCATAGAAATCCTCAAGAGGCTCGCAAGGCAGCCTACAATTTGCAATGTGGGGAGGATCAGGCCCCACAAGAATTTGTGCAAGAATTGAAGAGTGCCTTTGCGCAGACCACCAGAAGGCTGCGCACGGACAGCAGAGAATTTGTCAATACTTTCTTCCATGCCTTGCCCAAATGCATCATGACCCAGCTAGTGAGAGATTTTCACGAGAAGAGGTCACTAGACTGGGTCATTGAACAGTCTACCTGGATCTATGAGGTTCAGAAGCCCATAGAAAATAAAAGTAATGCGCAGAAAAACCTCAAAACCAACAGCACCCCTGCTGCTGCCAAGGTGGCGGAGGTAAAGGTTGCCCCCGTTTTAGATTTGGAGATGGGGAGGCCTAAAAACCTGCCTGCACCAAATAATTCACAGCCCAGAAGGCCCTCGGGCCAGTTACAGATAGGGAGTCGAGGCGGTAGTCCCACAAATGGGGTCCCCCGCTCCACTGATTATGTAAGTCCCTGCTACAAGGGAAACCGACCCATCCTGGGTTATGTGTGGACTCCTCCAGCCCAAGGGGGAGGATTCAGCCAAGCACCTGACCCAGGGAACTTCCCTCCTAACTTCCCCCAGGAGGGCAGAAATTCACCAAATCCTGGGCAGAACTTTTTTCCCGGGTATCCACCCAATTTCCAGCCCCAAAATCATCCATCCTTCTTTCCCCAATTCCCTGAGCCCAGACAACCTAATCCGGGAGAGGGGAGGCCAAGGGTGGAGGGGTACCCAAATCTTCCCAATCCGGGGTATTACCAGAGAAGGGATAGCTACCCTTCCCGGGATCAGCCCAAGGGACAAAATAGAGCCCCGTATAAGCCTGAGCGGGTTTCACAACTTGAGCGCCAGGTCCAAAATATGGCACGAGATCTGGGTCACATACTGAGGGCTACACAGAACCCTCAGATGAGCATGCCACCGCAGAATGCCCCAAACTCTGGGCCTGTTGTTCCAGAACAATGACGGGGGCAGCACCCCGATAACCCACCGGTTCCCAGGGAGGAGGCACAAGGGGAAGAGGGGTGTAAAGCCTTGGAGGAAGCTTCCTTCCCAACTTGTAAACAGCCCCTGGAAAACCAGGAACCGGAAACAAAATCTCCTGCCCCTGAAAGCCTGCCTCCCAAGGAGCAGAGGGGGGGTAGGAGAAACAACAGACCCAAACAGACCCACTTTGTGGAGGAGGTACAGGTCTTCCAATTTGAGGGAGAGGGATCCTCAGAAGACCCTGGGAAAAGGATCGTCTCTTTCAGAGATGGGGGAACTCCTCCCAAGGAAAAATGGGTCCCAAGAGATTCCAATCTAGACTGGGTAGATGTGGGGATTGAGCTGACGCCGCCCATCATCCCATCCCAGAACCAACAATACCAAAAACCCCTGGTTCAAACCCATCCTGGTGACTGCCTCCCAAAAGGCAGGGGCGGCCCAGAACCGGAACCAGGGGAACCTAAAACCGAATCAACAGACTGGGTAGATGTGGGGATTGAGCTGTCGCCGCCCATCATTCTATCCCAGAACCAACAATACCAAAATCCCATGGGTCAAACCCATCCTGATGACTGCCTCCAAAAAGGGCGGGGGGGCGGGCCAGAACCCGAAACCATTTCCAGTTGCCAACTTTTTCTTTCAGATTCCCCAGGCTCTCCACAGAATTCTGCCCAAATCTCTTCGCTAGCAATGTCCAAAACAAGAAAATTAGCCCAGCAGTTGTCCACAAATGTGCATTATCTGTGCCCCCTTGAGGAGAAGGAGGGAAGATACTATGCCCCGGTACAAGTACAGGGGCAGGGTACAATTTTGGCACTGGTGGACACTGGATCCCAAGCTATCCTTCTGTCCAAAAGGGCCTTTGATGAACTGAATGCAGGAAGGTGGGAGAATTACTGTATTCCTCTCACCTCTCTTCCTGGACAACTGCAGAACTTTGATGGGAAGGAAATTCCTGTCGAGGGGACTGCAGATTTGGACATCAAAATTGGGCGACACAAGATGAAACACCCGGTCATAGTAGTGACTCCAGAGGGCACCCCTTGTTTACTAGGGAATGACCTCCTGAGAAGGTTGTCACCCCTAATAGATTGCGTAAACAAGGTCCTCTGGGCCCAGACTAGCCGACCAATAAAATTAAAACAGAGTGTCAACCATGTTAGTTTAAACGGCACCTGCCACATGGTTGAACAAAAATCTGACCAAGAAGAATTTCACTTACAGAACACCCAAATTCCAGACGTGACAGCAATAGCAGTAGGACAACAGACTGGTGATGGGCGGTCCTCTCTATTTCTGAAAATCAACCTTCCTTCCAGTTTAAGGTGGTATTCCAAACTGGAAGGAAACACTCTGAAATTCTTTACCAATCCACCATCATACACTCCCACTCCTATAGTCCAGAAAGATGTGAAATCAGCTCAGTGCCTGGCTGATATTCAGCAAATTGGAGAGCGGTTGTTCATCCCTGTTCAGTTAAATGATGGGAAGGACTCTGTTCTCACCCGAGTGTGTGTGAACAACGGTAAGAGCTTCATCAGCAAAGCCATGTTCCGCCAACTCCCAAAAGATCCAGCCATTCCCACATTCAAACTGATAGACAAATGGGAACTGGACCTGGAAGCACCTAATTCCAAACATCTCCTGCCAAGCAGGTGTATGCTCAAAATCTCCATTGGCAACAAGAGCATAGTCCATAATTGTTGGGTCGTGCGAGACGTCACTGCCGCCTTTTACTTAGGCAGTGAGATTCTCAATCGCTTTGCCATTAGTTTGGACCTAATAAACTTCAAAGCTTGGTCCCGATTAGCGGATAATCCCATGGGCTTTGATGATCAAGAAAAAGCATTTAGGTCAGCTCAATTGCTACCTTATGCAGTTGAAATTCAGCTTAAAGAGGAAGTCACCATCCCAGAAAGGACCAGACAATTCTCCCTGGAAGTGAAAGTTAAAAGAGGACAAAAATTGAAAAACCCTGATGCTTATATTCATCATAATGCTTCTCTCCAACAGCAAGGGTTAGGGGTAAACCCAAAACCATTAGTCAACATAGAACATGACACCATTCCAATAGAGGTGGATAACAGCGACTTAAAGAGTATTACTCTAGCCGCAGGCACCATTATTGGAATGGCGGTTGATGACCGACATTTCTCCATTGATTTAGGAAATGAACTGTTAGGACCAATCCCCAAGGACTGTTTTGACAGTGACAGTGAGGACAATACAACATCAGACAGGATTTTCACCCGGCATGGGGGGAACTTCCTGGTGTACACTTCTTGCCCTTATGGTAAGGAAGATGTGACTTGTGCCTTCAGGAGGGATGAGGTGATTTTCCAGGTCCATGAGGGCTGCCTTTCCCACCTGAAGCCTCCAGTCCAAATCAGCACTCTGACCAGGGACTTCTCCACTCAGCTGGAGGAGGCCGCTGAGATAGCCAAACCAGAAGTCTTCCCAGGCTTCAGGCAGATGGTGGAAGAGAGAGTCAACCTGGCTGATGCCTGCGTGACTCTGGAACAGAAGCAAAAGTTGAAACAAGTTTTCTTGGATTTCCAAGATCTGTTTGCGGTAGACTCATATGACTGTGGTCGCACCGACATCCACACGACAACAATTCCCACGGACCCTGACATGACTCCAGTGTTTGTGAAGCAATATCGCTTGCCTCTCGCATACATGGAGTCCCTTACTGAAATAATTAAGAACCTTGAGTCCCGGGGAATAATCCGTCCAGTACACAGCACCTTCAATAATCCGATGCTGGGAATATTGAAACCAAACGGCCAGTGGAGACTCTGTGCCGTCCTTAGGGAGCTCAACAAACTGGTCCATACTTCCCGATGGCCTCTACCCTACATTGACCAAGGGCTGGCCCAGATTCAGGGGTCACAGGTATTCACTGCAATAGACCTGACCAATGGATACTGGACCATGCCTGTCAGTAGGGAGGACCAATACAAACTGGCTTTTACCTTTGGGGGCCAGCAATACACATGGACCCGGACTCCCTTCGGATACCTCAACTCCGGCAATGAATTCAACATTTTCCTACATAAGGCCATGCCCGACCTGGGTGCGAGGGGTAACCTGGCTTATGTAGATGATGTCCTCATCAAAAGTTCATCTGCGGAAGAACACATAGCGGAGATCCGTTATGTTCAGACAAAGTTGAGGGCCGCCGGAGCAATACTTTCCTTTCAGAAAGCACAGTGGTGTAGAACCTGTGTTAATTTCTTGGGGCATGAGATTACTCCTCAGGGTCTCTGTCCCCAGGAAAAGAAAGTGGAAGCACTTCAGAAACTGAAAGATCCCACAACTCTGTGGGAACTAAGGAGCCTCCTTGGACTGACTAATTACAGCAGAAAGTTCATTGAAGGCTACGCAGAGATCACTAGACCTCTGATTCATCTCTTGAAGGGGGGGGTCAAGTGGGAATGTGGTCCAGAACAATCCGAGGCAGTAAGACAACTCAAAAGAAGCCTCTCACAAGCTCCTTGCCTAGCTTACCCTGTCAGAAACAAGGAGTTCTTCCTGGAGACATGGTTCTCCAATACGTGCTTGACGGCAGTATTATACCAAAAACATGACAAGGTCAATAAAGTAATCTCCTATGCGAGCAAAACTTTATCCTCTGTGGAGGAAAAATTCAACGATTGTGAGAAGGCACTCCTGGCAACGGTGTGGGCATTGAAGAATTACCGCCCGTTTATCCAGGGGGAACACATCATAGTGGAGACTCCACACCAGCCTCTGCAATATCTCCAAAGTGACAGAATCCGGGCCGGAAATGTGAGTAATTCCCGAATTACTTCCTGGATTCTGTCAATGCAAGGCTTTCCTGTGGAGGTCAGATATGGCCAAAACAAGAAGAGTCCCCTCGCGCAAGGTCTGGCTGACTTGCATGATTGTGCCAGAGAAAACTGTCTCGAGGACGAAAGTCTAAAAATCAAGGACAACATGGAAGCATACCTTAATTCCCCACACAAAGTCTTTGAAGAAGACAAGTGTGAGGGAATGCCCACTGTCTATGTGGATGGATGCTCGTACCATGTTGACAACAACGGGGAGAAAGAACTGGTGGCCGGCGTAGGGAATGCATGGGTGAAGGAGTTTCCAGAAACCTCCGCTAGATACAAAATTGGTCCCCGAAGTAGTCAGGTGGCAGAGTTGATGGCTGTGCATCAGGCCCTCCTCACTGCTGTCCAACATCAACTCCACGAACTGGTCATAATCACAGATTCAGATTATGTACGGAACGGGTTCGTGGAGCACCTGGTTAATTGGAAAACCAGAGGCATGTTATGTGCTAATAACAAACCCCTGAAACATGGAAGTTAATCCAAAATTTTGATGATCTGGTCACATCGAATGGGATGACCATCTACTGGAAAAAGATCAAGGGTCATTCCAAAGTAGAGGGACCAGACAAATCTGGAAATTACTTAGCTGATCAGCTGGCCAAAACCTAATCGAAATAGAGTCCCTGTTGGGGGAAATCCAGGTCACTGCTATCACTAGGTCCCAGACAAACGCTCACAATGATCTTTCAACTGCACAATGGAGTAAGGAGACCCCTGATTGCGATTTGATTACAGCTCAGAAAGGGGATTCAATAATTGGTAAGTTTTACCAACACATTGAGGACCCTGAGAACTTCCCCTGACGAATACCGATTACATTGTGAAAGAGGACCTAAGAGTGTTGATGAAATGTCCAAAAAGTTTCCGAATCCAAGACGGTTTGTTGGTAAGGAAATCCCAAGCTGGCCATGATCAGTGGGTGGTCCCTACCTCATTCCGAAGCCTGATGTTAAGTCATGCCCATGATGCGGCCACCACCGGTCTTAGGGGGTTTCATACAACACTGGAAATCTTAAGAGAGGTTGCATACTGGCCACACATGGGGCAGGACCTCGACCAATACTTGAAGGGGTGTCTTGTGTGTGCACAATTTCAGCCAACATCCCTCACACACCGGGCACCTCTCCAAAAGAGGGGGATGACACTGCTATGGTCAGATGTGCAAATCTACTTCGTAGGCCCTGTAATTCGCTCGTCTAAAGGAAACAAGTACATGTTGACCGTCACATGCTTGTTTACCAAGTGGGTGGAATGTCTCCCGGCCCCAAATTGCAAGGCAGAAACAGCAGCTGCCCTGATGATTAACCACATCTTTGCCCGTTTTGGTCTACCTCAAAGGATTGAGTCAGATAGGGGTAGCCACTTCACCAGTGAAGTAATGAAGATGTGGGAGATACTGGGGATCAAAAGGAAGCTACACATTGCTTACAGGCCAGCTTCTTCGGGGGCATTAGAACGCTACAACCGGACAATTGTGAGCATATTAAAAAAGTTTGTGGCAGATTCTGGGCCAAGCTGGGATATACGACTACCTCTGGTCCTAATGGCCATCAGATCTACCCCTTCATCTGCAACTAAAATGTCACCATTTGAGTTGATGACCGGGCACAAGATGGTGCTTCCCCAGCATTTGCTCTACAGGACCCAAGAGCAGACACTGATAAATGCCTCCACAACTCATGAGTATGTGGAGAATTTAAGGAAACACCTCCAACATGCTTTTGCCTATGCTCAGCGGAATCTAGAAAGATCAGCTGAGAGTATGAAAACGCACTATGATTTGAAAACCACCAGGAAGGAATATGATGTGGGAGACCGGGTCTATCTATACAATTTCCAAAGGAACAAGGCCAAACAGTGAATATTTTTGCCTACATGGAAGGGACCCTTTGAAATTATAGACAAGATCTCCCCTGTTGCCTACAAAATCTGCATCCCCAAAAGTAATTTGGTGGAAGGGGAAGATAAGTAGGTCCATATTAATCAGCTGAAGTGTTGCCATCCCAGGCACACTCTGCAACAACTGGAGGAATCCACTGGAATCCCAGAGGGGGCCGCTCCAGAGCAATTCAGTTCCAACCCTAAAATATTCCACATATAGCATATAAAATTATGTGATTCTTGAATATATATGTTCTTGTCTCCTAATTTAAAAAAAAAATGTATATGTTCATATCTTCTGATTTATAAAATGTATATGTTGACCACACCATTAATAGTGGTGGAAAAACATCTAGGAATGTGTATTGCCGCTTTGCTTTATCATCCTAGGAGAGATGAAACCATGGAGACTGACCAAGGAGAACGACCCAGGGACCGGGAGCAAAGATCCGAGGGGCCGGGGTACCGCCCAATATTCCCATCAGGACCAGCGAGGAGAACCGATCGATCCAATCGGATGGAGGAAAAGATGCAGAACTGTGCCATCTACAGAATTGGGAGAAGATGATGCGGACATACCAGCGTGTGGATCAAAACATTCTTTGCACCCGACTCCCCCTCGACTCAAATTCAAAGTGCAGTCGGGCGGGGGGGTTTGTCAAGGGTTTTGACCCACGTTGAATTATTAGACGGGGTAGATGTGGGGATGAGCTGTCGCCGGCCATCATTCTATCCCAGAACAAAACTAAATCAATAGACTGGGTGGATGTGGGGATGAGCTGTCGCCGCCCATCATTCCATCCCAGAACCAGGAAAACCACGCGGTTGTGCGCACACCAAAATGTTTGTCTAACCTGCCACCCACCAGTGCCAGCATGATGGACCGGAAGCGCCAGGGGTGAAAGGTGGAGTCAAAGGAAAAATAACAGTGTTGTTAGACCAAAAACGCCTTAAAATCACCTTTGTTTTCCTGAATGCAAGCTCAAAGTGCTGATTCAAACATTGCAGGATATTCAAAAATCTTACTGAACACCAGTAGACATCTGGCAGAATGAAGTGTTGTGTGCACACAAAATCTGGGAAGATGAAGAGCCCAAAACAATGTTTATAACAAAACTGGCTGAGCTGTGGATGTCAGCAGCTTAAGTGAAATTGGACTAAAACTACTAAAATCGAAATGTTTAAATTAAATGAGTGACCTACTTTTGAGTGTCACATAGTTTGCAACTGTTAAATGTCATGGTTTTGAACTTAGAATCAGCATTCTAGCTGCATGTGCAAAACTTTTAAGTTTGATTTAAACTGGGAACAAACAGGACATTTAGCTGAAGCTTGGCTTAAAGAAATTGAATTCTGCCTGACAACTACCCCCGACAGGAGGCTCAACAACTCTTCCCAAGCCTGGCTGCATCCTGCTGCCCCCACCAAAAGGAGATCACACCTCTCTGATTGAATTAAGGGAGGGGTACCTGCAGACTGCAGGACGTTGAACAAAGCCCTGTCCTGGACTCAGGCAAATGTTATATTGGGGGGGTCGTAAATGGCTTCCTCTTGGGAGAAACTGGGAGGGGCAGTGCCTGTGAGAGCCAACTGAGCTTGGGGGAAGTGGATAGACCAGCTATTCCACCATGTGATGTGGGAAGCCACACCCCTTTTTGACCAGGGCATAATTTTAAAAAAGATAGATAACTCATAGTGCGGACTGGTCAAAATTATATAAATAATAACATTATTCTTGGGATTTTTCCATGCACATTTTAAAAGGCGTTAGGACTCTGTACCATGTTCTGAGACAGAACCCCGCTATTTATTGATATTGCAGACACTGTGTTTAAGCTAGACAAATGAAAATTTACTGGAATGTGTGTAGAAGGGGGTGTACAGTTGTGTCAAATCTGGAAAGGTTTAAAGGTCGTTATCTGGATGAAAAGGGGCAGAATTCTGTCAAAAGTGGACACAACATCGTACAAAGACAAGGATAGGATGGTTTGGTACTACAGAAAATATGTTAACTGGACCTATAATATTAGAAAAATGGTACATAGATAAATGTGTGTTTGGATCAAATATAGATTTGTGTGCTATTTGACAGGGGAAGGATCCTTGGACCATAAAACCTACAGCATCACTCTGACTCACATTTCCTTCCCCCAATCATGGGAGAGGGGAGAATTGGGCCAATGACAAGTAGAGAGGGGCAGGCTCAGTTATGCCACGCACACACCCACTTTCTAAACACATAAAAGCAGACAGTGCAGGACAGGTAGGGAGATTCACTTTCCACTTTCTTGAGGGACGCTTTGCCGGGAGACTCCAGACTTCAAATCCATCAACCTCCTGAGACCAGAGATCCAGAGAGACCAGAGATCCAGAGAGACCAGAACTGTGCAGTGCTGAGAGCAGAACCAGAGACCAGAACGCTGTGAAGAACCGCTAGCAGAAGTCCATCCAATCCTGACCCGATCGGTGACGAAGCCATTCCTGTCCAAAAGATAGTGTGAGTACTCTAGGACTGCGCCAGACTAATCTCTTAGTTTAAAATAATCTAATTAAAACTATTTTAAACTATTTAGAACTACCTCATAGGAATCGTGTGTGTCATTCTGTCCTTTTTAAAGCTGAAAACTGTCACCTGTCATTTTGAACTTTTAAATTTAAAATCCGAAAAACTACTTTCACAAAATCGTCCGTATCTCCGGAACCGTTTGTTCTAGGGACGAGATTCAACTTTCATCTTAAAGCTAAGATTCTAGGCTTTCCAACAAACCGACTTCCTACTCCTTATAGTGCCTCTGTAATTACGCCCGACGCACGCGATTAAATTTGCCGCAATTTGACATTTTGCACAATTTCAGCCACGTGTAAGCTTCTTGCTTTCCTTTGCTAAAATTCGTTTTAACCTGCTGGTTACTCATAGAGCATTGCTAAAGTGAGCCTGGACTAATATAAACTAGATATCACCCACCCTGAACCTCTAGAGGGAATTAAAAGCATTTTTAGCACATTTCTCACTTCATTGTCCTCACATTCAAAGCATTTTGGGCCTGCGTTTCAAACTTCTTCCTGTTTTCCTCTAAGCTTGCTGGGGGGGAACTGAATTTCGTATTGTATTTGATTGCATTCCTGAGAACTGTGTGCTCTCCTTTCCAACTCCTCATATTGCATAAAGGGGGGGGAGTGAATTGTCAAGGAAAAGTGATTACATTGTCTTTTGTTGAAGCCATATCCAGTTATTTTCTGTACTGCATTTCATTCATCATTGCATTGTCCTTGAAGCCATAAGGGCATTCTCTACCACCTTATTTTTCTTTTCCTATTCATAAGTAACCAAGAACTGTGCTACTGTAGGGTTACCTATTGCTGATTACTGCTCATATTCACAAGTGTGCTATCCATTATCAATTTATTTATAGAAGTGTGATATATATATATATATATATATTTAATTTTTCAAATAAACCTTATAAATTTGCAAAACAAGCCTACTTCTTGGCTCAGTGTGGTCAAGAGGGATTCTAAGAGAGGGGTGTTATACAAGGGTTCATCATCCAGATTATAACTTGCCATAAAAATACATAAATAAGGGCTTCCCTTGGGCATCCCAGACAAGGCACTGACTGAGTGGGATTGCTTGATTGGAGTCACTTACAATTCAGACTCCTTAGCAACTCCATCTGGGGAGGTGGGAAACAACACTATAATCTGTTTGGGGCGGACAACATTGATCACAATAGAAAATGACCAAAACAGACACTCATGCATCTCATATACAAAAAACTATGAGTTATTGAACTTCTATTTGTAAATGAAAAGTGAAATCATAAATCTTGTGGCTCAGCTACCCCTCAGCCCACACTATCTGTGAGTGCAATAACATTACCTGAAATATTCCAGTTCGTGTCCGCATTTCCAGAACTAAGACCAGTGAGTTTGAGCTAAGCAGCAGTTTGCCCATTTCACCCCAAACACAGTAATGCAACGCCCCTGGTGTAATTGCCTCATGATCATATTTTATTTCTGGAACAATGCATGTTTCCTTGCTAAAAACGACATGCATTGGAATTGTTGCCATGTTGTCTCCCCCAAGTAAATAGATAAACACTCAAAACATCATCTTACAATCGTTCTTTGAAAAGGTCAAAGGCAACATATTAAATCCTTATTTTCCCTCAAACGTCAAGTTTAATTTCTCTTAAACATTACAATTTATTTTGGAGGCATAACATGACTCAGTTCGTTCTTGAGCACTACCCACGTGTATATTAGCCCTTCCATTTCCAATTGCAATTTCAACTACGCTAAACAATGTTGATGACAGGTGGAAGGAAAAATACACTTGGATGAAATGAAGATTCAAAAGAAAGTATTTTGAAATGCAAATGTAAGTGAATTCAGACGAAAAAGAGAAGAAATATACTGATGTAAGAAGACTATGGCTTATATCCCTTGGAACAGCCTGGTATTGCTAGAGAGACTCAGTTTTAAACTACATACATGTTTGCACACACAATGGAGTTCCACTTTGGCAAACAGAAGCAAGATGTTACCCACACACTTGCTTCAACACACCTTCAGCAGCTGTTTTTGTAACTTTGAACACGCTACCTAATTATATTCTGGTACAGTCTGACCTGACTTCAAGCAGAAAAGTTGATAAATCGGTGCAATTTGGAAACAAGCACATATTTGCGCTGCTATCTTCAGGAGGAGGTGGAAGTAGTTCTGGAGATGCAAGAGCTCAGTCATAAAGATGTATTGAGTTCCTTGGAAGGTGTAAAACCCTTAATGATGTTATGAATCCATTCACCAGACAGAGCAGTTTCATAGTATTCATAATCTATGCAAAATGATGCATGGGGGTGAGAGCGTACCTCATGATCAGGATTGTGTAAGTGTCGTTTTTATTGAGGTCCTGTGTTCTCCTTGTAATGCCTGCTTTTAAATGTTTATCAAACCAACCTTACCGATATTTGAGTTATGTGCCTGATTTCTTGTACACAGGTAAACATAATTTGAAATATGTGTTGTTTCTTTTCCATATTTGTATAGTTTATGACAAACAATACACACACACACATACACCTTTTCAACTTGCTCCACCAGTTCCCGAACCTGCTTTCAGCATTTCTTCTATATTCAGGTCAAGACACAAATACTTTCCCATAGCTCACGAATCCTACCATTCAAGGCAACTACCAGAGCAAGGCTAAGTAAGAAAGTGGGATTTATAAAGCATTTCCCAGTTAGCTGCTTGAGGAGCCAAAATCTCCTACACCCCATGTTGCGAGTCTAGCCAAACCATACCATCATGCTCTCTTTTCGTTTCTCCTGGATTTCCATGTTTGTCCATTCTTAAATCACATCCCTGGAATGTGAGTCCAACATGTGGCCTGGACTTTAGTTCCACAAGTTCTCAAAGCTTTATTCTGGGATTATACCAATAATGTCAAGTTTAGTTTTCATCACTCTAAGCATGCAATTTTCAACTGTCACAAATAAGAGTGCAAAAATAAGGATAGAAAGGAAATAGTGAAAGTGATTTTGCCGGCATTCACTGCTCCTTTTAGTCTCTATTTTGTGAAAGGGGTAAATGTCGGCTGCAAATTACTCTTTGCAGATGGAATCCAAGGAATATGGAATTATATGGAATCTGCCTCGTTTACAGTTGGATTCCACACGTATCTGTTCCTTTCATGCCTGCATAAACATAACATGCAGAAGTAAAAAGCATGTGCCCTTTGAATTCGATGAAGGAATGCACGGATGAAATGTTAATTCAGTGTGTGCCCCTTCTCTGCCTACAACTGATACAACTGAATGTAAAATGCCCTGGAGTGTAAAAGTATAAACACCTTGCTTTTACACCTTACATGTATACATCTCTGTTAGAAAATTCACCTCACTGGCACCCAATGTACTCCTGTATGTCAATTTCCCAGATTGTCTTTTGGGTTTGGGCTTCGGTGCAAACATGTACCCTCCAACCAATTGTCATAATATGAAACACAAATTGCAAAAGGAGGTGGAAATGCTTGTGAAATCGCCTTTACACCTCCCGTTCATACTTGGAAATTGAATAGACGATGCCTGCATTTATGCATGGCAGGCAGAATTTAAAATCGATTCATGTGGTGGATTTTATGAGAATCTGTTGGTTGTACACCAGCATAAAATACCATGCTGACGTACAGGCCAGTGCTTTTTGGTGCCAGAGAAAAGGGAAGTGAAAATGGAACTGCTGCTTCCTGCCTCTGTTACAAAGTGCGTAACATGTTTCTGCCCGTCTATAGCACGTTAACTCAAGCTCAGGGGACTTGGACAATTAGCTCTCCTGTGTCTTGTCCCATGATAGAAATCGAAGACGTCTGCTCTCCTACGATTACCATCCATGGTTGCATTTGCATTCATATATTATTAAATAAATGAATGTATAACTGCCTGCAGAATCCACAATTCTTAAAGGTAAATTAAAGACATGAAAATCAAACTCGGTCAAACTTTCATGATTCTCACTTATGTTAATAAAGCTAGTATATATCGGAAGTTATTACTGTTAAACCCTGTCTTTCAAAGCCCTGTCAGGAGGGATGTTAATTAATATTTGCATCCCTTATCTTATTCTAACAATGTTCATATACTGTTACTAAAATACTCAATCAACATTTAGTAGGGGGAATGGCATGTTATCTACACAGCTAGGGATCATAATTACTGTTTGTAGCAGCCTCATTAGAGCAGGATGTATGCTCTCTATGCACTGAATAGTGTCCCATGCAACTTCAAGTGTTTTGAGTGGTGGTAAATGTATTAAAAAACGTCATATTGTACATATTGTCACGTGCCTGCTAGTGATTGACAAATGTCATCTATTTCAATGCGTGTGGATGCAATCTCTTTTCATCCTTGCATTTAGATTATCCTCCTTCCTCACAAAACCCTGAATCCTTTCTAAAATACTGCAACAACATCGTCTGTGAGATTGTAGAGCAGAGCTTCTGTATCCCCAATAAGTTTAACTGTACCAGCATTTACAAAAATTAAACCATGTAGAAAATGTGTGTAGATATTTCTCCAAAACATGAAGAATCACCTGACTGCTGCCATTAATAGAGGGCATATATTAATTGACAAAGTAGCCCTATTCTCACCACATTACTATGCTATGCTGTCCATGAAATCCACAGAGCAGGCTAGACAAGAATTGTGTCTGTCTCCATCCAAAGGAGGAACTGTGTTCATATGTTGCGGTTCATAGCGGATGGATGTGTGTGCTACTATCCACACTGGAGATTTGTTATGCAAGTTGGAGTAGAATTTGAGGGCAAAATGCTTCCTGTGGCCCTATACTGACTCATTGGCTAGGGGGACACTACTTAAAACAGCCAATGTTCGGTATTCCTACTGCAATTATGAAAGCAATGGATTATAATAGGGGTCTGATCCCTATAAAATCAAGATACCAGACTCACAGTCAGTCATCATCCAGAATGGCAAGAAAGAGGTTTGCACAGGTGCTATTGCCTGAAACTTGAGAGGTGTTGAGGATCTGAGAGAACTTGAAGCATGAGGGGTTCTGGGATTCTGAGATCCCGCAAACCCTGAGAGGTACGGAACATCACAGTAATATCGAAGGTAACAGGTGGAATGGGGCAGGTGAAAGAAGCAATCATTCAGGAAAGTTTATTTAATTTTTGATTTGACAGATCCTCAAGAGAAGAGACTCTGTGTTCTGCACAAAGATTCATAAAGATAAATCAACACAATAAATTGGCAGTTATTGCTGCACTAGTAAAGAATCTTCAATCAATTTACTCCAGATTTGTTCATTTTACAACGAGATGCAAAGAAGTGTGTTCTTACTTGGGGTTGAAATCTGATGGTATGCACAATATCAAACCAGCCATGGCTTATCAGGCAACAATCACATTTGCAGCCATTATTTCAAAAGTACAAAGTTTCTTGCACCTTGCATGAAGAGATGCCTGCCATAGATTCAGGCATCCAAGACTATTTGCCAACCAGTACTGCATTTTAAATACGGAGTATTTAAATAAACATCGAGAGGATCCCCCTGGTCGCCCTATTGTGGCAGCCATTGGTTCAATTTTGGAGCCTTTAGCAGTATATACTGATTTCTTTCTAAGTCCGTTTGTGAAAACCATGCGTTCGTATATACAAGATACGACACAAATGATTAAGGTACTAGACACTATAGCTGTGGGAGCCAATGACACTTTAGTCATCTTAGACGTTGAGGCGCTACATACAAGCATCCCACAGATGAAATGTGTCACCATTATGGGAAAGTACCTAGAAAAGAGGGAGGACAGGACAGTTCCAACAGCATTTATCCTGGAATGCATCAGACTGGCCCTCACCAACAATGTTTTCATTGAACAGAGCACATTTTACTTACAGCAACATGGCACAAGCATGGGCTCAAGTTTCGCACCAGATCTCACAAATCTTTTTATGGATGACCTAGAGATACGATCAGTCTATGCTGAGCACAACCCATACAAATATTTGATGAAAGTTTGGGTACGTTACATCGATGATGTGTTCATGCTGTGGGGAGGGAACTCAGTAGAGCTCGATTCGTTTCTTGCCTGGGTCAATGACCAAGAACAGTGTATCAATTTCACTATGAGTTCAAATAAAGAGAACATCTCGTTTTTAGACCTTGAAATTTATAAGGATACAAACAACAAGTTTGGTACAACTCTGTTCAGAAAAGCTACAGATAAAAATACTCTGTTACTTTTTGAGAGTTTCCATCCACAATCTTTGCGTCAAAACCTACCGTTCGGAAAGTTTTTTTACGTGTTAGAAGAAACTGTACCCGTAGAGAGGATTTTGACACAAATAGCAAAAATGTGTCCGCCAGACTTAAAGCGAGAGGTTATCCATCGTACATCGCAAGGAGGTCATTAAAAAGAGCTAAAAACACTCAGAGACAGGACTGTCTTGTACCACAACCCCGAGTTGCAGAAGACAAGATTACTTGTGTCTCCACATTTTCACCTATTAGCAACGACTTGCAGAGGTGTATACTGAAGCACTGGAGCATTATTAACACTGATGACTTTTCCATCAATAAAACGCGGTTTGCCTTCCGCCGGATGCCTAATCTGAGAGACAAATTGGTACATACCTATAGAACCCCCATGGATGGGCATTCAAGCCCCCAACCGACATTGTGGAATTTGCCACCGGTGGTGGGTCATTACACGTGTGGCAGATGTTCGGCTTTTAAATTAACATCAAACATTAAATATGTAGAGTTGAAATGTAGAAAGTGGGAACTAAGAAACTTCACCAACTGCAACTCTAAAAGGTGTCCGTGCGGTTTGTTGTACATCGGCAAAACCAAGAGACCTATCCGGCAGAGGATCTGTGAGCACAGATCCTGTGTGAAGAACCAGGTACCAGAGAAACCCCTGGTGGCACACTTTAAGGGTGCTGACCATGGTGTGGATGACATCCACTGGTTCATTATTGAGATGATACGTCCCCAACCAAGAGGAGGGAACAGAGACTTAAAATTAAGACAAGCTGAACAAAAATGGATCTCTTCTTTGGATACCGTAAGGAACGGTTTAAACATTTCAATTGAATGGTCTCTATTCATCCATTACAAAAAATAGTTGGTTAAATTACGTAGCTAGGTGTCATGAGAGATGATATGATCATGACTAAATATGACATTGAAGTAATCCACATACGTGTATATTGACAATGCACATGGTGCCTGACATCTTATTACATCTAGATAAAAAATCTGGACTGGGACATACGATCTCTTGTTTACGGGCTATTGTCAGTTGAAGTGGAGTATTGAGCAAAGTTTAGATACCGCTCCAAGATGGTGGACATGATACCCACACTAAGATAGCCGCCGATCACGTGATAATATGACGCACGCATTAGCGTGTGTCTCACATGATTCAAGGCACTTTTCGATAAATAGCTCAGTACAAATAGTGATCGTCCTGCCGCTTCGACATACCAGGTGACAGCGTATGGCACGGACATGAGACGGGAAGAGCACATGTCTTTTCGTAAGGTAAGATGAATGCACTAAGAACAAATACCCTTGGTTTGCCTGTAGAGAAGAAATTTAATTTCCCTCTTGTTTTCGTTTTGATTAGATTGCGTGACAATACGGGCAGCAACATCCAGTGAGGTCTTGGACTCCACATGTCCTTCTGAAAAGCGAGACTCTGGGGAGATATTCCAATTGGTAAGCCCTATGTGAAATAGGACGTAGAAGTGCAGTGTTTTTCTTGATAGTCCCCAGTAATACGGGCTTTTACTTCTTTCTGCATAGAATATCGTGGACAGCGGATAGGTACTCCGCCTAACCCCCCCCCCCTTGGAGGAATAGAGGAGTGAAGGGTGGAACCGTATAGCTTATACGGAATGGTTACCAGTGCTACATTGGTTGATCTCTGGAGAACCAGCAAGAGGTAAACATTCACATAAGGTTACGCCCTGTTCTGAACGATGGGGATGTTTTCCTCTCCCTTGCAGGACATGTAAAAAGTTGAAAAATTGTATGAAATCTGGACATTGTACAAAATCAAGATATGTAAAATGTTGAAATAATGTGTAGTAGTGGACAGTAATAAGACCACGAATGACCAAATCCCTCTGCTTACATTAGAAATGGAGATGAAGTTGAAAAAGATGCTATGCACGACTTGTGTAAAAAATTGAAAACCATGTTTTTAAGATTAAATGTTTGTTTGTTTTTTAGAAATATTGAAACTATGGCAATTGTTACGTGAAGATATACGTGAGAACCAGTATATAACAAAAGTTAAGTGCCCTGATGACAGCACTGACAGGATATACAATGGGGATTTATTCCTGTGTTTATTTTTGAGATTCATGTTGGTTCTAGAAACACATTCTTTAAGTGTTGGCACAGTTTCTTTTTCCCGTATGAATCAAGAAGGGTATCATTAATAACAGTAGAGGGTTAAATAGAGACACACCCTCCAGTTAGGCACAAAAAACGAATTTGAAATGTTTGCTTGTTTGCCATTTGTAGAATATGTACACACACTGATATGAGTTCCAGCGTGTGTTTTAAACATATTGTTGTGTTGTTTTAGAGAAATATATTGTAATGTGTAAAGTGTTTTTGATAAATATTAAAATGTGTATTTTTGATAATTACATGGTTATTCGCCCTTTTTTGGTTAAGGGGTGAACATGACTAGGGTTGCATGCATCTAGGATAACTCACTCTTAGCAGAAAGGGAAGGAAGCTGTTCTGTGGGATTCTTTAGATTTTGTGTTCCACGATCCTCACCCACACAGCCCCTAAAAAGGGGATCTTTTCAGCTCATGGTAGTTGATGGGGTTACCTAGTATCCCCTGTGTCTAGAAACTCATGTAGCAGTCAAATGCTACACTTTCCTATCGAAATGGCTGGTGGCAGTGGTTTTACAGTGAACGACCATGATTTTTCCTGACCGCGAACACCAGTAGCTAAAAATCGTGGGAGCCATGTTTTTCAAGATGGCGCCCTAGGCCCCTTTGTTTAAACAGGCCCCGGTCTTCTTTTTTTGCTGTTTCCTTTTAGAAAGGTCCTTCTAGAGTTTGTCTCTGTGTGCCAAACTAGATTTGGTCCCTTTGTTCCTATGCCTTTAGCTGGCTTCTAGACTGAAGTTCGCCTCTGGCACCTGAGTGTCTGGGGTGGGCAGGAAGTGAGGGAGGTGCCCGAAACTCCCTGTGCTTAGTCTCCTAGGAGACCCGTATGCACTCTGGTGTGATTGGCTGGCTGACTGTCTGGCAAGGACAGCCACCCTGCTGAGTGAGTGGCAGCTAGGCTGGAATGAATGGGAGAAAACTTTTTAAAAGGCGAGTCTCTTGGACTGAAAAGCAGAGGCGAACACTGTAACAAAAGAACCAAAGACGAGCTGGAAGAGGACAGATGCTGCAACTACTGGACCGTTGTTTTGCCCGGTGGAGCCCTGCTGCAGGTCCGAATCGCCAAGTTCATCTCGACAGAGAAGCCCCTTCAAGGATGACTTCTTCCTTTGAGTTGGTGGGACCAATCAACTCATAAGCCACCTGGATACCATTCTCGGAGCTCGTTAAGATTAACCAGGGGGAAGGCCACCAGATCGAGTGCTTGAAGGAACAGCAACGGGAATTGAAGAATTGCCAATTTGCCAACTGTGTGACCAGTCCCCGTGCAGTGCAGGAGTCCCCCGATGTCCTCCCTCTTGTCCCCATGACTGAGGCTCAGGAACAACGAGATCTGCAGGAACTGCCAGGAACAGAAGTCTTCAGCTTCATCTTTTTCTTCAATATAAGGTATTGTGAAAACCTGACAAGAGAACTTGCCTCTCACTGCGAAAGTGCGTACAACTTTGGCAACTTGCAGGCCTAGTCAGCTTGTGTCCCGACATATTAACCTTTCTTCCGTGAACTACTTCTAAGAACCGTGGCAAAGACTTTTCTGTTTTAAATACCAGAACCGTTTTTATCTATACAAGACATTAGTCCATTGATATTGGCTTACCTATTGCATTAAATCAACTCCTCTGATGAACTCAAACAATTTGCACTGTTTTAGAGTATCTGTAATATTCGTTTTATTAACTTTTGCTTCTACTTCAATGCTACTTCAGGGGAGTTCAACTGCTTAGTATTCAGTATTGTAGTATAACTTTTCTTTGATATTGGTTTCCTCATTTAGTGAATGCTTTATAAATGATTGTGTAATAAATTAAGAAGTGTTTTTTTACCAAGAAACCTTGAGTCCAAGTGTATATCTGAATACTTGTCATTGTAGACCTTTGTGTAACACCCTAACAAACTCACATTGCTTCTTGAGATAAGCCTGGTTGCTCATCTCGCTACCAAAAACTCTTTGGTACAGACTTATTCCAAAGGTTGGTTTTGCTTACACCGGTAGTCATAGTTGTGTGTAGTGGTCCCAAAGCGTACTGCATGCAAACTCTGCCTAACACTGGTGGCAAGCGGTGAGGAGAAATTGTATAGTTGTTACATTGAGAGTTCTGCTTTACTTTTGTTCAGATAGTAACCTTCACAAGGCTAAACACCATTAGAAAAGCAATGTCATCGTGCCTAATATGGATAACTACAAACAGGAGGCCTTAATCATTTTAACAGGAGATCAACTGAAGGAAATGTGTAAAGAGAGGAACCTCCCTGTTAAAGGAAAGAAAAATGAATTGGTTGAAAGATTGTTGGAACATCAAAGACTGAGAAATTGGGCTGTAACCCCTAATCTCTCAGATGAGGAAAATGATGATGTAGAGTCTAACTCTAATGTTATTGAGGAGCCAGATGAGTCAGAGGAGTCTCAGGATGTGAGCCCCACTGCCCCTCTACCTGCTCTAATTGTGTACATGCAGATTCATGACATTTTCTTAAACTGGCCATGCAAGCACAGTGAAGCTTTAAACATGTTTTGCTTGCAAAGTATTGTGGGCATGCAAATGTACTAGTGATTGGAGGCTAGCACATGAGCTGTGAATTGCCTTTCCTGCACGGGGGATTGGGTGTGGACCGTGGAGAACACTCCTTGGGGGTGATACACAAATCAGCAACTTTCAAAACCCAAGTCAGATATTTCAGCAGTAAAGCACAGTGAATTAAATTTGTTTGTTTGCTGAAGGATAGGACACTCTAGGAGCAGGCTAAGAAACTGCACCTTCTGTATCTTTCTATGCTCATTAGCTGAGAGTTTTTCCATACAATTGTGTGGTCTGTGTTTAGTGCCCTTAGCATCCCCATATATCTTGTTTAATTGATAACAGTGAATTGCAGAAGAGGGGTCTCTAGTTCCAGAAGATGGAACTCAAACTGCTGTACCTCTGGGAACGCTGCTATTAACAGAAAAGGAAAATGCATCTGCTTCCCTTCCACATGCTCCATAAGAAGCCTCAGTAAGGCTCCTGTTGAATATTGTCTAGGCTGTGATGAGGAAGTGTGGGCAAAACTATAGACTGTACTATGCGCCCTGCCATTTCACTTCCTATATCAGAGAATCAAAAGATTTTTCAGGGAGTAAAAAAGATATTTTCTTTGCCAATAGGGATACTTTGTGCCTATTAAAATATGTTCTTCCCCTTAAAATTCCTCCTGATATCAGATAGTTATTAGTAGAGCTCTGTCCTGTGCTACTGCTTGGCTGGCTACTGTTTAAAAAATATCAATGTTCATTGTTTACTGTTTTTGTTTGGCACATTTTCCGGTTTTTAGGGAATAAAAATGGGTGATGGTGTGCCTCTTAGCTGCAAGACTGGCTTTCAGTAAGTGTTGTCACAGCTCTGTTCACAGTACAATGTAATATGGACAGCAGAGGCAGAGGAATTCTCGTCATATTCTGTGATGCAGTTATTCTAATGTCATTTTCATCCTTATACAAATTATTTTCTCATGGCCATTAAATTACTTCATTATAGTGGATGTTCCTTTTAGTTACCATTAATCCATCTGTCAATATTGTATCCTGTCTAAATGGGTTGCCAGTCACATCAGTTATGAGTGATATTTGTTTTTTTGTAATAAAGATGAGTTTTTTTTCCAGTGGAATAAAACAATTTTTTGCATTGTCTCAGACGGATTAATTCTGCTAGGTATTGTGACCGATCCGGAATGGAGAAACTCCCTTACAAATGCTTTGGGGATGATTGCTCACCAACCATGCATGTTCACAAAGTGGCTTGCCTCATTAGTCAGTTGTGCACATGGAAAATAATGTGCGCACAAAGGCCATCCATTTCCATTTAACAATAATTAGAGGGAACATTGATCACACATGTAATTCCGACTAGTTAAAACAAGCAGCTTCTCAAGGTAAAAACACTAGATTTCATTGAGTGACAATACATCTATACCATCTATACCAGTTCCATCATAGAAAGCATGTGGGATATAAATGCTACAAATAAGTGAGATAAGTGAGATTACTAATATATTAAGGATGTTGCTGATTTTCTTTTTAAAGTACATATTTGATAATGAATTCACAGTACATGCTGCGTCTATGGAGACTTACTTTTTTGCTGAGTATTCTTGGACGACATATCTTGTCTGAAGGTTGCGATATGTATGGTCGAAATGCTTGTGTTTCTTCTGATGGAAAGGCAGTGCCTTGGTCGCCATCACTTCTTAGTGCTCTAGTCCTGTCAGTGAAAAAGATGGAAGCTTCTTATTTTCTGCTAAGCAAAAGAACACTTAAATCTCATGTGTGTGTGAATCTAGCACATGGTTACTAGCGCAGAGCAACAAAAGGTAAGAGGTATGCTACAAATCTGTTTCACACAGACACATTTTGTTGTGTACCTGAATGATGTGAAAAATCACATTGCACCTCATAGTCTGTTTGTCTCAATAATGTTGCCTCAGTACATAGTTATTTGTGTAATGAGGTCTGTCCCTCCAGATGTACATCTCTTCTTATTTGCTACCAGCCAGTAAGTATTAGTATCAATGCATCAGCCATGTTTCCAACTGCACTAGAACACACAACTGTAATTTTAAAATATTTAATGATATATTTGCTTTTAAATACAAAATTAGATAATGAATCAGTAATGACGGAGGAAGGAAATTAGTTATTTGAAAGTTTCGGATGAATTTGTTATTATGGCCTCATTATGAGATAGGTGGTAATGGTAAAAAGATGTGGTATGTGGAACACCACCTGAGAATATTGCCAGCATGATTATGGACCAAGAAGAATGTACCTCAGGTATTTGTGTGTATACTGAATGTACTAAGTACTGCAAGATTACAAAATGTGTCATCTACAGATGTAATATCGACCAACCCATGATGCAACCTTTGCACTGATGTTAAAGCCATTGTCTCAATGAGTGACCTCTGCTTTTTTTTTTTAATCCATCTCCAATAGGCCATCTAGTACATTGTGTTGCTAGATGGAAAAGGTGCTGACCATCGCTCCTTCCAACCACACTGCATTGGATTGACAAGTGTACACGACATGCCTCTCCAAATGAGGAACAGTCATCAACACTTTGTTGGAATCCAACCTTTCCAATAACTTTTGAGAGTGTTTTGTGTTTACTTGTTACTTATTTGAAAACTACAGAATTAAAATAAGTGGAGTGATGTCAAAGGCAATGCATTATTCATCTAATCTTGCATTTTGGGTGCCCAAGAGGAAATGTTGAGTGAAGGCTAGTTCCACTCCACATTACTCACCACATGTATTAATTTTTTATAAGAGGAACAATGGTCTTTTGATCCTAAAAGAACAAAAATAGATAAGAAACCAGATTTAATGGGAAGTAGTGAGCTTCTTACAATGGGGTGAGTTTGAAAGACATTCTGACCAGGTTGTGGGGGGGACTAAATGGAACAGTCACCGGGGACAAAACATAAGTGGACATACGTAGAATAAGGACAACAAACATGCAGTTAGGCGGTACAGTACGGAGAGCTGTGCTTGGGATGTAACCATGATGGGTGAAGTGCCAGAGTGGAGGTAAAGGAAGTGACGGACAGAGGGAGGCTTTTAGTTTGGTTTTGAACAAATCCATGTGGACTGTTTAACGGGGGAAGAGAATTGCATGCAAGTGGAGCAAGAAGAGAGAAAGAGCGGAAGTGATAGGAAGCACAGGGAGGACGTGGAGCCACAAGGGTAGTCAAGGAGGCAGAGTAGAGATTACCAGAAGGCTTGTAGAGCTGTATAGAGGAGGATTTATGCAGTGGATCCTTTATGAGGAATAGATGTGTGAACCAAGAGAAGACATTTAAATATGGCCCTGTTTTGCATCATCAGCCTTCCAGTCTGGTGACAGTATGACGAAGTAGGTTTGAAGTGAGGGAGTCAAAGAGATTGCTGGTAGCAAAGTTAAATATCTTGTTGAGAAGACAGAAAGCATAGTTGGGGAGACCAAAGAGGATGCTAGCACAGTAGTCCAGTTTAGAGAAGACAAGAGTAATTAAGAAATGATTGGTGTTCTTGAAAGGAAGAAGACACCTGAATGTCCTAATATTTAAGAGGTGGAGGCAAGCTGCTGTTCCTGTTTTGAAGATGAAAGTAGAAAAGGTGTGAGAAGGGTCATGGATGATACTGAGGTTTGTAGCTGAAGAAGAGCAGGAGAGAGTGTGAGGTGGAAACTGAAATATGAGAGGAAGAGATAAGAGAGCATTTGGCAGGGAAAAGGAGCAACTGTTTTAGTAGAGTTTAACATCAGAGAGTGGAAAGCCATCCAATATTTAATGGCAGAGAGACAGTTGGAAATTCTGATAGAGAAAACAGAGGAGAGTTGGGGAAAAAGGAAGATTTGGGAGTGATCCACGAAGAATTGGTATGAGATCCCAAAGGAGGAGATTAATGCCACAAGAGCAGAAGTGTAGAGTGTAAAGAGCAGTGGACCCAAGACAGAGCCTTGTGAAACACCAACAGTAAGAGCTGTGGGAGTGGGTTGAGAGGTGTTGTTGCTCCAGGAGACAGAGAATTGGTGAGGTGCAAGATAGGATTAAATCCAGGCATGGGCTTGATCACGAATCCAAAGAAGAAAGAGAGTATTAAGGAGATCAGAGTGATTGACATTGTCAAAGGCAGCAGACGGTTCAAGGAAAATTAGAATACCAGATAGGTTGGAGAGCTTAGCACAGGCAATGAAGTTGAACACATTCACCAGAGCAGTTTGTGTGGAGTGAGAGGAGCGGACACTTGCTTGTAGGGGAACTCCAAGGTCGTGGATGGTAAGATGATTGAACAAAACCCTTCCAAGCAGTTTAGAGTAGTGTGGAAGGTGAGACACAGGACAAATGTTAGCAAGTAGGTTTGTGTCAGTGCCTTGCTTTTTAGGAGGTGGAGAAAACAGAGGGAAAGCAAGCAGAGTCAAAGGACAGGTTGAAGAGTTCAGTGAGGTGAGAGGCCACCAAATTGACAATAGGCTTAACTCATTGTGGAGCCAGAGGGACTGATGGGGTACTAGAGGTGTCAGTAATAGTGTGATTGAAGTGGGAGATCGAGACAGAGGAGTATGGTAGAGTAGGCAGAGTGTAATATTTAAGGGGAGGGAGTATCAGGAGAGTCTCTAAATTTGGAAATGTTTACAGAAAAGTATTCAACTAGGTCATTAGCTGTGAGAGTGGAGATGATAGCCATAAAGTTAGGAGGAGTGAGTTTAGGGTGACTTGTAGCCAGCAAGGATAGTTGAGTGAGAGTCAATGAGGGTTAGGTAGAATTCCCTTTTCGCTCTAGCTCAGACAGTGAGGTAGAGTTGCAGGTCTTCATGCAAGTCGGTACGCCTCCATTTGCACAGCAGCTGATGCATGTCTCTTCAAAGTGACCGTATGAATGGGGTGGCCGATGGTTGAGGATACTGAGAAAGTAGGCAGTGGAAAGTGAGAGCATAATGAGTCATACAGTTGGGAATGGAAGCTGGAGAAGGTAGTGTGGGTGAAAGAGGCATCGAGTGTGAAGGAGGAGAGTAAGAATTGTAGGTTGGAGAGAAAGGGGGAATATCAGAAGCTTTAAATGTCCCTTTAGTGTTAGCTGAAGCAAGTGGCGAGGAAAGGTCAAAGGGTGGAAAGGAGATGGTGGTGGAAACAATTGAGTGATCAGATATGGATGGTGTGACAATAATATTTGTGGCTGAGAGAGAGGTGAAGATGAATAGGATATCCAAAGAGTTACCTACAGTGTGGGTAAATAGGTTATGGATAGAGTGGATAGCATGGTCACTTAAAAAGACCGAAGTTCAGATTTTTGAGAAGTGGCTGGCAAGGGAAGGTTAAAGTTACCTAACAGAATTAGGTGATGTTTAGTGGAAAGAGAATCAAGGAGTTGTCCAAGATCATAAAGGAATGGTCCAGTGGGCAGGAAGGTGATAGAGTAGATGATGTGAAACAAGTGAGGCAGAAAAATAGTAGAGATGGTGAATTCAAAAGAGGGAGGAGAGGACATGTCATTGGAGATTTGGGAGCCATTGAGGTGGGAAGATAGTAGGTGTTTAACGCCTCCACCTCTACCAGTCAGTCAGGAGAGTGCATAAAGGATCGTTTGAAGTCATGTATAGCTGCCAAAGTGGCAGTGTCAGATGGAGAAATCCAGGTTTCAGTGATAGCAAGAAGGTCTAGGGAAGAAGAGCTGGAGTGAAAGTAGTCAGTGATAAAGGCTGTTGTGTTGCATACAAACTGAGAATTCCAGAGTGCAAGGTTCATTTGATGAGTTAAGGAAGAATAGAGAAGTTTCATTGGAAGAGTTAGAGTCTCATTGGAAGAGAGGCAAGGTGGATAGGTGTAAGAGGAGGTATGGTTAGATTGTTGGATTTGTTTGCTAGAAGGAAGTGGAGGAGAGATGGAGTAGTGGGAGTTTTGAGTTGTGAGTTTTATAATAGGGAGAGGAAAGGAAGAAATGGTAGTGTGAAGGGAAAAAGCATAGGGAAAGGTGATTAGGACTAGCAGCGGGAGGAGCAGGAGTGAATGGATTATAGGTGAGTAGCACAGTGTGGAGAGACAGTGTAGTAATTAAGAAGTGTTGGTATTCACAGGTGCACCAGGGAGAAAGGCAAAAGCAAAGGCGCATAAACCAAAAGGCAAAGAGGCTAGTCATTGTCTGGTCTTCACCCTAAACAGTTCTGCCCTTAACTAGGAAGTCCCTGGCTGGCCAACGCTAGGAAAATCAGAAGGGATGACACACGCTCTTGTCACCCGATTGGCTCATCCATCAGAGGTTGTTCTCTCTGATGTTGCTCATGGTGTTTCTGGGACCAGGCAATTTCTTCCTGATTTAAAACCCACTTTGCCATCCAACACTGATTTTATTTTATTTTTATTTTTTTAATGATTTTACAGTACGAAATTCAGTCCACTCTGTTTGCCTCTGATTGCCTTCTTCATTAGATTTGTATTTTCATTTGAATGTATCTATTTTATTGTATTACTTTTGTTTCCCCAAAGCTTAATCTTCAAACTGTTTAACTGGCAACAGACATGAGCTATGCTTCTCAATATTTCAATTGTCTTTTAGGTAAAACACATTTTTGGTCTGTGTAAAGAGACACAGGTGTGATTACTATACATCCCCAAAACTAATGTTAGCTGCCAAGAAGTTCCAAACCTGTCCTACTTTATCAGTGGGGGCCTCGTGATACGGAGAGACTGTCCCCTGCCAGCAAGCCTGTGCACAGAACTCCAAGGCCATCAAGCTAAAAAGATACATCCTGTGCCATATGTGCCTTTGCATACATATAGTACTGTGAGCTGGGGTTAGTCTATTTATTGTGTTTTCTAATAGTTTATTGTATACTTCCAACAACTGCTCATGCAAATAAAGAATGGCTATCTCCGAACAAGTCTGTGAATCATGATCTTTGGAGCCATGTGCAACGCATGAATCAGAATAAGCACATGTGCCTGGAGAAGGTTAATACAACCGCACCCTGACCTGAATGATGTTTCTCAAATATTGTTGATTGATCAAACCGTATTTCTTTTAAAAAGTACAAATGGACAGAGGCCTGTTGGAACAAGACAGAGGGCCTCATTACAACTTTTACGTAATGGGTTAATGGGCTCCACTAATGGAGGCGGACCCGTTAAACCCATTACGCAAAATTACGAGGTCCCCTCGCGGGACCCGGCAAGGACGCCTGGTAATCGGCGTGTTGTTATCTCCCTCTCCCATTCCCTTTGAGCCCTATGGGGGCTCAGATAGGAATGGGGAAGGTCCGGGCCCAGGTTCCCAGAGGGAGGAATTACCGGGCCCTCCAAACTCGGAATGGCCCGGTAATTCCCCATTCTGGGAACCCAGACCCGGTTTTGGTGGCAGCCATGCTGCCAATAGCAGCATGGCTACCGCCAAAGCCGTAATGAGACCCAGCGACTCTTATGGCAAGGTGAAAAATGTGATGGATCTGTTCCTCTCGCCCTCATCCGGTCTCATCTTGAGGGTTACCAATTGAATGGAAACCTTTTGTCATGTAACATTAAAAATGGAAAATGTATACAATCTGTTACTTAAAGTATCAGAATCACCATGAAGACAGCTGACAGAGAGATGCATGCAGAACTGGGATCCCCTTTGGCTTCTTCGCAGTGAGACAATAATCTGGGGATAACTTAGAGAGCGTTCAGACGTCTGAAACCCAAATAGGTGGAACAAAGATAGCTGTTTCAAATGTATTGAACACCTGACAAGAAACACAAGCAAGGGCTCTCCAAAACAGAACATCTGTTGGAAGTGTTTGATTATCAGGTGTAGGTAATCTCTTTCATATAGTTTACTCATGAAGCAGAACAACATTATTTTTTCAGGAGTATCATCAAGAATCCATCTTACTGCATCATTCTCGCTCACTCTAATATGCTCATGATGCCCTTGGTGGAAACATGCATGTATGAGACATGCACAAAGAGAATTGTCCTATAGATATGGAAAAGCATCTAGTCCTGCTGAGCGGACAGATGGCTGAAGGTCTTGGAAGCCTGCCCACTCTGAAATAATCTATTTCACACAGAAACATAGCAAAATAAGTGTCATATTTTGAGACTTGTATTCTAATTGTATGAAAACTTATCTTCTAGATTACTGTGAATGGGTCTTCAATTTCCCCTCCACTCTATTTTCTCTATTGACTTCCCTTTCGATGTTTCCTTCCCATGGCCCAATTTGTGATTTTTCCTGACAAAGACAATGCATTTATTGTTTGCTATTGGACAATTCACAGAGTGATCCCTTTTCGTCTAACTCTTAATTAAGAAAATAATTGTAAAATGATGTTCCCATTTTTAACTCGACACAAATGGTGGAGATAACAATGTAAACCTCCCCAACAGTTAACAAAAATGCACATAAGAGACATGCTTATGTTGGGGGACCTTTTGGGTGTATGGAAAAGGGTGTCTCATATAGTCACCTATTTAGACACTTTGCAATGTAATGTTCAAAAGGCTCAATACTGAAACCTTATATTCACGCCTGTCTGGATCCCTCATTCATCTCCTGGTCACGACATGCAGTGCAGGCGCCACTTTCATCTCGGGCTGCACTGCATTCCACAGCATCCCCTAGTGTGTGGGATCAGGAGCTCCACACTAACATGGCAGCCACTGCTGCATCCCTCTGTTTGCTGAAATACCAACGACCTCCAGCAGCAGACCTCCAACGAGCCCTGCCATTGGCTCTTTGCCTCCCAAGGCAGCATCTTGCCAGCAGGCAATGCCGGCAGAGCCCGCCTCCCAAGGCCGGCTCATAAGGCCATTCAACCCTGCCTGGGCCTGCCCGGGTGCATACGACGTATCAAAGCTACATTTCATTCATTTCCATACTTGCTTCATAGCATCATCCCTGTGCCAACTACTGCAATGCAAGGTAAGGAGATTAACATCTCCGACTCCTTTGCCTTGCCCTCATATTGTCGCTTCAAACTTCCTTGGTGCTGTTGCGGATCACATATTTAACTGAAAGGCCCCAAGTACACTCCCACATCGATTTCGCTACTCCACCTCTTCCCCTTCCCCTCCACTGCATACAAGTAACTGCTACTAGTCTGCTACAGCCCGGCATACAGCGGAACTACTCCATACCTATCTAGCTCCAACACAGAAGTCCACTTGCAGAACTCACCTGGGCACACCCCCTGCCCCCCCCTTCCAGCGGCAGTTGACCGGCATGCTACTTGTGTGCCTCAGTATGGCAGCCATCAAAACTATATTACTACTAATCCACCCTACCACTATGACTATACTTCATCCCTTTCTTGACTTGGCAGCCTTGAACTGTATTTGTTGCATATCTTGTCAGCGTAGTTACCTGAGGTAGCCCGCCTCACCACGAATCTTGTCTTTGCCAGACTATGCACCCATACAAATGTTGCTTTTACCTACCTGTACTTGCATACCTGATGTAGCCCCCAAGCCATGAGCCGTGGCTTTGTCAGACTATGCACCTATAGCAATGTTACATTTTACCTACCTGCACTTGCATAGCTGATGTAGCCCCCATGCCATGAGCCGTGGCTTTGTCAGACTATGCACCTATAGCAATGTTACATTTTACCTACCTGTACTTGCATAGCTGATGTAGCCCCCATGCCATGAGCCGTGGCTTTGTCAGACTATGCACCTATAGCAATGTTACATTTTACCTACCTGTACTTGCATAGCTGATGTAGCGCCCATGCCATGAGCCGTGGCTTTGTCAGACTATGCACCTATAGCAATGTTACATTCTGCCTACCTGTACTTGCATAGCTGATGTAGCCCCCATGCCATGAGCCGTGGCTTTGTCAGACTATGCACCTATAGCAATGTTACATTTTACCTACCTGTACTTGCATAGCTGATGTAGCGCCCATGCCATGAGCCGTGGCTTTGTCAGACTATGCACCTATAGCAATGTTACATTCTGCCTACCTGTACTTGCATAGCTGATGTAGCCCCGTACCATGATGTGCGGTTTTGCCAGACTGTGTACCTACTCCAATCTAGTATTTTATGTACAGCTGTACACCTGCAGTACTCCCCCATACCATGAGTCGTGGCTATGCCAGATTATGATTTTGAAGATCCGCCTGCATGTGTGCAACCCTTATGCATGGTCTTGCACTTTCTAAAATGTCACTTCAAACTTATTGTAACTAGCGCCTAGATGCCTGGGGGTTTTGTGTGCTTCTATAAATGTAAAAATAAATACATGGATAATACTCTTCTGTATATCACTGTACACCACACAATCAAAGTATGTTTAATCCCCTAATCAGGAATGTATTTTTGGGGGGTTCTACAAAAAAGGACAGAATCATCTGATTTGCATATGTATATCCCCGGTCACATTGTCTACCAGAGGGTTTCAAGGGTCATGATAAAATAGAGGCAACGAGGTCAGAATATAACTGCAATTCCTTCATAAATGACAGCCACAAAGTATACATTTAGTTCAACAACTTTGGCGCTCTAGAAAAAGATATTTGAAACCCACCTGTTGTTCCCACTTTGCTGATTGCATAGGCCTGTCTCACTAGGACAGATAGTGCGGAGGACCTGTAACAACGCTGGTCTATTGACATGAAGAGACTCAACTTCATCGAATCCACATGACATTGAAATTGGGGATTGCTTGGGAGTGTTTAGTTATTAGGGAAGGAGCGCATCCTGTCAGTGTTGTACAGTAAAATTAGCTGTTACTTGGTACAGTTAGTAGAGAAGGAATACACTGTGTGTGTTTTATAGAAGAATGGGCTTATACCTGGCCTCCAATGGTGTCTAAATCAGCCATCTTGGATTCAACCTCTGTGCTTTCCTTTTACTCTCTTGGCTCATCATATGTCTATGTGTACGGCACATAGGCAAAGTGGTTTGTCTTCTCTCTCCCTGCATAAGAGCACTGGTGGCTCAGTGGCCACATTATCAGAGGAACCCACATGACATATCTCGAAACCCGCCAAAAAGTGGGGAACAAAATTAATGTATGATGCATGCCACATTTAAAATAGAGAAAAGAAAAGAATCCCAGAACTAGTGGAGTTAGTGAGAGTAAAACAAAGTGTATAAAATCATGCACCTTTGGTGAATCCACTCTACATGTTTAATAGTATCTCTTTATAAATCCAAGCAAAACATAATAGACATATAATGTATGTTTCATAATAACTTTCTAATAAGCTATTGTGACATCCCATCCATCTGATTATATAATATAATCTGATGGTCTTGGCATCAGTACACTGCACTTGACAGTAAGTCAATAATCCTTATTTGGGTAAACTGAGCAGCAAAGTGTATATATATTTCAGACATAATTGAGTTTGTGTTCAGTCTTGTTATTCTTATGGGGAAACGCAGGATGTTGCAAGTAGATTACCTAGTGCAGAGGTAGGTATGAAATGGGTTTTATCTTGACATATGTAAGGTAGTAGAGGGAGAGATATGATTAGGAAACGTGTCTTTATTTTTCAATGTCCACACAACCAGATGATGACATTGTTGTTCCTACTAGGCAGTAGATTACATGTACTAGCTGTTTCAGAGTTTCACAATGTGCTAAATGTATGTGAATTCTATATTAACTAGGGAGGTCAGACTTCTATGGCTTCACTCCTGTACACAAGTGTTTCTAGGTCCCGACAAGACAAGGGAGGAAAGACAGAGGGAGGACAAGAAAAACAATCTTACTAGGCCTTGTTTCATTCAGATCGTACAAGTGCGAGAATGAGAGTTCAAGGGGAAAGCGATGGGGGAAGTTCAAGGGAAAGGGGATGGGAAAACAAGGCTGAAAAACTCTGAGTAAGTGCAGCCAGAGCGGCACGACTCTGGGTAGTGTAAGGAGAACAAGGGACTGCAGGGTTACAGTTGCAGCACCTAATTGCGTGGTAGGCAGTGCATGGGTGACTGATCAAGAAAGAGCCTGGCGCCCAGTGAGAGTCTGAGGGTAGCCAACCAACCAGTTGGTACAGCAGAGAGGTAGGGCAGGTAGGTCAGCAGGGGAGGGAGATAGAGAAAGCAGAGGAGAAGAGGAAGGTTTTGAGCTGCTTCCGGAACATCAGGTGGTCCGGCTCAAGTTTGAGAGGGGCAGGGAGGCCATTCCAGAGAGAGGCCCCTACAGAGGAGAGATATCTACACGCCACTCTCAGCCTGGTGAAGTGTCTAACCCTTAGAGAGTTGAAGGTAGCTGAGCAAAGGGCTTGAGAGGGAAGGTAATTTGTAAGAGAGCGTTGGTTGTAGTTTTGGCCCCAGCCCCAGAAAGCTTTGTAGACAATGCAAAGGGTATTGAACTTTTTGTTAGTGACTTCTAGGGAGTAGACAATCCCAGAGATGTATGGAAACCAGGAATAACATTCAGTGCCAAAACCTATCCAATTGATGTGCCATCTTGTTATGACTTGGAAGGAAGGTTTCTGTGGGGAATTTGCATGACTTGCATGCATGTGCCATTTGTGGTCAAACACTACTAGAGAGGAGTAAATACTGGTGTTGGTTGGAGGCAGGAGATTACATTCGAAATGAGTGTGGCATGTTATTGGCCCCCAAACAATTCTAGAGATTCTAGGTCTTTGAATGGTCAGATGAATCTCTCTGAGAGATGTGGCAGTGCTGATTGGCCTATCAAGCTCCCTCCTGCTATCCAAACCTACACACTAATTTGGTTGTGGGTTGGAGTATCAGATAATATCACAAAAAGTCTTGAGTAGGAGGAACCTTGCCTATATTCCTCGGGTTGACTCACAGGTTTGGTGAATAAATTGAATGTCCAGGACTACTTGACAGAAACTGTTTGGCTGCACATCCCTCACCAAAGGACAGACATTTCTCCTCCTCTTAGGCCGATCTAACCCCAAATATGAGCTCCACCTCAAGATCATCCATGCCCTGAGGTTTATCTCTGCTCTGAGGCTCATCCCTATTTTAAGGCCCATCCCTATTCCGAGGACCCCCCCTCCCTGTAATGCTATTATGCCCATTCTGTTCTGGGGTACACTACCTTTCCTGATGCAAATGTTCACACTAAGGCCATGCATTTCCTGATACCCAGTCCTTCTCTTGGAGCTAACCCTATACCAAGATCCATTCACTCATGCCACTAAAGCTATAACCAGGGAACTATGCAACATGATGTTAAATACAAAACTTTCTTATACAATATACGGCACTATTTTATTGTTTGTGATAAGTACAACAACAAATGAGACATGTGTATTGTTAATTTGTTTTCATGTTTAATAGCATACCGGACCCAGTGCACTATAAGGGCATTAAAAGTCATTGTGAAGCGCTTTGCCTGTGTAAAGTACACAGCCTGCAGCCTCATGCCATATGTGGTAGAAAATACATCAATTACTTTTCTTCCTTACAGGGTGCAATTGGACGAACATTACTCTATATGCATTGTAACCCAATATGAAATATATCTATAAAACATGTTATGAATGTTTCTATTACAGTCTAGTTGTGACATGTGTACTTATCTATATAAAAAATGACATCACTAACCACCTGTAATAACGTATTTTTGTTGAGCCCTGAGTACAATTATTTGGTTAAATACCAAACTGCCCGTAATTCCCACTACTGATTCTGCTGCACCTAATATTGACAAATGTTCTTTAGGGGTTCAGTGAGTTGATTTCAGTGTGTTTGGCCTTGCAGTTTATTTAAGGCATGCTATGTTTAGGTATAGAATTATTCTAGAGGCAGGAGATCACTATTGTATTTGAGTGCGATGTACACAGTTAATGTAGCATTCAGATGCTGATGAGAGAGCCATTTGCAATAGGATATGTTGAAGGAGAGGTAGGAAACTGAAGTAGGATTCATATGAGGGAGGAGTAGAAAACAAAAATGATAAGTTGGTACTTTTTGAAAATACCATGATTTGTTGTAGGCATTAAATGATATTAGTACCTGGAGAGGGACAATCAGATTGTTACAAACAATCTGATGGGCCAACGCTGGGTCCTGACCAGCCCATAAAGGAGCTGGCCGCTGCTGCGTCCCTCTGTGTTTCTTCCCCGAGTGGCCCCATGGAAAGGGAGAAGGGACTATGTGTAGTCCCTTCTCCCTTTCCATGGTAGCCATCTTCTTTGATTACCATTATTTTATTATTTTAAATGGCCACCATGGAATGGGATTATAAACTTGGAATCCTGTTCCATGGACACCATATTTCTTTTTTTCGGTTTTCTAAACCCTGGAGTGTCACGCAACTGAAAAAAAAGATTATTATTACACCAGTCTCACAGGCCGGAGTACTAATAGCAATAAACCCCTCGCTCAGGGGGCATTAACGCTTCAGGTAATGGCCTGGGGTCGCCGTTAACTGTGGGCCCTGTGGCATTACTGAAGCAATAATCCACGCCCAGCTCAGGTCTTATTGCTTAATTCAGCATCTGTGACACAGTTTGCAACATCCATACGATCCTTGTGTGGCTACTAAGGAGATGCTAATACCAGTAACTTCCTTGCATGACACGCATAAACAATGGTTAATGTCAGTAAATGCCAAAAGGAACGACATCACAGACTTGCTGACAACCTTGCGTGACTTACAGACGTGTCATATTTGTTATCAGTTACTATTGCGGAGTCGGCAGGATAAAATACTTGTGTGTGTTGTGTGCTCAGTATTGAAAAACATGTTTTGTCTACAAGACCATTTCTTTAGCCACAGAAACATGTATAGCATATTGAAAACATGCCACCTGTGCAGCCAACCCCGGTGCTAAAGACATTACAGACTGCAGCAGCAGACTACACAAACTGTTAAGGTCCTAGAAACGTCTTAGCTATTCTTGCTTCTATCGAGTATGTTTAATCTATTTCTTTCTGGACCTTCAATGCTGGAATAGCTTGATGCTGACACCCACTCAATGTTACTCAATGCACTGTCCTCGAAAGTGTTAAGTGTTGTGTATGTCATGCTGGGATATGGTCCTGTAACTACAGTGTGTGCACATTGTTAAATTAGTGAGGCACCTTACACGCTATTAGGTTCATCTAGTGCTTAGGAGATGGCTGAAGTCCTGTTTAAATTTGATCATTCTTATTAAAGGTTCTAATCTCACATAAAGACACTCTTCCAACACAAAAGACATCTCTTCTAAAAACTGCTATTTTTTCAAACTTCAATGCACATGCTTTATTCTCGAAAATGGAGTAGTCTTCATCATTTTGATGTTATGTAAAATGGTACACCCCATAAAGAACATTTTAAGGATATAATAAGTCACCTTGGACTTATTTTCCTAAGTACATTTACTCAGTATCCTGTACATTTTATTCCAGCCATACTTCATTTGTGATATGTTTCATATTTCACACTGCAATATATCTCATAGTCAGTATACATATTGTGCACATAATATTTAAACATATCATATAAATATCTAGTTGATGGTCGTAGGTGGCACGTGGTGATGAGAGTGTAGTTAGAGGTGAGATGGCAGAAAGAGGGTTTTGTCCACAGTTATGGTTGTGGTCTAGCATTTAGAATGGATATTTTTGAAAGGATACTTTGGTCAAACCCGATGGGAGCTTCTCTATTGTGAAGCATTTAAACAAAAGGGTAATGCAAACAAGTTACATATTATCCTCAGATAATTAGAGAGAATCCTGCATGAAGGCTAGTTTTATGTTTTAAGATGTATTGTTTTCATATGGCATAGACTAGAGCCACAATGATTGTGACTTTATTCTGTTGAGTTGTGTAATGCCTTAAATATTTAGTGAAACATACGATGATGTGAACAGCCCAGTGGTTTGATCCCTTTGTGCTCTGCACCAATTCAGCACCAAATATTTGGCTGATGTTTTGAATTGTATTATAAGATATTATTGACTTTAGAAAGAAATTCTCTGGAATTCTATACAGGTTGTGCAATTAGTATTTTTGTGCTGGAATTACATGATGAGTCAGTAGAATTAATTTATGGATGAATAATATTTATAAATACAGTGTCAAGTGAAACTGTCATGTGAAATAGCATGAAAGTCTACTAAATCCTGGCAGCCAAAATGGGTCACTATCGACAGATAAAGTGATTGGCTTTTGCCAAGGGTCAGTAGCTGCCAGAGCGTGCATGAGTTGGTGGCAGCAGCAGAAATGTCCACCGCCTCACGATCTTTAAAATCCAATTCGGTTTTTACTAAGCTTTCAAGCAGCAGTGTATACCTTCCAATCTTTCAGCAATGATTAGAGTATTTCTAGGTGACACTTTTAGGGTGTGGGTGAGGTGATTTATAGTCGTACAACAATCCTGGGGGTTAAACAGAACCATAATAACTTATTTTGCCGGGCCCAGGGCCCTGAAAGAAGACATATGATCCCAGCTTAGCTGTTAAAATTATAAAACAGTCTATAAATACCCCAGGGGTGGGAACTTCTTTGAGTCCGTGTTGGCTTGCATTGGTGCTTTTGCAAGGGCGCATACCACCAATGTTTCCCATGTGTCAGATTCCGATGTAATTACTTGCATGTTTATTGAACATGCTCCCTCTAGTGAATGCATATTCACTTGAAACGTATTTGCAGAGAGTGGACAATCCAATTTTACTTCAAGTGGAAGGTGTTCAAATCCCAACTGTTGTGTCTAAAATGGCAGCACAGGACTGACATTAAAATAAGAAATAGTCAATGGTTGATAAGCCCTGGGAGTTCTTAAATGTGATCTGCCCTGGGATATCCAAAAGAGAACGACTATTCACCAATAACATTTCACATTCTAAAACAAAAAATTGCTACATTACCTTGCTTTGAGATCAAATCACTCATGCAGCATTTAAGGCTTTGGATTAGCCAGGCGCATTCTACTCTTTCATCTAACAAATCCCCTAGACCATAGTATGATTTAACATTATAATTTGGCTCACAAAATGGGACATGGCTATGGACTATGTGGATTTGAATATAAGGAGAAAATCAAGTTAGGAAAGAAAGAAAGAAAGAAAGAAAGAAAGAAAGAAAGAAAGAAAGAAAGAAAGAAAGAAAGAAAGAAAGAAAGAAAGAAAGAAAGAAAGAAAAGTGGGAGGTAGGAATGGAGGGAGGGAGGGAGGAAACATAGATATGATATCTAGAGCCAGCCAGTACCAGAAGAATCTATGCGTTTGACTTCTTTGCTCAGTGCTCACTGTGCTGAGTGGAAAATTAATATACATCAATTAAGAATGTTCAGGAGAAACGTGACTGTAAGTCGGTATGATTTCATAGTGAGATGCATGTACACTTGAGAAGCTGTAGGCTTCTAGGAGAGGATTCGTCTTGAATAGTCTGAATACATACCCAAAAGGAAACACATAGCTTTACAAATGGCAGTGCATTTACTCACACTTTGAATCCGCTGCACCAGCAACATTTAATTAGAGCAACGCTTTTACTTGCTGAATTGCATTAATGTATATTAATAGGGTTGCCTTCAGGCTAACACTGTTAGGAGAACCTTAATGCAAATATGCATGTGTTGTTGTAGCTGCAAACGTTATCCCATGAAAACTAAATACTGGCCGTGAGTGTCTGAACTGATCTGGCTTCACAGAGCCTGCCATTATGTTAAGTGGGAAAGACTAAAGCTTTGCGTGGGGAGGTCATAGTATATTCCACTCGCAGAATTGAGACCAATGGGCAGAAACGGGTGTACGAAGTTAATTTAGGAGATGGGGGAACACAGTCTGGGAATGCAGTATAACCTGTATATACTTCTTCTATGTGCTCACCTCGCTATAATAGGGACACTTAGACTTGCCCCGCCAAAGACTCGGTTACCTCCCAGTATCCATTATATCATGGAAAGAATATCTAGGATGAACTTGTGAAGATTAACCTCAGCTCACTGTTTTCCAACTCACAATCTAAGTGTTTTGAACACCACATCCTTGTTAAACATGTAAATGCTTTGTCTACCCATGAGGGTTACATGATCTAAATGTGATTATCGTTATTGGTAACCCTGGCAGAACTCATTGTTGAACAAGTGTCTTGCATTCTTCAGTGTGTATGAGCACTTTTATGTTCATCTATAAGGAATGTGAACCAAGTGATATGTTTGTTTTCTTTGTTCTTTATGTTCTCTTATAAAAGGTCTGCCAATTATTGGGCAGGTGCTTTTTCAAAAAAACAAAAAAACTATAAAAATACTACGGGAAATTACACCCAAGGTGACTGGACACCAGCTAAATAAATATGTTAGCAGTCACCATATATGTGTTTTCTTGTTCTCATTTTCATTAAACATGAATATACAGCTCCATTGAGACTTGGTCTGTTAAATGTTTAAATCTTTGTATTAAAAATGAATACAGAGGTATAGAAAATGTTGTCGGTCTAGAAAAATGGACACCTCTCACGATTGACGGCAAACATATTTTGGTGGCCGAAGACCAACCGTCTCATGTACATAACGATAGAAATACAGGTTTCCGAGTTTGACAAATGAGCGGCCATTTTGATGTAACAAGGATCGCCATTTTGTTTTCTAACGATTGCTCATTGCTTTCTGTTCAAACTGCTTCGCAGCACATTTCTGCTTACTCTGCTCAACTGTTAACATTGTTGTCTGAATGTGAAAGGACAAGGCCGCAAGGCCGCAAGGCTAATAAGAGTTTGTTGAAACACAACGTAGGCAGCTACGGAGAGGAATGCCCGGGTCTCCCTCCCGAATGTAGCCTTGAAGGAGAGCCGCAGGGCATTTAATCATTTCACAGCTGCCAGACAGTCTTGTTATATGGTAGAATATGTTAGAATAAAGCAGCTAAAGGCTTGAATTATGCTCTTCTTACGGCCCCCCCTTTTCCGAGCCCTGTAGAGCGTGTAGGCTCCCAGGACACGAATAGCACCTCATAGATAGCAAGGTCTGGAATGTGACTCTTCCCCCGTATGTAGCTCGCTGACAAGAACAGAAGCACTGTGTTCTGTTCAACAAAGAAAAGATGTCTCCAATCTTGCAAGGTTGCATATTGTTGCTAGAATAGATATTTGAAGGTGTCATATTCGTCGAAATTGTCCATCATCAAACCGAGTTCAAAGAAACCCAATAAAGGGGGGTGTTAAACATGTCACAGCTGATTGTATGATATGCATTTTGTATATATGTAACTGATGCACGTAATTTGCTCTCTTGCGTCCCTCGACGTCTAGAGATACACGTCGCAGGGCGTGAGACCGAGTTGGCCAACTGAGACTATTTGCTTTGCAATAAACCCTAGCTTTGGGAATACAACCTCGTGTCTGGCGTATCTATTGTGTGTGGTGACTTGCCTTGTTTCCATAACGCGAGGGACCCCTAGGGGCCCCCTTCAAGATGGCGCTCAAATAGGGACCCTCCCCCACTTGTTCTATAGTGTACGTTGTAATTGAGTAATTGCGGAGAACTACGAGGACGGGACGATCGAGCCAGGATCAAGAGGTGTTTGGGGCACCCGTAGAAGTGATGAGAGTTTCATTTGCAGATCTGCACACATCTGATCCCTGATCGACGTATCTGGCTAGAGAACAAGGAGGCGAGGGTCCCGAAATGAGGCAGAAGCCAAGAAACGTAGACACGACGTCATTGGTTGCTTCAGAATACAGACAAATTGTGTCCTCGAGGACAATTTGATTTATCAGGTGAGTCATAGACCGATTCAAAATAACCCTGATATTGGTTGAGAGTTGACTTTGCAAAATCAAACGCCCTGGGTAAGGTTTATTAACCAAGGGGAGGTTGAAACATGCCTGGGGTATTGTCCACCCTAGCGGGGTTTTTCCGCTGCATTAGACAATCTTTGGAAGATGGCCAAATTGCACCACCTGGAGGAACGCCGGCGTATGAGATGTATGTGAAGTATGGTGTGGGAGCGATAATATTCTGTGAGACTTGGCATAGGCAAACCAGAAAGCAACAAGACCATCAGTGGCCGATAAATGGTAGTTTTGAGATAGCGAGAATAGATAACCTGGAAAGGGTGTTGATAAGAAAGAAAGCGCGTCCCGCAGCATTTGATATCGTTAAGGACTGGAGAAGGGAAGCAATGCTCCGATTTAGAAGCAGAGCAAAGCATGCGCGCAGGCATAAATCGAAAGGTGAAGTAGCGGAAGACGGGATCAGTTGAGTATAGAAATAATATACCTACAACGAGAATTGCACATAGCAGATGAAGTGATGGAAAACATATTGAGCCATACAAAACAAGGCCCAAGATCAGACGCGAGGCCAAACACGCTAGTAACTATTGCTCAAGCCCCTCCCGTAGCTCAAACTCTCCCTCCCGTAGCTCAAGCCCTCCCACAGACCGCGCACGTAACACTTCCTATTAGCCAACCAGGCCCACAGCAGACACTCCCCATTCCTATTGTCCCATCCGCACCTCCCGCCCTAGATACAGACTCGGTACCGTCCATCCCTCCAGGGGTTGAAGTTGAAACCACGGGGGCGAGAGGCGGGACTGAACAAAGTAGATGCACAAGGGTAACTCGCAGTGTGATCAGCAACAAAAGAAAGGTGGAATTGCAGCAACAGGCAGAAATGTATATAGACGGGAATGATGGGACAGCAGCATTGGCTTCGATGTATGACTTCCGAAGAAACAACGAAAGACAGATAGTGTTGGAATGCATGGGTGAATATTTGGTGGAGAGATGGAAACAGTTAATTGGGAAATTACCACTGCAGCGATTGTTAGATTTGAATGCATTGGCACGCTGTAGAGAAAGAGATACAGAAGTAAGGGAACATGTGTATGGACTTTTTGAGCTCAAAAATGAATTGAATAATTATTATGCTGAAATGTTTACTGCACCTGGGTACAGGGGTAAGGATATCGGGAGAGATAGGAAGGAAGTGCTAGGGCCACATAATCGACGGCAAAAGTTACCATCGCCGGGGCGAAAGGCGATGGTGGACGAATTATTGTTGTTAAAGCAGGTGGGGGAAGACTTGAAAGCATGTATACTGAAAACAAGGGTGTTACTGCAGCAAGTAGCAGGACATAATAGAGGAAGAAGGAACGCACAAGGGAGGAGTAATTCGAATATGCATGGGGGGCCATTGAGACCAAATCAGTGTGCATACTGTAAGGAGGAAGGACACTGGCAAGCGCAATGTCCACATTTACAGAATAGAAATGGAACTGGCCAGAGAAGACAGCACAGAGGGCACCAAGGAGCGAATGGACCAAATAGGAATAGTATGCAGCAACACCACAATAATTAAGGTAATCAAAACCAAGCCCAAAACCAAAGTGCTCCTAACCAGAGTCAGGGCCAGCAAACCCAGCAGTATGGGAATCAGAGTGGGGGAAATAGAGGAAAGAATAGGAACATTTTCAATACACAGCCAAATACGTATTACAGAAATAGAAGTGACTACACATCGGATGATGTGTTATTTCCCCAATAGGACAGCCCAGGGCAGGGGTCGGAACCAGTGTCAATTCCCGTGAATCAGAGAGGACCCTACGTAGAAATGAGAGTCGGGAATGATGAGCACCACTTCCTTGTAGATACAGGAGCACAAAAGTGTTCAATAGACCATCACTTGGTTCCTGATATACCACTGTCAGGGCTAAAGAATATTTCCGTAGGGTTCGCAGGTACACCAGTCATAAACCCAGTGTCCCAATCAGTCCCAGTTACCATAGGACCATTCACTGAACATTGTCCCTTTCTCCTTACAGAAAATTGTGGGGAGAACTTGTTGGGATTAAGCTTGTCGAAAAAGCTAGGTGCGATTATACATTGCACGTCAGACGGGGTGTTTCTGACGATTTGGCCTCAAGATGCCCCTGTGTCAGAATTCATGTCTGAAACTTTGCCAGGAGAGTTAAGAAAAGTGCCAACCGTATATGGGCGATGCATGATAACGATGTAGGATTCTTGAAGATAGAGCCAGTGAGGATCATTTTGAAAGAAGGAGTTACACTGCCGCAAATTCCCCAGTATAAAATTTCAGCTAACGGAGAGAAAGGATTGAAAAGTATTGTTTCAGATTTGGTGAAATTAGGGGTAATTGAAGAAATTACAGGCAGTACATGTAACAGCCCGATTCTTCCAGTGTATAAGAAAGGAGGCAATGAAGTACCATATCGTTTCATAATTGATTTGCGCGCGCTAAACAAAGTAGTAGATCCACAATTTCCTTTGGTCCCAGACGTCACTACAATATTGATAATGATACCTGCCTCAACAGAATACTTTAGTGTAATTGATATAAAAAATGCTTTCTTTAGCATTCCGGTGGACAAGGACAGTAGATATTTGTTCACGTTCACATTAGGGGGACGATCATTTACATTCACACGCATTCCACAAGGATATACGGAAAGTCTGAGTATTTACAGTAGAGCGTTAAAAGAGCAGCTAGACATGCTAGAATTACCAGTGGGGTGTGTACTATTGCAATACATAGATGATCTGTTGATCGCTGCTGATACAGAAGACATTTGTAAAAAGAGCACCGTATTACTACTGTGACAAGGTTTGAAGAAGTTTCTATATTATCGAAAGGAGGTGGCTTATTTGGGCTACCTACTTTCGAAAGAAGGGAGAAGGCTAAGGCCATAACGCATAGAAAGTATTTCTTGTATGCCTATTCCAAAGACACAGAAAGGAGTCAGAGCCATAATAGGCATGGCTTCTCATTGCCGGCAGTGGATCGGTAATTTTGCATTGATTGTGTAGCCAATGGTGCTATTAACTAAGAAGGATGCGGTGATACCTTTGCAGTGGAATAAAGAATGTCAGAGAGCGTTTGATCAATTGAAAACTGCATTATGTTCTGCTCCAGTTTTGGGCACACCAAATTATGAAAATGTTTTTAGATTGTTTGTATGCGAGAATGAAGGATGTGCATTTGCTGTTTTGACATACAAACAAGGTGGAAGAAATAGGCCGTGCGGCTATTTTTCTCCTGCGCTGGACCCTGTAGCGCGTGCACTACCACGATGTTTGCGATCTGTCGTGGCGGCTGCTGCGTCGGTGAAACAAACGGAAGGGATGGTATTGGGGCATACTTTAATTCTGATGGTGCCACATGCCATAGATGTCCTATTAAATAGTACACAGACGCAATACCTCACCTCTGCTAGACTGACAAGATATGAAATTATCTTATTTGCGCCCCATATCCAAATTATGAGGTGTAGCGCTTTGAATCCTGCAGAATTAATGCCACTGCCCACAGAAGAAATTGGTGACAACGAATCACCACCCCATGATTGCTTAATGGTCACTGAGGAAGAAACGAAGGAGAGAGTTGATTTAAGTGACACCACACAAAAGGAGCCAGATGTAGAGTTATTTTGTGCCGGCTCTTGTTTTAAACTACCTGATGGCATGTCAACTGCTGCTTACGCTATCACTACCCTATAGAGCGTTGTAGAAAGCAAAAGAATCCCCTACAACTCGGCACAAGCCGCAGAAATAATAGCATTGACCAGAGCCTGTGAGATTTCTGAAAATTTGAACGTGAATATATATACTGATAGTCAGTATGCCTTTGGGGTGGTTCATAACTTTGGTCGACTCTGGGCTGAGAGGGGCTTCTCGACATCGCATGGGGCCAGAATTCAACACGGCCCTTTGATTGTACGATTGTCGTCTGCACTCACGTTTCCAAAGCACCTAACAATAGTGAAATGCGAGGCACATAAAAAGGTAACATGCAAAGTGGGAGAGGGAAATGCATTTGCAGACAGAATTGTGAAACAAACTGCCACTGATTTGAATAATAAAATGATGACAGTCCAGACTGAGGAAGTACCCTGTACGATAGAAGATGGAATTGCCACTGTCAAAGAAATGCAGGCCGAAGCCACGGCCGATGAGATACAAGGGTGGGCAGAGGGCTCTGCTGAGTTAGATTTAGAGGGTTGTTGGGTGGACAAGGGAACTAAAAACTGGATGCTGCCAAATTCCTATGTAACGGCAATGGTCACAATGGCTCACAGCCCTACCCACATCTGTGCCAAGAAAATAATACAGCACCTATCTACGGTATGGAAGAATGTAAACATAAAGAAGAATGCAGAGAGGTTGGTGCAGAACTGCATTACGTATTTACAACATAATGTAGGAAAGGGAACAGTGACTCCAATAGGCAGTTTTGGCCCGCCCTCTATGCTTTTTGAGGTAATCCATTTGGATTTCATAGAGATGGAGAGGTGCCAAAACTTGAAATATGTCTTGGTGGTGATCTGTCCATACAGCAAGTGGGTGGCGGCATATCCCTTAAAAGACTGCACAGCAATGAGTATGGCAAAAGTAATGCTTAAAGAATACTTTTCTCGTTTTGGCTAGCCCCGTGTCATATGGTCAGATAACGGTCCACATTTTGTGGGTGCAGTGGTATTACAGATATGTGCAGGTCTTCAGATTGATAAGAGATTTCATAGTTCGAGGCATCCGAGTCAAAAATTAGCAAGATATGTGCAGGGAGCAAGTTGAGTTGGGTGGATGCATTGCCGATAGCGCTATTGTGCATGCGTACGTCTGTACAGGCTAGAACTGGGCTCTCCCCATATGTGATTGTGATGGGGAGGCCGGCGAATGTTTGGTGCGCACCTCAGCCAAAGCGACTGAGTGAAGTGGAGCATCCTGTACTTAGCACTTATTGAGGCCTTTTAATGCAGAAATTGCATTTGATTCATCAGCAGGTGCAGGAGGCTCTACCCGTAAGATATACTGGTCCGGGGCACGCGCTGGAGCCCGGAGACTGGGTGCTGCTTAAGAACTTTGAGAGAAAATCATTGTTAGCACCCCGGTGGCACGGCCCCTATCAAGTGCTTCTGGCAACGCAGACGGCAATACGGGTGGATGGAAGGAAGGCGTAGATCCATGCCACCCATGCCAAAAAGATCCCATCTTCTCTGAAAGATTTGCCCAATCCGGACGACCGGAAAGAGACAGCGGTCACAGAAACGAAAGAAACTGCTGCCAGTCCACTGCCGCTAAATCTGTCCGAGCGAGAAGTAAAACTCGAAACAAAGCCTGAAAAGAGTGGCAAAAAGGGAGAAGGGCAAAGAGTGCCGCAACGTTGCCCAGCAGAACCTACATCACTGTTGGCCGACACGAAATCTGCATTGCAAATAACGGCAGACACTAAACGTGTACCCTTTTGGCGCCCACCAGCACTTGCCATTGCGCCAGAGCCAAAGACCGAATCCGCATCACTGTCGCGGCGCATACCAGCACCTGACATTGCGCCACAGGCTGACTCTGAGCCTGGATCTGGAAGTGCATCGGCACTGTACACGGATCACACAATACCAGGAGTGAGGCAATATGATTTGCGGCCTCGAAAGACAGAGTGATCCACAGTTGTTTGGTGTTTATGCTAACCTCTGGTTCCGCTCATGCACGGAGAAGGAACTAGAGGTGTAGAGGTGAGAAGCGTGAGAGTTTTGCAAGTCGGACAATTCAAGACTCGCGGCTCCTCGGTGTGATCATAAAAAGTACATGTGTCCTGAACCAAAGCGGACAAGCTGGGCGCACATGGTACAAAGGCAATAGAGAACTGTTCAGAAGTCCTCTGAGCAGTGTGAGAAAGGACAAGTGATCTTGCCTAGAACGAATAAGCAATCCAGGCTGCAAAAGGCTGGCAGACTAAACTGTTGACAATTCCTTTGAACTTATTGACATCCGGACAAGTGCGACGAAGAGAGATATCCAAGACAAACTTTGTCAGGAAGAAGAAGGACGGTGAGAAAAATGTCGGGACTGGTTTCAGCCTCCTCCTGCACCACTGCTCAGAATGAGTTAGTTATAAAGACTGTAAACTTAGGGAAAACGCATGGTAAAAAAATGGTATGCTGGCTTTGACAATAATCATGTGCTTCATGAGTGTGGTAGCACCAATAACGACAGCCTTTGTGTTATGGTATGTGGAGTCTATAAACCCATTGGGAATGTTCTTACCAATAGTTAATATGTCCACTACTTAAAGCCCAGTTCAGGTGATTACTTATACTTTGTCCCCAATGGAAGAGAGACACAGAGAAGGGTATGGGATCAATACGCTACTACTCATCATGAACATGACGCATGCAATTCTAAAGAAAAATAATTGTTGGGTGTGTGCCCATTTACCGCAGCATGCGGGGAAAGGAATAGGCTGGTATGTACAACCATTACCATTAAGTTCTGCATGCAGTGCATCTTTAAGTGCAATGTTTTATGGGAAGTGGAATAAGAGTAGTACGGGTCAATTAGATAGAACAAACATGAATGAGATTGAGGAAATAATTATGAGGCCTGTGGGTTGTTCCATATTCCATAAAGCGCAAGTGATGATCCCAGAACCTACGCCTAAAAGTATGCGAAAAATAACACGACAAAATAGACAAGATAGATTGTCCCCGCCAGTTAAAACATCTGTGATGACGTTTCGTGTAAGGACAGACGGGAACAAAGATGCAACCCCCCCTTCTTACACGGTGAATTACAACCCGAGAACTGTCCCTTTTTGTATAAAAAAGAAAGGCTCATATTCAGTAGGAACATTTACTGGATGCATGAATACAGCGGTACTAACATGGGAAATAGAACCAGTATATGTGGGAGATCCTGTTTATTTTATATGTGGAGAAAAAGCATATCCTTGGTTGCCCAGAAACTGGGGAGGTACATGGTACCTAGGTCTACTGTTCCCGGGAGTGTTCCTCTTAGAAACAGCAGACATGGCCAGGCTATCCAGATCTAGAAACCGAAGGAGTAGCAAAGGTGTTTTGATAGCGAAGGATGTAGCAAAATCATTCATACCATTCTTGTCCCAGATAGTGAACTCCTATAACATAAGGCAGCTGTCCAGAATACTAAAGGATACGATAAACACAACGACAGATATACTATTTAACATGACGTTGGAAGAAAAGGGAATTAGGTTAATGACGCTGCAAAATAGAATGGCTCTCGATGTAATCTTGGTTGATCGTGGGGGAATTTGCAAAATTGTGGGATCAGCGTGCTGCGTATTCGTAGATGACTACTCCCCTACGATTTTTGAAGCAATAAAAAAAATGCATGTCCTAAGCTCCGAACTCCCTACTGGAGAAGGGGGCTGGAGAATAGGGTCCTGGTTTTGGGGAATATTGCGTTCTTGGGGATGGAAGTTGATTGCGATATTAGTAGTAGTGTTTGGAATATTCATAACGTGCTGTTGTTGCATACACTGCCTACCGGTAGTTTGCACTGAGATAACTAAGGGATGTACTAAGGGATGTATGTATATGATAACAAAAAGAAAACAAACTTATGGCCGGGATGACAGAGATACGAATGAAATGAAAACAGTGAAAGAATTAATGGCTATAGATATTAATGTCGATGATGATGCTTATAATAGCATGCAAAATTCAGACATAGGTACTTCAGATTTATCGTCATCAGAGGAGGATACAATGAATGAATGAGACGTTTGGCATACGGCCAAAAGGAGGGTTTGTCGGTCTAGAAAAATGGACACCTCTCACGATTGACAGCAAACGTATTTTGGTGGCCAAAGACCAACCGTCTCATGTACATAACGATAGAAATACAGGTTTCCGAGTTTGACCAATGAGCGGCCATTTTCATGTACCAAGGATTGCCATTTTGTTTTCTAACGATTGCTCATTGCTTTCTGTTCAAACTGCTTCGCAGCACATTTCTGCTTACTCTGCTAGACTGTTAACATTGTTAACATTGTTGTCTGAACGTGAAAGGACAAGGCCGCAAGGCCGCGAGGCCAATAAGAGTTGAAACACAATGTAGGCAGCTCCGGAGAGGAATGCCCGGCTCCCTCCCGAATGTATCCTTGAAGGAGAGCCGCAGGGCATTTAATCATTTCACAGCTGCCAGCCAGTCTCGTTATGTGGTAGAATATGTTAGAATAAAGCAGCTAAAGGCTTGAATTATGCTCTTCTTACGGCCCCCCTTTTCCGAGCCCTGTAGAGCTTGTCAGCTCCCAGGACATGAATAGCACCTCATAGATAGCAAGGTCTGGAATGTGACTCTTCCCCCGTATGTAGCTCGCTGACAAGAACAGAAGCACTGTGTTCTGTTCAACAAAGAAAAGATGTTTCCACACTTGCAAGGTTGCATATTGTTGCTAGAATAGATATTCGAAGGTGTCATATTTGTCGAAATTGTCCATCATCAAACCGAGTTCAAAGAAACCCAATAAAAGGGGGTGATAAACATATCACAGCTGATTGTATGATATGCATTTTGTATATATGTAACTGATGTACATAATTCGCTCTCTTGCGTCCCTCGAGGTCTAGAGATACACGTTGCGGGGTGTGAGACCGAGTTGGCCAACAGAGACTATTTGCTTTGCAAAAAACCCTAGCTTTGGGAATACAACCTCGTGTCTGGCGTATCTATTGTGTGTGGTGACTTGCCTTGTTTCCATAACACGAGGGACCCCTTTCAGTTGTGGTAGAACGCCACCCTTATGTTTTTAAGTTTGCAGCTCTCTAGTCCTCCCACACTCTGTGAGCAGTCCCTTTTGTTACTCATTTCTAGATATAGCCCTCGCTATAATAGGGACACCTAGACTTGCCCCGACCAAAGACTTGGTTACCTCCCAGTATCCATTATATCATGGAAAGAATATCTAGGATGAACTTGTGAAGATTAACCTCAGCTCACTGTTTTCCAACTCACAATCTAAGTGTTTTGAACACCACATCCTTGTTTAAACATGTAAATGCTTTGTCTATACATGAGGGTTACATGATCTAAATGTAATTATCGTTATTGGTAACCCTGGCAGAACTCATTGTTGAACAAGTGCCTTGCATTCTTCTGTGTGTATGAGCACTTTTATGTTCATCTATAAGGAATTTGAACCAAGTGATATGTTTGTTTTCTTTGTTCTTTATGTTCTCTTATAAAAGGTTTGGCAATTATTGGGCAGGTGTTTTTTTAAAAAAACAAAAAAACTATTAAAATACTATGGGAAATTACACCCAAGGTGACTGGACACCAACTAAATAAATATGTTAGCAGCCACCATATATGTGTTTTCCTCAGACTCACTCCAGATACATGGATCCTGCCAGCCTCCCTCTAGACAGTCCCATTAGCATCCTAGACCCAGTTTCTAACGGCTCGATAACCAGCAGCAATCTCTATCGGCTTACGGCCATCATCATTTGGACATCTATGTTAGAGCTGCTGGCCACTGGATCACCCTACTGCGTAAACCCTTTTTTCGCAGTGACCCAGGACAGAGGAACAGGAAGGTCACAAACCCGGATCTCCACTAGTCTGCTCTGTCTTTACACCCCCAGTAACTCACTGATTGCCCTTTCGGCCCAGAAGCCTGGCCAAAGAGTTTCCAGTTCTCACTTCCTGTCCTGCTTCATCTACATACTAAAGACTTTACAGACATGGTTATATGCCAGTCCAGGCCCTCAGATTGACCTCTTTCTTCAGTGCCCTGAGAGGGGGGTGGTCGTTCCCAGTGGTGTGGATCATGCTTTCGTCAATCCATGTGTGAGGTCCGGCGAGTCGGGTCCTGGCAAAAGATGTTCAGTCTGCAAACACTCCTTTCCTATGATAGTGAGTCGCTCTCATGCTTGGCTTCCTTAACATAATATCTTCTTTTGATGCTGCATACTTTCTGAATTGGCCTGAATAGGACCTAGCAACACAGTAACATGTCTTCAATGGTGTAATGTACTGTATGTTGTTAATGCAAGCTAATGTACACCATGAATTGTGGACTGCAGTATGAGAGTTTCTATGAATACATGAATATTAATTAATGGTACAATAAAATATGAGTAAAAATGCTTCCCTTCTTGATCTTGTGTGACCTAACAAGAGTAACTTGTTACGTCTTTAACACTGACACAGTAACATTGCAATTATAGTTGAGAGAAGGTAAAAAGTCTACTGAGATCAAGTTTCTTCAAAATAATAATGTATGATCCATAGGAAGATTTCAGAGAGAAAACATTTCTAATTCACAAATCTTGTTCCTTGGAAGGGAAACAAGCATTATTTATGAAACTCAAATAGAATATGGAAACCAATAATTTATCAGCTTGTCATGCTATTTAGGGAAAACACTTGATGCCCAAAAGTGTAATGCCCCCCTAAATGTCATTTAACTTGAAAGCACTGACAGAGATAGAACATGCTACTTCTGATGTAATTTAATTTCATATTGCAACTATCCATACTGTAAAACTAAAATAACTATGACAATGGTACAATCACTTTCCTTTCAACCTCTCACCCTAATTCCAAACATATACCTCAAATGATCTTACATAAATGTTTACAAAAACCGATTGTGTTGCATACCTGTTTGACAGATTTTCAGGACACCACTTTGAACTTTCCCATGACATCAATACTAATCGAGCTATGACAATGCCTCACATCAGTAGCTAACCAGACCAAAATCAGTGTAGTCTATCGGTTGTGGACTATGCCCTTCAGATAACATATTCCCATGAGTTGCCACAGAACCCATTGAAAGCAGATCGGCCCTCAGTGGCCGGGTACCTCGATATGCACCCATCAAAACCAGAGGCTTTGTATATTCTTCACCTGAAACCCCCCTCTTTTCTTACAGGTCCAGGTGCAAGGATAAAAGAAATGGCAGAAAGGTGCTATATAGGACCACTTTACATTACATGTCGACTTTGCTTTAACTCAATGATCCTCTGAATCCAAACTTCTATTCTCTTTTCACCTCTTGTTAATCCATCTATGCACTACATTTCAGGTGGTGCTTAGTTAGGTCAGATAGTTAACACTCTGTTCTTGTTCCCCCTTCTTAAGAGAGGAAGCCCGAAGTGGCCTGTTGTAGATGGGGAGAATAGGAGACGAACCGCAGGCTGGTACGCTCCCGTACTGTTGCTCAGACAACCATAGTCCTTCATCTCGGTAAGCAATTTATTCTTACCAATCAATACTTCTCTATTGCGGCCCCACCTCTATGGCAAATGTCTACATTGCACTGACAGAGGTTGAACATGGCTTATGCAATATTCTGCCCCGTCCCAAGAACTTGCTGTCCGAGAAGCTTACTCCATATTGCAAGCAAATAGAACTTTAGGACTGATCGAGGGATGTAGCAATCATATTAAGGTATATACTCTCTCAACAGTTATGCACCAGTGCTTCCCTCTCAATCTGTGGACTTTAAGAATTTAGATTGTTAATATGGATGCCATCGACTCTTGGTGATCTTGTGTGCTTGCAATCACTCTATATCTCACTCTTGATATGCATTGATGGCAAATTGCTTATTGTTGGTGATCTGAATATTGAGTTCCTGGAGACTGAGCATGATGCAGCTAATGAGCTATGGGCTACTCTTCAAAGCACATGCATCAGGCAGGTGGTAAATGCACCTACACATAATATGGACAGATACCTGGGCAGATATAGAAATAATTAGCTATCTTTTCTAGGATTGGCCTGATCATAGAACCATTCTATTCCATATGAACAAATCCTCCCCCAATCCATGCAACCTATTGTCTTAAGGGGCAAATCTCAGCTGCAGCATTTCTTGCACCATCACATAACTGGGGCAACGAACTGCAAAACAATTTCACCAATAAGATCATGAATTTTAGGTCCAGTGTCCATCTTTGTCAAACGTAAACGCCCTGGCCAGTTAGCAATTCACACCTGTTCCTCAGTAATCAAGTTCTACTTCTTTTTCTTTAGTTCTATCTCCTTTGAAGAAACTACAAAAATCATGCATAATCTTAACATCACTGTGGGGGAAATGTTTATGTAAGTGCAAATTGCATGCAGGGGACTGCCAAAATTAACACACATGTGCTGTTGGGTCCCCTGCACGCAATATTCAACGTTTACAAAGCGGGCTGTAATTGTGAAGAGAAAAACAAGGTGAAATTGACTTTACTCTTCAATTTTACGCTCTGTTTTGTAAATAATAAAACATACCTCAAATTACGTTTTTCAGTCGAATTTTTATAATGGAGTCTCCTATGGAATCCATCCGCTACTTAGCAATTGCGAGTAAGAGGCATATTCCAAAAGAATCTATTGATTTTATCACAGCATGAAAATCCCATGTATGCATAAAAGGTGATGCTCTTCCTAGACACAGGAGGGAAGCTAAGCAGAGATAAAACTCTAGTTTGTGCCCCTTCCATACCTCGGAAGGGCACGACAATCCCCAGTAGTCTAAAAGTAAGGCAACAATGGCTAATGCCATGCAGTTACACAACAACATTTAAAATGTCCCTCTTTGTATAAGTCAGCTTTCATAGAGGTAAAGCCTTAATTTAGGAGTAATGCTTTTGGGAGACTGGCAGTCTAGGTTTAGGCCTTCTATTGGCACCAGAATATCTCTAGGCTACCCTTACGAAGGAAGTGTTTGCGCTATGAACTCTGCTACACATTTCAGCAATCTTTGACTACCTTGACATAAAATCACCCTCAAAGGACCGAGTAAGGTGTTGGGAACATCAAGTAAAGCAAGAGATTAATAGAATCCTTTTTAGAGGGACAGACAATCAAAAGCATCTTGGATGTTTTTTCATGTGTCTCTTTGGTTTATTCAGTCATGCCTCAGGATTCATGTTTGTCATCATTGTCATGCAATATTTAGATCATGCCCCTCCTTAACTTTCTTCTTCAGGAAGGAATCCAATGTTTAAACTATCTTATTTATACTCAGGTCATTTTTAGGCTTTGGGGGTCCAATCGGGAAGGAAAGCCACATCACTGTAAATGTGGCAGGGTAGTCGATAGTATTGTAGAATTTCTGTCTGTGTCCCTCTGTGCTCAGACCTCCAGTTTAGCAAGGATAGGAAGTAACTTGTAGAGTACATGCCACCCAACATATTGTAGCCCGTAGCACCCCACTGAGCTTGGACCTGTGTGTCGAGTGTCAGGGGAATATCAGAGGAATCCTGCATTGGCATTCCCCAATAGTAGGACGCCACTGAGTCCGACCTGCTAAAGATCCTGCGCCACACAAATAACATTGTGACAAGCTGGTCATATGAACAGTTGTCATTGTATTTTTCCCCCAGCAACAGTGTCCTCATATCAGCCTTGCCCGCTGCTAGTTTCTCTATTTTTACATGGCCCCCCTGCTCATAGGATTTATAAATATGTTCCCTCGTTTTCCTCAATGCCTTGGCATGCCACAGAAATTGTGTTAATGCCTTGTGTAGTTTAGTGAAGAAAGCCAAGACCGCCAAATGGGAACTTTCCTCAAAGAGTATACGAACTTGGGCAACACTGTCATTTTAATCAGTGCTATTATCCCAGCCATTGAGAGTGGGATATGTCTGCACTTCTTAAGCTTTGTCTCCATCTGTTCAGTTTCGGCCCTAGAGGGAGTGCCTGAATCTGGTTATTGTTAGCCCTAAATATTTAATATTTTTCTGTGCTCATTTGAGGTTATATTTGCTACCAGGGATTCTAGTTTAGTTGGTTAGAGGGAACAGCACTGATTTATCATCATTGACCGTAAATCCAGAGAAATAACGAAAATGTGTCACATCCCTTATGATGGGGTCTATGTTGTCATGCGGGTCCCTTACAGTGGTCGAAGTGAACGAAAAGAAGTAGTGGAACTATGTTCCCTACTGGCCGGCACCGCTCCCCACAGACCCCATTGCCGCGCCCCCTCCCATGTACAATGAAACCCCAAAACACATGTGCCTGCTCTACAAGGAAACGTCCTGTACAGCGCACTGAAAGTGCAGGTTCCAACCTCTTCCTACACTTTTATTTTAAAACAAAACCATTCCGGAACGGTTTCTTTTTAAAATAAAAGTATAGGAATGGTAAAACTTAATTAAAAGAAGTAGAGGAGCACCACTCCCAAACGCTCCCGCCTACTTCGACCACTGGTTCCTTATGTACAGTAGTATGTCTTCTGCGTGGTGTAAAATGATCTCTGGGGAACCATACATGCAGATGCCAGGCCTGGCATGTCTTGCTCCTATCAGGTCTACTAGGGGCTCAATGGCAATTGCAAAGAGGTAGAGCAACAAAGGACAACCCTGTCGGTTGCCCCTCTCCAATTATTTTATTTATAATATTGAAAATGGAATAGGAGAAGATGAAGTCTCCCCTGCTTTCTGAAATGGAAACTGTGTAACCAGGAAGACAGGGCTCAAATCCCCACCGTCCACACTTCATACATTATGTTATCCTGAGCAAATCATGTTTTGTCACTGTGCCTTATTTTCCTTAACTATCTGTAGAGAAGGCCTGACTCATATGGGTGTATACTCGATAGTGTTACACTATAAATATCTGTAACCATTTATGTTAAGCATGCTGGTGAGGCGGCAGGCTGCCAAGTGAGAGTATTATGTTGTGGGGACTGGATACACAGGTTGCAGATATGGGGTTTGTGTTGTGGGCTGGGGAGGCAGGAAGGCATGTATGGGTCTTTTGCCATGCCAGCTCATGTTTGACCGTGAGAGCAAATCCAGGCCCCCAGGTTGTGAAATGGCTCTGCTCTACCAATTAATTCTCTAGCTTCACCACCTCGATACATTGTTCTAAAACTGAAGCTGAGATGGGATGGCAGGAGATGTAGCGTGCTGTCAAATTACAAACTGTAATACATTGAAAACTGGGCTCAAATCCTAGCTTTCCCTATTCACCAGTTATATCAGCTTGTTAAAATAATTTTTGGTATTGGTAAGTGGGAGAAGTTCCAGGGGTTTGGGTCTCTAAGAAGCCACAAACATAACTGAAAAATATGTTGCATAAAAGGAAAGTAATGTCAATAATGTCTACTATATATACATAAGAAGGAGTGGGAGGGCGAGAGCTTGGTATTGTGATTACTTGTTCTGGAAGTTGGGGCCGTTGCACTGTGGGATTGGGCATTGCACTATGGGCCAGAAAAGTAAGCTTACACCCCAGGCCAAATGATGCCAGTCCTCCCCTGCCCTAGGCCATCAAAGTCCAGAGGGAAGCATAAAATAACCATCACCAGAGCCACATCACTCCACGCCTTCCCCTCATGCATCCCCTCTTCACCGCCACAATGCTAGTCCATAGTGACACCACAGGGTGCAGAAAAGAGATTCTGGGGAATACACAATATAACATTTCAGATGGGTGGCTTTCAAGTATGGGTTGTATTCTACCTTGGGATTCTGAGTGACTTCATAGGCCCCTTGAGCTTTGCTCTTGTTTTTTTTTAGCAGATGTCACTCTGAATATGTGGATGATTATGGGGTGGACTGGGAACCAAAAGTGGGCCGGATTTTTTTTTGTAAAGTGGCCCCATATTACACCTTTTCAGCAAGGCCAACTCTTTTCCTATGAGAACATTTGAAAATCAAATAGGTTGTCACACAAAAGAGGCCCAAGGTGCAGAGGCCTACTGGGAAATCTCCGGAGTTCCCTACAGGACAGTCCACCCCTGAATATTTTCACGTAGTTGACAGCTACCCATCTATACCTATGTATAAAATGGTAAACATTATCACTGCTGATTGTCAGTAAACCAAAGTAAAATATGTCAACCCTGCAAGAGTGAATCATATTTCAAGTGAGGAAAGGGCCTCATTATGAGTTAGGCGAAAATTCTGTGGTAAATCCGCCCAGAAATTGCCCTAAGGAAATACTGTTACCGCCACTTGGTCAGGAATAATTTCTACCCAATTACAAGTGGTGGTGTAATTCCACAATTATGTTGGGTCCATTGGACCCAATGGGACTTTTTTTGCAGAATGTTCATCGTTGAGTGGGAAGATTTAGCTCCAGGGTTTTCCTAGAGGTAAATCCTCCGCTCAAAACCCAACCTCATAATTTGGCATACTGGTAAAATTGGCAGTAACTAACTCGTAATGAGGCTGTTTATTTCCTTTTCTAAAAGTGCATGGACTCACTACTCTAAATATTGCAATCTGTGAAATGCAAAGAGCTGTTCTGTGCCCGAAGCAGTGTTGCTGCACATGTCACGGTGGAGGGAAGGAGGGACCCAGAGACCTTCAAGGTCTTTGCTCAGAGTTAGTCTTTCACATGTATGCAGCCAGGTCACATCCTGCACATGTAAGTCGCGATCAAATGTTGACACTTTCAGACAGTCACATGCTGACCTTTTGACTGCATGCTCTCAGTCCAATTGCAAGTGTGGTTGTGTGGAGGAAACACTTCAGGACACTGAGTACAAACAATTAATAATTATAGAACGAGCATGGAAGCTGAATGAAAATCAACAGCTGCCTAAGTATGTTTCATAGAAAAGGTATTGTCACATAAAAGAAATTCCCTGGTACCAAAAATTACTTTAAAATGTGGCAACAATATGATTTCACAGCTGTGGATCTGTGTACAACAGTGCAGTTTCAATTTAGATCGCATGATAAATCAATTTCCATGGTGTTGCTGCCGTGTTGCTGGCAGGGCAGGAGCCAGCCTTACAATTGTGGGGCAGCTGGATGACAATTTTGACAGCTCGTCGTGAGTGGGGCCATTAAACCATTGAGCTGAAGACGCCTCAACACACCCCCTTCCTCTGATCTCAGGAGGCTGAATAACTCTTGGGCCTTCCTTTGGCCGATCAGATGCATCTTTGGCCCACTACTAATAAATGGAGTAGTGGGCCATCTACAAGCTGAGCCCAGCAGTTAATTGGCTTCCTCATAAAAGGTATGTTGATAATGCCTGGTCAGGCTTTTGCTCTGAGCCTTCTCCCCTTTGCTGTTGCTGCTGCCACGTTCATGATTGTTAAAATGTAATTGCTCTGCTCTCTCAGGTGAGTAATTTGGCAAGCTCTTGCCCTAGAAGCCCTCTGTCCTCAGAGTCCTGGTTAGAGAAGAACAGCAGAGTACTGCCTTCGGCCATCATCCTCCTAAAAGTGGGAGGGCCTGGCACCGCCCCTGATTGCTATCCTACACTGCTTAATAATAGAGTGATGGATCATACACCCGATAAAAAAGTGTAACGTCATAGCTTGAACGGCTTCAAAATGATATTACGCAGAGTGTAGATGGTGAATCAAGAAATGGAACTTGCAATGACCAACAGAATCAAAGTCTGCTATCATAGTTGCCATGTATGCCAAACTCCAGGATTGGAGCTTGGTTTCTTTTGCGCAGCAACCAGATTTTTGCACGTGCAGCAACCTGCGCATGCGCTCCATGTTGAAATTGCATCAGAGTAAGTCACAATAAAGATGGCTTCTCAACCGGTGCTGTGCGAATTTCTGCATTTGTTGTATTAACGCTCGGAGTGATGGAAGTGTTTATTGATATGCAGGAGGGAAGTGCACTAGGCAGAGTATTATGTATTATGTATTCAGGAAGAAAGATCCAACCTTTAACTGCTTTTGACCTTTTTTGCTCAATTCAAATTGCGTTTTGATTGGCTTCGTCTACAAGAACAGCTGAGTTGGGGTGACTGGGCTTGGTAAGATGGGTAGAGCTTGTTCAGAGGAGAAATGCCTGGCATTTTGGTGCTGGACTGCCCCAGAGCACGACAAAGACTGATATGTTATGGATATTTCTCCTCTGTGAAAGAGATAGTGAGCTAAAGAATCTGGGTAAGACTCTCGAAACTGGGACTTATTGGCTGGCAGAGAGACTCCCAGGACTCCCCTTGTTTTTGCATTCTCTTCCAACGGGTTGGCATAAAAAGAGAACCATTCCAAATGTGTGAAAATATGTGAAAATATTGATGATCTGGCACTTATAGAGATATGCCATCATAATGACATTCACTGCTATTCTCATGCAGCCACTGGAAACAGCCCAACCTGGGGGTCCATCAGTCAAAACTAGCTTTCTGACACTCCTTTTCAAATACAGAGTGCTGGCCACATTTACCACCCCCATTCTACATGGTGTAGGCATTCAGGAAGGACACAGAAGTCGTTCCAGCAAAGCCAGTGTTCCTCGTTTCTCAGCTGTGCAGTTCTCTTCTAGGCTGGAAAGAATGCCAGGGGATACATTTGTCTTGCAATGGTCTGAATGGTTCGGTGGTTATTATAAATCCATGGGTCTTATTGCAAGTTAAGTCATGAGACCAAAATGAATAGGTTGCTGGTTGAGGCTTCCCAATAGGAATACAGTTTTGTGATTGGAAAGTGTAATCTATAACTGGAATGCAATGGGATAGACTAGAGCTCTGGTCCCACCACCTTTAATTACATTGCTCAAAGAACAACAATGATGAGACTTGACTCCTTTTTCACTCAAGCATCGGCCCATGTTTTATAAGGACCATAGATGGATACTAGGAGGAAAAGGATGAAAAAGGCTCTGTCTGGGCACAGGCTATCTCTTTCTTTGAAAATGTGATTAGCTGATGATGAAATTGTGGGGGGCACGGTGCACTCTGCCTGGCCAGGTCTATGGTCCAGGAGATATTCGGGGACTCCTACTGCCATTTGTTTAAACATGTTTCCTCCAAACCCAATGAGAAGTGATGTGCTAAAAACTGCCCCCTTCAGATGATTTAGGTCAGTGTAGCCATCCTCAAGCCTAGACCAAATCTCGAATGTGTTACCATTATATGTCTTCACAAACTAATTTGAAAAATATTCATCTTTGGTGGTATCATTTTTACACATGTTTTATTTCAGCTTTATAGTGCTCTACAATGAGCAAAAGAGCAAGGGGGGGTCACGTGAATCAAACCATTGAGTAAATCAACAGGATAAATTGCTCATTGTGCAGGAGCTAAATGAGGGGATAGACCAGGTCAAGGAGATTAAAATATCAATCAATTGTTAATATACACATGTTCAATTACATTGCACATGGTGCTGAAATCACAATACAAACAGCACAAAAACACACAGTCAATAATGGACATCTCCAATTAAAGTGCATATTAGTCTAATGAGCGTCCTAAAGTGTAAAGTGTACACACTGTGCATAAAATAATTCGGAAACATATTGCATCAGAGGACAGCTTCAATCTCAAATTTAATGCCCGATCTATATTCAAAATCAATTTTATATAACCAAAGTAAGGCAGAAAAAAGAGAAAAAAAAGGTAGGAAAATAGAAAAAAGATAAAAAAGGAATAGACAAAAAGAATCTGTTTTAGTTCATACTGATGCATTCCTAACTTGTCTGTTTACAATATAATTTATCTTTGATTGGGGACAACCTATTTACTTCGCAGGACACATTGACTGTCTTGACCTGCGTGGTATGGTGCCCTCTATATACATATATATCATTTTTTGCCTCCCACAATATGTCTCCATAATACGTTAACATCTCGTCAAAGTGTCCAAGGTTGGTGAGTAAATGGCCAACCAATAAGAATCCCTCTTGTCATACCGCCCGTAGTGATCTAATGAAAGTAGTCTCTGTAGGGGGATGGGGCCAGGTGGAGCCATCAGATATGTTTTAACCTATTATAGTATTCTTTATGTAGCTTAGGATATTAACCAATCCGAGAGGTTCATACGTTTTGTAATCAATATTGTAGTGTGACATGATTAGTGACATATTTTTGTTGTTAAAGGCGCTAACACTCACTGTAAGGACGAGAGCTACTTGTATGCTGTCGCAGACGTTTATTCCGTGTTTTGAATAAAGCTGGGTTTTACCATGCACTTTGAGTACTCCATTATTGAGTATTGTTTTGTATGCTATTACAGCAAATTCGGCCCTCCTTAAGACTGTTTTTAGTGGAGCTATTGTCCATGGCCAGTGTACTTAGGACTCTGTAATTTACAACACAAATCTAATGAAATATCATTTTAGTACATTTAATTTGGGGTATTTATTGAGCACAAACCTAGACAGAGAGTCAACGAACACTTTATCAAAGTCTGGGTTTCTGGTATATGATAGATTGCAACAAGTGGGATGAATTCTTCATTTGGGGTACCAGGGTATAGTTCATATGTACAGGTAGTAAGGAATATGTGATATTACTGAGGTGCTCTGAGGGGGGTGGGTGATACATGTTTCCCTTGATGAAGACGGTCTTCATTTACTTTTTTAATTGCTTGAGGGTGGGTGTGAATCTTGCTTAGATGGGTCTGAATCCACTGCCTAGTATCATAGACCAGCAAGGATTGGCATATGTATCAATGCTGGTTATTTTATGGGCATTAGATCGCCATTTGCCAGGCGCTGCCAAGATATGTGTTAGCGCGCACATGATTTGCCTGCTATTGGCCACTTATGACCAGTTAGTACCAATATGGCAGAGTCAAAATTCTTGGCCTTGCCATTGCTTGCTTTGCTTGTTTATTGTTCACATGCTAAGTGCACTCTTTGGACAAGTATTAAGTAAGTTGGCCCCATGTCCCGCATAGGATGCAGATGTCATCAGATGATCTCCACAACTCTAAAAGGAAGCCATCAGGCGACAGCAGGAACATGTAGTAGCAACAGGTAAGCGGGTAAAGCCCCCCCCCAGCAAGAAGTAGCCGATGTCAAATGGCAAAATAATACCCATACAAGTAATATTTACTGCATTAAATAAATATTAGAGTTCAAATGAAAAAGTTCAACAGTAAAATTAAAGAAAAAATGACAACGAAAACAACAATGTAGCACATGCAGACCCCTATTGCCACACTTGCAACAACCCTGCTCTCCCTGCTATGAAGTAATTTAATGTTGTTTTGTATTTCTTTTTTTAGGATGATTATTTTTTTTCCTTCTTTGAGTTGACAGATTTAGTGCACAGTGATAAATGATCTGTCTGGGTTGTCACTATGAGCTGAGAGAAATGTTGCCAAACTTCCCAGTAATAAATAACCAATATGGGTTTCTCAAAACAGAAGGTCTTTTTTAGTGGCTGTATGCACAGAGATCGAGCAAAGTAGCAGGGTGAATCAGAGGAAAGGTGTATGTATTTGAGTTCATCTGAAACTGTTAGCAGCTATGACACAATGACAGCAAAACAAGGATTAATCCAAATGGTCAGACACTGCAAAGCTTCATCTATGGATTTCAGAGTGCCGAGTGGCCCATGGCTTACCAGAAAGTAATCCTAGGTGTTTTAGAAAACTATGCATATGATCATTGACTGCGTCTGTAACGCAACTATATCTAGCTTACTAAAATAACACAGCTGACAGGACCTCCAACTTTTAAAAGTTGTGTTGCTTGGAACACGCTGTAATAATACAGTGGGCCTCATTACAAGTTTGACGGTAAGTCTGCTGGTTCTACAGGCGGGTTGCCGCTGGACTTGCAATATTTACTGGCACCTGGCTTGCAGGGAACACCGGGGGATTACAACCCTGGCGTTCCGTTAAGTCAGGCGCCGGTAAATTGTTAATCCCCATTTCCATATGAGTCCCATAGGACTCAATAGGAATGGGGACCACAGAAGTACCGGCGCAGGTGCTTCCATGATACTCTGCAGGTGGGTGCCATACAGAGTTGTAATGTGCCGGTCTGGTTCCAATGTTGTTGGTAGGCTTACCGGCACCGTTGTTACCGGACCGGCATAGTCGTAATGAGGCCAAAAGGCTCCTGAGAGGAGTAAAACATGCTTCGTTAAATTGGCTGCCACAAACGGTTAGGATTATCAGGGAGAATTCGTGATTGTGTTTTTACTCAATGGAAATAGTGTACGTGGGTTATCACAGAGCCAGAGTGTGGCTTTAGTTTTGTTGCGCTGTTTGGTCTTATACAGGATGACATATGCCATCTTCATAGATTGCGTTTCCCTCAGTAAAACCAGCATTAACTCTGCCTTTCATTCATTAAAATCCATTCCAGGAAACAACAAACACTGAATTCTCAGAGAAAGCAGAGTGGAGAAAGTATATACGCACTACTAGCGTTTGCTAGGGATGCAAACCTGAGAGTCATGCAGTTAGATGTGCAGAACTAAAAGCAATGGGCCATGGGGAAAAAAATGTTTGTGCTGGAAGACAACATCAAAAAGGCTACCACAGCTGGCCATGCACGAACAGTGCTGATCGTTAAACAGTATCAAGCTTTGTGTTTCATTAAATGAACAAGTGATTTATTTATTTATTTTGGCATTTGTAGAACGCACCTAACCCTGGGGCATCTGGGCGCTGATATTCTTAGGAAGTACATGCAGACGTGGTCAAGAAGGGGTGGGTTGCATTAGGATGGGTGAAATACATGGTCAAACATTCTTAGGGCGTACATAGATTATGTTATCAATTGTGTTCAATGGGTGTATAAAACCAAACAGCATGCACAGGCTGTGTGCCACTCCTCACATGCCACTGCCTCACACCTTTACTCCTATGCCAATAGTTTTGGATTGTAGGTGGTTCCAAATTAACACCTGAGTACCATAACTAAAATCGCTTGCTTCCTGCTTTTTTTTCTTTTTTACATTTCTGCTGGTTAATCGTGTCGGCTCCTGTTTTGTGGTGATGTGCCATAAATCTGTGCACAACAAGACTGGGTGGATTTCCACAGGATCCACCCATTTCAACCCCCGTCAGCATGATTCCCACGCTTTGTTCACGCGCTCATGCAGACTTCCTCATGTCAATGTGGATCAGCTTCCGATTCCCCCTGAATTGGTAGATATGCATGGATTGTGCCCGACTTTCTTGGACCTGCCAAAAGGAGGCGTTGTTTGGGTAAATCAAGGGGGGAAGAGCGGACCACATATTAAGTTTGGACGAATAGGTTTCGCTTGTGCCACTGATAAGCCGGAAATATTGTATTAGAGTACGGATAGGCAGAAATGGCACATGAGGAGGGAGAAACAGCTTGTATGTGTTGTTTGATTATTTGCCCACCCATTGACTGCCCATGGCCATGCTAATTCCTATGGCCATTCCCGCCCAGTTCCCGCCCCTCCCCACCCAAAACACCTCTTTGTGGGAACTCTTTGTGCTCGCTTTATTCAAGCCTTACCATCAAACGTTGCACTCAAAATGCCTGTCATTGTTTTTTTCAAAACAGCCTTCTCCGGGTTAATGACTTACTTGGAGCTGTAAACCAGCTAGTGGTGTAATATAAAATGTCTTAACCATGTCTGCCTTCAGCCACACTTTTTACAAGCATTACACATGTTCTTCACAGAGGTCCTGTTAAAAATAAGAATTGGCAAAGCCAACAGTTTTGGCTTGTGTATAAGTATTAGGCATTTGCCAGGCACTGATATCCGATGCCCAGGCACTCGCACCCTTTTGCACCTGCTGCCATCTGTGGCCAGTTAATACCACTACAGCAGTAGCTGGCAAGTGCCGTTCCCATGCCTACCCAAAAGCCCAAACTGTTGGCATGACCAATGCTTGTTGTAAAGGCAGCTGACATTGCTGATGTTTGGCATGCATGGTGATCATGCAGGTGGCGAAGGAGCACAATCAGAGGCTCAACTCCTGGGTCTTTTGATTGCAGCCCCGGATAAAAGCTCAGGGACTACAACAACCAAAAGGGTAGCTAGCCCCATGTCCTAACAGTCCCGACATTAGCTTAGCCCAGATCTTTTCCAAGTCTAGCAACGCCCCTGCGTCTGCGCAAGGATCGCCTTGGCCTCCGTTCAGGGGTGTAATGCACACCCTTCGATTGGAAAGCAGAAATATCCGCCCGGTGAGACGCCAGCAGCTGTCATTGACACCATCTCCCATCTTAAGAAGAGCACGGCAAGGCGGCGCTTTATTTAGGACGTGGCAAGGGCGCCTCGGAGAATTAATCCCAGCTGAGCTAAGCACGCCCCGCCCACAACCAGCCCCTTGCTTCTGCCTGGAGGGCCAGATGCCGGCTCCAATTAAAGCCGCAATGAAACTTATCCAAAGAGACTCGAGTTCCTTTTGATATGCAAAGGCTAAATCCGGGCTTAGTGCATACTGTAAATGAGGAACGTAACGGCCGTGTCTTTGTAGATATCCTACAGGAAATGCTGTCTAAAACGCACGTGCTACGGCGGACCGCAGCAGCATGAACGGTCTATATTCAAAGTCATATGCGATGTGCATTAATTCACGCAACTCGTTAGCAGAATCGCTCCACGAGGTCCTTGAGCACTAACAAGTGGCCCTGACCTGACCTTGCCCCCATCTAGCAAATCCTCATGGACCGTGGCAAACGCGGACCCCACATTCCTACGGAAATCCGAATGTAATCCGCAAACAGCCTCCTTACACTGAACAAGCTGCCCCTCCCGCCCAGCAAATGGCAAACAGACAGTGTCAGGGCCGTTGCGCAAGTCACACTGCACTAGACACCGGGCTCTCCTCCACACACACTGCACAGGGGGCAAGGGCACGTCTCTTCAGCTGCCCTGAGTAACGGCTGATACTATCCTCGCTTCCAAGAGCCATCACTGGTTACACGCATAAACTGACCTAAATGGACGGCGGATATCACACCCGCTGGTTGTGGAAGCAAGACCACGCAGCGCAACAGAGGTTCGAATCCCGAACCCGCGCTTAAAAACCAAACTCAGGTAATGAGCGCGTTATAAAAAAAAACCGGTAAGATAAAAAATAAATACCCTCAAATCATAGTTATGATGATTCACCACTACCGGCGGAAGGGGTTAAACACATGTTAGTTGTTTACAACAATTTCGGAGGAAAACTGCATTAAATTTCTGTCTTTTTCACAAAACATTGAAACCCATAGTGTAGAAAACATTGGCATTAATGAAGTCAAGCATTGCATGCATACACTCTGCCTGGGTGCCAGCGCAATTGGCACTCGGGCACACATTGCCTTAGTGTAAGAACCGTATCCTTTCAAAGCAGTTTTGCTCCATGGCGGTATTTGTCCAAGGGGCAGTCCTTTGCCTTGGCGCAAACAAAATATGTTTACTGCACAAGGGTCTCTACTGTCAAAAGTGATAATTGTCCTTGCACAGGTGGAGCGCTTCTGTAATTCCACGGTTTTGCCAGATATGACCCCCTGCAGTGAAGGGCAACACACACACGGTCAGAGATTCAGAGCAAAGCTTACAGCAGAGGAGCGCAGTCCAAATGCGCACCTTAAAACGTCCTCATTTGGAAACCTTGAGCACATTATATCACGCCAACAAGTGCGCAGGGTACCGCATTTCTACTATTTAAATCAAGGGTCTCGTGTGTGTAACAGAGTTTAACCTTTCCGCGTGCATGCAATGAAGAAATGTTACTTACCAGGCTCGGGCGATATAAAAACTGGAAAACCAAGAGGAAGGAGGGTGAGCCCAAAGCAACTAACCCGGCTCTGACTGAGGAATACAAAAGTAATATCTATCTGGGAAGGAATGCAGCTGCCCTTTCCAAGCCTTATAGGGCAAAGCAGGGTGCTATATATAGAGGGAGTGGCGGGTGCTCCTAAAGGCTGTGGCAGGAAGGGGTTAAACCGCCTGAAAAGTACACGCGGGAAATTACCAATTGCCGCACTGTATATATCCGGCCCACAACTGCAAACCACAGAATGCGGCAATTCACATTTGAATAAAAGCTCGGCGGAGACTTGCGCATTCACACCGTGGGTACAATAATAAGTGCGCAACGGCGCTTGGTTGTCTGGAAGATTCTACTGTAGAATGCGTGACAGCCACTGGGGTTTGAAGCGCGGAAACGCGACGCGGGAAGCGTGTGCGTGAAATCACTCTAGTAATAAGATTTCGCGTGAATTGCATGAGCGAGTGCCCTGGGCTGTGACGTTAGCTTCTCCAGGGCGTCTTGGAGCCCTGCTTGACTTTCAGTGAATGTTATCGCCATGTGGTGAGACATGTCAGCTGCGTGAAAGGAGCCCCGCTGCTAATTCTGTTTGAAGAGGCAAAGCCCTGTGCAGGCCACGGCAGCTCCTGTTCATCCCGTGGTCTGTGGTAGTAGCATTTCTGGGCACATACTTGTTGGACACGGTCACTTTTTAAAAACGTGTCTTCGACTTGCTATTCTGCTTCGCCCTGGGTCACGCTGAGTGTATGACTCTAAAGCAGAGACATTATTTCCAGAAATGCCCCTTTCTCCTGGTGGCTGTTAAGGGTGCTGGATTCCGTTCATTAAAACATTTGCAATCCAGGTGTAAAGAAGAGGTGTTCTCTAAATCAGACTTGATACTTCAGGATGCATGATAGATGCAGCAAGCAAACACACACATGCGCACACAGTCACTCATGCTTATTTTTCTCTGCCAAGAAGACAACCGAAATAAGCCCACAGACATTCGCACCCAGGCTTGGACTGCGGGGCAATAGGTCAATGCCCGAATTATATGCCCAGCAGACTAGGGCGGGCCCGTTGTTCTGGTAAAAATTGGCACGTTAGAGTAAAGTAACTCCTTAAGGTATCCCACTCTGGCCGAAAAACTGGCAAATTTTCACCCAAAAAACGGGACCACTTTGATTAGTTACTTCACTATAAGGCTAGTATCTTATTTTTAATTTTTATTTGATTACATACTTTCTTACAAACCTGTACCAATTCCGTTAAAACTCACCAACATCATCTCCTCAAGAGACCATTTGTAATACAACACAAGTCAATTCGTGCAACCATTTTGCTAGTAGTTTTTAACAGTGTTACTCAGTGGTCGAAGCTGGTGGGAGCGGTCGGAGTGGTGCTCCTCTATTTTTTTCAATTAAGTTGTACCTATACCCCCTTAGGTAGTACTCAAAGAGTTTGTCACGAAAGGAATGAATTGCCATTTGCAACCGTGGGCCTCTTTTTCCTTGCTGCCGGGCCAAAGCTATGTCCCAGTCTGACCCCTATAAACGGGTGATTGCCAAAGACTCTTTGGGGAACTGGAGCCTGGCCTGCAAAGGAAAGCGACGCACACGTCCCAGCCTCAGTATCTGGGTCAGTAAAAGGAGGAGGAGCCCGGGTATACATCACGCTTACATGTCAGAGTACACACCTGCTTGACAACTATCAGTTTATTTTCCAGGTGTGGGTAATGTACTGAGGTATTTTAACGAATGTCTGTCATGTTGGCAGGCGGGGGCTGCGAGAAGTGTGGACTGTTAGTGACCACACCTGGCATATATTGCAGCAAAAGGATTACAACATAATCACCGGGAGGTAGACATGTGTAACATGGACACGAATGAACAAGAAACTTCAATTGAAAATATAAACTTTACTCAGCTGCATTTCAATGCGCTTGATATTCCCTTTTTATTGATTGTGGCTTTTGTTAAAAAATGCCATGCAATGTTTAAGCAACGAATATCAGAATGGTCATAAAATACAAACGTTGTGGAATGCTTGATATATGCATGTCGTGTTCTAGAGGTGTGTTTGTTAAAACAGATTGCATAATTGGTGGAGCTGAGATGTCATTTGAAGCCAGTGTTGGGTTGGTAAGCAGTCAGGTCTTGATGTGTACACTACTACAGCATGGCTACATGCCAGTAAGGTGTATTCATAGTAGGCATGCTCAAACTTACCACAATGTGCCCTGTGGGAACGTCAAGCTTTTCTGGGTGGGTTTGCCTTGCCCCAGGGGATCCTCACATCAGTATCTAAGCGTCAAAACCTGCAGTTGGTCTCACAAATTTACAGTTTTACCTTTAATGACTTTAAAAAAATGAATAAAGTAATCCTCTTGTAATATTTCGTGTTCACTTTGAGACACTGCACAATGTTTTAAAAAAGGTTTCCTAACAGCTTTTCTTTCCTGTGTCTGTGGAGAAACCTTTGTTTGTGAGCCCGAGAAGTCTTCCTGCAATGTGCTCAGCCACCTTCTGCACTGTTTGTGTGTCTCGAGAACACATTCCCATTGTGTAAATGGTGCAAGAAACACTTTGATTGTTTCGCCACTTGTTTTGCATTTGTCACATTGGCATCTTAGGCAACATGTGCTTTTATCTGGGGGGAATGGCAGAGTAGAAGAATAGGAGCAGGACTTCTCCTTTACCTCAATGTCAATGGTTGTAATAGAGCCCAAGGAGGAGAGCAGACAGAGGTTGTGTTGGAGAAGGAGGCAGGAAAGACAATGTTGGTGGAGATGGGACAGTTATTGAGGAGGAGATGGCAGTTGAGGAATGGGAGATGGTACTTGGGGGAGGCGGGATGATGGGCGAGGAAGGTGAGATGTTGTTTAAGCAGTGGAGATAGTGGCTGAGGAGGTAAGACAGTCAGTGAAAAGGAGTATATGCATAACAATTCAGAGTTGCTTGTGATGTTGGAAGAGGAAAACATGGCAGTACAACCCACAGTGAGGACTGTACGATACCTTTTAAGCAGCACTGCTGTGAACTCATTCTACCAGTTGTATGGGAGGAAAGGTCATTGAGACCCCCTCCCCTCCATTCCAAACCACGTGCAGATTATGATTCGTCCACCGGCCACCCATGCGCCTGTGGCCAGGGATGCGGGATGGCTGCAGGACGACCCATATGTATGCACACATTGGCCAGAAAGCAGATCCCAGACTCCATTTTGTACCACAACCAGACTCCATTTTGTACATGGTACCACAGGCCTCATAGACAAAGGTTGCCTAGCTCTCCCCTCGAGATCGCACACAGCAAGGCAGTCATCTCCCCCACCTTCCTCCCCTCTGCATCCCTGCAGAAGGCCTGTTCCCATGGAGACTAGGCGCGAACAAGCTACATGACACACACTGTATCTTTCACCTTCCGCAGTTCATCGCTGACTATGAATGACTGGGCAAAGGCATGGGTTTGAGGAAAACAATTAATCTCCACAAACATGCCCCGTCCCCATGCAGACCCCACATTTATGAAATACACTGAGGATAACCCCACAACCTTGCTCTCCATATGAAGTAACAGATACCGATGCTACGCCTGTGTGTCACTCTGTTTCACCCACACTGCTAATCCCGCTGTAAAGGTTATAAATGCCCTCCTGTAGGGTTGTATGAAGGGGCTGATTCCAGGAAACGAAACAAGAAGATCTTTACCTATTTTACTGCACATGAAGCTGTTGGTCATATGTCTAGGCCCCATACTGTTGAACGAATCTTGTTCTTTGAAAAACACACTAATGTATGATATGTCAATTTACTTGTTCGATATAATGCAAGGTACACGATCCAGATGCTCAATGGCTTTTCAAATATACGTGTGTTCACAAACATGTTCAACTTGCATACTGTTCCAAATGTATATAATGAAAGACGGTAAAGCCACAAGGCTGTTGTAGATAGAATTTACTTTGTAACATGGTGCTCATGATAAATGTAAACGAGTAACCTATATTATGATCATAGTTCACATATTATTCGATGTACCTGCAACTACACTGGCCTAATTCTACCTCTTTTTCTAATGATTTGTATGTAACCCCCGCAAAGTAGACCAGCTAGAGGCCACAGGGCCCTCTCTCACTTCTCCTGCAGCACTGCGTACTCAGCCCCCACCTCACTCCCCCCTCAGGCCGGGCTGACATCTAAAGGCCCTTGTTCCACTGACGATGTGATGCTATAATTGTAACCTCTCACCCTTCTTCTGAGCCTGCACCAAGTATCCACCCTCCCCCAATCCCCTCGACCCACAATAGCACCATAAACTTGCTCCACACCCCCAGAATCTGGTTAAAGAAATATGGGCAACCAGCCTCTCATCCCACCGCCTTTTGATGCACCGGCTATGTACCCTCTGACCAGATAGTATCACAGCTCACCCCAACCTCGACTGACCATGGTGGCAATATATTTACTCTTGTACTAACATACTCTAAAGATGTCCCCCACTAGATCTAACGTAGAAGAGTGATAGAGGTATCCCTGAAATGTGCCCCCTGATAAGCCACTTGACCCCGTGAAGTAGTCCATTTATTGTATAGTATTTTTATGATGATGAAACACGAACACCTAGAGTTATGTTCTATTTTTCTTGTGATGTTAGAATAACGATTTGTAGAATTTACAGGGCATTATGAATTATAGTCAACACTGAATGAGTATGCGTGGCCACATGGGCAAATGTTAGTACAGGCGAGATGTAACAATTAGACATCGCCTGACCCAGCGCTCCACCTCAACGAGTCCAGCTGACCTACAAGCATCATCGTGACACCATGTGGAGCCTCACCAATCCTGAAGCTTCGACACTACATATTCCATACTGTATACTCCCCATTGCCAATCTCATCGATTCAAGTAACACCTAGTTCCCACGTCATAGGTGACGTGTTTTTGTAACAAAAGGTAGATGTTTTTTGATGTTTGGCAGAGTGCTCTCGGAGTTTGCAGAGTCCTCTGCTTGCCCTATTTTGGTTTTGGATAAACTTTTATCTTCACCCTTCTGTGGTGTGTCTGTTATTGACTCTCATTGGGGAGTTTGGTATTGCATTTTTGAGGACGCTTACTTTCAAGTGGTGACCCAGGGACGTGATTTTTCCCTTTGCTCCTTATGACACAAGAAACGTGTCCTTGCCATGGCGGAGACCCAGGGTGCGCCCCCTCAAGAGGGCTGCCCGCCTACGGCAACCGGTACACTTAGACTTGCGCACGCAGTAGGGTGAGAGGGTACGGGTCCCACTTTGGAAAACCCACCCTACTGCTCGCTAAAGCCAGGGGCGGCCATTGAGTGTGGGGCAGCGCCTGGACAGACCGGGTCCGGGGGGTCTCGGATCAAGATGGACACGTGAGTATCAAGTGCGAGCAACGCTAAAGGAAGCTAGAGAAGGGATATAGGTGTAGTATACAGAGTCAGATGAAGGGAAGGGGGGCTAAAAGAGAGTAAAAGGGAAATATAGCTAACAAAGGTCTTGTGGGTATAACATATTCTTTCTATTATTTCTGCATATGGCCATTAGGACAAGCTAAGGAGATTACAAGGTGAAAGAGGAATACGGTAACCTAGCTCTGCGAGGGTGTGGAAGGCAGCGCTGCATAGTGCTTTCTTGACCAGTGCTGGGAGTAAAAAGAGAAAATAAGTGGAATCAGTAGGAGTGTCATATAAAGGGAGGCTCGGAGTAGTACAATTTAGAAACGCTTTCTTCTTTCTTTCTTGGGTAAAGGGGACATGTGAAAGGGGACAGAAACGGGAGAAAACATAGACTACCAAGGGGTAGATAGCAGGGGTAAGAGGCGACAGGCGGGAAGATTTGTGTGAAATGTTATATGTGATATGTCTTTTGGTAATGTCATGTGAGTATCGTATTGTGTTTGTTGCAACTAGTGTCCACGAACAAGCCATGGCAGAATAGGTACTGCATTATTGATTAGCATATTTTATTTAGATTAAGTGTGACAAATTGGAGATAGATTTCAAATATTGTGATGCAAAACTGATATACAAAGGCACACAACACTGTAGTATTGTCAAAATTGCATTACTGTAAAACAAGTATCATAAGGTGAAGGAAGGAGTTTGGGAGATAGAATGGGTGCAGAAACACCACTAGCTCACATTTGTCAGAGTTTGCCAGGTTATGCTGAGAGGATTACAAAATACCATGATCAATGGATCACAGATCACAGACTAACAGCACTCCTAGCTGATTTGACCTGAATGTGCCTAATCTGCCCGGCGGTTTACCATGGTCACCTGACTGTAACAAATGGCCTAGCTGCCTCCTCACAATTGCACTTTTATATGTCTATAATACAGCAAATAAACTACATTCTAATGTGTAAAACTACCTTTGAGTCAACTATACTGTCAAGTAGATTGCCAACCAACTGCTTAATACGTGCTAGCTGTCCACATATAATTGTGCCACTTTTATTGTTTATCATGTTTTTGTGCAACCTAGTGCACCTTTCTCAAATGCGATTCCTACTCCTAACTATCACATTTTGGGTGCTTATCTATGCAGCCCAACCACAAATCGCTAGTTCATATTCAGCTATTACTCCCGCTATAATGATGATAGATCTTATAGTCCCATCGCAAATCAACCACCCAAACAGATCTTGAAACCACATAGCCATACTATGGGACACCCGTGCTATGTGATAACCTGGCACATACTAGCACTGGATTTACTAACCCGTACCTTAATGCCCTAGCCTTATGGTTAGAACACTTCTCTAAGAAACCTACACCAAACCAACCCTGCTCATTTCACATTAGAAACAATATACTAGGATCTAGATTCTCACGCACTAGTGGTCACACTAAGTACCATCGCTCATGGTCCAAACTTCCTTCGCCTAGCCTCATCCACCAGGTGCCCTCCACATCTACTCCTAAAACTAATCCTATTACCACAGCACTACCATGCAAAGATACACAGATTAAGGGAGCCATTGTCAACGCCAGATCCATTTCTGCTCACTCATTAGACATTGCTGACCTATTCGAGACACAAGAGCTCGACTTTATTGCGATATCTGAGACTTGGCTACACGCAGCCTCTGGACCCTCACTTTCCCTAGGGATACCTATTGATTATTCCATTACAAGATGTGACCGCAACACCAGAGGGGGTGGAGTTGCCTTTATACACACAAACTCTCTTGGCTTGAGAGCTATACCTAATGTAAACATTGAGTCTGCTGATTTACTCTCGGTCAAGCTACCACTATCTCCAAACCAAACGGCCACTTTACACCTGATCTACAGACCACCTGGCCCTGCGACATCCTTTGTGGATGAGATTACTGTCACGACCCACATCCAGAAGACCCCCTGGCAAGCCCATGGGCCAGGAAGGGTCTTGACTCGGGTTTCCACTAAACCCAGGCATCCTTGGCCTAGACCTTCTTGGGCCCAGTCCTGGTGCCTTTGGCTCATACTTGATAAAGGACTTGTTTTGGGAACTACTTTATTTCAGTGCCAATCAACATGGAGGCATCCACATAGCTTGGCTCCTTGGAACCAAGCTATGTTGTACAGTGTTTTTGGGTGTGGTACCATACGAACTATTTTACCTGGACTACTTTCTTGAAGCTCTTTAAACCACACCCGACTGGGATAACACGCTTCGCGTTACTTTGCAATTCTGCAACGTGACGCTCACAATGTTCAGCTGCACCCGCGAACCTGGGAAGAACAGCATCTGTTAAGGAGGAAAAGGACATCGTTAGCAGCAGCAGCTTACCTGTAATTTCATCGTTAGCTGTCCACGGCTCTTGCGATCAGTATCCCGAAACCAGCGCTCCTCCTGAACTGACGGATCTGCAAAAAAGGAAGAAACAAGGTATTAGACATTTTTACAATTTAATGAACGGTGCCGAAAAGCTTACCACGCAAGTCGCTCCTCGACCAGCATCGCCTCAGGAATTCCATGCAACGGGTGAGCACCGCGACCTCCGGGAAGACAAGACAACAGGTTAGCAAGAGGCAAGGCATCATAGCGCTGCACTTAGCGCCTACTCACCGTATCAAGGCGCTCTAAAAACGCCATTACTTACCGGCGAGACCCAATTCAACCTATGCTACATATTGGACTTCCGCGCACCTAAGGAAGAGAAAAGACATTAGTTAAACCAAAAAGGCATGCAAGGACAACTATATACCACAACAATAAGACCTACCTGAAAGACTCAAAGCGGGCCGGCATCAGTGAAGTAACTCCATCGCAATCGCCCACCAAGCACAACGCGCCCCTGCCAAGAAGGCAGGACGGAGAACACACCTGCATTAAAAACAAGGTGAGGAGAGGTCCAGAGAGGCCGCCGGTATACGGGGTGGTGGGGGGCTGTTTACCCCAGTTGCCCAGTCTTGAACATTGCCCACCTGTATTCCAGGCAGAACCCTCCAGCTGGTCACACCTGGGAACCGCAGAGAAGGATACCTGAGTCCCAACTGCTGGGTGGCCTCCCCGTGGAACCAGGTGAGCATAACAGAACGCAAAGCCTGCCAAACCAATCCACCTGGGCACCATGGAGACCTCGGAATTAGACCAATTGGCCCAATTAATAGGAGAACTGCGTGCCGAGGTTCATTCTGCCCGACAGGAGACTAACGCTCTCCGAAGAGATTTAATAGTGACTAAGGAGTGCACTGAAGACATTAGCAGACAATACTTACAATCACAAGCAGGACAGAGACCTCTGCCTGGAAGCAACCCAACGATGCAGAATCCTACCCTGCCATCCACTTCCTCTACCCCGGTACAAATTATGCTACCAGGAACAGTTCCTTTGGCACCGCCGGAGCGGTTTACAGGTGATGCACGGAAATACGCAGCTTTCATGAATCAGTGTCGCCTTCACTTTCTTTGCAGGCCAGGAGCATTTCCAAACGACCAAGCTCGGATAGCCTTTGTTTTATCATACCTGAGCAGTAGCGCAGCAGATTGGTCTGTACCATTGGTGACCCATGATGATCCTTTATTACATGACTTTGGGGGATTTCAGAGGGAAATGGAGAAACCTTTTGCTCGCCATATCTGAGAGCAAGCAGTGGACAATGAACTCCTTTCCCTCCATCAGTGGAATCAGGACTTCTTAACGTACATTGCCACTTTCAACAGATTGGTTGCTGAAGCCAGGTGGCCTGAAAACAAAAGAACTACGTTGTTTCATCGGGGCTTACGAGGCGAATTAAAAGACGTTCTAGCTCAAGTAGTTGATCCTCCTCGAGACGGTTCTGAGTTCATAAATCTGGTCGTACAACTAGACCGAAAAGCAGATCATTCTAAAATGGATCCTAGGGCTGTGTATGTTTGGTCTAGAGACAATGTAACTCGAGCACAAGAAAGCCCTGTGGAGTCCATGCAAATTGGGGGGGTGTGACCTCCATTAACAAAACAAGAGCGAGATAAAAGAAGGCAACAACAGTTATGTCTGTATTGCGGAAAACCTGGGCATTTCCTGAAGGACTGCCCGGTGAATCCTCCAAGGAAGATCGTCGGGGCCACGGAAAAAGATGAAGAGAAGAAATCTAAATCGGAAAACTACCCAGCTCGGCAAACGTAGAGGTCAGTTTGTCGAGTGAGAGGAAAGAGCCACCGACCTCACACTTTGCAATACCAGTGATCTTAAACAATAACCAACGGTCGTCAAGAATGCATGCCGTTGAGGCATACATCGAGAGCGGGGAAGTCGGGAATTATATAGATCAAGACCTGGCTGCAGAGATGGGGCTTCCCTTATGTTCTAAGCCGACTACAGGCAAGGTGACTACGGTAGATGGGACAGAAATCGCTTCCGGACCCGTAAACCAATGCACAGCCGAGATAACCTTGCTGTGCCAGGACGGGCATCGGGAACTCATTTCGTTCGATCTCATCAAGGCACCTCAATTCCGGCTTATACTAGGGATGCCATGGTTAGTCGCTCACAACCCTTTGATCGACTGGCGGGCCAGGAAATTAACCTTCCCCAGTGATTACTCTCCAGCCTGTTATTATCAAGAACAGAAACCAGCTTTCAGTATTTCTACAACTCCCGGAGCGACAACATCAACCTTGGGTGTAACTAATACCTTGCCAGAGGAATACCGCAATTTCCAGGATGTATTCCAGAAGGACCAAGCAAACACCCTGCCGCCGCACAGGCCTTATGACTGTCAAATCAACCTTATTCCTGGTGCTCAAGTCCCTTGTGGTAGAATCTATGCTCTTGCGGAACCTGAAAATCTTCATCAGAAGTCTAATTTAGACCAATACCTTGCAAACGGATTCATCCATCCATCGAAGTCCCCTGCAGCCAGTCCTTTGTTCTTTGTGCCGAAAAAAAGAAGGGGACTTAAGGATCTGTATTGACTACTGCGCATTAAACCAGATCACTGTAAAGAACCGTTATCCCTTGCCACTTATCCCGGAAACGCTTGGCCAGGTCAAAGATGCTCAGATTTACACCAAATTGGATCTTCGGGGAGCATACCACCTGGTCCGGGTCAGAAGCGCAGATGAATGGAAAACTGCTTTCCGTACAAAATATGGTTTATTCGAATATCAAGTCATGCCCTTTGCGTTATGCAACGCTGCGGCAGCATTCCAATATTTCATGAATGACGTCTTGAGAGAGTTAATTGATGTCTGCGCCCTAGTGTGCATAAAGATCCTAGTGTACTCAACCTCAAAACAGGATCATATCAAGCACGTCCGTTCAGTACTCGCCAAGTTCCGTGACATGGTTTATATGCAAAGCTTGAAAAGTGTTTCTTTCACGTAACCGAAGTAGAGTTTCTAGGCTTTATCCTTACTCTCGGAGGCATCAGGATGGACCTGCACAAAGTTGACGCCGTTCTGAAGTGGCCATCACCAACATCAGTAAAAGGAGTCTAAAGTATGTTGGGCTTTGCGAATTTCTATCACCGGTTCAGACCAGACTTCTCCCAAGTTGTACACCCGATCACTGTATTGCTACGAAAAAATAACAAAAAATTTGCCTGGACCGAAGAAGCAGAAAAAGCTTTTCAGGAACTTAAGAAAAGGTTCACCTCAGCGCCAATCCTGCGACATCCACGTCCAGATCTTCCTCATATCGTGGAAACGGACGCTTCCAGTATAGCAATGGGAGCTGTCCTCTCACAAAGAGATCCCGAAACCGGCCAGCTACATCCAGTGGCCTTCTGGTCGAAGAAGTTCTCACCTCCAGAAGTAAATTACGCCAACACGGACAAAGAACTCATGGCAATCAAATCTGCCTTTAACTTTTACTACCTTCTGGGGGCCAGACACACCATTACAGTTATCACGGACCACCGAAACCTGCATTATCTTAAAACAGCTAAAGCCCAGTCTTCACGCCAGTTGCGGTGGGTTCTTTTCTTCGCCGAATATGATTATGTCATTACATTTCGACCAGGAGTCAAAAATGGAAAAGCTGACACACTCTCTCGTACTGGCACTGATGACATAGTTTATACGGCCCGAGACCAAGTCCCCATCATACCCGAAGACAAACTTTTAGGCCTCACTACGGCCTTAACCATATGGAACTGGGAAAAGGAATTCAACAAACCATGAATCCGGATACCCTCCTTGCATGGCAAGCGCAGGGGGAACAATATTCCATCAAAGATCGCTTACCTTTTTTAAGGGTCATCTGTAAATACCCACCAAAGACTTACAACAACAAATCATTTCAGGTTATAACAAGTCTTTGATTGAAGGGCACCCTGGAATTACCAAGACCTTAGCCAAGGTAAAGCAAAACTTCTGGTGGCCTACCTGGCGTAGATATCTCTTCCAAGACATTCAGTCTTGTGGAGTCTGTGCACAAAACAAGTCGCAAAAAGAAAAACCATCTGGCCTTCTGAAACCTTTGGACATTCCTCCTGCACCATGGCACACTCTTTCCCTCGACTTCATCACTGACCTCCCTTCCAGTCAAGGGTTTAACACCATTCTTGTAGTCGTAGACCTATTCTCAAAGATGGCGCACTTTATTCCGCTCAAAGGCCTCCCTGACACATCCACTCTAGCCAAGGTATTTCTGGACGGTATTGTTAAACTACATGGCTTCCCATCAGTCCTGATCTCCGATCGAGGTAGCCAGTTCATCTCCAACTTTTGGAGAAAGTGTTGTGCAATGGCGCAAATTGACGTCCGGCTATCCACTAGCCATCACCCCCAAACGGACGGTCAGACCAAGAGGACCAACCAGAACCTTGAGCAATACCTACGATGCATGTTGCACCATGAACTAAGAGTCTGGAAGGACTTACTATGGATAGCCGAGTACGCATATAACAACTCCTTACATTCCAGTACCGGGCAAACACCCTTTTACACCCTACATGTTAGACACCCGCGTACTTCAGAACTGGATCTCCCAACCAGCTTGGAAATGCCAGCAGTAAAAACCCTTCACACCAACATCACTCAGGCTTTCAAAAAGGCCAAAGAACATCTAATTCGCGCCAAAGACAAGCAAAAACAATTTGCTGACCAACACAGGAAAAAGGCCCCAGACTATCAAGTAGGGGACAAGGTTTGGCTGGCCGCCAGGTTTATACCCATCAAAGGAACCCGAACCTTTCAACCCAGGTACTTAGGACCCTACACCATCAAGGCGATTATTAATCCAGCGGCTGTCAAATTAGATTTACCATCCAATCTACAAATCCACCCAGTATTTCCTGTGTCCCTTTTAAAACCAATGCAGCCTGGTACACGGATTGGAACACCACCGAAACCCATATTTGTTGACGGAGAACCAGAATTCAAAGTTAAAGGCATTCTGGATTCTAAGTCCTTAAGGGGGAAACTATACTATCTAATTGATTGGAAAGGATTTGGACCCCAAGACAGCTCCTGGGAACCCTGTGAAAACGTTCATGCACCACGTTTGATCAAAAACTATTATCGAAACTTCCCAACTAAACCTGGGCCTGACAGGAGGTACACCTTGAGAGGGGCCTTGGGGGGGAGTGCTGTCACAACCCACATCCAGAAGACCCCCTGGCAAGCCCATGGGCCAGGAAGGGTCTTGACTCGGGTCTCCACAAAACCCAGGCATCCTTGGCCTAGGCCTTCTTGGTGCCAGCCCTGGCACCTTTGGCGCCAGGCTCATACTTGATAAAGGACCTGTATTGGGAACTACTTTATTTCAGTGCCAATCAACATGGAGGCATCCACATAGCTTGTCTCCTTGGAACCAAGCTATGCGGTATACTGTTTTTGGGTGTGGTACCATAGGAACTATTTCACCTGGACTACTTTCTTGCAGCTATTTAAACCACACCCGACTGGGATAACATGCTTCGCGTTACTTTGCAATTCTCCAGCGTGATGCTCACCGTGTTCATCTGCAGCCGCGAACCTCGGAAGAACAGCATCTGTTAAGGAGGAAAAGGACAGCAGCAGCAGCTTACCTGTAATTTCATCATTAGCTGTCCACGGCTCTTGCGATCAGCATTCCGGAACCAGCGTTCCTCCCGAACCGACGGATCTGCAAAAAAGGAAGAAACAAGGCATTAGACATTTTTACAATTTAATGAACGGTGCCGAAAAGCTTACCTCGCAAGCCGCTCCTCGACCAGCATAGCCTCAGGAATTCCATGCACCGGGTGAGCACTGCGACCTGCGGGAAGACAAGACAACAGGTTAACAAGAGGCAAGGCATCATAGCGCTGCGCTTAGCACCTACTCACCGCATCAAGGCGCTCTTAAAACGCCATTACTTACCGGTGAGACCCAATTCAGTCTATGCCACATATTGGACTTCCGCGCACCTAAGGAAGCGAAAATACATTAGTTAAACCAAAAAGGCATGCAAGGACAACTATATACCACAGCAATAAGACCTACCTGAAAGACTCAAAGCAGGCCGGCATCAGTGAAGTAACTTCATCGCAATAGCCCACCAAGCACAACGCGCCCTTACCAAGAAGGCAGGACGGAGAACACACCTGCATTAAAAACAAGGTGAGGATAGGTCCAGAGATGCCACGGGTATACGGGGTATTGGGGGGCTGTTTACCCCAGTTGCCCAGTCTTGAACATTGCCCACCTGTATTTCAGGCAGAACCCTCCGTCTGGTCACACCTGGGAACCGCAGAGAAGGATACCTGAGTCCCAACTGCTGGGTGGCGTCCCCGTGGATCCAGGTGAGCTTAACAATTACATCCTTATTACTTGGCAAAGCCAAAACTAAATCGCAGATCATCCTCTCAGGGGACTTCAACTTGGGCCATCAAGATCCAAATGACCTCACTGCAATAGACTTTGCTAATACCTTAACTGATTTAGAATTCACCCATCACATCCATGAACCTACCCACATCAAAGGGAGGGCACTTGACTGGTTAGCCAACGCTAACTGCAATATTAGCCTACAATCTAATTCACCTTGCACATGGTCGGATCACCATATTATTACTTTCAACATAGAAGCAGCCCACCGCCTCCCAACATACAATTGCGCCCCCCATCCCCACTAGAAACAAAGAAGGACATAACAAGAGACAAGTTACTCCCTCTCATCCTTCCCACCGTTAATAAAATCAAAGACTCCTGCTCTGATCCCCCGATCTTAGCTGATGCCTATAATCACGCCATGCTCACAGCCTTAAATTCAATCGCCCCTATTAAACTTAAGAAACCAAAACCACATGCACATCTCAACTCGTGGTTCACACCAAAGTTAAGAGTGCTCCGCAAAGCTAAACGCAGCGCTGAAACCCAATGGAAAATTCATCCTTCTGATGGCCACAAGGATGGTCTCATCCTAGCCTTCCTCAATTACAAAGAAGCTATCTTCCAGGCTAAAAAAGAGTCCCATAATAATTGCAATGCGCAAGCACACTCAAATACCAAAGAATTTTTCAAGATTCTAAAGGAACTTGAATCACCTGCTATACCCCCAGATACTTGCACTAAAGATAGCAAATGGTGTGCAAACATACAGACAGCAGTACTGGATAAAATTGCATCCCACCTATCTAAAATTAAAGTCAAACAAAATTCTGTACAGACGGAAAAACCTCATACCACTACCCTGAGTGCCACCTTTCAGACCACCCCTAATATCAAACCTTTCTCCTTCTCTCCACTCTCCATTGTTGAAGTGGAAGGAATCATTAACAAAATGAAACCATCTAATTGTCAAGGTGATTCATGCCCTGCTCCTATTATCAAGGAACCCTCTCATGATCTAGCCCCTTTTATCACGGCCTTCATAAACTCATCTTTTGAAACAGGTATAGTCCCGGACAATCTCAAGGACGCCTGGGTCATCCCTTTGCTTAAAAAATCGTCTCTTGACCCAAGTATACCAACTAATTACAGACCTATCACCACTGTCCCATTCATGCTCAAAATACTAAGTCGGGCAGCTTACCTTCAGATCCAGGACTATCTTGAAGATAACAATCTCCTCGGTCTGAGACAATCTGGCTTCCGCCCCAGGCATGGGACTGAAACGGCCCTGATTGATCTCAAAACACAAATTGATGTCTTAAAAGATAATGGAAAACTAGCTTTGTTATTATTAGTAGATTGTTCTGCTGCGTTTGATTTGGTCAATCACCAAATCCTATGCCAGCACCTCATATCTGTCGCCCATTTTTCTGACTCTGCCACTGCATGAATCAGTTCCTTTCTAAGCAATAGATCCATGCGGGTCTTCTCTTCTTCAGCCTCCGTGGACCCTGCTCCTATCCACTGTGGCGTCCCTCAAGGTTCTTGTGTGTTGCTTACACTTTACAATGTTTTCATTAAATCACTCTTTGATGTTCTTGACTATCTGGGTGTCTTTTACACTAATTATGCCGATGACACCCAGATACTCATCCCCATCACAGGTGGCCACATAGTTGACACCAAATCCTTGAACAACATCTATGGCTGGATGGCCCAACATGAACTTTGCCTTAATGATGACAAGATGGAGCTCCTCATACTAGTCTCCACTCAATGTCTTAATAAATTAGACCACTCCTTTAAGTCTTTCAATATTGATGGCAACGTCATCAAGGTCTCCAAGGATACTAAAACATTAGGTATCTATCTTGACTCTACTCTATCTCTGACCAGACAAACTAATGAAGTTAGGTCAGCGACGGCCTACACTTGCAAACTTATCACGGCCTGTAGACCATTTCTAACTACTCCTAATTGCATCACTCTGGCTAGAACTCTCATCATGTCCAAGATAGACTATTGTAGTGCCCTCTATCTTGGGACTAGCCAGTCCAACCTTAACAAATTGCAAATTATCCAGAACAATGCCATTAGAGCGGCATTAAACATTCCTAGAAACCAACATATCTCCGACTTCAGAACCATTCTACATTGGCTTCCAGTTAAATATAGAATTTCACTGAAAACTCTTGCCCTGACGTACATGTGTTTGGCCAACAAGGCCCCCTCCTACCTATCCAAAACATCTCACCCTCCACACTTCCACCCGTCCCCTGAGAGCGGCCCAAACATACAGCCTATCCTTGCCCAGATTCAAATTACGAAAAGTTGGGGAGGTGAGCTTCCCTGTCCTGGCCACAAAGCTCTGGAACTAATCTTCCTAACACCATTAGAACTGAGCCTTCTTTCCAATCTTTCAAGAATAAAACCAAATCTTGGCTCTTCACACAAAACATTTGATGTACTTACTATGCCCTCTCTGATACGGCCTGATGTCAGAGGTCTCACTGCCTTATCGTCTCATTGTATATTGTTGGCCTGTATTTAACTTATGTTGTCATTCTGTTAATTTGGTTCACTTCTGTATCTTTCTGTAAACCGATTGAGCTAAGCTCCTTGCCATTTCATGTAACTGTAACCGTGCTATACAAGATGATGTGCCTGGCGCGCTTTACAAATAAATAAAATACAAATACAGAGTTAAAAGGGGAAGGGCTACCTCAGGTATGGCCCAAAGGAGAATCATTCGATAAAAATGTACTGGGCATGGTAGCCACATGTCTATATGTGAAATACAAAGGGAAACAGCACCACAATAGAAGAGAGATATTAGATTTATGGAGGCTCTTTGAAGAAATACCTCCAATCAAAAGTAAAGAACCAATCAAAGAACAGGTCTCATCTCCCCTGGGAGTAGGGAATAGTGGGAAGGAAGGGGAAGAGAAGGAATAGAATTTGCACAATTGTATCCTCTCCTGCCAAAACCAGTCCCTGCGGAAGGGTACAGTGACCCAGTATATATGTCAAAACCTACGGCCCCGACCACACCTCAACCCACAGCACCTCCCCCATACGAGTGTCCGAGATCGGGTGGACAGATGAGTACCCCAGCAAATAGATATTGAAAAGTTTACACAAAATTTAGGGCCTCATTACGAGTTTGGAGGCAGCCATGCCCTTAATAAGGGGTCCGGGTCCGTGGTCACTGAATGGGGAAATACTGGGCCATTCCAACTTTGGAGGGCCCGGTATTTCCCCATTCAGGGAACCCGGACCATCCCCATTCCCATTTGAGCCCCCATAGGGCTCAATGGGAATGGAGAGCATGCTAACAACGGGCCCGTTAATGACGGGCCCGTTTTTAGCATGCGGGTCCCCTCGCGGGACCCGCAAAGGAGGTCTGGTCTGACCAGACGTCCAGAGCTGGTCCCGCGAGGAAACCTCGTAATGAGGCGGTACAGGATTAATGGCGCCGGCACCTTTATAATTTGTAATGATGCCCTTAGACTCAAGGTTAACAATGGCCCGAAGTGAACTATCCCGACTGAGAGATATATGTGAGCAACGAGGATCAGGCGCCTCCAGAATAGAACAGACACAAATGTCGTAGTCACTTGACAGGTCCACGGAAGAAGGATGGAAGAAAGGGAAATCCTGTTCCGGATAAATGGCACACCTACGAGAATAATAGAGGTAGGTCAGGAAGCAAACGAGGGAGAGGCGGATGTATGGGGCATGACATCAGACAGAGAAGAAGAAGTTTGGTGCGACATAGAAGAGCAAGACAAGAGGAAAGAAGACTGGGAATCGCAGCAGGTGGGGCACCAGCGGGGCTAGGACAGACACGATTGAGAAGGGCAATGGAAAAAGAATGGAACGGGAGGTTGATGAACAGAATGGGGTGAATGGCAATATTGGGAAGAAAGGGAATGAAGGTAAGTACCGGGAAGACAGCAAAAGGTAAGCTGCAATTGCCACTGATACACAGGGCGAGGGAGACCTAATTATATCCCCTGGACCCAAATGGATAAGGCAAATGTATTAAAATTGTTGCCCCCACTTTCAGGAGGGGCGAGTAAATGGATCTACACATTTGAGAAAAATACTGCTGGAGTTCCCCTGGCAATAGGTGATGTCAAGAGTTTATTGGTGTCCGCAGTAGGAGACCAAGCGGACATGGTTTGGGCGAAAGCAAGTTTTCCCGGAATAAGATTAGATTGCGGCCGCTATGATGGGGCATCATTCAACACAGTAAGGGCGAGGGTATAGGATGCACTAAGAGAAAATGCTAGTAATACATGCACGAGCCACGGCACCGGAGGTGCGTGGGATACCGGTTGACCCAGACATGTTCATTCAAGGGCTAAAGACACTAGCACGAGTGGTACCAGAACTAAAACGCCAGGAATGGAGAGTGCCAACAGAATTTGTGGTCCGCTCTGTAGCACGCCCTGAGATAATGCCAGGGATAGTGATGTCCCTAGAGTTGCAGGGAGTGCAGGTGTCCGCACAGAAAACAGCTGTAATTGGAGTAGACATACATGGATGTGAATGGCGAACAGTGTTGTGTATCAATGGCAATACACCCCTGCAAGATTCATCTGATGAGGAACTATTCACTGACTCAGACAGTGACTGAGAAATAGTAATGGAGGTAGCAGTTCCCTGTGACATAATGATTCAGACAAGACAAGTCAGTGCAACTCATGGCAGTGGTGGGCGCACCACCTACGTTTTTCAATGATGATATGCAACTTGTGCCAAAGGAAATGTGGACAACAGGCCCACATGATGTAGGGTTGTTGCATGAGGTGACCCCAGTGAAAATAAAACTCCAACCAGGTGCATTACTGCCCCGGGTGAAACAGTAATCTCTGTCATGAGAAGCAGAAGAAGGGATAAAAGAAACTATATCTGCCTTATTACAAGAAAGGTTTATAGTGCCCTCAAATTCACCATGTAACACTTGTATATAACCCATTAACAAAGCAAAGGGAGGGGTGTGGAGGATGATACAGGACCTACGCCCCCTCAATGACATCATACAAAAAGAATTCCTACTTGTCCCAAATCCAGCGTCAATTTTGTCCAGCATACCCAAAGATGCTTCATGTTTCACAGTAGTGGACTTGAAGAATGCATTCTTCTCAGTGCCACTGGATCCTGAATCACAATATTTGACATTTACTTTGGGAGGAAAGAGATATGAGTATTTCAGGTTGCCCCAGGGGTACTGTGAGAGCCCAAGCATATTCAACAGGATCTTACATGAAGATCTTGGAAACATTGACACAAAGAGCACAATCATACAGTACGTTGACGATCTCTTGATTTGTGGGAAGAATGAGGACGAATGCAGGCAAGATTCTGTGATACTATTAACACTTCTGGCACACAAAGGTTACAATGTGGACAAGGGAAAATTACAATAATGTTTAACAGAGGTGTTGTATTTGGGCCAGCTCATATCTAAGGACGGCAATAGAATAATCCCTGACAGGGTAACTGCAGTGCGAGCTGTGAATAAATCTAGGACAGTGAAGGAGATGCAGACATTTCTCGGCATGTGTAATTACTGCTGTGCATGGATCTCAGAATATACAGGGTACAAAAAAACACTCCTACAAGGACTCAAGGAAGCACAGAGAGAGAGTATAACAACACAATGGACACAAGAAATGCACACTGCCTTCAACACACTGAAAGAACTGATATTGACAGCACCCGTCCTAGCAAATCCAGATAATGAGCGCAAATGTTATTTATTTTCACATTACAAAGGGACACTAATGACAGCAGTATTGACACAAAAAACATCATTGGGTCACAAGCCTCTGGCGTGCTACAGTGGTACCCTAGACGCAGTGATGCAAGGACACTTCGCTTGCGAACAAGCTCTTGCAGCCGCAACGTTTGCCATTGAAAAGAGTGCAACAATTGTGTTGGGATGCTCTGTGACACTGTACGTGGGGCATTCAATTTTTGAAATATTAGAAAGGTCCAAGAGCACACTGACTACACAGAGAGCTACAGCATACGGAATAATACTCTCAAGCACAAATATACACATAGTGAGTTGTAAAACTGTGAACCCAGCCACTTTTCTCACAGAAGCATGCCCAGTCAAAGACATGCAAACACACGATTGTGCCACATACATAGGGGAAGATGATGGTACATCCCCAGCCAGTGAGAACGCATTAACAGAAGGAGAAGTATACTTTATAGATGGGTCGGCATCAATTAATTCTGAAAAAGGTGAAAAACATGTGGGGGTGGCTGTGGTATGCCTAGAAGAAGATGAGTATGAAGTGATAGTGCAGAAACGGTTGCTCGCTCATTTTTCAGCACAGACAGCAGAACTAGTAGCACTAATTAAAGCATTACACATGGCAAGAGGATGTGCAGTGACAATATACACTGATTCTGCATACATGACCACAACAGTACATGGAGGGTTGGCACGCTGAGGAAGGAGATGATTTCGGAGAGCTGATGGATCCCCAGTGCAACATGCCGAGTTGTTGGCAGAACTAATAGAAGCATTGAAAGAACCAACGTAGTGGCATTAGTGAAATGCCAAGCCCATACCAACAATAATGATGTCATCTCGTTAGGGAACGCGGCAGCGGAAGATGCTGCCAAAGAAGCGTCATACTTAGTTAACCCTTTAAGTGCCATGGGTATTTCTCCCCAGTGCCAGAGCCTTTTTTGGTGATTTTGGTATGTGGCCATTCAATGGCTTGTAAATTTTGTTACATGAGATATCTCGGCCAAATTTGGCTCCTTTTTTTCCCACATGTAGGCGGTCGTAACGCCACCCAGGAATCCCAGGTTGCTGTAGGGGAGTGAGAGAAAATAAGGAAAAAGTGCGAAAATGTTGGGTTTTTTAAAAAAAATGCCAATAAAATGATGTACAAAGAAGCCTGTGGTTTTTTCCTTGTAAGAGCTAGGAACAAATGGTTTGCTGTGCTGAGTTCCCCAATGTCGTGGCTTTCAGGAACAGGTTGAGCGGAAATGGAAAAAAAATATTTTGATGTGGTTATCAACCGTTTTGTGAAAGGTAGGCGATTTTTGCCATTTTTGCCAATTGGACATGCATGGACGGAATGGAAGAAAAGGGCAGGAAATCCAAATTGGAGGACAGAAAGGCATATGTTTCTGAAAAGTAGACAGAATTCCAAGTTTAGGAAGGGGTGATTTGCATAGGTCAGGCAACAACTAGGTAGGGGAAACTGCCATCGAATGGGGGAAAAGCGGGAAAATGACTGAAAAAAAGGTATGTGTTGGACATGGTTGGCTTGGTACGGCAATGGCTTCTATGAATTTTGAGAAAAGCAATGCTCCGCTACATTCCCCCGACTCTTGCAGTTAGGAGAGCATACCATTTTTGTTTACAAAACAAGCAATACCACAAGCCAAACACTGAGCCATGGTACAGAGGAGTTTTACGCTCATGGCCTGACCAGACGCACTTAGCATGTGCAAATTGGGAAAACCAATGTGGTGAGGAACGGCAGCCATACATTTTTTGAAAGAACACAGGCAGACCTTTTCAAGGGTAGGTGACTTGTGCAGGTTACAAAAGTGTATGGTGGCTAAAGCAGCGACTAAATGTAGGTCATATTTGGGAAAAGAAAGGGTTGTGAGACAAAGGGCACCAGCAAATGGGTCAAAACGTTATGAAAACCACACAAATACAACACATGGCCTACCGTCCCGCGTTCCCACAGGTGTCCCGATGAAAACGGTACCCCACATGTGTGGGTGCACCTACCTGGCCGCCAAGGGGAAAGCCTAAAACACAAGTAACCCCAAGTCTGTTTTCAGAGCGAAATCTCAGACATTCTGCCGACCGGCACAAGGTACAGATATGGGCCTCGGGTGTCCAAGCCACCGAGGAAAACAGGGAACCCCATGCATTTCCGAAAAGAGGACACCCGTGGGAATCCGCAGAGGTATGATTTGCGCACATCGCCCCAGAATTTTTTACCCAGACACCCCCGCAAAGTCCGAAATTTCGGGAAATAAACACATTATCCTTACATTTCGCTTGACGCACCCATCGAAACACGCCCCCAACAACACATGGCCTACCGTCACGCGTTCCCACAGGTGTCCCGATGAAAATGGTACCTCACATGTGTGGGTGCACCTACCTGGCCGCCAAGGGGAAAGCCTAAAACACAAGTAACCCCAAGTCTGTTTTCAGAGCGAAATCTCAGACATTCTGCCGACCGGCACAACGTACAGATATGGGCCTCGGGTGTCCAAGCCACCGAGGAAAACAGGGAACCCCATGCATTTCCGAAAAGAGGACACCCGTGGGAATCCGCAGAGGTATGATTTGCGCACATCGCCCCAGAATTTTTTACCCAGACACCCCTGCAAATTCTGAAATTTGGGGAAAAAAACGCATTTTCAGCACATTTTGCTTGACGCACCCATCGAAACACGCCCCCCAACAACACATGGCCTACCGTCACGCATTCCCACAGGTGTCCCGATGAAAACGGTACCTCACATGTGTGGGGGCACCTACCTGGCGCCAAGGGGAAAGCCTAAAACACAAGTAACCCCAAGTCTGTTTTCAGAGGGAAATCTCAGACATTCTGCCGACCGGCACAACGTACAGATATGGGCCTCGGGTGTCCAAGCCACCGAGGAAAACAGGGAACCCCATGCATTTCCGAAAAGAGGACACCCGTGGGAATCCGCAGAGGTATGATTTGCGCACATCGCCCCAGAATTTTTTACCCAGACACCCCCGCAAAGTCCGAAATTTCGGGTAAAAAAACGCATTTTCCGCACATTTTGCTTGACACACCCATCGAAACACACCCCCAACAACAGATGGCCTACCATCATGCGTTCCCACAGGTGTCTCGATGAAAACGGTACCTCACATGTGTGGGTGCACCTACCTGGCCGCCAAGGGGAAAGCCTAAAACACAAGTAACCACAAGTATGTTTTCAGAGGGAAATCTCAGACATTCTGCCGACCGGCACAACGTACAGATATGGGCCTCGGGTGTCCAAGCCACCGAGGAAAACAGGGAACCCCATGCATTTCCGAAAAGAGGACACCCGTGGGAATCCACAGAGGTATGATTTGCGCACACCGCCCCAGAAATTTTTACCCAGACACCCCTGCAAAGTCCGAAATTTGGGGAAAAAAACGGGTTTTCCGCACATTTCGCTTGACGCACCCATCGAAACACGCCCCCAACAACACATGGCCTACCGTAACGCGTTCCCACAAGTGTCCTGATGAAAACGGTACCTCACATGTGTGGGTGCACCTACCTGGCCGCCAAGGGGAAAGCCTAAAACACAAGTAACCCCAAGTCTGTTTTCAGAGCGAAATCTCAGACATTCTGCCGACCGGCACAACGTACAGATATGGGCCTCGGGTGTCCAAGCCACCGAGGAAAACAGGGAACCCCATGCATTTCCGAAAAGAGGACACCCGTGGGAATCCGCAGAGGTATGATTTGCGCACATCGCCCCAGAATTTTTTACCCAGACACCCCTGCAAATTCTGAAATTTGGGGAAAAAAACGCATTTTCAGCACATTTTGCTTGACGCACCCATCGAAACACGCCCCCCAACAACACATGGCCTACCGTCACGCATTCCCACAGGTGTCCCGATGAAAACGGTACCTCACATGTGTGGGGGCACCTACCTGGCGCCAAGGGGAAAGCCTAAAACACAAGTAACCCCAAGTCTGTTTTCAGAGGGAAATCTCAGACATTCTGCCGACCGGCACAACGTACAGATATGGGCCTCGGGTGTCCAAGCCACCGAGGAAAACAGGGAACCCCATGCATTTCCGAAAAGAGGACACCCGTGGGAATCCGCAGAGGTATGATTTGCGCACATCGCCCCAGAATTTTTTACCCAGACACCCCCGCAAAGTCCGAAATTTCGGGTAAAAAAACGCATTTTCCGCACATTTTGCTTGACACACCCATCGAAACACACCCCCAACAACAGATGGCCTACCATCATGCGTTCCCACAGGTGTCTCGATGAAAACGGTACCTCACATGTGTGGGTGCACCTACCTGGCCGCCAAGGGGAAAGCCTAAAACACAAGTAACCACAAGTATGTTTTCAGAGGGAAATCTCAGACATTCTGCCGACCGGCACAACGTACAGATATGGGCCTCGGGTGTCCAAGCCACCGAGGAAAACAGGGAACCCCATGCATTTCCGAAAAGAGGACACCCGTGGGAATCCACAGAGGTATGATTTGCGCACACCGCCCCAGAAATTTTTACCCAGACACCCCTGCAAAGTCCGAAATTTGGGGAAAAAAACGGGTTTTCCGCACATTTCGCTTGACGCACCCATCGAAACACGCCCCCAACAACACATGGCCTACCGTAACGCGTTCCCACAAGTGTCCTGATGAAAACGGTACCTCACATGTGTGGGTGCACCTACCTGGCCGCCAAGGGGAAAGCCTAAAACACAAGTAACCCCAAGTCTTTTTTCAGAGCGAAATCTCAGACATTCTGCCGACCGGCACAATGTACAGATATGGGCCTCGGGTGTCCAAGCCACCAAGGAAAACAGGGAACCCCATGCATTTCCAAAAAGAAGACACCCGTGGGAATCCACAGAGGTATGATTTGCGCACATCGCCCCAGAATTTTTTACCCAGACACCCCCGCAAAATCCGAAATTTGGGGGAAAAAATGCATTTTCTGCACATTTCGCTTGACGCACCCACGAAACACGCCCCCATCAACACATGGCCTACCGTCACGCTTTCCCACAGGTGTCCCGATGAAAACGGTACCTCACATGTGTGGGTGCACCTACCTGGCCGCCAAGGGGAAAGCCTAAAACACAAGTAACCCCAAGTCTGTTTTCAGAGGGAAATCTCAGACATTCTGCCGACTGGCACAACCTACAGATATGGGCCTCTGGTGTCCAAGCCACTAAGGAAAACGGGGAACCCCATGCATTTTCGAAAAGAGGACACCCGTGGGAATCCGCAGAGGTATGATTTGCGCACATCGCCCCAGAATTTTTTACCCAGACACCCCTGCAAAGTCCGAAATTTCGGGAAATAAACACATTATCCTTACATTTCGCTTGACGCACCCATCGAAACACGCCCCCAACAACACATGGCCTACCGTCACGCGTTCCCACAGGTGTCCCGATGAAAACGGTACCTCACATGTGTGGGTGCACCTACCTGGCCGCCAAGGGGAAAGCCTAAAACACAAGTAACCCCAAGTCTGTTTTCAGAGGGAAATCTCAGACATTCTGCCGACCGGCACAACGTACAGATATGGGCTTCGGGTGTCCAAGCCACCGAGGAAAACAGGGAACCCCATGCATTTCCGAAAAGAGGACACCCGTGGGAATCCGCAGAGGTATGATTTGCGCACATCGGCCCAGATTTTATTACCCAGACACCCCTGCAAAGTCCGAAATTTGGGGAAAAAAATGCATTTTCCGCACATTTCGCTTGACGCACCAATCGAAACACGCCCCCAACAACACATGGCCTACCGTCACGCGTTCCCACAGGTGTCCCGATGAAAACGGTACCTCACATGTGTGGGTCCACCTACCTGGCCGCCAAGGGGAAAGCCTAAAACACAAGTAACCCCAAGTCTGTTGTCAGAGGGAAATCTCAGACATTCTGCCGACCGGCACAACGTACAGATATGGGCCTCGGGTGTCCAAGCCACTGAGGAAAACAGGGAACCCTATGCATTTCCGTAAAGAGGACACCCGTGGGAATCCGCAGAGGTATGATTTGCGCACATCGCCCCAGAATTTATTACCCAGACAGCCTCGCAAAGTCCGAAAAGTCAGGAAAAAAACGCTTTTTCCGCACATTTCGCTCGACGCACCCATCGAAACACGCCCCCAACAACACATGGCCTACCGTCCCGCGTTCCCACAGGTGTCCCGATGAAAACGGTACCTCACATGTGTGGGTGCACCTACCTGGCCGCCAAGGGGAAAGCCTAAAACACAAGTAACCCCAAGTCTGTTTTCAGAGCGAAATCTCAGACATTCTGCCGACCGGCACAACGTACAGATATGGGCCTCGGGTGTCCAAGCCACCAAGGAAAACAGGGAACCCCATGCATTTCCGAAAAGAGGACACCCGTGGGAATCCGCAGAGGTATGATTTGCGCACATCGCCCCAGAAATTTTTACCCAGACAGCCCCGCAAAGTCCGAAATGTCGGGAAAAAAACACTTTTTCTGCACATTTCGCTCGACGCACCCATCAAAAGACACCCCCAACAACACATGGACTACCGTCCCGCGTTCCCACAGGTGTCCCGATGAAAACGGTATCTCACATGCGTGGGTGCACCTACCTGGCTGGCAAGGGGCAAGCCGAAAACGCAAGCAACCCCCAGCCTGTTTGCAGAGGGGAATCTCAGCCATTCTGCCGACCGGCACAACGTACAGATATGGGCCTCGGGTGTCCAAGCCACCGAGGAAAACAGGGAACCCCATGCATTTCCGAAAAGAGGACACCCGTGGAAATCGGCAGAGGTATGATTTGCGCACATCGCCCCAGAATTTATTACCCAGACACCCCTGCAAAGTACGAAATGTGCCCCGGACTTTGCGGGGGTGTCTGGGTAATAAATTCTGGGCGATGTGCGCAAATCATACCTCTGCGGATTCCCACAGGTGTCCTCTTTTCGGAAATGCATGGGGCTCCCTGTTTTCCTTGGTGGCTTGGACACCCGAGGCCCATATCTGTATGTTGTGCCGGTCGGCAGAATGGCTGAGATTCCCCTCTGCAAACAGACTGGGGGTTGCTTGCGTTTTCGGCTTGCCCCTTGCCAGCCAGGTAGGTGCACCCACACATGCGAGGTACCTTTTTTGTCGGGACACCTGTGGGAACACGAGAAGGTATGACATCTGCTGTTGGCGATGTGTTTCGGTGAGTGGCCACAGGGAAATGTCTCTGAAATTGGCCGGAAATTAAGACAATTCTCAGACATTTCGCTCTGGCCACCCAGCGAAACACACCACCAACAACACGTGGCCTACCTTCCCGCGTCCCCACACGTGTCCCGATGAAAACGGTACCTCACATGTGTGGGTGCACCTACCGGGGGCGCAAAAGGAAAAGGGTAACCGACTGGGAACCCCAAGCCATTCGTCACTGCCCATTTTGTTCATGTGGGCAACCTACAGATTTGGGCCTAGGGTGTCGAAGCCAGCAAGGGAAACGGGGAACCCCATGCATTTCCCAAAAGAGGACACCCGTGGGAATCCACAGAGGTCTGCCTTGCGCAAATTGCCCCAGTTTTTATTAGCCACAATCCCCAACAAAGTGTGATATTTGGTGGGGAAAAAACACAATGTTCACTTTGTCTGGGGTTCTGGGTAATAAATTCTGGGCAACTTCGCGCAATTCAGACCTCTGTGCATTCCCACGGGTGTCCTCTTTTGGCAAATGCATGGGGTTCCTTGTTTTCCTTGCTGGCTTCGACACCCTAGGCCCAAATCTGTAGGTTGCCCACATGAACAAAATGGGCAGTGGCGAAAGGCTTGGGGTTACCAGCGGGTTACCCTTTTCCTTTTGCGCCCCCGGTAGGCGCACCCACACATGCGAGGTACCTTTTTCGTCGGGACACCTGTGGGAACACAAGAAGGTATGACATCTGCTGTTGGCGACGTGTTTCGGTGAGTGGCCACAGGGAAATGTCTCTGAAATTGGCCGGAAATGAAGACAATTCTCAGACATTTTGCTCTGGCCACCCACCGAAACACACCGCCAACAACACGTGGCCTACCTTCCCACATCCCCACACGTGTCCCGATGAAAACGGTACCTCACATGTGTGGGTGCACCTACCGGGTCGCAAAAGGAAAAGGGTAACCGACTGGGAACCCCAAGCCATTCGCCACTGGCCATTTTGTTCATGTGGGCAACCTACAGATTTGGGCCTAGGGTGTCGAAGCCAGCAAGGGAAACGGGGAACCCCATGCATTTCCCAAAAGAGGACACCCGTGGGAATCCACAGAGGTCTGCCTTGCGCAAATTGCCCCAGTTTTTATTAGCCACAATCCCCAACAAAGAGTGATATTTGGTGGGGAAATAACACAATGTTCACTTTGTCTGGGGTTCTGGGTAATAGATTCTGGGCCGCTTCGCGCAAGTCAGACCTCTGTGCATTCCCACGGGTGTCCTCTTTTGGGAAATGCATGGGGTTCCCTGTTTTCCTTGCTGGCTTCGACACCCTAGGCCCAAATCTGTAGGTTGCCCACATGAACAAAATGGGCAGTGGCGAAAGGCTTGGGGTTACCAGCGGGTTACCCTTTTCCTTTTGCGCCCCCGGTAGGTGCACCCAAACATGCAAGGTACCTTTTTCGTCGGGACACCTGTGGGAACACGAGAAGGTATGACATCTGCTGTTGGCGACGTGTTTCGGTGAGTGGAGGACACCCGTGGGAATCCACAGAGGTATGATTTGCGCACATCGGCCCAGAATTTTTTACCCAGACACCCCCGCAAAATCCGAAATTTGGGGAAAAAAACGCATTTTCCGCACATTTCGCTTGACGCACCATTCGAAACACGCCCCCAACAACACATGGCCTACCGTCACGCGTTCCCACAGGTGTCCCGATGAAAACGGTACCTCACATGTGTGGGTGCACCTACCTGGCCGCCAAGGGGAAAGCCTAAAACACAAGTAACCCCAAGTCTGTTTTCAGAGGGAAATCTCAGACATTCTGCCGACCGGCACAACGTACAGATATGGGCCTCGGGTGTCCAAGCCACCAAGGAAAACGGGGAACCCCATGCATTTTCGAAAAGAGGACACCCGTGGGAATCAGCAGAGGTCTGATATGCGCACATCGCCCCAGAATTTTTTACCCAGACACCCCTGCAAAATCCGAAATTTGGGGGAAAAAACGCATTTTCTGCACATTTCGCTTGACGCACCCATCGAAACACGCCCCCATCAACACATGGCCTACCGTAACGCATTCCCAAAGGTGTCCCGGTGAAAACGGTACCTCACATGTGTGGGTGCACCTACCTGGCCGCCAAGGGGAAAGCCTAAAACACAAGTAACCCCAAGTCTGTTTTCAGAGGGAAATCTCAGACATTCTGCCGACCGGCACAACGTACAGATATGGGCCTCTGGTGTCCAAGCCACTAAGGAAAACGGGGAACCCCATGCATTTTCGAAAAGAGGACACCCGTGGGAATCCGCAGAGGTATGATTTGCGCACATCGCCCCAGAATTTTTTACCCAGACACCCCCGCAAAGTCCGAAATTTCGGGAAATAAACGCATTATCCTTACATTTCGCTTGACGCACCCATCGAAACACGCCCCCAACAACACATGGCCTACCGTCACGCGTTCCCACAGGTGTCCCGATGAAAACGGTACCTCACATGTGTGGGTGCACCTACCTGGCCGCCAAGGGGAAAGCCTAAAACACAAGTAACCCCAAGTCTGTTTTCAGAGGGAAATCTCAGACATTCTGCCGACCGGCACAACGTACAGATATGGGCCTCTGGTGTCCAAGCCACTAAGGAAAACGGGGAACCCCATGCATTTTCGAAAAGAGGACACCCGTGGGAATCCGCAGAGGTATGATTTGCGCACATCGCCCCAGAATTTTTTACCCAGACACCCCCGCAAAGTCCGAAATTTCGGGAAATAAACGCATTATCCTTACATTTCGCTTGACGCACCCATTCGAAACACGCCCCCAACAACACATGGCCTACCGTCACGCGTTCCCACAGGTGTCCCGATGAAAACGGTACCTCACATGTGTGGGTGCACCTACCTGGCCGCCAAGGGGAAAGCCTAAAACACAAGTAACCCCAAGTCTGTTTTCAGAGCGAAATCTCAGACATTCTGCCAACCGGCACAACATACAGATATGGGCCTCGGGTGTCCAAGCCACCAAGGAAAACAGGGAACCCCATGCATTTCCGAAAAGAGGACACCCGTGGGAATCCGCAGAGGTATGATTTGCGCACATCGCCCCAGAATTTATTTCCCAGAAAGCCCCGCAAAGTCCGAAATGTCGGGAAAAAAACGTATTTTCCGCACATTTCGTTTGACGCACCCATCGAAACACGCCCCCAACAACACATGGCCTACCGTCACGCGTTCCCATAGGTGTCCCGATGAAAACGGTACCTCACATGTGTGGGTGCACCTACCTGGCCGCCAAGGGGAAAGCCTAAAACACAAGTAACCCCAAGTCTGTTTTCAGAGGGAAATCTCAGACATTCTGCCGACCGGCACAACGTACAGATATGGACCTCGGGTGTCCAAGCCACTGAGGAAAACAGGGAACCCCATGCATTTCCGAAAAGAGGACACCCGTGGGAATCCGCAGAGGTATGATTTGCGCACATCGCCCCAGAATTTATTACCCAGACAGCCCCGCAAAGTCCGAAAAGTCGGGAAAAAAACGCTTTTTCCGCACATTTCACTCGACGCACCCATCGAAACACGCCCCCAACAACACATGGCCTACCGTCCCGCGTTCCCACAGGTGTCCCAATGAAAACGGTACCTCACATGCGTGGGTGCACCTACCTGGCCGCCAAGGGGAAAGCCTAAAACACAAGTAACCCCAAGTCTGTTTTCAGAGCAAAATCTCAGACATTCTGCCGACCGGCACAACGTACAGAAATGGGCCTCGGGTGTCCAAGACACCAAGGAAAACAGGGAACCCCATGCATTTCCGAAAAGAGGACACCCGTGGGAATCCGCAGAGGTATGATTTGCGCACATCGCCCCAGAATTTTTTACCCAGACACCCCCGCAAAGTCCGAAATTTGGGGAGAAAAACGCATTTTCTGCACATTTTGCTTGACGCACCCATCGTAACACGCCCCCAACAACACATGGCCTACAGCCACGCGTTCCCACAGGTGTCCCGATGAAAACGGTACCTCACATGTGTGGATGCACCTACCTGGCCACCAAGGGGAAAGCCTAAAACACAAGTAACCCCAAGTCTGTTTTCAGAGGGAAATCTCAGACATTCTGACGACCGGCACAACGTACAGATATGGGCCTCGGGTGTCCAAGCCACAGAGGAAAACAGGGAACCCCATGCATTTCCAAAAAGAGGACACCCGTGGGAATCCGCAGAGGTATGATTTGCGCACATCGGCCCAGAATTTTTTACCCTGACAGCCCCGCAAAGTCCGAAATGTCGGGAAAAAAACACTTTTTCTACACATTTCGCTCGACGCACCCATCAATACACGCCCCCAACAACACATAGCCTACTGTCACGCATTCCCACAGGTGTCCCGATGAAAACGGTACCTCACATGTGTGGGTGCACCTACCTGGCCGCCAAGGGGAAAGCCTAAAACACAAGTAACCCCAAGTCTGTTTTCAGAGCGAAATCTCAGACATTCTGCCGACCGGCACAACGTACAGATATGGGCCTCGGGTGTCCAAGCCACCAAGGAAAACAGGGAACCCCATGCATTTCCGAAAAGAGGACACCCGTGGGAATCCGCAGAGGTATGATTTGCGCACATCGCCCCAGAATTTTTTACCCAGACAGCCCCGCAAAGTCCGAAATGTCGGGAAAAAAACACTTTTTCTGCACATTTCGCTCAACGCACCCATCAAAACACGCCCCCAACAACACATGGCCTACCGTCCCGCGTTCCCACAGGTGTCCCGATGAAAACGGTATCTCACATGCGTGGGTGCACCTACCTGGCTGGCAAGGGGCAAGCCGAAAACGCAAGCAACCCCCAGCCTGTTTGCAGAGGGGAATCTCAGCCATTCTGCCGACCGGCACAACGTACAGATATGGGCCTCGGGTGTCCAAGCCACCGAGGAAAACAGGGAACCCCATGCATTTCCGAAAAGAGGACACCCGTGGGAATCGGCAGAGGTATGATTTGATCACATCGCCCCAGAATTTATTACCCAGACACACCTGCAAAGTACGAAATGTGCCCCGGACATTGCGGGGGTGTCTGGGTAATACATTCTGGGGCGATGTGCGCAAATCATACCTCTGCGGATTCCCACGGGTGTCCTCTTTTTGGAAATGCATGGGGCTCCCTGTTTTCCTTGGTGGCTTGGACACCCGAGGCCCATATCTGTATGTTGTGCCGGTCGGCAGAATGGCTGAGATTCCCCTCTGCAAACAGACTGGGGGTTGCTTGCGTTTTCGGCTTGCCCCTTGCCAGCCAGGTAGGTGCACCCACACATGCGAGGTACCTTTTTTGTCGGGACACCTGTGGGAACACGAGAAGGTGTGACATCTGCTGTTGGCGACGTGTTTCGGTGAGTGGCCACAGGGAAATGTCTCTGAAATTGGCCGGAAATGAAGACAATTCTCAGACATTTCGCTCTGGCCACCCACCGAAACACACCACCAACAACACGTGGCCTACCTTCCCGCGTCCCCACACGTGTCCCGATGAAAACGGTACCTCACATGTATGGGTGCACCTACCGGGTCGCAAAAGGAAAAGGGTAACCGACTGGGAACCCCAAGCCATTCGCCACTGGCCATTTTGTTCATGTGGGCAACCTACAGATTTGGGCCTAGGGTGTCGAAGCCAGCAAGGGAAACGGGGAACCCCATGCATTTCCCAAAAGAGGACACCCGTGGGAATCCACAGAGGTCTGCCTTGCGCAAATTGCCCCAGTTTTTATTAACCACAATCCCCAACAAAGAGTGATATTTGGTGGGGAAATAACACAATGTTCACTTTGTCTGGGGTTCTGGGTAATAGATTCTGGGCCGCTTCGCGCAAGTCAGACCTCTGTGCATTCCCACGGGTGTCCTCTTTTGGGAAATGCATGGGGTTCCCTGTTTTCCTTGCTGGCTTCGACACCCTAGGCCCAAATCTGTAGGTTGCCCACATGAACAAAATGGGCAGTGGCGAAAGGCTTGGGGTTACCAGCGGGTTACCCTTTTCCTTTTGCGCCCCCGGTAGGTGCACCCAAACATGCAAGGTACCTTTTTCGTCGGGACACCTGTGGGAACACGAGAAGGTATGACATCTGCTGTTGGTGACGTGTTTCGGTGAGTGGAGGACACCCGTGGGAATCCACAGAGGTATGATTTGCGCACATCGGCCCAGAATTTTTTACCCAGACACCCCCGCAAAATCCGAAATTTGGGGAAAAAAACGCATTTTCCGCACATTTCGCTTGACGCACCCATCGAAACACGCCCCCAACAACACATGGCCTACCGTCACGCGTTCCCACAGGTGTCCCGATGAAAACGGTACCTCACATGTGTGGGTGCACCTACCTGGCCGCCAAGGGGAAAGCCTAAAACACAAGTAACCCCAAGTCTGTTTTCAGAGGGAAATCTCAGACATTCTGCCGACCGGCACAACGTACAGATATGGGCCTCGGGTGTCCAAGCCACCAAGGAAAACGGGGAACCCCATGCATTTTCGAAAAGAGGACACCCGTGGGAATCAGCAGAGGTCTGATATGCGCACATCGCCCCAGAATTTTTTACCCAGACACCCCTGCAAAATCCGAAATTTGGGGGAAAAAACGCATTTTCTGCACATTTCGCTTGACGCACCCATCGAAACACGCCCCCATCAACACATGGCCTACCGTAACGCATTCCCAAAGGTGTCCCGGTGAAAACGGTACCTCACATGTGTGGGTGCACCTACCTGGCCGCCAAGGGGAAAGCCTAAAACACAAGTAACCCCAAGTCTGTTTTCAGAGGGAAATCTCAGACATTCTGCCGACCGGCACAACGTACAGATATGGGCCTCTGGTGTCCAAGCCACTAAGGAAAACGGGGAACCCCATGCATTTTCGAAAAGAGGACACCCGTGGGAATCCGCAGAGGTATGATTTGCGCACATCGCCCCAGAATTTTTTACCCAGACACCCCCGCAAAGTCCGAAATTTCGGGAAATAAACGCATTATCCTTACATTTCGCTTGACGCACCCATCGAAACACGCCCCCAACAACACATGGCCTACCGTCACGCGTTCCCACAGGTGTCCCGATGAAAACGGTACCTCACATGTGTGGGTGCACCTACCTGGCCGCCAAGGGGAAAGCCTAAAACACAAGTAACCCCAAGTCTGTTTTCAGAGGGAAATCTCAGACATTCTGCCGACCGGCACAACGTACAGATATGGGCCTCTGGTGTCCAAGCCACTAAGGAAAACGGGGAACCCCATGCATTTTCGAAAAGAGGACACCCGTGGGAATCCGCAGAGGTATGATTTGCGCACATCGCCCCAGAATTTTTTACCCAGACACCCCCGCAAAGTCCGAAATTTCGGGAAATAAACGCATTATCCTTACATTTCGCTTGACGCACCCATCGAAACACGCCCCCAACAACACATGGCCTACCGTCACGCGTTCCCACAGGTGTCCCGATGAAAACGGTACCTCACATGTGTGGGTGCACCTACCTGGCCGCCAAGGGGAAAGCCTAAAACACAAGTAACCCCAAGTCTGTTTTCAGAGCGAAATCTCAGACATTCTGCCAACCGGCACAACATACAGATATGGGCCTCGGGTGTCCAAGCCACCAAGGAAAACAGGGAACCCCATGCATTTCCGAAAAGAGGACACCCGTGGGAATCCGCAGAGGTATGATTTGCGCACATCGCCCCAGAATTTATTTCCCAGAAAGCCCCGCAAAGTCCGAAATGTCGGGAAAAAAACGTATTTTCCGCACATTTCGTTTGACGCACCCATCGAAACACGCCCCCAACAACACATGGCCTACCGTCACGCGTTCCCATAGGTGTCCCGATGAAAACGGTACCTCACATGTGTGGGTGCACCTACCTGGCCGCCAAGGGGAAAGCCTAAAACACAAGTAACCCCAAGTCTGTTTTCAGAGGGAAATCTCAGACATTCTGCCGACCGGCACAACGTACAGATATGGACCTCGGGTGTCCAAGCCACTGAGGAAAACAGGGAACCCCATGCATTTCCGAAAAGAGGACACCCGTGGGAATCCGCAGAGGTATGATTTGCGCACATCGCCCCAGAATTTATTACCCAGACAGCCCCGCAAAGTCCGAAAAGTCGGGAAAAAAACGCTTTTTCCGCACATTTCACTCGACGCACCCATCGAAACACGCCCCCAACAACACATGGCCTACCGTCCCGCGTTCCCACAGGTGTCCCAATGAAAACGGTACCTCACATGCGTGGGTGCACCTACCTGGCCGCCAAGGGGAAAGCCTAAAACACAAGTAACCCCAAGTCTGTTTTCAGAGCAAAATCTCAGACATTCTGCCGACCGGCACAACGTACAGATATGGGCCTCGGGTGTCCAAGACACCAAGGAAAACAGGGAACCCCATGCATTTCCGAAAAGAGGACACCCGTGGGAATCCGCAGAGGTATGATTTGCGCACATCGCCCCAGAATTTTTTACCCAGACACCCCCGCAAAGTCCGAAATTTGGGGAGAAAAACGCATTTTCTGCACATTTTGCTTGACGCACCCATCGTAACACGCCCCCAACAACACATGGCCTACAGCCACGCGTTCCCACAGGTGTCCCGATGAAAACGGTACCTCACATGTGTGGATGCACCTACCTGGCCACCAAGGGGAAAGCCTAAAACACAAGTAACCCCAAGTCTGTTTTCAGAGGGAAATCTCAGACATTCTGCCGACCGGCACAACGTACAGATATGGGCCTCGGGTGTCCAAGCCACAGAGGAAAACAGGGAACCCCATGCATTTCCAAAAAGAGGACACCCGTGGGAATCCGCAGAGGTATGATTTGCGCACATCGGCCCAGAATTTTTTACCCTGACAGCCCCGCAAAGTCCGAAATGACGGGAAAAAAACACTTTTTCTACACATTTCGCTCGACGCACCCATCAATACACGCCCCCAACAACACATAGCCTACTGTCACGCATTCCCACAGGTGTCCCGATGAAAACGGTACCTCACATGTGTGGGTGCACCTACCTGGCCGCCAAGGGGAAAGCCTAAAACACAAGTAACCCCAAGTCTGTTTTCAGAGCGAAATCTCAGACATTCTGCCGACCGGCACAACGTACAGATATGGGCCTCGGGTGTCCAAGCCACCAAGGAAAACAGGGAACCCCATGCATTTCCGAAAAGAGGACACCCGTGGGAATCCGCAGAGGTATGATTTGCGCACATCGCCCCAGAATTTTTTACCCAGACAGCCCCGCAAAGTCCGAAATGTCGGGAAAAAAACACTTTTTCTGCACATTTCGCTCAACGCACCCATCAAAACACGCCCCCAACAACACATGGCCTCCGTCCCGCGTTCCCACAGGTGTCCCGATGAAAACGGTATCTCACATGCGTGGGTGCACCTACCTGGCTGGCAAGGGGCAAGCCGAAAACGCAAGCAACCCCCAGCCTGTTTGCAGAGGGGAATCTCAGCCATTCTGCCGACCGGCACAACGTACAGATATGGGCCTCGGGTGTCCAAGCCACCGAGGAAAACAGGGAACCCCATGCATTTCCGAAAAGAGGACACCCGTGGGAATCGGCAGAGGTATGATTTGATCACATCGCCCCAGAATTTATTACCCAGACACACCTGCAAAGTACGAAATGTGCCCCGGACATTGCGGGGGTGTCTGGGTAATACATTCTGGGGCGATGTGCGCAAATCATACCTCTGCGGATTCCCACGGGTGTCCTCTTTTTGGAAATGCATGGGGCTCCCTGTTTTCCTTGGTGGCTTGGACACCCGAGGCCCATATCTGTATGTTGTGCCGGTCGGCAGAATGGCTGAGATTCCCCTCTGCAAACAGACTGGGGGTTGCTTGCGTTTTCGGCTTGCCCCTTGCCAGCCAGGTAGGTGCACCCACACATGCGAGGTACCTTTTTTGTCGGGACACCTGTGGGAACACGAGAAGGTGTGACATCTGCTGTTGGCGACGTGTTTCGGTGAGTGGCCACAGGGAAATGTCTCTGAAATTGGCCGGAAATGAAGACAATTCTCAGACATTTCGCTCTGGCCACCCACCGAAACACACCACCAACAACACGTGGCCTACCTTCCCGCGTCCCCACACGTGTCCCGATGAAAACGGTACCTCACATGTATGGGTGCACCTACCGGGGGCGCAAAAGGAAAAGGGTAACCGACTGGGAACCCCAAGCCGTTCGCCACTGCCCATTTTGTTCATGTGGGCAACCTACAGATTTGGGCCTAGGGTGTCGAAGCCAGCAAGGGAAACGGGGAACCCCATGCATTTCCCAAAAGAGGACACCCGTGGGAATCCACAGAGGTCTGCCTTGCGCAAATTGCCCCAGTTTTTATTAGCCACAATCCCCGACAAAGTGTGATATTTGGTGGGGAAAAAACACAATGTTCACTTTGTCTGGGGTTCTGGGTAATAAATTCTGGGCCACTTCGCGCAAGTCAGACCTCTGTGCATTCCCACGGGTGTCCTCTTTTGGGAAATGCATGGGGTTCCTTGTTTTCCTTGCTGGCTTCGACACCCTAGGCCCAAATCTGTAGGTTGCCCACATGAACAAAATGGGCAGTGGCGAAAGGCTTGGGTTTACCAGCGGGTTACCCTTTTCCTTTTGCGCCCCCGGTAGGTGCACCCACACATGCACAGCCCAGCCGCAACTCCAGGACAGTTGGAGGTGATCTGCCCAGACGGGCCATTCCCACCCACACCACCAACAATCCAGCCCCAGTCTCACCCACCCCACTGACAGTGGGCCCTAACCATAGAATAATAAAAAACAGTACTCACATAACGTTGCAGCTGCTCGGGTAGAAAAATCTGTAAACAAAACAAAGAACATATGTTACCTACGGTCACACCAGCAAAATATAGCCCTCCTCGTGGGCAGATAAGGAGGGGGGCTGTCCTGCACTCCTCCCTGGGCTCAGGCGTCCGTTCCTAGGAGCAGATATCTGGTCCCAGGGAGGGCTGCATGACTTGGCACCCACTCCATTGCGGGTGGGGGGGGAGGCGGTCAACGCCCCATCCCATTAGAAAATTCCCTGACCCTTTGGGGTGCCCCACCGCCCCCCCTAAAAAGCGTTCCACCATTTTCATTTTTTTCCTTTGGTAACCCAACTCCCCTTGGTGCAGAGGGTCACATTGGTGTGCCAATCTGGCGCCGGGGTGCCCAAACCTTAATGCCCCATCTATTGGGGGTCCTGCCCCACCTTTTGTGGTGGCCCTCTCCCCCCCACCCCAAATGGGTGGCAGGGACACCTCATGCAGGCCTCCCTGGGCCTCCTACAAACGGCTTCGTGAGGTACACCCCACCTCCATTTGGGTTGGGGGGGGCCACCCCAAAAGGTGGGGCAGGACCCCCAATAGATGGGGCAGTAGGGTTTGGGCACCCTGGGGGCAGATAGCCACACTAATGTGGCCATCTGCACCAAGCAAAGTTGGGTAAACAAAAAACAAAATACAAATTCATAGGCTGCTTTTTAGGGGGGCTGAGGGCCACCCTAAATTGGCAGCAAATGATGTACCGCAACGGGGGGTGGCCCTTAACCCACCCACCCCAAATGGAGGGCCCCACCTCATGCAACCCTCCCTAGGGCAGATAGGGGGGGCCCCACCTCATGCATCCCTCCCTGGGGTCAGAAGCCCCTTCCTAGGAGCAGATATCTGCCCCCAGGGAGGGTTGCATGAGGTGGGGCCCTCCATTTGGGGTGGGGGGGGTTGAGGGCCACCCCCCGTTGCGATACATCATTCGCTGCCAATTTAGGGTGGCCCTCAGCCCCCCCTAAAAAGCAGCCTGTGATTTTGTATATTCTTTTTTGTTTACCCAACTTCGCTTGGTGCAGATGGCCACATTAGTGTGGGGCAGGACCCCCAATAGATGGGGCAGTAGGGTTTGGGCACCCTGGGGGCAGATAGCCACACTAATGTGGCCATCTGCACCAAGCAAAGTTGGGTAAACAAAAAACAAAATACAAATTCATAGGCTGCTTTATAGGGGGGGCTGAGGGCCACCCTAAATTGGCAGCGAATGATGTACCACAACGGGGGGTGGCCCTCACCCCCCCACCCCAAATGGAGGGCCCCACCTCATGCAACCCTCCCTGGGAGCTGATATCTGCTCCTAGGAAGGGGCATCTGACCCCAGGGCGGGATGCAAGAGGTGGGGCCCCCCCTATCTTCCGCCAGGGAGGGTTGCATGAGGTGGGGCCCTCCATTTGGGGTCGGGAGGGCTGAGGGCCACCCCCCATTGCAATACATCATTCGCTGCCAATTTAGGGTGCCCATCAGCGCCCCCTAAAAAACAGCTTATGAATTTGTATTATTTTTTTTGTTTACCCAACTTCGCTTGGTGCAGATAGCCAAATTAGTGTGGCAATCTGCCCCCAGGGTGCCCAAACCCTACTGCCCCATCTATTGGGGGTCCTGCCCCACCTTTTGTGGTGGCCCTCTCCCCCCCACCCCAAATGGGTGGCAGGGACACCTCATGCAGGCCTCCCTGGGCCTCCTACAAACGGCTGCGTGAGGTACACCCCACCTCCATTTGGGGTTGGGGGGAGAGGGCCACCCCAAACGGTGGGGCAGGACCCCCAATAGATGGGGCAGTAGGGTTTGGGCACCCTGGGGCAGATAGCCGCACTAATGTGGCCATCTGCACCAAGCAAAGTTGGGTAAACAAAAAACAAAATACAAATTCATAGGCTGCTTTTTAGGGGGGGCTGAGGGCCACCCTACATTGGCAGCAAATGATATACCACAACGGGGAGTGGCCCTCAACCCCCCCACCCCAAATGGAGGGCCCCACCTCATGCAACCCTCCCTGGGGGCAGATAGGGGGGCCCCACCTCATGCATCCCTCCCTGGGGTCAGATGCCCCTTCCTAGGAGCAGATATCTGCCCCCAGGGAGGGTTGCATGAGATGGGGCCCTCCATTTGGGGTGGGGGGGGTTGAGGGCCACCCCCCGTTGTGATACATCATTCGCTGCCAATTTAGGGTGGCCCTCAGCCCCCCCTAAAAAGCAGCCTGTGATTTTGTATATTTTTTTTTGTTTACCCAACTTCGCTTGGTGTAGATGGCCACATTAGTGTGGCTATCTGCCCCCAGGGTGCCCAAACCCATCTGCACGATCTATTGGGGGTCCTGCCCCACCTTTTGGGGTGCCCCCCACCCCCAATGGCTGGGGGACACACCTCATGCAGGCCTCCCTGGGCCTCCTCCTAACGGCTGCGTGAGGTACACCCCACCTCCATTTGCTGTGAGGGGGGAGAGGGCCACCACAAAAGGTGGGGCAGGACCCCCAATAGATGGGGCAGTAGGGTTTGGGCACCCTGGGGGCAGATAGCCACACTAATGTGGCAATCTGCACCAAGCAAAGTTGGGTAAACAAAAAACAAAATACAAATTCATAGGCTGCTTTTTAGGGGGGGCTGAGGGCCACCCTAAATTGGCAGCGAATGATGTACCGCAACGGGGGGTGGCCCTCACCCCCCCACCCCAAATGGAGGGCCCCACCTCATGCAACCCTCCCTGGGGGCTGATATCTGCTCCTAGGAAGGGGCATCTGACCCCAGGGAGGGATGCAAGAGGTGGGCCCCCCCTATCTTCCGCCAGGGAGGGTTGCATGAGGTGGGGCCCTCCATTTGGGGTCGGGGAGGGCTGAGGGCCACCCCCTGTTGCAGTACATCATTCGCTGCCAATTAAGGGTGCCCCTCAGCCCCCCCTAAAAAGCAGCCTATGAATTTGTATTATTTTTTTTGTTTACCCAACTTCGCTTGGTGCAGATAGCCACATTAGTGTGGCAATCTGCCCCCAGGGTGCCCAAACCCTACTGCCCCATCTATTGGGGGTCCTGCCCCACCTTTTGTGGTGGCCCTCTCCCCCCCACCCCAAATGGGTGGCCGGGACACCTCATGCAGGCCTCCCTGGGCCTCCTAAAAACGGCTGCGTGAGGTACACCCCACCTCCATTTGGGGTGGGGGGGAAGAGGGCCACCCCAAAAGGTGTGGCAGGACCCCCAATAGATGGGGCAGTAGGGTTTGGGCACCCTGGGGGCAGATAGCCACACTAATGTGGCCATCTGCACCAAGCAAAGTTGGGTAAACAATAAAACAAAATACAAATTCATAGGCTGATTTTTAGGGGGGGCTGAGGGCCACCCTACATTGGCAGCGAATGATATACCGCAACGGGGGGTGGCCCTCAACCCCCCCCACCCCAAATGGAGGGCCCCACCTCATGCAACCCTCCCTGGGGGCGGATAGGGGGGCCCACCTCATGCATCCCTCCCTGGGGTCAGATGCCCCTTCCTAGGAGCAGATATCTGCCCCCAGGGAGGGTTGCATGAGGTGGGGCCCTCCATTCAGGGTGGGGGGGGGGTTGAGGGCCACCCCCCATTGCGATACATCATTTGCTGCCAATTTAGGGTGGCCCTCAGCCCCCCCTAAAAAGCAGCCTGTGATTTTGTATATTTTTTTTTGTTTACCCAACTTCGCTTGGTGCAGATGGCCACATTAGTGTGGCTATCTGCCCCCAGGGTGCCCAAACCCTACTGCCCCATCTATTGGGGGTCCTGCCCCACCTTTTGGGGTGCCCCCCCCACCCCCAATGGCTGGGGGACACACCTCATGCAGGCCTCCCTGGGCCTCCTCCTAACGGCTGCGTGAGGTACACCCCACCTCCATTTGGTGTGAGGGGGGAGAGGGCCACCCCAAAAGGTGGGGCAGGACCCCCAATAAATGGGGCAGTAGGGTTTGGGCACCCTGGGGGCAGATAGCCACACTAATGTGGCCATATGCACCAAGCAAAGTTGGGTAAACAAAAAACAAAATACAAATTCATAGGCTGCTTTTTAGGGGGGGCTGAGGGCCACCCTAAATTGGCAGCGAATGATGTACCGCAATGGGGGGTGGCCCTCAACCCCCCCCACCCCAAATGGAGGGCCCCACCTCATGCAACCCTCCCTGGGGGCTGATATCTGCTCCTAGGAAGGGGCATCTGACCCCAGGGAGGGATGCAAGAGGTGGGGCCCCCCCTATCTTCCGCCAGGGAGGGTTGCATGAGGTAGGGCCCTCCATTTGGGGTCGGGGAGGGCTGAGGGCCACCCCCCGTTGCAGTACATAATTCGCTGCCAATTTAGGGTGCCCCTCAGCCCCCCCTAAAAAGCAGCCTATGAATTTGTATTATTTTTTTTGTTTACCCAACTTCGCTTGGTGCAGATAGCCACATTAGTGTGCCAATCTGCCCCCAGGGTGCCCAAACCCTACTGCCACATATATTGGGGGTCCTGCCCCACCTTTTGTGGTGGCCCTCTCCCCCCCCACCCCAAATGGGTGGCAGGGACACCTCATGCAGGCCTCCCTGGGCCTCCTACAAACAGCTGTGTGAGGTACATCCCACCTCCATTTGGGGTGGGGGGGAGAGGGCCACCCCAAAAGGTGGGGCAGGACCTCCAATAGATGGGGCAGTAGGGTTTGGGCACCCTGGGGGCAGATAGCCACACTAATGTGGCCATCTGCACCAGGCAAAGTTGGGTAAACAAAAAACAAAATACAAATTCATAGGCTGCTTTTTAGGGGGGGCTGAGGGCCACCCTACATTGGCAGCAAATGATATACCGCAACGGGGGGTGGCCCTCAACCCCCCCACCCCAAATGGAGGGCCCCACCTCATGCAACCCTCCCTGGGGGCAGATAGGGGGGCCCCACCTCATGCATCCCTCCCTGGGGTCAGATGCCCCTTCCTAGGAGGAGATATCTGCCCCCAGGGAGGGTTGCATGAGGTGGGGCCCTCCATTTGGGGTGGGGGGGGTTGAGGGCCACCCCCCGTTGCGATACATCATTCGCTGCCAATTTAGGGTGGCCCTCAGCCCCCCCTAAAAAGCAGTCTGTGATTTTGTATATTTATTTTTGTTTACCCAACTTCGCTTGGTGCAGATGGCCACATTAGTGTGGCTATCTGCCCCCAGGGTGCCCAAACCCTACTGCCCCATCTATTGGGGGTCCTGCCCCACCTTTTGGGGTGCCCCCTACCCCGAATGGCTGGGGGACACACCTCATGCAGGCCGCCCTGGGCCTCCTCCTAATGGCTGCGTGAGGTACAGCCCGCCCCATTGCCCCATATAATGACTCTGAGTTCAACATATTTGGAATGAATAACACAGACCCCTCTGAATTTCCCTGGTTAAATGATGATTCCGATCCAACTGTATCACTTGAACCCTACACAACAGAGCGATACAAGGTTCCCAAGCGCATGGGGGATAATTATGTAGAAACTGCCGAAAGGTTCATGGCCCTATATAATGAGTGGGAAAAGGGGGGGCAGGTGGGGTATCCTTAATGCAGCAGTCCGAAACGAAAACTCGGGGACACACAAGGGACAACAAGAGACAGAAAAGGGGGGTGGGACAGGGAAAGCACGATGAATACCACAGGATGGGATTAGATACAATAGAGGACCTGCAGCACCCACACCAGTCCAATAAATGGTATGCAGACATGAGTTATACTGCAAAGTAACCAACTAATAAGAGCTGTTATGTGTGCTCTCTAATACCCCATGCCTCTGGTACTCCTAAAGTACTGTTACCACAGGAGTTGCCTATTGCAGATGCACAATGTCAACTTCATCTTGCATTATGCAGAAATAAAAACACCTTTCTCAAGCACACACCGTCTCCTTTGAAATGCTGCACAATGAAAAGAGCTGTTACTCGAAACCAAAAGGAGTAATATGTCTGAAGGAACCCTTTTTAGTGATCAAAGGAACATTATATGTGGACAATAAATGTCAAGACGAACAGATAACATGCAAAGCAGAGGCACTATGAGGGCTGGCCGAAGAAAAATTACAATAGAACAAAAGAAAAGCGCCCCGATATGGCACGACCACATCTAAAAGCTAACGTGGGTAAAGGCCCTTGGATAGCCATTCAAACTGCAGAAAGAGATACCTTATGAACTTGTTTCCTTGGAGAGGGAAAAGTAAATATGTGCACGAACAAGAACTGCAACAAAACGCTCATCATCCCAGACAAGAAAAAAGGAACTGCTGCACTAATGGACACTTACTGGGTTTCCGGAAAACAGGCGTACCTGCACCTTCCACAGCCATGGAGGGGCAGGTGCTCTTTGGCAACACTGCATTCCGCTCTGATGGTGATACCTGAAAGCCATATCGAAGGGGAGAAAAAGCTGCCAACCACCAGCAATCCAGAACCCGTGCAGCCAGCTGAAGAAGCTCCCATCTTTGCAATATCTGAGGGAAGCATGCAGAGCACAGTCTCACGAAGAAAGAGATCATCAAACTACATCTCCAAGGCATCTTCTGAACTTTTGGCACAGATTCCAGATCGATTCCGGTTGTTTAATTCCGCTGAGACATTCTTTGCTTCCCTCATTGCCAGCATCCAAGCACGGGCAAGCGCAAAATGGCTCCAAATCACCCACTGGGAGCTGATCCAACTGGCGAAAGACACAGAAGAAGGGTTTAATGTAATCAAGGTGGAGCTCAGAGCCCTGCGGCTGATGACGATGCAGAACAGATATATCCTAGACCCATTGACAGCCATGGATGTAGGTGTTTGCTGAAAAATCGGGAACGCATGCTGCACTTTCGTACCCTCTGCAGACGCGGACAATGGAACTCTATCCAATGTAATAGCAGCCATGCATAACCTTGGCGAGCGGATGAAAGAGGAAGGAGGGGTGCAGCCCAGTACCTGGTTCAATGAACTTTTTTCATGGGTTCCTTCTTGGCTCGGGATGGATGTCAAACTGCTAGTACCCACCATCGTTTTCCTGCTCTTGATTTTTTGTGTGTGCCAATTAGTTCTGAGGTGCTGCGCAGATGCAGTGCCTAACAGTGAAAGACTCCAATTTGTACCACAACCATACTCCATTTTGTTCATGGTACCACAGGCCTCATAGACAAAGGTTGCCTGCAGAGCTGCAGCTCTCCCCTCGAGATAGCGCACAGCAAGCCAGTCATCTCCCTCACCCACCTTCCCTCTACGTCCCTGCAGGAGGCCTGTTCCCACGGGAGACAAGGCACGAACAAGCTACATAACAAACCCTGTATCTTTCACCAAACAGAGTTCATCGCTGACTTGTGAATGACCGGGCAAAGACTTGGGTTTGAGGAAAACAATTCATCTCCACAAACATGCCAAGTCCCCATGCAGACCCCACATTCATGACATACACTGTGGATAACCCCCCAACCTTGCTCTCCGTATGAAGTAACAGATACCGACGCTACGCCTGTGTGCTACTCTGTTTCACCCACACTGCAAATCCGGCTGTAAAGGTTATAAATCCCCTCCTGTAAGGATGCATGAAGGGGCTGATTCCAGGAAACGAAACAAGAAGATCTTGACCTATTTTGCTGCACATGAAGCTATTGGTCATATGTCTAGGCCCAAAACTGTTCAATGAATCTTGTTCTTTGAAAAACACTCACACTAATATATGATATGTCAATTTACTTGTTCGATATAATGCCAGGTACACGATCCAGATGCTCACTGGCTTTTCAAATATACGTGTGTTCACAAAGATGTTCAACTTGCATACGGTTCCAAATGCATACAATGAAAGATGGTAAAGCCACAAGGCTGTTGTAGATAGAATTTACTTTGTAACATGGTGCTCATGATAAATGTAAACGTGTAACCTATATTATGATCATAGTTCGCATATTATTCGATGTACTTGCAAGTACACTGGCCTAATTCTACCTCGCATTCCAATGATTTGTATGTAACCCCACAAAGTAAACTGGCTAGAGGCCACAGGGCCCTCTCTCCCTTCTCCTGCAAGGCTGCGTACTCAGTCCCCACCTCCCTCCCCCCTCAGGCCGGGCTGACATCTAAAGGCCCTTGTTCCACTGACGATGTAATGCTATAATTGTAACCTCTCACCCTTCCGCTGAGCCTGCACCAAGTATCCACCCTCCCCCACCCCCCAGACCCGCAATAGCACCATAAACTTGCTCCACACCCCCAGACTCTGGTTAAAGAAATATGGGCAACCAGCCTCTCATCCCACCGCCTTTTGATGTACCGGCTATGTACCCTCTGACTAGGTAGTCTCCCAGCTCACCCCAACCCCGACTGACCATGGTGGCAATATATGTACTCTTGTACTAACATACTATAATCTAGATCTAATGTAGAAGAGTGATAGAGGTATCTCTGAAATGTGCCCCCTGAAAAGCCACCTGACCCCATGAAGCAGTCCATTTATTGTATAGTATTTTTATGACGATGAAACACGAACACCTAGAGTTATGTGCTATTTTTCTGTGATGTTAGAATAATGATTTGTAGGATTTACAGGGCATTATGAATGGATAAACTTTACTTTGTATCTTCACCCGCACTTGGTCCTGGTCTCATTCCCTTCTGGGGTGTGTCCGTTATTGACTCTCATTGGGGAGTTTGGTATTGCATTTTTGGGGATGCTTACTTTCACAGTCCATCTTAAACAATCATTAGAACAAAATTTAAATTTCATTTTGGCAATGGTCTTAGTGGTGGAAATAACACTTGGTGTATTAGAGTATGCAGGCAGATACCAATGGCCAATTCATTTTGACCACTTCAAGGTGAAATCTAGCCTGCAAAGAATGTGGGTGTGACAAAAATCACCAATAAAACAACATGAGACCTCAGAGATCTCAGAACAATGCACACATTCAGCGTTCAACAATAATACCGGAAAATCCTCAACATATCCCTGATACCCAGCTCCGCCGACATCACAGCTCTTGATGCTCTTGATGCCATTACGATATAGAGAAGGCGCATGGAGCTGCATCCTCACTCATCCCTGTACAGTCCGTACAGATGTTGGAAGAGTCATTTGAGGAGTACCTGCAGCAGGTGGGCAAGCACCTTGAAACTGGAATTGGTGAAGAGGGGGTACTCAAGGAGCAGCAGGGATATGTAGCAACATTAATTCGGCATAATAGAGAGTAGAGGATGAGGTGGTGCTGCTGCAGGAGATTGAGGAACATCCTTTCTGAGGGCTAGAGATGTTCCCAGAGAATCTGACTTGGGAGATGGAAACGGCCTCTGCACCATTGTCTGCTTGAGTGGACCAACTAAGGCAGCTTTAGGATTTGATAAAGAGGGTGAATTCAGGTCGGAAGACATTTATTATCTTTATTATTATTGTTATGGTATTTATTGATCGTGGACCTAGCTTTAAGAAGCAAGAGAGCACTTAGAGGTATTCAACAATACACATACATAATGGAGCACTTTACAGAGGTATACAACAGTAAAGATGCATAACAGAGCGTCTTTCAGAGGTAAAAACAGAACAGATGTACAGCGGGGGTTGGCATACCGAGGGGCACATAGGAGTGTGGGGTGAGTCTGATGCTGACTGGAAGGATGTTCCATAGTCCTGGGGCTTAGGCAGACATGGCTTGTTTTCTGGTCCTTTCCTTTTTGCAACGGCGGATTTCAAGTCTGCACATGTCCTGGCATCTAGTGGTGCACTGTCCGCCGGAGATGCCGAGTTTCTCTGCAAGGTAGCTGGGTGACTTGAATGAGACTGCCTTATAGATGATGCAGCAAGACTTGAAGGTGATTTGTGCGTGCAGTGGGAGACAGTGAAGATCAATGAGGACCGGGGTGATGTGGCTGTATCTGCGTAGACCTTTGATGAGGCATTTAGCCGCATGTAAGACACTTCTCAGGAGAACAAGGGAGGACAATGGAGACCTTCAATGAGTTAATTGCCCCCGTCAGGGTGGGATATGACCAGTGCTTGAACAGTGGATCTAGGGGGGAGGAAGGGCTTGACTTTGTGCAGGAGGGAGAGCTGATATCAAGCTGTCTGAGTTTTCTTAACTATGTGCCTCTTGAAGGAGATGTGTTTGATGATGTGGAACACAAGGGACTTGGTGCAGGAGGTGAGCTCAGGTGTGAAGCCCTCAGAGTTCATGGTTGATAGCAAGGTCTGAATGTCTGCGTTAGGCAAGATTGTATGCAGTACCCTGTGGGAGACTGCACCAGCCTTGTCGTCTTGGCAATAGCTAACCCAACCTTTGGTTTAAGTCTGTACTACACAAGTTGGTAGAGTGACTGAGCAGCCAGGCTAATTTCAAGAGGGGTCAATGTGAGCTGTAGGGTTGTAACATAGAGTTCCACAGTGACAGGTATTCAAATAAACACTTACACACAAGGTTCCTTGTTTAAACAAGTACTTATTAATTTAACAGTCAGTTGGATAAGCCTTCTTTAGAATGGGGCAAAAAACATGTAACACTTAAATATACTTCAAAATACACACTCTCAGGTTCAATAAATCAGTAGATACCCTTTTGGGGTGACACACTCAAGTGACTTTAGTAACTAGGACACTGTGGACATTAATGTATCACTGGTACATTTAGAGCAATACTGAGTTTGGTGTTATGAGGAGAAGGTTAGAAGGAGAAAACAATGGTTAACAAGTTTCTCAAACTGGTAAGTACTTTTGAACCCCCCAATGCAATGTAGATTAACCATTTCCCAGCTATACAAGTAAAGAATGTATGACTTTTTGGAGGAACAGATCAAAACACAAAGTCAGAGGTTAGAAGAGTCTATCAGGGAGCCAGGACAGCCATTTTCACTTGAGCAAAGTCAAGGAAAGCTGAAGTGCTTCTTGAAGGTAAGTAAAAAGTCTTGCACAATGTTATAGAGAAATGTTTTTGCAACAGAAATCATTGTTGGGCCACAAGCTGGGAGGCTTGTGAAAGGCAGAGCTGCAAGTAACTCTACAAAAGGCAGTAAATGCAAGTCTCAACTGAGAGCAAGCAAACTACACAGCAAGAGGTAAGTACCCCTGAGTTCACAGTACCTTAGGTCTGAAGAAATTGGTTCCAGCTGGCTTCAGATCCTGTTGTAGTATGGCAGATCCTGTTATTCCTGGGCCTCAGTCGTGGGGACAAGAGGGAGGATTTCTGGTGACTCCTGCACTACGGGTTGATGGTCGGCGGCAGCAATGGACAAAGTTCAGATCAGCAGCACTTTGCGGTTTCAGCTTCTTGCGAATAGCACCACCGCGGTTCTTGGATATTGTTTGGACTTTCCTTGCTTCTGGGGTCCAGCACTCTGTTGAGGTGGCTCAGGCTTGGTCAGCCCAGCTTCTAGGAGTCCAGAGGATCTTCCTTGAGCTTGGGTTTGGCTTAAAAACGATGCACTGGATTCTGGTGTTCCGCTCTCTGGCAATCAATTCCTGCAGCAGCAATGGAAGTACAGCCCGCTCCGAGAGGATTTCGAGATGAGTTTGTCTTGGGGTCTATTGGTCCCATGAAACCAAGCGGAGAAGTCGTCCTTTGCAAGGCTTCTCGAGTCGAGGCAAATTTGGAGCTTCAGCACTGCAGCAGGGTTTCACCGGGCAAACAGTCCAGGAGTTGCAGCAGGCGTCTCTTCTAAGTTCTTCTTCGGATTCCTTCGTCCAGTGGTCGACTTTGCCTTCCAAGCAAAAGACCTTGCCTTTTATGCAGGTTTCGCCCATTCATTCGCAGCCTAGCTGTTACTCACACAGCGGGTGGCTGTCCTCCAAGGTCAGCCAGCCAGCCAATCACCTTTGGGTGCATTCCTGTAACCAAGGAGATGAAGCACAGGGAGTTTTGGGAACCTTGCTTGCTTTCTGCCCTTCCAGACACGCTGGAGCCAGAGGCAGGATTCAGCAGTGAACCCTGCTAAAGACAAAACGAACAAAGGGAACAAACCTGGTTCGGCGGGCAAAGTAAATCTCAGGAAGGACCTTTACAATAAGAAATGGCAAAAATGGAAGACCGGGGCCATTTTGATAAAATGGGCACCCATAGGTGCTTTACTGTAGCTGCAATTGCAGCCCGCGGTAATAATACACAATGGTAGGAAAAAGTAAACCACTGCCACCAGCCATTAATTGTAGAAAGGGTAACATAAAAATGTCACATGGGAAACTAGACAAAGGGGATGCTAAGTAACCCCTCTAGCACCCTATTGCAGGATAGTGTGTGTTACAAAAGTTAAGTAAAGTAAATTTCACTTTACTGCTCTAGGAAACAGCGAGAAGGTATTTAAACGTTTGGGGAATCTAAAAGACTTCCCTGTGCCACTGCACTGAAGGTGCTGTGTGTCACAATGTAAAAAGGTGATGCCTATGGAGTTTGTCAGATTCCAAACCAAAAGAAATACCGAGTTCAAATCAAAGAAAAATACATGAGAGAGTGGGAAACAGGTCTCACTCTCTCCAGGATAAAAATGAAAAAGTCCTTAAATCCAGCAAAAGAGCTGGCGGTCTCTAAGGTATAAGGGAATTAGCACATTTCTGAGAATTCTCCCTAACAGTCTGGGACTTCGGTGTTGTTGGTGAGGAGTAGGAGATATCTCTACCCATTACACAAGCATCCATCTGGTCATAGATGGGGGACTAGTTCAGCTATGCAGAGTGTGGGGAGTGTCTGAAACTTGCTTCCTGTGTGCAGCGCTTCAACTTGACAATTGCATGGCTTCTTAAATGCTTGCACCCTCATTTGTTGTCTCTTGGTCTCCTCACTATCTATGGCATCATCAAAGAAGAGATGTCTGTTTCACAATTTTGAATCAGGGAATGGATCATATTGTGTATCATGTTCTTCATTGTCATCTGTTTCCAAGGAAATCAGAGATGGGGAATTTGTGTTAGTTACCTATTCTTCCTCATGCATGCTTTCCTTTCTTTGTTACTGAGCTGATTTCATATGTCCACCTTCTTGTGCCTAGACCAGTTATAGATCAACTTCCATCTACTCTTGAACTCACCTGAATCAGGTGCAATGATGCTACATGCACAATTCCCTTTGTTCCTGATGCACCACATTCTTCTCAGACTGAAATCCCTGTTCTTTGCAGCGGAAGAGATCTGTGGCTACAGATTGACCAGTGTAGCCAGTACAGAGACCCTTCTACCTGGACCTTTCCAACACAAGCATGTGCCAATGTAGCAGGTGAAAAATGCCCAAAGGATACGTGTCTCTCCGACCCTTATGCTGTCCCTCAAAAGGACAAAAAGCTGTCAGGATGCAGCTCAAAAGATACAACAACCCTGGGCATCATCAATGAAGTGTTTATAGGATATCTATAGATAGATGGCTTGAGTCTCATGTTTGGGCATAACCCTCCCACCCAGAGTGACATTTGCAAAACTGAAAGGTGTTGGCTGGAAGGTTATGAAATAATACTTGCCACTTGCATAGCCCTTAGCAATACTCCAGACTGTGGCTTTTCAGTCTGCTTTGTGAATACTGAAGGGAAAAAAACAATGTTTGTGTTCTCATGCGGAAGGGAAGCGACCAAGATGTTTGGGCTGATTGCCTCTTTAGAAGTGAGACCAGGCCTGATTTGCATATGATTGTTCTGATTTCTCTAATAGATTGGCAGGCATACAAAAATGGTGTTTAGGGTTACCAAGAGGAATACCATAGGTTAAGATGAATTCCAATCCTTCCAGCCATCACTCCTTTTTTTTGCTTTAGTCACCCTGAGTGGGAAGGGTAGGCCCCGCTGTGGGTCCCAAGTCTGCTGGGCCTAGACACAAAAGGAACACTTCACTGATGAAAGCCAATGTGACTATGTTGTGTTAGTTGTGGATTGATAATTTATTGATCTTTTAGCTGTTCTTGATAACTAGCTTCCCCGGCTCCTGAACGGTTACTCTTAAAGCTGAAACCCCTTCCACCTGATAAGTCTGGATTGACTGAACACTGTTGTAGATGAGGTGTCTCACACAGGTCTCCGTCTTGAGGAGAGAAGGTGATCACCTGACTTTTTTGGGAATCAGGACTAGAGACGGCAAGTGTGAGGAATTGCCATCTGGCAAGGGTGTAGAAGCCCTGGCCTTTTTTATTTTTATTAATATGTACATTTATGCAGATAATCCTATCTCAGAAAGGGTAACCCGCTAACCAAGTCCCCTTTTCATAAGCTCCATGGCAAAAGCATAGTGTACACTGTGTCCTGCTGAATCAATAACCTGATTTGCAGTCCCTGGTCTCCAGTGGCACAGTGAAGGTACAGATCACAGGTTCTCATTTGACAGCTGCAGTGACAGCCAAGTCATTACAGTTCAGGGCCTGCATTTCAGCTATGCACCTCCTCACCAAAGATTACATAACTATGAGAGTTGCTATCCAGGTAGCACATTCAACTGTAAATATAAGCCATGCCAGAGTGTATGGTATGGTGGCTAGTATCTCTCATAATTATGTAAGTCACATCAATTTGATAACACAAATGTGTCAGCCGTGTGAGCTCTGCTCAGCTGAGGAAGGGTTATGTGTTTTTCCTCAGTTAGGCTGTCTCTGCTGCCCCAAGCAAGACCTTTGCTCTGGGTGGTTGCCTGTCTTTGTTCCTTTGTGAGGACCAGTAACACACTCCCTCCAGTGAGACAGCCACTACACAGGAAGCTGTCATGGGAACAAGAATCAAAGGGCACATTTTTCACAAAAGGAATAGCTTCACACCAGGATGCAGCATGACAAAAGTGATTTGATGCTGTTGACAAGGGAAGGGGACCAGGTTAGTATAGAGAGAAGGAGCTCATACCAGCTAGAGGAAAGATTCACCATTTTATCATCTCTCTACCTTTCTTCCTTCCTTTTCCCCACTTCCTGAAACAAAAAGCACTCTGGTGTGATGTCAGAAGGTAAGGTCCACTTCTTCCAAGGACAGGGATTGGACCCTTAAAGCAGGCTTGCTTTTCTCCAAATATCTGTAGATTTTTGCCTTTACAAGAAGGGATCTACCATTCATTCTTTCATTCATTTCTGCATTTCAACCCTTGATGAAGAATTTGTTAGGACCCTTTTGTAGGTGAAATCCTTTCCAAAGTCCTCCAGTTGTGAGGTGAAGACGGGTAAGCCAAGGCAGAGGCAAGTTCTGCCCCTTAACGACCCCCAGGGGACATTGGGGTGGACCTGTTGCTGGAGATTGTCCCGGTCTCTGCCATCCGCACTGGTTTGCTCACCACTTCACCATGCTGAAAGGCTCCTACTGGTTTATTCCAGCCCCTGAGCCTGAGAACAAGGACTACTCTTTCCCCTGAGACCCTGAGACTCAGAGCACCTCAGAGCCAAGACAGCCAGTATGCCTGTAATGTTATCGTTGAACCACTGTGAACCATGATTTGAGCACGATTAACCACAATTTAACCAACATGACCCTCAAGGAGCTGCTTTTCGCAATTTCCGACCTGCTAACTGCAGTTTCAAACAGGTTTGCTGCTTCACTGTGCCAGCTGAAGTGTTGTTTCCTATGCTTGAACAAAGAAGCATTACTGCACCTGCACTGTACACACCATTGTCAATCCAGTTGATGGTTGATCTGATCCTGGTGTTCTTCCGAAATGGTGATATTTGAGCTCAGCATTGAACCGGCTCCCCTAGCGCAACCCAACATTAGCCCGCCTGTTGTCAAACCTTGAACCGTTGAACCAAACCTGGTGATCACCACAATCTGCATTGCTGGAGCATCACTTTGAACCACAGTAACCTTCAGTTCGACTCTGACTCGACATCTGATTGCAGCCTTGACTAACACAGCTACTGCATTGTAACTGCAAACCACCGGCAGCATCCACCATTTTTGAACCGCAAATGTATTATTGCCTGATAACTGCCCCATATCCATTCTGGGCCCTACAGTCTGGCCAGGTCACTTTAATTCCTTTTGCTAAAATAACATATCCTGTTCAAAGAACATTGTGTTTATTGATTGCCTTTCACCCCTGTTTCATTACTGAAAGTGCAGCATTCCGCTTTGTCTAGCATATTCTGTGTTCTCTGTATCGCGGTGGGTGCTTGTAGTGTTTTCTATGTAGTTATTATTTGTGGTGTTTAATTAAAATCTATATATATTTTTATAAAATCTGGATTGGGATTTCCTTCATTTTGGACTGTTGTAACTTGCTGTTTGGGTTTCTTCTGTTTCACATTCACACCCTTCTTAAGAGTATAGTCTTCCCTTGGCTCACGTTACCACAAAAGGTGAAGGAGGCATATCTCTTAATTGTGCCTGTTTTACCTTTATGATTGGGTTAACTCTGGTTAGTAGAAGTGTGGGGGCTGACTAGGCACATTATCCTCTACTCACCCTTGCATTCCTGCAGAGCAACATTCAATCATAGTGATTTTAGTGAGAGCTGTTTCAAGAGGGTACTACCACTGTGAGTTTGTTATTGGTTTGAGTGGTGAGGAGTACTTGGTTTCCATAAACACTATCTTCACACTATCTTCCTGAGTGTTGTTTGGCATAGACATAATTTTGATACTAGGATTCTCATGCCCATAAGGCTCAGTATTTGGTTTGTCGGGTTTTGGGAGGGGTGGGCAAGAAACCAATATGCTGTAAGTGGGTGGCCTTGCTGATAATACCTTGTTGAAGAATGTTAGGTGGTGCTTCTTCTTTACTACTCAGCAGTTTGGGTGAGGTGAAGCCTTTTCCTTTTTTTCTTTTTCATTCTGGCTAGTAGGCAGTATGGCAACTAGATATGGTAGAAGAAGGCTTTTTTTGTGTGATATTTTCTATAAAAGCACAGTATACAAATTGTGTGGAAAAATGTGCGATGTCAAGATTAAAATGTAGCAAGATGGTCTTGCAGAGAGCTTTGGGAATGTGTGTTGAGTGGTTACATTACTGAATGGAATTTCATGAGTTGTTATCTTTTTGGGATCAGTTAACTTTATTCAGTGTCTGGAACCATATGAAGCAAAGAAAGTAGAGAATGAATTACAATATTTTGAAGTGGAGCAGAAAATTGAAGTAAATTTGTCTTTTTGAAATTCTATAAAAAGACTATGGGGGTCATTACGAGGTTGGAGGTAGCCATGGTGCAATTAGTGCCATGGCTACCCCCTTACCGCATACCGGGTCTGGGTTCCCTGAATGGGGAATTACCGGGCCATTCCAACTTGGAGGACCCGTATTTCCCCATCCAGGGAACCCATTTCCATTCCCATTTGAGCCCCAATAGGGCTCAATGGGAATGGGGACCATGCTAACAACGGGCCCGTTAATAATGGGCATGTGGTTAGCATGCTGGTCCTTTAGCGGCTCCCACTAAGGGCGCCTGGTAAAACCAGCCGCCCTTAGCAGAACTCGCCAAAAAACCTCGTAATGCAGCGGGAAGTGGTTAATGGCACCAGCACCATTACCGGCACTGTTAACCCCTTACCACCAACCTTGTAATGACCCCCTATGTCTGACCATGATCGTTTAGTATGACTAAGGAGGCATCTTGAAGAGGTGTTTGATTTTAGCAAGATGGAAGAAAAAGATGGTGTATAGGATTGTATGTGGAAGGCATACGTAAAGTTACAAGGAGATGTGAATGTTGAATGAGTAGTACAGCTTTCTTGTTGGGTGTTTTTTTTTTTTAGTGTTTTACAATGGTCAGCCTAAAGTGTTTCATCATTATGGTAAGCATATGCATTTTGTAGCTGCATCTTATAAAATAATTTATTCTAATTGCAGAGGAAATGGTCACCTTGCTAAGGGCTGTCAGATTTTCAAAATGTGTAATCTATCTGGGAAAAATATTCATCTTTATAGAGATTGACCATATTAATTTGACGATACACTTAAAAAAAATGAGTGATTAAAGGAATAAAGTAAGATGGAGTGGAAGTTGATGATGAAAAATAAATGTATGATGAGGTGAAAGGTGAGGGAAAGGAAGAGTGAAAGGAAATAAAGAGTACAAAAAGAGGTAATGGATAGCAGCATGTTGGATTTATGTGAAGAGAATGTGGAGAACTCTCAAAGATAGATAGAAGTATGCCACAAATGTAATCTGTATGGAATATACCAGAAGCACAAGGCCATGTGAAGCTGGATGAGATGGAAGAAGAAGAGATATAATGTGTGGGTGTGTCAAATAGAAGAGAAAAAAAGGTGATGAGCAATCCCAATCCTTAAAGCAAGTTGTATGAAGAAGAACAAAAAGGAAGGAACACTTGGGCAGTGTCTGATTTAGAGGTGAGTTCTGGTGAGTTAATAGGGGAAAAGGTGCTAATGTATATACAAATAAGTGATGGTTGGATCTCACTCAGCCTTGTAAATCCATTATTTCTGAACAGATTTGAAGTATTTGTTCAGGTTGATCCCAGGAACAGGGTCCTTTTAATTAGACAGAGATGCTTCCAATTTTGAAGAAGCTGTGCAAATGGTATCACCATAATAATTTGAAATGTATACTGTTCCATTGAATTATGGTTCTTTCATATGACCCATTATCTATTAATCTTAAACGTTCACTTTAGGAAGTCCGAAGTTCAATGTCATATGATATTGCAATATGTAAACTATGTGCAAGCTGACATAATACGTTTACAAGACTGCAGTAACTCATATGCAGAGATTATAACTATCTAGAATTGAAATAGACATGTGGTGCTTCATTTTGGATAGTACTGAACATTAACAGAAACAGTGGAGCTAGTACTTTGATTACAAATAAGAATGTTTTGGTATTAGTGGACAATTCTAGAAGAAGAGTGGTTTTTGCCAATTGATTCCTTACATGCGGGGTAAAAAGTAACTCATTAACGTTTATTCGAGTGTAGACAAGTGTGAAAGACGTGACCTGTTTTTTTATTTAAAAATGTCTGTACATACAAGGGGAGGATTTATTTTAACTGGAGATTTTGACTCTAGCCTATATGTAAACGATTAAATGGGTTTGGCACCTTTGGACAAATTGTCATTCCTGTTCAGAGATTTCATACAGGATTTTAAATTAAGGGGTTGTTTTAGAATTTCCATCAGAATGCCCCAAGAAACTCCTGTTACTCATCTGATGGTGCTTCAAAATATAGGATTGATTATATGTGTATCCCTTGGAATCTAAAATGTCCTTATTATGATGTTTTCCCCTGTGCATTTTACAGATCACTCTCAACTTGCTTATGAAATAGACAACAGATGATAACTGAGTAAGGAAACTAAATACACAGTTTCTTCAAGATGAAAAGGTGAACATGTTCTTCTAAAGTGAATATGAGGGTTGAAAAAACTTACAGAATTTTTGTTATGAATAAGTAGAATTGTCTTTCATCAAGGAAAATAAGTTTTTGATCTCTGTAGTAACATTGTAAGACATTTTACAATATCAAGCACAAAACATGTTACAGAACAAATTACAAAAGTTGTACAAGTTTTAAAATGCAGGGTTTCATACATCATAGGAGACAAAAAGTGTGTAAAAAATATCGCATTTGGCACAAGAACATAGGAGTCACATTGTTTTTGAAAGTATGGTTGGGCACATTGATCAGAATGAAAAAATCACTTGATTCTTTTGTAAGACAATAGTTGAAACCAAGAAAGCCATGATAGGTTTAAAAGACACAGATTGTATTGTTCACAAAGAAGCTCAGAAATTGTTTTACATAATTTAAAGCATTTATGGAAAGTTGTATAATATAAACGTTATTGAAAGCGAAATTACTGCTTGCCTTAAGATCCTTTAACATTCTGTTAATGTGTTTAAAAAATTATTGTTTGTATCTTTTTGGGATGAACTGCAACAACACTTGCTTGATGTATTTAAGGAAATAATAATGATTGAGTCTTTACAGGAAACATTATTTGAAGGTGTGGCGTGAAATAGCCCAAAATGTCATAACTGCAGTCCAGAGTCAGTGGGGGGGACCTGCCCCTCAGTAAAAGGCCTGTGCTGGAGTACGTGCAAAATGAGGTCCTTACCCAAACACAAAGGAGCCAATTTAGGCATCTAAGGCTGGAGATGCCTGAAAATGTCCCTTGCCACACACAAGGGGAAGACCTCATGATACTTTTGAAAAAGGTCTGGAAAGGCTGAGACCATGTTGGCAGAAACAGCGACACCCGGGGTGTAAATAAAATGACCAGATTGTGTGCAAATGTGCACTGCAAGATGGAGTTTTATACTTTGACCCACAATCATTGCCTTCCAAAGCTGTTGCCCTTTTCAATTAAAGACATGCTCCTCCAAATGTATGCACAAATTTCAACATAAGAGTTTGGTTCCTGTCACGTTGGGAGCCTGAACTGGGTTAAAAAGCTGCTGTCAAATAAAGGCCCTTTTCCAGTGCTGGTACTACAAAAGATATTTCGATGTTGCCTTAAGTAATACTTTGTAAAACCAGATGTGCATCAAAGTCTTGAAAAGTGTAATTATGTTGCCCACATGTAACCTTTGTATGCAGGGAACAGTTTTGCATTGATATTTTATTAATTAATGGAGTGCGTTTCCAGAGTTTATGTCAAATCAAAATGCAAGCCAAAGAGGCCATTTTAGCTGAAGAAAGGAAGGGGAATTAATTGGCAGTAAGTTTCAATTCCTGGCTGTGAATCCCCCCACAAGTGAAACTGGATTTCAAACCTGTGTTTCCAAGGGAATGAGCTGAGTAATTCCCTGTACCTCCAAGTTTTATGACCAAAAGCACTCAGGTTGTCGTAAACATGGCCATTTGCCTTTGAAGCTGTAGGCTAACCTAAACAAAAGGGTCCCTCTTGACATCAGAGCTAAAAGCCAGGTCTCCGCTAGGAGAGGGGGAAGAGTGAAGGCGGAGCATCACGCCCATTGCACACAATAGGAGATATGCTATTTTAGGGATAACTTGGGAAGTATTTTTCGTACACTATTCATGGTTGAATTTATGAAAAGCTGTCAGTAGGATGCTGCTGGTGGACTAAAAAACGATTTTGGTGACACCAACCTATCAAAAGATATAAGACAAAAATTAATTGTGTACTCTGGGTAAATATGACAATCATAAAATGTGAGATAATGTGTAGCAGGTGAGAGATATTCCGTCCATCGAGTGCCAGATTTTTCAGTAATATAGTTTGGGCATAAACGAGGAAAACCTGTAGCGCTGTCATAGAATGATCTACAAACTTCTAGGTCGGATCATTTGATTCACAAAAAATATAGTGTCTGAATATACTGGCATATGTGGCGTAATCTGATGAGAAAGGGTATTTATTAAAATGTGAGATTTCCTGGTACAGAAGCCAGATCCAATCCCCTGTCTTTGTCATATGATTGACGGGGTATCCTACCTGGGCTTCCCAAATCACTCCCCCATTCTCTGGACATATCGGTTTACAGAGGGGGAGGGAACCCCTGACCACTGCTCTATCAGTAGTGCGAGAAGGATAACACATCAGTGATGTCATTTGGCTTATAAATAGGTTACCCCTCTTCAACTGGGGATTCTCTCTACAAAATCCAAGGTGTGCAGCTGACTAAAATCTGAAGCTATCCTTGCAGATATTGGGCCTAGTCTTGGAGTGAAGCAGGGAGCTGGAGTATCTGATTTGGGGGACAGGGAGAGGCCTGGACTGACCCCTTGATTGTTCCTGCAGCAAAGCCCTGGCACCCCTGATGACCATAAAGCCTTTTTTCTCTTGTAAGTATAGACCTCCCCGGCCATAGATTAAACATATCCTCTACTCTTAAGCACTATCCTAGAGATTCCACATGGGAAAATTCCTGTTTCTATCTGTTTGTGAAATTCTGTGATTTGTCTATTGAACAGTATTTTATTTGTCTGTGCATCGTGGTAATTCTCCCATTGACAAATCTTTTGTTCACCTGTGCATTTAAGTCATTTTCCTGAGGAACACAATTGTCCCTTGTTTCCCTGTTGATTGTTGTCCTGTTCCCTCTGAAAAGTCTGCATATTTAAATCATTTTTCTGTGGAAGAATTCATTGTATGTCCCTGTATTTTCACCACTTCCTATTTAAGAATTTCCGTGTCTGTGTAGATCCCTAGTATTTTGCTTATTAAATCAATTAATTCCCACATTACTTCACGGAGTAGGGAAAGGTGGCATTCAAAACTACCTCTGCCTTTGCTGTGTCTTGCGAATCATTACAAATATAAATTGTTCCCCAAAAAGTCATTTTAGCAAGAGCTGAAAAAACAATTCTTCCATGTGTTAAATTGTGTTTAAAAAAAATGTCCATTTCCATCTGTCATATTAAACACAAGTCGTGTTCCCATTGTGAGCATCTCTTTGCCCCAAAGCATGCCTGTGAGTTACCCCTGTCATTTTTAATGAAAATGTGATTACTACATGCCTTTCTCATTGTTGAAAGCGTGTGTCATTTTCAGCCTCAGCAAAATTAATTTGATTTCTAATTTCGTTTTTCCAAAAATGTTTTTTCATCCTTTAAAAAATGTTTTCCCAGAGTATTCCCCTTTCCCCTATCATATTCTGAGCACAGATTTCGAATTGAGGTCCTTCATTTTTCAGAGCTTGCCAGACCTTCACAGCCCCAGAAGAAACTAGTGTGATTTGCTTTTTAATTTTTCAAAAAAATTCTTTTCACCTTTGACAACTTGTTGATCCTAGTTTATATCTCTTCCCCTACTGTACTCTGAACACTGATTTTGCATTGCATTCCGTTTTATTTTTGGATTTTTCTTTCTCATGTGTTGCCTGTGTGAAAATCGAATTTCATATGTGTGCTAGCTAGTCTGTTTTGAAGCCCTATTTTCCTCTAATGTAAGCAGCCCAAAGTACCCTTGTGTTCTGTCCCATAGCAGTCGTATTAAATCCTTGAAAACATATTTTTCCATTGTCACAGGGAGGAGTGCTTAACCTTCCTGCCATCATTTGAGTGAAATTGTTTGGCATTGCTTTTCACAACACAAAATTGGTGTGGCATTACAGTATCTCTTAATCTGGTTACTTTCTAGAAGTCTGTGCATTTGTGTTGCCACAACATTAGTGTCTGCTGTCATCTCTTTGTTCTGATTGGATATTAAAATAATAAATTAATAAATTATTAATTGACAACACACTGGCCTGGTTCCTGGTCTATTGGGAAAAGGGGTGCTGGTGAAGGTTGGGTGCGAAACGGGTTGGAGGCCTCCTCAAAAAGAATTCTGTGTAATAATAAAACATGTTGTATTGTGCACCACCTTCATTTGCAAGGGAAGAGGTCCTTGACTTGCTGGTGCTTCATAATATACTGTGACAAAGGAATTATTTCTGTTTTGTTCAAATAGGGTGGAAAAGGATCTGCTTAATTAAAGACCATTAACACTATTAAATATGGATGATAAATATGTATGAAGACATTAGCAAACTCTAAGAATAACGTTTTGTCAGATGTTGTGAACCCAGATGAAATGTGTGTGCTATCCCAGGGCCGAAAATGTCATATAGTTTAAGTTTAATCAAAAAGGCTGTTAATTATATGATAGAAAGGAAACTAAATATTTGTGAACCTTGTCTTAGAGAATGCATATGATTGAATTGCATAGCTGTAAGTGATTTCAATCCGGCACACATCTAAGTCAACGCCTAGTATGTAGTGCACAACTGAAATCCTTATTTATTTTTGTCTAAAAGTCCTTTATTCTGAACGATATACCACTCATATCACGCCCTTTTTCTGGAACCCCCCGGTCCCACTGAACCAGGAATCAGGCTGGTTTGCAAAGGTAAATATTTATTTATGTATTTAAAATGTAGTCACAATATGTTTTAATAGGTACACAACAATCACCAATGGGGTGATGTAACACTGAATAAGCTCTTTAATACACATGGAGTAAGTAGTGAGCAAAACAATTCAGCACAGAAAATAATACTTTGTGTGGGTTCAGGTCAGATAGCACTGTGGCTAGAGGTTCCCCCTGCACACCCCTCAACCCCCAATAGGTAATGTAAAGAGATAGGAGGAGAGAGCAGGTATTCAGGAATGGCAGAATTCAAATAGAATAACAATCCCGCTTTCCCCCTTTCAAACACCAGAGAAAACGGAATTGACTGTCAAGCTGTCAGAATGGCTTTTAAAGTTATCTTTAGAATGGACTAGGCAAAAACACCAAATATGATTAAAATTGCTGAAATTGTTATAAATTCTTATGGGAGCCGCTTTGGATAGTTGCACACAAACAATGATTTAATCCAAAGAAATCTTAAAATTCAAGTCGGAAGCAATTAAAAGCTGTTTTACACATGTAAAAATTTCCCAAAATGAAAATTTGTGCGAACTTTTCAATGCGCGATATTCGTGATAACGGGAGAATCACATTGATTTGGAGTCCGGTTTTAGGTGCGATGGATAGATATGGATGTTAGCTACAAGGAGTTGAAATTGTGTTTCTATCACAAAAACTGAGGGAGTTAAAAATGTTTTAGTAGAGGTCTTTTTTCGAGATAGGCGCAAGAATGGAAAACAGGAATGCACTTTTAAAATGACAAATGGGTTGCTTACACTAGAGGATGACTATGAACAGAACAAATACCACACAGGAACACAGTCACTTGATCAGGGTGACTGCCTGCTAAGGAAACCTGCCTTCTTCAGATGAGAAAAGGATCAGCGCAGAGATAGTTTTAACAACACTATTTCTGGAGGGAAGATAGGATGGGTTGGAGAGGGTTCAGACAATGTAAAGATACTCCTAACAATACAGGTTTTGAATACAAGATAGGATGGGTCTAAGATAGGAATAAGACTATGCAAAGTCCATATGCTAGTGACACAATTCTTCCTATTTATACTCACTGGATACGTTTTTAAATGGGACCATCAATTCTGGTCAGGGGATTGGATCTGGTTTAAGACAGACAGCTGGGCACATCGGACTGGGCTGGATCAGCAAGGCATTCTGGTCACAGCACGGCAGAGGACTGGACAGGGTCAGCAAGGCTCTCTGGTCACAGCACGGCACAGGACTGGACTGGATCTGCCCTTCTTGGTTCTGAGGCTATTTATTTTCAGCAGTCAAGCAGTAACAGCACAGCCCGGCTGTATTATGATGCTTCCCCTTAGGCTTGTGGGGTTTTGTTCTAGAATTTGAGGCCTAGCTAAGAATGGTTCAGCTATGCAATGGGCCTTTTTCTTTGCCAAGTTTCTGGAGTCTGGAGCAAGGAATATGTAGATTTCAGCAGCAGGGTTCTCCGCCAGCATCAGGAGAGTGAGTGAATCTGTCTGTCCTTATGTGTGGTGAGCTGTCTCTATTTATGCTCTGAAATTATATCATAAGGGGGGGTGTGGGCTGGTTTAGCCTAAGCTTGCCCCTTTGAAAGGTTATTGGATAAGAGTCTACTCTCTGCCTTGATAGGAGGAGAGAAACAGAGTGTCATCTTTATGGTGCCATTTTATGAGGCTGAGAATCCACCCATAGCCTCTGGAACACAAAATCTACTTTTGGCAAAATACATATTTCCACATGTGCAACGTCTATAAAAATCACAAATACAGATTACATATTTTACATAGCAGCTATTCCTCAAAACCCATAGCTGTGGGATCTTGTCTCTGCATTTCACAGAATTTTGCCCTTTTCACTAGGAACACAATGTCCAATTGTTAAGCCAATTTCTACAAGTGTGTGTGTTTAACATGGGGATGAGTGTATAAAGTTTCACAATCCTAGCGGAAATACATTTTGCTTAAAATCACATTTGTTGCAATTGCTGTCCAGAACATGTCACGCAGTTCTGGCGCCTCTTCACCCGTGCAGCCAGAAATTACATTAACAACTCTGTTATTTTTATATTTTTCACAATTTTAAATAGTAAGTTATCAGTCTTTTTAAAATGTGTTCCTTGTCCATGTTAAGCAACAAATGGTTGTTTGGCTCCACCCCTTGGTTTCTCCCTGGAAGCCCAGCAGCCATCCCCCATGTTTGTTCCTTGCAGAGGCCATTTACAACTGTCTTCACACTTCGAATTTCCTGAGCTGTAGCTTGTCATTGTTCCTTTTGCCTCTGTAGACCAGGTTCTTTCCTACCCTACAGTTAATGTCTCTGTGTGATTTCCTGCTGGGGCGAAAGACCTTCTGTCTGTGAGAAAAACCTGCTATTCCAGTTTGGTAGCTTCAGCCAGGTTTAATTTAATTGTTAACTCTGTTGACTTTTCCTTAGCACAAAACAAACTTGTTGTATCAAATAACAGCTAGAATTCTCATTCAAGATTTTAAACCATGGGATGAAAACAATTGCAATATGTGTTACTATCAGTAACAGGCCTCTTAGATTGCAAACATTTGAGTTTCAGTTTATACATGTTAAAGTTTAATCAGGCAGGCCCCTGACAGCTGTCATCACAGCAGGCCTCTGCTGCACAGAGATCTTTTTACAGATCCACAGCCAGGCCACTTTTGTTGTGGAAATCAGCCTTTCAGGACCTTGTAAGTTCACAATGATTTCTTAAACTAAGTGAATTGTAGCACCCAGCTAGAATATTTGAAAGGTGTTCTGTACCAGCATTCTGAAGTTTCAGCAGCAAAGAAAAGGTGATTTAAAGCAATATTTTGACTTTCATTTAGCAAAGCACTGCTTTTTCCTTCTGCACTCCACCTTCAATTGTTGTGGAGCCCAGTGACACATTTCAGTAGTGAGAGCTCTGTTCCACCACTGACAACATGTGTGGCAGATTGGGCAGCCATCTTTTAGTGGGTTGAAAGTGGGATTTTCAGGGGTTTTGGTGCGCAGAAGGGTTTTGTGGCCATTTTGCTGTTTCTGGCACCATCATAACAGAGTGATGCAGCATAGCAGAGCAAAAGTGGGCCAATACATCCCACATATACATATTTGGTTTGGATCTTGGAAACGTTATGTTACCTGATTTTGTCTTTGTTAAATTGATTGATAACATGTAAGCAGATAATGTTGGGTGAAGTAAGGCATATAAGTACATAGTGATGTGAGACAACACTGCCCTTTGTCAGCATTGCTGTTTGTTGTGGAAGATGTTGCGAGGTGATGATAAATTGATACATTGTCTGAAGTGAATATTGTAGTGGGGTTTTATTCAAATGAAATATACATGTTTGTGATGTAAATGTGTTATATACAAGTAAATATTTTGTGACAAGAGTCATGCTGAGAGTTTTTGTGCTGTGTCATTAATAATAATGTATTTCTTATATTGCGCTACCCACCTATAGGTCTCAGAGTGCTCAAATAACAGAAGACATTATTACCCCATAGAGTGGTACTCAATTTATCAACCTCAGATGGATGAAAATCTGAGTTGACCCTGCTGGGATTCGAACCTGCCACAGCAGGCTGCATTTAGCTCGCTACGCTATCTGACTGGCTGAAAGTAAAGTAAGGAATGCTGAGAAGAGTGAATGCATGGGAGCCACCACCAAGTATTTGTCTAAATGTTTTCCAGACTGTAGGTGGAGGTTCAAGAATTTGCAATGAAAATATGGCCAACTTTCCAACTAGGGGATTGGCAATTAATGACTTTGGGGAAGAAACAGAGAGAAGTACTTCATAGGAATACAGAAAATTGATAAAAATAAAAATAAGTTCCAAATTGGAAAATGGTTTTAGTTTTATTTTTTGTAACTAAATATTAAGAATTGTTTTTTTCTATGAAAATAAAGCATCAGTTTTGTAAAGTATGTTTTTTAATGTTCCTTACAGATAAACAATTATTGAAAAGATTTAAATAAAAAATGAGATTTGTTAACAGAATTAAGTATATGAAAGCATTTTAAACTTGTAATTTTACTTGTACTTAGCAGGAATTAAGTTGCCTGGGTCTTATATATTTGCTAGAGGTAACAAAACACATTTGCACAATTGCATCCCACTCCAGTCTCTTCAACATGCATCAGGATATAAATTAGCAGATGATACATGCATTTCTCCATGCAAGGAGCATGCTCTATAGGACAAACTTGGAATGAAGACTAGAGAGCCATAGAGAAGGATGCGAGGCAGAAGTATTCGCGAGGCACCCTTTCTGGGAATACTTCTTTGCATAAAGGGTCTGAAGGAGGCAAATCACGATCTTAAGAACCATCTCCTTCCGGAAGAAATCACTGAATATCTGCTTCTATTTGGTAGACAGAAAGGAGACGGGTCTGTGGATCAATGCAGCACATTGTGATGTTCTTTAGTTTGTGTCAAAGAAAACGTAGGAAAAACAAAAAAATATTTAGTGCTCAGGAAAAACAATATTACACCTAAAACTATTTGGGAAATTTCTAAAGTTTGCATAAAGGGTTAGGTCATGAGAAAATTAAGGAAATGGGACCTGGAAAAAGCAATTAACATGCAGGAAAAATAACTTCACTTAAAAACCTTGGTATAATTAAGGATTAAGAAGAGTGGTTTTGGTCTGCAGGATAAAGTTCAGCAATGTTTCTTGATATTGGCTCAACTGTTGTACAAGCTTATGACATAAAACCCTAGAGAGGAACCAGGGGATGTAGAGGACGTTTGAATAGGGAAACAGATTTGAACCAGTAACTGAGATTTCTGAGTTATGTTCATTCAAAGGACCCCTTTCTGGAGTGAAGCTGTTTTTTTTGTTTTACATGGACATTGTTGGTAACAATATTTGAAGAGTTGAAGCATATTTTATTCATGGTTTTTATGCATTTCTTTTATGTAGAGTTCAGATCACCTGGTTTTGTTTCATTCTTTAGGAACACAATACATAGTTTATGTTTCATTCTTTAGGAACACAATATATCGTTTTTTCTTCCTTTCCTCTCCTTCCCCCAGAAGCTCACTGTCTCCAGAGCTATGGTTCTCTCCAGGCTGGACTACTGCAACAGCCTCTTTCTAAATGTGGCTGCCTCTCCTCTCCGCCCTCTGCAACTCATCCAAAACAGGACTGTGAGACTTGTCCTTGACCTCCAGCCCCGGGATCGTATCTGTCCAGGACTGAAATCCCTGACTGGCTCCCAGTGGCGGCGAGGATTAAGTTCAAAACCCTCTGCATTGTCCACAAGGCCTTCTGGGGCCTCGGACCACAATACTTTCAACTCTCTCTTCCTAAATATCTTCCTTCTCGAGCTCTTCGCTCCTCCTCCTCCAACTCCTTCAGGGTCAGTCGATTCTCCAAGCAGCGAGTTGGTGGTAGATCTCGTTGTTCTTATGGGGCTTCTCTCTGGAACAGTCTCCCTGTCTCTCTGAAACTTGAGGAGAACCATCTACAGTTCCGGAAGCACCTCAAGACCTTCCTCTTTGCTTCTGCTTTCTCTCCTCCTCTCCGCTGCTGATCTCCTGCCTGAATCTGAAACTGCACTGGTTACCTGGCTACCCTCTGATCTCTGGCCCAGGTCCCCTCCCCGCCAGTTGCACACCTACAGTCACCCCCTGGCTACCTTTGCACTCGGGGACAGTTTCTGTATCCCTACAGTACCTACTAGCACTTGACACCTGATATCTGCACTTACCCTTGCACTTGCCACCAGCTCGCCGCACTTTTATTTATTGTCTTTATTTATTTTACTGTTATCCTATTTACTGCACTGCCTCTCCCCTTCCCCCCCACTTTTCCCCTTCCCCCTCCCCTACACTTGCGCAATCTCCATGTCACCTGGACTAGTAGGATTGTTTTCTGTCTTCCCTCTGGTTCCCCTCCCTTGCCTCGTCGCGCCTTGAAACACTTGTGTATAGGCACGTTACAAATGCCATATCATATCATATTATAAACTTTATTTTAGTGCATCAAAAAGGCTTTCAGTGAATACTTGAAATTAACAAAATGGCTGAGGAATGTCACCAAGCAGTTGAGGATGGACTGGCCCTTTAACGATACTGTAGATTTAACTGAATCCAATTTCAACTACTCAGAAATGTGTGACTTATTTTATCTTCAAATTGATTAAGGAAAGCAGTTACATTTTAAAATATAGATGTGGTGGGGTAAAGGGATGGGATAAGGAAGAGGAAGTGGGGAGGGGGGCAGGGTGTCTACCCCACATAATAAAAAAAGAATTTGAGAAATAAATTCAAACATTTCCTCTTTAGGTGAAGCGGATTTGGTGAAATCACAGACATCCACCCGTTACAGGTGGGACCAAACTGTTTTTCGTCTGCACTTTACCCTTTCTGTAATGGCTAAAGAGATTGAAGAACGATCATCTGGTCGTTGTCAAGAGCAAGGCCAGATATTAAGATTAATTAAAAATGTTCCAGCAATCACTCCTGTCGTTTTGCTCTCGTTACTGTGTACAGAGCCCAATGGGGGTATTCCTCACATCAGTTAAAACGTCTTCCACTTTGTTTGGTCCTATGCATGGTTAGTCAAACATGTTTGTTATTATCTTGCTTCAACATTATTATTTATTTTTCAAAATGCATCCTGGTGTTTCTCTTGCATGCTATTAAAGTCCACTCTCTTACCTCTTTTCTGAGCTCTTTCTAGGTGTTGCAGATTGGGCTGTGGATGTGTAAGAACCAGTGGACTAGAGTCACAGCAGAGATGGAACATATTCTGCTCTCAAGTAAGACGTTCTTCCAGTGGTAGAAGTGTACCGAAAAAAAAGAGTGGAACTGTGGTCTTGGCAGGGGAGAGGGTAGGCGGAAGCATAGTGCAACATGTGACAAGGTGTTGTGGCCGGGGCATTGCAATTGTCTAAGCGACAAGTAACTAAGTCTCTGATTACAACTTTACAATTGCACAAAGGCATGAATGGAGAAATCCTCAGTATAGAATAATTAACATGATAGTAAAAAGTGGAGGAATGGTAAACAGTAAAAAATAAAATTAGTGGAGCACCGCTCCCAACGGTTCCCGCTCACTTCGATCACTGCTTTCTTCCCATACAAATGCAAAGCATGCATGGGCATTTGAGTAGACGCTCTCACAAAGACGGCTGCCAGGATTTCCATTGGTCTGTTGGGACTGCACTGGAATTTTCAAAAACTCTTGTTTTTCTCAGGCAATTTTGGGTATTGCAGTCCAGGACACGGCTGACCCACCAGCAATGTTCACCCTCCCAAATTGGTTCAGTGGGTCCCTCCAAAGCAATCAGTGAGGTCAGATTAAAGTACGGATGAGTCCCTTTTGCGTTTGTAGCTCACAAAGGTGTCTAAGACCTTCCTGATAAGGTGTCTAATGCTCACAGGGTTGAGATTTGTGCCATACTGTATGCCAGTATTCCCATGGAAAGTACTGCAGCCTAATTCTGGTTTCAGAGGCGTTTGTTGATAAATGTATCTGGCCACCATAGGAGCGTCTACTTATAAGGCGGGTTCCCATTACTGCTCTTTGGGTTTATATCCTTTTCAGTTGATGAACTAAAATATCTGACCGTGTTCCTGCTTTGAATATAAAATCAAATTAACTTGTGGGTCTGGGAGTGATGTGGCTGGTTTAGCATTCAGGGAGCTGATTTTAGTAAAGCCACTTTGAAGACATGGTGAATCTTGAGTAATGTCACAAGAATTCTGCTGGGGTCTGTCTAGAAGGTGCTGCCACATTGACCTATGAATCTTTGGAAAACATTTTGTGGGTGCTTTAAATGTAAATTATTTAAGGCTAACCTTGTGCCAACCGCAATTTACAGAGCCTGCCTGCTTGACATATCTTATATATGCATCTTTTTCCTTGACGAAATTATCTTTGGCCTTTTATTATAGTTCCCATGAATGCTCATTATGTTACCAGCATGATTTGGTCATTTGTGCTACCTGTGCTTTCCAGCGCTGAATTCTCAGTAGACAGAAAAACCGTAAAACATCTAGAGATGTATTAGTCACATTGTAGTAGACAAATTCTGCTGCCTACAGGAATTCTCACTATCTGTGTTTTCTTGGTTGGCCAACACACAGGGTAAGTATTGCTCTAGAACAGGGTTCACCATTTATTTCATTATGGTGATCCATTTGCGATTATAGCTAATAATTAGGCTTGTGTATTTACCAAAGGTGATACAGAAGACATTCCGTACCCTATCCACTGCCCACAATTTATTATGGGGGCATTGCATGGAGTTTCACAATTCTTTGTAGAATCACTGTAGATAGTGTTTTTGGCTGAAGGTCGCTCCTTTAGCAGAAGAAAGTAAGCCGTTTCGGTCTGATGAACTACCATAGCCTCAATGAAGCTAGTCCACAGGGCCACTCTCCCAAATGTATGCATAGTCAGGCAAGGGACCTAGTCACACTAGTTGAAAAGTCTGCAACTATATTATGCATAGTTAGTCTCTGTTATTGTCTTGCTAAGTGCACATTTCATGAACACTTAGGCTGGAATACAGGTATTGCCTTTTCCCCAAAATACTGACAGATGCTGTGCATGCAAATGATGAAGGCTCACTCACTTTTCTTTTTTCCTTTCCCTTTTCAAGAGCTGGGAATGTGGGTTTTGTATATGGAAGCCTCGGTGGATGGAGCCACTACAGAGATGCATGTGCTGTTGTCAAGTTAGAATTTTATTCTGTATTAATTTTATTATTTTAGCTCTGGCCCCACCCAAAGGTTCTCAGAACACCTTACAAGAATAAAAGTTTGAAAAGGTGGGAGTTACAAAATGTTTTAAAGAAAGTATAGGAAGATTAAGGGTAGAACAGGTATATTTTGAGGCTCTTTCACAAAGTGGTGATGGATGCTGCAGAGCACATATGAAGAAGTGCAGGTGTTCCATGCCCTGGGTACCATCTTGCGATGTTCAATGTATAGGCATAAATAATGGTACAGGCCCATAACAGAAATTATGGGAGAAAATTAGATTTTGGTCCAGTTTGATCATACCTCTGGATGGGCAGAGACAAAAACCTCCCTTCGTCACATGGCAACATACATTGTACCAATGAAAACAATGGTGAGGATAATTGGAAGTTTCAGTATCTGAAGAGAGAACCTATGGTAGGCCCATTCCAATGGGAAAATGCAGCACCAAACGATGCTGCTCAGATGGAGTTGATCAAGTCTTTAAATCCAAACACACAGGAAATAAATCGAGTTCTTGTGAAATCTGGAGACAAAGGGAGATTGTCTGACAGGAGAAGTTCAGTTGATTCCACCTTGGAGTGCAAGATGGAATTTGTCCATAAGAAGGTCTTTTTCAGAAGAAGCCTGATCAGAATTGAAATATTTTATAGATAAAGTGACTACAAATGTATGACGCGCGCTTAATGTGAGTTGTACAATTAGGCAAAACCTTGCTAAGGTGAATATGGTTCTTGATCATCGGGCCAACACTCAATGTAATGAAAAGCTACTGCTGGAATTTTCAAAAATTGCTATCAGAAGTTAAACTACTCTGGAACCAACCCTGCTGATTTGGACATTGCTAATCTATTCACATCTCTATGCATTCAAAACAAACCCTAGTCAGCATTGCTTAGCCTTGATCTCAGGTCACCCTTTAGCAAATGCAAGATGCTATTTGCTCCACGCCACAGGTTTAAGCCCCTGGGCTTGATTGTCACACTACATTTTTCCAGTACTTTTTAAAAATGTTAAGCCCTATTCTGCTACAACTGTATAATGTACCCATGTGACAGCCATCATAGCATGGCTCATTCTTGCAAGCATCTATCATTGCTTTCCCCATTTCCAGGTAAAATCCCGCCAAAACAAAAAAATATACAGACTCACATTCTCAATAAATGTTAGAATGCAAAATGTATGCAAATATTATTGCCACTAAGACCAACAACACGTTAGATATACCAATTTCCCCAAGTAGGATTGGTTGGTTGGACTGTTTTTGACAGAGTTAAGTAACAATGTATACTGTGGGCTACAGGCAGATATATTCTTCATTTTGCAAACATGCTGCCTCTGTTTGTATGAGATGTTGGTGACTTCTCCAGAATGAAGTTCGGGGACAACCTTTTGTTTTGCCATTATTTAAATAAAGAGGAGTTTGAACTCCATTACAGTCTGCTTCATGTCCCAGAATTGTGGGGTGGTATTGTGCACTGTGAGGTGTTATATCAGAGGGTGCACCTTAGCAGAATAACATAATTGTATCCTCAAAAAAGAAAACAAGAACATCATACACTGCACACACGTAAAATTCTTAGTTCAACATAAAACCAAAAGGGTTGTCTGAAGCAGATTTACATGTGCGTTGAACATGTGCTCTGACAGTTTTGTGATGATGTTGTCGAACACCGTTTGTCAGGAACTCAAGTGATGTTATATGCCAAGTGCCCATGTAGATGCAGAAACAGCAGTCATCCCACTACATATGGAGGACCCTCTCATGAGAGCATATGTATGATACATTAAATCAGCGGGGAAATGGGTCCTCCTGTGGCACTGGAAATCCAGCAGGAAAACAATGGTTATCCAAATAGAATGAGGGTGCATATAATAAGACCTGCATAGAGTTTGGCATATTACAGGCCAGGAATGGATCTGACATTTTAAGGGGGGTCAGGAATGGCTTTTCTGAGCTCTGTGAAATTAATGTGTGTTCGTTTAATCTTTTTCCTCATATTACTTTCTACCCGTATTCCAATTTACAGCACACATTTATGATATGTTTAATCAGGTAATTTGTCTTTCCTTTCAAATGTTCTATTAGATAAATCTTGCTTCATTTCTTGCATAAAAAACTTGAGGTCGTTTTAATACAAGCATACTATTAATACAAATAATACAATACAGTAGGGGAGGGGTGCACACTGGTTCCCTGTACAATAAATCTCCGAGCCACTGGTGTTCTCTTCCAAATCTTTCTGTGCTCATTGCATCATCAGGGAGGCAGCCACATCGTGTATCTAGCAGTCAGTGCAGGTGTTTTAAATGAGTGCCAATTCTGCTGCAAGGACTTCTGCTAGCTTTAGTAGTCAGGTTGCAGGGAACCTGCTCACCCCCAGTCAGCCACACAGGGGGGGGGGGGAGTGGTGGTGGGTTTGAGCAAAGGGATAATGTAGCTCACAGTGTGGCACTCCAAAGTCAGGCATGAGTCACTTACCCTGGTGCAGCACCCCAATGGAATCTGGAGCATACAGCTTCCTGAGTTCCATAAACATAACAGAACAGGACGGGAGGGGCAAACTCAGGTTCCCTGCTCAATAAGCCTCTCAGCCACCAGTGTTCTCCTCCAAACCTTTTCTTTGTTCATCACATAATCAGAGAGGGAGCCTCAGCTTGTAAAAAGCAATCAGTGTAGGTGCTTTAAATCAGTGTCAATTCTGTCACAAGGCCGTTTGGTACCTTAAGTTTATTTTATTTTTATTTATTTTTAACAAATGTGTAACAGCCAGACCCACAGGTATCACAATGTTTGTACAGGGTAATAACAGAGTACAAACTTTACAGATCATTGATTTAGTAAGAAGTAGTATGGGCAAAGTAGGAGACAGGCATGCTTAAAGTGTTAGTTGTACTTAGTGAACAGCCAAGATTTCAACAGCCCCTTGAATGCTGAGTAGGAAGGCTCATTTCTTAAATGTGGAGGTAAAGAGTTCCTCAAGATGGGAGCTGTGGTGCTGTAACTAACCCCTCCTGCTCTGGCTAGTTTAAAGTGTGAAACAGCCAGGGTGAACTGGTCAGAGGAGTATAGTGAGCGACAATGCTGTTTCTTTATGATGCAATGGATGAAGTATCTGGGGTCTTTGTTGTAGATGCATTAGTGCACTATAGTCAAGTTTTTTAAATCAATCCATACTTTTATTGACAGCCAATGAACTTCTCGTTGAGCTGCAGAAATGTGGTCCGATTTGTGGAGCCCAGAGCTTAGCTAGATTGGACGTGGATGTGCCCTTGAATAGGCACAGCTCCACCTCACTGATGAGGCCCGACAAGGCTAAAACACGTGTCTGGGGTTGCTGTTGGTACTCTTGTTCAGAAGAGAATTGCCATAGCATTTTGGTGCTGGACTGCCCATGTGGGCGGGACAAAGACTGATATGCAAATGGATAGTTCCTTTTTGTGAAAAGTACAGTGAGCTAAAGTGTGGCTGCAGACTCCTGAGTAGGTACTTTCCTAAAGAACAGGTCATTTAGCTATGTTCATTCTCCCAGAAGGGTTTCCATGACTATTTTATGATAGGGCATTACAATTGTATAATTTGCTCAGGAAAATGGCTCTGGAAATGGTGAGGCAGTTGTTGGGGCTCCGGAATCATCTGCTTAATGGGATAAGTTTGGCGGTGTGGGAGGTTGAGGTTGCCAGAGCATTGATATGCCTCATCATGGTTAATTTTACATTGAGGTGAACCCCCAGCTTTTTGGCATGTTTGAGGACAGGAATAGTAGAGCTGTTAATGGTGAAGGAGGCGTAAGAGGGGTTGAGAGCTTTGAGGCGAGCGGGTGAACCTACAATGAGTAACTCTGTCTTCTCATCATTGAGGCAAAGGTTATGAGTAGCCATCCAAGACTGAATGATGCAGAAGACTTTGTTAATGATGTTAGAGTCATTATTGTATTTGCCAGAAAGGGAAATGAGAATGTGTGTATCGTCCACAAAGTTGGTATAGATGATGCCTAGGATGTCAAGTATATCAAAGTGGGGTTTACTGTAGGTGTTGTAGAGGGTTACGGAAAGGCAAGAGCCTTGTGGGACACCAAGAGGGACATGCATGTGGTTGCCTGACAGGTTGTTAATGAATACTCTGGAGGTATGGTACCTTAGGAAGGATTTGATGCATCGGACTGCCTCGGGTGAGAAGTGGAAGATTCCGGAACGGTTTTGGCAAAGTAGGTCGTAGTCCACGAGATAAAGTGCAGCGGGAAGGTCTAGGAAGAGTAGGATGGCAGCATTGCAAGCATCTCTAATGCTGTCAACTTGCATTTTTAGATCTGAAAGGGCGGTTTCAGTACTGTGTTTCAGTCAGAAACCAAATTTTCTGATGCCAAGGAGAGAGTGTTGTTCTAGGAATTACAGGCATTGTAAGTAAGCAATGCGGTCTAGGATTTTGATCGGGAAGGGCACTGTAGTGATGGGCCTGTCGTTGGTAGGTATTGTCGGGTCCAGGAATTTATTTTTAGTCAGGGGGTGACCCAGGCTGCTTTAATAGTAGTGGGTATTTCATATTAATTGAAAGAGGAGTTAACACATTCTGTAATGAAGTTGTCAGGTTGCAGGAAACCCGTTCATCCCCAATCACCCATAATGAGGGAGGAGGGGTGTAGCTCACAGTGTGGCACTGCACAGCTGGGCATGAGTCACCCTGGTGTAGCACCCTATTGGACTCTGGAGCTTCCACCTTCCAGAGCCCCATAAATATAACAGTAAAGGGGGAGAGAAGCACACTCAGGTATCCTGCTAAAAAAAACCTCCTTCTGCTTGCTGTATTTGTCAGGTTGCAGGGAACCTGCTCACCCCCAGTCATCCACACGGGGGCCAAAGGGATAATGTTTCCCACAGTGTGGCACTCTAAAGTCAGGCATGAGTCACTTACCCTGGTACAGCACCCTTTTGGAATCTGGAGCTTACAGCTTCCTGAGTTCCATAAACATAACAGAACAGGACTGGAGGGCACACTCAGGTTCCTTTCTCAATAGACCTCTCAACCGCCAGTGTTTTCCTCCAAACATTTTCTGTGCTCATCACATCATCAGTGAGACAGCCTCAGCTTGCAGTTAGCAGTCAGCTCAGGTGTTTAAAATCAGTGCCAATTCTGCTGCAAAGAGCTTCTGGTAACTGTAGTTTCCAGGTTGCATGGAACCCGCTCATCCATAGTGACTCACAGTGTGGCACTCCAAAGTCGGGCAATAATCACCCTCTTGCATTACCCTATTGGAATCTTGTTTTCCACATTCCAGAGATCCACACAAATAACAGTACCAGAGGGGAGCGATGCACTCTGATTTCCTGCTCAATAAACCTCCTAGCGACTGGTGTTCTCCTCCAAAAGTTCTCTGTGCTAATCTCATCATCTGCAAGGCATACCCATCTTTTAGCTAGCAGTCAGACAGGTGTTTTAAACCAGTGTCAATATTTCTGCTAGGGTTTCTTGTTGCTGTAGTTTTCAGGAAGCAAGGAAACCGCTCACCCTCAGTAACGCTGAGAGGGGGCGAAGGCTGGATATCTCACAGTGTGACACTCCAAAGCCGGGCATGAGTCACCCTAATGCAACACCCTGTTAGAATCTGGAGTTTACGCCTTCCAGAGTTCCATAAACTTAAGAGCACAGTAGTAGAAGGGAACACTCTGGTTTCCTGCTCAATAAACCTCTCAGCCACAGGTGTTCTCCTCCAAACATTTGTTGTGCTCATCACATAATCAGTGATGCAGTCTCAGCTTGCAGCTTGCAGCCAGTGCTGGTGTTTTAAACTAGTGACAATTATGCAGCTAGGGCTTCTGGTTGTTTTAGTTGTCGGGTTACAAGGAAACCACTCACCTCTAGTCACCCACAGATGGGGGTAGGGAGAAGTAGCCCACTGTGTGGCACTCCAAAGACTGACATGATATACATATTATTCTCGAAGAATTAACAAACAAAAATGCTTAATTGGTTCTACTTGATTGTGCTATGTGCACTGATATAATATTTAAAGCCATGCATCACTCTAAATAATTTCAAAGGTTTCTATTTTATTGTGCAGAAATATAAAAAAACTGTATAGTGTACTATTTGATTTGAATCAGTGTTGTTAATAAACAAAAATAAAGTTTGCCAACACGTGTTACAAATCTCGACTCTTACTAAGGACTGCACAGCTTAAGTGGTGTTAGTATTAGTGACTCATTTATACTTAACATCAATCATTGAAGGAACAGATATGTTTCTTTAGTAATATAATATAATTCACTTGTACAGATTGCACTACTGTGTCCGCATAGGTACTCTATATCGCACACTACGTATTACGTATGCTATAACATTCTATCACAGGTATGTTCATGAATCTTATTCCAATATATCTTGTGAGTTGATGTTCTTTATTTTTTTTTCATTGCATTCATATTTTCTTGATGGGTGTCCTCCTTAAAGGGCTCACATTTGAGCATAACATTTTAGAACAGGTTTGTCTTGAAGGTATCACAAATCTCTTTGTTTGTAACTAAATAAACTCTTAAAGTGTAGACGTTTGTGTTTAGGCTCAAACCATGTGGAAGTTGGCAGTATGATATCTGTAATTGGATGGTGGTATGTGTGGTTGAGGATGGGAAGGGTGAGGTATGTTTGTTGTACGTGCTGTTGGCACACCTGCAATGCATGGCGCAGAGTTTCAGGACCTTTCCTGGCCCCAGCAGACCAACTACAAAGGAAAAGAAGGATGGAAAACAACTTAGGTAAACAATGGAAGGGGGTGGGAAAGACAACAATGCCAAGAAAAGCTTAAGCTACTTTGAACAGTAGACCAACTGCATGTAACGCTTACCTGGACTCTGCAGGGACCCTCTGGAGCTCCTTAAGTCTTCTACCCACCCCCTCAATAGTTAGGCATAGATTCTGTGAACAAATACCAATATTTCCTTCCTTGTTGCAATTTCCTTGCGTAAATATATATATATGTAATTCTAGAATAACCATCTAACTATAGCTCACCTTAATTCTTATTTTATGAGCTATCCATCCTGTTCTTACAGGGGCGCTAGTCCTGAAGAAGTTGGAACCCAGGAGGAAGGGAATATAACTAGAGGCAATGGGTTCTTGTATTCAAGGAATATGAAAAATAAGAAGGTCAGAAAAAGAGGGAAGACAACTAAGGTCTAACCGGTCTATATATGTAATCCAATTGTGAAAATGAACTGCACTACTCTTATCTTTTAGTTACAGTCAAAGCACCTAATAAGGAACCCAGAATGTGAAAACAGATAAGTAAGGATTCCTAAGTGACTGTAGACTAAGGGCAATGCCTAAGAATTAATAGCGAAAACGGTGTTCAGTAAAATGTCAAATAATGGCACACCGAACTGAGCACCAGATTCACTGCATGTGGAACCTCCTCATAGACTTCCTTACAAACAACTGCTGTGTGCAAGACAAGGTAGTGGAAACGAAATATGGAAATAAACTGTGCTGCAAACTCTGTGCCGTTTTCCTCATAACCATATTAGAGCAGTAACTGAAGTGCGTGAGCATCATACGGCAACAAGTCGCACAGAAAAACAAGCGACCAAACAGTAACGAACTTCACCTCAGTGACTGGCAACACTTTCAAACGGGAAAGAAAGCCTTAGCACAAATACCGGCAGCAATATTGCTATTACTTGAATAAACCGCTAAGCGGTACTTGCGTGTGACCAAACACCTCAGCGCTCTGAGGAACGAAGTCCGTGACTGAAAAGAATTCCAACTTCATGAAGGTAACTCGAACAGTAAGGAGAGCGTGCAGTGAGGGGAACATGAATAAGGAACAATAAAGCAGAAACTGTGGAACGGAGGCTATGACAGGGAAATAGCTGAAGCTGTGGAATTCGCGGTAAGCGTTGTATCTGCAAGCAGACGAAGAAGCGAAGCGCGAGCCTCTAAGTGGGCGGGACTTAAATAGGCTACCATGGACAACGACTAGACCCGCCAGTCTAAACCTGAAGAGCACAATCAGGCAGCCATTAAAGAACCCGGAAGCCTATATTCTTCAAATGGGAAATTAGAATACCAGAATAACTAGGGATAAAACCAATTCCCAATTAGGAAAGCCCCCTTAGATATCCTTTCCCTGTACTAGACTAGAACCCTGGTCTGTGGTCATGACACTGCATAAGCAAAGAAAGAAATGGTTGCGGCAGACAAAACGCTTTGCAGTGACAAGCAGGTGAGTAGGGGTCCTGTGACCTTAATCTACTTGCAGCAGCTGCCCAACTGAAGTAATTAATGATGGCTGGGGGGCAGCTTAAGAAGGGAAATAAATAGGTAGACGGACACATAAAAGGGCAAAAAAGATTAGCCGTTATGAGCAGCTGAGCAGGGCACGTGACCTCTGTCCACTTGCATCACGTAACCAACTGCAAAAGAAACGAAAGGCCGGAGGCATCCCAAAAAGGAGAAGGAAGGGGTGGAACTGACAAAATGAGTACAACAAGCTTAGCAATGATTAGAGGATGGGCAGAGCAGCAGTCACATGACCTTGATCTGCTTGAACCAGCTAACCAACTGCCACTCTTGTATGTTATCCTTTTTTCTTTAATGATGTATCAGTATTACTTGGATGAGAATAGATCTGACTAGCTGTTCCTGGTGTAGCATACGCCATTCTAGCATTGGGTACCATACTACTCAATCTGGTGTTAGTCACACTTGATGTGAAAGCTCTGTACACTTCGATCAATCATCAGCAAGCAATTAAGAGCATTGATTACATTTTTCATGCACATTCAGCTTCTTTTTTTGAACATATTGAAATGATCAAAGCCTTACTAACAGTTGCGCTTTCGAATAATGTGTTTCTTTTCAATAATACGTACTATAGACAACTTATTGGAATCACGATGGGGGCAAGCTATGCTCCTGCTCTCGCAAATATTTTCATGCACAGTTATGAACAACAGCTTGTCTTTTCCAATCAACTATTCAAACCACACATCTATATGTGGAAGAGATATATTGACAATGTGATTTTGGTCTGGCAGGGTTCCATTGAATGTTTGAATGAGTTTGTCGCTTACTTAAATCTCAATAATTGGGGCATACAATTCACACATATGTTCATTTTTACGAGCATCAATTTCTTAGAGCTCACAATCAGTATCTCTGACAATCAGTTTGTGACAAAAACATTCAGAAAGTGTACATCTGTTAACACAGTCTTGCATGCAACAAGTTGCCACAGGAAATTGTGATCTCCAACATACCCAAAGGCGAATTTATCTGGGCAAGACGTAATTGTTTGTTACACAATGATTTTAATGAAGAATGCTCGGTGATACGCCACAGGTTTTTGGCAAGAGATTATGACTTAAAATCAGTAGCCAAAGCTGAACAAGATGTGGCAGTCATGAAGAGATGTGATCTACTCACACCGAAAGTCAGTAATGAGACGGTACACTCTCAGAAATTGAAATTTTATCACCAGATTCAATGCAGACAGTTCAGTGTTCTACAATATAATTAAAAGGCATTGGCACATCTTACAACTTGATCGAGATATCACCCCGTGGGTTGACAATACATGCAGTTTTATTTACACCAAGGCTAATAACCTCAAGAATATACTTTCACCTTCATTTATGGCAATTCAGCCACATCAACAAACATGGTTACATCAGCCTCCACGCCCAGGCTTTCACAAATGTGGGGGTTGCTCTATGTGTTCCCATGCATTAGAGACAACGGCTATAGACTTTGGACATCTAGGTACACACAAGATCAATTTGTTTATCAATTGTAACTCTAAATTCTGTGTCTACTGTATTAAATGTATTTGTGGTCTCTATTACATTGGGAGTACTATTCGTCCGTTAAAGATCTGGATCAGGGAACACCTATCATCCATCGCACAACCTGATTCTAAATACCCTTTGGCCGTCCACTGGCAACAAGTCCACCAAATGGACAATAAAGCAATGATTAAATTTGCAGGGATGATCAAGGTTTCCCTACCACAACGTGGAGGAAACTTGGTACTGAAACTCAGGCAACTAGAAGCCCTCCTGATATGCCAATACCGTACTGTAGACATAGGTCTTAACACAGACCATGAACTATCTGTCTTTCTGTGATAACATACAGTCCTTAGTTACATTGTATTTTATTTCAGGATTTTTTTATTTTTGTTCTTGTTATCACCATGCTGTATGTACATTAAAGCATCCAATTGTTACTTCTCCCCAGTGATGATACTTTGAAGACGAGCCCTCCTACAATTGAGGGGTCTACGCTTACCTATTGCCAGTCTACACGACCTCTGGAGCAAGTTTGCTAATTGGTTAATTGTCTCTTTCTCCTTGTCCACCCCCTTTCTCCTGGACTATTTCCCGCACTGAATATCCACCGTATCTCATTTATGGTTATGCTTGAACAATTATACTTACATTTACATATATGCAGCCTCAGTGGAAGAGCAGGAAGCTCGAAACACGTGTCAGGCTGCAATGATGTTGATTAAAACTGACAAACATCAATAGCAATTGTGCTTGTTATTTTAATTGTGTGCGCAGTGTGAGAGCAAGCCCATTCTTCTCTCCATTCTAGCATATGTGAAAGGTCAATATCGGTCGCTCATTCAAAGGGTCACTTTTTTTCCCACTTCTTAAATATCGGAATTACCACTGATCATTTCCAGGAAGGGGGCGTCGGTCCCTGTGACTTGTTAATGGTCATTGAAAAGACAAAATGTACAGGAAGCTGTCTTCTTTTGTATTTGAAAGGCATTTGTGTATCAGATGAAAATGAGAGGTATGCATGGTATAAGAACAGTAAGTTTAATCCATCGGTTGCACAGGCCTCCATGATGTGTCTTTGTAGATGCGTAATTGTCAACCTTGTCCCATTTCAGAGTCCCTGTGATGGCATAAGATTGCATAGTAGCATAATTACAGCACCTACTTTCAGTTTTAGCTCATGAGAGAGAGAGAGAGAGAGAGAGAGAGAGAGAGAGAGAGAGAGAGAGAGAGCGAGAGAGAGAGAGAGAGAGAGAGAGAGAGAGAGAGATAGATACCTCATCCAGGATGTGACTCTGTGATGCTATTTCAGAGTCATGATGCCACAATGGCACACTGTTCCCTGTGAAAATAGCCTTGCACAGTTATTTTGGTGGGATACACTATTTGATGGCTCCCACACCCTTGTTTAATATGTAAAACTTGGGGTTTCACCCTAAGTAACCCAGGGTATTCCAAACGTGAACCTCACAGATGAGGCCCAAATAGGCCGAATCAAGTGTCTGGGATTGCAGATGGTACTCTTGTTCAGAGGAGAATTGCCTAGCATTTTGCTTCTGGACTGCCCTTGTGGGTGGGACCAGACTGATATGTAAATGGATATTTCCCCTTTGTGAAGGGGGCAGTGAGCTAAAACGTTGTTGTAGATGTTCGTGAGTGGGAGAAATTCCATAGAACAGTGAATTTGACCCATGTTCATTCTTAGTACAGTGGCTCCCAAACCATTGTTTAACATGTAAAACTTAGGGTTTCACCCTAAGTAACCCAGGGTAATACAGACTTTGACCCCCTGCTCACTGTGCCTTTGGCGAGGCTCAGCTTCACCTCACTGATGAGGCCTGACTAGGCCGAAACACGTGTCTGGGGTTTGTGATGATACTCTTGTTCACAGGAGAATTGCCTAGCATTTCGGGTTCTGGACTGCCCTTGTGGGTGGTACCAGACTGATATGGATATTTCTCCTTTGTGAAGGGTGCAGCGAGATAAAACGTGGTTGTAGACCCTCCTGAGTGGGAGAACGTCCATAGTACATGGTATTTGACCCATATTCATTCTCAGTAGAGTGGCTCCCACACCCTTGTTCACTATTTGATGCAGTCTACAATGTATTTGTATAATGTGAGTGGGACTCAACCTGCTGGATCCCTCTACCCCCGCCAGAGAAGTCCTTACTGACAATATCTACACTAGGGGTCTCATCACGAGTTGGGCGGTAACACCGGCGCTATTAGCGCCGGCGCTAATAGCCCTACCGCCAAACCCCCAGCGCTATTAGCGCCGGATCACAGGTTTGGCGGGAGGGTTATTGCCCATTCCCCATTGGGCCCATTCGGGAATTCCTCATTCCCCATTGAGCCCAATGAGGAAAATTCACGCTATTACCACCAGCGGGTTTCCTGCCGAAAATCGGCAATTTTGCTGCGGATTTCCCCCCAGCTCCGAGCCATGATCTGGTGGACCCTTAAATGCGGTGGTAATAGCACTACCGCCACATTTAAGGGTTACCGCCAGACTCGTGATGAGGCCCTAAATCTAGAACAGAGACCAGTCACTACCTGAAATACTTACAAAGCTGAACATGACATGGCTTTTGGATATATGTACATGGTTTCTGCCTGCCAGGAAAGAGTGAGATATGCAGAGACAGGAGAAGGTTTGTCCATATCCTTGATTGGTGTTTGGATTCTAGGATGGCATCCACATGCGAGTGTAAGCCTGGAATGGTGTCCAGAAAGGATTTACCATGGCAACCCCCAGTGCTTGTCTGGCAGCTGGCAAATTCTGAATATATGTGTTCAGTAAGGACCTTTATTCCCTAGATAACCAGAACGTTTGCATTCATACTGTGTCGATTAATGGTAGTTGAGCTTAGAGATGAGTTCTTGTGACAAGACAAATATGACTAAATAAAACTGTTTGAAAGCTCTGCCTGACTGCATCCTTCCTGGACGTACGTGACAAAGAGATTCTGCCAATGGCCGAAGACACTGGATTCTCAACCAACCAGAGGTAAGCAAAGAACCAGTACTTCCACTTAATCCAGTGGGCATAACCCATTCCAACATTGAAGGACCCCTCACCCTCTGCAAATACCTTTGTACTCATCCCTGTGCAAACCGGAGTTGAAAAGACAAGAGCACAATGCTAAGGACAGAGCCAGAGGCAAGTAATTACAAAAAGGAATCGACAAGTAATGAAATGGGAAATAATCATAAGGCCTCTGAATATTAATGACTGTACTTGACCAGGACTATGGTTTCACTTTCCAGCCATTAAAGCTACATCTGCTACACACAAGGTGCATCATTACCCAGCATCAGGAGTACACCTACAATCCAGAATAGGCTTGACACAGATCTTTTTCTTCACCACTTGAGTTGTTGTTGCACCACTGGAGATGAGGAAATGTCACCACTTATTCCTCCCCTTCCAAGGACCAGAACCTTTAATAGCCACTGTCTAGAAACATCGGAAAATCTCTGGTCACGAAGTTGCTCCATATTTGGGGAGAGTCATCTGAGTTATTCAGAATTAAAGTGGCAGATTTTACACTGCGCCTATTCATGACGGTTCTATGTCATTTCATCAACAGTCTTTTTTTCAATGGTTTTTTGAATTAATATTTTTTAACAAAAAAACTCATCAAAATGTCTTTATTTTTATTTTTGGGAGTTCCCCCCACACCTCCATCCCCTATTGTGTTTTTACTATTCCCGACCACCCCACCACTTATATACAATTTCCCACCCCCTTACATTTTTGGATGAATTTTTTCGTAAAAAAATATTCATTAAAAAACATCGAAAAAAAAGACTAGATGAAAGGACTTTGTACCTTTTTGACAGCGCGGATAGTTCAACATATGGACCAGCAGGGTAACTTGCTCAAATATTAAACGGGCAGCAAAATGAAGCACAGACTTAACTGGAGGCCATGGTGAAGCTGGCAGGCCAACACATATGGCATTGCAGCAATCCAAGCACGAAGGAACAAGGACCTGGAATGACGGATTTAACATCTGAGGGAGGTATGAAGGCGTGTGAAGAATCAACTGGAAAAATAGGATTGGGATAAACAATGACTGTTATTTGAAATGTTATGTTGGAATCAAGAGTAACATTAAGAAGACGGTGGAGCATCTCTGAGGTCCGTTTGACGACGGCTAGTCACTCCTGTCTTTATCCTGCCCCTGATGTTGACCTGATGGGAGCTGTTGGAGAAGGAATGGGAGCGGCAGGTTCTGTGCGATTTTGGTGTGCTGCTCAGCCCTTCAGCTGCTGCTGGTCTTTGGGTCTGGTTCGGCAGGAGCCTGAGTGTGGGCCCCCAATATTGAGGCAGCATTGATCTAGCCCGCTGGAGCCTGCATGGGGCCTGCGGGAGTGGACTTCCGAGGTGAGGCCCGGAAGTATATGGACGGCGTGAGGGGCCTTGGGGATCCTGTCTCTGCCCCTGGTATAGTGGACTGTGGCCGCAGAGCTCCCCTGTCCATAGGATGGCTCGAAGTCAATATCCCGGCTGGGAGTGGCCTTCCCAGGTGAGGCTGGGAAGTGTTTGGATGGCGTGAGGTGCCTGGGGGCTCTTGTCTCAGCCCTCGGTGTGGCAGACTGCGACCGCAGAGCTGCCCGGCCATTGAGCCGCTCAGATGCAGCGTCTGGCTTGGAACCCTGCTTGGTGGTAACCACGGCCCCCAGTGTACAGGACTGCAGTATTTGAAACCCGTGCTGAGCGGGCACAGCGAAGGCTGGGCATCAAGTGGTCAGGTGTGTGTCAGTGGGAGGAGAAGGAATGTTGAGGGGGAGCTGGCTGTCCTTGGAGAGAGTGGGCACAGTGAGGGTATCTGCTAGCTGATGCATATATGGGTAAGGTGAACAAGGTGGGACACAGTTGCGGGGGCTCCAATGGCGCTGTGCGCTTCTGACACTATCGGCTGTTGTGCCTACGGCTGCAGGTAAGTTACCAAAGGGGGGGGCTCTGAGTGGGGAGGTCAAAGGCCTGGTGTGAGTGCCACTGCCCTCATTTTTCTTGACATGGCGTTGGAGGAGCATGCAGAGGATCTGGCTGGCATGATGGTGCAGAGTCAGCAGAAGCTGGAGCAATGAATGGGCAACAGCAAGGTGAATAAACCCCAGAGGACACTGTTGCTGTAAATCAACTGATGGTGGCTATTTAGGACTCAAGGGTGTCGCTGAAGGGCGAAGGTCCAGTCTGTGGCGGTGGACATCTCACTGGTTAGGGCGTATATCCGGAAGATGGGGGAGAGCTTGGCATAGGTGGAGAACAGGGTCAGGGAGGTGGAGGACGCAGTCACAGTGCTGCAGTCCCGAGTGGACACGCTGGCGATGGCCAAGAGAGCCCTCAAGGTCAGTGTGGAACATGCAGAACTCACACTGAAGCAACATCAGGATCTTGGGGATTGCGGGAGGGGAAGAGGGCCCCAGCAAGAAATTGTAACTTGAACGTCTGTTCTCGGACGTTCTGAAGATCAGGGGCCTGTCAATGTGGTTCATCATCGAGAGGCCTCACAGGGTCCTGGGCAGAAGGCCACCAGTTGGGCTCTGCCATGGGCAGTCGAGCCAAAGCTATTGAATCACAGGGATCGCAATGGCATATTGCCGGACACAAGACGAGCATTGGCATATAAAGTGGGCGGCATACCATTTTGGTATTCCCCAATTTCACTCATGAGGTCCAAAATCCCTGTAAATCTTATGATGGTGTGAGGAGGTGGCTTTGTGAGCTGGGGCTTAAGTATATGCCTGATGGTTTTGATGGACGGCTGCTCGCTTTTTTCCAACACCCTACGGAAGTATGGGACCGGCTGGACTCAGAATGTGGATATAGACCTACGTCTAGGCAGTGGGTGGGGGGACCAGTGTGCCAAGCTCAGGAAAGGCACCCAGGGCCCGCTCTTTCAGGAGTCAGGCATGGATTCTTCCTTGGAGAGAGTCTACGTTGGCACGGATGGAACTTTGGAGCTGAAGGAATCATTGGGCCAGTGGGACCCAGAGGTGGGCCCGGGGCTGGCGGTGGTGAGAAGGGCGAAAGAGAACCTGGAGGGGTTGGTTGACAATGGTTGAACCCCAATGTGTTGCGGGCTGGGGCGTTTGCTGCTTATGGTGGCAGGTTTGAGGATGAGATCTGGGTACCATGTTTCCCTCGGTAGCTCTTGATCTGGGGGCTGTGGTGGAGAGTAAGAGAGGGGCCGAATGCCTGAGTTATGTGGGAGGGCAGGGAGGGTTGTTGTCGGCTGGGTTGGGGGGCATTTGCCTTTAGTGGCCTGCCTTAGTTTGATTGAGGGTCCTTTCTATAGTGTTCTACCCTCATCCCGTTGCAGGCTGGTAGGTCGGATATGGGAGTAGGGGGTGGTGCAAGTTGAGGACAGTTGGGGGCCTTGTTGGGAGGGTATTGGGGGCTGTGCCCAGTGTTGGGGTATGTGGGTGTGAGGTAGGGTGTGGATGGGCTGAAGGGGTTTGGGGTCTTGGTTATTGGTTTCCACTTGTCTACATTGGGGAGTAGGGGTGACTTGCCTTGTCTAGATTGTAGGGCACAGATATAAAGGGGTGGGTTATTATGGCCAGGTTGAGGGTGGTTAGCTGGAACATGCAGGGGATGAACAATGTCCTACCTCAGTTGGTACAGTATTGCTGTGGCAATATTGCAGGAAACACACTTGGACGCCCAGGGGTTGCAGGGAGTACAGAGGAGTTGGAAGGGGGTGATGATTGGCAGTGCCTTCTCCGCTTATGCTAGAGGGGTACTGGTGTGGTTTAGGGAAACTGCAGCAGTGTAGGTGTCACAGACCCTGGTGGATAGGGAGGGCCGCTAAGTGGGATTGGTGCAGGAGATGCTAGACACCTCAATGTTCCTGTTTGGAACCTATGCCCCTAATGTAGCGCTGGCAGAGTCCTTCACTGACATACAGGATCTATTGACATGGTACCGGGATGCCTGGCCCCTATGGTTAAGGGATTTCAATTGTGTGCTTGATGGCACATTGGATGTGGCAAGTGCAGAATTTAGGCAAGTGGGGTTAGTGACTACTAAGACATTGGTTAGGGTAGGGGGGACCTTAACATTAAAGATGCCTGGAGGGTGCTCCACGGACGGGAGTGTAGCTATTTATATTTCTCATCAGTGCACGGGTCATACTCATGGATAGATTATTCATTTGTGGGGAGGGTAACTTTTCCTGGGTGGATGAGGGGGATTATTTGGACACGTCCTTGTCGGACCAATTCACCATTAGCAGCAACCCTGGAGAACGTTTGCTCGCTCGCTGACATGGCCATTGGCCCTGAACCACAGACCCTGCACCATAAGGAGATGAGAGCAAGGGGTAACACAAACTTTTATTGTCCCTTGTGGACAATACGGCATAGAGAGCCCAGCTGGACTCAGTCCTGGCGCCTTTGGTACAAGGCGCATGAATAAGAGTGCACTGGCACACTTTTATTTGGTGCATTTGTTCGGGTGTGGCTTATTGAGAGGGTTGAATTGCACGTGCAGCATACTTTAGGAGTGGCAGGGTGGGACCGGTGAGCCAAGACTAATGGGCGTGGCCAGGGCTAGGCTATATAAGCCCTCCCATCCTGCATGAAAGCGCTTTGTGTTATTCTGCTGATGGCAGCGTAACGCTCAACGCCACCTGGGCGCACCTTACCTTTTTTCCAGCTACCAGCCTGAGCACACCTTACCTTGTTTACAGCTACCAGCCTGAGCACATCTTACCTAGTTTCCAGCTACCAGCCTGAGCACATCTTACCTTGTTTCCAGCTACCAGACTGAGCGCATCTTACCTTGTTTCCAGCTACCAGTCACAGCACTTACCTTGGAATCTGTTTTCGGCGAACATCCATCTCCAGACCTCAGAAGGCAGCACTCCAGGCCGACATCATGACACTACGAGCAATCCATCGGTAGACGGTGACTGCAAGAGAAAAAGATAAAGACAAGGTTAGAATTTGCTAAGACATTACGTTTAAGGTTGTGCTTTGACAAATCCTTGTGCTTAACCTTAAACCAACACTAACCTCTTGTCGGAGCATCGTGGACTCCCTTCTCTTCCCATTTGGCTTTGCTCCATGCACAGCAACTACTGCTGGGCCGCATTTCATCTGTTGGGAGAAACGGAGGAAAGACATCATTAAAAGATACGGACAATAATCAGGGATCAACATCGCAATATTTTAAAGCCATAAAACACTTACCTTCAGGAGTGGTTAAGCCACAGTTGGTCTGGGCTGCCACGCACAATGGGCCAGTGAAGGAACTCGGTCCATCAAGAAGCGCCCCTGCAGTGAGAAGCAGGACGGAGAGCTCATCATCATTAAACAACAGGTGAGACTATATGGGTTGGTGCATGCTCAGCACATTTTAGGAAGAAGGGTTCGAGAAAGACAGCAGGCACATAGCAGCATTCTCACAATCTCTCGTATCCATGCAGGAGCAGAGTCAACAATTGTCGCCGCCCACAGCACATGAGCAGGGGAAGAAGCCTGACAAGGAGGATCCACTTCCTGGGAGGGTTGCAACCGTACCCCTATGTCCCCGCAGAGACCAGGTGAGCGTAACAGAATGCGATGCCACTACGAATTTCTGCCTGGGCGTTATGGAAACCTCAGAAACCGACCAGCTGGCCCAGCTACTGGGGGAATTACGGGCTGAAGTCCGTGCCTCCAGACAGGAAACCAGTGCTTTAAGGAGGGATTTTATTATAGCCTGAGAACGAATTGACGACTTGCCAAGACAGATGCTTCAGACCCACGCAGGTCAGGTCCCACTACCAGGACTTGCCCAACCTCCCATGCCGCAGCCTTCACCACCAGTTCAAGTGGTTCCTCCAGGTGCAGTGCCTCTGGCCCCGCTCAAACGCTAACAAGTACGCTATATTCATAAACCAATGTCGCCTCAATTTTTTTTGCAGGCCTGGGGCTTTTCCAAACGATCAAGCCAGAGTCGCCTGTGTACTCTCACATTTAGGAGGTAGCGCAGAGGACTGGCCGATACCATTAGTAAATGGTACACCGAGACTTTGGGGAATTTCAGCGGGAGATGGAAAAATTGTTTGCAAGGCATACACAAGGACAAGCGTTGGACAACAAATTATTGTCACTCAGACAAGGAAACCAAGACCTATTGACCTACATCGCAACCTTCAATTGTCTCATAGCACAGATAAACTGGCCAGAAGAAAAGAGAACTATGCTCTTTTATTGAGGGTTGCGTAGGGAACTTAAGGATGTTCTAGCCCAAGTGGTCAATCCCCCTGAGGGATGTGCCGAAAACATCAACTTGACTGTGCAGCTCGATCACAGACTGCAGAATCGAAAAATGGATCGCACAAGAGCTGAAGTGAGGTCGGTCTATATGTGAGACAACCAAACCAAAAGCCACAAACAAACTGAACTAATGCAGATCGGTGGATTATGAAGTCCTATCACCAAGGCTGAAAGGGAGAAAAGGAGGCAACAACAGCTCTGCTTATACTGCGGGGGAGCAGGACACTTCCTCTGAGAATGCTGGTGAAACCACCCAAGAGATTAGTTGGAGCAACAGACAATGGCAATGAAGAAAAGGAACAGGATTCAGGAAACTCCAATGCCCGACAAGCGTAGGAGTCCACTTGTCGAGCAAGAAGAAAGAATCCGTACATATCGCACATCTAGTCATCCCGGTACATCTGGTTAACCATAAACAACAGTCAAAGATACATGCCCTGGATGCATATATTGATAGCAGAGCTGTCGGAAATTATATTGATCAAGATCTGGCTGCACGAATAGGCCTTCCTCTCCAACATACCGAAAAAGTCATGCTTATGTGTCAGGGTGGTCATCAAGAAGACATCTCCTTCGATCTCATCGGTGCTCCTCAGTTCCAGATGATATTAGGAATGCCTTGGCTGAAAAACCACAACCCTAGTATCGACTGGCGAAAATGAGTTCTGACCTTTCCTCAAGAGTGTGCTAACGCCTGCTACAGCAAAAATGTGGGCAACCTGAAACCCAAGACGAAAACCATTCTAGGTCTCACTGGTTCCTTACCACCTGAATATCTGGATTACCAGGATGTTTTTCAGAGGAGCAAGCGAACACCCTGCATCCACACAGGCCTCACGATTGCCAAATCTGTCTGGTGCCCAGAGCCCAAATTCCCTGCAGTCAAATTTACGGCCTAACATAGCAGGAAAACCAGCATCTAAAATCTTACCTGGATCAGTATCTAGCTAACGGCTTTATCCGCCCAAGTCCCCTGCATCCTCGGCTCTCTTTTTCGTACCTAAAAAAGAGGGCGACTTAAGAACTTGTACTGACTATAGAGCGCTTAACCAGATCACGTAAAAAACAGATACCCACTGCCACTTATTCTGGAGCTTCTGGATCAGGTAAAGAAGGCTCAAGTTTACACGAAACTGGATCTATGAGGAGCCTATCACCTTGTAAGAGTTAAAAAAGGGGACGAGTGGAAGACGGCATTCCGTACCAAGTATGGTCTTTTCAAATATCAGGTTATGCCTTTTGGGTTATGTAATGCCCCGGCGGCGTTCCAATTTTTTATGAACGATATGCTTGATGAATTATTGGATATTTGTGCACTTTTCTACATAGATGACATTCTCATTTACTCGGCTTCCAAGGAGGACCACATGGGCCATGAAAGAGCAGCATTGGAATAACGTCGACAGCATTGGCTGTTTGCCAAGTTAGAAAAGTGTTTCTTCCATGTAACAGAAGTTTAATTCTTGGGCTTTATGCTCACACCACCAGGAGTACACATGGAAACACGCAATGTGGAAGCTATCCTTCAATGGCCATCACTGACATCCACAAAAGGAGTACAAAGTGTGCTTGGCTCGCCAATTTTTATCATCGGTTTATTCCTAGGTTTTCGCAGATAGTTCATCCAATTACCTCCCTGCTGAGAAAAAACAAGAAATTCCTTTGGTCTCCAGAAGCAGAGAACGCCTTGCAAGAGCTGAAACCTGCATTCACCACAGCACCAGTTCTTCGACACCCTCGACCGGATCTGCCATACATGGTCGAAACAGATGCCTCCAACGTAGCCATGGGGACGATATTATCACAAAGGGACCCCACAACAGGGCAATTACATTCCATAGCATTCAGGTGCCCTGTAAGTTTTCTGCACCAGAGTTGAACTATGCGATCACACACAAAGAATTGCTAGCGATTAAGGGAGCCTTCAAAACATGGAGACACTATCTTCTGGGGGCGAGACATACAGTCGTAATCACAGATCACCGCAATCTGAAATACTTGAAGACCGCCAAGGCCCAATCCTCACGCCAACTTCGTTGGGCTCTCTTCTTTGTGGAATACAATTTTATCATCACCTACAGACCTGGAGTATGCAATGGGAAAGCAGATGCTCTGTCACGCATGAGTGAGGACAAAGAAGCCTTTACCATGTCTGAACCTGTGGCCCTCATTCCTGAAGAACAAATCCAGAACCAAATCGCTGCAACCACCTGTCTGGATGACTTGAAAACCGATCTCCAATCTCAGATGAACCAAGCAACACAACAGGAGTGGCTATCTAGAGGAGACCAAGACACCATTGAAAAAGGTCTACCGTACTTTCAAGGGAGACTGTACATTCAGGACAAGAAACTATAAGATCAAATAATAGCAAACTATCATGATTCATTAGTGGAATGACATCCAGGGTTTGCCAAGACTCAAGCTAAAATACAAAAGGGCTATTGGTGGCCAACCTGGAGAAAAGACATTGCCCAATTCATTGCGACCTGTGGTGTCTGTGTACAACACAAATCTCAGAAATTAAATCCAGCCGGGTTACTGTGTCCATTGATGATGTCGCCCGCACCGTGGCATACATTGTCAATGGACTTTATCACAGCTCTTCCTCCCTGCAATGGATATAACACCATCTTAGTTGTTGTGGATTTGTTCTAAAAAATGGCCCATTTTATCCATTTAAAAGGACTTCCCACTGCTTCCACCCTCACCACCGTGTTTTTGGAACAGATTGTCAGATTACACGGATTCCCATCAATACTAATATCAGACCGTGGAACTCAGTTCATCTCAGCACTCTGGAGGGGGGGTGTTGCAAAACAGCCAAAATTGATCTCTGGTTATCCACTAGCCATTACCCTCCAAACGATGGCCAAACCGAACGGACCAACCAGACCTTGGAGCAATATCTGAGGTGGATGTTGCAACAAACTGAGGAAACCCGGACAGACCCTCGACATCCTCGAACGACCACTTTTGATTCACCTGACGAATTGGAAATGCCAGCAGTGACAACCTTACATGAAACCATTACTCAGATCCTTACAGAAGCAGCCGAACATCTGACCAGAGCTAAAGAAAAGCAGAAAGAGTTTGCAGACCGACACCAAAGAAAGGCCCCACATTATCAGATCGGAGACAAGATTTGGTAGCATCCAAAAACATTCCCTTGAAAGGACCATGAGCCTTCCGTCCCAGGTACCTGAGACCTTATCCCATCAAAGCCATAATAAATCCTACTGCCATGAAATTGGAATAACCACCTAATATGCGAATCCATCCGATATTCCATGTTTCACTAATGATCCCAATGAAAACAGGTACTCGTACTGAAGCACCATACAAGCCCGACATCATAGAAGGAGAACTGGAATACGAGGTCAAGGCTATTCTGTATTCCAAGATAGTGCGATCTAAATTGTATTACCTTATAGACTGGAAGGGTTATGGACCTCAAGACCGTACATGGGAACCCAGTGAATTTGTCCACGCTTCATGACTGATCAGACAGTTTCATCGCAACAACCCCACCAAACCAGGACCAGGAGAAAGAACACCCGTGAAAGGAGCCCTGAGGGGGAGTGCTGTCATGGCCATTGGCCCGGAACCACAGACCCCGAACCATCAGGTGCAGAGAGCAAGGGGTAACACACCCTTATATTGTCATATTGTCCCTTGGTAACAATACTGCATAGAGAGCCCAGCTGGACTCAGTCCTGGCGCCTTTGCATTTGTTCGGGCATGGCTTATTGAGAGGGTTGGATTGCACATGCAGAATCCTTTAGCAGTGGCAGGGTGGGGCTGGTGAGCCAAGACTAATGGGTGTGGCCAGGGCTAGGCTATATAAGCCCCCCCAGTCTGCATGCAAGCGCTTTGCGTTATCCTGCTGATGGCAGTGTAATGCTCACCGCCGCCTGAGCGCACCTTACCTTGTTTTCAGCTACCAGCCTGAGTGCCCCTTACCTTGTTTTCAGCTACCAGCCTGAGTGCATCTTGCCTAGTTTCCAGCTACCAGCCTGAACGCATCTTACCTTGTTTCCAGCATCCAGCCGCAGCACTTACCTTGGAATCTGTTTTCAGCGAACATCCATCTCCAGACCTTCAGAAAGCAGCACTCCAGGCCGACATCGTGACACTATGAGCAATCCATCAGAAGACGGTGCCTGCAAGAGAAAAATATAAAGACAAGGTTAGAATTTGCTAAGACATTACGTTTAAGGTCGTGCTTTGACAAATCCTTGCGCTTAACCTTAAACCAACACTCAGTTTTTGTCAGAGCATCACGGACTCCCTTCTCTTCCCATTTGGCCACGCTCCATGCACTGCAACTACCGCTGGGCCGCATTTCATCTGTTGAGAGAAACGGAGGAAAGACATAATTAAAAGATACGGACAATAATCAGGGATCAACATCACAATATTTTAAAGCCATAAAACACTTAACTTCTGGATTGGTGAAGCCACAGCTGGTCTGGGCTGCCACGCACAATGGGCCAGTAAAGGAACTTGGTCTATCAAGAAGCGCCCTGCAGTGAGAAGCAGGATGGAGAGCTCGTCATCATTAATCAACAGGTGAGACTATATGGGTTGGCGCATGCTCACCACATTTTGGGAAGAAGGGTTCGAGAGAGACAGCAGCCACATAGCAGCATTCTCATGATCTCTCGTATCCACACAGGAGCAGAGTCAACAATTGTCACAGCCCACAGCACATGAGCAGAGTAAGAAGCCTGACATGGGGAAACCACTTCCTGGGAGGGCAGCAATCGTGCCCCTACGTCCCCACAGAAATCAGGTGAGCGTTACACTCATACCTATGTGGAGGTTGAATAGTAGGATGCTTGAGGACAGAGGGATAGAGTTTCTCTGCGGGAAAGTATACAGATGCTTCTCAACGAGGACTGGGGCTCAACAGCACACTGGAGTTGGAAGTGCGGAAGGTGTTTTTGAGTGGGGTGTGCATGTCTGGAAGGGGTAGGGCTCTCAGGGTCCTTAGCCAGGAGGGGAAGACCCTTGGGTTGAGGGTAACCAGACTGGATCATGCACAAGGGGGAAGATATCAGGCGGAGGTCTTGCATGAGGCTCAAGGGGAGTTATGCGCAGCAAGAGATTGGCTGTCCACCCTTGGTTACACTAGGTATGTGGCCAGTCATCACTCTGAGTGAGATGAGGCAGGGAGGCTGCTGGCCTGGTTGGTTAGGAGGGAGGTACCAGTAACTGTGAGGGTATCTGGGGTCCAGGGATCTCTAACCGCGAATGATGTAGGGATCTGTGATTCATTTCAGGATTTCTATGTCAAATGGTACCGGGATAGACTGATTTGCCCTCACTAGATGAGCATATGAGGGAACAGTTGGGGGGACATTGTCTTACAAGATTTGGTTGGGGCCATCAGTTCTCTCGCCAGAGGGAAGACACCCAGCATAGAAAGAATTGTACAGGGAGTATAGCGATATTTTTGCCCCAAAGTTGCTTGAGGTCCTGTTAGATGCTAGATCAAGGGGGGTTCCCAAAATTCATGTTAGAAGCTCTGATAATAACTAAGGAATGCTTCGATCTGGCCGAATGTGAGTCCTACCGCCCAATGTCTATGATAAATGTAGATGTTAAAATCATGTGTAAAATCCTGGCGGCCCTGTTGACGCTGGTTATGCACAAATCAGTCTATCCAACCAGACAGGATTCATCCCAGTAAGGTCTACCATGCACATCCTGAGGCGGTTGGTTCTGATTCTTGATAGGTACAGGCAGCCCGAGGAGAGGTTGGCGGGGATCAGTTTGAATTCTTATAAGGCATTTAATTCAATCTCTTTCGGCATCCAATGGATGGTCGTGGAGAGATTGGGGTTGGGTGCCAGCTTTATTGATTGGGTTAAGCTGTTGTATGTGGGCTATTCATCAACGGTCCGGGTGAAAGGGGTAATATCCTCTGGGTGGAGGATGGGTTGTGGCACAAGGCAGGGTTGCCCTCTGTCCCCGTTGATATTTGCATTGGTTATTGAGCCCCTGGGGAGACTGCATAGTCTCTGGCATGAGTACACAGGTCTGCGGTTCAAGGTGAATAGTCACTGCATCTCCATGTACGCTGATGATGTGCTGCTATACATACAGAATAATCAGAGTAGCTTCCGGAAAGTTTTAGCAACCGTGGAGGAATTTGGTCAATTCTAAGGCCTGGTGGTCAATATGTATACATCAGCGAAATATGCGATGCCGACTGACGTCCACACTGGTTTAGAGAGGTGGGAAAGTCTGGTGAAGTTGAGAGACAGGGGTTAGAGAGGTGGAAAAGTCTGGTGAAGTTGAGAGTCAGCAACACCAAGTACTGATGAAGAGGACAGGTGACTCAGACTTCCATGGCTGGGAGCTGAGTCTTTGGAAGCAACTCCCCCCTGCTCTAAAGGGCTGTGAGTCAAATGCCCAATTTAAAAAACAACTGAAAATATATCTCTTTGACCTAGGTACATGCTAGACACCCATGAACTTAGACTGAGTTAGACTGACTAGTTAGACACCCCTTTTAAAGGACCATTTTTGTTTCTTGTTGTAACTGCATTGAGACCCCTGGGTGTATGGAGCAATATAAGAATCTAATAGATAGATAGATAGATAGATAGATAGATAGATAGATAGATAGATAGATAGATAGATAGATAGATAGATAGATAGATAGACTGAGGGAATGCTCTGGTGCCAAGGCCCCTAAAAACCCAGTAGACCTTAAACTCTCTTTTTGGGAACCTACAGCAACACCAACTACTGCTTCAAGTCTAATAAACACTCTTGCACTATCAGACAGCATGATCATGGTTATTTGTACGGGACCCATCACAATGTGTACAATATGATGTTTTGGAAAGTTTCATTTCTTATATGGCAAAATCTCCAAGATTACATCAACCCAAATGGAAGGGAAACTGGATGTAGAAGTCACTCCCGTAAGACAGCCCTCTTCATTAAAATGCCCAATGAGTACGAAATGGGTGGTTAGTGTGTTGTCACTTTTGGAACCCATACATTGACATATACTTTTCCTTTTTCGTATAAACAGAATCTAGTATCTAAAACGTGTTCCGCCAGCCAATTCTCTGATCCATCTACTCACGCATGAAAATCACCTTCTGTTTCTGGTCCATGTAGCTCTAAGTCGGTGCCCCCATTGAAACCGAAAACCCAATGTATTGAAAAATGGTATCTTGGAATGTGGCAGGTATGCAGTCTAAATTTGATGACATTGATTTCCAACAATTTCTAAGCTCCAATAACATCATAACCTTACTAGAGAATTGGGCTACTTCACATTTAGCTCTCCCTGGTTGCACGCACAATGTCAAACCTGCAACAAAAGGGCACAGAGCACAATTTAGTTGTGAGCTACTCTTGTGAGTACAGACTGATCTAAAGGCCAAAATTGAACCGGTAAACATTGATAACCCTGACATCCAAATTTTAAAGCTATTGCTCCCAGATGGGCTAGTGCATTTTTTTCCAATGTGCACATCCAACCCCATTAGTGTCCCTCTTCACTAATAGCTATAGATTTCCTAGAAAAATGTATCACACTTTTGACAACTATATGGGAAAACAACCAATCATGCTTTTGCTTGGTGCTTTTAATGCCCAACTAGAGACCCTAATCTCCTTACAAGGTTTCCTTGGAGACGAGAATGAACTATGTGTAATCCCTGAAATAAATGTAGTGCCTAGTAAGACAAATCATGGGAATGCCCTCCTCTTGGGCACTTTATTTGTGGAGACAGACTTTCCTGCCTGCAATCCCCACTCCCCTCGGGATATACTGGCATATCCAACGTATTGGTCTGGCAATTTGTCTAGTCACATTGGCTTTTGCCTTATTGGCTTGGCACATTGGATCCTCACGAAGGAACTTACAATAGAAGAGTGGAATTTAAGTGACCATGATCCGATTATAGTAGTATTTAATGTTACTATAACAAATCCTACATCTGACCTCCTTACTCCAGATGTACATATCTCTAATAGTAGACATACATTAAAATGGCCTGACATGAACGCTGATCAAAATCAGCATTGATATATTACAAAGTATTGCCCCTAATACAAGATTCTCTCACCCAGAGCCCACGGGACACAATGGATGAACCTCCTTTTATGAAAGTCTTGTAGATTTTATTTCTCCTATTATTACACATCCCTGCTCCAACTGACGAACCCTCCAAAGGAGAGTTCTCCATGGTATGACAAGGATTGCAGGAAACCTAAGAAAGACTTCCTCCTAGCCCTGAAGTCACGTAAGGAAGAGAATCTACAAAGGGTTAAAAACTAAGAAGTAGATACAAAACCCTGTTCTCTAGAAAAAAGAAGACAGCAATGAAAAGAAGATGGTAAGAACTAAAGCAAGCTGCCCTGCTGGAGATTACTGACCACCTATCTTTTTGGTGTGCTCTGAAGACCTTTTTGTTTTCAGCTTGAGCTTTTTCATGGCCTCCTTGATTGCTTCTGTGTAGTCTAACCTTTTAATGCCATGATGCCCTAGATAGTGAATGTAGCACTTAATAAATGCTTATAACATAACATAACCAGCCTGCTTTTTGAAAATGCTCACTTTAGGTAGCGTAAATGTTATAACAAGGCCATCATCCTTTTTTCCTGAGAATGTTTGGGTCGAACATTCAAAAAATGTATACACCTCGACCATAACTGATTGACTATTTTCTGCCAATGCTGAAGCTATAGAATTCATTAATTTGTTTTCCTTGGCATTCACTATTCATGAGGTATTGTTCAGATGCAGGTGCACCACCCCCCATGGGAGCGTGGGTGCCGCCCGCGGGTGATCAGTGTTAGGAAAGATTTCGTAATTGTAGGTAATTTTCCTTCCATGTGGCAACCCCTAAACTTTTTGCTGTTGTTTTTCACCTTGTTCTCGACTTTGCCAGAGAAGTGCAGCCTTCTGCCGCACTCCTCTGGGCTTTCGCTCCTTTCTTACGGGGAAACTGACATGCCCTTAAGACAGTCAGTACCGGGAAACGCTGTTTTCCGTAGTTTCTTTTATCATGTTGCGGCTTTCGTGCAACATGACACAAGAGAGCACTGTAAGCTAAGTTACAGCTCTCTTGGGTCTCTAGCCTTCTACAGGCCCTAGATACTCTTTTAGGATTGTAACTGATTGGTGCAAGTGATTCATGGACGGGAATGGTGGCAGCGATCGTTTCTTGTGTTTTGAGCTCCTTTTGGCGTTCTAAGCGCGTTTTTCGTGCTTAACCCAAAATGGTGGCCTGGCTCCCAAAATGGCCAGACCACGAGGCGCCTTTGTCCTGTCCACTGACCGTCTTGCTCCCTTCACCTTCCCCAGGTCGAGCCGACCCGGGGCCTTCCTTAATTGGGCATGTACTTTCCCGCGAAACACGGATGCTTTTGCGGGCTTCTACATGCCTGGTGTGTGCCTCCAGGATGTGGGCTGGGATGTCTGGTCCCAATACACATCCTGGGTGCCAGAGAGTCTAGGGTGGTGTGAATGCCTGGGACCACCGTGGTCCGTGATTGGTCCACGAATGGTGTGAGTGTTGATGACCGGATCTCCCATTGGGTCCCCTCCGTTTTGGCGCGAAGGGAACCGCGGATAAGAGGGGGCTGGAAACACCACTACCATGTCGATCTCCTGAGTTCTCACAAACGAAGGAATACAGGAGCCAAGTATCCTGCAACCAAGAGGCTGAACCGAGGAATCGCTGGTGACCCGCTGAAGGACTTCTCCTCTGCACTGCTGTCGCCTTGTGAAACCCTTTTTACCTTTGATCGAACCAGAAGGCCTGTACTGGTACTTCGACCCTTGGAATAGCGGGAACAGCTTTTCTCTGCATCTTCACCATCTCCTGCTAGTAAGCCTTCGGAAGCGTCTCTGGGCCATCCAGCTGACTGACCAGCCTACACAGGAGTCTTGCTCTGTAACCGCCGCCAGGTTGTGTAGTATTTCGAGTCCTTGTCACTCTCACACACTTCGTACACTTGGCGTTCCCAGGTCTGAAGTGAGTAGTGCACATTTGGCTCAGATACACACGGCCGCTCCGTTGCCCTGCTGTGGTAACAAACTGTGCGGGTTTCTTCGATTGGGACGTCTTTTACTCAACTCTGCTGCTGCAGACTCAACATGACGACGAGACGTTCCCTGCTCTTCTGAACCTGCCAGCGACTGAAACTGACGCGGAGAAGCCTGGGTCTGCTTGCATCGTGGACCGGTGAGTAGCATAGCTAGGAACTGGTCGCCCTCCTGCAGGAGCCCATAGCTTTTCTCCGCTGTGTCAAAACAGCACCCTTTTCCGTACTCGCGCTCTGCTTCTGCCCACAGTGGAGGCTGCGATTGAGTCGCGGAACTTGTTCTTCTTCATTTGTGCACTAAACTGAACTGCCTGATTTCCCTCGAAGAGACTCCCTTTTGCCCGTTGGCACCAGCGTATGCAGGTACTTTTGAGCACAAGGCTCCACTCTTCGTAGGGCTCCCTTTTAGTTAGGTGCCTCTGAAGGCGGACTGAGTCTAAGCATTATTTCGCACTGCCTGTTTTCCTTCCCTTTTAGGTGGACTACACCTTTTGTGCATCTAACGCTTGAGACTTGTTGTATTTGTATATATATTGTATTGGTATGGTATGAGTTGGTTTACTAGAGTTATATTGTGATTTTCTCGCTATGGTCATTGTTTTAAAGGTCTTGGAATAAATGTGTATATATTTTTAATATAACACCTGTTTGGAGTAGTTTGTAAGTGTCCTTGCTTTGTGTGCTCATTGCGGGCTTTCAGTCACCCTCACCCCTCTTGAGACCTAGTCTTGACCGCCGCGATCGCTACCTTGATTGGTCTGGCTAGTCCAGAGGTTACCCTGTTCCAAGTAATTAGGTTGGCCTTCTGAACTTATGCGCCACCAGGACAGAGTTCAGAAATCCGTCTTAACAAATTGGTGTACAGCGGTGGGATACGACTGAAGGTATCCAGTGTTGCGCACAAACTAAGGCATTTCAAGTTATTCCTAACAGGACACGTAGTGAATTGTTGTAGTATAACTTTAAAAATGCCATAGTCCTATCTAACAGTATGGAAACAAATACCTTGTTAACTTTAAATGCTTCCAAATCAGAAACATTGAAAAAGATGTGTGCGGAGAGAGGTGTTTCCTCTCAAGGCACGAAATTAGATATGATCCAAAGAATGGTGGCGTGGCAAGAAGCGCAGCTTGACGCTATAACTTCTGAGGACAGTGCGGAAGGAGGTGGGGCTGCTCTCACTGGTAGAACCGACGGTTCTGCCGCTGCACTTATCCATCGCGACCACGATGACATGGAGGATGAGATGTCTAATGTTTCCTCTGCCAGTACTGATGGGGAGGCTATGCTTGAATTCAAGAAGCAAGAGCTGCGGTTTAGGCAGAAGGAGCTTGAATTCAGCATAGCCAAACTAAAAATCGAACAGGCAGAAAAACAGAAAGACAGGGATCACCAGTTGGAACTGGCCAAGCTTCAGGTTGCAAATGGGTCCAAGGGTCCTGGACATGAGTCTGGGGCCTCCTCTCATCCACGGTTTCCGAAAGATCTGCTCAGTGTGTATGAGGAAAGGAATGACATTATGGACTGGCTGAATGCGTTTGAGTATGCATGCGAAGTTCAACAAGTTGACAATGCTGATAAGATTGCCTGGTTACTCAGCAGACTGCCCCATTCTGGCTGTAGTGCAATTATGGAAATGTCGAAGGCTGAGCGAGCTGATTTCGCAATGTTAAAGCAAACTCTCATTTTAAAGTTTGAGAAGACTCCGGCCCAATATTTGAAATGATACAGAGAGTATAAAAAAAAGGAAGGTGGTACTTGGGTATCTTATGTCACTGAATCCTTGAAAAACTTAACTGGCTGGGTCGAAGGTTATAAGGTTTCTACCTTCGAAGGCATGATAAATCTTGTCATGCTGGAACACATTTTTGCATCTTCTTCCCCGGAGCTTAAGCAGCATTTGGCCGATTCAAAGGAGATAGATCCTAAGAAGCTGGCCATTGCAGCAGACTTATGGGTGTCACATCGAGTGTCCCATAAGGACAAAACTCATCCTGGTAAGCAGGAGGAAGGGAAAAAGTCCAAAGATAAGGAGGCTGGAGAATCTGATAAATCTTCTTCTCAAAAGGGCCACAAAAAGAAAAATAAGGGTAAGACACAAGAGAACTCATAGGGTAGTGGAGGTCAGCCTCCGAAACAGAACTCTGGTTACAATAAGCCTCCCTATGTAAACAGACCCAATGGATCTTGTTTTGCTTGTGGAGCAACTGACCACGTGAAGGGGGATCCCCGATGTAAGGTTAGACCTTTGGGAGTCCACTTCGCTAATCTGGCCTTCTCCTCCTACGAGGAAGAAGAGATTACAGGAGCATCCTTCTCCTCAGACTCATTTCCCAGCGGGATAGAGGCTGAGGTAGTTTTAGTTTCCCTGGGTTCCTGGGAGCCTAAAGTTGCAGAGGCTTATGCTAGGATTCCAGATAATACCAAGCACTACTTTAAAGACAGTGTGCTGATCAATGGAGTAGATACTCCAGCTCTTAGGGATAGTGGGTGCAGTCGCACTGTAGTGGATTCTACCTTGGTATACTCAGAGGAAGTTGCCAGAGCTACTCTGATGCCCACTAAGTTGGCTGACGGCCCACTCCGTATGTTCCCAGTAATACCTGTAAATCTTACTTTAAATGGTACAGCAGTCAGGATTCCGGTGAGCATTCAGAGAAACGTCCCGGGAAAGGTCTTGTTAGGTAATGATCTCAGAGCTTTAGGGCTCGTAGGAGACACTACCGAAAGACCCTACACACGGTCTCAAGCAAGGGCAGCATTGGCCAAGACCAATACGCCGCCCCAGCCGAAGGGGAAACCCAAGACGAAAGGAGTCAACAAGTCAAGACGAGGGAAAGAGAATATTCCCCCGAGCTCGCCTACCACTGCGGTGGAGGAAGTTGGTCAATCGCCCGGGCCTGACGAGGAGGTGGCGATGCCTGAAGTATTTGACCCCAACGACCATCCTGAACTAAAAGACTTGTTAGTTGAAGGAGGTCCTGATAGGGACGAATTCAGTAAAGGCCAACGTGAGTGCCCATCTCTGGAAGGCCTAAGGAGACAGGCCTGCTCCCAGCTTGAGGGTGAACCTCCTGGGACGCATAGGATTTATTGGGAAGGTGGACTCCTGTATAGTGAGCCCACAGAGTCTACAGAAGGAGACCATAGGAGGTTGGTGGTTCCCCTTGCTGTTAGGCCCTTCCTCCTGCAGTTGGAACATGAAGTGCCCCTTGCTGGTCACCGTGGTATGAAGAGGACCAAGCAAAGGTTATCCATGCACTTCTACTGGCCCAAGATGGGGGTGCAAGTAGAAAGTCACTGCAGGAGTTGTGCCTCCTGCCAGTTATCCGGTAAGGTTGGCTCGACAATCCAAGCTCCGTTGGTACCGCTCCCAGTTGTGGGGGTACCATTTGAAAGGGTAGGGATCGACATTGTTGGTCCCTTGACCCGCAAACATCCTCGGGCAATAGGTTTATCCTGGTGCTGGTCGACCATGCAACCAGATATCCTGAGGCCATCCCATTGAAAACTGTAACTGCCAAGTCAGTTGCAAAAGCTTTACTTGGCATATTTACTAGGGTTGGCTTCCCTAAAGAAGTTGTGTCGGATCGTGGCAGCAACTTTATGTCGAAGTATAGGCAGGCTATGTGGAAAGAATGTGGGGTCACCTACAAGTTCTCTTCTGCATACCACCCCCAGACCAATGGTCTGGTGGAACGTTTCAACAGAACGTTAAAAAGCATGATTGGGGCTCTGGAGGAACCTCAGAGAAGAAAATGGGATCTTCTTTTACCATGCTTACTGTTTGTCTACCGAGAGGTACCACAGGAGGGTGTTGGCTTCAGCCCCTTCGAACTTCTGTTCGGTCATCCTGTATGGGGACCCTTAGCCATAGTCAAAGAGGGATGTGAGATGCCCACTCCCCCTGTTACTACCAACGTAGTTGATTATGTGCTAGGGCTCAGAAAACGGATGGTACTTCTGATGGGCTTGGCTAGTGATAAATTGAAGGCAGGACAAGCGCTGGTGAAACATTGGTACGACCAGAAAGCTTCCCTCATCAACTTTACACCTGGTCAGCAAGTCCTGATCATGAATCCCATAAGGCCTCGAGCTTTACAGGACAAATGGTCAGGCCCTTACACAGTGGTGGAGCCCCTGGGTGAGGTTAACTATTTAGTGGACCTTGGAAGGCCTGGACAGGCTCCAAAGGTGTTTCACGTGAATAGGCTGAAGGCTTTCGTCCCAAGAGTCGAAATCGCAGCACTGCTACTGGCTTCAGATGTTGAGGAAGAGGAGTCTGAACCTCTCCCCGACCTGTTCCAAAGCGGTCCTTCAGATAGCTCCTTTGAGGGTGTCCGAGTGGCCCCTCACCTGACTTCTGATCAGCAGGCTGAGGTGAAAAGTTTGCTTGGGCAGTTTTCCCCCCTATTTTCACAGTCGCCTGGTTTGACACCTTGGTGCAAACATAACATAGACACAGGAGACAGTGTACCTACCAAAAGTAGGGGATACAGGATGTCAGACAAAGTACGGTCTTATATTAAGACCGAGGTCAACAAGATGTTAGACCTTGGGGTGATTGAACCCTCTAGTAGTCCTTGGTCCAGCCCTGTGGTTTTGGTTCCAAAGGCAGGCACTTCTGAATTGAGGTTCTGCATGGATTACAGGGCTCTGAATGCTGTCACCAAGACAGATGCACACCCCTTGCCTCGAACAGATGAGCTGGTGGATACTTTGGGTGCCTCCAAGTACCTCAGCACATTTGACCTCACTGCTGGCTATTGGCAAATAGCTTTAGCAGAACATGCCAAGGAGAAGACAGCATTTTCTCCTCCAGACGGCCTTTACCAATTCCGGGTAATGCCGTTCGGGTTGAAGAATGCACCTGCCACTTTTCAGAGGCTTGTGAATCATGTTTTGAATGGGTTGGACGAATTCTGTCTTGCATATCTGGACGATATAGCAGTTTTCAGTGCCACCTGGGAAGACCATGTGAAACAGCTCGGGTTTGTGCTCCAGGCTCTTCAGAAAGCACACTTGACCATAAAGGCTAGTAAATGCCAGATTGGACAAGGCTCAGTGGTTTACCTTGGACATGAAGTAGGTGGAGGGAGGATACAGCCTCTTCCCAGTAAAGTACAAGCAGTACAAGACTGGCCTACCCCCACTACACAAACCCAAGTGAGAGCCTTCTTAGGACTCACGGGGTATTACCGAAACTTCGTGGCAGACTATGGCACCATAGCTGCCCCTCTGACTGCCCTCACCACTCCGAAGAAACCCAAGAAGGTAACTTGGACCGACGAGTGTGAGAAGGCCTTCAATGGCTTAAAAGACTCCTTGTGCCAGGCCCCTGTCCTCAGGGCCCCTGATTATCAAAGACCTTTTATCGTGCAGACGGACGCCTCTGACACTGGGATAGGAGCTGTACTATCACAAGTAGATCAGAAGGGTAAGGAACACCCTATTGGTTTTATTAGCCGCCAGCTTAAGGACAGAGAGCTCAGATGGTCCACGGTGGAGAAAGAATGTTTCTCTGTTGTGTGGGCCCTAAGGAAGGTGAGGCCCTACCTCTATGGGACCCACTTCACTGTGCAAACTGACCATAAGCCCTTAAAGTGGCTAATGAACATGAAGGGGGAGAATCCAAAGTTGCTTAGGTGGTCCATAAGTCTACAAGGCTTCGACTTCACTATTGAGCATAGGCCAGGTGTCCAACATAGCAATGCTGATGGGTTGTTCAGAATGTTTAACCGACCTGAACAAGAGACTCATCCAGAGGTGGATTAGTTCCCCCTGTCCATAGTCTGGGAGGGGCGAGTGTTAGGAAAGATTTCGTAATTGTAGGTAATTTTCCTTCCATGTGGCAACCCCTAAACTTTTTGCTGTTGTTTTTCACCTTGTTCTCAACTTTGCCAGAGAAGTGCAGCCTTCTGCCGCACTCCTCTGGGCTTTCGCTCCTTTCTTACGGGGAAACTGACATGCCCTTAAGACAGTCAGTACCTGGAAACGCTGTTTTCCGTAGTTTCTTTTATCATGTTGCGGCTTTCGTGCATCATGACACAAGAGGGCACTGTAAGCTAAGTTACAGCTCTCTTGGGTCTCTAGCCTTCTACAGGCCCTAGATACTCTTTTAGGATTGTAACGGATTGGTGCAAGTGATTCAGGGACGGGAATGGTGGCAGCGATCGTTTCTTGTGTTTTGAGCTCCTTTTGGCGTTCTAAGCGCATTCTTCGCGCTTAACCCAAAATGGTGGCCTGGCTCCCAAAATGGCCAGACCACGAGGCTCCTTTGTCCTGTCCGCTGACCGTCTTGCTCCCTTCACCTTCCCCAGGTCGAGCCGACCCGGGGCCTTCCTTATTTGGGCATGTACTTTCCCGCGAAACACGGATGCTTTCTCGGGCTTCTACATGCCTGGTATGTGCCGCCAGGATGTGGGCTGGGATGTCTGGTCCCAATACACATCCTGGGTGCCAGAGAGTCTAGGGTGGTGTTGCGGCTTTCGTGCAACATGAATCCTGGGTGCCAGAGAGTCTAGGGTGGTGTGAATGCCTGGGACCACCGTGGTCCGTGATTGGTCCACGAATGGTGTGAGTGTTGATGAGCAGATCTCCCATTGGGTTCCCTCCGTTTTGGCGCGAAGGGAACCGTGGATAAGAGGGAGCTGGAAACACCACTACCATGTCGATCTCCTGAGTTCTCACGAACGAAGGAATACAGGAGCCAAGTATCCTGCAACCAAGAGGCTGAACCGAGGAATCGCTGGTGACCCGCTGAAGGACTTCTCCTCTGCACTGCTGTCGCCTTGTGAAACCCTTTTTACCTTTGATCGAACCAGAAGGCCTGTACTGGTACTTCGACCCTTGGAATAGCGGGAACAGCTATTCTCGGCATCTTCACCATCTCCTGCTAGTAAGCCTTCGGAAGCGTCTCTGGGCCATCCAGCTGACTGACCAGCCTACACAGGAGTCTTGCTCTGTAACCGCCACCAGGTTGTGTAGTATTTCGAGTCCTTGTCACTCTCACACGCTTCGTACACTTGGCGTTCCCAGGTCTGAAGTGAGTAGTGTACATTTGGCTCAGATGCACACGGCCGCTCCGTTGCCCTGCTGTGGTAACAAACTGTGCGGGTTTCTTCGATTGGGACGTCTTTTACTCAACTCTGCTGCTGCAGACTCAACACGACGACGAGACGTTCCCTGCTCTTCTGAACCTGCCAGCGACTGAAACTGATGCGGAGAAGCCTGGATCTGCTTGCATCGGGGACCGGTGAGTAGCATAGCTAGGAACTGGTCGCCCTCCTGCAGGAGCCCATAGCTTTTCCCCGCTGTGTCAAAACAGCACCCTTTTCCGTACTCGCGCTCTGCTTCTGCCCACAGTGGAGGCTGCGCTTGAGTCACGGAACTTGTTCTTCTTCATTTGTGCACTAAACTGAACTGCCTGATTTCCCTCGAAGAGACTCCCCTATTGCCCGTTGGCACCAGCGTGTGCAGGTACTTTTGAGCACAAGGCTCCACTCTTCGTAGGGCTCGGACTTCCTTTTAGTTAGGTGCCTCTGAAGGCGGACTGGGTCTAAGCATTATTTCGCACTGCCTGTTTTCCTTCCCTTTTAGGTGGACTACACCTTTCGTCCATCTAACGCTTGAGACTTGTTGTATTTGTATATATATTGTATTGGTATGGTATGTGTTGGTTTACTAGAGTTATATTGTGATTTTCTCGCTACGGTCATTGTTTTAAAGGCCTTGGAATAAATGTGTATATATTTTTAATATAACACCTGTTTGGAGTAGTTTGTAAGTGTCCTTGCTTTGTGTGCTCATTGCGGGCTTTCAGTCACCCTCACCCCTCTTGAGACCTAGTCTTGACCGCCGCGATCGCTACCTTGATTGGTCTGGCTCGTCCAGAGGTTACCCTGTTCCAAGTAATTAGGTTGGCCTTCTGAACTTCTGCGCCACCAGGACAGAGTTCAGAAATCCGTCTTAACAATCATCTAATAGTGCATCAGGGCTCTCGGCAGTGACGTACTGACCATGTGCCACAAGAACAGAAGCAGGATTATGAGTGTAGGTTGAAACTGAGAAGCATTAGGACATTCTGCTTTTGCTAGCACTGTAGCAAATAGCATTGTATTGAGTGCATGCACTGCACTCCATGGAGATGGTGCTGAATATTATATCTTATGTAGCACATTGCCCCATTTATTGAGCATAACCCACAGCACACTGCATGACAAGATTGCAGAAAATACCTAGTGTAGGGTGTCACATTTCCACATGCATCATACTCTATAGAGCACACACTGCATATTGGGTGCCACACTTGCCCTTAATCCAGTGCATGACACCACATTTTTCCGAGTTGCATGCCAGCTGGACAAAAGCTACACAACACATACACACACATACACAAATATAACCACATTTTCTTTTCTGCACAGAAGCGCACCATACCATTTTCTTTTATTTTTAGCACATGAAGACATTTCCGAATAATATTTTTTGAATTGTTTTGTTGTGCCTGTATGGATGTGAGGGGGTAGGAGCAAGGGTTCTGCCATTTTTTGAAATAGACCTCAAATAGAGGCACAAAGCTGCTAGTGTACTGTATTAAGATATAGCTGTTAGCTGGAAACTTTTGTTTGAATTTTGTCTCGTCCTGCAAACGGGCTGAGTCTCCAAGGGCAGGTGGGGAGGGGTATGAGATAATTGTCAGCTCTTTAGAGAGTGGAAATTGTTTCTCATGGAATGAGTGCCTGGTCCCAGGCAACAAGTACTGCCTCATCAGATTATGATAGGACATCATAATGGTTATGACGGCCGCGGAGAGCATTGCCAGGCAGCCACAACAAGAAATATACTGAATAATATGGGAACAATAGCAGAAATGATGGTCCAGGAACGATGATCAGCATTGGACAGTCATGTTTTTTTCTAGAAGGCCATTCATCTCAGGAAGAGTGATATAAGGCAGTGTACCAGGGATGCCAACATGTAACAGAATAGGGTACTACATTGTGAGCAGAATCAGATGGTGGGAACAGGGAACTAAAGGAAGTGCATGCCATGTTGCTTTGTTGCCTATTGGCCCATTTCCGTGGCAAGTTGGAGCCCTAATTGTCTGAGGTAATATGGTCCTATTGAAATTAAGCCCTTTTTGGAACTGTTTTCCTGAAATGGAATTGGTGCATTTTTTGGACTGATAAAGGAGGGTGTGATGATGTGGGGTGGGTGGTCATCTTTTAATGACGAGATGGAAACTGCCAGTAGTTTTCCCACAATGTAATGTATAGTGATGTTTAGGTGGCTGGTGACGACCAGCCAATCACCTTGCTAGGAGAATATTTGTGTTGAACTTTTATTAACATATGCTAATGTTCTTCTTGTGGCCATAAAATGTTGGGCCCAAATGGGGCAGGCTGAATTTGGCTTGTTTTATGCATCTTCCCAGCTGCAATGTACCAATGCATTTTGTGTTTTACCTGTATGTGGTGCACTCCTTCTTGAGTTCTCTGTGTATTGCTTTTTTTCTTGTTTTTTGGATCTAAATTGGGAATGCTTAGCTCTACATTTCTGGAGGCCCCAGCGAGATTCGACAGGAGCTGAGCACTCTCTGCTGCATGCCCGGGGTGATGCAGGCAATAAGGAGTGGTCTTGCATGAATGCACAAGGCACAGTGTGGTATATCATTTTGTTAATTTGTCCCTTTTCTCTTTTTAGTATTGAGCTGCATAATCAGTGCAGGGACCTCTCCATAGTGGGGAATGGCTGTGCTGTGTAGTATAGCATGCGATTTGGAAAAAGAAAGTTCTACTGAGGTGGAGAGAGACAACACAGTGTAATGGTGTGAGAAGAATTTGATGATGACATTTTAAGTAGTGTAGTGTTTTAGTAGAATAGTGCATGCAGATTAAGGAAGGGGAGCTCCTCCATTGAGAGTAAGGATGACGTTGAGAGTAGAGAAGTGTTGAAATATCGGTGTATAGTAATTTGTGTGATAGATAAGCTACCACACTGCGCTGAATTGAGTTTGTTTTTTTATTTGTGAAAAATAAGAAAGGAGTAATTGTGGTATTTAGGGGTGTTTTATGTGATAGTGCATTTTGTGATTAGAGGTTTGTTTAAACATTGGTGAGTTTATTTGTGTTGTTGTTGTCATAAGGCAGATTTTAAGGAGAGGTTTGGGACTGTTTGGGTTGCTTATGTTTTTGACCTTTTTATTGGATGATGAAATGTGCGTGATTGGAGGTTGATAAAAGATGTGTGTGTGTTTGGAATGTGTAATAGAATGTGTTGTATGAGTATGAAGAAAGGAGACTTGATAGGTGTGGTGTGTGTTGAAGAAATTGATAAGAAATCCAGTTGACCATTTGTGTTGTGAAATTGAGGCGCAAGTTTAATTGGCTTTTGGGGTTGAAAATGTACATTTGAATTTTATTGTATTAATATTGTTAAAGGGGAGGGGGCAAACCCCCACACTTTGAAGGGGTATCAGGCACTGCTGGTACAGTTTGTAAAGGGGGTCAAGGAGAGTGATGCATCGGCACCATGGGGACTTCATTGGAGCACATGTGTAAGATGCTCCCACAACACTGGGATAAGATTGTGAAATATCAATTTTAGTGGGTAAGTGACAGAGTGGGGCAGCTATTTACACCATGGCACAGAGAGGGCAGCCACGAGCGAGATATGATTGGGCACATGTATGACTATCTCACTGTGAAATATAAGGGGCAGAAGCTGAAGAAAAGACAGGGCATTCTAGAATTGTGGAAGTTATATGAAAAGGAAGGGGCACCCATTACCACAGGGGAGAGGGTGAACTAGTGTGTGTGCACTACGTCCCAGGGTGCCCCCACTGCTACAGCGAGCACAGTATCTGTGGCAACACTATCAGCCCTGCCCGTAGCAGGGTCCTTTCCTCTAAAGGGTGACACAGGGCACATCAACCCCCGATATGCTCCCGACAGGTGAAATAATATAGTGAAAAATCCTTCCACATGTGGCAGGAGTACATCAAGGGGCTCAGGTAGTACTATCCACATCACAGAAATAGAGTGGAGGATGCAAAAACAAACAGATGATGTGCTGATAGCGGAGGAGTTGTCTGTGCAGCAAGGGAGCTTGAGGAGGGCCGGCGATGTGAGAATCTGCCCGCGATCAATCAAGATCAGGACAGATAATGTTTGAATTGGACAGCAAGCCGGTTTCCGATTAATATTTGCCACCCCATGGGCAATTCGAAAATGATTCAGATTGCAGAGCAAGGGAGGAGGAGAGGATGGGGACGGTATGGTCACGTGAAGAAGAAGAGGAGTGGGATGATAGGCCCTGGGCAGAGAGACTCTGGAGAAGACCAACCCATATAACAATGACAACGTCCATAGGGAGTGGGGAGCAGGGGAAGATAAGAGAAATAAGTACACAGTTCCCCCATTACAGAAAGGCTGCAGGGGTACTCAGTATGTGGCTTGGCCAAATATGGACAAGGAACATTTGATGAATAGCCTACCATCCCTCACTGTGGGTGCAGCAACATGGATCTATGCCCTAAGAAAGGAAACAACTGGGATAACATTAAGAGTTTGCTAGCCACCCTATGGGGGAACAAGCTAATGACTTATGGCGGAAGGTGTGGTATGAGGGGGTGACAATAAACAGTGATGCTCGTGATAGCGCACCATTCATTAATTACACGACAAATGTATGGCAGGCCCTGAGGAAAATGTACCCAGACTCAACCAACATGCAGTTTATCCTCGGTCGCACGATGGGTCCATATGAGAACCTGGAACACTACATTCAGGAAAGTAAAGAGAAATGGAGGTTGGAGACACAACAAACATGGGACACTAGCATACCCATTTTCTACCACATCCTATTGGGAGGCCTCTCAGCAGAGGTGAAGACAGAACTAGGGAAGGTAGTGGGAATAGAAAATAAGAGGTGGTCAGAGATACAGCCAACATAGTACATCATTGTAAGGCAAAACAGGAAATGGATAGAAAGAAAATAGATGAATCTCAAAAAGTGGAAGCTAAATTAGTACAGAAGAAAGTGGCAAAGGTAAGCATGGAAGGAGTCATCCTAACTGCCTGCCCACAAGGGGTTTGAGGGGCAGTGCCCAAGGAGGCTTTGATATCAATGATGCCTCAGCGACAGCACATACCAGCGCCTGCAACCCGAGCATTTCCACAGCAGTATCTGTAGCAGAATCATCTTCAGGCACAAACTCAGGCACAAATTCAGGTACAAGCACAGACAACCAACTTGCAGTGGGATGCTAAATTATTGCCACAGGGCACAGGACCACATTAAATGGGAGCAGCATTGTTGGAGGGCTACCATTTCCTACCATCCAGTATGAACATAAACACTCAATAGGACAGCCCACAGACGGCTCTAGCGTGCCTAATCCGATCAGTAACTGCAGAGACGGAAAATGAACCACAGGTGGCAGTGAGCATAGGTGGCAAGACATTCTCATTTTTGGCTGAAACATGGGATACCAAATCTTGCATTAGAGAAGCAAGATTCCTTTTATCAGACAGAATAATGGACATGAAGGGATTTTATGGGGCTTTTGTTACGGTTCCTTTCGCCAAAGATGTACCACTTGTTATTGGCAATCAGGAAATATTTTTGCCCCTATTGTATTGCAAAGAAGCTCCAGTTAACATTTTAGGCAGAGATATCATGAGTAAATTGAAAATGGCCACTTCCTTCACTGACAAAGGCGTAGCGTGTTCCACTCCTGGAGTGTACTATAGCAGAACATGAGCGGTGTTACAAACCCTGTGTGCCCATAGTGCACAGTGAGGGATTCCAATAGACCCCTGGTTGTTCCTCTATGGGGTGCAGTTGCTCCTAGGGCGGGTAACTAGGATTTATTTTTAAAGCACATTTTGATTGCCCACTGAATTCCTAATTAGACCAGCAGTGCACAAAGAGGTGGCACCACTGACTGTAATCATAATACTGCTAGATATAGTAATAACCCAAATAGACAAGGTGATTCTACAGGATAGATGAGGATGACATTGATTGGTGCACTGTCCTGTGCATTGATCTCACCCAATGCTTAACTGACCTGACTAATGAACAACTATTTGATGATTGCAAGGACATAGGGGAGTTGTTGTTTGAAATTAGCATACACTGTTCCAACATGTACAGCATTGGAAGGTCGCACAGCTGGCTCTCCTTGCAAGATAAATGCCAGCACATCTGCAGGAAGATTTACAGAAGGTATCCACACAGATATGGACCAGTAGGCCTCATGATGTAGGCCTGCTAAAGGGAATAGGGGCAGTACGCATCAAACTGAAGGAGGGGGCCATGTTACTCCCCATCAGGCAGTACACGTTATCCAAGGAGGAGGATGAGGGGATATATGATGCCATTGTAGCACTCTTGCAACAGGGCATAATACAGTACTCAGATTCCTGTGTAACACGGGTGTGTACCGTTACCTGGACACTAGAAATGATAGATTCCGTTAAGGAATTGAAAGATGCATTGACAAATGCACCAGTATTAGCAACTTCAGACTACAACAAATAATGTCTTCCGTTCTCCCATTCAAATGGGGAAGTGATGACAGTTGTCCTCATTCAGAAAAAGGATCAAGGGCACAAACCGCTGGCTTATTATAGTGGTATTTTAGATACAGTAATGCAGGGCCATTGATAAATGTTACCTGCCATCACAATGGGTGGTCCAGTAATGCTCTGTGTAGGGCGTGCAGTAATCACAATTCCGTAAAAGTCCAAATCTACGCTCAACGAGCATCTGGGTACAAGGTTATAACTACAAACCCAACAGTGCACATTGTGAGGTGTCATGTGGTCAACCCTGCAACTTTCATTGCGCAGCCAGTACAGGAGGGTGATACATTCATGACTTCACCACATATGAAGAAGGATTATAGGGCCAGTCCACAATAAGAGAAGAGGCCCTTGAAGAGGGAGAGATATATTTTGTTGATGGTTCATCAATGATAGACGAGAATACAGGACATCACCACACTGGGTCACCATGGTGCTCTTTGAGGGGGAGTATTTTGAGGTGGCAGCACAGATGAGATTACCATCACATTATTCAGCACAAACAGCTGAATTGGTGGCATTGATATCAGCAGTAGAAATGAGTAAAGGCTGCTGAACCCCCATTTATAGTGAATCAGCAAATGTTACCTCCATGGTACATTCTGGATTGTCTAGGCAGAGGAGAAGGGGGTTCAGAAAAAGGGATGGGGCACCAGTGCAGCATGCACACCTGCCATCTTGATTGATAGAAGTGGTACAGCTACCATCAGTCTAGTGGTTGTCAAGTGTGCCAACCATATGGGCGGTACAGACTTTGTGTCACGTGGCAATGAAGTAGCAGACATGGTGGCCAAACAAGCAGCATATCTGCCACATGTCCGTTACAGATCAGCCTCCCATATTGACCTGCATGACACAGCAGCAGGTGCAATTAGCAGACTGCTATAATACCCTACCAATACAAAGATAACAAATTTGCAGGAGAGCACACCTACACAGGAACAGGAATTATGGAAGAAGTGAGGGTGTTCTTTGTCACCCACTGATTCACTGGCATCATACCATTTTGGGTATTCCAGTAGAGTTACTTAGGATATTACCTGATCAGTTACACCACCCAACGAACACATCAAAATAAAGGATTGCAGTCGATCGCCAAGCAGACTGGTTTATCCCTGACCTGAGTGAGCAAGTGGCTGAAAGTATTGCTAATTGTATGACATGTATACACAGTTTACTTTGGGGCATACACTAAAGACTATCAAAGCAGCATTACCTCACCCTTCGGGGCCTATCCGCCATTTGCATATTGATTATATTGATATCAAAACAGGTGTGCAAATGATTGCTATATAATTGTTGTTGTGTGTCCATTTTCACATTGGCTTGAGGCAGACCCATGTATCCATTGTGATAAAACATGATCAGCTAAATTCCTCGTATGTGAGATTTTCACATGGTGGGCAATGTGTTAAATATTAAGGTCTGACATGTCCCACACGTCACCTATGATTTATTCAAGTAGATAAGTTTGCTATTAGGCATCAAACACAAACTTTGTTCCTTATACCACCCTCATGCCAATGGTTCAGTGGAACGCCTGAATGGCCTACTGAATGAGCACCTTGCAAAGCGGTGTGATACGCTTTGTAAGAGCTGGCTCCACTGCTTACCACTGGCTCTCTTAGCGTAATCAGCCTGGATCCGATCACCATCTCACACCTCATGAGATTGTGACAGGCAGGCAAATATTAACTCTTCATGCTTATATATGCAATGCTTGGCCTACCTCCTATGTCCACAGTATGGCCGATATTCTGGGGAGGAGTTTAGGGGGTACCTTAGGGGGCTTATTCAATCTCTCAGATTTATCTCCCTACAGACTGGACCCCGACAGCACTGGCCGACACCACCATCATCTGAGGTCTCACCAGAAAAAGGAGAAAAGGACATTCCGCCCCTACTCCATCTAAGCATGGGAGATAGAGTGTTGGTGCGAAATTTCACAAGAAAGAAGTCCAAAGCACCATGGCATTTCGGGCCCTAAATAGTGACTCTCACCACCTCCACCGCCATTAAGGTCGATGGCAGGAAGAAATGGATCCACATCTCCAATTTCTGATGGGACAAGTGCAATGCGCCCTTGCAGGAGAAGAAGGCAAGGGGAAAAAAGGGTGCATTACTGTCATATAAGTGTTTGTATGTGGTGTTTCTTCTACAGAATCCCAGGATGGGTCTGTGTCAAGCAGTGGGGGCAACAGAAAGGAGGGAAAATGCTATCAAATATGATGCATTGCCTTTTTGTCCTTTTGTCCCTTCTTGTTCTTCTCTTGTATCGGGAAACTTTTACATGTGCAACACCAGTAAGTGTACCTATACCATGAAGAGCCTTTAAGATGAGGTATCCATTAAGGAAGCTCTGTAAGAAGTATCCTCAAAAGGCTGTCACAAAAGAACCACTGACACGTCCTTCTTTGTGTTTCAGAGCGCGGGGCACTCTCAAAATGGGAGTATTGCACCAGAACGATGGAGCTACTAAGTTTGCAGGAAAGGACCTTGACAATTATGGACCGATGGTGTACCTGTGGATACTACGCCTACTTCAGCTGCCACCTTGATGGGCCAGCTCATGCTCCCTCATAGCACTGCATGCACCGGCACTGATGGTGCCTCATTCAGATGTTATCCCTTATAATGTCCATGTTGTTGCCAAACTGTCTGCCAATGAGCATTCTTTTTTCAAACGTTTGTTAAATAAACATTCAGGAAATAGTACAATGTCTTCTGAAAAGGATGTCGGACACTCACGCCGTAGGCGAACAATTGAAGAACGGTTAAACGTTAGGTACAGAAACTTGCATCATAGGGAATTGATCACTGAATTCCAAAATTATAATTTCACTGGTGCTAGCATGTTAGAAGAAGTTGAAGTAGAGAGGGACAGAAGTAGAAGAAGAAGGAAAAGGAAAACAATTCCATATTGCAGAAATCAACAGATTTGTGCATGAGATGCCACCAAAGTTCACATTGTTCTCTTTCCACTGCTAACTTTCTGCATATCTTTTAGCACAAGGTTTTCAGACTGCTGGTAATGCAAAATGGCTCCAGACTATGAGATGGGAACTTTTGCATCTGGCGAATGCCACTGAATGAGGGCTGAATGTGATACCAGAGGAGCATAGAGTAATAAGGTTGATTACCCTGCAAAACAGGTATGCCTTGGACCTGTTGACAGCAATGGAGCGGAGGGTTTACGCTTAGATTTTCACATGCTGCTGCACCCTAATGCATGGTAATGATGAAATGGTAGTTTGACAGCAGCAATAAGTGCCCTTCACAACCTGAACACAAAGACGGAAGAAGAACATAGCAGGGTCATGAAGCAAGACTTGTACAATTACATGTTTTTTTGCCTGGCCACGTTGTAAGCTAAGGACCTGAAGGTATTGGTCTCCATCCTCGTAGTGATGGTCATTGTTATTTGTGCAATACAATAAGGGAATTGGTTGGGGAGAAGACTGAAGAGGCAATGGGGGACAAGAAGAGGGACAATGCCTAATATGGGAACAGCTAAGGAAGTAAGAAGGTACAGAAAGAGGGATGATGGGCTGGTAACAGGAAGGTAAATGGTTGACAGTGAGGATGAGGTAGTTGCTGAACCACCGGACCTCGATCATTATGAAACATACTGGGTTAGTTGCATAGGAGGGAAGGACTGTGTTATCCTCTCGGGCTCCCTGGAAGAAAGAGTAGAAGAGGACTACAGCCTGGATCACCTTAGTAAGAACTGGGTGAAGAAGACATAGGAAAAATAAGGGATGAGGAGGAGTTGTTTGTTACTGATGTAACAAAAAGGGGGAGTGTTCATATGCCCGTGCACCCCCCCCAATGCAGCAGTATCATCTAACAAGGCATCAGGGCCCCTGGGAGTGATGTAATGACCATGTGCCACAAGAACAGTAGCAGGACTTATGAGTGCATGTTGAAACTGAGAAGCAACAATATGGAATATTTTTAGGTTTTGGTTTTCATTTTTTACATAACACAGGTAGTGATTACATTAGGAAATTCTACTTTTTCCAGCACTGTAGCACATAACATTGTATTGCTTGCAAGCACTGCACTCTATGGAGAGGGTGCAGCACATTGTATCCTTGTAGCACATTGCCCCACGTTTTGAGCATGACCCACAGCAAACTGCATGACACTATATTTCTCATTCCTTGCTTGCACGACTAAGATTGCAGAAAATATCTGGTGTAGGGCGCCACATTCCCGCATATATCATATTCTATAGAGAACACACTTCATATTGGGTGCCTCACCTGCCCAGTGCATGGCACCACATTTTTCCAGCTGTATGGCAGCTGGAAAAAAGCTGCCCAACACATACACACACATATTCCAAACTCACAATTTTTTAAAATTATTTGCACAGAAGCGCAGATTACCATGTTTTATTTTTAAGCACATAATGGCGTGACAATTTTTATTTCTCTACTGTATTGCAGGTTTAGTGTTTGAAGGGATGTTAGGAGTTAGGGGCAAGGGCTCTGCCATTTTTTGTAACAGATCTCAAGTAGAATAGAGGCACTAAGCTGCTGGTGTAGTGTATTTTGCCATAGTTGTTAGCTGGAAGCATTTGATTGAATTTTGTCTTGCCCTGCAACAGGCTGAGGGCCCAATTCTGATTTTTGTGCAGTAAGCGTGCTAAAGAGCATGAATCACTGAGCCAAATCTGGATGTCCATGCCCTACCACTATTCTCAAGTGGTCCTGGGCATCATCGTAGTGCACGACAGTGCATCGTCTTCATTGCGCCTGTTTCTGGCAACAACGGGCACAGTTGAAATTCTTGGCAGCACTTTCCTAAAATAACAACATAATCATTATTTTACGAAAGTGCTGCGAGAGAACACCTTAAATTACGACATATTTGTTATTCATACACTTTAAAACAATGTGCCAGCTATATGCCAACATTCACAATTACCCATATATCACATTACAAATCACCCACCACACATCCCACCCCCCAACCATTAATATTTGCCCACCCCTCCACAATACCAGCACCAAAATGATACCGTATATGTGCGCCACTTTAACCACATAAAAAAGTGGAGGACTGCCACAAGAATACCTGTCTTAAATGGCAGGTAACAAATGTGGCGGTTGATAGGTTGATTTCCAACCCAACCTAGCAACGGCCACATATATTCTGAGAGTGGTGCATTCATACCGACCTCGGAAGAATGTGCCACCTTCAAAATAGGTCTTAAGTTACGAAAAGGTTGTTAACGTTTATTCCAACCTTTTCGGTACTTAACACCCACATGAGAATTCCGAGCCCTGAGAGTCCATGGGCAAGTGGGGAGGGATGTGAGGTAATTGCCACATCTTTAGTGCAAGGGAAGCATGTCTCATGGGATGAATGCATGGTCCCAGGCAACAAGTATTACCATAGATTGAGAAAGGAATACATAATGGTTGTGAAAGCCGCAGCGAGCGTTCCCAGGCAGACAAAATCAGAAATATACAGAACAATATGGGGAAATTAGCAGAAATGATGGTCTAGGAACGAGGATCAGCAGTGGACCGGTCAAATCTTTCTAGAAAGACATTAATCGCAGGAAGAGTGATAGAAGGCAGTGTACCAGGGATGGCAATATGTAACAAGATAGGGAGCTATATGATTTGCTGGAGCAGATGGTGGGAACAGGGAATGAATAGAGGTGGTGTGTGCCATGTTGCTTCGTTGCCTATTGGGCCATTTCGGTAGGATGTTGCAGCCCTAATTGTATGAGTTAATATGGTCCAATTGAAATGAAGCCCTTTTTCAAACTTTTCCTGAAATGGGATTGTTTCATTTTTTGGGCTGATCAAGGGGGAGGATGTTGACTATGTGGGGTGGGTGGTCATCTTTATCTACTATTCAGGGACCTAAAAGTAGCATTCAATAATGTGAACCGGGGAGCTGCTTCGAGGCACCCTTGTCAAAAAAGGGCATACCTGTAGAATTGCTGGCCACCATTAAATCCCTTTATACTGAGAACGAGGCTGTTGGGAGGTGTGAACAAATGGGTCAGGGATGCGTCATGGCTCCCTGCTTTCCTCCCATTTCATTAACATATTAGCTGTCACCCTTCTGCGCCCTTTTGTCGATGCACTGATCGTCACCATTAACACATGTAGCATACTTCTCTTTGCTGATGATGCTGCTCTGTTGTCCACTTCCCCCTGAGTTGGAGAAAACCTTTGCTATATTTGTAGATGTATGTAACTGAGGCGTTAATCATCAATGCCTCATAAACGAAGAACATGACTTGCCACTGGAAATCCTCACCAACTGTAAGTCTTGTATTTAATGGAACTATCATTGAGCAAGTCAAACATTTCAGCTATCTCAGATTGCATTTTAACTGCAGAAGGAACTCGCAAAATCAAATTCTAAAATCTGATCTTACTCTAAAAAGGAGCAGGGGAGCACTAAGGGTTTTTCAAAATGATTTGGAGGTGCAGATGTTGAATCATCCCTGAAAGTTTGCAGAGCTCAGACTCAATCAACTGTGCTATATGGATAGGAACACTCTGGATTTCTCCTATTGGCAGTCTGATATCTAGTCAAAGGAAATTCTTCAAGCATCTGTTGGCACTCCCACAGGGCACTCACTCCACATGACGTAAAACAGAATAAGGAGTAAGGGGCATAGAGTACACTATATGAATTTGGCTTGTATTGTTATGGCTCAAGCTGTGGATAAGTGCGGAACTGAGGGCATACAAGTGCACAATGCAAGATGTCTTAAGCTCCAATTGTACTAAGCAGTGGGCCTGGTTCCCCCATGTAAGGCATACTCTCATTAAGATTGAGATGGGGTCCATATGGACTGGCCCTGATAAAACTGTTAGTTCAAGTTTATAATCTGTGAAGAAAGCTTACTGGGTCTGTGCATAATTGGACCTATTGATTCATGGTTTTGACAAACCACTTTTCAAATGATCTTTTAGGTGTAAAACCCAGTTGAGTTTGGATGTGTACTAGTTGGCTAACGGATATTTATGCAAGAAATGTATACGTTAAGCTCAGCCTGGGTGTCCTTCCTCTAAAAATATGACTGAGAGGAGTCTTACACAAAATCTTATCCTATGCCAGGCCTCATCTCTTCATTTGAGGAAGAGATATCCGACCTTCTGACTAATAATACCAAAACAGGATCACAAATCATCCTACTTGGGGATTTAAACTTAGGCCTCAGCGATCCCAATAATGCTAATGCACTATCCCTGGAAAATATTATATCTCAACTAGGTTCAAGCCCAGGGTCACAGGCCCAACAAATAACAAAGGCAGAACCTTGGATTGGTTGGCAGATCACAACTGCTCCACCTCCATTCCAAAAAATGAACCAATTGCCTGATCAGACCACCACGTCATCGCCTTCTCCATCCAAGGGAAGACCCAACCGAACAACTTACTGTCTACCATCCCACAGACCCTATCCAGGAATAACTGCAACATCACATTGCAAAGCCTTTGCCCTCTAATCCACAATATCCTTGCTCCGGCAAACTACTCCAACTTGGATGTGGATAAACTTGCGGACCTCTATAACAAAACACTTGAATCAGCAATAGATATCATCGCTCCCATCAAACTTACTAAAGCTAAACCGGCAGCCCACTTGAACAAATGGTTCACTCCTGAGCTTAAAATCCTTACGAACGCCAAACGTGCGGGGTGGAAGCCACCTGGAGAAAAATGCCTAACCCAGCCAACAAAACACTACTCTCGGTAGCAGCCACCACCTAAAAAACCTCTACCTTCAGGGCCAAACAAGAGACCTATGATAACAGAATTGACAATGCCAAATCAAGAACAAAAGAGCTCTTCAATTTCCTCAGGGAACTCGAGTCCCCGTCCACACCTACAGAATCCTGCTTGAAAGATGCAGACTGGTGTGAGAGAATCCAAAAAGCTCTGGCAGACAAAATTGCCATTCTACAGTCCAGAATCGAACAGAAAAAGACTTGCCTAGCCAAAAGCAAACTCTCCACCACCATCCACTTCTAAAACTCCAACCTGCCCGTCCTTCTCTGAAGTGGAAAGCATCATCAAAGGCCTCAAGCCTTCCAGATGCCAAGGGGACTCCTGCCCAGCCTCCATCATTCAGGAAGGCACCAATGACATGGCCCCCTTCATAACGGCTCTAATAAATGCCTCCTTCAAAACGAGTTCAGTCCCTAGTAGCCTCCAGGAGGCATGGGTCATGCCCCTCCTAAAAAAACAGAATCTAGACCCTAACAACCACACTAATTATAGGCCAATCACAACTGTCCCCTACATCCTAAAGATCTTATACAGAGTGGCCTACTTGCAAATCCAGAAGCACCTGGAAGAGAACAACCTTTTGGGCCTCAGACAATCTGGCTTCAGGCTAAGACATGGAACTGAGACAGCACTTCTGGACTTAAAAATCCACATGGATGAGGGGAAGGACAAGGGAAATCATGCCAGCCACCTTCTGTTAGACGTACCAGCAGCCTTCAACCTTGTCGACCACCAGATCCTCACGGAACATCTGATGGCTTCAGCTGCATTCTCCAGTCAGGCGACCACCTGGGTCCAATCCTTCCTTGCCAAATGAACCACCGGGGTCTTTTTGCCGGGGGCTTCAGCCCACCCTATCCCCATCCTCTGTGGCATCCCACACGGTTTGTATATCTTGCTGACCTTATACAATATCTTCACAAAGCTATTGTTCGACTGCCTAGAAAACCTGGGTGTCACATACACAAACTATGCTGACGATACCCAGGTTCTCATCACCCTATCAGGTTGCTAATAAACCCTAGGGGTTTATTTGGATTCCACACTCTCGCTCAAAAAACAAGTCAACGCCACAGCCTCCTCCACGGTTTACACAAATAAGATCATCAGTGCCTGCAAAGCCTTCCTCTCGCCTTCCAGTTGCATTACCCTAGCTAGAGCGCTAGTGCTCTCAAAAATCAACTACTGCAATACTCTCTTCCTTGGCACCTCAGAGCACAATTTGAACAAATTTCAGGTGTTGCAGAATAATGCCCTCAGAGCCGCTCTGAGTGTCCCACGGCACTCTCACATCTCCAGCTTCAGACAAGATGCCCACTGGCTCCCTGTACGAGACAGAATCACCCTTAGATCACTCGTCATCATCCACAAATGCCTCTCTAATGACGCCCCTAAGTACCTGGCAGACAAGTTCAGCAAACACATATCAGCCAGACCAACCAGAAAGGTGTACTCTCACTGTCTATCCATCCCCAAATTCTCCCCAAAAGAAGCAGGCGGTTCCAGCTTCCCAGTCCTAGCTGCCAAACAATGGAATGCTATACCTGTGAACCTTAGAGCAGAGCCAAGATTTTGGACCTTCAGAGCAAAAATGAAGTCCTGGCTTGCCAACAAGAACTCTCCCACTGTCTGACGCACTAACCATTGTCTCACCACTGTATCCTTCCTGATGCCTGCACCTTGACCACCATGTAACCCGGTCAATTGTACTCATTGTTATTATCTTGTATGTCTATAATCTCTTGTAACCTGCTCTAAGTCTCTGCGCCCAGTTACCTTAGTATTCAGCGCGCGGTATAAATAAAGAAACTAAACTAAACTATGTGCCAACACTTTAATGAGGATCTATAATACTTTTGTTTCGGTGTAAAAATGTTCTATGATGTCTGAAGGAAATGGTTGCAACCCTTATTGAAGCACTTTAACACATGCAAGTTAATCGATTCTTTTTTTATTTATTGTGCATTTGTAAGGCGCTTATACAGCAAGGAATTGTGTTTCAAAGCGCCCACCAGGCAAGGGGGGAAAAGGAACAAGGGAACAACAGGCAGGTAGAAATAAAACTGATGGAACAAGAAAGACGCAGTCCTTGTAGGCCTTGTGAGGATTCAGAATGTGCAAGTGCAGAGAGAGAGAGAGGGAGAAGGGAAGGGGGTAAGGGCTAGGAGAATCTACAGAGGGCTACGTGCCAGGGAGTAAGCCAGTGGCAGGCAACAAGTAAGTGCATGGCAGAGATCACTTGGTAAGTAGTGATCACCTGCTAATACAATAAGTGCAGTCCTGTGAGGCAACGCAGGTTGGCGGGTGACCAAAAAGGCAAGTGCTGGTAGATGGCATAGGTTGAAGGCAATTGGGAGGGAGGCCAGGACCCAGACGGACACATAAAGGCCCTAACCGCCAATCACAGCAACAGTGGGATTTAGCAGGGGAGGGAGAGAGAGGGAAGGAAAGCGGAAAAGAGGAAAGTCTTGAGGAGCTTTTGAAATTTGAGGAGATCCGGCTCAGGACAGAGAGGAAGGGGTAGGCTGTTAGAGAGGAGGGAACCGGTTGAGGTAAGAGAACTGTCACAAATGGATGCCATGGGTTTCTGTGTCTGCAGTCCTGTGATTTTTATCAAGAGTTTGGAATAGAACATGGTCATTCCTGTCTGGACTTTTACTGAACACATTTCTTTTACTGGATAACTGCTACATTTAATTTGTTTTTAAACTCTATTTACAACAATGCTGTATTTTATTATTGTAATTTTTATAGAACATGGTTCCAAAATAAATGAATTGAACATACATTGACAAATTGGATTTGAGAAATTATGCAAATCTCTAAAGGGAGTGGTTTCTGCGCTTTAAAAGTTCAAACCCATAGATTCTGGGGACACTCAGGCACTTGCTAATTCACTTACTGGCTGACTGATGGATTGGAGGATGGAGAGAAAGGGGCAATGATAAAAACAAGACAAAGGAGAATGGTATAGATTTATTTCCTTTGGAGCCATTTTGGATTTTAACCAGAGCACTGTAAGTGAGGCCTACAAGCAATTGAATACCCTACCTTTTTCAGTGGAAAGGTCAGAAGGCAGCCCCAAAATGAATTACTGCAACAGCCTGTACCTAGGTCCCAACCAATCCATAATCGACAAACTACAAATACTTCAAAATAACACACTACGCGCAGCACTCAACATTCCCAGACGGGAGCACATCTCCACTGCCAGGAAATCCTGCAAATGGCTCTCCATCCGACAAAAAATCGACCTGAAATCAATCTGCCTCACATATAAGGCCCTAAACCACTTAGCCCCACCTTATCTCACCAACAAATTCTCTATGAAACTCGCCACTAGAACCACTAGATCCTCCAATGCCCTTTGCTTGTCCGTGCCCAGATTCCTCTCAAAAAGAGCTGGAGGAGCTAGCTTCACAGTACTTACCTCCCAACTCTGGAACACCTTACCACTCCACATTAAAACTATTGAGTCCTTCCAGATCTTCAGGAAACACGTCATCAGATGGCTCCTAAACAATGAGTAACCCCACCATAGGCTCTAATATATGTAAATTCTGTAAATTGTCATTTTCGATTACTGTAGTTCCTCCCAGTAAGGGAGTACCCTGTCTTTGCTCAAACATGTCTGTATACCTTGTAAACTGCTGTAATTGGAAAGTGTAAGTATCACAACTATGTAACCGTCTTCTTAAGCGCCGTTCTACCTCTGGGTTTGGAGCGCTAAACAAATTAAAAAAAAAACAAACAAACAAACACAGGAAGAAGGGAACCAGACTGTGGAGGGTAGCTGACTCATGCCAACTTGTTCATCAGAGGAGAATTAAACCATTCATTCAGAAGGTCCCCACCTGTCTGCGAGAAAGCCAAAAGAAATTTCTATATAAGTATAATATTAAGGGAAATAATCCTGAGGAGAGCGATACATTACAGGGGAATAGATTAAACCCCAGCACTTTCACTTGTGAAAGTACCAAGGGGGTGTGGTATATAAATTGACTAGAAAACCTGAGAAAATGATAAACAATTCAGAGAAGTAAGTACTTCTGAAGACTTAGATTTGATAGACTTGTCATCAAAGGGTGTGTGTATTGGGAGATCTGTGACTCCTTCTCTGTGCAGTGGCAGACTAGGAGTAATCAAAGTTATTTCCTGTTAATATCACCAAGCAGGGTCTGGTCACCAAGGCCAAACCATTCAAGAAAAAGGGGAAAGGGTCATTTTCCTGACTTTACATTTCCCATTGAACTTGAGAAATGTACATCATTTCACGTGAATGGAATAGAAACACCACTGAAAGGAATTAGCAAGGATGTTGTGTATAGGGATTCAATATTGTTAAGTTGGGGTCTCAGGTTCATAAAAACATTATCAAACAAATAAAAATTGTGCGTGCCTGATTTGGTGTGGATAGAAAATTCCCCCAAACTAGTTGTCGCCCGATTAAAACATCCTACAAAATTATCCCTGATCTCTTTGTTTTGTGCGTTTGCAAAATAGGGTACACACACCAATTACTCTCACATATGGCACTACATGTAACCCCTAATACACATATACATACATACACTCTACAAACAAATTCACGCATCCACAGAAACCAATAGCCATAGAAGCACTTACCCAAAAATCACATATGTATACATTTCCAGACATTCACTCACATACCTACGTACAAGTTTAAACACCCTCCCCCTTTCTATGCAAAGAGGTTCAGGCATACAAACAGAGTAAAACATGCAGGGACACATATACTGAAAGGCCCACCCAAAATCTCATAGAACTATATTGGATACTAGCAGAAATACCCAGCGTTGCTGGGGCTAAAAAGTTAAAAAGTACCCAAACATTTGACATGTTTTTCTATGGGTGATCAAAGTCATAGGAACTGACAAAATAGTTCTGTAATCTTTGAACATGCATAGTTATACATGTACATTCTTCAGAATGATCAGCATTGTCACTCAACACCTCCATATTCACAATGCTGAGTGTCTTTCCAGTATGGGTATAAACAAAATGATTAACTTATCTTGGCTGGCCTTTTCTCTCTGGAGTCTTGTTTGACATTGATCTGGTGACTCCTGCAATCATTTTGTCTGATTTGCCTTTTTTGTGGGGTTTATTGGTGTATTTGCACTGTCTGTCTGCAAAAACCTGTTGTTTTGTTAGCCTTTTTTCTGGGGTCTCCTGCTGTTATTGTGCTGCTTGTCTGGCTGCATCAGCCTCTTGTCTGGCTTATCTCTGTTCTGGTGTCTCCAAAAGTAGAAAGTATTCTAGCTGGAATGACGATTGGATTACAGGTGTTTTTTGTCAATGGGAATGGGAATGTGTTTCAAGAAGAGTAATTGCCTGGATTCTCTTCTATTAATTTGTGAGGATTCTTGAACTAATCTTTGACACATTTTCAGCTTTTATGATGGTCATTTGTTGAGCAAATTGTTACATTTTGCTATAGTTGTATGTTAAACTAAATATCTGCAATCATTTAATAAGCAAAATAAGTGTCAGTTCTAAGTTCATCCATCAGGGGTGCCACCTCAGCAACTTAAAGTCAGTCAAAATGATTATCAGTTGTAATTTTGTCAACCAGGTGGCAACTTCAGCAACTTTCAACCATACCACTATATTTGCTATGAAAGGTTGTCCATGTTAGAACCCTTTGGGGCCCTCTGGATAATTCCCTCTTAATTTCTCTAGCAGACAAACACATTTTCAAAAATATATTATGTCGTTGTATCTTGTATAGGAAAAATCAATCAATTAATTTTTGGTGGTAAGGTAGAGCATGTTCCTCCAGCAAAAATCTGCAAGTAAACTATCCATCTAACTGCCGAAAAATGTCATTTACGACCTGCAATTACTACTCATGGTAAATAACATTCCAAAATGTCCCATGGAGCCCTGTGGACTCCATAAATGGGCACTAACAACACCATGAGATCCCTCATAATCATGTATTAAGTGCACAGGACTGAGTCTCGGTAACCATAATCAATTTTGGTGGTAAATTGTAGGATTTAAAGAAGATTAACTGCCAAACTTGTTGTAAAGACTGGAGGGGTTATCTGTACTTCTGCCCTCTATATGGCAGAGTAGAAGCACAGAACACCCCGGCCAAGATTCTCTAAGCGGTAGCAATGGGCGAGCAATCAAGGGTTAAGCTCTCAGGATGTGATGCAGGCTGGTTCTTAAGTACAGTGTAGTCCCCAAGCCCCCACAAAGGAATGTCCACCCACTATGTTAGTGATAACATAGTCCTTTATATAAATAATGTTCAAGTTATATACACAAAATAACACACTTTGTGTTCAGGCAATACTATAATGATAAATATTTACAATATCTATGCGGTGCCACAATTCACTCTCGACTCCTTTAAAATGCACCAACTGCTGACAGTTGCAATGACATACAAGTCTAATAGAAATGTGAACCAACACCAGACATAGGAGGAAAACAACTTGGGTTAAACAATGGCAGAATACTTGTCCCTACACAAGACATAGCTCTGTGTGAGGATCCCCCTGCCTTAAAGGGAGTTCACTCAAGAAGGATCCGTCAACGATCAGTCGATGAACTCTGCTAAACCAGGTACATTGGGGTAGTAGGACATTTTTAGAAGGGAACAAGAATGTGCCAAACAATATATGGACTGGGCTTGCCAATATACTATATTTACTGGTTGCCCAGGTGGGGGGATTTCCTCAGACCCTCGAGAGAGTGGCACTCTCTCTGTCCTTTACAGAATTAGCCCCTAGAGGGCCCCCTTCAGCCAGCAGGCATTGAATGTCAGGGTGATCTGTTGGATTGAGCACCTCTCCCACAGGAGGGTCTTCTGGCTCTTCTCTCACCGGAGTTAAGTCTAGGGTTACCTCTGGACCCAGCCCATCCAGAGCCTGAATCCCAGTGGGTGCTGCTGAAGCAGCAGGAAGAGAAGGAGCTCCCTTTACAGAGGTGGTCTTCTTGCTCTTACGTCTTGCCTTAGGTTTCCCCTTTGGCTTGGGTACCTGATTCCCAGTCAGACCTGTTGTTACCTGTGAACAAGTGACTGCAGCAGCAGTCAGCGAGAGTCAGAGATCAACCCCAACTCCACTAGATCATTCCCTAAAAAAATGTTAGCCGGTACATTGTCCAGAACCAGGACAGGAAGCGTTTCTGTCTTGTCAGCAATCGTGATGTTGACTTGGGCTACTGGAGATAATTTGGGAGGCCCACCATCTAACCTGGTAGTTTTCAGAGGAGCGCCTACATAGTCCTCTGGCATGAGCAGGGTCCGTCCACCACTGTCATACTTGCCCCAGTGTCACTCAAACCAGTAGAAGGCCAGCCATTCAGGAGGACACTTCTCAAAAATCTGCAGATATTCTGTGGGATTGTAGACAGTACTTCTGTGTACTGGTCCCAGGCCCCTAGGGACACTAGGGAAATCTCTACAGGAGCACCGGAGGTGATTCCTATAGAGGAGGGGCGGACAGTGGCCTCTACCTCAGGTATGAAGCAAAGGTAGGTCCGGCTGACAGCCTGGAATCCAAGTGCCTTACCTTTACACTTGGCTTCACCCTTCTTGTGGTTCAGTTCCCCACAGTCCCAACAAGTGCCAGGAATGCAGGGTATGGTACTGGAGCCACTGGGAACCTCCTTTGCAGCAGGAGGAACACTACTCTTACTGCCACCCACATAGGACTTATTCCCACTAAATTTCTGGGTTTTAGGAGAGAAAGGTTTAGGTCTACCCAACTGTGACTGCTTTTGGGACTCCTCAGACTTCTGAGAGGCCCCCCTTTCTTTTTCCTTGTCCTTCCCACTGGATTCCTTAGTGGACACCAGGTGGGAGACCCATTTGTCAGCCAGCCTGGCCAGCCTAAAGGGATCTAAAATGTTCTGGTCAGCAACATACGCAGCTCTGGTGAACAGGTTTCAGAAAAATGCACAAAAAATAAAAGGTGGACAATTCAACAAAGGTTTTCACCTTGTAACCATCAATCCACCCCATCATGTTCATATTTGCAGCACTCACCCAGTCAATCCAAGACACATTCTCTCTTTTCTTATATTCCCTGAACCTTTTAAGGTATTTGGTAGGTGTCTTGCCAAACATGACAATTAAAGCAGATTTCATGCACTCATAGTGACCCCATTCTTCCACACCTAGTTTCAGAACACAGTCAAAACCAGTCTGAGGCACTCTACTTGACAAACACTTAGCCCAATCTCTTTTATCAACATCCTAGAATCCACAATCCATTTCAAACGCTTAAATCCACTGGAGGATATCGGAACCCTCCACATATACACCAACCAAATCTTTCATAAACTTGGTGGCAGGGGATCTGACACTCGCAACTGGTTTGGCTGAAGTCTCCACTCTAGCTTTTTCTAGCTGGACTCTCTGACATTCAGTGTCCTATTCTTTGAGTTCAACAACCCTATTCTTGAGTATCACTTACTGTGCCAACTCATCTTTCAAGTTCAGCTTCGGTTTCCACATTTTTATATTCAAAGGCCAATTTCATCTTAATAATTAAAGTTCCAAGGCATCCCCTGAAAAAACATTGCATGGTTTCTGAATAGACGCAACAGCAGTGGTGGAAATCCCAGAAATAGATTCAATAACAACCCCAGGGGCAGGGTCCTCAATGGTTGCATCTCCCCTCCATCAAGAGTTTCACAATCCATCTGGTAGTCCATCCAGGGCAGCTATCAGCTAAGCCCTAGACTTATCTTCGAAGTCTAACTCCCTGGCATTTCAAGCACACTCGAGATCTTCTAAGCTCATCCTAGTCAATTTACCATTTGCAATAGATTACATTGCTTGTGATGTAGTTATCTAGTACAAAACTAAACCTCAGTTCAACAAAGTGTGGATATTTTGTAAGTGGCAAGGTTGCACAGTGATTCTTAAAACCATAAGCATCCCACCACTGCCAGCAGTGTAAAGACTGGAGGGGCTTTATCTGTACTCCTGCCCTCTATATGGCAGGGTAGAAGCACAGAGCCCACAGCCAAAATTCTCTAAGCGGTAGCAATGGATGAGCAATCAAGGCTTAAGCAGTGCAGGCTGGTTCTTAAGTACAGTGTAGTCCCCAAGCTCCCACAAAGGAATGTCCACACACTATGTCAGTGATAACACAGTTCTTTATATAAATAAGGTTCAAGTTATATACACACACAATAACACACTTTGTGCTCAGGCAATACTATAATGATAAATATGTACAATATCTATGTGGTACCACAGTTCACTCTCAACTCCTTTAAAATGCACCAATTGCTGACAGTTGCAATGACATACGAGTCTAATAGCAATGTGAACCAGCGCCAGGCATAGGAGGAAAACAAGTTGGGTTAAACAATCACAGAATACATGTCCCTATCCAAGACACAGCTCTGTGTGAGGATCCCCCCACCTGGGCAACTTGTAAATAAAGTATATTGACAAGTCCAGTCCATATATTGTTTAGCACAGTCTTGTTCCCTTCTAAAAATGTCCTACTTCCCCAATGTACCTTGTTTTAGCAGAGTTTGTGGACGGGTTATCAATGGATTCTTCTTGAGTGAACTCCGTTTAAGGCAGGATCCACGGATCATCAAGATCCCTCGAAGAAAAGGTGAACAATGTTGTCGAGACGGCAGCTTCAGCCTTTGCGGTGCTCGTCGGCCATCGATCGTGGACGTCCTGCGAAGATGAGGCATGCGGTGCAGCTCGACGAGGATAGTTCGTTGCTGCAAAGAGTTAATGATGAACATAGGCCCAGGAACGGCGTTGGGTCATCGGCAGTTGCCGTCAGCAATCAGGACTCGACCACAGCTGGCTTTCGGATCTTCGTTGCCGTCTTTGTGGACTTTGGGTGGCTGGAAACCCACCAGTGGATTCTCCTCAGTTTGTCTGCGACCTTGACTTTCTTAGGCGGTCTTAGGGAGAATTCTCCAAATGTGCTAATTTCCCTTACCTTTTGGGACCCCAAGCAGCTTTGCTGGATTTCTAGGATTTTATTTTTTTACCTGGAATGAGTGTGAGCCTTTTTTCCCACTCTTCCATGCATTTTGTGTGTCTTTTAGTTTTATGTTCTTTGGTAATGGAGTTTTTAAAACAAACTCCATGACATCATCTTTTTCTGTGTGTCACATAGCACCTTCAGTGCAGTGGCACAGGGGTGTCATTCAGACTCCCCAAGGTTTAAATACCTTTCCTGTGACTGACTATTGTCTCCCAGGGCATGTAAAGATAAATTGACTTTACTAGTCTCTTTAAATGTACTGACCCAGCACACCCAATCTTACTATATAGTGCTGGAGTGGTTGCCTAGCTTCCCCTGAGTCAAAACACTCATGTAACAGTAAAATGTTACCTTTTCCTATGGCTGTTGGCAGTAGTTTAGATCAACTACTGTGATTTTTCGCCACCGCTAACAACGGTAGCTCAAAATCAGGGGTAGCCATGTTCTTCAATACGGCGCCCCAGAACCTATCTGTAAAACAGACTCCAGTCATCTTTTTTCACCATTTCTTTTAGGAAAAGTCCTTCTTGTGTTTGTCTCTGCGCGCCAAACCAGGTTTGGTCCCATTGTTCGTGCCCTTTGGCGGGCTTCTGTACTGAAGCCCTCCTCTGGTGCCAGAGTGTCTGGAGTGGACAGTATGCGAGGGAGGTGCCCGAAATACCCTGTACTTAGTCTCCTAGGAGACCTGAATGCACTCTGGTGTGATTGGCTGGCTGGCTGTCCGGCAAGGACAGCCACCCTGCCGTGTAAGTGACAGCCAGGCTGGGATGAATGGGGGAAAACTGCTTAAAAGCAGGTCTCTGGGACTTGGAAAGCAGAGTCGACCACTTGAACGAAAGAAACAAAGAGGAGAGGAACAAAGAGGACTGCTGCAACTCCTGGACGACCGGTGAAACCCTGCTGCAGGTCCGAATTGCCTGAAACTCCGATGACAGAGAAGCCCTTCAAGGTTAACTTATTCCCTTGAGTTTGGTGGGAACAACCAACTCGCAAGCCACCTGGACACTGTGCTATTCTGGTCGAATTTTCTTCAGAGTGCTGTTGAAAATCAGATAGCCAGAGGGAAGGAAACCAGGGGGACTTTAAGGCACTCACACCATAAACCAATGCCTTGCTACAGCTTTTGGCCTCTTCCATGGGCAGTGCAGGAACCTCCCGATGTCCTCCTTCTTGTCCCCACGACTGAAGTTCAGGAACAGCGAGATCTGCTCGAACTGCGAGGAACAACTGCCTCAGCAACAGCTTTCTTCATTTAAAAGGTACTGTGCAAAGGCGGTCCGGAAATATTTCCGCCCATTGAGAAAGTGCATGAAATTTTCCTCAACTACAAAGACTTGTCCTTCCCTAAACATTTGTCAAACTTGTCGCCTAGGCAAATCCTTTAAAAATCCATGGCAAAGACTTAACCGTTACATACCAGAACTGAGCTATCCTTTACAAGAGACTCTGAACCATTGATTTTGGCCCAGGCCTATTGAGAAGAACTGCTGGTTGTATTTAATTGAAACCCTTTGCCCTGCATTTGAATATATTTGGGCTGTCTATTCTTATAACCTTGTCTTTTCCCTCCCTTCTTAAGTATCTGAAGTGCCGCTTTGCTCACACTTCATTTTTTAGCTAAACTTGTTCTATTACTTACCGGTTGGATTTTTGTGGTATATTATTGTGTGATATTGAGCTGCTTGTGCTAGTGTAATGTTTTATAAATGATTGAGTAAATAAATGTATATTCTTTTACTAAGAAACCTTGAGTAAGTGTTTACTCGAATCACTGTAGTGGTTGGTCCTTTGTGTAACTTGTTCTACTGCTCACTTAAAACTCTTGAGATACGTCTGGCTGCTCAGCCATCGCTACCACTTTACTGTGTAGTACAGGCTTGTACCAAAGGTGAAATTGTGCTTACACTTGTAGTCTTAATTACCTGTAGTGTTCCCAAAGGGTACTGCGGGTGATTCTGCCTAACACTGGTGTACTTTGGTGAGGATAAAGCATACTTGTTACATTTAGACTGCTACTTTTACTTTTGTTCAAGTAATCCTCCCAAGGCAAAGCAACAATAGTAAATACATTGTTTTATCATGACTGATATGGAAAGCTACAGACAGGAGACCCCAGTGACTTTAACTGTTGGATCAATTGAGAGATATGTGTAAAGCTAGGAATCTCATTGTAAAAGGCAAAAAGGTTGAATTGATAAAAACGTTATTAGATTACCAAAGTCTGAGGAGTGGGTCTGAATCCCCCACACCTGCAGCAAATGTGGAAAATTTTGATGAGGATGATAATGTTTCTGAGAGTAACTCAAATGTTATGGATGAGTTAGAGGTGGAAGAAGAGTCTTCAAATGTAGGCCCTGTTTTACCTCTGTCTGCTCATAGGCTTCAGCCTCTGACCACAGGGACCCCACCAGGTCCAACATTAAGTCCTGAATTTGTCTCTTTAGAAAGAATGAGACTTGGTTAGAGTTTAAAAGAATCCAAGCTCAAACTGAATGTAAACATCAGGAACTTAAACTCAGAGAGAGGGAATTGAACCATGCACTAGAGATGAAAAAGTTGTCTGTTGAAACTGGTTCTCTCCCAGAGTCTTCTAGGTCTTCCAGTCCTAAGAGGCTTTGCATTCCCAAAGATGCAGTAAGTATGTATGAGGGTAAGCTTGATATTTTGGATTGGTAGGCTGCTTTTGAATAAAACCATGGATTCAAGACATTACAGGGACCCAGTTGATTCCTTGTTTTTTTTTCTAGGCTACCCCATGTTGCAACTGATTTGGTAATGGAGTTGGGGGATATAGACAGAAAGGAGTATGAAACTGTGAAGCTAGCTATAATAGCTACATTTGGGAAGACCCCTTCTTAGTATCTTAAGAGGTTTAGAACCCTCAAAAAGCATGATGGTACCTCTTGGACTACCTGGGTGACTGAATGTTTGAAAAACTTAGATGGTTGGCTTAAAGGTTAGAGAGTGAACACTTATGAAGGTATGATGAATTTATTTATGTTGGGGTCTATTTATTATGCCTGCTCTCCTGAGCTGAGACATAACTTGGCTGTGTAACGCTCACCTGGTTCCCACGGAGGTGCGGCGTCGAAGGCGCAGAACTCTGAAGATGGACAGGAAGGGCCCCTCTATTCTGGCTTCCCTGGCTCGTTGGATACCCTCCTGTGCGTGAAAAGGGAGCATTACCAACTGTGGAACAATGCTCAAGCCTCCCACTCCCTTCCAACCCTCCACGATACCTCCTCCACGATTCCCCGTGAAGCCTCACCTTAGGGTTTGGAAGGATGAGCTCTCCATCCTGCTTCTGATGCAGGGGCGCGTTGAAACCCAGTTACTTCACTGGATTGAGGATTGATGGGAGTTCAGGTAAGCTTGACTGTTCAGGTAAGGCGCTGTAAAAGTTCTGTTCAAAAGTTCAAGCTTAATAATAATGTTCGTTGTCTAATTGCAGTAAGCGCTAATGCTTATGTCTTTTTCCCCTTAGGGGCCGGGGTTCGCAGTGCCGGAGATATGGCGCAGACCCGAAGTGAAACAGTTCTGGATGAGCGCTCAGGTAATGTCTTTGCATTCGCTCATTCAATGTCTTTGTCTTTTTTCCCCATAGGGGCCGGGGTCCGGAGATGCCAGGAAGCGGCAGGACCCGAAATGCAGTGGGAATAATCCAACAGGTAAGACTTAAAAGGAAACTGAGCTTTCCTTATTCCTTTTCTCCCTCTCACCTTTGTTCTTGTCTTTTTTCCTCTAGGCGCCGGGGCGTAGCTGAATCCGGAAGATCGCTGCTGAAGATGGAAGCGCCTTGCCAAGGTGAGTAAAATGCAGCGCTGCAGTGATCGAAACAAAATGCCTTTAAAATGATGTCTTCCTTTTCAGGGCCGTTGGAGAAATGACTCCGGGATGCAGATTTAGCAGGTAAGGGCTTTTCTTCTCCTATTCTCTTCCTTTCTCCCCTTGCAGGTGTTCCAGGGTGCTGGCAGGCGTGGCTGAAGTCAGGATGCAGGAGCTGACATGGTGAGCGTCCAGCTGCTAGGTGCAGAACAACGCGAAGCATGTGTGGCTGTTCGGGTGGGGTTTAAATAGCCTTGGAAGAAGTTCCTGGTATGTATCCTTCCACCAATCAGGTATGTATCCTTACCCGACCACACCCGGGTGGTGAAGTAGTCCTACAGGTTAAGTAGTCCCATTCAGGCCTCAAGAGGGCCTGGATGAAGCAGCAAGGTCTGCATCAGGTAAGTGTGCACCCAAGCACTTAAACACATATCCTCTTCTATGAGCCTGGCGCCTAAGGCGCCAGGACTGGGGTCCGCTATGAGCCTGGCGCCTAAGGCGCCAGGACTGAGTCCAAAGGGCCCCGACTTGGGCCCGCTGAGACTTCCCTGGGGAAAATGATGTCTGCCTCTGGGGTTGCTGGGCCCGGCCTGGCTCCTTAGAGGTAGGCATCATGACAGGCTGACTCTAAGGAAATTCATCCAAAGAGGTTAGCAAGGGCTGTAGACTTGTGGGTTGCCAACAGGGCTACTCACAAGAATTATGGGGTAACTCAGAAGAAGGATGAGGGGAAGCAGCACAAAAAGGACAAACAAGGAGAATTTTAATACCTCCAATCCAAAAGAGGGCCCCAAATCAGGCTAGTGCATCTTCTGGGGACAAACCAGAAGGAGGTCAGAACTAAACCCCATTCATAAAGACATTTGGTAAATGTTATGCTTGTGGGTCAACTGACCATGTGACAGGGGATCCCAGATGTAAGGGTAAACCTTCAGGGACCCACACTGTCTCCTTAGCCTTCTCCCCAGTGGATAAAGTACCAATGACAAGTGGAAACGTTCACCTACTGGCTGAGGAACCCATGCAAGTCTCAGCCAGTGTTTCTGTAGTATGCCTGGGTCAATGGGAACAACAGAATTAAGATGCTTACAACTCTATTCCAGACAATACTAAAGAGTATTACAAAGACAGTGTCATTGTCAATTGTCAGGAGACCCCTGCCATTCGAGACACTGGGGCCAGCACTGTAGTTAATTAATCATTTTTCAAGGTTGAGGATGTTGCACCCAAAATCTTAACTAAGCTTGCTGGAGGCCCTGTCCAAATGCTTCCACAGTTACCAGCTCTAATCCAGTGTAATGATATGACTGTCAAAATACCTGTAAGTGTGCAGATTGAAGTACCTTGGAGAGTCCTGTTGAGGAATGACTTAAAAACTCTTGGAGTTGTATCAAGCCGGCCAGCAAAAGGAAATAGGAGCAGACTAGGAAGGCCAGAGAGAGTACCTTAAGGGGCTCTCCAAAGGAGATTATAGAGGAAACTATAACTCCCAGTCCACAGGACTTACTGACTGCAATAGGAAGAAGGAGGAAAAGGGGCAACCTAAAACCTCCAGGAGGAAACCAGCCAGCACTCCTGTGATACCAACAAGGACATCCCTGAGAGGGCTGTCCAAGATCACACCTGTGATCCCTCTACTAGCTGAGGCTGAGTGTGTGGAACAACCTTGTGTGGTTGAATCAGCTGCTGAGGAATCAGAGCTGGAAGAGGACCTTTCTCCTGTTGGAGATCTGGATCCTGCAGACCATCCTGAGCTGCAGTCTTTACTGGCAGAAGGTGGACCCTATATGAGAGATTTCAACAGAGATCAAAGAGAGTGTCCTACTCTTGAAGGTCTTCGCCAACAGACAGCATCCCAGCTGGATGGGCAAGAGCCAGGGAAGCATAGGTTGTACTGGGAAGATGGCCTCTTCTACAGTGAACCGACTGAGTCTATCCCAGCTGACTACAGAAGACTTGTAGTGCGCCTCTTGAGAGCAGACTCCAGTTCCTACAGTTAGCCCATGAGATACCTTTGGCTGGTCACTTAAGTTTTAAGAAGACCAAGGAAAGGCTCTCTTTATATTTCTACTGGCCTTAGTTGGAGTGTGATGTAGATAAATTCTGTAGGAGCTGTCACACTTGCCAAACCTCTGGCAAGAGTGGAGCCAGGAATGTGGCACCCTTGGTGCCTCTCCCAGTGGTGGGAGTTCCTTTTGAGAGGGTAGGAATCGACATTGTTGGTCCCTTAAACGCTCCCACATCTTCAGGAAACAGGTTTATCCTGGTTGTAGTAGAGCATGCTACTAGATATCCTGAAGCAATACCTATGAGGACTGTTACAGCTCAGGCTGTTGATAAGGCTCTACTTGGTATTTGTACCAGGGTAGGTTTTCCTAAGGAAGTTATCTCTGACAGGGGATCCAATTTTATGTCCACCTACATGCAGGTCATGTGGAAAAACTGTGGAGTAACTTACAAGTTCTCAACTGCCTACCATCCCAGACAAATGGATTGGTAGAGAGGTTCAACCATACAATGAAGAGCATGATCTGTGCTTTATAAGAACCCCTTAGAAGAAAGTGGGACCTTCTACTGCCATGCCTTCTATTTACATATAGAGAAGTCTCTCAGGAGGGAGTTGGATTTAGTGCCTTTGAACTTCTTTATGGGCATCCAGTTAGAGGCCCTTTGGCCCTAATTAAGAAGGGGTTGGAGAGTGCTCCTTCCCCAAGCCAGTGAGAGTCACTGACTATGTGATATGTCTCTGGAGGAGAATGTCACGCATGATGTCAGAAGCATCTGATAACTTAAAAGCAGGTCAGGCTCTAGTCAAACATTGGCATGATCAGAAGGCCAACATGTTTGAATTTACTCAAGACCAGCAAGTTTTAGTTATGGTACCTACAAGGCCGAGGGCCTTACAGGACAAGTGGGTAGGGCCCTTCAAGGTTGTGGGAAAGCTTGGAGAGGTCGAACTATCTGGTGGATTTAGGCAATCCTAAGGAGACTCCCAGAGTCTTTCAAACCGTTTAAAGGTTTATGTCTCAAGACCAGAAGTGGGAAATTTTCTTCTAGCTTCAGCCAAAGAGGAGGAGGAGAGTGAACCTCTACCGGACCTACTCAGAGGCCAGCCTTTAAATGAGAAAGCAGAAGGAGTTAATCTCTCTTCAAACTAGACACCTGAACAGCAGGAGGAGTGCACGTTTCTGTTAAATCAGTTTGCCGCCCTGTTTTCACTATCACCAGGCTTGACCCCATGGGGCCAGCATGATATTCAAACTGGTGACTGTTTACCTGTCAAAAACAGAGGTTACAGGATGTCAGATCATGTAAGATCCCACATAAAGGAGGAGGTCAACAAGATGCTTGATCTCGGGGTAATAGAGCCCTCTACCAGTCCATGGTCTAGTCCAGTTGTTCTAGTACCAAAGGCAGAATCCAAGGAGTTGAGATTCTGTGTGGACTATAGAGCTCTTAATGCAGCCACCAAGACTGATGCCCACCCTTTACCAAGGACAGATGAACTGGTGGATGAACTTGGTTCAGCCAAGTACCTCAGTACATTTGACCTCACTTCAGGCTATTGGCAAATAGCACTGACAGACCATACCAAGGAGAAAACTGCATTCTCCACCCAAGCAGGCCCCTACCAGTTTAAGGTAATGCATTTTGGACTAAAGAATGCACCTGCTACATTCCAAAGGATGGTTAATCAAGTTCTGTATGGGATGGAGGACTTCTGCATGGCATACTTGGATGACATTGCAGTGTTCAGCCCTACTTGGAGAGAACATGTTGACCACTTAGGATATGTTTTGCTGGCTCTTGAGCAGGCCCATCTGACCATAAAGGCTAGTAAATGTCAAATTTGTCAGAGTAAAGTTGTCTACCTTGGACATGAGGTAGGAGGAGGTGAAATCAGGCCATTGCCTAGCAAATTACAAGCTGTACAAAACTGGGCCACCCCTACTACTCAAACCCAAGTGAGAGCCTTCCTAGGCCTCACTGGTTACTATAGGAACTTCACAGAGAACTATGGGACCATAGCTTCTCCCTTGAATGTGGTCTCCTCTCCCAAATTCCCTAAAATGGTCAGGAGTGCACTCAAGCATTTGAAGGCCTAATGAAAGCCCTTTGTCAAGCTCCAGTCTTAAGAGCTCCTAACTATAACCAAACCTTCATTGCACAGACAGATGCTTCAAATACAGGTATAGGTGCAGTCCTTAGTCAACTGGATGAGAAAGGTAGGGAGCAACCCATTTGCTTCATCATCAGGAAGCTTAAGGAACCAGAAACATGGTGGACAACCATTGAGCGTTAATGCTTTGCTATTGTGTGGTCATTGAAGAAGTTTAGACCATACTTGTATGGATCTACTTTTGTGATTCAAACTGACCACCAACCCTTGAGATGGTTGATGCAAATGAAAGGGGAACACAGGTCAGACAGGTCAGGGTGTCACCGCCAACATGCTGATGGTCTCTCCAGGATGTTTGACTGACTGGGGTAAGGAGATTAATCCACGAGTGGATTAAATCCTCCTGTCCCTTAGTCTGGGGGGGGCGAGTGTTAGGGAAAATTCTCCAAATGTGCTAATTTCCCTTACCTTTTGAGACCCCCAGCAACTTTGCTGGATTTCTAGTATTTGTTTTTTTACCTGGGAAGAGTGTGAGCCTTTTGTTCCCACTTTTGTTCGAAGTGGGAGGGCAGGATCCCTCTCACCCTCAGGCCCGCCTGCTGGATTTGAATGCCCCGATCCGACAGACCCTGGCAACATCCTCTGATCCTGATGCACACCGTGCTCACCGCCTACCTAGAACGAAGAAACAGCCTCTGCCGCCCTGCAGCTATGCTCCCGCTGTCCATCTGAACCCTGCTACAGCCGCGTTGTTTCTCACTGTGCTACCGGTAAGGTGCCACCATCAGGAACCACGAGACAAATCCTAAAATGGCCTCCAATGTTGATGTTTTGGTCGTTGCCTAGCAACGAGCCAAGAGCATTGCCCTGGATTGGCTTATTACTCCGGCGTCACTTCTGGTAGGCGAGAGCCGGCCTGCCTCCCCAAGGCCTGCTTCATAAGGCCTCTTGCCTGTCTCTAGCCACCTCAGCCGCAGCGGAGCCGCGAGGAGATTCCGGCATTCATACCGCCTCAGCTCTGGGTAAGCATTATATGCTCCTAAACCCAGAGGTGCATCTACACTGTACATTACTGGCTCCAACTACCGACTACTTAGAACCCTCCAGCCAGTGACCCCTGTGACCACCACTCAATCCTACCCACAATTCAAGCCAAACTCTAGCGTCAGCCTGCGAGCTGACTAACAAATGCATTGTATTTACCCTTGGCAAACACTATAGTCATTGACTATATCATCATAGTTATCCGTATCCACCTGCCCAACACTAAGTGGCCTTTGTTGACGTAGCTTGCACTTCGATCATAAGCTACAGACCGGCCCACCAGGCCTGCCTGCCCTAATCCCAATTACCACAACCTTGTATTTCAGCACTAAACGTGCCCACTGATCCCTTAGCTGATCCATGCTAACATGCTCCTCTCTGCGCCTATCCTGATTTGCCCTGACGCAGCCCACTGTGACTATCCTGAAATAAAGCCCATCGTGTTACCCACTGTGCCTATTTTAACTGCTGGTACCTTGTGCCTTTTTTGAATTGTGCTTATTTTATATCTGCCTACAGCCCATATTGATTTGTGCCTATTAGTTTTAGTCTAGCAGCCTATAGCACCTGTGTTACATGCTGCCCATTGTGCCTTCCTTTGAATCTAGCCTGCAGTACACTGTGCCCACATTGATTTGTGCCTATTTGATTTAGTCTAGCAGCCTATAGTGCCTGTGTTACATGCTGCCCATTGTGCCTTCCTTTGAATCTAGCCTGCAGTCCACTGTGCCCACATTGATTTGTGCCTATTTGATTTAGTCTAGCAGCCTATAGTGCCTGTGTTACATGCTGCCCATTGTGCCTTCCTTTGAATCTAGCCTGCAGTCCACTGTGCCCACATTGATTTGTGCCTATTTGATTTAGTCTAGCAGCCTATAGTGCCCGTGTTACATGCTGCCCATTGTGCCTTCCTTTGAATCTAGCCTGCAGTCCACTGTGCCCACATTGATTCGTGCCTATTTGATTTAGTCTAGCAGCCTATAGTGCCTGTGTTACATGCTGCCCATTGTGCATTCCTTTGAATCTAGCCTGCAGTCCACTGTGCCCACATTGATTTGTGCCTTTTTGATTTAGTCTAGCAGCCTATAGTGCATGTGTTACATGCTGCCCATTGTGCATTCCTTTGAATCTAACCTGCAGTCCACTGTGCCCACATTTATTTGTGCCTATTTGATTTAGTCTAGCAGCCTATAGTGCCTGTGTTACATGCTGCCCATTTTGCATTCCTTTGAATCTAGCCTGCAGTCCACTGTGCCCACATTGATTTGTGCCTATTTGATTTAGTCTAGCAGCCTATAGTGCCTGTGTTACATGCTGCCCATTGTGCATTCCTTTGAATGTAGCCTGCAGTCCACTGTGCCCACATTGATTTGTGCCTATTTGATTTAGTCTAGCATCATATAGTGCCTGTGTTACATGCTGCCCATTGTGCCTTCCTTTGAATCTAGCCAGCATTCCATTGTGCACATATTGATTTGTGCCTATTTGATTTAGTCTAGCAGCCCGTAGTGCCTGTGTTGCATGCTGCACGTACCAATGTTGATCTGTGCCTACTTGAATCTAACATGCACAGCCCTCTATGCCTATGGCGAACTCACCGCTGCAGCCCACTGCACTGAACTGAGCCTATTTAAACTTAGTCTTGTAGCCCACTGTGCGTATTCTGAAATTAGCCTAGCCCATAGTACTCGTATGCTTCCACTGAAAGGTTATTCTAACTAGTACACACCACCCCTTACATAATTCCTCAGCATGAGTATCACAGCCCGCAGCCTGCTAACTTACATATGTCTTCTGATCATTACCTACCAGATAGCTGGCCTTAGTCTTCCCATAGATCTCATCCGAGTTCTAAATAACTCTACCATTACTTTCCTAGCAACCCCCACCACTATGGAATACTCAGATCTGAACCCCTCAACTGTGCTCCAAAGTAAGCCATGTAGTCTACTCCTTAGAAATTCCAGACTCTGAGCCAGACTCACGCGACTCCATAAACCCCAGACCAGACCCATTCCTCCTACTAACAAAAGATCCAGCAGCCAAAAGTTATATACCAATCACTTCAATATCCTGAGGCCTCTAACTACCCATACTCAAATCAAACCAACCCATCTTACTGCCCCTCCCCTCAAAGGAGGATTAATAAATGCCAGATCCCTGACTGCACACGCCACGGATATCTGTGACCTGATATCGATCGATAATCTGGACTTTCTCGCTGTCACAGAGTCTTGGCTGCATGACGCAGCAGGACCACTTATGTCACTAGCAATCCCGGAAGGCTATACCATACTGAGAGAAGACAGAACCAATATGCGTGGCAGCGTCATTGCCATCATAGAAAAGACCAGCCTAGGCATGAGATCTACACCCACCACAGTATCCAAATCATGTGAAACACTCACCATCAAACTCCCTCTAGCTAGTTCCCAGACACTAACTATCCACCTCATCTACAGACCACCCAGACCCATAGGGACCTTCGAGGAGGATATCTATAACCTACTCTCCAATAACCTCAAAACTTCATCACAACTACTTGTCCTAGGGGACTTTAACCTGGGCTTCAATGACCCCTTAGACAAGAATGCTACAACCATCGCCAACACTCTTTCTGAGATGGGCATAATGCAACAAACTCTCGAACCTACTCACACCAAAGTGAGAATCCTCGATTGGCTAGCAGACTACAACTGCACAGCCAACATCAAATCCATCGCCCCACAACTCTGGACAGACCATTTCTTCCTATCCTTTGATCTGTCCACCTCTAGACCTCTCTCGCCTATACCCACCATGGCCCCTCCATGTGCAACAAGAAACAAAAAGAATATCACCAAGGTTGAAGTACCCACTCTTAATCGACTAGGGGATCATCTAGACCCCGAAACACTTGTCATCAAGTACAATAAAATCATGTTATCCACCCTTGACAACATCGCCCCGCTAAAACTTAGACAGAGTAAACCCAAATCCCATCTAAATAAATGGTTTACCCCAGAATTAAAGGATCTTCGTTTACTTAAGAGAAGCTGTGAAACAGCATGGAGACTACTCCCTTCAGAAGACCACAAAAACAAACTAACGGCAATCTCCTCCCAATATAAAAAGGAAATCCACATAGCCAAGCAAAACTCATTCAATAAACACATATCCAATGCTAACTCAAGTATGAGGGAACTGTTCACCATCCTCAAGGAACTAGAGTCACCCATTGCCATTCCGGATACATGCTCTAAAGATAATTCATGGTGCTCTGATATCCAACAAGCACTATCAAACAAAATAACCTTGCTCCAAAAGAAAATCGCTAAGAAAAAAGCCTCTCTCAATCAACCATCCCAGACCAACAACCTAGATTCAGACACCGCTCCTAAGGAACAGGACCCAGCTGCACAATTCATGTTCTCCAAAACGTCTATCATTGAGGTGGAGAAAATTATCCTCTCTCTTAAGCCATCAAACTGCCAGGGCGACCCATGCCCGGCTCAGCTTATAAAAGATGCTGCTAGGGATCTCTCCCCATTCATCTGGAAGCTTGTCAACGCCTCATTCACGTCCGGCACTGTGCCGACCAACCTAAAACAATCTTGGAAACTCCCCCTGATCAAAAAGCAAACCCTAGACCCACTTAAACCCACAAACTACTGTGCCATCACAACAGTACCTTTTCTGCTTATAATCTTGGACAAGATTGCTTATTACCAAATCCAAAAATTCTTGGAACAACATAAGCTTTTAGTAGAACGCCAATCAGGATTCCGATCCCAACACGGCACAGAGACTGCCCTCAATGATCTGAAGGCACAAATAGACGAATTAAGAGATAAAAGAAAAATGGCTCGCCTCCTGCTGCTGGATCTCTCGGCTGCATTTGATCTTGTGGACCACGGGGTCCTTTGTAGCCACCTAGACTCAGCAGCACACTTCTCCAAAGAGGCCATAACCTGGATCAAGTCTTTCCTTAGCAACAGGACTATGAGGGTGTTCTCCCCAGCGGCAGCAGCCAACCCGATTCCCATCCTGTGCAGAGTTCCTCAGGGCTCCTGCGTCTCCCCTAAACTATACAACATATTTACTAAGCCCCTTTTGGATGATCTGGATCTTCTTGGTATCACATACACTAGCTATGCAGATGATACCCAGATTCTCCTCCCACTTTCTGGGGATTACAACAAGGATTTGGCCTTAGTAAATAGGGTGTATATCATCATCCAGGCATGGATGGCAACCCACGGTCTATGCCTGAATGATGATAAAACAGAGCTCATCATCCTAAGGACTCATTCTAACCTCAAAAACGGAGCCAAGATTGCAATTAATTTGAGATCGATGGTAATGTCATCAGGGTGTCCAAGGAGGTGAAGACACTTGGCTTTTATCTGGATTCTACCCTCTCCTTCGACAAACAGGTGAAATCCATGGCATCTGCCACATCCCAGGCTCGACTACTGTAACACCCTCTACATTGGGGCTAATAAATCGATCATCCAAAGAATCCAAATACTACAAAATAACCCCTTGTAAGCAACTCTTGGTGTGTCCAAAAGATTGCACATGTCCAGGATCAGGCGCCATAACAACTGGCTGTCCACACAAAATAAAATCCACTTAAAAGTGGCTTCCCTTGTTCACAAAGCTCTGAATAATGCCGCACCAAGCTACCTGACAGACAAATTCCTAAAGAGAAGCTCCACCCGACCAGCAAGAACCTCTAATGCCAACAGCCTCATCATACCCAGATTCAGGCTAACTAAGGCTGGAGGAGGTAGATTCCGGGTACGAGCAGCCCAACTATGGAACTCTCTGCCCCACCCCTTACGGGAGGAACAGCCCTTCCGTATATTCAGATCTAACTACATCAACCTGCTGAAAACTGCTATTGAATAGCCCAGTAGTTCCCATTTTACTCCTGAGACCTCTTAGTGTAGATATGTGATTAACCCCCTGTCTGCCGCCTTTGTGTACACAATGTCCTACTTGTGCCCTCATTTTGCTGTCTTTCTGGCAACCTGTGCATATATTTTGCCTTTATACAACCTTTATACAACCTGTAATTGGCTGTTTATTTTTATGTAACTAGTAAATGAATGTATATATTTTTGCTCTGCATGTATTCCGTAACCTGTACCTAAGCCTCGCATATACTGTATTGTTGCACACAGCTACCTTCGGGTTGGTGAGCATTATAAGTGAATAAAACAAACAAACAAACAAACAAACAAACTCTTCCATGTATTTAGTGTGCGTTTTACATTTGTGTTCTTTGGTAATGGAGTTTTTAAAACAAACTCCATGGCATCATCGTTTTCTGTGTGTCACACAGCACCTTCAGTGCAGTGGCACAGGGGTGTCTTTCAGAGTCCCCAAGGTTTAAATACCTTTCCTGGGACTGACTACTGTCTCCCAGGGCTTGTGAAGTTAAATGACTTTACTAGTCTCTTTAAATCTCCCTATCTTACTATAGAGTGCTGGAGCGGTTGCTTATCTTCCCCTGAGTCAAAACACTCATATAACAGTAAAATGTTACCTTTTCCTATTTTAAATGGCTGGTGGCAGTGGTTTAGATCAACTACCGTGATTTTTCGCGACCGCTAACAACGATACCTCAAAATCAGGGGTAGCCATATTTTTCAATATGGCGCCCTAGACCTATCTGTAAAAACAGACTCCGGTCATCTTTTTTCGCCATTTCTTTTAGGAAAAGTCCTTCTTGTGTTTGTCTCTGCATGCCAAAAGAGGTTTGGTCCCTTTGTTTGTGCCCTTTGGCGGGCTTCTGTACTGACGCCCTCCTCTGATGCCAGAGTGTCTGGGGTGGACAGTATGCGAGGGAGGTGCCCGAAACTCCCTGTACTTAGTCTCCGAGGAGACCTGAATGCACTCTGGTGTGATTGGCCGGCTCGCTGTCCGGCAAGGACAGCCACCCTGCTGTGTAAGTGGCAGCCAGGCTGGGATGAATGGGGGAAAACTGTTTAAAAGCAGGTGTCTGGGACTTGGAAAGAGGAGTTGACCACTGGAACGAAAGAACCGAAGAGGAGAGGAAGGAAGAGGACTTCTGCAACTCCTGGACAACCGGTGAAGCCCTGTTGCAGGTCCGAATTGCCTGAAACTCTAACGACAGAGAAGCCCTTCAAGGTTAACTTCTTCCCTTAAGTTTGGTGGGAACAACCAACTCGCAAGACACATGGACACTGTCCTATTCTGGGTGGATTTTCTTCCGAGTGCTGTTGAAAACTGGATAGCCAGAGGGAAGGAAACCAGGGGGACTTTAAGGCACTCACACCGTAAACCGACATCTTGCTGCAGCTTTTGGCCTCCACCCTGGGCAGTGCAGGAATCTCCCAACGTCCTCCTTCTTGTCCCCACGACTGAAGCTCAGGAACAGTGAGATCTGCTCGAACTGCCAAGAACAACTGCATCCGCTACAGCATTCTTCATTTAAAAGGGACTGTGCAAACGGGGTCCGGAAATCTTTTCAGCCATCGAGAAAGTGCGTGAAACTTTCCTCAACTACGAAGGCTTGTTCTTCCCTAAACATTGGTCAAGCTTTTTGCCTAGCCAAATCCTTGAAAAATCTGTTGCAAAGACTTAACCATTACATACCAGAACTGTGCTATCCTATACAAGAGACTCTGCACCATTGACTTTGGCCCAGGCCTATTGAGAAGAATTGCTGGTTGTATTTAACTGAAACCCTTTGCCCTGCCTATGAATGTATTTGGGCTGCCTATTCTTATAACCTTGTCCTTTCCCTCCATTCTTAAGTATCTGAAGTGTTGTTTTGCTCACACTAACCAACACCATGGCCAAGCACAAGCCCCACAATATAGCCACTCTACCTACTCCCACCAAAACTATCGCCCCTCCCATTAGAGGTGCCCTAATTAATGCACGCTCCATAGTCGCCCATGCTACAGATATAGCAGACCTCATTCTAGAAGAAAAACTGGAGATTCTAGCATTCACTGAGTCCTGGCTCCACGCAGCTGCTGGCCCAGCCCTCATGCTAGCCATCCCAGATGACTATACTATCCTCAGAGCGGATAGAATAGAATCCAGAGGTGGAGGTCTCGCCATAATTGCCAAAACTCACCTCAACATGAGACTTGCCACCTCAGACAACTTCACATCCTGTGAATCGCTAATAGCTAAACTGCCCACTGCCAACTCCAAACCCTCACCATTCATTTATTCTACAGACACCCAGGCCTCTAGGTGCTTTCGAGGAGGACCTCACTACCATCCTCACTAACAACCTAAAGTATACGTCCCAGAGCCTCATCCTAGGAGACTTTAACTTAGGCCTTAAAAACCCCAAAGACCTCCAGGCCACCCTCATCGACAACACTCTATCGGAATTAGGCTTCACCCAAAGAGCGTCCCTCCCCACCCACAACAAAGGGAGAACCCTCGACTGGGTCGCAGACAATAACTGTGTGACTTCCATTAGCGCCATCTCTCCTCAGCCATGGTCCGACCACCATCTCCTTACCTTCGCCCTTGAGGCCACAAGCCCCACCTCTAATAACCCACTAGCTACAGCCATCCCAATGAGAAATAAGAAAAACATTACAGCTGAAAAACGTATCCCTCTCATTCTCCTGACCCAGAACCTACTCTCAGCAACTTCCAATCCTCACTACCTCGTAGAGGGCTACAATAAAGTCATGCGATCAGCTTTAGATTCCATTGCACCGCTCAAATTGAGAAAAAGCATATCCACAAAAACACCTGAACACTTGGTTCTCTCCTCATTTAAAAAAAAGCTCTCAGATTAGAGAAACGAAAAAATGAACAGGCTTGGAGACACTCACCCACGGAAAAGCTGAACCTCAATAAAATAACTGCAACCTACAAAAAAGAAATCATAATCGCTAAACAAGAATCTTCTAACTTGAGAATTTCGCAAGCCAACTCTAGCACTAAAGAATTGTTCACCATCATCAAAGAGCTGGAAACACCCATCCCTGTCCTGGACACATGTGTGAAAGATAAACAATGGCACATCCATGTCCAAAATGCCCTTTCCAATAAAGTCACAGGCCTACAAATCAAAATTAACAACAAGAAAGAATCCCTAACCAACTCTGCCCTCTCAACCAACACTCCCCCCGACCCCATAACCGAACCCCCTTTTCTGCTTCAGCTTCTCCAAAGTCTCCAAGTTAGAGGTGGAAAAATGTATCCTCAGCCTCAAACCTTCGAACTGTAGGGCAACCCGTGCCCTTCACAAATCATCAAAGATGCGGCAAGAGACCTCTCACCATTCATTACCAAGCTCATCAATGCCTCCTTCTCCTCAGGCACCATCCCTAACAATCTTAAAGAGTCTTGGGTTCTCCCATTACTCAAAAAATGCTCCCTAGACCCATCAATACCCACGAACTACAGACCCATCACCACCATGCCCTTCCTGCATAAAATACTAGATAAGACAGCCTATCTGCAAATACAACAATTCCTAGAAATAAACCATCTCCTGGGAATCCGGCAATCAGGCTTTAGACCCCAACATGGGACAGAGACTGCTCTCATCGATCTTAAAGCTCAAATTGACACCCTTAGAGGCAACGGGAAAACCGCTCTACTACTCCTACTTGACCTCTCAGCAGCATTTGATTTAGTAGACCACAAAATTCTCTGCAACCACCTAGACTTGGAAACTCACTTCTCACAAGAAGCATTCGGCTGGATTGAATCTTTCCTCAACAACAGGTCTAAGCGTGTCTTGTCTACATCAGCCTCCGCTGACCCTATCCCCATCACATGCGGGGTTCCCCAGGGACCATGCATCCCCCCTACATTGTACAACATGTTCACAAAGCCCCTGGTTGATGATCTTGATGGTCTGGGTATCACCTACGCTAATAACGCTGATGCTACCCAGATCCTCATCCCGTTGATGAGAGATTACGAAAAGGATTTGGCCTTGGTGAACAGGGTGTACCTCATTATCCAGGCATGGATGGCCTCTCACAGTCTATGCCTGAATGATGTCAAGACTGAGCTCTTCATCCTCGGTTTCACCCCTAACCTAAACAAACTGGATCACAACTACACTAGCTTCAACATAGATGGAAACTCTATCAAGGTAGCCAAGGAAGTAAAAAAGTTTAGGACTCTATCTAGTCTCCACCCTATCCTTCCGTAAACAGGTTAGTTCCATGGCCTTCTCCACAGCCCACACATGTAAATTAATAAGAGCAGCTAAACCCTTCCTTTCAACCCAGAGTTGTACCACCTTAGCCAGAGCCCTAATCCTATAAAAACTGGAATATTGTAACGCCCTATATGTAGGAGCCAACAAATATGTTACAAACAAAATCAGATTTTGCGAAACAATGCTCTCAGATCAGCGCTGACTATCCCCAAAAAAGAACACATCTCCAACATTAGGAGAGCTCACAATTGGCCCATACCACTGACAAAATTCTGCTCAAGGTAGCCTCCTTAACACACACATGCCTTAACAATGCAGCCCCTCGCTACCTAGACGACAGAATCAAGAGATACACCCCCAACCCGATTTACCAGAACTGCCAATGCCAACCTACTCACAGTCCCCAGGTTCAAACGAACCAAAACTGGTAGCAACATCTTCCAGGTAAAAGCAGCCCAACACTGGAACTCCCTGCCACCAACATTAAGGACACCTCAAACCTACCCCCACTTTAGGCGTAACTACATTCAGTGGATAAAAGAAAATGACCACTAACCTCACCCTTGCCTGCCCCTATGTATATTTGTAAATTGCCTGTCATTGCATCTGCTTTTATAACTGCAACTGCTTTAACCTATGTACTCACTGTAATTACTGTACAGCACTGTAAGCAAGCTGAGAATACCTGTTGGACTCCATGGAAATGGGGACATGAAAGCACTGGCAGCATTGCTAATGGTGCCGTTGCATGTGACAACCATGATGGTAGGGCCCTGAAAACCTGGCAGGTCAGGCCTGCCGGGGGATCCGTGGCCCCTACCGGCATTGTTATAGTATCACGCTCCAGAAAGGGTGCCAGTATATTTATTTATTTATTTATTTATTTATTTATTTATTTATTTATTCACTTATAAAGCGCACTAAGCCAGGGGCATCAAGGCGCTGTCACAACCTTTTACACACGCATGGAGAGGGGGTAAAAGGTAAAAACAGAGAGTGTACAGGAGCCATATAAGCATCCACCATGCGTGGTTATGCAAACAGCCACATCTTTAAAGCTTTCTTGAAGATCCACTAAGAGTTCTCAGCTCTCAGAGAAGGGGGAGCAGCATTCACTGTTTAGCTGCAAAGGATGGGAAGCTGTTGCCCCTAGCTTTTTCTCTTTTGTATCTTGGTTGCAGGAGTTTGTTTTTCTGGGCTGCTTGGCGGGTCTGTTGGTTAGATCCCTAGTTAATTTCTGGCTCAAGTACGGAGGGACATTATTAAAGCGGTATTTGTGGGTGATGGATAACGACTTAAAGATAATTTGCTCTTTAATGGGGAGCCAGTGGACCTTTTTTCTCGCTGAACGATGTGCTCTCTTCTTGGGATGTTTAGTGCTGCTCGCACTGTGTTGTCTTGGATGACCTGTAGCTTAGCTATGTTCTTGCTTGATGTTCCAGCGAATAGGGCATTACAATAGTCCAATCTTGAACCAATAATTACCTGGGCAATCGTAGTGCAGCTGTCCTGTGAGAGGGAGAGTCTAGCGGCATTAATCAGCTCTGTAGTGTGTGCGGATGATGAGGCAATAGCGTTCACCGGGTGAGTGAGCGAGAGTGTGGCCTCCAAGTACATGCCAAGGGTTTTCACAGAGGATGATACCTGTATTTGCATCCCGTCGATGCAGAATGAGGAGTATTGGGGCTTCAGGTCCTTGAGTATTGTGGGTGGCCCAACTAGAAATAGTTATGTGTTATCGTCGTTGAATCAGAGGCGATGGGTGGCCATCCAGGCTTGTATCGTGGCCTGGAGATTATTTAGCGAGCAGGAGTCTTCAAGCTAGTCACCAGACAGGGGTAGGAAGATTTGCATGTCATCCGCATAATTGGTGTATGAAATGCCAATGGAGTCAAGTAGGTCAAAAAGGGGTCTTGTGAAAATGTTGTATAGGGTTGGGGACAGACACGATCCTTGGGGGACTCCGCAAGGAATCGAGGACGGTGGGGCATTGTGGTTCTCGGCAAACACTCACATGGTCATGCTTTCGAGGAAGGAGGTCACCCAGGCAGTAGATTCTGGTGAGAAGTGAGCTGCAGTAGTGAGGTGACGGCTAAGGATTGTGTGGTCCACAAGATCAAATGTTGCAGAGAGATCCAAGAGAAGGAGTAAGGCCGGTTTTCCCTGATCGCAGAACTCATCGAGCTGATTTTTAAGATCTGTGTCCTGGTCTGAAGCCAGACTGTCTCACACCTAGGATGTGGTAGGTTTCAAGGAACTGTTGTATCTGTATATAAGCAGCTCTGTCCAAAATGATCAAGAGGAAGGGGACAGTGGTGATAGGTCGATAGTTGTTGGGATGGGCAGGCTCAAGGGAAGGTTTTTTAATCAGTGGGAGTACCCAGGCTTCTTTTAAGTTACTTGGGACTTGGCAGGAGGAGAAGGAGGAGTTGATACATTTTGTAATGAACGTAATCAGCAGGGGTGTTGCTAGGTCTGGAATAGACCCGGGGCTAAGCTGATGTCGGAACTGCTGGGACTGGGGGCTAGCTAGCCTTTTGGCTGTAGCTCCTGAGATTCAGAGAAACTAGATCCTTTTGACCTTTTGTGATTAAATCTGGGAGTGATGAGGCAATGCTTGTGGGCTGTTCTTAAGGGCCTTACCGTTTTTTTTTCTTGATTTTTTGAATGAGGTATGAGGGGACATCATTAGACAGACAGCGGTGATCAATGATCAGGATCTTAAACTTCATTCTGTCCTTAACCATGAGCCAGTAGAAGACTTCCTGGCCTCCTATATGTGGTCATGCTTGCCAATGTCTTGCGTTCTAGTTCTGAGTTGTGAGTTCCAATAGTCAAGTTTGAAGCCGATGAGGGCACAGGCTACTTCAAGCTGATTCTTGGCAGACAGGAAAGGTTTACTGGCGTTCATGAGCTTAGTAGCATAGCCTGACCATGATGAAATGTGGTACATGTGCAGGTACTCCCTGGATGGATGTGGGCCCTGTGTTCTTTCTGGATCGACAGAGACCTCATACAGCAACCTTAATGCCTGGCCTTGACTGCTTCCCGGCTTCACCTCCCGGTTCAGTGGGGTGAAGGATAGGATTGAGTTCTCTGTGGCCAATCGAGGATCAGCAGGCCTGAGTCCTATAAAAATAGAGGAAGCCATAGTGAGAGAAGAGAGGGTGATTCTTCATGGGACCGATGATGAGGGAAAGGCATGGTGAGCAGTGATAGCTCTTGATGAATGATACTGACTAAAATACTTACCAGATGAAGAATTATTCAGAGATGACGATTCAGATGATGAAATAGTGTTCGTGAGAGCAGGGAAGTACCAGAGAGAATGGTCTTATCACTTTTCAGGGACAACTAGCATACTGTGGACCAACAACCCATATGATATTGGCCTACTGAGAGGAGTGGATGCTGTCAAAATGAAGCTGAAACCAGGAGCTATTCTACCATGAGTGAGGCCACAAAAACAAGTTGACTAGATATGTGATGTCATCAATTACATTTGTGATGTCATAGTTGATGTCCTGGGTGTTAGTCTTTGCAGTACACGGTGGTAGCATGAGTTATGGTTGCTTGGCTTACCATAACTGGTGAATTTCTGGGGGGGTTTCGGTTTTACTTCTATCCATAACGTTCCTTTAACAAAGATTTTTCACTGCATTTCATAGGTTTTCATTAGTGCAACCTAACCATAACATCCCTTTAACAAAGTTTGTTCACTGAATTTCATGGGTTTTTACCAGTGCACCCTAATTTGCTACAACTTCCTAATATCATACTTAGCCCTAATATAGCAGCATTTTTGGCCGATTTAGAAAGTGCACCTTAAAACAATGCCATTCCCCACCTCCTAGCAACATTTGTAACACTTATATTAACTTTCTGCAAATTTTTGCACCATTTTTTTTCATCGATGTTCGCAAACTTCTGACATCACTGCAGACTTTCCGGACAGTGTTACGTGACCACCCTTGTGCCCGACGTGATGACTTGTTTACGAATGGTTCTGCGATTCGCACACGGGTCCGTGCTTTGCGAACAGTTTGAAACTCAATTTTGAGCTGATCTATGACGTTTCAAGCTGAAAATGTATCCTTGCACAGCTCCTATACCTATTCTTACTGATATTCGATCTGCAATCCAGGACAGAGCACATGCTTGAAAGAATATTAGCACAACTGCTATTTAACTTCAAAAATGGCACCAGCCATGGCCATCCCTCCTCCCCAAGAGTCACCACCACTAAAACCACCACTACCACCAGCTATAGGGCCTGGACAACGGAAAAAGTGCAATGATGCAGAAAAGAATCTAGATGACCAAGAAGATTAGATAGAGGAAATTCCTACCTCCAGCACACAGAGAGAATCATGGGTGTGGCGGTTCTTTACCACCATTGGGGGTCTACCGAAGGCTAAGGCTACCAAGGTGAAATGCACTGAGTGCAATGTTGTACTCGGTCACGGACAACGTGGGCAGTGCTCCTATGGGACCATCTCCATCTGCCATCACACCAAATCCAACCACTGAGATGCTCTGAAAAAGGCTGTTCTTTTCTCAGGAAGTAGTAGGCTGTTTTCATCTACCTCATCTTCCTCAACCAATACTGCCACCACACAGGCTACTCTTGTGGCACAGAAGATTCCACCAGCTACCGTGCAAGCCATAAAATAGGCTGGTGATCCATATCTTTCCAAGTCAACAGTACTCTGTATATACTGCAACACACCACTCTGCAGGCGGGATCAGTTTATAAGTGCTTTCGAGGAGGCTGCAATCAGGGATCACAAGAAACATTACCCCATACTTTAGATTTAAGGCACACACAACATCTTCCCCTGTCCACCTGCCCCTCTGTATCTGTCATTGGTGGACCTTCCCTCATTTCCCTCCCCCACCTACTTTCGGCCACCTGCAAAATAAAAAATGCAAAATCCCAAAACATAAAAACAAGTTCCTTTTATTTTCCTCACAGTTAAAAAATAGAACAAAAACAATCTTATAACTTCCATCTACTTTACATTTTTCAATAAAGTAGTTAGACTCAATACGATTCTCCAATATTTCCATTAGCATTTTGTACTAGGCTATGGAAATAATGAACAATTGTATAGTAGAGAAAAGAAAAAAAGAAACAAACCATTTTCTATCACAATTACTTTTCTCTAGCACACAATAAAGACCCTAATCCATATATCTTCATATACCTTCATAACTATCTTCGGTCTCTGCAGTCCCCTTTCCAGGCCTTTTCCAGGACAGGCATCATTAAAATACCCGAATGTCACATGCACACCGTCACACAAGACAGCCCTTCTCCTTTATTGCTTTTATGTTTCGAACCCTCCCTCATTGCCTGCTTTTAAACAGTCACACATCCATCCTGCAATTCCTTCCAAAAAATCTGCATGAAATCCTACCAACATATTAAACTTCCACACACCAACTGCCACTTAACAATGCTCTAGAAATATTTTCCATCTACATTTCCCTTACATATACAAAAAATTGACACAGTACTGCTATAAGTACACACATGCATTGTGCAGTGAGAGAAATGCATTAATATAAGAAGGAGGAGGGATGTGCAAGTGCTGAAGGGAGCGTGGGAAGGAAGTCCCAAAGAGACCACTGCCTAAGTCCTGGGGCAGAGCAGTCCCAAGAGTGGGGTGCACAGTCACCAGGTGGTGGGTCCACAAGCTCAGTGCTGAAGAAAGGGTGGGATTCTAATGTCGACTAGCTACAGAGTCAGGAACCCGTGAGGCTTATAGGGGACAAGACCACCAGTTTCAATGGCAGTAGCATGAGTTTATTGGGAAGGGAGAGAGGTAAAGAGGAAGATGAAAGCAATGTTTCGAGAAGTTTCCGGCACTTAAGGAAGGCCAGCTTAAGTCTAAGAGGTGCAGGAAGCATGTTCCAAAGAGAGTCACCAGCCGAACAGAGAGACCTGCCCCCACTTTCTGTTTCAGCAAGCGTTTAACAACCAGATAATTCAAATTACAGGAGCGTAGGGCTCTAGCAGTGGGGAATTTAGGGAGACAAAGTTGTAAATAGCGTGGTCCCATGCCCCAAAAAACCTTCTGCATAATGCACAGGGTCTTCATTATCATCCTTATGTCCACCAGGCATCAGTGTAGAGATGTTATGGCTGCACAGATTCAATTCCTTGGCTTCAGGCCAAGAATAAGTCTTACAGCCTATTCCGGATAAGATGAAGGGGGTGTAGGGAACAAAGGGGGGGCGTTACGGAAGATGCTGTTGCAGTAGTCTAGCCTAGAACCCTCGGAAACACTGCAAGTAGAGAGAGAATTGGTGGAGCAGAAACAGTCCAGTTGCAGATGTGAAAGGCAGTTAATGACGGAAGCGACCAGCCAGTCCAGTGCCCGGTCCGTAATGCCAAAGGTATCATGGAGCCGTTTAATAATGATAGAATGGTTGACCTTGTCACAGGCGAAGCAAAGATTGACAATCACTATCCTCAATTGTACTACAATCATAAATACCATATACACTTCAGTGATATAATTCACACCATACTACACATACAATATGCTCCCCTTACAGTACCTATACTAACTATATATATATTTCTATAGTGCATGTGGCCAGTGGCCAGATACTTGGGGGCACGCTCTACGGCTGTACCCCCAAGAATCTGGTCACTGGAACAAACCACCACAATAGAATTAAACTATATAACAAGTATGTACAATACACCTTGAAATAACATTGCTCACCCACCCCCCAATTGCAAAAATGTCTACAAACAGAAAAATACACAGGACCCACCCCAGAACCTACAGAATTCCTTTCACCTACAAAAAGAGCTCTACCCTTTCCAGGCCCTCTTTCGTCCACACAATGCCCCCAAATATCTTTTCCAGACTCCTTATCAAAAACTATGACACACCTCACATTTTCAAACATCCAATAAGCGTGCACCTCTCTGCAAACTTTGGTGACCATTCGCCGAACGGCGGCAAAGGTATAAACTGCCCAAAAAGTACTCTTTCTATAGGCTCACCAACTTAACCAATAATATTATTACTATTCCTTGGAGTAATTGATTGTTGTGACTGGGGGATATGTAACCATGTCCCGGTAGATAGGACAGATTTAATGGAAGCATCTTCTAATCAAACATGGAAAGTCCAAAGTGTATTGATATTTTTGTAAAGCCCTCTGACACTGACCAGTCTGGCTTCTACGGCCATTGAATGTAAATGCACGAGAGGTTGTATTAAACAGCTAACAGCAGAGATTGGGTAATTTAAAGGAATGGTCTCTAGGTTATTAACTATCATCAGTGAGCATGGGGAAACAGCTTCTAAAAATCCAGCGGAATTGCCCTTGCTTATGCCTACTCCCCAGGTTGCAAATATAGAGATTGATGGTAAGGAGGGAAGGATCTATCAGCCGGCTTGTCAAGCTAGTGTATTAAAATCAATGCTTGACACACCAAACAAATAATAGATGACTAAAGGTCCATAAAGGATCCCCTGTCGGCCAAACCCATTATGGACTCTATAGAAAAACATATAGCAACCCACCCAGTGTGTTGTATTAATAGAGGCGGTTCACCAATTCCGAGGGGGCCCCAAGGTAATGATTCTAATACGAGTAGGCCCTTTCAAAAGAGGGAAATTAATCTCAATGTTATTCTTATGTGTAATGTCCTCAAATTAAAACAGAGAGACTTCCAAAATGAGGATGTGCTTGTTAATCAACAAGAGTATTCATTGGATCTGGAATGTTAGAGGCTGTACCTCAGTTATCAGAGTGATATTGTAAAGGCTAGGAGAGGGAAATTGTTAAATTGCCAAAATTATTATATCAAATTATTACTGAAGGATCCCTCCCTGGTCGACGACCTGGTAACAGTTGAAACACGGACCACCCCACCATATGGTTCAGCAATTCCCCTTAGGTTAGTGGCAAGGTCCCCCCAGAGAGAAAAAGAGTAGAGGGGGTGGATTTACAATGTCCCCTTGACATGACCACTACCACTGCGCCAAGCAGTACCAGATGGATTTCCTGGAAAATTGCCGGGATAGCTGCTCATATGACCGATCCAAACTGGGTATGCCTAATTAAGGTGAATTACATTATATACCTTGAGGACCTTGAGGAAACCTGGGCTATGACACAACTTGAAATGCAGGAATTTAAAGCATTTAATATCCTGGCAGCCAAAGGGGCAAGAGGATGGTTGTGGGTGGGGGTTAGGGGAGATTGCTGACACTGGTGGCTGAGGGTTCATGGTGGGTGGCTAAAGCGTGTAATAACAGTTCCCCTGATCTGTACATATTGCTTGTTTTTAATGTTTACAGTCACCCTTATGGGCAAAACACAATGGGGACAATGTCACTACTACACAAACCTATTAGTAAGTTGCCTAATAAGGCCGCTGGGAATTCCACATTGTGGTTGTAGGAGACTCCAGTTCACAGTTTCAACCACTCAGGGAAACTGAAGGGCTGTGGGATGAAGTTGATTCAGCCTGGGCGATTCCTGTATTGGAGGCCATTTTTCCCTCAAGGGTACACAAAAATGCACTGGAGTGTGCCTGGTTATAACAAGACCTAGATCTGAGGGTCTGTAATGATAGAAGCAATGGAGATAGACCAGCAAGGGATCATTTTTTTGGGCATAATTGCTCTTAAAATATTGATTATATCCTGGTCCTGGTGAGTGGGAAGCTGTGGATGACTTTAGTGTTATTGATTGTATGGATACTGACCATAAGCCTCTTCAGCTGCAATTTAAAATCAGAGGAAATTCTTATAATGTTATAGTGCCCGCAGTCCCGGTTTGGATTAGTGGGAATGCGAGGCGGGTTATAAAATTGGACCAAATATTGATGACTGGGACAAAGCAGTTTATTTACCATACAATACTGTAAGGAGCTAACTGATAGCGAGATACTGGGTACATTCAAGTATTTAACAACATTACTGTGTCCACTATTTACTAGGCCTACGAAGCAGTTTGCCCAGAAAGGAGTGGATGAGAGCAGGTGGTTCGATAAAGAGTGTAGATTGCTTAAACGCGATCTAATGGACCATCTTGCAAATAATGGCAAGGCAGATAAAGTGCTAAGACATAAAAGGTGCACCTATAAAAAAAGAGAGCAGTTTTATAAAACTAAATGGGATGAGCTCACACTCCCAATGATAAATAGAGATTTTTTTTTTAATCAATGGTCTCAAGCCAGAAAGAGAATAAAGAGAATAAAATCCTTTGCCATATTTCACCAGAAGATTGGTACTCATATTTTAGTGGTTTGTATGATGAGGCTGTGGTTTGTGATGGTTCTGGTACCAAGGGGATGGGTGCCCAAGACCTGGGAGACCAGGTTTACAGTAGCTGCCGGATCATAGTCTCAACGACCGCAGTTAAGAATGTGATAGTGAATGCAAAGGGTAAGAAAGCACCAGGCGTGGATGGAGTACCTGCAGACCTGATGCAGGAGGAAACAGAATTTTGGGTCCCTATTTTGCTAAGATTATTCCAAGCTGTGATAGGGGTAAAAACAATGCCGGTGTCATGGGGTGGCGAAAAAATAGTGCCTATATATAAGAAAGGCGGGAGAGAAAATCCTGTGAATTATAGACCTATTTCTCTGCTAGACGCCACAGGGAAAATGTTTGCTAAATTATTGTTATCCCAGCTTCAGCAATGGGTGAGCGATAATAATCTTATTTCACATTTACAGGCAGGATCCCAGCATGAGTTGAGCACAGTTGATCAATGTTTTCGTTTTGCAGTGTTTATCCAGAAATATACAATTTTAAAGAAAATGAGGGTCTATGCGGTTTTTGTGGACCTCCAGAACACTCCGGATAGCATACCGAGAGCCCAGTTGTGGTAAACTCTACTGAATCGGGAGGGGGGGCCAGTTGAATTGGTTTCAATAATCTCCCAATTGTATGCAAAAAACACTGCAGTGGTGAGGTGGGGTTCGATTGGTGGAGCCACAGGACAGTTTGGGGGGAACAGGGGCTTGCAGCATGGCTGTGTCCTTGCACCGCTCCTGTTCTGCTTCTATATTAGTCAATTTAATAGTGACCTGGTTGCTAGGTATTCTGAGGGAAGACTCGATCCCCCGAAGCTTGGCATTGACGTCTTTCCAGCGTTATTTTTCACCGACAATGCATTTATTAGCCACGACTCCAGTGGGGATCGGCCTTGGCTTAGACCATTTTGTCTCTAAATGCTCGGAATTGGGTCTTATACTTAATAAGACTAAGACTAAAACAATGGTGATTAGGCCTAGAAGATTAAAGTCGCGTGTCTGTTCTTTGAAGGTCAATGGAACCACCCTTGAACAAGTCAGACATTTTGACTATCTAGGTGTTCAGTTCCTTGAAACAGGATTATGGGCATCCCATGTAGCAAAATCACAGCTGATCCGGGAGAGAAACAGTGGCGGTATTGGGAAATATTTTGTGGTACATGCAGAAAGGGCTGTTTAACCTGCTATTAATATCTATATGATCCAGACCACATCTGCTGTCTTGTATGGAGCTGTAATTTGAGGTCAGACAAATTAATGGAGCTTGGGGGCAGCCGAGATTACATTTTTAAAGGTGCTGCTTAGACTGCCAAGAAGCTTCCCTACTGATGGTCTGTTGCTGGACTATGGCCTAGCACCAATTGAGGTCACATCTGACTGGAAACAAGTCCAGTTCTGGACTGGACTCTGGGTGGGTACAGGGCTTGCGAAGTACTGGGAAGCCCATATTGATCTAGTCAACTATACTGGAGGTTACTCCCTTCACTGGGTGGCCGATGTAAGGCAAAAATTAGATAAGGTGGGACTGGGAGACATCTGGCGAAATCCACAGTTTATGACAGAAAGTTTAAAAAACCAAATAAAAATCCTGGCCAACTATAACACCCAAGAACAACGTATAGGTTCCTGCTTGTCTTTGAAGTCCGGACTGGCTTACCTGTGTGTGAAATCTGAGCAGGTCCCGGAGAGGTATCTGGATATAACCATCCTATGCGGGTTGCTTTTTTTGGAATTTAGGTGTGGTGTACTTAAAGTTGCGTCCTTTTCTTCTGGATGGAAAACCGATTGTTCTGAAGTCTGCCCTATGTGTGGTGCAGCTTTCAAAACAGTTACTCATTTTTTGTTGTTTTGTCTTAGCCTTTATGATTTGAGAAATCTGTACTTGATTTCACTGTTTAAGAATGCCCATGTTAGTAATGTATCTGATGCTGTGAAACTATTTAAGTCTAAGCAATTTGTTAATGATATCTACTTCATTATTTTTGTATACTATAAATATCTTCTGCATTATTCTATGATACATTCAATTTTTTTAAACCCCAATGAATAGTTTGCAGATTACACAACTATTCGAGAGTCTGTATACGAAATAGAGTATCTGCACACATTGTGCTGTGTCTGCACATGTCCGGTCTCACATAATGCACTTTTAATAAATCCACGGACAGTGCACCCATTTCCAGACATTCATGTCTAAGCACCCGGCATCTCCCATTCAATGTGGTCTGCGAACACCCACCACAGCACACATCCCCAGATGTTATCATGTAACAGCGCCCATGCAGCATGAGGGACATTTTCAAACTGCATTTTCAACCAATCTACAATATTTCAAATTCAAAGTTTACCCCTTCACAGCTCCTAGATTCATTCTGACCTGTCTAATTTTCACAACTTTCCAAGGCCTACTTTCAGCTCGATAGTCCTCGGACGGTACCTCTGAAGGGACCCACTCACTTCTTTTAGTCATTCAGAAACTGGCACACAAGCAGACAGAATCTTCTGAGAGAGCTACTTCCAACAGACATCCAAATGTTTAGCAACAGCATCTCAGTTGGCCATCCTTCCTACCCAGGGGCCTCCACCACCATTACAACCACCAAATTAAAGACCTGGACATGGCAACAGGCGCAGTGATGTGGACAAGGATAATGAGGAACCGTAGGTAGAGGAAGTACCTACCTCCTGCTCTCGGAGGGTCATGGGTGTGGCATTTTATTTTACACCATTGGGGGAGATAGGCTCAAGCTACCCAGGTGAAATGCATTTAGTGCCGGGCCATACTTACTTGCAAACAACCTCAGCAGTACTCAATCGGCAGCACCTCCATGCGCCACCACACCAAATCCAACCACTCAGGTGCTCTGAGAAAGTCTGTTCCTTTGTCTTGGATAAGCAGTTAACTCGCTCTACCCCATCTTCCTCAACCACTAATGCCACCACACATGGTACTCCTGTGGAGCAGAGGATCCCACTAGCTTCCTCAAGGGCCATACAAGAGGCTGTCGATCCTTACCTTTCAAGGTTGCAGTTCTCTGTATATACTGTGACACACCGCTCTTCAGGGGGGAGCAGTTTCAAAGTGCTTTTGAAGCTGCAGCCAAGAAACACGAAAAACACAGCCCCCTAACTTAGATTTAAGACCTGTCCAATATCTTGCCCTGTCCATCTGTCCAGTCATATCTGTGGTTGCTACCCCTTACCCTTTCCCTCCCTACTGTCCCTTCCCTCCCCCACTTTACCTCCTCACCACTCTGACAAAAAAGGCAAAATAAAAAAAAAACATATAAACCAGAAACCCAAAAAAAGGTTCCTTTTGGAGGCACCTTTCACAGTTAAAAAAGTAGAACTAGAAAAAAAATATCAGATGACTTTTTTCAGCCTGCAAGGTCCACAAACACGATTATAGTGCACAGACACCTGAACAATTCCAGGCATGAGGCAGGGGAATACAAATCAGTTAACTTGCTTTTCTTTAAAGTAATGGTGGCTCTTAAAAGAACCTTTTTTTTTTACTTTCTGACTCAAATATTTTTGGATTATTTGGTTTTATATATGATATGTTATGTTATTTGACATTTATATAGCGCTTTGTTTATCATTGGTATGACCTCAAAGCGCTGGTAGGTTGAATGCCCTCTGGACCGTAGTCCAGGTCAGTCGAGAGACTAGGGTGTTATAGGGAGCTTGGGTGCACCAAACATGTCTGCAGCTGATGCGTTTGCCTAATGGTAGCTACATCCTAGCATTAGGTCTGGTGGTGTTTGATATCAGTTGAATGTGAGCAGTGCGAATGGAGGTCACTTAGACTGAGCTCTGGCTACACTAGGCCTGTGTAGGACACTTATGTGTGCAGCTAGGCCGATTTTCGTGGGTATAGCTGCATTTTATCAGCTGGTTGAAGTGTTCATGGAGTAATGTTTGTATGTGAGCAGCTAGGCCGAATTAATCGAGGGGTATAGCTGCGCTCTAATTGTGTGATGGTGTAGAGTGTGAGCATAGTGATAGGATAGGTGAGTGTCTTGGTGCAGTTTTGATCTAATAAGCTTTGTATCCCGTATTTCAAATGCCTGTTTGCGATTGCTACATTCATAGTAAACGTATTGGTGATTTAATAGGCGCATTCAGTGGCATTATTGCTCGGGAACTCATTGAAAATTTGTCATCGGGTTGCAAGGTCTCAGTCGCATTAGATGGTCTTAGTCGGTTTTATAGAAAGAGCAGGGTTTTTAGAACTTTGCAGAACGTCATGTAATCTTGGGTGTGTCGTATATGAGCGGGGAGTGAGTTCCACAGAGTTGGGGCCAGGGTTGAGAAGGTGGATCCTCCAAACCTGATAGAATTAGAGGTAGGAATTACTAGAAGGAGGGCAGTGCTAGATCTTAGGGTGCGTGATGGGCGATATGGTTTTAGCTTCTCTTGTATTCACGTTGGGCCGGTCTTGTGCACTGCTAGGTGGGTAATGCATAGGGTCTTGAAGGTGGCCCTTCATGCGACTGGGAGCCAGTGGAGGGTTCGGAGAGTGGGTGACATGTGTCTCTGTGTCCCAAGGCGAGGAGGAGTTTGGCGGCAGCGTATTGGGCTCTTTGAAGCTTATTGAGTTGGTATGCCGGTGCTCCCAGGTATAGGGAGTTGGCATAGTCTAGCCTCAATATAAGAATAGACATAACAGTGGCAAGTCTTTTGGGGTAGGAGAGGTAAGGAAAAAAGAAGTTTGAGGTGGTAGTGACAGCATTTTGAAACATTATTGATCTTGTGGAGAGGGATGGGCCAGAATCCATCGTGCAGTCAAAGTTTTTGACTGTATCAGAGGGGGAGGGTGTGTCGAAGGAGGGAGGCCATGAGAGCAGATGTGGGAGAAGGACAGTGTTTCCGCACACCATGATTTCGGTTTTATCAGGCTTCAAAAGGAGATGGTTAGGTGGTCAGATAGAGGTTAAAACGTAGAGCAGAAAGGCATGCGCCTTGGGTTACTCCTGTGTTCACAGGGTGAGTGGTTGAGACAAAGGGGAGAGGATGGCGATTTGCTTCCGGTTGCTGAGGAAAGAGGCAATCCATTTGAGTGCTGAACCACGGATTCCTAGGGAGTGGATGCGGTCAAGGAGGATTGAATGGTTAACCGTCTCAAAGGCTGCAGAGAGATCAAGAAGAATAAGTGCTGCGCAGCCTTCTGAGTCTGCTGTTTCCTTTGAGATATGTGTGGTTTCTGTTCCATGTCATGGTCTGAAGCCTGATTGTGTGGGGTCGAGGAGTTTGTTGGATTCTAAAAATGAGTTGAGCTGGGACTATGCAGTTCTGTCAATGAGTTTTGTGAGAAATCTGGTGTTGGAGATCGGGCTGTAATTCTTATGGTCAAGGGAGTCAAGGGATGCCTTTTTTATGAGTGGTTTGACATGCGCTATTTTAAAAGCTTCATGCCAGATTTGAGGGGGTTGTTTAGTATGGCTCTTGCATGTTCTCCTGTGCATGTAGAGGAGAATATTTCTTTCAGAAGAGAGGCGGGGCAGGGGTCGAGGGCTGACCCGCAGGGTCTGCTAGCTGATAGTAGGTCAAGGAACTCATCTCTGGAGATGGGTTTGAAAGAGTCGAAAGTCGGTGGAGTGGGTGCCGGGGCAATGAGATCAGAAGGGGTCAGTGTGGGGGCAAGGGTGAGCGAGGACAGCTTTGTGTTTAGGGTTGCCATCCTGTCTAGTGCAGTGTTGTAAAAATGAAGCGAGAGGGAGTCTTATAGGGATTGTGTGGGAATTGACTGGGCAGAGATGCAAGTAGGTTTTACAGATTCAGAGATGATCTTGTGGAGTTCTTTGCTGCTGCTACCACAGTTCAGAATTTGCTTATTGTAATAAGCTTTTTTAGCCTTTCGGATCTCGTATTTGTAATTACGGTGGTGTCGGGCGAACATGGATCTGCTGAGATCTAGTTTAAATCCTCACCATTTGCGTTTAAGAGAGTTATTTTGTTTTTTGACAGTCCTCAGGTGGGTGGGTGAAGCATTTGGGGGACGGTCCTTTGCGTGACGTTGCAGGGTTCGAGAGGGTGAGCAGAATTAGTGATTCTTTAAGCCAGGAGAGGAAGGAATCAGGCAGCAGTGCAGGGGGCGGAGGAGCAGAGCTTCAGCTAGGTCAGGGAGCACCTTGACTTTGTTCCAGCAAAAGTGATCAAGCGGGAGGGGGTAGGGGGAGCTGTAGGGAGAGGGGCAGGTGTGTGGCTAGAAAATGGGATAGCAAAGTGTCTGTCCAGATAAGTGGTTTGCGACTGGATATATGAATCAGAACATAGGAGCAGAAAAGGTTGTGCCCACCTGTGTGGGTTGGACTGGTAGAATGTTGGGAGAGTTTGAATGCATCAAGACTGTCATCCAGTGGATGGGTCAAGGGGTTGTTGGGCATATCAAACCAGATATTGAAATCTCCTAGGAGTGTAAGAGATGGGTGATATACCTGAATGGTAGCCATTGAGTCATAGAGATTGTTGGCGAAATGTCTGTTGTATCCTGGGGTCTGTAGATGAGTGGGAAGCACTGGGTGAAAGTCGATGGTGGTGAGAGTTTTACTAGAAGGGGTTCACAGGTGGTGTTGCATGCCTGGGATTCGACGAGTGAGATGGTGAAATGGGGTTTGTAGAGGATTGCCACTGCGCCACCTCTGGAAGGTCTATTATGGGCGATAACCGAGTTGCCGGGGGGGAGAAACCTTGTGTGTAATTGGTGCGGAATCTTCAGAGAACCAGGTTTCAGTGATAAAAATGAGGTCAGGATTGTCAGAAGAAAGGAGGTCAAACATGTGGTGTCTGTTTCTTGCTACGGAGCAGGCATTAGAGAGGATGCACGTGACTTTGTGAGGGGAGGTGGTTCTTGTGACGCTCATCACAGGGGATGCTGGGTGGACGTGGCTGCCAGATGAAATGGGGCATGTGGTAGGATCATTCAGGGTCGAAGAGACTGGCTGAGGGGGGTAGACGAAGAAGGGGTGTGGTCAGATCATTCAGGTTGGTAGAGACAGGCTCAGGGGGTGTAGAGGAGGGACTGGATGCCTGTGGAAATTGAGCGTTGTGTGAGAGGGTTATGTCGATGGTGTGCGGGAAGAGTCGTCGGGGTGGTGGGTATGCGATAGAGGTGGAGAGGGGATCAGGGGGGAATGGGAATGTGGTGAGCGGATCACTAGAGGAGTGGGGATTTAGGCGGGTTGTTTCTGGTTCGAGTCTGGAGGGCGCTGGGGGATTTGGAGCATAGGGTGAAAAGTCAAGAGCAAGGGGGTGGAGACTGGGAGAAGGGGGAGGGGAGGGTCTGAAGGTAGGAAAAGGCTGGGAGGTTGGACCGATGGAGAAGTGGTGAGGTATGACGGGTCGAGGGAGAGGACCAGTCACCCTTTCAGTTATTTGTGGATTATGGTGCCATAGGAGTGTAGGAGAGGGTAGAGGGGGAAGAGGATGAGGCTGTCATTGTAGATAGGGTGAGATAAGCTGCTTTCAGAGAAGGGAAAACAAAACAGAGGACAGAGGCCCAGGAGGGTCCACAAATAATCTCTACTCACCATTGGAAACCAAAAGGGAAGGACGAGCAGGGCACATGGCTAACAACTCAGCCAGACAACACAGATGAAATGGCCTATCAGGGGAGGGGGCGGGCGGGGAGGCGGGAGGAAGGAGGGAATCAGGAAATGGTGAATCGTGTCAGGAAGCTAGTGCGTGGCCCTGGGCAGGAGGCCCAAACAAAATGAGAATTTAGCCACAAAATAGAGGCCCAGGAGGGTCCACAAATAACCTCTACTCACCGTGGAAACAGAAGGAAAATGGACAATCGTGTCAGGAAGCAAGTGGACCGTCCGAGACAGACGGCCCAAACTAAATTACAATTTAGCCACAAAACAGAGGACAGAGGCCCAGGAGGGTCCACAAATAACCTCTACTCACCATTGGAAACCAAAAGGGAAGGACGAGCAGGGCACATGGCCAACAACTCAGCCAGGCAACACAGATGAAATGGCCTATCAGGGGAGGGGGTGGGCTGGGAGGCGGGAGGAAGGAGGGAATCAGGAAATGGTGAATCGGGTCGGGAAGCTAGTGCGTGGCCCTGGGCAGGAGGCCCAAACAAAATGAGAATTTAGCCAGAAAATAGAGGCCCAGGAGGGTCCACAAATAACCTCTACTCACCGTGGAAACAGAAGGGAAGGGCGAGCTGAGCACACAGCCAGCAACTATGCCAGGCAACACAGATTGAAATGGCCTATCAGGAAAGGGGGTGGCGTGGGAGGAGGGGGGGGAGTCAGGAAATGGAGAATCGAGTCGGGAAGCAAGTGCGTGGCCCGGGGAAGGCTGCCCAAACAAAATTACAATTTAGCCACTAGACAGAGGCCCAGGAGGGTCCATAAATAACCTCTACCCACCAGTGGACACCAGAAGGGAAGGGCAAGCAGGACACACAGCTGGCAACTAGGCCAGGCAACACAGATTGAAATAGCCTATCAGGGCAGAGGGCAGGCTGGGAGGCAGGAGAAGGTAGGGAGTCAGGAAATGGAGAATCGGGTCGAGAAGCGAGTGTGTGGCCCGGGGCAGACGACCGAAACAAAATTACAATTTAACCACAAACAGAGGCCCGTGAGGGTCCACAGATAACCCCTACTAACTGGTTGAAACCAGAAGGGAAGGGCGAGCAGGCTACACGGCCGGCAGCTAGGCCAGGCAACACAGATTGAAATGGCCTATCATCAGTGGGTGAGGGGGCGGGCTGGGATGCGGGAGGAGGAAGGGAATCAGGAAATGGAGAATCGGGTCAGGAAGCAAGTGCCCAGCCCAGGGCAGGCGGCCAAAACAAAATTACAATTTAGCCACAAAACAGAGGCCCAGGAGGGTCCACAAACAACCTCTACTCACCAGTGGAAACCAGAAGGGAAGGGCGAGCAGGGCACACGGCCGGCAACTAGTCCAGGCAACACAAATTGAAATGGCCTATCAGGGGAGGGGGCGGGTTGGGAGGCAGGATAAGGGAGGGAGTCAGGAAATGGAGAATCGGGTCGGGAAGCGAGTGCGTGGTCCGGGGCAGACGACCGAAACAAAATTACAATTTAACCACAAACAGAGGCCCGTGAGGGTCCACAAATAACCCCTACTCACTGGTTGAAACCAGAAGGGAAGGGCGAGCATGGCCCGGGAAAGGCTGCCCAAACAAAATTACAAATTAGCCACAAGACAGAGGCCCAGGAGGGTCCATAAATAACCTCGACTTACTGGTGGACACCAAAAGGGAAGGGCAAGCAGGGCACACAGCTGGCAACTAGGCCAGGCAACACAGATTGAAATGGCCTATCAGGGGAGGGGCGGGCTGGGAGGCAGGAGAAGGGAGGGAGTCAGGAAATGGAGAATCGGGTTGGGCAGCGAGTGCCTGGCCCGGGGCAGACGACCGAAACAAAATTACAATTTAACCACAAACAGAGGCCCCAAATAACCCCTACTCACAGGTTGAAACCAGAAGGGAAGGGCAAGCAGGCTACACGGCCGGCAACTAGGCCAGGCAACACAGATTGAAATGGCCTATCATCAGGGGGTGAGGGGGTGGGCTGGGATGCGGGAGGAGGAAGGGAGTCAGGAAATGGAGAATCGGGTCAGGAAGCGAGCGCCCAGCCCGGGGCAGGCGGCCGAAAAACAAAAGCCACAAAACAGAGGCCCAGAAGGGTCCACAAACAACCTCTACTCACTGGTGGAAACCAGAAGGGAAGGACGAGCAGGGCAGACGGCCAGCAACTCAGCCAGGCAACACAGATTGAAATGGCCTATCAGGAAAAGGGGTGGCCTGGGAGGAGGGGGGAGTCAGGAAATAGAGAATCGAGTCGGTAAGCAAGTGCCTGGCCCGGGGAAGGCTGCCCAAACAAAATTACAAATTAGCCACAAGACAGAGGCCCAGGAGGGTCCATAAATAACCTCGACTCACCGGTGGACACCAAAAGGGAAGGGCAAGCAGGGCACACAGCTGGCAACTAGGCCAGGCAACATAGATTGAAATGGCCTATCAGGGGAGGGGCGGGCTGGGAGGCAGGAGAAGGGAGGGAGTCAGGAAATGGAGAATCGGGTTGGGCAGCGAGTGCCTGGCCCGGGGCAGATGACCGAAACAAAATTACAATTTAACCACAAACAGAGGCCCTTGAGGGTACACAAATAACCCCTACTCACAGATTGAAACCAGAAGGGAAGGGCAAGCAGGCTACACGGCCGGCAACTAGGCCAGGCAACACAGATTGAAATGGCCTATCATCAGGGGGTGATGGGGCGGGCTGGGATGCAGGAGGAGGAAGGGAGTCAGGAAATGGAGAATCGGGTCAGGAAGCGAGCGCCCAGCCTGGGGCAGGCGGCCGAAAAACAAAATTACAATTTAGCCACAAAACAGAGGCCCAGGAGGGTCCACAAATAACCTATACTCACCACTGGAAACCAGAAGGGAAGGACGAGCAGGGCAAACGGCCAGCAACTCAGCCAGGCAACATGGATTGAAATGTCCTATCAGGGGAGGGGGCAGGCTGGGAGGCGGGAGGAGGGAGTCAGGAAATGGTGAATCGGGTCGGGAAGCATGTGCGCGGCCTTGGGCAGGAGGCCCAAACAAAATGAGAATTTAGCCACAAAATAGAGGCCCAGGAGGGTCCACAAATAACCTCTACTCACCGTGGAAACAGAAGGGAAGGGCGAGCCGAGCACACAGCCGGCAACTATGCCAGGCAACACATGTTGAAATGGCCTATCAGGAAAGGGGGTGTCTGGGAGGAGGGGGAGAGTCAGGAAATGGTGAATCGTGTCGGGAAGCATGTGCGCGGCCCTGGGCAGGAGGCCCAAACAAAATGAGAATTTAGCCACAAAATAGAGGCCCAGGAGGGTCCACAAATAACCTCTACTCACCGTGGAAACAGAAGGGAAGGGCGAGCAGGGCACACGGCCAGCAGCTAGGCCAGGCAACACACATTGAAATGGCCTATCAGAGGAGGGGCCAAGCTGGGAAGTGGTAGGTAGGAGGGAGTCAGGAAATTGAGAATTCTGTCAGGAAGTGAGTGCACAGCCCGGGCAGGTGGCCGAAACTAAATTACAATTTAGCCACACAACAGAGGCCCAGGAGGGTCCACAAATAACCTATACTCACCACTGGAAACCAGAAGGGAAGGACGAGCAGGGCAAATGGCCAGCAACTCAGCCAGGCAACATGGATTGAAATGTCCTATCAGGGGAGGGGGTGGGCTGGGAGGCGGGAGGAGGGAGTCAGAAAATGGTGAATCGGGTCGGGAAGCATGTGCATGGCCCTGGGGAGGAGGCCCAAACAAAACGAGAATTTAGCCACAAAATAGAGGCCCAGGAGGGTCCACAAATAACCTCTACTCACCGTGGAAACAGAAGGGAAGGGCGAGCCGAGCACACAGCCGGCAACTATGCCAGGCAACACATGTTGAAATGGCCTATCAGGAAATGGGGTGGTCTGGGAGGAGGGGGAATGTCAGGAAATGGAGAATCGAGTCAGGAAGCAAGTGCGTGGCCCGGGGAAGGCTACCAAACAAAATTACAATTTAGCCACAAGACAGAGGCCCAGGAGGGTCCATAAATAACCTCTACTCACCGTTGGACACTGTTAGGAAAGATTTCGTAATTGTAGGTAATTTTCCTTCCATGTGGCAACCCCTAAAATTTTTGCTGTTGTTTTTCACCTTGTTCTTGACTTTGCCAGAGAAGTGCAGCCTTCTGCCGCACTCCTCTGGGCTTTCGCTCCTTTCTTACGGGGAACCTGACATGCCCTTAAGACAGTCAGTATCGGGAAACGCTGTTTTCCGTAGTTTCTTTTATCATGTTGCGGCTTTCGTGCAACATGACACAAGAGGGCACTGTAAGCTAAGTTACAGCTCTCTTGGGTCTCTAGCCTTCTACAGGCCCTAGATACTCGGATAGGATTGTATCTGATCGGTGCAAGTGATTCAGGGACGGGAATGGTGGCAGCGATCGTTTCTTGTGTTTTGAGCTCCTTTTGGCGTTCTGAGCGCGTTTCTCGCGCTTAACCCAAAATGGTGGCCTGGCTCCCAAAATGGCCAGACCACAAGGCTCCTTTGTCCTGTCCGCTCACCGTCTTGCTCCCTTCACCTTCCCCAGGTCGAGCCGACCCAGGGCCTTCCTTATTTGGGCATGTACTTTCCTGCGAAACACTGATGCTTTCGCGGGCTTCTACATGTCGTATGTGTGCCTCCAGGATGTGGGCTGGGATGTCTGGTCCCAATACACATCCTGGGTGCCAGAGAGTCTAGGGTGGTGTGAATGCCTGGGACCACAGTGGTCCGTGATTGGTCCACGAATGGTGTGAGTGTTGATGAGCGGATCTCCCATTGGGTCCCCTCCGTTTTGGCGCGAAGGGAACCATGGATAAGATGGGGCTAGAAACACCACTACCATGTCGATCTCCTGAATTCTCACGAACGAAGGAATACAGGAGCCAAGTATCCTACAACCAAGAGGCTGAACCGAGGAATCACTGGTGACCCGCTGAAGGACTGCTACTCTGCACTGCTGTCGCCTTGTGAAACCCTTTTTACCTTTGATCGAACCAGAAGGCCTGTAGTGGTACTTCGACCCTTGGAATAGCGGGAACAGCTATTCTCGGCATCTTCACCATCTCCTGCTAGTAAGCCTTCGGAAGCGTCTCTTGGCCATCCAGCTGACTGACCAGCTTACACGGGAGTCTTGCTCTGTAACCGCCGCCAGGTTGTGTAGTATTTCGAGTCCTTGTCACTCTCACACGCTTCGTACACTTGTCGTTCCCAGGTCTGAAGTGAGTAGTGTACATTTGGCTCAGATACACACGGCCGCTCCGTTGCCCTGCTGTGGTAACAAACTGTGCGGGTTTCTTCGATTGGGACGTCTTTTTACTCAACACGACGACGAGACGTTCCCTGCTCTTCTGAACCTGCCAGCTACTGAAACGGACACGGAGAAGCCTGGGTCTGCTTGCATCGGGGGCTGGTGAGTAGCAAAGCTAGGAACTGGTCGCCCTCCTGCAGGAGCCCATAGCTTTTCCCCGCTGTGTCAAAACAGCACCCTTTTCCGCACTCGCGCTCTGCTTCTGCCCACAGTGGAGGCTGCGCTTGAGTCGCGGAACTTGTTCTTTTTCATTTGTGCACTAAACTGAACTGCCTGATTTCCTTCGAAGAGACTCCCCTTTTGCCCGTTGGCACCAGCGTGTGCAGGTACTTTTGAGCACAAGGCTCCACTCTTCGCAGGGCTCGGACTTCCTTTTAGTTAGGTGCCTCTGAATGCGGACTGGGTCTAAGCATTATTTCGCACTGCCTGTTTTCCTTCCCTCTTAGGTGGACTACACATTTCGTGCATCTAACGCTTGAGACTTGTTGTATTTGTATATATAGTGTATTGGTATGGTATGTGTTGGTTTACTATTGTTATATTATGATTTTCTCGCTACGGTCATTGTTTTAAAGGCCTTGGAATAAATGTGTAAATATTTTTAATATAACACCTGTTTGGAGTAGTTTGTAAGTGTCCTTGCTTTGTGTGCTCATTGCGGGCTTTCAGTCACCCTCACCCCTCTTGAGACCTAGTCTTGACCGCCGCAATCGCAACCTTGATTGGTCTGGCTTGTCCAGAGGTTACCCTGTTCCAAGTAGTTAGGTTGGCCTTCTGAACTTCTGCGCCACCAGGACAGAGTTCAGAAATCCGTCTTAACAGACACTAGAAGGGAAGGGCGAGCAGGGCACACGGCTGGCAACTAGGCCAGGCAACACAGATTGAAATGGCCTATCAGGGAACGGGGCGGGCTGGGAGGCAGGAGAAGGGAGGGAGTCAGGAAATGGAGAATCGGGTCGGGCACCGAGTGCGTGGCCCGGGGCAGACGACCGAAACAAAATTACAATTTAACCACAAACGGAGGCCCGTGAGGGTCCACAAATAACCCCTACTCACAGGTTGAAACCAGAAGGGAAGGGCGAGCAGGCTACACGGCCGGCAACTAGGCCAGGCAACACAGATTGAAATGGCCTATCATCAGGGGGTGAGGGGGCGGGCTGGGATGCGGGAGGAGGGAGTGAGTCAGGAAATGGAGAATCGGGTCAGGAAGCGAGCGTCCAGACCGGGGCAGGCGGCCAAAGCAAAATTACAATTTAGCCACAAAACAGAGGCCCAGGAGGGTCCACAAACAACCTCTACTCACCAGTGGAAACCAGAAGGAAAGGGCGAGCAGCACACACGGCCGGCAACTAGGCCAGGCAACACAAATTGAAATGGCCTATCAGGGGAGGGGGCGGGCTAGGGTGTGGGAGGTAGGAGGGAGTCAGGAAATTGAGAATCTTGTCAGGAAGCGAGTGCACAGCCCGGGGCAGGGGGCCGAAACAAAATTACAATTTAGCCACAAGACAGAGGCCCAGGAGGGTCCGTAAATAAACTCTACTCACTGGTGGACACCAGAAGGGAAGGGCGAGCAGGGCACATGGCTGGCAACTAGGCCAGGCAACACAGATTGAAATGGCCTATCATTAGGGTGTCAGCGGGCGGGCTGGGCTGCAGGAGGAGGGAGGAAGTCAGGAAATGGAGAATCGGGTCAGGAAGCAAGTGCCCAGCCCGGGGCAGGCGGCCGAATTTATTTTACAATTTAGCCACAAAACAGAGGCCCAGGAGGGTCCACAAACAACCTCTACTCACCGGTGGAAACCAGAAGGGAAGGGCGAGGAGGGCACATGGCCAGCAACTAGGCCAGGCAACACAGATTGAAATGGCCTATCATCAGGGGGTGAGGAGGCGGCTGGGATGCGGGAGGAGGGAGGAAGTCAGGAAATGGAGAATCAGGTCAGGAAGCGAGTACCCAGCCCGGGGCAGGCGGACACATTTTTTTTACAATTTAGCCACAAAACAGAGGCCCAGGAGGGTGCACAAATAACCTATACTCACCAGTGGAAACCAGAAGGGAAGGACGAGCAGGGCAAACGGCCAGCAACTCAGCCAGGCAACATGGATTGAAATGTCCTATCAGGGGAGGGGGCAGGCTGGGAGGCAGGAGGAGGGAGGGAGTCAGGAAATAGTGAATCAGGTTGGGGAGTAAGTGCGCGGCCCAGGGCAGGCAGCCCAAACAAAATGACAATTTAGCCACAAAATAGAGGCCCAGGAGGGTCCACAAATAACCTCTACTCACCATGGAAACAGAAGTGAAGGGCGAGCTGGGCACAGGGCGCGCAACTAGGCCAGGCAACACAGATTGAAATGGCCTATCAGAGGAGGGGACAGGCTGGGAGGCGGGAGGGGGAGGGAGTCAGGAAATGGAGAATCAGGTCGGGAAGTGAGTACGCACCCGGGGCAGGCAGCCCAAACAAAATTACAATTTATCCACAAAACAGAGGTCCAGGAGGGTCCACATATAACCTCTACTCACCGGTGGAAACCAGAAGGGAAGGCCGAGCAGGGCTTAAGTAACACATTTTCCACTAAACTTCATTATTTTTTCAAACTTTCACAAAAAGTGATTCTCGTTATTTTCTTGTTTACCACAAGTACAAAAAAATACTTCAATCCATATTTTGTGTGTTCACAGAAACGGTTAATGCATTTTGAACATTTTCAAGAAAAATCTGTTTGCCAACATCAGTCAAATGCACTCCATCTCTTCAGAAAATGTTGACAATATGAAACTTGATATTTTCACTCTGAAAAGATGTAATTCCAAAATCCTTACAATTTGCCTTGCTTTCTCAATTTGTGGACAAAACAAATTTGAACGCTTCCACATTTGTCTTTCAGCTATCCGAGAGAAAAACAGTCTTCAAATGTGGACACAGTTCCATCAACTATGAAAATGTATCCTTCATTTCAAACTGTAATGAAATTCCAAAGACATAGCCCAACGATTGCCACCACAGTGCACTGTAAATTATGTCAGGATGCTTCAAAGTAACCACACTCTTACAAAACAGGAGCAATTATTGCCCACTTTATTCGTTGAACTCCATTCCAAGAAACACTGAATCCACACTGCTCACAGTAGACCTTAACCCAATGGACCCAAGAATCGCCCACCAACCAGACACTCGGCTTCCTTAAATCCATAGCCATCGTCACTGCACACAACAAAGATAACTCTTGCTGCCCAGTCCTCCAGTAAACCACACCCACAAAAGCAGTAGTACCCTTTGCATGCCTAGCCTCCTTAAAATAATAATATTAATAATATAAAATAATAATTGAACATGTCAGTGCACTACCGCATTGTCTGCAGACAGCATGATCAATTGTAGGGGGTGGGGAGGTTTAAACTCAGTTGAAAGCATTTATTTTACAATAGTAGCTCTTAAAAGAGCCTTTGTTTTTTATGATTTTTGTGGGTTTTCTAATTATTTTGTTTTTTCTCATTTTTATGTCTTACGCCTACTAAGAAATGCTTTAGTATACACTCCACATCTTTCCTTTTAACTTGTTCACATGAACCTTTTCAATGCATTTGTAACATTGCAATGAAAAATCCGATTGCCAACATCAGTTAAATACACTTAATTGCTCTGAAAGGTATTTACACCATCCAACTTGACATTTTTATTCTCAGAAAATACCATCCCTAAACCATATAAAAAAGCACCTGCGCCTTTGTTGACAAGGTGCTTGGCTTCTTCCATTTGTGGAGAAAACAAACGTGGGCACCTCCATATTTGCCTTTGATTGATTTGAAAAAAAAAAAAGAATCTTCACAGTTGCAAACAGTTCCATTAGGCTTATCAGCATATTCTTTATGGCAAGCTGCAAAGATACTGCACTTCTATAGCCCAAACTGTTGCCTCCACAATGCACAACAGTAATATTTGGATGTTTAAAGAGAGCCATACTCTTACAGAATGGCAATAAGGTCACCCATTTTAAGCCACAAACTGCATACCACAAAACTTCCATTCGTCCAATCCAATAGTACCAGAGATGCCACAAGATACAGTGCAACCCTTAAATGAATGCATCCAAGAATCTCCCACCATCTTCACACTCTCCTTCTTCATAGCCATAGCTACAGACAACTTCACTGCACCCAACAAAGAAAATGCCTTCTACCCTCTCTTCCTGTACACCACAGTCATAGAACCTGATTGGCCTATCCCATGATGTACGCGGACATCATGGCTGTCGCGGTCACCATAGTCCCCTGTCCATGCCTGCCACCCATAAAGGACTCAAATGCCCTTCTACCTACACTGGCCACAACCACCACAATAGAATTAAACCTGCACCACTGCTTTCACCTACAAAAATGGCTCCATATTTACTTTTTTTCCACTCTCCCACCCTGCCGAGGTCCTCTTTCAGCAACAAAATAACCCCAAATGTGTTTCCCACACTTTTGTCTCACTGTGCTCTCCGTGGTCACCAGTGATGTCCATTGACTTGGCAGTACCTGAATGCCCTTTTTTCACCAATAAAAACAGCTCCATGTCAACTTTATTCAACTCCCCCACCCTTTCCAGGCCCTCCGTCGGCCACCAAATAACCCCAAATGTGTTTTCCGTACTTTTTGCTCACCGCAAAGTCTGCGGTCGGCAGTGGGTGTCTACGAATCCAACATGGTGACGGTTTAAAAAAACCTGACACAGCTCACGTTTTCCAACAAATAAACACTGGGCCCAAACAATGTCTGCAGATTTCACACTGCACCCTAGTTGGTCCAATGGCGTTCGTGGACTCTGAATCAGGAAATGAGTCCCCAGACTAGACCCAAATATCACAAATTACTTTCACTTACTTTTTGGAAATGTTTAAATAAAATACTGGAAGGATTTAAACACAATTTACAAAAGCATGCTTTCGGGACCAAGCCTCTGCTCCTAGTGTAAATTAGGTGAAAATTCGCCCAGCGGCTTAGGCTGCAGGTGGAGCAAAATTATTTTTTCCATTGCCTTTATGAGGATTTCAACAAATGTTGGCACCCCGTGCCCTATAACTTTGCCACCCCCTTCATGAAAACACACCAAATTTCACAAAATCATTCGGAGGGGGACTTTTTTGCAAAGTTTGGTGAGGATTCGTCTAGTGGGGACAAAGTTATAAACCTCCCAAACAGTACTCTTTCTATTAGTTGAGCAACTTAACCATAACTAAAGAACTGCTACTGCAGGGCCTGTTATGCACACCTTGAGACAAATGGAGTAGGGATTACAACAGAGAACAATAAAATGTTGCTGTGTAATGATAAGACATGAAAAGAAATATCCAGATGTTGGGAACAAGGCCAATTACAAATAAAGGGACCTGTACTCACACTTGAGGGGTGGATCAATGGATTAGTAGAATGCAGAGTACTAGCAGTGCTGACCTATTGGGAAGAGGTTGTAGTAAATGCAAATAAAGCAAGTATCAGCCAGTGGTCTAAAATCACATAACTACTCAAATGATTTGATGATGAAGGGGGACCACTATAGATAATACCACGGAGGAATGCCACCCTATGCTTTCGAAACAATGGTACAATAAATGTTGGGAAAATACAGGGTGTATACACATCTTTGATGTACCAGGCATGACGAAAGGAACAGGAGTATTGAAGGACCACTATTGGGCTTGTGGATCCAGGGCATACACAAAACTACCCCCAAACTGGGGAGGGTTATGTTCCATAGTGCTAATAAACATGTCCATGTTGGTAGTGCCCCAAAGCGATGTACACATTGCAGATTTTCCTAAAATTAATACGCACTTGAGAAAGAATAAATACCTCAACCTGAAACAGGCAAAAAGAAATAGTAACTACATCTCAACCAAAATGGAAGAGGCATTTTATTACATACCATATGAGCATAAATTGTTCAGCAGGACAGAAAGGTTTTTTGCCTCTGTTTTTCCTGGGGTGCAAGCCACTAAAAATACCAAGTGGCTACAGATAACCCGCTGGCAGCTGCTACAAACAACTAACACAACAGTAAAAGGCTTTAATGCTATAATTGAAGAGCTGAGAACAATAAGGCTCATGACTCTTCAAAACAGATATGTCCTTGATCTAATAACAGCCATGGAGGGTAGCGTGCGTGCACAAATCGGCTCGTCTTGCACATACCACCAGCTCATGATGAGGAAAATGGGACCCTCACAGAGGCCATAACATTGCTAACAGATCTCCACACCAAAATGGTAGAGGAGGAAAAAGAAGTATAGGATGACCACTGGTGCTCTTACCTATTCTACTGGACCCCCTCGTGACTGCCTAATGGTCATAGCAATACTCATTCAAAATACTCACAGCAATACTGGTATTGGTGCTACTGGGATTCTTTACCCTAAGAATAGCTATAAGCCAATGCAACAAGACAGAATACAAGGCGGTAGGGATGAAGATTGCAATAACACAAACTGATGAACTGCCTCACATGAACCTAAGACAAAGTCCAATACTCCCTTCAAGCTCAACATTCTTTTATCCCAGAGACCCTCGTAATTACATGGGATGTTGGATATTCTGCAAACCTGATGGGGAGTCTGCTTTATGACCTGGAATGTGGGGGACCCTATGACACACTCAGGTGATCTGAGATGGGTGTCTATAATATAGACCGCTATGGTACCTTACTCAGGGGAGGGCCCGGGAAGAGATGTGGTCAAGGACCTGAACAGAAGAGGGAACATAGAGATATAGATGAATGCATCATTCATCGCGTCTTCACCACCCGGCCTCCATACAGTAGAAATGAGAGGAGTCCATCATTTATGGTGTAAGCCCTTTACCCGTCCAAATATCACAAGCACTAGAGATGCTATTCACTAAGGCAACCCTACCGACCTTATCCTGGAACCAACAAAGAAGAGATGAATTTGCAAGCTCAAAAAGACATGAACATGCTGTAACTGAAAATGACAAGAGCCAGTGACCCCATTGCCAGAATAACACATGTAGACATACGAGACACGAAGCAGATATGCACTCACCCTGAAGATACACGGACAATAGGTCAAACTCACACTTAGACATGAAGAATGTTACCTGCATTCAATAGACACTAGAAACATATCATAATCATTGTATAAGCTGAAATGCAAGATGCGTAAGAATTCACATAAAAGCTTGCTCAACGCAGAAGTGCAGTAGGAACAAGTGGCCATTTTGGAGAAAATGGACAGCGCTGCTATGCTAGAGTGAATGGAGAATCCAAGAAAGCCTGAAAGCGGCATAGAAATTCAGTTTGCTGAATTAGCTGACACACGAACCTGCACTGACCAGACAGGGGCTACAAAGCCCCTTTCCAAGGTTATTGCAGAAAAGGGAAGGTGGGCTAGCTCTAAAGTAGAACAGAAGAGGCCAATCCCGAAGTGCAAGACATATTTCTCTTAGATTAAGTAAAAGAACAAACAACCTTCGAATGCCAGGTGGCGGCAAATTAAAAGCTTGAAAATGCTTGATAAGTAGCTTTGCCAAGTCTCTAAAGGACGAAGAGGGTAATAGCTCCCATATTAATAAGCGCTAAATTCATGATAGAAGCTGAGAAGAATAATTTAAAACATGGCATCCTCACACGTGATTCATAACTCAAGAACAGTGTCCATTCATTAGCGTCAGATACAGATATGCACTTGCTTCAACTCCCTCAAAGTTCTCAGAACAGAGATGCTGGTCAAGGTGTGTAGCCTAGGAAATCAGTGATGGTGTCTCAGTCAATTGGAAGAAGCGGCTCTGTGGTGCCTCTCCCCTTATCACTATATTTTGCTGATGTGCTGATGACCTGCCAAAAGTCCAAGGTTTGTGACGCCAATACCATCCAATCAATACTCTATGATAATGCTGTCTTCCAACTGTTGTAGGAACCAACTAACTATTATTACAATGATATATGTCTTACTTTATCATTTTAAGGGCGGTCGAATGTGGGGCCACCAAAGTTCTATATCAATGAAAACCCTGAAAAGTATACTTTCTATATGTAGAACACTCCCTTAAACATTCCCCCCCTTCCCATAGGCTTTTGTAAATATGACGTCAATTATGACATATTTTTTTATTATAGGCTGTTGCTTGCGATGAAAATCTTTGAGAGAGTGGAGACGTTTGGTGTTAACTGCTGATGGTTAATAAAACAGGCCTTTCTCAATTACTTTGACTCTTCTGTTATTGGGCTCGGGATTTCCTGGCCTGTCTGTTCTACTTAAAACTGGGGATTTCTAGTCCCTCTATCACAACATAAACCTGAGAAAATTGTGTATTCTGCTTCGGAACCTTGAATTTTCAATCCCTTATGGCTTCAAGTGTGTGATATGCCTCAGGGGTCTATTGTCTTCAATACCTTATTATTTTCTATAGTTTATGTATATGGTATTGGACTTATATAATGATTGCTCTTTTCTTTACACCTTAAATACTTTACTTATAAAATGTATATTTTCTTTCACATTTCCTTGTATTTTTTTCCGATTTTATGTGATCCTGGCACTTTTCGTTACACCATAAATACTTTTCTTACAAACTTTACAGTGTCTGTATTCTCTTTTCTCAATTCTTGTAGTCTGTGCACAAAGAAGAAATTAAATGTCTGAAAACCTATTTTGTTCTTTTTATAGTCTCATTATGAATGTCTTACATTGAGGTTTCTATTACCTTTATTCATAATCTGCTCAGACTTGGTTAAAACTACCCTGGCCGGTAACGTATGTCTTGCATGAGAAATCTTGATTCTGTGCAAAAGGTTTCTATTGTACAACCTAACTATTCCAAAATTACCTCTTGTTTAGTGCCATTGGGGTTACTATGATGAAAAACATACTTGTAATTTCAACTACCCTGTGCAGTGGAACCTAGAGCGTTCCAAGTACTAAATGGGATTGCAACTATAACTGACCTCAGCCCCAAATATTCAGACAGACTCAAAGAATATGGCAAAATACTGCTTTATTATCAGTTCAATAAAGAAGGGATACCTGACAAAAAAAAACAGATTGTAGCTAACACACTATCAAATACATTTCGGTTACACAGAGGCTGCATGTCTTGATGTACATGAGCTAGCATGTCATCCTACGTGGTAAATAGTATAACCTATCGGGCAGAAGGATAACTTAAGGGGACATATATACCTATAGCTTATTTAGGTGTTAGTAACATCATTGGATGCCCCATATCTGGTAGGCACGCCTTGAACAACCTCTAACTATGTATAATATAGATAATAGCAGAATAACAGCAGTGGATTGGCTTCTGCAATAATGTATATTTCACCATTGTATAGGACCTCATGATTGGTTGGCATTCTCTTCCAACCTTGGACTTTCGGCTCGTTAGCAGCACGTAAGCAAACTGAAACCCATGTGCGGGGAACAATGTCAGACAGCTGCCCACTTGACTAATTAGCCTAACATCTCTCATCAGTTAGGCTTGTAGTTTACCTTGCTGGCTGTTCTCTTCTCGGGGACTTTAAAGGGAGTGAAGGTACATTGCTATCTTCGTCTCCAGCTTTATGAATAGGCATTGCTTTCTAGTCTTGCACAATGTGTGAAGAGACCATGATTTTGTCAATTTTGCCCTTTTATTTAATGCTATGTGATTAAATTAAACTAGGTGCTATTACTCTCTTCAACCTCTGTAGACTTGGTTGCTCTGTCTTGCATGTGCTTTCCATGTCTTTAATTGTACAATACTTGGCACTCGCAAATGTTCACTCTTTTGCTTAATCTAAGAGAAATATGTCCTTTGTACCTGGATTATTCACTCTTACTCCTTTTGTGCCATACAGTAGCCTCTTTTGCAATATCCTTGATCCTTGGGCAAACAAATGTTCTTTGATCTGGAACAAATTTGTATTTCACTACCTGTCTGTTCTGCAACCTGTGTCTCTCTCCTTCAGGCATTTTGCTTACTATTATACAGAGACAAAGTCCATTTTGGCATTGTGGCTGCTTTACCCATGTTCTATTTTCAATTGCAGCAAGCTTCTATATGTCTCATCTACCCTGCACTTCTGCTTATATGCATCAACTGGATCTGTTCTTATTTGTCTTCTCAGTGTACATGATTTATTTGTATTTGCATGTATGTTGACTTTGACACCTTAATCACATCTTCATTTTTTAAGCATTTGTACATTGTTTCCCTGCGCTTTCGTGTCTTCTCTTCATGAAGTCACTTTACACCTGTCATACTTCACTCATAGTTCTTTTTCAGTGGTGTCTGCAGACTTCCTTCTAGCACTTCAGTTTGAGGGTACATTCGAAACTGTTGTCTCAGTGATTAACGCTTCTCATATCTTCGATGCATTATTGGGAGGATACCTGGTGTCATGCAACATTTCTTCTTGTTATTCATCCAGTATGACGGAGGTGAGGGGGTGGGTTCCATAGATAATATTTACATCTGCCTCTCTACATTCCCTCCTCTAGTCGAATCCTCGACCACCTCCTCAATTTTCTTCACTTTTTCTCCACAAAATGGTTTCTTTGGGATCCATATCTTTTGCACCACCCTCGGTCACCTGCATTCTTTATGTATTCATCCACACTCCAGGTCATATGGCAATACTCCCCAGTCAGTTGACAGAACACCCAACATCCAACATAGTTTGTATGATCCTTCGGATAATAAAACTTTGCTCATCCGGTGCCAGGATACTTCCTTTAGGATGTTCACAGGTGGTGCTTTGAGTCTGTGTGTGCTCATAAGTTAAATCATTCACATCAATTATTATCTTCATTCCAATGGCTTTGTTCACTGTCTTCTTGCACTGTCCTCTGATTATTCTTAGAAGAAAGAATCCCTACAGTTGCAATACTAGTATTGCTCCCAGTAGTTTGAAGGCATTTGCCATCCAAGTTGGAACTCATGAAAACAGGGATGAATACCAATCTTCATCTTCCTTTTCATCTACTTCTTCCACCATTTTCGTATGCAAGGTCAACAGCATAGTTATTGCTCCTGTCATGGTTCTATTTTCTCCATCATGGGCAGATGTATATATAGAAGAAGACCCGATCTTGGTAAACACACCTTCTTCCATTGCTGTAATTAAGTCCAGGACATACTGTTCTGGAGGGTCATGAGCATGATGGCCCTCAATTCTTCTCTAATCGCATTAAATCCATGTATTGTCATGTTAATTACTTGTAGCAGCTCCCACCTGGTTATTTTTAATCAATTGACGTTCACTGCCGTTTGAATTCCTGGCAAGAATATGGCTGTTAATATCACTGCTGTTCTACTGAACAATTTATGCTCATGTGGAATGTTGTGATAAGCTTCTATTGATTTTGCTAAAAAAATAGTTCTCTCTCTCCTGTCGGGTGAAGTTGAGCAACCTCTTCTTCCTTTGGTGTGCATCAATTTTCAGAAAGCTGCCTATGTTGAAATCACTTTGGGGAATTACCAATGCAGGAACATGTATAATCACTATAGAACATATTCCTCCCCAATTTCTAGGCAGCTGCATGTAAGCTTTGGATCCACAAGCCCAATAGTTGTCAATTAGCACAGCAGTTCCCCCATTCATTTTTGGTACATTGATTAATTACTTGCATCCTTTATTTTCTCCAACTGGGATCACACCCCTGTTTGTGAAACACAGAGTCACATTCTTCATTGGTAATTAGGACAAAGGTCCTGCTTCATTTTTAGCCCATGTTAATAATTTTGAATATTTGGCCCACCATTCACTATTTGCACTATCTTTACTAGTGCTGTCATCAATAAATGTGCCCTGCATGCTAACATTCCTTCTTCCAATCCTGCATAGGTGGCAACTCATTGATATACCAACATCTGAGGTCTCTCCCAGTATTCTGACAATACTTGAGTTTGCTATGCGTCTTTACAACCCAGTCGTTTTTGTTCAACAGTCCTTATCTGTTCTCCAGTTATATCACTGAATGAGTATAGGAGCATTTTGCTTTTCTATACTTGATCTTTTTCCATCTTCTGCGTTTTTACATCCAACGTATGGTTGCCCATTCTCCTTCAAATTGTCCTCTTGTTGTGCATGCTGCTAGGTGGCTAAGGCACTTTGCATCATAGAGGATAGATATTTCTCTTGCAATGAATGTTCTGGCTGCACTCATGGAATAAGGGATGAGAGAACACACATAGCAGCTCTCATTTGATGTTTTCCTCCCGACTTCCTTCATGTGCAGGTACCACATTTTATTCTTTAAATGGGCCGGATTATCAAGATATGCGTTTATATCCTCATGATCTTCCCCAGCATCCATCTTAAGTCATATAATTTGTTTGGAAATATCAGGGAAAATATCACTTGTGCTTTTGTTAGGGATAGAAGCAAATGTCCCATTGTTTTCCAAGGCATTTACTATCGCAAATTGAGAGTACCATGATGGGAGCCACTATGGCCCCCAGCGTGGCACACCACTATGTAGAGTTCTTCGAAAGCAATTCATCTACACTGAGCATCCCTATGTAGCGAACCTTATATCTTGGGCTCGCTACATAGACAACATCATCGTGATATGGAAAGGCTCAATTGGAGACGCAGAAGAATTCCTTCAATGGCTGAACCATCAGAATCGCCATCTACAGTTCACTATGACCCTTAACAAAGATAACATCAACTTTTTGGACATGACCATCATTCACCCTGAGGGACTGCTCCTAGTGAAACCCTATCATAAGACTACAGACAGAAACTCGTTATTAAACTATAAGAGTCACCATGTGAAACACTTAAAAGACAACTTACCATATGGTTAGTCTTTACGGCTAAAAAGGAACAGTAGCTTCAAAGAAGCATACGTAAAGGAAGCTAAGGCACTTGCTGAAAAAACTAAAAGAGAGAGAATACCCTAAAAAACTGATACGAAAAGCCTCAAAAAGAGCATACAATAATAATCGTCAATTGCTCATGGAAGATAAAGTAAAAAGAAACCTAGATGATCGCATAGTAAGTGTGAATACTTTCACCAATCTAAGCTTAACCATCACCAATATTGTTCGAAAACAGTGAAAAGTATTTGAGAATTCAACGGTGAAACTACCATGTCCCCTCTTTGCCTATAGAAAATCTTCCACCATTGGCAACCACATTAGCAGTAGTAAATTAAAAGCTGAATCGAAAAAAACAGAAACTCTGACTCAAAGCTGGGGTATGAACCCAGTAATATGGCACTACCCGTGTGGACATTGCAGCGTTTGCAAATATACTACAAAATCTAAAGAAATAGAGATAGGCCTGAGTAGAAAATGGCTCCACACCAATTTCTCTAATGGAAACACCAAATTTGTAATATATATGATTACATGCCCATGCGGCAAAAGATATATAGGAAAAACCAACAGGAAAATAAAAACCCGGATTATAGGACACTGGAGTTGTCTAAGTAATAGAGTGCTAACAGCACTAATGGTAATACTTTATATAGACAATAATCATACTAGTGATGATTTAAGATGGACAGTACTTTTCACCATGACAGGCCAAGACACCAATAAAAAGAAAAAAGCTCTACTAGAGAAAGAACAAAGGCTCATTTTTCTAACAAAAAGTGATAAGGAAGGTCTAAACGAAGCAATCAAATGGAACAAGATATAATCCCAGAGAGGCTCCTGAACCAAATGAGGCTTCTTGAATATGCAAATACTTAAGGATGACTTTTCCATGACAAGAATAAACAGCCAAGATGAAAGTGAAGATCTCTGTCATGGTTCACTAACACTCTTCATCTACCTAACATTGGAGAATCCATAGAGTATCTGTTCAGAAATTGTCCTTATTGGCTACCTAATTAGCCTTTTTGCAGCCCACCAGAGTATCTTTGTTTCTAAGATACATTATCTGGGTCTCCTTATAGTCTCCATCTAACTAGTTTATCACACTCTAGATAAGTAATGTCTTAGATTTAAGAGGTCAATATTGGTGAGTTTAAGTGTCGTCTGGTCACTTTGAGCGAGTTCTTTAAAACTGGTGCCGGCCCGATAGTCAGAAGCGCTAATATCAGTACAATAAAGAAAGGACTAAGCGCAATATTTTTACTATATTTTTATGATGAATATGAACCTACTGGGCCCTTGCTTCCAAAATATGAGTTTGGCTATCGACTATTAATATTATTATTGTGATACCAGTGGTAGATAAGCTTTAACGTGCCCAAAGTTCACTTCTATGATAACCGTATAGAGATTGGCAATACTAACAAAGAAAGGACTAACACATGCGGTTGCAACCCACTTAAAATGGCATCCGCGGTCCTGGAAAGTCCCTACTCTAGAGCGCAAGCTTACCCCGCATCCTCAGCGAGTTGGAGCAGATGGAGTGTTAGCGAGACCGCCGTAACCTTAAGGTAAGCGAGGGATAGTCTCTGTAGTAGCCACCACTTACTCCTCTGATATAGACATAGATGACTATACTAGCGCAATATTTCAAAGCGCAGACAGACCTAGACTCGCCTCCAATAACAAAAATAAGAGTTAGTGCTATATCTACTCTTGTTTTTACAGATATACCACGGCACAGTGTAAATGAAGGGACAAGATTTAAAAGACCCGATGACCATAGCCATTCTCAGCTTTAATTAGATGTATGTATACCTCCAGGACCACATAGGAAAGAGCAATAATGTAGCTTTTTCCTTTAAAAATAAAACCGTCTAATTTAAGATAGCTTTAAATTGTAATAGATCAGTAAGCTACGGGAACTGAACTCCTCCCCTTCTCGGGTCTTGTCTTGTTTTATCCTTACTCTAGACTCCATTGAGGAACTGATAACTATTAACAGCTACTAAAAAGAACTCTAAATCCAAAAGTGGTTAGAGCCGTCACCACGTATATCAGAGTCCATACTATACAGGTAATTTCGACTTGTGAGAACATATTCCAACTAAGTAAGTCCACAAATGATAGCCTCCAAGCACTATCTCTCGGAAACTAACTTGATGTAAATATTTTTGCAGGTCGAGTATCACTTAATACAGTGTAAATTCGTACTAAAGAAGACCCAGCCTGCTTGATTCAGGATCGCCTTCTTAGCCCACTCCACAGATTCGACCAGGTAATTATACTACTAGGTCTAGCCTCAGATTATTAAGTGAATAAGAGAGAATAAAAAAAGCATTTATAGCTTACTTTCTCTTTTTGCTTGTCTTTATCAACAGTTACAACCGTTTTTAAGTAGTAACTTTCCCACTGTTTACAAGAAGCTGGAGGAGACTCCGACACAATACACTAACAGTGTATCTTGTAGTATTGTAAGAAAGTTGAATGACAGTCTCCTGAAGAAAGTTCGATAAAAAGTGAAGAGAACTGAAACATGTCGAGTGCATAAAAGTGGCGAATGTAGTAACCACTTAGATTCTAAATATGTCAATTAAAGAACACCTTTGACACAGAGACGCCAATTATAGCCTCATCTGTAAAAGTTTACCTGATCTATTTAGATCATCGCCTAGTCTTAAAGGCAGCCCTTGTCACGGTTTGAATTGTATTTTAATACAGTGTTTTATCCTTTAATGTGTTTTTTGATTAACAAGTATTTTTATATGTATTATTGGAATAAACTAATGATGTGTTACGCGTAACAGTGTTGATTTAATGTTTGTAACTGTTGATATGAGCTATCTATCTCTTGTTTAAATACATCATTGTTGAACACTCCATCTATATTGTAGAACATCATTTGTTGAAATGCTATAATAATAAGGAAATAAAACTTCACATTGCACAAAACACCACCACAGAAAAGATTGTACATGAGTTCATTTGTCTTACTGCATTCCGTGTATCAACTGGCCTTCTTGCTAGCAATGTGTCTTTTATGAACTAGAAAATTCCCATTTTCTTTAATTCAACATGTAATTTCTGTCACTTTATAACCATACTTTTATGGGCCCTACAGATGATAGGAATGTTTTGGGAATGTCCAAACTATGTGACAACATCAACGTGTCATCTCACTAGGGCTGGATAGGATCGAAGTATGCATATGAAAACAACATGCAAAAATGTGTGAAACGTTTCAGGCAATATAAAGTGTCATGTGAACTCTTTGTGTTCTTTGTTGGTCAACGCATTATCTCTTTTAATCTAACTGGAATGTCTGTGAATGCAGCTTAGGTTCTTTGTTTCCCTTTAAACTTGGTAAAAAAATAACTGTTCAAATTGTTTTTATTTAATCTGTTCTTTTTTTTGGCTCTTGGTATCTGATTTCATCTGCATTTGCAGAACATCTTCTCTTGCATCACTGTCCACAGGTGCGGGAGGGGTGAGTGTCTCTCCTTTGTAAATCTTTACGTCATTGAAGTGCAGCCAAGGTCTTCTTCCTTCAAGTTTCAGAGCAGAGTGACCCCCTCTGTTAGGTATGGTTCCTCAAAGCGGGGCTTATTCCAAGTACGTCAACAACACTTTACAAGACCTTTGACCCCAGGATACAAACTGTGTTCATAGTCTATAGGATCATTTATTTGTCTGTCTTCATCAATCTTCTTTGACACTTCCCTCCAATTTCTGATCTGTTGAGAAATAAAATAAAAACTATGCAGTCATATTTCTTAAATAATCATGCATCTCATCCCCTAATGTTTTTGCTACACTATGGTCATCAGTTTATATTTTAGTGGGAGGAGCAAAGGGTACTCTCATGCGGTGTCCAGTCACCAACTCATGAGGAGTTAGGTGGTGATCTGAGCCAGGCTGGTTCCTCAATACAAACATTGCAAGGGGTAGACAATGTAGCCATCCCTTCTTCATAGTTATTTTAAGTTTGGCTATTCTTTCTGTAAGGAGTCTGATTAATCTCTCACAGATACCTTTAGCATGTGAGTGATAGGCAGATGAAAAACTGTGCTTTATGCCGAACAGGAGAGTGATCTGTTTGAACATCTCATTTAAAAAATGTGGCCCAATGTCAGACCACACGTCTTCGCAGACACTACATATAGGAAACATCTCATGTATGAAAAACTTGGCAGCACATCTGGCATTGGGGTGACTGCATGGACGTGCCTCATTCCATCTGGAAAAGGGATGTACTACCATATATATATATATATATATATATATATATATATATATATATATATATATATATATATATATATGTATATATAGCCATTGCATACTTGCAGCATATCCACATAATCTATATGTAGATGCTGAAAAGGCCCATTGGGTCTGGGGATTGCTCCTATTACCGTTCGCAAAGTGTGCCCTGCTGTCAACCTTTGGCACACATGCAGTTCACTATAAACTGTACAATGTGTTCTAACAAATTTGGTGAAAACCAATCTTCTACGATCATAACAGCAAGACTCTCTCTGGTTGTGTGCGCGGGGTAGATAAGCTGCTCCAGTACCACTTTCAATAATACAATAGGCATAACTGGCTTTCAGTACTATATTGTCTCCATATAGCCTCAGTGTGGGATAAAGAACACACCAGACTCTTCCATAAATGCTGCTCTTCACTGTGGAGCTCGACCTTGCCTCTCAATTAACTGTAAAATGGATAACATATTAAAATCCTCCTTCACCATCACACATCGATCTGACATTTGTTTTACAATTTCTACTTCAAAATCATAAATATTTGGAAAATGTGCTGCTCCTTGGGCTTCAACATCTGCAGCTTGGTTACCGCGAGAAATCATGTCTGCCCTTTCAGTATGGGCTGCGCACTTCACAATGGCGAAAGCCAATGGGAGCTTTAGTACCTTAATGAGCTTGTCCAATAGAGATGCATATTGCACTGGTGTGCCTTCTGTGCAAACAAAACCCCTCCTTTTCCAGCATGACAATCCTGCATGTACATTTGATATCACATAGGCGGAGACAGAGTACACGGTCACTTCTTCATGCTCATATCTCTGGAGTGCAGTGATAAGCGCCACTAATTCTGCAGCCTGTGCTGAACTATGAAAAGGCAATCTTGAACTTGTCACTACTTCAAATTCACCATTTATATTTTACTTCACTGCCACTGTTCCAGTATGTCTTTCTCCTGTCGTTTGATACATTTCCAAAGAACTATCAATGAAGAGAGTTCCCCCCAAGAGCATTTTCTCTTACATGAGGAATGTCATCATAAAACTCAATATATGTAGTACAGTCATGCACATAATCTTCCTTCCCTACTGGTTCTGCTATGAGTGTTGCTGGATTCACTCTACATCTAACAATTCTGAGTGTTGTGTTCAAAATAATTACTTCGGACCCTGATGCTGTGTGTAGTCAATGGACTTTTGGGATTCTCCAAGATGGCAAATAAGGAATCCTCAATGAAATAGAGCCATTTAACACCCCATTGCAGTACTTGCAGGTTTTCCAATCGCAAAAGCAGCAGCAGCTGACGCTTGTTCGCAAGGGTAGTGCCATTTCATTACTGGGTCTAAAATCCCACTATAATAGGCTAATGGTTTATGCGCATGTCCTAATGTTGTCTTCTGTGTGAGTACTGCTGTCATCACGTCTCCATTTGAATGTGCGAATAAGTAAAACTCCTCGTTATAGTATGGAATTCCTAACACAGAGGCTGTACAAATTAACCTTTTTAATTCTTTGAATCATTCAGTCATCTCAACTGTCCAAGTTATCTCACTTCTACCTAACTGAGTTTCCTTGAGTCATTTAAAAAGTGGTTGAATAAATGTACTGTAATCAAAGAGCAAGGCCCCACAGTATTTACATTAGCCTAGAAATTGTAGCATTTCCCTTACTATCTTAGTTTTTGGAGTTTTCATGGTTGCTTCTGCTCACTCAGGTGTCACTTGTTTCCCCTGTTGAGGGATTAACTGTCCTATGTACAGGGCCTCTTCCTGTCCATATTTTAGTTACTCTTTGTCTACCTTGTATCCTTTCTCTGCTAGTATTGTCATTAGTCAAATTGAATCTTCTCTGCACCTTTCTTCTGTCTCACTGCACACTAATTTGTCATCTACGTAGTGAATTATTGTGCTCTTGAGTTGTATGTTAGCTAGGTCCATCGGAAGAACCCTAAATAAATGTGTCCTTCAGTCTGTCTATCTTTAAATACCAAGGTGCTATGAACCATCTGATCAGTTAAATTTTAGTGCTGCCATAAGCCCTTGGTTTAATATCAAATTCATGCCATTATTATGGTCCAGATTTCTTCCATATTACCTCAGGAATGAGTGTGCATTTGGCTCCTGAATCTACCATCATAACTATTGGGGTACCATTGACCATTGACCATGATAGTGGTTTTTGGACTATCCAGGTCTTCGTCTTCTCCCTCTACTGCTGACACACATTCTTCACCTTGGTCATTGTCTTAATTTCCAGTCCAATTCATGGCACCATTTCTACTCCTGAGGTATCCAGCCTGGTGTTCTCTTCCACTACAGTTTCTGCAAATAATCCTTAGAGCGGGTCCATTCGGACTGCTAGCCAAATCGGAAGGACTATCACACCTATTGTTTTCAATGTGGGCCGTCCCCTTCCTCATTGTCCGTTTGGCCCCGTGGTTGAAATTCAGTGCTATGACTTATGTCCTTATTCATCGCTTTTCTAGTACCTCTGTTCTCACTGTTAAATCTGCCCTCATTGTTGAATCTGGAATCTCTATTATCACTGTTTCATCTCCTGCTATTTTGATTACTCACACTTGCAATCGCTTTTCCACTGGCTGGCAGCAATGTATTAACAGTGATTGTTTTAATCGCAATTTATTTTACTCTAGTTTCCAATGTCTTCACACACTTCTCTGTGTGTTCAACCTCCTTGGTCATCCTGAGTACTGTATCTAGTGGTGGATCATCTTCTGTCCACAGTTTATCTCATGCTTTACTGCTGCTGCATTATAACATAAATTGATCTCTCAATCTTTTTTCCAGCTGTTGGTTCAATTTGCACATTCTGGCCAATTTCCTAAGAGTCATGATGTATTGTTCGACACTCTCCCCTTCCTTCTGTATTTGTTTCCCAAACTTATATCATCCTAAAATCATGCTTATTTTTTTTCTTGTGATGTTTATTCATTTTTTTGTATAGACTTCTCATATTCTTTCGTATCCCCATACTCATCAGCCATCCGTTCAGGTAGATGTTCAAATTTCTGTTGGCCAGCTGGGCCTAAGCAATGTCGGAATTAAGACTTTTTCCTTTCCACACTGTAATTTGTGCCACATATTATGCTGGCATAATGTTTCAATGTTTTAAGCCACCTTTTCCATGGTAGTGTAGGCTCCCCAACCTCGGTTAAAAACATTGCAGGTGCAGGGACACTGTGTATAGACATGTCTCCTGCACCCCTAAGGGTAGCTGTTCTGATGTCTTCACTGGCGTAGTGGCACACTTTAGGTGTTTGAGTGCAAAGTTGCTTTCTTTAACGTGTTTGCAATTCAATATCATAGGTTGCAAAAATGGCCTTAATGTTCCCAACAGGATTTAATATGCTTGAGAATGTTTTCCTGAGTAATCTCAACAACAGTGTCATTTAGTTTTCTCCCCTTTTGTTTAAAGAAGAAAAAAAAGAGGCAAATATAATACTTGCATGAGGGAGAGGCTCTGTTGGAGCCCGTTCTGTTGTCTGACTCCTTAAAATGGCCGCCAGTTGCTTGAGGTGGCTCATGTTGTAGGGTCTTTTCTTCTAAATTGTCCTACTTGACGTTAGTGCAGCCTCTAGATGATTTTAGATATATATATGTGCAGCTTGGTCCTCAGCCACTTCGTTTCACTTTGCTGCGTGCCTTTGGCTATCCCCACAGCCGTGGTAGCGGTCGTAGTCACACTCTCACCTTGTAAATCCTCCATAGCCTGAGGGATGGCGCACATCTGCTGCTCACACTGCTGGGTTACGGTGAGTTTCCCATCACCACTTGAAGTGTATGTAGACACTCGATTAGGTTTAAATGTGTACTTTATTTTGTATATATCTTAATAACGGAATTGTAGGTATAAAGGGGATATGAAAGTCGGCTCCCTTTAACCTCCGGCTTCTCTCCAACTAACTCCTTCACCCTCTCACTTCCCTCCATTCCATCTGGGAATCTTTTCCAGCATTCTCCACAATACTAATATTGCCAAACTATTCTCTGCAATATAATCTGCCACCCTCTTCAGTCTATGCTGCAAATCAAACAGAGTTTGGTCCAGTGAAAATAATGTCATCAGCATATGCAATGCAACCCACTCTAAGCATTCCCAGCCTGGGTGGAAACAGCCCTGCTGACATCTCCAAGGACCAACAATCTGACATATACATGGCTTGCAGACACGTCCACACCTGCTCTGTCACTAGCACTCCCTGATTACTACAGCATTATCCACTTGGTTCTGGTTTTTCCCCACCCTAGTGGGGAAGTAGCTGTTATTTTTCAAACAATTCATCATTTATTGATGATTCCTTTACATCATGATATTAAGATGGAAGCTCTTTTAGTTTGGTTTAAGCTATTGGTATCTTGCTCTTGGCATATTTTAATTGTATATCTCCCTGCAGGCACATACTCAGCATTCTTGAATCAATTTCTGGACGTTTAGAGGTTCTTCAATTTAAATTTACCAATGTGGTAGTGTTGGGGAATTTTAATATGAGGTATAATCCCACACAGACCCCAGGGTTGGCTCAGATTTTTTGAAGGTATGCTGAATTTAGCATTCTATAAGTCAGTGTGTGAATCTACTCATGTTCAGGGCAGTGTACATGACCTTATTGTTTTCATCCGGGTCTAGTGTTCGGGTCTGTTCAGTGAAGCAACTGCTGTGGTCAGATTATTGTCTTATACGGTTTTGTTTATTTGGGCCTGCAGTATCTGCTAAACCTGTTCTGGGTGCGATTTGGGGGTGCAAGTGGCACCCAGTGGATCATAATTGGCTGGTGCCCATGATTTCGGACAGGTGTAGGTGCTCCTCGACAGTGGACCTATATTTTCTCTCACAGATACTCTGCTCCATGGCCAATCAGTTGGCTCTACTTAAATGTATTCAATCTTAACGATGCCCCTCTGAGCCGTAGTTCAGACACCAACTCAAAGAAGCTCGGTTGCAAGCTAGGCAGGCTGAGCGTAAATGCCATCTCTCATATAGCTGCGCAGAAAAGAACGTATTTCGGCAGCTTACCAGAGAATATCATCTGGATCTTCGGACCACAAAACAAACATTTTTCACTCAGAAAGTAGAACAGGCTACTAATCAGTCCAAGGAGTTATTCTCTGTGGTTAAGTAGTTCTCGTCTCCTGCACGTCTTTCTCTGGGGGTTTTGCCCATCCAAACCCTTTGTGACTCACTGTCTGACTTTTTTATTACCAAGGTTGCTAATTTCCAGAAAACTATCCAGCTTGATGTCAGAGTAATGTTAACACACTGCTTGTGCAAGTATTGGTCACATCCATCCGCTCCCAGTTATCAAAATACTGCATGGAGCAGGTTCAGCTGCCGATTAGCTGACTTAAGTCTGCTGCCCCCTCATACCTGATTCCTTTGGCCACTCTTAAAGCTATTATGCCAAGCATAATCTCATGGATCATGGAAGCCGTAAATCATGCCAATTCCAATTGAACTAAAACAGGCACAGGTTATCCCCATCTCAGAAAAATGTACCTGAACACATTGGTTTTGGCTAACTTTTGTCCTATCTCTCTTCTCCCTTTCTTTATGAAGTTGCTTGTGTCTCTGTTGTCCCCCCACCTCCCTTCCTTTCCTGAAACAACTGATTTCATTGATTCCTTTCAGTCTGGGTTTCAGCCGGGGCGGGTAAACAGAGTGTCCTGGTGTCCGTGTTGATGATCTGACCCTGCTGGTTGACCGGGGTGGAGTGTCATGATCTCTGCTTCCAAAAGATCAGGACTTGCCCGACTCCCTTAGAAGCAGACCCATAACCCCGGTTCCGAGTGCCAGCCAGTCCCAATTGGGACCTTTTGGACCCTGCCCTGGCGCCAGTGGCACCAGGCTCATAAAGATGCCCAGTCCCAGCGCTGGAAGCGCCGGGCTCATAATGCTTGGGTGGACATACCTGCAGCAGACCATGCTGCTTACTTACCTGCCAGGTGAACCCCTGATCCTCTTCTGTTTGGGACTACTTTTCCTGTTGGGTGGGGCAGGAGCCACTCCCTAGGTTCAGAACACTGGAACTCTTCTGGAAAGCAGGAACTCTTTTCTTACCTGGGCGTGGCTGTGGAAGGAGACACCTAAGCACTACAGGAGGCTATTTAAACCACACCCGATGGATGAATCTTGCTTTGCGTTATTCTGCATTCTCTGCAGCAGAACGCTCATCGTGTCTTCTGCTTCTGATCCTGGGCCTAAGGGAACAAAGGCTTACCATCCTGGAATCCAGTCTTCAGCAGCACCTGTAAAGACAAAGAAAGAACAGGTTAGCACTACGGTCTTCAGTGGCAGCGCATCTCTTACCTGGTCCATCGGCTGTCACCAACGCCTCGCGCTGCATTCCGGCATCTGAAAGACAAAGGCTTACCTACTCTTCGCATGCTCCGGAGGTCTTCGCACTGCATTCCGGCATCTGAAAGACAAAAGCTTACCAGCTCTTCGCACGCTCCGGAGGCCTTCGGCGCTGCATCCCGCATCTGAAAGACAAAAGAAGGTGCGTTTAAAGACATTGGGCAACTTTATTACTCACGTGCCATTACTCCTTCCCACGCCGAATCCAGTGGGTATTCCAGCACCCTTCAGCTTCTCTAAAGCTCCGAACTTGTACCTGCAAGATAAAAGGGACAGTTAGTGCGCATCGTGAAGCAGGCTACAAGCGCTTACTTACGCGCTTACAGGCGCTTCTATTCCTCACGCGGGTTCGATCCTCAACTCTCATCAGCCCGCCATCCGCCATCGCCGGAACCCTGCAAAACAAGAGATATCATTACAAAAGACTTTTAAGACATTTGAAGTGCCCAGAACTTACCGTTCGTGCAGTTAACGACGGACAGCAGTCCTCTGAGGTCAAGAGGCCTGCACCCTTATCCAGTGAAGAAACTGGTTACGGCACCCTGCCCCGAGGCAGATGGAGAGCTCGCCGTTCACTTACCTAAGGTGAGGGCGTTAACCTTTGGGGTTCTACAGGAGAAGAGAAAGGGAAGAGGAGAGAGGCACCCAATAACCCCAGTTCATTAATCCCATATTTTCTATCTGCAGACATCTTACTCTTCGAGTCAGACATACAGTGCACAGAGGTCCAGCCCAGAGAGCCAACCGTGTGTTACACATCACCTTTGAAGATACGGCATTCACCCAGTCAAGACCGGCGCCTCTGCGGGAATCAGGTGAGCGTTACATGGAGTGGAAGCCCTGATACTTTTAGATATGTCTGCAGCTTTCGCACTGTCAAGCACTCCATCCTGTTGTCCCGCTTGGCATCGGTCGGCCTTCCCGTCCTGGCCTGATTTACCTCTTTCCTGCTGATAGGAGCCAGTTGCATTCTATTCCTTCCTGTCTGTCTTCACTTCGTGCACTGCTGTGTGGTGTCCCTCAGGGCTCCACCTTGTCCCCCATGCTTTTTAATATCTATGTTCAGCTGTTGGTTCACCTCATCCACTCCCATGGCTTCGGATGTTACTCCTATGCCTATGACACCCAGATTCTGGTTCAATTAGATGCAAACCAGGGTGAAGTGTCATCATGTTTATGATAGTGTCTGTTGGCGGCGGGGGCTTGAATGGGTATGAACTGGCTGAAGCTGAACGGGGCACGAAAGAGGTCTTGGTGGTGGGTTCTTCTTCCAACCCTGCTCTATGGACATCTTAATTCTGGCCACCTACACTTGGTGACCTTTCTGCTCCAATGACCGTGGTTAGAAATTTGGAGATCCTTCTCTCTTCATCTCTTTCAATGGCCCCTCCAGTGAGTGCAATTTGCAACACGGGGCACTTTCTTCTTAAAGTGCTCCGTTAAGTACTTCTTTTTTCTCCCTAATCATTTGTGACCGCTGGTTATTGCATTCTTGGTCACTAGTCATATTGACTATTACAACAGTTTATACATGGCTCGGCCTATAAGCTCTTTACATCTGCTGCAGAATCTGGCAAATCATGTGGCCACTAATTCCCCTTATGGTGCTCACATCAGCCCGGTGCTCCGTGCACTTCATTGGCTGACAGTGGCCCAGAGAATTACGTTTAAATCCCTTTACCTGGTTCACTGGGCATTTTATCACCAGGGTGCTGACTACCTCCAAGATGCATGTTGTATGTGCATTCCTGGGCAGACTCTCCTCTCTGGCAGTGTTCAACTGGTGGTAATTCTAGAAATCCAGTTATCTAGGGTTAGAGGATGTGCCTTTTCCTTTGCGGTGAGTAAATTGTGGAATGGCCTGCCACCTGCCCTTAGGGGTATTAAGAATCACCTTTAATTCAGGTGGTTCTTGAAAACGTTGCTGTTTTAGATGTTTAGTTGCTCTGGCTAATACCGTGGAATTCACGCACTGAGATGCCTTGAGGTGAATGTATGCGCTACAAGTGCAGCTAGCATAACATAACATAACATGGACAAATTTAAAAGTGTCGGGGACAATACACGGCCATGTCTCAGGTCCTTTCCTACCTTCACAACCCTAGATGACTCCCCTTTCAAGTTTAAGCACATTCTGATTTTTTTGTCCTGATGGAATAATAGTAACATATTAGTAGGCCATGATCAATATTCCAGTCAACTAATTTCCTCCAGAGTCGTGCCCGTTTTGAAGGCTGAGGATAAATGCAGATTGGCTATGTAGAGGGATGGTCTTTCCTCCAAAACATACAGTGCTCGGCTGATGAAATTAGGTTGTTTACATGAACTTTTGTGAGAATTGTTCAAGGGCCATGTAAATAACACAGAAAAAATAAACTTAAAAATATTGTGAAAAACCTATGAAAAGGTTTATGAAAAAGTAGACAAACCATTAGGAGCAGGTACATCACAAAATACACCCAAATGGATGTTCATAGCTGTCATTCATAAAGGCACCTACAGGAGTTAATCTTTTTATAGTTGCCCACCATTTTGCATTCCTCTACAATCTGGTGATATGTTGGAATGATCTAACCCAATGGTCCTTCCTTTTTTTATTTTCAAAACGATCCACTCCCATGGTGCAACCTCTTATGTTGATTTTACCTCTACAAACTCTGATCTGTCCAAATGAAAATTCAGATTAGAAATTTTGTGGCATGCTAGATGAGGACAGAGCATACCTTCCTGATATACACAAAGAAGGAGATTAGATTATCCAGGGAGGAGGTGTACAGGGTGAGGAGTAGTGGACCCAGGACAGAACCTTGGGGGACCACCACTGGGAGGAGAATAGTATCTGAATTTCAAGTACTAAAGTAGATTGAGATTGAACAGCCTTCAAGGTAGGAGGCGATCTGGCAATCCGGGGGTTTGGGGGTAGAGTCTTGAATCCCCAGGATAGAGAGAGTTAGGGGGTGATAACGGTGGTTAGAGGTGTTGAATGCAGCAGTGAGGTCTAGTAGATCTTGTGGTGATAAATAGAGGTCTGAAATGTGGGGATGTAAAACAGTGTTGTTTCGGTAGAGTGACAGCTAAAGAATCCAGATTGAACAGTGTCAAAGAGATTGTTAGTCTCAAGGTAGCCAGTGATCCTTTTGAAGATCACACATTTCTCAATTTAAAAGTAGTGAGATAAAAAGGAACCAGTAGTTTTCTAGGCAGTTTGCAGCACTAGAGAGATTAGGGTTAGGTTGGACCAAACAGGTGGCAAAAGTTCCAGTGGTGAGAGAGAGGTTAAAGAAGATGATAGATAGGGGTAGCTTAGTGGTCCTTTGATAGTTTGTGGAGGCAAGGGATCCAATGGGGTGCATGAGGGGTTGCCAGAGTGAAGAATGGGAGCAATTTCAGCAGGTCAAGATGGTGAAAAGAAGAAAAGACTGGAATTCATAATAGTAAGAAGGTGGAGAGACAAGTAGACAGGCGCTCACATTTCTTTCATATCTTTACCAAGATAGATAGGGAAAAGCCAATAGCCAATTTGGAAGAAGGTACACTTTCAGGGGGAGCCCGTATGTATTTATCTTATTGTTTAAAGTGCAGACCTAGCCGAGAGCAGCAGAGCGTTGTACAGAGTGGGTAGTCATCATGTGGGCTGGCATCTTTTAAAAGTAGCACAGTACTGTGAGTTGAGGTCTGTGCGTTGGTAAAAAAACAAGTTTTGAGAGATTTGCAAAATTGGAGAATTGTGGGTGCATTCCAAGCCAACACCAGGATTGTGTTCCAAAGGGTGGGTGCATGACAAGAGAAGTATTGTTTGCAGGTCTTCTCTTTGTGGACGAGTTGTGATTCAAGCCAGTTGGTTGATTTGCTGCGCGAGGTTTGAGTGCCAACAGATATATGGAGCTTGGCTGCCAGGTACACAGGTATGTTACTTGTCACTGCATTGTAGATGGTACAGGCAGTCTTACACAGTATCCTGGAATGGGTAAGAAGCTAAAGTAAGTTGTGTAGGATGATGTGATTTGGTCAAATTGCCATGCACCCTTAATAAGACATGATGCATTGTGGTGGACTGCTTTTAGGGGAGCCAAGGGAGCAGCTAGGAGCCCCATCAGGAGATAATTTGCCCCATCAATGCGTATGACAACACTACAGCCCGGAAGTCCTGCGGCAGGATGAAGGGTTTGATCTTTCAAAGGGTGGACATTCAGAGCCGGGCTGTTTGGGTCTTCTTGACTATGTGTTTCTGGAAGGACATGCTGCTGTCAATGATGAGGCCTAAGAATTTTTCAGAGTCAGTGAGTTGTGGATCAAAGATTAATTTCATTGAGCTGTAGTTGGACAAGAGGTTATTTATCAGGCAGACAGATGAAATCAAATTCAGCTTGAATAGGTTTATTTTGAGGTAGGCAGTCGACATCCAGGACTGGATGGTGGTGATGTATTCGTGGAGACAAATGATATCTTGTGCAGTATTCACTATCATGAACAACTGAGCATCATCCACGTATTGGTGGATAGCTATATTGGGATATTTGAGGAGAGTGACCAGAGGATCCATGTATGTTATGTTATGTTATGTTATCTTATGTGGGCAGATTGAACTGAGTGTTGCCTTCACTTGACCCTCCTGGGCCCTGTTTTATCATCCTCTGTGGCCCGTTGAGCCCCCGTAGCACCTGTGTGCTCTGTTGTTTCCTGACCCTTCTCCTCACTCACTTCCCTTCCCTCCTCCCACCTCCTAGCCCACGCCACTCCCAGATTGGCTAACGTGCTCCACTGTGTGGGTCTTGCTGTGTGCAGCTCACCTCAATGCCACTTTTCAGCTGGGCAGGTTGAGGTGAGTGCTGCCTTCACTTGACCTTCCTGGGCCCTGTTTTATCATGCTCTGTGGCCCGTTGAGCCCCCCCAGCACCTGTGCACTCTGTTGTTCCCCAACCCTTCCCTCCTTGCTCCCTTCCCTCCTCCCTGTCCCCCCACTCCCCTGATAGGTTGGTTTGCTCCTCTTACTGACCCTCCCAGGGCAGCCCTCTGCCCGTGCAGCCCCTGCAGCGAAGGGCCCCCTAGGCAAAGGACAGCTCCCACTGAGGCGGCTCCAGCTAGTGTCTGCAGGTGTCAGCAGGGGAAGCCAGTTGCCAGCCATCAACCAGCAGTGACTAAGGAAGATAGGAGTGGCCTGGGCTAGGTATAGAACCTACCCTCCAAACCTGTCCTTATAGCAGACTCTCAAACATACATGTGTTTTCTCCTGTTTTACAATTGCACTGTCGAAGTATTTAAAATTGCATTGTGAAACCTAGGCCTTTTCCCCACTATTCAGGACTCTTAAACCAAGGTGTGTTTTCTCCTGTTTCAAAATTTCATTGTGAAAGTATTTAAAATTGCATTGTGAAAGTATTTAAAACTGCATTTTGAAACCTAGGCCTTTTCCCCACTATTCAGGACTCTCAAACGTAGTGTATTTTCTCCTGTTTCAAAATTGCATTGTTAAAGTAGTGCCATTCTGTAGCTTGCCTCCTAGCAAAGCACTCATCTAGCGAATCTTCTGGCACTACCTAAAGCGCCTGTCATCTTGTCCAATTGTCAACTTGTCTCGTCTCTCTCTGTCTCGTTTGCTTGCTCCCTGCCCTTTGTCCTTCCCTAGTGTTCTCCCCTACCCCTTCTCACTCCCTTCCTCTTCTCTCCTCTCCCTAATTACTCTATGGTGATCGCTGTCTCTCCTATCTTTTCTAACTGTTTCTCTATCGACTATCCTGCTCTCCTCACTAAATCTGGTAGGAAGAAGTTTAAAAAGGACATCCTGATCTCCAACCCAGGCCTCACTATCGCTGACACCTATACCAGTGCCTCCTCCAGCCAAACTTTCACCAACATCCTTTTTGTCGTTCCCTCACCAGACCTATGGACTCTACATATGGGTTCTGTGCTCTCTCCCTTCTCTTCCTCTAACATTAATGGTGGCACCTGGTGTCCTAGGTGTCCTAGGTCATCATTAATGTTTACTTGAATGGAACCGTCAAGGTCCACGGTCCTCAAGTCAACCTTCTTCTCTTTGATAGACGCTCCCCGCAACTCATCAATTTCCTTTCTTCCCCTGCTGTCTTCTCTCTCACCTCCACACTTCCTTGCCTTCCCCTGCTGTCTCCTCCTTGGCTACCTTGCCCTCTCCTCCTTCCTCTTCTGCCCCCCCCTCAGGCCTCTTCTACACCTCCGTAGGGCATATATCTGATGTGTACTCTTCCGCGGAAGTCTTTCAAGGTTGGAAACTTTCTCCATATTGCCAAACTCTCGCTAAGCTGTCAAACACTCCTCTGACATCTGCCGCCTCCTGGTGGAACTTGACCTCAATGTCCTTGGTCTCACTGAGACATGGTTCACTCCCAGCTCTGTCTCGAGCTTTGACACTCTCCTCCCTGATGGCTACAAGATCCTCTTTGCGCCCAGATCCAACCGTTCCAGAGGGGGTGTAGCCCTGATATTCCCTGAGTGGATTCCTGCCTCTGTCATTCCTACGCAGGCCTACTCCTCTTTCGAATGCTTCGTCTGCAGGCTCCCTCTCCTGGCCATTCCCTTACTGTGGCTACCATCTATCGGCCACATGGTCAGATCTCCTCCTTCCTCTCTGTGTGGCCAGACCTCTTCTCTTCCCTCCTGGTCTCAACCACTCAACTCCTCCTTCTTGGAGACTTCAACATCCACCTGGATGCTTCCTTTCATTCCACTGGACTCTTTCATGACCTCTGCAACTCTCTCTCACTCACTATTCTCCCCTCTGGCCCAACTCACTCTGCAGGGCACACCCTGGTTTTCTGATCTCTTCAGACCTTCCCCTTTCGATTCCTCTCACCACACCTCTCTCCTGGAGTGATCACTTTTTCCTTTCCTCCCATGTCATCCTCTCTTCCCCTCTGGCCAAGCCCACTTCAGCACTGCCAACTACCTTCTCAGTTATCTGACTCATGAAGCATGTGTCAGTCGAGGCTTTCGCTGCCATTTTCTCATCCCCTCCACCCCCCTTGGCTGACTCACACCCTGACGCATCCCTTTCCATGCTCCACTCTGCTATATCTGATACTCTCGATATGCTTGCCCCTGTCATGAGGATCCGCTTGAAGTCCAAAGCCAAGTGCAACTCTTGGTATGACTCAGACCTTATCACCCTTAAACGCAAGTGCAGGTTGGCTGAGAGAAAATAGCGTGCATCTGGTACATCCTCTGACAAACTGGCTGGCCGCCTGCTCCAAAGGCAATACCGGCTCTCTATCCGCACCAAGAAGAGAGCTCACAATCAAGGCTGCATCTCAGCAGCATCTACCAACTCAGCTGAACTCTTTAAAATCTGCAAGGATCTGTCCAATCCTGCTGTAGTCACTACCTCCCCTGTCCCTTCCCAGGCCTCCTGCATAGCCCTGGCTTCCCAGTTCATCTCTAAAACCTAGGACATCCTGTCCTCTCTCTCTTCCTCTCCCCCTCCTCCCTCTGCTCCCTGCTCTTTTCCTGGCCCTTCTTCTGCCACCTCTCCTCCCTTCTTCTCTTCCTTTCCCCTGTTCTCCTGCAATAAGGTTTCTAGACAAGTCTGATCTATGAAAGTCTTGTCGAAACAGGTACACCCCTGTCCCTCTAAAACCATCAAGGACCACATTGACACCCTGGCTCCTGCTCTGGCTGATTTCTGCAACCACTCCTTCCCCACTTGAGGCTTCCCCCCATCCCCTGAATAACTCCCTTGTGCACCCTCTTCTTAAGAAACCCTCTGCTGAACCTTCCTGCCCGGCAGACTATGTTCCAATCTCCATCACTCCTTTCCTGGGGAAACTCCTGGAAAAGCTGCCCATATCCCAGCTTAATATTCACTCTGAATCTGTTGGCTGTCTCTATGACCATCAGTCTGTCTTCAGAGCTGCCAGAAGCATGAAAATTGCTCTCCTGAACATCCGTGAAGACCTGCTCTCTAACCTTGACTCCAACACCAGCTGTGTCCTCATCTTACTTGATCTCTCTTCTGCCTTTGACATGGTAAACCATTCCATCCTGCTCAACCGTCTCCGTGATAACCTGGGTATCACCGATCAGGCTCTGGTTTGGCTGACCTCCTTCCTCTCCAATCGACCCTGCCAGGTCCAACTTCAGTCCTTTCTCTCCTCTATCTCTATCTCTACCTGTGGTGTTCCCCAGGGGTCTAACCTCTCTCCCTAGCTGTTCAACCAATACCTGGCACTTATTTCCCATCGCATTGCCGCTCTCTGCCCCAACTTTCAGTGCTGTGCTGATGACATTCAAATCATTTTCAGGGTCCCTTCTGCCACCTCTTCTCCTTCTCTCAAATCTGAATGTCTGTCCGCCATCCAGGAGTGGTGCACCACCAATGAGCTCTACCTTAATGTCAGTAAAACAGAGATTCTCCTCATTGGCACACCTGCTCCCTCCTTTCCTGTCACTCTCTGGCCAGCCTCCCTTGGCCCTCTTCCTGCTCCCACCTGTGAGGCTAAAAACCTTGGCGTCATCTTCGACTCTACACTTTCCTTGTCTGCTCACTTCTCTGATATCTCTAAGAAGTCACACTACCAGCTCGACCTCCTCAGAGGTATTCGACCCTTCCTCTCATTCCCCCAAAAGCTAACTGTCTCCAGAGCTCTGGTTCTCTCTAGGCTGGACTACTGCAACAGCCTTTTTCTAATTCTGTCGGCCTATACTCTCTGCCCTCTGCAACTCATCCAAAACAGGACTGCAAGACTTGTCCTTTGCCTCAAGCCCAGGGATCGTAACTCTCCAGGGCTGAAATCTCTGCACTTGATCCCAGTGGTGGCGAGGATTAAATTCAAACCCCTCTGCATTGTCCACAAGGCCTTCTGGTGCCTGGGACCCCAATACCTTCAACTCTCTCTTCCTAAATATCTTCCTTCTCAAGCTCTTTGCTCATCAGCCTCCAACTCCCTGAGGGTTAGTCGCTTCTCCAAGCAGCGAGTTGGTGGTAGATCTCTTTCTTCTGCTGGGATCTCCCTCTGGAACAGCCTCCCTGCCTCTCTGAAACTTAAGGAGAACCATCTCCCGTTCCGGGAGCACTTCAAGACCTTCCTCTTTGCTTCTGCTTTCTCTTCTCCTCTCTCCTGCTGATCTCTTGGCTGAATCTGAAATTGCACTGGTTACCTGGCTACCCTCTGAACTCTGACCCAGGTCCCCTCGCTGCCAGTTGCACACCTGCACTGCCCCCTGGGAGCCCTTGCACTCGTGGGGCTGTTTCTGTAACCCTACAGCCTCTACCAGCACTTGACACCTGATACCTGCACTTACCCTTGCACTTGCCACCAGCTGGCTGGACATTTATTTATGGTCTTTATTTATTTTATTGTTATCCTAAATACTGTACTGCCCCCTCCCCTCTGACCCTGCACTTTTCCCCATTCCCCTTCCCCTGCATTTGCGTGATCTCAATGTCACCTGGCCTAGTAGGACTGTTGTCTGTCTTCCCTCTGTTTCTCCTCCCTTGCCTCGTTGCACCTTAAAACACTTGTGTATAGGCGCGTTATCAATTCCATATCATATGATATCATATCATGTTATGTTATGTTATGTATATTTCTAAAGCGCACATATGCCCAGGGGCCTCATGGCGCTGAGTAGAGCGGAAGGACAGCGGCAGAATGAAGAAACCTAGCATAGATAAGCCTTCAAGGACCGGCAAAAGATCAGATGATCGTCAACAGCTCTAAGAGACAGAGGGAGATCGTTTCAGGCTTTTGCAGCAATCACTGAAAAAGCATGACCGCCTATGCCAGAGAGTCTGAAGCGAGGGACAAATAACAGAAGGTCAGAATGAGATTGCAAAGGATGGAATGGAACATAGCAGGGAATCTTTTCCTGGATGTATTCTGCACCCTGCTTATAGAAGGCCCGGTGCATGACACAGATAGATTTAAAAAGGATCATCTTCTCAATGTGGAGCCAATGAAGCTGCCTAAGGAGCAAGGACATGTGTGCTCGGAAAATGGGGTGATGCACTGATCTGGCAGCATTTTGAAGTAGCTGAAGCTGAGGTAGCGCAGCTGTCCCAGATAAAGCGAATTACAATAGTCAGTAGTGCTCAGCACCAACGCAGTCACCACTGGAGCATGATATTTAGCTGGAACAAAGTCTGCATAGTTTAACATGTCCAGAGTTGCACATGGCTGCCACATGATAAGCTATAGATAAAGAAGATTACATAATGACCCCCAGATTTTTCACTGAGGCAGAAGGTGTAGGGCAGGGGCCCAGTGAAACTGGCCAAAACTCGGGCGTCCAGGTAGAGAGAGTGCTGGGGGTGCCTACAACTAGCACCTCTGTCTTAGAGGCATTGAGCTTCAGCCCATTTATCGCCATCCATTAACCCAGGTATTCCAGACATCACCTCAGCCAGATTGCAGTGGGCCTCATTACGACCCAGGCGGTAAGTTACCGCCTGGGTCATACCTTTACCACCATGGCGTAAACTATGTTTACGCTATGGTGGTTGGCGGACTTACCGCCCCATTCAGAGGTCGGCGGGGCGGTAAGTCCCCAATCCCCATTTACCCTTCCCCATTCCCATTTTTGCCCCATAGGGCATAATGGGAGTGGGGAAGGCGTTAATTACGCCACCGTAAATTACGGTGGCGTAATTAACATCAAGGTCCCTTAGCGCCATGGATTTTAACACCTGCTAAAAGCGGGTGTTAAAACCTCCATGGCACTAAGGGACCTTGGAATAAGGCGGTAAGGGTCGGCGCTGTATACGCCGCCGTAAACCCCTTACCGCCTGAGTCGTAATGAGGCCCAGTATCAGCACAAATACGGTCCGAACGGACCAAAATCTGTGTGTCGTCGGCATAGGAATAATATCTGAAACCATGAGAAAGAATGAGAAGAAGAAGCGGCTGAATGTACATATTAAACAAGATGGGGGACAGTGCAGAACCCTGAGGAACCCTGCATGAAAGCAGCACAGAATGTGAGCAGAAAGGGGGCAAAGATACTGGGCCTCATTACAACCCTGGTGTTGGACCATGGTGCTATTAGCACCATGCTCCATGCCGGATTCCGGATTTACCGCCCCATTCCAAGGTTGGTGGGGCGGTAAATCCCCATTCACCATTGCCCCTTCCCCATTCCCATTTTTGCCCCATAGGGCTCAATGGGGATGGGGAAAAAGCAGGCGTCAAAGTGTGAATCTGGCGTTAAGGGTTTAACGGCGCCGCAGCCTTTTACGGCGCCGTTAACCCCTTAACGCCAGGGTTGTAATGAGGCCCACTGACTGGGACTGGTCTACTAAGAAGGCATGGAAACAGTCCAGTACCTGACCAGAAATGCATGAGTCTGACAACCGGGATAGCAGGGTGGGGTGGTCTACCATGTCATTTGCAGCAGACAGATAATGATAATGATGTGTTATTTATATAGCGCCTTAATCCAAAGCGCTTTACAGAACACATATTTACATACAATATCATCGAACCGAAATTGGTACTCATTTATCGACCTCGGAAGGATGAAAGGCTGAGTTGGCCTTGCCGGGATTCGAACCTGCGACCCGCAGATCACGCTTAGATCGCAGCAGCAAGCACTCAACCCACTGAGCTATCTTACCGGCTACAGATCTAACAGTATTACCGCTCCCACCCCTCCCTGATCAACCAGATGTGCAAGATCGTCCATTACTGATTTGAGGACTGACTCCGTCTCCTCCCAAGTTGAAAGCCGGACTGAAATGGATAGAAAAAAAACAGATGATTCCAGAAAAGAAGATAGGATGGGGGGACACCAGTGCCTCAAGAACCGTCATTGAAAAAGGCATGAAAAGATTAAAACAGATTGAGGAATGTATTGCTCGGAAATTAGAGGAGAATTTGTGGTGGTACGCATTAAGAGAGGATATTAGGTTAACAAATTAGTTTGACTTGCAATTGTTCCAAATAATGGGGAGAGTTAGGAGGGCATTCTTATATTTACTGAGAAATGAAAAGGAAGGAGATGTGTGCCATTGCCCAAGGTGAAGGACCAAAGATATCTTTGTTTGGCGATGAAAGTTTGGAAATATTGGCCTCTGTGATGAATTCTTCCATTTGACACTCTTAGCCCATCGATGAGGTGCTATGAGGGGCAGGGTACTTGGACAGGTAGTGCGCTGCATTGTCACTTCATGGGCAATATATCAGACTAATATCTCGCCTTTTATGTTGGACTGTGTCAACACTGCTTCAAGACCAAATGGGCTTGCATCCACAATCAACGCCGACATTTGTCCTGGGTCAGAGAATGTCATTGTACTCTCTGCTGTGAGCGCACATTTCATGTCATCGTATGCTGCCTGTTCCAGCGGTGTCAATTGCCACCCACTATCTTTCTTCATCAGCTTGCAAAGTGGTTCAGAGATGGAAGCAACTCAGACACATTTTCGGGCGGCTTGGTATCCTTGTTGTCCTGCACTTTAGTGGGATCTACCGAAATACCACCTTTCTGAAAAACAAACCCAAAGAATTCCAGTCTTCATTGGAGAAACTCGCACTTTTCTTTGTTCAAAGTAAGGCCCTGACACTTAATTCTCTCCAGCATCTTTTCTAATCAATTCAAATATTTCCCTTCAGATCGTGCAAACCCCAGAATGTCATCACTTATGTTGATGGCCCCTTGTATGCCAGCAAGTGTATCTCTCACCAAGTTCTGGAAAACCTCTGTGGCTGAGGAAATTCCAAAGCTCAGACAAATTGTAAAAACAAAGAAATATTGAGTCTGAGTACCACAAAAGGAAATACACCAATCATGGGCTAAAAAGATTCACAGATCTTTATTCTGTACAGTTACAAAGAAACACAGATAGCTATCTGGCTCTCAACACCGTGCAATGAGTACCAGCCCGTCAAAGAGAGGAGAGAGTGCTGGACATTAGAAACATTTGTGCTTTTATAAAATTCTGAGTAATATTGTCCAGCCTCTCTACATGTTAATAATTTGTGGTCTAGAGTTTGTGCCTAGTTCACATAGAGCTTATACAATAATATGCAAAGGATTACATAGGTGTGCATTTCCATGCAGACACAATGACGATGTATGTTCTTAAATCCTGCAGCAAGCACTGTTTGTTGTCTCCTCACAATTGCATTTGGCCTGTGTCCACGCTCAAGGTTTGCTTTATATTGTCCCAATGTTTATACAAGGATGAGGATTGAGTGCGCAGACAATACTTAGATGACAGTTCATATGGAGCGCAAGGTCTCTATAACCAGTCTAAACGGTCGGCTCTTGGACAGCCTAAACATTAACAGAACTCAAAGGTCAGGAGGCTTGGTTGCAAGCTGAAAACATAGTCCACCATTTTAGAATGAAGAACACACAAGTAGAAATCAAAATGGCGGCTGAATCTTAAAATGGCGGCGAAGTTAACCCAAAAATCAGACCTTTGCAACGCAGTTTTCCATGTAAAGCGATTGGGCTTAGGCCAATATAAATACTAAGGAGGCACTATATAATTACCGTTTGACAAACCGTCCTTTTGGCCTAAGCCAATAGCTTATTAAGTATATTCGCTTTACTCACAACTCCACGCTTCAATGTCCACACATCCTAAATGATATCCATCGAATATATTGTCTGCCAGGTACTGGCATAATATATTGACTCCAGGTACTGCGACCCTTGGCAGTAATACCTTTATTGCCATAAATGAAGTGAACAGAATCATCTACATACAGAGGTCTATCCTCACTAATCAAATTCACAATATTAATACAACCCTTAAAAGTACCCATTGCCTAAGAACCATCCCTTTGTATGCAGAAGGAAACAGAGTAGGGCTGTGATTGACAGTTTAAGAAGGAGACGTGGCATCCCAGTTGCCTACGGGTGCCATTTTGAAAAGGAAACTAATGATTAGAAGGGTTTAGAAAATGTATCAAAAAGGCCTAAATAAAGCAACGTTAGGGTTAATCCTATTTAAGAAAGAGAACATCCCAGTGGCTTCAGAACTCAGCTTTCAACTCATCCAAGTTAGTGCCATCTAAATCCCCTGAGATGCTGTCATTCCAATTGACCAAAGAATAGTGCCCTTAGAGAGGCATAGCATACAGTAGTTAAAGGCAAAGGATCAATATACCAGCCCCACCCTTTTCCCCATATTGTAGTAAATGCAAACATACCCATTAATTTTAATTCTATTGAAAATTACATGGATCACATTTATAATTAACAAAAGGGAATTATTGTAATAGCCCCATCTATGTAGGGACTCCCTAGAGGATAGAGTGTGCAGATGCACGAAAGGAAAAGACATAATAAAAACATTTATCAATAGGTATCAAAGTTTCGAGCGGACGCACCCTCCTTCTATGTACCAAAACCTAAAAGTGATCAATACTGTAAGACTGGTTAACACAATTACGAGGAAACAATGCGCCCTCATGAACTGTGTATTTTATGGTCCAATTGCTGCGTACGAGTATAGGTGAAGACAGGCATTGTTCCTCACAGCTCTTTCCCGAAAAGTTCCTGCGAAAAACACCGTAGTCCGTTTGCTGGTGATCTCCTGATCACGTGGTTTCTTGATTGAAGATAGTCTTTCCCAGTCCCTAACCACTTGCTTATATTTCAGCGTAAAAGTGGCAAAGGACACGTTGTACAATCGTTTCCTGTGAGCACAGACGCACTGTGCAGTAAGTCTAGTGCTGTGTGCAGACCGTACCTTAAGACTCCAGGTACTGCGTGATCTGCAAACAGAGTGTTGTTGCTTCCTGATGGAAGTGATGAAACAAGGGAAATATTGCTCAAGGGTGCAGGACAATCCAAAGAAGATTTTGAAGACAAAGCAGCTATTTCCCCATGCCCCACGGGCTCAGGAAGTATCTCCGAAGCATCCTTGATGTTATTCAAGATTGATTGATCCTTAGATGCCGGGCAAGTAATTTTTCTTCTTTTCTTCTCCGTCAGATGACAAAAGAGCAAGGTATTTTCTTGATGTGTGTCGATCCGGGAAAACTTTTCCCATATACTCGTACAGCAGTCCGTGTGGCCAATGGGACCTGGAGCGGTCCTCTTCTGCGTGGTGCGAGACTGGATGCTCTCTCAAATAACTTCGGAGCACCCATCTACCTGGTCGAACTAATGACCTGGCCCCTCGTACTTAACTGGGAGGGCTTCTCGCACCTGTTAATAAATCAAATAAAAGTATTGAGTTAACTGGTTACAGCATTTAGTAAGAAGCAAATACTCCACATATTTTTAAAACTCTAGGTTTTTGGTAGACTTCAAATATTAGCTGGCCTCCCCTCCATGGTTTCATCCCGGGGGGGGGACAGATTCCAGTTCTAATCTGTGGGGTCATCCATACGGACAATGGAGCTATACATAAGTGTCTAGTTATTTCAAATTACTGAGATGTTTTGCGTTTACCCAGACAGATTCTAGTATTTTATGGATTTTTCTAGCACGTATGTAAACCCAGTATCTAAATTTTTTTGGAGTATCATCAGCTTGAATATCCTTTACCAAATCAATCCCTTCATCTACTGTACATATATTTGTGGTTTCTTTCCTGACATGCATTTCTAAGTGCAAATCAATAGAGCTCCGTATAGCTATCCTGTCAGCAAAAACATTTCCTCTCCCTACATCATCTACTATCTTTCAATGTGTTATGCACTTCATGATCGCTAGCTGAGTGGGAAGCGCAGGTGCTGAGAGTAGCTGAACTATCGGGGTGCGATGTTGGATTTTCATCATTCTGTAACTGTTCTAACTCCCTCCTTAACTCAAAACCCTCTCGACATGCTCATGTACTTTCTCCGCAGAATCCCTTGAATAGCTTAAAACATTTGAATCCCTCAACCCTTGTGGGACATCCGCGTCCGTCAATCTATTCCACATTTCATCTAAATGTATCCCCATCCCCTCAATAAAGACATCCTGATCAGGAATACCGTCTAGAATAAGGAGTTTTAGTTAAGACAGTACATTTTTCTCTTTTCTCTATACATTGCTTAGCCCATGTATTCAAATCTTTTCCTCTTCTCTTTGGAAACCATGTCCTACGTTACAACTTTTGATTCAGTGCTCGCCCCTGTATCAGCTACAAGTGAAGCAAAACCGCTTGGGAAAGAAAGAGAGTAGACAAATCCTGTACAATAAATAGTGAAGACACTACTAATGACAACAAAAGATGAACTTACTGGAACAATAACAGTCGGAAAGGTTGGAGATACAAGTAGAGAAACAACACTAGAAAACAAAGCAATAACTAGTGACGGAGGAACAACAGGAAGAACAGGAATTACTATGGGAGAAGGAGCAACAGCAAGAAGAGGTAAGACAGCAGGAATGGGTACATATGGAGGTGGTGCAGTGGCACCAAGCCTTCGTTCATTAAGGAGTTTATCAATTAGTTCATCTAAGACATTAAAATCTTTAGACAGATATATTTTCTATTCACCAAGTTCAAAGCACCCTATCTACGCTCCTAACAGACTCTGACTGTTTTTGTTGACCATAAAATTATGTTTTTCTTCAGATTTTGAACATATGACGACATGCATACTTCTATTTACTCTTAAGATACTACATAGCTTCTCTTTTCTAATTCTGTATTACATCAAAACACTGCAGGTCTAGCATTTTTTCCCCTTTCTTTGAAAATATAGTTTCTGAATACTCTATTTGGGCAATCTCAAAACTACCATTGACTGACCACTAAAATTCAGAAACATGTCTAGTTTGTCTGTGCCAAATATTATCGAATACTCTACTACCAAATGTGGTTCTTACAGTTCATAGACATGCCGGCGACCCCTCCTGTGGCTCCGGTCGGCCAAATATCAAAGATTGTCTGTCTCTGCGGAATAACACCCTGGAACAGGCAGACAATTTCTCAGCCATGTCAGATAACTGGTGTTACCTGGCAATAATTGTGCTGATTCAAAGGACTAAGGGAGGTCCGATCGGATTACTAAGGACAACAAAGGACCCTTGTGGTTGGTGATTTCGGCAAAACTGCCCTCCTCGATATATGGACCCTCGTCAAGATGCCGTCTCGGATTGCGTGCTAACCATCCAGGGATTGGATTGTGCAGTACTGTTGAGGTATCGCATCTCATCCAAAAAGGGGCCCCCTTTTTTCCCCATCCGATCCCGGTCCGATAGCCGCGGCAACTCTTCAACGAGGTGACATCAATCTTGAGGGTCCCTATTCAAGCGCCATCTGTAAAAACAAAGAAATATCGAGGCTGAGTTCCACAAAAGGAAATACACCAATCACAGGCTAAAAAGATTCACCGATCTTTATTCTGTACAGTTACAAAGAAACACAGATAGCTATCTGGTTCTCAACACCCCGCAATGAGTACCAGCCTGTCAAAGAGAGGAGAGAGAGTGCTGGACATTAGAAACATTTGTGCTTTTATACAATTCTGAGTAATATTGTCCAGCCTCTCTACATGTTAATAATTTGTAGTTTAGAGTTCGTGCCTAGTTCACATACAGCTTATACAATAATATGCAAAGGATTACATAGGTTTGCATTTCCATGAAGACACAATGACGATGTATGTTCTTAAATCCTGCAGCAAGCACTGTTTGTTGTCTCCTCGCAATTGCATTCGGCCTGTGCACAGGCTCAAGGTTTGCTTTATATTGTCCCAATGTTTATACAAGGATGAGGATTGTGTGCACAGACAATACTTAGATGACAGTTCATATGGAGCACAAGGTCTCTTTACCCATTCTAAACAGTCGGCTCTTGGACAGCCTAAACGTTAACAGAACTGAAAGGTCAGGAGGCTTGGTTGCAAGATGAAAACATAGTCCACCATTTTAGAATGAAGAACACACAAGTAGAAATCAAAATGGCGGCTGAATCTTAAAATGGCGGCAAAGTTAACCCAAAAATCAGACCAATATAAATGCTAAGGATGCACTATATAATTACTGTTTGACAAAATGGGTTGACCCGTCATCTTCCCAATGCCTGAAAATATATCCATGAATCCCTCAATGAGCAAATGCACATCCTCAATGTACACTTCAAATGCAAAATTCATGATCTTCCGAGCTTCGGCCACAGCACAGCGAAGCAGCATGTCTTCACTCACTCTGATGACAAAAGCTTGGCCTTGATTGTTTTCCTGTCATGTTCTACAGCAGCAATGAACATGCCCTCTAAGTTTTGGCCCAAAATCTGAAAATCATCACGCATGTGTTACTCAGTGACAGTGATTCACCTAGAGTACTGGAAAAACGTAGGCCATCACATTTACAGACTCACCTTTGTCACCTGTGTTGGTGAGGACCCAGGTGTTCATATTATGGATGCATACCACTCACCTAGGCTGGTGTTTGTTCTTCTTTCCGATCTCCAACGCACTGGAAATGAAAAATACGTCTTCCTCATCCTCTTCCTAGATGGATCACTCATCTTCCTTCTGAGCAGGTTCAACCATTAGACCTTTGCCTTCACTCACAAGAGTGTGGCAGGCACCGGGGATACAGCATACTCTAGTGAAGTGGTTCACAATGCCACCCCTCCCACACGTGTGACCCTTCACCAGATATTCACGGTAGTGTGATAGGTCATATCCACAATGTGGACAGATTGATACCTGGTCAGTACTGCTACCCTTCTTGGGCAACTCTTCCCTCTTTGCAGCCTTATTCATCTGTTGCCTGCTCATTACACATGCCTCTTGGACACTCTGACATAAGTCAACTCATGTGACCGGCCAAGCTCCAATATTCTTGCCAGCGTGATTCCAGGTGCCCTCAAAATCTCTCTACTAATCTTCACAAAGAAACAGCCCTTGTTCAACTGTTTCCAGACTTCCTCCTCTTAGTTTGACAGGGCACATGAAGAAGCCAATTGCCAAAGCCTACCATGGAAGGCAACCAGTGTTTCCTGTTCCTTCTGTTTGGCAGACCTCATTACAAACCTCTCATAGTCTATATTGACCATTGGTGTGTAGTATTCCCTCAGTGCATCTGTGGCTGCTGCATACAAATTGTCGGCAGGACAAAGCATCTTTGCTATCTTGTCCACATCTGGACCAGCAGAGTAAAGCAACATAGATTGCTTGACGTTGTCACTCAGCTCCCCAGTGACATCAAAATACATATCCAGACTCTTTATCCACAAATTCCAATGCGCACCCATGCTTGAAGCGGGGAGTCAAATTCAACCAAAGAGGCAAGGTACCCTTGCTGTCTGGGAAATCTGACAGCCAACAGTGTGTCATCCGCCTTATCAGCCATAGCAGGCAACTAGGCTCCCCAGGACCTTATGAAGCACAGTTTCACAACCCACCAGTTTTTTAAGAGTGTGATAACCCATACCAGACACCCAATCTGCAGGAGGTGGTTAAAATGTCCAGACCTAGGTTGTGTGCCCCCCTTGAACTAAAATCAATGAGGTGCACACTCACTCCCATAGGAGGCACAACCTCTACAGGCATTGCAGGCATGCCAAGGTTTTTCAAAGCCATTAAATTGGGCTTTCCCTAGGCCGTTGCCACCTGCTGAGCCTGATCGCTCAGGGTGCGAGTGCCGCAGCAGTCTCCCTGTCCCAGGACCGGCACATGCCTAGCTGGCAGGCTGGGCGAATGTGGCATCAACAACGGAGCCACCAAACACAGGGTTTAGGTACTGTGAGCCCGGTCACACCTCCCTCGACCACCTAGTCGCCATGGTTGGGGGTTGGAGGGGTTCCCTAAATACTCTATGTGACAGGGTAAAGTAAGACACAGAGACACATCTTAGACTCTCGGGCTCCGCTCATGCACTTACTCATGCCTTGCATGATGCCCCATTTATTCATGCCAGCACATCTCTTAAAGAGACCACACAGCACTCACCATGCCTGATTCTGACATAGAAACTAGTTAATACCGTTTTTAATTACGAACATAAAGTTGCACGCCCATGTTGGTGCAAAACAAAATGTGCCTCTCTCAGCATAAACAATTAACCAGGAATGGACAGAAATTAGGTAAAAACGGAGAAGATTTACATCGTTGCCCACCAGCACTCACTAAGCAAACTAACCTGACTTTCAAGCTTGAGAACAAGATATCTGAGAGGGGCAGAGACAGACAACATACAACAACGTGCAGATCAAATTCATAACAACTGCCTTACCTTTAACAACCACTTCTACTAGGCAGAGGACGGCCAGGACTAGGAAAGGGGACATCTGAACACCCACTGGATCATAGTTCCACACACACACTCACAGTCACAGGATCAGCAGGCAGCTGCAGCCCCCTGACAAATGTGGCCGTTGCGAGCAGAACTAACCATAAAGCAGCATCTCTTTCACAGTACTCTGGCTGTGACGTGGGCCACAGAAGTGAGAAGTTACATGGGCATAGGAGAACCAGCAGCATGGCGTAATGGCTAGAGGGGGAGGCCAAGACAAGGGTAAGGGAAACAGCTCTTTGCCTGATGTTCAACAGTAAAGGAGGCTTGGAGAAAGGGAGTTTTGAGCAAAGAAATCGTGTGACGCGCGAACGGGATACATCATGCACTGGGATTCCTGCTCCACATTTAAAGTATCCCGGGCCCTCCCTTTGCCTTCAAGACAATCACCCTAAAACAACACTTCTTGTCCCTCTCCACAACCCTGTCTCTTTCCAAAATCTCCTGCCCCAACTGCCCTTACTGGAAGCCCCATACCGAGGATTCCTTTGGCCCAGATGGGGGACCCTGCTAATAGCAGCAACCACCAAGGCAGCCCAGTGGGTGACGTGTTTGCCAGAATTCCTCATGTTGTCCTCCCCATTCAGATGGGCTTTCAGTGGTGGTGCCACTGCCATTGTACCTGAAGGCAACAATCTTCTAGCCCCTCCTACTTTTTCCAGCTCTGGATTTTGCCTCGGGCAGGGGAAATACCCTCAGACTATTCCACAACTCTGTGTGCCTGTGTGTGAAAAATTTCCACCTGGCAAGGGTGCAAAGTTCTGGCTTTGTATTAATTAATAAAATAATGCAGGTCTTCTATCCCTGAAAGGGTAATCTGCTGATTATATTCCCTTTTGTAGCTCCATGCCAAAGTTATAGTAAACTAGTGCCCTACCTCATTATTAGCCTGTTATGCAGCGTATGCAGCACCTGCCCAACCCGTGGAACAAAGCAGCTTAAAAAGTCACAAGGTCCCACTCGACAGACCAGTGACAGGCAAGTTTTTGTGTCACAGCGGCAGCATTTAATAGTACCATGATCACAGGTAACCCACGATGGTGGCAGGGTAAACTCTAAAATAAAGCTATGCCTGAGTTAAGGGATAATGCATGGAACTATTTATAATCATGGCCGCCACATCCAAATTGATATTGCATATATGTCAACCCCTGTGAGTCAGCTCTGAAGTAGGAGTGATGAGTAATCTGACCAGACGGGTTGAGAATGCCAAATGGTGGGCCAGGAACCTGAATAGCCATGCCTCTTCTTAGATCTCTTTGTGAGGACAGGTAACACCCTCTGCCAGAGACAGCCGCACATCAGGCCACTTTCCTGGGCCCCGGCATTAAAGGCGCACACCCCTTGAAACGTAGTAGCCTCAAAACACTGTTTCATCTCTTAAGGTCTTTGTTCTTAGGGAGAAGGGAAGAAGGCGGATTAGAGTACACAGGAGGGCTATGTTCAATGGAAGTGCACTTTCAAAATGTGGTTTCTCTCTGTCACTCTGTTTTCATCCGGTCCCCTCCACTTGTTCCGGAGCTAAACTATTTCAGTGTGATGTCTGAACTGCAAAGTCCACTTCTTTCAAGAGCTCTGGCCGGACCATTAAGACGGGCTAGCTTTCGCTCAATCACAGGTGAACTTGTGCCTCTAAAAGAAGGTGATGACCCAAAATGTGTTTGATCCCCTTGCATCAACGTTCAACAGCAGGTTTGACACCATCAATCCATCATAAGCATAGAAATCAGGTGCTGTTGACCATGAGCTGCCACTCACACACTGGAACTCTAGAGACTGGTTAGGTCATCTCAACACCTTCTCTTTACTAAGATAACTTCTTTTTGTCATTGGTATTTGCCTATCACCACTGTATTCACGCTCAGCATGCTCATTTCTTCAGTATGTTGCATGACTCTGCTCTTCCACTGGGGTAGGTTTTTGCACAGTGTTTTTTTATTAGTACTATTGCAGATAGTGTGGTTAATTGAAGTATATCTATTTTTATAGAACCTTGACTAGACATTCCCCTTATTTTGGAAGGTGTTATTGTGTTGTTTGTGTCACTACTTTATCACATCCACACCCCTCCTAAGAGCATAGCCTTCCCTCGGCCCAAATTACCACAAGAGGCGAATGAGTTATAGCTCTGAACTGTCTTTATGATCGCATTGGCTTTTAAATGTGGGGTGTGATGGCTGAGAAGGCATTTTATCCCTACTCATACCTGTACTCCTAAGTATAATTTGTCAAACTGTGGCCCTCATTACAACACCGGCGCTAAACCATGGCGCTATTAGCACCATGGTTGGTGCCGGTGTTGTAACGGGACCGCCATGGTTCAATGGGGAATTACCACCCCATTCCAAGGTTGGCGGGGCAGTAATTCCCCATTGAACCATGGCCCTTCCCCATTCCCATTTTCGCCCCATAGGGCTCAATGGGACTGGGGAAGGCAGTAAGTACGGTACCGCAAATTGCGGTTCCGTACTTAGCACCAAGGTCCCTTCGCGGGTCCCTACTTTAACTGCTGGTGTAGACCAGCCGGTAAGGTCGGGTCCCGCAAAGGGACCTCGTAGTAAGGGGCTAATGGGTTAACGGCGCTGCATCCTTTTGCGGCGCCGTTAACCCATTAGCGCCAGGGTCGTAATGAGGCCCTGTGTATTGAAGGGATGGTGGTTATATCACTTCAAGGGAGAGGCAGGCTCACATAGGGGGGTGGGGCTCACAGGAGAACAGTGATACAGGAGGGACCTGGCACTGATAAAGGTGGGTTCAGCATCCAGCAATTGAAGGATTCCTATGTCGTCTCTCCATATTAAAGCACATGCTTTCGAGCAAGACTCCTGATTGACAAAAGAATTCTAAAACACCCACTGGTTGGTTTAAAGGGCAGGTGGACAGAGAAATGTACATTAAGTGATGGAGCAAATTCACGCATAGCATTGCCAGTTACCTTGGAAACCAGATATCCTGCTTCTCAATGTCTGACTGTCTCCCTTTTTGTCAACAATGCTTTACCACATATGTGGTGCTTGCACCACCAAATGCGCCAAAACCATAAAGGACAGTTGATCTGCCACAATATTCATGAAGTTAATATTTAACCTTTTAACTGCCATGGGGTTCCCCCCCAGTGCCAAGGCCTTTTTTGGTGATTTCAGTATTTCACCATTCAAAGCCTTCTAACATTTTGTCCTTCATTAACCCCTTAAATGCCAAGGACGAGCTATCTCGTCCTTGGCATTGGGGAGGTAATCCCAAGGACGAGATACCTCGTCCTTGGCACTTAATGCATCGAATCCTTTTTGTTTACCCTCAAATGGATTCCTTTTTTTAGTTCAAAAAGGCCATTGCAACATTTTGCATAACTTTATGTCCAGACATGCTAGGAATAAATCATTTGAAAGGCACTTGATGTGATCATGAATGATCCCTCAAATTCATAGTCTGCTGCCATTTTGATAGCAGATGTGGCAACCTAAAAAGGTGTCAACTTTGTAAATGAAAACTTGTCTGGGGCACGCTTTAAAATGTGATTCAATTTACCTCTAGCCACCTGTTTAGCTCCATAGAGACTTTCTCTTAGCTTCTAATATTGTATTAGGTAGGTAAGGGGCATCGTTAGACAGCTGTATAGTGTGAAAGTGTATACATGAAGCCAAAAAGACTTTTAAAAGTAAATCCGCATTAAAGGCCGCCATTCAGCCCTGTATTTGCATATTATATACCTAAAAGTTTCTCAGAAAGGTGGCCAATTCGCATTTCAACTGCTGGAGTGTAAAACGTTACATGTGTTTCTATAACGCTGGCAGTGATCATGTTGCACACACATTAGCTCTGAAACCAGTGCAGGTATATTTACTGATAGTACCGTTTTAGCAACATAGCACCACTTTCCTGAATAGAACCCACCTTCACTTTGCATGGAAAGAAATATTAGGATTGTACCCTCATGTATGGCATACTGTCACAGCCAGACACTGCCATAATGATACTGCATGGTAATGAGATGGAAACAGCTGTAAAATGGTGTGAGTACCTGGGTGTATGCTAGTGGAGACTGTCAAATGCCTGTCTATATCCTATACCTAGCCAACACGGTTGGCTTAATCGATGCTTGTTTTAACATGTCTTCAGTGTTTATAAATCAGGTGGCTGAATGCACACTTGGTTAATGCATTTTTATTACAACAGCAGCACATTTAAACCTACAGTTAAACGTTTAACTTGTGGAAGACTTCTTAGTAATAGCACTTGCAGACCTTTACATCACACAGTTCGATGTTACATTTTGATAGAGGTAGCTCAAAGAGAGGAGAAGCAGGTAGTTGGTGTGAACTCCTAAGGCATGTGCATGGCCATGGGCAGTCAATGGGTGGGTAAACAACCAAACAACATACACATGCTGTGTGCACCTCATCACATCTCATCTCCCTTTTATCAGTACTCCCATGCACAATGTGTTGTTATATAGCTAGTGTTTAAACCACATAATAGCAAAACCTACTTGGAAAACGTCCCATTCCTGCTATGTACCATGGCTATGACTTGCTCCCTTCATCCTAAATTTTAGAAGGTTCTGAAGACCCTACACTTCAACAAACCTATCAATCACTGTTCACCCAACTCCATTCTACTGCACCTACTCTGGAGCATCCCACTCCCCCTCCCACGTTAGTGACCACTGCTAACCTTGCATCTTACCTACAACCACGTGATTGTGCCCATTATGTACAGAAATCTACTGCTTCGAAGATAAGTCCAAACTGTCTAAATCCCACATATGCACAAATAAATTATCAGGAAAAAATCATGACTGCAGAGAGAAGTTTGGTATCTTTGAAGACATCAGATAAAAGTGTGCTGAAGTCATTTCTGATCATTGTTCAACTCCTAAATGACTCTGACATTGCAAGCAGACGGCATGCTTGATGCTATAATAGCTTCCATTGCGACCACAACCAATTAGTGGTCAATGGCACTGGTCAATTATTCTGGTGGTGTTCAGAGGCAGAAAACATTTTAGGTTGAAAGCCCCTCGCCATCTAGAAAAGACAGGTAAAATGTCAGATTTAATGGTGAGGTGAATGTCAAAGTATCATTACATGTGAGCTTAGAGCCCTTTGGGTAATGTGCATGCAATGGATGGGGATGCAGAATAACTCTGACACCAAACAATCGATCCAACTCAGGAAGATGGCAAAGTTTGATACTTTATTATCAATTGTCTAAAACAGGGAGATACAACGGACATCAACGGACGTTTGCGCTAGCTCTCGGTTCATTTCACATGAAAACACATTTATATACTCAAAATTCTGCATCTGTGATGTCATACTAAGTGGCAAATGAGAAAAACCTACAAGGAGTTATAATAGGTTCAAGGGGAACATCTAAGTATACTTTGTATGAGGGGTGAGATTGTGGTTGGATATCTACTGTCAGGTGGACAATTTATGCCTACCTCTAAAACATATTAACTTCAACACTATTAAGTAGACAATATATCATTGGTTCTAAAACTATAAGGCAATTTGTTATAAGGCACACTTGGGCCATGGTTGGAACATTTGGTTCACTTAGCAGCATATAAGCTCATACCCAAGTGCCAAGAGGTGGACTTGACTTTACCTCCCCATCCAATTAGCCCAATGTCTCTCATCACCCATGCCTTCTGCCATGAAGATTGTCTTTGAACTTGCCCTGAAAAGTATTCTTGTCTGTGAGAATATGAGGAAGTGCAAGCATGCACAATCACTGTTCTAGAACACCAAGCACAACTCTATTTCCATCCTTGGCTCATGTGACAGGAGAGCATGATTTGGACCATTTTGCAGCATTTAAAAGTCTTAAATGAATACAACTTGGCATGCTTGGTGTTCTTTCTTCACCTTAACAAGAGATGATTCCGCTTCTCATGTTCACCGCCTTCAAGAAAAGATAACCAGCCTTGGCTGCTTTGACGTTGCTAACAGGCCAAACAGCCTCGCCATTCGTATCCACTATCTCAGCTAATTCTTGCTGCAACACAGTTCTCGCCTTTTCTTCTCCATGGGTCCAGGCTTACTAAATTTATGACACCGATGTCCAGCTTCTATACAAAGACGGCTCCGCCTGCAGTCTAGTCACTTCATATGGCCAGTTTCTAAGATTACTAATTCTACCTGCGTTGCTGCATCTGTACAGTATTTGAACGGCTTGCATTTTCTATAGTGTGTTACTCACATGTAATCTTCTTTTTACATACGAAGGTTTACTCAATTCTTTATTTTGTCATAATTTTCTATCCGGCCCATGCATCTTCTTCAGCCACTCTTCTGCGGCTGTCACGTTAATCTCTCATGATGTCACCAGCTCCTCTCTCTCTTGTTTTCATATTCCTTCAGGGAGTTCCTCCCTCGGATTGTCATCTCTTCGGGAATACATTTGACAAGGTTTTATCAGAGGGTACCTTCTTTTGAATATTTGCTTTTGGGTATGGTCACAACTGCTGGTGTCAAACATGGCACAACCTCAGGTTTCCAACATACAGGAGGTAGGGGGGCAGGATTTCTTGGAGAGGCATGCAGCTGCTCCTCTACATTCCCCCTCTGGTTGAGTCATCGACCACCTCTTCACCGGTTTTCACATCTTGATATTTCCTCTTGAATAAGTGCTTCTTTGGAGTCCAAATCTTCATCACCCCTCTTAGGATGGGGGCTGATTTAACATGTTCATCCACAGTCCAGGTCATGTAGCTGCACTGTCCATTGGGAGTACAGTAGACCCATCATCCCATGTACTTCCTTGTGAATCTTCGGATAGAAAAACTTTGTTCCTTCAGGTGCTACAACGCTGGCCTCTACGTATCTTCCAACATCTTCATCTGTCAATTCCTTGGGTCCAAACCCTGATTCGACATTGATCATGATCTTCATTCCTACTACTTTCTTTGCTGTCTTCTTACACTGGGTAAATAGTATCTTGATCACACAGAATCCAAACATCACCATGAGTAATATTGCTCCAAAAGATGTTTGTCATCCACTGCAGAATCCAAGAGAATATGTATGCAAACCAACTGTCATCTGTAATGTCCTCTGTCTTGTCTTCCATCTGATTATGCAGGTTCGTCAACGTCGTTATGGCCGCTATCAAGGTTCTATGCTCGTCATCATGAGAAGGTCTGAATGTGCAACATGATGGCCCGATTTTGGCGCAAACTCCTCCTTCCATCACTGTGATCATGTCAAGGACATATATGTTCTGCAGGGTTATCAGTCGTATGGCCCTCAACTCTTCCTTGATAGCATTGAATCCCTTTATGATAGTGTTGATCGTCTGCAGGAGCTCCCATCTGGTAACGTGCAACCATTTGGCATTGGCCATCATCTGGATCCCAGGTATGAAGAAATGTGTGCATATTGAAGCAGTCTTGCTGAACAACCTGTGTTCATACGGAAGGAATTCAAAGGCTTCTATTGACTTGGCTGAGAAATAGTTCTCCCGTCTCGTTTGATTGAGAAAATCAAGCGCTCTTCTCTTTCTCAAATGAGCATCTACTTTTGGAAACTCTCCAATGTTCAGGTCACTCTGAGGAATCACTAATGCTGGAACCTGGATGAGCACCAAGGAACACGTTCCTCCCCAATCCTTGGGCAGCTTCATGTAGGCCCTAGACCCACAAGCCCAATATCGATTCATCGGAATGTCTGTCCCTGCTCCCATTCTGAAAACGCCAACTGGAGTTTTGCCGTCTTTGTTACTTCCCACATGATTTCTTCCTTCTCTTTGGAAACACAATATTGCATTCGCCAATAGGATCACAATCGTTGGACCTGATTCATTTTCTACAATGTCAGCAGTTTGTCATGCTTCACCCATGACATCAAACATCTGTTCTTTACTCTCTGTACCACTTGCACATACTTGGACTTCATTAGATGAGCTGGACAGGACATCAGTCTCCTTTCCCATCCCTTCTTAGACATCACTTGTCCACAGACTAAGACTTGGGTATGTTGCCAACATCAAGGGGATCAGCTATCTTCGTTGAGTCTTTCATGACCACCTCTTCCTGTCCCTCTGCAGGATACACAAGCATCTTGATCTCCCATCCAGGTTGCTTTAACATCTGTGAAGTCTTGATATAATCATCCTGAAACAGAAATTACCATTTTGATCTCCATCGCAAAGTAGCCCAACTTCCCTGGAATTGTCCTCTGGTCATGCATGCTGCAAGATGAACGAGGCACCTGGCATCGTGTTCTGGAACTTCTCTAGAGATCAAAGTTTGCGCCGCAGTCATGGCATAGGGTATGAGAACGCAGACGTAGCAACTTTCCTTAGATGTTCTTTCTCCCGGATTTCTCTTGTGCTATTACCAAATGTTACTGGCACAATGTCCTTTCATCTTGGGATGAAAGTTCGCTGGGTTTTTATCCGTGGGAATTTTAACGAAAAAAACAAATTTAATCTTTTATAGGTGGTTAGAAATTTATGGGGTGTTGGGGTTCAGAAATAGATAAAAAAACAAGGGGGATGGGGCTTGGGGGGAACCCCCCAAAAATGAACCCCCCAAAAATAAAAAAAATACAAATTTGATTTGTTTTTTAGTTGAAAAAATCCATGGAGAATAACCCAGCAAAATGTCATCCCACAATGAAATGACATGGAACCATGTTATTACCCAATCGTGCTGCATTGTCTAGACAGGTATTTATCCCCTCAATATCTTCCTCTGCATTTCTCTTATATGTCTCAAATGTAAAGGTTGTGTAATACTACTGCCGGAAACCTTAGGGGCCTCTGTGTCGCTGGAAGTCAATAAATCAAAAGCATTTCCCGTAGTTAGGGGAACCATAGAGGCCTCTTCCTTAGAGGGAGTACTAGTATGATAGAGACTATGAAAAAGAAGGAATAAAAAGACCAAGGGACTCATCACGAGTTGGGTGGTATCCCAGCGGTATTACCATCGGGATACAACCTGGGCTAATAGCGTTATCGCCAAACCCTACGGCACTATTAGCGCCGAATCACGGGTCTGGCGGTAACAGTAATTTCCCATTTGGTCCATTGAGCCCAATGGGGGATTTTTGGTGCAATTAGCGTGTGCTAACAGCGTGGCGCTAATTGCTCCTGAAAATGGGAATTTCCCCAGCGCATTTACCCCCAGGTCGGAGCTAGGGTAAATGCAGACAAACCCGTGATTTGGCTGACCCTTAAAAGCGGCAGTAATAGCGTTACCGTTGCATTGAAGGGTTACCGCCAAACTGGTGTTGAGGCTAAATAGTGTAATCATGTATTCATTTAATATGCACCAAAACATAGACAACCACCTTTTGCACCATCCTGGTACTCATTGTTCATTCTCTAGAACTGTGCCAGCTTCCAAACGTCTCATCTTCTAATACAAATTGTCAAATTTCTTTACACTTGCAATTGTAACCAGAGGAATCAAGATAGATGAGACAAACAGGGCGATGGGGGTAGGAGGGTATAGATGAGTGAATATGCACGAAGGGGAGACAACAAGTCACCCAGCTACCTCGCAGAGAAACTCAGCATCTCCGGTGGACAGTGCACCACCAGAAGCCAGGACACGTGTAGACTTGAAATACACTGCTGAAAAAAGGAAAAGACCAGAAAACAAGTCTTTGCCTACGCCCCAAGACTATGGAACCTCCTCCCTGTCAGCATCAGACTCGCCCCCATGCTCCTGTAATTCAGAAAAATACTCAAGACCCACCTCTTCAAGAAGTCTCTCCTCCTCAACACCTAGGCCATCAGATCGCCCCTTGCACACCCTGGGCCTCATTACGTCTCCGGGCCTTAACCATGGTGCTATTATCACCATGGTCCATGCCGGAATCCGCCATGGCGGAATGGGGAATTACCACCCCATTCCGAGGTTGGCGGGGCGGTAATTCCCCATGCCGCCATGGCCCTTCCCCATTCCCATTTTTGCCCCATAGGGCTCAATGGGAATGGGGAAGGCAGCAATTACGGTACCGCAAATTGCAGTACCATAATTGCCATCAAGGTCCCTTTGCGGGTCCCTACTTTAACGGCTGGTCTAGACCAGCCGTTAAGGTCGGGTCCCGCAAAGGGACCTCGTAATTAGGCGCTGAGTGTTTAACAGCGCCGCAGCCTTTTACGGTGCCGTTAAACAATTAGCGCCTGGGTCGTAATGAGGACTCCCTAGATGCTGCCCACCCCTCTCCTCCCTGCCAAGCGGTACAGCTGTACCCATGCTCTGTGCCCATCTGTATCCAAATCTCTGCTGTATATCTTTCCTGTTGTCGCCGCTATAAAGAGCTCTGTTATGTATCTGAATTGGTGTGTACCTCTGTAAAGCACTCTGCTGCTTCTCGAAGCTAGGTCTGCGCTCAATAAATACCATAATAACAATAATAATAATAATAATAGTAATAATAATAATATATTTGCTTCTTTCTTATTGCCACATTGTTTTCGACTTATTCTCCCTTAATGTGTATTATCTAAATATTTAAATGTTATTTCACATTTTAAGATGCTGTCTTTTAACCAGAATTCGTTGAGCTTTACATCCCTCTCAGGTAATAATGTATTTTAGGTGAGATGGCGCTGCATTGAAATGGATTTCATTGAAATGGATCGGTTGACCGCTATTTTTATTGCAAATTTGCAGTCAAATGCTCTACCACCGAGCTATACCCCCTTTGAATTTGAATATGCATGGCAAACAGAAACAGTCAAATGTACAAATGCATTGTGTACGTTTACCAGCGTTATTGACACTGTTATTTGAGGACGCTTGTATAATGTGCCAATCATATACATAATTTGCTGATAGTTTAACACATATGCAATAGTTCATTTGAAAGGTCATTTACTGCATGACGGTGTCTCCGAGAAAACCCGGGCTCAGGCTATACAGTATGTGCTTGCCCATATTATATGACATGATGAAAGTGCGTCATGGGGTGCTGCCTGCCTATTTTATTGCAAGTGCACTTTACACACATGGAGTATTCATCTGGCCGAGAGACCTCATGACGCATCTCCTGTTTCCACCCTGCTCTAGAAGACTCGGAGGCTGTTGGTGGTGACAGGCTCCTGTGACTGGGAGCCGGATCGGTATGCGTGCTCTTTCACTGGGACTGGGTCACAAGTCTGGCATTTAGCTGCCCTAGTACCTGCATTTAAAATCACATTGAGCTTTAACGGGGTCTGCAGCAAGAGACGTGTGAAACTAAAACACATGTCGTTCGACCTTGCTGTTCAAAATGCTTCTTTAACGGATAACTGTCCCGCGCTGGCTCGGGAATCTGGAACGTTCTGGAAGTACTCCAGGTGTATTCCATAAGCATAGCACTACAGGGATCCAATTTTACAGAGTCTCGTAGCTCAGCATGTAAAAACTCCCCCTGAATCTTTCAAGCAAATGAGCAGTCACCTTGCATACGTATGGATAGAGGGGTCGAAGGTGTGCTGCTGTAAAAGGTCGATGGAATACACATACACTATAAATGTGCAGCTTTCTGGTGCTATTACACTGCATAAGCATATGCCAACAAAATGTGTGTGCGCTTAACCTATGACCAATGCTTAGTACCACCAGGGTGGATATTTATTTAATGTGACTGAGAATAGCTTGGCAATAGAGTTAACTGTCAACAAGCATTCTTTTTTCTTTGAGCCGCCATTGCAAGTTGAATTGCTAAACACCACTCTCTCCTGCTTTCTTATCCGTCCCTCCTTCTGAGGATGAGCCCCCAGTGCAGTCAGTCTATGAACAGCCATTGGTAGCCTGTGGTAACTTGGATGCGGGGGTTCGGGACTGCATGTCATGCTGTGCAAACCTGTTGCCGATTCCAGACATATAGTTCTGAAGTCAGTCAATGTCAATGTGACGTAATTGCGATCAGTGAACATGTACATAACACGGTTACACATGAAGCAAAGGTAGAAGTATTTTAAAATGTTTTATTTTAAGTAATAGTAATAAAAGTAATAAAGCACAGCCCTAAACACAAAGGGTGAATGGCTGCAGTACACAATACAAAAAAACCGTGCATGATAAAGAGTGTTGTGACATGTTTACCACAAGACCATAAGCCCTATATGTGATATGTGAAGAATATAGGGAAGGACGTAATTTCACAACTTGCAAGGGTGGAGGGGGCAGACAAGATGTTTTGAAACGTTCCAACCTTGGAATGCCCGTTCTAAGTGTGACCCGAAACGCTGCTGAAATCCTCATCTTCTCTGCCAGGTGGCCTTCTCGACATAAGAAAAGAACTTCCCAGCTGAGGACGGCGAATGGAAGGTGGCCCTGGAAAGGTATTTTTCAAAGTGGCCCCTATTACTGTCCATGGTGCTAATGTTTATGGAAAACGTTTTAAAAAAAAGGAAAAATGCCCCTTTCTTCATGATATAATTAGATAAAACATGCTCCTCGTTACGTCCCTACCCAGGAGGGTATATAATCAATCAAACACAAATGCACAGGGTCATAGCAACCAAAGACACACACTCCTTATGGTCAATTCCCACATTTGGGACCATTGCCTTGACTTATTCAATAGTTTAATATAAGTCACAAAGGATCAGGTATCTACAGTGGATAGAACACAGGAGGCTCCGTAATCACATGCATGAGATAACAAATGATACAAGTGGTGTGAACCCAAAGTGATTTCCTTGGATTGTGATTTAGGACAAAAAACATATATACCCTACTGCCATAAAAGAACTGACAGGGGTTTCAACAATATATGTACAAAACAAAGCTACTCTGCACAATGGTAAAACATTGTGTGCATTAAAACACTGGGACTTGAAGTCATGTAGTCAACACAAAAGTGTGGGGGAGCTTGGAGCACAGACTTTTTCCAGAGAGTAGAGCCTGCTGTCAGAGCTCTCATATAATTTGGCTAGCTCCTCTACCCATGGGCCTAATGGCTGGTGTAAGTCTTCCCGTAAAATAATCTAATAGTCTCCTTTGTCTTGTGTTGCTTTAAACAGAACATTCTACCCTGAATGGATGGACTGTTCTAATAGTTCTATAGAAGCACAGCGAGAACTGTCCCAAGTTTTATGGTCCTTCAAACCTTGTTAAAAGCATTTGTTGTGCTTGGGCCTTTAACTCGGGTTTTTGGATCCATGATGCCTGTAAAAGGCCTTGCTGCAGTTCTATAAATATACATCTAATATATAAAATGCATTATTTAAGAGTGAAGGAAAACCCGCTGGAAGATCTGTAGAGAAATTATTCAAAGAACTGAAGAAGATGAAGAAAAAGAAGACAGAGGGATCAAGGAGAATGAGAGAGAGGGCAAGAGGAGCAGCAAAGCAGGCATCATCATTCTCAGCTCGCTGATGGAGCATTTACTACTGCATAGATGCCCCTTAAACGTGCGAAACGTGCTAACAGGGCAGGGGAAGGCAGAGGGGAGCTGGAGTGGGAGTCTAAGTGTATGCATGACTGTTTATTTATGGAGAAAAAACATTCACAATCTTTGCTGGGTAATCTGAGTAGAAGACAGATTGTGAGTGCCTGTTAGTCCTGATTCCAACCTTTAAAATGTTGTCTAAAAGGCCGTATAAAGGCTACACTCTTCCAAAAATGGCAACAGCTGATAGCAGAGAAAGATGTGCATAGGATTGAATGAGCATGACATCATTGAGAAATAGGTAAAAAAGAGAGTTGGGTTCTAGGTATGAACACTCCTGTGCTGAGCTCTGTATTTAGGTATGATGATCTCAATATGTCTGTGCAAGGTCACAGGTTGGTAGAGGTGAACCCACACCTCTGGTTAGGGAATAGTGGACAGTCCTGGTAACCTTGCAATTTTGGCTGCTTGGTGAATCGTATGTATAAAGGAGATTCTCACACTAGGTGCGGTAATTCCAAGTGTGAATTTTTTATTTCCATTAGTTTAGGCACATAGTCTAAGGTGGTAACATTAGATGTTGTCTCGCTTCATACAAGCTTTCTACATCAGTTGGGTCTGATGGCATGTAAGCATTTTTTAGATGGCAAATCTATCAGTTTTAAACAGCCCACTGAAGTTGTTCTAACCTTATTGTAGTTCTGTTTAGAAAACAATATGTTCTTGCTTGAAAATCAGTTGAACCGCCAGAAATGTGGAACTGCCATGGGTTCATGCATAGTACCTACCTATGCTAATCTTTACATGGGTTGATAGGAACAACAACATGCATGTGCAGATAAGTTTGATGGTCAGCTGGAAGACACAATAAGATTCTATTGCTTTATAGGTGACCTCTTCATCTTATGGAAATTAACATGTACTTACAGTGCAACAGTATTTGTGTTCCTAGATATCAAGTTGTTCATTCAAGATTTTTTAAAAAATGTGTAGTAAATTATATAGGAAATCACCATGGCCCTCATTACGACCCTGGCGGAAATCGAAAAACGATGGCGGAAATGCAATACCGCCATCGAATACCGCTCGGTGCGATTATGACCCGTCACCGTAAAGTACGATGCCATTAGCGACACCGTAGTGAACGCCAATGCTAACTGCACCAAGTACGCGCACGCGCGCCATGCAAAACCGTAATTACCACCATGGTGCAACGGTACGTGAATTCTGACCCTAGCGGACATTTACTTAACGCCATCAAGCATGGCGGAAAGTACCATTCCGCCATGGTGAGAAATACGGCATCGTGAACCAACCGTAAATGGCCCCACTGAGTGCCTGTACACCACTCCCTGCCCACATTGCACAACTCCTCGTAGGTGCAATGAAGTTACACAATGCAACCAGTGAAATGTACAAGTCACCCATGCATGCCAACGAACAAATGAATGTAGGGGCTCCAAGTGCCTTGTGAGTGGCCATCCATATTTGGCATGTCACCATTGCCGTACTGATGCAGCACAGGCATGTGAAGGTTCAAGTAAAGCAATATGAACTGAAATATGAGACAAAACAACAACAGGCCCCCATCGCTTGACACCAGTGTAAGGCAACATTCAAAGCAGTATCCTGAGGGAGACTGCACCAGCCCTGTACTCTTGCCAGTAAACAAACCAACCATCAGCATAAGCATGTACCACACACGTTGGCAGAGTGACTGAGCAGCCAGGCTCATCTCAAGAGGGGCCAATGGGAGCTGCAGGGCACAGATGGCACGAATACAGAAGCTATTCCAATGGACATGACCTCAGTCTCCCTCCAAGAAATGCACGCAAACACAGGCACCTGTGACCAGCCATTTTCTGATAATCACATCATTCCACCAATCCACCTGGCTGACCGACATCTGTTACACAAAAGCTAATCCCCCGCCCCTGAGCATGACATCATTAAAACAGTCATAATGGCAGCCCCTATTCCTGACCTTACTGGGCTTCGTTGGCAAACGCGGCCAGTACAGTACCACGCAACTATACTCAGAAGCCGGAACCCAATGCAGATCTTCTCACAATACATCGCTCCACAAATAGGAATATGCTACATTACTTGCAAAGAATAACGCTACACGGTTAATATCAGAATAAAATTTCAATGCACATCAAATTCACCAAGCCCATACAGCTATTAGGTCATAAACTCCAAAACATTTTTCATTAATGTGGGCTGCATCCGCAATAAATGACCAGCTTCTTCTTGTGTGACGCCCTGTTCCTTCATGGTACACAGGGGCTACATTCACGTTCAAAAAGGCAACATGGAAGCGCCTAGAACCGCGGGGCCGTCCCATTAGGTAGGCACTAGTCCAGCTGAAAGGTCGATATGTTGCTCCTAGCCACTAGTACTGCGTAAGGGCATGTGGCCCATTGGCGATCGTCCCATAAGATCGTAATGGTGCTCCACTGATTAACTCGAAGCAGCAGATGTCGGGAGTAAAAGCCATCTGCAGGAGTGGCATACAGATGGCAGCGGCAAAAGGGGAGGAGATACCTGTCACCCAAATGAAATGAAAAAGAATAGAATGGGCATCAGAACTTCATTTGAATTACTCACTTCAATGAACACACTAAATCTACAGCCATATGCATGCTAGCCCACTCAAAAGGATTATTTCCACCCAAAAATCACTTGCGAATCATAACTATATAAATCGAGGTGAAAACACTATTACAAACGAGTGTTTGTGTGCATGCGTCTGTTAAAACAGAATCCATTAGATGGGATTAGTAACGTGCATAGACACAAGTGTTTGAAGGCGCGTCGAGACAGGGAGGGTTCAACAAGGGCAGATAGACGATGGTCCCACTATGGCAGCTCTGCATCACATAGCGCAGGGGAAGGGGATAGATTCCAAAAAGCCATGTACATGGCAAACTCTCAATTAAATCATCTGTCCATGCATCCATACATCATTCCCTCATCCCGGTATAAAAACGCCTGATTATTTACTCACATAACATTTGAAATTTCCATTGAGTCTGTGCGTAATGCAGTCTGCAAAATCCACTGTGCCCCAGCCCGGAATTCTAGTGTTGTGAAGTAACATGTATTTGGGAACGTCCTGCCTTATCGTCCACTACGCTATTGCGCATCCCATACTATTCATATCAATCATTGCATTCTCGCCATGGCCCCTGTCCCAAGGACATTAAACAATAGAACGTTATATTTGCAGTCAGACCTGTGGGCGTCTCCTCGCCGCTAGCTGAAAACCGAAAGCGCTGTCCTTCGAATTCCTCATTTGCAACATCACGTCGAAAAGGCATCTGTGACCGTTTGAAATCACAAATTCATCCATGTAGTGCGGCAGTGTGTGAAAATGGCAACTGGCTTCACTCACAAATGGGACGCCCCGCCCGTCGGTGAACCTCGGTACAGTGCTGCATGAGGGTCCACCGTTAACCGAGTACTACATTCCACTGACCCTTCACAAGTTTGTTTGCGACTGCAAAGTTGGTATGTGAAACAATGGGAGCATAGCAGAATGAACATATAAACCAATATTTCACTGCCATCGGGATTAAATACATGATTGTAATAGCAAGATGCCATGCGTCAAATTGCAGCGTTGTGTGCGGGACGTGCTCGCCCAAAGGGGATTGCAGCTGGCACAGGTGGAATGAATCACCACAGGTGGAGGCTATACAGCCTGAAAACACATAAATTGCACACCCAACCCCCTCCCACAACCACACCCACTCCAAAATGCTACCGGCAGGACTAGCAATGTTGGCCCTGGGGGACCTGATAGCACTGCAAGTACTCCAACTTCAAGAAGAAGACGAACACCAACTACTACAACAACCGGCCGCACAGAGGAGACGCAGGAGGAGGAGGAGGGCAAGGCAGGGCCAGCAAGGCCCACCAGCACAGCCACTACCACCACGCAGGCAGCCCGCAATCCCACGCCTCCGAGCTCATCCGTTCAACCTCACTGATGAGCAGATCCACACCCTCTACCGTTTGGACCGGGACACCATAACCGCCATTGTGGACATGACACACGCTGACCTTGTCAGCATGATAGATAGCCCAACCGCCATCCCACCCCTACTGAAGGTGGTGTCTGTACTCCACTTCCTGGCCACAGGCACCTACCAGCACACAGTCGGACAGTTGCATGGCATTTCACAGCCACTGTTGTCACGGACACTATTGCAAGTGCTCGATGCCCTCCTGAAGCACGCAGACGACTACATCTCTTTACCACGCTCGGAGCAGGAGATTACAAACACAAAAGTGGGATTCCATGCACTTGCCGGCATACCGGGTTGCATTGGTGCCATCGACTGCACCCATGTGGAATTGGTTGTCCCACATGCCATGAAGGTCCAGTACCGCAACCGGAAACAATATCATTCTCTTAATGTACAAATGGTGTGTGACTCCAACAGGATCTTTACACATTGTTGTGCCCGATTTCCTGGATCAACCCATGATTCTATGGTCTTGAGGAACTCTACAATACCACGCTACATGGAGCGACACGCAGGGAACAGATCCTGGCTACTCGGTGAGTCTCATTTCATGCATGATAATGTGGGGTATTTGATGCGGCAATGACCTGGCAGGAAGGGGGGGGGGATGCGTACGTAGCAATGTCATTCCACAAACATCCTTTATTGTCCACATACAGGTGATGCCGGGTATCCACTGAAGAGATGGCTCCTTACACCACTCCGGAACCCACAGAACCAGCATGAGGAGGACTACAACCATGCTCACTCACGTACCCGTGTAGTCATAGAACAGGCATTCGGCCTACTGAAGGCTCGTTTCCGCTGCCTCAGCAGGTCTGGCGGGGCACTCCTGTACCGCCATGAGAAGGTTGCAAAGATGGTCATGGCATGTGTCATGCTACACAACATGTGCGTACGTAGAAATGTGCCCATGCCCCCTGACGCAGAACTGCAAGCACCTGAAGATGGTCATGATGAGTGTGGGGATGTGGCAGCACCTGAAGGAGTCCGCGAGGCACAGGAGGCCCGTGAAATTCGTCAGAATATCATAGATTCATGCTTCTAGCACTCACGCCTGGTGGCTGATACATGGACACGGGACTTGTGGCACTGTGTGTGTCTGGAACATGCACAATATGGACTGTACGCCTATAAAGGCCTCGTACACAAAGATCAATGTCCACACATCTCATTGGATGATTGTGAAATGTTTATAGCATATGTGAAATTATATTACACACCCCATCGACCCGCCACCCAAGAATGCCCAACACCCCCCCTCCACCCTCCTACCTCCCCCCCGAACACCAGTGTCCAAAGATGCTCATTGTCAGTGGGCAGACGCTATTGCAAGCCCCCTCTCCGGGTATCAGGGGCACCCCTGCCTGTGGAGCGCAGGTTCCTCCCAGATCTACGTTGGGGGCTGCCCTGGACGGAACTTGCAACGGATGATGTCTCTGCCTGCTCACGTCCATGCATGTCCCTAAGGGTTTGTGAGAGCTCAGTGAGCACACGGCGCACAGCGGCAAGTTCACCACATACGTCTTTGGACGTCGCATGCAGTTCCCCCCTCAGGCTCTCAGTGCTTCTCTCCATTTGTACCCTTAGTGTCTCGGTGCTTCTCTCCATTTGTACCCTTAGTGTCTCTGTACTTCTCTCCATTTGTAGCCTTAGTGTCTCTGTACTTCGCTCCATTTGTGCCCTAAGTGTCTCAGTAGATGTTTCTATGGCTGCCTTAGAACCCCCACATTCATCAGCATGCTCCTTGAGGAGCGGGGCCAGTTGCTGCTGTTGCACGATCACCTAGTCGAGGGACTGTTGCCTCTGCTGGGCCATGCCCATTTGCGGTGGTGTCACAGAGGGGCTGATCACCTCATGTTGCCTTGCCACAGGGCTTGTGGGGGATGGCCAGTCGTCGTCTTGTGGGTGCCCCTGCGTGGTATCCTCATGGTGTACGGGATGAAACAGACAGGGGGATTGAGACAGGTCATGGATGGGTCCTACATCGACAGCACCGTTATCTGTGTCGGAGCATGCTGGCATTAATGCAGTGTCACCTATGGTGCTGCTGCCACCAGAAGCAGTGCCTTATGTGGCATCCATTGGGGGGACCTGTGGTGCTGCTGTTGTGGGCATGCTGGCTGCTGGGGTGCCTGTTGAAGTCCCCTCCTGTGTGCTGCCACTTGATTTGTGCTGCTGCCGTGTCTTGATCCGTGCAGCTGAGGTGGAGGGTCTTTGGCCGTTGGTCTTGGCCCTCTTTGCAGGTGTGCTGGTAGGGGTGTCCTGAAGCTCGTCGTTTGAATCGGACCCTGTGGTGGAGTAAAGGAGGGCGAGCGTTATTCATGGGTCTGTGGAAATTGGAATGGCAATGTATCACATGCATTGGGGTGGTACCTGAGGGTGATTTGGGTCAGGGCCTTGGAGGTGGTTTCATTTTTGTGTGGATTGAGGATGCAGTTGTTTTGCAGCCTGCAGTTAGGGTGTGCATGCTGCACGTGTAGAGGGTGTTTTTAGGATTTTTAATTATTTATGTATTTAATGTGACTTTTGAAGTGCGCTATCAGGCCAATGTATGTGGACGTTCTCCTGGACATGTGTTTCTGTTGCACTATGTGGACACATGGTACTTCACATGATTGGACATTGTGGATTTAGCATTGTTTTCTTTGGCCCACCTACCTGATTCTTCGGATGTCTGCACTCCTTTCTCCATCCCTCCGACTCCCTCTATACTCTCCATTCCAATGGTGGAGGCACAGATTTCTTCCCAGGGGGTCAACTTGATGGGTGATTCCGATCCTCCCCCGGTAGCTGTGGCAATGTTACGGTTGGCTGATAGTATGCTCCGTACGCGTATCCGCAAGTCGTCCCATCGCTTTCTGCATTGCTGTGGGGTGCGGGGTGCGGTCCCCACCGCACTTGCCCGCTGTGCCACCAGGGCCCATATGGCCTTCTTGTTCGCAAGTGCCGTCCTGGTCATTTGCGTCGAGAAGACGACGGCAGCATTCTCCTGGAGGGTCTCTGTGAGCACGGTGAGTTCCTCATGGGAGAAGTGGACCTGCCGCTTGCGGTCGCACGCTTTTTTCGCAACTTTTCCCATTTTGATTGTTTTCACTAGGATGGTTAACGGGTTGGGATGTGTCTCAGGGTAGGATTTTTAATGGTTGTGTTGGGATTCTGATTTTATAGGTGTACGGCATGCTGTTTCCCGTTCCTGGCCCATGTTTTTACTTCCGTTTCCGTATATTTACGGTCACCGTATTTTGCGATTACCGCTCATTACGGTGACCGCTATGATGGGTGGCGGAATTGCACCTAGGGTGCCATACGACGGCGGTGAGGGGCGTTTTGGGGACATTTCCGCCATCGCAGACTTTGCACTTCCGCCATGGCGTAATGCTCGTGCCCGATGGGTCAGAATTAGCCGCACTTTACTCCATCGTGCAATGGCGGAAACGCTATTTACGCTATGGCGGTCAGGTCAGTTACTTTCCGCCAGGGTCGTAATGAGGGCCCATGATCCAATTCTATTTTACATGCTACAAGTCATCAGTCTCAATCCTTGATTAGCAGTATACCATATGGGGAGATTATTAGGACAAAACACAACTGTACACTTGAACAAGAGTATGAGGAGGAGGTGAATAATTTGAGAGCACATTTCATCTCTAGACTCTATAACTCCAAAAGTGTTATTGCAACATTTAATAAGACTAATAAGAGAGCAAGAAGTGAACTTCTTATAGTTACCAGAGACAAAGAGAAGCAAATAGAACAACCCATAGGGTTTATTAATCAATGCAGTAAACAGTCAGCACAGATCAGGAATATTCTTTGAAAACATTGGTCAATACCGGAATCTGATAAAGAACTGGGTGGGATCTTGGGCAATGGTCCGACGATAATGTTCTCAAAACTGAGATCATTAAAAGATATCATTTAAACCAGTGGTCTAATTTCAAAAAAAAATGCAGATCAATGACTTTCCAACACACTAATGAAGAAAGGCTTTTTGAAATGTAAAGGCTGTAAAATGTGTCAATGTGCTGATGTAAGGACAAGCACAAAGAATGGTAGCTGCAAAAATAAGAAATGGTACATGAATAGCAGAATAGACTGCATGACCAAGTATGTGGTCTATTCAGTCAGTTGCCTGTGTAATAGCTTTTACATAGGTCCAACTAGATACACTGCTTAATGTAAGAATTCTGCAGCACTATAAGGCTATAACAAACAGGGATGAGAACTATCCTCTAGCAGTGCATTTTGCTAAATTTTATCAAAGCGATGCTACTCTCATTAAATTCTTTTCTTTGGCACATGTACCAGAAAATAGATGGCAAGGAAAAAGAGTAAGACGTCTTAATGTTGTTGAGTCTAAGTTGATTATAACATTGAATACAATTAAAACCTGTGGCCACAATTCAGAAGGAAAATTGTTCAATCATCTCTCTAATGAGTAAACACAAATATAGATGAATGGCTGGTTTGAAATGACAAAGTGTTTTTAAATTATAAGTATTCTTTTATAACACATTTAATACCAACAAGCGGTTTCTAAGCACTGGATCGGGAATCAAACTTGTGTTGTGCTGCGTTGTCTTGCTTCCAAGACCAGCGCATTGCCCTTTAGCCATCAGTCCTCTGCTACAGGTAGTACTATAGCAAACAAAGTCAAATGTTTACATAACTGTTTCAAAGAACAAATATTGAAAAATTGATAGCTGTAATAGCTAACAGAATGGTTTTGAAGTATGTACTTTATTTGTGGTTTTGTTATTTTTCTACGATATAAAAGCCTGGTTGTACAATTATGCTGCTGTTATGAGTTAGCCAATTGGGGCCGCACTAGCTGATATATTGGCTTGGAATCATTTATTGCACTAGAGATATTGCTATTTTGCACAGTGTGAGAGCTTCTTTGGGCAATCATGTAACTGCTAGGATTTAGCCCACTGGGGCAACATTCAAACTGTTTACAAAACTGTTTACAGAAATTTTTTCATAATAGTTTTGCCCATAGTCAATTTGCACAGAAGAGTGATTATTTCTGAATAGTACTGTATTAGTTGTACTGCTATTTTTCCCACATGTTGAGCTAATTTCCACAATTGAGTAGCTGCCAAGAGAAGGCCAACTAGGGTGAAATTGTATATATAATGATGAAATTGATATGAGAGATTGTGTCATCGATTGAAGTCTTGAGAGGACTTGTACAATGAATTTGCTATCCAGAATTACTAAGTTGTTGTTAGAAGATAGTGTCATGGCCACCTGCCCAGGATCACAGGAGCTGTAACATCAGGTGGAGGGATTAAGGGGCACCATGGTTCACACACGTCCCTTTGGGACATTTATAAACAGGGCGCCCAGTTGGACTCAGTCCTGGCACCTTTGGCGCCAGGCTCATAGAGAAATATAAGTAAGACTCTTTTATTATGGCCAGGAGTGCTTGAAACATAAGTAAGACTCTTGTATTATGGGCAGGAGTGCTTTCAAAAACTTTCCACTTGTGTGCAATCAGTCTGGGTGTGGCCTTCTATCTTAAACTGTACGTGCAACTTCAAGGTGTGGCAGGGTGTGGCAAGCAGAACTGAACTAGTGGGTGTGGCTTTAAGAGTTCAGCTATAAAAGCCAGCCCAACCCCAAGGCGCACTCTTCGCGTTAATCTGTATTTGCATGCAGCATAATGCTCATAGCTGCCAGGGATAAGCAGCACTTACCTTAGGAATCCAGTCTCCTGTCCACATGCTTACCTCCTGGAGCCAGATTTCACCTGCATTCTTCATCCTCTGGCATGCAGAACTTTGGCTCTGGACTACGGAGCATGACATCTTCTTCTTCCACGAAGAAGAAAAAAGAGAAAAGGCAAGGTTAGACATACGAACCTGCAGGTTCAGATCGCATTTGTAAAATTCTGTGTGCTTGTCCTTAAAAGCTCACTTACCTGCTATTGGACCGCCGCGGGATCCACTGCTCCTCATCCGGAGTCACCTCGGGCTCTGTTGCCCTCTGGGGCCACAATCACACCTATTTGGGGGAAAGATAGACATCATTACAGAGCTGATATCAGGCTGTGTAAAAGACAATACCAATACTTCAAATTAAAGAGAAAACAGAAAGACACTTTCCCGAAAGGCGTGGAATCATCGCAACTCGACTGGACACCACGTATAAAGGACCAGTGAAGGAACTCGGTCCTCATTCTATATGCGCCCCTGCCAGAAGTAGCAGGATGGAGAGTTCACCACTACTAAACTACAGGTGAGCCTTAATGGAACGATACATGTTCACCACGCTATGGGAGGAAGGGTTTGAGAGGGAATTCACCCACAGGCCAGCAAACTTACGTCCTCTCATATCAATGCAGGAGCAGTGTTCCCATTCATCGCAGCAACCCACAGTCTATTTGCAGCGGGAGGAAGCATATCAGGTGGTCCTACTTCCTGAGAGGGCTGCAACCGTGCCCCAACATCCCCGCAGAGACCAGGTGAGCGTAACAGATAGCCCACAAGCTCGCATCTAACCGTGAATCCACAAGAACAGGATTTGTGCATGAGAATGTAGTACCATTTGGAGTTCTTTGGACATGTCCTTGGGCTGAAGCCAGTAGTACACAACAAAAGACTGTATTGGTGATAACGAACAAATTGGTTAAAATATTTATTTTTGAAAAAGTCAGATGTTGAACTGGTTTAACAGTAGTATTGGATCCCATGTGGTTTGTGATATTGTATAATTATGAAGGAGTAATTATTGAAAAGGAAATTTTAAACAATTGGATTTTGCACAAATGTGTAAAGTCAATATGAATGTACACTGTATCAAAATGCCTGCCAGATTTGTAGAGCATTAGCTCCGGTTTAGAATAGGTCATGTGACCATTACAGGAAGTAAACTGCTAAAGGGATCATAAGAATAAAAGAAGGCTTTGCAGCTAGAAGAAGTTGATTGCCTAACAAAGTCTCTTCAAGAGAGACGGAATGTGTGACAGAATGCTTACAGCCTGAGCAGTTTTACATTTGTGTAGTGAGTCCATGCTGAAGTATGTCTGAATTTTAACACATTTCCTGAATAAATATATATATATTTTTTGCACTTTAAGACCGAGTACTGGAGTGTTTTTTGTATAGGTGTTTGGTAGTGTTTATATTTTGTGACCTACATGCGCCTGCCAATTCCTTTGTGTGTGTATATTACATGGCCACGGTAGTGGCCATGTAGTTATGGTTAAGTTGCTGTTTCCATAGGAAGAGCACTTTTTGGGTGGCTTATAACTTCGCTCTCCCTGGACGGATCCTCACCAAACTTTGCAAAAAAGTATTTGGGTCACTCCGAATTGATTCGTCCAGGGGGGGCAAAGTTATAGGGGGGGTCCCAAAACTTTTTTTTTTCCCATAGACTGAATGGGAAAAAAATTTTGCTTGCGCCTACAGCCCAAACCGCTGGACGGATTTCCACCAAATTTGGACCAGGAGCAGCGGCTTGGTCCCGAAAGCGTGCTTTTGCAAATTTGGTGAAAATCCGTCCAGTAGTTTTTTTTTTAAAATGACCAAAAAGTAGGTAAAAAAAAATTAGTGATATCTGTGTTCGGTTCGCGGACACACTTCCCTGTTCGCTCCGCGGACAGTGTCCTGATTGGCCAATCGTCTTGCGTGATGTTCGCGGACATGCAACGTGTTCGCTGATTGGACGGCGTGGAGCGTGAAGTGCGTCAGATTTTTCCGTAGCGCCCGCCATCTTGGATTCGCAGACGTCCGCGGACAGCGCGGTGAAACTTTGTTCAAAATGTGTATTTAGTAGAGTGTGTTGGTGTGTAGGAGTGTTTGGGGAGGGTGGGAGTGTATGAGATAGGATGAAAGTTGTGTTTTTTATGTGTTAGTTGTTCTTTTTGTGTTCGATTTGTTTGCGGACATCACGGGTGTTCTGAAATGTTCTAAATAAACTGACTGGGGGGTGTTCTAAGGACTCAGTATGTGTCCGTTTTGTTCGCATGCAAAGTGAAACTGTTCTAAGAACACTTGCAGTGTCCGGGGAGTGTTCGTAGGGGGTGTCCTGAGGACGCTGTCCGTATTGTTCTCTGTTAAGTTGAATGTGTTCTAAGAACACCCGCGGTGTTCAGAAATGTTCGCAAATAAACAAAATGGGGGTGTTCTGAAGACGTTTTTGAGAACACTCCCGGTGTCCTGAAATGTTCGTAGGGGGTGTCCTGAGGACGCTGTCTGTATTGTTCTCTGTCAAGTTGAATGTGTTCTAAGAACACCCGCGGTGTCCTGAAATGTTCGCAAATAAACAAAATGGGGGTGTTCTGAAGACGCTTCTAAGAACACTCGCGGTGTCCGGGCAGTGTTCGTAGGGGGTGTCCTGAGGACGCTGTCCATATTGTTCTCTGTCAAGTTGAATATGTCCTAAGAACACTCGCAGTGTCCTGAAATGTTCGCAAATAAACAAGATGGTGGTGTTCTGAAGACGCTTCTAAGAACACTCCCCGTGTCCTGGAATGTTCGTAGGGGGTGTCCTGAAGACGCTGTCCGTATTGTTCTCTGTCAAGTTGAATGTGTTCTAAGAACACCCGCGGTGTCCTGAAATGTTCGCAAATAAACAAAATGGGGGTGTTCTGAAGACGCTTCTAAGAACACTCGCGGTGTCCGGGAAGTGTTCGTAGGGAGTGTCCTGAGGACGCTGTCCTTATTGTTCTCTGTCAAGTTGAATGTGTTCTAAGAACACTCCTGGTGTCCTGGAATGTTCGTAGGGGGTGTCCTTAAGACGCTGTCCGTATTGTTCGTTGTTAAGTTGAAAGTGTTCTAAGAACTATCGCGTTGTTCTGAAATGTTCGTAGGGGGTGTGCTTAAGACGCTGTCCGTATTGTTCGTTGTTAAGTTGAAAGTGTTCTAAGAACTATCGCGTTGTTCTGAAATGTTCGTAGGGGGTGTCCTGAGGACGCTGTCCGTATTCTCTGTCAAGTTGAATGTGTTCTAAGAACACCTGCGGTGTCCTGAAATGTTCGCAAATAAACAAAATGGGGGTGTTCTGAAGACGCTTCTAAGAACACTCGCGGTGTCCGGGGAGTGTTCGTAGGGGGTGTCCTGAGGACGCTGTCCATATTGTTCTCTGTCAAGTTGAATGTGTCCTAAGAACACTCGCGGTGTCCTGAAATGTTCGCAAATAAACAAGATGGTGGTGTTCTGAAGACGCTTCTAAGAACACTCCCGGTGTCCTGGAATGTTCGTAGGGGGTGTCCTGAAGACGCTGTCCGTATTGTTCTCTGTCAAGTTGAATGTGTTCTAAGAACACCCGCGGTGTCCTGAAATGTTCGCAAATAAACAAAATGGGGGTGTTCTGAAGACGCTTCTAAGAACACTCGCGGTGTCCGGGAAGTGTTCGTAGGGAGTGTCCTGAGGACGCTGTCCGTATTGTTCTCTGTCAAGTTGAATGTGTTCTAAGAACACTCCTGGTGTCCTGGAATGTTCGTAGGGGGTGTCCTTAAGACGCTGTCCGTATTGTTCGTTGTTAAGTTCAAAGTGTTCTAAGAACACTCACATTGTTCGCGGACATTAAAAGTTTCCCATATATCATAGTTGAAATGTTTGACTCTATGGATGTGATATGCTGCGGTGGTTGTTGCCAGGGCATAGACTCTAGGCCCTGGCAACAACCACCGCAGCATATCACATTCATATTTGCTTATAACTTTGGGTGAAAAACAAATGTATAAGGAACAAAGGTATTAGATACTATTGATGTGATATGCTGCTATGGTTGTCCTTATTATTGTATACTTACTGTTTGGTCTAGTAATGGGAATCCATGTTTTTCTTCTTCATTTCTGTGATAAAAGAACATAGCATGTTAGTATTAGTATTTTGTAATGACTTATTACATTGTATAAGAAATATACTTATTTTTTTTTTCGACCCACATATTTACTGTGCAATTTGCTCAGTTTCTGTATTTGTTGCTAAAATCATTGGGTCTGTGGGAGAAATAAAAATCCATTTTGGATTAAAAAAAAACCCTTTTTCTGTTATGCTACAGTTTATTTGTTTGTTTGTTTTCAGTGTTCACTTGTTGTTTCTGGCTAATGCTTTGTACTTTGCTTTGTTTGCTTTGTTGTATTTTTTATGGAGCAGTAACAGATTCTTCATTTGTTTTGATATTATAAAATTTTGGAGCAGTTAGATACCAATTGGCGTATTCTAACTGTCTATTTTTTTAATATATTTTAGTGGTTTTGATTTATCTATTTGGATATTGTTAAATTTTGGGACAGTTAGATACCAACTGGCGTATTCTAACTGTGTATTTTTGGTCTTATTTAGTGGTATTCATTTATCTGATTAGTTGTTGTAGAATCTTTGAGCAGTTAGATAGCTTTTGGAGTATTCTAACAGTTTATATTTTTTTTACACAAATTTACTTAAAGGTTTAAATACAGTTTATTTCTCAAATGTTGGTTTTAAGAACATCAAATAAGCGTTTGTAAGATTTGCTGGTAATCTCTGCTTTAGAGTAATGGTACTATCATTACATTGAAACCATCCACATTTCTTTTTTATTTATGCCGTGTTGTGCCCTGAATTGGTTGTGGCTCCTGCGTGGTAGATTATACCTATTGTTGTGAAGGTTTTCTTACCAAGTGATATTTGACTATGTGTGAATCCAGTCAGCTTGCAGTTGTTTTTGGTACCATCTGCATTGTAACGTAGAAGCATTAGTATTACGTATTTACTATGGGCCTCATTCCGAGTATGGCGGTAAGGGATAGCGGCCACCGCTAACGAGAGCGGTGGCGGTAATCCCTTACCGCCATACTCCGAGTTCCCTTTGCGCCATGGTGGTTTTAACACCTGCTTTTAGCAGGTGTTTAAAACCATGGCGCTAAGGGACCTTGATGTTAATTACGCCACCGTAATTTACGGTGGCGTAATTGACGCCTTCCCCACTCCCATTATGCCCTATGGGGCAAGAATGGGAATGGGGAAGGGTAAATGGGGATTGGGGAATTACCACCCCGCCAACCTTGGAATGGGGCGGTAATTCCGCCATCCACCAAGGCGCTGCCGATCCGGGTACGGCGTCAACCAAGGCGTTAATAGCGCCATTGGTTAGCGCCGTACTCGGAATGAGGCCCTATGTGTTTGTATTACTAACGTGGAGCGATTATCTGAATTGCAGGTAGAGCATAATCTACCATGGTTTGCATTTTGTACAAGTTGCTGAAATGGAATGGATTCACAATTTGGTATTGATATATATAAGAAGCGTTCATTGGGAATTTCTTCTTGTGTCACATTGTTGCACAGAGTGCATGTATGTTTCCACATGTATGAAATCTGGAAGATTTCCTTTCTAGGTATGTTTTTGTTTTCCAGTACTTGTAGTAAGTACATTAAACATTCTTGTGGATCATCCTGTGAGTTTATAGTGAATTTCACCATTCCAGCACAGTAGTCCAATTCTTGTCTTATTCCATAAACACTATGGGGCCGATTCATGGAACAAACGTGCGCCGAAAATCTTCGCGCAAGCAGGCGCAAGCGGAAAAAAAAAGCGATTCATGGAAGTCCCTGCGCGTGTACACCTCGGGATGTGCGCCAAACCCGTGCATGGCACACAAGTCACTGCAACATCCCGAAAGGCGTGCGCGACGCGCACAGTGAAAGCGCACAACCTCGGCGCATACACCAGAAAGTGGGCGGGACACGGGGCGTAACGCGCGGAATGGGGAACAACGCGCGAAAATAAGGGCGTAACTGGGGATGTACTTCAGGGAAGCAGACGGAACGCCCACACGCACTCGAACCACACGTATTCATGGAATCAAATATGGCAAAGCCATGCACAGCCAAAGACACGCACAAGCTGAAACACGTCCGCCACACGAAGGCAGGCGGTAGAGTGCCAGCGCATCACAAAAGTGGCAACATACAGCATTTGGGCCTGTGCGAGCGGGGTACGTGTATTTCGGGGGCGCGCAGGAAGTTACACACGCGATTGAGCGGGATACGTGTATTTCGGGGGTGCGCGGGAAGTTACACACGCGATTGAGCAGGGTACGTGTATTTCAGGGCCGCGCGGGAAGTTACACATGCGATTGAGCGGGGTACGTGTATTTCGGGGGCACGCGGGAAGTTACACACGCGATTGAGCGGGGTACGTGTATTTCGGGGGTGCGCGGGAAGTCACACACGCGATTGAGCGGGGTACGTGTATTTCGGGGGAGCGCAGGTTGTTACACACGCGACTGAGTGGAGTACGTGTATTTCGGGGGTGCGCGGGAAGTTACACACGCGATTGAGCGGGGTACGTGTATTCCAGGGGTGCGCGGGAAGTTCCACACGCGATCTCATCAGGGTACGTGTATTACAGGGGTGCGCCGGGAGCAGCACACATGAATTGCACGTGTGGGTCCTCCCAGGTGTTCCCTCTACACCCTCCACGGCCCCTGCAGGTGGCTCACACCACAGGGGCCTACCCAGCACATGTCCTGCAGGCACCCCATCCACCATGGCCATGCCCACCAGCCAATCCACATGTCAACTTGCACTACTGCCCACCAACGCATGTCCCCCTGCATCCCCAGCCACCAAGGGCACCCAACACCAGGCCCCCACCCATGTCTCCCACAACCCCCACCCCCCAGCAGTGCAGGGGCAGCCTCCACCAGGCCCCCACCCATGTCTCCCAGCACCCCCACCCCCCAGCACTGTGGGGCACCTGCCAGCAGGCCCCCACCCATGTCCAACTCATGTCTCCCATCACCCCCACCCCCCAGCACTGTGGGGCACCTGCCAGCAGGCCCCCACCAATGTCCAACTCATGTCTCCCACCACCCCCACCCCCCAGCACTGTGGGGCACCTGCCAGCAGGCCCCCACCCATGTCCAACTCATGTTCCCCACCACCCCACCCCCCAGCACTGTGGGGCACCTGCGAGCAGGCCCCAACCCATGTCCAACTCATGTTCCCCACCACCCCCACCCCCCAGCACTGTGGGGCACCTGCCAGCAGGCCCCCACCCATGTCCAACTCATGTTCCCCCCCACCCCCACCCCCCAGCACTGTGGGGCACCTGCCAGCAGGCCCCCACCCATGTCCAACGCATGTTCCCCACCACCCCCACCCCCCAGCAGTGCAGGGGCAGCCACCACCAGGCCCCCACCCATGTCTCCCAGCACCCCCACCCCCCAGCACTGTGGGGCACCTGCCAGCAGGCCCCCACCCATGTCCAACTCATGTTCCCCACCACCCCCACCCCCCAGCACTGTGGGGCACCTGCCAGCAGGCCCCACCCATGTCTCCCACCACCCCCACCCCCCTGTCACCAGGGGCAGCCTCCACCAGGCCCCCACCCATGTCTCCCACCACCCCCACCCCCCCAGTCACCAGGGGCAGCCTCCACCAGGCCCCCACCCATGTCTCCCACCACCCCCACCCCCCCCAGTCACCAGGGGCGGCCTCCACCAGGCCCCCACCCATGTCTCCCACCACCACCACCCCCCCAGTCACCAGGGGAAGCCTCCACCAGGCCCCCACCCATGTCTCCCACCACCCCCACCCCCCAGCACTGTGGGGCACCTGCCAGCAGGCCCCCACCCATGTCCAACTCATGTTCCCCACCACCCCCACCCCCAGCACTGTGGGGCACCTGCCAGCAGGCCCCCACCCATGTCCCCCACCACCCCCACCCCCCAGCAGTGCAGGGGCAGCCTCCACCAGGTCCCCACCCATGTCTCCCAGCACCCCCACCCCCCAGCCACCAGGGGCAGCCTCCACCAGGCCCCCACCCATGTCTCCCACCACCCCCACCCCCCCAGCACTGGGGGCACACGCCACCAGGCCCCCACCCACATCTCCCAGCACCCCCACCCCCCAGCAGTGCAGGGGCAGCCTCCACCAGGCCCCCACCCATGTCTCCCACCACCCCCACCCCCCAGCACTGTGGGGCACCTGCCAGCAGGCCCCCACCCATGTCCAACTCATGTTCCCCACCACCCCCACCCCCCAGCACTGTGGGGCACCTGCCAGCAGGCCCCCACCCATGTCCAACTCATGTCTCCCACCACCCCCACCCCCCAGCACTGTGGGGCACCTGCCAGCAGGCCCCCACCCATGTCCAACTCATGTTCCCCACCACCCCCACCCCCCAGCACTGTGGGGCACCTGCCAGCAGGCCCCCACCCATGTCCAACGCATGTTCCCCACCACCCCCACCCCCCAGCAGTGCAGGGGCAGCCACCACCAGGCCCCCACCCATGTCTCCCAGCACCCCCACCCCCCAGCCACCAGGGGCAGCCTCCACCAGGCCCCCACCCATGTCTCCCAGCACCCCCACCCCCCCAGTCACCAGGGGTAGCCTCCACCAGGCCCCCACCCATGTCTCCCACCACCCCCACCCCCCCAGTCACCAGGGGCAGCCTCCACCAGGCCCCCACCCATGTCTCCCACCACCCCCACCCCCCAGCAGTGCAGGGGCAGCCTCCACCAGGCCCCCACCCATGTCTCACACCACCCCCACCCCCCAGCCACCAGGGGCAGCCTCCACCAGGCCCCCACCCATGTCTCCCACCACCCCCACCCCCCCAGTCACCAGGGGCAGCCTCCACCAGGCCCCCACCCATGTCTCCCACCACCCCCAGCCCCCGGCAGTGCAGGGGCACCCACCACCAGGCCCCCACCCATGTCTCCCAGCACCCCCACCCCCCAGCCACCAGGGGCAGCCTCCACCAGGCCCCCACCCATGTCTCCCAGCACCCCCACCCCCCCAGTAACCAGGGGCAGCCTCCACCAGGCCCCCACCCATGTCTCCCACCACCCCCACCCCCCAGTCAGCAGGGGCAGCCTCCACCAGGCCCCCACCCATGTCTCCCACCACCCCCACCCCCCAGCAGTGCAGGGGCAGCCTCCACCAGGGCCCCACCCATGTCTCACACCACCCCCACCCCCCAGCCACCAGGGGCAGCCTCCACCAGGCCCCCACCCATGTCTCCCACCACCCCCACCCCCCCAGTCACCAGGGGCAGCCTCCACCAGGCCCCCACCCATGTCTCCCACCACCCCCACCCCCCAGCAGTGCAGGGGCACCCACCACCAGGCCCCCACCCATGTCTCCCACCACCCCCACCCCCCAGCAATGCAGGGGCAGCCTCCACCACGCCCCCACCCATGTCTCCCACCACCCCCACCCCCCAGCACTGTGGGGCACCTGCCAGCAGGCCCCCACCCATGTCCAACTCATGTTCCCCACCACCCCCCAGCACTGTGGGTCACCTGCCAGCAGGCCCCCACCCATGTCCAACTCATGTCTCCCACCACCCCCACCCCCAGCACTGTGGGGCACCTGCCAGTGGGCCCCCACCCGTGTCCAACTCATGTTCCCCACCACCCCCACCCCCCAGCAGTGCAGGGGCACCCACCACCAGGCCCCCACCCATGTCTCCCACCACCCCCACCCCCCAGCAGTGCAGGGGCAGCCTCCACCAGGCCCCCACCCATGTCTCCCAGCACCCCCACCCCCCAGCACTGTGGGGCACCTGCCAGCAGGCCCCCACCCATGTCCAACTAATGTTCCCAACCACCCCCACCCCCCAGCACTGTGGGGCACCTGCCAGCAGGCCCCACCCATGTCCAACGCATGTTCCCCACCACCCCCACCCCCAGCAGTGCAGTGGCAGCCACCACCAGGCCCCCACCCATGTCTCCCAGCACCCCCACCCCCCAGCCACCAGGGGCAGCCTCCACCAGGCCCCCACCCATGTCTCCCAGCACCCCCACCCCCCAGTCACCAGGGGCAGCCTCCACCAGGCCCCCACCCATGTCTCCCACCACCCCCACCCCCCAGCACTGTGGGGCACCTGCCAGCAGGCCCCCACCCATGTCCAACTCATGTTCCCCACCACCCCCACCCCCCAGCACTGTGGGGCACCTGCCAGCAGGCCCCCACCCATGTCCAACTTATGTTCCCCACCACCCCCACCCCCCAGCAGTGCAGGGGCAGCCTCCACCAGGCCCCCACCCATGTCTCCCACCACCCCCACCCCCCAGCAGTGCAGGGGCACCCACCACCAGGCCCCCACCCATGTCTCCCACCACCCCCACCCCCCAGCAGTGCAGGGGCAGCCTCCACCAGGCCCCCACCCATGTCTCCCACCACCCCCACCCCCCAGCACTGTGGGGCACCTGCCAGCAGGCCCCCACCCATGTCCAACTCATGTTCCCCACCACCCCCACCCCCCAGCACTGTGGGGCACCTGCCAGCAGGCCCCCACCCATGTCCAACTCATGTCTCCCACCACCCCACCCACCAGCAGTGTGGGGCACCTGCCAGCAGGCCCCCACCCATGTCCAACTCATGTTCCCCACCACCCCCACCCCCCAGCAGTGCAGGGGCACCCACCACCAGGCCCCCACCCATGTCTCCCACCACCCCCACCCCCCAGCAGTGCAGGGGCAGCCTCCACCAGGCCCCCACCCATGTCTCCCAGCACCCCCACCCCCCAGTACTGTGGGGCACCTGCCAGCAGGCCCCCACCCATGTCCAACTAATGTTCCCCACCACCCCCACCCCCCAGCACTGTGGGGCACCTGCCAGCAGGCCCCACCCATGTCCAACGCATGTTCCCCACCACTCCCACCCCCCAGCAGTGCAGGGGCAGCCACCACCAGGCCCCCACCCATGTCTCCCAGCACCCCCACCCCCCAGTCACCAGGGGCAGCCTCCACCAGGCCCCCACCAATGTCTCCCAGCACCCCCACCCCCCAGCACTGTGGGGCACCTGCCAGCAGGCCCCCACCCATGTCCAACTCATGTTCCCCACCACCCCCACCCCCCAGCACTGTGGGGCACCTGCCAGCAGGCCCCCACCCATGTCCAACTCATGTCTCCCACCGCCCCCACCCGCCAGCACTGTGGGGCACCTGCCAGCAGGCCCCCACCCATGTCCAACTCATGTTCCCCACCACCCCCACCCCCCAGCACTGTGGGGCACCTGCCAGCAGGCCCCCACCCATGTCCAACGCATGTTCCCCACCACCCCCACCCCCCAGCAGTGCAGGGACAGCCACCACCAGGCCCCCACCCATGTCTCCCAGCACCCCCACCCCCCAGCCACCAGGGGCAGCCTCCACCAGGCCCCCACCCATGTCTCCCAGCACCCCCACCCCCCAGTCACCAGGGGCAGCCTCCACCAGGCCCCCACCCATGTCTCCCAGCACCCCCACCCCCCCAGTCACCAGGGGCAGCCTCCACCAGGCCCCCACCCATGTCTCCCACCACCCCATCCCCCCAGTCACCAGGGGCAGCCTCCACCAGGCCCCCACCCATGTCTCACACCACCCCCACCCCCCAGCCACCAGGGGCAGCCTCCACAAGGCCCCCACCCATGTCCAACTCATGTTCCCCACCACCCCCACCCCCCAGCACTGTGGGGCACCTGCCCATGTCCAACTCATGTCTCCACACGCATACCCCCAATCGCGTGTGGAAATTCCTGCGCACCCCTGAAATACACGTACCCTGCTGAAATCGCGTGTGGCACTTCCTGCGCATCCCTGAGATACGCGTACCCCCAATCGCGTGTGGAAATTCCTGCGCATCCCTGAAATACACGTACCCTGCTGAAATCGCGTGTGGCACTTCCTGCACACCCCTGAGATATGCGTACCCTGCTCGCACGGGCCCAATCGCGTGTGGAAATTCCCGCGCACCCCTGAGATACGCGTACCCTACAGAAATTGCGCGTGGAACTTCCCGCGCACCCCTGAAATACGCGTACCCTGCTCGCACAGGGCCAATCGCGTGAGGTACTTCCCGCGCACCCCAGTGATACACGTAGCCCGCTTGCCGTGCTGGTACAGGGTTAGCGCAGCCCTTTGCGCTGGATTGGGTATATTGATGGCTTTTCCCTGCGCGAGAGGCGTTCTTGGGGGCGTAACTGGCGCTGCTGCAGGGTCGCTGTGCAACTGTGCGCCACGGCTGGTTCTGGTGGCTGGAATCCATGAATACGCTGTGCGCGGAAATGAATTTTAGCGCACGCGGCTGGCGCAGGGATTCGCACGCGCACACTGTGTGCCAGCCGCGTGCGCCACTTGTGCGCTGAATTCTATGAATAACCCCTATATGTGTTGTCAGGATTGTTTTTTGCGTTTCTATGAAGTACTAACATTTGCATACACAATGGGTCTCTAAAGTGTAGTAAATGTTGTCAACAATTGGTGGTAATTGAAATAGAATATTCATTGCTACATTTGCATAGCAACTTACACCAACTATATTTGAGAATTAAAATGGTCCAGGTAGTTCTGTATCTAACTGCTTTTTTTTGGAGTTTGTCTTCCTTCTTTAAAGAAGTACCTGGTTTACTTTCTGTAATTGTTTTTTTTGTTTGTGGTACTTGATGAAGTATTCGTTTCTTTTACTCTCTTTGGAGGATTTGCAGTGACATCCTGTTGCATTTCTGTTTGATTTAGTTTTCTTTTACAACGTTTTAGTTTTTGTGGAACAGAATATGTGTTTAGATGGGGAGTGTATAGTGAGCGAAGTCTATTATATTCTAAAATGCAAGGAATATAAGCGTTTACTTTACTTGCATCAAAGTTGATTAGAAATAGACCGTCAAGTGTACGTAAGCGTGATAGTGCTACGTAGCTCATGCCTTCTTTAAAGAATGTGTTACCAATATCTATCATTGCTTTGTCTAGGGTAAGACCTTGTGATTTATGAATCGTGACTACGTATGCAAGAGTTAGAGAAAATTGTTCTCTGCGTACATACATATCTTTGAAGAGAAGGAATCTAGCTGCTGAGCGTCCTATCCGTTTTACTTCTGAAAGTTTGTCAAAGAGTATATTGACAAACTGAATTTTGTTGTCACGTGGGTATGTTTGAAAGCCAACAACTGTACCCAGTGCTCCATTAACTAGTCCTTGGTCCATGTCAAGGTTACGTTTAAGCATTACTCTGCAATTTAAGGATAATTTTAACATCTTTTCTAAGCCTACTGTGTTTGAGATTGATTTTTCTAAATTATTTAGTCTTGTTGTGGCTTGGTCACACATGGGTAGTGTCATACCATGTACATCTAGTTTGTCTGTGGCGCTAATTTCCATTATTGGTTGCATTTCTTTACCTAACATTATTTCATTGAATTTGAGACAGCTTGCAAGAGTTGGCATTAAGGCCATACAATTGACATTTTTGTGGGCTAATTGTTCCATAACATCTGTAGCACATGCATTATCGCCATAAAGTGCATTAATGTGCCGGGTTTTCAATGTTGCTTCTGCTTCTTTAGAAAGTATACCAACTCTCAAACTTTTTAAAATGTTGGCATAAATTAGATCTGCAGATTGGCGCATGTTTTCTGTTAATTCTCTGTATTGGAAATGTTGCCAAAGGTTGACATTTCCAATGCTGCCAACAGTTTTACGGCAGAGTTTGTGCCCTAATGTTTTAAAAATAGGTTCACCTTTTACTGGTGTTAATTGAAGCAGATCTCCAAAAACAATAATGTGTTTTCCTGCAAAGAGCTCTTCATAGTCTGTTTTGAGTACTTCTTGTAATCTGAGGTGAATCAAAGCTAACATCAGGTTGGAGACCATGCTCACTTCATCTATTAGTAGCATTTTCATTTGTTTCAATACTCTGCCCAATTCCATTGCAGCTTCTGCAGAAAGTTTGTAATAGTCTAATTTGTTCTGGTGTTCTACTGGTAATAGTAGTAATCGGTGTAATGTAACACCACCTATGTTGTAGGCAGCTAAACCTATGGGGGCAGTGACAACAGCTGACAGTTTGTTGTTTGTCAATTGTTGAAGGAATTTACTAATGATTTTGATTAGGAATGTTTTGCCAGAACCAGCTTCACCACTGACGTACAGTAGTATAGGTTTATAATTATGGCAGGAACATTCTTTATTTTCATGTTTTACACCATGTGCAATTTGTTTTGTTATTTCCTGAAAAATGTTACTTTGCTCATTGTTTAGTTTTGATTGTAGTATAGTTAAGTCTTCCTTATCTTCATACTGACACATGGTGTTTTCTACTTCTATCATAGCTAATTCTGTCTCATTTGTTATTAGTGGTTCTCCCAGTGGTTCTTGGCTTCCTGTTACAGAAGGTTGACTACTGTTAGGAGTATCCTTATCTAGTTGGGCTTGGAGTTCTTCTTCATGTTGCTGTTCATTGTGCAACATTGTTGTGTACTGTGTAAAGTTTACATCAGTTATAGTGCTTTCATTTGCTTTGAAAGCATCCTCATATGAGTCGTAGTTATCTAGTAATTGTTCTTCTTTTCTCCATGGTTTGAAGAGTTGTAGCAGGGACATGTAATAGACTTCTTTATGTTGAGGAGTCTTCAATGACAATTTGATATGATTAATTAAATTTGGTTTAGTGAGTTTAACTAAGCTGCCTTCACAGTCTGTCACTCTATATTTACCTTTTTTTTCATCAGGTTTCATATTATTTTTGTATGTGTAGTTTTGGGCTATTTGGTATAGACACATGTTTTCCAAAGTATTACTTCTGTTTGGGTAGTATGTGTCCAATAAATTGTTTTTTAAAATGTCTTGGCTGTTGGGATCATGTTTGGCTATTGTTTCTATATCTTCATATGATTTTAGAACTTTTTTTCTAGATTTAGCTGAACCAAGACTTAGCCATACTATATTTTCAGATTTACCATACAATGAAGTACCAGTTAAACGATCAGCTGCTTCATAAGATCCACATTCTCAATGGGTGAGCATTTTTATGCCCAAGCTGTATAATTTCTGAGATACTGTTTTATCTGATGACAGGTCATTCCCGAGGTCTTGGAGCTCTGTCTTTTCTGCTTTAGGTAAGTATGCTGTGACATATCGTGCAACTGCAGTAGAATTGTCTGCAATGTACTGCACATCTATGTTTGCATTCCATAAGTGGGCAATGATTGCATTATAATCATTGATATATTTTTCTTCTTCTTTTCTTTTTATGTAATATGTATTTTTAGGTGACTTACCTTTAACACTATGTCTAACTGAAGACATGAGGTTGTTTACATGACCTGTATTTGTAACTGGTCTAGGGAAACCAAATCGGCTTTTGGTGTAGTATTTGCCTTTGTTTTTGTATTTGCGACAACAATATTTTCCACATTTGTATCTTTGAAATTGTAAAATTTGTGCATGAAGATCACTATTTGTGGCTTCTGATGGAATTTCACAAGTGACATATTTTTTAATAAACTGTAAAACAGTGGCATCACTGTCTTGACCAAATTTAGGAGCATCTTTAATCCATAAAAGCATGTGGATATGTGGTGCTCCTCTGTCTTGGTATTCTTTTCTCCAAAAGAAGTGCTGCACTTCTCCAAGGGGAGGAACAGTTTTATTACAAATAAAATGTAGCATAGCAATGAAGCGATGTTGAAAATATCTTGAAACATTAACAGGATCCAAAGAACAAAGTTCTCCAGGTGTTAGAATATCTATGTTTGTTTTGTTTTTATTTGATATGCGTAGGAAATCATGTAAATCTTCCCATGCATATTCTGCAAAACTTAATGTAACAAACCAAGTGGGTGGGCCAAGGTTTCTGATCATACAACGTACATCTCCATGACGTCGAAACCAGTACTCTTTAGTACCACGCATATTTGCTAATAGATTTGTAATATTTGATTGTAAAACCTCATCCTTTTGTTGCACTTTCTCTAATAATTGTGTAGCTGTCATATTTTGAAAGTGTGATCCTGATTTTAATATGTGTGCAACTCCGTAACATAAAGTTGCTAGTTCACTTTCAAAGAGTAGGTGGAATATGTATTCCACATTTTGTCTAAATCTGGGATCTTCAGAATACATCCGTAATGAGCGGTATTCTGAAGCTGATATTTGAATAGGTCTATCATCATACCTTCCTCCTTTGCCAGTAGGAAAGAGTAGAGGAAAAGCATGTGCTTCTATACTTTTTTCCCATATACTGATTGGCGATCTTTTTGTTTGACGCATTTGGTAAGTTTCCAGTACATCGTGTACGGTGTCATTACAATGCAAAGGATGAATTGTATAATGGTCTAAAGTATTTGATATTGTAGCAGGATCTAGTAGCTCAAATTGACCAGCTTCTTGTGTTTCTTGAATTATTGCAGTTGTATCTTTCAAGTTTTCTTCAATATTAATTTCTTTGTAATATTCATTATTCTCTTCAAGATATTGGAAGGCTTGTCTAAGTTTATATAAATCTACCAGCTGTTGCCATATTTTTTTGTCTTTTGTAGGTACTCCATTTGCTAATATAATTAAAGATTGCTGCATTGGACGTTGCACTCCTAGAGTATGCACATTTTCTTTTAGATTTAATGGTAAATAAACTACTTTTCCACAAATGCCTTTTACCGATTCAGAGGGAGGTAATTTTGATGTTTTTGGTTGAAGGCGTATTATTGCTTGAAATGGGTGTACTGTTTGAATTATGATGCTCTCATATAAATTAAGTTGTTGTAGAGGTTTTAGTACTGGGTATAATTTCAAATTATTTGTGATAGAACGTGAAGGAGTTTGGTTGTTGTCAAGTTTTGTAGTGCAATAACTGCAAAGTATTAAGGGCTCAGTTATTTCATACTTGTTTTCTGCTACAAGGTAGAGAGCTAATTCAAACCATTTAGAATCTTCATTGTCTTCTATTTTGTATGATAGGTCCACAGTTTTTGTGTTACTTTTATAAAAAATTCTACGGCAACATACACATACATGGTTTGGTACTTCAGCTGATGTACTTTTAAATTTTAGTATTTCTTTTTTGTATGTGTTTAGCAAAAGGTTGCCATGTGTAGAATTGTTGCTTAATTGGTTTAAAGCTATTTCATTCTGTAAATGGCTTTCACTTCCAAAATATTTTTTCTGGATATAGTGAATTTCTTCAAGTAGGTCTTTTGCTGTACCATGTAGAAGGATGTTATTTAACTTTGCTAGTGCTAAAGCAGGACTTTTAGCATAGTACAGTTTATAGACTAGATTTCTTATAGTTGAATGATGTGTTGATATCCGTTTGATATCATGGAAAGTGGTTTTACAAGTAGGTCCTGTAATGCAGGCCAATGAATGTCCTTGTAGTCCTGTGTACTTGCGCACTGGACAGGTATCTATATTTTGCAGTAATTTAATTTTGATTTTGTCTTTGCTTTTTACATATTTATTGAGGAATTGGCGTAAAGATTTGAAACATTGTTTGTGAATGTTACACATTGACGTGCATGGCCATTTGTACACTAGACGTTCTGATTCAGTTGAATGGAGGTGTAATTCTATGTTTTCAGGGCATATTGTTGTAAGAAGTACTTCTTGTTCCATTATGGTATTATTCACTTTTTCATAACCTCGACCACTGCTATGTATGGCAATTGTATTCGTTTGCTTTTGTTTGTACGCTTCTTCATTAAAATATGGTTCTGTGCTTGTAGTGTGATTCCATTCAACTCCGCTGATACTTAAGAAGTTCTTTCTGTTGATATTTCGCTTATTGAGAAGTCTTTTTTGTAATTTAGTTATTAGTTTTGTTAGTGGTTTCATTTTGTTTAACAGTAAAATAAATACATTTCTTTTGAGAACAATTGCACTGTCCATCAATGCCTCTAAGATTAATTTCCTACGATAGGTTTTAAGCTTTAAACCTGATTTCTCTCCTGTTTTTGTAAGATTTTGAAGGACTTTGTGACGGTATATTTTGGCTAAAATACGTTTCTTGGTATGCTTACTTTGCACTATATTAAAATTTGAAGAAGTAGTTTTATCTGTACTGATAGCTGATTTTCTGTTAATTGTTTTTTGGTTTGTTTTACATTTTGATAGAGGAAGCGAAGTTGTTGTACTTGAAACTTCTTGTGTTTCACTAAATGATTGTATTAGCTGTTTTGTTTCAACTTTTTTTTACAAATTCTGCTAGAGATGGATGCTTATGTTGGACACCTTTATTTTCATTTGCTCTACTTTTGCGTTGCTTTCTACGGACTTGACTTTTGGTAGGCATTCTTTAGGGTCTGTTAAAAAAATAAAGAAGATATGGGTTGGGGTGTTCTGGAATGTATGTGTGCTGTGTGCATGAGTGTTTGAGTAAAATGATAAAGATGTATGTAATGGTGTGTGATTGTGCATTGGGAACTAAAACTAGTAGGGATAGGTATTCTTGAATTTATGTGTTACTAAACTGGGGTTCAGATGACAAAAAAAAAAGTAAGCTAGTGGTGTGGAAAAGTACAAATAGTAAATCTAATGTATACAATTAAAATAGTTGTTTGTTCTATAATATGAAAATTGTAGTGGTTCAGTTGGGTAATTTGTGTGCCCAAATATAGAAATTTGTGGGCCATTCTGGCTGTAAATAGCTGTTTAAGACATGGACATTTTTGGACAAAATGGTACAAAATCTCTATTTTTACAAACCGAAATAGCTCGTATTATCGTTATAGTATATTTGATTAATAATACAAATATTATGGTGATATTTTACTTACTTTTTTTTTTAAATTAACAGGTAACTTCTTAGTTTTTCTTTCTTCTTCGAATTCGGCTGCTTCTTTTCAGGAAACTGGTCTTCACTGCAATTGTAAAAGCTTCAAATTAGTAACTTTGTTTGTATATAGCACTGTTTTTAATTTAGATATTGATTTTTTTAATTGAAATCCTCAGTGCCTTCTTTAAAACCATTAAACTAATTTATTTACATAAGATACATTGCATCAGTTCAGTACATATGATATGTTCTTAATGAACAAATTGTATTGAATGACTAACTGTAGGAAAAAAAAAATATCTTTACTATGTCTTGTGAAATTTATAATATATTAGTGAATACCACTATTTCTGTAAGTAAACTGTTCTAGGTAATATCGCCTCAATGTCATGTCTAATTTAAAGTAATTAAGTAAATAAATAAATAAAAACAAAAAATATGAAATTGTATAAGTATTTTTATAAAGGTTTAAACATAGATTGTGTTTGCATGCAATTTTGTTTGAATATATGTAGTCTATATATTTCATTTAAAAAATGTTAGTTTAACATGATTTGAGTGTGTGTGTATAAAGAAAGTAAATAGCATAAAGGTTTATAAGTGATAGTTGATTTTAGGAAATTGAAAAAAGTACAGTAAATTCATTTTACAGATTTTACAAGGTAAAAGTCTGTTTGAAAATGTGTTCATCTACTATACAGAAAATATGCATACCTGAAGTTTGTGTTCATGCATATGGATATGCATGGAGCTGCAAGTAGAAATCTTGAAGACTTGTACAGTATTTCTGGTAGATGCTGCTTGCCAATGATATGACACTTGTACTCAGAGAGATTCAGAGTACATTTGCAGTGCTGATCTATGATGATGCAGTTAGATGTAGAGGTCTTGAATGTGATTGGTGCATGGTCATGTGATTTTTGAGGTACATCCAATGAGGGAATGGCAGAGAGAGTGTAGTGGAAATGGTAGAAGGGCTGTTCATGTTATGATATGTCCGCGGACATGGCGGTAGTTCGCGGACATCGGGAGTTACATCCGGGGATTTTTGGGTTCAGAAGTCATGCAAATGAGAATAAGCACTGAAAGGGATTGGTCAGGAAAGTTTGGTGGGTGTGTTGTGCCAGGAGAGATTTTCTCAGATACTCTTTTTGCTGAGAGAACAAAAGATAGCTATGGCTGTGTGTTTCAGAAAACAGATTGTTTGGATTTTAGGAGATTTGTGGATACATTGTTGAAGGTGCATGCAGAAAGCTGTGGAGTAGCTGTAGATCTTGGATTCCCACATGTGGAAGTACACTGGCATGGAGTACGTGGAATGAAGTGGTTGGACTTGCTACCTCTCTGTGCTACTTTGGAGACAGAGCAACATCCAGACATAATTGTAATTCATTGTGGAGGGAACAGTTTAGGACATGTGACTGGAATTTTTTTGCAATTTGTTATGAAAGAAGGACTTAGGAAGGTTATGGACATGTTTCCTAATTCTCAAGTGATATTTTCACGGATTGCGCAGAGAAAATGTGGCTTCGTTCTTCTTCATTTGGTCCACAAATGGAAAAAGCAAGACGCAATGTTAATAAGGCTGTTTGTGCCTTTCTAAGAGATTTTGGCATGTCTTCTTTTCACAATGAAAATATTATGTTTTGTAGTACATACATTTTTCGCAGAGATGGAGTCCATTTTACTTATGCTGGCAATCAGATTTTTCTGAGAAATGTACAAAATGCATTGCGACCTTTTTTGGAATTACAACAACGATTTTGAAGTAGATGTTAAGCATTTACAATTTTTGACTTACAAACACCACCCAAAGCCTCTTTTCAGAGCCACCACTTTTTTCCAGAGAAAATTACAATGTTTGTGATGGAGTAGCAACCCAATTTTTTTAATGTTCGCGAACTGTCCGCAGACTTCTAAAAAATACAAAGAGCCCTGCTTCATTTATTTTCACTTCTATTCTTTAACTGGGAAAGGCGGCTCTGAAAAGAGCCTTATTTTTTTTTGATTTTTGTAATTTTGTATTTTCTTTGGTTTTTCAGACATGACACACTAGGAGAGGAGGGTAAAGGAGGGTAAAGGGGGGGACACCAACCACAGGGATAAGAAAGGGCGAGCTGAGAGAGGAAGATGTAGAGTGGGTTTTATTTGGGTAGTGAGCAGGTCTTCTCGTGCTCTGAGACGATAGTCTCAAAAGGACTCCGAAGTCGCTCCCCCCTGCAGAGTACTGTGTCACAGTACATACATACAACTGTGACCCTCGAAAGGTAAGGGTCATCAGCATTCTGTATGGCCTGTGAGGCAGCTTGAGGAAGACGCTGTTCCACAGAGGTGGTCCTTGTGGTGACAGGATCAGAAACAGAGGATGAAGTAGAGGAAATCAACCTGCTACGTTCTTCGCAAGGTACAACCCTGCAAATAGCCCCAGAGTGAAATGACCTCAGGTGTCGCTTCATAGTAGTGGTCCCAAAGCTGTACTTACCCTGCTTCCCGCGACTGAGTATCATTTTGCACTCATTGCAGGTAACACGGTTCGCACGAGCCTTAGGAACATTACCATGAATGGTAAATAACCGCCACACCCAAGACTCATGCCTAGTGCGGGTAGTAGGGTTTTCCTCTACCTCATTCTCATCATCCTCTTCTTCCTCCTCTGCATCCTCACTCCTGTTCCCCTCTTCAGGCCCTTGGGGAGGTGGTGGTGGTGGAGGGGGTGGGGGTGGTGCTGAAGCAGGTGCAGCACCAAGTGGCAGTTCAGCAGCCAAGGATGCCATCTCGATGATGGTGTAGTCTGCAGGTGGCAGCAAAAATCACTGTGTTCTGAAGAATAGCCAGAAACACAATGGGAATAAGCTCTTGGGCGTGGTCTTTTATAGGGGTGCTTGTGCGCAGTTCGCGGACATGCGCACTGTCCGCGGACAGATCGAACACAAAAAAAGGATCGGAAAGTTTCAAAAGGTATATAGAAACTCAAGATTGCTATGTGGGACTTGTGCCATGGTGAGATTGTATTGAAAAATATTATGGATTAACTGAAAATGTACTTTTAAATTGTTCGGGGACACGAACAGTGTCCGCATTTCAGGACACACGATGAGCGTGGGCGCGGTCATATGATCCGTTCGCTAACTAGTCCGCGAAGGAAGCGCCTGTCCGCAGGACACCAAGTGCACGGAGATTGGTTAGCGCATGTGCATTGATGTCCTACGGACACTGTTCGGGTTCTGAAGTAATTAAAAGTGCGTCACACGTGAAACGAACATTTCAGGACACCGCGTGTGTTCTTAGAACAGTTTAAACTTGGTAGCGAACAGTAAGGACAGATATAGTGTCCTTCAGGACACGTGTAATTTCGTTTATGTACGAACATTTCAGGACACCAATTGTGTTCTTAGAACAGTTTCAATTGGGTAGCGAACACTACGAACAGGTATAGTGTTCTTCAGGACACCTCCATTTTCGTTTACGTACGAACATTTCAGGACACCAATAGCGTTCTTAGAACAGTTTGAACTTGCTAGCGAACAGTACCGGACAGGTATAGTGTTCTTTAGGATACTTTAATTTTTGTTTGTTTACGAACAATTCAGGACACCGCGTGTGTTCTTAGTACAGTTTCATGTTGCTAGCGAACACTACGAACAGTTGTACTGTTGTTCAGGACACATCATTTTCGTTTATTTACGAACATTTCAGGACACCAATTGTGTTCTTAGGACAGTTTTAAGTTGATAGCGAACATTAAGGACAGATATAGTGTTCTTTAGAACACTTTCATTTTTGTTTCTTTACGAACATTTCAGGACACCACGTGTGTTCTTAGAACAGTTTCAACTTGCTAGCGAACAGTACGAACAGGTGTGGTGTTCTTCAGGACACCTCCATTTTCATTTATGTACGAACATTTCAGAACACTCGCACTGTCCGCGGACACTTTTATTGTTTTTTAAAAAAAAAAACGGAAACTATTCACAATACAATATAAAAATTTAACTTTATTTAACATATATTAATAATTTATGACAGAGAAGGTGAGGCAGAAACAGAAAGAAAAACAGGAGAATTTGGGGTTTCAACATGATTGGTATTAGGTGAAGAAGGGATGGAAGTCTCATCAAAACGTTTTGGATTATGGAGAGGGTTTGGGGATAATTGACTGGGATATGGTGAGGAGGGACAAGTACATGTGGGGCAATGGTACGAGGTTTTTGGTTTGAAATGATTTTCCACAAAAGTTTTTAAATTATTAAAATTAGCCAACAATACATCCATTTTTTCTTCTATATTGTGAAGACTGTTATCCATAACAGGGTTTTCTGAAGTTTTTTTCTATTTTGGTATGCTCTGTACAAAAAAATAATATATGTGTTAAATGTATATAAAAAAAATAATAAATAAATGGTTTATATTATAAAGTGTTTACCATTAGTTTCACTATCTTGTGACATTTCTTCATGTGGGAAATTGTCCTCTAGCCATTCCAGAGTACTAGACATTTCTGTGAGAAAAAAAAAAGATAATATATTTTATTATCTAATACAGAAAGTTTATAAATATATGAATAAAAGTATGTACACTTACTATTTCAGGTAAGATATGTCCTATGTACTCAGTGGGTCTGCTCTTGTTCTCAGTTCTGTTGTGTTTGTGAGGTAATTATGTTGGAAGCCAATTTATTTTCTTGTGGTATATTCTATTTTAGAACATAGTGCATTTAAATGAATGGTTAGTGTTTTACATATATGGGTTACATTTCTTATGTATTACTATATATAATGTGTTTGTGTGCTGCTTTTTGAATTTGTTAAATGTTCCTTTATTATGATATAACAATCAAACATACCCCACCACCCCCCCCCCACAGTTTTTAGGTAGTGGTACTGTTCTCCGAACATGTCCGCGAACATTAAATAAGTTCGCGGACATCAAGTTCATAAGAAGAGATCTAGTCAGTTCCATATGACATGTATATAAAGTCAAAGTCATTATTGTTAAGTTGTGCTACCAAAAACTGTGAAATTCAGTGAAAAAACTTTGTTAAAGGGACGTTATGGTTAAGTTGCGCTACTAAAAACCTATGAAATTCAGTGAAAAAAACGTTGTTAAAGGGACGTTATGGTTAAGTTGCGCTACTAAAAACCTATGAAATTCAGTGAAAAAACTTTGTTAAAGGGACGTTATGGTTCCAAGTAAAACCGAAAAACCCTTGAAATTCGCCAGTTATGGTAAGCTAAGCAACCATAACTCGCGCCACCACCGTGCACTGCTAAGACTAACACCCAGGACATCAAAGATGACATCACAAATGTCAACTACAAGTTTAGTTAAGGTTTAAGTACAGTTAGTTAATAAATTTTGGTTTTAAGAACATTAAATAAGCGTTTGAAAGATTTGCTGGTAATCTCTGCTTTAGAGTAATGGACTATCATTACATTCAAACCATCCACATTTCTTTTTTATATATACTGAAACTGTTCTAAGAACACTGTCTGTATTGTTCGCTTGCAAGCTGAAAGTGTTCTAAGAATAGTCGTGGTGTCCTGAAATGTCTGTAAATAAACGAAAAGGGTGTGTCCTGAGGACACTGTCCGTGTTGTTCGCAAGCAAGCTGAAACTGTTCTAAGAACACTCGCGGTGTTCTGAAATGTTCGTAAATAAACAAAATGGGGGTGTCCTGAGGACGCGCTCCGTATTGTTCGCTGCCAATTTCGAAAGTGTTCTAAGAACACTCATTATGTCCGCGGACATTAAAAGTTCTCATAAGGCATAGTTAAAATGTTTGACTTTATGGGTGTGATATGATGCGGTGGTTGTGGCCAGGGCATAGAGTCTTGGGAGCATGGCCAAGGATGGCCATGCACCCAAGACTCTATGCCCTGGCCACAAGCACCGCAGCATATCACACTCATAGTGGATTATAACTTTGGGATCCAAAAACAAATTTATAAGGAACAAAGTTATAAGCCACTATGGGTGTGATATGCTGCTATGGTTGTACTTATTATAATATACTTACTGTTTGGGTTAGTAACTGGATTACATGTATTTCTTGTTCATTTCTGTGATAAAAGAAAAGATCATGTTAGTATTGGTATTTTGTAACCACTTATAACATTGAATAATCATTACCCTCATATTTAGTACTTTACAAATCAGTGTACTGTGCAATTTGCTCAGTTTCTGTGTTTGTTGCTAAAATCATTGGGTCTGCGGGAGAAAAATAAATCCATGTAGGATAAAAAAAAACCTTTTTTGTTATGCTACAGTCTATGTGTTTCTTTGTAACTTATTGTTTCTGGCTAATGCTCTATATATTGGCTTGTTGCAGATTTTTGGAGCAGTTACATATCATTTATTTGTTTGGATATTGTAAAGTTTTGGGGCAGTTAGATACCAATTGGCGTATTCTATCTGTCTATTTTTTGATATAATTTAGTGGTATTGATTAATCAGTTTGGATATTGTAAAATTTTGGGTTAGTTAGATAACAGTTGGTGTATTCTAACTATCTATTTTTTCTCTAATTTAGTGGTATTCATTTATCGGATTAGTTGTTGTAGAATCTCTGGGCAGTTAGATACCTGTTGGAATATTCTAACAGTTTATATTTTTTTACTACAAGTTTAGTTAATAAATGTTGGTTTTAAGAACATTAAATAAGCGTTTGAAAGATTTGCTGGTACTCTCTGCTTTAGAGTAATGGTACTATCATTACATTCAAACCATCCACATTTCTTTTTTATATATGCAGTGTAGTGACCTGAATTGGTTGTGGCTCCTGCGTGGTAGATTATACCTATTGTTGTGAAGGTTTTCTTACCAAGTGATACTTGACCATGTGTGAATCCAGTCAGCTTGCAGTTGTTTTTGGTACCATCTGCATTGTAACGTAGAAGCATTATTATTACGTATTTACTATGTGTTTGTATTAATGAGGTGGAGCTATTATCCGAATTGCAGGTAGTACATAATCTACCATGGTTTGCATTTCGTACAAGTTGCTGAAATGGAATGGATTCACAATTAGGTATTGATATATATATACAAAGCGTTCATTGGGGATTTGTTCTTGTGTCACATTGTTGCAGAGAGTGCATGTATGTTTCCACATGTATGAAATCTGGAAGATTTCATTTATAGGTATGTTTTTATTTTCCAGTACTTGTATTAAGTACATTAGAAGTTCTTGTGGATCTTCCTGTGAGTTTATGGTGAATTTAACCATTCCAGCACAGTAGTCCAATTGTTGTCTTATTCCATAAACACTATACGTGTTGTCAGGATTGTTTGTTGTGTTTCTATGAAGTACTAACATTTGCAAACACAACTGGTCTGTACTGTGTAAGTAAATGTTGTCAACAATTGGTGGCAATTGAAATAGAATATTCATTGCTACATTTGCGTAGACACTTACTCGAACTATATTTGAGAGTTTAAATGGACCAGGTAGTTCTGTATCTGATTATTTTTATTTTAGTTTGTCTTCCTTCTTTGACGAAGTACCTGGTTTACTTTCCCTAATTGGTTCTTTTATGTTTGTGGTACTTGATGAAGTTTTAGTTTCTTTTACTCTCTTTGGAGGATTTGCAGTGACATCCTGTTGCATTTCTGTTTGATTTAGTTTTCTTTCACAACGTTTTACTTTTTGTGGAACAGAATATGTGTTTAGATGGGGGGCGTATAGTGAGCGAAGTCTATTGTATTCTAAAATGCAAGTAATATCAGCGTTTACTTTACTTGCATCAAAGTTGATTAGAAATAGACCGTCAAGTGTATGTAAGCGTGATAGTGCTACGTAGCTCATGCCTTCTTTAAAGACTGTGTTACCAATGTCTATCATTGCTTTGTCTGGGGTAAGACCTTGTGATTTATGAACGGTGACTGCGTATGTAAGAGTCAGAGAAAATTTTTCTCTGCGTACACACATGTCTTTGAAGAGAAGGAATCGAGCTGTTGAGAGGCCTATCCTTTTTACTTCTGATAGTTTGTCAAAGAGAATATTGACAAACTGAATTTTGTTGTCACGTGGGTATGTTTGAAAGCCAACAACTGTACCCAGTGCTCCATTAACTAGACCTTGGTCCACGTCAAGGTTACGTTTAAGCATTACTCTGCAATTTAAGGATAATTTTAATATCTTTTCCAACCCAGCTGTGTTGGAGATTGAATTTTCTAAACTATTTAGTCTTGTTGTGACTTGCTCACACATGGGTAGTGTCATACCATGTACATCTAGTTTATCTGTGGCGCTAATTTCCATTATTGGTTGCATTTCTTTATTTAACATTATTTCATTGAATTTGTAACAGCTTGCAAGAGTTGGCTTTAAGGCCATACAATTGACATTTTTATGGGCTAATTGTTCCATAACATCTGTAGCACATGTATTATCGCCATAAAGTGCATGAATGTGCCGGGTTCTGTAGATAGTATACCAACTCTAATACTTTTTAAGATGTTGGCATAAGTGAGATCTGCAGATTGCTGCATGTTTTCTGCTAATTCTCTGTTTTGGAAATGCTGCCAAAGGTTGACATTTCCAATGCTGCCAACAGTTTTATGGCAGAGTTTCTGTCCTAATGTTTTAAAAATAGGCTCACCTTTTACTGGTGTCAATTGAAGAAGATCTCCGAAAACAATTATGTGTTTTCCTGCAAAGAGCTCTTCGTAGTTTGTTTTGAGTACTTCTTGTAAACATTAGGTTGGACACCATGCTCACTTCGTCTATTAGTAGCATTTTCATTTGTTTTAATACTCTGCGTAGTTCCATTGCAGCTTCTGTAGAAAGTTTGTAATAGTCTAATTTGTTTTGGTGTTCTACTGGCAGGAGTAGTAATCGGTGGATAGTGACACCGCCTATGTTGTAGGCAGCTAAACCTATGGGGGCAGTGACAACAACTGACAGTTTGCTGTTTTTCAATTGTTGAAGGAACTTACTGATGATTTTGATTAGGAATGTTTTGCCAGAACCAGCTTCACCACTGACGTACAGTAGTATAGGTTTGTAATTTTGGCAGGTGCATTCTTTGTTTTCATGTTGTACACCATGTGAAATTTCTTTTGTTACTTCTTGAAAAATGCTACATTGCTCATTGTTTAGTTTTGATTGTAGTATAGTTAAGTATTCTTTATCTTCATACTGACACCGGGTGTTTTCTACTTCTGTCATAGCTAATTCTGCCTCATTTGTTATTAGTGGTTCTCCCAGTGGTTCTTGGCTTCCTGTTACAGAAAGTTGACTACTGTCAGGAGTGTCCTTATCTAGTTGGGCCTGGAGTTCTTCTTCGTGTTGCTGTTCATTGTGCAACATTGTTTTGTACTGTGTAAAGTTTACATCAGTTATAGTGCTTTCATTGGCTTTGAAAGCATCTTCATATGAGTCATAGTTATCTAGTATTTCTTCTTCTTTTCTCCATGGTTTAAAGAGTCGTAGCAGGGATATGTAATATAGTTCTTTATGTTGAGGAGTCTTTAATGACAATTTGATATGATTAATTAAATTTGGTTTGGTGAGTTTTACTAAGCTGCCTTCACAGTTTGTCACTCTGTATTTACTTTTTTTTTCATCAGGTTATATATTATTTTTGTATGTGAAGTTTTGGGCTATGTGTTATAGACACATGGTTTCCAAAGTATTACTTACATTTGGGTAGTATGTGGCCAATAAATTGTTTTTTAAAATGTCTTGGCTGTTGGGATCATGTTTGGCTATTGTTTCTATATCTTTGTATGATTTTAGAACTCTTTTTCTTGATTTAGCAGGACCAAGACTTAGCCATACTATATTTTCAGATTTACCATACAATGCAGTACCAGTTAAATGATCTGCTGCTTCATAGGATCCACATTCTCTATGGGTGAGCATTTTTATGCCCAATCTGTATAATTTCTGAGACACTGTTTTATCTGATGACAGGTCGTCCAGAGGTCTTGGAGCTATGTTTTTTCTGCTTTGGTTAAGTATGCTATAACATATCGTGCAACTGCAGTGGAATTGTCTGCAATGTACTGCACATCTATGTTTGCCTTCCATAAGTGGCAATGATTGCATTGTAATCATTGATATATTTTTCTTCTTCTGTTCTTTTTATGTAATATGTATTTTTAGGTGACTTACCTTTAACATTATGTCTAACTGAAGACATAAGGTTGTTCACTTGACCTGTATTTGTAACTGGTCTAGGGAAACCAAAGCGGCATTTGGTGTAGTATTTCCTTTTGTTTTTGTATTTGCGATGACAATATTTGCCACTTTTGTGTCTTTGAAATTGTAAAATTTGTGCCTGAAGATCACTATTTGTGGCTTCTGATGGAATTTCACAAGTGACATATTTTTCAATAAACTGTAAAACAGTGGCATCACTGTCTTGACCAAATGTAGGAGCATCTTTAATCCATAAAAGCATGTGGATATGTGGTGCTCCTCTGGCTTGGTTTTCTTTTTTCCAAAAGAAGTGTTGCACTTCTCCAAGGGGAGGAACAGTTTTATTACAAATAAAGTGTAGCATAGCAATGAAGCGATGGTGAAAATATCTTAAAACATTAACAGGATCCAGAGAACAAAGTTCTCCAGGTGTTAGTATATCTATGCTTGTTTTGTTTTTGTTTGATATGCGTAGGAAATCATGTAAATCTTCCCATGCATATTCTGCACAACTTAATGTAACAAACCATGTGGGTGGGCCAAGGGTTCTAATCATACAACTTACATCTCTATGACATCGAAACCAGTACTCTTTAGTACCACGCATATTTGCTAATAGATTTGTAATATTTGTTGCATTGGACGTTGCACTCCTAGAGTGTGCACATTTTCTTTTAGAACTAATGGTAAATACACTACTTTTCCACAAATACCTTTCACTAATTCAGAGGGAGGTCATTTTTCTGTTTTTGGTTGAAGGCGTATTATTGCTTGAAATGGGTCCACTGTTTGAATTATGATGCTCTCATATAAATTAAGTTGTTGTAGGGGTGTTGGTAGTGGATATAATTCCAAATAATTTGTGATAGCACGTGAAGGAGTTTGGTTGTTGTCAAGTTTTGTAGTGCAGTAACTGCAAAGTATTAAGGGGTCAGTTATTTCATATTTGTTTTCTGCTATAAGGTAGAATCTTATTCAAACCATTTAGGGGCTGATTCATGGAACAAACGTGCGCCGAAAATCTACGCGCAAGCAGGCGCAAAAAGGCGCAAGCGGAAAAAAAGAGGCGCACGCGCACGCGTGCGATTCATGGAAGTCCCTGCGCGTGTCTTCCTCGGGATGTGCGCCAAACCCGTGCATGGCGCACACGTCACTGCAACATCCCGAAAGACGTGCGCGACGCGCACAGTGAAAGCGCACAACCTCTGCGCATACACTAGAAAGTGGGCGGAACACGGGGCGTAACGCGCGGAATGGGGAACAACTCGCGAAAACAAGGGCGTAACTGGGGATGAACTGCAGGGAAGCAGACGGAACGCCCACATGCACCCGAACCACACATATTCATGGAATCGAATAGGGCAAAGCCACGCACAGCGAAAGACACGCACAAGCCCAAACACGTCCGCCACACGAAGGCAGGCGGTAGCGTCCCTGCGCATTACAAAAGTGGCAAAATACAGCAATAGTGCCTGTGCGAGCGGGGCACGTGTATTTCGGGGTTGCGCGGGAAGTTACACACGCGATTGGGCCTGGGGGAGCGGGCTACGTGTATTTCAGGGGTTCGCGTGAACTTTCTCACGCGATCGGGCCTGGGGGAGCGGGCTACGTGTATTTCAGGGGTTCGCGTGAAGTTTCTCACGCGATCGGGCCTGGGGGAGCGGGCTACGTGTATTTCAGGGGTTCGCGTGAACTTTTTCACGCGATCGGGCCTGGGGGAGCGTGCTACGTGTATTTCAGGGGTTCGCGTGAAGTTTCTCACGCGATCGGGCCTGGGGGAGCGTGCTACGTGTATTTCAGGGGTTCGCGTGAACTTTTTCACGCGATCGGGCCTGGGGGAGCGGGCTACGTGTATTTCAGGGGTTCGCGTGAACTTTTTCACGCGATCGGGCCTGGGGGAGCGGGCTACGTGTATTTCAGGGGTTCGCGTGAAGTTTCTCACGCGATCGGGCCTGGGGGAGCGGGCTACGTGTATTTCAGGGGTTCGCGTGATGTTTCTCACGCGATCGGGCCTGGGGGAGCGGGCTACGTGTATTTCAGGGGTTCGCGTGAAGTTTCTCACGCGATCGGGCCTGGGGGAGCGGGCTACGTGTATTTCAGGGGTTCGCGTGAAGTTTCTCACGCGATCGGTCCTGGGGGAGCGGGCTACGTGTATTTCAGGGGTTCGCGTGAAGTTTCTCACGCGATCGGGCCTGGGGGAGCGGGCTACGTGTATTTCAGGGGTTCGCGTGAAGTTTCTCACGCGATCGGGCCTGGGGGAGCGGGCTACGTGTATTTCAGGGGTTCGCGTGAAGTTTCTCACGCGATCGGGCCTGGGGGAGCGGGCTACGTGTATTTCAGGGGTTCGAGCGGGCTACGTGTATTTCAGGGGTTCGCGTGAAGTTTCTCACGCGATCGGGCCTGGGGGAGCGGGGTACCACTCACCGTCTGCCTTGCGTGTAGAAGAACGCGTAGCCAACACCCGCTGTGAAGTAATAGCGTGTGAACCCCAACGGATGGAAAACACACGCACCGCACGAAAAGCACGTACAGAACATAAAGGCACGCGGGATCTCCAAGCCCTGCCAGGGCAATGCCCGTGCGCAAAACGTCACAGACGCGCTTACGCTGTAAGGGCCTTTGGTCCAATGAAATCGCGTACGCGTGCTGACGCGCTTACGCGCTAAGGGCCTTTCCTCGATTTTCACGCTGACGTGCAGGATATTCACGTGCCAATTCACTCCGTATCAAGCTGGCCACGCGAAAACACACGGAAGACCACGCTCCTGCCCAGAAGGCCGAATTACTGCCCCCCAGTGCCCCGAGCAGCCTCCCACGTGCCATCTGCTGCTGCCTGCCTGCCTGCCTGCCTGTTGCCACCGTGCCCTGCCATTTGGTGCCTGCACATCAGCCATCTGCAGGTGTCCAGTTGCTGTGTCCACCCCTGCTGGAACAGAAGACTCCCGACTCGGATAACATCGCTCCACAGCCCAGCCCCAGGACCCAGTTGCCCACCCACTCCTGCCCCTGGGGTTGCCATGTCGGGCACATCAACATCTGGCACCAGTGGCAACCCCCGGCCAGAGGGGCAGAGGGGCACCAGCTTTACTGCCACCAAAGTTGGTGTCCTGGTGGAGCAAGTCCTGGGGCAGTATGATGCCCTCTTCGGATCGTCCCGCGCCAACAGGGAAGGACGGGAAAGGATCTGGGCCGACTGTGTGGTTGCCATCAACGCGGAGGGGGTGGCAACCCGCACCATCCAGAAGGTCAAGAAGCGCTGGGAGGACTTGAGGTCCAGGACCCTCATGAAGGCTCGGCGCCTCGTGGAGGGGGGCCGGGGCCGCATGAGTTCCATCCAGTTGAGGGTCCTGGAACGCGCACACCCAGCGCTCCACGCCCAGGTCCTTGAGAGAGAGACCCGTCTGGAGTTGAGCGGTAAGTGGCCAAGCATTGCTGTGTGAGACAGGGCATGTTGCAGTGTGCTGGTTGTCTGATACTTGCCTGCATGTGTGACATAGGCCATGTACGCATGTATGTGTGCTGGGACATCATGGGAATGCATGTGCGACCTGTAATGTGTGAACCGCACGGTTGTTGCATGTGTTTGAATGCGACATGGGGAGCCCTGTGCAGATTGCACACATGAGAGCATGGCAGTCTCTGTTCCTGGACATGGGTGGGGGCGAGGGATGGGTGCTGATGCCAGATACATATGTGGTATCCATGTCTGTGTGCCTGACCTGCGTGTCTGTGACTTGTGAGTGCCATGGATGCATGACACATGTCTGTGACAATGTACAGATTCACTGATGCAGCCTAGTCATCCTTGTATGCACTGTGATTGGGGTGTACGGGGCCAGATGGATGTGACTGAGGTGAAGTGTGTGCATGTGATAGGCATGACCCATGATGCATGTGAGTCCCATTACATTGTATGATTCGAGAGTCCATTGGACATGCATTGAAATGTCCATGGCACGCACCATGACTGTCACTGTGTGTGTTTTGCCTGGACTGACACATGTGTTGTGGTGTGACATGATGGAAGTGTACTTTGACAGTGGCACTCATCTGCTATTGCTACCTGTCTAGGGGACCATTGTACAGTACCCTGATGCTTGTGTTCTATGTCTCCCTCTACGCAGCGGCTAGTGAAGGAGAGGGCGGAGACGGCGCTGTGGAGCAAGGCGGCAGGGATGCCCCCATGGCTGCAGCGGAAGGGGTGGGTGAGCACCCACAGGGGCCTGCTACGGCGGTAGACGGCGAGGAGCCATCCAGGTTGGTGGTTTCCACAGAGGAGGAGGAGGCCGCCACTGAGGCGCACATGGGGCCTGGTGGGGGCATCCCTGCTGGTGCAAGTGGTGCAGTCCAGGGGCAGGAGGCAGCACAGGTCACCGTGGAGGGGCCTGTGCATGTCGCTGTCCCTGAACCTGTGGGTGCACCACCTTGCACCAGCAGGGATGCCCCGTCCCAGGCCCGTCCGCAGGTAGAGGGGATGTCCATGTCATCTGACTCCCCTCCACCTGCGGACGAGGGGACCCCTGGCCGTGTGGAGAAGGTCCTGATTGGGGTCGCGATGCGCACGGCTGTGATTCGTGATGCCGTGCGTGCTTCCCAGGAGGAGCACGCACGTCATCACGAAGAGCACCGTGCCGACGTGGCCCAATTGGGATCGGCCATGTTCGGGGGTTTCCTGCATGTGTCGGACAATCTGGCGGACCTCTCCTCCTCTGTGGAGACTATACGCCAGTCGTTCTCCTTGCCGTCTTCCGGCCCAGATGCCACCAGGGCCCCCTGTGGACCAGCCCTGACCAATGCAGCCAGCTCGATAGGTGCGGAGCGGCAGCGGGCGGAAGAGGAGTGGCTCACCATGGTCAGGGCGGAGTTCTCCATGCGTCGGGCGTTGAGGCGGGCTGAGTGCCTCGAGGAAGCTCGCAGGGAGTTTGAGGTGAACATGGGGTTATCCCTGCGAGACCTCGGGGCCAGGACAGAGTCCCGCCTCCAGGACATCGACATGGAGTTCGATGATGCCCTGGCCAAAAACATCACAGAGTGAGCCGCAGGACTTGCCCGCTGCCATTGTATATAGTTCTTTAGTTAGTTAGTGTTAGGTTTCCTTTATTTTTTGAGATTTTTTTGGACCGCTCGGACAATGGCCACTTTTCTGTATATAGTTTTTTTATTAGGTAGTAGTAGGTTTCATTTATTGTGTTGGGCTCATGGACCCTGGAATATTCTTGTGTATAGTTGGATTTTTTAAAATACATTTTTTTGATTCATATTTGTGTTCACCATGAGGCAATGGTTTTTCCTTATTTTTTTTCACCATGATTTTGCTTCGGACAACATTAGTTTTTGGATTCCTTTGTTTTTTGGATTTTTACATTACTTATCGGACATGGACAATTTATTTTGTTATCCCCATTGTTGTATGTTTGATTAGTTTACTTCATTTTCTTCGAGAATACATGTTTTTATAACTTTCTTTTGTGGTATTTTCTCATTGGTTTCATGCATGTCATGATATGGGTTTTGACATTCACTTGCACCCATTGTGTATGTGTGTGTGACGGACATGTGTTCATTTACATACTTGCCATTGTGGTTGTATCATGTAATTGCATTTGTTATGTGGGTGGATGCAATCCTTGGATGGGTGTTTGTGCTGGGTATGCTGCCCATTACTGCCATGATTGTGTATCGTCAGGACCTGGGAGCAGGGGGACATGGTTGGGGGCCTGCTGGCAGGTGCCCCACAGTGCTGGGGGGTGGAGGTGCAAGGGGACATGAGTGGGACATGAGTGGGGGCCTGCGGGCAGGTGCCCCACAGTGCTGGGGGGTGGGGGTGGTGGGGAACATGAGTTGGACATGGGTGGGGGCCTGCTGGCAGGTGCCCCACAGTGCTGGGGGGTGGGGGTGGTGGGAGACATGAGTTGGACATGGGTGGGGGCCTGCTGGCAGGTGCCCCACAGTGCTGGGGGGTGGGGGTGGTGGGAGACATGAGTTGGACATGGGTGGGGGCCTGCTGGCAGGTGCCCCACAGTGCTGGGGGGTGGGAGTGCTGGGAGACATGGGTGGGGGCCTGGTGGAGGCTGCCCCTGGTGACTGGGGGGGTGGGGGTGCTGGGAGACATGGGTGGGGCCTGGTGGTGGGTGCCCCTGCACTGCTGGGGGGTGGGGGTGGTGTGAGACATGGGTGGGGGCCTGGTGGAGGCTGCCCCTGGTGACTGGGGGGGTGGGGGTGGTGGGAGACATGGGTGGGGGCCTGGTGGAGGCTGCCCCTGGTGACTGGGGGGGTGGGGGTGCTGGGAGACATGGGTGGGGGCCTGGTGGAGGCTGCCCCTGGTGACTGGGGGGGTGGGGGTGGTGGGAGACATGGGTGGGGGCCTGCTGGCAGGTGCCCCGCAATGCTGGGGGTGGGGGTGCAAGGGGACATGAGTTGGTGATCATTGGTGCAAGGAGACATGTGCCTTTGCTGGGGGGCATGCCCATGTTGGGTGGGCTGCCTGCGGGACATGACCAGGGATGCAGGGTAGTCCCCTGTGGTGTGGGCTGCCTGCAGGGGCCGTGGAGGGTGTACAGGGAACACCTGGGAGGACCCACACTGGCAAATCACATGTAGGACTCCCCGGCACCCCTGAAATACACGTACCCTGCTGAAATCGCGTGTAAAACTTTGTGCGCACCCCTGTAATACCCGCACGCAGCCCAATCGCGTGTAAAACTTTGCGCGCACCACTTTAATACCCGCACGCAGCCCAATCGCGTGTGAAAATGTGCGTGCACCCCTGTAATACCCGCACGCAGCTCAATCGCGTGTAAAACTTCGCGCGCACCCCTAATACCCGCACGCAGCCCAATCGCGTGTACAACTTTGTGCGCACCCCTAAAACCCGCAAGCAGCCCAATCGCGTGTGAAACTTTGCGCGCACCCCTAATACCCGCACGCAGCCCAATCGCGTGTGGAACTTCCCGCGCACCCCTGGAATACACGCGCCCAGGCCAATCGCGTGTGGAACTTCCCGCACACCCCTGAAATACACGCGCCCAGGCCAATCGCGTGTGGAACTTTCCACGCACCCCTGAAATACACGCGCCCAGGCCAATCGCGTGTGGAACTTCCCGCGCACCCCTGAAATACACGCGCCCAGGCCAATCGCGTGTGGAACTTCTCATGCACCCCTGAAATACACGTAGCCCGCTCCCCCAGGCCCGATCGCGTGAGAAACTTCACGCGAACCCCTGAAATACACGTAGCCCGCTCCCCCAGGCCCGATCGCGTGAGAAACTTCACGCAAACCCCTGAAATACACGTAGCCCGCTCCCCCAGGCCGGATCGCGTGAACAAGTTTACGCGAACCCCTGAAATACACGTAGCACGCTCCCCCAGGCCCGATCGCGTGAGAAACTTCACGCGAACCCCTGAAATACACGTAGCCCGCTCCCCCAGGCCCGATCGCGTGAGAAACTTCACGCGAACCCCTGAAATACACGTAGCCCGCTCCCCCAGGCCCGATCGCGTGAGAAACTTCACGCGAACCCCTGAAATACACGTAGCCCACTCCCCCAGGCCCGATCGCGTGAGAAACTTCACGCGAACCCCTGAAATACACGTAGCCCGCTCCCCCAGGCCCGATCGCGTGAAAAAGTTCACGCGAACCCCTGAAATACACGTAGCACGCTCCCCCAGGCCCGATCGCGTGAAAAAGTTCACGCGAACCCCTGAAATACACGTAGCCCGCTCCCCCAGGCCCGATCGCATGAGAAACTTCACGCGAACCCCTGAAATACACGTAGCCCGCTCCCCCAGGCCGGATCGCGTGAAAAAGTTCACGCGAATCCCCTGAAATACACGTAGCACGCTCCCCCAGGCCCGATCGCGTGAGAAACTTCACGCGAACCCCTGAAATACACGTAGCCCGCTTGCCGTGCTGGTACAGGGTTAGCGCAGCCCTTTGCGCTGGATTGGGGATTTTGATGGCTTTTCCCTGCGCGGAAGGCGTTCTTGGGGGCGTAACTGGCGCTGCTGCAAGGTCGCTGCGCCACTGTGCGCCACGGCTGGTTTTGGTGGCTGGAATCCATGAATACGCTGTGCGCGGAAATGGGTTTTGGCGCACGCGGCTGGCGCAGGGATTCGCACGCGCACACTGTGCGCCAGCCGCTTGCGCCACTTGTGCGCTGAATTCTATGAATTACCCCCATAGAATCTTCATTGTCTTCTATTTTGTATGATAGGTCTACAGTTTTTGTGTTACTTTTATAAAAAGTTCTGCAGCAACATACACACACATGGTTTGGTACTTCAGCTGATGTACTTTTAAATTTTAGTATTTCTTTTTTGTATGTGTGTAGTAAAAGGTTGTCATGCATAGAATTGCTGCTAATTTGGTTTAAAGCTATTTAATTATGTAAGTGGCTTTCACTTCCAAAATATTTTTTCTGGATATAGTCGATTTCTTCAAGTAGGTTTTTTGCTGTACCATGTAGAAGAATGTTATTTAAATTGGCTAGTGCTAAAGCAGGACTTTTAGCATAGTACAGTTTATAGACTAGATTTCTTATAGTTGAATGATGTGTTGATATCCTTTTGATATCATGGAAGGTGGTTTTGCAAGTAGGTCCTGTAATGCAGGCCAATGAATGTCCATGTAGTCCTGTGTACTTGCGCACTGCACAGGTATCCATATTTTGCAGTAGTTTAATTTTGATTTTGTCTTTGTCTTTCACATATTGATTGAGGAATTGGCGTAAAGACTTGAATTTTTTTTTGGGAATGTTACACATTGACGTGCATGGCCATTTGTACACTAGACATTCTGATTCAGTTGAATGGAGAGGTAATTCTAAGATTTCAGGGCATATTTTTGTAAGCAGTACTTCTTGTTCCATTATGGTATTATTCACTTTTTCATAACCTCGACCACTGCTATGTATGGCTATTGTATTTGTTTGCTTGTGTTTGTATGCTTCTTCATTAAAGTATGGTTCTGTGCTTGTAGTGTGACTCAATTCACCTCAGCAGATATTTAAGAAGTTCTTTCTGTTGACATTTCGTTTATTAAGAAGTCTTTTTTGTAATTTAGTCATTAGTTTTGTTAGTGGTTTCATTTTGTTTAACACTAAAATAAATAACTTTCTTTTGAGAAGAATTGCACTATCAACGCTTCTAAGATTCATTTCCTACGATAGGCTTTAAGGGTTGAACCTGGTTTCTCTCCTGTTTTCATAAGATTTTGAAGGACTCTGTGACAGAACATTTTGGCTAAAATACTTTTCCTGGTATGCTTACTTTACACTATATCAATATTTATAGAAGCAGTTTTATCTGTAAGAATAGCTGTTTTTTTGTCAATTGTTTTCTGGTTTGTTTTACATTTTGATAGAGGAGGCAAAGTTTCTGTACTTGAAACTTCTTTTGTTTCACTAAATGACTGTATTAGCTGTTTTGTTTCAACTTTTTTTTACAAATTCTGGTAGAAAACCAGTGAAGTAACTGGATGAACGCGCGCCCCTGCACCAGAAGCAGGATGGAGAGTTCATCCTTCCAAACCATAAGGTGAGCTTAAACTGGGGGGTTTTGGAGGAAGTCAGAGGAGAACGAAGGGGGAAAGGGGGGAGCAAGCACACTATTCAGCAGACAGTTAATCCCCTTTCTCATCTGCAGAAGAATATTCCTACGGGCCAGACAAGCAAGATTTGGGGGTCCTGTTCAATCGGTGGTCCGAATTCTGCGCATCACGCTTGAAGAGGCCACAGCAACCCAGACCAGACCAGTGCCTCCGTGGGAGCCAGGTGAGCGTTACAACAGCTTTCTGCATGCACCTTCAACCAATGTATCCACGAGTCTCCCAAAATCCAAACAATCTGTTTTCTGAAACACACAGTCATAGCTATCTGTTCTTCTCTCAGCAAAAAGAGTATCTGAGAAACTCTCTCCTGGCACAACACACCCACTAAACTTTCCTGACCAATTCCTTTCTATGCTAATTCTAATTTGCATGGCTTCCCAACCCAAAAATCCCCGGATGTAACACCCGATGTCCGCGAACTACCGCCTTGTCTGCGGACATATCGTAACATAGACAGCCCTTCTACCATTCCCACTTCACTCTCTGTGCCATTCCCTCATTGGATGTACCTAAGAAGTCACATGACCATCTACCAATCACATAGAAGACCTCTACATCTAACTGCATCATCACAGATCAGCACTGCAAATGTACTGTGAATCTCTCTGAGTACAAGTGTCATTTCATTGGAAAGCACATTCTACAAGAAATACTGTACAAGTCTCCAAGATTTCTACTTGCAGCTCCATGTATATCCATATGCATGAACACAAACTACAGGTATGCATATTTTCTGTAAAGTACATGTACAATTCTTCTAGTTTCATATAAACAGATTAACTGACTTTTAGCTTGTATAATCTGTAAAATGAACTTACTGTCTTTTTTTCCATCTCCTACACTCACCTGTCACTTACAAACCTTTATACTATTTAATTTATTTTTACACACACATATTCAAATCATGTTGAAGTAACATTTTTTTAAATAAAATATATAGACTGCATATAGTCAAACAAAATTGCATGCACACACTATGTTCAAATCTCAAACAACAATACTTGTACAGTAACATAAACATTTATTTATTTATTTATTTATTTACTTACTTATATTTATATAGCGCAAGCAGCCCATGACATTGAGGCACTATTACTTGCAAGAGCTTAGTTACAGGAATAGTGGTATTCAGTGGTACATTATGAATTTCACACGGCATAGTAAAGATATTTTGTTTGCTACAGTTAGTCATTGCAATACAGTTTATTCATTAAGAACATATGATATGTATTCAACTGGTGCGACATATCTTATGTGAATAAGATAGTTTTAATGGTTTTGAGGAAGGCGCTGAGGATGTCAAGTAAAACAATCAATGTCTAAATTAAAAACAGTGCTATATACAAACAAAATTACTAATTTGTTTCTTTTACAATTGCAGTGAAGACCATTCTCCTGAAAAGAAGCAGCCGAATTTGAAGTACAAAGAACAACTAAGAAGTAACCTGCTCATTTTAGAAAAAAAGTAAGTTGAATACCACAATAATATTTGTATTATTACTCAAACACACTGTAAGGTTAATTCTCGCTATTTCTGTGCCTAAAAATAGAGATTGTGCACCATTCTGTCCAAAAATCCCCATTTCTTAAACAGCGATTTACAGCCAGAATGGCCCACAAATTCCTATTTTTCGACACACAAATTACCCAACTCAGCTGCTAGAATTTTGATGTTATAGAACAAACAACTGTTTTAATTGTATAGTATTAGATTTACTATTACTAGATTACTACTCCACACCACTAGCTTACTTTTTTCTGTCATCTGAACCCCAGTTTAGTAACACATTAATTCAAGAATGCCTATCCCTGCTAGTTGTAGTTCCCAATGCACAATCACACACCATTACATACATCTTTATCATCTTACTCAAACACTCATGCACACAGCACACATACATTACAGAACACCCCAACCCATACCTTCTTTATTTTTTCAACAGACCCTAAAGAATGCCTACCAAAAGTCAAGTCCGTAGAAAGCAACACAGAAGTAGAGCAAATGAAAATAAAAGTGTCCAACATCAGCATCCATCTCTAGCAGAATTTGTAAAAAAAAGTTGAAACAAAACAGCTAATACAGTCATTTAGTGAAACACAAGAAGTTTCAAGTACAAAAACTTTGCCTCCTCTATCAAAATTTAAAACAAACCAAAAAACAATTAACCGAAAATCAGCTATCACTAGAGATAAAACTATTTCTTTAAATTTTAATATAGTGCAAAGTAGGCATACCAAGAAAAGTACTTTAGCCAAAATGTACCGTCACAAAGTTCTTCAAAATCTTATAAAAACAGGAGAGAAATCAGGTTCAATGCTTAAAACCTATCGTAGGAAATTAATCTTAGAAGCGTTGATGGACAGTGCAATTCTTCTCAAAAGAAAGTTATTTATTTTACTGTTAAACAAAGGAAACCACTAACAAAACTAATAACTAAATTACAAAAAAGACTTCTCAATAAGCGAAATGTCAACAGAAAGAACTTCTTAAGTATCTGCGGAGGTGAATGGAATCACACTACGAGCACAGAACCATATTTTAATGAAGAAGCGTACAAACAAAAGCAAACAAATACAATTGCCATACATAGCAGTGGTCGAGGTTATGAAAAAGTGAATAATACCATAATGGAACAAGAAGTACTCCTTACAGAAATATGCCCTGAAAACTTAGAATTACACCTCCATTCAACTGAATCAGAATGTCTAGTGTACAAATGGCCATGTACGTCAATGTGTAACATTCCCAAACAATGTTTCAAATCTTTACGCCAATTCCTCAATAAATATGTAAAAAACAAAGACAAAATCAAAATTAAATTACTGCAAAATATGGATACCTGTCCAATCCGCAAGTACACAGGACTACAAAGACATTCATTGGCCTGCATTACAGGACCTACTTGTAAAAGCACTTTCCATGATATCAAAAGAATATCAACACATCATTCAACTATAATAAATATAGTCTATAAACTGTACTATGCTAAAAGTCCTGCTTTAGCACTAGCACATTTAAATAACATCCTTCTACATGGTACAGCAAAAGACCTACTTGAAGAAATTGACTATATCCAGAAAAAATATTTTGGAAGTGAAAGCCATTTACAGAATGAAATAGCTTTAAACCAATTAAGCAACAATTCTACACATGGCAACCTTTTGCTAAACACATACAAAAAAGAAATACTAAAATTTAAAAGTACATCGGCTGAAGTACCAAACTATGTATGTGTATGTTGCTGTAGAACTTTTTATGAAAGGAACACAAAAACTGTAGACCTATCATACAAAATAGGAGACAATGAAGATTCTAAATGGTTTGAATTATCTCTCTACCTTGTAGCAGAAAACAAATACGAAATAACTGAGCCCTTAATACTTTGCAGTTACTGCACTACAAAACTTAACAACAAGCAAACTCCTTCACGTGCTATCACAAATAATTTGGAATTATACCCAGTACCAAAACCCCTACAACAACTTAATTTATATGAGAGCATCATAATTCAAACAGTACACCCATTTCAAGCAATAATACTCCTTCAACCAAAAACAGCAAAATTACCTCCCTCTGAATTGGTAAAAGGCATTCGTGGAAAAGTAGTTTATTTACCATTAGATCTAAAAGAAAATGTGCATACTCTAGGAGTGCAACGTCCAATGTAGCAATCTTTAATTATCTTAGTAAATGGAGTACCTACAAAAGACAAAAAAATATGGCAACAGCTGGTAGATTTACATAACGTTAGACAAGCCTTCCAATATCTTAAAGAGAATAATGAATATTAGAAAGAAATTAATATTGAAGAAAACTTGAAAGATACAACTGAAATAATTCAAGAAACACAAGAAGCTGGTCAATTTGAGCTACTAGATCCTGCTACAATATCAAATACTTTAGACCATTATACAATTCATCCTTTGCACTCTAATGACACCATAGAAGATGTACTGGAAACGTACCAAATGCATCAAACAAAAGGATCACCAATCAGCATATGGGAAAAAAGTATAGAAGCACGTGCTTTTCCTCTACTCTTTCCTACTGGCAAAGGAGGAAGGTATGATGATAGACCTATTCAAATATCAGCTTCAGAATACCGCTTATTACGGATGTATTCTGAAGATCCCAGATTTAGACAAAATGTGGAATACATATTCCACCTACTCTTTGAAAGTGAACTAGCAACTTTATGTTACGGAGTTGCACACATATTAAAATCAGGATCACACTTTCAAAATATGACAGCTACACAATTATTAGAAAAAGTACAACAAAAGGATGAGGTTTTACAATCAAATATTACAAATCTATTAGAAAATATGCGTGGTACTAAAGAGTACAGGTTTCGACGTCATGGAGATGTACGTTGTATGATCAGAAACCTTGGCCCACCCACTTGGTTTGTTACATTAAGTTGCGCAGAATATGCATGGGAAGATTTACATGATTTCCTATGCATATCAAATAAAAACAAAACAAACATAGATATACTAACACTTGTAGAACTTTGTTCTTTGGATCCTGTTAATGTTTCAAGATATTTTCACCATTGCTTCATTGCTATGCTACATTTTATTTGTAATAAAACTGTTCCTCCCCTTGGAGAAGTGCAACACTTCTTTTGGAGAAAAGAATACCAAGCCAGAGGAGCACCACATATCCACATGATTTTATGGATTAATGATGCTCCTAAATTTGGTCAAGACAGTGATGCCACTGTTTTACAGTTTATTGAAAAATATGTCACTTGTGAAATTCCATCAGAAGCCACAAATAGTGATCTTCATGCACAAATTTTACAATTTCAAAGACACAAATGTGGAAAATATTGTTGTCGCAAATACAAAAACAAAGGGAAATACTACACCAAATGCCGATTTGGTTTCCCTAGACCAGTTACAAATACAGGTCAAGTGAACAACCTCATGTCTTCAGTTAGACATAGTGTTAAAGGTAAGTCACCTAAAAATACATATTACATAAAAAGAAAAGAAGAAGAAAAATATATCAATGATTATAATGCAATCATTGCCCACTTATGGAATATAGATGTGCAGTACATTGCAGACAAATCTACTGCAGTTGCACGATATTTCACAGCATACTTAACTAAAGCTGAAAAGACGGAGCTCCAAGACCTCTGGAATGACCTGTCATCAGATAAAACAGTGTCTCAGAAATTATAGAGCTTGGGCATAAAAATGCTCACCCATAGAGAATGTGGATCATATGAAGCAGCTGATCGTTTAACTGGTACTGCATTGTATGGTAAATCTGAAAATATAGTATGGCTAAGTCTTGGTCCAGCTAAATCTAGAAAAAGAGTTCTAAAATCATATGAAGATATAGAAACAATAGCCAAATGTGATCCCAAATGCCAAGACATTTTAAAAAACAATTTATTGGACACATACTACCCAAACAGAAGTAATACTTTGGAAACCATGTGTCTATACCACATAGCTCAAAACTACACATACAAAAACAATGTGAAACCTGATGAAAAAAAAGGTAAATATAGAGTGACAAACTGTGAAGGCAGCTTAGTTAAACTCACTAAACCAAATTTAATTAATCATATCAAATTGTCATTAAATACTCCTCAACATAAAGAAGTATATTACATGTCCCTGCTACAACTCTTCAAACCATGGAGAAAAGAAGAACAAATACTAGATAACTATGACTCATATGAGGATGCTTTCAAAGCAAATGAAAGCACTATAACTGATGTAAACTTTACACAGTACAAAACAATGTTGCACAATGAGCAGCAACACGAAGAAGAACTCCAAACCCAACTAGATAAGGACACTCCTGACAGTAGTCAACCTTCTGTAACAGGAAGCCAAGAACCACTGGGAGAACCACTAATAGTAAATGAGGCTGAATTAGCTATGATAGAAGTAGAAAACACTTCTATGAAGATGTTTCAGTATGTCAGTATCAGTATGTCAGTATGTAGATAAAGAAGACTTAACTATACTACAATCAAAACTAAACAATGAGCAACGTAGCATTTTTCAAGAAGTAACAAAACAAATTGCACATGGTGTAAAACATGAAAATAAAGAATGTTCCTGCCATAATTATAAACCTATACTACTGTACGTCAGTGGTGAAGCTGGTTCTGGCAAAACATTCCTAATCAAAATCATTAGTAAGTTCCTTCAACAATTGACAAACAACAAACTATCAGCTGTTGTCACTGCCCCCACAGGTTTAGCTGCCTACAACATAGGTGGTGTTACATTACACTGATTGCTACTATTACCAGTGGAACACCAGAACAAATTAGACTATTACAAACTTTCTGCAGAAGCTGCAATGGAACTACGCAGAGTATTGAAACAAATGAAAAAGCTACTAATAGATGAAGTGAGCATGGTCTCCAACCTGATGTTCGCTTTGATTCCCCTCAGATTACATTAAGTACTCAAAACAGACTATGAAGAGCTCTTTGCAGGAAAACACATTATTGTTTTGGAGATCTGCTTCAATTAACACCAGTAAAAGGTGAGCCTATTTTTAAAACATTAGGACGCAAACTCTGCCGTAAAACTGTAGGCAGCATTGGAAATGTCAACCTTTGGCAACATTTCCAATACAGAGAATTAACAGAAAACATGCAGCAATCTGCAGATCTCACTTATGCCAACATTTTAAAAAGTATCAGAGTTGGTATACTTTCTAAAGAAGCAGAAGCAATACTGAAAACCCGGCACATTAATGCACTTTATGGCGATAATGCATGTGCTACAGATGTTGTGGAACAATTAGCCGACAAAAATGTCAATTGTATGGCCTTAATGCCTATTCTTGCAAGCTGTTTCAAATTCAATGAAATCATGCTAAGTAAAGAAATGCAACCAATCATGGAAATTAGCACCACAGACAAACTAAATGTTCATGGTATGACACTACCCATGTGTGACCAAGCCACAACAAGACTAACAGGGTAATTCATAGAAATTCGCACAAAAGTGGCGCACGCGGCTGGCGCACAGTGTCCCCGTGCGATACACTGCGCCAGCCGCGTGCGAAAAAATCCTTTTCATCACACAGTGTATTCATGGATTTTAGCCTCTGAAACCAGCCGTGGCGCAGAGTGGCGCAGCGACCCTGCAGCAGCGCCAGTTACGCCCCCAAGAACGCCCTCGCGAAAGGAAAAGCCTTCAAAATTCCCAAATCATTGCAAAGGGCTGCGCTAACCCTGGACCAGTTCACAGGGCTGCCAAACAGCAAACGCCAAGCGGGGAACGTGTATTTCAGTGGTTCTCGGGAAGTTTCACACGCGATTGTCCTGGGTACGTGTACATCAGGGGTGCGTGGGAAGTAACACACGCGATTGCATCAGGGCACGTGTATTCCAGGGGTGCGCTGGAAGTATCACACGCAAAAACAGCAGGGTACGTGCATTTCAGGGGTGCGCGGGAAGTATCACACGCGATTCCATCAGGGTACGTATATTCCAGGGGTGCGCGGAAGGTATCACACGCAAAAGCAGCAGGGTAGGTGTATTCCGGGGTGCGTGGGAAGTATCACATGCAAAAGCAGCAGGGTACGTGTACATCAGGGGTGCGCGGGAAGTAACACACGCGATTCCATCAGGGCACGTGTATTCCAGGGGTGCGCGGGAAGTATCACACGCAAAAACTGCAGGGTACGTGCATTTCAGGGGTGCGCGGGAAGTATCACACGCGATTCCATCAGGGTACGTGTATTCCAGGGGTGCGTGGGAAGTATCACATGCAAAAGCAGCAGGGTACGTGTGTTCCAGGGGTGCGCGGGAAGTATCACACGCAAAAGCAGCAGGGTAGGTGTATTTCAGGGGTGCGCGGGAAGTATCACACGCGATTCCATCAGGGTACGTGTATTTCAGGGGTGCGCGGGAAGTATCACATGCGATTCCATCAGGGTACGTGTATTTCAGGGGTGCGCGGGAAGTATCACACGCAAAAGCAGCAGGGTACGTGTATTCCAGGGGTCTGCGGGGAGCACCACACGTGAATTGCACGTGTGGGTCCTCCCAGGTGTTCCCTCTACACCCTCCACGGCCCCTGCAGGCAGCCCACACCACAGGGGACTACCCTGCACATGTCCCGCAGGCAGCCCATCTACCATGCCCATGCCCCCCAGCCAACCCACATGTCACCTTGCACTACTGCCCACCAACGCATGTCCCCCTGCAACCCCAGCCCCCAGCATCCAGGGGCACCCTCCACCAGGCCCCCACTCATGCCCAACTCATGTCTCCCAGCACCCCCACCCCCCCAGCAGTGCAGGGCACCCTCCACCAGGCCCCCACTCATGTCTCCCATCACCTCTATCCCCCAGCATCCAGGGGCACCCTCCAAAAAGCCCCCACTCATGTCCCCCTGCACCCTGACCCCCCAGCATCCAGGGGCACCCTCCACCAGGCCCCCACTCATGTCTCCCAGCACCCCAACCCCCCAGTATCCAGGGGCACCCTCCACCAGGCCCCCACTCATGTCTCCCATCACCCCTTCCCCCCAGCATCCAGGGGCACCCTCCACCAGGCCCCCACTCATGTCCCCCTGCACCCCCACCCCCCAGCATCCAGGGGCACCCTCCACCAGGCCCCCACTCATGTCTCCCAGCACCCCCACCCCCCAGCATCCAGGGGCATCCTCCACCAGGCCCCCACTCATGTCTCCCATCACCCCCACCCCCCAGCAGTGCAGGGCACCCTCCACCAGGCCCCCACTCATGTCTCCCATCACCCCCACCCCCAGCAGTGCAGGGCACCCTCCACCAGGCCCCCACTCATGTCTCCCATCACCCCCACCCCCCAGCAGTGCAGGGCACCCTCCACCAGGCCCCCACTCATGTCTCCCATCACCCCCACCCCCAGCATCCAGAGGCACCCTCCACCAGGCCCCCACTCATGTCCAACTCATGTCTCCCAGCACCCCCACCCCCCAGCAGTGCAGGGCACCCTCCACCAGGCCCCCACTCATGTCCAACTCATGCCTCCCATCACCCCCACCCCCCAGCAGTGCAGGGCACCCTCCACCAGGCCCCCACCCATGTCTCCCATCACCCCCACCCCCCAGCAGTGCAGGGCACCCTCCACCAGGCCCCCACTCATGTCTCCCACCACCCCCACCCCCCAGCAGTGCAGGGCACCCTCCACCAGGCCCCCACTCATGTCTCCCATCACCCCCACCCCCCAGCAGTGCAGGGCACCCTCCACCAGGCCCCCACTCATGTCTCCCATCACCCCACTCCCCAGCATCCAGGGGCACCCTCAACCAGGCCCCCACTCATGTCCAACTCATGTCTCCCAGCACCCTCACACCCCCAGCAGTGCATTGCACCCTCCACCAGGCCCCCACTCATGTCCAACTCATGTCTCCCAGCATCCCCACCCCCAGCAGTGCAGGGCACCCTCCACCAGGCCCACACTCATGTCTCCCATCACCCCCACCCCCCAGCAGTCAGGGGCACCCTCCACCAGGCCCCCACTCATATCCCCCTGCACCCCCACCCACCAACATCCAGGGGCACCCTCCACCAGGCCCCCACTCATGTCTCCCATCACCCCCACCCCCCAGCAGTGCAGGGCACCCTCCACCAGGCCCCCACTCATGTCTCCCATCACCCCCACGCCCCAGCAGTGCAGGGCACCCTCCACCAGGCCCCCACTCATGTCTCCCATCACCCCCACCCCCCAGCATCCAGGGGCACCCTCCACCAGGCCCCCACTCATGTCCAACTCATGTCTCCCAGCACCCCCACCCCCCAGCAGTGCAGGGCACCCTCCACCAGGCCCCCACTCATGTCCAACTCATGTCTCCCAGCACCCCCACCCCCCAGCAGTGCAGGGCACCCTCCACCAGGCCCCCACTCATGTCTCCCATCACCCCCACCCCCAGCAGTGCAGGGCACCCTCCACCAGGCCCCCACTCATGTCTCCCACCACCTCCACCCCCCAGCATCCAGGGGCACCCTCCACCAGGCCCCCACTCATGTCCCCCTGCACCCCCACCCCCCAGCATCCAGAGGCACCCTCCACCAGGCCCCCACTCATGTCCCCCTGAACCCCCACCCACCAGCATCCAGGGGCAGCCTCCACCATGCCCCCACTCATGTCCCCCAGCCAACACGTCATCACAATTCAGATCCCAGGCTCCTATGCCCACCCAAATCCCACCCCACGCCACCCCAGTCCAAACACCCAACCAAGCTTTACATCCATTCAAAATGGAAATACCCATTACATGATAGATAACAAATAAGCAGTATGCGCATGAGTACAAGTCCGTCAGCCCCACACAATGGCAACACATGACTGTGAAAACCCACATTGTGGCAGGCATGAAACCAATGAGAGAAGTCCACACATTGAAGTAAGAAACAAAAATGTATTACAGTGTAAATGAAGTGAATGAAATCAAAAGAAACAATAATTGCAACAATAATCAAAATGCTGCATGTCCACCAAAATAATAAATAATGAAAATGGGAATCCAAAATAACCGTAATGAAATTGTGTCCAAAGTCACCGTCCAACAAAGCAAATCCAAAGGGAAAGTAAAGAGAAAATCCATTGCTCCATGGTGAAAAAATAATAAAAGATGAAGGCCACAAATCCACTGTCAAACTATGTACAAAGAGCAAATCCAGGGTCCATGATCCCAACTATGTAAATGAAAACTACAATAAAACCCACCTAACTAATAACTATATACAAAAAAGTGGGGCATAGTCCAAGTGCCCCAAATTAAAAAAATAAAAATAGAACCTTACACTAATTAACTATATACAATGGCAGCGGGCTAGTCCAACGGCTCACTTCTGGATGTTGAGGGCCAGGGCATCATCGAACTTCTGCTCAATGTCCTGGAGGTGGTCCTGTTCCATGGCCCCGAGGGTCCGCAGGGACGACGACATGTTCTCCTCCAACTCCCTGCGGATTGCCTCGAGGCACTCGGCCCGCCTCAGGGCCCTCCGCATGGAGTTCTCCGCCCTGACCATCGTGAGCCGTGCCTCTTCTGCCCGCTGCCGCTCCGCATCTATGGCGTGGCCCAACCGCTGCCACACGGAAGACACTTCCCGTCCTGGGTCCTCCTGCCCTCCGGCCGATGCCTGCCCCTCCGATGTCGAAGGCCCCGAGCCATCGTGGCTCCCACCTACAGCCTCCTGATGCTGCTGCTGCTGCTGTCCATGTGCCCTGCCCGATGGTGCCTGCACATCCGCCTCAAGCTGGGGTGCAGTTGTTGATGTGGCCACCCCTGCTGGACGTCTGACTCCCGACTGTGGCAGGGATCTGTTGTCCACCAGCCTGGTCGCACGGTCAGAGGCAGCTCCACAGGGCACCCAGGTGATACATGGGTGGGAAGATGGCATGGAGGACGACTGGGGCATAGGGGGTTCCGTTGAGGAGGGGGTCGGAACAAGGTCCAGGAAACGGAGGAATCCGGCCATGGTGAGCTGTCCCAGTGGGTCAACGCGGTCAACGAGCCATGCGAGAAGACGTGCAGTCTCATCATGGAAAGACTGCAGGTCAGCTTGCATGGCCCATTGACGCAACGCCACCCCACCCTGGACAGGCTCAACCTGTTGCAGGATAGCCACATCCGCAGGGAGAGGAAGGCCAGTTGTTGTAAGCCAATCCCCTCCCTGAGAACGGGTCTGGAGGTAGGCATCCCTGCTGGTGCAAGATGATGCAGTGACAGGAGCAGGGACAGGATTGCACACAGGCACCTCCGCAGTGGCCTGTGCTGCCACCTGTCCCTGGTCCTGCACTGCACCACTAGCACCAGTGGAATCCCCACCTCCAGACCCCGCCTCTGTTGCTTGCACGGCCTCCTCCTCCACCAAACCCCCCACCAACCTGGATGACTCTGTGGGCCCTGTGGGGTCCCAGCTGCCCCTTCTGCTGCCGAGGAGTCCAACTCCAGCCTCCGCCTCCTGGACCTCCCCTCTGCAGCTGCGGCCTCGGACGCGGCACCAGACTCCTCACTCCCCGACGAGATCACAACCTGAGAGGGGAGCCGGGCCTTGCTTCTCCGGCTGGTGGTGCGACCCCTGCCGCTGTGCTCCTCAGCACCTTCTCCGCCCTCTTCATCAGTTGACGCTGCAGACAGGGAGAAATAAAACACAAGCATCAGGGCACTGTATAATGGACTCATAAACACATGACAGTTGTACATGAGTGGCATTGGCAAACCTCAGACATGCCATCACAATCCCCAACACACATGTCATTTCAACTTGCACACATGAGCTATACCACAGCCATATCGCAACAGCCAGCACCATCCATACACATACAACAGCAGGAGCAGGCAAAGGTGAGCCAGACATCACATGTGACACAGGGAGTGCACTACACATGCACACACACCACCACACTTGCATGCATGTGTACACCTCCGCCAACTGTCGCAGTGTTCAGGTCAGCATCCATGTCACACCTGCCAATCATTCTTCCACATCCTTTGCCATGCAAGCCTACACACACAAGCACCATCCATGTGTCACACATGAGAGCCCTCGCATGTGTCAGCCTCACGGCCCTGTACCGCCCCGCATACTTGGCCACATAAAACCACATGTGCAACCTGCACACTCCTGCCACACCACCACATGCACAGCTTGCAATCAGTATGCATGTACACTTACCGCTCGACACCAGACTGGTCTGCCTCTCAAGGACCTGGATGTGCAGCGCTGGGGAAATGCGTTCCAGGACCCTCATCTGATCTTCCAACAAGTGGCCCCGGCGCCCCTTAGCATCCGCTGCTTTCAGGAGGCGCCGGGCCTTCTTGAGGGTCCTGGACCTGAAGTCCTCCCAGCGCTTCTTCACATGATGGAATAGTCTGACTGCCACCCCCTCCGCGTTGATGGCAGTCACAATGTCCGTCCAGATCCGAGTCTGTCCTTCCTTGTCAGCGCGCAACCTTCAAAAGAGGTCATCATACTGCCCCAGGACATGCTCCACCAGGACACCAACTTCGGTGGCAGTAAAGCTGGTGCCCCTCTGCCTCTCTGGCCGGGGATTGCCACTGGTGCCAGATGTTGCAGTGCCCGACATGGCTACCCCAGAGGCAGGAGTGGGTGGGCAACTGGGTCCTGGGGCTGGGCCGTGGAGCGATGGTATCCCAGTCGGGAGTCTTCGGTTCCAGCAGGGGTGGTCACAGCAACAGCTCCCCTGGCTGATGTGCAGGCAGCAAATGGCAGGACACGTGGGCAGCAGGCAGTCAGGCAGCAGCAGATGGCAGGTGGGAGCGTGCTCGGGGCTCTGGAGGGCAGTAATTCAGCCTTCTGGGCAGGAGCATGGTCTTCCGTGTGCTTACGCGTGGCCAGCTTGATACGGAGTGATTTGGCACGTGAAAATCCAGCACGTCTGCGTGTAATTCGAGGAAAGGCCCTTAGCGCGTAAGCGCGTCAGCACATGTATGTTAATTCATTGGCCCAAAGGCCCCCAGGCACATCTATGACATCACGCGCATGGCCGTAGAGAATGGCGCGTGTAAAAAAAAAATACACGTCCGAGTGTCAAAGCGTGTAATTGGTGGAAATGGCCTCATCGCGTATGCGCGTCTGTGACGTGTGTATAAAAGGTACGTGTAGAACGCCATTTCCTTGTACGTGCTTTTCGTGGAGAGCGAGTGGGTGAAATCTGTACTTCTTTTCGGTTCACACGCGATTTACTTCACGGCGTTTCAAGTTCGTACTCCCTGTTACCTCGGACAGCTTTTTCTCTTTTCCTCTTTTTCCTGGGCCTGTTTCCTCAAACAGCGTTCCCTTCTACTGTTGTCCTGTCTCCTCAGACAGCGTACAATTCTTCTTTTGGCAGGGGTGTTGCCAACGCGTACACGCGCATATTTTTCACGCTTTTTTTCCTGGCAGACGGTGAGTCGCGCACTTATTTAACATCTGTGCTTGCCCCGTGTGTCGCATACCCCTTCAGAGGTCATTCTAGGCTGCATGTGACACGCATATGTTCATTCTTGTGTTTCTGGGTGCCACAGCGTAGTGCAGGTTTATTTTTCCACACATGTGGTCTAGGAGGGGTTGCGTGCACCTTACTTCCCTTTTTTGGGGTGCCTGTGCATTGCGTGACCCGTCATCTTTCCCCAGGGGTGACATACAGCCTTGCTAGAGCACTAGGGTACGATTACCATCTGGTACCCAACCCCTTTGACCCCCAATTGCCCAGGACAATAGTTCACAGCGACTCCCATACGCACAATAACATCAGTGCCATGGCTGGGAGGCGAACAAGCCGTAAGGGTGGCAAAGGTAGCCGAGCCCCAAGTGGTGGCCGTGGTGGATCCGGTAGGGGACGTGGCCGTGACTTGCAGGGTGCCCCTAGCCCCCCATGTGTGGAGGACCAGTCAGGGACACCCATGCCCCCCCCTGGTTGAGGGTAACGTGGCTGACACCATCCATGCTCAGCCCTTGTTGGACCAGCCCACTGTGGAATCAGACCTGGCACAGGGTGACTCCATGGCTGACTTCCAGGTCAGCAGGTCTAGGCCACGTGCACCGGTGCACGTTGGTGTCATCAGGCCACGTGGATCAGGGGCAGCTAGGTCATCTGCTGCCCCGCGTAGGCAGGCTGGGGAGGCTGCAGGGGCAGCTGCGGCTCCATCCACCCCACCTCTCACACACACAGCCAGGACAGTGTCGGTCCTAGTCCATCCTGCTGACATTCCCCCTGACACCATCACACTTGAGCTAATGCCTGCACCAACTCCCATGCTGAGTGTGCAATCCCACACTCCTAGTACAGAGTCCACCGGGGCTCCTGCCCCTAGTGTCCAGAGCGAGGTAGGACACTCAGGATCCCCACCACCTTCCAAACGGAAGAGGAAGAGTGCTTGTCCAGTAGAGGCTGATGCCCCAGACACGGCTACACAGTCCGGCCCGTCAAGGAAGCCCAGCTTCAATGAGGCAGAACTGAATGCACTTGTAGAGTATGTGTCCGCACATGACCGCGAAATGGTGATTGTTGCAGGATCCAAGACCACACCTGCACAACGTCTGGCACACTGGCAGACCATCGCGGACATCATAAGTGCCCTTGGAATCGTGAGGCGCACAGCTACTGAATGCTACAAGCGCTGGAATGACCTAAAGCGCAGGGCAAAGAATAAGCTGGCCTCAAGTCATGCCGCTACTCTAGTGACTGGAGGTGGGTCTCCAGCAGAGGACATAGAACTCACTCCACATGAGCATGTTGCTGGGACCTACGTCACGGAGGAACAGATCCAAGGCGTGGGAGAACAGGCAGATTACGAGGCATTGTCCGGTGAGTGCACATGCATGTGTGTGTCATCCATGTGCATGGTGTGTGTGTGAGGGCTTCTGTTTGGGTGCCAGGTGAGGGTGTGTGTGCCTGAGTGGTTTGGGTCACCCATGTGCCTCATCCAATACATTCTGCGCACCAGCATTTTGGTATAGCAGTATCCCTTCTGCCAACATTAGACATCTAGCCCAACACCACGCCAGTTGCCCTTGAAGTGTCATCTTGCCACAACATTGTTGCTTATTTTTCTCTGTTTATTCAGGCAGGTTGTTTGCATACCACCACTTTTACTAGGCATTTCTCAGTCCTATTGTCACATGTCTGACATGGCTATGGTACAGTGGACTGACTTTGTTTCCTGGATATGATTTGTTTAGACATGTCCCTGTGCTATAGGACCATTTTGAACTGGCAGCTCCAGGTTAAACATTTGAACCATTTCAATGAAAAAAACAATGTCATGAGCAAACTAGACTGAATGAACAATTGGTGCCCTCATCTCCCTCTTCACTTTACGACTAGGGTACATGCCATCTGTGTGATGGCATGTGTATTTGACCTGCCAATCACAGGCCAATGTGTGATGCCACTGCTAGGCAGCATGCAGCAAATGTGTTCATCTTCCATCTTGGTGTCATCAATGTGTGCCATCTGCCTCCCCTTCACACGCAGTGACGGTGCATGCATGGGAGGGTTTTAGTCATGTGGGACATGTGTCAATCAAGTACTGTTTCTATAGCTTCTCAGCCCTAATTGTGTGCCATAGTGCTAATGCCTGTTTCCATTTCTTTTCTTTCATGTCTTTGCAGGGGATGACGCACATGATACTGCTGGGGTTGTGGAGATGGTGCAGACCCAGGAGGGGTCTCAGTGCCGACCGACCACCAGTGAGGGACGTGGTGTGGTGGTGGGTGAGAACACACAACTGCTGCAGGTCGTGCTCTCAAGGGGTGTCTCTGGGTGCACCTCCCCCGAGCTGTATTCAGGTGTCGATTTGGATGATGAGACCTTTGTGCCGTCGCAGGTGAGTGTTCCTGAGAGGGATTCTGTTCTGTCCGACCCACCTGCGCCAGGGTTAGAACCCTCAATGGGGATGTCAGTGTTGGCAGGTACGCCTTTGGTGGATACGGATGCAGGGTCACACTCCGCAACATCTGATCCTGTTCCTGGGCCAGCAGATCAGAGGGGGAATGCAGTCCTGCAGCCTCAGGCAGTGCCGGCACAGCAAGGCGCAGTTCGCCTTGCCCCAGACACGTGTGGTGCCTGTCGACGTGGTGGCCGTACGCCACCTGGCAATACCGCATGGGAGCAATCCATATACGGTATGGCAACCCAACAGGCAGCATCATCAGAGATGATGGCTCAGGCCATGGATAGGGTGGCCACTTCCATTGTCCCCCCCGAAAGGCTGATGGAGTGACTACAGCAGGCAACAGACTCCATCTGGCAGTCACACAGGGAGGACATGTTAGCGTCCGACAGGGACAGGCGGGCGGCACTGGCGACTCTGCCGGAAGCCATTTCCATAGAGTCCCAGGGCCACAGGGAAGCCGAGGGTGGAACTCTGTCACCTCAGGACGACTCTTGTTGAGCTTGAGGCTTCAACAAACACAAGGACAGAACAGCAGCTGGAGCGTCTCACACGTACGCTCTCAGCTGAGATGCAGGCAACTCGTGAGGAGGTCCGGTCATCCCGTGAGTTATAGAATGGGGACCTCCGCACGATTATCCTCCAGAACCAGACCTTCCAGACCCGCATGCTTGCTGCCATGGAAGACCAGACTAGGGCTTTGCGTGGGCTGCCTCCCATAGTGCCACCACCTCCTGAGTCAGCTGCAGAGGGTGAGGAGAGCGACAGCAGCGATTCTCCCACAATAGGGTAGCCGTGCAGGCCATGAGCCCATGGAGGTGTTTTTTTTTCGCAAGATCCACACAGGTGGGTTTTGGTGTGCGGCCTGTCCTCGGACCTCCTGGGTGGCCTCCCCCACTCCCCCAACCCCGGGCCTATTAATGGCCATTTTTGATTTTTTTTTAAAACTTTTGATTTTTTGGACAGTGTGTTGCCTTGTGTGGCTCCCGTGGGCATACGCTGTATTGTGGCTGGGCACATGCAGGCTTGTCATGAATTTGGGTCAGATGCTTGGTTTTGTGTGACACACACCCCTCCTGCTTCCCGTTTCCATGGGCTTGCACAGGGTGTGCCCAAGTGACATTGACGTACACGGTGACGTTGGACTCCCATTTGATGTGTGGGCAGTCTGTAGTCAATACTGTGTATACATTCCTAGTGCATATTGTTCTTGTATTGTACACTGCATGCTGTATTGATATGTGCCTCTGCATACATCTCATCCTCCTAATTTGCAGGTCCATTTCTCATGTCTTCACAAGGCGGTCTACTTTGGAACTGGAGACCATGTTGTAAGCAGTGCATCTACACTTTTGTGTGGCGCTAACACTGTATACTTGGAAGTGTTCGAAGTGCTGGCATTATCAGGTAGTGAGGCTACCAATTTTTTAAGTCTGTACTGTCATGTTTAAGGTAGGTTGGAGGTTGTGTAGGTGATTGGTATTCTTGGTAAGTATTTGGTAGTGTGTGTTGTAGGTCCTGCATTACTGTGAACATTTCATGTGTGGGCAGTTTCCATTAGGGACACTGTAGTTGGTGACACTTGGGGCATGTTGTGGAGATTCATTTGTTTGTTCTCACATTGCATGACATGCCATGGTGTGTTGTTTGGCCGTGCCGGGGAGGGGTTGGGTGACATGGCACTGTTCTCATGTAGTATTTTGCAAGTGGGTATTCATTTCTGCTGCATGGAAGTGTGTCTTTTGATGACACTGCATTGGTGGTGTTTGTGTAGGTAGGGATGCACACATTGTGACACTTCCAGATGAACAATCTCAGGTTGCTATGGTTCTGACAGTTGACTGTCCAGTTGTTCATCATAATTGTCAGATTGAGTCATCATTGATTGTCAGATGGTATGTAACAGGGCTGTGTGCACTCCACAGGGGTGTGCTTTCTATGTGAAGTAATTAGCCACCAGATGCGTACGGGCTGCCTTACCCCGTGCCCTTTCCCCTCCCATGCGCAGCGGGCGTGCATGTGGTTGGGGATGTGGGGGCACCACCATGTCCACAGCCAGGCCCCGGCGTGTTGCGACATTGTGCAGGACACATGCTGCCACTATGATCCTGTAAACTTCTGGGGGAGCGTATAACAGCTGCCCGCCAGAACGGTCAAGGGAGCGAAAGCGTGACTTGAGCACTCCGAATGTGCGCTCCACTATGCCCCGTGTTTCAATATGGCCTGTGTTGTATCTTACCTCGGGAGGCGTGATGGGGTTCCGAATTGGCGTCATCATGTGGGTGCTCAGAGGGTTGGCACTGTCCCCTGGTGAGGAGGTGATGGGTATCATTAGTGGGGTAGTGACATGACTCTGCATCTGACATGCATGCATGTGCAGTGGCATTCATACTCACCAAGCAGCCATGTATCGCCATGCCGCCCAGCTTCTAGGCTTAGGGTAGACATTCGGTAAATGAAGCTGTCGTGGGTGGACCCTGGATAGTTGGCATATACTGAGGTGATGATTCCCTTGGCATTACATACTACCTGCACGTTGATGGAATGCCAGCGCTTGCGGTTCCTATAGATGTGCTCAGATGCCCTCGGGGGACGTAGTGCCACATGGGTGCAGTCAATAGCACCTATCACTTTGGGGAATTGTGCCACACCGTAGAAATCAAGGCCGGCAGCCTGCCCTTCTGCAGGTGTCCTGGGAAGGTATATGTGCCTGCGGACTGATGGGCGTGCAGTGATGATGTTCAAGACCTGGTGTAGGCAGCGTGACTGCGTGGCCTGTGACACCCCACCCACTATGGCACTTGTCCGCTGAAATGATCCAGTGGCCAAGAAGTGCAGTACATTAAGGACCTTCTCCAGGGGGCTAAGTGCTTGGGAGCACAGGGTGGGTGATGTGAGGTCATCCTCCCACTCACTCACCAGGTCGAGTATTATGTGAGGTGGAAACCTGTACCTCCCATACACCTGTTCATCAGGCATCCCAAAAAGGCTGGTTCTGGGTGTGAAAATTCGGGCCCTCACTATCCTCCTCCTCCTCCTTTGGTAACCCACGGCCACTGCTGCTAGGAACGGTATATTCATCCTGGCGTCTCAGCTTGTTTGTTGTTTGCACGCACTTTTATGCTTCCTGCTGGCGTACGTGTTTCCGGATTAGCACGTTTTTTTGTGCGCATGCCTTAGCCCCGTTCAATTCCATGGATACGTGTTGTTGGCGAGCGTGTAAAACTTCCCGCGCACCCCTGTAATACACGAACCCAAGCAAATCGCCTGTGAGAATTCCCGCGCACCCCTGTAATACACATACCCAAGCAAATTGCGTGTGAGAATTCCTGCACACCCCTGTAATACACGTACCCAAGCAAATCGCGTGTGAGAATTCTTGCATACCCCTGTAATACACGTAACACAAGCAAAACACGTGTGAGAATTCCAGCGAACCCCTGCAATACACGTACCCAGGCCAATTGCGTGTACGCACACTTTCATCCAATTACACGCAATGATACTCTGACGTGCAGTGTTTCCACGTGTGCTCTGTCATCACGTGCTATGAGGGAAACACCCACGCGCGTCACAGACGCGCTTACGCGCTGAGGGCCTTTGGTCCAATCTAATCGCGTATGCGTGCTGACACGCTTACACGCTAAGGGCCTTCCACGAATTTCACATTGACGTGCAGGATTTTCACGTGCCAATTCACTCCGTATCAAGCTGGCCACGCGTAAGCACACGGAAGACCACGCTCCTGCCCAGAAGGCCGAAATACTGCCCCCCAGAGCCCCGAGCAGCCTCCCACGAGCCATCTGCTGCTGCCTGCCTGCCTGGTGCCACCGTGTCCTGCCATTTTGTGCCTGCACATCTGCCATCTGCAGGGGTCCAGTTGCTGTGTCCACCCCTGCTGGAACAGAAGACTCCCGACTGCTATACCATCGCTCCACAGCCCAGCCCCAGGACCCAGTTGCCCACCCACTCCTGCCTCTGGGGTTGCCATGTCGGGCACTGCAACATCTGGCACCAGTGGCAACCCCCGGCCAGAGAGGCAGAGGGGCACCAGCTTCACTGTCACCGAAGTTGGTGTCCTGGTGGAGCAAGTCCTGGGGCAGTATGATGCCCTCTTCGGATCGTCACGCGCCAACAAGGAAGGACGGAACAGGATCTTGGACGACTTGGTGGTTGACATCAACGCGGAGGGGGTGGCAATATCCAGAAAGTCAAGAAGCGCTGGGAGGACTTGAGGTCCAGGACCCTCTTGAAGGCCCGGCGCCTCGTGGAGGGGGACCGGGGCCGCATGAGTACCATCCAGGTGAGGGTCCTGGAACGTGTAGACCCAGCGCTCCACACTCAGATCCTTGCGAGGCAGACCCGTCTGGAGTTGAGCGGTAAGTGGGCAAGCATTGCTGTGTGAGACAGGGCATGTTGCAGTGTGCTGGTTGTCTGATGCTTGCCTGTATGTGTGACATATGCCATGTACGCATGTATGTGTGCAGGGACATCATGGTCATGCATGTGAGACCAGTAATGTGTGAACCACACGGTTGGTGCATGTGTTTAAATGCATCATGGGGAGCCCTATGCGGATTGGACACATGAGAGCATGCCAGTCTCTGTTCCTGGACATGTTTGGGGGTGAGGGATGGGTGCTGATGCCATGTACATGTATGGTATCCATGTCTGTGTGTCTGACCTGCGTGTCTGTGACTTGTGAATGCCATGGATGCATGACACATGTCTGTGACAATGTACAGATTCACAGATGCTGCCTAGTTATCCTTGTATCCACTGTGTCTGGGGTGTACAAGGTCAGATGGATGAAATTACGTTGATGTGTGTGCATGTGATAGGCGTGACCCATGATGCATGTGAGTTCCATAACAACATTGTATGTTTGGAGAGTCCCTTGGACATGTATGCAAATGTCCATAGCATGTGCCATGCCTGTTACTGCGTGTGTTTTGCCTGCACTGACCCATGTGTTGTGGAGGGACATGATGGAAGTGATCTTTGACAGTGCCACTCATCTGCTATTGCTTCCTGTCTAGGGGACCATTGTACAGTACCCTGATGCTTGTGTTCTATGTCTCCCTCTACACAGCGGCAAGTGAAGAAGAGGGCGGAGACGGCGCTGTGGAGCAAAGCGGCGGGGATGCCCCCACAGCTGCAGCGGAAGGGGTGGGTGAGCCCCCAAAGGGGCTTGCAACGGCGTAAAACGGTGTGGAGCCATCCAGGTTGGTGGTTTCCACAGAGGAGGAGGAGGCCGCTACTGAGGCGCACATGGGGCCTGGTGGGGGCATCCCTGCTGGTGCAAGTGGTGCAGTCCAGGGCAGGGGCAGGAGGCAGCACAGGTCGCCGTGGATGGGCCTGTGCATGTCACTGTCCCTGACACTGTGACTGCACCACCATGCACCAGCAGGGATGCCCCATCCCAGGCCCGTCCGCAGGTATGGGGGATGTCCATGTCATCTGTCTCCCCTCCACCTGCGGACGAGCGGACCCGTGGCCGTATGGAGAAGGTCCTGATTGGTGTCGCGTTGCACACGGGTGTCATTCGTGATGACGTGTATGCTTCCCGGGAGGAGCTTGCACGTCAACAGGAAGAGCACCGTGCCAACGTAGCCCAGTTGGGATCGGCCGTGGTCGGGGGTTTCATACATGTGTCGACCAATCTGGCGGCCCTCTCCTCCTCTGTGGAGACTATACGCCTGTCGTTCTCCATGCCGTCTTCTGGCCCAGATGCCACCAGGGCCCCCTGTGGACCTGCCCTGACCAATGCAGCCGGCTTGGTGGGGATCCAATTTCTGCCACAGTCAGGAGTCGGAGGTCCAGCAGGGGTGGACACCACAGCAACTGGACCCCAGCAGATGGAGGATGTGCCGGCATCATTGGGCAGGGCACGTGCACAACGGCGTCGGTGGATTCCATCAGCCTGGATGCCATCGTGCTGGCAGAGGCAGTTGCGTCGGAGGCAGCAGCGGAGTCAACGTGGGAGGCATCATGGCTCGGGGCAATCTACATCGGAGGGGCAGGCATCGGCCGGAGGGAAGGAGGACCCAGGACGGGAAGAGTCTTCCGTGTGGCAGCGGTTGGGCCAGTAGATAGGTGCGGAGCGGCGGCGGGCGGAAGAGGCGCGGCTCACGATGGTCAGGGCGGAGAACTCCATGCAGAGGGCCCTGAGGCGGGCCGAGTGCCTCGAGGGAATCCACAGGGAGTTGGAGGAGGACATGTCGGCGTCCCTGCGGACCCTCTGGGCCATGGAACAGGACCGCCTCCGGGACATCGAACAGGAGTTCGATGATGCCCTGGCCCGGGACACCATGGAGTGAGCCGCTGGACTAGCCCGCCGCCTTTGTACATAGTTATTTAGTGTTAGGTTTTATTTCTTTTTTTTTAATTTGGGGCGCTTGGACTATGCCCCACTTTTTTGTATATAGTTATTAGTTAGGTAGGTTTTATTGTAGGTTTCATTTACATCGCTGGGATCATGGACCCTGGATTTGCTCTTTGTACATAGTTTGACAGTGGATTTGTGGCCTTCATCTTTTATTATTTTTTTCACCATGGAGCAATGGATTTTCACTTTACTTTCCCTTTGGATTTGCTTTGTTGGACAGTGACTTTGGACACAATTTCTTTACGGTTATTTTGGAGTCCCATTTTCATTATTTATTATTTTTGTGGACATGCTGCTTTTTGATTTTTGTTGCCATTATTGTTTGTTTATATTTCATTCACTCCATTTACACTGTAATACATTTTTGTTTCTTACTTCAATGTGTGGACTTCTCTCATTGGTTTCATGCCTGTCAGAATGTGGGTTTTCACAGTCATGTGTTGCCATTGTGTGGGGCTGACAGACTTGTACTCATGCGCATACTGCTTATTTGTTATCTATCATGTAATGGGTATTTCCATTTTGAATGGATGTAAAGCTTGGTTGGGTGTTTGGACTGGGGTGGCGTGGGGTGGGATTTGGGTGGGCATAGGAGCCTGGGATCTGGATTGTGATGACGTTTTGGCTGGGGGACATGAGTGGGGGCATGGTGGAGGGTGCCCCTGACTGCTGGGGGGTGGGGGTGGTGGGAGACATGTGTGGGGGCCTGGTGGAGGGTGTCCCTGGATGCTGGTGGGTGGGGGTGCAGGGGACATGAGTTGGACATGAGTGGGGGCCTGGTGGAGGCTGCCCCTGACTGCTGGGGGGTGGGGGTGCAGGGAGACATGTGTGGGGGCCTGGTGGAGGGTGCCCCTGACTGCTGGGGGGTGGGGGTGGTGGGAGACATGTGTGGCGGCCTGGTGGAGGGTGCCCCTGGATGCTGGTGGGTCGGGGTGCAGGGGGACATGAGTTGGACATGAGTGGGGGCCTGGTGGAGGGAGCCCCTGACTGCTGGGGGTGGGGGTGGTGGGAGACATGTGTGGGGGCCTGGTGGCGGGTGCCCCTGGACGCTGGTGGGTGGGGGTGCAGGGGGACATGAGTGGGGGCCTGGTGGAGGGTGCCCCTGACTGCTGGGGGGTGGGGGTGATGGGAGACATGTGAGGGGGCCTGGTGGAGGGTGCCCCTGGATGCTGGTGGGTGGGGGTGCAGGGGGACATGAGTTGGACATGAGTGGGGGCCTGGTGGAGCCTGCCCCTGACTGCTGGGGGGTGGGGGTGCAGGGAGACATGTGTGGGGGCCTGGTGGAGGGTGCCCCTGACTGCTGGGGGGTGGGGGTGGTGGGAGACATGTGTGGGGGCCTGGTGGAGGGTGTCCCTGGATGCTGGTGGGTGGGGGTGCAGCGGGACATGAGTGGGGGCCTGGTGGAGGGTGCCCCTGACTACTGGGGGGTGGGGGTGGTGGGAGACATGTGTGGGGGCCTGGTGGAGGGTGCCCCTGGTTGCTGGTGGGTGGGGGTGCAGGGGGACATGAGTTGGACATGAGTGGAGGCTGCCCCTGACAGCTGGGGGGTGGGGGTGCAGGGAGACATGTGTGGGGGCCTAGTGGAGGGTGCTCCTGACTGCTGGGGGGTGGGGGTGGTAGGAGACATGTGTGGGGGCCTGGTGGAGGGTGCCCCTGGATGCTGGTGGGTGGGGGTGCAGGGGGACATGAGTTGGACATGAGTGGGGGCCTGGTGGAGCCTGCCCCTGACTGCTGGGGGGTGGGGGTGCAGGGAGACATGTGTGGGGGCCTGGTGGAGGGTGCCCCTGACTGGTGGGGGTGGTGGGAGACATGTGTGGGGGCCTGGTGGAGGGTGCCCCTGGATGCTGGTGGGTGGGGGTGCAGGGGGACATGAGTTGGACATGTGTGGGGGCCTGGTGGAGGCTGCCCCTGACTGCTGGGGGGTGATGGGAGACATGTGTGGGGGCCTGGTGGAGGGTGCCCCTGGATGCTGGTGGGTGGGGGTGGTGGGAGACATGTGTGGGGGCCTGGTGGAGTGTGCCCCTGGATGCTGGTGGGTGGGGGTGCAGGGGGACATGAGTTGGACATGAGTGGGGGCCTGGTGGAGGCTACCCCTGACTGCTGGGGGGTGGGGGTGCAGGGAGACATGTGTGGGGGCCTGGTGGAGGGTGACCCTGACTGCTGGGGGTGGGGGTGGTGGGAGACATGTGTGGGGGCCTGGTGGAGGGTGCCCATGGATGCTGGTGGGTGGGGGTGCAGGGGGACATGAGTTGGACATGAGTGGGGGCCTGGTGGAGGCTGCCCCTGACTGCTGGGGGGTGGGGGTGCAGAGAGACATGTGTGGGGGCCTGGTGGAGGCTGCCCCTGACTGCTGGGGGGTGGGGGTGGTGGGAGACATGTGTGGGGGCCTGGTGGAGGGTGCTCCTGGATGCTGGTGGGTGGGGGTGCAGGGGGACATGAGTTGGACATGAGTGGGGGCCTGGTGGAGGCTGCCCCTGACTACTGGGGGGTGGGGGTGCAGGGAGACATGTGTGCGGGCCTGGTGGAGGGTGCACCTGACTGCTGGGGGGTGGGGGTGGTGGGAGACATGTGTAGGGGCCTGGTGGAGGGTGCCCCTGGATGCTGGTGGGTAGGGGTGCAGGGGGACATGAGTTGGACAGGAGTGGGGGCCTGGTGGAGGCTGCCCCTGACTGCTGGGGGGTGGGGGTGCAGAGAGACATGTGTGGGGGCCTGATGGAGGGTGTACCTGACTGCTGGGGGGTGAGGGTGGTGGGAGACATGTGTGGGGGTCTGGTGGAAGGTTCCCCTGGATGCTGGTGGGTGGGGGTGCAGGGGGACATGAGTTGGACATGAGTGGGGGCCTGGTGGAGGCTGCCCCTGACTGCTGGGGGGTGGGGGTGCAGGGAGACATGTGTGGGGGCCTGGCGGAGGGTGCCCCTGACTTCTGGGGGGTGGGGGTGGTGGGAGACATGTGTGGGGCCTGGTGGAGGGTGCCCCTGGATGCTGGTGGGTGGGGGTACAGGGGGACATGAGTTGGACATGAGTGGGGGCCTGGTGGCGGCTGCCCCTGACTGCTGGGGGGTGGGGGTGCAGGGAGACATGTGTGGGGGCCTGGTGGAGGGTGTCCCTGACTGCTGGGGGATGGGGGTGGTGGGAGACATGTGTGGGGGCCTGGTGGAGGGTGCCCCTGGATGCTGGTGGGTGGGGGTGCAGGGGGACATGTGTTGGACATGAGTGGGGGCCTGGTGGAGGCTGCCCCTGACTGCTGGGGAGTGGGGGTGATGGGAGACATGTGTGGGGGCCTGGTGGAGGGTGCCCATGGATGCTGGTGGGTGGGGGTGCAGGGGGACATGAGTTGGACATGAGTGGGGGCCTGGTGGAGGCTGCCCCTGACTGCTGGCGGGTGGGGGTGCAGGGAGACATGTGTGGGGGCCTGGTGGAGGGTGCCCCTGACTGCTGGGGGGTGGGGGTGGTAGGAGACATGTGTGGGGGCCTGGTGGAGGGAGCCCCTGTATGCTGGTGGGTGGGGGTGCAGGCGGACATGAGTGGGGGCCTGGTGGAGGGTGCCCCTGGATGCTGGTGGGTGGGGGTGCAGGGGGACATGAGTTGGACATGAGTGGGGGCCTGATGGAGGCTGCCCCTGACTGCTGGGGGTGGGGGTGCAGGGAGGCATGTGTGGGGGCCTGGTGGAGGGTGCCCCTGACTGCTTGGGGGTGGGGGTGGTGGGAGACATGTGTGGGGGCCTGGCGGAGGGTGCCCCTGGATGCTGGTGGGAGGGGGTGCAGGGGGACATGAGTTGGACATGAGTGGGGGCCTGGTGGAGGCTGCCCCTGACTGCTGGGGGGTAGGGATGCAGGGAGACATGTGTGGGGGCCTGGTGGAGGGTGTCCCTGACTGCTGGGGGTGGGGGGAGACATGTGTGGGGGCCTGGTGGAGGGTGCCCCTGGATGCTGGTGGGTGGGGGTGCAGGGGGACATGAGTTGGACATGAGGGGGGGCCTGGTGGAGGCTGCCCCTGACTGCTGGGGGGTGGGGGTGCAGGGAGACATGTGTGGGCGCCTGGTGGAGGGTGCCCCTGACTGCTGGGGGGTGGGGGTGGTGGGAGACATGTGTGGGGGCCTGGCGGAGGGTGCCCCTGGATGCTGGTTGGTTCGGGGTGCAGGGGGACATGAGTTGGACATGAGTGGGGGCCTGGTGGAGGCTGCCCCTGACTGCTGGGGGGTAGGGGTGCAGGGAGACATGTGTGGGGGCCTGGTGAAGAGTGTCCCTGACTGCTGGGGGTGGGGGGAGACATGTGTGGGGGCCTGGTGGAGGGTGCCCCTGGATGCTGGTGGGTGGGGGTGCAGGGGGACATGAGTTGGACATGAGGGGGGGCCTGGTGGAGGCTGCCCCTGACTGCTGGGGGGTGGGGGTGCAGGGAGACATGTGTGGGCGCCTGGTGGAGGGTGTCCCTGACTGCTGGGGGGTGGGGGTGGTGGGAGACATGTGTGGGGACCTGGTGGAGGGTGCCCCTGGATGCTGGTGGGTGGGGTGCAGGGGGACATGAGTGGGGGCCTGGTGGAGGGTGCCCCTGACTGCTGGGGGGTGGGGTGGTGGGAGACATGTCTGGGGGCCTGGTGGAGGGTGCCCCTGGATGCTGGTGGGTGGGGGTGCAGGGGGACATGAGTGGGGGCCTGGTGGAGGGTGCCCCTGACTGCTGGGGGGTGGGGGTGATGGGAGACATGTGTGGAGGCCTGGTGGAGGGTGACCCTGGATGCTGGTGGGTGGGGGTGCAGGGGGACATGAGTTGGACATGAGTGGGGGCCTGGTGGAGGCTGCCCCTGACTGCTGGGGGGTGGGGGTGCAGGGAGACATGTGTGGGGGCCTGGTGGAGGGTGCCCCTGACTGCTGTGGGGTGGGGGTGGTGGGAGACATGTGTGGGGGCCTGGTGGAGGGTGCCCCTGGATGCTGGTGGATGGGGGTGCAGCGGGACATGAGTTGGACATGAGTGGGGGCCTGGTGGAGGGTGCCCCTGACTGCTGGGGGTGGGGGTGGTGGGAGACATGTGTGGGGGCCTGGTGGAGGGAGCCCCTGGATGCTGGTGGGTGGGGGTGCAGGGGGACATGAGTTGGACATGAGTGGGGGCCTGGTGGAGGCTGCCCCTGACTGCTGGGGGTGGGGGTGCAGGGAGACATGTGTGGGGGCCTGGTTGAGGTTGCCCCTGACTGCCGGGGGGTGGGGGTGGTGGGAGACAAGTGTGGGGGCCTGGTGGAGGGTGCCCCTGGATGCTGGTGGGTGGGGGTGCAGGGGGACATGAGTTGGACATGAGTGGGGGCCTGGTGGAGGCTGCCCCTGACTGCTGGGGGGTGGGGGTGCAGGGAGACATGAGTGGGGGCCAAGTGGAGGGTGCCCCTTACTGCTGGGGGGTGGGGGTGGTGGGGGACATGTGTGGGGGCCTGGTGGAGGGTGCCCCTGGATGCTGGTGGGTGGGGTTGCAGGGGGACATGAGTTGGACATGAGTGGTGGCCTGGTGGAGGGTGCCCCTGTATGCTGGTGGGTGGGGGTGCAGGCGGACATGAGTGGGGGCCTGGTGGAGGGTGCCCCTGGATGCTGGTGGGTGTGGGTGCAGGGGGACATGAGTTGGACATGAGTGGGGGCCTGGTGGAGGCTGCCCCTGACTGCTGGGGGGTGGGGGTGCAGGGAGGCATGTGTGGGGGCCTGGTGGAGGGTGCCCCTGACTGCTGGGGGGTGGGGGTGGTGGGAGACATGTGTGGGGGCCTGGCGGAGGGTGCCCCTGGATGCTGGTGGGTGGGGGTGCAGGGGGACATGAGTTGGACATGAGTGGGGGCCTGGTGGAGGCTACCCCTGACTGCTGGGGGGTAGGGATGCAGGGAGACATGTGTGGGGGCCTGGTGGAGGGTGCCCCTGGATGCTGGTGGGTGGGGGTGCAGGGGGACATGAGTTGGACATGAGGGGGGGCCTGGTGGAGGCTGCCCCTGACTGCTGGGGGGTGGGGGTGCAGGGAGACATGTGTGGGCGCCTGGTGGAGGGTGTCCCTGACTGCTGGGGGGTGGGGGTGGTGGGAGACATGTGTGGGGGCCTGGCGGAGGGTGCCCCTGGATGCTGGTGGGTGGGGGTGCAGGGGGACATGAGTTGGACATGAGTGGGGGCCTGGTGGAGGCTGCCCCTGACTGCTGGGGGGTAGGGGTGCAGGGAGACATGTGTGGGGGCCTGGTGGAGGGTGTCCCTGACTACTGGGGGTGGGGGGAGACATGTGCGGGGGCCTGGTGGAGGGTGCCCCTGGATGCTGGTGGGTGGGGGTGCAGGGGGACATGAGTTGGACATGAGGGGGGGCCTGGTGGAGGCTGCCCCTGACTGCTGGGGGGTGGGGGTGCAGGGAGACAAGTGTGGGCGCCTGGTGGAGGGTGCCCCTGTATGCTGGTGGGTGGGGGTGCAGGCGGACATGAGTGGGGGCCTGGTGGAGGGTGCCCCTGGATGCTGGTGGGTGGGGGTGCAGGGGGACATGAGTTGGACATGCGTGGGGGCCTGGTGGAGGCTGCCCCTGACTGCTGGGGGTGGGGGTGCAGGGAGGCATGTGTGGGGGCCTGGTGGAGGGTGCCCCTGACTGCTGGGGGGTGGGGGTGGTGGGAGACATGTGTGGGGGCCTGGCGGAGTGTGCCCCTGGATGCTGGTGGGTGGGGGTGCAGGGGGACATGAGTTGGACATGAGTGGGGGCCTGGTGGAGGCTGCCCCTGACTGCTGGGGGGTAGGGATGCAGGGAGACATGTGTGGGGGCCTGGTGGAGGGTGTCCCTGACTGCTGGGGGTGGGGGGAGACATGTGTGGGGGCCTGGTGGAGGGTGCCCCTGGATGCTGGTGGGTGGGGGTGCAGGGGGACATGAGTTGGACATGAGGGGGGGCCTGGTGGAGGCTGCCCCTGACTGCTGGGGGGTGGGGGTGCAGGGAGACATGTGTGGGCGCCTGGTGGAGGGTGTCCCTGACTGCTGGGGGGTGGGGGTGGTGGGAGACATGTGTGGGGGCCTGGCGGAGGGTGCCCCTGGATGCTGGTGGGTGGGGGTGCAGGGGGACATGAGTTGGACATGAGTGGGGGCCTGGTGGAGGCTGCCCCTGACTGCTGGTGGGTAGTGGTGCAGGGAGACATGTGTGGGGGCCTGGTGGAGGGTGTCCCTGACTGCTGGGGGTGGGGGGAGACATGTGTGGGGGCCTGGTGGAGGGTGCCCCTGGATGCTGGTGGGTGGGGGTGCAGGGGGACATGAGTTGGACATGAGGGGGGGCCTGGTGGAGGCTGCCCCTGACTGCTGGGGGGTGGGGGTGCAGGGAGACATGTGTGGGCGCCTGGTGGAGGGTGTCCCTGACTGCTGGGGGGTGGGGGTGGTGGGAGACATGTGTGGGGACCTGGTGGAGGGTGCCCCTGGATGCTGGTGGGTGGGGTGCAGGGGGACATGAGTGGGGGCCTGGTGGAGGGTGCCCCTGACTGCTGGGGGGTGGGGGTGGTGGGAGACATGTCTGGGGGCCTGGTGGAGGGTGCCCCTGGATGCTGGTGGGTGGGGGTGCAGGGGGACATGAGTGGGGGCCTGGTGGAGGGTGCCCCTGACTGCTGGGGGGTGGGGGTGATGGGAGACATGTGTGGAGGCCTGGTGGAGGGTGACCCTGGATGCTGGTGGGTGGGGGTGCAGGGGGACATGAGTTGGACATGAGTGGGGGCCTGGTGGAGGCTGCCCCTGACTGCTGGGGGGTGGGGGTGCAGGGAGACATGTGTGGGGGCCTGGTGGAGGGTGCCCCTGACTGCTGTGGGGTGGGGGTGGTGGGAGACATGCGTGGGGGCCTGGTGGAGGGTGCCCCTGGATGCTGGTGGATGGGGGTGCAGCGGGACATGAGTTGGACATGAGTGGGGGCCTGGTGGAGGGCGCCCCTGACTGCTGGGGGTGGGGGTGGTGGGAGACATGTGTGGGGGCCTGGTGGAGGGTGCCCCTGGATGCTGGTGGGTGGGGGTGCAGGGGGACATGAGTTGGACATGAGTGGGGGCCTGGTGGAGGCTGCCCCTGACTGCTGGGGGTGGGGGTGCAGGGAGACATGTGTGGGGGCCTGGTTGAGGTTGCCCCTGACTGCTGGGGGGTGGGGGTGGTGGGAGACATGTGTGGGGGCCTGGTGGAGGGTGCCCCTGGATGCTGGTGGGTGGGGGTGCAGGGGGACATGAGTTGGACATGAGTGGGGGCCTGGTGGAGGCTGCCCCTGACTGCTGGGGGGTGGGGGTGCAGGGAGACATGAGTGGGGGCCAAGTGGAGGGTGCCCCTGACTGCTGGGAGGTGGGGGTGGTGGGGGACATGTGTGGGGGCCTGGTGGAGGGTGCCCCTGGATGCTGGTGGGTGGGGTTGCAGGGGGACATGAGTTGGACATGAGTGGTGGCCTGGTGGAGGGTGCCCCTGTATGCTGGTGGGTGGGGGTGCAGGCGGACATGAGTGGGGGCCTGGTGAAGGGTGCCCCTGGATGCTGGTGGGTGGGGGTGCAGGGGGACATGAGTTGGACATGAGTGGGGGCCTGGTGGAGGCTGCCCCTGACTGCTGGGGGGTGGGGGTGCAGGGAGGCATGTGTGGGGGCCTGGTGGAGGGTGCCCCTGACTGCTGGGGGGTGGGGGTGGTGGGAGACATGTGTGGGGGCCTGGCGGAGGGTTCCCCTGGATGCTGGTGGGTGGGGGTTCAGGGGGACATGAGTTGGACATGAGTGGGGGCCTGGTAGAGGCTGCCCCTGACTGCTGGGGGGTAGGGATGCAGGGAGACATGTGTGGGGGCCTGGTGGAGGGTGTCCCTGACTGCTGGGGGGTGATGGGAGACATGTGTGGGGGCCTGGTGGAGGGTGCCCCTGGATGCTGGTGGGTGGGGGTGCAGGGGGACATGAGTTGGACATGAGTGGGGGCCTGGTGGAGGCTGCCCCTGACTGATGGGGGGTGATGGGAGACATGTGTGGGGGCCTGGTGGAGGGTGCCCCTGGATGCTGGTGGGTGGGGGTTCAGGGGGACATGAGTTGGACATGAGTGGGGGGCTGGTGGAGGCTGCCCCTGACTGCTGGGGGGTGGGGGTGCAGGGAGACATGTGTGGGCGCCTGGTGGAGGGTGTCCCTGACTGCTGGGGGGTGGGGGTGGTGGGAGACATGTGTGGGGACCTGGTGGAGGGTGCCCCTGGATGCTGGTGGGTGGGGTGCAGGGGGACATGAGTGGGGGCCTGGTGGAGGGTGCCCCTGACTGCTGGGGGGTGGGGGTGGTGGGAGACATGTCTGGGGGCCTGGTGGAGGGTGCCCCTGGATGCTGGTGGGTGGGGGTGCAGGGGGACATGAGTGGGGGCCTGGTGGAGGGTGCCCCTGACTGCTGGGGGGTGGGGGTGATGGGAGACATGTGTGGAGGCCTGGTGGAGGGTGACCCTGGATGCTGGTGGGTGGGGGTGCAGGGGGACATGAGTTGGACATGAGTGGGGGCCTGGTGGAGGCTGCCCCTGACTGCTGGGGGGTGGGGGTGCAGGGAGACATGTGTGGGGGCCTGGTGGAGGGTGCCCCTGACTGCTGTGGGGTGGGGGTGGTGGGAGACATGTGTGGGGGCCTGGTGGAGGGTGCCCCTGGATGCTGGTGGATGGGGGTGCAGCGGGACATGAGTTGGACATGAGTGGGGGCCTGGTGGAGGGCGCCCCTGACTGCTGGGGGTGTGGGTGGTGGGAGACATGTGTGGGGGCCTGGTGGAGGGTGCCCCTGGATGCTGGTGGGTGGGGGTGCAGGGGGACATGAGTTGGACATGAGTGGGGGCCTGGTGGAGGCTGCCCCTGACTGCTGGGGGTGGGGGTGCAGGGAGACATGTGTGGGGGCCTGGTTTAGGTTGCCCCTGACTGCTGAGGGGTGGGGGTGGTGGGAGACATGAGTTGGACATGAGTGGGGGCCTGGTGGAGGCTGCCCCTGACTGCTGGGGGGTGGGGGTGCAGGGAGACATGAGTGGGGGCCAAGTGGAGGGTGCCCCTGACTGCTGGGGGGTGGGGGTGGTGGGGGACATGTGTGGGGGCCTGGTGGAGGGTGCCCCTGGATGCTGGTGGGTGGGGTTGCAGGGGGACATGAGTTGGACATGAGGGGTGGCCTGGTGGAGGGTGCCCCTGTATGCTGGTGGGTGGGGGTGGTGGGAGACATGTGTGGGGGCCTGGTGGAGGGTGCCCCTGGATGCTGGTGGATGGGGGTGCAGCGGGACATGAGTTGGACATGAGTGGGGGCCTGGTGGAGGGCGCCCCTGACTGCTGGGGGTGTGGGTGGTGGGAGACATGTGTGGGGGCCTGGTGGAGGGTGCCCCTGGATGCTGGTGGATGGGGGTGCAGCGGGACATGAGTTGGACATGAGTGGGGGCCTGGTGGAGGGCGCCCCTGACTGCTGGGGGTGTGGGTGGTGGGAGACATGTGTGGGGGCCTGGTGGAGGGTGCCCCTGGATGCTGGTGGGTGGGGGTGCAGGGGGACATGAGTTGGACATGAGTGGGGGCCTGGTGGAGGCTGCCCCTGACTGCTGGGGGGTGGGGGTGCAGGGAGACATGAGTGGGGGCCAAGTGGAGGGTGCCCCTGACTGCTGGGGGGTGGGGGTGGTGGGGGACATGTGTGGGGGCCTGGTGGAGGGTGCCCCTGGATGCTGGTGGGTGGGGTTGCAGGGGGACATGAGTTGGACATGAGGGGTGGCCTGGTGGAGGGTGCCCCTGTATGCTGGTGGGTGGGGGTGCAGGCGGACATGAGTGGGGGCCTGGTGGAGGGTGCCCCTGGATGCTGGTGGGTGGGGGTGCAGGGGGACATGAGTTGGACATGAGTGGGGGCCTGGTGGAGGCTGCCCCTGACTGCTGGGGGGTGGGGGTGCAGGGAGGCATGTGTGGGGGCCTGGTGGAGGGTGCCCCTGACTGCTGGGGGGTGGGGGTGGTGGGAGACATGTGTGGGGGCCTGGCGGAGGGTTCCCCTGGATGCTGGTGGGTGGGGGTTCAGGGGGACATGAGTTGGACATGAGTGGGGGCCTGGTAGAGGCTGCCCCTGACTGCTGGGGGGTAGGGATGCAGGGAGACATGTGTGGGGGCCTGGTGGAGGGTGTCCCTGACTGCTGGGGGTGGGGGGAGACATGTGTGGGGGCCTGGTGGAGGGTGCCCCTGGATGCTGGTGGGTGGGGGTGCAGGGGGACATGAGTTGGACATGAGGGGGGGCCTGGTGGAGGCTGCCCCTGACTGCTGGGGGGTGGGGGTGCAGGGAGACATGTGTGGGCGCCTGGTGAAGGGTGTCCCTGACTGCTGGGGGGTGGGGGTGGTGGGAGACATGTGTGGGGGCCTGGCGGAGGGTGCCCCTGGATGCTGGTGGGTGGGGGTGCAGGGGGACATGAGTTGGACATGAGTGGGGGCCTGGTGGAGGCTGCCCCTGACTGCTGGGGGGTGGGGGTGCAGGGAGACATGTGTGGGCGCCTGGTGGAGGGTGTCCCTGACTGCTGGGGGTGGGGGTGGTGGGAGACATGTGTGGGGACCTGGTGGAGGGTGCCCCTGGATGCTGGTGGGTGGGGGTGCAGGGGGACATGAGTGGGGGCCTGGTGGAGGGTGCCCCTGACTGCTGGGGGGTGGGGGTGATGGGAGACATGTGTGGAGGCCTGGTGGAGGGTGACCCTGGATGCTGGTGGGTGGGGGTGCAGGGGGACATGAGTTGGACATGAGTGGGGGCCTGGTGGAGGCTGCCCCTGACTGCTGGGGGGTGGGGGTGCAGGGAGACATGTGTGGGGGCCTGTTGGAGGGTGCCCCTGACTGCTGTGGGGTGGGGGTGGTGGGAGACATGTGTGGGGGCCTGGTGGAGGGTGCCCCTGGATGCTGGTGGATGGGGGTGCAGCGGGACATGAGTGGGGGCCTGGTGGAGGGTGCCCCTGAGTGCTGGGGGTGGGGGTGGTGGGAGACATGTGTGGGGGCCTGGTGGAGGGTGCCCCTGGATGCTGGTGGGTGGGGGTGCAGGGGGACATGAGTTGGACATGAGTGGGGGCCTGGTGGAGGCTGCCCCTGACTGCTGGGGGTGGGGGTGCAGGGAGACATGTGTGGGGGCCTGGTTGAGGGTGCCCCTGACTGCTGGGGGGTGGGGGTGGTGGGAGACATGTGTGGGGGCCTGGTGGAGGGTGCCCCTGGATGCTGGTGGGTGGGGGTGCAGGGGGACATGAGTTGGACATGAGTGGGGGCCTGGTGGAGGCTGCCCCTGACTGCTGGGGGGGTAGGGGTGCAGGGAGACATGAGTGGGGGCCAAGTGGAGGGTGCCCCTGACTGCTGGGGGCTTGGGGTGGTGGGAGACATGTGTGGGGGCCTGGTAGAGGGTGCCCCTGGATGCTGGTTGGTGGGGGTGCAGGGGGACATGAGTTGGACATGAGTGGGGGCCTGGTGGAGGCTGCCCCTGACTGCTGGGGGGTGGGGGTGCAGTGAGACATATGTGGGGGCCTGGTGGAAGGTGCCCCTGACTGCTGGGGGGTGGGGGTGCAGGAGGACATGAGTGGGGGCCTGGTGGAGGGTGCCCCTGACTGCTGGGTGGTGGGGATGATGGGAGACATGTGTGGAGGCCTGGTGGAGGGTGCCCCTGGATGCTGGTGGGTGGGGGTGCAGGGGGACATGAGTTGGACATGAGTGGGGGCCTGGTGGAGGCTGCCCCTGACTGCTGGGGGTGGGGGTGCAGGGAGACATGTGTGGGGGCCTGGTGGATGGTGCCCCTGACTGCTGTGGGGTGGGGGTGGTGGGAGACATGTGTGGGGGCCTGGTGGAGGGTGCCCCTGGATGCTGGGGGGTGGGGGTGGTGGGAGACATGTGTGGGGGCCTGGTGGAGGGTGCCCCTGGATGCTGGTGGGTGGGGGTGCAGGGGGACATGAGTTGGACATGAGTGGGGGCCTGGTGGAGGGTGCCCCTGACTGCTGGGGGGTGGAGGTGCAGGGGTGGGGGCCTGGTGGAGGGTGTCCCTGACTGCTGGGGGGTGGGGTGGTGAGAGACATGTGTGGGGGCCTGGTGGCGGGTGCCCCTGGATGCTGGTGGGTGGGGGTGCAGGGGGACATGAGTTGGACATGAGTGGGGGCCTGGTGGAGGGTGACCCTGACTGCTGGGGGGTGGGGGTGATGGGAGACATGTGTTGGGGCCTGGTGGAGGGTGCCCCTGGATGCTGGTGGGTGGGGGTGCAGGGGGACATGATTTGGACATGAGTGGGGGCCTGGTGGAGGCTGCCCCTGACTGCTGGGGGGTGAGGGTGCAGGGAGACATATGTGGGGGCCTGGTGGAGGGTGCCCCTGACTGCTGGGGGGTGGGGGGGTGGGAGACATGTGTGGGGGCCTGGTGGAGGGTTCCCCTGGGTGCTGGTGGGTGGGGGTGCAGGGGGACATGAGTTGGACATGAGTGGGGGCCTGGTGGAGGGTGCCCCTGACTGCTGGGGGGTGGGGGTGGTGGGAGACATGTGTGGGGGCCTGGTGGAGGGTGCCCCTGTACGCTGGTGTGTGGGGGTACAGGAGGACATGAGTGGGGGCCTGGTGGAGGGTACCCCTGACTGCTGGGGGGTGGGGGTGATGGGAGACATGTGTGGGGGCCTGGTGGAGGGTGCCCCTGGATGCTGGTGGGTGGGGGTGCAGGGGGACATGAGTTGGACATGAGTGGGGGCCTGGTGGAGGCTGCCCTTGACTGCTGGGGGGTGGGGGTGCAGGAAGACATGTGTGGGGGCCTGGTGGAGGGTGCCCCTGACTGCTGGGGGGTGGGGGTGCAGGGAGACATGTGTGGGGGCCTGGTGGAGGGTGCCCCTGACTGCTGGGGGGTGGGGGTGGTGGGAGACATGTGTGGGGGCCTGGTGGAGGGTGCCCCTGGATGCTGGTGGGTGGGGGTGCAGGGGGACATGAGTTGGACATGAGTGGGGGCCTGGTGGAGGGTACCCCTGACTGCTGGGGGGTGCGGGTGCAGGGGGACATGTGTTGGACATGAGTGGGGGCCTGGTGGAGGGTGCCCCTGACTGCTGGGGGGTGGGGGTGGTGAGAGACATGTGTGGGGGCCTGGTGGAGGGTGCTCCTGTACGCTGGTGGGTTGGGGTGCATGGGGACATGAGTGGGGGCCTGGTGGAGGGTGCCCCTGACTGCTGGGGGGTGGGGTTGATGGGAGACATGTTTGGGGGCCTAGTGGAGGGTGCCCCTGGATGCTGGTGGGTGGGGGTGCAGGGGGACATGAGTTGGACATGAGTGGGGGCCTGGTGGAGGCTGCCCCTGACTGCTAGGGGCTGGGGGTGCAGGGAGACATGTCTGGGGGCCTGGTAGAGGGTGCCCCTGACTGCTGGGGGGTGGGGGTAGTGGGAGACATGTGTGGGGGCCTGGTGGAGGGTGCCCCTGGAGGCGTGGGGGTGCAGGGGGACATGAGTGGGGGCCTGGTGGAGGGTGCCCCTGACTGCTGGGGGTTGGGGGTTGTGGGAGACATGTGGGGGGGTCTGGTGGAGGGTGCCCCTCGATGCTGGTGGGTGGGGGTGCAGGGGGACATGAGTTGGACATGAGTGGGGGCCTGGTGGAGGCTGACCCTGACAGCTGGGGGGTTCGTGTGCAGGGAGACATGTGTGGGGGCCTGGTGGAGGGTGCCCCTGACTGCTGGGGGGGTGGGGGTGCTGGGAGACATGTGTGGGGGCCTGGTGGAGGGTGTCCCTGGATGCTGGTGGGTGGGGGTGCAGGGGGACATGAGTTGGACATGAGTGGGGGCCTGGTGGAGGCTGCCCCTGACTGCTGGGGGGTAGGGGTGCAGGGAGACATGTGTGGGGGCCTGGTGGAGGGTGCCCCTGACTGCTGGGGGGTGATGGGAGACATGTGTGGGGGCCTGGTGGAGGGTGCCCCTGGATGCTGGTGGGTGGGGGTGCAGGGGGACATGAGTTGGACTTGAGTGGGGGCCTGGTGGAGGCTGCCCCTGACTGATGGGGGGTGATGGGAGACATGTGTGGGGGCCTGGTGGAGGGTGCCCCTGGATGCTGGTGGGTGGGGGTTCAGGGGGACATGAGTTGGACATGAGTGGGGGGCTGGTGGAGGCTGCCCCTGACTGCTGGGGGGTGGGGGTGCAGGGAGACATGTGTGGGGGCCTGGTGGAGGGTGCCCCTGACTGCTGGGGGGTGAGGGTGGTGGGAGACATGTGTGGGGGCCTGGTGGAGGGTGCCCCTGGATGCTGGTGGGTGGGGGTGCAGGGGGACATGAGTTGGACATGAGTGGGGGCCTGGTGGAGGCTGCCCCCTGACTGCTGGGGGGTGGGGGTGCAGGGAGACATGTGTAGGGGCCTGGTGGAGGGTGCCCCTGACTGCTGGGGGGTGGGGGTGGTGGGAGACATGTGTGGGGGCCTGGTGGAGGGTGCCCCTGGATACTGGTGGGTGGGGGTGCAGGGGGACATGAGTTGGACATGAGTGGGGGCCTGGTGGAGGCTGCCTCTGACTGCTAGGGGGTGGGGGTGCAGGGATACATGTGTGGGGGCCTGGTGGATGCTGCCCCTGACTGCTGGGGGGTGGGGGTGGTGGGAGACATGTGTGGGGGCCTGGTGGAGGGTGCCCCTGGATGCTGGTGGGTGGGGGTGCAGGGGGACATGAGTTGGACATGAGTGGGGGCCTGGTGGAGGCTGCCCCTGACTGCTGGGGGGTGGGGGTGCATGGAGACATGTGTGGGGGCCTGGTGGAGGGTGCCTCTGACTGCTGGGGGGTGGGGGTGGTGGGAGACATGTGTGGGGGCCTGGTGGAGGGTGCCCCTGGATGCTGGTGGGTGGGGGTTCAGGGGAAAATGAGTTGTACATGAGTGGGGGCCTGGTGGAGGCTGCCCCTGACTGCTGGGAGGTGCAGGGAGACATGTGTGGGGGCCTGGTGGAGGGTGCCCCTGACTGCTGGGGGGTGGGGGTGGTGGGAAACATGTGTGGGGGCCTGGTGGAGGGTGCCCCTGGATGCTGGTGGGTGGGCGTTCAGGGGAACATGAGTTGGACATGAGTGGGGGCCTGGTGGAGGCTGCCCCTGACTGCTGGGGGGTGGGGGTGCAGGGAGACATGTGTGGGGGCCTGGTGGAGGGTGCCCCTGACTGCTGTGGGGTGGGGGTGGTGGGAGACATGTGTGGGGGCCTGGTGGAGGGTGCCCCTGGATGCTGGTGGATGGGGGTGCTTCGGGACATGAGTGGGGGCCTGGTGGAGGGTGCCCCTGACTGCTGGGGGTGGGGGTGGTGGGAGACATGTGTGGGGGCCTGGTGGAAGGTGCCCCTGGATGCTGGTGGGTGGGGGTGCAGGGGGACATGAGTTGGACATGAGGGGGGGCCTGGTGGAGGCTGCCCCTGACTGCTGGGGGGTGGGGGTGCAGGGAGACATGTGTGGGCGCCTGGTGGAGGGTGTCCCTGACTGCTGGGGGGTGGGGGTGGTGGGAGACATGTGTGGGGGCCTGGCGGAGGGTGCCCCTGGATGCTGGTGGGTGGGGGTGCAGGGGGACATGAGTTGGACATGAGTGGGGGCCTGGTGGAGGCTGCCCCTGACTGCTGGGGGGTGGGGGTGCAGGGAGACATGTGTGGGCGCCTGGTGGAGGGTGTCCCTGACTGCTGGGGGTGGGGGTGGTGGGAGACATGTGTGGGGACCTGGTGGAGGGTGCCCCTGGATGCTGGTGGGTGGGGGTGCAGGGGGACATGAGTGGGGGCCTGGTGGAGGGTGCCCCTGACTGCTGGGGGGTGGGGGTGATGGGAGACATGTGTGGAGGCCTGGTGGAGGGTGACCCTGGATGCTGGTGGGTGGGGGTGCAGGGGGACATGAGTTGGACATGAGTGGGGGCCTGGTGGAGGCTGCCCCTGACTGCTGGGGGGTGGGGGTGCAGGGAGACATGTGTGGGGGCCTGTTGGAGGGTGCCCCTGACTGCTGTGGGGTGGGGGTGGTGGGAGACATGTGTGGGGGCCTGGTGGAGGGTGCCCCTGGATGCTGGTGGATGGGGGTGCAGCGGGACATGAGTGGGGGCCTGGTGGAGGGTGCCCCTGAGTGCTGGGGGTGGGGGTGGTGGGAGACATGTGTGGGGGCCTGGTGGAGGGTGCCCCTGGATGCTGGTGGGTGGGGGTGCAGGGGGACATGAGTTGGACATGAGTGGGGGCCTGGTGGAGGCTGCCCCTGACTGCTGGGGGTGGGGGTGCAGGGAGACATGTGTGGGGGCCTGGTTGAGGGTGCCCCTGACTGCTGGGGGGTGGGGGTGGTGGGAGACATGTGTGGGGGCCTGGTGGAGGGTGCCCCTGGATGCTGGTGGGTGGGGGTGCAGGGGGACATGAGTTGGACATGAGTGGGGGCCTGGTGGAGGCTGCCCCTGACTGCTGGGGGGGTAGGGGTGCAGGGAGACATGAGTGGGGGCCAAGTGGAGGGTGCCCCTGACTGCTGGGGGCTTGGGGTGGTGGGAGACATGTGTGGGGGCCTGGTAGAGGGTGCCCCTGGATGCTGGTCGGTGGGGGTGCAGGGGGACATGAGTTGGACATGAGTGGGGGCCTGGTGGAGGCTGCCCCTGACTGCTGGGGGGTGGGGGTGCAGTGAGACATATGTGGGGGCCTGGTGGAAGGTGCCCCTGACTGCTGGGGGGTGGGGGTGCAGGAGGACATGAGTGGGGGCCTGGTGGAGGGTGCCCCTGACTGCTGGGTGGTGGGGATGATGGGAGACATGTGTGGAGGCCTGGTGGAGGGTGCCCCTGGATGCTGGTGGGTGGGGGTGCAGGGGGACATGAGTTGGACATGAGTGGGGGCCTGGTGGAGGCTGCCCCTGACTGCTGGGGGTGGGGGTGCAGGGAGACATGTGTGGGGGCCTGGTGGATGGTGCCCCTGACTGCTGGGGGGTGGGGGTGCAGGGAGACATGTGTGGGGGCCTGGTGGAGGGTGCTCCTGACTGCTGGGGGGTGGGGGTGGTGGGAGACATGTGTGGGGGCCTGGTGGAGGGTGCCCCTGGATGCTGGTGGGTGGGGGTGCAGGGGGACATGAGTTGGACATGAGTGGGGGCCTGGTGGAGGGTGCCCCTGACTGCTGGGGGGTGGAGGTGCAGGGGTGGGGGCCTGGTGGAGGGTGTCCCTGACTGCTGGGGGGTGGGGTGGTGAGAGACATGTGTGGGGGCCTGGTGGCGGGTGCCCCTGGATGCTGGTGGGTGGGGGTGCAGGGGGACATGAGTTGGACATGAGTGGGGGCCTGGTGGAGGGTGACCCTGACTGCTGGGGGGTGGGGGTGATGGGAGACATGTGTTGGGGCCTGGTGGAGGGTGCCCCTGGATGCTGGTGGGTGGGGGTGCAGGGGGACATGATTTGGACATGAGTGGGGGCCTGGTGGAGGCTGCCCCTGACTGCTGGGGGGTGAGGGTGCAGGGAGACATATGTGGGGGCCTGGTGGAGGGTGCCCCTGACTGCTGGGGGGTGGGGGGGTGGGAGACATGTGTGGGGGCCTGGTGGAGGGTTCCCCTGGGTGCTGGTGGGTGGGGGTGCAGGGGGACATGAGTTGGACATGAGTGGGGGCCTGGTGGAGGGTGCCCCTGACTGCTGGGGGGTGGGGGTGGTGGGAGACATGTGTGGGGGCCTGGCGGAGGGTGCCCCTGTACGCTGGTGTGTGGGGGTACAGGAGGACATGAGTGGGGGCCTGGTGGAGGGTACCCCTGACTGCTGGGGGGTGGGGGTGATGGGAGACATGTGTGGGGGCCTGGTGGAGGGTGCCCCTGGATGCTGGTGGGTGGGGGTGCAGGGGGACATGAGTTGGACATGAGTGGGGGCCTGGTGGAGGCTGCCCTTGACTGCTGGGGGGTGGGGGTGCAGGAAGACATGTGTGGGGGCCTGGTGGAGGGTGCCCCTGACTGCTGGGGGGTGGGGGTGCAGGGAGACATGTGTGGGGGCCTGGTGGAGGGTGCCCCTGACTGCTGGGGGGTGGGGGTGGTGGGAGACATGTGTGGGGGCCTGGTGGAGGGTGCCCCTGGATGCTGGTGGGTGGGGGTGCAGGGGGACATGAGTTGGACATGAGTGGGGGCCTGGTGGAGGGTACCCCTGACTGCTGGGGGGTGCGGGTGCAGGGGGACATGTGTTGGACATGAGTGGGGGCCTGGTGGAGGGTGCCCCTGACTGCTGGGGGGTGGGGGTGGTGAGAGACATGTGTGGGGGCCTGGTGGAGGGTGCTCCTGTACGCTGGTGGGTTGGGGTGCATGGGGACATGAGTGGGGGCCTGGTGGAGGGTGCCCCTGACTGCTGGGGGGTGGGGTTGATGGGAGACATGTTTGGGGGCCTAGTGGAGGGTGCCCCTGGATGCTGGTGGGTGGGGGTGCAGAGGGACATGAGTTGGACATGAGTGGGGGCCTGGTGGAGGCTGCCCCTGACTGCTGGGGGCTGGGGGTGCAGGGAGACATGTCTGGGGGCCTGGTAGAGGGTGCCCCTGACTGCTGGGGGGTGGGGGTAGTGGGAGACATGTGTGGGGGCCTGGTGGAGGGTGCCCCTGGAGGCGTGGGGGTGCAGGGGGACATGAGTGGGGGCCTGGTGGAGGGTGCCCCTGACTGCTGGGGGTTGGGGGTTGTGGGAGACATGTGGGGGGGTCTGGTGGAGGGTGCCCCTCGATGCTGGTGGGTGGGGGTGCAGGGGGACATGAGTTGGACATGAGTGGGGGCCTGGTGGAGGCTGACCCTGACAGCTGGGGGGTTCGTGTGCAGGGAGACATGTGTGGGGGCCTGGTGGAGGGTGCCCCTGACTGCTGGGGGGGTGGGGGTGCTGGGAGACATGTGTGGGGGCCTGGTGGAGGGTGTCCCTGGATGCTGGTGGGTGGGGGTGCAGGGGGACATGAGTTGGACATGAGTGGGGGCCTGGTGGAGGCTGCCCCTGACTGCTGGGGGGTAGGGGTGCAGGGAGACATGTGTGGGGGCCTGGTGGAGGGTGCCCCTGACTGCTGGGGGGTGATGGGAGACATGTGTGGGGGCCTGGTGGAGGGTGCCCCTGGATGCTGGTGGGTGGGGGTGCAGGGGGACATGAGTTGGACTTGAGTGGGGGCCTGGTGGAGGCTGCCCCTGACTGATGGGGGGTGATGGGAGACATGTGTGGGGGCCTGGTGGAGGGTGCCCCTGGATGCTGGTGGGTGGGGGTTCAGGGGGACATGAGTTGGACATGAGTGGGGGGCTGGTGGAGGCTGCCCCTGACTGCTGGGGGGTGGGGGTGCAGGGAGACATGTGTGGGGGCCTGGTGGAGGGTGCCCCTGACTGCTGGGGGGTGAGGGTGGTGGGCGACATGTGTGGGGGCCTGGTGGAGGGTGCCCCTGGATGCTGGTGGGTGGGGGTGCAGGGGGACATGAGTTGGACATGAGTGGGGGCCTGGTGGAGGCTGCCCCCTGACTGCTGGGGGGTGGGGGTGCAGGGAGACATGTGTAGGGGCCTGGTGGAGGGTGCCCCTGACTGCTGGGGGGTGGGGGTGGTGGGAGACATGTGTGGGGGCCTGGTGGAGGGTGCCCCTGGATACTGGTGGGTGGGGGTGCAGGGGGACATGAGTTGGACATGAGTGGGGGCCTGGTGGAGGCTGCCTCTGACTGCTAGGGGGTGGGGGTGCAGGGATACATGTGTGGGGGCCTGGTGGATGCTGCCCCTGACTGCTGGGGGGTGGGGGTGGTGGGAGACATGTGTGGGGGCCTGGTGGAGGGTGCCCCTGGATGCTGGTGGGTGGGGGTGCAGGGGGACATGAGTTGGACATGAGTGGGGGCCTGGTGGAGGCTGCCCCTGACTGCTGGGGGGTGGGGGTGCATGGAGACATGTGTGGGGGCCTGGTGGAGGGTGCCCCTGACTGCTGGGGGGTGGGGGTGGTGGGAGACATGTGTGGGGGCCTGGTGGAGGGTGCCCCTGGATGCTGGTGGGTGGGGGTTCAGGGGAAAATGAGTTGTACATGAGTGGGGGCCTGGTGGAGGCTGCCCCTGACTGCTGGGAGGTGCAGGGAGACATGTGTGGGGGCCTGGTGGAGGGTGCCCCTGACTGCTGGGGGGTGGGGGTGGTGGGAAACATGTGTGGGGGCCTGGTGGAGGGTGCCCCTGGATGCTGGTGGGTGGGCGTTCAGGGGAACATGAGTTGGACATGAGTGGGGGCCTGGTGGAGGCTGCCCCTGACTGCTGGGGGGTGGGGGTGCAGGGAGACATGTGTGGGGGCCTGGTGGAGGGTGCCCCTGACTGCTGTGGGGTGGGGGTGGTGGGAGACATGTGTGGGGGCCTGGTGGAGGGTGCCCCTGGATGCTGGTGGATGGGGGTGCTTCGGGACATGAGTGGGGGCCTGGTGGAGGGTGCCCCTGACTGCTGGGGGTGGGGGTGGTGGGAGACATGTGTGGGGGCCTGGTGGAGGGTGCCCCTGGATGCTGGTGGGTGGGGGTGCAGGGGGACATGAGTTGGACATGAGTGGGGGCCTGGTGGAGGCTGCCCCTGACTGCTGGGGGTGGGGGTGCAGGGAGACATGTGTGGGGGCCTGGTTGAGGGTGCCCCTGACTGCTGGGGGGTGGGGGTGGTGGGAGACATGTGTGGGGGCCTGGTGGAGGGTGCCTCTGGATGCTGGTGGGTGGGGGTGCAGGGGGACATGAGTTGGACATGAGTGGGGGCCTGGTGGAGGCTGCCCCTGACTGCTGGGGGGTGGGGGTGGTGGGAGACATGTGTGGGGGCCTGGTGGAGGGTGCCCCTGGATGCTGGTGGGTGGGGTTGCAGGGGGACATGAGTTGGACATGAGTGGGGGCCTGTGGAGGCTGCCCCTGACTGCTGGGGGCTTGGGGTGGTGGGAGACATGTGTGGGGGCCTGGTAGAGGGTGCCCATGGATGCTGGTCGGTGGGGGTGCAGGGGGACATGAGTTGGACATGAGTGGGGGCCTGGTGGAGGCTGCCCCTGACTGCTGGGGGGTGGGGGTGCAGGGAGACATATGTGGGGGCCTGGTGGAAGGTGCCCCTGACTGCTGGGGGGTGGGGGTGCAGGAGGACATGAGTGGGGGCCTGGTGGAGGGTGCCCCTGACTGCTGGGTGGTGGGGATGATGGGAGACATGTGTGGAGGTCTGGTGGAGGGTGCCCCTGGATGCTGGTGGGTGGGGGTGGTGGGAGACATGTGTGGGGGCCTGGTGGAGGGTGCCCCTGGATACTGGTGGGTGGGGGTGCAGGGGGACATGAGTTGGACATGAGTGGGGGCCTGGTGGAGGCTGCCTCTGACTGCTAGGGGGTGGGGGTGCAGGGATACATGTGTGGGGGCCTGGTGGATGCTGCCCCTGACTGCTGGGGGGTGGGGGTGGTGGGAGACATGTGTGGGGGCCTGGTGGAGGGTGCCCCTGGATGCTGGTGGGTGGGGGTGCAGGGGGACATGAGTTGGACATGAGTGGGGGCCTGGTGGAGGCTGCCCCTGACTGCTGGGGGGTGGGGGTGCATGGAGACATGTGTGGGGGCCTGGTGGAGGGTGCCCCTGACTGCTGGGGGGTGGGGGTGGTGGGAGACATGTGTGGGGGCCTGGTGGAGGGTGCCCCTGGATGCTGGTGGGTGGGGGTTCAGGGGAAAATGAGTTGTACATGAGTGGGGGCCTGGTGGAGGCTGCCCCTGACTGCTGGGAGGTGCAGGGAGACATGTGTGGGGGCCTGGTGGAGGGTGCCCCTGACTGCTGGGGGGTGGGGGTGGTGGGAAACATGTGTGGGGGCCTGGTGGAGGGTGCCCCTGGATGCTGGTGGGTGGGCGTTCAGGGGAACATGAGTTGGACATGAGTGGGGGCCTGGTGGAGGCTGCCCCTGACTGCTGGGGGGTGGGGGTGCAGGGAGACATGTGTGGGGGCCTGGTGGAGGGTGCCCCTGACTGCTGTGGGGTGGGGGTGGTGGGAGACATGTGTGGGGGCCTGGTGGAGGGTGCCCCTGGATGCTGGTGGATGGGGGTGCTTCGGGACATGAGTGGGGGCCTGGTGGAGGGTGCCCCTGACTGCTGGGGGTGGGGGTGGTGGGAGACATGTGTGGGGGCCTGGTGGAGGGTGCCCCTGGATGCTGGTGGGTGGGGGTGCAGGGGGACATGAGTTGGACATGAGTGGGGGCCTGGTGGAGGCTGCCCCTGACTGCTGGGGGTGGGGGTGCAGGGTGACATGTGTGGGGGCCTGGTTGAGGGTGCCCCTGACTGCTGGGGGGTGGGGGTGGTGGGAGACATGTGTGGGGGCCTGGTGGAGGGTGCCCCTGGATGCTGGTGGGTGGGGGTGCAGGGGGACATGAGTTGGACATGAGTGGGGGCCTGGTGGAGGCTGCCCCTGACTGCTGGGGGGTGGGGGTGGTGGGAGACATGTGTGGGGGCCTGGTGGAGGGTGCCCCTGGATGCTGGTGGGTGGGGTTGCAGGGGGACATGAGTTGGACATGAGTGGGGGCCTGTGGAGGCTGCCCCTGACTGCTGGGGGCTTGGGGTGGTGGGAGACATGTGTGGGGGCCTGGTAGAGGGTGCCCATGGATGCTGGTCGGTGGGGGTGCAGGGGGACATGAGTTGGACATGAGTGGGGGCCTGGTGGAGGCTGCCCCTGACTGCTGGGGGGTGGGGGTGCAGGGAGACATATGTGGGGGCCTGGTGGAAGGTGCCCCTGACTGCTGGGGGGTGGGGGTGCAGGAGGACATGAGTGGGGGCCTGGTGGAGGGTGCCCCTGACTGCTGGGTGGTGGGGATGATGGGAGACATGTGTGGAGGTCTGGTGGAGGGTGCCCCTGGATGCTGGTGGGTGGGGGTGCAGGGGGACATGAGTTGGACATGAGTGGGGGCCTGGTGGAGGCTGGCCCTGACTGCTGGGGGTGGGGGTGCAGGGAGACATGTGTGGGGGCCTGGTGGATGGTGCCCCTGACTGCTGGGGGGTGGGGGTGCAGGGAGACATGTGTGGGGGCCTGGTGGAGGGTGCTCCTGACTGCTCTGCTGGAGGGTGGGGGTGGTGGGAGACATGTGTGGGGGCCTGGTGGAGGGTGCTCCTGACTGCTGGGGGGTGGGGGTGGTGGGAGACATGTGTGGGGGCCTGGTGGAGGGTGCCCCTGGATGCTGGTGGGTGGGGGTGCAGGGGGACATGAGTTGGACATGAGTGGGGGCCTGGTGGAGGGTGCCCCTGACTGCTGGGCGGTGGAGGTGCAGGGGTGGGGGCCTGGTGGAGGGTGTCCCTGACTGCTGGGGGGTGGGGGTGGTGAGAGACATATGTGGGGGCCTGGTGGCGGGTGCCCCTGGATGCTGGTGGGTGGGGGTGCAGGGGGACATGAGTTGGACATGACTGGGGTCCTGGTGGAGGCTGCCCCTGACTGCTGGGGGGTGGGGGTGCAGGGAGACATATGTGGGGGCCTGGTGGAGGGTGCCCCTGACTGCTGGGGGGTGGGGGTGGTGGGAGACATGTGTGGGGGCCTGGTGGAGGGTGCCCCTGGATGCTGGTGGGTGGGGGGGCAGGGGGACATGAGTTGTATATGAGTGGGCGCCTGGTGGAGGGTGCCCCTGACTGCTGGGGGGTGGGGGTGGTGGGAGACATGTGTGGGGGCCTGGTGGAGGGTGCCCCTGTACGCTGGTGTGTGGGGGTGCAGGAGGACATGAGTGGGGGCCTGGTGGAGGGTGCCCCTGACTGCTGGGGTGTGGGGGTGATGGGAGACATGTGTTGGGGCCTGGTGGAGGGTTCCCCTGGATGCTGGTGGGTGGGGGTGCAGGGGGACATGAGTTGGACATGAGTGGGGGCCTGGTGGAGGCTGCCCCTGACTGCTGGGGGGTGAGGGTGCAGGGAGACATATGTGGGGGCCTGGTGGAGGGTGCCCCTGACTGCTGGGGGGTGGGGGTGGTGGGAGACATGTGTGGGGGCCTGGTGGAGGGTGCCCCTGGGTGCTGGTGGGTGGGGGTGCAGGGGGACATGAGTTGGACATGAGTGGGGGCCTGGTGGAGGGTGCCCCTGACTGCTGGGGGGTGGGGGTGGTGGGAGACATGTGTGGGGGCCTGGTGGAGGGTGCCCCTGTACGCTGGTGTGTGGGGGTGCAGGAGGACATGAGTGGGGGCCTGGTGGAGGGTACCCCTGACTGCTGGGGGGTGGGGGTGATGGGTGACATGTGTGGGGGCCTGGTGGAGGGTGCCCCTGGATGCTGGTGGGTGGGGGCGCAGGGGGACATGAGTTGGACATGAGTGGGGGCCTGGTGGAGGCTGCCCCTGACTGCTGGGGGCTGGGGGTGCAGGGAGACATGTGTGGGGGCCTGGTAGAGGGTGCCCCTGACTGCTGGGGGGTGGGGGTAGTGGGAGACATGTGTGGGGGCCTGGTGGAGGGTGCCCCTGGAGGCGTGTGGGTGGGGGTGCAGGGGGACATGAGTGGGGGCCTGGTGGAGGGTGCCCCTGACTGCTGGGGGTTGGGGGTTGTGGGAGACATGTGGGGGGGTCTGGTGGAGGGTGCCCCTCGATGCTGGTGGGTGGGGGTGCAGGGGGACATGAGTTGGACATGAGTGGGGGCCTGGTGGAGGCTGCCCCTGACAGCTGGGGGGTTCGGGTGCAGGAAGACATGTGTGGGGGCCTGGTGGAGGGTGCCCCTGACTGCTGGGGGGGTGGGGGTGCTGGGAGACATGTGTGGGGGCCTGGTGGAGGGTGTCCCTGGATGCTGGTGGGTGGGGGTGCAGGGGGACATGAGTTGGACATGAGTGGGGGCCTGGTGGAGGCTGCCCCTGACTGCTGGGGGGTAGGGGTGCAGGGAGACATGTGTGGGGGCCTGGTGGAGGGTGCCCCTGACTGCTGGGGGGTGATGGGAGACATGTGTGGGGGCCTGGTGGAGGGTGCCCCTGGATGCTGGTGGGTGGGGGTGCAGGGGGACATGAGTTGGACATGAGTGGGGGCCTGGTGGAGGCTGCCCCTGACTGATGGGTGGTGATGGGAGACATGTGTGGGGGCCTGGTGGAGGGTGCCCCTGGATGCTGGTGGGTGGGGGTTCAGGGGGACATGAGTTGGACATGAGTGGGGGGCTGGTGGAGGCTGCCCCTGACTGCTGGGGGGTGGGGGTGCAGGGAGACATGTGTGGGGGCCTGGGCGAGGGTGCCCCTGACTGCTGGGGGGTGAGGGTGGTGGGAGGCATGTGTGGGGGCCTGGTGGAGGGTGCCCCTGGATGCTGGTGGGTGGGGGTGCAGGGGGACATGAGTTGGACATGAGTGGGGGCCTGGTGGAGGCTGCCCCCTGACTGCTGGGGGGTGGGGTGCAGGGAGACATGTGTGGGGGCCTGGTGGAGGGTGCCCCTGACTGCTGGGGGGTGGGGGTGGTGGGAGACATGTGTGGGGGCCTGGTGGAGGGTGCCCCTGGATACTGGTGGGTGGGGGTGCAGGGGGACATGAGTTGGACATGAGTGGGGGCCTGGTGGAGGCTGCCTCTGACTGCTGGGGGGTGGGGGTGCAGGGATACATGTGTGGGGGCCTGGTGGATGCTGCCCCTGACTGCTGGGGGGTGGGGGTGTGGGAGACATGTGTGGGGGCCTGGTGGAGGGTGCCCCTGGATGCTGGTGGGTGGGGGTGCAGGGGGACATGAGTTGGACATGAGTGGGGACCTGGTGGAGGCTGCCCCTGACTGCTGGGGGGTGGGGGTGCATGGAGACATGTGTGGGGGCCTGGTGGAGGGTGCCCCTGACTGCTGGTGGGTGGGGGTGGTGGGAGACATGTGTGGGGGCCTGGTGGAGGGTGCCCCTGGATGCTGGTGGGTGGGGGTTCAGGGGAAAATGAGTTGGACATGAGTGGGGGCCTGGTGGAGGATGCCCCTGACTGCTGGGGGATGGGGGTGCAGGGAGACATGTGTGGGGGCCTGGTGGAGGGTGCCCCTGACTGCTGGGGGGTGGGGGTGGTGGGAAACATGTGTGGGGGCCTGGTGGAGGGTGCCCCTGGATGCTGGTGGGTGGGGGTTCAGGGGATAATGAGTTGGACATGAGTGGGGGCCTGGTGGAGGCTGCCCCTGACTGCTGGGGGGTGGGGGTGCAGGGAGACATGTGTGGGGGCCTGGTGGAGTGTGCCCCTGACTGCTGGGGGGTGGGGGTGGTGGGAGACATGTGTGGGGGCCTGGTGGAGAGTGCCCCTGGATGCTGGTGGGTGGGGGTGCAGAGGGACATGAGTTGGACATGAGTGGGGGCCTGGTGGAGGCTGCCCCTGACTGCTAGGGGGTGGGGGTGCAGGGAGACATGTGTGGGGGCCTGGTGGAGGGTGCCCCTGACTGCTGGGGGGTGGGGGTGGTGGGAGACATGTGTGGGGGCCTGGTGGAGGGTGCCCCTGGATGCTGGTGGGTGGGGGTGCAGGGGGACATGAGTGGGGGCCTGGTGGAGGGTGCCCCTGACTGCTGGGTGGTGGGGGTGGTGTGAGACATGTGTGGGGGCCTGGTGGTCGGTGCCCCTGGATGCTGGTGGGTGGGGGTGCAGGGGGACATGAGTGGGGGCCTGGTGGAGGGTGCCCCTGACTGCTGGGGGGTGGGGGTGATGGGAGACATGTGTGGGGTCCTGTTGGTGGGTGCCCCTGGATGCTGGTGGGTGGGGGTGCAGGGGGACATGAGTTGGACATGAGTGGTGGCCTGGTGGAGGCTACCCCTGACTGCTGGGGGGTGGGGGTGCAGGGAGATATGTGTGGGGGCCTGGTGGAGGGTGCCCCTGACTGCTGGGGGGTGGGGGTGGTGGGAGACATGTGTGGGGGCCTGGTGGAGGCTGCCCCTGGATGCTGGTGGGTGGGGGTGCAGGGGGACATGAGTTGGACATGAGTGGGGGCCTGGTGGAGGCTGCCCCTGACTGCTGGGGGGTGGGGGTGCAGGGAAACATGTGTGGGGGCCTGGTGGAGGGTGCCCCTGACTGCTGGGGGGTGGGAGTGCAGGGAGACATGAGTGAGGCCTGGTGGAGGGTGCCCCTGACTGCTGGGGGGTGGGGGTGGTGGGAGACATGTGTGGGGGCCTGGTGGAGGGTGCCCCTGGATGCTGGTGGGTGGGGGTGCAGGGGGACATGAGTGGGGGCCTGGTGGAGGGTGCCCCTGGCTGCTGGGGGGTGGGGGTGCAGGGGGACATGTGTGGGGGCTTGGTGAAGGGTGCCCCTGACTGCTGGGGGGTGGGGGTGGTGGGAGACATGTGTGGGGGCCTGGTGGAGGGTGCCCCTGGATGCTGGTGGGTGGGGGTGCAGGGGGACATGAGTGGGGGCCTGGTGGAGGGTGCCCCTGACTGCTGGGGGGTGGGGGTGGTGGGAGACATGTTTTGGGGCCTGGTGGAGCGTGCCCCTAGATGCTGGTGGGTGGGGGTGCAGGGGGACATGAGTTGGACATGAGTGGGGGCCTAGTGGAGGCTGCCCCTGACTGCTGGGGGGTGGGGGTGGTGGGAGACATGTGTGGGGGTCTGGTGGAGGGTGCCCCTGACTGCTGGGGGGTGGGGGTGCAGTGGGACATGAGTTGGACATGAGTGGGGGCCTGGTGGAGGCTGCCCCTGACTGCTGGGGGGTGGGGGTGCAGGGGGACATGAGTGGGGGCCTGGTGGAGGGTGCCCCTGGCTGCTGGGGGGTGGGGGTGCAGGGGGACATGAGTTGGACATGAGTGGGGGCCTGGTGGAGGCTGCCCCTGACTGCTGGGGGGTGGGGGTGCAGGGGGAAATGAGTGGGGGCCTGGTGGAGGGTGCCCCTGGCTGCTGGAGGGTGGGGGTGCAGGGGGACATGAGTGGGGGCCTGGTGGAGGGTGCCCCTGGATGCTGGGTGGTGGGGGTGCAGGGGGACATGCGTTGGTGATCAGTAGTGCAAGGTGACATGTGGGTTGGCTGGGGGGCATGGCCATGGTGGATGGGCTGCCTGCGGGACATGAGCAGGGGTGCAGGGTAGTCCCCTGTGGTGTGGGCTGCCTGCAGGGGCCGTGGAGGGTGTAGAGGGAACAGCTGGGAGGACCCACACAGTCAATTCACGTGTAGTACTACCCGGCACCCCCGAAATACACGTACCCTGCTGAAATCGCGTGTGGAACTTCCCGCGCACCCGGAATCCACGTACCCTGCAGGATTAGCGTGTGGAACTTCCCGCGCACCCCGGAATCCACGTACCCTGCAGAATTAGCATGTGGAACTTCACGCGCACCCCGGAATACACGTACCCTGCAGGATTAGCGTGTGGAACTTCCCGCGCACCCCGGAATCCACGTACCCTGCAGAATTAGCGTGTGGAACTTCACACGCACCCTGGAATACATGTAGCCTGCAGAATTAGCGTGTGGAACTTCCCGCGCACCACGGAATACACGTACCCAGGCCAATCGCGTGTGGGACTTCCCGCGCACCCCGGAATACACGGACCCAGGCAATTCGCGTGTGGAATTTCCCGCGCACACCGGAATACACGTACCCAGCCAATCGCTTGTGGGACTTCCCGCGCACCCCAGAATACACGTACCCAGGCAAATCGCATTTGTGACATTCTGCGCAGCACAGAATGCACGCACACGCTATTTTTCGCACAGCTGGTGTCCGTGTTTGTCGCGTACCCCTTTGCACGTCATTTGTCTTAGAGGGCCACAGTGTGTGACATTCATCATAGCTGTATATAGGTGCTTTTTGTTGGCACACATTTTTGCGCACATTTATTTCAGGGGCAGGGACACTACCGCCTGCTTTCTTGTGGAGACGTGTTTGGGCCTGTGCGCTGGTTTGACCGTGCGCTGGTTTGCCCTATTGGATTCCATGAATACGTGTTGTAGGCGAGCGTGTGGGCGTTCCGCGCACTTGCCTCCTGTACTTCCCCCGTGACGCCCACATTTTGATGAGTTGTTCCCCATTCCGAGTGTTACGCCCCGTGTTCCGCCTACTTTTGTTGTGTGCGCCGCGCTATGTGCGATTTCGCTGTGGCCGTGGCGCATGCCGTTAGATATCCTGTGCACCGGCGTGCGCCGCGTATTTTTTAGTGCACATCCGATATTTTTCTCACGCACGGCCTTCCATGAATCGATGTGCGCTGGTTTCCCTGCAATTTTCGCACTTGCACTGCGATTTTCGCACTTGCACTGCAAATCGCACGTTTTGGCACCTCTGCGCGGGAATTTTTGGAGCACATTAATTCCATGAATCGACACCTAAATAGTTTAGAAAAATCAATCTCAAACACAGCAGGCTTAGAAAAGATATTAAAATTATCCTTAAATTGCAGAGTAATGCTTAAACGTAACCTTGACATGGACCAAGGACTAGTTAATGGAGCACTGGGTACAGTTGTTGGCTTTCAAACATACCCATGCGACAACAAAATTCAGTTTGTCAATATACTCTTTGACAAACTTTCAGAAGTAAAAAGGATAGGACGCTCAACAGCTAGATTACTTCTCTTCAAAGATATGTATGTACGCAGAGACAAATTTTCTCTAACTCTTGCATACGCAGTCACGATTCATAAATCACAAGGTCTTACCCTAGACAAAGCAATGATAGATATTGGTAACTCAGTCTTTAAAGAAGGCATGAGCTACGTAGCACTATCACGCTTACGTACAGTTGACGGTCTATTTCTAATCAACTTTGATGCAAGTAAAATAAACGCTGATATTCCTTGCATTTTAGAATACAATAGACTTCGCTCACTATACACCCCCCACCTAAACACATATTCTGTTCCACAAAAAGTAAAACGTGATCAAAGAAAAATAAATCAAACAGAAAAGCAACAGGATGTCACTGCAAATCCTCCAAAGAGAGTAAAAGAAACTAATACTTCATCAAGTACCACAAGCAAAAAAGAATCAATTAGGGAAAGTAAACCAGGCACTTTTTTAAAGAAGGAAGACAAACTCCAAAAAAAAGCAGTTAGATACAGAACTACCTGGACCATTTAAATTCTCAAATATAGTTGGTGTATGTTGCTACGCAAATGTAGCAATGAATATTCTATTTCAATTACCACCAATTGTTGACAACATTTACTTACACAGTACAGACCCATTGTGTTTGCAAATGTTAGTACTTCACAAAAATGCAGCAAACAATCCTGACAACACGTATAGTGTTTATGGAATAGGACAACAATTGGACTACTGTGCTGGAATGGTGAAATTCACTATAAACTCACAGGAAGATCCACGAGAATTTCTAATGTACTTAATACAAGTACTGGAAAACAAAAACATACCTATAAATGAAATCTTTCAGATTTCATACATGTGGAAACATACATGCACTCTCTGCAACAATGTGACACAAGAAGAAATCCCCAATGAACGCTTCACATATATATCAATACCAAATTGTGAATCCATTCCATTTCAGCGACTTGTACAAAATGCAAAGCATGGTAGATTATGCTCTACCTGCAATTCAGATAATCGCTCCACGTTAGTAATACAAACACATAGTAAATACATAATACTAATGCTTCTACGTTACAATGCAGATGGTACCAAAATCAACTGCAAGCTGACTGGATTCACACATGGTCAAATATCACTTGGTAAGAAAACCTTCACAACAATAGGTATAATCTACCAGGCAGGAGCCACAACCAATTCAGGGCACTACACTGCATATGTAAAAAAGAAATGTGGATGGTTTGAATGTAATGATAGTACCACTACTCTAAAGCAGAGATTACCAGCAAATCTTACAAACGCTTATTTGATGTTCTTAAAACCAAAATTTGATAACTAAACTGTATTTAAACCCTAAGTAAACTTGTGTTAAAAAAAATATAAACTGTTAGAATACTCCAAAAGCTATCTAACTGCTCAAAGATTCTACAACAACGAATCAGATAAATGAATACCACTAAATAAGACCAAAAAATACACAGTTAGAATACGCCAATTGGTATCTAACTGTCCCAAAATTTTACAATATCCAAATAGATAAATCAATACCACTAAAATATATCAAAAAAATAGACAGTTAGAATACGCCAATTGGTATCTAACTGCTCCAAAATGTTATAATATCCAAACAAATAAATAATATGTTACTGCTCCAAAAAAATGCAACAAGCCAAAATATTAAGCATTAGCCAGAAACAACAAGTGAACACTGAAAACAAACAAACAAATAAACTATAGCATAAAAGAAAAAGGTATTTTTTTAATCCAACATGGATTTTTTTTTCTCCCACAGACCCAATGATTTTAGCAACAAATACAGAAAGTGAGCAAATTGCACAGTACTCTGATTTGTAATCTACTAAATATGATGGTCCAAAAAAAACAAAGTATGTTGATTATACAATGTAATAAGTCATTACAAAATACTAATACTAACATGCTATTTTCTTTTATCACAGAAATTATCAAGAAATACATGTACTCCGGTTACTAGACCAAACAGTAAGTATACAATAATAAGGAGAACCATTGCAGCATATCTCATCCATATTATCTAATACCTTTGTTCCTTATACATTTGTTTTTCACCCAAAGTTATAAGCAAATATGAATGTGATATGCTGCGGTGGTTGTGGCCAGGGCATAGAGTGGCCATGCACCCAAGACTCTATGCCATGGCCACAACCACCGCAGCATATCACATCCATAGAGTCAAACATTTCAACTATGGTCTATGGAAACTTTTAGGGGGTAATTCATAGAATTCAGCGCACAAGTGGCGCACGCGGCTGGCGCACAATGTGCGCGTGTGAATCCCTGTGCCAGCTGCGTGCGCTAAAATCCATTTCCGCGCACAGCGTATTCATGGATTCCAGCCACCAAAACCAGCCGTGGCGCACAGTGGCGCAGCGACCCTGCAGCAGCGCCAGTTACGCCCCCAAGAACGCCTCACGCGCAGGGAAAAGCCATCAATATACCCAATCCAGCGGAAAGGGCTGCGCTAACCCTGTACCAGCACGGCAAGCGGGCTACGTGTATCACTGGGGTGCGCGGGAAGTACCTCACGCGATTGGCCCTGTGCGAGCAGGGTACACGTATCTCAAGGGTGCGCAGGAAGTGCCACACGCGATTTCAGCAGGGTACGTGTATTTCGGGGTGCGGGAGAAGTCCCACACGCGATTTCAGCATGGTACGTGCATTTCAGGGGTGCGCGGGAATTTCCACACGCGATTGGGCCCGTGCGAGCAGGGTACGCGTATCTCAAGGGTGCGCGGGAAGTGCCACATGCGATTCCAGCAGGGTACGTGTATTTCGGGGTGCGGGGGAAGTTCCACACGCGATTCCAGCATGGTACGTGCATTTCAGGGGTGTGCGGGAATTTCCACACGCGATTTGGCCCGTGCAAGCAGGGTACGCGTATCTCAGGGGTGCGCGGGAAGTGCCACACGCGATTTCAGCAGGGTACGTGTATTTCGGGGTGCGGGGGAAGTTCCACACGCGATTACAGCATGGTACGTGCATTTCAGGGGTGCGCGGGAATTACCACACGCGATTGGGCCCGTGCGAGCAGGGTACGCGTATCTCAGGGGTGCGCGGGAAGTGCCACACGCGATTTCAGCAGGGCACGTGTATCTCGGGGTGCGGGGCAAGTTTCACACGCGATTTCAGCAGGGTACATGTATTCCGGGGTGCGCGGGAAGTTCCATACGCGATTCCATCAGGGTACGTGTATTTCAGGGGTGCGCGGGAATTTCCACACGCAATTGGGCCCGTGCGAGCAGGGTACGCGTATTTCAGGGGTGCGCGGGAAGTTCCACACGTGAATTGCACAGGGGCCTACCCTGCACATGTCCTGCAGGCACCCCATCCACCATGGCCATGCCCCCCAGCCAACCCACATGTCAACTTGCACTACTGCCCACCAACGCATGTCCCCCTGCACCCCCAGCCACCAGGGGCACCCTCCACCAGGCCCCCACCCATGTCTCCCACCACCCCACCCCCCAGCAGTACAGGGGCACCCTCCACCAGGCCCCCACCCATGTCCAACTCATGTTCCCCACCACCACAACCCCCCAGCAGTGCAGGGGCACCCACCACCAGGCCCCCACCCATGTCTCCCACCACCCCCACCCCCCCAGTCACCAGGGGCAGCCACCACCAGGCCCCCACCCATGTTTCCCAGCACCCCCACCCCCCAGCAGTACAGGGGCACCCACCACCAGGCCCCCACCCATGTCTCCCACCACCCCCACCCCCCCAGTCACCAGGGGCACCCACCACCAGGCCCCCACCCATGTCTCCCACCACCCCCACCCCCCCAGTCACCAGGGGCAGCCACCACCAGGCCCCCACCCATGTTTCCCAGCACCCCCACCCCCCAGCAGTACAGGGTTACCCTCCACCAGGCCCCCACCCATGTCCAACTCATGTTCCCCACCATCCCCACCCCCCAGCAGTGCAGGGGCACCCACCACCAGGCCCCCACCCATGTCTCCCACCACCCCCACCCCCCCAGTCACCAGGGGCAGCCACCACCAGGCCCCCACCCATGTTTCCCAGCACCCCCACCCCCCAGCACTGTGGGGCACCTGCCAGCAGGCCCCCACCCATGTGCAACTCATGTTCCCCAGCCAACATGTCATCACAATCTAGATCCCTGGTCCCTATGGTCAGCCTCCAAATGCAAAACACCGACCCGAGTATTGCATCCACCCACTCATAATTTGCAATTACATCACAGAACACCAATTGCAAGTTCCGAAACAAACACATTTCCCTCACATACACCCAATGGGTGTCAGTGAATCTCAAAACACAGATCATGAAATGCATGAAACCAATGAGATACCACACATTGAAGTTCACCAAAAAATAATATGTATTAAAGGAAACATAAATAGAATAGAAAATGAAGAAACAGAAACGTGAATGTACAAAAATGAAAAGAAGCATGTCCGTTAAAAAAAGCAAAACCAAAAATAAAATTCCAAAGTAATGTTGTCCAAAGTCAATGTCCACAAAACAAAATCCAATGGGAAATAAAAAAGAAAGCCATTGCTCCATGGTCAAAAAGTAAAAAAAAAATACAATCCAACTGTGAACTATGTGCATGGGAACAAGCGAGGGTCCAATATCCCAACAAAATAAAGGAAACCTATCTAACTACACTAACTAATAAAATAAACTATATACAAAAATGTGGCCAATGTCCGAAAGGTCCAAATAAAATAAAAACAAAAATGAAACCTAACACTACCTACATAACTATGTACAAGGGCAGCGGGCTAGTTTCACGGCTCACTTGTGGATGTCCCGGGCCAGGGCATTATCGAACTCCTCCTCAATGTCCCGGAGGCGATCCTCCTCCATGGCCCCGAGGGTCCGCAGGGCCGTCGACGTCTCCACCTCCAAACCCCTGCGGATTGCCTCGAGGCACTCGGCCCGCCTCAGGGCCCTCCGCATGGAGTTCTCCGCCCTGACCATTGTGAGCCGTGCCTCTTCCGCCCGCTGCCGCTCCGCATCTATGGCGTGGCCCAACCGCTGCCACACGGAAGACACTCTCTGTCCTGGGTCCTCCTGCCCTCCGGCCGATGCCTGCCCCTCCGATGTTGAAGGCCCCGAGCCTTCATGGCTCCCACCACGTTGCTGCTGCTGCTGTGCCTCTGCCCGTGCACTGCTGGGGGGTGGGGGTGGTGGGAGACATGGGTGGGGGCCTGGTGGAGGCTGCCCCTGGTGGCTGGGGGGTGGGGGTGGTGGGAGACATGGTTGGGGGGCTGGTGCAGGCTGCCCCTGCACTGCTGGGGGGTGGGGGTGGTGTGAGACATGGGTGGGGGCCTGGTGGTGGGTGCCCCTGCACTGCTGGGGGGTGGGGGTGGTGGGGAACATGAGTTGGACATGGGTGGGGGCCTGGTGGTGGGTGCCCCTGGTGGCTAGGGGTTCAGGGGGACATGCGTTGGTGGGCAGTAGTGCAAGTTGACATGTGGGTTGGCTGGTGGGCATGGCCATGGTGGATGGGGTGCCTGCAGGACATGTGCTGGGTAGGCCCCTGTGGTGTGAGCCACCTGCAGGGGCTGTGGAGGGTGTAGAGGGAACACCTGGGAGGACCCACATGTACAATTCACATGTGCTGCTCCCGGCGCACCCCTGGAATACACGTACTCCGCTCAATCGCGTGTGTAACTTCACGCGCACCCCCGAAATACACGTACCCCGCTCAATCGCGTGTGTAACTTCCCGCGCGCCCCCGAAATACACGTACCCCGCTCAATCGCGTGTGTGACTTCCCGCGCACCCCTGTTATACACGTACCCCGCTCAATCGCGTGTGTAACTTCCCGCGCGCCCCCGAAATACACGTACCCCGCTCAATCTCGTGTGTGACTTCACGCGCACCCCCGAAATACACGTACCCCGCTCAATCGCGTGTGTAACTTCCCGCGCGCCCCGGAAATACACGTACCCCGCTCAATCGTGTGTGTAACTTCCCGCACGCCCCCGAAATACACGTACCCTGCTCGCACAGGCCCAATTGCTGTATGTTGCCACTTTTGTGATGCGCTGGGACTCTACCGCCTGCCTTCGTGTGGCGGACGTGTTTCAGCTTGTGCGTGTCTTTGGCTGTGCGTGGCTTTGCCCTATTCGATTCCATGAATAAGTGTGGTTCGAGTGCGTGTGGGCGTTCCGTCTGCTTCCCTGCAGTTCATCCCCAGTTATGCCCTTATTTTCGCGCGTTGTTCCCCATTCCGCGCATTACGCCCCGTGTCCCGCCCACTTTCTGGTGTGTGCGCCGAGGTTGTGCGCTTTCACTGTGCGCGTCGTGCACGCCTTTCAGGATGTTGCAGTGACTTGTGCGCCATGCACGGGTTTGGCGCACATCCCGAGGTGTACACGCGCAGGGACTTCCATGAATCGCACGCGCGCGCGTGCGTCTGTTTTTTTCCGCTTGCGCCTGCTTGCGCGAAGATTTTCGGCGCACGTTTGTTCCATGAATCGGCCCCTTAATGTCCGCGGACATTATGAGTGTTCTAAGAACACTTTCAACTTGCCAGCGAACAATACGGACAGCGTTTTCAGGACACCCCCTAAGAACATTTCAGAACAACGCGATAGTTCTTAGAACACTTTCAACTTGACAACGAACAATATGGACAGTGTCCTCAGAACACCCCCATTTCGTTTATTTGTGAACATTTCAGGACACCGCGAGTGTTCTAAGAACACATTCAACTTGCCATCGAACAATACGAACAGCATCTTCAGGACACCCCCTACGAACATTTCAGAACAACGCGAGAGTTCTTAAAACACATTCAACTTGACAAAGAACAATACGGACAGCATCCTCAGGACAACCCCATTTTGTTTATTTGCGAACATTTCAGGACACCGCAAGTGTTCTTAGAACACATTCAACTTGCCAGTGAACAATACGGACTACGCCTTCAGGACACCCGCTACGAACATTCCAGGACACTGCAAGTGTTCTTAGAAACATCTTCAGAACACCCCCATTTTGTTTATTTGCGAACATTTCAGGACACCGCAAGTGTTCTTAGAAGACATTCAACTTGCCAGTGAACAATACGGACAGCGTTTTCAGGACACCCCCTACGAACATTTCAGAACAACGCGATAGTTCTTAGAACACTTTCAACTTGACAACGAACAATACGGACAGTGTCCTCAGAACACCCCATTTTGTTTATTTGCGAACATTTCAGGACACCGCAAGTGTTCTTAGAAGACATTCAACTTGACAGAGAACAATACGGACAGCGTCCTCAGGACACCCCCATTTTGTTTATTTGCGAACATTTTATGACACCGCGAGTGTTCTTAGAAGCGTCTTCAGAACACCACCATCTTGTTTATTTGCGAACATTTCAAGACACTGCGAGTGTTCTTAGAACACATTCAACTTGACAGAGAACAATACGGACAGCGTCCTCAGGACACCCCCATTTTGTTTATTTGCGAACATTTCAGGACACCGCAAGTGTTCTTAGAACACATTCATCTTGCCAGCCACAACCCCCATTCATATTTGCGAACATTTCAGGACACAGCGAGTGTTCGACAACGTCTTCAGAACACCCCCATTTTGTGTATTTGCGAACATTTCAGGACACTGCGAGTGTTCTTAGAACACATTCAACTTGACAGAGAACAATACGGACAGAGTCCTCAGGACACCCCCTACGAACATTACCCGGACACCACTAGTGTTCTTAGAAACGTCTTCAGAACACTCCCATTTTGTTTATTTGTGAACATTTCAGGACACCACGAGTTGTTAGAACACATTCAACTTGACAGAGAACAATACGGACAGCGTCCTCAGGACACCCCCTACGAACATTCCCCAGACACCGCGAGTGTTCTTAGAAACGTCTTCAGAACACCCCCATTTTGTTTATTTGCAAACAGTGTTGCCATCCAATATTTCACTATTTTGAATGTATTATTTAATCTAATGGTGTCCTGATCATAAATGCCCTCCAATCTCAGCAAAACATCAGTGTCATCAGCATAATTCATATCCTCCAGTAGTTTGCATAGGGGTTTGATATAGAGATTGAACTAAGCGGGAGATAGGCAACCCCCCTGCAGAACTTCAAAGGTTATAGGGGTATATTCTGATAGGCCATGCATATCGTTAGGAGGCCGATATAACAGGAGAATATTGATGCAGTTCCTTGAGTCAGATTTCAGCTTTAGATGTAAAATCTTGCACCATGTGCGTGTTATAGGGATCTGATAAAATGGTAATTTCTCTTTCATAATAATGGATACTTTCCCACCTTTAGTATTGGTACGATTGTTTATGAAGAACGTATAGTTGGCTGGAATGGCTATCTCCATGACAGGACAACAAGGGTCTTGTAGCCAAGTTTTGGTAAGACATATAATTTCTAAATCATGTTCCAGAATATAGTCATGTATGTCAGTGGCGTGTGCATTTAAAGATCTTGTATTTAATAAAACTGTTTTAAACAAAAGCTGAATTTGACTCTCAATTAATTGTTCAGGCTGTTCTGAATTGGTGTTATTACAATGTTCCTTATTAATCATAACATTTGGCTGGCTAGCCATGCGATTTACAGAGGTGAGGTTAATGACAATGTCTAAAGCTAGTCAGTTGAAATAATTTAGCTCTGTACATAAAGAATCAGTTTCTATATGTTCAATTCCTATTACTGTTTCCATGGCCTTATTGCTCGTGCCATGATAGCGGGTAAGTAAGTCAGATTCCATAGGTCCAATATTGGACCTACATTCTTGGAGGTATAAAAGAATTGTGTTCATAGACTGCACAACAGGCAGTTTGTTGTTAAGGTGGCTTTACCTGAATTTCAGGGGTTTTGATGCCTTAAGTTCTTGCCTTAATGTCCCTGCAACTAACATTTTTTCCCTGAATTTCAAGGGTTTTGTTACAATGGGCCTCACTATGAGTCCGCCAAACCCGTAACACTGTTTCACCAGCTGATATTCCAGTGCCACCAGGACATTACAAGACCCGGCTGTCCGGGATGTCATGCGGCGAAAGTGTAATCCCCATTCCCATGGAATCCGACTCCATGGGGATGGTGACACTGAAGCACCAGTACCGTTTCTAACAGTGCACGTTGTTCAGTAAAAACCATCCCTGCAGGGGCCAGGACCCCTGGCCGTTCAGAACTGCTGATAGCAATGGCCCCTGCAGGCATACGTGTAGTCTGGTGGTCTGGAAAGTGTGTTGGTACGCTGCTACCGGCACCCTTATTTTCAGACCGGCAGGCTCGTAATGAGGCCCAATGTATTGCTCACCTTAAAATCCCTGAAATTAAAGGTGTTTCCTTGAATTTCAGGGGTTTTGTTGTTCCATGGGGGAGGAAGGATAGCTCAGGGGCAACATGTTTGTCTTGAAAGCAAGACAACACAGTGCCACACAGGTTCAAATCCTGATCCCGCGCTTAGAAACCAGCGCGTTATAAAATAACAATTATATTTATAGATTTTATTCTGCGCCACTAGCCATGGGCAGTAGCCACGGACTTCGGCTATGCCCACTATATATTTTAGAATAACACCAGAGCACTAGCCATAATAACTATAAACAATCCAAAATACAAACAAACATATGGTCTACACAATGGCTTACCTAATTTCTTTCATGGATAGCTCATCTTCTCTGTTCAGTCACTATAACATCTCAATACAATGCAATACGTTTCGTAATAGATATATAAAGAAAAGTGACTTTTTTTTTTATTATAGTACTGTGTGAATACTGAATGCATTCCTAGTAATCAACCAATTAAGCTTGTACAAATTAAATGATTTTGTAGAGGAAACAAACTTTTTATTGGAGAGAAGAAAAATGATTGACTTAACTAAAATATCGAAAAATAAATATTTAAACACAAATAAAATTCTATCTCACGTTATGCAAGCTTCTCTATATGACAGGCTTACTGAGGATGTTAAAATTCCAATAAATTAACATTATAGGGCTACATTGGCCATGAACATCTTGGCCCACAAATTACAAGTCTAATGAAAGGGAAGATCCTAAGTTCAGTTATTTCTACTTTTTCAGCATCAATGTAGTGCATAGAATGTATAATTATTAATATTAACATCCTACATCAAACTCTAAAAAGGTTAACACTCCTATCCAAGAGTGAGGGTAGCTGTGGAAATAGAAACAAATATTTCATAATACTTACAGTTCAAGTTTTTAAGCAAAGAGCAAGAAAACTATGTACCCTTGGAAAAGGGGGGAGTGTGCAGGGGCTGCTATAAGGGCAAGACAAAACATGATAAACAACACTCCTTGGGTACAACAGCTACACTAAGCACTTAGGTAACTACAAACCTGGTTTTGCATCAACCAATTCTAAATGGAATTGCCATCAACGTCAATGGTTTGTGCACCTCCAAAGAAACTTCTGTACATCTTATTTACAAAAGAAAGTACAATAATATAAAAATAAATAACTATATACAGTGAACCAATGTTTATGTCTGTACAAACTTTGTTTCATTTGAAATGATATGAAATATATAGAGCAGTTTATGAAACCGTAACCAGGAAACTGAGACATATAATCTAGCTATGGCTCCAGTTTACCAAATAAAAATATGAAGACATGCCAAGTTTGCACAATTATTTTGAGTGCAAATGTTTTTAATGTCTCTCTGGAAGATAGCTCAGGGGCAAAGTGCTCACCTTGGAAGCAAGATGATGAGGATCAGCACAGATTCGATCCCCGGGTCTGTGCTTAGAAACTTCTGGGTATTAAGTGCATAATAAATAACCAATTATAATTATAGTTGTAACATTATTTGAAATAATAGGTAGACAATAAAAAGTTCCCTGTATGTGAATACATCAACAATTACTACACGCTACACTACGAATCTTAGAAATGTCATTTCAATACTTCTTGGTTGTAAAATCTGTGTATGTCCTTGTTTTGACAACCTACACCCATAAGAAGTAAATAATGACATTTCATAATATACACTTCACCTTTGATTTTTTTAAAATGTGTATTGTTATTTAATACTTATATCTGCACAGAGGCTTGGGTGCAGTGTGGAATCCATTCTTTCTATTAAACAAAAGTTCACTTTGAAATATTCTATTTATATCTAAATTGTCATTAAAACATTTATTTTCAAATCTGTGTGTTCTGGCCACCTACACACATAAGAAGTTAATAACAATGTTGTTTCACCTAATACTACATTAATTGTTATTTTTTTGCTGTCACATTGGTCAGATGATAGCCAAGCCTAAGTGTGCAGTCTGAGGAAGGATAGCCACGACTTGATTTGTCGAGCTGAAATTAGAGATATCATAGCCACAGATACGACCTGCAATCATTGCTGAGATTAACCGTGCCTCAAAGCTCACCATCTGGTTGGATGCTGTGGTAGCTGCAGTTATACATTTATGTTTAAAAAAAGCAATTATTTACATATGATCATATGTGAGTATTCAGGGGTCCTTGTAAGTAAGATTTGAAGAAATATAAAGTACTAGCAGAAGTACCCGTTCTCCGAACAGGTTCTTTAGACAGACATGATAACACTGATCTTGTAGGCTCGCTGTCCTGATTTGCTTATTGCTTGGTGTGCTTTGTACCCTGAAGTAAACTGCACTGAGAATGGGGCCACGTGTGGCTGGCTGACATACTCGAGAGCAGACTTTGAGGGTAGGCGAGAGTTGGTGTGCTGCTGCAGACTGAGACCTTCTTTGCTCTCTCAACATATGTTGCCTCAGCCTGGTGTTGTGCAGTCGTTGTGGTGCATTGCAGTGCAAATATCTTGGAAATATGGATCCAAGGGCCTGGACCTCGAGTTTTGTTCCTCGTGTCAGGACTGGTCCTTCTATGGCCACATTGATGTTTTCTGATTTCAGGCAACCATCTGTGGAATATTTTTATCCACACTGATGCGACACACTGCACCTCTTTGCCAATGGGGAAAGAAAACTGCCAAAAATGGAGACAATAAACCTGTGTGTGCCAAATCTGCAAAATTGCGCAGGGTTCATGAACCACCAAAAGAGCTGCTCACCCTGCCACACACACAGGCATAGTTGGTGTAAAAACAGGAATCACTGCTGTCATCTGTCATTTGTCATATGTCAACTGAAACAAGGCCACAGAAGGGCTTAATCTGAAATTGCCCTTAAAAATTCTGAATTAAACTAATTTCAGCCTTGTGATTTGAAGACATTAAGGAAACTCGTACCATTTACGGAACCAAAGTTAAGAAAAATGTCTGATTGTGGCAAAACTATTAATGTTGCAAACTTACAATTGTATGTACATGATCCACTGATAAGCGTCCAGAGATGTATCAAATTAGAAATGATGAATCCAAACTGTCCAAACTGTCATGGGTAAAATTGATAAAAATCCATAGAATGGCCAATACAGCTCTCACAAAGATGGGAAGTGAATGTAAATGTAGACAATCGAATATAAAGTAGATGTGTCCAATTTTATGAGGGTACATAATGGTAGAAATGTAAATTTGTGCAAAAGTATGTTTTGGGTAAAAATCCAGGTGGGAGTTCCTGAATCCTGTCATAAAATGACAGCTCTGTTCAGACTGCCATCGAAAACAAAGCACATGCCTGTAGCCACTTACAACCATGAGGGTGTGTTTTGAAGTTCTGCCCATGCCATAAACTTTGCAATCCAGAAGACTGCTTCCAGAACCCACCCAGATGTCCGTGCAGCACCTTATTGCAGAACTCTTCATCTTGTAGCTGACTCCAGAATTCTTTGAAAGGTCCAGATTTCTTTGCAGAATACAGACTCTAGCATTGCAAAATTATTGATAGCCTGACCCAATTGCAAACATCCCAAACTTGAAAGGATTTAATTCTGATTCAGCTTGGATTGCTACCATTAAGGCTTGCCCGCTGAAAACTTGCATCCTGCTATCTACCGTGTCCAGTAACCAGAAGGGGCCCATCCAATTCCAGTCTGAGGTGCAGTCCAAATTGACCAGAACCACCTTCCTGATCCAATCCCCCTAGAGGTGCCTGCTGCCGGTAGACTAGATCCAATTCATTGACCAGAGCTGACGGTCCAATTTAATAACTTCTTCTGTAAGTATTAATAGGAAGAACAGTGACCCATAATATATCTGCATTGTATGATCCCAATCTCAACCCATCCCATCTTTCATTCAGAACCATAGTTTTGTAATAATCCTTCTTGCGCTGGTTGTCTCACCAGTGTTACAAAACCATAACTCCCTAGTGATTTTGAATAACTAAAATAAATCCCAGGAAGAAATAGAGTATCCACAACGGGACGGGTTACGCTGATCACGTGACTGTAAGATCCATATGTGGCATTCTCTTCTTTTACCATAGTCATAATATAGTGTAATCAAACCCATCTGTCATTTTCAAAAGCGCATTTCTGTTTTCATTTTTGCGCCTATTTTGCAAAAACGTCCCTCACTAAAACCTCTATAACGCCTTCAGTTTTAAAGATAGAAACAAAATTTTACTTCTCACTGATACCTAACATCCTTAGCTACACCTGTGTATTTGACCCGTTTTTCATCAATATTGCATAGTAAAAGTTTGTCGCGAATTTGCAAAATTCCCAAGTTTACACGTGTCATTCTCCCATTTCAAAGTGCTTTTTCCATCCCATCCTTATCTCAAGTGTGTATTGTTGTTTATATTATAGCCCATGTATGTTAGGACCTGATTAGTGTTCCTTTTCTTAGAATTTCTTTCCATTTAAGCATTTTTGCACCCTTTTGCAGTCTTTCACAATGCCATTTTCATCTGTTAGTTTAAAAGTATCATTTGGCAAAACGGTTTTCTCTATTCTTTAGGGAGGGAAGATTGTCTATAACTCTAGACATCCTTCCTGAATACCTGCAGATTAATCACATTGGTGTAGGATTGCTCATTTGTATTTAACCAACATTTTGCAAGGGGTAATGATAACCTAAACGATATCTGTGCACAAAACAAAACTGTTCTTTTTCCCTGTGTTTTCTTTTTTGCCTCCTTGTAAGTGAATTCAATTGCTTTGCTTATTTCCTGAATTGCATTGTCACCGTTAGGTGATTGCTGCTCTATATCTATATATATTAAACTTATGTGTGATTTGAATATTAAATAAATAAATAAATACATCTTTACCTTCACAAACTAGCCTGATTCCTGGTTCAGTGTGACCTGGGGGGTATTTTGGGAAGGGCGTGATATGGGTGGTATATCATTCCGAATATTGAACTTATAGACAAAAATAAATAAGGATTTCATTTTGCACTACATTGCTAGGCGAGACCTGGGTGTGTGCCTGATTGAAATCCCTTACAGCTTGGGGGCATGTGCTACGATTCTGAATTGAAATACCACCTGTGACAGTCTAACACAGCATACTAGCCTGCAGGGTACAGACACCCTGCTGGGTTGGCATACTGTGCTACACTGTAAAAGCACCCATCAAAAGAAATACTCCAAAAATTGGGCCTGTTTACAAAGGTAAATTAACCCTGAAATAAGTCAGAAGGAAATAGATATTTCTGAGATGGCTACCCCAGTGGAAATTAATATTGCTAGGGCGCACTCCCTGCACAAACTGTTTGTCAGGGGTGAGTGGCCAGAAGAGGATGAACAGGTATGGCTACAGGAAATAAAACAACAAGTCACTGCAATAGACCTAGATACTGACAGGACAAGGGTCCATTACATCAAGCACTTAGCGAACTGTACATGGCCCCAAAAATAAAAGAGGAGCAGTGTAAAATTTCCAAAATAGCGGCCTACCTGTACCTCCACATAGGAATAATACAGGAAAAGCATGCAGACAATATAGTTCTGGCAAAGAAGCAAGGGGAAACACTGCAGAAAGTTCAGACCAATCTGGACTCTGCAGAGCAAAGGCTCCAGGAAAGCCAAGAATCAGAAACAGAGTCTAGGCAGTATATTACCAAACTGAAGGAAGATCTGGCTCTCTTACAGCAAAATAATGCAGAGCAACATACCCAGGTACATACACTGCAAAAATAGTGCCAGGAAAGGGTTGACTTTTTACAGCAGAGTAAGCAAAAGCTGGCACATCAAGTACAGTTTAATAGAGCCTGTGCTGAGCAGGTGGTCACCTTACAGAATCAAATAGAAACCTTGGAAGAGGAAAACAATAAATTAATTCTTAAATACCTAGGATCTCAAGCAGAATTTGATGAGGAGCGCCAGAAATCCTATGCATTCAAAAAACAGAGGGACGACCTGGCTGAGCTGAGGGGTACTCTAACTCAGGAGAGGGACGCCTTAGGCGAGGAGGTCAGCCAATTAAAAATTAAGTTAGAGGAAAGAAAGCTGGCCCTTCAGGAGTTTAGTGAAGTTAAAACTGAATATGAGAAGCTACTAGAGCAAACAAGGCGGGTGGAGGATGCTCTGGCAAAGAACACTCAGACCAATAATGACCAAACTCAGGAGGTGAGTCTCTGGCAGCAAAAATTGGCCCAGTATTTCCAATCCAGGCAGGAAGCACAGAGAGACAATGAGGCTCTCTGTGAAAAGAATGACAGGCTCCACAATCAGATAACCATGCAAGAGCAAATCATTGAGACCAGTAAGGCCTTAATAGAGGAGCAAAAGAGTCAGATTTTGCCATGTCACCATGGAATAGGGGCTGAAAGAGATGAGGCAGGAAGGGACAGAGAAACCCCTGAGCATATAACCTCAGGACCTCTGTCATCAGGGACTTTAACCCCTTCAGTACCATGGACTCTGCCGCCCTCATGTCCACTGGCTCATATGAACCAAGGGTCACAGGGATGGTAGACTTCAGCAGAATGGGAAATATGGGACTGACAGATCAGTGCCTCCCAGAAATGGATGGGCGGGCATCTCTGTACAGATTTCCAAATGTTAGGGCCAGCCTCTCTGATCAGGAAGACTCCAGTGAGGGGAGAGTAAGGGAAATTCATCCTCAAAAATACCGCCTACCAAAGGATCAGTCTGCCACGTTTGGTGGGGAACTCCATGAAAGTAGGCCCACAAAGAGTATCTTAAAGTCCTCTTCCCAGCTAGGGCAGTGGGAGGGGGGTACTCAGCCAATCCTGGGAGCAAGGGAGAGTCAGAAGACTCTTCTGAGCACTACAGGTCTCAAGAGACCAGGCCCCCACATTCTGCAAGCCATTCCCAAGCTCGCAGAATCAGGGAGAGTCTAGAGGATCAGATAGCCACCTCCTGTAGCAGTGCCTCTGAGTCAGAGGATGAGTGGACAAGGGTGACTAAGACTAAAAAGGCCAACAAAATTAAGAGGGCCTACTGAAAGATCCCCTGAAACAAATCAAGCCCATTAGGAGCGTCATAACGCCCTATCATAAAAATGCCAAGCATTCAGTTTGGGAGCACCTCGAGTTATACGAGCAATTGATGGATACTTTCCATTTGAAAGATAGCCAGAGTTGCATTCAATATGTCAAATGGACATTTTCCCCTGAATACTCCGGCTTTTTTATGGGGCTGGAGGATCAGAACCACTCAAGATGGTCCACCTATAGGGCGGCCATATTAAAGCATTTCTTCATACATAGGAACCCTCAAGAGGCCCACAAAGCAGCCTACAATCTGCAATCTGGGGAAGACCAGGCCCCACAACAATCTGTACAAGAATTAAAATGTGCCTTTGCGCAGACCACCAGGAGGGTGCGCACAGACAGTAGAGAGTTCATTAATACCTTCTTTCATGCACTCCCTATATACATCATGACCCAGCTGGTGAGGGACTTTCATGAGAAGAGATAACTAGACTGGGTCATTGAACAGGCAACCTGCATTTATGAAGTGCAGAAACCGGTAGAGAATAAAAGTACAAATAAAAACCCCAAACCAACCAACACCCCTGCTGCTGCTAAGGTGGCGGAGGTGAAGGTTTTCCCCATTTTAGATTTGGAGATGGGGGGCCTAAAATATTCCTGTGCTAAATCCTCCTAACCAAAGAACCAGAAGGCCCTTGGGCCAATCCCAAACAGGTGTTCACGGAGGTAACCCCACAAATGGGACCCCTAACTCCCCTGATTTTATAAACCCCCATTACAAGGGCAACAGACCCATCATGGGCTATGTGTGGACTCCCCCAGCCCGGGGGGGATCCAACCAGGTAGCTGCCAACCCAGGAACCTTCCCTCCTAACTTTCCCCAGGAGGGCAGTAATCCCCCAAATGTGGGTTCAGTTCTTTCCCCGGTACCCACCAAACATCAATCCCCAAAACAACCCTTCTTTCTTTCCCCATTTTCCTGAGCCCAGACAGCCCAATCCGGGAGAGGGGAGGCCAAGGGTGGAGGGGTACCAGAACTATCCCAATCAAGGGTATTATGGGATGTGGGGTGTATTAACCCACTTATGCTCTGACCTGCGGCATCACTGTGTCCTGGTGGTACCAGAATCATCAAAATGGCCGCAAAACCCCTATGCGTGCCAAAACCTATGGAAATTGCGCTCTACAAAGCACAAAAAGATGGCTGCCAAATCTACTATGCATGTTGTTAGTGGGAGACCTCACTCCTGAAACATGTCATTGGGCTGCCCACCAAGTAAAAATGAAAACTGCATGAAAGGCAGTGCTTTACTGAAAGGAACCCAGAAATTGTTCTTAAATCCCTTTTTCTTGGTTGCTGAAACCACAGAATGCCGGTCCAAAACACCATAAAACATCCAATATCCTTGCTCGGTGTTACCCGTCACTTCATTTAAGAAATCATTATGAACATACAATGTCATGAAAAGTGGAATCTGTCATCAAAATATCCACAGCAAAAATGTGCCTGCCTGTGAAATCTGTCAAAATATGGGTGCAGTTCCAGCAGCCGCCTGTATGACAGCTGTCAGTAGTTTGCATCAGAAGTTTAAACTTGTGCAATTCAAATCAAATGTCTGGAAACTAAGTGACCTGTTATTAAGAGGAACCTAGGTTGTAAGTATTTAATTTCCATGGTTTAGAAGCTGGAATAAGAGTTCTAGCTGTTTGTTTGAAAATTGCAAGTTTTGTTTTAAAACAAGAAAAATGTAATAAAATGACATTGAATTTAAGCAGAACTCAAAGCCACAAAACCAGTTCCACAGCTTCCCCCAACAAAGGGCATCTCCCTTCGGCTTCCCACCAAGGCCAGGAAATCACACCTTTGTGAGAATTAGATCAGGGGAGGGGGTCTTGGGCTGCAGCAGAAGGGGACAATGGACTTTCTCTGGCTGAAAGGATATGCAGATTGTGAAGTGTCAACAATGGCCTCTCCCAGAAGGAAAGGGGCGGATTGCTTCAGAGTTGCCAGGAGGAAAAGGAGGCAGGACAGACAACCATTTGTGGATTCACAAGCACAGAAAGCATATTTTTTTAAAAAAAGACTGATAAATGACTGTGTACATTTGTAAAAATTATAGAATTAACAGCATTGTTAATGTGATTTTGGGTGCACATTTTAAGAGATGCCAGAACTCTGCACAATGTTCTGGGAAGGCTCAGTGAAAATTCTGATGTTGCAGCAAATATATTTATGTCAGAAGCATGAAACTTCACACGCCTGTGCTCATATACAATGGACATATGTGTACAAATTTTGGATAAATTAGATATTGTGTCCCGGACAAAAAGTGTGAAATTCTGTCAAATCTAGACCCAAGATCCTACAACGACGGGGCTTGGAAGAGTATTTGCTCTACAACATATGTGATCTATGTATGTTATTGTTATAAAGATTGCACAAATGTAAATAGATATTATACCAAAAGTAGATTTTATGTTCAAAAGGCAAAGGGGAGGATGTTCTGCCTCATAAAACCACATCATCATGGTGACACCCTGTTTTCTCCTCCAATCAAGGGAGAGAGACGACTCTAGCCAATAGCCTACCTAGGGGGTGCACTTAGGATAATTCAGCATACACACCCCTTTATAAAATGCATAAATAGAGACAGCTGAGGACTTAGAAAGACACACAGATCCACCCACCATCCCGATCTTGGCAAAGCACCCTGAAGGGGATCCATCCATACTACTTGTTCCAGACTCCAGAAACTTTGCAAGCAGAAAGGCTCATTGCATAGCTGAACCACTTTCAGCTGGGCTTTAACTTCCAGAACCCATCCCACAAACTTAAAGGGGAAACAAAAGAAACAGCCAGGCTGTGCTGTAACTGCAATCCAGCCAAAGAATTATCTTCATAACCAACAAGGGCAGATTAAACCCAATCCTGTGCCGTGCTATGCTGTGCTGTGACCAGAGAGCCATTGGAGATCTAGTCCAGTCGTGCTGTGCCGTACAGACCAGAGCGCTGTGCTGTCCAGTCCTACCGTGCCGTGTCCAGAGCGCCTTGCTGATCGCTGACCTAGTCCAGTCCGGTGTGCCCAGCAGTCTGTTCCAGAACCAGATCCCTGACGGTTCCATTCAAAACATTTGTAGTGAGTATCCATAGTATAGGATTGTCACTAGCCTATGTACTGTCCATAGTAATCCCTTTCCAAATCCATCCTATCTTATAGTCAGAACTGCATTGTTAGAAATATTTTTGAATTGCCTGAACTCTCTCTTATCCCTATTATCTTCATTCTATAAATGTATTGTTAAATATTCTTGCGCTGATATATTTCATCTGAAGAACGCAAGCTCCTCGGAAGGCAGGCAAAAACTTGATCCAGAGGCGTCCTGGTCAAGTGGCTGTGCTCTCGTGTAGTATTTGCTTCTTCATAATCTGACCCTAGTGTAAAGAAATCCTGTTTGTTTTTTAAAAGCGCATCCCTGTTTCTAATTTTTGCACCTATTTGATAAAAACGACCTCCATGAAAACGTCCATAACTTATTCAAATGTTATGCCAGAAACAAAATTTAAACGTCTGATTGTATCTACCATCCACAGCTTTCCAGAGAATTAAAAACCGCATCTCAAATCCCTATAGTTTTTCCGCAATCTGGATTACCGCGCACGGAAGTTTGCCGCTAATTTTCGTTTTGGCAAAAGATTACACATGTAAAATAGCTTTTCATTGCAACCGACCTCAATTTTCAGTTTGCACATTTCTTCTTACTATCCAATCATTTCTAGTGTTTGTCTGCAACCATATAAAGCGGTTCCCATTAGAATCTAAACAATTTCAGTGATTTAAGCCATATTTAGTGTTTTACCTATTCCATTCAAAGACAACTTTAAAAACCAGTTTGACAGTTTGCCAATCAACTCTGTTTCTCTCTTGTGTTTGCTGGGGGGAAATTGGGATTTACATTGTATTTGAATTCTGCATTCCTGAAACCTGTTCTCTCTCTTCCTATCTCTCTACATTGCATATTGTGGGTTTGAGGGGTTTGCCGGGGGAAATAGTAACCATATTGCCATTTGATCTGAACACACACCCACAAAAGTATTATTTATGGGCTGCATTGTTTTGTTCATTATTAACCCTTATGATTAAAGAGATTGCTTAGTGTGACATCACCCCATTGGTGATTATTGTATCCCCATTCAAAATAGTGTGATTATATTGTGAATATAAATAAATATTTAAATATTTTAACATTGCAAACCAGCTTGATTCCTGGTTCAGTGTGACCGGGGGGGGGGGGTTCAAGAGAGGGGCGTGATGTAAGTGGTACATCGTTCAGAATAAAAGAACTTTTAGACCCAAATAAATAAATAAGGATTTCAGTTGTGCATTACACGCTGGGCGCTTACTTAGGTGAAGTGCTGGATTGAAATCACTTACAGGGAGAAGGGACTGTTACCCTTCCCGTGATCAACCTAGGATGGACCGGAGAACCCCGTACCAGCCAGAGCGGGTGTCCCAACTGGAGCGCCAGGTCCAGAACTTGTCACGGGATCCGGGTTGCATGTTGAGGGCTCAGCAGAACCCTCAGGTGAGCATGGCGTCCCAGAACCCCTCATATCAAGGGCCTGGTACTCCAGAGCAATGACGGGGAGAGAACCCCGACAATCCACTGGTTCCAAGGGAGGAGGCACAGGGGGAAGGGGGTGTAAAGCCTTACAGGAAGCATCCTTCCCTACTTGTGAAAAAACTCCTGGAAACACAGGAACCGGAACCAGAATCTCCTGCCCCCAAAAGTCTGCAACCTAAGGAACAGAGGGCGGGTAGGAGAAATAAAGGGCCTAAAAAGACCCATTTTGTGGAGGAGGTTAGAGTCTTCCAATTTGAAGGAGAGGGGTCCTTAGAGAACTCTGGGAAAAGGATCTTCTCCTTCAGGGATGGGGAAACTCCTTCCAAAGACAAATAGGCCCCGAGAGATCCTAATCCAGACTGGGTAGATGTAGGGACTGAGTTGAAACCGCTCATCATTGAACCCCAGAATGACCAGCCAGAAAATCACCTTGCCCAAACCAATTCTAGTGACTGCCTCCAAAAAGGGGGCCGGCCAGAATCAGAACCAGGGGAGCCCAAAACTCCCCCATATCCATCTGTCACCTTTTTCTTACAGATTCCCAAACTCCCAAACAGAATCCTGCCCAAACTACCCCTCTATCAGAATCCAGAGTAAAGAAATTAACCCACCAATTGGCCCAAAATGTGCATTATCTTTGCCCCCTTGAGGAGAAGGAGGGAAGATTTTATGCCCCGGTCCAAATACAGGGGCAATGTACATTTTTGGCCCTGGTGGACACTGGATCCCAAGCCACCCTTCTGTCAAAAAGCGCCTTTGATCAACTAAATTCAGGAAGGGGGGAGAGATACGAGATCCCCCTCACCCCTCTTCCTGGACAACTTCAGAACTTCGATGGGAATGAAATTCTTGTTGAGTTGACTGCAGATTTTACATTGAAATTGGGTGACACAGGCCACCAGGGGGGGCACAGGCAATGGCTGCCTGAGTGTATAGCTCCCACCGAGGCCTGGCCGTATCGGACGATTGAGCCCCCCGAACCTCCCCAGGCGAACTCAACGTGGCGGCTCAGCGTTGTGACTCCCCGGGCACCCTAGGCTCGAAAGAGAGACCCCCGGGAACCCCGTGGAACCTGAGAATGGGCCCCGACACACACGAGAGGAGACGGGAAACAAGGCCTAGCCGGCCGCGGCTCCAGAGGAATGGAGGCGTTTAACCAAGGCCGCAAGGAGGCGCGGACCGAGAGCACAGACCCGGAGCGTGAGGTGAGCCCTTCGACCCCCCTTCCCCCTGCCCGGGCCCGAACACACTCCCCCAAGGCCATCGGGAGGTGGGGGCTCATCGAGACGTGTCGTCGCTGGGCTCTGGACAGCCTGAAAAGGTCAAGGCGGGCCGGCAGGGCGGGAACCTCCCGTATCACGGTAGGCCCAGAACCCCGGCGCATAATCAGAGATGCCGATCCCATCAGAAGAGTGAGTGGGGGGAGTGCGAACATGCCAACCTCGGTCGTGGAGGGATCCGCAGGCACTAGGTGAGGACGGCGAGGCAGAGTAGTCAGGCCCTTTGACCAAGGAGAGAGCCGGTGAGGCCAGCGACCTTGGCCAGACTGGACCATTCCCTCCTCCATGGGAGACACTGAGGAGGCCCCAACAACCCCTCCGACAACCCCGGGGGTGTCCGGGTGCTTAGCCCCCACCCGGCATTGGTGGGGCGTGTGCCCGCCCGCATACACCCTCTGGGCCTGGCCGGACGGATTAAGTTGCCTGCTCCGTCAAGAACCTTCGACTGCCACAGCGAAACTGGATAGGGTCTGAGGCCCCCGCCTGGCGACGGCGGGGCATGTGCCCGCCCAACACCGATACCCCCCGCAGCAGCAGAGTCACACTAGGGTCGGGTGGGGAGAGACCCAGCCCCGGTCCCCCCCTCTTTTTCGCTGGCCCCCCCGGGGCTCGCCAGGTGGAAAATCACTGGCTGCCTCGTGAGGGGCCACAGTGGTCTCGACATTGGGGGACTAGGTGTGACCAGATGAACTGTCGGAAAACATTGCAGGAATTTCGCTTTCAGGAGGCCGTGAGTAGCATCAAAGGTACGACCCTCAGGAGCAAAATGACCCAGCCGGAGGCCCCAGCACCCTCCACAGCGGCAATGGAAAAGGGTTTCGCCTCGATCCTGCAGGAGATCAAGGACATGCGCTCTGACATCGCCCAGAAATTCGAAAAAATTGACCAGAGGGTGAATAAGGTCGAGGACAGACTACTACAGGTGGAGACCAATCAATCCTCATCTGCGTCCCAAGAAATACATATAGATATGAGGCTAGCGGCCCTAGAAAAGAGGGACGAAGAGCGGGCTAGGCAGATGGACGACTTTGAAAATAGGGAATGGAGGAACAACCTCAGGATCTTCGGGGACCCGAAATAGGAAGGAGAAACGGAGAGAGAGATCACCCGCACGGTGAGAGACATCATCACCCTCCTGTTTGCGGAAGCGATGACGACGGAACTCACATGTGATGGGGTGCACAGGGCGGGGAGCAGAGCGGGGAGCCCCCGGTCGATCTTGGTCCGGTTCCACTATTACCCGGAAAAGAAAAAAATGCTGGAGGAGGCCAGAAAAGCCCGGAGATCACTTACAATAACGCTCAGATCTCAATATACCAGGATCTTTCAGCCTATACATTGGCCAAATGCAGAATGTGCCGCCCCCTAATGCAACTGCTTAAGGAGAAAGGGGTGCGATACAGATGGGGCTACCCCTTCTCCCTGACCTTCGAATATATGGGTCAACGGTCAACTCTGATTACGGAAAACAACATAAGGGGAGCCATCCAGGAATACGTAGCGGACTCGAACCCCCAGAGGGGCCCATCGGGCCCTGAGACAGGCAGACCAAGTGGCTCTGGCCCATCGGGAGACAGGAGAAGGAAAACGGGCTCAAGGAAATTCAGAAAAATGAATACACCATCACCAGCGAAAGACGGAGAGCGGAACGACTCTGAGGACTGAGGATGGGGGCAACCCATCAGGCTACAAAATGGTGTAATGGTATCTCGGAAGTTCAACTACTCACAGCGCCCCCACGAACAACAAGTAGAAGGGGGCCAGGGAGGGTACGCTGCGATAGGAGGATAGGGGGGGCTCAAGACAATGAGCTTTACACAGATGGCCTGGCCGAGGTGGGCAGGCTGGTGGTTCGGCCAAAGCCAGCGATGGCAGAACTAATTGGCTGTACGCCGGGGGGAGGGGGACACACGACAGTTGGGGTTGTTCAGTTCCAGACGGGGATTGGGGGGCAGTTGGGGAGAAGTTTCAGGCCCACCGAGGGCGGCCGGGAGGGAGGAATGGGGGAGCACAAATTAAAACCAAGGGAACACACAGGAAAGGGTGGTGAGAGTATATCGACAGGGAGAGAAGTGATCCTAGATAATGGCTGAGAGTCCGCCGGCCCTGGGAGTGGGTTCCCTCAACGTACGGGGCCTAAACACCCCCACAAAGAGGTCCCTGGTCTGTAGGGAATTTAGGAGGGCTAACCTTGACCTTCTCTTCTTACAAGAAACTCACTGGGCACGGGGGAAGGAGCCCAAGATGCAGGGGGGAGGAATAGGGGAGGTTTTTTGCGCATACCACAAGGGCAAAAAAAGAGGGGTAGCCATCCTCCTGGCGAGGAATGTTGGTTTAAAAAAAGAGGACATACTGAAAGATCCTGAGGGCCACTACTTGTTGATATGAGGCTCACTGGAGGGCACCCCACTTGCCCTTGTGGTAGTATATGGCCCAAACGAAGGTCAAGCCCAATTCTGGGAGGAGGTGGGGGAGAAACTTAAGCTTTTTGTCCGGGGTATGTTGGTGGTGGGGGGAGATTTCAACATGGTCCTGGACCCAACCCAGGACAGGAAACGCGTTGGCCCTCAGTTATCCAGGGCAACGGATGAGACCATGGCTCGGACCTTCCAAAGGGTTAACCCAGGACTAGGTCTGGTGGACACGGTCCCTACTCCCAGGACGGGAGCCCACTCCTTCACATATTATTCAGCCATCCACTCATCTTTTACCAGAATAGATTACATCTTAGTGGATGAGACCCTACACCCATTCGTCACTGGCCACAAGGTCGACCCCGTCCCTGGTCGGACCACAACATGGTCCGAACCACCATTGCAAGGGGCTGGCTAAGCGACCGTAGGGGACGATGGAAATTCAACGACTCTTTGTTGAAGGATGAAGTCCACACTCAGGAGGTGCTAGATGCCATGACGGAATTCTTTGAGTTTAGTGACAATGGGGAGGTAGGTTCGCACACCCTATGGGACGCCTTCAAGGCAACCCTAAGGGGACTCCTTATTAAAATGGGTGCCCAAAATAAAAGAGTAAGGGAGGCTTAGGAGAAATCCCTGAGAGAGAAAATAGCTCAACTCCACCCGAGGGGTCCCCCAGCAGTTCCCTTGGATCGAGATCAGCTCACCACTCTGGCCGACTATAGGCTCCAGTTAAAAGATCTCCTCCTGCACAAAACGGAACAGAGTCTCCAACTGGTTAAGCAAAGGTACTACGAAAAGGGGGATAGGGCGGATAGAATCCTGGCCTGGAAACTGAGGGAGGTACAGAGAAGCAGAATGGTGAAAGCAGTAAAGAACGAAGAGGGGTCAATAGGCCATGACACTCCCCACATAGGAGAGGCCTTCCGCCGATACTATGAAAAACCATACTCATCAGAATATAACGGGTGTGACGCGGAGATAGAAGGGTTCCTGAACTCAAAACAAATACCGGCCCTGACTGGGGAGATGGCAGAGGGGTTGGAGGGCCTGGTGACCGAGGATGAGGTGGAACACGCAATCAGCGGGATGAAGGTGGGCACTTCCCCGGGGCGAGGATGGCTTCACAGTCTACTTTTATAAAAGGTTTAGCTCAACCCTAGCCCTGCACTTAGTGAAGGTCTTCAATGCAGTACTAGAGGGGGGTACCTCCCGGACTCCATGATGGAGGCCATAATTGTTGTGTTGCCCAAGGAAGGAAAGGACCCCACGGAGTGCTCCTCCTACCGCCCAATATCCCTGTTGAACATTAATGTTAAGATCCTAGCCAAGGTAATCGGGAGGCGGATGGAGGAGATACTACCGAAACTGATCCACGGGGACCAGGTAGGGTTTATAAGGGGAAGACAGGGCTCAGACAACATCCGTAAAACCATAGACTTGTTCCACCATGCCCATGAGTCGGACCTCGACGCGAGTGTCCTCTCCCTGGACTCAGAAAAGGTATTCAGTAAGGTCGAGTGGAGATACATGGAACTCCTCCTCCAGAAAATGGGTTTTGGCATACATATCAGGGGATGGGTAGCTGCACTATACAGAGCTCCGATGGCAAGGGAACAAGTGAATGGCAGGTTATCGGATCCCTTCCCCCTTTCACGGGGCACAAGACAGGGATGCCCGCTGTCCCCCCTGATATATGTCCTTATAATGGAGCCCCTGGCCATAGCAGTTAGATCACACCCGGCTATCAAAGGGGTTAAGAGGGGCGAAGTGGAATTTAAGCTTTCCCTGTTCGCGGACGACATCTTGGCTTACCTGGTGGACGCCAGCTCCTCCCTCCGCCCGCTCCTGTCTCTGGTGGGCGCATTCGGGCGCTTCTCTTGGCTGAAGATTAACACGTCTAAATCACTTCTGCTCCCCATGAGAACACGGGACCCGGGCTTAGACTCCGTGGGCATACTTAACGGGATAGCAGTGGGAAAGGTCTCTATCTGATACCTGGGCGTACTCCTCACCAGGGATCTATCAAAACTCGCCCGACCAATTATGGCCCCGTTTTAGCAGGAATTGCTGCGGACCTCAGGAGGTGGGGTTCAATGATTCTGTCCTGGTACGGCTGCATGACGGCAGTAAAGATGAATGTGCTGCCGCGTCTGCTGTATCTGTTTACCTCCCTCCCAACCAGCATCCCTGACCAAACCTTTAGGACTCTACAGAATGCGGTCTGTGAGTTTATTTGGCAGGGCAGGACCCCGAGGAGCGCAAAGGCGGTCCTGACCCTACCGAGAGAAGAGGGAGGGTTTGGCTTACCAGACTTCCAACTTTATTTCCGCGCCGCCCAACTGCGAGTCCTCCTGGAGCACATGAGGGAAGGGATGGGCACCTACTGGTCCTACTTGGAGGATATGGATGCCCACTCCCTTAAAGTTCGAGACCTTCTCTGGGCCCCGCGCAGGTTCATCCCGAATAGACTTAAAACCCACCCCAGCCTGGGAGTTCTTTGGGCAATCTGGAAGGAGGGCCCCCAGACAGCGCATCTAACGTCGTGGCCATCTCCGATGTCCTCACTCTGGGGACACCCCCTCAATCTGGGTAGTAGGGGGTTCCGCAAGGCACAGCCCTGGTCCGACTCAGGACTGGAATGGGTGGGGCAGTTGTTCCGGGAGGGGGAATTCCTACCATACGAGGATCTGAGGGACGCTATTGAGCAGGGGTCCCTCTCCATATTCGAATATCTCCGCCTGAAGGGCATTCTTTGCGACCAATCATGGGGCCAAAACCTGAAGAGACAGCTAACCCCCTTTGAGAAACTACTTGACACAGCGACCTCTAGGAAGGGAATGGTGTCAGGGATGTACAAGATCCTGAACACTGCTAATTTAGTGGAGAGACGGGGTTTTCGCACATTTTGGAAATACCTGGCAGGAGAGATGATCTCGTAGGACGCCTGGTCACGGATATTTAAAATTGCATTCCATGGGAATTTATTCACAGCAGGCATGGAACACAACTTCAAGATCTTGCAGGGGTGGCACAGAGACCCCGTGAAGTTATCAAAAATGTTCACAGGATTGTCCCCCATGTGTCCAAGGGGGTGCGGCCAGACTGGATCGAGGGGCCTCATGTGGTGGCACTGCCCAAAAGTACAGGCGTATTAGGATAGGGTCAGGGGTTGGATTGCTGACGTCACTGAGGAATTGCTTCCCCAGAACCCTCTGACGGTGTTGTTGGGTCTCCCCCTGGAGGCCATGGATATTTACAGGTACCCCAGAATGTGGGAAACAATGCTGAGGGCGGGAAGGGTGGCCCTGGCGCAGAAATGGAAGAGCCCGGAGACCCCCTCAAAGGAGGACTGGCTAAAAAAGTTGAAAAATATGTTCTTAATGGACAAGCTAACGGCAATGATGAACAATGGCTCTGGTGCATTCCAAGAGAACTGGTATGGGTTGCAGCAGACCTGGGGATGGGACGTTCACTGATGCCCGGTAGGGGCCCGGGCGGGGCCCGGTGGGATGGGACCGGGAGGAACCAAAGACAGAACGGGTGCCCACGGCCTGGGGGTAGGTGGTTGAATCACAGCCATAGATGATTGACGACGTCCACACTCTTTACCAAGCTACGGACACAAAAGAACAGTTTAAGACTCCCGAAATTACGGTTCATGTTTGATTAAGCGGTTAGGGGGGTGGGTATGTATTGGGGTGGGGGGAGGAAAGGAAGGGGGCACGGTTCATTGGGCCTGTCATATGTACATCTTTTGAACTTGCATGGAGCCCGTTTGTTATATTAAGAATATGCTAATAAAACCAAAGTTAGAAAAAAAAAAAGAAATTGGGTGACACAAGGTGAAACACCCGGTCATTGTTGTGAGGGCACACCATGTTTACTAGGGAATGACATCCCGCGTAGATTGTCTCCCCGAATAGATTGTGTAAACAAGGTCCTCTGGAGCCAGACTAACCGACCAATAAAATTAAAACATAGCGTCAATCATGTTAGTCTAAATGGCACATGCCACATGGCTGAACAAAAACCTGACCAAATTGAATTCCATTTTCAAAGCAACCAAAACCCTGACGTGACAGTAACTGCAGTAGGACAACAAACTGGTGATGGGAAGTCCTCTCTATTTCTGAAAATCAACCTTCCTTCTAGTCTAAAGTGGCATTCCACACTGGAAGGAAATACTCTGAAATTCTATACCAATTCACAATCAGAAAATCCCACTTCTTTTGTCTAAAATGATGAGAAACCAGCTCAAAGCTTGGCTGACATTCAGAAAATTGGAGAACAGTTGTTCATCCCTGTTCAGTTAAATGGGGGGAAGGACTCTTTTCTCGCCCAAGGGTGCGTGAACAACGGTAAGAGCTTCATCAGCGAGGCCATGTTCCAAAAACTCCCAAAAGATCCAGCCATTCCCACATATAAATTGATAGACAAATGGGAAATGGACCTGGAAGCACCCAATTCAAAACATCTCCTGCCTAGCAGGTGTATGCTCAAAATTTCCATAGGCAACAAGAGCATAGTTCATAATTGTTGGGTCGTGCAAGATGTCCCTGCTGCATTTTATCTAGGCAGTGACATTCTCAATCGCTTTGCCATTAGTTTGGACCTAATAAACCTCAAAGCATGGTCCCAATTAGCGGGTAATCCCATGTACTTCGATGATCCAGAAAAAGCATTTCGGTCAGCGCAATTACTGCCATATGCAGTTGAAGTTCAGATTGGAGAGGAAGTCACCATCCCAGAACGGACATGACTATTCTCAATTAAAGTAAAAATTAAAAAAGGTCAGAAACTGAAAAATCCGGACACATATGTTCACCTCAATGCCCATTTCCAACAGCAAGGGTTGGGGTTAAACACAACCCCACTAGTCAATACAGAACACAACACTGTTACGATGGATTTCGGAACTCTGTCCTGAAGGGGCAGAGGTTCAGAAGGCCAGCCTAGTTTCTTGGAACAGGGTAACCTCTGGACAAGCCAGACCAATCAGGGTAGCGATGGCGGCAGTCAAAACTAGGTCTCAAGAGGGGTGAGGGTGATTGAAAGCCCGCAATGAGCACACAAAGCAAGGACGCTTACAAATTACTCCAGACAGGTGTTATATTAAAAATATAGACACATTTATTACAAGGCCTTTGTAACATCGACCATAGTAAAGAATCAGGGTAAAACTCCAATAAACCAACACATCACAAGCAATACAATATATATACAAGACCAAGAGGAATTAGAAGCACGAAATATGCAGACCACCTAGATGGGGAGGAAAACAGGCAGTGCAAGTAATCGTTAGATCCAGTTCGACATCAGAGGCCACCTGACTAGAAGGAAGTCCGAGCCCTACGAAGAGTGGAGCCTTGTGCTCAAAAGTACCTGCACACATGGGTGCCAACGGGCAAAGGGGGAGTCTCTTCCGGGAAATCAGGCAGTTCAGAGAGGTGAACAAAATGATGATGAACAGATCCCTGCTACTCAAGCATGGCCTCCACTTGTGGGCAGAAGCAGGGCGCGAGTGGGGAAAAGGGTTGCTGTTTACGACAGTGGTGGAGAGCCACAGGCTCCTGCGGGAGGGCGGCCGGCATTTTCAACAACAAGGGTTGGGGTTAAACACAACCCCACTAGTCAATACAGAACACAACACCATTCCAATAGTGGTGAATAACAGCAACCTTAGGAGTAGCACTCTGGGCGCAGGCACTATTATTGGAATGGCGGTTGATGACCGACAATTTTCCATAGATTTAGGTAATGAACTGATAGGACCAATCCCCAATGAATGTTTTGACAGCGATAGCGACAATGACACGACACCATACAGGATCTTCACCCGGCATGGGGGGAATTTCCTGGTGTACTCTTCCTGCCCTTATGGTAAGGAAGAGGTGACCTGTGACTTCAGGAGGGGTGAGGTGATCTTTCAAGTCCACCAGGACCGCCTTCCCCACCTGAAGCCATCAGTAAAAGTCAGTACTTTAACCAGGGACTTCTCCACCCAGCTGGAGGAGGCCGCTAAGATAGCCAAACCAGAAGTCTTTCTGGGCTTCAGGCAGGTGGTTGAAGAGAGAGTCAACCTAGGTGATGTCTGTGAGACTCTGGAGCAAAAGCAAAAATTGAAACATGTTTTCTTAGATTTTCAGGATCTCTTTGCGGTGGACTCATATGACTGTGGTGACACTGAAATCCATACAACAACAATTCCCACGGACCCTGGCATGACTCCAGTATTCAATACTGATTGTCTCTCGCATCTGTGGAGTCCCTTACAGAAATAATTAAGAACCTTGAGTCCCGTGGGATAATTCATCCAGTCCATAGCAACTTGAATAATCCGGTGCTGGGGATTTTGAAACCAAACAGCCAGTGGAGACTCTGTACTGACCTAAGAGATCTAAACAAATGGGTCCAAGCTTCCAGATGGCCTCTTCCCTACATTGACCAAGGGCTGACCCAGATCCAGGGGTCAAAGGTATACACTGCCATTCACCTGACAAATGGGTACTGGACTGTACCTGTTAGCAGGGAGGACCAATACAAGCTGGCCTTTACTTTCGGGGGGCACCAGTACACTTGGACCAGGACTCCCTTCGGATACATCAACTCCGGCAATTAATTTAATATCTTCTTGTATAAGGCCATGCCCGACTTGGGTGAAAGGGGTAACCTGGCCTATGTAGATGATGTTGTAAACAAAAGCTCAACTGTGGAGGAACACATAACAGAGATTCCTTATGTTCTGACACAGTTGAGGGCTGCTGGAGCAAAACTATCTTTCCAAAAGACACAGTGGTGCAGTGGTGCAGGACCCGTGTCAACTTCTTGGGCATGAGATAACTCCTGAGGGTCTCTGTCGCCAGGAAAAGAAAGTAGAAACACTACAGAAACTAAAAGACCCCACAACTCTGCGGGAGCTAAGGAGCCTCCTTGGACTGACAAATTACAGCAGAAAGTTCATTGAGGATTACACAGAGATCACAAGACTCCTGATCCATCTGTTGAAGGGGGGTCAAGTGGGAATGGGGTCCAGAACAAGCAGAGGCAGTAAGACAACTCAAAAGAAGCCTCTCACAAGCGTCTTGCCTAGCTTACCCTGTCAAAAACAAGGAGTTCTTCTTGGAGTCAGGGTTCTCAAATACATGCTTAACTGCAGTATTATACCAAAAGCATGACAAGGTCAATAAAATAATCTCCTTTGCGAGTAAGACTTTATCCTCTGTGGAGGAAAAATTCAATGATTGTGAGAAGACACTCCTAGCAGTGGTGTGAGCATTGAAGAATTACAGCCCGTTCATCCAGGGGGAACATATCATAGTGGAGACTCCACACCAGCCTCTGCAATATCTTCAAAGTGACAGAATCTGGGCTAGAAATGTGAGTAATTCACGAATTACTTCCTGGATTCTGTCAATGCAAGGCTTTCCTGTGGAGGTCAGATATGGCCAAAACTAGAAGAGTCCCCTCGCGCAAGGTCTGGCTGACTTGCATGATTGTGCCAGAGAAAATTGTCTCGAGGATGAAAGTCTTAAAATCAAAGACAACATGGAGGCATACCTTAATTCCCCACACAAGTTCTATGAAGAAGACAAGTGTGAGGGAATTCCCACTGTCTATGTGGATGGGTGCTCCTACCATGTTGACAACAATGGGGAAAAGGAACTTGTGGCCGGCGTGGGGAATGCATGGGTGAATGATGCCCCAGAACCCTCAGCTGGGTACAAAATCGGTCCCCGTAGTAGTTAAGTGGCAGATCTGATGGCTGTGCATCAAGCCATCCTCACTGCTGTCCAACACCAACTCCACGAACTGGTCATAATCACTGATTCAGATTATGTACGGAACGGGTTCGTGGAGCACCTGGTTAATTAGAAAACAAGAGGCATGCTATGTGCTAACAATAAACCACTAAACCATGGAAAACTAACACAGAATATTGATGATCTGGTCACCACGAATGGGATGATCATCTATTGGAAAAAGATCAAGGGTCATTCTAAATTAGAAGGACCAGACAAAACTGGAAATGACTTAGGTGCTCACCTGGCCAAAACCAGAGCCACCCAAGGGGATATACTTGAGATCCAGTCCCTGTTGAGGGAAATCCAGGTCACTGCTATCACTAGGTCTCAGACAAATGCTCACAATGATCTCTCAACTGCCCAGTGGAGTAAGGAGACCCCAGATGCTGATTTGATTACGGCTCAAACAGGGGATCCAATAATTGGTAAGTTTTATCAACACATTGAGGATCCTGAGAACTTTCCCCTGACGGATATCGATTGCATTGGGAAAGAGGACCTCAGAGTGTTGATGAAATGTCCAAAAATGTTCTGAATCCAAGACGGTTTGTTGGTGAGGAGATCCATATCTGGGCATGACCAGTGGGTGGTCTCTACCTCATTCCGAAGCCTGATGCTGTGTCACGCCCATGATGTGGTCACAGCCGGTCATCGGGGATTTCATACGACATTAGAAATCTTACGAGAGGTTGCATACTGCCCACACATGGGGCAGGACCTCAACCAATACTTGAAGGGGTGTCTTGTGTGTGCACAAATTCAGCCAACATCACTCACACACCGTGCTCCCCTCCAAAAGAGGGGGATGACACTACCTTGGTCAGATTTTCAAGTCAATTTCATCGGGCCTGTGATTCGCTCCTCTAGGGGAAACAAGTACATGTTAACTGTAACATGCTTGTTTACTAAATTGTTGGAATGTCTCCCGGCCCCAAATTGCGAAGCATAAACAGCAGCTGCCCTGATGATCAATCACATCTCCTTGCATTTTGGACTACGCCAAAGGATTGAGTCAGACCGACGTAGTCACTTCACTAGCGAAATGATGACAAAGATGTGGGAAATACTTGGGGTAAAAAGGAAACTACACATTGCATACCGCTGTCCTCTAGTGGTGAAGTTGAGAGGTACAATAAAACTATTGTGAGAATATTAAAAAAGTTTGTGGCAGATTGTGGGCCAAGTTGGGATATTTGATTACCCCTTGTCCTGATGGCCATCAGATCTACCCCTTCTTCTGCAACAAAAATGTCTCCATTTGAGCTGATGACTGGACGAAGGATGCTGCTACCCCAGCATCTGCTCTTCAGAACCCAAGAGCAGACCTTGATAAATGCCTCCACAACTCATGAGTATGTTGAGAATCTGAGAAAACACCTTCAACATGCTTTTTCATATGCTCAGCAGAATCTAGAGCGATATATAAGTAGAGTCTACTTATACAATTTCCAAAGGGACCATGCCAAAGAGCGCAAATTTCGCCCAAATTGGTGGGGTCCTTTTGAAATTGTGGACAGAATCTCACCAGTCACCTACAGAATCTGTATCCCCAAGGGGAATTTGAGAGAGGGGGAAGACAAGTGGGTCCACATAAACCAGCTAAAGAGTTGGCATCCCAGGCATACTTTGCGGCAAATAGAGGCGCCGACCGGAAACCCAGAAGGGGAACATCCAGAGACATCAAAAGAATTATTAAATGTTTATTGAGTATGTACCAGGAAAGAGTTTTAAGACCAGTATTAAACATAGGTGGGGAATATTGTAAATTGTATTCAATGCATGCATCTGCCCCACTACACCATCGAGGAGTAGTAGTGGGGAAATTTACATAATCGTGCAATGTTCTGTTTTCTAGCACTGGAACTAAGAACCACCTAATCACCAAGGAGGACTCCTCGGGGACTGGAAAAAAAAGAACCAAGAGCCCGGAGTGTCGCTCCACACTTCCAGCCAGAACCAGCAAGGAGTGCGTGTTGCATCTATCGCTGATGGGAGAAACAACCAGATTTCTTCACATGGACCGAAAGAAAAATAATCCCACTTGCCCGACTCCCCCACGACTGGACGCCACAATGGAGTCGGGGGGGGGGTATATGTGGAATATTTTTATCCACATCGATGCCCCACACTACACCCCTTTACCAATGGGGAAAGAAAACTGCCAAAAATGGAGGCAATAACCCCTGTGCGCACCAAATCTGCAAAATTGTGCAGGGTTCATAAACCACCAAAAGAGCTGCTCACCCTGCCACGCACAGAGGCATAGCTGGTGTAAAAACAGGAATCACTGCTGTCATCTGTCATCTGTCACCTAAAACAAGGCCACAGAAGGGCTTAATCCGAAAATGCCCTTAACAATTCTGTCATTTTCCCAGACAATTATGGAAAGAAAAGTGTGCTGAAACCATGGAATCTCCAGGCAGTCAGAGGAATCCAGGCATCACTGCCTGACAGATGCCTAAGGAAATTGGCTGTCAAACCCAGTTTAAATGTATTTTCTTTTTCCTGAAAAATTATAAAATCCACTATTTCAAGCATGTTTGTAAAGGGCTAATTCTTTTAAAACGTTTGAATCCTTTATAAACTGTGCTTATATTTTATATTTGAAATGAAAAGACTTTAATGTCAAAGAGCCCATTCTGGGACCAATCCACTCTTTAATCCTGATCTGACAGCCTGGCTTGGGAAAACTGACATCTCCGCTTGACACTTCCTTGAGAACAGGAAGGCTTATGGCTGCTAATGGTTCCCGCATAATGCCAACAAGCAACACAATGGGGCCCCATTAGACATTTATCTTCTGGCTGACCAAAGAACAAAGGAAAGGCTGAGCATTGACCTCTGCAAGGAGAGGCAGGATGTGGAGGAGGTTTCTCAGTGAACTTCAAAGGACTGGACAGATGCTGCCTGAAAAGGGGAGGTTACCCAGGAGGACTTTGATGTGGAATCCTTATTTTTGATTAAAGTTTAAAACTCTTTAACTGAGCAACATACAGAGGGATAAATCTGAAACTTGGTAGACATTAAACTAATTTCAGCCTTGTGATTTGAAGACATTGAGGACACTCATACGATTTAAGGAACCAAAGTTATGAAACATGTCTGATTGTGGCAAAACTATTAATGTTGCAAACTTACAATTGTATATTCACGATCCACTGATAAGCGCCCAGAGATGTATCAAATTAGAAATGATTCATCCAAACTGTTATGGGTAAAATTGATAAAAATACATAGAATGACAGCTCTCACAAAGATGAGAAATGAATGTAAATGCAGACAATCAAATATAAAGTAGATGTGTCCAATTGTATGAGGGTACATAATGGTAGAAATGTACATTTGTGCAAAGGTATGTTTTGGGTAAAAATCCAGGTTCCTAAATCCTGTCATAAGATGACAGCTCTGTTCAGACTGCCAACCAAAACAAAGCACATGCCTGTAGCCACTCACAACCATGGGGGTGTGTTTTGAAGTTCTGCCAATGCCATAAACTTTGTAATGGATAAATATAGGAGTTTCACTACACATAGGAACACTGATCCAGAAGACTGTTTCTATAACCTACCCAGATGTCCGCGCAGCACCTTATTGCAGAACTCTTCATCTTGCAGCTGACTCCAGAATTCTTTGAAAGATCCAGATTTCTTTGCAGAATCCAGACTCTAGCATTGCAAAATTATTGCTAGCCTGACCCAATTGCAAACATCCCAAACGTGAAGGGATTTAATTCTGATTCAGCTTGGCTTGCTACCATTAAGGCTTGCCCGCTGAAAACTTGCATCCTGCTATCTACCGTGTCCAGTAACCAGAAGGGGCCCATCCAAATCCAGTCTGAGGTGCAGTCCACATTGACCAGAACCGCCTTGCTGATCCAATCTCGCTAGAGGTGCCCTGCTGCCAGTAGACCAGATCCAATTAATTGACCAGAGCTGACGGTCCAATTTAATAACTTCTTCTGTAAGTATTAATAGGTAGAACAGTGGCCCATAATATATCTGCATTGAATGATCTCAATCTCAACCCATCCCATCTTTCATTCAGAACCATATTTTTGTTAGAATCCTTCTTGCGCTGATTGTCTCACCAGTGTTACAAAACCGTAACTCCCTAGTGATTTAGATCTAGAGTATCCACAACGGGACTGGTTACGCTGATCACGTGACTGTCAGATCCATATATGGCATTCTCTTCTTTTTCCCTAGTCATAATATAGTGTAATGAAACCCATGTGTCATTTTCAAAGCGCATTTCTGTTTTCATTTTTGCGGCTATTTTGCAAACACGTCTCTCTCTAAAACCTCTATAACTCCTTCAGTTTTAAAGATAGAAACGAAATTTCAACTCTCAATGATACCTAACACCCTTAGCTACATCCCCAAACCGGTGGATTTGACCCATTTTACTTCAATATTGTATAGCAAAAGTTTGCCACGAAGTTTGCAAAATTTCAAAGTTTACACGTGTCATTCTCCTATTTCAAAGTGCTTTCTCCATCCCATCCTGATCTCAAGTGTGTATTGTTGTTTATATTATAACTCATATATGTTAGGACCTGATTAGTGTTGCTTTTCTTAGAATTTCTATCCATTTAAGCATTTTTGCACTCTTTTGCAGTCTTTCACAAAGCCATTTTCATCTGTCAGTTTAAAAGTGTCATTTGGCAAAACGTTTTTCTCTATTGTTTAGGGAGTGAAGATGGCCTATAACTCTAGAGAGCGTATTTCCTTCCTGAATACCAGCTGATTAATCACATTGGTGTAGGATTGCTCATTTGTATTTAAACATAATTTTGCAGGGGGGAAATAGCAACCTAAATTCTATCTGTGCACAAAACAAAACTGTTCTTTTTCCCTGTGTTTTCTATTTTGTCTCCTTATAAGTGAATTCAATTGCTTTGCTTATTTCCTGAATTGTATTGTCACCACTAGATGATTGTTGCCCTATATCTATATATATTAAACTTATGTGTGATTTGAATATCAAATAAATAAATATTTACCTTTACAAACTAGCCTGATTCCTGGTTCAGTGTGACCTGGGGGGTATTTTGAGAAGAGTGTGATATGAGTGGTATGTCATTCAGAATATTGAATTTATAGATGAAAATAAATAAGGGTTTCATTGCACACTGCATTGCTAGGTGAGACCTGGGTGTGTGCCTGATTGAAATCCCTTACACATCTCAGATGTGAAGGTGCTGAAATCCAGGAAAAGGGCTGGGGTGTCCAAATGTCATGTAGATAACAATATCCGGAGTCTCCGAACAGGTAACTATGCAAAGTTCGGTGCAAATTCCCCCTCATCTGCGTCCTGTGGTTGTTGCCTCTTTTGTTTTCAGTAGGCTAGATTATTGGTCACCAAATGTAAAGGCCCACTCCCCAACTTTCACATGCAAATTCATAAAATATAATACATCCCAGTAGCTAACTGGAGATTTGGACAGACAGCTCGCTCATGCCCAAATGGAAATAACACGGCTAAGAGCCCTGAGTGATAGGAGACAGATGTTGCCAGGGGGAGAAGTACCACCAAGTGCAGCGAGTGATCTGACACCTCCACCAAGTATAGCAGGGGGGTCTTCACCATATCCACCGCTGCAGGGTGTCGACGAGGAGAGGTAATTACTGACGGGCCCATTGGTCAGCACTCACCCTCGAAAACTAGTAATACAAGATAGGTGCATCATGCGAGGACAGAGTGCAGGATTCACATACTCCGGCAAGAATCAATAATCAGGACTCAGTAAATTGGCAAAGGGAAGTCCGTTTAATGATACAGACATCAGTTTATGGAAATCAGCAGCATCACGAACACTTGCCTCACTCCGACTTCCCCGAACATTAGTCAAACAGCCTCTTTTATGGGCAAAATCCGTCAACATTGACGTCTAATTCTACAAAAAACATCATGCAATATAATTGGTTGGGAAAGGTAACTTAAGTATAGGTGCTATATCTGTATATGGAAATAACGCAAGTGGATTGGATAACTCTTATCTGGTGGGCATCTATGCCCATCCCTCTACAACCACATGATTGACGTCACTACAAGTATGACGTCTCATTGGTTACAGTGCCTAGAGGACCCTAGATTACATGGTCACTTGTGATTGGGCAAGTTACACCCTAAACATAAATCCCCATTTTAATTAGCAGCATGCAGAATAGACACCCAGGTGCCTAGTGTCCCAAGTTTCACCCTTCCTCCCTTCCATCAATCAGTGGTTTAGGGCTATGTGTCAATTAGGTGGCTGGGTATGGCCTCGGATCTGTAGTCTCTTATCAGGACAAGTTATGGCACCCTCGTGTTCTGGATGACATCAGGCGGGGGTACATCTTCGCGCCTGTCTGGTCACGTGCTAGTCCACCGTGAGTCTGCTTCAGTTTCCAACCTTTTGTGCATTTAATTCTGTGTGCGCTTAGCCACCTGCATGGGCCTTTCCAATCTTGACCTTCACGGGCGGGCTGGCATGCTTCTGAAGTTGGAGCCTCGTGAGCTCATGCTCACCTCCCCTTCTCTGGTTGACCTCGTTTTCCCCGGCATGAGCCATCCTTTGTTAAGTTTCGATCCCGCTCCTTTCCTCAGCTTGGGCCTGGGTATGAAACTTGGCCAGTCAGGCCTTGGCCGCCTGGTAGTACTTCTGTTTATACAAAATGGAATTGCACGTGTACATTGTGCTGTATTGAGGCAGATGTGAACAGTTGGCGCTAGCCGCTCTAACCTCTACTTAGCATTGCAAGCAGAATCGATTTCTTAGCATCTTGTGTTTTAAGCTTATTTACACACGTTTAACAGGGCGGTTGCTTCCATCTTGTCTCATGGCATCATTCTCATACATTTTTCACAGTGTATCTCCCCTTTTTCCATTACAATTGTCCTCGCAGTTATCAGTACTGGCATGTAAGCTTTCAGTACTCCTTCATTTCTTTCTTGGAGCTGCTCAGGTCCTCGTCTCATCTCCAATGGCCTTCCATTATGGCTTTTGGAGTCTCTTCATGGACCGTGTGTAGGCATTCCTCATTGTTCTGTATCAACGGCTGGTATGGTTGTCTGGTTGGGTACCGTGCTGCCCAGGGTTGCCTGGTTATGGGCATTTCAACAGGTACTGATCTAATGTACACAGGGCAGAGGCCCATTGCAGCCCTTTGTTGGTTCAGCTGCTCCTCGTATGTCACATACCTTGGTGAGTACTTTACTGGCTCCTCGAAGTGAGGGGCAGGGATGCAGGCCACGTCTGGGGTCTCCTCTAAACTCCCCCGTCTGGTCGGTTCATCGACCACTTCTGCTTCCTCCTTTATATTGAGGTTCTTTGATTCTTCTGTGTCTTGTTCATCGTCTTCTGGGTTTACACAAGATGGCGTGAATGTATGCAATTTGGGTGTCCATATCTTTATCACTCCTTTCAAACTTCCTGCTGTTCTCACATGCTCATCTTTGTTCCAGGTCATGAATTGGCATTGTCCATTTGGACTGCAGTAAATCCATTTGCCTTCATACCTTCTTCGTTTCTTGGGATAAGTGAATTTTGTTCCCTCTGGTGCAAATTCAATGGCCTTCACAAAGTCCTTTATCTCCTCATATGTCAGGTCTCTGGGCTTCCAGCCTGGTTCGACATCGACCATAATTTTCATCCCGATGGCCTTCTTTGCAGTTTTCTGTCACTGTGTGATGATTATCTTGATAACACAGCATCCTAGCAGCACTATTGCTAGCAAGGCTCCCAGAAACTTGAATATATCGGCCATCCATTGTGGGACCCATGAGAATAGGTTCCCAAACCAGCTGTCATCATCTACTTCATCTGTTTCCTCAGTCATCTGGTTTTTCAGGGTTGTTAACATGCTTATGGCCTCTGTGAGGGTTTCATTTTCTTCGTCGTGTGATGGTATGAACGTGCTACATGATTCTCCAATCTTTGCGCAAACACCTCCATCCATTGCGGTTATCATGTCAAACACATATCTGTTCTGAAGGTTCATCAGTCTGACTGCTCTCAGCTCTTCTTTGATCGCATTGAATCCTTTTATTGTGGTGTTGATGGTCTGCAGTAACTCCCATCTCGTTATCTGCAACCACTTGGTGTTTGCAGCAACTTGGATATGCGGCAAGAGTATTGTTGTAAATACTGTACTGATGAAGTTAGGCTAAACTGCCTGTGTTCATAGGGAATGGCATAAAATGCGTCCTCTGATTTGGCGGAGAGTAATTCTCCCTCTTCATCTTGACTTTAGTTCCACAGACCTCCTTTTCCTCAGGTGAGCATCTGCTTTCGGAAAGCTGTCGAAATTCAGTTCACTTTTTGGGATTACTAGTGCAGGAACGTGGACGTTCACCTGTGTGCATATGCCTCCCCAGTTCTTTGGTAGTCTTATGAAGGCCTTGGATCCACATGCCCAATAATGGTCCATTAGGACTGCGGTTCCTTGTGCCATTCCTGGTACTTCATATATTCATCCACAGTTTTGATTCTCCCCCATTTTCCGTGTGCCATTACTTCTTCCCAACCGTCAGGGGACACTACTGATCCCGAGATCTGCATTTGGCCTTGGTTTTTCCAAATGTGAGCTTCTTCTGCCATTTTCCCCTGGACGTTCAATCTTGAGTTTATTTCCCACCTTATTCCTGACCCTTTGACGTCAAGACTTTCATATCTAATCACATGATTCTTGGTGTGCGCCCTATTTCTTGTTTTGATGTCCTGGACAAACCCGTCTTCATCAGGGTAGTCCTTTTCGTTGTCCCATATCAATGAGGCATCTCTTCCCATGAATTGTCCTCTGGTGTTGCACATAGCTAGTGTGCTGTGGGAACATCTACTTCTACAGCCACGAAGATCTTGGACTTTCCGATGTTGTATGGCAGGAGAGCACAGACGAAACATTCTCCTTTAAATTGCCTTCGTCCAACTTCCTTTATGTGCTGGTACCATATGTTGTTTCCAAGATGGGCTGTGCTGTCCAAGTAGTCATTTAGTTCATTGTCTGTTTCATACGGGCTTCTCTTGATTCTTGACGTTTTTCTGTAATTGGCCATCACTATGTCTCTGAATGCGTCTGTACTGCTCTCTCGATCAGGTAGTCTCTCGGGTATTATCCTTGGAGGGACAGGTTTAATTTCCTGCCCTGCAGTAACAGGGGGAGGTTTTGTGTTTCTTTTCCTTCCCTTGTGCATTCTTTTATAAATTTCCTCCCACCACATCTGGCTTACCATCCTTCCAACACGCGGCAGTGTCGTAGGCTCGGTAGTTGCTTCTAACATTGGAGCTGGTGTGTTCGCTATCACAGTTGTGGTAGTTGTCTTGCTCAGCTCTTCATGTAGCTCCTTTGCTCTATGTATGAGTGGTAACACATACTGAACTATCGCATGTGTTTTCTCAGTGAGTTCTTTCGTTGCTTCCTTTGTTCTATCGAGTGATTTTGCTATTTCACTTTGGTTTGGTTTCTCACGTTCCACCCTGCTTTCTGGAGCTGCTTGATCCACAGGTGATTTTTCTCTTGGTTTAGCCTGCGGGTTCGTAGCCATTGACACTTGCCCTTGTTCATGTGCACTCAGTGTATGGGTCCGTGCCGTGGACAGTGCTATGTTATCATGCATTCCGTGCTGACCCTGTCTCCAGCCTTTCTCACCATTCATTACTTCAAGTGTATACGTATCACTACTGATTACATTCAACTGTAAATTGTTTGCATTACCATCAGTTTTTCTTGGAACAGGGATAACAATATAAGGTCTGGTTGCTTTCGTGGGTCCCAGACGTTCATTACCTGGTGGAGGCACAGACATTGGGACGTGCTGTGAACTGATAATAAATGCAGTTCTGATAGTTAGAGACAAAAACACTACAATAATCACTATGCATATACATATTACGGCTTTAAGGGACAGTTTGCAGCATCTCCTTCCAGGAAACCGTGGGCGCCCCTCTACTGGTGGCACAACCAAATTACTGTTTTGGGCCCCCATTTTCAAAAATGTCCATAGTCAATAGTCTATTTTTCTTCTTGTTCTAATCTCGTCGCTCAAAAGTTCAGTACACACTAAAGTGACAAGTGCAGTTCAACATCCCCTCTCTTGCGAGTGGTGATGATAGTCTCTGAGTATGGGGTACAGTTCTTTTGCTAGACTATGGGAAAAAGTTAGACTATCATTTTTAACCCATCACATTCATTTTGCATTTCCATGATAAACGTAGTCCCAGGGCACTCTTCCAACTCACCTTGACCCTGAGGACAGGCAGGAATCTGTTCGTAGTGACACCATGAAATGATGGCTTCGCTACACATCATGCATAGATAAACCATTGAAAAATAAAAACCAAAATAAAAATCAAAGTGAACATATGAGGAGGTAGGAAAAAATAAGAAAAAGTTTGAAAAGGGTAAACACGGCAGTGAAGTTCATGTCGTTGTTCCTTTCACTTGGTCGTTCGAGGTCGAGTTGAGGAACAGTCTCTCTCTTCTCCATTTATTCCACCGCAGAATGATAATGCACAAAATAGGAAAAAATAAGAAAAATAAGAAAAGAAGTTCAAGATGTAGTTATCCTTGTTTCTGCCCCTTTTGATTCATTCTACGTTGGAAGCATGAAGAACTGTGTCTTTGTTTCCTTGCAATGCCCCCGGCCGGGGATTCTAAAAGGTTTTAACTTGGATCTCTCCTTTCTAAGGCTTGTCTCAGCAGCGGGTGTCCATAATTGCTTCTTAATTGTGATTCAATAGCTCTTAGGAGCCAGTTCAGTTGGGCATTATTTGCTGGATCATTAAGAAAAGAGGGCACATCAATGTTGCGGGGCCTGCCCTCTAGTTCTGGAAAGTTTTCAATGAGATGAAAGAAAACGTGAAATGCATACCGACTGTCTTCGGGTGTTAATGACATTTGTCTGGTTCTTTGGCTCTAAAGTCACAGGCCTTTTCTTGCAGTGTGATCAGTTGTTTTTTTTTTTTCTCTTCGATCTGTCCCTCGTCGGCTAGTCTCACTGAAATCTCCTCAGGAATTCTTGCTGGAAATTGGACAGCTCCACCTGGAGCATGATGCCTTGGAGGAGTGCGCCCATGTGTGGGGCGTTGGCCGGATTCCTGAGAAAGGTGATGACGTCAACATCTGCAGGTCACCCCACCATTTCAGGATAGTCTGTGACTAAATGAAATAAAACGTTGTGTGCCAGCCGTGTATCCTCAGGTGATAGGGACATTTGCCTCGTTTGCTGGGTCCTAATCACAATCCCTTCTTTTGATGCGAACAAGTTTTGCACTTTTCTGCTGCGTGAGTTGCGACCACGTGGTTCAGCTTGTACCACACTTGGTTGAGGAAGTAGAAGTAATTGTTTTTTGGATCTCTAAAGAATGTCAATGTATCTGTAGTTCTCCCGATAAGTCCTGGAAATTGTTCGATGATGCGGAAGAATAAAGTATATGTGATCTCATCAATGATTACTTGAGGCGGGAGCATTGGTCTTTGAGTCACTGTGCTCGGGCAAATCGGCAAAAACCTCTGTGATGACAGTCAATAGTTGCCTGATTACCTTCTTGTTTGCAGGGTCTTGAATGAATTCAGTAACGCTGGCTTCTCTGCCTATAAGTGAAGGGTAGGACAGTGCCACCAGTTGGAAGTAGGTTAGCACATCCCACGTGAGGCTTCTGCTGGGATGAACCATATGTCCATGAACAAAGTCTTGATCTTACTTTTACTTCTTATCAGAGTCTTAGGTTTTAAATGCTTTGTGTGGCTTTCAATGTTCATGAGATTAACACTTTTGCTGTTATGAGTATGGGATTTTCTTCCTTTACCCTGCACCTTTGGCTGCACAGAGCTTGCTTACTAATGTCTCTTTTAGTGTATACGAAAAATTTCAGTTGCAGGCACAATTTTTCACAATAGTTCTTTTGTTGGCTATACTGACTGTTTGTCTAGTTGTTCTTTTGACACGTTTCACTTGGCTCGAGGAAATGTCTTGTTTTATGAGTTTCACTTTCCTAACGTTCTCGTTACTTATCTCCTCATGCGTCCTTCTTCCTCGCCATGGATATTGTCTGCACGTGCTGAGGTTCTTCCTCCTTATCTGTAGGTTCTTCGTCGCTGGGTCCAGCAGGAGTGCCCTCTCCTATGAATAGCGTGATGTTGTTCATGAAAATCCAGGCTCTTCGGCCCACGAGCTTGACAGCGGACGGGGTGCAGTCCTCTACGATGAAGGGGCCGTTAAATCTCGGTTCGTCCCATTTTTTCTCGTAAAGTTCTTCACAAGAACTTTGTCCCCCGGGAAGACTAGGGGTATGTCACGGCTGAGAGGTGTGCCTTCATCAGCACTGTCTGTTGTGGTTCGTGCTGTGCTGTCCCCTTTCCGCCGTCGCTGCAGCTGGCCTGAAATGATAGAGGTGTTGGCTGTGAGACAGTCAAGGTACGCCTTCATCTCATCTCCCAGAACCTCCCTAGTCGACTGGGCATCACATCTATCTCTGTCTCGGGGGGTAAGAGGGGTCCTCATCCTTCTCCCAGTGACTATTTCGTGCGGCGTAAGATGATGGTCGGAGCCTGGTTGGTTCCAAAGCGCATACAATGCCAGTGGTAGGCAGTGCATCCATCCCTTTCTTAATGTGAGTTTCAACTTGGCTATCCTTTCCTTAAGCAAGCCGTTGATTCGTTCACATATCCCATTTCCCTCTGGATGATACGCCGACGGAAACTTGAGCTTTATACCCAGCAACAAGCTAATCTGCTCAAATACTGCATTTACAAAATGTGCCCCATTATCAGATCTCATTACCTCGCACACCCCCCCATCTAGGGAAAACCTCCCTCACCATGAATTTAGCAGCACAGGTGGCATCGGGGTGTGTACAGGGACCTGCTTCTATCCACCTGGAGAAGGGACACACCACCACAAGAAAATACCTGTACCCATTACACACCTGGATCATATCGACATTATCAATATGTAGGTGCTGGAAAGGTCCATTTGGTCTGGGGATGACTCATCTCACTACTTTTAATGTGTGGCCAGAGGTGAATTGCTGGCAGATAATGCAATTTACCATAAAGAACGCAACATGCTCTGCTAAATTCGGTGTGAACCAGTCTTCGGCAAGAGTTGCAGCAAGATTTCCCTTAGTCATATGCATTGGGTAATGGAGCTGTTCTAGAGCTATTTTTAGGAGGGCGACAGGCATTACTAGTTTACCAGTGCTGTCTTGCCCCCACAATCCGTCAGAGGGGTTTAAAGAACACCCTCAACTCTTCCATAAATTTTTCTCCTCCTGAGGTTCCTCCCCCTGGAGCTCCATTAATTGAGCCTGCCCCATATTGCTATAGGCTTCTGGAGTGGCTCGTGCTACCATCATTCGTTCATGGGTACGTGCCACCTCCACGTCCATGATTGTTTCAGTTTTGGATGCCATCCGTTTGGCTTCCGTGTCCGCTTCATGATTTCCACGTGACACGAAATCTGTCCCTTTGGTATGAGCGGCGCATTTCACGACCGCTATGCCCACTGGGAGCTGTAGTGCTTTTATCAGCATGTCAATAAGGCTGCGTGTTGCACTGGTGTGCCGTCTGCTCGGAGGTAGCCCCTCCTTTTGCAGCGCGCTAATCCTGCGTGCACTGTTGACGTCACATAGGCGGAGTCGCTGTACACTGTTACCTCCTGGTCTGCATGATTCTCAATGGCGAGTATCAGCGCCACTAGCTCTACAGCCTGTGCCGAATAGTGAGATGGTATCCGTGCACTGACAAGTACTCGGACCTCTCCACTCGCTATGTGTTTGATCACGGCCACGCCTGTATATCTTTGTCTATCTTCTTGGTCGATTCTAGAAGACCCGTCAATAAAGACGATCTCTCCACCTGCCAGGGCATTTTCCTTTACCCTGGGGATTTCATCATAAAATTCCTCACAGTTCGCACAGTCATGCACAGGTTCTCCCTCTGTGACTGGCTCAGCTATAAACATGGCAGGGTTCACAGTTTTGCATCACACTATTTTGATCGATGGATTAGAGATAATCACCTCGTAGGCTGATGGTCTCTGAGAAGTCAGTGTGCCCTTTGGCTTTTCCAGTACGGCAAATAGCAAGTGCTCAACATATAATGTCATGGAGCATCCCATCACAATGGATGATGCCTTCTCAATGGCGAACGCAGCAGCAGCTAGGTTATGTTTGCATGGGAAGTGACCCTTCATGACCGGGTCCAAACTCCTGCTGTAATATGCAATAGAATTCCTCAGCATAATTAGGAATCCCGAAAACTGGGGCCTTACAAATTGCCCCCTTGAGTTCGGTAAACCCATTCTCCAAATCTTCATTCCATTCAATTTCTTCCCTCGTCGCCTGGGCCTTTTTAAGGGCCTGTAACAAGGGCTTAGTATATGAGCTGTAGTCGAAGACCCATGCTCTGACATAGTTGCACAGGACTAAGAAGCTTTGCATTTGTTTTATTGTGCGTGGCTTGGCTGTGTTCATGATAGCCTCGGCCCTTTCTGGGGTTACCTTTTTCCCCTCATGTGAGATCAGTTGCCCTATGTACAACACCTCCCGTTGGCAGTACTGCAACTTGTCCTTGTCCACTTTGTATCCCTTCTCAGCCAGTATGGTTAATAGCTGGACTGAGTCATGTCGGCATTGCTCTTAAGTGATGCTGCAGATTAGGATGTCATCTACATACTGCAAAACAACACTGTCCATGGCAATATTGCTTAGGTCCATTTGCAGGACTATCTCCAAAATAGATGGAGACTCGCAATACCCCTGTGGCAGCCTGGTACTTTTCAGGTGCATTTGTCTGAAAGTAAATGATGTCAGGTCTTGTGAGTCACGGTGCAATGGAATCGAGAAGAATACATTTTTCAAGTCCATCACCGTGAAGTATTTTGCCTCAGTAGGTATGTTGCACAAAATTGTGTATGTATTCGGGACCAAAGGGAACTCGGCTTCGACTATGTCATGTAGGGCTTGTAAATCCTAGATTAAACGCCAGGACCCTCCCTTTGATTTCTTGACAGGATAAATCACTGTGTTGCAGGGTGATTCCGATGTCACTAGAATGCCCTGCTCCATCATGGTGGAGATTGTCTTTGCAATCCCTTCATCCGCTTCTCTGGACATGGGATATTGTCGTGCCATGGCAGAATTGCTCCTGGTTTCAATTTAATTTTCACTTCGCCGATGGTAGCACGAGCCACTCCCTTCAAGAGACCTACGTCATAGGGCCCTGTAGTCCATACTTTGGCCAGCACTAGGGAATGTCGTTATCAAAGTACTCTGGGCGTACTAACACTAACATCATCCATCATCCACATGCCTGTCACTCCACATAGCCAACACACTGGCGGTGGTCGGGCCATCTGTCCATCTGGCATAGTTGGACTGCCCATCAGTGCACTCTGGATAGCGCCTTGAATGTTTTGAAAACCTCCTTGGTTACCTCTAAAGCCTCCCTGATTACTCTGCCATCCTCTTCCTCCATAACACCTTCCTCTTGGGTAAAATCCTGCGTTACCGTGATTGGTCTATGGTGGGTTAGTTGCACGTTGTGCACCCGATTCAGCTGGGCTTGTTAACATGGCTCCCTCAAGAGCATATTTTGAGAGCTTCCTTTGCACCAGTTTCGCCTGTTCTCCCTTACGTGTTGCCTCTTTCTTCTGATTCTTTTCTTGCAACCGTCTACAATAATGGGCAATTGTCAACTGGATTTCGGCCCACGGTTTAGCTTCAATTCCTACCAATTTTTTTAGTTGTTTTTGCACCGGTTCTGGTAACCCTTGGCACAATATATGATAAAATACAGGGATCGATTTCGTCCAAGACTGATGCGTTCAAGCACCCACGCGTCTTGAAAATTCTGGGTATAAAGCAACGGATCCTCTCACTCCTTAATTTTTCGAGTCATTATAGCTCCCATATCAGATGTGTCTGGATATAGCATACATAGCGCTTTCCATACTGCTGCTCTACAGTTATTAAATGGTGCTCCGTCATGAGAGGTGTTAGTTATGGTTACCTTAGGGTAGCCTGCCCTTTTCCATACATCGTCTGCTCTTTCTCCGAGTATAGCAATTAGGAGACCCTTGATGTCCCCTATGGCTAGGGTGACGCCCCTGTCATTTTTTCTAGCTCATGTATCAACTTCCCGGCTCCTGATGTCAGCATTGGAAGCTTATTTTTGAGATTCTCTCGGTCCATGTGTGGCCATGGAATATATTGGGGTCTTGCTCCCCTTTTTCTAGCAGATGGAATTGGAATGCGCAATCCTCCTTTTCCTTTTCTTTACGGTCTCTTGCCAGGGTGGCATTCTCGCCTTGCCTTCTACCTGGCAGTGCCCTTAACCTATCTGTATAGGCAGGTGCTGACGCCCCCCTCTGACCGTGGGGTGTTTCTTCATCTCGGCTGGACTGTCCAGCGGACTTCGGTGTCCTATTTATGGACCTGCTTGCATCTAACCATTGTACCTCTCGGTTCCCTGGGAGCCGCTTTTCGCATCGTCTCCCTTCGTCATACATCACTTCCTCCGCTTCCCCATCTGAGTCAGACTCTGAATACTCCCAGTTCGCACAACTTCTTGCATCATCTTCATTCTGCCCAACTTCTATTCTATCTAGGCAACGTCCCCTACTCTCACTACTTTGGGTGACATCTTCAGTGTCGTATAACTGAGTGCTCCTTAAGCGCTCATCTTCCCTTCCTTCTTGGGAGATTCGTTCCAGTCCCATCTCATCATATATTTTATCAGTCGCTTCCCCGATGCTTCTGGTGTTGAAGTCATCATCAATAATTGTCCCGCTTGTACCTGGTACTGCATCACTTGCTGGAAAGAACTCTTCTATGTCTTCCCAGTCTACAACAGGATTGGGTTTTTTCACTTCCCGCTGCAAATATTCCAAATCTCGCGCCCTTTGCCTGCGTTTACGCTCTGCTTCCTCATCCATTTCTCTTCGCTTCTTCGCCTCCTCTCTAGCCTTATGTACTTCCATTTGTGCCTGGCCCTTTCTTTCTTCATCTCGCCTCTCCTTGTCCCACGGGATCGTGGAGGCCGAGTCAATTTCCTGTTCCTTCTCATTCGTCTCGTCACTGCTACATGCAGGTGACTCGTTTGCAGGGTTGCTATAACCTGTGGCTGCCTTAAATTCTCGTTGTGGGTTAAGGCCTTCCGACTTACTTCCCTCAACAACTGGTTCCGGCGGGGCAGGTGGCACGGTAGGCATCTCACCCCCCTTCTTCCTTTACTTGTTCAAACATTTCCCTAAGCTCGAGGACAGCAAGGCGTTTCTCGAACTTCTTCCCTCTATATGTGGCATGTAGGAACGTGGTCATGTGCTGCAAGACAGCCTTAGACAATGACCCATTCTGGGGCCACGGCATAAACATTTTTTTTGCGGTGCCCTTAACCCACTCCTGGCTGTATTTCTTCAGCTTTGCTGCATGTTTTGGCAATTGCTTGCACAAGTGTGCAAGTGGAGTAACTTCTTCCATTCTTAATTTTGTCACGAACAATGATCACACAGTGTTTCAACATTACACTATTATGAGCGAGCACCACATACGCAAGCTCCAATCCAACTTTTCCGCAAAATCTTTACACCAACAGTTTTACTCGAAACACATCAATTCAGTGGCGATTCCCTCTCATTTACAGAATCGCGAAAACCAAAAATGCATTGCCATCATTTAACATCACAATAATTCAACATTCAGCATACACAGAACATATAGGACAGACGCTTGACAGACTAGACGGACACCAGCTGGTCAACGTATACCTGCCTTCTAATTATCACCCTGTCATGGGATTTGAACTAACCCCTTTATGACATCTTTAAACGTCATCGTAGCCTAAAGTCCCCCCGCTGTGGGCTCTGGGTTCAAGTTCCTTCTGACCACTCTTTAAAGCGCAGGAACAAGGTGAATTTACAGTTTTCCCTTGGGTGCCCCCCGGTATTCCTTACAGTTTTTAATCCCGGGTGCCCCCCCGGTATTCCTTACAGTTTTTAATCTCGGGTGCCCCCCGGTATTCCTTACAGTTTTTAATCTCGGGTGCCCCCCGGTATTCCTTGCCCCAGTTCGTTCAGGTGACCAGATCTTTTTCCCACTATATATATAAACAGTCTTTTCTACTTCTTTTTTCTCCGCCACCCACCGTTACCTTTCCCTTCTTACTCTAAGGCCTATAAAAACTTTGCCAGGATAACGAGTTGAGTTGTTTCACTCACCAATTGACTCTTTTCCTCTCTGGAACTTCAGGATCACCGCCACTTCCTCTTCCTGCTTTTAAGGATTTCGTCTGATCCGCTGCCCGTGGGAATGAGAAGGGTTATGCTTGGAAAGGCGGGATCCTTCAGACCCACTGCATTTTTTTTGCGGAATGATTACACTATCATTGTCCACGGGGAGCTTCACAGCCTACTCAGCTGGAATGGCGAAAGGACTCATGATGTAACCGAAGGCCCAGAGTTACTTTGTGCCATCGGTTTAAAGGTGTCTTATAACTATATTAATCAATTATCAATAATCGATGGCCGTGACCATCCTCTGCTACCAAGTGTCGACGAGGAGAGGTAATTACTGACGGGCCCATTGGTCAGCACTCCCCCTCGAAAGCTAGTAATACAAGATAGCTGCACCATGCGAGGACAGAGTGCAGGATTCACATACTCCGGCAAGAATCAATGATCAGGACTCAGTAAATTGGCAAAGGGAAGTCCGTTTAATGATACATACATCAGTTTATGGAAATCAGCAGCATCACGAACACCTGCCTCACCCCGACTTCCCCGAACATTAGTCAAATAGCCTCTTTTATGGGCAAAATCCGTCATCATTGACATATAATTCTACAAAAAACATCATGCAATATAATTGGTTGGGAAAGGCAACTTAAGTATAGGTGCTATATCTGTATATGGAAATAACGCAAGTGGATTGGAAAACTCTTATCAGTGGGCGTCTACGCCCATCACTCTACAACACACATGATTGACGTCACTACAAGTACGACGTCTCATTGGTTACAGTCCCTATAGGACCCTAGATTACATGGTCCCTTGTGATTGGGCAAGTTACATCCCTAAACATAAATCCCCATTTTAATTAGCAGCATGCAGAATGGTCACCCAGATGCCTAGTGTCCCAAGTTTCACCCTTCCTCCCTTCCATCAATCAGTGGTTTAGGGCTATGTGTCAATTAGTTGGCTGGGTATGGCCTCGGATCTGTAGTCTCTTTTCAGGACAAGTTATGGCACCCTCGGGTTCTGGATGACATCAGGCGGGGGTACATCTTTGCGCCTGTCTGGTCACGTGCTAGTCCACCGTGAGTCTGCTTCAGTTTCCAACCTTTTGTGCATTTAATTCTGTTTGCGCTTAGCCACCTGCATGGGCCTCTCTTATCTTGACCTTCACGGGCGGGCTGGCATGCTTCTGAAGTTGGAGCCTCGTGAGCTCATGCTCACCTCCCCTTCTCTGGTTGACCTCGATTTCCCCAGTATGAGCCATCCTTTGTTAAGTTTCGATCCCGCTTCTTTCCTTAGCTTGGGCCTGGGTATGAAACTTGGCCAGTCGGGCCTTGGTCGCCTGGTAGTACTTCTGTTTATACAAAATGGAGTTGCACGTGTACATTGTGCTGTATTGAGGTAGATGTGTACAGTTGGCGCTTGCCGCTCTAACTTCTACTAAGCATTGCAAGCAGAATTGATTTCTTAGCATCTTGCGTTTCAAGCTTGTTCACACACGTTTAACAGGGCGGTTGCTTCCGTCTTGTCTCATGGCATCATTCTCATAAGTTTTTCACAGTGTCTCTCCCCTTTTTCCATTACAATTGTCCTTGCAGTTATCAGTACTGGCATGTAAGCTTTCAGTACTCCTTCAGTTCGTTCTGGGAGCTGCTCTGGTCCTCGTCTCATCTCCACTGGCCTTCCATTATGGCTTTTGGAGTCTCTTCATGGACCATGTGTAGGCATTCCTCATCGTTCCGTATCAACGGCTGGTATGGTTGTCTGGTTGGGTACCGTGCTGCCCAGGGTTGCCTGGTTATGGGCATTTTAACAGGTACTGATATTCTAATGTACACAGGGCAGAGGCCCATTGCAGCCCTTTGTTGGTTCAGCTGCTCCTCGTACGTCAATACCTTGGCGAGTACTTTACTGGCACCTCGAAGCAAGGGGCAGGGGTGTAGGCCACGTCTTGGGTCTCCTCTACAAGGGCAATGTGCCAAAGGGTCAGGAAAACAAATATATCGTCACTGCACAAACTTTGCCTGTATGTAGTGCTTCAATTAGTGCAATCAATTCTGCTGCTTGTGCTGAGTAGTGTGGTGGGAGGCGTTTCTGCACTATAACTTCATACTCAGCTCCTTCTATTCTTACCACTGCTGCTCCTATATGTTTTTCTCCTGTCACACTGTCAATCCATGCTGACCCATCCACAAAGTATATTTCCCCTTCCTCCAGTGCGTTTTCGATCTCTTTTAGGATATCATATCCCTCCCCCTCATACATGGCACAATCGTGTTCTTGCATATCTTCTACAGTACAGGGTTCAGTAATGAATGTAGCAGGGTTCACACTTTTACATCTAACTACATGAATGTTTGGGCTGGATATTATTATTTTGTAAGCTTTTGCTCTTTGTGTTGTGAGTGTCAATTTTGTTCAGTCTAGGATGGCAAATAATGAGCGCTCTGCATACAAAGTTACTGAGCATCCCATTACAATTGTGGCACTCTTTTCTATCGCGAATGCCGCTGCTGTGAGAGCTTTTCGCATGCAACATGGCCCTGCATCACTGAGTCTAATGTGCCGCTGTAGTAGGCCAATTGCTTTTGACCTTGCAATGTTTTCTGTGTTAGCACTGCTGTCATCAGTATTCCATTGCAATGTGAAAAGATGTAGAACTCCCGGTCATAATCGGGTTCTCTAATACTGGGGCGTGTGTGATGAGATCTTTCAGTTTGAAGTATTGTAATGCTCTGTATCTGGCCCAACCAGCTGTCCTTATCCATCACACTTATGGTGTATTCTACTTGTGTGGTTTTAACCTAATGTATGTTTTATGTACTATGATCATTTTTATGATGGAATATAGAGATTCTTAATAGAATTTTGTGATATTGAGGTTCCACTTTTTATGTGGGAAGAGTGTTTAGCGACACCTGTTGAATTCCGGACTTTCTTTTTGTAGATAAAAGTGATTTTAAAATGGACATTGAGCACAGCCCATGGTATGGCTAGTGGTCTGGTAGTGCTTTAAAAAATATATTGGGCACAGCCTATGCCATGGCTAGTAGGCTGGTAGTTTTCTAAAATGGACAGGGGGCACGGCTGAAGGCCACGGCTAGTGACCAGGTGGTGATTTAAAAAATACAGTAGGCAGGACCTGCTTAACTTGGTGCGTTTCTGTTGCAAAGCCCAAGGGGACATATTGATTAGAAGAGAAGGGATTCACAATGCCATAGAAAATGGCGTAATGGGGGATATAGTATTATAGGGGAGATAAAAGGGGATGTGCAAGTGTTTTAAAATGCAGAGAAGGCTGTGCCCACTGACCATGGACAAAGGCCATGGTTAGTGGTCTGGTAGTGATTTTAACACACTGGCCAGGGCCGAAGCCCATGGGTAGTGGTCTGGTAATATTCTAAAATGGACATTGGGCACGGCCGAAGGGCGTGCCCACTGGCCATGGCCGAAGGGCATGGCTGGTGGTCTGAAAGTGATGTAAAAAATATAGTGGGCATAGCCTGTGCCATGGCTAGTGGGCTGGTAGTTCTAAAATGGACAGTGGGCACCAAGGTTAGTGACAAGGTAGTGATTTAAAAAAAAAAAACATTGGGCATGGCCATAGGCCACGCCCAATGGCCATGGCTAGTGGTCTGGTAGTGTTCTAAAATATACTGTGGGCATGGTCAAAGTCCATGGCCAGTGGCACAGAAAAAATCAATGGAATAACAAAACCGCTGACATTTTGTGAAAAAACTTTAGTTAATGATCAGTTAAGGTAAAAAACTTCTCACAAAAAAAAACCTGGAAATTCAGCAGAAGCCACCTTAACTTCACACCCCCTGTTGCGGAGCCTATGACACAATGATGACATCACAGATGACTTGACTGATGACATCAATGATGACATCATGGTTGACATCCGCTCTTCACCCACCAAGAGCCAGAGTAGAACGACCTGCACATGGACTCAGTTTTCATCCGGTTTATAGATGGTCCTTCAATCGCAGGCCCTGTCCTTGCACAACCGGTGCTGTCTCTATGCTGAACTAAATGCTTCTCTTCATGACTCTGCTGCACCCTCCTTCTGCCCCTACTGTGGGACTCAGTTTGTCCTCTATTGCCATTTAACGCTCCTACTCCCTTTAATCTCGCCCTGTGTGGTGGGATAGGACTCCTGAGGGCAGTGGGTCTACTCTGTCATGTATTTGAAGCTGTTGACTATTTTTCACTATTGTACTCATTGTTATGAACTGTTATAAAATGCTAAAATCACATATGTAAAATAAAAATGTAAGGGTGGTCTAAATATGTGCGAACACCTAGAGTGATCTTATGTCTGATGCCATCAGTTAAATAATCATTGTTGTCATATATGATGTTATTAGTGATGGCACCAGTGATGTCATCAGTGATGTCATTAGTGAAGTCATATGTGATGTCATCATTGATGTCACAGGCTTGGCAAGAGGGGGCATGAAGTCAAGGTGGCATTAGCCTGGATTTCCAGGGTTTAGTTGTAATACGCTTTTTACCTTAACTGATCATTAACTAAAGTTATTTCATTGAAAATACAAATATATATATACTTTCGAATGGTGGTCAATGCTCTATAGTTAAGATGAATCAGGCTACCATGGAAACCCTGAGAAAATGAATTGCTAATCAATGTTGACTAGTGTGATGGGTTTGGCTGAAATTCAATAGGGAAGCGCGGACACCACCACCCCCCTTTCATCCCCCAGACTGCGAATATAATTAAAGATATTAAGAGAACAAAATCAAAAAAGTTCTGGCCTACTTTCCATTCATTTTCGCATAGACAAAAAAGTAACATTTTTTCCAGGTCCAAAACAACTTGAGCACGAAGCGTTCACTTGAGCCTTTTTGTGTGTGTTGGGGTTTTTCTGTCCAGTCGTTTTTTAAATATTTGATGGTGAAGGGGGTGCCCCCGTCTCCAAAATAGATAGTAATATTTTGGGTAAATTGCAGAGAAACCAGTTGTTTATAAATTAAACAGCCACTGTCTTTTTTTGTTCTCGTTGCAAGAGATGGCCATGGCTATAGCCGATCGTATCGAAAATGAAACGCAGGAAAAAAGCAATTTGCAGGTCAGAAAACATGCCCATACCATCAATCTAGAGGTGGGGTGGAGGAAAGATGACACCAAGTGAAATTTGAGAGTTGGAGAGGTTGTATAGACTGAGTTTGCAACACAAAGCTTTTCTGTATCCTCGGCTATTGGACAGAATAGCTGAAAATAGCCGACATCTCAAAGCAAACTGCCCCATCGAAACAGTGTGTGTTGTGAGGGGAACAGGAGAGGGCAGTAGAGGTGAGGAGGCCATCATGGGTGTGTGGGGAGCAGGCACAGAGGAGGGGGACACTTGGTGAAGGCCTGTGGGACATGTAAGCATTTCTTTTTGGCTGTTTGTTCCGATATTTACAGCTATAAAATGATTACAGATAGCCGAGGGTATCTGTAGTTCGGTACTCATGGCTATGGAAAAAAAGATATTATACAGCTACAATGACATAGGGGGTGAAAAATCACTGGCAATAGGACTCCGACCCATGTGGAAACAGGGACGACCCTGCTTAGCTTCAAAGCAGGGAAGGGGCTGGGCCCCTCAGGTCATGCTGCCTAAAAAATTAGCACACGTTACAAGACCACTTAGAACAGTGGTGCACAACTTGCTTTGCTGGAGGGGAAGATGTAATTTGCAAGCCTTCTCTGGTGGGCAGGACTGTCTAAGGGGGTCCTGCTGCTAAGTCGTAGACAGGGTACGGCCTGAGCGGGCAACGCCCACCCAAAATCTGTAAATGCCCACTCAGCAGCGCTGTGTGGGCATTTACAGATGTTAATGTCACTGCGGTTGGCCCAACTACATTAGCTCAGGCCCCAGACAATCCTAGCTACACCTCTTTTCTGCAGGCTTTCTATGGCAGAAAAATGTCCAAATCAAGCAAGGGAAAAGGCTGATACTGAAATGTATTTATTGACTTTATTGTTCTTTTTTCTGAGAAAATCCTGCAATATTTCATAAGAACACAATAAGTATTCATGTTTGTTAGAGGAAACTATTTGAGGCCCAAGGTTAACAAAACAAGGATGCTGACAAAGTAACTCCCAAGTTGTACTGTTCTCCTAACTGTGATTGTACTTTATTTTGTGCAGCTTTTCACAGAATGCATAGTTTCTCTTATCCAATACCATGTTCGAAGTCAACTGTAATGTGTACCATAACTACAATATCAAACAACGACATAAATGCAAGTATTGTGTGCTTTCAGAGATTTTAAAGATGTTTGAGAAAAGCCACTGCAACTTAAGAAATTGGCAATTTATGTAAGTCCATTTGGCAAACAATTTGCATTCACTCTTTGTTCCAAAATGCCAACATTGACAAAACACTTGGTTTGGTGATTTTCTTCTCTTAAATAAACAAGAATTAAGTTGTCAGCCTCTGTCATTTCTGTGTTGCTTCATTTTGTCTCTAACATTTAGAGAGGAAATTACCAGGAAAGGTCTGCCCCTTATTCTTGAACTTTACTCCCCTAAAGGTTCATAATTAAAGAGGACAAGGGCCGCAACTTAAAGCAACACTGCCTGATGGAGCAGGCCCCTTCATCGCTTTGAAGCTATGCAGAAACAGGCCTGGTTACTGCACAGATCAGAGACAGTCCACAGTCCCGGATACTGTGTGTTTTCTTAGTTTTAGAATAACCCGTTGTTAATATATGTATGATATGCTCCAATATGGTTTAAAGATCTTCTATGTTCACGGTGCTCTTGGAGTGAATTTGTTTTTGCCTTTTGCTGAATTGCATTATGATATCTGTAGTCTCGTAGTGAAGATGGGGGAATAATGTCACACTTATACACATTTTGCCTATCATAGTTCTATAAGGATTTATATATTTGAGTGACATTATGGTATGTGTACTTTTCAAGTTACCTTTGTAAGCAGAGTATTGTTAATAGCCAGACATGGGGGTGAGGTGGGGAAATGATGAGAGGGCAAGTAAGTTCTGAGTATTTCGCCAGGATATGGGAAGAGGGTTTGCAAACCAGAAAACGGGTGCAGGTATTGTGGCTGCTTTACAGGACACAAGTACAGGACACGTGGGTGGGCAACGTACATTTTTCAGACAAACGCAACCCCTTGGATTTTGTTCTCTAACTAATTATATATATTTATTTTACAGACTGAAAACTGCAAATTATGACATAACCGGTGTGCACATATTACAGTGTCCATGGCTAGTGTCTCTACTTCTCCTCAACTACTGTATCCCACCTTCTCTACATCCACCCAACCTCCCCCACCATCTCTACCCCAACCACCCACCATAATCCCTCCCTCTCTATTCTCTCCCATTTGATCTAACCCTGTCTACCCCCACCTACTTACCCTATTTACATCTTTTGTACCTCCATCAGTATCAGGTAATAAAATCGTGGCAAAAATGCAGTGGTTTGACCCGGTAAAGGTCTACCCCATTATACCATTTAAGGAGAGCGGGGGTTGCGGGGTTGTCCCCAACTCCCTTAAATGTTATAATGGGTCCAGGGGTTAAAGGGGTGTGCCCTGCATCCTTTACATGATTGTGGTGGCAAAAACACAGCATTTTTGCCGCAATATTTTGTATACATGGGCATTTCTGCCGTGATTTTAAGACATGGAACCCCTCCATCGTATCCCCACCATGTCTTCCCCATCCATAGACTCTACCCACACTCTCTCTACCCTTACCCATCCTACCCCCATCCTCTTGACCTGTCCCCATCTACCCTACCACTACCACTACAGAATCTATTCATGCTTCCGAACGTTCTCCCATTATCTTTAATACTGTATATATCTCAAAATCCAACTTACAATTACTACTAAATACACACATATATACATATGTAAATATATTTTTTATTTTCAAAAAAGGTTTTGACAGCCATGCAAACGTTACAAGTGATGCGATTGGGTGACCCACACCCGTGAATAATAGCAGCAAGAACTGGAGGGCGTAACCATGGCTATGACAGCACCAATCACTGTGCGGCTATCCAAAGGGGCATCTGTAATCGTGGCTATATACAGACAAACGATCCACCATGTATTTTGGTGGATTAAAAGTCGTGGATACACAACATCTCAGCTGAAACTGCATCACAGAAACAAGTATTATAGGGTGAATAGGAGAAGGCATGGGAGGTGTGGAGGTCTTCAGGGGAGTGAGCGGGGGCTGATATAGTTGTTGGGGGCACTTGGTGAGGGCTTGAGAGAGCAGGAAAGCATTTCTTCAGCTGTTTTCCCCAAAGACCATGGCTACAACAAACAGAAACAGAAACAGACAAATGTATCGGGTGTTCTCATATGCACGAGCATAGAGCAACATGCCAACTGTAGCCTCAGGTATACCGGCAGCTAGCCGACATTTTGATCAAAACTGCATCACATAAACAATGAGTGTTATAGGGGGAAAGGGAGAGGGGATGGATGTTAGACCACAAACTTCTGCATATATTTCTGATTTCATATCCTCACCTCTACCCTTGTCTCATTTGAACTTTTAAAGGTTGACAGTGGGCCTCATTACGGGTCTGGCAGTAACCCTGCCATTGCTACTGGCGGGTTGCTGCCGGACCCATAAATATTTATCTGCGCCTGACTTCCCAGTGCCACCAGGAGATTACAACCCCGGCAGCCCGGAAAGTCAGTTGCTGGTAAAATGTAAGTCCCCATTCCCATAGAGTCCCATAGGACTATATGGGATTGGGGACACAGAAGCACCAGCAGCATTGCTAACGGTGCCAGTGCTTCTGTGACCAGTCTACCTACTGTGGCCACTCTGCCCAGCAGGGTGAGACCTGTCGTGCACAGCAGCTCTGGCAGGCAGACCTATAATATGCCGGTCCAGAAACAATGGTGCCAGGAAGCTTATTAGCACCCTTGTTTCCGGAACAGACAGGGTCATAATGAGGCCCAATGTCTGTTTTCTAATCACGAAATAATGTACATGTATCAACAGCTACAAGGAGGTGTTTATAGCTGCAGGTTGAAAAAAGGTTTTCTGTGAGTTGCAGTGTTTTAAATTGCTTGGTGTTACTGTTGTAATTGTGTACTGGCCTGTGGTAGGTTGCAGTGAAAATGTGTCAGGCATTTAGTACTTTGCTTACTATAGCCCTCTTTTTGTGCTATTGATTTTGGAAAGTATAAAAGCCACCATTTTGTACACTTTTATGATTCTGTTTTCAGAACTCACACTGTGCACATGCTGAGTGTGTGGCTGGTGTAAAACTAAGTGTCAGTAAAAATGTACATATTTAAAGGTGTATTTGCAGTGTTGTGTATTCCAGCTATATTAACCACTGGTATCAGGTAGCATATATTGCTATTATTTTCCACCTGCTCACATAAAGTGGCAGTTAATTGTACCATAAAAGTGTTTACAAAATGAATCCTGTTTAACTTTAGAGCATTAGAAACATTTTAAGACTGCTCATACACCTATGCATTGTCAGTGTTTTACTGAGGTGCCTTTAAATATTGCCATCCCTGTGCATACACCTATGAATTAGCAGTGTTTAATTCTGATACTATTGAAAATAGCTATCTCTAAAGTGCAGCATGTTTCTCTATATATAAAGTTAGACTATTTTATAAAACTGTTATCAGATTACATGTATTGCTAACATAGTACACCTGCTCTAACAAAGTTTCACTTACCAGTATTGTAGAAATGTTTTGCAATTGTGTTATGCTTACTTGTAAATAAGGTACACATGATGGGGCTCCTAATTCACCTATGCATTTTGGTAACTTCCTTTAAAATGCTGCAAAAAATAAATGTTTAAAACAACAACATTCATATTCAACTATCTCACATTTTCTATGCAGGTTACTTTTCAATGAAACATGAGAATATTTAACAGTTTACACTCTCAGTGGAGTTGTTCTTAGTATTGCATAAGGATGGATGTCCCCAAGCTCTGCGATGTCATGTTCGAAGTTTCCCATTCTAGCTGATTTTGCAGAACTTGCGCTAATCTTTTGTTATCTCTATTTGAGAATGGTGCTCCTTCACCATGAACTATTTCCAGCTGTCAGATGTCCTGGGAGGAAGATGGAACAAAAATTGAAAATGATTTAAATATTAGCACTATGCCACTGTGAACAAAAATATTTAAAAAGAAAAGAAAATAACTAACTGAAATAATGAAATGGCAATTTTCTGTGAGGTTAAAGGTTTATTTACTTGCACTTGTCCCAGACTTTGTCTGCAATAAAATGGAACCGCATTAATTTAGTCCCAGTGGGGCCGGACTAATTGTTTATTGGGAAGAGATGTTCCCAAGCTATGTGAGTGCATGTTATAAGGTCCATGGCGTAGAACCTTCTTGCTGAACTTGCACTGCCCTTTTTCAATCTCACTGTAGCATCTATATCTCAGACAATCTATCGATCTATCGGGGGGTTGTGTCGTGACTCAGATGACATTGTTGCTGTTACCGCTGGGGTGAGACATGGTGGACCATGTCTGAATGCAGAGGTTGCTGTGGTAGTTGTTGGTGAAGAGGTTGATGCTACGGCAGCTATTGGATGCAATTGAGTTAGGCTGATTTTATTTTATTTTGTGTTGCTCATTAGTTTCACAAAATGTTTGTCCATCCACCCTTCCCCTATCCTCTTTTCCACCACCTGTGCTATCTGCACTCTCTTTACCCCCACCCACCCTACCTCAGTCTGTCTACTCCTATCCTCTCTACCTCCTCTTACCTACCCTACCACATGCTTTGTTTAGCCACCCCCTCTATCCCTGCCCACGCATTGTACCCCCAGTCCCTCTACCACGTTGCACCATACCCTCACTCTTTATATCCAATGCATTCTACCCCCTCCCTCCTAACCTCACCCAAAGTACTTCCAACCTATGTACTCTCAGCCACCCGATTGCACAATGTATACCCATATCCCCTGAATCCCCACCCACTGTACTCCCTCCCATTCACCTTATTAATCTATTGGAATTTTTTTTTTCCAATGACCGAAAGATTATTATATGTGAAGACAACAACAGTGTAGTCCGAACAAATATTGTATCGAACATAGTGCATATGATGCACATCCTATGAGGGTCAACAAATTTCAACATATGTGTACAACTGTAACTAATTGTATTGCATAAAGTATGTTAATTGTAGTTTCTTTTTTTACAGACAGAAAAGTGCAAATGATACCCTTCTCACCATATCGAACTAAGTGGCCATACCTAATTTGATGCTATTTGCAAATTGTAAGCCAAATAGCAACATCATTATATTTGCAATGTTCATTGTGATGATATAATCACTGTGCACATTACAGTGGCCATGGTTATTGTCTCTATTTCTGTGCACCTAATGTATCCTGCCTTCTCTAGATTCACTCAACCTACCCCACCCTCTGGAACCATACCCACCCACCATACCACTACTGAAACTATTAATTGTTTTGCACCCTACTCCCATCATCTCTTAGACTATATATATCTCAAAATGTAACTTACAAGGACTACTGAATCCATACATATATAGAAATGTAAGTAATTGTTTCTTATTTTGAAACATAAATTCACAACCGCTGCTATCATAGCATCCAACGAGATGCAGTGGCTATTGATAAAATACTGTGAACTGCATACCCGTGGCTACAAAGACAAAATTGTGAATAATAACTTTTATCTTGTTTGTTTTTATAACTAAGAGGGTGGCCCTAAAAAGGGCCATTTTGAAGGAGAGCGAAGGAGGAGGGTGGTACGGGGAAGGGAAGAACATTAGGATTCACACATTTAACGAAGGGTAAAAAAATAAACATTTATTTATTTTTGTTTTTGAGTATGTTTTGTTTTGTATTTGTATACAAAACCAGGGGAAACATGGCTGCTTAAAAAAAAATACTTAAAAAAAGATATAGTCCTAGTGGCAGTAAGCTTGGTGTTTTGTAATGGCCTGTGCCCATCCATCTAGGGTGGCATCTCCCACCATGACCCAATTGTGACATTGAAGGCATAAAACATTGCAGTCATTCAGGTCTGGTGTGGGCAGCATTGGGGGAGGTTGGGGCCTGGCGGAGGTTATGGTAGGTACGGTGGTGGAGGTGGATGGTGCAGAGGTTGCCATGGTGTTTGCTGGTGTAGAGGCTGAACCCACGGTAGCTGTGCGAAGACAGAAAGAGTTTGACCCATGTGCCTCTATTTTGTGTTTTATCGTGGGCCTTTCGGTAGCCCTCATCAACATTGTCCCAGTGGACTCGGACTAAGTGTTGTATGAGGACAGATGTCCCCAAGCTCTGTGATGGTATGTTATGTTATGTTACTTTGCATTTATATAGCGCCTTATGTATCATTGGTATTATCGCAAGGTGCTGGTAGGTTGAACGCCCTCGGGAACCGTAGTTCAAGTCAGTAGAGAGAGAGAGAGGGAGAGAGACAAGGTGCATGGGAGCACCGGATATGTGTGCAGCTGGTGTGGCACTCGTATGATAGCTGCTTCTTAGCGGTAGGTGTAGTGGTTGGGAGATCAGGAGTATGTGTTCATTCTGGTTGGGTGATACACAGACTGATTTCTGGCTGTGTTAGGCCTGAGGAGACGCATAGGCTAGCGGGTTTGCTGAGCCAGCTGTGTTTAATTAGGATGATGAGGAGTATGTGTCGGGTTTTAGTATGAGAACAGCTATACCGAATGTGTCATAGTATCGCTGGGTTCTAGTTGAGTGGTGGTGTATAGGAGAGAGTAAGCCTGGTGATGTGATATGGTGGTTTTCAGTAAGGTGCTTGAGATCGAGGGCACATCCGAACCATTTATTCTATTTGTTTTATTCACTCTGTCCGTTCATCCATTTCACCTGGTTCTTCATTTGGTTACTAGTCATTCCATTCATTCCATCATTCAATTGTTCATCTACATAAACTGTTCCGCCATCTCCATCCAATTCTGCCCACTCCACCCTTTCCATCCACTCCAGCCTTTCCATCACACCATCCGTTCTATCTGTTCCAAGCACTACATCACATCCATGCACTCCACCCGTTCCATGCACTCCATCGGTTTCATGCACTCCACCTGTTTCATGCACTCCACCTGTTTAATGCACTCCACCCATTTCATGCACTCTAGCCTTTCCATTCACACCATCCGTTCTATCTGTTCCAAGTGCTACATCAGATCCATGCACTTCATCCATTCCATCCACTCCGACCGTTCCATTGACACCCTCCCTTCCATCCACTTTCCGTTCATCCACTCTATCCATTCCAAAGTGGGCTCGACGAAGGTGCTGCAGGGCTGGGCTCCTGCCATACAATACCAGACTGGGAGGCCAATCAGAGGTGGAGGGGGGCGGGAGGAGGGAGGGAAACAGGAACTGGGCCCAAAACAGGGTTCAAAGCCCTGAAACCAAGGCACAGAAGAGCGTGTTGATTTAAAAAAATGGCAAATCACATTTTTAAAGCAACTAGAGGCCTGGAAAAGCACTAGACTCACCTTCGAGGCACAGATGTAAAGTGGGCTCGACGAAGGTGCTGCAGGCCTGGGCCCCTGCCATACAATACACACTGGGAGGCCAATCAGGGTTGGAGGGGTGGTGGGAGGAGGGAGGCAAACAGTTACAGAGCCCAAAACAGGGTTCAAAGGCCTAAAACCAAGGCACAGGAGAGCGTGGTGAATTCTTAAAATGTCAAATTACATTTGTCAAACAACTAGAGGCCCAGAAAAGCACTAGACTCACCTTCGAGGCACACATGTAAAGTGTACTCGATGAAGGTGCTGCAGGGCTGGACCCCTGACATTCAATGCCGGATTGGGAGGCCAATAAGGGGTCGAGAGGTGCCGGGAGGAGGGGGGAACCAGGAAACAGTAGCAGAGCCCAAAACAGGGTTCAAACCCTGAAACCAATGCACAGAAGAGCGTGGTGAATTCTAAAAATGGCAACTTATATTTTTAAAGCAACTAGAGGCCTGGAAAAGCACTAGACTCACCTTCGAGGCACAGATGTAAAGTGTGCTCGACGAAGGCGCTTCAGGGCTGGCCCTCTGGCATACAATACCAGACTGGGAGGCCAATTAGAGGTGGAGGGGGACGGGAGGAGGGAGGGGAACAGGAACTGAGCCCAAAACAGGGTTTAAAGCCCTAAAACCAAGGCACATGAGAGCGTGGTGAATTCTAAAAATGGCAACTCACATTTTTATAGCAACTAGATGCCTGGAAAAGCACTAGACTCACCTTCGAGGCACACATGTAAAGTGTGCTCGACGAAGGAGCTGCAGGGCTGGGCTGCTGCCATACAATAACAGACTGGGAGGCAAATCGGGGGTGGATGGGGGCGGGAGGAGGGAAACAGGAACTGAGTCCAAAACAGGGTTCAAAGCCCTGAAACCAAGGCACAGGAGAGTGCAGTGAATTCTAAAAATTGCAAATTACATTTGTAAAGAAACTAGAGTCCTGGAAAAGCACCAGACTCACATTCGAGGCACAGATGTAAAGTGGGCTCGACGAAGGGGCTGCAGGGCTGGACCCCGGCCATTAAATACCGGATTGGGAGGCCAATCAGGGGTCGAGAGGTGCTGGGAGGAGGGGCAAAATCAGGAAACAGCAACAGAGCCCAAAACAGGGTTAGATGGTGCACGGCTAAGCTTTCTTTTTATTGCAGATCCTGCACTGCACTGTTGGGTCTCTTTTAGGGAATGGTGCTTTTTACATGCAGCACAATGTTTTGTGAGGGGTAGATTTGTAACCCAAGTTACCTCATTGCTGCTACTGCTGCGTTCAGACTAATTGTGCAATGTCTGGGCTGGGAGAAAAATGTAATACAAATCAAAAAAGACAAGACAAAAAGGATTATAGCAGTAAAAATAAAAATATGTTTAAAAAAAGAAAATAACTAACTAAAATAATGAATTGACAAAGGAAACAAATGACAGGACAAAGGAAAGAAGTAAATGGACACAGGAGGGCAAAGAAGGATGGGAAAAAAGGAGGAGTTTGCTGAAAACCTTATACTTTACTAAAAAGCTTCTCAGTAGTCAAAAGAAAAAGCAATGAAGAAAAGTAAAGGAGTTGTCTTTGGGGGTGGTGAATATTCGCGCCTATGGCCAGCAGCCAATCAGGTGGTGCGGTTTGTACGCACAGCTATGTGTCATGTGTAACAGCGTTAACGCAGCATGCATTCTGATTGGTCGATTCCGCATGCAGGGGTTATCGTCATAGCCACGCCTAGGGAACTCAACACATAATTGGTTGAGGCTTTAGACATCGCTACGACTCACGTGTAGGCATGTAAGCAGGGTTGGAAATCTGATTGGTAGATTCTTTAGGTGTGAAAGCACGTACTGCGTTAATTAATCGAACCACCTGATTGAGCCATCTCTTTGACGCGGCTATCGGTCGTGTGTAGGCATATAAGCGGTGCATGAAATCTGGTTGATGGATTATTTAGGTGCAAATGTGCATAGGCACATTAATGAACCGCTCCACCTGATTGGGCCCTCTTGTTAATGTTGCTATGAGTTATGTGTAGGTGTGTAAGCGGAGCGTGAAATCTGATTGGTTGATGGTTTACATGTGAATGCGCTTAGCTGTGTGAATGAACCGTGCCTCCTGACTGGGTCCTTTCGTTGACACAGCTATATAGTGCGGCCAATCCGATTGGAAGTCACAGAAGGCACAAATGCGTGTAGCCGTGTTAACGAACCGAGCCACCTGATTGTGCACTGTCATTGACACGGCTCTATAGTGCAGGCATTCTGATTGGTCGGCGTGGAAGGCATGAATGCGCGTAGCCACATTAAGAAACCATGCCACCTGATTGAGCCCTGTCATTGAAGTGGCTATATAGTGCACAAAATACGATTGGCTGGAGTGGAAGGCACAAATGTGCGTAGCCACGTTAATGAACCGTGCTGCCTGATTGGTATTTCTCATTGATGTGGCTACAAGTATGCATATGTAAGCGGATTCAATTCAACACTACAGCTAAATCAATGCCTAGTCTGGGATGCTGAGGGAAACCCTTATTGATATATTTTTATGTCCAGTTCGTTTACTCTGGATGACAACCCTTATATAACACCCCTCTCTTAGAATCCCCCTGACCCCACTGAGCCAAGAAGTAGGTTTGTTTTGCAAATTAAAAGGTTTATTTGAAAATTAAACAATATATATATATATATATATATATCACCCTTTTATAGTAAATTAATATTTGATAGCACACCTGTGAAGATGATAGTGATCAACAATGGATAATGTTATAGTGGTACACTCTTTTTGATGGCTTAGAAGTGATATAGAGAGGATAAAGTAGCTGAGAATGCTTTTATGGCTTCAAGGACAATGCAATGATGAATGAAAATGCAGTACAGAAAATAAACTTGATATGACTTCAACAAAAGACAATGTAATCACTTTTCTTTGACAATTCACCTCCCCCCCCTTTATGCAAGGTAAAGAGATAGAAGAAAAGCACACAGTTCTCAGGAATGCAATCAAATATAATTCAGTTCCCCCCTAGCAAGCTTAGAGGAAAACAGGTTGGAGTTTTAAACACAGGCAAGATACTTTGATTTGTTTGCAATTAAGTGAAAAATATGCTAAAAAGGCTTTTAATTCCCTATAGGGGGTTCAGGGTAGGTGATAGATACTTTGAATCAGTTCAGGCCAGCCCTATCTATGATTCAGGGATGGTTATTAGGTTGAAAACAGATTTCAGGGATGGACGCAAAAACAAATATTTTTACCCGTGGCTAAAATGAAGCAAAATGTCAAATCGGGCCAATTTAGTTGTGTGTGTCGAGCATAATTACGGAGGCACTATAAGGAGTAGCAAGTCGGTTTTAGGTTCACAAACGGTTCCGGAGATACGGCCGATTTAGTAATCTGATTTTTCGGATTTGAAATTTGAAAGCTCAGAATGACAGATGACAGTTTTGAGGTTTAAAGATGACAGAATGACACGATTCTAGGAGGCCGTTCTAAATAGGTTAAAATAGTTTGGATTAGATTATTTTAAACTAAGAGATTGGTTTTGACACAGTGAGTACTCACACTATATTTTTGAAAAAAGCCGTCAAGGTCTGGTCAGGTTGGACGGGACTTCCGGTGGGTGGTTCTGAAGTCCCGGCTATCTGGGTCAGCTCTGCTCTCTGGGTCTGTCAGGCACCGGTTCTGCTCACAACGGTCTGTGGTTCTCTCTGGTTCCGGATACAGCACTGCTTTCTGGATACTGCTACAGGTTCTTGCAAAAGTTCTTGGCAAAAATTCAAACAGCTCGTCCGGCTGTTGAATAGTTTGCAAATGATTTGGAGGCCTGCTGAAAAAGGATTCAGCGTGTGGATTCATGCCTCACTGCTACAAATTCTGGAGTTAATTTCTGGTCTCTGGAGATTGATGGATTTGAAGTCTGGATCTCTGGATGTGAAGTCAGAAGTCAAAATGCTCTGCAGAAAGTGAAAAAGAAAAGTCCTATCTGGCTTCCAGTGGCTCTTTTTATGTGTTTAGAAAGTGGGTGGGTCGGCTAATTCTGCATGCCCAACCCTCTCAACTTATCATTGGCCAGTTCCTCCTCTCTTCCTTGATTGGGGGAACTGGGTTGTGAGTCAGAGTGATGAGGTAGGTTTATGGTCAGAGGATCCTCCCCTTGTCAAATTGCACACAAATCTATTTCTGATCCAAATACATATTTATCTATGTACCATATTTCTAATATTATACGTCCAGTTAACATATTTTCTGTAGCACCAAACCATCCGATCCCTGTCTTTGTAAGATGCTGTGTCCACTTATGACAGAATTCTGCCCTTTTCATCCAGATCATGACCTCTAAACCTTTCCAGATTTTACACAAATGTGCACCAGGGATATGGGTTTCAGATGATAAAGTGTCAGATGTTTAACATGCATACATTTGGAGTAACAACCTTTTTTCCTCTACTATCCCCAAGAACATACCACAGGGTCCTAACACCTCTTAAAATGTGCACAGAAAAATCACAAGAATGATGATGTTATTTATATCATTTTTACAAGTCCGCACTATGAATTATCCATCTTTTTAAAATTATGCTCTGGCCCCAAAGGGGTGTGGTTTTCCAAAGCACATGGTGGAATTTCTGGTTTATCCACTTCCCCCAAGCTCAGCTTGCTCACAGATGCAGTGCCCTCCCACTTCTCCTTCCAAGAGGAAGCCATTTACGACCCCCCCAATATAACATTTGCCTGAGGCCAGGACAGGGCTTTGTTCAATTTCCTGCAGTCTGCAAGTACCACTCCCCTAATTCAATCAGAGAGGTGTCATCTCCTTTTGGCAGGGCAGCAGGATTGTTCCCAGTTTTTCTTCATTCAAATCAAACTCACAATTTTTACACATGCAGCTAGAATGCTGATTCTAAGTTCAAAACTATGACATTTAACAGTTGCAAACTATGTGACACTCAAAAGTAGGTCACTCATTTAATTTAAACATTTCGATTTTAGTGGTTTTAAATCCAATTTCAGTTAAACTGCTGACATCCACAGCTCAGCCAGTTTTGTTATAAACATTGTTTTGGGCTCTTCATCTTTCCAGATTTTGTATGCACACAAAACTTCATTCTGCCAGATGTCTGCTGGTGTTCAGTAAGATTTTTGAATATCCTTCAATGTTTGAAATAGGCATTTTGAGCTTGCATTCAGGGAAACAAAGGTGATTTTAAAGCGCTTTTTTTTAGCCAGCCGGCACTGCTGTTTTTCCTTTGGCACACATTTCACTCATGGCACTCCTGGCCCATCATGCTTGCACTGGTGGGTGGCAGGTTAGGCAACCATTTTGGTGTGCGCACAAACTGTGCGGTTTTCCCGGATTCTGGCGCAACTGTGTTTTTCCGCCATCTTGCATTTTCTAAGCCCACAGCACCAAATGTTGCAGCTTAATAGTCCAAACGTGGGTCAGGACACCCAACACATAGGTGCGTAAGTAGGCACGGAATCTGATTGGTCAATGGTTTAGGTGCGACTACGTCATTGCTCCTGGACACAGCAGCATTTATGAAAGCTGCGCTCTGATTGGTTGTTTTTGTGGCCGTGACTATTCATCGCACCCAAAGACACCTATTTTTTATTTTCTCTTTGCTTTTGTCTCTTGGTGGGTTAACTTGTTTGTGAGCCTCCAGGAACTTTTAAAGAGCAGTATCCAAATGTTTCCATTCCTTTTTTTATCACTCTTGTTCCTATACCTTTCGCCTTTGTCCAGTCATTTATAGTTTGTGTTATTTTTGTATTTTCACTTGTTATATACTTTTTTTAAAACCTTTTCCATTTGAAGTCCTTTTTTTACGGTTTTTGTTTTTTCCTCCCTGGTCCCATGTTTTAAATATGTCTGGGCGAAGCAGTGATGCAGAGGTGGTCTGGGCGTGTACAGCCTTACCTCCACGAAAGAAGCAGTCTGCCCAGAAAAATGTTGCTGATAGCTGACAGTATTTTCATGTCAAGGAGCAACACAGCAAGAAGAAGGTCGAGGAAGTTCAGTGTGTTTTCTGTCGGAAGGTGTTGCGGAAGGGACCTTAAAAAAAAAACATCACAGAGTTTGGGAAACTCTACTTTGATGCAGCACCTCATCCGTGTCCATTGGAACGATGTCAAGCAACCCTATAGGAAGGCTCATTTCTTTCATAAGGTGAGAGAGCACATGGTCCACAATCTGCATGCCGGTATCTGCTGTTAAAAATCACCTCTGTGCCACTGCCTTCCACTTCTATTGCTTCCTCTGTTTCATCCACCACCACCCAACCTCATCCCATCCTGCCTGCACCCGATCTGCAGGAGTGCAAGGTAATGTGTTGGATTGTGGTTGGAGAATGCCATGCTAGATGGTTGGAGAAGGTCCACTTTAGAACACCAGGCCAATTGCTACCGCTTATGAATATATTTTATTTTTTAAATGCTCCCTTTAAAAAAAGAAAAACACAAACTCACAAAACAGAAAATGCAAAGAAAAATAAATGTTTTTTTTTTTACCCTTTGTTACATGTGTGACTCCTAATGTTGTAATATTCCCAGTTCCATCCTCCTCCTTCCCTCACCCCCCAAACGGCCCTTTTCTGGACTACGTTTTCAGTTACAAAAGGTGACAACAAAAAACATGGATTGTATAAATGAATTAGTAATCCTTAATTGGTCCTTTCAATACAGTGTGTGTTAAAAAAGCGCTTATTTCTATGTTTTTATTGTAGCCGTGGCTATCCTTTATAGTAGTCACAAGTACAATGACAGTAATGACAGTACCCACAGCAACCGTGGATGTTATATTTTGCTGTGTTATGCAATGTTATGTCTCAGTTTAAAAATATATATATATTTACATATTCAATGAAAAAACTTTAGTTGCAGGGGCATTAAGGTGAAAGCTCACTGCAACAAAATCCCTGAAATTCAGCTAGAGCCAACTTAACTTTGGCCCCCTGTTGCACAGCCTGTAACCACAATGATGACATCCCTGATGACATCCCTAAATGCCATCACTGATGACATCACTGGTGACATCAGCTCTCCACTCTTCAGTGGCCAGAGTAGAACAACTGCACACAGACACAGTTTTCTTCTGGTTTGTGGTTTGTCCTTCAATTGCAGAAACTGACCTTGGACAGTCAGTGCTGACTCTATCCTGGACTCTATGCTTCTTGCCATGACATTGCTGTGGGACTCAGTTTGTCCTCTATTGCCATTTTACTCTCCTTCGCCCTATAATCTTGCCCTGGGTGGTGGGATACGATTCCTGGGGGCACTGGATCTTCTCTACCTCTCACTTATTCAAACTTATCATTCAGATATCATCGTTTACCAAATGACTACAAATAAAAGCTTCACAAGTAGTGATATGATGTATGTGTAGCTGCTGACTATTTCTCACAATGTACTCATTGTTATTAACTATTTATTCTAAGGTGCTAAAATCACATATGTAGACACGTGACAGTGCACTAAATATGTGCAAGTACCTAGAGGGATCTTATGTCTGATGCCATCAGTTAAATAATCCATGATTACATTACAACACATACTGGCCATGGGCAGTGGCAATGACGTTTGGCCGCACATACTGTTAATTTTAACACAATAAGGGTCCACTGTAAGCTGTGATGTCATCAATGTGGTCCTAGGCTGCGCAACAGGGGGTGAGAAGTGAAGGCAGCTTTAGCTGAATATAAGGGGTTTTGTTGTGATAAGTTCTAACCTGAACGTCCCTGCAACTAATGATTTTTCCTTGAATATGTGATAATTCATGAAATACTGCTCTTCCACATTACATCAGCCCCCATCTTGACACTTCACTAGCTTGACTTTTAATTATCACTCTCACAGGGCATCTGAAATGTATAATTTATTAACTTATTGTGTGTTTATTTATTATATGGTATGAATCAAACCTTGCACAAATAATTATTAGCAATACATGAAATCTAATTTCCAAATAAAAACGATATATTCTTAACAAACTGTACATTTAATAAAATATCTGTTACTATTCACAAATATCTACTAATTACCAGTCGTTCTATGAAGCATGTGTGATGACAGACATGAATAAGTCAGTAATGCCTTCTGTCCTGACTCCGCCCTAATACCGCAAACTTGAGAGACGTTACATACTGAGACAGCCTTACCACCCCATCGGCCTAGGGTTGGTTTTGGTATGTTATATGTTATGTTATGTTAGTTATGTAATCGACACTTATAAAGTGCACCAGTCACTCAAAGGCATCATGGTCCTATGCCCTAAGCAATGTACGCACTGAGTATCCACAAGAGATTAAAAAAAAAATGTTTTCAAGGCCCACCGGAAAGAAAAATAGACCTCAATAGCATGTTGGTGAAGAGTAAGAGAATTCCAAGCCACTGCCGTAGCAACCGAGAAAGCCTGGCCTCCAACGCAAGAGAGCCTTCACCTAGGAACTGAGATAGTCAAAGAAGACTGGGAGTGCAGTGCTCTCAGGGGAACATAAGGGCAAAACTTCACCTGAGGATATTCTGCCCCTTTTTTGTAGAAGGATCTGTCTACCAAGCACAGAGACTTAAACCTCAGAAGTTGCTCAACTGGGAGGCAGTGGAGCTAGCAAAGACTTGGAGTCATATGGCACCATGCGGGGGGCGGAGAGTGGTTCTAGCAGCCATGTTTTCCAGCAGCTGGAGACCGTGGAGCAAATAGTGTGTTGCAGCGAAATAAACCACATTACAATAATCAATTCCACTAATTACCAGAGAGGAGACTACATGGGCCTGAAATGTAGGGATAAAAGGCAAAACCTTGCATAGTGTCTGCAGTTTATACTTACCCTTTTCACAGATGGCTGACACCTGATCCGACATGAATAAAGGTGACATAAGGGGCCCAAACTAGCGGCCCAGAACAGAGAAGGATTAGCAGTATCAACCACCAGTACCAGGGATCAAAGAAGGAAGATAGTTGATGGGTGATAACATTAGTTAAACTGGACTCCATGAAACAATATGCAATATGCAATCTGCCATAAAGGATTAGTTAGGTTGTTCAACGCAAGGAAGGACTACAAGTAGTTGTAGAATTCACAAATAGTGTGCAGTATAAATAGTACAACATAGTAGAAAGGGACAGGAGGTTCCTGTGTACCGAGAAAGAGACTCACAACACTGATAGGGCAGATGGATTATAGGTAGATAAGATGCTGAATACACAGGCAGGGACATCATCATATGGCAGACATATTAGATGAATAAACATGCCTATAGGTCGCTAAAATGGAAACAGGAAGACAGTAGTGCAACAATTTTTCTAACGCAGAGGCTGCAGCAGGTCTCAGAATTAGCAAAGCCGCAGAACTGAAGATGCTGAATTTACAAAAACACATGTAATCTAGAAACTCGTACAGAGCCCAGACACTAGCTCACAGGCAGAGCCAAAGTCAGGAACAAGGAAGGGAATAATAGATGAATGGGAACGCAGGCACAAGATAACAGTTCACAGGACAAAAGGCGGTACACTCCCAAGTTAATTAATATAATAAAAGCATAAGCCAACTATTGATGTCAAGGTGCATGAGATCACAAAGCCAAAAAGACTATAAAAAGTAACCGACTGGTTCGCCAAGTGTCAACAGCGAACACAACATGCACGTTAGAATTATTAAAAAAACCTAATGAATAGAAGGAAATCCACTCTCAAACACGGTTCTCTAACATGTGATCCAGACCTGAAGAACACTAAATATTCATTACAAACCAAACACAGGAAAGATACCTGCAGAACTACCTCAGTACACGCACAGACACCAGACAACACACAAGGCCAAGTACAAAGGAAAGGGAAGGCCTCATCAAGTCGGGATGACCAGGAGTATTTTTTAATTGGAATTATGGCAAGCTGCAGAATTCTCTTCCCCCACTTAGGTCTCACTGATATCTTGACGCTCTGTCAGAAGTGTCCAAGGTTTGTAAGCTGGGTGCCAACCAATAGAAAGTCCCCATGCCACACCACCTATGATAGATAATGTCAACCAATTAGCTGTCCCTGAAGTGATGTATTAGAAGTAGTATCTAGAGTAGGGTGGGTCCAGGCAGAGCCATCAGATAGGTGCAGATCAATGCAGTTAATAACCCCTATGTAACCTATATGTAGTTTGAGCCCCTAAGCAACTCAACTTTACCGTAGATTTTGTAAACTGATAGTATAATGGGATGTCATCGCTGACGTAATTGTGGTATAAAATGTGCTTGCAATCATTGAAAATGTTGAGAGCTATGAGAACTAAATGCTTGTATGCTGTCCCAGCTAAGATTCATTGTTTGAATAAATGTGATGATGCCTGCCCCCAGACTTCCGGAACAGATCCATCTATCCAGTGAACAGGTATCCATGAAGACCCAGGAATTCCCAAAACCCCGTCTAGGGGCTATATGGGTTCAGTCCTGGCGCCGTAGGCGCCAGGCTCATATTGCCATCTTTAAATTGCACAGGTCATCCTGCAAAGAACTCACATACAGGCCATCACGAGGCCATGAAGGGACTACTTTCCTTTAGGACCTATTATACTGCTTGGGTGTGGTACTGGGACTCTTTAACTGGGAACTACTTTTTTGATGCTATTTAAACCACGCCCGAAGAGCAGCACACGCTTTGCGTTATTCTGCATCTCAGCAGCGTAACGCTCACCGTGTCTGCAGTCCAGTATTCAGTCTACAGCTACACCTGTTTGTGTCCGGAGCCGATCCTAGAGAAAAGGAAAGAAGAAGAGAAGGTTGGAAAAGGAAGATTCCAATTTGGTCATCATCTTCTCCTGGAGCAGCCGCACCTGTGAGAAAGGGAAAAAACATTTAAAACAACTGTGTCGCATTGCCAGCTGCAGCGCCACGCCATACTCACCTATCATTAGAGCATCTTCACGACCCAGCGCGGTGCCCGTTGAATCGCTGCTCGCAACATCAGCATCTGAAAAAACAAGAACAAACAAAAGGTGAGCGGGGTTCTGCCAAAGGCATTCACTTACTTACCACAAGATACTTACTTGGCATATTACCGCTCGAGGCAGCGCTGGTCATCATTCTACGCTCGACATTTTCGCAAAGGCGCCACACCTGCAACGAAGATAGAGAACTATTGGTTAATCGCACTTGGAACAATATTACTTGCTAAACAGTGCTTGGTGCAAACGGACTCTTACCAAGGCGCTACCTTCATCCATCAAGGCCAACTCACTCCTCGGACCACGCTGCATGGGGAAAGGTATGAAAGGAGCATGAGTGACTAAACAGACATTTGAACTCCAAAAGAACTATACATTTGGTTTACACGCAACTTACCTCGGAGTCATTATTTGTCTGGAACTCTGCCAAATACCTTCGGATCAGTGAAGTAACTGAAGTTCTACGCGCCCCTGCACTCCAAACGCAGGATGGAGAGTTCATCCTTCCTAACTATAAGGTGAGACTTTATGAAGGGGAATACTAGAAGTTTTCGGGAAGATAGTGTTAGTGTTAACCCCTCTACCACGGGTGGCTAATTCCCTTTACTGCTTCTAGGAAGATCCTCTTGCGAGCCAGGCAGACGAAACTGAGTGGGCAAGTGCAGTCGATCATCACTTCGCTACGAGTCACACTGATGGAGACCGCAGCAGTCCAGCTTCGTTCAGCGCCCCGTGGAATCCAGGTGAGCGTGACAATAAAGCTGGGTTTTCACATGCACCGGAGTCCTCAATTATTGAGTATTTTTCTGACTAATTGTGTGATCCTGCACACACCTTTACACATGTTTAAAAAATCTTTGATCCTATGTATCTCCTCAACAAGTTTAAATACTATTGTATGAATGTTAACAGGGATACTTATTAAGGAAATGTGCTTCCCTTGTAACAATCTAAACCTTAAGACTTCCACATTAATTGCCTCAACATGATGAAAAAAGCTCAAGAAGTATTCTCTGAACAGACATGTGGAGGGTAATTCTACATGCACATGCTTCAAAGTCACTACAGAGTCCCTTGGAAAACAATGAGATTCAGGTCATATTTGTCACTTGTTATGTTATGTTAAAGGTATTTCAACCACACATCGTCTCCAACAGAATTGGTCCCCATGCGCTCTGTCTGAGCATCCTGTTGAAATTTGCTATAGTAAAGCTACTTGACCTCACATCCTGCTGGTATATTTCTGGGCCTAAAAACATCCAGCTGCACTGGAAGTATACATTTGATGCTGAAAGGATTGTTCACAGTTCTTGGAGCTTGTTTCCGTGGACAAGAAATCACTTGTCAAAAATCTGCATCCCTTGCTTGGTGTAGCCTACAGAACCTAACTGTCCTATTGACTCACATGAAACTCCCTTGATGCTCTGGTCATCCATTTGGCCCCAAAATCCACCACTAGTGGTATCAAGACATCACACGTCACTTGGTGTCCAGCGTTGATAGCCTAACTGGATATTACATTGCACTAGCCACTGGACTGCTGTTTTATTCCAGGCCTTATTGTAGGTACCCCTTGGCAACAGGTTCCACAAGACCCTAGGCCTGACAAACCTCTAGACCAGGGGTCTCCAACTTCAGGCCTTGAGAGCGGCAAACCTGCCAGGTTTTCAGGACATACCTCATTAATATTAATGTGATAAATGTGCATACATTTAGAATCATTGTATTCAAATTTATATCATGAATGATAATGAGGGATATCCTGAAAATCTGACATGTTTCCGGCCTCGAGGTATGGAGTTAGACAACCATGCTCTAGGCAATTGAAGGTTAAGGTCTACCACATCTCCTTCAATATGTGAAATGCTCTCACTACTAGCTACACATTACCCACTCCTTGAACCCTGCCTTATATTTTTGGGTTTTCCCAGTGAAGCCCTGTTTCTCAAAAACCTTTACTATAAAGGTATCCTCAGGGCATCATTAAAGATGTGGGGGTACTTCTTAAACAGGTTGTATGCTAAAAATTCTGTCTGTTCTAGAACCCACAATATTAATGGTATGGGATTATTTACTGGCAGCAATTATTTAATAGTAATACTGCCATCAATAAATATTGCGTGCTTACAAAGTGGAATATTACCTTGAAATACCTCCACTTTTACCCAAAAAACTATTTGACAAAGTCCCCAGAATTTTGTATGTGGTTTTCCCTGTACAGCAAGGTAGGGCAAGCACTTCCATTAACTATAGGGAAACAACTTTTTCTATGGCAACATTGAAAGGTATTGTCTAGTTGTGTTTCAACTACAGTCAAGCACTCAATGCAAAGCAGTCTTTTACCTAAACCAGAGACTGCAGATGGTGAAGAAGGCAACTGTTTGATTAATGCGATACATTTTGCACTTCAAGCACATATCCCCATCATGTGTGCTCCACATTTACTTCATGCAGTTTTCTGAAGAAAGTGCAAGGGCTTTATGACCGTAAACGCTCAAAAGGGTTGAACAATCTCATAGGTGGTGTATCACACTGTGTCAAGGTAGCTTCATTTGACAAAAGGGGGGGGGGGGCATCTTGAGTAAGTGCTACTCCAGAGGTTTGTCTGTACTGACAACCGCACCAATGTTATGCCTCCTCCAAATGTGCTCTAAGACTCATTTTTGTTCAGTTGGCTTTTCCTGACAGATGTTTGTTGTTCAATTTCTTTTTTTTTTTAGATTTTTTAATTCACTTTAGTGTTTTGTTACCCGCTTAAAAGGGGGTTTCTACACTTAAGGCAGTAAACTGGTGTAATTGTCCATTTACTGATTTAAGCCTTTCTTCCTTTGAATCACTTCACCAAGACAATCTTCTGTTCCACCAGTCATCACAAACATTTCTTGTTCTTAAATGCCAAAAGATGGTTACATGGAGTTAATAGGCAGAACACTGAAGAAAAGGGATTAAGAAAATGAGTTGGCTCTTCCTCATTAGAGAATGCTAAAACTGAAGGACATTTTTAATAGAGTGAAATTTGATACGTAAAGGACATGGACAGGACAAGACTTTTTTGGGCCTCATTTACGAGGTTGGCAGTAACCCGCCATTGTTACTGGTGGTTTGTCGCCAATGCCGTAACACTGATTCCACTGCCTGATATGCCAGTGCCAGAGGGATATCACAAACGAGGACACTGAAGCACCTGCATCGTTGCTAACGGTGCTGGTGCTTCAGTGAGAGACATGCCAGTAAGGGCCTGATTTCCCGGCAAGTCAGGCCTGCTGGGCAAGCCGTGCCCCTATTGACATTTTCGTAGTATGTCATTCTCGTGCTACGGCGGTCCGGAAAGGGTGCCAATACGTTGCTACCGGCAACCTTATTTCTATACCGGCGTACTTGGAATGAGGCCCTAGTTCAGAAAATAAAGGGAGGGGGTGCTGGCAAATCAGGGGGCTCGGAACGCAAGCTGTACTCTATGGTATAAGCCTGTGTTCTTAGCTGCCTGGTAAGCCAGCACCCCTTCTCTTCCCTGCCCCCTTCCCTCTCACCTAGGCACTCATGTACTTTCCTACATGGGTGCTAATGGTGTCTCTTTTTTGTAACTAATATAAAAGAAACATACCTTTATCTCACAGCCCGACGCCGAGCAGTGCTGGTGTCCTCGAAATGCTGTTTTCAGGTTGATGACAATACTTCGCTGACAAGCAGCACTGCATGGAGCTGGGCCACCAGATAGAGGTACATTTTTCTTTTTTTCATAATTTCAGAAAGAAAATACACTGTTAGCAACCATTGTAGAGAACTGCATGGGAGCTAATGGCGATATGCCCCTTAGCCGCGGGCCCACCCTGTTGGTAACGGCATCGCCAAACTCTTTAAGGGACCTGCGCTTCGCTCGGGCCCATAACTTGGGCAGCAGGCCGTTACCGACAGGGTCGTCCGCTTGCCAGGGTATATCACCTGATTACGACCCTTGTAGCAGATCTTTAAAGCTACAAACACCTAAGATGCACATGCTTTGAGTGAGTAAAAACATAGTAGATGCTTTGTAACAAAAAAGTCTTTACTCATAAGTGTTTTGGAAAATGACGAGAGGCGGGAGGAAGGCATCTTCAGCCATGGCAGAATAACAAGTTTCAGGTTGGATTTTAAGCCACAAGCTAAGAAGGGACCCTGCTTTGGTCTTGGTATTTAGGGATTCCTATCTCAGATATGGACATATATACACATTAGTACCTAATGCATTTTGATCTTTTAGAGTGAGTACAATGATCATCCCTCTTATCCTAGGGTTCCCAGCTAATACCTCTTAGTGTGGTGATAGATACCCTTAATCATAGAGCTGCCAGTGTAGGCCAAGACTTGGTATTTATCAAGTCTAACCATGATCACAAAATCTTACTGCCCATTCTTCCCAGGACTAGAAGTATCCCAGCCCACATCAGGGCAGCCTGCAGTACCATTCAGTATCATACGTTTCTCATGTCTGTGAATCCAAGCGTGTGCATTTGGTGCTTGTTCTCTGTTAACAAAGGGAATGGTCTAGAGATACATCAATGGTCTATAGTGTATCATTATATGCTTATTTGCATATACCTCTGCTACTGTCACACACAATCCCTCTAGGACGGAGTTTCAGCTCCGTCAGTATCGACCTGAATATTATATTACAGTCCCCCAATAGAGTGATTCATCACACTGACATGCTGTGTCCTCAGGGGCAGAGATTGAACTAATGTGGCACTGAACAGTTCTGCACTGCAATGTTCTCACAAGCAGAGAACAGTGGTCCATGCTATTAAACTCTTAATCTCGTCCCTCCTCTTTTCTCGACTTTTCTATTGTTCTTCTTTCCTCTTTGGACGCCCCGCCTCTCATCTTGCTCCCCTCAATCCCTCTGCCACTCAGCCATTCATACCCTTTGTCTTCTTGCCCCACATGATTCCATCTCCTCTTCGCTTTCTTATCTTGGCTGGCTTCCCTTTCACACCCAACTTAAATTGAACTTCCTCTGTCTTGTTTTTAAATCTCTTCATGACTTCACTCTCCCTTCCCTTTCCTCTCTTCTTTCTTTCTACACTCCTTCTTGCTCCCTCCGATCTTCTGATCTCTTCTTATTCACTGTTCCTCCTTCTCCTTGTGCCTCTTCTCATTTCCAATCCTTTTCACTCCTTGCCCCCCTACATTTGAACTCTCTACCTCTCTCTATCTGCTCCATTTCCTCTTACTCCTCCTTCCACGCCTCCTTGAAATCTTTTCTTCTTCACCACCGTCCTGATGTCCCTCCTTACCTTCCCCTACCTACCTCCCACATACCTCATTCCTTCCCTCCTTCCTACATCTCCCTATCCTCATCATCCTCTCTCATTCCTCTTTCCCCTCCCCATGAAATCTCATCTTCTTCCCCCGCCTTGACTTCCCTTACTACTTCCCTCTTTACTTCCTTGGCTCTATTTCTCTTTTATTGACCGTGTTAAATTGTTCTATATACTGTTTTTGATGGTTTGTTTTATATTTTGTATTTGTAGGCTTCTATTTTATTATATGTATTCTTGTTGTTGTAATGTAAAGCGCTTTGGTGTAAAGCGCTATATAAACTTAATAAATACAAATACAAATACAAAATGATCTTAAAAAGCAATTGCATGCAAAAATCATTGATCCAGTAAAATATTCCCTATTTTCTGACCTACAGATTATGACAGAATTGAATAACTTTGTAAATTTTAATAACAAGAAACTATTGGGTTTAGATATGTATTTGTAGATAGTAAAATACAATTCAATGTACATCACAAGGAATCTTGCTCCTTGTTTAAGGGTATTGCTCTACTTTATTGTCCCAGAAAGGTAATATGTTATGTTATGTTACCTAAATTTATAAAGCGCACAGTCGCCCAGGGGCATCATGGCGCTGGCGAGGAAGCTGCACACTAAGGGAAAAACAGTAGAGAGCCAGAGAACTAGAAAAGAGTGGTTTTCAAAGCTTTTCTGAAAGCCAGATGGTTGGAGATGGATTTGAGTGGCAGTGGGAGGGTGTTCCAAAGCTTGGCCACGGCCATGGAAAAGGCTCTGCCACCAAGTCTCTTCTGGTTAAACCTCAGAACAATAAGTAGATTGGAAGCCGATGAGCAGAGATTGCGTTCCGGAATATATCGAGAAAATTTGGATTGAAGGAACTCGGCTCCTGAGTCGTGGATTGCCCGATGGACAATACACAGTGCCTTAAAATTAACTCGCTGAGCCACTGGGAGCCAATGGAGTTGGCGGAGCACTGGCGAAATATGGGCACCATAGGGAGAGCCAGTGGCTAGTCTAGCTGCCAAGTTCTGCATACGTTGAAGCCGTTGGAGAAGGCCAACTGGTTGGGACAGGTACAAGGAGTTGCAATAGGCAAACCGTATGAGGACTAGCGCAGCCACCACGGGAGGACGCATGACTTCCGGAATCATAGGCAGCACCCTGTTTAGAACCCTGATCTGGTGGTGAGCGGACTGACACGCAGCCATAACCTGATTTGACATCGATAAGGAGGCAGAAAGAATAACCCCCAGGTTCTTCACTTTATTGACTTGACTAGGCAGAGGACCCAACGTCGTGGGCCAGAAAGCAGGGGTCCATAATGAGGGGTAATAATAATATCAAGCTATCTGATTAGGTGCCCATCAAGTAAATGTCGGGAAGTGTTCATAAAGTATAAATGTAATCTTGCACCTACACAGGAAGTATTAGTGTCATGAACCATTGGACGCGTCCTTTCTGGACTTCCTGGTCCCTGATCCATAGGGGCTTGCACTCAGCAGTACTCCCAACATGGCCGCTGAACGCGGAATGCTGTTCACCAGTTTCTGCATCGTACGCACTACGTTCTATAAAGCTGACACGCCCCCGCAGCACTGCGCGTCTCAGCGCTACCACTTGCAGTGGCTAGACGTGTGCTGCCGTAGTTCGTACTGTGAATTCCTTTGATTCCTGGTTCCCGGTCCCCTAAATTCCTCCTACTTCATTCCTTTCCTTTTTGTCCTCTGTTGCTTCGCGGATCTCCTTGCACTCATTCCCCGAGTGCACTCCTCACCATTTCCTGGACTTTTCCCGGATATGTGAATGTTCCCAGGAGACGGGACGCTGAACGCACGCAGGTATCAAAAATGTATTTATTAAGATACATCATTTACAAAAAAGAATTAATCATTAATTAATGCACACATATGAAATTACATTACCATTGCAGGAGAGCATAAGACACCAGATAATAAAATCCTAACATCACCATCATTCATCAACAGTCACACCATCATTTGCAACACAAATCAATCAGCCTCATTCACTCACAGTAATCACTTTTGAACTAAAATATTTAGTACAATTCATAAGTGGTAGCATTTCATAAATTACCCCCACAGAGTCTTTAATATTTCATTTTATCCACATGTAATGTGTAGCAGCACAATCATTAACCAGAGAAATGGTCTTCTCTCCACTCCCTCCCCTTATGTCACGTGTAATATCATGACTCACCCAGATCACTCTAGTTCCATAAAAACAGCTGATGTGGTCCCAGATATCTTCCGAAGGGGTGGGCGAGGAGGGCCATAAGTACTTTGATACGTCCTAGTCCTATTTTTTCCTCGTACTCATACTTACCCCTTTGAGGCATACCAAAGCATATTCGTGGCGGGGCAATAACCACACTGACCATGATGTCTTGCAGCCACACATACCATTTATTTTCCCCTTCCATCAGTGTTCAGTGATCATCCCAGAACCCCTACACCAAAAGACGTTGACATAAGTACCTGAATGTTGAGGCAGTTCTATTTACTAAATTTGTTCAAGTCCACCCCCACGTGGATGCCCGACAAATGTCCACCATGGAAACACCCAAGGTTTTACACCCATAAAGCTAACATACATCTTGTGGACTAGCCTTGTATTCTACCAGGGAACGGACTTCCTTGTACTTCATATGTTTCTATAATGGTGTTTCTAATCCATCTGCTAATTGCAGCCACTTTGGCTCTCCAGAGATAATAAAGATGCAGTCCGACATTTGCATAACACGGGTAGTATAGCTCAGTGGCAAAGTGCTCGTCTTGGAATCAAGAGGACGCAGAGCAACACAGTTTTGAATCCCGGGTCTGTGCTTAAAAACCTCTTCAGTATTAAGCACGTTATAAATAAAACAACAATAATAATAATAATAATAATACTATTTGTCCTTATCCAGCTATAGCAGCATGGTGCTCTTTACAATCAACAAATGCCAGACGCATCCTCCAGGAGGTTGGTTGTGGAAAGAACTCTGGCAGCACCACCTCTTGATCCTGATGAAACCTAGAAAGAACTTTCGGGATAGTGTTTGCGTCACACCATACCACCAAGGATTCAGGAAGAATTGTCAAGAACGTGGTGATGCCCACAATGTTCCTAGTTCCATAGTCTTCTGGTAGATGTTATTGCCACTAACACCACAACCTTCAGAGTGAAGAAATTTAAATTAACCAACTTCAGGTGCTCAAACAGAGCACTTTGCAACGCCCATAGTATCAACGGCAAGTCACAAGATGGCATCTCCTGGATATCCAATCAAACACCCTGACATTGAGCTGCCAAGAGGAGGATGGGAAGACTCTGCTCAGTTGATCTGCTCTGCTGTTCTCCACCACCTTATATGTGTGGATCTCAGATTTAACAGATTGCTTTCAACCTAGATTCCTATCTCCTCTGCCACCTGACTGAGTCACCCTGGTTGATTGAGACCCCCCTTGCAGTTGACGTAAACCATTTCTGTGCTGCTGTCTGTTATTGCCAGGATCGGCCTTCATCAGATAAACGGTGAGAACTGCAACAGAGCCATGCAAATTGCTTTCTGCTCCTTCAAATTCACAGATCTTATTCCCTCCAGATCCTCCATCTTCCCTGAGCCTGATGACTGCCCAATGTTGCCCCCAGCCCACTCCACTGGCATCTATAATAAGAGTGATCTACGATGGCCAACTCAGGGGAAATCCTTTAATAGTTCTGCCTGTTTATCCAACATCATAGATTGTTCTTCATGGTAGCCAGCATTTTAAGTAACACTTCACAATTTTCTGACTGTGAATCCCAATCGTTCAACAAAAATGACACCAGAGGACGCAGATGAAGATGGGCCCATGACACCACAAGAACACAGGCTGCCATATGTCCTTGCTAGTTCAAGATATAACAAGCCACACACACTCTTCTATCATTATGAATAACAACAAAGTCTGCAACCTGATCGCCATGCCTTCTGGAATGAAAACTGTGCTTGCTGCCATCCAGAAGCTGACTCCAATGATCTTGACATACTGTGATGTATCAGCAGACATTTTTTCCATTTGATGAAATGGCCCAATTTCTGAAGTATGTTGCAAACCTCCCTATTTGAATCCTGAAAAGATCCTCTACTGAGGTCCTCCCCAGTCATTTGTCCAAGTAAGGAAAAACATAAATCCCTTGCTTGTGTAGATTCAGTCCGAAAGGCAAGACTTGGAACTGAAGGTGGCAATTTGCCACCACAAACCTCAGGTATTTCTGATGGCGCTGCTGAATAGATACTTGGTAATATGCATCCTGAAGGTTTAGTGACTATAAAGAGTTATCAGTGCAATACTTTTCTGGAGAGTCTCCATCTTGAATGATTTTGATGACACATGAATATTCATTCGCTTGAGGTTTAACACTAGGGAGGGAAAGTTCCATTTGGTTTGGGAACCAAGAGGATTATTCAGTAAATTCCTGTCCCCAGGATATTTCTGAATACTGCACATCCATTACTGCGTGGCCGAAAATGTTGCATTTATATCAACAAATCTATGTGAAAATAAATGCGGGGGAAGATCCTTCACAGCCCTCACCCTCTTCCCCCACTTTAAAAAAACCATAACCCACCCCCCGTATATTTTCAAATAGATTTGTTATAATCTATGTGACATTTTCAGCCGCGCAATAATGGTATGTGCAGTAAATGGGTGATACTGGATATTGCCTTTTTCTCAAGCACCTCCTGTATATTTGAAAAAGCACACTTAAAACGTTTTTATAAAAAGATCATTGTTTTTGTTTTTCTTCCTGTGTCACTGTGTGAATCCAATTTTAAAGGTAAGAAAATGTCACTAGGTGTTAATAAATTCAGATTGTATTAAATGTGGATAAGGATATATATCTAGTTTGTGTTTTGACTTTTGAATGTTTATGATATTAATCCAATGAAATAATATGCAATGTATGCAACAGTTAATAAAAAGATTTTTCTTTAATTGATGATGAGCACTTGCTTAGGAAACTGAAGTGCAGCACATTTTAATTGATGGCCTATCCTAAAGGGACCCCAATCAGTTGTATTTTGTATATCCCCTTGATCAGAGCCACCTGGCGATCAGTAATGTGTTGCTGTGACAAATTAACTTCTCCCCTGAAATAAACTGCTACTCAGCCATTAGACTTCTCTAATCATAAAGGTAAAACAGACACAGTTAGGAGATATACCCCTTTTGCCTTTTGTGGTAATGTGGGCCAATGGAAGGCTATACTCTTAGGAGTGGTGAGAATGTGATTCAGTAGCAACCCAAACAGTGAAGTTTAACAGTCCAAAATAAATGAATGTCCAATAAAGGTTCTATAAAATATATATATATATTTTAATAAAATATACCATATGCAATGTTAACTAAATGGAAACCACTACAAAAACCCACCCCTGTAGAAAGAACACACAATATGCAGGATTTCAAGATGCAGCACTCTGGACAATGAGGGAGGAGGAGACAAGGCAATAAAAGCACAATGTTCAAAAAGGATATGCTCTTGACTTGCAAAAAATGATTAATGCGACCTAGCCAGTCTCTAAGGCCTAAGGAGGAACCAAGGGGCATAGAGCAGTCCATAATACCTTTACCTCTGTTATTGGGGGTCCAGCAGCGCTGAACCAGACATCTTGGCTCCAAACAGCTCAACGGTGAAAACACTATGATCCTGGCTGTCATGATGCTTACAGTGCTTTGAGTCCCAATCCAGTGTCTCAGGTATAAGATTAGTCTTGTTCCCGTGCTCACAACCAAGGGGAGGCTGGCACACAAATTCATGGGTCCTTCAACATGTTGGATTCCTGGGTACTGCTGTTGCTGGCAGAGAGGCAGGTCTTGCTCCAGCAGCAGGTCACTCTTCAGGTTGCTCTGAGCCCCACCTCAGGAACAGGATGGGTCCTTGTTCCCTGCCTCCCAAACACAGGGGAGACTGGGACAAAACTGCAGATGCCCCTCAACAGGGCTATGTCCTGGGAACTGCTGTGACAGGCAGTGATGCATTTTATGTTCCTGCAGCATGTCACCCTCAATGTTCCCTGGGGATGGTTTAGGGAGTAGAGCTAGCCTGCCTCTGCCTTGAACTGCCTGTCTTCACCTCACAACTGGAGGACTGTTGTAAAGACTAATCTCCCAACATGGTCAGAATGTCTTCTTCAGAAGCTGATGTCCAGAGATGAATTAATTAAGTGGGGAGAAACCTTTTCTTATAAAGGCAAAGGGCCCCAAGTGTTTGGACTAAAGCTAGCCTGTTTTAGGGGTCCAATCCCTGTTCTTGGATCAAGTGGAATTTGCCTTTGACATAACACCCAAAGTGCTCTGTGCAACAGGAAGTGGAGTGGACTAAACTTAATGATTGAGAGAGAGGGAAACAAGATGGTGGAACCTTTCATCAGCTGTGAAGATCTACCTCTGTCTACACTAACTCCACCCCATTCCCTTCTCAATAGAATCTGAGGCCTCCAGACATGCAGCACCCCGGTGCAAGGCCAAGCCTCTTGTGAATGGGTGTGCTCTTTGATTATTGTTCCCAGGGAAGCTTCTTGTGGAGTGGCTATCACTTTGGAGAGGGGTACCGGTCCTCATAAAGGAACAAAGCAAAGCAATCACCAAAGGCTACAGAGTTGTCAGCAGTGGCAAGGTCCAGTCTGTCTGGTGAGAATACACATAACCCTTTCAAGCCTGAACTGGGCTGACAGGGCTGACACATGTGTGATAGTAAATTGCTGTGGCTGTAATCATTATAAGAATACCATTCACCATACCATAACTCAGGTCTGGCTTATATTTAGAGATGTATCTGCCACAAGGAGAACAGGCTCATAATTATAGAGTGTTGGTACAGGGATGCATGTCTTAAAACCAGACCCTGCACCACAGAGACTTGGTTGTCACAGCAGCTGTCAAAGATACACCTGTGATTTCTGAACCTGCTCTATGCCACTGGTAGTGCAAATGCTGCAGGTCAGAATACTGATGCAGCACGGCAAAGGTAAACATTATGCTCTAGGCATGGAGCTTTTTGAAAGGGTAAATCTGATCAGCAGATTTCCCTTTCAGAGATGGGATTACCTGTTTCATTCTATTATTTAATAACAATCAAAAAGGACAGGGCTTCTACACCCTTGCCAGGTGGCAATTCCTCACAGTGGCAATGGTGTCTCTAGCACTCTAGCAATCACAAGTCCCCTGGCACTCGCTTGAATTTGATGGCATAACTTCTGGGTACTATCTCATTAACCTAAACATCTGATGGTATTGCTTGCCAATCTCTGAAAAACCACCAGATGCGGGCCCCCACCGGCCTGGCGTTAGGACTTTGGCTGCCCCCCCTGCTTGACTTGGCTGCCCTTTCTGGCATACCTGGCTGTGTATATTACCAGACAAATCGTGACCTTACTACTTTGCGATCCCCAACATGATTTTTCTTTCTTTTGGAGTCTACCCTCTGGGATCCAGACTCCCTTCTTAACTTATCTGAGTGCTTATCCCTTTTAAACACCATGTGGACCTTGTCTTCTAGATATGGGCCAAACAAATGTTTTCCTTTAAACAGAATTCAGCGCACTGTTGTCTTTTGTTGAGCATCCAACCGCTAATCCCTCAAATGAAGGTGCCTTTTGACGGTGGCAACCACTCCCATCACCATGGCTGACACCTTCACCCCATCGTGCGCCATGTCAGACAGAAACACCACCTGTATGTGCAAGTCCTGCAGAAAGGGAGAGCAATCCCCACCATCTTTTAATGGCCTTGGCTAATTAAGAAAAGCATAACCGAGCTGTATCTCGCGGCATATGCAACATACATGCCTGATCCAATTGTTTTGTTCATGTCAACACCTCCCTTCCTGTCCTCACTGTCCTGAATTGTCTCTTTCAATGACACAGCAAACTGCCCCACCAGTCTAGACAGGATTTCATCTGTCTGGACATTTTTCGGGATCTCCTCTACACTCTTCAAGATGTTATATCTTTGAGAGCAATCTTGGAGCCCATCCCTTATCTGGCTCTGCCCACTCCTTTAAGATTACTTCCCTGATTTCTGCCAACAAGGGAAGACCTTATAGCGCTGCTTTTTTAAACTGTTTTGGAGGTGGTCTTTTCTCCAGGTACCAGAATCGGGTTACTGGAAACCCCATTTATGTCACACTTTGCGCTACAGCAGCTTCTGCACCCTCCTTATCCAATTGTTTGCCTCTTTTCTTCTTCTCTTGTTCAGAAATAATGGAGGCTGAAGAAGAGGACAAATCAAAACTGGAGGAAGAGAAGGCAGGAGTTTGTCTTCTTCTTTTCCTTTGAGCACTCTCTGAGCACTTGCACCAACTCATCCATTGCTTTCCTTTTGCTCCTATGCTCATGATGGGAGAAGGGTGAGAAACTGGAAGAACCTGCCACCAAATGCTTTGTTTCTTTCTTTCTTGGTTGCCTTCCCCATTTTAGTGGCAATCATACACCCCATACTTTCTACAAAAGGACTGCATCCAGCAGTGTGAGACGCCATGCCACAGCCAACCTGCAGCATACCTGGACACCATGGCCTTTTGCTAGAGGGATTAATAATCCTGTGTGCGCTGGCTCTGTCTTTATTTTTTACTTTTTTTCCTACCCAGTACCTCTGGGCACCAACTGTACCCCCATACCTGATACCCTCATACAAATTGTATATAAGGACCAAGTAGGAGTATTTATGCTTCTTAACTTATCCTTGGCCTTTGATACTATTGAACACACCATTATGGTGCACAGAGTCAGAGATGTTAGCCAGGTCCCCAAAAAGTCTGCTGATTGGATTCTTTCCATTCTCTCAAATAGATCATCTCATATAAAAATTGATAATCATATCTCTGACATGGAGATAGTGAAGTGGGGTGTCCCAGAAAGCATATGCATCTCCCTCACTCTCTTCCATATCTACTGTACACCACTTACTTCAAGATCAAGGTGTAGTGACTCAAAACTATGTAGACGACACTCAGCTGGTGTTACAGCTGAATAATGATCCTTGATCCAACACTAGTCATTTGCAACACATTTCTGGCCTGATTGGGTCCTGGATGGATGAAAACTGGCCTTGGTTCACCAGGAAAAAGCCAACATTATGATGGTGGCATCCCCTGCAAAATAAAATAAAAACTTGACCATCTATCATCATTCTGCTCCTCTCGCAGGCCATACCATAAAATCCCAAATCAAGGACAAAAATATTAGACTGCCGCTTTACCCTAAACCCACAAATAAATAAAGTTATAAGCATGTAATCCTTTCAATTGATGATCCTAAAACAGGTCAGACCTCTTCTCTCAGAGAAACATTGTACTATTATTGCACGGGCCATTGATGGTGCCCATAAGGACTATTGTAACGCTCTCTATGCCAGGGTTACCACCTCAGCTCTACAGAACTACAGATCATTCAAAGTTCTGCAGCACGTATCATCACTAACACCCAGTTGCAGGCACATAAGTCTCCTGTCTTGAGAAGGCTACACTGGCTTCTGGTGAAAGCATGCATCGACTTCAAGGTTCTAACTATAGCCCACAGAGCCCTTAATGGCACAGCCCCCCAATTAATTCAACAGCATTGGAAATGGCACTCCTCAGCAAGACCTATGATATGGGTATTAGCAATTTGACCGAATATATTTGGCTGAATGGTGCATCTGACTGAAGTTGGCCTGTACCATTCGACCAAATATATTCGGTCAAATTGGCTAATACATAATGAACATGTGGAGCGGCAGTTGCAGGGGTGTCCCCCTCTCCCTGTGTTTGGTGTGTATTGGCCTGGGGGGTTGCAGGGGTGTCCCCCGCTTCCTCAATAGAGGGACAAATCTGATGCTGCAGGGTTGAGGCAGATCAGGCGGCGAGCAAGCAGGTAAGTAGGGGTGGTGGGTGGTGTTTGATCATGGTGGGGGGTATTGTTTCATCATATGAAAAGTGGCCGAATGTGGGCTGTGTTTTTTTTGTCAATTTGCCGCTGTCATTTTTCATATGATCAAACACCCCCAATCCATGAGATCAGCATTTCGATATAGTATGTTTCTATGTCAAGACAGGAGGCTTCATTTTATGCATTACAATCTTTACTTACTGACACCACATAAGCAATGAAATTCTTTTTATACAAATAGGTTTCATTAACTTAAATATGAAATAAGTATTTCAATCATTCTGAAGGGAAGAATACCAAACCAAGATGAAGGACAGGTAATGCCCTACTAACAACCAATAGGCAGAGACCCCCCTCCATACAAGTACTTTTCTCTAACACCATATACTCTTTCTTTGCTGCTGAGGCCACAAGCTAAGTGCATTCCTTTCAATCATGCACTTTTTGCTAATTGGTTTCTACAACAGTCTGAGAGCTAGAGTTCTTTATATGTTATTACATTGTAGCCCTTGTTTGCTAGTCTCCCTTAGTTACTCTCCGGGAGAAAGTGTGTGTTAGTAGTCGGTCAATGTGCCATCTTTATCCCTCATTTCTCTCAGGACACTCCTCGGTTTATAGTGCTTAGGCGACCGCTGCATTAATTTATTCACTGCTGCAGCGGTCGTGCTTGCACAGAGGCCCATCCTTCTCGAACGCACGTTCAAGTCCTTGAGCTGCAAACGTGCGAGCCAGCTCAGCAGCGTGTGTGGAGTTGCAGCTCCCTCCTCTCTCTCCCAATGTCAGTACCCAGGTTAGGCCTTCAAAGAAAAGTGAAAGATCTGGCGAAGATACTACATTTAAAGGGTCTGGGGAGGTGTCCTTTTCTGCCCCCCAGTGGCTAGGGCAATTAAAGACTCTATGGACTCTGCCCTTCACAACCTGAACTCTACCATGGCCTCAGATATTGATAGATTAATCAATACAATTTCGGATTTTCACCCTAATTCTGAAGCGGGCCCGTCCCTTGAGGGGCATGCTCCTCAAAAGTGTTCTGCCAAGTCCAAACATTTGGAAGGACAACTCAGTCCTGTTTCTAGTTCCCCAAGTCAAGGTAATTCCCCTGTGAGGACTTTAAAGCGTAAGTTGGTGCATGGGGGAACCCCTCAATCAGGGCCACCTTTAAATGCTCCTTCTATTCCCATATCTTTGCAGGAAAGTTCTGAAGATTCAGATTCCCTGCCAAAGAGGTGTAAAAAGAAGGGGACCCCGTGGATTCGTCCCAAGAAGCTACTGGGCCTTTGTCATGACCACCGTGAGGGGGCACAAGTTGTGCCACAAGCAGGCTCCCACCAGAACCCTGAGGGCCTTAAAACCACTGCAAAAGGGCTCCTGGAGCCAGCCCTGGTGGCTTTGGCACCAGGCTCATATGAAGGAAAGAAGGGCTGTTCAAACTAGGTCCCATTTATATACATGGGCCTTTAAATCCAACATGGAAGCACCCACACAGTCTAGTTCTAAGAACCAAGCCATGCGGTCTAGTGTTTTTGGTGTGGCAGGCCTGGAAGTACTTTCCCTGGTATTACTTTACCTGGGCTATATAAACCACACCCTGACTGCAGAACACGCTTTGAGTTATTCTGCAACCCGCAGTGTGACGCTCACCCTGTCCAGCTCCTGGTCTTCAGCATCTTCCTGTAATCCTGCAAGAACAAGAACAAGATTATTCGGTCTTACCTGAGAAAACACCATCCAGCACTTAGCATCTCAACTGGGCTGCAATCTGTGAAAACCGAGAGAAGAAGAAACATCACTCACCTGTGAGCACTAGCTTAATGACTTCCGGCGAACCGCTACCACAGCTGCTGTTCGAACATTGCGACCTGCCATAACGAGAAAGGGAAACCAATATTAGAATGCGCGCTTCCAAAATATTGAATTCCATTAGTCTTACCTGAATTCCATCGCGCTATGCCACGCTTCCATCTGGAGGACCACAGCAACATCTGCAAAGGAAAAGAGACATATTCAGGTTCGCTTTCAATATTAAACAACCGCACAGCGCTGTACTTACCTTAACGGATTCCGGGGGCCTGTTCTTCATTGCGCTCTCATCTACGCACAGCACCACAGCGGCCTGTGAGGAGAAGAAGAAGAAAACACAAGTTAGCTTTAAAAGACAATAAAGGCACTGCGCTTCGCGCTTTCTCTTACCTAGAAAACGTGCCTCTCCATCAGGCATGCAAGCATCAAGACCTTTGCACCTGAATCAAAGGAGATAAAGACATTAACAGGCTCCCACCATAAACAGAACAAAGACTTACAATTAACAAACCTACCTGCCTACCAGCAGATTCGGGGTCACAGTAGGCCTGGCCCAAGGAAGGCGAACTGCACCAGTGAAGCGAATCGGGCAGTGCACCAACAAACGTCAAGCACCCCTGCACAAGAAATGCAGGACAGATAGCTCACCCTACAAATAACTAAGGTGAAGTGGGAGAATGGAAAACCAGACTCCCGTCCTTCACCTCTCGCGCTTGGCCTAGAGGGTCGCGGCCCAGACACCCGCCACGAGAAGAGTTTGCCCATTTACCAGATGACCAAATACCCTGGTACAGAAACATACGGATGTGTCCATCTGCCTGCCCAACAGCCCGCACTGGCCATGCCGACACCTGCGGCACGGACCAACTAGACTGAAATCTACACATCGTTAGAGATGCCATGACGACCTAGATAACGGGAAGCACCGCTGAACTATTATACACGCTGAACATTTCCACACCAATCTACACGAAGAACATACTCAGTGCTCTGACGTAGGCGACAGGCTTATTCACGGACGTGCATCTTTATTATTTTTACATAGGCTTTCAGAATGCAGAAACGCAAGACGCACCATGAGCTCATTTATAACGCTTGCTCACGCTTCTCTTGAAACCCGTTACCATCATGAGAGATATAATGGAAACACGATACTGGCCATGAAACTGTATGCCACTATAACCTAAAGCATCCATGCACTAAATGGATTACTCGTGCACCAGGCCCAAGTAGGCCTCAAGCAAGAGTTCCCGTGGACATTAACAAAGCAAAAGTCAGGTTGCTGAGCCTGCAGAAAGAACCCAGTGGAGCAACCAGCCAAGGTCGTAATGTTGCAAACCCACAGTCAAGAAACAAATCTTTAAAGGCACGATGTTGCAACCTCGCACTCCACGTACCAATGTTAAAATCATATCTGCAAATTAAACCAGACATACAGTGGAAAAACAATATTAATTGTGCAGAATTATGCCTCAAACACGGTCCCTCCCCACGTGACCAAGCCGAACCTGACGAGATGCCAAAACCCAGGAGAGAAAAGGCGTCTGGGTACCTCGCTACGAGACGCAGGCCGACACACTTGAAAGGCTCAATGGACACCTGCTACAGTGGGAACGGTCAGTCTCCCACCTATGAATAAATCCTCACATTGCCTGCACGTACCCATATTGAAACACTGTTGCAACCACAGGTGCACCGTGTGCTGGGAACAACGGTGGTCCCAGGCTGGGGAGCTCACGGATGCACCAATCAGAACATGAGGTTCTTATCTCAGACGTCAGTAACGTTAGCCAATCCTCAGGGGTCTTCATGTAACAATTCTTATGTATCTAATTGTAGGGACAACCCAGATATACCACCTGACTACATCTTAACCACTAATATCATTCTCTATATGCGTACTATACTAACCCCACCACTCGAGCAACCAATCAAGAGTGGCGATAGGTTCTTTTGGTAACTTTTTGGAATGACGCAAGTAGCGCGTCATAATGTAGTAAAAAGGGCCTGCGAGCCCCACTATTGTGTGTGTGTCAGGACGAACGCGTACGCTCCTTGACCCATCCCTGCCGTTTGCATAATAAACGACAGAAGTTGCCTTGCTCCTTGTGTGTGCCTCATACTCTGTCTCGATCCGAGATATACACGGGAGGAGTTGGGGCCTCCCTGCCCGGAGGTCTGCGGACGGCCCGGCCGACCCCGGCAGAATCCCCCCCCGACAAGTTGGAGGCACTGCTGAGATCTGTTTAAGATCGACTTTTATTTTTTATTTTTCCAGGCACTCCCGTTGCGGGGAGGCCCGGCGGCGCGGCCCCCTCTGCCGTTGCCCCCTTCTGAGGACTACAGGACCATCGCGGAGCTGCGAGAGGACCGGACAGCGCAATCCGGATATTGGCCCTCGGGAGCCGGTTGAGAAGTATCCCGCCCGCGGTCGGCGAGTGTCCAGACGTGGTCCAGACGAGGGGAGGTGGCGAGCCGCTTGGAGGGGTGCACGCAGTCGAGCGGCCCTGCATCGAGGGAACTTGGTGAGCATGACACGCACAACAAGCAATGCGAAATTGTGAGGGAGGGGGCGGAAGTAAATAAGGGAGGAGGGAGGTATTGTAAAAAGGTGGGGTGAAGGTTTAATTGAGTGATGATAATGGAATGAATGGTAGTGAATTGAGTGCGAGAGAAGGCGGCTAACGTTACGCGAAAGAGGGGGGCAGGGCACGAGAACAACACGTGCAGACGCTCGCAACAAAAAGCTAACGTTACGCGAAAGAGGGGGGCGGGGCACGAAAACATCACGTGCAGCCGCTCGAAAGACACTGATTGGCCTAAATCGCGACTACGTGTGAGGGTGGGTGTGTGTGGTTTCCTACGATTTGACATTTATCATTCAATGAGTAGATGAGGTTCCCTATTGTTCGAGCAAGAAACTCGATAGGTAGATGAGGTTCCCTATTGTTCGAGCAAGAAACTCGATAGGTAGATGACGTTTCCCTGTGGGCGGTGGCTAGTTACGTAGTTGCCCAAAACGGAAGATAATTGGCTGGTTAAGCCCTCCTGTTGAGGGGCGTATCACACGCGAGGCGACGCAGCGTGCGCAGTCCGGTTATAGTATTGATGAGATTACCTTGTTCCAGGAGAGACAGGAAGACAGCTGTAGGGTTAGCGGGGTAGATTGCAAGTGTATTTTGAATTTAAAGAACATAACACGAATATACCAGTAGTTCGAAGAAATAGGTGACGTCACCAGTAGGGATTTAGTAAGATATCGTGAACACAAGAAGCTTTGGGTTTGACATTGGTGGGGAAGAGAAACATGATAAAGGAGCGGACACGGAGATAAACGATAAACGAGTGGATCAAAGAGGAGAAGGGGAAGGGGGCGTGGCTGCGCACGGAGAACGCCGGCCACGGCAAGTGTAAAGGTGGGAGGAGAACGGGGAAAAAGGACGACTGTGTAAGATCGTCGTAAGGGGTACGCAGCTGCAGGGGGCTGCGTGCGCTTCGGCCGCAGGGGGCCGTAGGGGAAGGAATATAATATAACATCATAAATATATTTGTTTTATAATTTTTTTTTTTTTGTGATTATTATCATTGCATAATTTGTCAAAGGATTGTCGTAAGTCCCCACACTTGCGGGGCAAGGTAAGCAATAAAAGGTTGTATGTTGCAAACTGGTAGCAAGGGGAAGGGTAAGAAAGGGTGCGCTAGTATGTCATACGGGAGAGGGTTGGGAGGGTGGGGGAATACCCTCACTACCCCACTACAACATATATGCACCACACTGCCACCACATAGGGAGAAGTTAATTAAGTACAGCATAGAGTGGACCCAGGGGACGGACAACAAAATGTTGACACCATGGCCGCCTAATGGTAGCTTTGACCCATATGCCCAACATTCACTATTAAACCATCTGCACAATACATACAAGGGGAAGAAGTTGGCAAACCATGTGGAGGTGTTTAACTTATGGAGGATGTTCCAGGGGTCTAGACCAGGACCAAATGGAATGTTCACTATGGGGGAAACACCGGAAGAAAAGGAGATTAAGAAAGAAGGAACGGATGGGGAAAAGGAGAGTGAAGGAACAAAGAATATGGGGAATGAAAAACTGGGTGGAGGAAAGGTTGATAAATTAGCTGACATAAAACAGGAACCGAGCAATGAGATACCCTTAACACCGGGAGTGAAAACAGAGGGAGGAGGGTTGTACCCTTTAAGAGAATTAGGAGAAATAAAAGGACAGTTAAGGGCGGCTGAAGGATACTCAAACCCGGCATACAGCCCTCCACCATATGTGGCTCATGGAAAGATACCAATGGGGGACGGGAGGAGAGAAGAGCAGACTGTAGAGATAGGAAACGATGAGTGGGTAGCTGCACAGATATTGTTGAAATTACGAGGATCACTAACTGGAGAGGAAAGGGAGGCGGTAAAGAGAACAAACGAGGATAGTGAAAGAGAGAGTGAAATGAGGGGAGAGGAGCTGTTACGGCAGAAGGAAGAGATTTTGGAGGAAAGATTAGCTAAACTAAGGGATGAGCAGAATGAACTGATAAAACAACTTGAGGGGGAGGAAAGAGAGAGAGTGAGGAAAAGGAAAGAAGGTAAGGACGAATTGGAAAAATTAAGGGAGCAAAGTGAGGAGAGAAAGAGGGAAGCTGTAAGGGTAAAAGCAGCAGCAGAAAGGGTATCAAGAGTAGTGATGAGGGAGAAGAAGAAGGAAGAAGAAGAAAATGAAAAGGAAATGGAAATATGGAGGAGGAGGATAATATCAGAGACAGCTAAAAAATATGAAGAGGGGAAGGTAATAGAGAGTATAGTAGAAAGAGAAAGGGTGAAATGGGAAAGGAGGAGAGAGGATGAAAGGATATTGGAAGAGATGAGCAACGAAGTAATGGAGGAATTAAAAAGGAAAAGAGAGGAAAATAGTAGGGAGATGGAGGAGAGGAGTGAAGGGGAGAGAGAAGAGAGTAAGAGGGAGAGTGAAAGATGGGGAGAAGTATATAAAAATAGAGAGGTAGCAACAACGTCAGCACTAAGGGGAACAGGTGGTAACAACGGAAAGGAAGAGGGAGACCTAATAGACTTAAAAACTGTAACAATAAAAGGAAAAAAGGCAGAGTGGGGGGCGCAATTTATGAATGATTTTTGTAGTGAGGATGGAAGGAAGAGTGAAAGGGAAAGCTTAGATAAGCTATACCTCACTAGAACAAACATAGATTCGCCATGGGTGAGTAGAAGATGGGAGGAGCTGGAGAGAAGTAAGGAGGAAGTGAAAAGAATGGGAGAAACACAAACTAACGAACACACGCCACCGACGCTCACCAACCAACACACGCCACCCACATCACCATCACGCTCTCTAACGCCACACCCCACATGTTCAACAACTGCACGCTCTCTGCACAGAATAAAGCTCGCACCCTTCATGGACGAAGTTACACCTTATGCATGTCGGCTTAGGGACCTCCCTAGTCGCAGGCAAGACAGGAAAACAGACGTGCCAATATTGAACACAGGAAAGGATGAAAAAAGGGGAAAGGAAGAAGAGGGAGGTAGGAGAAGAGGTAGTAAGGAAGGATTTGAAGTAGTAAAAGGAATGGGGGAAGAGGAGGGGTGTGAAGAGTTAACATCATGGAGCATAAAGGATGACACAAGACAGAATGTAATGCCACTGCTGGAGAGAGGAGGGGTTAGACCACAATATGTACCTTGGAAACATACGGATAAGGAAAACATAAAATGTAGGCTCCCATCATTAAGTGGAGGTGCGGGTAAATGGATATATGAAATGGAAAAACACACCGCAGGACAGAAACTAGCAGTGGGAGATGTTAAGGGCCTGTTAATATCAATATTAGGGGATAGAGCGGATGACATTTGGAAAAGAGCGGGATTCCATGGGGTAACAATAACAAACACATCGCATGATGGGGCACCATTTGCAAACTGCAGACATGCGCTATGGCAGGCACTAAGAGTGCAGTACCCAGACACATCAGACATAGGAGCCATTACTTCCCGTAAGATGGGTGAGAACGAGGATCCTGTTGATTATATCCAGGATATTCAAGAGAAGTGGCGCATGGAAACTAGAGAACAATGGGACAAAACACCAGCCATATTTTATCATATACTAGTACAAGGGCTCCCAGAAGGAGTTCAGAGACAATTAAAGAAAGTAGTGGGGATGGAAGCAAAACCATGGCCGGAAATACAACTGACTATAGTACATCACTGTAGAACATGGCAAGGAAAAATGAAACAAAAGGAAGAGGACAGGAAAACAGAAGAGGCCAAATTAGTACAGAAAAAACTTACTAAATATACCATGGAAGGGGCACTAATAACTGCGCCAACACCAATGGCCCAAAGCCCAACGCAAGTAGTGGCTGCACAAAATCCAGCTCAAATAGCGCCTCCACAAGAGGTAATAGAGCAAGTGCTGCCTCTGCAATCACACGCACAGAACATGGGAGGAGGGTACCCAATGCAAGGAGCTGGGTATTATAATTATAATAGAGGGAGAGGAGGGTTTATGAGGGGAAGAGGATACGGATATAATACCCAACAACAGGCTGGGGGACTCAGAAATAACTACCAGACAGGGCAACCAGTATACCAGGACAACACAGGGAACTTCCCATGGCAAAACAGGGAACCACCCGTGTGTTGGAGCTGCGGACTATTAGGACACATGTCACGTACATGCAGGGTCAGGCCAGGAACACCAGCATGGAACGAACAAGCACAACATAGGACATCACAAGAACAGCACGGCATACAACCACAGCAGATGTCACCACAAGGGAGTGACCAACACTATTCCCTACCACAACAACAAATAAAACAATACCTGCCACAAGTAACTGGTGCAGCGTTAATACAACCACCACCACAACCTGAACGAACGCAATTGGGTGGGGTGACGGTGTTGGGGCACAACCCTTACACAGGGAATGGCCAGTCATTGTACCCCCAATAGGACAGCCCACAGACGGCCTTGGTGTGTCCCATCCTGTCAGTAACACCTAATAGTGCGGAGGAGCCACGCATAGAGGTAACGATAGGTGACAAAAAATTATCATTCCTTGTTGACACCGGGGCGACCCGGTCTTGCATAAGGGAAGGTAAGTTTAAGATGTCAGGCGAAGCCATGAACACACAAGGGTTTTCTGGGGCTAAAGGGTTGGTTCCATTTACTGATAACGTTCCGCTATCTATTGGAGATTACGATCTGTCAGTACCACTTTTGTATTATAGTGCCTCACCAGTAAACATACTGGGGAGGGACATAATGAACAGATTAAATATGACGATCTCCTTTACAGAGGATGGCATAATTTGCTCTACTCCAGGGATTAACATGCTTGCAGCACGACAGATTTTGCAAGCATACTGTGGACAGATAGCGATCAGGGCGGAGCCGGTAGACGGCGAGCTATTCCAGTACGGAACAGACATGGCATTTGCATGGATGCCAGGGATAGGAGGGAAAATATGGAGGAGACCAGCAGCCTATCTATTCGACCAGAAACACCAGCTAATGAACTGGAAGGGAAGGTCATTGCAGTGGACATTGAGAGCATTATTGCAACAGCTGATTATGTTGCTGTGCACGCCCAAGATAAAGAAGGGAGAGCATGGAGGGCGGTGATAGCACTAGCAGAAGGATGTAGGCTGACCCAGGTGTCAGATGAAGAGTTGTTTTCAGAAGAAAAGGAGGAAAATGAAATGGTGTTCATGATGAGTGTAGAAATGTGGCTAACAGTGGCTCACAAACAAGTGGCACAGAAAATTGCAATGGCACTTGAGGCACCCGCTGGCACACCAGTCCCATTTTTTAAAGAAGATATGTCAAAGGTGCCAAAATCATTATGGACTATTAGCCCTTATGATGTAGGATGCATTAAAAGCATAGGGGGTGTAAAGATAAAATTAAAAAAGGGTGCCATACTACCAAGAGTGAAACAATACCCATTGTCAAGAGAGGCAGATGAGGGCATATACGAAACCATAACAGCCCTTATAAACAATGGCATATTGGTCCCCTCAGAATCCCCATGCAACACAGCTGTGTACCCGGTGCGCAAGGCTAAAGGAGGGTCTTGGCGGTTCATACAGGACCTCAGACCGTTGAACAACATAGTAGAAGCAGAGTATCCAGTAACAGCAAACCCGGCCACAATTTTGTGTGGCATTCCAGCAGAAGCATCACGGTTTACAGTGATTGACCTTAAAAATGCTTTTTTCTCAATACCATTACACCCAGACTCACAAGACTTGACAAGCTTCACTTACCGAAATAGGAAGTGGAAACATACCAGATTACCACAGGGATATTGTGAATCACCTTCAATTTTCAATAGGGTAATACAGATGGATTTGGGTAACGTTGAGTTGGAAAGCACAGTGTTACAGTATGTGGATGACATAATAATTTGCAGTACAAATGAAGATAAATGTAGAGAGGACTCATTAAAAATGTTGACGATATTGGCTGAAAAGGGGTACAAGGTAGACATGGAAAAGATACAATACTGTCAGGAACAGGTACTTTACATTGGCCAACTGATATCACAATATGGAAGAAGGATTGCACCACAAAGAGCACAGGCAATATCAGGCACTCCCGTGCCACAGACTGTAAGAGAACTGCAGCAATTTCTGGGACTGTGCAACTACTGTAGAGCATGGGTATTTGATTACAGCTCTTACATAGGACCCCTGCTTGAGGGTTTGAAGGAAGCAAATAAAGGGGAGAAAAAGTTGGGATGGACTATGGAAATGAAGGAGGCATTTGATGAATTAAAAGAAGCAATATCAACTGCTCCAGTACTAGCATCCCCAGACTATGAGCGACGATTTTTTATATTTTCACATTGCGACTCAGCAGTAATGAAAGCAGTATTGGCCCAAAAGACTAGCATGGGCTATAAACCAGTAGCATTTTACAGCGGTCACTTAGATCCAATAATGTTAGGACAATTCTCTTGCGAACAAGGTCTTGCTGCAGCTGCATTTGCAGTAGAAAAAGCATCATCAATAACTATGGGGTGTCCAACTACACTATTTGTAGAACATGCACTATTTGCGATATTGAATAAACCTAAGTCCACACTGACGACACAGAGGGCAACAGGTTATGAGATTATTTTGTCCAAAGCTGAACTGGCAATTGTTAGATGTAGCACGGTTAACCCTGCAAGGTTCCTAGCAGAAGTAATTGAAGAGGGAGATTACGCCCACGACTGCACCCAAGTAACTGAGATGTACTCATGTACTAGGAAAGTTGAAGAAAACGCACTAGAGGGAGGTGAGCTTTTGTTTATTGATGGGTCATCAACTATTGATCAAGGAGACGGGATAAGGAGGACTGGGGCAGCAGTAGTACAAATGATGGAAGCGCCAGTGTGTGTGGCTATTAAGTGTGTACAATTACCACAGCATTACTCTGCTCAAGCGGCGGAACTGGTTGCACTCATATTGGCACTAAAGGAAAGTTTTGATAAAAAAGTTACTATATATTCCGACAGTGCATATGTTACATCCACTGTCCACTCAGGGCTATCAAAGTGGAGAAGAAGAGGGTTTAGGAGAGCTGACGGCACTCCAGTACAACATGCCCTCTTGTTGGCTGAACTAATTGAAGTAATAAACGATCCCCAAGAACTAGCCCTAGTAAAATGCACAGCACACACCAATGGAGAAGACTATATATCAAAAGGAAATGCAGCAGCAGACGCACATGCAAAATATGCTGCATATTTTGGTGAGATATGGAACCCCACAGACTCACAGAGAGGGAGAGGGAGGGGAATAGCGAGGGAGATGTTAATAAAAGAAGGGTACACCCATCTCCCAGCCACCCAGATTATGGAGTTACAAGCGGCTGCACCAATGGCCGAAAAAGAAGTATGGGTGAAAAGAGGATGCACAATGTCACCAACCGACGCACTATGGCGCCAGGGTGGCACTGGGAAAGTTGTAATACCATTGGCATTGTTAAATACCGCCTTGAACCAATTACATCACCCTGCCCATACAGGCAAAGAAATAATAGCAGCACGAATTAGAGAAGATTGGTTCTGTCCCGAGTTAACATCCCATGTGTCAAATTTTATCAGCAATTGCCTTACATGTCAACAGTTCACGGCCGGTCATACTTTAAAGGTGATAAGAGGTACCATACCCCGACCAGAAGGACCTTTTCGGCACCTCCACATTGACTATGTTGATATGATCAACATTTGTCAAGGCAATAGATACATGATAGTAGTAGTATGCCCATTTTCTAGGTGGATCGAAGCAGGGCCCTGTTCACACCCTGATGCGTTTAGAGCAGCCAAATTTATAGTAAGGGAGGTATTCCCCAGGTGGGGAGTGTGCGAGGTGTTAAGATCAGACAACGGACCCCATTTCGCAAATGAAATGTTCCAGCATATCACATCCCTACTGAACATTAAACACAAATTTGCATGTGCGTACCACCCACAGGCCAATGGTGTATGTGAACGCCTGAATGGCCTATTGAAGGAGGCAATTGCTAAAATACAGCAAACAACAAAGAAAAGTTGGTTGTATTGCCTTCCGTTAGCACTGTTCGAACTTAGAAACAGGCCAGGGTCCGACCACCACCTCACCCCACACGAGGTGGTTACTGGACGCCAAATGCGCCTTCCCCTAACACCAACGTCAAGGGCATTCACCGACCAAGAAAGTTCTGCGAATGTGTTAGGTGATGAAATGTATCAATATGTGTCTTCTTTGATTACTAGCGTTGTGTTTGTGTCTCAACAGCTCGAGCGCACACGGGGCGGGTCCACCAGCAACCAAGAAATAGACGAAAATACAGAATTGGGAAAGGAGAACTTGTGCCAACTTGCCAAAGGTGACCACGTACTACTTCGAAATTTTAATAGAAGGTGGAACCAGCAGAGGTTCACTGGCCCCCATTTAGTAGAGGACGTATCAACAAGAGCAGTAAAACTAAAGGATAAGCGTGCGTGGAACCACCTGCATGATGTAAAAATCTACAAACTGCAGACCCGCCCCAGCGCCAACGACAGGTCCATTGGAAAAACGCCAACAACATCCCCGGCAGCGGAAGAAAACACAACCACAGACAACGACCCAATTGTCCCCTCGGAGAGAATAACGGACGAAGAAGGGGGTGATCCCCACACTGCCCACCCCATGGTCACACGTTCAAAGAGTAAAACTGCTCCCACCATCTGAGCAAACCCCCCCCCCATTGACTACTAAATACAATTGTAATAAAAACTAAGGACTTCGCTTGCACCAATACACATGTAAACACGTGAATGTTCTCTTTTTCTCTCGCACATACAGGAGCTGCGTAATATTGTATTGTTAAGAAAAGTTATCTAACAAATTCAGTGTGCAGGCGTAGATGGTGCTGCCAGACGATAGTTACCCAGAAGAATTGTCACACCAATTTGTATACGAAATAAAAAGGCCAACATACTTAAAAAAGAAAAGGGTACGTGTATACTACACGGCCTTCCTCCTGGCCATAGAAAATTACATGCCCCACCTCCGCCCATACTTGCCGGTCTTGAGAGACCGATCACTTAGAGTAGCGTGGGAGCAACTCTTCACCTGGGCACTGAATGACTATTTGATAGGGAGAGCTTAATGAAACAAAACTAACATTTAATAACAAGCACCTTTTGAGAATTTTTAGGCGGGCAACTTTAACGTCGCAAGAATACGCTGCCAGGACTGCAGCAAGGTAAGAGCAAAAATGTCGGTGAGGTTAGCATATGTAATAAAAATAATAGGGATTTTTATGATCACCGGAGTTTTGGCTGCCTCTGTATGGCAGTACAGCTATGCTATGAGTTTTTTTGCTGCACCCAAACCTAATGTACCCCACCTCCCTGCTGCAACAGGTGTTACGTCAGGTGGTAACAGTAACAATGAACAAAAGCGAAATAAAGTTAAACGCAGCACATACTCAGACAATAAAGGTATTGATAATTATGTACAAGATTCAGCACACGTCACAAACAACATATGGTACCAGCACATGACCCGCATTGGTAAGCAGACAACTGAGGATAGCTGTTACGTTTGCTCATTAATACCATACGCCATGAGCGCTTCACGAACATTTGTTGCCACAGAAATAGATGAAAAAACAGCACAGTGCATAATATATTTGGCCCTGTTCCAAACGAAAGGAAGATTCCAAGGAACAGTAGTGCACATGACATGGAAAACACGAGACTCATACCCATATGAAAACAACTTCCTCAAGACCTATCTGAGTTATCACAAGACCAGTTTACATGCTGAAGCATTCAGATACATAACAAGTGGCCCTGAAAAAGGAGAAACAAAGAAGGTAACACTGCAGTATCTACCATGTGATTGGTACGCCACGGAAGTTCCGGGTAAACAAGGATGCTGGGAGAGGCCATTACTGACGATAACAGGAAAGGTGTTCCTGGGTACCAGCTGGGAGATAGGAGTGGTTGGCAGCAACATGGTAACAAAAGAAACTATCTCAACCATCGAGACACACAATCATCGATGTTGGACGACATGGATCAAGTATGTACCAATGCTCACGTGGGTAGAAGAAGATGAAGACCCGATAACTATATTACCATTGACTGCGCCCAAAGTATGTTACCAGCATAAAGGAGAGGTGGACGTGGGATATAACACCAATTGTGCAAGTGTGATGGAGTTACCTGAGGGGGGAGCGGGAACAGCAGTAATAATGGACCATTATTGGGCCTGTGGAGAAAAGGCATATCATACACTGCCTCCCCTGTGGAGTGGTGTGTGCACAATGGTACACGTCAATGTACCATCACTAGTGGTACCTAAGAAGCATGTCGATGTGGCGAAATTTCCGAAAATGGATGAAGGAGACAGGAGAAGAAAGAGATCTGCACCACTCCAGAAGGAGCAAGAAAACAGGACCAACAGCAATGATACTGTCCTAAACAGGAGAAAAAGACAAGGAGAGCCATTAACAGGAAATTATCTGTGGGGAAGGTCGGAAACGGAACTAACATCAATACCGCCAGAACACAGACTATTCAGCAGAGCAGCAATGTTCTTCTCCTCAATAATACATCCGGGACTGCAGGCATACGCAAACGCAAAATGGCTGCAAATAACCAGATGGGAACTAATGATGACCATAAATTCGACAGTAAATGGGTTTAACGCAATTAAAGAGGAGCTGCGAGCTGTAAGGATGGTAGCACTACAGAACAGATATGTATTGGACCTTCTCACAGCAATGGAAGGAGGAGTTTGTGCAAAGATAGGACAATCATGCTGCACGTTCATACCTGCCAACGATGCCGACAATGGTACACTAACAGAAGCAGTTTCACAATTGGCCCAGATGCACTCCAAAATGATGGACGAAAGTAACGGCGTAAACAAGGATAAAAGCTGGTTTTCACTATTATGGTCATGGATGCCATCTTGGCTGTCAGATGGACTGAAAATAATAGTGGGATGTGCTATTTTGGCTGGAGCTGCACTGATAATAATTAGATTTTGGAAAGCCCGGAAGGCGCGCTCAACTGATGAGTTGCTGGAAATGGTGGGAATGCACCCCTTGATGCCAGCGGATGACGGCCAGCACACAGGTGTGATAATACACGAAAGGGAGAAGTTGCGCACCCAAATCATCGCCAATCATCTAGACCCACCATCAGTGAAGATCGAGAACCCAAGGAACCCTAGGAGCTACATAGGAAGATGGGTGTACTGTACTCCTGGAGGAACATGCGAATACATGTATTGGTCATTTGAAGATCACGTAAACCATTATGGACATCTCGGAGGGATAACCAAGATATGGAGAGTAAGAGGAGATAACGAGAAGGATATGTTTGTGGTCGACAAGTCGACCAGAGGGGGGACTGAAGTGGGAGAATGGAAAACCAGACTCCCGTCCTTCACCTCTCGCGCTTGGCCTAGAGGGTCGCGGCCCAGACACCCGCCACGAGAAGAGTTTGCCCATTTACCAGATGACCAAATACCCTGGTACAGAAACATACGGATGTGTCCATCTGCCTGCCCAACAGCCCGCACTGGCCATGCCGACACCTGCGGCACGGACCAACTAGACTAAAATCTACACATCATTAGAGATGCCATGACGACCTAGATAACGGGAAGCACCGCTGAACTATTATACACGCTGAACATTTCCACACCAATCTACACGAAGAACATACTCAGTGCTCTGACGTAGGCGACAGGCTTATTCACGGACGTGCATCTTTATTATTTTTACATAGGCTTTCAGAATGCAGAAACGCAAGACCCACCATGAGCTCATTTATAACGCTTGCTCACGCTTCTCTTGAAACCCGTTACCATCATGAGAGATATACTGGAAACACGATACTGGCCATGAAACTGTATGCCACTATAACCTAAAGCATCCATGCACTAAATGGATTACTCGTGCACCAGGCCCAAGTAGGCCTCAAGCAAGAGTTCCCGTGGACATTAACAAAGCAAAAGTCAGGTTGCTGAGCCTGCAGAAAGAACCCAGTGGAGCAACCAGCCAAGGTCGTAATGTTGCAAACCCACAGTCAAGAAACAAATCTTTAAAGGCACGATGTTGCAACCTCGCACTCCACGTACCAATGTTAAAATCATATCTGCAAATTAAACCAGACATACAGTGGAAAAACAATATTAATTGTGCAGAATTATGCCTCAAACACGGTCCCTCCCCACGTGACCAAGCCGAACCTGACGAGATGCCAAAACCCAGGAGAGAAAAGGCGTCTGGGTACCTCGCTACGAGACGCAGGCCGACACACTTGAAAGGCTCAATGGACACCTGCTACAGTGGGAACGGTCAGTCTCCCACCTATGAATAAATCCTCACATTGCCTGCACGTACCCATATTGAAACACTGTTGCAACCACAGGTGCACCGTGTGCTGGGAACAACGGTGGTCCCAGGCTGGGGAGCTCACGGATGCACCAATCAGAACATGAGGTTCTTATCTCAGACGTCAGTAACGTTAGCCAATCCTCAGGGGTCTTCATGTAACAATTCTTATGTATCTAATTGTAGGGACAACCCAGATATACCACCTGACTACATCTTAACCACTAATATCATTCTCTATATGCGTACTATACTAACCCCACCACTCGAGCAACCAATCAAGAGTGGCGATAGGTTCTTTTGGTAACTTTTTGGAATGACGCAAGTAGCGCGTCATAATGTAGTAAAAAGGGCCTGCGAGCCCCACTATTGTGTGTGTGTCAGGACGAACGCGTACGCTCCTTGACCCATCCCTGCCGTTTGCATAATAAACGACAGAAGTTGCCTTGCTCCTTGTGTGTGCCTCATACTCTGTCTCGATCCGAGATATACACGGGAGGAGTTGGGGCCTCCCTGCCCGGAGGTCTGCGGACGGCCCGGCCGACCCCGGCAGAATCCCCCCCCGACAAAGGTGAGAAAAGAACCCAGTGGGAAGGGAATCAGTCAGAGGGAGGTGGGAGATTCACACATTAGAGACAGTTATCACAAATCCTCCCTTCTGTAATTGCAGATTCATTATTCAGCATTGGGCAACTATGCATCAGGGATCCAGATCTCAGAGCCTTCCAGATGCCCCCGGGATTACCAGGTGAGCGTAACAGAACTCGAAGCCTTTAAACCTTATCCACCTGGCCGTCATGGAGACATCTGAAACTGATCAGTTAGCCCAGCTTTTGGGACAATTACGCACCGAGGTACACGCAGCCTGGCAGGAAACCAATGCCTTAAGACGAGAGTTAATTGTCACAAAAGACCATACTGATGAACTAAGTAAACAGCTACTACAAACACAGGTGGGGCAGGCTCCATTGCCCAGATTCACCCCATCCGTCGCTACACCATCATCAGTCAATCCAGTACAGATAACGTTGCCGGGAGCAGTACCCCTGGCACCACCAGAACGGTTTAATGGAGACCCCAGAAGGTACGCAACATTCATGAACCAGTGCTGCCTCCATTTTCTTTGTAGGTCTGGGGCCTTCCCAAACAACCAAGCGAGAGTGGCCTTCGTGTTATCATATTTGAGTGGAAGTGCCACAGACTGGTCGGTAGCTTTAGTGAGCCGGGATGACCCATTACTGCAGAACTTCAGGGGTTTTCAACAGGAGATGAAAAGGTTATTTGCTCGACACTTGCATGGACAAGCTCTTGATAACCAACTCCTGTCCCTCCGCCAAGGGAATCAAGATTTGCTGACTTATATTGCCACCTTTAATAGACTGGTTGTAGAAGCGGGGTGGCCAGAAGATAAAAGAACCACGTTGTTTCATCAGGGCCTACGAGGAGACCTGAAGGATGTCCTTGCTCAAGTGGTAGATCCACCTAAAGACTGTGCAGAGTTTATCAACCTGGTAGTTCAGTTGGACCACAGATGACAGAATCGAAGAACAGACCGAAGTAGACTCGGAAATCGTGCCATGTAAGTATGTTCAAAAGATAATGTTCAACGTCCATCAGAAAATACCACAGAAACCATGCAGATTGGAGGAGTACGACCCCCTTCAACTAAGGGTGAAAGAGACAATAGGAGACAGCTACAGTTATGCTTATACTACGGTAAATGGGTCACTACCTCAAAGAATGCCCAGTGAAACCTCCGAGGAAGGTGGTAGGCGCTACAGAGAAAGAAGATGATGGAAAGGAATCAGAAAACTACAAGGCCCAGCAAGCATAGATGTTCGCTTGTCGAGCGAAAAGGATGAGTCAGAGACCTCACCTTTCACCCTACCAGTAACCTTGATCAATCACCAACGACCGTCACGGATGCATGCCATAGAGGCATATATAGACAGCGTAGCAGTTGGTAATTACATAGATCGAGATATGGCAACAGAAATGGGACTTCCCTTATGCACAAAACCAACAACTGAAAAGGTAACTACTGTTGACAGTACAGAAATTGCTTCGGGACCAGTAACCCAATGCACAACAGAAGTAACCCTTCTGTGTCAGGATGGACATCGAGAAGCAATCATGTTTGACCTCATCAAAGCTCCTCAGTTCCGATTGATCTTAGGGATGCCATGGTTAGTAACTCACAATCCCCACATAGACTGGCGTGGAAAGAGACTGACCTTTTCCGATGAATGCACCCAAGCTTGCTACCTGAAATCTATACCACAGCCAAACCTGAAATCTGTTCAAGGAATAGCATCGGGGATCGTGGAACCAGTGGACACCTTACCAAAAGAATATCAGGATTATTAAGATGTTTTTCAGAAGGAACAGGCTAACACATTACCGCCACATAGGCCCTATGACTGTCAGATCGACCTGATACCTGGCGCACAGGTTCCTTGTGGTCGGATTTATGCACTTACGGAAACCGAAAATCTCCACTTGAAGTCCTATCTGGATCAATACCTAGCTAATGGGTTTATCCGCCCGTCAAAGTCACCAGCAGCCTCTCCCTTATTCTTCATACCAAGTTGGAAGGAGATTTGAGGACTTGCATTGATTACCGTGCACTTAATCAAATCACAGTAAAAAAATGCTACCCTTTGCCCCTTATCCTGGAACTGTTGGACCAAGTCAAGGATGCTCGAATCTACACCAAACTAGTCCTCAGAGGAGCATACCACCTTGCACGTGTTAAGAAAGGGGATGAATGGAAAACCGTGTTTCGCACCAAGTATGGCCTGTACGAATATCAGGTAATGCCTTTCGGCTGTGCAACGCTCCCGCAACGTTCCAATACTTCATGAAGGATTAATTATGGGAATGAATCGATGTCTGTGCCCTGGTCTATATTGACGACATCCTGGTGTATTCCCCCTCTAAAGAGATCATGTGGAACATGTTCGCTCAGTCCTTGCAAAACTTCGCCTGCACAAACTGTACACTAAACTCGAGAAATGCTCCTTCCATGTCACCGAAATTGAGTTCATCAGTTTTGTTCTCTCGCCAAAGGGAGTCAAGATGGATTTACACAAAGTAAATGTCATCCTTAATTGGCCGTCACCTTTTTCATTTAAAGGAACCCAAAGCATGCTCGGCTTTGCAAATTTTTATAGCCGATTTATTCCAGATTTTTCATGGATAGTCCACCCAATCACATCTTTACTGAGAAAAAACAACAAAAAATTCCAATGGACTGAAGAGGCGGAACAGGCCTTACAAGAACTCAAGAAAACATTCACCTCTGCGCCAATTTTACGACATCCTCGCCCTGATCTCTCCTATGTAGTGGAAACTGATGCTTCCAGCGTAGCTATGGGAGCAGTTCTCTCTCAAAGAGATCCAGAGGCAGGCCAATTACACCGCGTGGCCTTTTGGTCACGTAAATTCTCACCATCAGAACTTAACTATGCAATTACAAAGAATTGTTGGCAATAAAATCAGGCTTCAAAGCCTGGCGGCAGTATCTATTAGGTGCCAGACATACCATCACAGTAATCACAGATCACCGAAACCTTCAATACCTAAAGTCATCAAAAGCCCAATCATCACAACAGTTGTGGGGGGCTCTATTCTTCACAGAATACGATTACGTAATAACATACTGACCGGGAGTTCGGAATGGGAAGGCCGATGCCTTGTCTCATATGGGTGTTGAAGAGAAAACAAACAGTACCCTGGACCCTGTTGCCATCATCCCAAGTGATAACTACTGGGACTCACCACCACATTGACTGTGAGTGGACTTCAAGATAAGATTCGAACCTTAATGAATCCCGAGATCTTGCAGAAATGGAATTCCCAAAATGAACATCACACAGTTCTGGATGGATTACCCTACTTCAGGGAACGACTATATCTACCAAGTAAAGATCTGCAAGAATTGGTCATGTCTGGTTATCACGATTCCCTGATCGGAGGCCATCCCGGAATTGCTAAGACTCTAGCCAAGGTTAAACGGAATTATTGGTGGCCAACCTGGCATAAGGACATTGTTTGATTTGTTCTATCCTGTGGGATATGTGCACAGAATAAATCACAAAAACAGAAACTAGCTGGCCTCCTACAACCACTGGATATTCTGCCGGCTCCCTGGCAACCTCTTTCTCTTGATTTTATTACGGACTTACCTCCCTGTCAAGGTTTTAATACCATTCTGGTGGTTGTAGACCTGTTCACTAAAATGGCACATTTCATTCCATTCAAAGGACTTCCTAACGCTACCGGTCTAGCAAAAGCATTTCTTGAACAGATTATAAAACTGCATGGTTTCCCCTGAGTTCTAATCTAAGATCTTTGAAGCCAATTTGTATCTAATTTCTGGAGGAAAAGTTGTACCCTGGCACAAATCGATGTTCGATTATCCACTAGCCAGCACCCCCAAACGGATAGACAAACAGAAAGAACAAACCATAGATTAGAACAGTATCTATGTTGTATGCTGCATCAAGTGGAAGAGAATTGGAAAGGCTTGTTATGGATAGCGGAATACACATACAATATCTCCAAACACACCAGCACGGGACAAAGCCCGTACTACACAATAATCGGAAGACATCCACATACCTCTGAACTAGACTCCCCCGCGACCTTGGAAATGGCAGCGTTAAAGACTCTACACACAAGCATAACCCAAGCCTTCAAAAGGGCAAATGAACATTTACTGCAAGCCAAAGACAGACAAAAAAAATTCTCGTACCGGCATCGAAAGAAAGCTCCTTATTACCAAGTTGGAGACGAAGTGTGGTTGGCATCAAAACATGTGCACATAAAAGGTACCCAGACCTTTCGTCCAAGATATCTAGGACCCAATACCATCGAATCGGTGATAAATCCGGTGGCCTTCAAGTTAGCCTTACCACCAAGCATGCAAATTCATCCGGTGTTCCATGTGTCACTTGTAAAACCTGTACAACCAGGAACCCGAGTCTTAACACCACCAAAACCTTTGCTAGTTGATGGAGAGCCTGAATTTGAAGTTAAAAACATCTTGGATTTGAAACGTACCAGATCTAAGCTATACTATTTAGTGGACTGGAAAGGGTAGGGGTCTCAAGACAGAACTTGGGAACCAAGTGAACATATTCATGCACCACGTCTGATTAAGAGGTTTCACCTGGATAACCCCATCAAACCCGGACCGGACAGGAAGTTTACCATGAGAGGGGCCTTGGGGGGAGAGTGCTGTCATGACCACTGTGAGGGGTTCAGATTCCCTGCCAAAGAGGTGTAAAAAGAAGGGGACCCCGTGGATTCGTCCCAAGAAGCTACTGGGCCTTTGTCATGACCACTGTGAGGGGGCACAAGTTGTGCCACAAGCAGGCTCCCACCAGACCCCTGAGGGCCTTAAAACCACTGCAAAAGGGCTCCTGGAGCCAGCCCTGGTGGCTTTGGCGCCAGGCTCATATGAAGGAAAGAAGGGCTGTTCAAACTAGGTCCCATTTATATACATGGGCCTTTAAATCCAACATGGAAGCACCCATACAGTCTAGTTCTAAGAACCAAGCCATGCGGTCTAGTGTTTTGGGTGTGGCAGGCCTGGAACTACTTTCCCTGGTACTACTTTACCTGGGCTACATAAACCACACCCTGACTGCAGAACACGCTTAGAGTTATTCTGCAACCCGCAGTGTGACGCTCACCATGTCCAGCTCCTGGTCTTCAGCATCTTCCTGTAATCCTACAAGAACAAGATTATTCTGTCTTATCTGAGAAAACACCATCCAGCACTCAGTATCTCAACTGGGCTGCAATCTGTGGAAACGAGAGAAGAAGAAACATCACACACCTGTGAGTACTAGCTTAAGGACTTCCGGCGAACCGCTACCACAGCTGCTGTTTGAACATTGCGACCTGCAATAACAAGAAAGGGAAAAACAATATTAGAACGCGTTCTTCCAAAACATCGAATTCCATCAGTCTTACCTGAATTCCATCACGCTACGCCATGCTTCCATCCGGAGCACCACAGTAACATCTGCAAAGTAAAAGAGACATATTCAGGTTCGCTTTCGATATTAAGCAACCGCACAGCTCTGTACTTACCTTAACGGATTCGAGGGCCTGTTTTTCATCGCGCTCTCATCCACTCGCAGCACCACAGCGGCCTGTGGGGAGAAGAAGAAGAAAACACAGGTTAGCTTTAATAGACAATAAAGGCGCTGCGCTTCGCGCTTTCTCTTACCTAGAAAACGTGCCTCTCCATCAGGCACGCCAGTATCAAGACCTTTGCACCTGAAAAGAAGGAGATAAAGACATTAACAAATTCCCACCATAAATAGAACAAAGACTTCCAAATAACAAACCTACCTGCCTACCAGCAGATTCGGGGTCACAGCAGGCCTGGGCCCAAGGAAGGCGAACTGCACCAGTGAAGCTACTCGGGCAGCTCGCCAACAAATGTCAAGTGCCCCTGCACAAGGAACACAGGACGGATAGCTCACCCTACAAAAAACTAAGGTGAGAAAAGAACCCATTGGGAAGGGAATCGGTCAGAGGGAGGTGGGAGATTTATCCATTAGAGACAGTTATCACAAATCCTCCCTTCTGCAATTGCAGGTTCATTATTCAGCACCGGGCAACTAAGCATCCAGGGTTCCAGATCTCAGAGCCTTCCAGACGCACCCAAGATATCAGGAGAGCGTAACACCCTTTTTAAGATGACAGCAGGGTGCCGTTCTTTGAACCCTCCCACATCCAACACCCAACGTCCACGAAGTGGCACCCGATCTAATGTTGTCTCTACCTTTTTACTTCATTGGATTAGTAAGCCCTTACCTGGGGAGGATAGGAACAAACTACGCCCTAAATGTCCTAGAACAGTAATACCTAACAAGATGGCTCTTACCCCTGATATTGACAAACCTTTGGTGTCTTTCTTGTCCCAGAAATGGATTGACCCCAAGAAGGGTGTTGACAAAGCCTTCGGTAGTTGCCAAGATAAGCTATTGGATATTTTGGGTCCCTTAACACAGATCTTCGAATTAGCAGAGCCAAATTCCTCTGTCGATGTTCAAGCTCTTCGGGGCTGGGTGCAGAGGGCAGTCTGCCTGCTCGACAATACCAATGCTGCCATTCCAAGGAAAGGTGCAAGTCTCTTCTTATGTGCATTGAATCAAAATTAGCAGATATGGCAGAAGGGGAGGCAGGCCCAAAAGCCCAGGGCAACCAGTTCATTTTAAAGACCTGTCTGCTTATGTGCATACTTTCACAGCACAGGATGTGGCTCACACTAACATTGGGAATGTTTTCACCTCTAATGTTTTTGACAAGGCTGTACAAGGTAGAGCCCGCTCTTCGGGCAGCTTCTCCCAGAGCTCTACCCATGCCAACCAATATACATCCAGGAGTGCACACCATTACTCCTCAACTCGAGGAGCCCAAGATGCTTTTTACCCACAGAGGGGGTTTCAATGGAGAGGATGTTCTGGAAGGGGTGCTGGTAGAGCAAGGACAGCTCCAGTATTGCCACAAATTTAAGTGTTTCTTTCTGCAAAGGTTTAGGGGGCAGGTTGGCAAGGTTCTTTCCTCTGTGGGAGGAGCTCACTTCAGATCTTGGGTATTGCAAACAGTTCAAGGGTTTAAAATAGAAATGTATTCCCCTCCTTTCCAACTCACGTCTCCTCTTCCCCTATAGTTCGACAAAGCCAAGCAAAGGTTAGTGAATGAAGAGGTTGAGGCTCTCATTTTCAAGGGTTCAGTGGTCCCAGCCACTTTCAATGCCTCCCAATTCCTAAGCACAATTTTTCTAGTCCCGAAACCTGAGGAGGGTTTTCGTCCAGTCATAATTCTACGAGCCCTCAACTTATTAGTAGTTGTCATGATTCCTGCCCCTCATGTCCCCAGCCCTCCAAGATGTCAGGCTGGAGCCAGGCCACGATCACCTGCATGGCCCTCAAGGGCCTCTCCATCCCTCCAAAGACCCACTTGGAGTCAGACTTGGCGCTTGTGGCACCAGACTCACTCACTCCCATAGGATAACATTGGGGATTGGACTTGTAGTGCTTTGATGGGGACAAGATGTATGCCCCCACATATTTCGGTTCCCAGAACTGCATGTGCAGTCTAGTCTTTTGGGTGTGGTCCAGCCCAGAGACACCTGGGATACCCAGAAACGATTTAAGCCGCGCCCAGGCTGAGAAACATGCTTTGTGTTTTCTGCACCTGCAGCGTGACACTCACCGTGTTCGGATCTATCTCCATTAGGCCTGCATCTTTCTTCTGCGCTCAGCTCCTGCAAGAACAAGAAAACTGTTAGGAACAGCCTTACCTTGTGCCGCTTCTGCACATCATTCATCGCTTCTTCTGTTCTGCGGGCATCTTCGGCGGTGTCATTCCCATCCCGGTACGCCGCTTCCTAAGGAAAAGGGAAAAGAACAGTAAAAAGGCATTAGTAAGCATTCAGCAAATTTTTGCTTATTCTTAAAGACTGTACAAGCTTCAAACGCTTACCTGAATCGCAGCCGCTCTAGGGGAACTCTGTCTCCGGAACTTCTCATCCATCTGCAAGAAGAAAAAGGCACTCCAGGTTAGCGTGGAAACATCTAGAGGCGCCGCATACCGCGTTTACTCACCGAATTTCTTCTTCATAACCGCCATCCATGCTGAAAACATTGTGGCACCTAAAAGACACAGAAAAAGAACTCAGTTCAATACAAATACGAAAGGGTTGCATCGCGCATCGTGCTCTCACTCACCTTCAGCGCTACTCACCTCAGGAGCACGTCGCCATCCCCAGACGCCGGCCACCATCTAAGGAAGGAAAGGAACGAAGTTAGAGAACTGTTCAAAAGAATCAGTATACTCACCTGTCAGACTCTTACCAGTGAATTAACTAGGTTGCAACGAGCCCGCATCAATCAACGCGCCCCTACGCTGAAAGCATGACGGAGAGCACACTTTCCAAGAAAACAAGGTGAGCTGTGGATCAAAGGGAAGGGTTGGACCCCGGGTAAGAAGGGGTTCAGCACACAGAGACAATAGGGAATTAAACTCTACCCAATCCTGTGTTTCAGGCTCAGTCTCCAGTCGAGTAGACTCCAGGGAAGGGTTCGAAGTCGTAAGAGGTCAGAACAGGCTGAGTGACGTCCCCATGGATACCAGGTGAGCGTTACAGTAGTTTATCAACATTTCAAGATGGAAGGCATTCACCTCCGCAGGGACATCCTTCTCCCTGCAAATTGGATGGTCAAAACAGACCTCAAGGATGCGTACTTGGTAGTCCCAGTCTTCCCCCTTCACCAAGAGTTCCTTCAGTTTCTCCAGTTCAAATGGGAGAGTGGCATCTGGCAGTTTGCCTCTCTCCCATTTGGCCTCTCATCAGCCCAGTGGTGATTCACCAAGCTAATGAAGCTGGTGATGACTCACCTCAGGTCAAAGGGGATATGGATAATCATTTATCTGGATGACATTCTCCTTCTGGCGCAGCGTTTTCAGATTCTTCAGGGTCATATACATCTAATCATCTCTCTTTTGCAGGCGCTAATCTTTGTCTTAATTGCAATTTTCCACCCTACACAATTTATGCAGTTTCTGGGCTTCAATGTAGGTTCCTGGCAGTGCTTCCTTCTGCTGCTGGACAGCGGGCACTCCAAAATTCGGAAGGAGATTTGCCTCCTTCCCTCCAGGTTTCCACTAGAGGGAAGTGGTAAGTTTAAGAAATATCTCTGCATATAAACTGTCTGGAACTACTAGCAGGCTTATTTGCAGTCAAGAGCCTCCTCAAGTATAAGGGGAATTGCTGTGTCCTTCTTCAGATGAACAATGTATCTGCAGTACATGACATAAACCATCTGGGGGAACCCGCTCTAAAGCCCTAGAGGATCTAGCAAGGGAAGTTTGGCATTTTTGCCTAGAAAGGGACATTCTCTTGAAAGCAGAATACCTTCCGGGGGGCAACAATACAGTGACAGATTGAAATGCCAGACATCTTCAGGACAGGAGCGACTGGATGTTGGACAAAGCTTTACATGCCAGGATCCTGTCTCTTTGGGGTCCGATTCAGGTAGACCTCTTTACCTCGAGCCCCGATTTTACAGTTGGAGGCCCGACCCAATGGCATTGGCAACCAATGCATTTCTCCAAGATTGGTCTGGTCCCCCGTCCTATGCCTTTCCACCATTCACCATGATTTCCAGAGTCCTGGCACAAGTGCGCAGGCAAACTGCAACACTGGTAATAGTCACCCCCTTTTGGCCCTCTCAGGTATAATTTCCAGCCCCCTCAAGGCTAGCAGTGGATAGTCCTCATCTTCTCCCTCTCAACCCTCAGCTCCTGATGGAAACGACAGGTCTCCCTCATGAGCTGGTCCTTCGGGGGCATCTCTCCCTTACTGCTTGGAAAATGTTAGCTCTTCCTGGTGCTTCCAAGGACTTTCACAGGACTCTATCTGTATCATCAAGAATTCCTCAGCAGATTGCACCAAATCAGGCTACTCCTCAGCATGGAACTGCTGCGTGGGCAGTGTGTGTGTAGAGGAGGTCCCAATAACGATTTGCACTCCAAACGTCCATTTTGAAGTACCAGGAACATTCATGCCGAAATATGTGACATATGGGGAGCAAATAAACCAGCAGAGAGCTGCAGTGGGGCTCTGTCCAGTACCTATCAGACTGACAGCACCTATTGAAGTACCGACACCTAAGAAAATCTGGACAGTGAGGTACCCATTGAGAAAACCATATCGAGAAATGAGACAGAATGATGATTGTCAAGATTCAATACCTGAAGAGGCCAAGAAGATACTAAAAGAAGATGAATGATGACATCATAAGAACCCGGACTGACTCACATATAAAAGATATGACGACCTGTGAATTATGAAAAGAGACGAAACACAATGGATAAGTGACATCTTCAGTTTAAAGTGAAATAATTGATGTCAAATGTCAGAAACCTATGCCATGAACGTGATGAGGATATGCAGTCAGTTAAAACATGTACATATACAAGGAACCGCAAGAGGCAAGAATTCATGAGTCTTGCCTAAACTTAGTAGTAAGACAGATTGAGGCAAGCACCACCTATATATATCTACCTCAAAAGGAGCACTTTAAACAAGTATGCTTCCACTATGCACAAGAGCAGAATCAACCAAAGGTTATTAAAAGTCTCAAGAGGAGAGCCTTGCAGCAAGCAAATCAAGAATTAAGGAGAGCAAGAAACTCATACGAAGGCAAGTCATGCCAAGAAGCTAAGGTCGCATCAGCTGAAATAGACCCACAGTGGATACAATTAATGAAGAGAAGAACAGAGTATCCTATTCTGAAAGGTCAAGATAAGCCACAGAAGGCAGATGCCTGGCAAAATTAAATCAAATACAAATAATTGCAGAGAGAATAAGACAAGTTCACAGTGTCGAAATCACGTGACCGAGCAAGCAGAAGGGATGAAACTTTCACACCTACGCATGGACTTGTGCCATGCCCAGACACCTTTACTTTTCCAGACCAAGAAGCAGTCTCGAGGCCAAAATACAAAGAAAAAATTGACACATGGCCACTGAAGTGATGATTGATTGTTTCAATAATTGGAGGGAGGCTGGGGGTGCATACAAACTCTCTGCACCTGGACAGCTATTCTGCACGCTGCTGAGCTAGTGGAAAAGTATGAGTGGGGTTGATGCCAACCCAATCATAGTGGACCAAGTAATCTAGGTTCCTATAGTTAGTAGAACCAATGAGACGTCATACTTTTTGTGACGTCTACAGTCGCCATTTTGAAGGAAGGGCTTAGATGCCCCACCTGACACTGTTTATCTAATCCCCTCACTTCGTTACCATATACAGATATAGCACTTATATTAAAGTTACCTTCCTAGAAACAATAGAATTGCATGCCAGATTTTAAGCATTACACGTCAGCGATGATGGATTTTTAGTATAAATTATGTGTTTTTTATTAAATTAATGGGAGTTGAAGCGAGAAGGAAGACCAAGCGATTGCTGATATTCATAAACTCCCTGTTTTTTGTACTTATCATTAAATGGACCCCCTTTTTGCCAAACTATTGAGTTGTCATTTTTGATTTGATGCGAGAGTATTAATCTGCATCCCTATCCATCTTGATGGGTGCTGCTACTCATCTTAAAGTGCTGTTGGGGCACCCCCAGCTCTATGGGCCAGCTGCGGTCCTACTGCACACTTTGTAGCAGAGATAGATGGTTATCGATTATCGATTAGATAAGACACCCATTGACCGTCGACATAAGTAACTCTAGGTCCTCTGCAATATCACAAGTCCTTTGCCATCTGGTTGAGCAGACCGAGAGGCTCCCCGTAGATAGGGGTTAGACTAAAGTGTAAAACCTGCAGGTTGAGGTCTGAAGGAACCTGTGCTTTCTCCCACAAACCCTTTCCCACTTCTACGAGCAAGGAGAGGCGGTAACGAAGGCAGTGATCCCGAGCATCCAGAGAGGGAAAAATGCAAAAGGTGAGTGAAAAAGAATATGTTGGCAAACAGTTGCATGCCTTAGAACAAGTAAGGGAAGGTAACGGAGGGAGATGGGACAAAAATAATGTCAGAGTAGAATGTATCTATATAAGGGGAAAGAAATATTGACTCGAGGGTGACCGAGCAATAGATAAAGGTACCGGGAGGATACCCGAGCATAGAAGATACCGGGATGTTACCCAAGCTAGAGAGAGGATACCAGGAGGATACCTGAGCAGAGAGAGGATACGCCCAGATACCTACGCTTTAATATAGCACTAGAAGAAGCCTTCATTTAAACTCCTGAAAAGATAGGGTGCAATAGGAAACCAGAATCAGTGAAAGAGGTGATCTGAAAGGGATGGGCTTAAATTTTATGCCGGGATAATGATAGGAGCATGAGATTTGTGTAGCCAGCCGGAGTCTGTCTAGTCTGTTACGTGTGTCTTATGTTTTTTTCTCTCTGATGTCATAAAGTAAGACACTTTTTGGGGGAAACAGCATGAAAATGATGCGATTGTATAGCTAGGATGTTGTATGACACAAATTGATGGTTGTTGTTTGAAAAAGTAAAAAGAAATGTTTGTGAACAAGCGTGATGTCATGATTCCTGCACCTCATGTCCCCAGCCCTCCAAGATGTCAGGCTGGAGCCAGGCCACGATGACCAAGGGCCTCTCCATCCCTCCAAAGACCCATTTGGAGTCAGACTTGGCGCTTGTGGCACCAGACTCACTCACTCCCATAGGATAACATTGGGGATTGGACTTGTAGTGCATTGATGGGGACAAGATGGATGCCCCCACGTATTTTGGTTCCCAGAACTGCATGTGCGGTCTAGTCTTTTGGGTGTGGCTCAGCCCAGAGGCACCTGGGATACCCAGAGACTATTTAAGCCACACCCAGGCTGAGAAACATGCGTTGCGTTTTCTGCACCTGCAACGTGACACTCAACGTGTTCGGATCGGTCTCCAGTAGGCCTGCATCTTTCTTCTGCGCTCAGCTCCTGCAAGAACACCGTTAGGAACAGCCTTACCTTGCGGCGCTTCTGCCCATCAGTCATCACTCCTTCTGTTCTGCGGACATCTTCGGCGGAGTCATTCCCATCCCGGCACGCTGCTTCCTAAGGAAAAGGGAAAAGGCCAGAAAAAAGGCATTAGTAAGCATTCTGCAAACCTTCGCTTATTTTTAAATACTGTACAAGCTTCAAACGCTTACCTGAATCCCAGCCGCTCTGGGGGAACTCTGTCTCCAGAACTTCTCATCCATCTGCAAGAGGGAAAAGACACTCCAGGTTAGCGTGGAAACATCTAGAGGCGCTGCATACCGCGCTTACCCAGTGCATTTGTTCTTCATAACCGGCATCCACGCTGAAAACGTTGCGGCGACTAAAAGACACAGAAAAAGAACTCAGTTCAATGCAAATACGAAAGGGGTGCATCGCGCATCGCGCTCCCACTCACCTTCAGCGCTACTCATCTCAGCAGCACGCCGCCATCCCCGGACGTCGGCCATCATCTAAGGATGGAAAGGAAAGTAGTTAGAGAACTGTTCAAAAGACTCATTATACTTACCTGTTGGACTCTTGCCAGTGAAGTAACTAGGCAGCAACGTGCCCGCATCAATCAACGCGCCCCTGCACTGAAGGCAGGATGGAGAGCACACTATCCAAGAAAACAAGGTGAGCTATGGATCAAAGGGAAGGGTTGGACCCTGGGGAAGAAGGGGTTCAAGCACACAGAGACAATAGGGAGTTAAACTCTACCAATCCTGTGTTTCAGGCCCAGTCTCCAGTCGAATACCCTCCAGGGAAGGGTTTGAGGTTGTAAGAGGTCAGAACAGGCTGAGTGATGTCCCCGTGTATACCAGGTGAGCGTTACACGTGATTAGAGCTGGCGACAATTGGTGCTCGCTTACATTGTTGATTTTGTTTAAGAAATGTGAAACGGAACAAAGTGTTGTATGAGGAGAAGATAATTAAAGTTAAGCATGGAAGACATTACACCGTTAGTACATTTGTGCAAACAGTTGCCAAAACATGCAACTGAAGAAGTACAGTGCAGAATAGGTTAAAGGAACCGCCCAAAAAATGTTTATGCCATGGCCCCGGGGTGGTTTGCTATCTAAAACAGTCCTACAACACATGACGACATGTTTGCACGCCACATACACGGGAAAAAAGTTAGATAAACGCCTAGCTAGTTTAGAGCTTTGGAAAATGTACCAAGAGGATAAGGGGGAGGAGCCATCATTAGATTGGACACTAAACATATGCACAGAGGGGGTGAAACACCTTCCGCGCCACTCGCCCCGTCTGAAACAAAAAGTGAAGCCAGTAAAGACAAAGGATTATATCCAATGAGGGATCTTAAAGCAGCCACAGAATATATCAACCTGTCATATGAGTCACCTACACAAAGTAGTGATGAAAACCCAGACAAAGACAGAGTTAGAGATATCACCTGCAAAGTCCCAGGGCAAAGAGAGGCATGAGAAACAAAAAGGAGATCAAGCACAAGCAAGTACATCTCCAGATACGAGTAGAGAGGGAAAGAGATGGAAATGAGATGAGGACAGAACTGATGAGAAAGCATTCACACAGAATAAATGGAGTGGAGCTCAGATTCTATTGAAACTCGATGGTAAAGGCATTGTGGATGTGAGACAAAAGGGAGAGTCAGATGATTCAAAACGGAAAGAGAAGGAAAACGAAAAAGGATTGAGAGACGAAAGAATTGGGAAAAAAGATAGACAGAGACGAGAACATCTGTATCACGAAGAGCAAGAAAGGAAACGCGATCATAAGCCAAGAGCAGCTAATGATCAGTACAGGCAAGAGCAACGAAGAATAGAAGAAGAACAAAAGATACGGGAGAAGAGAATAAAAAGATACGGGTGAAGAGAATAAAAAGACAAAGGGATGAGGAAATACGAAGGGAAAATGAATGTAGAGATGCAGGACAAGAACATAGGGTCAGAGAGGAACCAAGGAAGCGCAGAGTTCGATGACGACAGAAAGCAAGCGAAGACAGAGAGCACAGGATTTTGAATACCTAGAAAGAGAGGTTAAAAAACCTCATCCAGTAGTAGACTGGGTAGACATAGAAGAAGTCTTTCCTGAGTACAATTCAGTACCGGGCACGGCTATGGCAAATATCGGAGATGACTTCGACACCAGAAGCATCGGAGAGACGATCGATAGAATATATGATGAAATGGGATTAGAACAGGTACCCCAAGGGAGAGGTGAAGATGAGCATCTTGAGAGCACTCAATTGTATGACACTGAGGACGCCTCCCGAAGTAGCAGAAATAGAGAGCTGTCCCTAGATAGGTTGATACTAACTAGGAATGAGGAAGATGAGAGGAGTTACACGAGTTGGGCGCAGACATCATCAGACGCGGAGAGAGAGGAATATGAAGAAAAGGAAGATGAGAGAAGACGCAAAAAGTGCTTCTCTGGAGGAAAACGAATAAGATGGTCAGATTCTAGCGAGTCTGTACCTAAAGCATCAGAGTCGGACACACAATCAGATCGACACAAAGGAGTATCTTACGGTCAGAGGGGGGTGTCTTCACCGCCCTATGTGAGCTGACTAAGGACATTGCCAGGTAGACGGCGCTGCAGGACTATTACCCCTGCAGTGGATAGAAAAATGATGAGGAAGGAAAATGAATGTCATGTATTACATTTCCTGTTGTTCGAAAAAGGAGGAGCGAGGCCACAGTATATACCATGGCCACACATGGATCAAGAAAATCTGAAAAATAAGCTTCCAATGTTAACATTGGGAGCCGGAAAATGGATACATGAGCTAGAAAAAATTATGGAGGGAACACGTTAGCTATAGGGGATATCAAGGGTCTTTTAATCTCGCTACTTGGTGATGGAGCTGACGATATGTGAACACGGGCAAGTTATCCTGGCATGACTACAGGTAAGACATGAGAGGGAACAGAAGAGTAAACAGCTACCCCTTGTCAACCGTGTAAAGGAAGTAGGCCTATAGGAGGCAGATAGCTAGTTTATACAAATACTGGCTATTAAGGATCACAAAATGGTTAGGAGGGAGTTTTATGATAATTCAATTTATTCATAAATTCAGACACACATCTAAAATGTGTAGGTTCACAACAGAAAAAGCAAAAGAACCTTAAAAAACAAATATGAGCCCTTTCAGGCTTACAAGAAGAAATTCAAACTGTTTTTACATCACAGTTGGGTGAGTGAGGGTTAGTAACATAGGTATATATTGTGAATTCAAATACTACTTGTAGACTGGTAGTATGTTATTGTGGTCGACACGTATAATGTTGGTGTTTCTAGTTCGGGATGGAGTCAGCCTTCACTGGGATAAAACTGTTCGCAAATGAAGGGTCCGAACTTTCATCAGGACGTAGTTCAGGGTGGTGAACGCCTAGAGGGACAGATGACACATGCGAGAGAGTGTCAGAAAAACGGGGTGACCTCACTGAGAGAATTCTGTGTGAGAAAGAACTGCGTGCTTAAAGCCTACCTTGGTAGTATCGGCGGTTGAACATGAAGTTATTTGATGCCTGCGCAGGTGTCTGGCAAGGGGTCCGTAGCAAAGTCTACAGGGAAAAGGGGGTAACAGTGAGTTACCTTGATATTATGTTGATTCATAAGAAACCTTATTAGTAGGGAAGCATACCTTAGAGTGCAGGTATGTACAGTCCAGCGTTGAGGCTGGAATGTTCACGAGTTAAATACCGTGGTGACCAGGAATTGATCATGTGAGGAAGTTGAGAATGGTCGCTAAGTGAGGGAAAAAGTGCAAAAGGTAAGCTGTTATTTGGCTTACTTGAGATTGCAGGTGGTACATCCTAGCGTGGAGGTGCCTAAAATAGTTAGGGCAACAATTTGCTAGATGATGTGCTAGGGTAGTTTACATATTTAATAGGTGCCGTTCAGGAAAAATATAAACCTCAGGCTGGAGTATTAGCAAGCTTAATGCCGGGGTGGCCGGGACGTGGTTTTTCATTTTAACAGGTGGCTGAAGTCGCTGAGTGATCAAAAAAGCATGGATTGAGCTTCTAAATAGCTTGATTCGAGGTTGTATTGTTGTGCATCCTAGCGTGGAGGTGCCTGGATAGGCTAAGGCAAAAAAGTGTGCTGCATAACGTGCTGGGTTCGAGAAATTAATGCTGTTATGTGCATGTGACACTGTGATTACTGGCGAAATGGTGGAACGCTTCAGGAAAGAAGTGCTGGATGCTTTAAAAGCGCGGCGGTGGAGATGCTTAAGAAAGGTGCTAGGCCGTGCTAAGTTCCTTACCTGATAAAGCAGATCTCAGTTCCGTACAGAGTTGTAAGTTCACGCTTAGAGCTGTGTATGAGCTCAGTAAGAAAGGAAAAATGCAGTGTCATTTATCGAGCGCATGCGTAGTTAGATGCTCCCGGGGTCACTAACTTGGTTGTGCATGCGTATCAAAGTGAGTAGCGCATGCGCAATCGGGTGCTAGTGGAGACACTATCTCAATGGAGACTGTCTGAAAGGTGGAGTACATGTGTAGGTGCCTGATTGGTGAACGGAGTCATGTTAGGGACGGTATTTGTAGATACAGTTTGGTGTCATGTCTGTAAGGATTAGACCATGGAGTGAATGGAGGCACATCAAAAACATAATGTACAAAGGACACTTACAGTATGTCAACTGTCATGTATTATGCAAAATCATGTAATTTGGCAGAGTATAACAATGGTATACGACTTGCTGATGTTTGAAAAGATAACATGGTACGGGCAACATTTAGAATCACATTGCATCGCACTTTAATGGTATAGTGTCAGTTAATCTAAAAAAAACAGAAGATATAGGCAGGTGTGTACAGCATGGTTGTAGGTGCCTGGTTGGGTTCCAAAATACTCGCATATTAGTTGGCTAAAGACAGGTGGCAACATCATGTATATGTGGTAGATTGGGATTAAGTAATTCATGTGCGTTGGGTAAACACATGATTTTAGGAGCAACATAGAAATAAATAAATAATTCAAAAAGAAGAAGTGATATGGCTGTTGTTGGCCATAATTGAGAAAGGTTAATGTTGTTATTATGCTTAGAAGTTGGCATAAGAAGGAAGGTGTTGTAGATATGGAAGGATGTTATTATTTGAACAAAAAGTTCCATTCAATTGCCACGTTTAGGCCTTGTTTAACTGAATTAAGATGAAAAATCCATTGTTGCTCCAGTTTGCGAAGTGATAGATCTCTGTCACCTCCTCTGAATGGGTTTTTGGCTGTTTGCAAGACAAACCAAAAAATGTCATTATGGGTATGATGTTTCTCTTGAAAATGTGCCACCATTGGCTTGTCTGGAATGGCATTCTTGATGCATGACCGATGTTCACATATGCGCTGCCATATTTCTCTCTTGCTTTTGCCGATGTATAGTAACTTACACGGGCATTGAATGGCGTATACCGTCCATTTACTTTTGCAATTGGTGAAGGAGTCAAAATTCCAATGTATTCCATTTAGATCGATGGATTTCTTATCTTTGGTCAGACAACAAACTGAGCTGGAGCTGCATTTATAGTGGCCTTTAACAGGTGGTAGGTTCCACAGAGTGCTCTGTTGTTCGGGAGGTCTAGTGGGTTCTGTGTAGGTATTGACTAAGCGGTCTTTCAAATTTCTGCTGCGCTTGAAAGCGAAACAGGGTTTAGTTGGTTTGAATGATTCTGTGTGGAGGATGTTCCAGTGTCGTAAAATGCTCTTCTTGATTTGATTGCTCAAAGGAGAAAAATTGGTTGCACAGGTAATTTTGTCTTTGCAAGTTTCTCTTGGGGTTGGTGAAAGGCATGATTCTCTGCTTCTGTTTTTGGCTCTTTTTCTAGCTCGGCGGATGATGGGGCTGGGGTAGACTCTTTCTTTAAGTCTTGTCGAGAGATCTCTGCTGGTTGTGCCGTAATCTTCTCGTGAAGTGCAGTTGCGCCTCAGGCGTAGAAATTGGCCGAAAGGTAAATTTTCTTTCAGGGCTGCCGGGTGGAAACTGTGGAACTCTAGAAGAGTGTTCTTTGCTGTTGGTTTTCGAAATATGGTGGTGGCTAAAGTATTAGTAGCGGTTTTGTAGATGGTTAGGTCCAGGAAAGGGATGGAGAATTTGTCTGACAGGAGGGTGAACTTGATGCAGTTATCTTTGCTGTTGAGCCATGTGAAGAATTCTTGTGGTTCTATTGCGTTTCCTTTCCATGTCATGAGGACATCATCGATGTATCGAATCCAAAAACCTATCTGATTTTTTAAAGGGTTGTTGATATCGTAGATGGATTTGGCTTCAAAAGAATCCATAAAAAGATTAGCCCTGTCTGGTGCAAAAGTAGCCCCCATGGAGGTGCCGTGGCATTGTTGGTAAAAAGATTTTTCGAAAATGAAATAGTTTTCTGTAAGGGCAATCCGAATACATTCGAGTCGGAAGGCAGTTGGTGGTTCTAGCTTGGTTCTTTTGTCGAGGTATGTAGCAAGGACATTGATGCATTTGCGTTGGGGGATGCTAGTGTATAGTGATTCGACGTCAAGGGTGACCAACAGGCCTTCTTGGTCAACAGAGAGGGTGTCTAGTTTTTTGATGGTGGATGTTGTGTGCTGAACATAGGACCGCATTTGGCCGATGAATGGTCGTAGAAAAAAGTTGATATAAATTGATAGTGGTTCCAAAACTGATCCTATGCCAGCTACTATTGGTCAGCCGGGAGGATTTCTTGCATCTTTGTGGATCTTAGGTAATAGGTAGAAGGCAGGTAGGAACGGGTTGCGCTTTGTCAAAAAAAGTTTCTCATCATCGTTGATCCAACCTTCTTGCCATGCATGGCAGATCAGGCTTTCTATTTCAGTAAGGAGTCTGGTAGTAGGATCAGTGGGTATTTGTCAGTAGAATTATGTTGGTGTGGTGTTTGTGGACTTCTTTGTCGTATAGAGTTTTGGCCTACAGGACGATGCCTCCACCTTTGTCGGCAGGTTTTATCAGGAAGTCGTTGTTGTTTTCGAGGTTTTCAAAGCCAAACGTTTGTTTCTATTTAAATTGTCTGAATATCTGATGTTCTTATCAAAATGTTGGTTAGTTTCTAGAAGAATGCGATTCTCATAAGCCAGGATTTCCGGACACACCATGTGGGATAGCGGTGTGAAGGTAGAGGGGGTCTTAGTCCTGTAGATGTAGGCGGGTCTTTTTCTGGTTTCTAGCTACAGAAATATTTGAGTCTGACAGTCCGGAAAAATTTTCGGAGCTCGACTTCTGTTTGGAATCTGTTGGCAGGTGTAGTGGGTATGAAACTTAAGCCTTTGCTTAAGATACTTGTCTCTTCATGGGTGAGATTGTGATCGCTCAGATTGAAGATGGTTATCACCATGTTTGGTTCCCTGGGGGCATCCATTAGCACGTTCTTATGGAGTGTTGCTGGTATTGTCTTGGTCAGCCCATTTGTCCGTGGAAAGGAAACACAATAGAACTACAAGAATTCTTCACATGGCTCAACAGCAAAGATAACTGCATAAAGTTCACCATCCAGTCAGACAAATTCTCCATCCCTTTCCTGGACCTAACCATCTACAAAACCGCTACTAATACTTTAGCCACCACTCTATATCGAAAAGCAACAGCAAAGAACACTCTTCTAGAGTTCCACAGTTTCCACCCGGCAGCCCTGAAAGAAAATGTACCTTTTGGCCAATTTCTACACCTGAGGCGCAACTGCACTTCACAAGAAGATTACGGCACAAACAGCAGAGATCTCTCAACAAGACTGCAGTGCATATGTGAACATTGTTCATGCATCAAGAATGCCATTCCAGACAAGCCAAGGTGGCACATTTTCAAGAGAAACATCTTACCCATAATGACATTTTTTGGTTTGTCCTGCAAACAGCCAAAAAACCTATTCAGAGGCGGTGACAGAGATCTATCACTTTGCAAACTGGAGGAACAATGGATTTGACTGAAACCAAAGTCGCTGCCCTCCTTAGATCCATCAAGCCTTCTAACTGTAAAGGAGATGTCTGCCCAGCACAGGTGATCAAGGACTGTGCCCCCCCCCCTTGTCCCCATCATCACTGCCTTCATTAATGCCTCATTCAAGTTTGGCCATGTTCCAGCTGAGCTTAAGGAAGCATGGGTTCGCCCCCTCCTCAAAAAACCTTCCCTAGACCCTTCGGTCCCAGGGAATTATAGGCCCATTACCACTGTCCCATTTTTACTAAAAATCTTGGACAAAGCAGCTTACCTGCAAGTACAAAAATTCCTTGAAGAAAACCATCTGCTTGGTCTTCGGCAGTCAGGCTTCAGGCCAAATCATGGCACCGAAACGGCACTTCTTGACATCAAGAACCAGATGGACGACATCAGAGATGCAGGCAAACCTGCTCTACTCCTCCTTCTGGACCTATCAGCTGCCTTCGATCTGGTGGATTACAAGACCCTCTGCCACCATCTCTCCACCGCAGCCAACTTCTCCCCCACTGCCTGCAACTGGATAACCTCCTTCCTGCAGGACAGAGCATTGAAGGTCTGCTCCGACTCTTCTTGCGCTGACCCGAGCATCATCCAATGTGGCGTCCCACAGGGTTCATGCATCGCTCCAACCCTCTACAACCTCTTCACGAGGCCACTGTTCAAGATCCTTGACGCCCTGGGCATCTCATACACAAACTTTTCTGATGACACTCAGTTGCTTATCCCCCTCTCCGGGGATTACCTGTCCAACTTGAACACGCTCAATTCCATCTACTCTACAATCCAATCCTGTATGGCAGAAAACTGGTTATGCCTCAACAGCGAGAAAACCGAGCTTCTGCTGATTGGCTCCCCGTCCACCTTGGGCAAGCTGGACAAGCAATACAACTCCTTCACCATAGATAACATTCCAATCCCTGTCTCTCAAATGATCAAGACCTTGGGCGTCTACCTGGACCCGAACTTGAACATCAACAGGCAGGTCAATGCCATTGCATCCTCCTCAGTCTACTACTCCAAACTCCTCAACGCAATCAGACTGTACCTCTCCCAACAGAACTGACTTACTATCGCCAGGGCAATCATTGGCTCAAGATTGGACTATTGCAACGCCCTTCTAATAGGGACGTCAGGAAAAAACCTTGCTTAACTTAAACTAGTGCAAAATAATGCCCTAAGGGCCACCATTGGACTTTCACGCAGGGACCACATCTCGGACCTAAGGCATCAGGTCCACTGGCTACCGGTCAAGGAAAGAATCTTGTTCAAAACCCTTGCCCTCACGCACAAATGTCTTCATGATCAGGCCCCTAAATATCTCGTCCAGAGACTTTCTAAACCCATTGCCTCCAGAGCGGCCTACTCCAACTTGATAACTGTGCCAAAAACCCGCAGAGTGCGTGCTGATGGCACTAGTTTCCCCACCATGGCAGCCACCCTCTGGAACTCACTTCCACCACACATCAGACTACATGACTCTCACACTGCCTTTCTCAAGGCTGTCAAGACTAGCCTGTTCAAATAATGTGCCTGTTTTTAGTCCGCTTCCTAGGACCTATGTATCTGTAACACTATATATATATTCTAAGAACTCTTCTGGGCGGCTTTTTTTGTAACCCTTAATCAAGCCTTCCTACTCACCGCTTTCAGCGCCTCTATACCCCCGGGCTGCAGTGCGCTTTACAAATGTAAAAAATAAAATAAATAAAATACATTTTTCGTCTTAATTCAGTTAAACTAGACCTAAACGTGGCAATTGAATGGAACCTTTTTTTCACATAATAACATCCTTCCATATCTATAACACCTTCCTTCTTATGCCAACTTCTAAGGCATGCTAACAACATTACACTTTCTCAATTATGGCCAACAACAGCCATATAACTTCTTCTTTTCAAATTATTTATTTATATCTATGTTGCTCCTAAAATTATGTGTTTTTACCCAGCGCACATGAATTACTAATCCCAATCTACCACATATACATGATGTATGCCACCTGTCTTTAGCCAACTAATATGCAAGTTTTTTGGAACCCAACCAGGCACCTACAACCATGCTGTACACACCTGCCTAAATCGCTTATGTTTTTTAGATTAACTGACACTATACCATTAAATTGCCATGCAATGTGATTCTAAATGTTGCCCGCCGTTTCTAAAATCGCCACAATGTCCAACTCAGACACAACAACTACCTGAAACCACCTCGGACCTTGCCCAACAAATACCAAAAGAACCGAGTCAAAATATTACTAACAAAAAAACAGAAACCATTACCCCAAGCAACATAACAAAGAATCCAAATGAAAACTTTCAGATTTTCGAAAAAGAAAAAACAACAAATGAAATAAAATGCACCCAACAGAAAAATAACAAAAAACGACAAACGGGCTCGCGAGCGTTTCTAAGAAATATAAACCAGAACACCCAAATTGCTCAACAATCAAAGAAGAAACTACCAGTTGCCAACACACAAAGTATTCAAGTTCAGCTAGCCCAGACAAAACCCAAATTAGCGCAACCTATCCCGTCACAATCGCCGATCTACGAGGAATTGCTCAACATGACCACCCATGAAGAACAACCATTAGAAAACAATCAACAGTCTTCGCAACCAATAATCCAGACGAGTTACATAATAATCGACAAATACGCCTCAATCCTTGACCAACAATCGAAACAAAATCAAGACAACTCTACTGTACTCTCCCTAGAAGAAATCTCAATGATCTCAATGGAAAACATCTCTACAACCACAACCAGAGATGAAGCCTACGACCCCATCTCGTCGATCTCGATAACAACAACACCACAAGACTCCAGTCGACACAGCCAGATCCGACCAACATTTGTCAATCCACTACGACAAAATGAAATATATGAAATCCACATTGAAAATGCAAATAAAAACCTGGAACCGGTAATTCTAAATAGAACAAACCTACTACGCCTTTTTGGCGTAATACCTCGCCTGAATAAACTCACAACAAAACACATTGCTCTGATAACCTTTAAAGACGATCGGAACTTGGACAAGATCGTCATAGAGCTCCCGAACCCCAATAACCAAGAACTCATCATATCAACACAAAGACAATTACACAAATTGGGCTTCTCATGCTGGGCCTCAACATTCACAAGAATACCAAGCAAACCAAAATATAAAGCAACAGCAAGTTACGAAGGAAAAAACATTGACCAAAGGAAACAAAAACAGGCAACTGATGATAGATACTCAAATCGTGCCTCAGAAAAAGCAGACTCAAACAGAAATAACAAACCCAACAGAACAAGCTTTGAAACTGCTTCATCAGACATTGCATCTATAGAAGACTCAATAAGAAGCCAACTACCAGACAGAGATGCCCACGCAATTAGAAGAATCTATGACTTCGAAAACACCTTTTTAGAAACAGAATCTACAGAATACTCAATGAACTCAAACTCATAACAATTAACGAACTATAGATTTATGTGGTCATTGTGCTCGTGGAACACCAGAGGAAATCTACATCTATTCACGGACACAGCCGCTGAACTAGAGCAATACCAATTCATATGCCTCCAAGAAACCTGGCTCAGCGATCCACCGGCATGCGATGGTTTTATCACATTCCTAAACCCAGCTATCGTACAAAAACAAGGAAGACCTGCTTCAGGCTTACTCACCCTAATCAAGATAAACCCTCACAGCACAGCAATACTCTCCGAGAACATAAACCCTTGGACTCAACTGACCACAATAATATGTACAAAAAACCAGCAAAAGCGAGAAGACAAAAACAATTCAACAATCCTAATCCTAAACCTCTATTGGAACCCACTAGCAATATCAACAGATACGTTCCTAGACGGAGTTTTCATCTCAATCGATGAGGCCACAACTAAATACCCGTCATTGGAAATCATAATATGTGGCGATCTGAACATCAAGTTATATGATAAGAACGGTGGCCTCTTAAAGCATTCAGATTTATCGGCAAATGCAAAGAGATGGATAAAAGAAACCACGATACGCAACCTACTCCTTCTAAGTCAAGGGAACACTTCGAAATCCTATACACCAACATGGAGCAGAGGTTCATCCCATGCAATCATCGATTATATATTTTTATCTGAAAAACTTCACCAATCAGTCACAAACGTGCAGACGATATTAACAGACAGGAGCGACCACAATCAACTTACCGCCCACTCTGAAGCGACACTGGAAAAAATAGAGTCAGCATTACCATCTCCTCTATTAGAACTAAACGGAACAACAACAAGACTGAGAATCCCACAAGCATCCTTAGCCTCATTACCGGAAAAATTCCTACAGTCAAGTCTGACAAATGCTCTAAAAATCGACTACGAATGGATCCTAATTCCGTTCCGACAAACCAGTAAAAATCGCCCGCAGAAAGACCATCGACATTCCTACAACCAAGAAATTGCCGAAAGGAAAAAAGCCTTAAACCGAACAATAAGGCAGTTAAAGAAAACTCCAGCTCTCGATACCTCAAACCACATTAAAATTCTGAAAAACAACCATCGAAACTGGACTAAATCACAAAAAAGGCTCATTCAGCAAGCAGATGCAGAAAACATACTGAAAATCCACAAATCCCATAATACAAAAGAACTTTGGAACTTAGTCAATGACAATCAACAAAAACAGCACAAGCTTACAGCTAATGTAACCCAAGAAAAATGGATAACGCACTTTACTACCATTTACGCACCACGAGAAACAGATCAACAGAATACACAGCCCACAACAGACCCAACATGGAAAGTACACGCAGAATTTGAAGATTTCATCCTCCTAATTAACAAACTCAATACTTCTAGAGCACCAGGCCCAGATGGCCTATCCAATGCCATAATCAAAGAAGATCCTAACGCTTGGGCAAGCCTCCTATGCCACATCACAAAACTGATCAATAAACTGCACAGAATACCAAACTCCTGGAGAACAGCAGTAATTGTACCAATCCACAAACAAGGCCCTAGAGAAGACCCCCAAAACATCCGACCGATCGCTCTGCTCGATCCGCTAGGAAAACTATTCGCAGCAGTACTTCTAAACCAACTCACCGCGTGGGCCATAAAAAACAAAAAATTCTCAACCAGACAAACAGGATTCACGGCCAATGTTGGAACAAACCTCAACCTGATATTACTACAAGTTATCAAACATGAAACTATCAACTCCAACTCGACAATCTACGCAGCATTTATTGACCTAAAAATGGCTTTTCACGCAATCTCACGCGAAAAACTATGGTCGAAACTTAGAACATGGAACTGTCCACCTGATATCCTAGAACCGATTATTCTGCTGTATTCAAAAACCACGATAAAAGTTAGATTGTCGAGACAAGGAGCTACAACATCTGCCATACCAACAGAAAATGGACTCAAACAAGGCTGTCCTCTCGCAGCGACACTCTACAACTTGTTCACTGCTGATATCGAAGAACATCTAAAATCACATAAAACCAATCCCCCCAAAATCAACTCGATCCCAGTCCCAGTCATGGCATACGCCGATGACATTGTATTACTAGACAAAACACCGACTGGGTTACAAACGACACTGGCAGACCTAAGCCATTACATGAAAAAAAACGAACTAACGATCAATACGGAAAAAACAAAGACAATGACTCTCACCAAACCACTAAAAAAAAGAACAAACCTGCATATCTTTACGATCAACAATGTTGAAATAGAAAATGTTACTTTGTTCAAATACCTAGGGATCACAATAAACCAGTCAAAATCAGAAGAGCAGTGGATAGACAAAATCGAACAAACATCTCAAACGCTATCAAGACAAGGCTGCCTCCTTCACAGAAAATACGGCAAGTTCTCCTTCAAGCCAATTATCTCCTACTACAGACACAAGTACATTCCGATTCTGACCTACGGTACTGAAGCAATGTTGAACGCTCAGAGAGTCAACTGGACAAAATATGAAGCGGCTTTCTGGCGCAAAGTCCTTCGACTCCCGCAAACATTTCCAATGCCAAGAATACGCTACGAATTGGCAACTCAATCAATTGAATCAGTCGTACATTGGAAAAGACTAGATATTTTTCGCAAAATACTGACAGATGGGAAAACTCCAGCAATTCAAATACTGCGACATAAAGAAAACACCTTCAGTACGACATTATTGCAAAAATGGAAAGATACAATGAGAAAAGAAATGGATAGTGAAAATATCACAGAAGAACTGCTTATACTTCGTCCACAACACGCAAAAACAAAACTGCTGCACAACGACTGGATAAAGACCATCCAACAAAAAAATACCTACAAACAGAATCTACATTGCACAAAAGACAATAGGAGAATCCACGAAGCACCAGCCTACCTGCAAACCTTCCTAGACCAAACCATTCGAACAACATTTCTAAAAATTCGCCTAAACATTCTTCCTACAAAAGCATACCTAGCTACAAAAAGACAGATCAAGCACGAAGACAACTACTGCAGGTTCTGCAAAGACCAAAAAATCGAGGAAACCATATTCCACCTCGTCATGGAATGTAATGAACTCGCCTCACAACGTAAAGAATTCGGTGCTTTTTTTCAACTTTCATCGACACAAATGTCTACGCAAGAAAGATGGACCGCTCTCCTCAGCGGCCACAACAACAAGTACACTTACACAATTGCTCTCTTCCTATCTTCTATACTCGAACTAAACAAACAAAATTAAAAAAGCCAATCCAACTCAAGCAAATGATGAAAACGTTTTCAAATAAACTACAGCATCAAAAAAAAAAAAAAAATGTTGCCTGTACCATGTTATCTTTTCGAACATCAGCAAGTCATATACCATTGTTATACTCTGACAAATTACATGTTTTTGCATAATACATGACAGTTGACATACTGTAAGTGTGCCTTATACATTATGTTTTTGATGTGCCTCCATTCACTCCATGGTCTAATCCTTACAGGCATGACACCAAACGGTATCTACAAATACCGTCCCTAACATGACTGTGTTCACGAATCAGGTGCCCACACACGTACGCCACATTTCAGACAGTCTCCATTGAGATAGTGTCTCCACTAGCACCCGATCGCGCATGCGCTACTCACTTTGATACGCATGTGCGACCAAGTTAGTGACCCCGGTAGCATCTAACTACGCATGCGCTCGATAAATGACACTGCATTTTTCTGCAAGGGCCAGAACAGATTCGAGAATGAACAAGAGCAGCTATCGAAGATAACACGCCAGTGCAAGTAACTACAAAATTTAATGGAATAGGCACAGAGAGGAGAAAATGTTACAATGCCAGGAAATGGTGTTACAAGACAAGATGGAAGCAACTGTCCTATTAAACGTGTGTAAATAGGCTTGAAACACAAGATGCTAAGAAATCGATAACGCTTGCAATGCTTAGTAGAATATAGAGCGGCAAGCGCCAACCGTATATCTACCTCAATAAGGCACATCATACAAGTGTGACTCCATTTTCTAAAAGCAGAAAAGGTACCCAGGCAGCCAGAGGCCTGCCAGGCCAAGTTTCGAAACCCAGCCTAAGGCAAGAGAAGGAGCGGAATTGAAACTCAACAAAGAGCGGCACATGCCTAGGAAATCGAGGTCAACTGGAGAAGGGGAGCAGAGTGTCAGCTCTCAAGACTCCAACTTCAGAGCATACCAGCCTGCCTCATGAAGGTCAAGATAAGGGGGGTCCATGCAGGTGGCTAGGCCGACACAGAATTAAATGCACTAAAAGCTGGAAACTGAAGCAGATTCATGGTGAACTAACACGTGACCAGCCAGGCGCGAAGAAGTACCAATGCCTGATGTCATCCAGGACCCAAGGATGCCATAACTTTTCCCGATAAGAGACTACAGTTTCGAGGCCATCCTTAGCCAACTAATTGACACGTCACCCTAAAACACTGATTGATGGAAGGGAGGCAGGGTGAAACTTGGGACACCAGGCACAGGGGTGTCTATTCTGCATGCTGCTAATTAAAGTGTTGATTTATGTTTAGGGGTGTAACTTGCCCAATCACAATGGACCATGTAATCTAGGGTCCTATAGACACTGTAGCCAATGAGACGTCGTACTTGTAGTGACATCAATCACGTGTGATATAGAGGGATGGGGGTAGACGCACACCCAATAAGAGTTATCCAATCCACATGCTCCATTATCATATACAGATATAACACCTATATTTAAGTTACCTTTCCTAACCAATTATATTGCATGATGATTTTTTATAGAAATTAGACGTCAGTGATGACGATTTGTGCCTATGAAAACTGTTGTTCAACTAAGGTTCGTGGAAGACGGAGCGAGACTGGTGATCGCACTACAGCTGATTCCCATTTGTTTACCTGTTTGATGTATGTATCATTAAAAGGACTTCCCTTTGCCAAACTACTGAGTCCTCGTTATTGAGTCGTGTCGGAGTAAGTGAATCCTGCACCCCCTGTCCTCACATGGTGCAGCTATCTTGTCTTACAAGTTCTAGAGGGTGAGTACTGACCTATGGGCCTGTCAGCGAAATTCCTTTCCTCTTGAACACTTGGTAGCATGAGGATGGTTACGGCCATCAATTATAGATTATCGATTGATATAGTCATAAGACACCCTTAGACCGAAGGCACGAAGTAACTCTGAGCCTTCGGTAAGATCAGGAGTCCTTTCGCCATTCTGGCTGAGTACACTGAGAAGCTTCCCGTGGACAATGATAGAGTAAAAATTTCAAAAAATCTGCAGTGGGTCTGAAGGAATCCGCATTTCCAAGCATAACCCTTATCATTCCCGTGGGCAGCGGATCGGACGAAAACCTTAAAAGCAGGAAGAGGAAGGGGCGGTGATTCCGAAGTTCCAGAGAGGAAACGATGCGATTGGTGAGTGAAACAGTAAACTTGTTACTTTCGCAAATGTCTTGTAGGCATTAGAGCCAGCAAGGGAAAGGTAACAGAGGGTGGTGAAGAAACAATAAAATAGTTAGAAGTAGAGAAGACTGTATATATATAGGGGATAATGACTCGAGCATAAGAAGTAAAAACGTAAATCAGGAGGGCACCTGAAGTAAAAACGTAAATCAGGGGGGCACCTGAATTAAAAACGTTAATCAGGGGGGCACCTGAAGTAAAAACGTAAAGATTCACCTTGTTCCTGCACTTTAAAGAGTGGTCAGAAGGAACGTGAACCCAGAGCCCACAGTGGGGGACAATTTAGGCAATGATGACGTTTAAAGACGTCATAAAGGGGGTTTGTTCAAATCCCATGACGGGGTATTAATTAGAAGGCAGGTATATGTATGACCAGCTGGTGTCTGTCTAGTCTGTCAAACGTCTGTCATATATGTTTTGTTGTATGTCGAATGTAAAACAATTGTATTGGTGATTGTTTAAAATGCATTTTGGATTTACGCGATTCTGTAACTGAGAGGGAATCGCCACTGAATTGATGAGTTTTGAGTAAATTGTTGGTATAACATTTGGCGGGAAAAGATTGGATTGGAGCTTGCGTATTTGGTGCTCGCTCATACTATTAAAAGAGTAAAAGAACTGTATAGTTATTGATTGGTGACAGAATTAAGAAGGGAGGAAGTTACCCCACTTGCGCATTTATGCAAGCAACTGCCCAAGCATGCAACAAAGCTGAAGAAATATAGCCAGGAGTGGGTTAAGAGCACAGCAAATAAGATGTTTATGCCGTGGCCCCAGAACAGGTCACTCTCTAAGGCTGTTTTACAGCACATGACCACCTTCCTACATGCCACATATATTGCCAAAAAGCTAAAGAAACGTATTGCTGTGCTGGAACTGTGGAAATGTTTGAAGAAACAAAGGTGGAAGAACCACCCGCAGATTGGATATTAAATGTATGTACAGAGGGGGGTGAGACGCCTACCGCGCCACCTGCCCCAGCTGAACCAGTAATCAAAGGGAGTAAGTCAGAGGGTCTTTACCCGCTAAGAGAACTTAAGGCAGCCACGGGATACAGCAACCCGGCATATGAGTCGCCTGCATGCAGTGGTGACGACAACAAAGAAAAAGGGCAGGAAAGTAATCTTGCCTCTGTAGTCCCGAGGGACAAGGAGAGACACGGAGATGGAGGAAAGGATCAGGCACAGAGTAGTACACCTCGCTCGAGAGAGGGAAAGAAGCAGAAAGGTAGTAGCGAGTTAGCATTCGCAAAGGACGAGTGGATGGGAGGTCAGATATTGCTAAAACTTGATGGTAAAGGGAGTGATGACATAAGACCGAGGGAATTGTCTGATGAGGTGCTGAGAAAGGAAAAGGAGAAAGAAAAGGGTATGAGAGATGAGAGGATAAGAAAGAAGAATAGGTTGAGGTGAGAACAACTATATCGCGAAGAGCAAGGAATACCGCTCAGTCACTCACAATGGGCATCCTATGAGAAGTACACGAAAGGAGAGTGTACGAAAGGAAAGTAAAGAAGTGAGAAGACGAGGAAAGTAGAAGGGCAAAGGAACGTAGAAATGAACGGATGAGGGAAGTAGATAAGGCTAGAGAGGAAGCAAAGAAGCGAAAGGAAATGGATGAGGAAGCGGAACGTAAGTACAGACAGAGGGCACGAGATTTAGAATATTTACAACGGGAAGTTAAAAAACCCAATCCTGTTGTAGAATGGGAAGACATAGAAGAATTCTTTCCTGCAAGTGATGCGGTACCAAGTACAAGCAGGACAAATATTGAAGATGACTTCGACACCAGAAGCATTGGGGAAATGATTGATAAAATGTATGATGAGATGGGGCTGGAACTAGTTTCCTAAGGGGGAAGGGAGGATGAGCACTCTGCTATATGACACTGAGGATGACACCCGAAGTTGTGGGAGCAGGGGACTGTCCCTAGAAAGGCTAGAGATTGGGCAGAACGAAGAAGATGCAAGAAGTTGCGTAAACTGGGAGTATTCAGGGTCATACTCTGGTGGGGAAATGGAGGAAGTGGCATATGATGAAGAGAGACGGTGTGAAAAACGGCTCCCAAGGGACCGAGAGGTACGATGGTCAGATGCTAGCGGGTCCGCAAGTAGGACACCGAAGTCCGCTGGACAATCAAGCCGACATGAAGAAACAAACCGCGGTCAGAGGGGGGCGTTGGGACCTGCCTATGCATACAGGTTAAGGGCATTGCCAGGCAGACGGCAAGGTGGGAACGTAACCCCGGCGGTAGACCGGGAACTATGGGGAAAGAGAAGGAGGACTGTGCTTTCCAATTCCCGTTGCTAGAAAAGGGGGGAGCAAGACCACAATATATTCCATGGCCACACATGGACCGAGAAAACCTAAAAAATAAGCTTCCAATGCTGACATCGGGAGCTGGAAAGTGGATACATGAGTTAGAGAAAATGAGGGGGGTGTCACCTTAGCTATAGGGGACATTAAGGGCCTCCTAATTGCCATACCGGGTGAAAGAGCTGATGATGTATGGAAACGGGCAGGCTACCCTAGGGTAACCCTAACTGACACCTCCCATGATGGAGCGCCATTTAATAACTGTAGAGCAGCAGTGTGGAAAGCGCTGCGTACGCTATATCCTTTTTTTTTATTGATTTAGCTGTTAAAAACAACTTTTCAATACACGCACAATTTTTTTATATAATCATCAAAATCACAACAGAATTTAAAGAATTCATATTAGAATGTACAGACTCAAGCAGCATAGATGTTATTGCCATTCATCTAGTAGATACAGAGACATTTTACTGATACATTATAGAAATAAAAAACAAATACACTTCACAAATAATTCACTAACATTATCAATACATTTTCCTCTTTTTCATTATCGGGCTGCTTGAGACTTAGACTTCTTCTCAATTAACTTTATCCAAATTTAAAGATAATAAAAAGTTGGTTAATGCAATCTGCAAAAAATAGATATTGGAGCACAATAAAACGGTCCATCGCATTTCTTGATCAACAGTTTCTATGATGGGTAGCACTTTTGAAAAATGCCTTAACCCTTGAGCATTCAATTGTGTACAATAACAGACTAGATGTTACAAGGATTCTGTTGTATTAACTTGCATTCAGAATCAACATGATTGTAGTGCTCGTAATCTCAAATTTCGTCTTGCCTGAACCTCATAAGTAGGCCATAAGTCAAATCGTGCCCTCAGGAAGCCTGTTCTTAATTTAGCAGAAGGAAATTTTAAAAGATAAGATTCGGGGCATTTCATTGGTTTGGGCCAGAAGCAAAACTTACATGGTTGACAATACTTTTGGCATTTATCGATGGTATTGGACCAGTCTAAGTCATAGAATGTTTTTTTGGAACCCACAGGATTGGTTATTAACTTATAAATTGAAATATTTACAGATGCTAAGGATTCCAAACAAAGATTAATCCATAGTTTTACAAAGTTCTTGTCAGTTGTTAACATGTAGTCACCTATTACAGATAGCATATTCGTTTTTTGATTTGCCATAAGGCATTTACGAAATAGCATACAACATCGCCAAATATAGACCGCATGCATGGAGATAAGGCCTAATTCGTAACGCAACTAGGTGCTTGGAACACACTGGGGTAGGTTGAGCACAGCCCTCCAAAACTTTCCTTCGAATCTCTCAAGATACAAGTTGTTAGAATTCAATAGGGTTTCTGCCCCATACAGAATGGAAGGTATAGCTTTCATGGACCAGTAAGTTATTACTGGTTGGATTGTAAATTTCCCAAACTTGTGCAATATGATTTTAGATTGTGAGATTGCCGTAGTCAGTTTTGCCTTCATGCGTTCAATTTGACTATGTGGTTTGACCGAGCCACTAAATTCAAAGCCCAGATAAGTGTATGTTTGCACAACTTCCAGTGGAATATTATTGAATGTCCACTTAAGTTTAAACTTGTGCAACCGATTTGCCTTGTAGACTACAATCTGGGTTTTTCTAGTGTTAATTACCAATTGATTATCGATTAAATACAGATTAAATGCATCAATAAGGTTCTGCAAGCCCTTAGGCGTTTTTGAAATGAGGACTATATCATCTGCGTAGTTTAAGTTGGTAATTTTTTGTCCTTTAGGGACTGGGGCATCAGAGGCGATCTGTAGAAAAATTGAGGTTAGGTTGTGTATAAAATAATTAAAAATTGCTGCGGCCAGTAAACAGCCTTGCTTTAGGCACCGGTCTGTCTTAATTGGGGCGGACAACAAGCCCTCTAAGGTGAGCCTTACACGAATCGATGTAGCTGCATGAAATGCGTGGATAATATCGTGAAGGTCTGGGGGGCATTTGTCTCTTGTTAATTTCATCATAAGCAGGGCGCGTGAGACGGAATCGAAGGCAGCATGTAAATCAATAAACGCAAAATAAATGGATTGTTTATGAGACTGACTGTGGGTTTTTATTGCATTTAAGGTTAAAAGGTTGACACAGGTACCCATGCCTGAGACAAATCCTGTTTGATGCTGATCTCGTTTGGCAGTGAGTTCCGTCCAAAGATTGAATTCGGTTAAAACTAATTTTGCAAAGAGTTTTCCTGGGACGTCCAGGAGGGCAATTGGACGGTAATTACAGGGTTAGCACGATCACCCATCTTATAGATCGGGACCATGACAGAGCATAGCCACGAAGCTGGCAAGATACAGTGTTTCATAACTTCTGTGAAAATGGCATGGAGATTTTTTGCCCATAGCCTCGGATTTTCTTTCAGGATGGCGTTGTGGAGGCCGTCAGGACCAGCGGCTCGGGAGGAGCTCAGCTTTGTGATCAGCTTTTCAAGTAGGGAGGGGGAACAGATAATTTTCCACTGGGTTTTGTATTGGATCTTATATTCATTATGGTGGAAGAGCGGGTCACGATATAATTCTGAAAAGTGTGCAATCCAGACAGCTTCGGTTACCGCACCAGTTTGGACATGAGCCTGTAATAAATTAGAATTCGAATTAAGGAGGCGCCATATTTCAGCCGAATTCTTTGACCAGATTGAACACAGCATAGCTTCGCTAACTTGTTGATACATCCATGCTCGACGTCCACGAATCCAGTTCGAGTATTTACATTTAATAGTTCTTAGTGCACTATGAGTATTGATGTTATTTAACTGAAGGACGAGTCTCTTTTCTATGTGATAATCAGCCCTGCATGCTTTGATTACAGGGTCGTAAAGATGTTTATGTTTTTTTATATTTGGGTTTGGTACAATTGTATTCCGGAATGGTTCCAGAAGGTCAGTATACTCAATCAATTTATGTGAATTGTCTGACGCGAGCAATGCATTTGAGAACTGCATAAGGGTTCCCTTGGACCATTTAGATGATTTTTTGCATTATTAACCGTTAGATGTTGGGTCAGCCATTGTTTGATAGGGGGGTACCTGACCAGCTAAGTTGTAATGAAAGAAGATGGTGATCACTTGTGGATTGTGCAATTATCTCAAATGAATTAACACTACTATACATAGATTGGTCAATGTACATATAGTCAATAATTCTTTGACTCATGCCACGCTGCCATGTGGGTTTCGGAGGGATATCACATTCCACTGAGCCATTTAGTACTCGCATATTGCTGTCGTAGGCTCTTGATCCAGCGCAGAAGTAGCACAAACTCCTTCCTCCCCTTAGCAGTTTTGGCGCCTGGGACTTAATGCACACAGGACACCGCAACCACCACGGGGAAAGAGGGTTAGGTTCCAAGGGTTGGATAGGTGTGGGGTTGTAGGATCACCGGGTAGAGGTTAAGGGAGATGTTATGGTCAGGTAGGGGTTAGGGGAAAGACATACTCCTGATCTCTTGATGCTTGGTTGGTCACACCAAACACCTTAGATCAACACATTCTTGCATGCACACATGAGAACCTTTAACAATCATACACAGTCTTACTGCACTGCGTTGGACGATGCTGCTTAGCTTATTAACACTGATTCATAAGCTAGCACCAAGCATTGCTTACTCCAGCAATGACACCATTAGTTGACACTTACTTCAGTGTCAATCACACTGAATTACATGAGTTTGTTCTCAGCTCACCCACAGCTTAGAAACCTTTACACATTGAGGGTGGGTGCTGTCTTGAAAAGCCTCGCTCACACTACTTGGCATGTGCTAGTACTTAGGGAGCACATGTGCAGCACAGTCTGGGTTTGTACTGGTCCAGTACCAGGCAGTTAGTGATACAAAATGTATTTCTCAAAGAAACTGTTAAAGACTTAGCTTCGGTACTTGTCTGATGTCCGGTTTTGTCTGCGCCCCCCCCCCCCAGCGGTGCCTTGGAAACCGTGAGCTGCATCTGCCAAATGAAAAGGAATTAATATGCGTGTTCACGTAACTTGTTTCTACCACAGATTGGCTCGTACACAATTCTACATGCGGTTAGTAACATCATGCGCCTGATGCCCAAAAATGCCATTTAAATCTCCTGCAGTGAACTGGTGCCTCCCGGGCCTCAATCCCCCCGTGCCTTCATGCAGTTAGTGGTTTGGAACTGCGCTCGTAAGTCTATGTTCCATTCGGGAAATCAGATAAAAGTACTTATCTTTGATGCCACGGGGCCGCGGCGATGTAGTCTGGGCGAGGGATGGCCCCACGTAGGAGTTGTGCCCTTTCGGAGCTCTGCAGGATGCGTCCGCCCGTGAGGAAGTCGAGCGCGAACAGAGTTTCGGGGCCTGCACATGCGCGATCCCGTCTCGCGCATGCGCGATAGCTGGGGCGTTGTCCGCACGGGTTGCAGGCCTTGTGTGCCTGTCACTGAGTGTGCTGCTCCTGGGGCTGCTGGTAGTTGTAGTCTTCGGGGCTTTGTTTACTCCTGATGCCGTTTTGGTCCAGCAGATGGCACTCTTCCCCATCTGATATTCCTACAAGAGGGACAGAGATGGCATCTACTGGATAAATACGTCCCCACACTGGTGGCTGCCACACTAGGCCCCTGCTGGGCTCTGACAGTACATCTCCTCCCGGCATAAGGGCCTGGCTTCTTCGGGTAATTACGGTGATACAACCGCAAGAGACGAGGAGCATGTACATTAGAAGCTGGTTCCCAGGACCTTTCTTCGGGGCCATACCCAACCCAATCAATGAAATAATATAATTGTCCGCCCCTTTTCCGGGAATTGAGGATAGCTTGCACCTCATACTCAGGGTATCCTTCTACCAGAACCGGGGGAGGTCGTGCCATTCGGATGTGGGGTGTTGCGGGTTTTAGAAGGGCAACATGGAACACTGGGTGTATTTTCATATGGGCCGGTAATCGTAATTTCATGGCCACTGGGTTTATGACATGTGTGATGCGAAAAGGACCAATAAAACGGGGCTTGAACTTTCGTGATCCAGGTAGTTTCAGATGTCGAGTTGATAGCCATACTTTGTCTCCAATCGTGTAGATAGGGCATGCTCGTCTTTTCGTATCAGCATATTTCTTGCTAGTGTCTTTTGCTGTGAGTAGGTGTACCTTCTTCCATGTCTGTGTTAGTAACTCTACCCGTGCTTGTACTGATGGCACGGTGTTCAAGGTGGTTTGAGAGGGATAGTGGGTTGGATGTGTGGATTAAATCCGTAGGTGGTATGAAAGGGCGAGAATCCTGTGGAGGTATGGTGTGAATTATTGTACGCTATCTCGGCCATCCAAAGAACTTCCATCCAAACACCCCCTGTACTATGAGTATAATACCTAAGATACTGCTCCAGGGTCTGGTTCAAGCGTTCTGTCTGCCCGTCAGTTTCGGGATGATAGCTGCTAGACATTTGTAATGTAACACCCACCTTTTTACAAAATAGTTTCCAGAATTGCGAGGTAAACTGTGTCCCCCTATCTGACACAATGTGTTGAGGTATTCCATGTAAGCGAACTATGTGCTGCAGGAATATGCCCACCAGTTCACTCGCAGTTGGGAGTCCTTTACAAGGAAAGAAATGGGCCAGTTTAGAAAAAGAGTCGACCACTACAAGTATGACTGTGTAACCCTGGTTGGGAGGCAATTCTACTATAAAGTCCATGGAGATGGTGTTCCAAGGTTGTGTAGGTGTGGGCAAAGGTCGCAAAAAACCCATTGGTTTCCGATGGTCAGTTTTACTTCGTGCGCACACTTCGCATTGCTGCACATATGTCTGTGTGTCTCTAACAAGACCGGGCCACCAATAATGCCGTTGCAGTAATTCTTGAGTTTTGTTCACCCCTGGATGTCCGGCCAAGGGGGAATCGTGGCACCATTTCAAGGCTTGGGCTCGCAAAGCAGCTGAGGGTAGATACACGGAGGTTCCGTGAAAAGGTATACCGTCCTTTAAATATTGTTCCTTTTTCGGATCCTCCCATTGAAGCAGATCCTGTGCTGACATTGCCTCCCCGATCTGCTCGAACAGTCCATTCGTTATGCTTGCTGCAATTATTTCAGCCGCTATGATGGGTTTCCCTTGTTCTTCCGGACATATCAAGGCATGGTCTTCGGGGTACCTTGATAGCATATCTGCTTTTTTGTTTTCAAGCCCTGATCTGTGGGTGACTACGAAATCATAATCTGCAAAATACATGGCCCATCGTAGCTGGCGTGGGGTTAAATCAAGCGCAGATTTGAGGAATTGAAGGTTACGATGGTCAGTCAACACCGTGATGGTGTGTCGTGCCCCAAGTAGGTAATGACGCCACTCTGCAAATGCGGCTCGAATGGCCAGTAGTTCCCGGTCTGCTATAGTATAGTTTTGTTCTGCAGGGTTTAATTTTCTGGAGTAGTAGGCCACTGGATGCAAGTGACCCGTCAAATCTCGTTGAGATAAAATAGCCCCCAGCGCATAACTGGAAGCGTCTGTTTCTACAGTGAAAGGTTGCGTGGGGTCGGGATGTAGCAAAATAGTTGCCGATGTGAATGCCTCCTTCAATTGGTTAAAACTATGATCAGCCTCTGGTCCCCAAGCAAATGACTTTCCCTTTTTCAGCAGTTTGGTGATGTCTAACACTTTTTTTGCAAAGTCCTGAATGAAGCGTCGATAAAAGTTTGCGAATCCTAAGACTGCTTGGACTTCCTTGACGCTTGTAGGGGCTGGCCAATCCAGAATTGCTTGTACTTTTCGATTGTCCATTTTCACTCCTTGTGGGGATAGGATGAATCCTAGAAACTCGACGGTATTACTGTGGAAGCAACATTTCTCGAGTTTGGCATATAAATTGTGTTCCCTTAGACGTTGTAACACCGTTTTGACGTGTGGTACATGTTCCTCCTCAGTGGCTGAATAAATGAGGTTATCTTCTATATATACCACTATGAAACGGTCGAGGAGACCGCAAAGGACTTCATCCAGAAAATGCTGGAAGGCGGCGGGTGCGTTGCAGAGGCCGAATGGCATGACCTGATATTCATATAAGCCAAACTTCGTTCTAAACGCGGTCTTCCATTCGTCCCCCTCACGCACCCGCACCAGATGGTACGCCCCTCTAAGATCCAGCTTGGTGTAAATGGTTGCTCCCCGCACTTGATCTAACAGGACTGGGATTAGGGGCAATGGGTAACGGTTTTTTATTGTTAACCTGTTGACTGCGCGATAATCAATACAAGTCCTAAGTTCTCCGGATTTCTTCGGCACGAAGAATAGTGGTGACGAAACAGGTGAGGTGGAGTGCCGTATGAACCCACTTCGCAAGTTAGTATTTATGTATTCTTCCAGGTGTTTGTTCTCCGCCTCTGTTAAGGCGTAAATCCGACTACACGGTAGCGTTGCTCCGGGTTCTAAATCAATCCTGCAATCAAAGGAGCGATGTGGGGGTAGTGTCTCTGCCGCAGCCTTACTAAAAACATCCCGAAACTCGGCATATGCCGAGGGGAGTCCCGCCAACTCTTCTATGCCTGACCGTTGTGTTGTACCCAATACTCGTACGGGTCTCCCTCTGTCCTTAACACAACGCCGCTCACAATGCTCAAAGGTGAATGCGACCGTGCCACGTGTCCAGTCTATGGCAGGATTATGTAGGGCCAACCATGGCAAACCTAGGATAAAACCGAACTGTGGAGCAGCGATAACATCAAAGGTGAGGATTTCACTATGGCCTTGTATGTCTAATACTGCTTCCTCTGTGCGTTGGGTCACAGGTCCTGATTTCAATGGAGACCCGTCCACAGCACAAACTGGTTCCTGATTTTCCTTCCGACGTAGAGGTAGATTTAAGTTTTGCGCATAAGTGTCATCTATGAAATTGCATGTGGCTCCCGAATCCACCATTAGAGTGATCACCTGATTCTTCAAACGGGTTTTTAAAAGTCCAGTCACAGTGACATGAGAACTGTGGATATGGGTCGCATTAGCTAAGACATGAGAAGGGGCATCAACAAGGCTCGGGCTCGACAGATCCACCCCATTCACTGACGAGCGCTGGCGTTTCCCTCCGGTATACTTCCTTTAGGTTTAGTCCCACACTCCTTAACGAAATGTCCTGGCTTCCCGCAATACATGCAGAGTTTCTCCCGTCTCCGCTTTTCCCTTTCTTCTTTGGTAATGGGGCCTCTAATGGTACCTATTTGCATGGGTTCAGGTTCTGATGCCTTGTCGCTTTTCCCCATAGTTGGAAGCTTTTGATGATCTAACCTGGGAAGTACTCCCTGTTTGCTTTCCCATCTTTTTTTATCCAGACGTCGCTCTCCTTGCCTGTGGTCCAGAAGCAGTGCTAAGTCTATCATTCCAGTACAGGTATCTGGCTGGGGATCGACCTGTGCTATGAGATCCTTTAGGTCATCCCTTAAGCCTTGATAGAAGAGGGCTAACCTTTTTTCATGTGGCCATTCAGCCTCCACCACTAACCGATTAAAGGACGTCACATAGGTAATCAGCTCTTTGTTGCCCTGTCGCAGATCAACAACTCCTTGTCTCGCACTAGAGAGGCTGCTTTGCGGTTAAAGATCTTGCCAAACTCTTCCTGAAAGCCACTCCAGTCATACAGCATTGCATCATCTTTTTGAACCAGGGGTGTTGCCCAGGCTGCCGCATCCCCCGTGAGATAGGAAATAACAAAAGCCGTCCTGGACTGATCTGAACGGAACACAGCGGCCTTGGTTAAAAAGTGTAACTGGCATTGTGTCATAAAAGTTGTGTACCTCTGTGGGTCCCCCCCATAACGCTCAGGGGTAGCTAATGGCACTGGAGTTTCGGTAGTGACATGTACCTTCTCGGGATTATGGGCCCCCTCAGGCAAAGGAACCCCCTGGGCAGCCAGACCCCGAACCTGAGTGGAGAGATTAAAGTAGTCCTGGCGAGTGGCCGCTAATTCAGCCTTGAGTTCGTGCAGAGCTTGGGCTATTTCTTCCATGATGGCGGCTAAGTTCGTGCTACCTGGGCGCTTAGAATACGTGGGTTCGCGCTTCTGTCGTTCTGTCGTAGGCTCTTGATCCAGCGCAGAAGTAGCACGAACTCCTTCCTCCCCTTAGCAGTTTTGGCACCTGGGACTTAATGCACACAGGACACCGCAACCACCACGGGGAAAGAGGGTTAGGGTCCACGGGTTGGATAGGTGTGGGGTTGTAGGATCACCGGGTAGAGGTTAAGGGAGATGTTATGGTCAGGTATTTGTTAGGGGAAAGACATGCTCCTGATCTCTTGATGCTTGGTTGGTCACACCAAACACCTTAGATCAACACATTCTTGCATGCACACATGAGAACCTATAACAATCATACACAGTCTTACTGCACTGCGTTGGACGATGCTGCTTAGCTTATTAACACTGATTCATAAGCTAGCACCAAGCATTGCTTACTCCAGCAATGACACCATTAGTTGACACTTACTTCAGTGTCAATCACACTGAATTACATGAGTTTGTTCTCAGCTCACCCACAGTTTAGAAACCTTTACACATTGAGGGTGGGTGCTGTCTTGAAAAGCCTCGTTCACACTACTTGGCATGTGCTAGTACTTAGGGAACACATGTGCAGCACAGTCTGGGTTTGTACTGGTCCAGTACCAGGCAGTTAGTGATACAAAATGTATTTCTCAAAGAAACTGTTAAAGACTTAGCTTCGGTACTTGTCTGATGTCCGGTTTTGTCTGCGCCCCCCCCCCCAGAGATGCCTTGGGAACCGTGAGCTGCGTCTGCCAAATGAAAAGGAATTAGTACGCGTGTTCACGTAGCTTGTTTCTTCCACAGATTGGCTCGCACACAATTCTACATGCGGTTAGTAACATCATGCGCCTGATGCCCAAAAATGCCATTTAAGTCTCCTGCAGTGAACTGGTGCCTCCCAGGCCTCAGTCCCTCCGTGCCTTCATGCAGTTAGTGGTTCGGAACTGCTCTTGTAAGTCTATGTTCCATTCGGGAAATCAGATAAAAGTACTTATTTTTGATGCCGCGGGGCCGCGGCGATGTAGTCTGGGCGAGGAATGGCCCCGCGTAGGAGTTGTGCCCTTTCGGAGCTATGCAGGATGCGTCCGCCCGTGAGGAAGTCGAGCGCGAACAGAGTTTCGGGGCCTGCGCATGCGCAATCCCGTCTCGCGCATGCGCGATAGCTGGGGCGTTGTCCGCACGGGTTGCAGGCCTCGTGTGCCTGTCACTGAGTGTGCTGCTCCCGGGGCTGCTGGGAGTTGTAGTCTTCGGGGCTTTGTTTACTCCTGATGCCGTTTTGGTCCAGCAGATGCCACTCTTCCCCATCTGATATTCCTACAAGAGGGACAGAGATAGCATCTACTGGATAAATACGTCCCCACACTGGTGGCTGCCACACTAGGCCCCTGCTGGGCTCTGACAATTGCGCTCGTGCATAAGATGGGACCAGGTGGATAAGGCCTTTGTCTTGATTTTGTTAACAGAGGATAGGCAGTCCATATTTAAATCACCCATAATGAGGGTGTCAGTGATACCAGTTGTAACCGAAATTTCATCTAATAGGCCCGTTAGCCCCGCAAAAAAGGCCATGTCGGATAGTCCAGCCGGATTGCGATAGTTGTTAATGAGGGCTATTATATGGCCACTATGGGTGATCTTTACTAGCTGCATGAAAATACTGACATGCAACCACGCCTCAATTTTGAACCGAAGTTTCTTATTAACTGCAACCATTAAACCTGATGAAGGTCGACCACATAATCCCATCTTTGCTGGTAACAAAATGACATCAAAATTGTCCCAAGTAGAGGGGACCAAATACCAAGTCTCCTGGAGTGCAATTATAGCATAGTCAGTCAAGGATTGTACAGAGGTATGCAAATGAGTGTGACCTCGGGTATTCCAGGAGGCTATTTTGATAAGATAAGACTGAGGTGCAATTGATGGTTAATTGTTAGGGGCTTGGATGTCATCACGAGAGCTGTAGTATATTTGTGATTGATGGTGGGGTGAGGCCTCTACACGTTCCTCTATGCGGTCCGGGTCTTGCGCCAATAAGAATCCCATATTAAATAGGGTCCTCTTGGCTAACCATATCGTATTCAGAACAATGCCTGAAGGAATCCAAAGCCTCACAATTGCTGTCGAGTCATCATTCAGATATTCTACTTGGGCTATGTCATGAGATGTCAAATCTTTTAATTCTAGAACATCACTGAAAATATTAAGTACACTTTGTCTGTTTAAATTATAGGTTGGATGAGAACATTCACGGCATTTCAGAATCAGTGTATGACAGGCAGAAGCCATAGGAATAGAGTGCCGGGAATGGGTATTTTTGGAGTGTTTCATGTCATTACCATGAAGTGAGTGTGTGTTTTGTTCCGAAGTATATTTTGGAGTCACTGGCATCAAGCATGAGGGGCGTGTGAAAGCATGCGCTTCGCCATGATTTGTCGGGTTTGGTAATTTTGCCTGTTGTGCCACCGGGGAGCTCCAGGATACTGCTTTTGGTGAGATGTCGGTGAGTAGCTTCTTTAGTTGTTGGGGTTGACCATGGCTACGCTCGTCCATATAGGAATCAAGCGCCTTGCGAATTTCCTTCAAAATCAGAGATCGTTGACATTCGGATTCAGTGAGTCTAGGCACAGGTAACACGCTGTCTGTTTGGGGGGCTGATGTCTTTGTTATCGCCAGGTGATGGTGTTTGGCATTGGAGTCAGAACTGAGAACATCGACCAGAGCGTCCAGCGGTTCATAAACTTCAATAGTGGCAGGGGGGGCTTGGTCATTAGAATGCGATGGCGAGCTAATTGGGGTAACTGAAGTGATTTTTGGAACAACTAAAGCATCGGCACATGGAATGGAAATTTTCTTGAAAAAAGGCATTTAAAGATGCTTTAGTCACACGTACAGCAGGCATGTTTTTGGTTTTCCTTTTTTTTTGTTGTTGTTGTTTGGCAGTAGATCTGATGATCTTCTTAATGTTTGGATCAAGTCCAGGGACAATGCCATGAGTAAGAATTGAGGCAGACACGGGGGGAGGCGTAATGTCCTTCACAGGGACCATCACAGAATCGTGCTCTATTGATTCTTGTACACTGACCCATGAGTTATTTGGAGGGTTCGTGTGAGCAAGAGACTGTTTTGGAGGACTTGTTGTAATTATGTGAGGTACAGCAGGCAATACGGGGTGAATTGTAAAGCTCGATAGGGGTGACCTCGGTGCAATCGTCTTGTTGGTTAAGTCGATGCACGATATGCCACTTCCTAAAGAGAGAGAAGCTTGAGGAGCCAGTTTGACTTTTTGTGTCCATAATAGTAAGTCATCTAGCTTTGATTCTTGTTTCGTTATTTTGGCATCTAATACTTCAAAAAGCTTGAACATAGATAATAAGGTTGTGTTAATTGCTGTCAAGGTGGTTTGTAGCAAATGTGGATGCATTTCAGCAGAATCGCACTTGGGCTGTGGTACAGGGCGACACGGGGTTAGGTGTACATAAGAGATTGCAGATATAGAGTGGGCTGTGGATGGGGGGTCAGAGTATGGGCTATGAAGCGAGTTTTGAAGATTGCGAATCAGTATTGGTGACTCGCACTGACTTGCGTAAAGAGAAACCTCTTGATTATCTGGGGAGGAGTCAGAGGAACTTACATCCAATTGCGGGAGTTGTTGGCATGGCGAGTTTAACATAGTGTTGTCAGATAGTTCTCCAGGTGCCGTTAATCCCGCTATGGCTTTGATAAATGGTCGTTGTATTGGTAAGCCAGAGCTGGTGCTTGATTTGTGTGACTGAAAGGCCTGTGCATTCAACTGAGCATTTGGTTTTGGTGTTGATAGAGAAGTCTGATTAAATGGTAGTGTACCAGGGCCTTTCGCGGTGCTAGAACATCGAGTCAGCACGATGGACTTATGAGAGAACAGATTTTTGTGTACAGTGTTCGAGTTGCCATTAGGGCTATTGCTAGCAGTTATCATAGGAGGCATGCCAGACTTTAATGAATAAACCTGTCTGCGCTTTGACATGGCTCGCGGACAAACTGCCCTAAATTAGAGTAACAGCCAAGAATCCAACAAGGGATAAGAGCTTGAACAACTGCACAGCAGTTAAAAAAAATCTCTTTTGGGCACTTACTTTTCTATGGGGTTATTGGGGAGGGCCACCTTCACCGTCAAAGCGGCAAAGCGGGTAAGCGGTACTCAGACCAGTACTCGCCCATGTGCGCGCGCGCTGTGCGCGTGCGCAAACAATTTGTAGAAGTGAGTGACTCCTCACACAGCCAATCGCCGTGATAGATGGGCGGAGTTGGTGGAAACAGCCGGAAATAGGCAGTACTGGTGGTGCAAACGCCAAAACAAACAGAGATTAACTCTAAAAACAAACAGAAAGAACACAGTGTCACTTTCACTTGGGTAATTTTGGTGGGTCAATAAAGTTCGAATTGACAAGTTCAGTTCGTCACCTTTAGAGTAAAAAAAGTCCAATTTCAAAGTCCTCGAGGAGCAGGAGCAACAGAAACAGGAACAGCAGGTAGTGCGGGTAAGCGGTACTCAGACCGGTACTCGCCCGTGTGCGCGCGCGCTGTGCGCGTGCATGAACAATTTGTAGAGGTGAGTGACTCCTCACACAGCCAATCGCCGTGATAGATGGGCGGAGTTGGTGGAAAGAGCCGGAAATAGGCAGTACTGGCGGTGCAAACGCCAAAACAAACAGAGATTAACTCTAAAAACAAACAGAAAGAACACTGTCACTTTCACTTGGGTAATTTTGGTGGGTCAATAAAGTTCAAATTGACAAGTTCAGTTCGTCACCTTTAGAGTAAAAAAAGTCCAATTTCAAAGTCCTCGAGGAGCAGGAGCAGCAGAAACAGGAACAGCAGGTAGTGCGGGTAAGCGGTACTCAGATCGGTACTCGCCCGTGTACGCGCCACATCTGATATGGGAGTGATAATGACTCAAAAAATGAAAGAGTCAGAGGATCCGTTGCTTTATATGCAGAATTTTCAAGACGGGTGGGTGCTCGAAATGCATGAATCTTGGAAAAATCCATCCCTGTATTCTATCATATATTGTGCCAAGGGTTACCAGAACCGGTGCAAAAACAGCTCAAGAAATTGGTAGGAATAGAAGCTATACCATGGGCCGAAATCCAGTTGACAATTGCACATTATTGCAGGTTGCTGCAAGAAAAGAATCGCAAAAAGGAGGCAACGCGTAAGGGGGAGGAGGCAAAGCTGGTGCAAAGGAAGCTCTCGAAGTATGCTCTCGAGGGAGCAATGCTCACCAGCCCAGCAGAACCAAGCATACAGCAAGCGACTAACCCCTCACAAAATAATCAAGGTAGCACAGGATTTTACTCGAGGGGGAGAGGGTTTGGAAATAGAGAATGGCAGAGTAATCAGGGAGGGTTTCGAGGTAACCAAGGAGGGTTTCAGAATGTTCAAGGTGGCTTCCAGAACACACAGATGGGCAATCTAACTATGCCAGATGGACAGATGGCCTGACCACCGCCAGTATGTTGGCTGTGTGGAATGACTGGACACGTGGCACGCATGTGCAGAAGCTATGGCATGTGGCAAAATAACCAAGGGATGGGGGCAGGCATGGCGCATCAACCTGCCATACCGCAACAGGGCGGTGCCCAAAATTACATGGTGCAGCAGCAGGCGGCAGGCTTGCAGCAAGGTGCACAGCAAGTAGTTCAACCACCAAACATGGGGAGTATGCCACAAGGACAATCCCAGCAGGCACCGCCGCAGATGGCTGAGGGCAATAATCCAGGATGGGGAATTAACCCTGGAAATGGGGGAAACCCACAAGTGTACAGTGGACCGAACCTATATATAAAATAGGACAGCTCAATGGAGACCCTGATGTGTTCTATCCTATCAGTGACACCAGCCCCAATAGGGAACCTAGGGTGAATGTCACCATAGGGGGTAAAGAATATTCCTTCCTAGTTGACACAGGTGCAACACGTTTGTGCATACGAGAAGGCAAATTTTCCTGTTTGGCAAGGCCATAGATACCCAGAGTTTCACTGGAGCTCATAGTAGAGTTCCCTTTACAGATGCACTCCCAGTCTCAGTGGGAGAGCGCAAAATGAATGTACCTCTATTGTATTTGCGTCAGACCCGAGTAAATATTCTGGATCGGGACCTGATGACTAAACTAAACATGACCATCTTGTTTACCGGGAATGGTATAGTGTGCTCCACCCCAGGAATGCACTACTCAAATGTGTGCGAAATGATCAGAGCATATTCTGGACGTGCAGCCATGAGGGCTATATCGCTGGAGCCAGGAGTCTTCGCATATGGCATCTGAGTGCTCATGGCGGGATTGCCGGGCCTCACAGACAGAACTATGAGAACCCCTGATGAATTTCTATTCAGACCAAGAATACCCATGCACGAAGAGGAGGGACAAGTACTCCCCCCTAATGGTACAATCTGCCGCAGTGCGAGCGAGAGTGCTATTGGTTGAAGGATATGACGATGAAGGCAGACAATGGTGTGCGATCGTTGCCATTGAAGAAGGGTATCGAGTGACTGATGACACAATGACGATCTGTTTGAAGAACACCCTGACCTAGAAGAGACAAGGGCGGAAGTGAGTCTCATATTTTGGGTCGAAATTATCAAACGGGAGGTGCCACAGAAAATGATGTTGGCACTAATACGCCCAGAGTACTTTGATAAAGACATGGCCCAAGTGTCTGCCACAGTTTGGACTACAGGGCCCTATGACGTAGGTCTCCTGAAAGGGGCAGGTGAAGTAAAGATTAAGCTGAAGCAAGGAGCTATTTTGCCGCGAGCACGACAATACCCCATGCCCAGAGAAGCGGATGAAGGGATCGCAAAGACAATTTCCGCCATGATGGAACAGGGCATCTTAGTGACGTCAGAATCACTGTGCAACACTGCGATTTATCCTGTAAAGAAATCAAAGGGAGGGTCCTGGCATTTAATCCAGGCTTTACGAGCATTAAATGATATAGTCAAAGCCGAGTTCCCTCTAGTCCCTAATCCATCCACAATACTATGCAATATACCAACTAAAGCAAAATATTTCACGGTGATCGATTTTAAAAATGTATTTTTCTCGATTCCATTGCACCGTGACTCACAAGACCTGATGTCATTTACTTTCAGACAAATGCACCTGAAAAGTACGAGGTTGCACGGGGGTACTGTGAGTTCTTGATACAAAAATGACAATTTGCCAGAACAGCCTCTATTTCCTTGTCAAATCCTGGCCACCAATAGTCTTCTCTCAAGACACCCTTTGTCTTTGTAATTCCAATGTGACCGCTGTGTGCCAATTCTATAACCTTCTTCCTCAAACCAATGGGAACAACGGCCCTACCCCACCTGAACAAAATATCATCATTTACAGACAACTCGTCCTTCACCTCCCAATATGGCTTCGCATCATCTTCCAATGTCTGCTTATTTGGCCACGATCCTGACACAACATACGGAATTACTCTGTTTATAACATCGTCTCCATCCATACCCTCCAACCACTCTCGTTTGGAAACTATGCCATCAGTATTAACAAATACTAATTCTAATTCTTCATTCTCTACATTTTCAAGGTTTGCAACTCTAATCCTCGACAAACTGTCCGCTAAAATATTTTCCTTCCCAGGTATGATCTCAATTTTAAAGCAATGCGTCTGCATCCTGGTGACCCAACCTGCCACTCGGCGTGAAACTTTGTCCAGACCCTTATTCTCAAATATCACTTTTAGAGGCTTATGGTCAGTGCGTATTGTAAATTCAACACCCCACACAAAATTCCTGAAACGTTCAACAGCCCAGAAACAGGCTAAAGCCTCTTTCTCGATAACAGAATATCTCACCTCTGCACCTCTGAGAACCCTTGAGGCATGAGCTATAATATTCTCAGTACCATCTTCTTGTTTCTGAGACAATACAGCTCCCAGACCACCCTCACTGGCGTCGACAGTAATAATGGTAGACTTCCTGGTGTCAAAACATCCTAACGGACGAGCCATATCTATATCTTCTTTGATACTATTGAACTCCTTTTCACACCGATTATTCCACACAAAGTCAGCACCTTTCCTCAAGATTTTCCTTAATTCTTGAACCTTATCGGCATAGTTCATAACAAATTTCTGGTAAAATTCTGTCATTCCCAGAAATGAACGAAGTTCACTTTTATTCCTAGGTTTTTCAATATTTCTTATAGAATTCACCATATCTTCTTTGGGTCTTATACCATCTCCCGACACTTCATGACCCAGATATTCCACTTTCGTCACAGCAAACTTACATTTCTCTCCTCTCACCGTGATACCTCTCTCTTCAAACATCTTCAACACCTTGCACAGATTCTTGTCATGTTCCTCCAAAGTCACTCCACTCACCAACACATCATCCTGAAAACAGAAAACACCTTTCATTCCTCTCAACAAACGATCCATGATTTTCTGGAAAACTGAAGAGGCGGATGCCAAACCAAAGGGCATCCTCCTAAATTGGAACACACCCTCATGCGTTACAAATGCAGTGATTTTCCTACAGCCCTCCTCCAACTCCACTTGATGATAAGCTGATGCCATATCCAGTTTGGAAAAATATTTTCCCCTGCCCAACCTGGTCAATAACTCTCCCATGTTGGGCAGGGGATGCCTGTCCACCAACACACATTTGTTTAACTCACGCATATCAACACACAACCTTAAATCCCCTGAACTCTTCTTTACAATCACCACTGGGGAAACCCAGTCTACTCCCCCAGCTCTCTCAATTACACCTGACGCCAACAATTTTTGTAATTCTTTCTTCACACTGCCTCGTAAAGCAAACGGTACAGGTCTGAGCTTAGCCACAATAGGTACACTGCTCTTCTTCAATATTATCTGGTGTTGAAACCCTTTTATTTTTCCCAGAGACTCACCAAACACTTTCCTATACTCTGACATATATTTCCCATGAATCACGGGTCCTTCGGAAACTTGTAACACTTGGTCTGGATGGTTGGGATCAAGCCTAATCCCCAAATTCTTTTGCTCTCTCCATCCTAATAAAGATTGTCCCTTCTTCGTGATATACACCTTCCCTTCACAACATCGACCTTTAAACTCGAACTTACTCCACACATAACCCAACAACTCGATCCGATCTTGATTGTAACTTCCTGGGCTTATGTCAGGTTCTGACTGCGTTGACACATTCCCTCTCATCTCTGCTTCAAATATACTCCCGGATATAAGAGTTATTTTTGACCCGGAGTCAGCCATTAATGATACCCTGAAACCATTTACACTCACGGTAGCAACAACAACAACATTAATCGTATTGACAATAACATTTTGAGAAGGGACAACAACAACTTCGTCATCTGATGATTTCCTATCTTCCTCTTCATTTATATAAAAGACTTTTCTTTGGGTATCTTGTCCAAATTGGAAATTCTTGCAACATGACATAAAATGTCCTCTCCTTTTGCATTTGGTACAAACAGTCCTTCGCCCTGGGCAAATCACAGAAGAAGCAAAATGAGTTGCACTAGCGCAACGAAAACAAAGTCTATCATCTTTCCTGTCCTCTCTTTTCTCATCTTTCTGACATGTATTTTGACTCCTTCTTTCCTCCGGAATGTTCCTGCTTGACTGTCTATTTCTTCCTCTTCTTTTGTTCTTTCCTTCCGCTATGTTCAGTACCTCTGGTTTTAACTCCTTAGCATCTTCTCCTTCAGTTTTGGACAACTTGGCCACACATGCTAAAGAGTGCTCTACTCGTTTGGCCAAATCCAATACTTCATCTAAATTAGGTTAATCTTTTAGCCATAATTCTTCCCGTATTTTGTTAGATCGACAATGTGTCATGAATTGATCACAAATATGTTTATCAAAACTTCCTTGAAATTTACAAGTTAGAGCCAGATGCCGCAAAGCAGTCACATAATCTTCAACTGACTCACCCTGTGCCTGAACACGCATGCGAAAGTTGTAATGTTCCAAAATTGTGCTCCTTTTTGGATTGAAGTGCTTGTCGAGTTTTAATAATGCACTTTCAAATTCATTCAAATTATCACCACTACCATCTCCTTCTAACTGCGGTAGTGTGTCAAAAATTCTCTGGCCTTCAAATCCCAAAAAATGTAACAATAAAGCTAGCTTCCTCTCACCAGAATAAGACGTACCGCCAGCCGTCTTCATATAGTGCATGAAACCCTTGCGCCATTGATGCCAAGAAATCTTTGCTATTCCTGGGGTCGGCATAAAGATGGGCGGACCTGATATGCCTGGAAGACCTGCCATGTTTATTTGACGGGAAGTACGTGCACTTAATGTTGTTTCTGAGTAATGTCACAAGGTCCTGCAGCGGGCGAGGATCTCCCCCAAATAACTTAAGTAAACTGCAGTAACTCTCAGCAGTTCTCTTCTCCCCTAAAAAAAAAATTGGTGGATGGGTAGTGGGATCACACTCCTTCCATGTTAATATGACAACAGTCTGTCCCTCTTGGATGCTGTGTGGTACCACTTTGAGTCAGACAATTCACTGCCCCTTTACTATAAGGTATACGGCACCTTGGACGCAAAGTCAACGGAAGATCTTGCCTCACTCCCTATTACACAGCATACGGTAGTTGCGTATGCATCACACCACCTAAATAAACGACTTGCGTGAGAGTTCACGGGGCAGCAACAATGTGGAAAAAATCACTTACTTCTCTTATCCAGGGAAGGGCGATGAATGTCATCCGGCAAGCTCAGGGGAACCGCTCGACGCCAGTGGGAGGCGGAGCAAATCCCTGAGATCAGCTTCGATCTCTCCAGCGCCACCGCAGATTCGCGGCCTCTCTCCCAGCTCAACGCCGCAGCTGGGCGAAGCAGTCTCTGCCTTGGAGGGCGGGGCTCCAAGAGAGGGGATGGCTTTTCCTCCACAATAATTGGCACAGGGTGTCGGGGGTTTTGACTCGGCGTGGGCTGCTCAACGCGGGCTGCGGAGCGGCCTGGACAAAGGGCAAACAGGTCCTGGATAAGAAGGCTGGGTGTGGGAACAACGTAGCCTGAAGAAGTCGCTCGATTAGGGACAATGTAATCGGAGGTGTCCTCAGCTGCAGTTGAAGCGGTCACCGCTCGACGCAAAATGCGGAGCGGACGGTGCTTCAATCATCACGGGGGTCTGTGTCTCGGTCTTCACTTCACCTGCCAGCCAACCGATGCTTCATACTTCAATCCCATCCTCGTCGCCATTGTTATGAAGTGGCAGACAGATGGCAGGTAAGTTATACATAAGTATTTATTCAAGATAAATGTAGGAAAAAGACCCCAGCTCACAATAGATCCTTCCCCATCAAAATCCTACATCAACTGACAATATTAGAATGTAAACATGACATGAGAGGGCTAACATTCCGATGACATCACAGAGAAAGGCATCCTTCTCTTGCTATATAACATATACGTAAGCCCTCTCTGCTCTCAGAGAGAATCATCATCATAACATGTAGACCCAGCAATGTTGACATACCCGCATTCCTCAGTAATCCAGCAAAAAAACACGCAACTGAACATGCTCCTGAGGGCTATCATAGCGCAACTAAGAAGCAATTATGGACATCCACTGCTGAGGAGAGCCTTAGAAGGAGGAAATCCAAAATAGAACTTTGTCGTCATCATTTCACTGTGGAGTAGTTAGAGAAGAGAGACACTGTTCCTCAAATTGTCGCCGATAGACCGAACGAAAGGAGCAGACACAAGAACTTCGCCATCGTATTTTTCCTACTCTGCATCCTTCTAATTTTTTCTATTTTTTCATATATTGACTTCTGCTTTTATTTTGTTCCTGTTGGTACATCTTATTTTTGCGATTTTGACTTGTTTTCTATTTTTCCATATTTTTATTTTTATTTTGTTCCTATTATTACAACTTATTTTTGTACGATTAGCTCCTCCTTTCCTATTTTAGCCACACGGTAAGTTTTTTATTTTATTTTTTATTTTTACTTTATTTTTATTTTTCATGTTCGCTTTTGTTTTTATGTTTACTTTTATTTTTGCAACATTTCATTTTGTGTGATTTTGTAGCAGTTCCATCGTTTTATTTTTCACATTTGAACTGTTTCCAGCACGTCCTCAGGACCAAAGCAAATTCGAGGCGTGTACTGGGACCTCACCTAGTATCAATATGCTTAGATGGATGTGATGTACCAGAGTTGATAGCCTAACCTTTTTTCATAGTCTAGCGAACAGAACCGTGCTGCACACCCAGAGACTGCCATCATCACCCACAAGAGGGGCGACATTGAAAGCACTCGACACTTTAGTAGTAATACACTTTCAAACTGTGAGACCAGAGCAAAAGAAGGAATAAATAACTGACTATGAACTCATTCGAAATGGGGGCCCAGAACAGTAACTAGGTTTTACCCCCAACAGAAGGGCGTCCCCGCTTCCTGGAAGAAAATGCTGCAAACTTTCACTCAGAATGATTATGTGCATATGTACAGTGATCATAATTGTTTTTCTATTTTTAACAATCAGAACTGCTTTCTTTATTGGTGCACGAAGTGTCCCCCTATCAGTGCACCCACAGATAATGAACATCTGGGGCCTACAAAAGCACCCAGGCCCTACATAGTGATTCCAGTTCCAAGAAAAGCTAATGATGAAGCATATGATTTAAAATTGAATATAATTAGAAGTGATACATATACACACGAGGTGATGAATAAGAGAAAAGGCTGGAGACAGGGTCAGCACGGTATGAATGATAATGTAGCACTGGTCACGGCACGCACCCACAATCAGAATGGACACAAACAAGGGCAAGTGTCAATAGCTACAAGGCCTCCAACGAAGGCAGCAGAGAAGGAGAGACTGCCTGCCGAACTTTCAATTCCAGAGAATAGTGGAGATAACCAAGAAAAGCCAAGTGAAATGCCAAAGAAGGAGGGAATAGCAAGATCCCTCGAAAGAAGAGAAGTGGCCACAAAAGAACTCACAGAGAAGACCCACATGCTAATAGAGTATTTGTTCCCATTCAGAGTCCAAGCAAAGAAACTACACTAGGGGCTGAAAAATAGAACTATAGAAACTGTAACTGCAAGCACACCTGCCCCAACGCAAGGAACAAGCCGCAGGCCTACAACACAGCCACAAGTTGGGAGGTTGATGAACCAATGGTGGTTACAGGAAGGTTATGGCAGACTGCAAAAGGGAAGGAAAGGAAGCACAAATCCTCCTCCTACCACAGCGATGCAGTCAAGGAAGTCTGCTCCATCGAGATACCCGAAGTGGAAAAGCAGCACAGATGCATTCAGAGACACACTCATAGCAAACTACAGAAGAACGCTGAGAATCAAGAGAAGCCCTCATGAAGATAACAATGAACTTAATGACTACATGGACAGCACAGCCCATCTTGGAAACAACATATGGTACCAGCACATGAAAGAAGTAGGACGAAGACAGTCGGAAGGAGAATGCTTCGCCTGTGCACTCCTGCCATACAGTATGGGAAAGTCCATGATCTTCGTGGCTGTAGAAATTGATGTCTCTACAGCCCACTGTATGTCACACGTAGCAATGTGTAACAGCAGAGGACAATTTATGGGAAGAGACGACTCATTGATATGGGCCAACGAAAAGGATTACCCGGATGAAGATGGCTGCGTCCAGGACATTAAAACAAGAAACCGAGCGCACACCAGAAATCATGTGATCAGGTACGAGAACCCTGGTGTCAAAGGATCAGGGATAAGATGAGAAGTTAACCCGAGACTGAATGTTCGAGGGAAGATTACAAGAGAGGCCCAAATCTGGAAGAACAGAGGCCAAATGCTGATCTGGGGGTCAGTGGTCTCCCCAGATGGATGGGAAGACGGAGTAGTAATCCGCCGAGCGTAGATGGTCCTTGGAGCCTGCAAGGAAGCAATAGAGAATTCACAGAAGTTATGCAAACCTCTGTGGCCAAAATTAGCAAAGTTACTAACATGGGTCGAAGATAGAGGGGCACCCCTGCAGATAGTGCCACTGGAGAGCCCAAAACTATGATTCAGAAACAATGGCACAGGAAGATGGGAGATTATCAAAACTGTGGACGAATCTTTGAAGCTCCAGGAATGACACAAGGAACTGCAGTTATTATGGACCTATACTGGGCGTGTGGATCCAAGGCATACATAAGACTGCCTAAAAACTGGGGAGGCATATGTACACTAGTGAACGTCCACGTTCCCGCACTAGTGATCCCTAAAAATGACCTGAAGTTAGACAGTTTCCCGAAAGCAGATGCTCATCTAAGAAGAAGAAGAAGATCTGTGGAACTGATATCTAGGATGAAGAGGGAAAATTACTTTTCTCCCAAATCAGAAGAGGCATTCCATGCAATCCCGTACGAACACAGGCTGTTCAGCCTCACCTCAACAGAATTCACAACACTGCTTCTGCCCCACATCCAAGTTGGAGTGAATGCTAAATGGTTGCAGATAACCAGATGGGAGTTATTGCAGACCATCAATACCACTATAAAAGGATTCAACGTGATCAAAGAAGAGCTGAGAGCAATCAGACTTATGACCCTCCAGAACAGACATGTGCTTGACATGATCACAGCAATGGATGGAGGTGTTTGTGCAAAAATCGGAGGATCATGTTGCACATTCGTACCATCACACGATGAAGAGAACGGAACCCTAACAGAGGCTATAAGCATGCTGACAAGCCTAAAAAAACAGATGATCGATGAAAGTGATGAAGTAGACGATGACAGCTGGTTTGGAGACCTATTCTCATGGGTCCCACAATGGATGGCAAATATATTCAAGTTTCTGGGAGCTCTACTAGCAATGGTGTTTCTAGGATTCTGTTTAATCAAGATAATCATTACACAGTGCTAGAAAACTGAGAAGAAGGCCATAGGGATGAAAATAATGATTGATGTTAAACCAGGATGGAAGCCCAGAGACCTGACTGATGAAGAAATAAGAGACTTTGTGAAAGCCAGCAAATTTGCGACAGACGGAACAAAGTTCACATACCCTAAGAAACGAAGAAGGTATGAGGGAAAATGGATCTACTGCAGCCCAAATGGACAATGTCAGCTAATGACGTGGAACAAAGATGAACATTTGAAGACAGCAGGGAGTTTGAAGGGAGTGATAAAAATATGGACTACAAAGGCTCACACATTCACACCATCATGTACCAACGCAGAGGACGATGAGAATGACACTGAAGAAACAAAAGAAATGAATGCAAAGGAGATTGCAGAAGTGGTCGATGAACCGACCAGAGGGGGGAGTGTAGAGGCTGTCCTAGACATGGCCTGCACACCTCCTCCTCATTTTGAGGCACCAGGAACGCACTCACCAAGGTATGTGACGTATGAAGAGCAAATGAACCTACAAAGAGCTGCAGTGGGACTCTGCCCAGTATACATCAGAAGATCCATATCGGTTGAAGCACCCATAACCAGACAACCGTGGGCAGCACGGTACCCTATCAGACAGCCATACCAGCCGCTGATACGAAATGAGGAGTACCTACACACGGTCCACGAAGAGACCCCAAAAGCCTTAACGGAAGGCCAGTAGAAATGAGATAAGGGCCTGAACAGATTTGAGAATGAACAAGAGCAGTTATCGAAGATAACACACCAGTGTGAGTAACTACGAAATTGAATGGAATAGGCACAGAGAGGAGACTATGTTACAATGCCAGGAAACGGTGTTACGAGACAAGATGGAAGCAACCATCCTGTTAAACATGTGTAAATAGGCTTGAAACGCAAGATGCTAAGAAATCGATATTGCTTGCAATGCTTAGCAGAATATAGAGCGGCAAGCGCCAACCGTATATCTACCTCAATAAGGCACATCATACAAGTGCGACTCCATTTTGTAAAAGCAGAAAAGGTACCCAGGCAGCCAGAGGCCTGCCAGGCCAAGTTTCGAAACCCAGCCTAAGGCAAGAGAAGGAGCAGAATTGAAACTCAACAAAGAGCGGCTCATGCCTAGGAAATCGAGGTCAACTGGAGAATGGGAGCAGAGTGTCAGCTCACAAGACTCCAACTTCAGAGCATACCAGCCAGCCTCATGAAGGTCAAGATAAGGGGGACCTATGCAGGTGGCTAGGCCGACACAGAATTAAATGCACTAAAAGCTGGAAACTGAAGCAGATTCATGGTGAACTAACACGTGACCAGCCAGGCGCGAAGAAGTACCATCGCCTGATGTCATCCAGGACCCAAGGATGCCATAACTTTTCCCGATAAGGGACTACAGTTTCGAGGCCATCCTTAGCCAACTAATTGACACGTCGCCCTAAAACACTGATTGATAGAAGGGAGGCAGGGTGAAACTTGGGACACCAGGCACAGGGGTGTCTATTCCGCATGCTGCTAATTAAAGTGTTGATTTATGTTTAGGGGTGTAACTTGCCCAATCACAATGGACCATGTAATCTAAGGTCCTATAGACACTGTAGCCAATGAGACGTCATACTTGTAGTGACATCAATCATGTGTGATATAGAGGGATGGATGTAGACGCCCACCCGATAAGAGTTATCCAATCCACATGCTCCATTATTATATACAGAAATAACACCTATATTTAAGTTACCCTTCCTAACCAATTATATTGCATGATGATTTTTTATAGAAATTAGACGTCAGTGATGACGATTTGTGCCTATAAAAACTGTTGTTCAACTGAGGTTCGTGGAAGTCAGAGCGAGACTGGTGATCGCACTACAGATGATTCCAATTTGTTTCCCTGTTTGATGTATGTATCATTAAACAGACTTCACTTTGCCAAACTACTGAGTCCTCGTTATTGAGTCGTGTCAGAGTAAGTGATTCCTGCACCCCCTGTCCTCACATGGTGCAGCTATCTTGTCTTACATGGTCTAGAGGGATAGTGCTGAATTATGGGCCCGTCAGCGAAATTCCTCTCCTCTTGAACACCACCAATCTCAAGTAAGCCAAATAACAGCTTACCTTTGGCCCTCACTTAGCAACCATGGCCAACTTCCTAACATGATCACGTCCCGGTCACCACAGCATTTAACTCGTGAACATTCCAGCCTCAACGCTGGACTGTACATACCTACACTCTAAGGTATGCTTCCCTACTAATATGGTTTCTTATGAATCAACATAATATCAAGGTAACTCACTGTTACCCACTTTTCCTTGTAGACTTTGCTACAGACCCCCTGCCATACACCTGCGCAGGCATCAAACAACTTCATGTTCAAAAGCTGATACTACAAAGGTAGGCTTTAAGCATGCAGTTCTTTCTCACACAGAATTCTCTCAGTGAGGTCACCCCGTTTGTCGGACACTCTCATGTGTCATCTGTCCCTCTAGGCGTTCACCACCCTGAACTACACCCTGATGAAAATTTGGACCCTTCATCTGTGAACACTTTTATTCCAGTGAAGGCTGACTCCATCCTGAACTAGAAACACCAACATTATACGTGTCAACCACAATAACATACTACCAGTCTAAAAGTAGTATTTGAATTCACACTATATACCTATGTTACTAACCCTCACTCACCCAACTGTGATGTAAAAACAGTTTGAATTTCTTCTTGTAAGCCCGACAGGGCTCATATGTGTTTTTTAAGGTTCTTTTGCTTTTTCTGTTGTGAAGCTACAGATTTTAGATGTGTGTCTGAATTTATGAATAAATTGAAGTATCACAAAACTCCCTCATAACCATTTTGTGACCCTTGGTAGCCAGTATTTGTATAAACTAGATATCTGCCTCCTATAGGCCTACTTCCTTTACACAGTTGACAATGGGTAGCTGTTGACTCTTCTGTTCCTTCTCATGTCAAAATCGCCTTTATGAGTCAAGCCCCCCTTCAACAAAAAAGAAGGCTGTCTTTGCCCCCATATTTTCTTTATGACTACAGTTAATACTGCACACGATGGAACTCCATTTAACAATTGCAGAGCCGCAGTATGGAAAGCATTACGATTGCTATACCCGGATACTTGTGACATGGGAGCTATAATGACATGCAAAATGAAGGAATCAGAAGATTCTTTGCTTTACTTTCATAATTTCCAAGATGCATCGGTGCTGAAAACGCGGGAATCTTAGGGGAAATCTATACCTGTGTTTTACCACATATTTTGCCAAGGGCTGCCAGATCAGATGCAGAAGCAGCTGAAGAAATTGATAGGAATCGAGGCCAAACAACGGTCTTAAATACAGTTGACCATAGCTCATTAGTGCAGGCTAATGCAAGAAAAGAATTGCAAAAAACAGGCTGCACGAAAAGCTGTAGAGACAAAATTAGTGCAAAAGAAATTGTTAAAATGTGCCATTGAAGGGTCAATGATAACTAGCACAAACGGATCGAACATACAGCAGGTCAATAATCAACAGCAAGTTAATCAGGGCAGTAATGGGTTTTACCCCAGAGGGACAGGCTTTCGAGGAAGAGGATGGCAGAGTAGTCAGGGAGGTTTCCAAGGTAATCAGGGAGGTTTTCAAAATATGCAAAATGGCAATCAGGATATGTCAAATGGGCAAATAATTAGACCACCAACAATATGTTGGACATGTGGGATGACAGGGCATCTAGCACGCACATGCAGAAGTCAAGGCATGGTGCAAAACGATCAAGGAACTATAATAGGAATGCTGAATCCACCTGTGTATTTGCAGCAGGGTGGAAATGGAGTTGCATAAAATCACACGGTGCAGCAGCAAGCACCGGGAGCACAGCAAAGCTTGCAACCTCAGAACTTGATACATTTTCCACAAGGACAGTCTCAACAGTTGCTGATGCAACTGTCACAGACAACAAGTGCAGGACAGGCATTGAATTGATGAATGAGACCCAACACTGGTGATGGAGGAAGTCCATCCACGCAGCATGGGACAAAGTTATATATGGATTAGGACAGCTCACTGGGAAACCTGATGTGTTCTATCAGTGACACCCGATCCTCATGAGGAACCAAGGGTAGATGTCTGTATAGGGGATAAAGAATATTCCTTCTTAGTTGACACGGGTGCAACAAGCTCGTTTATATGTGAAGGCATGTTTTCCTTGTCCGGTGATACCATAAATACTCAGGGCTTCACAGGAGCAACCAGTTGTGTTCCTTTTACAAAAGAACTTCCAGTCTCTATAAGAGAATGTGACATGAATGTGCCACTGCTATATTCAAGGCAAACCCCAGTAAATATATTGGGACGAGACCTAATGACGATGTTAAACATGGCAATCTTGTTCACGGAGAAGGGCATAGTATGTTCGACTCCAGGAATGCAATATTTGAACGTATGCAAAATGATTAGAGCATACGCAGGACAATCAGCTATGAGAGCAGTTCCATTGGAACCAGAAATATTCGATTATGGAATATGCATACTATTGGCAGGGTTACCAGGCCTTGCAGACAAAACCATGAGGACCCCAATGAGTTTTTATTTAGGCCAAGAATACCTATGCACGAGGAAAAGGGACAAGTATTTCCCTTGGCAATACACACAGCCATAGTGCGAGGGAAAATGGCATTGATCAATGGTTGTGATGATGATGGCAGACAATGGTGCACAGTAATCGCCATTGAAGAAGCGTACAGATTGACTGACGCCACTGATGACAGTCTGTTTGACGAACAAACAGGTGTAGATGAAACATCAGTTGAGGTAAATCTCGTTTTCTGGGTGAGAATGATCAAAAGAGAGGTGCTCCAGAGAATGATGCTGGCACAAAACCGTCCTGAATATTTTGATGATGACATGGCCCAGGTGCCCGTCTCAGTGTGGACCACAGGCCCCTATGACGTAGGCTTGTTAAAAGGAGTAAGAGAAGTGAAGATTAAATTGCAACCTGGAGCAATTTTACCAACAGCATGACAATATCCCATGTCTAGGGAAGCAGATGAGGGGATTTTCAAGACAAATTCTGCCATGATGGAGCAGGGCATCTTAGTGATGTTAGTGCCGTCATGCAATGCCGCGGTGTACCCTATCAAAAAATCAAAGGGAGAGTCTTGGCATTTAATCCAGGACCTTAGGCCAATAAATGATATTGTAGAGGCTGAGTTTCCTCTAGTCCCTAACCTGTCCACAATCCTGTGTAAAATACCCGTTCAGGCAAAATATTTCACGTTGATTGACTTGAAAAATTCATTTTTCTCAACCCCATTGCACAAAGACTCACAAGATTTGATGTCATTCACGTTCAGGCAGATGCATCTGAAAAGCACAAGGTTGCCCCAGGGGTACTGTGAGTCTCCTTCGATTTTCAACAGAATCCTGCAGATGGATTTAGGCAATATTGCATTAGAGAGTGTTGTCTTGCAATACGACATCTTAATTTGCACACAACAGAAGGAACGTGCAGACACGATTCTATCCAGCTATTGACTATATTGGCTGAAAAAGGATATAAGGTTGACAAAGAGAAATTACAATACTGTCAACAGGAAGTGCTGTACATAGACCAGCTGATATCAAATGAGGGGAAAAGGGTTACCCCTGAAAGTGCTGAAGCCATATTGAACACAACCAAGCCACACACGATAAAACAGATGCAACATTTTCTAGGATTATGCAATTATGTCAGGGCATGGGTCTTTAAAGGTATGGTCCAGTAAAAAATGTTATTGTCCCTACGGGTCGGCCATGTTTTTTTAAGCCTAAGTGGCTCGATTTTAGAAAACTTTCCTATGGACCTTACCCGAGTTTTCGCCCATTAAACGCAAGCGAAAACAGGCACCAGGGAGCCGCCATTTTGTGATAATCCTATCACTTGCCGCATCGCCCTGGCTGACCTGCTTCGGCGGCACTAAATCAAATCCCCCGCCCCTGAGCCTGACATTATCAAATCATTCATATTCCCCACCTCTCTCCGTGACGTTTCTGTGCTGCGTAGGAAAACGCACCCAGTCGTCTTCTACGCGACTCCACACAGAGCCCGGAAACCAACATAGACCATCTCACAACACAGCGCGCCACAATTCGGAATATGAAACTGTACTTTAAAATCAAAAAGCAACACGGTACATTTGGTAAAGTACATTTATTTGACATAAAATGTTTAGAGAATATTCAGCAATTGCCATATGAACTCCGAAAGCCATTTATTTTCTTTTATCTGTATCTGCAAATCCTTAAAATGTTATCGTGAGTCACATGCTGTTCCTTTATGGTACACAGGGTGTTGCTTTTCGTTAAAAGAAGCACTTTGGAAGCAAGGCTGGTCCATCAACTAGGCACTAGTCCACCGTAAAGGTTGATATGTTGCTTCTAGCCACTAATACAGCGTAAGGGCATGTGGGCCCTTGGCGATCGTCCCATAATATGGTTAACGTGCTCCAGTTGTTCACACGAAGCTGCAGGTGTCTATTGAAGAATCCGTCTGCCGGTGTCTCAAACCGATGACAGTAGCAGAAGGTGAGCAAATACCTGTTATGAAAACAAAAAAATGATAATTAGTCTCGCCAGCCGATCTTCATTAATATTACTCATTTTATTTATTACGGCCGATCAGAAACTATTTGCTTGCAAGGATATTTCAATGGAGTATGTTCGGCTCTAAAATCAATGCGAAAAGTAATGAAATAAATTGAGGCCAACACACAATGAGAAACGACAGTTAGTCTACATGCGTGTGGAATGATATGATATATGATATGGCATTTGTAACGCGCCTATACACAAGTGTTTCAAGGCGCGACGAGGCAGGGGGGAACAAGGGCAGACAGACAACGATCCTACTAGGCCAGGTGTCTTTCAGATCGCACATGGGGAAGGAGAGAGGGGGGTAAAAGTGCTGTACATGGTTAGTAGAATACAAGATAAATAATAGGGCCAGCTGGTGGCAAGTGCAAGGTAAATGCCGGGAGAAGGGGCTGAAGGATACAGAGACAGTCCCGTAGTGCAGGTAGGCAGTGCAGGGAAAAGTGGCTGGGCCAAGGACCGAGATCAGTGAGACCAGTGGACCTGCATGCCCATGTGCCCACTACGAACACGTTTTCCTTGCTTTTCCTAGCTCTTCATTCATTCATTTATTCATGCATCCATTCATTAATTCTTCATTCCGGTATAAAAGCGTCTAAAGATTTACTCACATTATATTTGAAATTTCCATTGTGTCTTTGCGTAATGCAGTCTGTACAATCGTGCTCTTGACAACGATTTTTCGTATACTGAACTAAAATGAAACTCAGTCTAGTTTCTGAATTTTCTGCCTTATCGTCTCTTACGTTATTGCGCACCCCCTTCAAATGAAGTTCTTTCGGCATGGTCCCTGTCTCAAGGTCAAAAAACAATAGACCCTTATACTTCCAGTGCGACTTGTGGGCCTCTTCTGGGCGCGAGCTGAAAATCAAAGCCGCTGTCCTTCGCATTCTTTATTTGCAATATCCCGTAGTAAAGGCCTCTGTGAGAACTTGAAGTTTAGAATCCCTCTATGTAGTGCGCCACAATGTGCAAATGCGAACTGGCTTCTCTCCCAAATGCCACGGCCCGTTTGGCGCGTTCTAAGGCCCCCAATTTTGTCCCCGTTGTCTGCGAGCTTTGCAGCCCAAGTGGAGACATTTCATTTTTGGCGGAAGGTCAGGGAAAGTATAAAGTACCAATGGAGTTGAGTTAAAAGTGAGATTTATTGTTTGTTTGTTTGTTTTATTATTTGCAATACGCAAGCCTCCCCTCTGTTAACAGTGCGCAACAGTGCCCAGCATTTACATTTACATGAGATGAGACATGAGAATAATATATACATACACATATATGAGGTGAATAGAGAGAATTCAAAGATGACACCCAGCTTGTTCGCCACCCATGATGGTGAAGGTAGGGGTTAGGGTTACAGGTACACTATACAATAACATTTATTTACAAAAAGACAATCGTATTGCAATTATTTAAACCGGGATTTGTACTTCGCAACCAGCTGTGCTTCTGGTGGCATTGCCAGTGGTTAAGATTAATTCTAAACCTTCCAGCCATCACCTCTTTGTTTTTGCTATGTCACCCCGAGTGGGACGGGTATGCCCAGACGTGGGTCCCGTGCCTGCTGGGCCTAGAGACCCAAGCTACTCCTCACTGATGAGCCCCAACAAGCGCGAAACATGTTTGGGGATGCTTGTGGTCTCGTGCAGAAGGGATGTGGCCTAGCAGTTCGGGCTGGACTGCCCCTTTTGGGGTGGGGCCAAGCCTGATTTGCATATGGTCTTTCCCTTCTGTAATGGCTTGGCAGGCGAAGAACGGTGGTCTGGAGGGTTGCCCAGAGCATTGCCAGTGGTTAAGATTAATTCTAAACCTTCCAGCCATCACCTCTTTGTTTTTGCTATGTCACCCCGAGTGGGACGGGTATGCCCAGACGTGGGTCCCGTGCCTGCTGGGCCTAGAGACCCAAGCTACTCCTCACTGATGAGCCCCAACAAGGGCGAAACATGTTTGGGGATGCTTGTGGTCTCGTGCAGAAGGGATGTGGCCTAGCAGTTCGGGCTGGACTGCCCCTTTTGGGGTGGGGCCAAGCCTGATTTGCATATGGTCTTTCCCTTCTGTAATGGCTTGGCAGGCGAAGAACGGTGGTCTGGAGGGTTGCCCAGAGCATTGCCAGTGGTTAAGATTAATTCTAAACCTTCCAGCCATCACCTCTTTGTTTTTGCTATGTCACCCCGAGTGGGACGGGTATGCCCAGACGTGGGTCCCGTGCCTGCTGGGCCTAGAGACCCAAGCTACTCCTCACTGATGAGCCCCAACAAGGGCGAAACATGTTTGGGGATGCTTGTGGTCTCGTGCAGAAGGGATGTGGCCTAGCAGTTCGGGCTGGACTGCCCCTTTTGGGGTGGGGCCAAGCCTGATTTGCATATGGTCTTTCCCTTCTGTAATGGCTTGGCAGGCGAAGAACGGTGGTCTGGAGGGTTGCCCAGAGCATTGCCAGTGGTTAAGATTAATTCTAAACCTTCCAGCCATCACCTCTTTGTTTTTGCTATGTCACCCCGAGTGGGACGGGTATGCCCAGACGTGGGTCCCGTGCCTGCTGGGCCTAGAGACCCAAGCTACTCCTCACTGATGAGCCCCAACAAGGGCGAAACATGTTTGGGGATGCTTGTGGTCTCGTGCAGAAGGGATGTGGCCTAGCAGTTCGGGCTGGACTGCCCCTTTTGGGGTGGGGCCAAGCCTGATTTGCATATGGTCTTTCCCTTCTGTAATGGCTTGGCAGGCGAAGAACGGTGGTCTGGAGGGTTGCCCAGAGCATTGCCAGTGGTTAAGATTAATTCTAAACCTTCCAGCCATCACCTCTTTGTTTTTGCTATGTCACCCCGAGTGGGACGGGTATGCCCAGACGTGGGTCCCGTGCCTGCTGGGCCTAGAGACCCAAGCTACTCCTCACTGATGAGCCCCAACAAGGGCGAAACATGTTTGGGGATGCTTGTGGTCTCGTGCAGAAGGGATGTGGCCTAGCAGTTCGGGCTGGACTGCCCCTTTTGGGGTGGGGCCAAGCCTGATTTGCATATGGTCTTTCCCTTCTGTAATGGCTTGGCAGGCGAAGAACGGTGGTCTGGAGGGTTGCCCAGAGCATTGCCAGTGGTTAAGATTAATTCTAAACCTTCCAGCCATCACCTCTTTGTTTTTGCTATGTCACCCCGAGTGGGACGGGTATGCCCAGACGTGGGTCCCGTGCCTGCTGGGCCTAGAGACCCAAGCTACTCCTCACTGATGAGCCCCAACAAGGGCGAAACATGTTTGGGGATGCTTGTGGTCTCGTGCAGAAGGGATGTGGCCTAGCAGTTCGGGCTGGACTGCCCCTTTTGGGGTGGGGCCAAGCCTGATTTGCATATGGTCTTTCCCTTCTGTAATGGCTTGGCAGGCGAAGAACGGTGGTCTGGAGGGTTGCCCAGAGCATTGCCAGTGGTTAAGATTAATTCTAAACCTTCCAGCCATCACCTCTTTGTTTTTGCTATGTCACCCCGAGTGGGACGGGTATGCCCAGACGTGGGTCCCGTGCCTGCTGGGCCTAGAGACCCAAGCTACTCCTCACTGATGAGCCCCAACAAGGGCGAAACATGTTTGGGGATGCTTGTGGTCTCGTGCAGAAGGGATGTGGCCTAGCAGTTCGGGCTGGACTGCCCCTTTTGGGGTGGGGCCAAGCCTGATTTGCATATGGTCTTTCCCTTCTGTAATGGCTTGGCAGGCGAAGAACGGTGGTCTGGAGGGTTGCCCAGAGCATTGCCAGTGGTTAAGATTAATTCTAAACCTTCCAGCCATCACCTCTTTGTTTTTGCTATGTCACCCCGAGTGGGACGGGTATGCCCAGACGTGGGTCCCGTGCCTGCTGGGCCTAGAGACCCAAGCTACTCCTCACTGATGAGCCCCAACAAGGGCGAAACATGTTTGGGGATGCTTGTGGTCTCGTGCAGAAGGGATGTGGCCTAGCAGTTCGGGCTGGACTGCCCCTTTTGGGGTGGGGCCAAGCCTGATTTGCATATGGTCTTTCCCTTCTGTAATGGCTTGGCAGGCGAAGAACGGTGGTCTGGAGGGTTGCCCAGAGCATTGCCAGTGGTTAAGATTAATTCTAAACCTTCCAGCCATCACCTCTTTGTTTTTGCTATGTCACCCCGAGTGGGACGGGTATGCCCAGACGTGGGTCCCGTGCCTGCTGGGCCTAGAGACCCAAGCTACTCCTCACTGATGAGCCCCAACAAGGGCGAAACATGTTTGGGGATGCTTGTGGTCTCGTGCAGAAGGGATGTGGCCTAGCAGTTCGGGCTGGACTGCCCCTTTTGGGGTGGGGCCAAGCCTGATTTGCATATGGTCTTTCCCTTCTGTAATGGCTTGGCAGGCGAAGAACGGTGGTCTGGAGGGTTGCCCAGAGCATTGCCAGTGGTTAAGATTAATTCTAAACCTTCCAGCCATCACCTCTTTGTTTTTGCTATGTCACCCCGAGTGGGACGGGTATGCCCAGACGTGGGTCCCGTGCCTGCTGGGCCTAGAGACCCAAGCTACTCCTCACTGATGAGCCCCAACAAGGGCGAAACATGTTTGGGGATGCTTCTGGTCTCGTGCAGAAGGGATGTGGCCTAGCAGTTCGGGCTGGACTGCCCCTTTTGGGGTGGGGCCAAGCCTGATTTGCATATGGTCTTTCCCTTCTGTAATGGCTTGGCAGGCGAAGAACGGTGGTCTGGAGGGTTGCCCAGAGCATTGCCAGTGGTTAAGATTAATTCTAAACCTTCCAGCCATCACCTCTTTGTTTTTGCTATGTCACCCCGAGTGGGACGGGTATGCCCAGACGTGGGTCCCGTGCCTGCTGGGCCTAGAGACCCAAGCTACTCCTCACTGATGAGCCCCAACAAGGGCGAAACATGTTTGGGGATGCTTGTGGTCTCGTGCAGAAGGGATGTGGCCTAGCAGTTCGGGCTGGACTGCCCCTTTTGGGGTGGGGCCAAGCCTGATTTGCATATGGTCTTTCCCTTCTGTAATGGCTTGGCAGGCGAAGAACGGTGGTCTGGAGGGTTGCCCAGAGCATTGCCAGTGGTTAAGATTAATTCTAAACCTTCCAGCCATCACCTCTTTGTTTTTGCTATGTCACCCCGAGTGGGACGGGTATGCCCAGACGTGGGTCCCGTGCCTGCTGGGCCTAGAGACCCAAGCTACTCCTCACTGATGAGCCCCAACAAGGGCGAAACATGTTTGGGGATGCTTGTGGTCTCGTGCAGAAGGGATGTGGCCTAGCAGTTCGGGCTGGACTGCCCCTTTTGGGGTGGGGCCAAGCCTGATTTGCATATGGTCTTTCCCTTCTGTAATGGCTTGGCAGGCGAAGAACGGTGGTCTGGAGGGTTGCCCAGAGCATTGCCAGTGGTTAAGATTAATTCTAAACCTTCCAGCCATCACCTCTTTGTTTTTGCTATGTCACCCCGAGTGGGACGGGTATGCCCAGACGTGGGTCCCGTGCCTGCTGGGCCTAGAGACCCAAGCTACTCCTCACTGATGAGCCCCAACAAGGGCGAAACATGTTTGGGGATGCTTGTGGTCTCGTGCAGAAGGGATGTGGCCTAGCAGTTCGGGCTGGACTGCCCCTTTTGGGGTGGGGCCAAGCCTGATTTGCATATGGTCTTTCCCTTCTGTAATGGCTTGGCAGGCGAAGAACGGTGGTCTGGAGGGTTGCCCAGAGCATTGCCAGTGGTTAAGATTAATTCTAAACCTTCCAGCCATCACCTCTTTGTTTTTGCTATGTCACCCCGAGTGGGACGGGTATGCCCAGACGTGGGTCCCGTGCCTGCTGGGCCTAGAGACCCAAGCTACTCCTCACTGATGAGCCCCAACAAGGGCGAAACATGTTTGGGGATGCTTGTGGTCTCGTGCAGAAGGGATGTGGCCTAGCAGTTCGGGCTGGACTGCCCCTTTTGGGGTGGGGCCAAGCCTGATTTGCATATGGTCTTTCCCTTCTGTAATGGCTTGGCAGGCGAAGAACGGTGGTCTGGAGGGTTGCCCAGAGCATTGCCAGTGGTTAAGATTAATTCTAAACCTTCCAGCCATCACCTCTTTGTTTTTGGACATGGCACAGCTGCAATGTTCGGTGGCAATGGATCACTGCTCTGCACAGAACCATCCAAAATTCCATATCTGTGCTTCTCTAACACAGCAACAATAAGGCCTTTCACAAAGTCGAACTGCATTTCATCATAGACTGGTTTGATCACCCGTTGCTTACTTCGTTTTGAAAAAAACTTAGTGTAGCGAGGCATCCTTACTTTACCCATAGTCCTAGATTGTTCACGTCCGACATTGCTGATATGGGCCAAGACCGCTAGTAGAGTGCGATGTTTCATGCCCCGAAAGCTAAAATGCAAGCGCTTTGGCCTGTACTTTAGGCACATATTGTGGAACACCTCCAAATCACCTGTGTGACAGAATTCTGTCAGTCCTCTCAAATCTCTTGATAGAGTTTTGTCGAAAACAATCTTCTCAATGGCTTTGTGTGTCGGTGAAGATGGAATCAACCACTTCTTCTTCCTTGCCTCCTCTGGGGACAAAGGGCCATGTTCACATTGGTGGAAATGTGGGTTTTCCGACCAGCGGTGAACGTTGGTACAGTGGTGCATCAGTGACTGCCATTTTTCAAGTAGTATTTCCACTGACCCTTCACAGGTTTTTGAGCTCCACCAAAGATGGTTGGTGATAGACTGGGACCACTGCAAAATACATTCAAAACCTTTTTTTTTTCCTGCAGCCGAGATTTTCTTACTGATTGATTTAGCAAGATGCCATACGTCAAATTGATGATTAATAAGCGGGAACTGCTCTCTCATTGTCTTGGCAATTGAAACGTGTCTGTCCGTGGCTATGAGGTCGATGTGCATTCCCCTTGGTTGTAGATATTCCACTGATTTTATAAATCCTAGTTTCTCCATGGCCACTGAGGATGTACATTGTGTTACCTGCACGACCACCGAACTCACAATTTTCTTACTATCCATGTCCTGAAAGTGGTAGGTGCAGTACTTGGCAGAAAATCCAGGGCTGTCGCACTGTCCATCGCCGGCTAGCCTGAAACGTTTCCCTTCGAATGTACTTGCTAGAGACAATTGTTCAATTTGCCAAGCATGACTAATAGCCGGAAACAGATAATCACGTTGGTATATGTAGTACAGCGATTTAGAAATGAAATGGAGTCCCACAAACTGAAAGAAAGCCTCTAACTTTCTAAAACTGGAGCCACTAAAAAGTGATGCAGCTGCACACAGTAGATTGCCTGCTGGCATTTTCCACAGCATCGTTTGGGCAGACTATGAGAACCTATGATTTAATCGACAGGCGGCATTTATTTTGACGTTACTGCCTTTTATTTGACGAGTCACATTAATCAATGGCTTCCCACATACTTTCCCTCTAACTGAATGCCCATATTTCAGCATACTTATAATTTCCATCAAACAACTGTCGAATACAATGTATTTGCTCTCTTTCATTAGACTGTCATCCTGCGTCAACGTTGTTTCGGCCTGTGACGTTGCAGAGATTTCAACACATTGGAAAGTAATATCGCTGCTATCAAGTTCTGATGCATCTATGGATGCTGCGGCTGGTTCATTCTCTGTCATTTCGACATCTGTTACTTCAACATTGTTGGGAGAACACAACAATGTCGACATGTTTTTGGGTGGCAATTTTTTGGCGGGTGTAGATTGTGTGAATTGATCTGCAACTACTTCAGAGCTATCTTCAATACATTCAATATCATCTTCTTGTGGTGGTGCGGTCGCACTGTAGCAATGGTCCAATGCAACTATGCTGTATTCTACAAACACAGTTAATTCATGTTCTGGTCATTGCACATGAGCATCTCGAGCCTGAACACGCCTCACCTCAATTAATAGTTCCTCCATAGTGTACATGGTCTGGCAAGCAACATCTCTCATTCGCTTCGCTGTCTGTGTATGTATAGTTCTGACACCCACGGGTAACTAGAGGAGAGATTGGAAAAGGGATGTTCAGTTTAAACACAAGATAAAGTGTAGCCCAATTGACTGGAAAAAAACATACAATAGTCCCCAGCACAAACATTTTTTTAAAGTTATTAACTGTTTGTAATTAACCTTTTTTTGTTTTTTTTCTTTGCAACTTTTTTGACTCGACCTTCAACATCTGCACGCTGTAGCTCCGATTCGTTTCCGCATGTCCTCCCTTCCTCTTGTGCTGCAACGACTATATTTTTTGTATCCACATAGACAGCACGGAATGAGGCTCCATCGTCACCCTGAAACATAGTACTTTCATTACTATGTATCAAAATATTGTTAGCATAAAACACACGTGAGGACGAACACACAGGTACATCTCAATAGCCAAACACGATTTAAACATTGTGTGCAACAATCAAACGACAAGTATTCGACCAGTCATGATCTATTTCGATGGAGCTGTCAGTATGCATACCTCTGGCTCTGCATGGACTGCCATGAATGGTTGTATTGGAGAGGAGGCATCAGCATCTCCCTGAAACACAGTACTTGCATTAGTATGGTTTTCAATGTTGGAAACATAACACACACTTGGGGTCGATGGCACAGGTACATATAAAGAGATAACCACAAATGATGCATTGTCTAAAACAATCAAGGAAAATATAAATATGCAGATTTCATCGACTTATTTCTCCGATTCCTTTACATCTGCATCATCAAAATGGGATGTTGTGATTGTAGTGGAAGCTCCGTCGTCTCCCTGAAACACAGCACTTGCGTTAATAGGGAAGAAAGTATAGCAAATGGAATCACGTTATATGATCATGCATGATGGAGCTGTCAGTATCCATACCTCGTGCTGCTGAAGAATATCTATGGATGTTGCAAATGTAGTGCGCACTTCCGAAAGCTGTTGCGCCTATTCGTATACGCATGGTCCCGCTTCCACTTCCCCTGGAATTACTTGAATGTCAGGCTCCGCATCAAGTGCAGGGGTTGACGCTCCATCAACTGCCTGAAACATAGTACTTGCATTAGTGAGGATTACAATAGTGAAAACATAACACACACCTGGGGTCGACAGCACAGGTACATATCAACCGCTAACCACGAATGAAACATTGTGTAGAACAATCAAACGATGGAGCTGTCAGTATCCATACCTCCTGCTGGTGAAGAACATCTAGAAATGTTGTAGATGTGGCGGACGCTTCAGCATCTTCCTGAAAGACAGTACTTGCATTAGTATGGATAACACTAATTATAACTGAAAACAAACACCAGTGGACGATAACTAAGGTGTATATCAATTGGAAAGCACTAACCAAACATTCGGTAAAATAATAAAACGATAGAATACAACTATTACTTGACATGCATAAAACAAATCTGTAGCGGATTAGAATAGTAAGATTACCTGATACGCGCTAGAAGTGGTTGATAACTGCGACCACGTCAAGGATGTAGAATGTTCTTGCTTCACATTCAAGGGATAGTCAAGAAGTTGTAAAGGTAAATTAATGATTGATAATGAAATGCCAATATTAAAAATAGCCATGTAAGGCGACAGAATACTTGATAAATGCTCAATACAGCACAGTCCCCTGTTCCCATATATATACATTTTGTTTGTGGGTTATGAAATTGAAAAAGAATATATTGATAAATGTCATTATTCAAAAAGCTATACACTCATATCAATATCGAAATTATTACAAGGGATAGAACACCTACAATATCAATTAATCCATTCGGCTACCTACACACTACGGCAAGGCCTAAAGCTAAATCCGGACACTTGACTCACCGGTGGCAGAATGTGGACGAATAGAGTGGGAATAGCGTTTTCGAGCAATTTCCGTGTTGTTCGCCGTTTATTCTTCTTTGTTACCCAAGATGTTGTGTACATGTCCAAGGAAAAGTGCCGGCTGCAGATGCGGTATGGATCACCCCTCTTGTCCTGTAAGACTTGTTGGACTCAACTTTCCAGCTCATCCAGTGGATATCCACAATGTCTGACCCATTCTCTTATTCGATGAACAGTTTTCGGGAATACATGCATTGTAGTGCCTTCAGATTTCGCATGGGTCTTCGTAGGGCAACCGCTAATCGAACAGTCAGGCATTGCTGATAAATCTGAAAAGTAAATATCGACATTATTATACAATCTTCATGAATAAAGATTTGATACAAAAGTAAATGAATCATACAATGATCAATGCAAGGTTTGTTTTGGTCGCCGGAACTATACCAGTTCATTATGTGCGGCTTAGTATTTGCATAAGTTGCAGAAATGTATAAATGATGTGACTAAAATCTGAACATGTGACTCGTCCCTTGGATGTTCTGTCTTGCACGAGAAGGAAACATGCTTACATTGTAGACTGGACCCTCGAAGGATGCAATTCGATGACAATAGACAAAGATGAAAATAAATCGATCTATTGATAGCATAGCAATGGAAACTCAAGTCAATAGCAATGAGACAAATGAACATAGCACTATTGTGTACTGTACTCACAAATAGATAGAAATTTAAAAATCTGCGAAATATGACTAGGATACATGGCCTTACCTTGACCAAGAAACAGTTGGATTCAGCAAGCAGAGCAGTATGTTGCAGGAGAATAGGTGGGTGGCCACAGGTAGCACACTTATGGGTTTGCTCTAAGCGGTCACAGAAGTTCACGGATAGCATGACCACGAGCAGATTAGCGTAGATCTCAGTGGTTGCCAGGTAGCACGTTCAGGAGTTGACTTGCAAAGCACAAAGATGTTCTCATGTGACATATCAAGTGGTTTATAAAGTATTAGAAACAGGGGTGTGTTTGTAAATGAATGACATATGTATGTCGTGGTTTTAGGGGGGCGGCCTGGTTGAAGGGGAGGCCTGGCTGGAGACACGGGGTCTGAGGAGGCCATGTGAGCGATGGCCCCTGGGCGTGGGATACCTTTTGAAGTGTACATGCTGTTTGGCACCATGGCCGTTTGCGCCCGTGACAGCCCCCCATGCCAGCGCTCATCCCCGGGTGCGAACCGCCTTTGATAGAGGGTGGATGGGATGGAGGGGCCTGGGGCATGCAGATAAGGCACAGGAAGACTGCTGAATGGAGACACACTTATGTGAATTGCAGGGGGGAGGCCTGCTTCAAGGGGAGGCCTGGCTGGAGACACGGGGTCTGAGGAGGCCATGTGACCGATGGCCCCTTGGCGTGGGATACCTTTTGAAGTGTACATGTTGTTTGGCACCTTGGCCGTTCGCGCCCCAGACAGCCCCACATGCCAGCGCTCATCCACGGGTGCGAACTGCCTTTGATAGTATATCGTTGCTTATCAATAACAAATGCCACATACCGGAGATTCTTGTGAGCACAGATCCACACTTCAACCGGTGTATTATAGTGGTCAAGACCCTAAGGCCTGTATAATCCAATGGTAATTGTTAGTATAGATATATGTGTGACTTTTATAGAGACATAACCTACTGAAAGACCGTGAACAAGTGTTATTTAGTGCATGCATTATCGAGAATATGTTATGTTAGCTTAGATAGATAGTGACCACCCTGCTTCATATCGACCAGACCTTCACCCATTCGGAGCACAGATGTCTGACGTCCATCCTTGAATGGAGACACACTTGATTCATTTAAAAAATCGAAACAACCGTTGTTAAAATATATGTGATGTTTTATTTTGTATCTTATTTTCATGACACAAAAATACAAGACTTTAAAGATTATACAGGTCAGGTTGCAGCACAGCGAGAGAAAATCCTCTGTACTGACCGCTGTCACTCAGGAACGTTTCTCTTATGGCACGAACGGCACAGGCGGGTATCACTCTTCGAACGCGGTGTCCAAGCCTCGCATGGAGCCACCATGTAAAGAACGATAGGCCACCAGCCTGTACCACCTGTGAAAAGGAATGAAACAAACTTTTTTTAAATGACCAAGATAAGTTTAATAAACGTTTGTTGTCAATGAAAATTCTTGTAACTAATGGCATTCTGCACGGACAAATGCTACCTAGACAATGCACACTATTGAACGACTTTCATGTGTTACTATGATATGAATATATAATTTTGTATATAGTAGAAGAACATGAAATAGGAGTGGCATGACAAGCAGACTATACTTACTCGTTACTCGGATTACGAGGACGAACAGTTGCACGAAGTTCGTGCATAAGCACCATCATTATTCTCAACATGGCCCGTGTGAGGCAGGCTGCCCTGAAGTCTGGCAGCTCGGTGATGCATTGCGGTCGTGGCTCGCCTTCCGAAATGTAGGCCAGGCATCCCGAGTTTTCTCGGCAGCAGCAGTTCTCGTCCTCGGTTGGCATTAGCTCGCACCGATTGCATGTGCACCAGGTGGAGACGCCGTCCATGCGACTAGGCCCAGGCTCTTCATCTGTTGAATCGTCCTCCCAACTGCCGTCCGAATCCCCATCGTTTTCGCGTGCTTCCCTTTCCAGTAGTTCCTCCTCGGTATACTCGGGCTCGTACATGTAGGGCATTATTGTAGCCATTGTGTGGTAAAGAAAGTTAAATAATTTACAGAGATGGTACAGGTGTTCACACGGGCTACAGGCGGCGAAGGTAGCTGACCAGAGCACAGAAACGAGTCACAGAATACTCAAAGTAACACAGAGAGAGGAATGGAATCGAAAATCTGCTGCTGTGTGTTGGGAAACGGTCTGTTTATACTTATTGAGGAAAGAGGCGTCCTGCCATTTCCATGGCGACACGTCATTAGCTGAGGCGCAGTGATTGTTGACACGAGACGTGCTTTGGAGTTGGGAAATGGGCGGTACGAGTCTGCTGATGACAGGCTCAGGGGCGGGGGATTTGATTTAGTGCCGCAGAAGCAGGTCAGCCAGGGCGATGCGGCAAGTGATAGGATTATCACAAAATGGCGGCTCCCTGGTGCCTGTTTTCGCTTGCGTTTAATGGACGAAAACTCGGATAAGGTCCATAGGAAAGTTTTCTAAAATCGAGCCACTTAGGCTTAAAAAAAAATCGCCGACCCGTAGGCACAATAACATTTTTTACTGGACCATGCCTTTAACTACAGCTCATATACCAAGCCCTTGTTACAAGCCCTAAAGAAAGCACAGGTGACGAAAGAAAAAAATGAATGCACCAACACCATGGAAGAAGGATTTGTCGAACTAAAAGAGCCATTTGAATGGCACCATTTTTAGGAATTCCCAATTATTCAGAGGAATTCTACCTGTTTTCACACACGAATGGCAGTGTTATGACAGCAGTACTCACACAGAGAACCACATTGGGGTACAAGCCCCTGGCATAATACAGTGGGAATTTGGACCCAGTGATGAAGGGTCACTTCCTGTGCGAACAAAGTTTATCTGCCGCAGTGTTCGCCATAGAGAAGGCTAAAACCATTGTGATGGAATGCTCAATGATGTTGTTCGTCGAGCATGCACTATTTGCCATTCTAGATAAACCAAAAGGCACATTGACATCTTAGAGAGCGTCTGCATATGAAGTGATCATATTGAATCCATCGATCAAGATAATTCACTGTAAAATAGTGAACCCAGATATGTTCATAGCAGAACCAGTCACTGAAGGAGAGCTAATCCATGACTGTGCGAATTATGAAAAATTCTCTGATGAGATTCCCAGAGTGAAAGAAAATACATTGGCAGAAGGAGAAATTGTCTTTGTTGACGGTTCTTTGAGAATGAATCAAAATGATGGGCAAAGATATACAGACGATTCGAACTGCATTTTATATTGGTGCACAAAGTGTTCCGATTCCAGTGCTCCCACCTAATGATGTACGCATAACACCCACAAAGGCACCCAGTCCTTTTATAGTCATTCCAGCCCCTAGACGGTCTGACAAAGTAGTGAGTGAACTTGAAATGGATGTGATTAGCAATGACACACTTACACATGTGGTAACAAGCAAGTTGAAAAGCCGGAGAAAGGGTCGGCAGAGTAAGAATGAGAAAAGGTTACTGAAAGACACACACACACAAGCAATGAGTGGACATACACCAGGTGTAGTGTCAATAACTACAGAACCCACAATCCAAATAATGGGAGAAGGATAGACAACCAACGATGAGAAGTTCTACTACAAGTAAACTGAAAAGACAGATGGAGAAGGCTGAACTTTTAAGGAGACAAGAGGAGTTGGAGAATAAACCAGCAGAGACAGCAGTGATAAGCACCCCTGATCCAGCACTGAAAAGGGCAAGTTCAAGCCCTGCAATAATCTCACAAGCACAGGTGAAAGCAAAATCAATATGGCCATTCATAACCACGAGCCAGGAAAAGACAAGAGGACAAGGAAAGAATTGCCAGACTTTCTTCTACTCAACTGGTACAGATGAAGATGCCTGAGCCATGGATTGGGATACCTGAGAATCCTCTAGCAAGAAGAAGCCATACAGATGTGTTCAAGGATGTGGTTATAGCAAACTACGGGAAGACCTTAAGAATCAGAAGACGCATACAAGAAGATGATGATAAACTAAATGACTACCTGGACAGACAGCACAGCACACTTGGGGAATAACATTGGGTACCAACATATAAAAGAAGTTGGACGACGCAATTCAGAGGAGGAATGCTTTTTTTGTGCACTCATACCTTAGAGCATGGGGAAGTCAAATTGTAGCTGTGGAAATTGATGTCCAGACAGTGCACTGTCTATCACACATAGCAATGTGCAAGGCCACAGGCCAGTTCATGGGAAGTGATGCTTCACTCAAATGAGCAACTAAAGCAACGGATCCAAATGAAGACGATTATGTCCAAGACATAAAGGCAAGAAACAATGGAAAAACAAAACACATTGTGATCAGACATGACAAGCCTGCAGTTAAAGGAACAGAGAACAGAAGAGAAGCAAATCAAAAACTGAACGTTCAAGGAGAAATGCCAGAAGAAGCTCGGAGTTGGAAGAACAGAGGTCAAATGCAAATTTGGGGAACAGTGGTTTCACCATACGGATGGGAGAAAGGAGTAGTGATTTGTAAAGCATGGATGGTTATTGGAACCTGCAAAGAAGCAATTGAAAATGCACAGAAGATATGCAAGCCATTGTGGCCAAGACTGCTGACATGGGTCGAAGACAGAGGAGGACCCCTACAGATAGTGCCATTGGAGAATTCCAAACTGTGCTTCAGGAAACACGGGACAAGAAAAATGGGAGAGAATCAGAATTGCGGCCGAGTCTTTGACGCTCAAGGAATGGTACACGGTACTGCAGTGATCATGAATCATTATTGGGCATTTGGATCCAAAGCATATATCTGGCTGCCAAAGAATTGGGGAGGTATATGCACCATAGTGAATGTCCATGTTGCAGCGTTGGTGATTCCAAAAAAAGATCTGAATATTGACAGTTTCCCAAAAGCAGATGCTCACCTGAGGAAGAAGAGATCTGTAGAAAATATGAGCCGAATGAAGTGAGAGAATTACTTTTCTGCCAAATCCATAGAAGCTTTCGATGTTATCCCATATGAACATAGACTGTTCAATCAGATTTCTTCCGTGTTCACCTTCATTTTTATACCAAGAGTTCAAGTTGGAGCAAATACTAAATGGTTGCAGATAACAAGATGAGAGTTATTCCAGACCATCAACACGACCATAAAACGATGCAATGCAATCAAGGAAGAGTTAAAGGCAATTAGACTAATGACTTTACAGAACAGATATGTCCTTGACATGATCACAGCTATGGATGGAGGTGTTTGTGCAAAAGTCGGAGAATCATGTTGCACATTTACACCATCTCACGATGAAGAAAATGGAAGTTTAACAGAGGCCATAGGTATGCTGACAAAACTAAAGAATCAGATGATCGATGAAGCTGGTGAAGTTGATGATGACAGCTGGTTTGGATCACTATTTTCATGGGTTCCACAATGGATGGCAGATGCATTCAAATTCATAGGAGCCCTGCTAGTGATGATATTGCTCGGATTCTGTGTTATCAAGATAATAATCTCTCAGTGCCAGAAAACTGCGAAAAAGGCCATAGGGATGAAGATCATGATTGATGTTGAACCAGGATGGAAACTCAAGGACCTGACTGATGAAGAAATAATAGACTTTGTGAAGGCCAGCATTAATCCACCAGAAGGAGCAAAGTTTCGATATCCAAGGAAATATAGAAATTATGTGGGAAAATGGACCTATTGCAGTCCAAGTGGACAATGCCAACTAATGACCTGGAACAAAGATGAGAATGTGGGAACAGCAGGAAGCTTGAAGGGAGTCAAAAAGATATAATCCCCAAAGATATATTTCTTCAAACCTATATGTGTGGGTCCAGAAGAAGAAGTGAAAGTGGTTGATGAATCGCCCAGAGGGGGGAGTGTAGAGGAGGTCCCAAGCACGATTCGCACTCCAAACACCCATTTTGAAGTACGACGAACATTCACGCCGGAATATGTGTCATATGAGGAGCAAATAAACCAGCAGAGAGCCGCAGTGGGACTCTGTCCAGTACCTATCAGACTGACAGCACCTATTGAACTACCGACACCTAAGAAAACCTGGACAGTGAGGTACCCATTGAGAAAACCATATCAACAAATGAGACAGAATGATGATTGTTAAAATGCAATACCTGAAGAGGCCAAGAAGATACTAAAAGAAGACAAATGGTGACATCATAAGAACCCGGACTGACTCACATATAGAAGATATGATGACCTGTGGATGATGAAAAGAGACAAAACACCATGGATAAGTGACATCTTGAGTTTAAAGTGAAATAATTGATGTCAAATGTCAGAAACTTATGCCATGAACGTGATGAGGATATGCAGCCAGTTAAAACGTGTACATATGCAAGGAACCACAAGAAGCAAGAATTCATGAGGCTTGCTTAAGTTTAGTAGTAAGATAGATTGCGGCAAGCGCCAGCTATACTTATCTACCTCAAAAGGAGTACTTTAAACAAATATACTTCCACTATGCACAAGAGCAGAATCAACCAAAGGTTATTAAAGGTCTCAAGAGGAGAGCCTCGCAGCAAGCAAATCAAGAATTAAAGGCAGAAAAAAACTCAGGCGAAGGCGAGTCCTGCCAAGAAGCCAAGGTCGTATCAGCTGAAATAGACCCACAGTGGATACAATTAATGAAAAGAAGAACAGAGTATCCTATTCTGAAAGGTCAAGATAAGCCACAGATGGATGGCTGGCAAAATTAAATCAAATACACAAATTGCATAGAGAATAAGACAATTCCACAGTGTTGAAATCACGTGACCAGGCCTGCTTCCTCAGTAGTGTCCTTAGATACCTATGGGGTTGTACCAGCTCCCACGCATTCTAACTACTCCTTCGAGCACATAACATAATTCTTGATCCTGTGAAAAAATGTTGCTGGCCTCTGCTTTTCTCCTTCGATCCGCTCTGCTCAACATGAGTGGTCCGGAAGCACCATCCCCTCACTGTGCGGCATCTGGCTTTGCCGGTCCGGAACTAGGAGGTCGCTCTCTCAACCAGGCCTCTCCACTTTGCAGGCAAGGCCCGGACCATTGTGTCTGGTGACACTAGGCTTGGCTCTCATCCCCACAACTTGTACAGCACCGCTCGTCGCCACTCAAGTTCCGCCCAACAGAATTCCTCTTGGTCCTGCAGTAGGAAACAGGAACTAGAGGGGGCCAGGCAAGTCACGATAGTATACGTGACGTAAGAGAAGTAGGTAGATAAAAATGCAACACAAAGTAGAAGGTTTCTGGTGGTGGAGGCGGTATCCTTAAGAAATAAGTACTGGGAAGAGGAAGAGGGACAGGGAGGTGATATGTGATGTTTTAGATGAAATTGCCTATTATTCTACTTTGCTACGGTGTAAAATTCACAAGCCACAGAAAAGGCATGTTTTTTAGCATAAGTGCCGAAAATGGCAGGCGCCTTGGGAAGCTTATGTTCGTTCCTGTATCATGTAACGCTCAGGTGAATGTGATATTTTCTGATGTGCTTTTGCTATGCTATGCAGAGACGATGATTTTTCCGTGTTCGACAGTATTGCGAAAAAGCAGACTCACAAAGGCCAGACTATCCATGCGGTTCCGGCTGGTGCACGATGTCATTGGTCGTGACTGGGCACGCGTTTTTAGCATAAACATACTTTTCATAAATTCCATACATAGGTGAGTGAGTCAGTGCGTATTTTAATGGTCCATTTGTAGGCGAGGTAGGTTAGAAAGGAAATGCATGATGAATAGTGTTGTGTTTCATTCAACACGGGAAATTCCAATTCAACACATTTTAATGTGCATGTTTCTTTGCATTTCTTCCCAGTGCAAACACACATTATAACCCCCTCCTATGGCGGGGTGATACATTATTAACCACGGCGGAGCACCAGTGCTTGCAACAGTTCTGCGACGAGTGATGAATGTTGACGAAGCCGCCTGTTTACCGACTAAAAACAAGCAAACATTTAGGACTTGCAGGTGTTGCATCCAAATGAGGAGCTGCTAACGGTTTAATCACCGGCCGGGAAGCAGGGGGCGCGCGCGCGCTCGCTCCTTCGGTCATGTTTGATGTAGTAACGGCGGCGCTTGAAATCCATGGAACAGCTGCTGCCCAGCCAAGAGTAAATCAACAGATGTCAACACTGTTCCCTGCAAAAGCCATTTGGAAGTTATATTAAGCTACCGGCTCACAGCGTATTAACCTCACAGTTCTACACTGTGCTGCTTCGCTTGAGCCCACGCCTAATGAAGCAAAGGCCCCCTATCAATCTGCGTGTTCCCTGCAGCGGAAGCTGTAATGGTAAGATATGCACTGACATCCAGGCAGCCCCCAGCGCTATATGGATTGTGTGTAATATGCCCATTTGTATTGATCAGCAGTGTCATGGCCGCTCCGCAGTGCAACTGTTAACTTAGTGGACTTAAACTAACTTCTGTTTTGATGTTGTACCACTTACTTCTGCATTATTGCGCTCATGTATGCGTGGTAACGCTTCTCGCACAGCTGGAGTATGTGTAAATGGATACAAAATGCACTGCTGCTTCATCTGACGGGGGTAATTTTAAGGCACTAGTTTTCTTGGCGTAACCTCCCTGGATCTAGAGTGTTTGTACTTTCAACAACGCAATCATCTATTGACGTTTCTACCGTCTATTGCTCTGTTTGGACTTCTAGTGGTGACAATGTGTCTTTGGAACTATTTGACAGACATCCTAAAAGATTTACAATAACCTCACAGCTCAAGTAAGTTCACCGTACGTTTCCTCAGTATAATAACACTTTTTAAAGCAAGCCTGTTACATTTAAGAAAGGAGCATATTTCTTAGCGATTGGCGACACAGTGCAGACACCTCTTGCCTAAATCTGTCATATCTGCCCCTAAAAGGAAAATTGCAGTGTTTCTAAGACCACGGTCTGTTTAAGGCATGCAAACAGTGTAACCCCGTAGGCAAGAGCTACGAACAGCAATGGACTAATGAGAGATTATTTTTCGGATGTGGTGTGGTGCGGCACATACCCATGGCTCCTCCATAGCCATAAATTCTACATAGGCACCATTTATCACCCCACCCTCACGGACAGACTTCACTCCCTCTGCATTAGAGACACAGCTCTTAAGTGGATATCCTCCTTGCTCTCCAACATATCCCAACTTGTACACTTGCATTATTTCTCCTAGACTCCTTGCTCAGTCCCCCACGGAGTTCCACAGGGTGCCTCTCTCTCTGCATTGCTCTTTAACCTCTAAGCCCCCTTCCTTCACTCATTTATCGCCTATCCTGCTATAATTACACAGACAACACCAAAATCATCTTCCAAATCCCTAAGGACCTCACTGCCACCTCCCCCGATCCCGCACCATTCCGCCCAGAAATCAAACATTGTATGACTGCCAACCACCTCATACTCAACCCTGGCAAACCTGAGATCATGCACTGTGTGAAGACCTCCTTCTTCCCCCAACCCACCCCGTGGCCACTCTCTCTAGGCTGACCGCCCATCACCTCCAGCACACAAAAAAACCTTGGATGCATTATGGACGTGGACCTGACCCTATCACATCACATCAACTCCATGACAAAAAGCTGCTACCTACATATTCACATTCTCTGCCACCTTTATCCCTATCTGACCTTCCCTCACAGAGTCTCTGCGATCGTGGCTATCATCCTACATGCTAGGAATGTGCAGACACCCTATACCTGGCACATCACAGCTAAGAAAACTCCAATGTCTACAAAACACAACTGCAAGTCCCCTACTAGCCCTGGGCCGTAAAGAACACATCTCACCCGCCCTACGTGTCCTTCGCTGGCTTCAATCGGATCACCAGCTTTAGGGCAATCTGCATCACCAACCGAGCTCTCCATAACATAGGACCGGAATACCTGCAACATAAACATGCACAATACAGGCCCGACAAAAACCTCACATCAGGCGCAGAACTTCCCCTCGCCATCCCAGTGACGAGATCAACAAGAATAGGGGGCGCCTCTTTCTCAGTCTACGGACACACCACCTGGAACTCGATCACATTAGCCAACTGTCACATAGATGATCACCTCGCCTTTGGGAAGCTCTCAAAATGTGCCTCTTCCCTTCAACAGCCTGACTGGCTCAGCTCATCTCTCCTGAATGCATTATTTCTCACCCCTAAAGGGAATGCTGGGGAACCTGAGTAGTTGATAAGTATACTCACACTTCCCCCTGTTTGAATGCTTCTCAGTCTAGCCTTCATGATAAGCTCCCAAAGACCTTCCAAAACATGGGTCAGTCTGTCTGCATTGGAACGTCAAGCAGACCATCAGAACAAAACATAACCATAGCCCGTCTGGGAACAGCCCACCCACCTTCATACTTCTCAATAAACACTTCTCAATTACACACACCCAAAACAACCATCACCACCTCCAATAGAATACATCTGAGACCCATGCAAAATTCGGGCCATCTGTTCACATAATCTGACCCTTCTGACTCTCTCACTCCATTAACAATTTGTCACGGCACTGACCTTGTCACCTGATAACTATGGGTTGCTGCGAAGGGAACTTGATGCTCCCTATCCTCTTCGTGCTGGCAAAAAATGCAAACACATATTTTAGAAATCCTTTCTTCACATCTCACATCTCTGACTATGGTCTTCCGAAGGGCGTTCATCTCCACAGCGCTTTGAGGCCCCACCAATGGAAGTAGGTGCTGTGCAAATGCTGTATAACAGTACATTACATACATTCTGCATACATGAGCTTTTCATTCGTTTAGATAAAACCTCGAACAGTGTTTAAGCCCAGGAGAACCAGCCAGAAATGATCCAATGAGGCAAATTACACATATGAACTTTAATTTTCTAGACTCCCACAACACATGTTCAGTTTAATTTCAATGTAATGGTTACCCCTGGATGTGTCAGGCACATCTTAAAAGCAATTCTTATAAATATTCAAAACTTGAAAAGAAACAGTTACAGTATTAAAACACATTAGCACATGGAAGTTGTTACTGACCTCCTCTCAGCCAATACAAATTCTTACATTGCAGTTTGGTATGGACTGCATTGTGAGCATTCTGTCTTCAGAAGCAGACAGGGAAACAACAATGCAATTTCCAGTCAAGATTTGATTCAACAAGACAATTCCTCTCTGGGAGGTCTTCGTTTTGCTACAACATGCTATTTACCATATGAAAGAAAGAGCTAAAAAATTGGAACATGATTTCACTTCCTTATAGAGAAACCATGTACTTCCACATGACACGTACTGCATGCTCATGTTACACTTGTTCCAGTTCAGCCAAGTTGCAATTAAAACGCTTAACTTATGAAGGCAACAATGTTATTTAAATGCTCCAAAATAAAACCACATTTAACTTACCAACTCAGTTTGTCTATTTGCTTTACTCACTCTTAAAGCACCATGTTTAACTTCACCATGAAGACTCTGAAACATAAATTGCTAATACCACCATGTGCTAATAGCCCCATATACCTCGGGAGGAGTCATTGTCACTTGGATAATGACCGTTCCCCAACTTATGTCCCTCCAAAACAACCCCTCCCTCAGTTTATAAGGCTGTATTATTGCCCTGCGGAACAGGCATTATCCAACTAGATCTCAACAAATGGAAAAAGATGACCCAAGTAGCTCACAAACAGGTGATTTAAAGTGGCCTAATACGTTTCCCCACCACTTTTCCACAACTGACAGTACTGGAAGCATTTGCAGACCTATCATAATGTATAAAGTGTATAACAGAGGTGGATACAGAGAATCGTAATAAATCTCTTGGCTAAAGTGAATGCTAATTGATAACAGTCTAACAACAGCAACGCCTTCTTTTACAAATTCTAATATGATGTCATTATAGAGAGCTTACTGTTTCCTTTTATACTTTCAGGGTAAAACCAAAAGCCTGAACAGTCGAGCAGCAACAGTATGCACTTCACCTGAGATAACCAATTGAGTTTTGTGTCTCCATCCTTCGCAACCCCTAATGCAGAAACAACCTACATTTATCTTTTGCTGGGCTTGGCCAAGTTGCAATCCATAAAAGGATTGGCATAAGGGCTAAATGGGAATCCGTGCTTGTAGCACCCAATTTGAGCTGGGGTGATCAGGCACATAATCGCAAAATTGACACTATAATGATATGTCTTTTCAAGAAAAGGTGCAAAACGTGGCTTACAAGTCTAGGGTTGTTCCAGAAAATGAACCAGGGGGTCTGAGTCTCTTAAGAGTACCTTGTTCTTGAGCTTGGAAAGTTTGATAGTGTCGACCTGGGCTACTCTGCACCGTCCTTTTGGTCAAGCCAGGTTTGAGATGCAGCAAATCACAATGATCCAAGTGGTGGGTCAGCATGGAGTCAGATTCGAAATAAGGCACTATGCGGTTCAATGCAGAATTCCAATCAATTCAGTGTGAAGGTTCCAACTGGCCCGGATCGGTGGTCAAGTCAGTTCAAGACGATGTTACCACTGGACTACCATTTTTACCTAGCACAGTAGGCAGTAAAAGATGGTAATCTGGCAGATTTTCTATCTCGTTACCTACTAACATCACAACACACATCACTTTCTATTGCAATAGCTTTATCAATGAGATGGTACATCAATCTCTGCCCCATTTATAACCCCTAGAGACCATTAAAAAGCAGATAGAAGAGGATGAGGGAAAGCAGCGCATGCCAAAGTGTTAGCCACCAATAATTCAGCTGTGGACTAAAACTAACTGCAAGCAGTGCTATTTGTAAAGGATGAACTATCCCTATCTGACCTGAATATCTTGTTAAAGAACAACAAAATAATGCTTCCCACATCATTGCATGAAAGGGTTACAAGCTCATAAGGGACACAAATACATCAAGCCCACAAAGCGCACACAAATTGTATCTTTCCCAGGGATGGACCACCTTCTTCAAACAATGCTGCAAACATACACCATCTGCAAACATTTTCCATCTCAGATGTTCCATGAGCAGTTGCACATGACACCACCACCACAAACAATTTGCGAGAAAGTGGCAAATTATGGATTCAGTCCACTAAAGTAAATGTTCCACTTTCTGGTGGTACTAGTTGAATCTTCAAGGGATGCAGATGTACAAAGCATTTCATCCACGGCCACATCAGTGGTGATACCTGTGTTAGACAAGATTTTCACCGCACACAGCATCACCAAGGTAGTGAGTGAAGTATGACAATGGCCCACAATTCAAAAGCCATTCCGAAAACACGTCTATGAACTTAAGCAATTCAAAATGCACTTTCTAAGTATCTAACATCACCAGCAAATCTGTCTACTAACTCCTGCAGGACTTCCTGTAACATTTCTCAGATCACAATAAAATGACGTCCCAGAGAGCTCATGTTCAGGGGAGAAACACAGACCTGTCTCCCTCAGCATTCCATAAACCACCGAGATCTAAGAGGTGAGCAAATGTTGAGAGAGCAGGGCACAAATTCAACAAGCATGTGCTGAAAATGATATGGCAAAGGAATCCCATGTCGCTAAAAGAAACCCAGTAATAGTATCCTAACTGACATATCATACAGGAAAAACATTTAACCCAGCACCACTGACCATGCTATGTTAATGTGATATAAACCATGGATTGCTGCTATTTTTATGGCCTCAAGGTGCTCTGGCAGATCTGAAAAAAAGAGAGGGGGGTTTGCTAGTGGGAGGAGAGGGAAAGCGCAAGAGTTCTTTCACTGTTTGTTGGTAGTTTCAGTTCAGAAAAAATGGTCACTATATATTGGGTTTGCTTCTAGATGGCATAGGTTGGTGGGAATTCTGGTGTGTGTAGGTTGTTTTGTGTCCAGGTGCCATAGTGTTGAAATGTGATCATGCTGGGATTGAGTGAGTTCTTGGAGTAGGTGTGCATTTTGGTCTTGTGGTAGCCATGTGTGGCTGTTGCATTTAGTAATTGTGTGGTGCCTTTGCAGGAATATGGAGAGTTTTATTAGAGTTAATGGTAGGAGTGGGGATATCCATATGTCGATGTTGCATAGATTGTTTGGTTTTGCTGAATTTACTTATGCAGCGGTTAGCGATATAATATTTTCTTTCGCTGGTCCTGTCTATTTTGCCAAGTTGATCTAGGAGGCCAAAGGCAACCCCGTAATTTGTGATGTACCCCTTTGCATTGAGGTTGGGTGTTTCTCTTAGACCATGCTTTCTTGTGTAGGTTGATAGATTGAAGAGTCAGGTTTTTGATGATATTGTGACCACCATGTGGTTTTCTATTGTGCACATTAGCCTGGAGGATGACTTTCAGAGTTTTGTTGAGAAGTATGTGAAGGCGGATCTACCATATTTCAATTTCATGTATAGTTTGGGTTGATGATGCATGGTGTTGCTGGTTTCCATGGTTCATTTGCTCTCCATAGATGGCAATGGATTGCTCTGTGAGTTATGCAGTGTTTTGAAGTAAATCCTTTTATTGACTGGTAGCCAGTGTGGGGATCTTAGCGCTGGTGTGTTGTGCTCTCTTTTAGCGAGTTTGAGGTTTAGTCTGGCTGTTGCGTTGTGTATCTGTTGCCGTTTTTTGATAAGGGAGTCTGGCATTCTAAGATAGATGCTGTTAGCAAAGTGGAATATTGATATAACAAGGGAGATGATAGCAAGTATACTATGTGGCAGGGCAAGAAAGGTTAGCATCCGTTTGACTATGTGTAGATGGAAGAAGGATTTCTTCACAGCAGGATTAACTCGTAGTTCGAGTGTTAAGTTGTTGTCCATTAAAGTTCTCAGATGTTTTACTACTTTTGAAGCCAGTCTGTTTCCCATTTCGTTATGGTATTTATTGTAGGGTAAATGGATTGTTGAGTGAGATCATGATTTATGTTTTGTCTGGGTTGAGTTTCAGGCTGTTGCTGCTACTCCATCCCTTTATTTGTGTGATCTATCTCTCCGGTGGTGTTGATTTTGTAGTTGATTTGCATATCATCTGCATAGTTGTAGCAAGTGAGTCTATATCCTTTGATGAGTGTCCACTCATGAGTTCCATGAGTGGTGCCATGTAAACGTTGAATAGTATTGGAGAGCGGCATAAGCCTTGTGGAACCGCACAAGTCGGTGTGCATGGTGCTGAGCTGAAGGGAGGTAACCATGTGGTTTCTGTTCTTTATGTCAGAAGGACTTAGTATAGCAGTGTTGCTAATCCCCATTTCTTTGATTCTTTTGAAGAGTGTTGTGTGGTCAGCTCTGTAGAAAGAAGCTGAAAGATCTAATAGTATTAGTGCTCCATTGATTTTGGGGTCCTAGTTAGATTTAAGGTAATCGCAAATCGAGAGTAGTGCTTATTCCATTCCTCTCATGGGTCTGAACCCAACTTGTCCCTAGTCTAGAGAACATTGGTTTCTACATGAGGTCTGTAGTTGGTTGTGTTGTCTGAGTTTTCCTAGGGATCTTTGAGAAATATTATGTGTGCCAGCGAATGGTTTGTGAGGTTGCTAAAATATTCTGCAGGTGTCTCTTTGGTGAGGATGATCTTGTAAATGTCTGGTGGGCAAGGGTTTACTGACAATCAGGCTTTGTTGCTTTCCTTCACTAATTTAATGCAGTCATCTGTTGAAATTGGTGTTAAGTAGTTAAGTCTCCTGGTTACTTCTAGAGTCATATCATTGGCAAAGACCTTGTGCATAGTGTTGTTTAAATGAATCATTCTTATTTTTTTTTTTAAGTGATTTGCAAAGACATCACATAGTTTCCGTGAAGGAGTGGGTGTGTTATTGCAGGCTGTTGGGTTTCTTATCTCATTGATGATGCTGAATATGTCCTTCTGGGTATTGCTTGCTTTTGAGATACATTCAATATAGCAGTGTTTGTTTGCGTTCAGGATTTCATCTTTATAGGGTCGTATAAGATTCTGTATGCAGTTTTGTCCTGTTGGCTGCCACCTTTCCTCAATATTTGTTCCAGTCTCCTATTTGTTTTCTTCAGGACTCTGAGGCGGGACATGAACCATCTGGTATCCATAAGGGTGAAATGCCTCTTTGGTGCAACAGCATATAGAGTTCCCATAATCCAATTTTTGAGTGTTTCAGTTCTTTCTTCTGTGGGGGGTGTATCCATGAGAGTGTTTGGTGGTTTTGAGGATTCCAGTCGGTTGTAGAGCTCCAAGGTGTTGAGGAATTTCCAGTTTTTTTTCCAGGATTGGAGTTATGTTTGGGTGGGGTTTTATATTCATGTTTGAGGATGGATCACAAAAGGTATCATAAGGTTGTCACTATATAGAATGTGAAAGGGGTGTGGTTGTAAAGGGGTTCTTTTTGCAGAAAATTGCATCTAGGATGTGCCCAGATGAGTGGGTTTCTCCCTTCACTATTTGTTGTAGATTTAGCTTTAAAATTTGTGAGGTTGGTGATTTTGCAGAGTTGGAGATTCTTCTTCAAGCCATATATTGAAGTCTCCTAGAATGATCAGATGGTCATGTTTTACAGTGATGTTGGTTATGGTGTCTACAAATGCTTCAGTGAAAGATTAACTGTATGTGGGAGGACTGTAGATGAGTAGGAATTAATGATTTGTTTGGTGATCCAGAGTTAGGTGGGGGAGGAGTGATTCAAAATTTGAGATAGTTAATGGTGATACTGTTGTGGTTTCTTGGTGGTCTTTGAATGCAAAGGTAAGGCCCTATCCTCTTTTCATTTCTGTGTTGGCTTGCATGAGCTTGGAGCTGTTTCTGAGGGATGTCTGTGTGACTACCTTTAAGTCTTCCGTCAGCCACTTTTTTATGAGGAATAAGATGTCAGTTCCACCTTCACTGAGGAGATTGTGTAACTCAGAGCTGTGTTTTAACATTGATCTTGTGTTGACCAAGTTGTAGTGTATCTTATTTCCTGGGTTTTCTTGTTAATTTGAGATATTGGCTCTTCTTTTCTTTTGATTCTGTGGTAAGATTTGGTGTGTGGGATATGTAGCGGACCCTTGTTGTTTCCATGTATTCATTCAGTAGACCAAGTAGTTTGTGTTTGGGTTGATTTTGTCTCCAGGGGTGTCTGTGGGTTTGGATACTTGAACCCTGACCTCTCACCTGTTTTTGGTGACAATTAATGTGTTATAGTCAGTTGTTCCTATTCTGTATCTTTCATCCATCTTAAGTCCAACCATGGTGTTTTTGTCTTATCTCTCTTTGTGTTTAAGATTTTGTTTTAATATTGATTGGGGTGGATTGGAGATAGGTAGCATGACACATAGAGTGAATTTGGTTGTGTTCTCAAGATTGGGATTTCTTTAATGAAGAGTTTTAGAGCAAGGTTTCTCAGTGTTTACTTGTTCATGAGATAGTGGGTTGTGATGTTTGGTTTTCTTCAGTGGGGGATGCTCTTTTATGGGAGGGTCTTGTATGGCAGTCTTTCTGAGATTAGGGCATTTTGTTTAGGTTTTTGTTGTTGGATTGTGGGTGTGCATGTTGGTTGTCTATGTCTTGTCTGGGTTTGTGGTATCCTTATTTAGTTTTATTTATTTGGGTATTTTGCTACTTTGTTATCTGCATGGGAATGACCCAGTGGCATGTAACTCAGTTGGAAGGACTATAAGTGATAAGGTCTTTTATTGATCACTTGTCCTGATTGGTAGGCACCCCAATGTCCAGTACTATTCGAGTGGCAATTTGTTGGGGCGGTCCAATCTTGCTGTTCGTATTTTGTTGATGAGAGGACACAGTATTAGTATCCAACTATCCCAGTGGCCTAGTAACCAAGTGGCTTACTAACCCATCGGTCAAGTGTACCAGTGCCAAGTGGCCTGTGGGCTGGTGTTGGTGGTGTTGTAGTCTATTAGTTTCTAAATTGAACAGTTATCAAATGTAACACATTGGTGAGTTATTGAATCACAGATTATTCAGGTGGTAGCCTATCATTGTGAAATAATATCAATGTGGCAAGGTACCCAAAGGGCATAAAATAAACAGGGAATGAATACACATGGGTAAGATATTACAGGGGCATGATGTTACATGGCACAAAATCACTGAGGTGCAATATCACTGGGGCACAATATCACTGGGGCACAATATCACAACGGCACAAATATTGCAGGGGGACAATATAGGCGGGGAACTATATCGCATGGTCACAATATAACAGGGGCACAATATCATAGTGGAAAAATATTACTGAAGCTCAGTATCAGTGAGGCAGAGCAGTCAGCATGGCAAATAATCAGTGGCAAACTATTTGTGTTGCCAAATATTACAGTGAAAAAATATCACAGAGGTAAAATATCACAGAGTCAAAATTCCCTAGAGGCAAAAAACACATCAGCAAAATAGAAAAGTGGCAACATTTCACAGCAGCAATGACACCACAGCTGAAAGTACAATACAGAGGCAAAATTGTTATAGTAGTGAAATATCACAACGGGGTAAACGTCCCAACAGTAAGAACATCACAAAGGTAAAGACATCATTGGTATAAAAACATAACAGCAACAATCTTTTAACATCTTATAGATTAGCATTAGAGGATGCTTGTGCACAAAATAGTGCCAATAACCTTCTTTGGCCCTCTAGATCTGTAATTTATGTACCGAATTGAATCTAAATTAAGCAGATACTACTTTTAATGCCATGAAAGCAGTTAACGAATAACAGATTACACAGAAATATAAAAATTAAATTATGCATCAAAGCTATTTGTGATAAACACTACGGGTATGATAGCGAGATATTTCATTTTCAAAACACATTTTGGTTTAGAGGGAATCGTGACTTTTTTGGGATAGAGGAACTAAAATCTTCTATCTGAAAGTTTGATTGGGCAATTTACTATCGGTGATTGTAACAGATAAATGGTGTGCAGGTAGTACAGACAGATGTGAGCGATGCGAAAAAGAAAGAAGATCTACTACACTTCCTAATATTTTGCCCTCTATACAATAAGCTCAGAAGATGTTAGTTTTCCTATTTCTAGAAATCAAAATATGAATATGACACATCAAGTTATCCAATCTATTATGTAGACAGAAATAAATTATGAAATATGGACACAAAGCCGAGATTTGAACAAAGCCTGGCGAATGAAAAGAGAATTCCTAGGGCTCTGTACAGTGATCTAATTTCTGTCTGAACTTTTTCTACATTTTATTGATCAATATTTTACCTTTGAAATTTGACAATAGTGTTTGTCATTTTATCTTTTTGTGGTGCTTTTAAGAGATGAACTTGGTTGCTATCATGTTGATTTTATGGTCTTTGTTGCCAACATAAATCTATTAGTGACTGATTGAGTAACAGCAACAACCTGTGGAAGCTATCACAGTGGCTAAGTTCTTGAGAGGCAAAATATCACGGTGGCAGAATTTCTCAGCAGCACAACTTCATAAAGGCAAACTTTCATCTTGTCTTGGCAGACTACCAGTGTGACTAAGTATCTGTGTGGCAGACTATCATAGTTGCATCACAGAGGCAAGATATGGCATTGGCAAACTATCAGTGTGGAACACTATCAGTGTGGTAAAATATCAGTGAGACAAATATCAGTGTGGCATAATAACAAAGTATTACAGAGGCAAAACATCAAAGACGCAAACAATCAGAGTGACACAGTTTCCAAGAGGCAAAATCTCATTTACAGATTTGCAATTGTATTTTAGAAAATATTGGATTATGACGTGAGCAAATTAATTCTTTAAATCAGTTATTGGTCCCAAATATATCAGTAGCATTCTAATAAGAACAACCGGTCTCCTCCAATGGGACTATACGACAGAGACAATCTAATTCCATAAAACTATAGCAAATTCACACACATCTGTGATCTCGGTCACATTTTGTGGTACTCAATATTATGCATGGGCGCATCAACATCAGTGATGACATCTACTTAGTATCATGGCTGAAAGCCTATCTGTGTTTAGATATGTGTTGATATGTCACTCTTTTCGCTAATCTAACATTCCATGGTATATATGTTGGCCTTCAGCCCCCTCACTGAAGGCCCAGATCATCACCTGCAACTGGCCCCAACCTTCTTTCTGTGCTTCCTCTGAGCAACGACTACCTTGCATGCTGTGTCCAGACACCCGGAGAGTGCCCCTGCCTTTTCCTTCACTGTGCATTTCTCTCACCACTAGCACTGTCCTGCACAGAGGAAGGATTGCATTGGATCAGGGAAAAAAGGGCTTTTTGAAATAGGAAAAAGCCAACTTGCAAACAACAGAAAAAATGAACTAAAATTGGCAGAATTTTTTTGAGCACTCCACGAATGTAGCAACTCCCATGCTTCTTCCGCCTACCAAGATTCATACAGGGGCGGCATGCAATGGGGCAAATATGCTTTTTTACCTGAATTGCCCATTTGCCCGTGTTTTGTTGTGGCAACCCAAAGATGGCTGCCTTGTTGTAGGCCTTGGCTGGAGGATTTGTATCCTCCCCTCTCCACCATATTTGTGTGCTGGTTGGCTTGGAACCAGACAAATCTGCCTATCGGGACCAGCAGGTTTAGCCAGCATCCTCACCAAAGGTACACATCCTAAATCCCTGTCTGTTCCCTTGTCCGTTGCCTGGCCGGGTCCAAGGGTATCCCTGCACCCCCTACCAAGTGGACATGGAAGCTGAGGTGAACTCCATATGTTGGGAAACTAGAAATCAACAAACACCTAACTTTTCTCTGAAGGTTGGCTCTCTACACTGTTTTGCCCCTCTTCCTCCTCTGACTATGTCTCGTATATCTCCCCTAGTTGCTGCATAGTTTTCTTTCTCCTGTACTGCCAACTTCAATGTGGCTTTGCCAAGTGATCACACATTGTATTGTTTCATCCTGCACTGTTTAATTTTAGAACTTAGCTGTGCCAAGTGACTGCTTTCTGTCTCATCCTGTCTTGTTGTTCCTGTTCTGCCTCTTCTGCTACGCCTCCCTCTTGTGTTCCCCTTCTCTCTTACCCCACCGACCCCCTCACTCTCTCTTCTCCCATTAATGGTGGCACCCACTGGGAGGCCCTCCTGGCTTCCTTCCACTCCTCTAATGTAACCTTATTGGCACCATCTTGTTCCCAGGCCCACAGACCCACCTCCTCCTCTTTGATAGACGTTTCCTGTGACTTATCAATTTCCTTTCTGCCCCTGCTGTGCCCTCTCTCCCTTCTTCGCCTCCCTTGCCTCTACCCTCTGCCACACAGAGACATGGTTCATGGCCAGCTATGTCATGAGCTTTGACACTCTCCTCCCTGATGGCTACAAGATCCTTTCAAGATCCTTTCAGCGCCCAGATCCAACCATCCCGGTGGTGGTGTAGCCTTGATATTTCTGGAATGGATCCCTGCCTCCATCATTCCTATGCAGGCCTACTCCTCCTTTGAATGCCTTGTCTGTTGGCTTTCTCTCTCTCCCGGCCACTCTCTCACAGTCACCACTGTCTACCAGCCACCTGGTCAGATCACCTCCTTCCTCTCGGAGTCGGTGGATCTCTCTTCTTCCCTCCTGGCCTCGACCACTCAACTCCTCCGCTTTGAAGGCTTCAATATCCATCTCAATGCCTCCTGTCCTGCCACAGGTCTCTTTCGCAACCTCTGCAACTCTCTTTCTCTCTCTCTCTCTCTCTCTATTCTTCCCTATGGCCCAACTCACTCAGCAAGGCACACTCTCAATGTTTTAATCTCCTCTGACCTCTCCCTATCTAGCCCTTTCACCACTCCTCTCTCCTGCAGTGATCACTTTCTTCTCTCCTCTCATCCCTCTCTCACTACCCCCTGGCCAATCCAACCCCCAAATTGCCATCCACCTTCTCAGTCAGTCAACCTATGAAGTGTGTGTCAGTTGAGACTTTTGCCATATCTTTCTCTCCCCCTCCTGCACCTCTGGCTGACATTCACCCTGAAATAGCCCTCTCCATGCTCCACTCTGCTATCTCTTATACTCTTGATGTACTTTCCCCTGTAATGAGGATCCGCATGAAGCCTAAAATCAATTGCAACTCATGGTACGACTTTGACCTCGTTACCCTGAAATGTAAGTGCAGGGTGACTGAGAAGAAATGGCTGGCATAATGTAAATCCTCTGACAAACTGGCCTGCCCCCTGCTTCAAAGGCAATACCGACTCCCTGTGTTTACCAAGAAGAGAGCTCACATCCAAGCCCGCATCTCTGCGACATCCAACAACTCAGCCGAAATCTTTAAAATCTGTAAGGAATTGGCCAATCCCTCCTGTCCCGTCCCAGGCCCTCTGTAAAGCCTGGATTCTCACTTCATCTCAAAAACTCAGGACATCCTGTCCACCCTCTCTGCTTCTCCTGCTTCTCCTTACATTTTCTTCTCTTCCTCTGGTCCCGTTGCAGCCATTGCCTCTCACCTATCTGCTTTCCCTCTCTTCTCCCCTGAGACAAGTCCAATCTATGAAAGCCTCTTCTCAGCAGGTTCTTCACTGTTCTTCCAAAACCATCAAGGACCACATTGACACCCTTGGCCCAGCCTTGGCTGACTTCTGCAACCACACATTTGCCTCTGGAACCTTCCACACCCCCCTTAAGCACTCTCTTGTGCACCCGATCCTCAGGAAACCCTCAGCCGACCCCTCAGTTCCGGCTAACTATCACCCGATCTCTATCACCCCTTTCCTGGGTAAACCCCTGGGAAAGCTAGACAACTCCAGCTTAATCTTCACACTGAATCTGTTGGTTGTCTTCATGACCATCAGTCCGGCTTCAGAGCAGCCAGAAGCACTGAATCTGCTCTCCTGGACATCCATGAAGACCTGCTCTCCAACCTTGATTCAAACTTCTCCTCTGTCCTCATCTTACTGGATCTCTCTTCTGCCTTCGACATGGTCAACTATGCCATCCTGCTCTATCGGTGCCATGATAATCTGGGTATCACCGATCAGGCGTTGGCCTGGCTGACCTCTTTTGTCCCTGACTGACCCTCCCAGGTCCAACTTGCATCCTTTCTCTCCTCTATCTCTCTCTCCACATGTGGTGTTCCCCAGGGGTCTACCCTCTCTCCCTGGTTGTTCAACCAATAACAGGCACTCCTCACCCACCGCATTGCTGCTCTCTGCTCCAACTTTCAGTGCCATATGGATGATACCCAGCTCGCCTTCAAGGTCCCCTCTACTGACTCTTCTCCTTCTCTAATCCATGACTGTTTATCTGCAAAACAGGAGTGTTGTGCTGCCAATGATCTCTTTGTGAATTCCACTAGGACAGAGATCCTCATCATTGGCACACCTGCACCCACCTTTCCCACCACTCTTTGGCCTGCCTCCCTTGGCACCCTTCCTCCTCCCACCTGTAAGCCTAAGAACCTCAGGGTTATCTTTGATTCCACCCTCTCCTTCTCCACTCCCATTTCTGACATCTCTAAGAAGTCAAACTACCAAATGCACCTCCTCAGAGGTATTCTTCCGTTCCTCTCCTTCCCCCAGAAGCTGACTGTCTCCAGAGCTCTGTTTCTCTCCAGGCTTGACTTCTGTAACAGCCTCTTTTTAAATCTGCCCTCCTTTACTCTCTGTCCCCTGCAACTCATTCAGAACAGGGTTGCGAGAGGCCAAGGACCATGTCTCTGCAGCACTAAAATCTCTCCATTGGCTCTCAGTGGCTGCAAGGACAAAATGCAAGACCATTTGAATTGTCCACAAGGCCTTCTGGGGCCTGGGACCAAAATACCTCCAGCTTTCTCTTCAGATGTATATTCCTTCTCGAGCTTTTTGCTCTTCCTCCTCCAACTCCCTGAGGGTCAATTGATTCTCTAAGCAATGAGCTGGGGGCAGATCTCTCTCTCCAGCTGGTGACTCCCTCCGGAACAGCCTCCCTGCCTCTCTCAAACTTGAGCAGAACCATCTCCGGTTCCTGAAACAGCTCAAGACTTTTCTGTTTGCTTCTACTTTCTCTCTTACACTTCTCTGCTGATCTCTTTCCTGAAAATGCACTGGGTCCCAGCTGCCCTCTGAATCTCGGACCCAGGTCCTTGCCCTCCCAGTTGCACACAGCAATCCTCAATTGTGATTTATACAATCCTACCAGGTTTGTTTGTTTGTTTGTTTATTTTATTTATAATGCACGCCAGACCCAGTTGAAGCCATGGAGTTTACTTGTTTTTTGAAGGTAAGAGTAGAATCTAAATAGAAGAGTTTTGACTTCCTTGGCTACTGTGATATTTTTATTGTCTGTTATGAAGTTCAAAAAGAGGTGTCCCAATTTGTTGAGGTTGGCTGTGGTACCGACAATGAGGAGTTCCGTTTTGTCATCATTCAGGCATAGACCATGAGATGCCATCCATGACTGGATGATGAGGTACACTTTATTCACAAAGGCCAAATCCTTGTTGTAATCTCCTGTCAGCGGGATGAGGATCTGTGTATCATTTGCATAGTTGGTGTAGGTGATACCCAGGCCATCTAGATCATCAAAAAGGGGCTTTGTGAAGATGTTGTACAGAGTAGGTGAGACGCAAGAGCCCTGGGGCACACCAAAGGTAATTGATATCGGGTTGGCAGCTTCTAAAGGTGAGAAGACCTGCATAGTTCTGTTATCGATGAAGGATTGAATCAATCCTATAGCTTCTTGTGAGAAGTGCGTGGCAGAATCTAAGTGGTAGCAGAGAGTCTTGTGGTCAACCAAGTGAAACGCAGCTGAGAGATCGAGTAACAGTAGTAATGATGTTTGACCATTGTCTCTAAGGGTGTCTATTTGTGCTTTGAGGTCGATCAGCGCACTTTCCGTTCCATGCTGAGCTCTGACTGGTGCACTCCTACAAGGTGGTGGCATTCCAGATATTGTTGGATTTGGAGGTACGCCACCTTGTCCAGAATTTTAAGCAGGAATGGAACTATAGTGATGGGACAATAGTTAGTGGGTATGGACGGCTCAAGTGTTTGTTTTTTTATAAGCGGGAGGACCCATGACTGTTTCAGATTGTTAGGAATAGTGCCGGTGGAGAATGAGGCATTTATGAGGCATTTATAAGCTTAGTAATGAAAGGGGAGAGGTCCCGTGCCGCATCTTTTACAATATGTGCTGGGGAGGGGTCGCCGTGGCAGTCGGACAGTTTGAGAGTTAAGATGACTTTTTCAACTTCTAATGTGGATACTTTGTTTGTTGGTTTGTTTGTTTATTTATTTGGTACTGCGCACCAAGCCCTTGGGCATCTGGGCGCAACAGTACAAGAAGTCTCAAAGCTTAGTTACAATGCCTGCCACAGGCTAGTAAATACATGTAAGTACAGGGTAAATTACAATATATAATACAGTACATACAGTTGCCAGGGTCAGCAAAAGAAGGAGATCTTAACATATGCAGTTAAAAAGGGGTGTGGGTAGCGTAGGATGGGTGGGAGGTGGGGGGTTCAGCAGCAGAGGAGCAGTAATTTTATTGGGATTAGAAGTCAGGAGCAGAGATTCTTTTGTATTGTTAAACTTTGTCTGGAGGTTCGTTATCTTGTTAGTTAGGGCATTCTGGATGCTAGTACACCAGTTTTTGTCCTTAAGGCAGGTATCTGGGGCTTGAATGGGTGTTTCTATTTCTTTGAGAATAGTGAACAGTTCTTTAATATTTGAGTTGGCTTGCGTAATGCTCAAGTTGTAGGATTCTTGTTTGGCGAGAATTATTTCTTTTTTGTACAGTGAGGCTAGTTTAGTAAGGTTATTTTTGTTTGTATGAGACGGATATAATCTCCATATTTGTTCACACCTACGTTTTTCTAGTTTAATGGCTTTTAGGTGAGGAGACAACCATGTATTCACATGTTTTTTTTCTGTTTACACTTTCTATTTCAAAGGTGGTATTGTGTCTAGGACAGATAGCATTACTTTATTGTACTCTTCAATCAAGGTGAATGGGACTGTAAGGGAAGGAAGAGAGTTCAAAGTAGGAAGAATCAATGGAATGAGTTTGTCAGCTGTAATGTTCTTTTTAATTCTAGTGGGAATGGCAGGAGCTATGCTATCAACATGTCGGGGCACTGAAGCTTCCAAGGAGAAGGAGATCAGATGGTGGTCGAACCAGGGTAGAGGTATTATAGAGGTGATGGATGTCTGGCAATTGTGCTCCACTATCCAATCAAGGGTTCTACCTTTGGTGTGGGTGGCGCCCGTTACCCTTTGAATAAACCCTAGTTCCTTCGAGGGAATCGTTAATCTGCATAGCGTTGGGATCCGATGGGTCTTTGAAGCCGAGATTAAGGTCTCCTTGGAGAAGGCATGGTGAGGCATTTTTAAGGTTATTCGATAGAATATTGATGAGATCTTCTTCGAAGGAACCTAGAGGACCTGGGGGTCTGTAAATGAGGTGGATAGAAATGGTTTGGGTGTCCGCAATGGTCAGTTTGGCGGTCAGGGATTCACATGAGTCTACATTTAGTGGAGTCGTAAGTCTCAGTGCTAGGCTAGTTTTAGCAACTATGGCCAGGCCGCCACCTCGAGAAGTGGTGCAGTCTATTCTTAGGAGGGTGTAGTCTTCGGGAATGGCTAACATAATCGCTGGGCCAGCTGCTGAGTGAAGCCAGCATTCGGTGATAGCGAGGAGGTCAACACTTTCTGTTAGAAGTAGATCGGCTATTTCTGTGGCATGTGCCACCATAGATCGGGCATTTATTAGAGCTCCTCTTATTCCGGTCTGTGTGGTCTCCATAGGTAGTGCTGAGGTGTCATGGTGGTGTTTTGGGCGGGTAATGGGGGCTCGAGTGAGTCGGCTTTTGAGCTGGAGTGGATGCTGGTGTTGGTTATTTGGGAGAGGGTTTTGGTGATAGGCTGAAGGCCTCTTGAGTTTCTGTGTGCGTTATTGGAGAGGGGATGTAAGGACTTGGCTGGAGGTTCGTACATTTTGGGAAGTCTAGCACGGAGTTTCAGGTTTCTTTGGGAGAGGTTACATGGTTGTGTGATCAGATCGTAATGGTTTGTAGGTTTGTTGATGGGGGGTCGCATACACTGGTGAAGGCAAAGTATGTGGCATGATGAAGTCTAGTGTATTGACTAGGTGTAGGATGGTCCTCAGTAGAACAGTTTAGATTGCAGGCATATACATGGTTTGTATGTAGGGTGGTTAGCTACTAGTAGGTGTGACATATAAAGTTGGCTAAAGTATGTCAATGAAGGTCAAGCTAGACAAGGGGTGGCTAGATACAAAATGAGCACTAATGGCCAGATTTAGGGTAAACACAGAAGACTAGGGATGATGACTAGGGATAATGCTGGCCCAGTAGTCACGTAAGTCACGTAAGTCACCAGCTAGGCTCAGAATAGACGGTGCTGTCACCGTAGCTGAGAGCACTGTAAGCACAGGCAATCAAGATCTACATAGGCACAAATGTCAATGGAGCAGTACCGGCAAGCAGGAAGAGCACAGGCAAATAAGATCAACAGAGGCATAGATGACTGGTAGCAGTGCTGGCTAGGTACATTATATACAACATAGGCACAGGCAAATAAGATCTGCAAAAGGCATAGATGACCGGGAACAGTGCTGGCTAGGTGTAGTATATGGATAGGCAGCTAGTATCAAGATAGGCACAGGCAAGTAGGTCAACAAAGGAATAGATGACTAGGAGATGTGCACAGGCAACTAAAATCACAAGGCAGCAAAAATCAACAGAGGTACAACTAGGATCGACATTAGGAAGAGTATTGGCTAGATATGCACAAGCAGATAGGATCAACAGCGGCATATATGACTAGGAGCAGTGCTGGCTAGGTACAGTACATACATGGGCAGCTAGGGTCATTCAGTGTATACATAGGCGACTAGTATCAGCAGGGCATGGGTGACTAGGATCAGTACTGTCTAGATAAGCATAGGTAACTAAAGTCACAGGCAGCTAAAAACATGAGGCAGCTAAAATTAACAGAGTAACTAAGATCAACAGAGGTTCAATAGTGCTAGCTAGATGTGCATAGTCAACTAAAATCACAGGCAGTTGAAATCAACAGATGCGCAGATAACTAGGTGTTGGCACAATGGTCATAGATCATAAGGCTAAGATGGTCATAGAGTCACAAAGCTAAGACGCAGTGTGGCCGCATTCAAAATAATTGCAGTTGTTGGAATGAACAGGGCATAAACAAACAGACCATACATGGCTCACAGTGATATTAAAGATTTAGGGGGTAGGCATCCGGTGGTCAGCAGCATTGAGGCTGACAATGTTATAATGATTTAGTCAACGTGGTCGTACTTACATGAGATTGACTTGCGTATGTAAGTAACGTTAAGCCGGCAAGTGCAAACTTTACTCGTGGGATTTTGTTTGATTGTGTTACGAGTACGGTGACGGCTACCAAAGAATTTCAGGAACTGAATCGCGACATGCAGGGAAGCATAGCAGGAAGCGCAAGCTCAGAAATACAAAGTTAGTGATGGTGCACATGACATAATCTGTGTGCAAGAAGCATATGAAGGTGTATCCATGCTTAGCACAGTAATTCCTAATTCAATCCTAGTTTAAAGTTTATTTAATGAACTAAACCAATGCTTCTTTGTAGGCAATATTGCTAGTCTTTCCTGTAGGAGCTGGTGTGAACTAATTGTCTTTGTTTCCAATTCTGGAGCAAGTCACATAAAGCTGACCATGAGAAAGGCATGAATCCCGTAAATCGGTTCCAGCTACTTTGGGTTGGAGTGTCCGAAAAAGGCATATTGTATACTTGTTACACTGTCTACACCATGGAAACTATTTCAGGTTTGAAGCATGCTGGGTGCTGAACATTAGAAAAATGGACATTTCATACTTTTTACATTTTCTACACCATGGTACCAACCCACACGCCAAATTCCAGGTTTATAGCATGTTGGGAAATATGCTGCACATTACGAACAGACAGACATATCCAAGCATTTCAGACTGCAAAAATGAGCAAAATTTACATTTTGTGCTTTTTACATTGTCTACACCATGGAACCAAATTTCAGGTTTGTAGCATGTTGGGAAGTATGCTGAACATTTCAAACAGACGCAGACACATATCCAAGCATTGCAGACCGCTTGAGAAAAAAATGCTTTAAAAAAAAAAGAAAATTTGAAAAACTTGCATTTTATCATTTTTTCTTTGTCTGCACCACAGAACCTACCCAGATGCCAAATTTCAGATTTGTATCATGTTTGGAACCATGCTGAACAATTCAAACAGACGCACACAAATATCCCAAAAAAAGACACAAAGGGCTAGGTTCTCCAAACTTTTTTTTGGCACAATTAATGAAGTGCGCTAGCACATCTCATCACTTGTGCCAAACAAAAGAGATGCCCAATCCACAAAGGACATCTGAGTGGGTGCATATTTTATGTGCCCATTCAGATAGCCTTTTTCACCTCTTTGTGCATTTGCGCAAATCAGGTGGCATTTCTGCGCATTTAAAAGCGCATCAGTAATTTACAAGCAGGATACACTTTTAAATGTGCAGAAAACTAAGATAACCTGATGTATCTGCTTTGAATATGTGCAGGGGGTGTGGAGACCTAAGGGAATTGAACAAACGGGTCTACATGTCAAGATGGACACTTCCCTACATCGATCAAGGGCTGGCACAGTTCCAAGGGTCAAAGGTTTACACCGCCCATTGACCTGACCAATGGTTACTGGACAGTACCCGTCAGTAGGGAAGACTAGTACAAGCTTGCCTTTACCTTCTGGGCAGCAGTACATGTTGACCCGAACTCCCTTTGGATACATACATTCTGGCAATTTTAGTTCAAGATCTTCCTACATAAGGTTAAAGGAAAACCTGGCTTATGTGGATGATGTTTTGATCAAGAGCTCAACTGTGGAAGAACGCATAGCAGGACTCTGCTGTGTTCTAATCCAGTTGCAGAAAGCCGGAGCAAAACTGTCCTTTCAGAAGGCACAGTGGTGTAAGACCCAAGTGAACTTCTTAGGGCAAGATATCACCCCTGAGGGTCTTAATCCCCAGGCAAAGAACTTGGAAGCCTTATTGAAATTTTAAAGACCCGACTATGCAGCAAGAATTACAACACCTTCTTGGACTCACTAATTATAGTAGAAAGTTCATTGGAAGACTACTCAGAGGTCATTCGACCCTTGGTCCATTTATTAAAGGCCAGAGTCAAGTGAGAGTGGTGTCCAGAACAAGCCAAGGCAGTTAACCAACTGAAAAAAGCCTTTCCCAGGTTCCTTGTTTGGCGTACCCCATAAAGAACACATAATTCTTCTTGGAGACAGGGTTCTCAGATATCTACCTAACAGCAGTGCTGTATCAAAAGCATGAAAAGGTCAACAAAGTCATCTTGTACGTTAGCGAGATTTTGTCCTCTGTGGAGGAAAAATTCAATCACTGCGAGAAGGCACTCCTGGCAATGACCTCCAATTCATCCAGGAGTAGCACATAATTGTTGAGACTCCTCACCAACCCTTGCAATATCTACAAAGTGACATAATCCGGGTGGCGAACGTTGCTAATTCCAGAATTACTTCCTGGATTCTGTCCATGCAAGGCTTTCCTGTGGTGGTCTGATATGGCAAAATAAGAAGATTCTCCTAGAAAAAGGGTTGGCAGACTTGCATGATTGTGCTCAGGAAAACTGTCTCGAGGACCAAAGTTGAATGACCAACACCAACATGAAGGCATACTTAACTTCCCATGCAATGTCTATGAAGAAGACACGTGTCAGGGGATACCCATTGTTTATGTGGATGAGTGGTCCTACCATGTTGATAACAATTGGGAAAAAGAACTGGTGGCTGACAGTGGGAAGGCCTGGGTGAATGATCCCCCAGAACCCTCTGCTGGTTAAGAAACAGTACTCCAAAGTAGTCAGGTTGCAGAGTTGATGGTCATTCATTAAGCCATCCTAACTGCAGTGCAATACCAACTTAATGTACTGGTCATAATCACTGACTCTGATTATGTCAGGGATGGGTTTGTGGAGCGCCTGATAAACTAGAAAAATCAATGCATGCTTTGTGCCAACAATGAACTCTTAAAGCATGCCAAACGGATCCAGTCAATTGACAATCTAGTGAAGTTTCCCAAGATGTTCCGGATCTAAGACGGTTTGTTTGAAAGGAGAGCCCTATCTGGCTGTGACCAGTTTGTCGTACCTACCTCATTCCAAAGCCTGATGTTGAATGACACCCATGATGCTGCCACTGCAGGTCATATGGGGTTTCACACGACATTAGAAATCTTGCGTGAGGTTGCCTACTGGCCACACATGGGCCAGGACCTCGACCCTTACCTAAAGGGTTGTCTTGTGTGTGCTCAATTTCAACCCAGTTCACTCACACACAGAGCTCCCCTACAAAAAAGGGGAATGACACTGCCTTGGTCAGATTTGCAAGTCGATTTCATCGGGCCAATGATTTGCTCCTCTAGAGGAACCAAGTACATGTTGACTGTGACATGCTTGTTCACAAAGTGGGTAGAATGGCTTCTAGCCCCGAATTGTAAGGTGGAGACAGCTGCGGCACTAATGAACAACCACGTCTTCTCTTGTTTCAGCCTCCCACAAAGGAGTGAGTCGGACCAAGAAAGCCATTTACCAGTGAGGTAATGGCAAAGATGCGGGAGATTCTTAGGGTAAAAAGAAAACTCCACAGTGCCTACCACCTGGCTTCAAGCAGGGTGGCCCAGAGGTACAATAAAACAATTGCATCATAAATAAGTTTGTGGATGACTCTGGACACAGTTGGGACATCCGATTACTGCATGTCCTGATGGCTATTAGGACTACACCATCTTCTGCAACAGAGATGTCTCCATTTGAGCTAATGAACGGATGAAAAATTGTGTTACACAGCATCTGCTCTACAGGACTCAGGAGCCCACACTGATAAATGTGTGCACTACTCATGAGTACATTGAACATTTAAGGAAGCATGTGCAGCATGCTTTTGCTTATGCTCAGCGCAATTTAGAAATGTTCACTAAAGGAATGAAGACGTATTATTACCTAAAAACCACCAAGAAAGAATATGAAGTAGAGGACAAGGTTTACCTGTACAATTTTCAAACTAATCAGGCCAAGGAGTGGACATTTCTCCCGTCATGGTGTGGTACCTTTGAAATTATAAATACAGTATCCCCTGTTGCCTACAAGATTTGCATCCCAAAAGGAACAGACAGAAGAAAGATGGGTCTACGGGTCTACATCAATCAGTTGAAAAGCTGTCATCCCAGACAGGCTTTACAACTGATTGAGGAGCCAAATGAAAGTTGAGCAGAGGAAACATCCAAAGAGTGAAAACCTCAGATGGAGAATTATGTTATGTTATGTTTATTAAGTTTATATAGTGCTTTAATCCAAAGCGCTTTACAATAAAACAACAAGATACAATAATGGAAGAAGAAAGTTAACAAACATGAGACAAACCAGCGTAACAATATGTAAAACGCTTGGATATTGGAGCTGAAGGAAAAATAGGAAGGAAGGGAGAGGGGGTAGAGAAGGGAAGGGGAACAAGATTCAATTATGTGATATAATGTTAAGTGGATGTGAGAGGACGGGAGGGGAGGTAAGGGGGCAGGGGAGATGGGAGGAGAGAAGGTATGGGTCAACGGGGGAGTGGAGAAGAAGGGCTTTCAAGGAGGTGCAGAAGAAGGTGTATGTGGGGTGGAGCGGAAAGAGAGAGGTAAGGAGTTCCAATGTAGGGGGGCCAGGAGCTGAAAGGAGCGGAAGCAAGAACCAGCACGAGGAGACGGTGGTACAGTAACTAGAAAGTGGTTAGTGGAGCAGAGACAGCAAGATGGAGTGTAGAAGGAGAGGAGAGATGAGAGATAGGTGGGAGCAAGGTCATGGAGAGATTTGAAGACCAAACAGAGAAATTGAAATTTAAGTTGGGAGGGGAAGGGAAGCCAGCCAAGTTGAGAGAGTGAGGAGGAAATATATTTGCGAGGGCTGAGGAGAGAGTACATATGGAGGAGTGGTAGATGGATTTGAGGGGGGTCAGATGAGAGGCAGGGAGTCCGAAGAGGAGAACAGTAGAACAGACGAGAGAATATGAGGGAAGAGATTAAGAGTTTAGAAGCGTGGAAGGTGAGGGAGGACCAGATCTTGAACATGTTGTAGAGATGGTGACGACAGGAATGAGAGGTGAGAGAAATGTGGTGGGAGAAGGAGAGGGAGGAGTCGAAGTGGATGCCAAGATTGCAAGCAGAGGTGGAGATAGGGAGATAGGAAGGGGGAAAGTGGATAGGAGGAGAGGTAGGGGAAAATATTCTTTCAAAAAATATGTGCAAAATGGATGTTCTGCAATAATGTGGCTATTTTATGTAATGTTTCCCTCTTTTGAATTTAAGTGTTGAAATGTGATATCTCTTTGCATGTAATATTTTTCTCTCTAATGCAACGTCCATCTTCCGTGGAAATATGGTGGTGAAAAAAGTACTGAACCTCCCTTTTTTTCTATTTGTTAGATACATAACTTCTTTCATTTCCAGCCTGGAGGCAAGAGGGGAGTCAGGGGAGAACCCCAGAGACCCCAGGAAAAAGGAAGTAAAGGGGGTGCTGTGCCATACCCTCCAAACCAAAAGATGGAAGGGGAGGCTGCAGTGCCCACTCCCGAAAGAAGGAAGAAAGGTGGTGCTGTTGTGGGGTGAAATATAGCCCCTGAAGGCCAGAAATCAAGAGGCCAGACTGATTTGCAAATGCCCATTGTACCTAAGTGCAGTACAGAAATGGTGATGTCAGGCATGAGGCTTATTGAATTAAAATCTAAAGTAAAGAAAGTTGGCCTAAATCAAAAGCACAAAGATGAGCACAATGCATATCAGCAAGGAAAAGAAAGACATATGGCTGATAATGCCAAGTTATTCAATCCATGGAGAGCTGCTCTTATCCATAAAGAAACAGCAGTGCGTACATTATCTTTAATAGACAACAAGATTGTGCTCCAAGCAGCTAAAGTGAAACCAAGCTCCTTGGATGTACAAAAAATAAAAAATGTTGCGGTTTGTTTTTTCCCTCATCCAAATAACAGTATGCAGAGAAAATGCTCACTAGACTTTCAAAGTTTGAACATGGTTTTCTCATATCACTGCCCTATACATATGGACAATCCAGAAGTTATACTCATGTATTTTGAAACTGTGAAAGCCTTTTAAGATGTCATGGATATGCATTGTGTGTGAGTTTAACCCCTTAAGTACCAAGGGTGAGGTATCTCGTCCTTGGGATTACCTCCTTGTTACCAAGGACGAGATATCTCGTCCTTGGCACTTAAGGGGTTAATGAAACAGAAAATGTTAGAAGGCATTGAATGGCAAAATACCAAAATACCAAAATCACCAAAAAAGACCTTGGCACTAGTGGGGAAAGACATGGCAGTTAAAAGGTTAAAACCCATTTGCTTGCAGCTTACGTTTCTCCAAACATGAAACTTAACATCCAAGACCTTTCCTCTGCTGCCCTGAAGACACAGGCCTGGTTGTCATGATCAATCAAAGCCATTACTTCAAAATATACAAAGCAATACACTACTTAGATGTAAACCACTGCAAAGACAGATAAGGCACATGCCTGTTCTTGCAGCAGATGTGACCTTGAGGTAAAAATTCCCATTAAAAAGTCCATTAGAGTTGCTCTCAGGCCTTGACGGGGGATAGGCTAAGATAAACCTGAGCTTGCATCTGGTTGCTCACATGTGTAAGGATAAATGAAACTTAGAGGAAAAGAAAGTGGGGCTAGAGTGAGGCCTGTGAAGTTGGAGTTTAAGTAAATGTAAAATACATTTTATCTCATAAAAAGGGCAGCGTACATGCCACAACGGTCATTCGAGACTTTTATTCAAGGTAACATTCACCCCCTTTTAACCATGCTAAAACAATTTTTTGTGATAAACATAACTAAAGTTATTAATGAAAATGTGATGTGGGCCTTCCCTTGATTCTTAGAGATGTGAAAGTTGGTATGAGTGTGAGGGAAATAATTAGCATGAAAAATATGAAGTGGCATATTTTTCACTGATATGGCTTCTGAGTAAATGAAGAAAAACTGTATCTCTTCATAGGAAAGACTTGCCGACCTCAGACTAGCATCATTTGATCGCCTTAAAAATGTAGTTCTCAAAAATATATTCGTACATATAAAGATTTGAAAATGTAGGGTACTTGCAATGCTGATAGATTTTTGAGCTTTAAAACAGGCCGTGCCCACATGACAAAGTGGGATGACAAAGCTTTCCCCTCCCACAGCAGTCCTGACTCAATCCCCACATCTCCTTGTCCTATTAGCACAGAGGTGGGAGGTGGGTAGAGAAAACCAGACAATCCCTTTCGCGAGAGTCATAACAAATTTGTGATGTCATTTTCCCTGTAGGTAAATCAGTTTGCATTAGAACTGGGCTTTTTCACTCATTCCGAGAGCCAACTTGCTGCTGAACTCTTGTGAGAAACATCCCAACAGAGAGGCCTAAATCTAGCATTGGATACAGGAACAAGAAGACATAGAAGCTGACTGGAACCCCTTGGAAGATTCAGAGAGGATCCTTAACTTACCCCTTGCTGCCCCATTGGTGCCCTGCTGTTCCCTGATGCCCATTTCAAGGCCTCTCCTGTAAGTAAAAATATCCCAAAGCCATAGATTAAGTAGGCTCTGCATTTTCCAAGTATTGTTTTAGTTTTTCCCTGTGGCAAAATATCTTGTTTGTTTGTGTAGGCCCTTAGCATATTTAATTAAAGCAAATCAATGAATTCCCCTAATGAAATCACAGGTGGTGGTTTGTTGGCATTCAAAACCAACAAGCTCTTCCAGTGTGTTGTGAGCCGGTATAGACATAAAGATTTGCCTCAAGAATGAATCCCAAAACCATGTTTCCGTGTGGGCAGGGTGCAAAACAAAATTCCCCATTGTTCCACTTCCTTTTAAATCAGAAGTGTGAAGCCGGTAATACCTTTGCATGTGCAGGGTGCAAAACGAAATTGTGCCCTTGTTCCCATTTTGCTCTGACCAAAACCACAAAGTGCTGCCTGTTCTTTTTAGGTCTGGCAAAATGAAATTCCCATTGCTTTTCTGTCCCTCATATTACATCTTTGGTAACAAATAGAAAAAGAAAAATGATTTTGCCCCTTGAATCCCCTTCTGCATTTTATTAACATCCTAAAATGATTTTCCCAATGTGTACCGCCTTCCTGCCACTGACCATCAGCTTAGAGGGGCCAAGTCTAATTGAAGTTTGGAGATGGGAGTTGCTGGGAGAAAAGTATTGTAACCCACATCATAAATCACTGTGTGTATTGAATTGTTCTTCTTCCCTATTTGTGGGTGATTTAAAAATAAATAATTGCGACTGCATATCTCAGTGTTATCTCTGTATTGGTGCCGTTTACGGAAGTCATTTTGTTCTTGTGTGGCCACAGCATTTGTGGCTGATGGCAATCTATTTGTCAAATTTGGTTTAAATAAATGAATAAATATCTATATTCTTAATACACATCGGCCTGGTTCCAAGTCCATTTTGGCACTGGGTATTTGTCGGGGTTGTGTGTGGGATGGGTTGGAGGCCTTATCAAAGTAAACCAAATAAAAATAATAGTGCTTTCTTGTGTGTCAAATTCATTGGAGGAAAGGAACTCCCTGAATTGAGTGTGACCGTGTAATAAACTGTGACAAAACTGGGGGCTCGTCCGGGATTGGTAGAGAGTTTTCACTCATGACAGTGCAGTAGCAGCAGATTATTCATTTAAGGTGTAATTGCATTTCAGTGGATGGAAAGGTGTGTTGCATTGTGAAGGAACCATTGAGACCCGTACCCTGAGTTTCAGAGAGGTGTGTAGGTAAAAGTCATTTGAATTGTCATTGTGAGTACAAATTAAGCAGGAACAGGTTGATAATTTGCACTTGCATAGAGAGCATATTAGGTGCAGAAAGCATTTAAGAATGGGTATTGTGGAAAACAATATGGCCAGAAAGCACCTTATGTCCAAATTGTTTATTAAAGGTGAATGGGTAGAACAGGAGAATGAAATGTGGCAAGCGAGAATGATGCAGGGGGTTAACTCGTCAAATGTTAATATGTGGTAGGATAATGGGCTATTACATCTGACCCTGAAAGACTTTTATATGGCACAGATCACCATAGATGAGCAAATTAAAATGACTCGGCTCACAGCATATATGTACTTCCATATGATGATCATGGAAGAAAGATACAATGTTAGTGTAGCCTTTGTGCAAAACCAATCAGACCTTTTGTATCAAGCGCAGAGAAGATTGAAACAATTAGAGGAAAAGTGCAACAGAGCCAAAATTCTGAGTTGAAATTAAAACACATTATTCAGCAGCTAAAAGAGGAGTTAGTGACACAGCAGCAAACAAACTTAGAGTGTGAGTCTCACATTTCTGCACTGAAAGAGGAGTACCATGAAGTTGTTGAAAATCTGAGAGCAAGTTAACATAAATTAAGTTAGTGGGTTGTGCACAATAGACCCTCCTTCGAGGACATTTTTGCATTTTAAACGCAGATTAAGAAATTGAAAGATGAGAATAGCCAGTTGATCATTAGGTATGTCAATTCCCAGGTGGAACTCGATCAGATGCACTAAAATCTGAACGCTCTGAAACAACAGAGAGAACACCTCATGGAAGAAATAGAAAATTGTGTCAGGAGAAACGTGCCCTGTGTCGGTTAAGGACGAACATGGAGAAAAGTGAGTTATGTTCTCAGGAAATGACTGACATGAGGAGAGAAAATGAAAAATTAAGGCAACATGTGAGGCAAGCAGAGGTTGACACAGAGCAGGCAACACAAGCCAAAAGTGCAAAAAGGGAGGAGATCAGTCTCCTGCAAAAGAGGAGATCTTAATATGCCCAGACAATACAAGCCTCACTTCAGGAAAATGAATCCCTTCGTGAGGAGAACAAGGGACTCAGTGACCAAGTAGTGGCACAAAACAAAATACTTGAAGCTACTCAAGCCCTGATATCAGGGTTGAAAACTCGGGCCTCTATATATCACCGAGAGATAGGGCTGAGAAAGACAAATCTGAGAGATTGGAAAAGGAGATAGCCAAATACAAACAGGCTCTGAGGCACCCCGACCAGAGTATGGAAAGGCACCCTCCGATCAAAGAGTGATGACCTCCTTACCAGGGACCTTAGGCCAACTCACCACATTATATGCACAGGGTGCTGCTAACTTCATGCCTGCCAGATGCAAGAACAGGGAAAAATAAGGCAACAGGACTAAACCAGCCCTGGTCCAACTGAGCCGGGAAGGCCAGTCCTTATCCCACATTGATGGGTATGCATTTCTACCAAGATTTAAAAATAGCTTAGCATGTACTTCTGACCCGGATGGCTCCTATGATGAGAAGATCATGGAGTTAGACTAGCAGAAACTAAAGTTACAAAGGGTCCACCTGGTCCACTTTGCATACAGAAAAGAACCATGTGCAAGCCTCAAAAGAGTATTTTAAAAATGTTCACACATTCAGGAAGGTGGGGGGAATTTTCCACCATACCCATAAGAGGGGATGAGGAAGATGAGTACTCCCCTGTGCAGAAAGGGGAGTACAAGGGAAGTGACCCTGAGAGCCCATGGTGCCACAGGGGAGAAGAGACCAGACACCATCATTCTGGGAGGGATTCCCAGTCTCATAGAGGTAGGTAGCCTAGAGGACAGGGAGTGGACCACCAATAGTAGCAGCTCTGAGTCAGCGGGTGAGTGGGACTTAGGTGCAGTGGGATAGGATGGCTGCCAAACAGAAGAGAGGTCTTGTAAAAGACCCAATTCTGCAAATGAAGGCCATAAACAGCTTTATGACTCTCTACCACGGTACGACGTTCTTTCATCGTCAGGCATTTCAAAGCCTGCAGTTTAAACGTGTTTGCCAGTTCATCAAATTTTTTGGGGGGGGCAGATAAGTGGTTGGGGGGTTGGGCATAGGGAATCATTTGTGTAGGAGGGGGGATTTGGGAGGGGCCCCCAACAAAAAAATAAAATGTGATGAACTGTCAAGCACGTTTAAATTACAGGCTTTGAAATGCCTGATGATGAAATGACATAGAACCCTCTACCACAAGCATGCCAAATACTCAGTATGGGAGCATCTAGAACTGTATGACCAACTGATGATGTCATTTGGTATCAAGAATGATCAAAATTCCATGGAGTTCGTCAAATGGACATTCTCCCCGGAATACTCCAGCTTCTTTGTGGGGCTGGAGGACCAAGATCACTAAAGATGGACCCCCTATAAGGTGGCTATCTTAAAGCATTTCTCCGTTCTTAGGAACCCACAGGAGGCCTGCAAGGTGTCCTACAACCTGCACAGCGGAAAAGTCCAAGCACCTAGAGAGTTTGTCCAGGAACTGAAGCAGGAGTTTGCCCAGACCCCTAGGCGGGTGAACACAAATAGCTGGGAGTTCATTAACACTTACTTCCATGCACTCCTGAAATACATTATGACCCAACTGGTAAGGGACTTCCATGAGCGTAGGACCCTGGATTGGGTGATAGAACAGGCCACTCAGATTTATAAAGTACAAAAGCCCTCTGAGAATAATAATAATCCTAAAATCCCCAAACCGTCAACCACACCCGCTGCTGCAGAGTTGGCAGAGGTGAAAAATGCCCCCATATTGGACTGGGAAATGGGGTTACTAAAATACTCCTCATGATAATACTAATTAGCAGAATGTCCAATACCCAGGCAGAGTATCCAACCAACACTCCATCTGTTCCTGCCACCTACATCAACCCTAGATACAAGGGTAACAGACCCATCTTGGGGTATGTATGGACTCCCCCGGCACACATCGGGGTCCAATCAGGTAAGTACTGCCTCAGGAAACCTCCCTCAAAACATCCCTCAGGAGGGAAGAAATACTCGACCTCCCAGATACCCTTCAAACCCCAATTTCCCAAACAATCTTCCTCCCTCTCCCCGCTTTCAGGACAATAGATTCCCAAATCAGGGAGAAGGGAGACCAATGTTGGGGGGTTATCAGGGAAACTCTCAATACCTGAGCTACACTGGGAGAAGGGACATCTACCATTCCGGGAGCAGCAAAGGTATGAATCCAGACCACCATACAAAACAGAAAGGATATCTCAACTGGAGCGCCAGGTCCAACATTTGACACATGACCTGGGTCGCATGTTGATGACTTAGCAGAGCCCTCAAATGGAAATTGCTGCAGAGAACAGCTCAAAACCCGGGTCTGGTGCCCGGAGCAATGACGGGAAGAAACCCCTGACAACTAACAGGTTCCAGAGGGGGGGACCGGGTGGAAGGGAGATGCAAAGCCCTAGAGGAAGCTTCCTTTCTCACTGTAGCAAGACCACTGAAAACCTCTGAACCTGAACACATATCTCTACCCCTGAAAAGCTGGAACCTAGGGAACAGAGTGTAAATAGGAGAAATGAAGAGCCAAAGAGAACCCTTTTTATGGAGCAAGATCGCAACATCCCATTTGAAGGGGAAGAATCCCTGGAGGATTCAGGGAATAAAATCTTTCTCTTTCAGAGATGGAGGGATCCCTCCCAAGGACAAATGGGTCCAAAAAGACCCAGATTTAGACTGGGTAAGTACGGATACGGACCCAGGGCAACACATTCTTAAACCCCAACAATGTCACCCAAATTACACCCGAAAGCAATGAGGGATCATCCCCCCAAACAGGTTCTGGCAACTGTCTTCAGTAAAAGTTGGACAGCAAAGAATCAGAGGAAAAAAAAAAGCTGACTTCTGCAGCCCATGTGTTGCTGGGTACAAAATCGTCTTTACAGATTACCGGACTCTGACACACAAAACTGTCCAAGATCACACAGTGTCAGAGTTCAAAATAAAAAAATTATCTGCCAAGCTGGCACATTTTCTTTGTCCATTTGAAGGGAGATGTTATGCCTTGTTCAAGGTACAGGGTCTATGTTCATTATCAGCTCTGGTGGATACTGGATCCCAAGCCACCCTCCTGTCCGAAAAGGTCTTTGACCAAATGAATTCAGGAAGGGGGAGAGTCACCAAATTCCCCTCAAACCTCTTCATGGACAACTCCAAAACTTCAATGGAAATGATATTTCTGTCGAAGGGACGGCAGATCTGGAGATAAAAATTGGGCGACATAGGGCGAAGCACCCGGTGATAGTCGTCACTCCAGAGGGCACACCTTGTCTACTGGGCAATGACCTCCTTCGGATGTTATCACCAATGATTGACTGCATGAACAAGATCCTCTGGACTTAGACTAACCGGCCAATCAAATTAAAACAAAGTACAAATTGTGCGAGTTTAAATGGCACATGCCACATGATTGAACAACGGTCTGACCAAATAGGAACAATCAAGACCCAGACATCACTGTCATCTCTGTAGGAGAGCAAACTGATGCTGGAAACCTGTCTCTGTTTTTTAAATTAATCTTCGTCCCAGTTTTAAGTGGCATTCCAAACTGGAAGGAAATATTCTGAACCGTTATACCAATCCACCATCTGAAGAAAACCCAAATCCCATGATGAAAGATGATGAAAAACCAGCTAAAAGTTTGACCAACATCCAGAAAAAGGGTTAACCGCCATTTTTCCCCATTCAGGTAAATGAGGATGGGGAGCCTGTTCTTGCCAGAGTATGCTTGAATAATGGAAGAAGCTTCATCAGCAAAGCATGATTCAGGAAAATCCCAAAAGATCAGACCATTCACACTTTTATGTCGATTGATAAATGGGAAATGGGCCTGGCTAAAATTATTACATGTTTGTAACCAGCATTAGATTAAAATGACAATATTATCTATAATTATAGATATTTCTCATCTAATAAACACGTAATTTCTTCCCCCTCTTTCTTGTGATAGTTAAAATATGGACTGATCTTTGACAAAACTTTGCATAAAGTTTCCATATTACAAATTGGATTTCATCACTATAATAAACCCCTTGGATAAAATAAGAAAATTCTTTTGAAAGAAGGAATAAAAAGAATATTGGGTGAGTCAATAAATTATATATTTAATTAAAAATGCTGCAAAAACTTTGTCTTTCCAATCTGGAATTTGCAAATTTGATACAACAACCCCTTGCTGATTTAATTAACTATATTAACTATCTTTTCATTCTCTTTTTCCCTTTCTCTCAGAATATCCTTTTTTCCCCTGATGAACCTTTGCTACAAACAATGGGGAAACACGTGTTGAGAGATTATTGAGAGATTATCATTAGCTATACAAGCTTAAACAATCAACACTTGCTTTACTTGCTAGGCAAAGCTATGCTGTGGTTAAACCCAAATTCCTTGTTTGTTTGAATGGGGTGTGATGTAACACCCAACAGTTTTCTTCACCTTGGCAACAAATTAAATAGGATCATTCCATGTTTTGAATCTCAAAAAAGTTTGGATGTTTCATTTCCTTAATTGGCTCACCAACCAATCTTTCACAAAGTAGGTTGGCACACTTGAGTTTCTTTTATCAACTCCAAATTCCAAACATCTCCTGCCTAGCAGGTGTATGCTAAAAAGTTCCATTGGTGACAAAAGCATGGAACATAATTGTTGGATTGTGAAAGATGCCCCCTCTGCCTTTTACTTAGGCTGTGACATTCTCAATCGATTTGCAATTAATCTGGACCTAATTAATTACAAAGCCTGGTCCCAACTGGGGGGTAACGCCCATGGGCGTTGACAACACTGATAAAGCATTTTGGTCAGCTCAATTGCTGCCATATGAGGTTGAAGTTCAAATGGGAACTTACCAACCCAGGACAGTGACGTCAATTTATAATTCCCAGAAAAATTAAGCGAGGACAGAACCTCAAAAACAAGGACGCTTATATAAAGTTGAAATATCACCTCCAACAGCAAGGTTTGTATTTAAATCTGACACCCCTAGTTGACCTAGAACATGGCACATTTGAATATTGGTGGATATCAGCGACCCTAGAAGTATCACTTTGGATGCAGACACCTTTATTGGAATGGTGGTTAATGCCCAACATTATTCTATTGACTTATGTAATGAGATCATAGGACCAATTCCAAATGACTGTTACAATATTGACGACAATATCCTTACAGAAAAGATTTTCACCCAGCAAGGGGGGAATTTCTTGGTGTACTCCTCCTGTCCTTATGCTGGAGAAGAAGTAACCTGTGACATCAGGAAGTATGAGGTGGTATTTCAAGTCACGAATTGCGAGATAAGAGCAGCTTTGATCGCCCAAACTAGGTTGGTATTCAAGATGAAGTCACTTATATTTTATAAAAAAAATGATTTAGTTTGTTTGGATATATTTCAAATGCAGTTAATCATAGTATAGATTTGGGTTAAAAAATATCCTTGATTTCCTGGTCCTCTACACGTGTTTCACCAGCCGATATATTGCTGGCTCATCAGGAGGAAATGGATGGATAATTTTAAGTTTGTGATTCTTATTCGCACTTTGCAATTTCCAATATGTCATTTGTATCCTTATAACTGTTAAGGGTTTCAATCAGGCAATACAACCGGGTCTCGCATAGCATGTAAAGCACAGATGAAATTCTTATTTATTATGTTTATAGGTTCAATATTCTGAGTGATATACCACTCATATCACACCCGTCTCAAAATACCCCCCAGGTCACAGTGGACCAGGAATCAGGTTGGTTGGTAAACGTACATATTTATTTATTATTTAAAATTCAAATTCACACATAAGTTTTTATATATATATATTCAGTAAAAAAAACTTTGTTAAAGGGATGTTACGGTTCCAAGTAAAACCGAAAACCCTTGAAATTCGGCAGTTATGGTAAGCTAAGCAACCATAACTCGTGCCACCACCATGCATTGCTAAGACTAAAACCTGGACATCAAAGATGACATCACAAATGTCATTGATGACATTACTGATGGCATCACATGTCTGACTCGCTGTTTTTTCTTTTAGTGATATATCTTAGTCAGTAATAGTTAGGAACAAAGAAATCAAAAAGTACTATATTTGTAGACTTAGAAATCAAATATGTTCTTACAATAATTCACTTAGGGTCCACTCACAGCACATGAAACATATACATAGGAAAAATACATACTTAAAAAATAGCAATGCTTTTTGTGTATGAAGACAATCAGTAAGGTTATCAACACTTGCTTATTGTTCTGCTGTTTTTTTTATTACTGTACACTTTCTCTGGATGTGCTCATATTTGTATTTGCATTACTTTCTTTAGGGTTCAGTCACATCATGTGATATTTGTGCATAGGGAAGAAGTAGGTTTGAAGCAGAACAATCATGTCTGTGTATAAAGATAATCAGTTAGGTTAAAAACACTTTCTAGTTCTACTGTTGCTTTTTTGGATACTTCACTTTCCCTGTATATACTCATATTTGTATGTGTTGTTGTGTGTTTGTGTTTTGTATGTAATAAGGAAATTATATAGTAAGTGGGTTTTATTAGCTACTTACTACATGTTGCATCGTACAAAAAAGCATTTATCATTTCAATTTTCAACATAGGAAGATTATGAATTTAGCACCACCATCATGTATGCTGCACACAATGCTTGTGTGTATACATGACTAGCTTATTATACTGTAAAGAACTTCATAATACAATGCTATTTATATCAATGCATTGCTTAATGCACTACATAGCTCATGACATATATTCAATGATCCTTGACACTTTTTTGTCAACATTATAATAAGAATCCCTTGTACAGACTTTTCATGAAAAGTAAATGCACATGTGATGTCATTGGTGATGTCATCAATGACATTTGTGATGTCATCTTTGATGTCCTGGGTGTAAGTCTTAGCAATGCACGGTGGTGGCGTGAGTTATGGTTGCCTAGCTTACCATAACTGCCAAATTTCAGTGGGTTTTCGGTTTTACTTGGAACCATAACGTCCCTTTAACAAAGTTTTTTACTGAATTTCATAGGTTTTGAATAGCGCAACTTAACCATAATGTCCCTTTAACAAAGATTTTTACTGAATTTTATAGGTTTTCAGTAGCGCAACTGGACCATAACCTTCCTTTATCAGATTTTATTTTATTGAATATACATATTCATATTGTGAATTTTAAGATATTCACTAGGATTCCCTGACTTTATATACATGTAACATAGAACATACTGAACCCTCCACTAGTGATTTTGATGTCCGCGGACTGTGCGTATGTCCACGGACGGATGCGGACAACAGCAACACTACCCAAGAACTCAGGGTGTGTCTTAAATTGTTCTATCAAGTCATATAAACACTGCAAAAGTTCAAAAAGCAGCATATAAACATGGTATATGTAATAATAAATAAGAAGTGGAACCTATATATGTAACACATCAACCATCCATTTAAACACCATATGTACTCAAATGGAATATACCAAAACAAAAAAGATATGCCTCCAACATAATTACCTCACAGAAACTGCAAAACTAGGAGCAACAGCAACCTATATATGTATTAGGTACACTACAATTAATATATTTTTGTTTTTCACACAGAAATGTGCAGTACTTTGGAGTGGCTTGAGGAAGATTTTCCACGTGAGTAAATGTCTGAAAACAGTGATAATAATGGTAGACACTTCTCTATATAAGCAAATTAATAATCATTACTTTATGTGTACTTAACATATATATATTTATTTTTAACACACCATACAAACATTGAAAATAATACACCAAAAGACACATTGGAAAAGACTCTACAACGCATGGAACAGAAAATAGACATGCTGAAGGAAAATGTCAATGTTTTGAAACAGTTTGTGGAGGACCACATAAAAGAAAAAATTAAATACCATTGTCCCACATGTACCTGTTCCCCCTCTTCATGTCCCAGTGAACTATCCCCAAACTCTCAACTCCAAGAAAAACGTTTTGATGAGACTTCCATCCCTTCATCCCCTCCCATCCATCCTCTCCAAACCCCTATTTCCCCTGTATTTTTATCAGTTTCTGCTTCCCCCTCTTTTTCATAAATTGTGTGTATGTATACAATAAAAAATATTATGTTTCTTTTAATGAAATTCTTTGTGTTCATTTTTTTAAAAAAAGCAGTTAAAATGTCTGCGGACAGCACGCCTGTCCGGGCTGTCCGTAATTAACAAAATGGGGATGCCCTAAGTACACTATACCTCTCCATACCATTCACAGCAAAGATGGAACTGTTCTTAGAACACACTCGGTGTCCGGGATGTCCGTAAATAAACAAAATGGGGGAATCTTAAGGACGCTATACCTGTCCGTACCATCCGCAGCCAAGTTGAAACTGTCCTAAGAACACGCGCGGTGTCCGGGATGTCCGTAGTCAAACAAAATGGAGATGTCCTGAGGACATTATACCTGTTCGTACAGTTTGCAGAACATCTATGCACATGCGCACCACAACCGTGAATCCTGCAAACATCGCCCCTGTCCATAACTGTCCGTCTCACTTGTGTTGCACTTTTAATTTGTTTTAGGACCCGAACACTGTCCATAGAACACCCATGCGCATGCGCACAACTGTTCCCATGCATTTGGTGTCCTGCGGACACCCATTCCCTTCACGGACGTGTTCCCTACGTCATCATGTGACCGCACCCACGCTGAACGTGTGTCCTAATTTGCAGACACTGTCAGGTTCCCCAACATTTTAAAAGAACTTATTCAGACAATCCAAATTATCTTACAGCACAAATCCACCATTGCACATGTCCCAGACAATGATCCTGGCTTTCCACATACTTTTTGGAACTTTTTGAACCTTTTTGGGTGTTCGATCTGTTTGCAAAGCGCACCCCTCCACTCCTATAAAAGGCCACACCCCAGAGCTGATCATTGTACTTCTGGCTATTGCAAATTGACTTTTGCTGCCTTTGCTGCTCTTGCTGAGATTATCTCATCAACCCTGATGGCATCCATGGCTGCTGTTGCTACATCTGCCTGAGCACCACCCCCAAGCCCTCCACCACCACCACCACCTCCCCAAGGGCCTGCAGACAGGAACAGGCGTGAGGATGTAGAGAACGAGGATGAAGAGGATGAAGAGAATGAGATTGAGGAACTCCCTACTACCAGCACTCGCCCAGAGTCTTGGGTGTGGTGGTTGTTTACCATTCATGGTAACGTACCAAAAGCACGTGCGAACAAGGTCACCTGCAAACAGTGCAAAATGGTGCTGGGTCGTGGGAGACGTGGTTTGTACAGCTTTGGTACGACATCCATGAAGCGACACCTAACGCCGTTCCACAGTGCGGACATTCACAAGGTTGTACCTTGTGATAAACGTAGTAAGTTGAGTTCCTCTGCAGCATCCTCCGTTTCCGCTCCTCTCACCACAAGATACACTCCTGTGGGAGAGCGCATCCCTTCAGCTGCTTCACTGGCCATTTACGATGCTGTTGACCTTTACCTTTCGAGGGTCACAATATTGTGTATGTACTGCGACGAAGTACTCTGCTGGGGGGAAAGTCTTCGAAGTGCTTTTGAGACTACGGTCAAAGATCACTAGAAGACCTGCTACCTACCTAAGTAAGGCCCACCCTACATCTGCCTCTCTCCACCTGCCCTTTCTTATCCCTGTGGTTGGTGTCCATTCCTTACCATCCTTTTACCTCCTCTCCTAGTGTGTTGTGTGTAAAAAAAGCAAAAAAAAATAAAGCAACAAAAATCCAAATAAAAAGGCTCTTTTCAGAGCCGCCTTTCACAGGTTATAAATAGAAGTGGCAAGTAAACAGTGCAGGGCCCTGTGCATTTTTTGGAAGTCTGCAGACAGTCCTAGGACATATGAAATGTTAGGGTGCTGCCCTAGCAAAACCAATGCACTTTTGTCTGGGAGGAAGTGGTGGCTCTGAAAAGAACCTTTTTGGTGGTGTTTTTGTGTGTTTGAAAAACTTGAAATCGTCAACATCTTCTGCAAAATAGATGACACTAATTCCAAAAAAGGTTGCAATGCATTTTGTACATTTCTCAGAAAAATCTGATTACCAGCATAAGTAAGATGGACTCCATCTCTGTGAAAAATGTAAGTGCTATGAAACATAATATTTTCATTGTGAAAAGACGACATGCCAACATCTCTTAGAAAGGCACAAACAGACTTATTGACATTGTGCCTCACTTTCTCCATTTGTGGACCAAATAAAGAAGAATGCAGCCACATTTGTCTTTGCGCAATACAAGAAAAAATTACTTGGGAATTTGGAAACATTTCCATGACCTTCTGAAGTCCTTATTTCATTACAAATCGCAAAGAAATTCCAGAGACATGTCCTAAACTGTTACCTCCACAATGAATTATAATTATGTCTGGATGATGCTCTGTCTCTAAAGTAGCACAGAGAGGTACCAAGTCCTGCCACTTCATTCCACGCACTCCATGCCAGTGCACTTCCACAAGAGGCAATCCAAGATCTGCAGCTACTCCACAACGTTCTGAATGCACCTCCAACCACTGTATCCATGAGTCTTCCAAAATCCAGATAATCTGTTTTCGGAAACACACACGCATAGCTATCTGTTCTTCTCTCAGGAAAAAGACGTTCTGACAAAATCTCTCCTTACACAACACACCCAGTAAACTTTACTGACTAATCCCTAGCTCAGCTCATTCTCAAATGCATGCCTCTCCTCCCCAAAATTCCCGTATGTAATACGCGCTGTCCTCAGACTACCACCATGTCCACGGACATATCGAAAATCTGAGCGTGGTGAATGTAAATTTAAATAGAGTGCCCCATTTCCCCTTTGAGGTGGGCTCTGAAAAGAGCTGTATTTTGCAGATTCCTGACAGACACCTGTTATTTTCTATTTTTTGGGGGATTTTTTCTTCTTACTTTACTACTAAATTCTTCACATAACCTTCTCCAAAGCAACCCTTACATTCCAAAACAGCATGGCATTTCCCAAAAAAGATAAGGAAATGCCATCTTCTTCAAAATAAACACCATTACTCGAATCAATATTCTCATTATTACAGAAAAACATACCCGCTCTAAGCATGAAAGCACACATGCCTCAATTGATTGCACACCTAGCAATGTTTTGCTGAGGACAAAAAACAGAACTATTGTCCCATATTGCCCTAGGTAGTAATCCAGAAGAAAATACTTTCGCATTTGGAAGGATGTTTATTACTGCTTGAACCAACTGTTCCAAATCTACCAACAAAGTAGGGGCACTGACGTAGCCCAAATGGAAAGCACCATAGTGCAAAACTACCACATTGGGACTGTTCATCCTGCACATATCTTCACAAACTTGCAGAATTTCCTCTACATTGCAATTAGGCACAGCGCTCCACACTACCTCCACTCCTTTAACATCGAAATTGTTTGCCACATGCCTGCATTGAGCATACTGCTGTAAACGATGGACAAACATATCTCCGAGCACCAACACCCTAACTTTCTCCACCTCTGCCATCTTCACTACACACACTCTCATTCTACATGAATCCACAACGTCAACATCTAATTGGCTGATCCCTACAGTCCACTTTCCATACTGGATTTGCTGGAAAACCCCGGATGTGGCACGCCCTATCCGCAGACAGCCGCGGTATCCACCTGGCACATAACTCTTAGCCAGCCCTTCTACCCTTTCCACATCACTCTCGATGCCATTCCCTTCTTGGATACAGCTAAGCAGTCAGACAACCATCCACCAATCACATCCAAGACCTCTACATCTAACTCCATCATCAGAGTTCCGCACTTCAAGTGTACTGTGGATCACTCTGAGTACAAGTCTCATATCATTGGAAAGCTACTCCACAAGTCTCCAAGACTTCTACTTACAACTGCATTCATATTCACATGCATGAATACAAACTACAGGTACGCATATTTTATTCACAGTACACGCACAATTGTTATGAATCCATATAAACAGAGTAATGCCACTAAACCTGCATAGCCTATACATACATGCCAACCCTCCCCATTTACGCGCGAGACTCCCTATTTTTCATTGAAAAATCACACTATTTTTTTTACTGTCTCCCGCATAACCTTTACATACATGCCAACCCTCCCGATTTAGGCGCGAGACTCCTGATTTTGCTTTGAAAAATCACACTATTTTTTACTGTCTCCCGCCTAAATTAATGCTAATCCCAATATAATCCTATGGGAAAAATAAATGTTCCCGATTGCTGTGGTGAAATCTCGCTCTCAGGGGCTCCCGATTGTTGGCATGTCTACCTATAAAATGAACTTATTGAAATTTTTCCCATCTGCTATAATCAACTGTCACTTCCAAACCTGTCTGTTATTTACAACACAGCTTTAAAAAACCAAGTGAATTTCATGCACTTAAATTTCTACCCATTTGCAAAGCATGTTGAACTAACATACTGTAAATAAAATATAAAGGCTGCACATAGTCAAATGAAATGCATGCATACACTACGTTCAGATATCAAACAAGAATACTACCACAAAAACATAAAAATCAATGTCTACGTTAACATCAGTGCTATAAACACACAAAATTACTAACTTCTTTCTTTTACAATTGCAGTGAAGACCCCTCTCCTGAAAATCAGCAGCATCTGAACTACAAACAACATATCCGAAGAAACCGCCTCATTCCATAAAAAGAGTAAGTACAATACTTCCTACTTAATATTCTTACTGTTCCTCAAACACACTGTTTGGTTCATTCATTTAATTTGCGCACCAAAAAAACAGCGATTTCTGAACCATTCTGCCCACAAATCCCCATTTATTAAACAGAGATTAGCAGGCAGAATGGCACACAAATCCCTGTTTCTTTGGAACACAAATAACAAACTCAACCCATAGAATGTTAGTACTACAAAACAAAGAACTGTTTTAATTCCGTAGCTCACTTTCTACTCTCATCTGAACCGCAGTTTAGTAACACACAAAAAAAGAATAGCCTTCCCAACTAATTGTAACTGCCCAATGCACAATCACACACCACCACATACATCTTTCCCATCATACTCAGACACTCAGGCACACAGCACACATACATTGCAGAACGGCCCAACCCATACCTTCTTTTTTATTTTCAACAGACCTCAAAAGAATGCCTACCAAAAAGCAAGTCCGTAGAAAGCATCGCAGAAATACAATAGAGCAAATGAAAATAAAAGTGTCCAAAATAAGCATCCATCTCTACCAGAGTTTGAACAAAACATTCAAACAAAACAGCAAATACAGTCATTTAGCGAAACAAAACAAGCTTCCAGTACAGAAACGTTGCCTCCTCTATCAAAATGTAAAATGAAACAAAAAATGCTTAACAAGAATTCAGCTACCACTACTGCTAAAACTGCTCCTATAAATCTTGATATACTAGCAAGTAACCATACCAAAAAAGTATTTTTAGCAAAAATGTTCCGCCACAGAGTCCTTCAGAATATTATAAAAACAGGAGACAAATCATGCACAACCCTTCAAACCTACCATAGAAAATTAATCTTAGAAGCTTTAATAGACCGTGCAATCCTTCTCAAAAGAAAGTTATTCATTTTAGTGTTTAACAGAATGAAAGCACTAACAAAACTAACTACTAAATTACAAAAATACCTTCTCAATAAACAGAATGTCAACAAAAATAACTTCTTAAATATCTGTGGAGGTGAATGGAGTCGCACCACGATCACAGAACCATATTTAAATGAAGAAGCATACAAACAAAACCAAACAAACACAGTTGCCATCCATAGCAGTGGACGAGGTTATAAAAAAATTAACAAAACTATAATAGAACAAGAAATACTGCTTACAAAAATATCCACAGAAACCTCAGAATTACCTCGCCATTCGACTGAACCAGAACGCCCAGTATACAAATGGCCATGCACGTCAATGTGTAACATTCCCAAAAAATCTTTCAAATCTTTATGCCAGTTCCTCAATCAGTATGTGAGAGGCAAAGACAAAATCAAAATGAAAGTGCTGCAAAATATGGATAGCTTCCAGTGCACAAATACACAGGACTACAAGGACATTCATTAGCCTGCATTTCAGGACCTATTTGCAAAATCACATTCCATCATATCAAAATGATATTAACACATCATCCAACTATAAGAAATCTAGTCTATAAACTGTACTATGCTAAAAGTCTAGCTTTAGCACTAGCCAATTTAAATAACAATCTTCTACATGGTACAGCCAAAGAAGTACTTGAAGAAATTGACCATCTCCAGAAAAAAATATTTTGGAAGTGAAAGCCACTTACAAAATGCAATAGCTTTACAACAGAATGGCAACTGTTCTGCACATGGCAAACTTCTACTACACACATACAAAAAAGAAATACTAAAATTTAAAAGTACATCCGCTGAAATACCAAACCATGTGTGTGTGTGTTGCTGCAGAACTTTTTTATAAAAGTAACACAAAAACTATACACTTAACATACAAAATAGAAGACAATGAAGATTCCAAATGGTTTGAATTAGCTCTCTACCTTATAGCAGAAAACAAATACGAAATAACTGACCCCTTAATACTTTGCAGATACTGAACTACAAAACTTGACAACAACCAAACTCCTTCACGTGCTATCACAAATAACTTGGAATGATTCCCACTACCAAAACCCCTGCAACAACTCAATGCATATGAGAGCATCATAATTCAAACAGTGCACCCATTTCAAGCAATAATACGCCTTCAACCAAAAACAGCAAAATTACCTCCCTCTGAATTGGTGAAAGGCATTCGTGGCAAAGTAGTTTATTTACCATTAGATTTGACAGAAAATGTGCACACTCTAGGAGTGCAACGTCCAATAGAGCAATCTTTAATAGTCTTAGTAAATGGTGTACCAACAAAAGACAAAAAGATTTAGCAACAACTCGTAGACTTACATAAAGTTAGACAAGGCTTGAAATATCTAAAAGACAATAATGAACACTACAAAGAAATAAATATTGAAGAAAACTTAAGGGAAACAACCAAAATAATTCAAGAGTCGCCAGAAACTGGTCAATTTGAACTTGTAACTCCTGCTACAGTATCCAATATTTTAGACCATTATACAATTCATCCATTACACTCTAATAACACCATAGATGATGCACTAGAAATGTACCAAATGCGACAAACCAAAGGATCACCAATCAACATATGGGAAAAAAGTATAGAAGCACATGCTTTTCCTCTACTCTTTCCTACTGGCAAAGGAGGAAGGTACGATGATAGACCTAATCAGATAAAAGCATCAGAATACCTCTCGTTACAAATATATTCTGAAGATCCCAGATTTAGACAAAATGTGGAATACATATTCCACCTAGTCTTTGAAAGTGAACTAGCAACTCTATGTTACGGAGTTGTACACATATTGAAATCAGGAACCCACTTTCAAAATATGTCAGCTACGCAATTAATACAAAAAGTGCAAGAAAAAGATGAGGTTTTACAATCAAGCATTACAAATCTGTTAGCAAACATGCGTGGTACGAAAGAGTACTGGTTCCGACGTCACAGAGATGTACGTTGTATGATAAGAAACCTTGGCCCACCCACTTGGTTTGTTACATTAAGTTGTGCAGAATATGCATGGGAAGATTTACATGATTTCCTACGCATATCAAACAAAAACAAAACAAACATATATATACGAACACCTGGAGAACTTTGCTCTCTACATCCTGTTAATGTTTCAAGATATTTCCATCATCGTTTCATTGCTATGCTACACTTTATTTGTAATAAAACTGTTCCTCCCCTCGGAGAAGTGCAAAACTTTTTTGGGAGAAAAGAATACCAAGCCAGAGGAGCACCACATATCCACATGCATTTATGGATTAAAGATGCTCCTAAATTTGGTCAAGACAGTGATTGCACTGTTTTACATTTTATCGAAAAATATGTCACTTGTGAAATTCCATCGAAAGCAACAAATAGTGATCTTCATGCACAAATTGTACAATTTTAAAGACACAAATATGGCAAATATTGTCGTCGCAAATACAAAAGCAAAGGGAAATACTACACCAAATGCCGTTTTGGTTTCCCTAGACCAGTTACAGAAACAGGTGAAGTGAACAACTTCATGTCTTCAGTTAGACATAGGCCCTCATTACGACCCTGACGGAAAGCGAAAAACGATGGCGGAAATGCAATACCGCCATCGAATAGCGCTCGGTGCGACTATGACCCGTCACCGTAAAGTACGATGCCATTAGCGACACCGTAGTGAACGCCAACGGTAACTGCACCAAGCACGCGCGCGCGCGCGCCATGCCAAACCGTAATTAGCACCATGGCGCAAGGGTACGCGAATTCCGACCCTAGCGGACATGTACTTAACGCCATCAAGCACGGCGGAAAGTACCATTCCGCCATGGTGAGAAGTACGGCATCGCGAATCAACCGTAAACGGCCCCACTGAGTGCCTGTACACCGCTCCCTGGCCACATAGTACAACTCCCCGTAGGTGCAACGAAGTCACAATGCAACCAGTGAAATATACAAGTCACCCATGCATGCCAACGAACAAAAGAATCACAAGAGGGGCCAATGGGAGCTGCAGGGCACAGATGGCACGAATACAGAAGCTATACCAATGGACATGCCCTCAGTCTCCCACCAAGAAACGCACGCAAACACAGGCACCTGTGACCAGCAATATTCCGATAATCACATCATTCCACCAATCCACCTGGCTGACCGGCATCTGTTACACAAAACCTAATCCCCCGTCCCTGAGCATGACATCATCCAAACAGTCATATTGGCAGCCCTCACCCCTGACCTCACTGGGCTTCGTAGGCAAACGCGCCCAGCACAGTACCACGCAACTATACTCCGAAGCTGGAACCCAATGCAGATCTCCTCACAATACATCGCTCCCCAAATAGGAATATGCCACATCACTTGCAAAGAAGAACGCTACACGGCCCATATCAGAATAGAAATTTAATGCACAACAAATTCACCAAGCCCATACAGCCATTAGGCCATGAACTCCAAAACACATTTCACCATTGTGGGCTGCATCCGCAAGAAATGACCAGCTACTTCTTGTGTGATGCCCTGTTCCTTCATGGTACACAGGGGCTACATTCCGTACGAAAAGGCAACATGGAAGCGCCTAGAACCGCAGGGCCGTCCCAATAGGGAGGCACTAGTCCAGCTGAAAGGCCGAAATGTTGCTCCAAGCCACTAGTACTGCGTAAGGGCATGTGGCCCATTGGCGATCGTCCCATAAGATCGTAATGCTGCTCCACTGATTAACACGAAGCAGCAGGTGTCGGGAGTAAAACCCATCTTGTAGGAGTGGCATACAGATGGCAGTGGCAAAAGGGGAGGAGATACCTGTCAACCAAAAGAAAAGAAAAAGAAAAGAATGGCCATCAGAACTACATCCGAACAACTCACCTCAATGATCACACTAAATCCACAGCCATATGCATGCTAGCCCACTCCAAAGGATCATCACCACCCCAAAACCACTTGCGACTCATAACTATCCATATCGAGGTGAAAACACCATCACAAACGAGTGTACCTGTGCATGCGTCTGTGAAAACAGAATCCATCAGATGGGATTGGTAACGTGCATGGACACAAGTGTATGAAGGCGCGTCGAGACAGGGAGGGCTCAACAAGGCCAGATAGATGATGGTCCCACTATGGCAGCCCTGCATCACATAGCGCAGGGGAGGCGGACAGATTCCAAGAAGCCCTGTACATGGCAAACACCGTATCAAATTATCTGCCCATGCATCCATTCATCATTCCCTCATCCCGTAATGAGAACGCCTGTTACCATACTCACATAACATGTGAGAATTCCATTGAGTCTGTGCGTTATGCAGCCTGCAAAATCCACTGTGCCCCAGCCCGTAATTCCAGTGTTGTGAAGTAACATGTATTTGGGAACGTCCGGCCTCATCATCCACTTCGCTATTGCGCATCCCAAACTATTCATATCAATCATTGCATCCTCGCCATGGCCCCTGTCCCAAGGACACTGAACAATAGAACGTTATATTTGCAGTCAGACCTGTGGGCATCTCCTCGCCGCTAGCTGAAGACCGAAAGCGCCGCCCTTCGAATTCCTCATTTGCAACATCACGTCGAAAAGGCATCTGTGGCCGCTTGAAATCACAAATTAATCCATCTAGTGCGGCTGTGTGTGAAAATGGCAACTGCCTTCACTCACAAATGGCACGCCCCGCCCGTCGGTGAACCTCGGTACAGTGATGCATGAGGGTCCACCGTTACTCGAGTACTAAGTTCCACTGACCCTTCACAAGTCTGTTCGCGACTGCAAAGAATGCATGTGAAACAATGGGACCATAGCCGAATGAACATATCAACCAATGTTACACGGCCATCGGGTACTAATACATGATTGTAATAGCAAGATGCCATTCCTCGAATTGCAGCGTTGTGTGCGGGACGTGCTCGCCCAAAGGGGAGAGCAGCTTGCACAGGTGGAATGAATCACCACAGGTGGAGGCCATACAGCCTGAAAACACATAAATTGCACGCCCAGTCTCCTCCCACAACCACTCCGAAATGCTACCGGCAGGACTCGCGATGTTGGCCCTGGGGGACCTGATAGCACTGCAAGTACTCCAACTCCAAGAAGAAGACGAACACCAACTACAACCGGCCGCACGGAGGAGACGCAGGAGGAGGAGGAGGGCAAGGCAGGGCCAGCAAGGGCTGCCAGCACAGCCACTACCACCACGCAGGCAGCCCGCAATCCCACGCCTCCGAGCACATCCGTTCAACCTCACTGATGAGCAGATCCACACCCTCTACCGTTTGGACCGGGACACCATAGCCGCCATTGTGGACATGACACAGGCTGACCTTGTCAGCATGATAGATAGCCCAACCGCCATCCCACCCCTACTGAAGGTGGTGTCTGTACTCCACTTCCTGGCCACAGGCACCTACCAGCACACAGTCGGACAGTTGCATGGCATTTCTCAGCCACTGTTCTCACGGACACTATTGCAAGTGCTCGATGCCCTCCTGCAGCACGCAGACGACTACATCTCTCTACCACGCTCGGAGCAGGAAATTACCAACACAAAAGTGGGATTCCATGCACTTGCCGGCATACCGGGTTGCATTGGTGCCATCGACTGCACCCATGTGGAATTGGTCGTCCCACATGCCATGGAGGCCCAGTACCGCAACCGAAAACAATTTCATTCACTGAATGTACAAATGGTGTGTGACTCCAACAGGATCATTACACATTGTTGTGCCCGATTCCCTGGATCAACCCATGATTCTATGGTCTTGAGGAACTCTACAATACCACGCTACATGGAGCGACACGCAGGGAACAGATCCTGGCTACTCGGTGAGTCTCATTTCATGCATGATGATGTGGGGTATGTGATGCGGCAATGACCTGGCAGGAAGGGGGGGGGTGCGTACGTAGCAATGGCATTCCACATAATTCGTTTATCGTCCACATACAGGTGATGCCGGATATCCACTGAAGAGATGGCTCCTCACACCAGTCCGGAACCCACGGGACCAGCATGAGGAGGACTACAACCATGCCCACTCACGTACCCGTGTAGTCATTGAACAGGCATTCGGCCTACTGAAGACTCGTTTCCGGTGCCTCAGCAGGTCTGGCGGGGCACTCCTGTACCGCCATGAGAAGGTTGCAAAGATGGTGATGGCATGTGTCATGCTCCACAACATGTGCGTACGTAGAAATGTGCCCATGCCCCCTGACGCAGAACTGCAAGCACCTGAAGATGGTCATGATGAGGGTGGGGATGTGGCAGCACCTCAAGGAGTCTGCGAGGCACAGGAGGGCCGTGAAATTCGTCAGCATCTCATAGATGCATGCTTCTAGCACTCACGCCTGGTGGCTGATACATGGACACGGGACTCGTGGCACTGTGTGTGTCTGGTACATGCACAATATGGACTGTACGCCTATGATGGCCTAGTACACAAAGATCATTGTCCACACATCTCATTGTTTGATCGTGCATTGTTTATGGCATATGTGATATCATGTTGAACACCCTATCGACCCGCCACCCAAGTGAGCCCAACACACCCCCTCCACCCTCCTACCTCCCCCCCGAACACCAGTGTCCAAAGATGCTCATTGTCAGTGGGCAGTCGCTATTGCAAGCCCCCTCTGCGGGTATCAGGGGCACCCCTGCCTGTGGAGCGCAGGTTCCTCCCAGATCTACGTTGGGGGCTGCCCTGGACGGAACTTGCAACGGATGATGTCTCTGCCTGCTCACGTCCATGCATGTCCCTAAGGGTTTGTGAGAGCTCAGTGAGCACACGGCGCACTGCGGCAAGTTCGGCACATACGTCTTTGGACGTCGCATGCAGTTCCCCCCTGAGGCTCTCGGTGCTTCTCTCCATTTGGACTCTCAGGCTCTCGGTGCTACTCTCCATTTGGACTCTCAGGCTCTCGGTGCTACTCTCCATTTGTGCCCTAAGTGTCTCAGTTGATGTTTCTATGTCTGCCTTAGTGCCCCCACATCCATCGGCATGGTCCTTGAGGAGCGTGGCCAGTTGCTGCTGTTGCACGATTAACTGGTCGAGGGACTGTTGCCTCTGCTGGGCCATGGCCATTTGCGGTGGTGTCACAGAGGGGCTGTTCGCCTCATGTTGCCCTGCCACAGGGCTTGTGGGGGATGGCCAGTCGTCGTCTTGTGGGTGCCCCTGCGTGGTATCCTCATGGTGTACGGGATGGAACAGACAGGGGGATTGGGACAGGTCATGGATGGATCTGACTTCGACATCCCCGTCTTCTGTGTCGGAGCATGCTGCCATTAATGGGGTGTCACCTATGGTGCTGCTGCCACCAGAGGCAGTACCTTCTGTGGCATCCATTGGGGGGACCTGTGGTGGTGCTGTTGTGGGCATGCTGGCTGCTGGGGTGCCTGTTGATGTTCCCTCCTGTGTGCTGCCACTTGATATGTGCTGCTGCCGTGTCTTGATGCGTGCAGCTGAGGTGGAGGGTCTTTGGCCGTCGGTCTTGGCCCTCTTTGCAGGTGTGCTGGTAGGGGTGTCCTGGAGCTCGTCGTTTGGATCGGACCCTGTGGTGGAGTAAAGGAGGGCGAGCGTTATTAATGGGTCTGTGGGAATTGGAATGGCAATGTATCACATGCATTGGGGTGGTACCTGAGGGTGATTTGGGTCGGGGCCTTGTAGGTACTTTCATTTGTGTGTGGAGTGAGGGTGCAGTTGTTTGGCAGCCTGCAGTTAGGGTGTGCCTGCTGCACGTGTAGTGGGTGTTTTTGGGGTTTTTAATTATTTATGTATTTATTGTGGTTTTAAAGTGCGCTATCAGGCCAATGTGTGTGGACGTTCTCCTGGCCATGTGTTGCTGTTGCGCTATGTGGACACATGTGAGTCACATGATTGGACATTGTGGATTTGGCATGGTTTTATTTGGGCCACCTACCTGATTCTCCGGATGTCTGCACTCCTTTCTCCATCCCTCCGACTCCCTCTATGCTCTCCATTCCAATGGTGGAGGCACAGATTTCTTCCCAGGGGGTCAACTTGATGGGTGATTCCGACCCTCCCCCGGTGGCTGTGGCAATGTTGCGGTTGGCAGAAAGTATGCTACGGACGCGTATCCGCAGGTCGTCCCACCGCTTCCTGCATTGCTGTGGGTTGCGGGGTGCGGTCCCCACCGCACTTACCCGCTGTGCCACCAGGGCCCATATGGCCTTCTTGTTCGCTAGTGCCGTCCTGGTCATTTGCGTGGAGAAGACGGCGGCGGCATTCTCCTGGAGGGTCTCTGTGAGTACGGTGAGTTCCTCACGGGAGAAGTGGACCTGCCGCTTGCGGTCGCACGCTTTCTTCGCTACTTTTCCCATTTTTCTTGGTTTCACTAGGGTGGATGACGGGTTGGGATGTGTCTCAGGGTGGTGTTTTTAGTGGTTGTGTGTATTTTGTGGTTTTATAGGTGTACGGGGTGTTGTTTCCCGTTCCGGGCCCATGTTTTTACTTCCGTTTCCGTATATTTACGGTCGCCGTACTTTCCGGTTGGCGCTCACTGCGGTGTCTGCTATGATGGGTGGCGGTATTGCACCTAGGACGCCGTACAGCGGCGGTCTGGGCCGTTTTGGGGTCATTTCCGCCATCGCGGACTTTGCACTTCCGCCATGGCGTGGTGCTCGTGCCCGATGGGTCGGAATGGGCCGCACTTTGCTCCATCGTGCAATGGCGGAAACGCTATTTACGCTGTGGCGGTCCGGTCAGTCGCTTTCCGCCAGGGTCGTAATGAGGGCCATAGTGTTAAACGTAAACCACCTAAGAACACGTATTACATAAAAAGAACAGAAGAATCAAAATATATCAATGATTACAATGCAATCATTACCCTCTTATGGAATGCAAACATAGATGTGCAGTACATTGCAGAAAATTCCACTGCAGTTGCACAATATGTTACAGCCTACTTAATAAAAGCAGAAAAACAGAGCTTCAAGACCTCTGGAATGACCTATCATCAGACAAAACACTATCTCAGAAATTGTACAGCTTAGGCATAAAAATGCTCTCTCATAGAAAATGTGGCTCCTATGAAGCTGCAGATCGTTTAACAGGTACTGCTTTGTATGGAACATCTGAAAATATAGTATGGCTAAGTCTTGGTCCTGCTAAATCTAGAAAAAGAGTTCTCAAATCATATGAGGACCTAGAAACAATAGCCAGAAATGATCCCAACAGCCAAGACATTTTGAAAAACAATTTACTAGACACATACTACCCAGACAGGAGTACCACTTTGGAAACCATGGGGGTCATTCCGAGTCCGGCGTTAAGGGAAAAACGAGGCCGGTAAAGGAATAACGACTTCCTTTACCGTTACGGTCCATTCTGACCCGCCACACCGTTATTTACGCCACCGTAAACTACGATTGCGTAAATAGCGGACCAGTGTCGCGCGCCCGACACACCATCGCGTAAATAACGGGAAGGCGTAAACCATCTCCGATTCCAATCATCGCGAACACGGAAATAACGACCTCCACAAGGGTGCAAAGTACCTTACCACCATGGCGTTAATACTGGCATCGCGGGGAAGGTGTTAACAACCCTGATCAGTGCTTGGAAGAGGAAACAGGTGCACCCAATCAGCACAGGTGGAGGCAATAGAGTCTGGCACAGCACACAAGGAGCACACCCCCACACCACACCCCCACCCACACCAAGATGATACCAATTGTAGCAGCATTCCTGGAGCTGGAGGCCCTGCTTGCAAGGCAGCAACTACGACAACAGCAACAACAGCAACCACAGCAACCACCACAGAGGATACACAGGAGGAGAAGGAGGGTGAGACAGGGCCAGCATGCCCTACCGGTGCAGCCACCATTATCACGCCGGCAGCCCCCAATTCCCCGCATCAGAGCCACCCCCTTCAACCTCACACCAGAGCAGATCCACACCCTGTACCGGCTTGACTGGGACACCATAACCACCATAGTGGCCCTGATACATACCGACATAGTGAGCCTCATAGAAATCAGCACTGCCATCCCTCCTCTACTAAAGGTAGTGTCCGTGCTCCACTTCCTTGCCACAGGCACCTACCAGCATACAGTGGGGCACATGCATGGCATTTCACAGCCAATATTTTCCCGGATACTCAACCAAGTGCTGGATGCCCTCCTCAAGCACAGAAGGGACTACATATGCCTCCCCCGGACTCCACAGGAGATATATGATACCAAAGCTGCCTTACATGCACTTGCAGGCATGCCAAATTGCATAGGTGCCCTCGACTGCACCCACGTAGAATTGGTGGTTCCCCATGCCATGGAGGTGCCGTATCGCAACCGCAAGCAATACCACTCCATCAACGTCCAGATGGTGTGCAATGCCAGTAAAGCCATCACACAATGCAATGCTCGGTACCCCGGATCAACTCATGACTCCTTGGTCCTGCGGAACTCAACACTACCACGCTACATGGGCCGACATGCCAGACAACGTACCTGGCTGCTTGGTGAGTAACCATGATGGGCCATGGCAGTGCATTGGGTCTCTGAGTGGGTTGTCAGCATACCCCATTGCGAAAGGGGGTGGGGGAGATGCATACCCCACCCGGGAGGGAAAGGGGGGATGCATACACCACCCGGGAGGGAAAGGGGGGGGGTACATACACCACCCAGGAGGGAAAGGGGGGGGATGCATACTCCACCCGGGAGGGAAAGGGGGGGGGAATGCATACTCCACCCGGGAGGGAATGACAACGCTATTGTAAGTTGTGCACCACACAGAACACTGTGCCCCATGACAAGTGGCACGCCACATTACCACCTAACCACACAGTAGTGAATACGAGCCAACACCTAATGGTACCTGACAAACAGTTACCCTGGCCTAAGACCACGACACATGCACCACATATCGGTGGACCTAACACACCGTGAGGCCATCGTGCACCATGCAGTGCAATAGCACCATGTCGCTGACTCCTGCATCTCAACACAAAGGACAGTCATCCATGGGAGTGCATAGAGGTTAGTCTGACAGGGATCCTATTGCGTGTGACTGGTTCGGCACCTCCATAGGATAGCTGCCAATCACCATGATAGGGATCAGTGCTGAATGAAGGCTATGCTACCAACTACTACCAACACACCCTTACAGCAGGTCTCATGCAAGTCATCAATCAATGCAGTCCAACACTGCTGCATGCATAAACGATGCACATGCAACAAGACATGAGTGCGCACCATGACCCATCAGGGAGCAGCTACCCCCTCCATCATTCCATTGGCCAGCACACATGGCCGGACCAGTAATGGGTTGATTGTATCCAGGGACATGTGTGCATGGCTAGTCATCACCCGCTGCAATGTAAGACTGGCACAGTTCTCCACCATGAATGTACCAACACTTACCTTCATTCCACTCTCATGCAGGTGATGCTGGCTACCCTTTGAAACCGTGGCTCATGACCCCGGTCCGCAACCCCCAAAACAGGCACGAGGAGGACTATAATAGATCTCATACCCGTACACGGGTGGTCATAGAGCAGGCCTTCGGCCTTCTGAAGGCACGATTCCGTTGCCTCAGACGGTCAGGTGGGGCCCTCATCTACAGCCACGAGAAGGTGTCCAAGATCACCATGGCATGTGTAATGCTGCACAACATGTGCATCCGTCGGAACGTGCCACTGCCCCCTGATGTGGGACTGCTACCACCAGATGAGGAGGAGGAGGAGGTGGAGGAAGGAATGGCAGAACAGCAACATGGTGCCGATGCACGGGAGGGACGTACCGTGCGACAAGCATTGATCGAGCAATATTTCTGAATCACAAGTCAGCTTAGGGGGTGAGGATGACAGGGCATTGGGCACTGGGTGTGGGGATACATGTACTACATGCACTGTGAGACATTAAAAGACACATGCACAATAATGAATGTCCACTCTGTATTGTAGGATAGACCAAACTGTGTATTGTATCATGATGTCCAAACATGTACAACAGATCCTTCACCCTCACCCCTCTCCCCCTCCCCCCCAACTCCCACTCACACCCTCAACCCCCTCCCCCTCCCCCCCAACTCCCACACACACCCTCAACCCCCTCCCCCACAACTCCCACACATACCCTCAACCCCCTCCCCCTCCCCCCAACTCCCACACACACCCTCAACCCCCTCCCCCTCCCACCCAACTCCCACACACACCCTCAACCCCCCCCTCCCCCACAACAACCCCACAATGTTCCCATCAGTGCAGCATTGTCCACATGTGTGTTGCTGCACGGTCAATGGGCACTGCCAGAGCCTGGGCCATTCCGGCGCATCGTGCGCAGTGACCTACGGACCGGGCTGGTCTGCGTGGAGGAGCGTTGGGAGGGTGGCTCCTCCTGCTGGGGCTGTGGTCTGGGGGGTGCTGCCTCCAGGGCATCAGCAATCCTGCCAAGCATCTCACAGATGCGGTTTGTGCTGGTACTGATGACCTCGCCCAGGGCCTGAAGGTCATTATGTAGCACCGACCCTGATTCCCGGTTGTCCCGGAGGAACTCCTCTATCATGCCCGTGAGGTGCTGGCAGTGCACTGTTTCTGCAGCCGATGTGGGCGATGTGGTTGGCAGGCTCCATGTTGTCGTGCCTGCAGGACTTACAGGACTTCCTGCAGGGGAAGTGGGTACATGACAGACAGGTGTATCCGCTTCGCCTGTGAGCCCTGGGCCGTCACTCGACCCAGGGTCGCTATGGGCAACCTGGCTGTACGAGGGAGTGTCTGGGCTCTGTACATAGCCATTGGGCTCCTCCACGATGTTGATGGTGTTTGGTGATGTGCTGCCTGGCACATCGAGGATGCACATGGCAGCATTCTCCCCTGACGCACTTGATTCCTCATGGTGCAACGTGGGGCATGTGTCCCGCAGAACTGCAGGCATGTCCAGGGCCGCGGATGTGGGTTGTATACCCTCCATGGGGGTTGCTGGGGCAGGTGGTGTGGCATGTGCCTTCTTCCTTGCTGCAGGTGTGTGCTGTCCCCTGCCTGTGGCCCGGGAGGTACTTGCCCGGGGGCCTTCCTGGTCCTCACTTTCATGACCGGTGCCTGTGGGGGGCAAGAGAGAGACAGCATGAGCAATGATCTGGGTGTCAGAATTACTTCCAGACAATGGTATTACGATGGGATAGCAGCGTTTTGGTGACATTTGGGTGCTGAGTGGGACTGTGAGCTTTGCTTGGATGGTAAAAGCATACTGCCGGCAAGGTCACTCATGTTGGCGGTGTACTGTGGTGACTGACATTGACCGGCTTTTTGTGTGGCATGCCCAATATGGGTGTCAGCCTTGCACCTGACATCATCCTGGGTCCCAGTTGTTACGGCATCATTGGGGGGGGGGTTTACCCAAACATGATGTGACTGCTTGACCTGCCCTTGGCGATGACTTGCATTAGGGATGCATGTACTGTTTACACTCATGGCACTCACCTGCGTCAGCTGATGAAGGATCACCGCAATCCTTATCGCCAACGCCTTCGATGGCTTCTGTGCCCATCATCTCTGCACATGTTTCCTCCCAGGGCATCATTTTTATGGGTGAGCCTGGGCCTCCTCCTGTCTCTAGGGCCAGATTGCGGTTTGCTGAGAGGATGGCCCGCACCCTCAGACGGAGGTCATCCCAGCGTTTGCGGCAATGCGTCGTGCTGCGGGGGGTGTTACCGACAGCGCTCACCCTCTGCGAGACCAGCTCCCATATCTCCTTCTTCCTGAGGATGGTGGGCCTGCGCATGTCACTGCTGAAAACAGTCTCTGCATGTTCATGCAGAGTATCAACAAGTACCTGGAGTTCGTCCTGGGAGAATTTCTCCTTCCTGATGCGCGCAGCACCCTTTTTTAAGGCTTTTGGCATGATGCTTGTCTCAGTAGTCTAAGTTGCCTATCACAATATGCCCACGAGTCCTGTATAGGGAGGATTGCAATGGATTGTGATTTTAAAGATGGCCGCCATGATGCTTCCCGTTCCTGTTCGATGACGTAATTTCCGTTTGCGGTATTTAACGGTGTCCGTAATTTACGGTCATCGTTAATTACGGGCACCGCTATTTATGCACTAGTTGGAGGGCGATGGTGTTAGTTACGTCTCGGTTGTTGTCGGTAAGGGGTTTGACGCGCCCTTTACCGGTATGGCGCTAGGGGGTTTACCGGCATGGCGGAAAGCTCGTGCCCGCGAGGTCGGAATATGGTGCTATTTACGCCCTGCTACCAACGCGGATACGGTATTTCCGCCATGCCAGTAAAGTCAGTGATTTACCGCGAACCTCGGAATGAGGCCCCATGTGTCTATACCACATAGCCCAAAACTTCACATACAAAAATAAGATAAAACCCAATGAAAAAAAAGGTAGATATAGAGTGACAGATTGTGAAGGCAGCTTATTGAAACTTACCAAACAAAGCTTAAATAATCATATCAAATTGTCATTAAAAACTCCTCAACAGAAAGAACTATATTACATGTCCCTGCTACAACTTTTTAAACCATGGAGAAAAGAAGAAGAGATAATAGAACACTATCACTCCTTTGAAGATGCTTTCAAAGCAAATGAAAGCACTATCACTGATATAAACTTTACGCAGTACAAAACAATGTTGCACATGAAGAAGAACTCCAGGCCCAACTAGATAAGGACACTCCCGACAGTAGTCAATCTTCTGTAACAGGAAGTCAAGAACCACTGGGACTGCCACTAATAGCAAATGAGGCAGAATTAGCTATGACAGAAGTAAAGAACACCATGTGTCACTATGAAGAAGATACAGAAGACTTCACTGTACTACAATCAAAACTGAACAAAGAGCAGCGCACCATTTTTCAAGAAATAACAAAACAAATTGCACATGGTGTACAACATGAAAATAAAGAATATACCTGCCAAAATTACAAACTTATACTACTATACGTCAGTGGTGAAACTGGTTCAGTCAAAACACTCTTAATCAAAATCATCAGCAAGTTCCTTCAACAATTGACGAACAACAAACTGTCAGCTGTTGTAACTGTCCCCACAGGTTTAGCTGCCTTCAACATAGGCGGTGTCACTTTACACTGATTACTACTCCTTCCAATAGAACACCAAAACAAATTAGAATATTACAAACTTTCTACAGAAGCTGCAATGGAACTATGCAGAGTGTTAAAACAAATGAAAATGCAACTAATAGATGAAGTGAGCATGGTCTCCAACCTAATGTTGGCTTTGATTCACCTCAGATTGCAAGAAGTACTTAAAACAAACTACGAAGATCTCTTTGGAGGAAAACACATTATTGTTTTCGGAGATCTTCTTCAATTGACACCAGTGAAAGGTGAACCTATTTTTAAAACCTTAGGACACAAACTCTGCCGTAAAACTGTTGGCAGCATAGGAAATGTCAACCTTTGGCAACATTTCCAATACAGAGAATTAACAGAATGTGCCAATCTACAGACCTCACTTACCCAACATTTTAAAAAGTATTAGAGTTGGTGTACTATCTCAAGAAGCACAAGCAATATTAAAAACCCAGCACATCCATGCACTTTATGGCCATAACTCATGTGCTACTGATGTTATGGAACAATTAGCGCACAAAAATGTCAATTGTATTTCCTTAATGCCAACTCTTGCAAGCTGTTCCAAAATCAATGAAACAAACCACAACAAGACTAAATACCTTAGAAAATTCTATCTCCAACACAGCTGGGTTAGAGAAAATATTAAAATTATCCTTAAACTGTAGAGTAATGCTTAAATGTAACCTTGACGTGGAGCAAGGATAGTTAATGGAGCACTGGGTACAGTTGTTGGCTTTCAAACATACCCACGTGACAACAACATTCAGTTTGTCAATATTCTCTTTGACAAACTTTCAGAAGTAAAAAGACAACAGCTCGATTCCTTCTCTTCAAAGACATGTATGTACGCAGAGAACAATTTTCTCTAACTCTAGCATACACAGTCACCATTAATAAATCACAAGGTCTTACCCTAGACAAAGCATTGATAGATATTGGTAACACAGTCTTTAAAGAAGGCATGATCTATGTAGCACTATCACGCTTGCGTACACTTGGCGGTCTATTTCTAATCAACTTTGATGCAAGTAAAGTAAACGCTGATATTGCTTGCATTTTAGAATACAATAGACTATGTTCACTATGCACCCCCACCTAAAAACATATCCTGCTCCACAAAAACGAAAACGTTGTAAAAGAAAACAAATTCAAACAGAAATGCAACAGGATCTGACTGCAAATCCTCCAAAGAGAGTAAAAGAAGCTAATACTTCATCAATTACCACAACCGAAGAATAACCTATTACTCAAAGTAACTCAGGTACTTCTTCAAAGAAGCAACAAACACTCCGAAAAAATGACTTGGACACAGAACTATCTGGTCCATTCAAATTTTCAAATATAACTGGTGTAAATTGCTATGGAAATGTAGCAATTAATTTTCTATTTCAATTGCCACCAATTGTTGACAACATTTACTGCCACAGTACAGACCAATTGCAAATGTTAGTACTTCATAGAAACGCAACAAATAATCCTGACAACACGTATAGTGTTCATTGAATAAGATAAGAATTGGACTACTGTGCTGGAATGGTGGAATTCACTATAAACTCCCAAGAAGATCCACAGGAATTTCTAATGTACTTACTACAAGTACTGGAAAACAAAAACATACCTATAAATGAAATCTTCCAGATTTCATACATGTGGAAATATGCATGCACTCTCTGCAACAATGTGACACAGGAACAAATCCCTAATGAGTGCTTTGCGTATGTATCCATACCTAATTGTCAATCTGGTCCATTTCAGCAACTTGTACAAAATGCAAACCATGGTAGATTATGTACTACCTGCAATTCAAATAATAACTCCACCTAATACAAACACATAGTAAATACATAATACTAATGCTTCTACATTACAATGCAGATGGTACCAAAAACAACTGCAAGCTGACTGGATTCACACATGGTCAAATATCACTTGGTAAGAAAACCTTCAGAACAATAGGTATAATCTACCACAAAGGAGCCACAACCAATGAGGGTCACTACACTGCATATTTAAAAAAGAAATGTGGATGGTTCGAATGTAATGATAGTAAAATTACTCTAAAGCAGAGATTACCAGCAAATCTTACAAACACTTATTTAATCTTCTTAAAAGCAAAATTTAATAACTAATCTGTACATAACCATTAACAAAACTTCAATTAAAAAACTATAAACTGTTAGAATACGCCAACAGGTATCTAACTGCCTCAAGATTCTATAACAACCAAACAGATAAATGAATACCACGAAATTGTAACAAGAAATAAACAGTTAGAATACGCCAAAAGGTATCTAACTGCTCCACGATTTTTCAACAAACAAACCGATAAATCAATACCACTAAATTATAACAAAAAAATAGACTGTTAGAATACACCAACAGGTATCTAACTGCTCCAAAAATCTGCAACAAGCCAACAGATAGAACATTAGCCAGAAACAACAAGTGAACACTGAAAACAAACAAACAAATAGACTGTAGCATAACATTTTTTTTAATCCGACATGGATTTTTTTCCCACAGACCCAATGATTTGAAAAACAAACACAGAAACTGAGCAAATTGCACAGTACACTGGTTTGTAAAGTCCTAAATATGAGGGTCGAAAAAAGTTGAAATGTCTATTATGCAATGTAATAAGTCTTTATAAAATACATACACTAACATGCTCTTTTCTTTTATCACAGAAATTGAAAAAGAATATGTGCTCCAGTTACCCAACTCATGAATAAAATATATCCAATCTCAAAAAATCAAACAGTAAGTATATTTTAGTAGAACGCATAAATACTGCTGCATAACAGAACCTTTGAAGCAAACATCTAACCATACACCACAATACAAAAAGTTTATTTCCATGGATATGTTATACTGCAGTGCTTGTTAACAAACTCTACAACCTTAATGACATGACGTAGCCAAAATTTCACATACAAACTATGCAAATCAAACAGTACACAAAGTGTAGATTTGCAAATATTTGATAGATATTTGATTCTATGGGTGTGATCTATGGTTGTGATATGCTGCGGTGGTTTTTGGCCATGGCCTAGAGTCTTGGTGTATGGCCTATGGCCTGCGGCCTGCGGCCATGCACCCAAGACTCTAGGCGCTGGCCAAAACCACTGCAGCATATCACACCCATAGAATCTAACATTTTAACTTTCTATATGGGCCCACCCGTATCACACTTTTTACAAAGTTTAGTGAGGATTCATCCAAGGAGAGCAAAGTTATAAGCCACCCATGGTGTCTTATAACTTCAGTGCATATAACTTCGGTCTTGGGTGCATGGCCTTTGGCCATGCACCAAAGACTCTAGGCCCTGACCACAACCACTGCAGCATATCACTACCATAGAATCAAACATTTTAACTGTGGCATATGGGCAATTTGTATGTCCGCGGACACCGCGCATGTCCTCAGAACAGTTTCAACTTGCCTGCGGACAGCACGGACGGGAATACTGTCCTTAGGACACCCCTCGTTTTCACTAATTATGGACATCCCTGACAGCGCAGGCATGGCGAATACATCAGTAGCACCTGCCACCTAAACAAATACAGTATTTGACCCATCTCTTACTCCCCAAACCACACAAAGCAATCTTGCACACCAAAACACTCCCCAAAACTGCATTTCGCCTCTGTTCACTGCTGCGCTGTCCGCAGATCCAAGATGGTGGGCGCATCAGAACAATCTGACACACTTCACGCTCTTCACCATCCAATCAGCGAACGCATCACATGTCCGCGGACATGACGTGAGCCGATTAGCCAATCGGTGTCCTGCCCGCGGAGCGAACAGGGAAGTGTGTCCGCGGCGGAGTGGACATAGATATCACTAATTTTTTTAGACCTAATTTGTGATCGTTTTAAAAAAAAAACTACTTGACGGATTTTCACCAAATTTATAAAAGCACGCTTTCAGGACCAAGTCGCTGCTCCTGCCCCAAATTTGGTGGAAATCCATCGAGCGGTTCGGGCTGTAGGTGTGCACAAAATGTTTTCTCCATTCAGTCTATGTTAAAAAGACACATTTAGGGACCCCCCTATAACTTTGCCCCCCCTGCACCAAACCTCACCAAACTTTGCAAAATTATCCAGAGTGGGCCATATTCCAAGTTTGGTGAGGATTCGTCCAGGGAGAGTGAAGTTATAAGCCACCCAAAAAGTGCTCTTCCTATGGGATTACCAATTTAACCATAACTACACAGCCACTATTGTGTCTGTGTAATATGGGGCAGCAATCACTAATGTGGTGACAAAGCAATTCAGAAAATAAGTAAAGCATTTGAATTCACTTATAGCAATACAGAATAGAAAACACAGGAAAAAGAAAAGTTTTGGCTTGTGAAAAGATAGCACCTAGGTTAAAGTTTCCCCCTGCAAAGTTCTCAATTCACAAATGAGCAATTCTACACAGATGTAAGTAAGCAGCAAGTATTTAGAAATGAAAACAGGGTTTGAATACAATCTCCCCTCCCCAAACAAGAGAGAAACTCGTTTTTGGGAAATTTACACTTTTAAAAATGACAGTTGGTAATGGCTTTGTGAAACAATGAAAAGTGTGCAAAAATGCTTAAATTGCTAAAAAAAATTCATATGGGTGCAATACTAAACAGGTTCTAACAAACATAAGCTACAAGGTGAGCAACAGAACACACTTTAAATCAGAATGGGAGTTTGGAAAGATTTTGAATGAGAAAAAGATACGTGTGAAACGTTTTCAAAATGCAAATTCGCGCTTAATTTTTGTTATGCGATTTTTAATAAAAATGGTTCAAATATACTGTTCCGCAATGGTATAAGTGAGAGTTGAAATTACGTTTCTACCTATAAAATTGAAGAAGTTATGCAAGTTTGAATAAGGTGTTTTTGAAAATAAAGACGTGAAAATGAAAACAGAAATCAGTTCTTGCAATGACAATTATGCTCTAAACTAGGGTATTCAGGATGGTTACCAGTTTGAAACACAGTAAGCCCCAGAGTGGTCTGCGGAAACCAACCCCAGCACCTCTGTGACTGCCTTGGAGGACTCAGTCGGATTACCCGTGGGATGATTTTAAGAGTTTGGCATTTTACAAGACTGAAGGATTTTCAAGAAATTCTCACTAGCACAAGAAATCAAAACAAGGTTTCAGGCTGGCGTGACCTATTGTAAGTTCTTAAATTAAAGAGGGGATGGGTTGAGATTTGGATAGGACAAGGCAATTATACTATGGTTACTATGATTCCTGTTGATAGTTACAGTTCACTGTAAATTAAAATTGTACCGTCAGGGTTCTGCTCATCCGGATCGGGTCTACCAGCAGCAGGGCACCTCTGGCAGGATGGTCAGCTGGGTGGTTCTGTTCAATTGGACTGACACCTCAGACTGGATTTAGATTGGATTGGCCCTTCTGGTCACTGGATACAGTAGATTATTTATTTATTTTATTAGATATACTTTTAGCCAAAAGGCTTTGTATAACACAAGAACATACACAGTAGATTAGCAGGATGGCGAGTTCAGTAGGCAAGCATGAATGGTAGCAAGCCAGACTGGATCAGAATTATTCTTTCCTGAAGTTTTGGATGGATCAAGAATTGGGCCTAGCTGAAGAAGAGTTCAGCAAATGCTGGGCCTTGGTTTTGCAAAGTATTCTGGATCAGGACAAGATGAAAAGTTCTGGACAGGATTAAGAAGTCAGGAATCAAGCGCTGTGCAGAAATCAGGATGTAGTCAAGAATAAGTGTGTGTCTGTATGTGGTGAAGTTCCTATATTTATCATGCCAAGTGACATCACAAAGTTTATGGTAGGGGCAGAATTTCAAACCACACCTCCACGGCTGTGATAGGTCAAAGGCACTTGCCATTTCTTGATTGGAAGTCAGAAAGAGCTGTCAGCTTTTATGATGTGATTTGGAAACTCCCACATTGACTTGAACCATAATTTAACTTTCCCACAAATGCACATTTCTATAAGTATGCCCTCTTAATAAAATCGGACACATGCATTACATATTTTATGGGTTATCTTTATATTCAATTCCCATCTCAGAGAGAGCTGTCTTTGTCGTTCTGTGGAATTTTGTCAATTTTAATCATAACAGTTTGGGGCAATCATCACTAGAATATGGGTATATAATATTAGACTTGCAGCATTAATAGTTTTGGCGCAATCAGTGTTTTGGTATATCTTTGGTGCCTTATGCAGTACAGGGTTCCCTCACATCTTCAAAGAAAGGGCATAACATTAGATTTACAACTACACATTTTTAGATTTGTCCTCCTTCATGTTGCAAAGGTAAAGAGTTTCAAAGCTTAATCACAAATAGGCATTTAAACACCAAAAGTTCTTGGCAGTTTTTTTTCTTTGTAACTTTCCTTTCAACAGGCAACAGCTGTTGATCAGGGTGGAGTCCTTTGCCCTTGAGAGGGAGCAAGTTTCCTGCCCCTCCTTTGAAGGGATCAGTATGCAGCCTGCCATTGTCCTTAGCTGGGCCTCAGACGAATGTCTAATGAGCTCTTTGTTGTAATATGTGAGAACCTTCAGCATCAATTAAGCCTTCCTGCTAGCAGGGGAGTGTCAACCTGAGTGTCATCTTTCCCAGGCTGAGAACTGTCAGGCAGAATTATAATTACTCAAGACTGTGTTTTAACTTGATGTTACCTACATCTTTATTAAAACTGAGAAAATGAACACAGCTTCAGTGTATTTTGATAGTTAAAGAATTAAGCCTTTCCACAAAAACATACTTTTAAACAGACGATTTTTACACTTCCCTGAAAAGCACATTTAAAATGAGTCTGTTAAATCCACTTTTCTTAGGCAGTACATACACATTTAATTCAGCATTATGTCTGTCCTTGAGTGCTGGAATTTGTCTTGCAGTCTGGAGATATGTATCCAGCCTTTTGTTTGTAGTTTCTGCCTTGCAATTTGAAATTGTTCCATGTTGCCATTTTTAGCCGCATTTCTCCCGTGGAAATGGAACCAGATGTTATGGAGCTGGTTTTTCATAAGACACATTTCTTAGCTGCTGTCTGTCAATGAGGCCTGGCTCCCCTGGCCACACTGGATGAACTGGAACCCTTTTACTCTGAAGGATTCACTGGAAAATACATGGATCTAGCACCAAAAACAGCACTTTGAAGGTTGCAAAGCTACCTTTTTAAAAGGCATTTTCGATTTTCAGGACAATTCTGCTGCCTTGCTCCATGTTAAATGTAACATCACCCACTGGCATTCTCCTGCAGTGAGTTCTGGTTTCCTCCACTTTGAATGTGTGGCAGTGGTGTGAAGCCCTTGGTGAATGTGACCAGTGTGCAGTTTTGCAGATTTTTGTGCGCAGGGGGTTAGCGCATCAATTTTTGGCTGTTTCTTTCCCCATTTGTACAGGGGTGCGGTGGGGCACATCGGCATGGGTACAAATATCCCACATAATGCCTGTAAGTGAAATTGGGTTTTGTTTAGAAAATGAAGGTCCACATATATGGGCTCAACATCAGTTTCTGGGGCCAGTCATGTCTGTGGGTGTGAATGCCCTTAAGTATGTTTTGTCTAAATGTCAAAGACTCTTCCTAATGCCGCCCACAAGAGGCTGGTTGATGGCAATAATTTTCAGCGTGTTTGCATGGCAAGTGTAGCTGGGAAAGAGTGAAAGTTATGTCAGGAACACTTCTACTACACATGCAAATAATCAAAACCAAGCAACATTTGCAATAACATGAATGCTACAAAACAGGTCATTCAAGTCAACAGTGACTTCCTCTCATCCTTGAAACCTCATGTCCAGGCCAACACCATAATAGGAGATCTCTCCACCCAACTTTTGAATACCGCCAAAATTGCTAAACCCATGGTCTTTCCAGGCTTCAAGCAGATGGTCAAAGAGTAAATCAATCTCGCTGATGCCTGGGAGACCAAGGAACAAAAGCAGAAGCTGAAACAGGTGTTTTGGGATTTTCAGGAGATCTTTGCCATGAATTCATATGACTGTGATCACAGAGAGGTACATTCAACCTCCATACCTACGGACCCTGAGATGGCTCCCGTATTTGTGAAGCAATACCGGTTGCCTCTCACATCTATGGAGTCACTCATGGAGATTATTAAAAACTTAGAATCCCGTGGGCTAATTTGCCCAGACCACAGTACCTTTAACAATCCGGTACTGGGGATACTGAGACCCAATGGCCAATGGAGACTTTAAGCAGACATTAGGGAGTTAAATAAATGGGTCCACATGTCAAGATGGCCCCTTCCCTACATCGATCATGGAGTTGACTGGCCCAGATCCAAGGGTCAAAGGTATATACCGCCATTGATCTGACCAACGGTTACTGGACAGTAACCGTGAGTAGGAAAGACCAATACAATCAAGCTTGCCTTTACCTTTGGGGGGCAGCAATACACGTGGACCCTTGAAACCCCTTCCGATGCATAAACTCTTGCAACAAATTCAATATCTTACTACATAAGGCCATGCCCGATTGAGCGAAAGGGGAACCCTAGCCTATGTAGACGATGTCTTAATCAAGAGCTTCACTGTGGAGGAACATATAGCTGAAATACGCTATGTCCTGACCAAGTTGCAGAAAGCAGGAACCAAACTGTCCTTTTAGAAGGCACAGTGGTGTAAGACCTATGTGAACTTCTTAGGGCATGAAATCCCCCCTGAGGGTCTCAGTCCCCAGGTAAAAAAGGTGGAAGCATTATTGAAATTAAAAGACCCTCCTACTCTGTGAGAATTACGAAGCCTTCTTGGACTCAAAAATTATAGTAGGAAGTTCATAGAAGACTACGCAGAGGTCACACAACTCTTAGTACATTTATTAAAGGCCAGGGTCAAGTGTGAGTGGGGTCCAGAACAATCTGAAGCAGTAAAACAACTAAAGAGAAGCCTTTCCCAAGCGCCTTGTTTGGATTACCCCATAATAAACAAGGAGCTCTTCTTGGAGAGGGGGTTCTCAAATACTTGCTTAACAGCAGTAGTATACCAAAAGCACAAAAAGGTCAACAAGGTAATCTCGTATGCAAGCAAGACTTTGTCCTCCATGGAGGAAAAATTCAACGATTGAGAAAAGGCACTACTGGCAACGGTGTGTGCATTGAAGAATTACTGCCCATTCATCCAGGGGCTGCACATCATTGTTGAGACTCCTCATCAGCCCTTGCAATAGCTCCAAAGTGACTGAGTCCGAACAGGGAACGTGAGTAATTCCAGAATTAATTCCTGGATTCTGTCCATGCAAGGCTTTCCTGTGGAGGTCAGATATGGCCAAAACAAGAAGAGTCCCCTAGCGCAAGGTTTGGCTGACTTGCATGACTGTGCTCAAGGAAGCTGCCTCTATGATGAAAGACCAAAGACAACATGGAGGTGTACCTTACTTCCCACACAAAGTCTAGGAAGAAGACACGTGCCAGGGGATACCCACAGATTATGTGAATGGGTGCTCCTACCATTTTGAAAATTACAGGGAAAAGAACTAGTGCCTGACATTGGGAATGCCTGGCTAAATGATGCCCCACAGCCCTCTGCTGGGTACAAAATAGGTCCCCGAAGGAGTCAGGTGGCAGAGTTGATGGTGGTACATCAAGCCATTTTCACTGCCGTCCATCAGAACTGGTCATAATCACTGATTTGGATTAAGTCAGGAATGCGTTTGTGGAGCACCTGATTAATTGGAAAAATCGAGGCATCAAGCATGGGAAATTAATCCAAGCAATTGATGATCTGGTCACCTCTAATGAGACGACCATATATTGGAAAAAGATCAGAGGTCACTCCTGAACAGAGAGACCGTACAAAACTGGGAATGACTTGGCAGACCAGTTTGCCAAAACTGGAGCCATCAACGGGGATCTAATAGAAACCAAATCCCTGTTGGGGGAAATCCAGGTCGCTGCTTTCACCAGGTCCCAAACACATGCCCAAAATGAACTCTCAATTGCCCAGTGTTATAAGGAAACCCCAGATGCTGATTTGATTACGGTGCAAACAGAGGATCCGATTATTAGGAAATTTTACTGACATATTGAAGACCCTGTGAATTTTCCTCTGACCGAATACGATTATTTTGGGAAAGAGGATCTCCGAGTGTTTTTGAAGTTTTCCAAAATGTTCCAAATCCAAGACTATTTGTTGGTACGGAGATCCATATCTGGATGTGACCAGTGGGTGGTACCTACCGCATTCCGAAGTCTGATGTTAACTCATGCCCATGACGCAGTCACTGCCGGTCATAGGGGGTTGCATACAACTTTAGAAATCTTGCAAGAGGTTGCACATTGGCTGCACATGGGTCAGGACCTCGACCTATAGTTAAAGGGGTTTCTGGTGTGGTGCTCAGTTTCAGCCAAGAACCCTCTCACACGAGGCCCCCTACAGAAAAACGGAATGACACTGCTTTGGTCAGATTTCGTCAGGCCAGTGATTTGCTTCTCCAGAGGAAACAAGTGCATGTTGTCTGTGACATGCTTGTTTACCAGGTGGGTGGAATGTCTTCCAGCCCCAAATTGCAAGGCAGAAACAACTGCCACCCTAATGATCAATCACATCTTCTCAAATTTCGGCCTACTCCAAAGGATTGTGTTGGACCGTGGAAGTCATTTTACCAGTGAGTTGATGACAAAGATGTGGGATAAACTAGGGATAAAGAGAAAACTCCACATTGCCTACTGGCCAGTGTCGAACGGTGGGGGGTTAGGACATACAATAAAACGATTGTGGGCATCTTGAAGAAGTTTGTGGCGGATTCTGGATCTAGTTGGGACATCCGATTACCACTTGTCCTGATGGCCATCAGGTCTACACCATCTTCTGTGACAAAAATGTCTCCATTCAAGCTCATGACTGGACAGAAAATGGTGCAACCTCAGCATCCTCTCTACAGAACTCAAGAGCAGATCCTGATCAATGCGTCCACGACCCATGAGCACATTGAGAATTTACGTAAACACTTTCAGCACACTTTTGCTAAGGCTCAGTGGCAGAGGGGATGAAAACCCATTACGACTTACAGACCACCAAGAAAGAGTACGAAGTAGGAGACAGGGTACAATTTCCAGAGGAACCAGAATAAAGAGCAGAAGTTCCTCCCCTCCTGGTGCGGTGCTTTTGAAATTGTCGATAAAATCTCACCTGTCGCCTATAAGATTTGCATCCCTAAAGGAGAACAGACGGAAGAGAAATGGGTTCATATCAATTAGTTGAAAAGCTGTCATCCCAGGCAGAACTTGTGACTGATTGAGGAACCCAATGAGGCTCAAGCCCAGGAACCATTTGAAGAATAAACGTAAAGAATGGGAGCCCGGATGGAGAATATCATACATTTACAGGGAGTAGAACAGCTTGTACTTATTAGGAAGTTATTAAGTGGGTTTCTCATTGTCAGACATTGTGATGCCATGAAATGTGATATGTACCTCATTGTTTTGTTGTCAATTCGCACAACATACTGAGGAAATTAGTACTGTATGAAATACTTAACCTCTCTTTTATACTCAGCAGATTAAATAACTCCTTGCCTCTAGAGGCCTGAGGTGGAGCTACTGGAAAGGGAGGGGTTAAAACCAAAACCCAAAATCTGAAAAGAGTGGAGTGCAGACCAGAGCACCACTCCCTCAGGACAAGGAAAAGAGAGGACGCACTCCCAAGAAGATCCCCGGAACAAACCCAGCCCAGAAGGAAACAGACACGCACTCTCTCCTTGCTCTTCTCTCTGTCTCATTGGAATCAAATAGCTAAGAGGGGGTATCTGTGGGGTGAAATATAGCCCCTGAAGGCCAGAAATCAAGAGGCAGAGCACTTTGCAAACGCCCATTGTATTTAAGGCCGGTACAGAAATGGGAATGTCAAACATGAGGCCCATTGAAATAAAATTTAAAGGAAAGAAAGTGGGCCTACGTCAAAAGCTTGAAGATATGTGCAATGCAGGGGAAAGAAAGACATATGGCTGATAATGGAGAGCTGCACTTATCCATAAAGAAACAGCAGTGTGAACATTATATTCAATGGAATACCAGATTGTTCTCCAAGCAGCTAAAGTAAAACCGAGCTCCTTGCATGTACAAGAAATAAAAAATGTTTCTGTTTGTTTTTCCCCCTCATCCAAATGACAGTATGCCGAGAAAATGTTCACTAGACTTTCAAAGTTCGAACATGGTTTTCTCATATCACTGCCCTATACATTTGGACAATCCAGAAGTGATACTCATGTATTTTGAAACTGTGAAAGCCTTATAGAATGTCATGGAGATGCATTGGGTGTGAGTTTAAAAGCCATTTTCTTGCAGGTTACATTTCCCCAAACAAGAACCTTAACCTCCAAGGCACAGGCCTGGTTGTCATCATCAATCAAAGCCGTTACTTCAAAATATACAAAGAAATACACTACTTAGATGTAAACCACAGCAAAGACAAATGAGGCCCATGCGTGTTCTTGCAGCAGAAGTGACCTTGATGTTACAATTCCCATACGACGTCCATTAGAGTTGCTCTCATGCCTTGAAGAGGAGTATGCTAAGATAAACCTGAGCCTGCATCTGGCTGATCACATGTGTAATGATAAAGGAGACTTAGAGGGGAAAATGGTGGGGGCTAGAGTGAGGCCTGTGGAGCTGGAGTTTAAGTAAATGTAAAAATACATTTGATTGCATAAAAAGGGCAGTGTACATGCCACAATGGTCATTCCAGACTTTTATTAAAGGTGATAGTCACACCCTTTTAAATATGCTAAAACAATGTTTTTGTGACAAACATAACTAAAGTTATTAATTAAAATGTGATTTGGGCCTTTCCTTGATTCCAAGAAATGTGAAAGTTGTTATGAGGGAAATAATTAACATGAAAAATATGAAGTGGTATATTTTTCACTGATATGGCTCCTGAGTAAATGATGAAAAACTGTATCTCTGCATAGGAAAGGCATGCCGACTTCAGACTAGCATCATCTGATCGCCTTAAAAATCTAGTTCTCAAAAATATATTCATACATGTAAAGATTTGAACATTTAGGATACTTGCCATGTTGAGAGATTTTTGAGTTTTAAAACAGGCAGAGCCGGCCTGTCAAAGTGGGATTACAAAGCTTTCCTCTCCCACAGCTGTCCTGAGTCACCCCCCCATCTCCTTGTCCTATTAGCAGGAAGGTGGTTAGAGAAAACCAGCCAATCCCTTTCGCGAGAATAATGACAAGTTAGTGATGCAATTTGCCCTATAAGTAAATCAGTTTGCATTAGAACTGGGCTGTTTCACTCATTCTGAGAGGAAACCTGCTGATGAACTCTTGCGAGAAATATCCCGTAGAGAGGCCTACATCTTGCATTGGAGACAGGAACCAGGGGACATAGACGCTAACTGGGACCCCTTAGAGGATTCAGAGGAGATCCTTGACTGACCCCTTGCTGCCCCAGCAGTGCCCTTCTGGTCCCTGATGCCCATTTCAAGGCCTCTCATGTAAGTAAAAATATACCCAAAGCCAGAGATTGCGTAGGCTCTGCATTTTGCAAGTATTGTTTTAGTTTTTTCCCCCATAGCAAAATATCCTGTTTGTGTAGATCCTTAGCAAATATAATTAAAGCAAATCAATTAATTCCCCTAGAGAAATCACACGTGGTATTTTGTTGGCATTTGAAACCAACACGCTCTTCTCAGTGTGTTGTGAGCCACTATATACATAAAGATTTGTCTTAAGAATTAATCCCAAAACCCTGTTTCCACGTGAGTGTGCAGGGTGCAAACAAAATTCCCCATTGAGCCATTTCGTTTTAAATCAGAAGTGTGAAGCCTTGTAGTGCCCTTGCATGTGCAGGATGCAGAATGAAATTGCCCCCTTGTTCCAATTGTGCTCTGACCAAAACCACAAAGCCATGCCTGTTTTTAGGTGTGGCAAAACGTTATTCCCATTTCTTTTCTGTCCCTCAGATGACATCTGTGGTAACAAGTAGAAAAAGAAAAACGATTTTGCCACTTGAATCCTCTTTTTCCAAAGAGTGCACATTATTAAAATCCTAAAACTATTTCTTATTGTGTTCCCACTCTCTGCCACTGGCCTTCAGTTCAGAGAGGCCAAGTCTAATTGATGGTTGGAGGTGGGGGTTGCTGGGAGAAAAGTATTACAACCCAAATCAGAAATCACTGTGTGTCTTGAATTGTTCTTCTTCCGTATTGGTGGGTGATTTAAAAAGAAATAATTGAGACTGCATATCTCGGTGTTATCTCTGTGTTGGTGCCTTTATGGAAGTCATCCTGTTCTTGTGTGGCCACAGCATTGGTGGCAGATGGTAATCTATTTGTCAAGTTTGATTTAAATAAATGAATAAATATCTATATTCTTAATACACACCGGCCTGGTTCCTAGTCCGTTGTGGCACCTGGTATTTGCTGGGGTTGTGTGCGAGACGGGTTGGAGGCCTTACCAAAGTGAACCAAATAAAAATAATAGTGCTTTATTGTGCATGACATTCATTGGGCGAAAGTAACTCCCTGTGTTGAGTTTGACTGTGTAATAAACCGTGACACAGTGCTACACAACCCAGAAACGGAAGGGGAGACTGGAGTATCCACTCCCTAATGAAGAAAGTTGATTCGGACAGGCTCCAACAAAAAGATGAATGTAAGGAAAAAACAAGGGGAATGCCTGATGAAAGCCCTGCTCTGCCCTGCACTTCCACACCAAAGAATCAGGGAAGAACAGGGGGTGGGGCATGTGTGGTTTAATCAAAGGCCCCAAACTGAAAGTCCCATTCACATGAAAAGTAGGATTTTTAAACACTGACACAAAATCGCCCTTGCAAGTTGAAACTGAAGGGCCATGATTAGGCCCAACACAGTATGGCTGTCCATGTGTAATTTAAAAATATGCTGGCAGGATGAAGGAAAATGTCACTCCAGTCACGTCCTGTTGAATTCAAGTGTGCAGGTTTGCACGGGAGCATATGAACATTGAACAAAATGATATACAACATGCATTTCTGTTAACAGCCACACTGAAAGAATGAGCACTTTGTGAATAAAGGAATACAAATAGTATACACTATGAACACCGAAACTGCAAATGTGTGTGTCTTTTCTATAGTTTAAACCAAGAGAGAGAAATAAATAAAGAATGCTGGGAAAAAAGGCTTCCCTTGCCAAATGGCCACCGATGAAGAAACAGCCTGTGATGGCAGTGGAGGGATGCTTGCCTGCCCCCAGTTCTTCAAGAAATCTGCCTGCAGTGACCAGCAATGTTCATTGGGGCCACATGCTCTATGTTCCTCGCTGTGAAGCTGCATTTGGGTAGAAGGGAACAACCCCCAGATCCAAATGGTCATCATGTTCTCTTGGAATCACACCTCTCTGTGAAGCCTGAAGCTGACTGTTTCCAGGCAACTGCCTTCTGCTCTGACAGGAAACCTCATAAACTGTGATGCGGCCATCTAATAAAAATTGGAGGGGGAGAATTTCCCTGTAGCAGTTACCTTGGGCTTGTGTCAAATAATGTTAATATGCAAATGTCTTATATATTGCTCTTTGAACATAGGAAATCATATGTATTTTGCACTTTTCTCCGCAACCATCTTTTGTACTGAAGCCATTGTGTGGCAAAATCTTGCTCTTGGCAAGCCCAATCTGTGAGTGTAACTTTGATCAGCATGTGATGGAATTATAAAGGAAAAAGTGATCACAACCTCCCTGAAAATCTCAACGGAACACAAATTGGTGAGATGATGGATAAATGAATACTCTCCCACTTTGGAAATTCTGAAATGGATAGTATGTTCTGGGTTTGAGTAAAGGCTGAAATTTAGCAGTTCGAACTCACAAGCTCCTGCCAACACAGAAGTAATTCTGTAAAATGAAGCAGGAGAAAATACATTTGAAAATCTGCATGTTATATTATGTACTTGTAAAACAAATATTTTTACCATGTGTAAAGGTTTTTACCAATATTGATATGCAACCGATGTGTTAATGCAGGGGAGTGCCCTCTGTGTTGCCTCCTTTCCAATAGATAACTCTATTAGCCTATCTATATGAGGGGGTTGTGCTTGCATGGAGGAGGATAGAATAATTGTCCAATTATGTCCGGAGACATTTTGAGTCCACACCTACTGATGACATATTTTGGAGGAGTGGTTTAATGAATAAACACAGCTTACTCCATGGGAAAAGGGGGAAGCTGGCTGAAAAACATTGAAGTGGAAACCCTGCCAAAAATGTTCTCCAAAGAAGGCCCAGAAAGGAAATGTTTTGACAAATGTAATCTTTTCGTTCAAGACTATTTAAAAGGAAACTGAGTAAAACTGAGTAGGATTGCTGTAAACTCACTTTGCCCGGAATTCAGAGTTACAGGGAAGGATTGGATCTGATGAGCCCTGCTGAAAGAGGAGGGCCAAAACAGAGGGTGAATTCTGGTAACCGTCCCCACCAGAGTCTTGACCATATCCCACTGTATCTCCCAGAGTGTGTCCAGAGGTGCTGATATTTTCCTGAGCACCAGAGCAGAGATTTGAAAGTAAGTAAATTGTTCACAGAACCAAGTGAAAGTGGGATCTGTCTGTGTCGTTCTCTCTCTCTCTAACTAAGGAGTCGTGGCATAACTGAGTAGATCCCTAGAATATTTTTACTAAAAAGATAATTTAATTAATTCCCACATATAAACTAAGTGCAGGGCAGAGCTTGGAGGAATTCAAAACCTCTGTCCTCTTTCTGAGCAGATTAATTAAAAACAATAGCCACTTCAATAACTGAATATTTTGTATTTTACTAGCCCCCAGCTTGACTACAGGAAAAGGGTGTGTTTACCTAAAAACGAAATTCCTCTTTGTGTCTCTTCATCAGAGCTGGCCTTAAATCAGGGTCTGCTAACTCACAAAAATCCAGGCTCTGGTGCAGGGGAAATATACGTGCAAAAAACAATAAGTGGGAGTTTTGATTAAATGCAGATGTTCTACTGAGAGTGATACAGTTATTCTGACCAAAAAAAGCTGTGCATTGCTTCAGGGTTACCAACGAAAGGCGTTCTGTTAATTTAAAGCATTTTATCAATAAAGTTTGTTCTCAAATGCATGTAATTTCGGTGCATAGAAATTAAGCCCACGTTCACATTGAATGTATACATGCCTGAACTTTCTAAGCTTATAACCAAATGACAATTTGCCTGATTGTACTGTAATATAGTGTGATTTAATAATTTGGAGTTTGTGGGACAGAAGATAAAAAGGGTGAACCTGATTTGTATTCTGTCAAATTCAAAACAAAAAGTGTCCCATCTATTTTCTGTAGATGTGGATGCCACAGAGGTGGCGTGTGTAAATTAATAGTTTTCTAGATATCTATTAAAAGCATTTGTTAATAAAACATATCTTTTATCTCAATACCACGGACTGGTTCTTGGCTTAATGTGGCACAGGGGGAGAAAGCCTCAGTGATATTATATGTTGTTCAGACAGGGCTAAGCAAACTCAATATTACAGACATAACAGTATTTAGTGTGATGCTATAACTGGGGGCCGGGGTGGGGGGTGTCCTTACTGTGTTAATAGTGGTCCTCAATAGATATTGTTACAAAGTCTCTCTGGTATTGTTAGACGTACTGTTAGTCTGTATGTTTTTCAGTTCAATTCTGCATAACTTAGAAGGTAGGCTAACTGCAAGCTCTGACAAATATGTCAGCAAACTCAATGGATGCGATGAGCTATTTTGTTACAAGATGATGATGCTTTACTTGAACATTAACCCCACAGTGGAAAGCTGAAAGTTGTGAGGTGGCATTAGTAGAACCAGGTTATTTCTGCATCCTCAGGCACTCTGAATTGGTGTGTGGAGCGATTACAGCCAACAGTGTGTGAGCATGCGTCTGTGCGTGTGCCTCTTTGTACGTGTGTACGTTTCTTTATGTAAATGCAATCTGCCTGTGTGGGTTTGTGGCACAAAGAGCAAAAACATGATCATAAAACCCCTTGAGTGGAGAATCGCAGAATAAGGCTGAAACATTGCGCAATATATGTACAATACTTAAGTATTGTGGGTATATGGCAAATATGTGTGTTACTGTCACTGAGCAGAATATGTATTACTGAGGAGTTGTAGAATGACCAAAATACATATATCACTTTGACATTGCTGGCAATGGGCAAATATGTGCATTATTGGATGATTGAGTGATTTTGCAATTCACGGTCAATGAGGTATTGTAGAAACTGTCAATATCTGTTAAAGGGCATAGTGCAAACTATGCTGTTCTTTGTAGATCAGGAATATTATGCTTTGGCTTTGGGGCTGGTTTGTGATGTGGCTTTGTGCTCACTAGAGCTATTATGTGCACTAAACGTATGGGGTAAATAATGTGCTGATATTTTGTTCTGTTGCATTTTGCTGGTGGTATGGAATGTCCATGCACAGCTCCCCATCCATGCATTCTAAAAATCCGATTTTTCTAAAAATCCGAAAAATCCATGCAAATCCGATTTAGCTGCTCGCATAGCCATCCGCACTGAAACCCCTGACGTGCCTCAACACCTCTGCATAGTATACTGTGACAACCTACAACAAATTTGGCCTAGGTGGGCACACATTGAGTCTCCTGCATTAGGACTCTATCTTAACCGCCAACAGCACCCGCTAGCTCCTAACCCAGCAAAATGCACACACGCATATTAAAGTAAATTCTTAGCATTTCCCATACCTGGACTTCGGTCCCGAGGATGTTCCAACCACAAAGCGTATTGAGGCAGTACAAATGTGGAACTGGCGTTGTACAAGTGAATACTACAATACCATCCAATACAACATTGGATCTATTACATTGATAGGCTCAATTCAGTCTACTGGGATGACTTTGATGTGTAGTCATTAGAAACATTTGTCTCTTAAGTTCACTGCATCGATAGGGCCCCATCAAGTTGTCATTGATGCTGTGTCTCGAATGTACCTCTAAATGCACAGTTAGAAACACATCTTCCTAAATATTCACTGGGGAGGACAGTGGTAGTGACAAACTCTCCTGTATATCTCTTTTGAATCCTGTCCAGTGTTAAGATTTTGTCACAGCGTTTCCCTGAAATCCTTTGTGAGGGATGACCGAGAAGCTCTATAATAGCCAATATTACAGGCTGAGGGTTCTTGAAAATGCAATAGTTTGCACCAGCTTTACAGAGCAATTCCATGGCGAGAACCCCATATTTATAAACTCTAGTGCCGTAAAGTATTGCGAGTCTGGGCCACTTTATTCCTGGTGCCCAGGCCTAATTTCTGTCCTAGTCCGACCTGGCTGTGAGCAGACTAAGACAACTGAGTTGCTAACGGTTTGCAACAACAGGTGCCTCGTATATATTCACGCGTTTACCCAGCTCTGTAGACAGAAGGTCTTCCCAAATCTTACCTGTTACCTGGTAGCATGCAGTGCATTCGGAAGCAAGCTATTAGTTGGTGGGGGGGAGACAGGGGGAGGGAATCCTGGGGCAAATACAGTCTCCGGAAGCTATTTCCGCTTCTCCATGCATTCGTCAGATAAGTTTAGAGAGCTTTTAACGGTGCATTTGGAAACTATTTTTATCCTGGGATTTTGAAAGAAGACCCAAATCGCCATGGCAACCACAAGAGATCCTTTGGGGTCTTAGCTTGAGCATCCATTGCTGTTGCTAATGTTGGAAACAGACCAGAGTGGAGGGAGCCTGTGAAGGTAATTCGGAGGAAGCAGAAGAAGCTGGCGAAGCCCTGACACTGCAGCTGATGAAGCACGGATGGCTTGGTTGCTGGCTATACCACGGTTTAAGGTGCCGCTTGCTTGTTTCCGGGCGAGCGCATCCCTCCTGTGTGCACTGTCTGTTTCTGCATAAGCAGCTTGTGCTGGGTGTGGCATTTACATACGGTGCATCCGCCTCCTAAGTGCATGACCTCTGTAAATCCTGCTGGACCGCTGATGACTCCAGTGCCTGTCAAGTGGCCGCTTGAGTGGAGAGTGGACAGACTTCCATGTGGAAGTGCGCACGCAGCATTGGCTTTTATATCAGCAATATGTGTCTTGCCCGGCTCAGGCGTTTATCATATGTCCTGCAAAAACATGCCTTCTGGTAGGCTCAGAGTCAATGCTTGAGCCAGACCTCTGTTTGATTGGTCCCGGCTGTTAGCAGACAGAGTTGTATTTATTTATCATGTGTAGAGTTGAAGTCTGAATTGTTCCAGCGAGGGATCCCTTACTTCAGCGTCTCCCACTGGTGGATACACCACTCTGTCTCTGCCATCTTGTTTTCGCCGTGTTCCTGTGAGGCTGATGCTGCTTTAATCAGGTCTCTCAGACATGCGGAGAAGAAAAGGGGCCTGGCAGTGCAAAGCAAGGTAGAAGAGGTGTGGGCGAATTATGCAAACCTTGAGGCAGTGGTACTGAGGGAGGGACAGCTGTGATCAACGCTACAGAATCATAAGAGTTGACCACTGCGGCCTAAGAAGTCAGTACTCTGGTCCTCTCCAGCACAAGGTACTGACTGAATGCGTCAGAGAACAGCGACAGCACAGCCATTCTAGCATCTGAGCCAGTATTGGACAGTGGATTTAGCAAGTGACAGATATGGGAGCAATAGACATGGCAAGGCGCAGTTCTGGGTCAAGTGATGTGACATGGGGAGTTCTGGTACAATGGGTGTGGCAATGGGCAATAGTGAAAACAATGGACATGTGATTGGCAGTTCTCGGGGCTATTGACATATTAAGAGGAAGTTCTAGGGGAGCCAGCTGTGACCTTGGTTGTTTTGTGGGCAAATAACCTCGCAAGAAGGAGTTTTAGAGACAGCACTTGAGGTCTGTCGAGATCTGTGTGCAATGAACACATCTAGGAGTAGTTTTAGCTACAGTGCATGTGATATGGGCAGCTGTGTGGTGATATATATGGCGAGGGACGTTTCTGTGCCAGTGGGCAAAAAGATAGATGTTCTAGAGCAATGCACAGGTCAGAATACGTGACATTTGCTGTTCTGGGTTAAAGGACCTTACACGGACAGTTCTAGGGGCAAAGAGTGCCACATGGTCACTTATAGTGGAATGTACATTTAATGTTAATTTATAGGTGCAAAGGAAGTGACAAGGGCAGTTCTGGGGGCAATGGATCTAACAAGGAAGTGTACGATAAAACCAAGGGATGTTTCATGGGCAGTTATGGGTGTAATTGTTATGCCAAGGGGAAACTACGAGTACAATGGACATGATGCACGCAGTTTTGAAGCAATTGATGTTACCTGGACAGTTCTAGTGTAATAGACTTAGCAAGAGGCATGGCGAGGGTCTTTTCCGGGGGAAAATGGACATGGCATTGGTAATTGTTGCTTCAAATGACACAGCATGAGGCATTTCTGCGGGTGTAGGACTTAGAATGGCCCGTTCTGGGGACAAACCATGTGGCAAGGACACATTCTTGGCTCAACCACATGGCAAGTACTAGTCCAAAGAGGAATGATATGTGGTATGGGAAGTTTTGGGGCAATTGGTCAATCTTTGGGGCTAGAGGAGTGCCAAAAGCAATTCTGGTAAATGACTGTGGGCAATTCGTATGACAAATGCACATCTGTGGCTACAGACATGGTTATCGAATGTCTAGGGCAATGTGTGTGATGTGGGAGGTTCTAGGGGCAAATAAAATGGCAAAGGGCAGTTCTGAGTGAAAAGGAAATGGCCTGGGAAGTTCTCGGGGCTATGGACTGTTAGGCAAGAATTGATGTAGTAACCCTGTGGAAGACTACACAACCCTTGTCCTCTTAGTATTAGGTAACCCACCTATCAGTATATATGTCTGTCCCATGCAAGTTGGTAGTGTGACTGAGCAGCCAGACCTATCTCAAGAGGGGTAAATGTGAGCTGTAGAGCTGTAGCATTGAAATTCACCAATGCAAGTATCCAAATAACACCTACACTCAAGGTTTTCTAGTAAAATAATGATTTATTTATTTAACAGTCAGTTTTAAATATGCATTCATTAAAAAGGGCAATGCGCAACAATAAAAATACACTTCAAAATACTTTCTCAGAATCAAGGCAAAGCAAGTAGATACTCTTTAGCGATGCTTCATTCACACTTCCTACACCCTGAGGTGACTACACTAACTAGGACATAATGGCATTTATATATCACTTTTTCACTTGGTAAACCTCCAACTTTCCGCCCAAAGTCGATTTTGGGCAGAGCGGTAATGCAGCATAATAGCATTACCAATGCATGTTTACCGTTCCACCCAATCCCCAATGAGGCCCATTAGGCCTCACCATGACCTTGGGGGTATCCCGGCAGATTTACCACTGGGGATACTGCCACCGCAAATAGCATTACCGCAACTCGGTCCAGCACTATTAGCCCTGGATCCTGAGTTGTGGTAAGGATGTTACTCCCCATTTTGTTAAGAGTCCATAGGACTCTATGGGGCAGTATTGGCGCTATTAACGTGGGTGAAAATAGCGCTGCTTTGATAGCACCACAAATGGGTGGAAAGAGGAGGGTTTTACCTCCAGCAAAAAGCCTCCAACTTTCAGCTGAAACTCAGGATTGGGTGGAGAGGTAATGTGACAGTAAAAGCGGTAACACCGCATTTATACCACCCAACCCCTGATGAGGCCCATTGTCAGTAAGACAGCTCAGCAGGTTTAGCGCTCGCTGTTGCAATCTGTGTGTGATCTGCAGGTCGCTGCTTTGAATCCCGGCATGGCCAACTCAGCTTTTCATCCTCCTTAGGTCTATAAATGAGTCCCAACTTCGGTTGAGTGATAATTGTATGGTAGTATGTTATATGTACAGTGTTTTGGTGAAAGTTATATATCATTAACAATTCATTTCTGTTTCTGTAGACTATGGGCATATCTTGGGATAACAGATGTGGCATGGACAGTTATGGGAGGATCGCTTAATGATGTAGATAGTTCTGAGGGACATGTGTATTGTATGGAGAATGTCTGAGATAATTATCACTTGAGCATTTCTGTAGTAATAAACATTTCAAGGGACAGTATCAAGGGTAATATAGATTAAATGACAGTTATTTTGGCTATAGCCATGACAAGTGGCCTTTTCGTGTGGCAGAGGGTGTGCCCTGGGCCTTTATGGGGGAACCTGAGATTGTATTAATTGTTCTGGGGTAGTGTGCACACATTGGCCCTTCTGAGGCAATTGCCCCAGCAAAAGGCAGTTCAGAGACATAGCATATGGCATGGGTAGTTCGGGTTACAATGGAGATGTCAAGGAGAATCTCTGACTGCAATACATGTGACCTGAGTGGATCTGAGGCAATGAATGTGGCTGCTCTGGAGAACTGGACTTGGCATGGGGCATTTTAGGTACAAAGGGCATGACATCAGTGGTTCTATGGACAGTGGGTAGAGTGGGTGTAGGGGCAATCAAAATGACCTGGGTTATTGGGCTCAAGCTATGATGCCAAGGCATTGTGCAAGAGCACCCTTCTGATGATGATGGAGACAAACACAGCCCAACGGTTGTGACTCCAAGGTTAAGTCACTCTCCTTCACTTAATGGTTCCTGCCCATGTGCATCCCCTTTCACCCCCCTTTCACCTACTCAAGCCATATTCCTCCCTGCATTCACCCAATCCCCTACACTACCTCAAATCTTCTACCCATCACATAACCACTAGGGTTACCCAATGACGCCATGTCACCAGCGACATCATGTTCCAGTAACGGACTTCCTTGTGCATATCTGTGAACATCTATAAATCTGAAATTAAAGCAAAGGCCATGACTGGAGGACAGTGTTCCTTGGAACATTAAGTCATCTGGTGACATCAAACTCCACCCCTATTATTCCTCCGGTGGTCAAGCAAGTAAAAAGTGCATTTCCACCACATTGGGGACCACATCTCAGGCTCTAATCACAACATGATAATATTAAAAGTAGACCTACACCTGTGTGCCTATCCATTGACCAAAGATCTGCTGTACTACATTTTTTTGAACGTTTTATTTTACTCACAAATAATTACATTTGCAAAAAAGTAAACCAGAAATAAAGAAATATGCATTATCCATTTTAACAATCATTAAAACTATATACATTTGTACCACCCTTCCCCTCAAGTAGTCACAACATATTCATTGTTCAGATCTAATATAACAAAAGAAATGTACCCCATATCTTATTGAATAAAGCATATTTCTTCTCCCTCCTATACAACACTCTCACAATTTCTGCCAGCATATGCATCTATGCAATCCACATCTCAATAGTAACAGGATCAGATGATTCCCTGTTACTATTGACAGTAGCAATAGTACTACTGTCTGCAGTATTGTCTTAGATGTCTTAGAATCAATGTCTTAGAATCAGTTTCTTCCCTACCACTGCACCCCAAAAGATCCATTTTCTTTGAGATGTAATCAAATCTTCCAACCTGTCATCACTACCTAACACAATGATTTTGAAATCCATGCAAATCTTTGCATCAAGAATTTTTTCACAGATTTGGTCGAATTCAAACCACAGACCCCTTACTCTCGAGCAATCGCGCAACATGTGTTCCAAGGTGCCAACCTCATGTACACATGCCCAACAGTCAGGGCTGTCACTCAATCCCCTCCTCAGCAGTCTCTCAGGTGTCCAATATGTTCTATTTATAATCTTAGTTTGACAAGACCTCTCAGCTAGCCCTAGAGAACACAGATTCACATTCTCACATACCTGACCAATGATCTTCCGAAATGTCTTCTCCAATCCTTCGATTCCATTTCAATCTCAAAGTGTCATTTCCTCTATAATTTGACACAATTAGTCTATAAACATAGCTGACCATGCCACAACCACTCACTCCAGGATTCCATCCAAGCATATCTACATTTATTCGAACTTCCATATTAACTTCACCTACTGCCTTCTTGATCTTCTGGTAATCTGCCAGAAAGAATTTAGGAATATCAAACTTTGTCTGTATTTCCCTAGCCGTCAACCGTTTCACGCCATTAAAAAGACCCGCAATCCATCGCACCCCTGCTAGAACCCATTAATCCCTACATGTTTAACACTCGGATTCATCCATACTGAAACACTTGGATCTCTTAGTGCATCAAATCCCAAACATTCATTCAAAATCAACCAAGAAGTTTGTAAAGTCCTAGTTAATGGGTCTTCCACCCTTGGCCTGTATGGTTTAGTTGTTAACAGAGCCCTAGGCGACAATGGGCCCATATGGCTAGACTCTGCACACAACCAATCCTCCCGCTCTGTTTTAAGGAAGGCAAGTAAAGTTCATGACATAAAATCCATATGATAGGCTTTGAAATTTGGGACTCCTAGTCCACCCTTAGACAAAGGCAACTGCAATTTACTTATTTTAAGATGCAATGGTTTTCGATCCCATAAGAAATCCTGAATGAGTCTGTCAATTTCACGCCATTATTTCTACTCAAAATCCAATGGGATCATACTTAGTACAAAATTTATTCTAGGGGTCGACACCATTTTTAAAGCATTCACCTTCCCCCATAGGGAACTTGTTCCACCTTTCCACAAGTCCAATTTGAAATTAGCGCAGACCATATTCATATTCTCTCTCACAAAATCAACAATTTTTGGTAAAATCCACACCCCCAAATATAGTAGTTTTTCAGCGCACCACCTAAAACCTAACTGCGTGATGAAATGTTTGTTACATATCGGCACCAAGGGTAGGACTTCAGATTTGGCCCAGTTTATTTTGTATCCGGAGCACTGATGAAAGGCTTCCAAAATATTTACCAGCACGGGCACTAATTTGCCAAGATTCTTGAGGACCAATAACAAATCATCAGTTTATAATCAGATTTCTGTTGTAAACCCCAGCAATTAATGCCTTGTAAATTCTCTTCGGCTCTCAGTGTTATAGACAATGTTTCAATTCCGAGTACAAACAATAAAGGTAACAGTGGGCATCCTTGTCTTGTGCTACGTTCTAGCTCAAATGGCTTCGATCTTTGTCCATTAGTTTTCACATCAGCCGTCGGTTTAGTGTATAGCAGACTAATCCAAGATCTAAATTGGATTGCAAAGCCCATCTTTTCAAGTACTTTAAACATAAATTGCCCGTTTACTCTATCAAAGGCCTTTTCGGAATCCAATGAGAGTACTGCCGAATCTTCTGACAGCTCTGATGCCAATGTAATGGTGCGTAGCAGCTTCCTCATATTACTTGATGTTATTCTACCTTTAACAAATCCAGACTGATTTTGATCTATTAACTTTGGTAGGAGGTTCTCCAGTCTTAGTGCCAGCATCTTCGCCAGGATCTTATTGTCCACGTTGATTAAACTAATCGGTCTGTAATTCTGACATTCCAAGGTACTTTTATTGGAGAAGAACGTCGTTTTTACTCACTTGACCTATCCTGCACTGCGAGCTGAGAAGGGGCTCTTGCAACGCTGTTTGGAGGAGACGGGGCTTGCGCTCGTCACGTGACCCATCACGCGACTCATCTCAGTGTTAAAGCGCATTGCCATCTGCCCGAGCGGCGTGCATTCTGACATTCCAAAGTACTTTTATTGGAGAAGAATGTTCGTTTTTACTCACCTGACCTACCCTGCATTGCGAGCTGAGAAGGGGCTCTTGCAGGTACTCGAACGCTGTTTGGAGGAGGCGGGGCTTGCGCTCGACACGTGACCGATCACATGACTCATCTCAGCATTAAAGCACACTGCCATCCACCCTTGCGGCGCTAAGCCCGGAGGAGACAAGCCTGCTGGCTGTTGTGCGGCTGTTAGGAGCTGGTGGCGGCACACCCGATCGGGAGACTGCAGAGGTATTCCCTCTTTGATTCCTTTAGGGCAGCTGGCCTTCATTAAGCGCCTTGAGTAATTGCACTGCGCAGGATATTTGAACAGTCCTCTGTTTTTTTGTAAATATCATGGTAGCTCGCAAATTTACGCTGAAAACCGGCATGCCCAAAACCATGGTGGGTCATGTGAGCACGGTGGCCGGCTTATCATTAAAACAGTCAATTCTACCATTTGCAACTTCCAATGTTTCCAAGCATGAACGCTCAAAATCTCTCTCATCTGGGCAGATTGTCAGATCAGACTTTGATTGTTGTGTCTCAAGAAGCCCCAATTGTTCCTTCAGCCATGACCAATGGTGAGGACCAAGATTTCCCACCTGTCGTGGCTGAAATCCTTTCTAAGGTCCCCGAATCTATTCAGCCAGTTCGACCACAAACTTTCCATCCGCCCCCTCGTGTCGAGACAAGTCACATCAATCTCGACAGATGCGTAAGTAATTACTCCATTGCGGAAGTTACTGACATAACTTTAGAAGCCGCCTGTCTTGCAGGCAAAGTACAGGGTGATGCACACATGAAACTTTCCAGCCCTGACCTGGTCAACTTAGCAGCCACTGATATCATTACCAGTAGCAAACCACAAGGCACTCTAACCACAGCGCTCCCAATGAAACCTGTGCTGTGCTCAGTGGCTGCCCAAGTGCAACTACGCCAAGCTCACAAGCAACTCTGCATAACGGGTGAGGTCGATGATGATGTCTTAGAGTTTATGGATTTGTCTAACAATTCCTCTTGTCCTACATATGACGTACTATATATATGTTCCAATACAGGGGATCTAATACAGTTGCAGGAGGAGCTCTCACATAATATTAATATTATTCCTGCTAAAAACTTTCTTTCACCACAATCCACTCCCATTAATTCCCCAGTTACTTTGAACAAATCTCATATTGATGTTGTAAAGGAATCACCACCGTTCATAGCCCCTACTCCTCGTCGTACAAGATTCCGAGAAGACGGCAAGATATCAGAATTTTTTATAGATGCAGCCCAGGACAAGCGCTTCTCCTTTCCGGAGGACCCAGCTCTGAATAACACCTTGAGTGCAATGAACACTGCCTTACTGACCATTGCAAAATTGTATGAGGTCCTAGATAATAAGATTACTCGCCAATCAATGCTTATAGAGCAATATTTTAATAAGGATCATCAAGATAATTCTATACATAATGCCTCAAAAAATTCTATCAATGTAATGGCCGTAGATCCTATCAATCTGATCCAGGCGAACAAGTGCCTTCAATCTGTGCAAACACTAGTGGTTGAGAAAGACAAGTCCGATATTTCAACAGACGCTACTAACGCCTGTCATTTACCACCTCTCCAGAAAAACTCTGCTAACATTTTTGAATTATTTGCACCAACTGTCACCAATCCCTTATCCAAATCCTCTACCTTTCGTCGGTCAAGAAAAGATTGGAAAAGAATGAAAAGAGCTGTGCAAAAAACAAGTTCTGGTGTAAAAGTCAATGAGAACTCTCGAAAGTTCATCAAAATTCAATCTCGACTAGAAAAATCTGTAATGCCACTTATCCCTGAAGTTCCAACCAATGTGACTTCAGCGACATTACCACATAAACCACTTGACGATCTGATAGCTTTAGCAAAGCAGGCAGTTATTCCCACTGTCATGCCTCTATCTATGTTTCAAACTAAATCCGATTATGCGATGCTCATGCCGCCTGATTTAAGAGTCCTAACAGGCATCATCCCATCCACGTTAGCAGCCACCGTACCAGATCACAGTGCACACGTTGAATCAGTCATCGCACAATTAAGAGAAGAAATAAGAGCTTCAATTGATGCTTATACTGCGCATTCCTCCTTGCCTTCACAATTAACTCTTCAATCACACCTAGATCAATCACAAAGCATGTTGAAGTTAACCATGCAGTCACCCAGGAGCCACACTGAGCTACTTCCTATTCCAAAGCTTGCTACTGCATGCCTGCCCATTATCACGCAGGTAGAACACGTACAATCCATTGTAGTCGAGCCTGAAAAACCTGCACAAACGCAAGCAACCTCTGTAATAATGCCTATAACAACTGTAAAACAAGATCTAAGGGAATATATTAAATCTTCCATTGAATCTTGTTTTTTGGAATTGAAGGCCAGTAGCAAGGACCATAAATTAACATCTGCAGCTCTTTCTTTGGAAACAAATATAGCTCAACAAAATTGCAAAACATCAAAAAAACAGCCGAATCAGGCCTTGATCCATTCCATGCCTTGTGAAACAAGTATGCAAGAGTTAATGGTGAGTCCTCAAAATGTGTGTTCCACTGGTGAACCGCAATTATATTCACTGAATATGAAATGTCGTGCAGCACCATTTCCAACGTATGTTCTTAATAGATCTAGTATATTGAACATCTGTGCCGATATTGTGACTCTTAAAGATCTATCTACCACTGACATTGAATACATAGAGTTTGTTAATCAAGATGACTTGGCGGAAGCTAAAATACATGTACCTTCAGGTCTGGTGTTTAACATGTTGTGGCAGGCGCGAATGTCATTATTTGACTTGGGATTCATTTTGTCTCAAAATATTAAACCAGCTATTGACAAAATGGAGAGAGTCCAAGTCCCGACGTACCAATCAAAATAGTTTGCCACAACCCAAAATCTAATCCCCTATCATGCTTCCCTAGTCACGGGACCCCAAGTGTATGTGAATCATTCATAACTAACCCCCAAAGAAGATGTTGTTAGCTTGTTGTGTTTGAACACCAGAGGTTACACTCATTTTATAAATTCAGTCACAAGTGACTTGCATCGATTTGACATTGAGCTTTGCAAGAAACATGGCTTTTGACTACTCCAATTTGTGCTTCACATACAATAATTTCTTCATTTGTGGTCAAAAAATTCATGGGACGCCCCTCAGGTGGATTGCTGCTAGCAGTTAAGCATGATAGTGGCTTTAAAGTGGACCACTATCCTTCCTCATCCCCATACTTCCAAGTAGTTAAATTAACTCGGGGTATGGCAAGCTTAGCCATTGTTAACATATATTGGAGTAGGCAGAACATAACGGATGAGATGTTTTTAATGCACTTGACCGTCCATTTGGATACAATAATTGCTGATGCTCATCATGTGTTCTATTGTTCTCGGTGACCTGAACTTACATATTTTGCCAACAGTCGATAGTAGGCCCAGGCCCGCAGAACAAACGTGGTACACAATTATGAAAGAAAGAGGGTATGTTATGGTAAATAACACTGTGGCTGGTGATGTACCTGCCCGTGTCACTTGGTCATGCAATTCACGGCAGGCAATTTTGGATTATATCTATATAAACAAGAAATGTTTACCCCAGGTACAATCTATGGATGTGATTCCCTCATCTGTGAGCGATCACAACAAACTCGTTATGTACTTTGGGTTTCCAATGGGGCAACAATCATCAAACCAAAACAGCTATCCATACCCTCTTAAAGTGAACAACAGCGGCACCCGCCTATGCTGGAATCCAATGACATTGAATCAGCTTGAACGAGACCTATTCGATTCCCATAGATCTCAATCCTCTAGAGATCCGCAGTGCTACGTCACCATGATGCAAAACTTCAGGCAAGTAAAAATGCCTGACGCTACCATCAGACATAAGCATACGCATAGCTATGATGCTGAGCTCCAGCAAAGGAAGGCGAAGCTAAAGCAAGCCATCCGCACCTTATAGGATGACCCAGCCATTAGTAGGCCAACATTGAAAAGGTCTTTGAAAGCTAGTAATAGACCGTTGTTGAAAGGCCATAAGTGTTTGCGATATCAAGAAGATGGAGAGAATATGTTGAGGCAGTTGCTCTCTAAATCCACCAGTGGCATCTGGAATTGCCTAAATACAGCCACTCACAGACTACAATCTGCCGTGCTTACCTCTGCACTCCCAAGTGAAAAGTGGTCTGAACACTTTAACATCATATATAGTTCTCCGTTTCAAGACTTCTCATGGGAGTTTCAGAACATAAAATCACCTCTCATTTTTAGAATAGACCAGGCAGATATATTAAATTGCCCCAAAAACCTCAGCCGATCCAGAGCGGTTGGCCCTTTTGGCCTCCATAATGGCATGCTCAAAGATCATCCTTCTGAATGGGCATCTATTCTCCATGAGATTTTTCAGCATATTTTCTATGTCGGCGAAATCCCTAAATCATGGAAGCGTTCCATCATTTTGCCAATCTTTAAAAAGGGAGATAGGGCCGATCCTACAGCTTATCATCCCATTGCCCTTCTTGATTGCCCGGGAAAAATCTTCACCCGTTTAGTTTTAAAACAGTTCAATCTTTGCCTTGATTCGAGTAATTCTCGAGATCCATTTCAAACAGGGTTTTTACCTGGCCTACGCACCTCCGGTAATGTCATCACCATAAATTCCTTAATCCAACAGGCGTTTCAACGATGCCAGGTGTTGCACATGGCTTTCGTTGACTTTCGCATGGCATTTGACGCAATTCCGCGTGAGCTATTATATAAAAAACTTATGGACAAAGGTTGTCCTTGGTTTATCCTGAAGTGAATTATCCAGTTTCACACGGGCACCTCTATACAGGTTAGATTGAATGATGAAGGCTTATTGTCGGGCCCAATAGAGACTGCTCGAGGCCTCAAACAAGGCTTATCTTGGCGTCAGCGATATTTAATTTCTTTATTTCTGATGTAACACAAGTCTTTGCCTCACTCACTACAGATTCACCAAAACTTAATGACATCCAAATTAGGCACTTGATGTATGCCGATGATATGGTCTTACTGTCGAAGACTGCGAACGGCCTCCGTGTCTTATTGAGTGCATTGGATCGCTATACTGTAGAGAACCACATAACTGTTGACATAGCGAAAACCAAGGTTATCCAATTCGGCACGAGGAAACAACGATGTGTTAATCATCAATGGCCCTTACAATGTACAACATTGGAAACTGTATCATCCTACATATATTTAGGCACATTTATTACAAACAACATGAATCTTAATGCGCATGATTATCATGTAAAACAAAAGATCATAACAGCAATATCCCAAGCCCGCCTGATCAAAGCCAAATATTGCAAGTTCTCCTTGGTTCCGACAGTTGTTTATTATAAACAAAAGTTTGTTCCAGTAATAATTTATGGAATTGAGGCTTCATTGAAAAAAAACTATATTTACTGGACTGCCATAAAGGGACGTTATTGGAATCAAATCTTTCCATTACCACCTTCCTATCCTATGTGTATCGTAAGACACAAATTAGGCCTGGTGTCCCTGTATGCCATTTGTAAATGGAACATTTGTTCACTTTACAGGAAATGTGTCATGGCAAACAAGAAATCGGGTTTAATTAAAGTCATTGCAAAGTATCTCTTACATTCAATGGATGCATTTCCCCTCGGTTGGAGGCAAAAAGCACAAGAGATCATTAGTGAAACCGGGTTTACAACAACACTATTAATAGAGAATCCGTACCGAGTAAAAATAAGATTATGGGAGTATGATTGGATACAGACGCGAAGCGCGTGTAACCAATGTCAGGTTTTTGTAGACACTCCATTTAATCTGAAATGCTACGGCACAGTTGAAAGTTACCTAGCCCTTTTTCCGAGTCCACGCCTGCGGGATGACTTTTTACGCTATCGATTGAATCTTTGGCCGACAAATGAATTACTCTATAAACGTAAATTAATATCTGAGAATGAGCCTATCTGCTTTTGTAAGGTATCTTCAGAAACTTTGAAACATCTATGCTCAGTCTGTGCTGCGTTACTTATGCAAAGAATCAAGTATATAAAACCTTTGTTGATAGATCACGTGCTACTTACTAGTGACAGATTATGGGACTTGTTGTTTCATATTAACAGCCAATCATTGAGATATGCTATATTGAATTTCTTGTACAGTCTAAAACTAACAGATAAAAGATCGACCCAGAGCAAATTATGATCATATGTCTCTCTTGTTAGTGGTCACCCTCTGAACAAGGCCAGATATCTCATTGCTTCTTGTTATTGTTTTCTAAAAGTAGAGTTGCTGCTGTTTTATGCTGCTGGTTTGTCTTGATCAAATTGAATTGTCAAAAATACCTTATTGCTCATCATTTTAGGATTGTATAAATCATATCAATGAATTTTTTAACATGCTATGTAATGGTATTTGTTGAAAAATCAAGTTTACTTGATTAAAAAAACCTTCTAATAAAAACATAAAAAAATAATCGGTCCGTAACTGGATGCCAAAGTTTCATCTTTGTCTTTTTTAAAGAAAACATAAATCCTTCCATGTCTAGTCGTCTCTGGGAGTAGTCCTCTAGATTTAGAAGTCTTAAACACATCCGTCAACAGGACCAATGAAGAATTAGGTAACCATTTAGAGAACTCAACTGGCAGGCCATCCGGCCCTGGAGTCTTACCAACATTCAATTTGGATATCGCATTCTTGACTTCTTCCACCGTTATAGTTCCTTCCAACAACCTTCCTCTGAAATTTCTGGAACTTGAATTTTCTCAAGAAAGTCTCCCTTAGCCACGTCAACATGTGGTTCATTTTGATATAATTTTTCATAAAACTTTCTGAACACTTCATTTGTTACTGTTGGTTTGAAAGTAAGTCGACCATCACAGTTTCTGATTGATGTAATTGAGTGTTCCGACTCTCTTTTCCTCAATCTGAAAGCCAGCCAGCGATCACATTTCTCACCTTGTTCAAAATAAGTGCACTTTTGTTGAAAATACCTTTTGTCTACTCGATTTGATATTAATGTTTTCAACTCTTTTTGTTTACTTCGGGAATCAAGTTCACTTACTTAGGGTCCATCATCAGATCAGATGACATATCTTTAATTTTTGATTCCAATTCTTTATGAGTTTTGTCGAACATTTTGTTCAGTTCACTCGCCAAACTTATAAGTATACTACGCACAGTACATTTGAATGCTTCTCAAACTATGTCAGATCTGACTTCTCCTTTACAGTTCTCCTTCACAAAGTAATCTATTTCAGCTGAAAGTTTGTCCATCTCATCTTCGTTGTCCAATAACATTGTGTTTAATCTTCATGTATATTGTCTATTCATAGCAAAGTCCCACTCTAAATCTATAATAACGTGAACATGATCAGTTAGCACAATATTTCCTATATTGCTTGTTTTATAATTATGTGTTATTTCTCCTGCCATCAACAACATGTCTATTCTGGAGTACGTAGCATGTGCTCCGGAGTAAAAGCTGTATTCTCCCAACAAAGGATTTTCATTTCTCCAGCAGTCTGTCAAGTTATGTTCGTCCATCAGGTTTTTCGGAGTCCGTGACTGTACGTCAATTCTTCTGCAATGTCTAATGCTACTTCTATCTAAGGCAGAATCAATTACTGTGTTAGAGTCTCCACCCAAGATTACATTACTTGACTTTAGATTTTGGATTGTTTGCACCACCATTCTGAAAAAAGTACCATCATCTTTAGATGGCGCATAAATATTGCATAAAACAACTTCTCTGCCCTGAACATTTTCTAAAATAGCGACCATTCTACCTTCCTTGTCACCTATTTCTTTAATAACCTTGATCGGGGTATGTTTCCTAATTAAAATGACCACACCTCTAGACCTTGTCTCAAAAGATGATCTATATGCTCTCCCAACCCCGCCTTTTTCTAAACCATCCAGATCTGTCTTAAGTAGGTGTATCTCCTGAAGAAAACATATATCCCCCTTCAGATCATTCAAATAAGACATTACTTTTCTTCTTTTCTGTACATTGTTCAAGCCATTCACATTCCACGATATTACTCGAAGTTGATCACCCATTTTCCAACTCAAGGTGTCCACCCCCACCAACCCCAAGAAATGCTCATTCAATAGATCCTGATTTGTGTGTGTGACCCCCAACGTAAACCCCAACCCACCCCCTCTGTTCTTTGCATCTGCTGTACTACATAATGGCGATTTAGGCTATTCAAATCTGGTGTAGCTAATGCCATCCATCCAGAACCATCAGAGGTAATAGGAGCATGATTACAATGAGGCCCAAGTCAGTATATCTGGAACCACAGAAAGGGTCTTGGGCTTCCTGAAGGCTTGGTTCGGGAACCTTGATCAATTCAGAGGGGCACTATTTTTCAGCCCTGGGAATGTGTGGAAAGGATGAGCAGCAAAGACCAGTGTTGCATAATGGCTATGATACACACAGTTTCCACCCCAGTTTGATGTTGAATTTCTTCTAGTTGCAATAATAACTGTATCCTACACATGGCATGTTCCCCTTAGAAACTTGCAAATAAACTATGATACCATCAATGAAAACAGGCCAGAGAAAAATGACTATGAACTATACATTTCTCTACATACAACCTAACACCCTCAGTGACCCTCCCTAGCCAAACACACAGTAACACACTCCCATGACCATCAGGCTTATTGTATCACCTCCTTAGCCCAACTTCCACTAAGACACACCACTATGGTTGATCATATCTCACCCATAACCCATCTCCCACAAACACATCCACTGGTACAGCACCTTCCACCCTCAACTCCTTATTCTACTCTTGGCATGGCTCATAGGAGGTAGTGAGTGAGTCTTGTGGCCCTTGCTGATCTCTAGCAGGGGCTCCCCCTGACAGAATGCTCTAGGGTGGTGTTTCATGTACTGGCAGTGGATGTATCCCTTGCCTTCATTATGCTAAATCCTATGATGAGAGGCATGCCAAATAGGGGACAAAGGGTGGGTACACACAGGGGCTCAGAGAATCTACAGAACTGTTATGTTCTTTGCCATGGTTTCCTCTGTATGCACCAACTCAATTGTTGTGGCTCCATTTCGATGGATGGAAGATAAAGGCAGAGATTCAGCTGGAGCGAGATGTTCAAAATGGCTGCTATTGTAACTGCTGTACTCTTTGTGGCAGAAACAGTATTTTCTAAATTTTTGACAGCAGTAACTCTATTTTGTTTTTTAAAGTCCATAGATGGTGACTCTCTTACAAAGGCAGCACATCTGTAATTGATTAGACTTCTCAGAGTCACACAAGCAGTAGTGCTTTTTACCTCTGGTAGTATCTCTTCACGGAATACCACCAGCATTGTAATGAGGCCCTTAATCTTTGCAGCAAATCCTTCTCTACAACACTTGATAAATAGGCCAGTGGTACCGAACAGGTGAGATCATGCTATCTAAGGATACTATCATATGCTGATGACACAATTCTTATATCAAGAAACTGCAAAGCACCCCAACTCCTGATCACTCAATATATGGATTACACGCAACTGAAAGATCTTACTCTTAGATCTGCTAAATATTTTGTAATGTGTGCTAACTGGATCGCATGTAGATCTTATCCATTTTATACTGGGGAAGCAAAATTAGACTAAGCAAAATAATTCTTTGTCCTTGGCATCCATGCCCAGCTCACTTAAATATACAGTTCCCTGAAGCCTCAAGGATAAAATAACCACATCAATCAGGGATATGATGGTAACCATACTTTGAAGCAGTTTTCACATGACCATCACCCAATCAACACCCTTATGTCCCGTTGGAGCATTTAGAATTAAACAGCTTTATAGCAACAAGCCAGGATTTAGTCCATCGTATTTCTACAATCTGGTATGTGCCTGTTGTTCTGATTCCTTGCCCTGTTCCATGTGTCGGCTGTGCCATAGCTTCTCACTTTAGACCTTTTAAGAGCCTTCTCCCTGCTTTGGTAATCTCTTCTTGGTGTTCCCAGTTTTGAATGTGTGTTAGGCCTCTTCATATGCTGCATCTCTTCCCTTCCATCTTCTCTCTCTATTTCTGATATACAGTTTTCCCTCAGTGGACTGTGTCATCTGCTCTCACAGCTATCCTGGCTCAAAACCCCTTCTGACTGCATTCTCTCTCTAATTGGGACCCCTGTGACATAAGGCATCCCATGTTAAATCCAGTTCAGCACTTTAGTCTCCAGTGAAACACAAACGTCATGCCTTTGTTAGCACAGCAGTGTTGTGTCTCCCTGTGAGGTATTGCCCCATCTGGCAAGGATGTAGAAGCACTGGCTTTTATGATTGTTATTAAAATGCAAAATGATGCAGTTAATTATCTCTCAGAGAGGTTGGTCTGCTGACCAGACTCCAAGCCAGAAGCATAGTGTTAGCCTGTGCCTGGCTGAATCAGTAGCCAGATCTACAGCCTCGTCTCTCCCATTACACAGAGAAGGTTCAGGTCACAGGTAGCCTCTTGATAGCTGGATAAGGGCTGCATTTAAGATATGCACCTCTGTTAACAAAATTACATAACCATGAGAGCTGCTTACCTGGTGGCATGTTAAACTGTAAATATAAGCCCTAGCTAGGTTTGCAGTAGGGTGCCTAGAATCTCTCATAATTGTCCAAGCCTCATCAATTTGATATCAAACAACTGTCAGCCCTGTGTGCCCAGCTCAGCTGTGGAAAGGTTATGTGTATTTCTCCCAGCCAGGTATTCCAGCTGTTGCTAGCAAGACTGTATCTTGGGAGGTTACTTCTCTTTGATCCCTTCTGAGGGCAGGTAACACACCCTCCTGTGAGACAGCCACTCCACAGGATGCTGCTCTGGGAACAGGAATCAAAGGGCATACCATTCACAAAAGAACTAGCCGCACACCAGGGTAAAGGGTGGTGTTAGTGTAGGCAGAGGGAGCTCAGACCAGCTGGAGAAAGATTCTGCCTTTTTGTTTCTCTCTCTATCTCTCTTCCCTACTGTCCCCGCTAATTCATTTAACACAAAGCACTTTGGGTGTGATGTCAGAAGGGAAAGTCCACTTGTTCCAAGAAGAGGGATTGAACCCTTAATGCAGGCTTGCTTTCATCCACTGCTGCTCTTCAGAGAGCAAGATGTTCCTTTAAACATTCAGGCACCAAAATATACATTTCCACCTGCATTGACTATCAATGGATTGGAATCCACTTCTAAGATGGCCACCGCTGTACCTTGCCTGCCTGCCCTCACTGATCTTCCAGATGATGCACTTGGCTGCACCCTGCAAGCCGATTGGGCTCATCTGAGCTAGGAGGCAAAGCTGGGCTCAGACCAAAGGCCTGGTTCTAAGGCCTTTGTCTTTCCCTGTCTGCCTCTGACTGCCTAACCTACTGCTGTCCACAGCAAGCCAATGGATGCCACCAGCATCATCCTTCCTTTGCAGAGTCTTCCAACATCTGCTTGGTCAGACTCCTGCTGCGACTATGGCTTGCCATGCCTTTCAGCATTGCCCCTCAATATCCGTTTCATCCAATCCTGACACTGCCAGGCAATCCCTATGCTCTATGATTCAGCTCTGCATTACTCTGCATTATTTCCTGCTCCCTACCACCAGCTAGTAGATTTCTGCCCTCCTTGCCCTGGAGCTTTTTGCTGATGCCCAGGTGTTTTATAACCCTTTTATCTCACACAGGACCCTCCCGGCAAGCTCCCCCCATGTTACTCGGCTCCCACCATCCAGGCGCTGCTGATCAAAACACTTATACTGCCTGCAATCTGCCTTTTGTGGATGCAGTCCGTCTGCACTCAAATGCCGCTTTCTGCGACATTCCAATATTGTTCTCTGACCCTCACATAGACAGCTCTTTCCTTTTTCCTCCCAATCCACTGATCCTGCAATTATGATATGATATGATATGGCATTTATAATACGCCTATACACAGGTGTTCCAAGGCGCGACGTGGCTAGGGAGGGGGAACAGATAGAAGACAGAGACAGTGATCCTACTAGGCCAAGTGTTTCTCAGATCATGCAAGTGCAGGGGTGGGGGAAGAGGAAAAGTTCGCAGTGGGAGGGGTGGAGGCGACAGTGCAGTACACGGGGTATTAGAATAAATAAAACAATAAAAGAAGTAAGGCAAGCTGGAGGCAAGTGTAAGGGTAAGTGCAGTCGTCAGGTGTCAAGTGCAGGTGGGTGACTGTAGGGATACTGAAACAGTCCCCAAATGCGGGCGTTACCAGGGAGGCAGTGCAGGTGTGTAACAGGCGGGGTAGGGGACCTGGACCCGAGATCATAGGGTAGCCAGGTAACCAGTACAGTTTCAGCCAGGAATTCAGCAGGGGAGAGGACGAGAGAAAGCAGAAGCGGAGAGGAAGGTTTTGAGGTGCTTTCGGAACCAGAGATGGTTCTCCTGAAGTTTCAGAGAATCAGGGAGGCTGTTCCTGAGGGAGGCCCCAGCAGAAGAAAGAGATCTACCACCAACTCATTGCTTGGAGAAGCGACTAAGACTGAGGGAGTTGGAGGCGGATGAGCAAAGAGCTTGAGAATGAAGATATTTAGGAAGAGAGAGTTGAAGGTATTGAGGCCCCAGAAGGCCTTGTGGATAATGCAGAGGGCATTGAACTTAATCCTCGCAGCCACTGGGAGCCAGGGCAGAGATTTCAGTCCTGGAGAGATACTCAGTCCTATTCTGGATGAGTTGCAGAGGGCGGAGAGTAGAAGCAGGCAGATTTAGAAGGAGGCTGTTGCAATAGTCTAGCCTAGAGAGAACCAGAGCTCTGGAGACAGTGAGATTCTGGGGGAAGGAGAGGAAAGGAAGAATACCTCTTAGAAGGTGGAGCTGGTAGTGACTTCTTAGAGACATCAGAGTTGTGAGGAGAGAAGGAGAGTGTGGAGTCGAAGATGACCCCAAGGTTTTTAGCCCCACAGGTGGGAGCAGGAAGAGGGCCAAGAGAGGCTGGCCATAGAGTGACAGGAAAGGAGGGAGCGGGTGTGCCGATGAGGAAAGTCTCAGTCTTACTGGCATTAAGGCACACCAATCCTGGATAACCGACAGACAGTTGCAGACAGTCAAATCACCATTTTGCAACACGCCTGCAACAGGTGAGGCATCACTCGCTGGCCTGGATAACCCCAAAGGTATTACTTCTTCATGTTTGTCAATGCTTGAGCCTAAACCTTGTCTTACTGATTCTGCAAAGGAAAGGGGTGCCATTCCTTTCAATCCGGCTCATTGTATTTCATCATCTACATGGTTATCCCACATGTGCCGCATTCTCCTGGTGTTTCACACCCCCTACCACAATGGTCACTATACTCCTTTCTCACCTGATCTCGGCCATAACCTAACTGGCAACATTTCTTGTGCACTAAGCCCTGCTAAACTCTGTGGTGCATGCAACAATATGCATTTTGCCCCTCTGCATTGCCCTGATCTGCACTGGAATGCTAATGATGACTGTAATGCCTGCAACAATACGCATTTGGCCCCACTGCCTTGCACTAATCTGCACTGTACTGCAAATGATGACTGTAATGCCTGCAACAATACGCTTTTGGCCCCACTGCCTTGCGCTGATCTTAACTGCAATGCTAGTGATGACTGTAATGCCAATGATGACTGTAATGCTTAGGTTGACTGTCACGTTACTGCTGCTCCCCCTCGGGCTCATGCCTCTTCATCTGCAGCCACTGCTTGTAGTTTATCAGCATCCCCAATCACTTTACCCAGGTACACTTTGAACAGCCCACTCCCACCATCTTAACCTTTCCTGCTCACTCTGGAGTGGATTGGCAAGGTTAAGCCTAGTTGCTGCCCCAAACTACCAGTTAGCTCCCCCAGAGCGCTCTGCCTGTACACTCATACCAAAACTGGGCACCCAATCACACAAAGACAGATTCTTTTCGCTGTGCTACTCTGCCACTCTCCACAGCATTCATTACTACTCCTTTTCACCTGCTAGAAGCACTAAATGGCCTTCAAACATCCCAAACATTGTGCACACCACACCTCCCTCTCCACCCTCACCAATGGACCTCTGCAATGTGCACACATCACATTGCCTGGGCACATTATGCTTAAACAGACTTCATTCTAGATTGGTTGGCCTCTTCAACCCCTTGAAGCACATCACCCCTGGAACCCCAATCCTATTTTAAGGCCATCTCCTCCCCCCAGAAAGCCAGACCCCCTGCCTGCACAGGCACGGCCAGATTGCAGCATCTCAGATCCCACACATATGTGTCCAAACTAACACCTTTTATTGATGCTCAAAGAACCTCTCAAACAATCGGGCTTACCAACTGCTTCACCATAGAGCCACCCCATCTAAGAACACCCATGTACTGTCTGCCACATGCCCTTCCACCTCCACCAGGCCCAAACACCTAGCCTGTTCCCCCATTAACGCATAATCTGTCTGTGCCCATGCTACTGACATACATTACTAGACAACAACCTTGACCTGCTTGCCATTACAAAAACCTGGCTGCACAAGGCAGCTGGTCCCTCTCTATCTCTCGCCATACCCACCGACTATTCTATTCTCAGATCTGACAGAGATGGTAACAAAGACAGAGGAGGTGCTATTATCTCCAAATCCTCCCTCCCCATCAGAGCCTCTCCCCTGCCACCTTTGCTAGGCTACAAACTCCCAGTAGCCCAAATTGAACCTAACCCTCAGACTACCGTTAACATCCTACTCCGTTACCGCCAACCAAACAGCCCCAGCTCCCCAGTCACTGACATCCCCCATCTCATTGCTACAATCTTTAAGCCCAACATCAAATTCTTGCTCCTGGGTGACTTCAACCTAGGGTTCAAAGACCCCACTGACCACAAGTCTACTGTCCTAACCACAGCTCTCTACAAGATTAACTTCACTCAAGTTGTTTCCACCCCGACAAACTCTAAAGGGCAAATCCTTGACTGGATCTTAAATATAATATCAACACACTGATGTAGGTCACATCCATTGACCTTGTACCCTGCACAGACCACGCATTGATCCTCTTTACTATGTCCCGTGCATCCACTTCCATCCAACAAACTGGTGACCATCCACCTATCACTGTGAGACACACGTGCAAATTGACCAAGGAACTATTGGAGCACACCATTCGTGCCTCCTTTGAGTTGTGGCCCAAAAGCTTCGACGCGAGACCATTATCAATGCCTTCAACTTTGTTCTCAGTGCACTAGACCAGCACGCCCCCCTCAAAACCAAGACACATAAAAAAGCAACCACCATAACTGGTTCACAGAGGAATTAACATCCCTCCGCAAGCTTAAACATGACCAAGAACATCTCTGGAGAAAACACTACCCCCACCGATAAAAAGGCTTTTAGCATTATTGCCATTTTGCACAAAACAGCGATTATAACCACAAAAGCCAGCATCTACAATACTGGAATTAATGAAGCCAACTCTAACACAAGAGAGCTCTTTAAAATCCTCAAGGAGTTTGAAGCCATAACCCCTCCTATTGCTAACTTCCCAAAAGACAAAGCCTGGTGCTCCCTTGTACAATCAGCACTGGCTAACAAAACCCACAACCTCAGAGACAAAACTATCCGCAGGAAGCCATGGGTTTCTGGGAGACACTCCCATTGGGGATGATAGGGAGGGCGGCCATCCTGAAAATGGTAGTACTCCCACGGCTATTATACTATTTCACGAACATTCCCCATGCCATACCCAGAGCTTTCTTCATGAAGTTGAACACAATGACACGGAGGTTCCTATGGGGAGGGGGAAGGTGTAAAATTGCCATGACAACATTGCATAGGGACCACGAGGAGGGGGGTATCAGAGTACCGGACTTCGAAAGATAATACCTGGCAGGGCAACTCCAATACGTAGTTAAATGGCTGGGAGAAGATGAATCAATAGACAAAATACTTTTCCAACCAGCACCGAGATCCTTTTACCTACAGGAAATCCCATGGATAGACAAACCTCTGCTCAAGCCCCTACACAACATGCTTAGGCTAGCAACAGAGCTCTGGTCGAGGGCATGGAGGCTCCAGGGGACCAAAGACCCTTGCTCGTCGCAGATTCCACTAGCGGGAATAATAGGCAAGGACACAAATACACTTGCAATGTATAGATCCCACTGGGAAGCCAAAGGAATAGCACAAATAGGAGATTTGAGGAGGGAAGAACAATGGGCGGAGTTCCGAGATATGGTGTAAGAATATGATATACCCGAAGGCCAATTCCTCCTATATAATAGAATGATGCTGACAATCAAGAAGAGGTGGCCGGAGTGGCCAGAACAAGAGGACACAGGAGGAGAACTAGATGCATGGTACGATATATCGGAAGGGGGACACACAACCTCCAGGCTATACGAACAGTTGCTAAAATCCAAGAATTCACAAGTCCTACAAACAAGAGGGAGATGGGAGGATGAACTAGGAAGAGCCCTCAGTGATCATGAATGGGCTAGGGTGCTGAGATACCCCAAAAAAGTATCAAGGAACGCAAGGTTCAAGCAAGCACAATTATACACTACACATAGGGCGTACCTCACACCTAAGAGAATAAATAGGATGAAGCTGGGAGATCCCCGCACATGCCCCAGCTGCCCGGAAGAGGACGCGGACATGATACATATGTTCTGGACCTGCCCAGTGATACAAGTCTTTTGGGAGGGAATAAGAAGCAAAGTGGCGGGAAATGGACTCCAAATACAAGCGGGAAATCCTGAAATGTACCTGCTGGGACTCTTCCCAAGATGAGGCAAGAATAGGTCGCACTTTGCAAAAATGAAAGACTTGATATGCATACTAGCCAAATGGCGGATAGCAATGGCTTGGAAATCGAGAGAAGGCCAGAGGATAGACTCATGGTGGGCAGATTTTCAGAAATGGGCGATGACTGAAACGGCAGTGTGGATGAGGGCAGTATAGAAAGGTGAAGGGGAAACAGGACAAAAAATAATGGCATGGAACTCACTGATGCAGAGCTTATTCGAAAACAGGGAGGAGAGCAGAGAGGAAGAGCCGGGAGGTGAGGAGGAGCGGTAAAGGGAAAAACACAGGTCAGACCTCCAAGCATGGGTGGCCATGAACTAAGACACTTTCAAAACCACTGCGGGGAAAGAGACAGCTTAAAGCGAAGAGATTCCTTACTTACTCGAAGACGGAAAAAAGGCGGAGGACTACCCGCGCTTGGGACCAACAGCCAGCCTTGTTTTTGTTTATGTTTATTTATGAAGTGTTTGTTTGTTTGTTTGTAATGTTCTCTAAAAACCTAATGAAGAATTTTAAAAAAAAACTATCCGCAGGAAATCTCTGCTCCCCACTGCAGAATCAAATCTCCCTATCTTCATTGCCTTCCCAGCTCCCACGACCCCTCTTTCCACTTTTCCCGTGTCCCCAACAGATGTGCTCACCACCATCATATGCCTCAAAGCATCCAACTGCACAGGTGACATCTGCACAGCCCAACTCATCAAGATGTGCGCATACCCCTTGCTCCCACTATTGCTATATTCATAAACGCATCCTTTGAGTCCTGCACTGTGCCCAACTTCATCAAAGAAGTCTGGGTCATGCTGCTCCTTTAAAAACCCTCTCTGGACCCCACCCTCCCTACCAACTACTGCAAAATCATGACGGTGCCCTACCTCCTGAAAGTTCTTGACAGCACTGTCTACTTCCAACTTTAAACCCACATAGAAGCCCACAATCTACTTGGCACTTTCCAATCCGGGTTCAGGCCCAGATACAGCACAGAATCAGCCCTCCTCGACCTAAAGATTCAGCTTGATCACATCTGTGATACGGGGGATCATGCCATCCTCTTCCTACTTGACCTCTCGTCGGCCTTCGATCTCGTCAACCACAATATCCTATGTCACCACTCACTGTCACTTTCAACCTTTCCATCGAAGCAGCCAACTGGATCAAGTCCTTCTTCGTGAATGATCCTCCAAGGTCTTCACGGAGGGTGACGCAGCTGACCCCATCCCCGTTTCTGAGGGGGCCCACAAGGATCTTTTCTCTCAGCTGCACTTTACAATATGTACACCAAGCCACTCTTTGACCATCTGGACAGCCTAAAAGTCCTGCACATAAACTTTGCCGAACATGCGCATGTCCTCCTGAAACTCACTGGTAACTATGAACTTGACTCTGCATATATCATCCGTATCCACAGCATTATCCAGGCCAGGAAGGCTAACCACCATCTCCGCCTGAATTATGACAAGACGAAGCTCCTCATTGTCGGTTCTACGCACCGTCCCAAACACCTTAACCCTGCATTCACCTCTTTCTTGATTGACGGGAACATCACCCCCGTATGAACCCATGTAAAAACACTGGGAGTCTATCTCAATTCAGAGTTAAACATGTAGAACATGTCAAGGCTGTCTCCCCGTCCACTGCCTATTATACCAAATTCATCAACCTGTGCAACAAATTCCTTTCCCCAAACAACTGCCTCATGCTGAACAGGGCCATTATTGCCAGCAAATTAGATTACTGCAATTCCATCCTTACAGGAACCTCCACAAAAATCCTCAATAAACTACAACTGATCCAAAAGAACACCCTGAGGGCAGTGTGGGGCATGAAACTATCTGATCACATCTCCCTAGTGAGGCACGAAGTGCACCGGTTACCAATTAAGGTGCGCATTGAGTGCAAAATCCCATCCATCATTCATCGCTGCCTCCACAACTCTGCCCCCCAATCTCACCCATTGCATCTCAAAAACATCCAATCTATGCAGCCTTTGGTCCACCTCCTCCACCTTATTAATTACCCCTAGATTCAGCATAAAAAGAGCTGGAGTAACAAGCTTCACTGTTATCACTCCCACTCTCTGGTACACGCTCCTGTCCTGCATCCGAGAAGAACCCTGCTACCTGATCATTTACAAAAAAGTAAAAACTGCACTGTTTAATAAATATGCCTAAATTACTGCTGACTTACACCTGAAATGTGCTGCCTTTAACGTAAACCTTTCCTTCTACGTTTCTACATCATAACCTCTCTGTCACAATGCATTGATGCTAATGTAACCTTCACTTGCGCCATGATACCTCTGGGTCTGGGCACTGTCAACAAGTAAAATAAATACATAAAATAAAATCAATCCAATCACCTGGGGAATTTTGCCTTTAAAAGAAGGGTTTACTTTGGAACAAACATCTATGGAAGAATTCCGTTGGACCTCTGTTGGAAGCATTGACTTCCAAAGCCCTCCACCAGTAACATGAAGACTGAGTGTCCAAGGCAGAGGCGAGCTATGTTCCCTACCGATCTCTAGAGCACATTGGATGCGACCTGCTGCTGGAACAAGACCTGCATCTCTGCCAGTTACATTGCTGCCCAGGATCTCATCGTGGTGAAGGACCCCTGGATGTGTGCACCAGCCTCCCTTGCATTGGCAGCCTGAGAGCAAGGACTACACTTGTCCGTGAGAGCCAAGACAGCAATCTTATTTGATTTACTCCCACCCATTCCATATTCTCTCAAATGTCTGGGGGCATGACCTTCCATTGTACATTAACCTCTTATATTCCCTAAAAATATCCATCCCTATTTTTCATTTTGCTATCAATGGGAGTTATGATGTAATCCAATACTTTGTGATGTCCCTTTTTCCCCACTATGAAGGTTACATTCAGAAAGATTCTGATGTGACCTGGAAAGTCAGTTGTAGACCATATTGCCTGTAACATCCTTTTAACATTCAGATCTATTGATTGATTGATTGCTTATTTGAACCATCTCCTTTTGCACCTTTTCTCCAGTATCTATGCATTTGTGGGAAGCTCCATATCATATATAAGAACGTTCCTTTCTCTATGTGATATTGGAGAAAGCTGGCATCCTCTCCTCTCCCCATCATGTTCAACTCCTCCCTAGAGTAGTAGGTTCGATGCAGGTATTTAAACTATTAAAAAATCAGCATTTAGCTGAGATAGTCTGCTCCCTTGGTAATTGTAAGGCAACCCTCGAATCATCATCTTCTATTATTCCCAGTTCTCTCTTCCATTTGCTTCTTAGTTTGCAAAGTGAAGTGGTTAAATGGGATGATGTGGCCTTATACACCCTTGAAACCTGTGTAGTTTCCTTTTCCGCAGCAAACACATTGTGTCCCAATGTGGAGGCATGTGGGGGACAGGTGGGCACTATCCATTACTAAATGCATGTTGTAGCTGCAGGTTTTTGCGGAGGTCTATCTGATCTATGCCACATTCCTCTTTAAGAGGCTGGAATGTTTTAAATTGAGGTCCATTAATCCTGTTCCTACATCTTTAATCCCTTTGTCTCCCCAGCTTCTATACCACCAGAGATTCTGAATCCCTTTGATGCACCCATTCTCCCAGAGTGGCAACATCAAAGTAATGTTCCCACCCAACCCAGGTGCAGTGTTACAAAATCTCAGGCATGTTATACAACAAGAAGGGATTACATAATGCCCCTACAGTATCTAAGGTGGTTTATGAGGCTTTGACATCTTCCCATTCCCAAGTGTTTTAATTGCATTGCCTTGATCTTCCGCTTCTCTCCCAGGTATTTCCAATTTTTTACTATCACCAACGAGATGCCCAGTAGTAGACCTTTAAATTATGTAGGCCTAGTCCAGGCCCTAATTGAGAGTTATATAATGTTTCCAATTTAGCTCATAGTGTTTTATTTTGCCAAAGGAAGGAACAGAGTGTTTTCTTGACTCTATCAATCTCTTCAGCCCTAATAATCACTGGAGCAGTCTGTACTAAGTACAGGAGCCTTGGGAATGTGATCATTTCATACATTGCTGCCTTCTCATGTAATGATAGAGGGAGTCACTCTCAGTGACCTACATCTACCACAAATAATTGGCTTATCCCAGTTCATTCTTAGTCTAGTGTGTTTCCCAAATACCCTCATTATTGCCATGCCCCTGCATACAGGAAGGTTCTTTTCTCACCACCCCCTCCTACATCCCCAGTTGCTCAAATCCCACCGGCTCCTGGTCTTGTCTGATCCATTCAGCTTGGGGTTCCACTATTATCATCATGAGGAGGGGCAAGAGGAGGTATCCCTACCTTGTTCCCATCCCCATTAAACTTTATTTTGACTTTTGGGGTATTGCACAGGAGTTTCACCCATCTGATAAAGCTACGCCCAACTCCCATTTTGCTCAGGACTCCAACATGTAACTCCATTCTACCAAATCTAACCCTTTCTGTGCATCTGACAAAAGGCTACTCACTGGCTCAACCCCTGCCTTTGTTCGCATCCTTCATATCATAGAGTCTCCTTATGTTAGCACTAGTCAATCTCTTAGATATGAAACCACACTGCTCCTCATGGGTTACTTGCTCAATAATATTTAATAACATGATTGCCTGCCTCTGAGTTAATCAGGGAGGTCAGTCTGAAAGACTTGCAGCGATTTGGTGATTTCCACTCCTTCGGGATCAATACTATTGTTGCTTCTCTTAGGTCAGCTGGTGGGGATTGTTTTAATCTCTACTCTGGTGCAACATATCTTTCATTAATTTTAGTATTTTGCCTCTCAGTAATTTCCAGAGCTCCATTGAGGCCAGGGGATTTTCCGTGGTCCACCTGGATGATTGCTTCTTCCAGTTCTTCAATCGATAGATCCCCTTTTGTCTCAATCAGTTTTTCTGATGGGAAGTGTCCCTATAAAGTTCTGAAAAGCCTCCTTCAGACCTTTCCCTCTGCATCTTCTATAAGTTTGCATAGTACTCAATGAAATCCTTGGCTATCTCTTTGGGATCCCTCACAGTTCTACCCTCTACATCATCCACTATTTCTCTTACTACCCTGAGCTTTTCACCTTTTTGTGATAGCTAGGCCTGTTTTGTACCCCCATTTGTAAATGCTTGCTCCCTTGTACAGTAAACTTGTATTAACTTTATCCAGTGCTCTCGTCTTGATTTTTTCTGTTGCTCTCTTGAATTCCTGAATTAATTCCTCCGATGGATCGGCTGCCCATTGTTCCTCCAGATACTTTGTCTCTCCTCTCTTTCATTCTCAGCAATTGCCCTTTCTTTTTCTCTATTGGAGCTGGTTATAACCCTTAATGCTTTGCCCGTAAGTACGGTTTTATATGCCTCTCATAACTTTTGGAGTTAATTTAGGTGCTGTTGTTTCAGAATATCCATCAGATTCCTTTATTTGGAGCTCTACATCATCCTTATCTTTAAGATAAAAATCATTCAGCCTCCATATTTCTGATCTCAACTGGGACCAACTTTGCATCGAGAACATTAATGGGGAAGGAATGGTCTGAGATTTTCTGGGCAGCTAATTCCCGTCCCCTTTTCTGTTACTGTCTGCTATGGGGTGGAGGAATAAGTCATTTCTTGACATGGAAGATTGGGCCACTGAAAAGAATTCCTGTTGGCTTGAATGAGATAGCCTCCACGCATCTCGCAGCCCATCACCTTCACTGAGTCTTTCAATTTTAATTTTGTGAAGCCCCCCCAGCACTTCTGTCCATCCTATCCAACTCCGGTTCCACCACTGTACTGACATCCCCTTCAATTATCAGGAGGCCTAGGGGGGATTTTATCATCGCTTTGCGTATCTCCCCCCACTTTTCCATCAGTAGTGCTGGGGTGGCCATTGATGCAAATAAAGGTTTAGATCCCTACCAATTGTGCCAGTCATTGTTTCAAGTCTGCGTCCTGGATCCATAACCACCCTTGTGTGCCTGAATCTGAGCTACTTGTAAAAACGTCATTCCCCAGGTACCTATTCTTTGACCTGCCTATGAATGAAAATGGTACCCAGTAGTGTCTTTCTGGAAAAGAATTTTGTCTGGTTTCTGGTGACCTATGAAATGCTTTAGTGCACCTCTTTTAACCTTGTTAGTGAGACGATTCACATTCCATGACAAGCATCTGATTGGGTTATCTGTGCTACTATTCATGCTCCTGTTAACTAAGGCTAACATTTTTCTTTTGACTTTCCGTTTCCTCCTGGAACCTTCCTGGTTGGGGTACACCCATTGCATAAATAACCCAGATATCATAACTTGTAGAACCTGAAACTCCAATCCCTTGATTCCTGCTCACCCACCCCATTCCTCATACTCCCACAATATTGAAGCATTCGTCGGCCCAGTCCTAAATTAATCATTATCAATTAACTTCCATTATGTTATGGTACATGCTACCTGTCCTTCCTTCCTTTCTTTTCCACTATCCCCATCTTTCCTTAAATTCTGCTTCATGTTCACCTCTTTTCTGATCCTTTGCTCTCGTTGGGCTCAAACCATGTTATGTCTTAGTATTCTAAAGGTAATGTCGGCAACGGTGGCGGTATTGGGCATATCTGTCTATTCTCTTTTAACTTCCTGATTGGTTTTTCCTTTCAGCTGTGACTGTCTTGGTACGTTTATTTTCTTTCTTTCTTTCTTTCTTTCTTTCTTTCTTTCTTTCTTTCTTTCTTTCTTTCTTTCTTTCTTTCTTTCTTTCTTTCTTTCTTTCTTTCCTGAGGCTTTGCCATGCTTGATAGCTCCTGCATTTCTGGCTGTCTGCAGTATACCATTCTGATCTCTGTGGTTAAATAGTTTTCCATCTAAATCTCTGGGGTGTGCACCACAAGGGGGGGTCACCCCGGAACCCTGTGTGATCTTTCAATTTCAAAGAATGTAGTGATTCCTTTTGAACACAGAGGGGCTGATTCATGGAATTATTTGCACCGAAAAACAGGGATTTGTGCGCCATTATGCTCGCAAATCCCCATTTGTTAAACAGGGATTTGCGGGCAGAATGGCACACAAATCCCTGTTTTTCGGTGCAAATAAATCCATGAATCGGCCCCAGAGTCTTAAAAATCTACCTCTTCGTAAACAGATCCTTGGCTGGCCATGCTTTCTTTTCTGGTAGTCCTACAATTCTAATGTTTGATCAGCTGGAATGACCCTCTGAGTATCCAAGTCTTTCTTCAAATTGTCAGAAGGCTGCTCAGAGGTCTTTAACTTGTGGTTGAAAGGAGCTCACCACCACCTGTAGAAACTCTTTTCAGTCTTCCATTTCCCAAATTCCTCAAGGACACCATGGTAGGAATTTCCATTGCCCCTTTGTCTGCCATTCCCAACTTGTATTTGTCAATCTTGCTTTGTAGGGTTTATTGATTATTTTTCTTTTCCCATCTTCGACTTGTGTCTATCCTTCCGTGTGTGATGCCTGTAATTGCCCGGAGTGTGTTTGAGTGTTCAGTGGAGACAGTGGAGATAGTGGAGACTGGAGTGGCAGGCGAACCACTCGTTTCACCCTTTAGAGAGTCTTTCTCCTTTGTTCATTCATTTGGACTCCTTCCACAGCGGAGCGTTGTCGAATGTGTTTGAGTGTTCAGTGTTCTGTGGCTCTTTTGCAGAGAGGGTGTGTTGCTGTTTCCTTTCCACCACGTTGAGATTTGAACACTCCTGACTTTGGCCACCTCCTCATGTCATTGTGTCAGCGTGTCTACGTGAACGTTAGATGCACAGAGAATAAAGAATAAGTAAGTGATCTATGACACAGCAACGGTGTCACCTGTTGTCAAGAAGTGCTTTTTGAGCCTCTTATCAAAGATCACCTGTCTCCTTTATGTGAAGACCAAAGGTTCTGACCTTTTGAGTGTAACGGTTTATTGAGAAGCCACCCTCAACACAGGGAGTTCCTTCCCTCCCCACTCAAGTGGTTATGCAACAAACTGTTTAACAGATTCTTTTTAGCCCTATCTCAGACACATATCATGCCCTTTGGATCCCTATGCCCTGAGCTAACAATCTGCCAAGAACCAGGCCAGTGTATGGGAAATATATTGGTATATTGCTCTTTATTTAAATTAAAGATAATAGAAATTAGCATGAAAATGTCAAACACCACTTTATCCATGGCACAACACAATCAACTTCTCAAAGCATAAATAATTCACAAAAAGTGAGTTCAAAAGAACACAATCACAATTCTTCACTTTCTGCAAATTTCACTTCATGAAATAATTACACTGATTAAAAATGAAGGCACTTATCATGAAATGTTGTGCAATTTTTCCTGCAGGCTTAAAAGGCTAGCAGTAGGATTTCAGGATTGGTAATGATGATTTTGCCTACACTTTTGGTTTCTGATAAACATAGGGTGATTTATGCTTTGGGGAATCTGGGATTTCAGACCCCCTTACTGAAAGGTCTGTGTTGGGGAAGCTCGATAAAAAGGTTAGACTGATTTAAGAAAAAAGTCACCCCTCTTTCTTAAAGAAGTCAAGGTCAGCAGGACAAAAATTACCCAATTAAAGTATAAGCTACAGTTTTCAGCGCACACTGGGAAATTCACCCCGTAGTGCTCTGCCAAATGGGGAATTAATTACATTAATATATTTGCTTAAATAGGCTAAGGAACTACCCAGTTATGCCCCCCACTATGAAGGGAAAGGATTCAAGGCAAGCAAACTCCCACACCCTTTGGTTTCCCAGGGCTAAGTTGTACTTACATAGAAAGCCTCTGTTTAAGGTTCAGGAAAGCCAGCTGCATCTCAGGACACTCTGGAAAGATAGGGTAGGGTTCTGGTCACTCCACTCTCAAAGATGGCCTCCCACGCCCCACCATAGGACCCAGTCAGCTTTGAGGCCTTCCTAGAAATAGACAGCTCCACCCAGATGCACTCTCAGCAATCTCCTCTGGTGTCTCCTTACAGCTTGTGGATGGTAAGTTTCAGCAGCCTTCCTAATGGTCTATCTCTTGTCTGTCTGTTCCTGTCTCTCCTTCTTCTGTGTCCTTCTGTGTCCTGGTGCAGTCTCCCTTGTATAGCAGCAATGACACCACCAACTTTACAATCTTGGGGAAGTACCCTGCAATAATTCCTGCCACTAGGATTGGACAGTTACCCTTCCCTCTCCTCCCAAACCCAGCCTCCAAGTCAAGATTGGTTTAGGGGTCTGGAGCATCATATGGAAATTCCCATTTCTAATCACCCTTTGTTCTCCTTTCACCTTTTTGGCAAAACAAGTTATGTATCACAACTTCATAATTTTACTAGCAACTACCATACTAAACATATTTTCTGATTCAGCTAATCATGGAGAATTTTATAAGCCGAATGCCAAATCCATGCCATGCAGCATGGCCATGTGGCACCTTTCTGCCATTTCAATAAAAAAGCACAACAGTTATGAATATGTAAGTTATTAGCATATCCCCAGTTTCATTTTCCACCCGTTCCCCAACTCACATGTTTGGAACATGTTTAGATCAGCCAGAAACCTAGTTTAACTGGCCATTACAGTTCCCTAAGTCACAGGTAGATGAATTTTATAACCCCAAATTCTCCTGGGAATTACTCAAAAAATGGTACATAGATGAAATCTATCTGCATTATGATGGCTGAGAAAAAGGCTGAGAAAAAGGCCTAAATGATAATACTCCTTTTAAATTGATTGGGAATCTCCATGTGAGACAAATAGCCCTGCTCCTCCCTTCCGGCCATTTGTTTTCACTGGGTCAGCCTGAACCCAGAGTTTTTATTTTTTATCAGTCTCCTTTGTGTTGGAAGCTTGTTCTTTGAACTGGTTGCCCCCATTTTCACAAATATTGGTCATCCTCCAGCCTAGAGTAACTTTTCTTGAAGTCAATGCTTTCGGAACCAGCAGGCCTGGAGAACACTGAACTTTAACACCTTTAGCAGGACCTTTTATTGCGGTTGGTCATTAGATGGGAGATCTGACATCCAGTCTGGGTGTTGGAGATGTCCTTGTCCAATAAGACAAAGTGGCTTTTCAAAATCGCACTGGAGTTTTGTAGGTGAAACGTAATATACATTGCTTTTTGTCAACCCGGACATCATGTTTTGTTATCCTGACATTTTTCTGAGAGCAGTGATACTTTCTTTTCACTTTTTCGAACTGCTTTTATTGGCACACACCTGTGCAGGCCGTACTTGTTTTCAATGTTTAAAAATCCTGTTTTCATGTGACAGTGATCTTTGATTCCTCCTTCTCTTAAAATTTAAAATTGTGCTTATCCATTGGTAATAACAGGTAGGCCCCTTTCCAAACAGCTCTTTAATTTTGCTGAAAAAATAAAAATAAAGGCGAAGCCACTTTTTGTTTTTGTTTCAGTGTTTAAAATCCTGCTAGTCATGTGAAAGGGACTTCTGTTTGGGGCCTTTAAATGCACCCCACATGGGCAATGTTTCAGAAATTACTGTGCCTGATAACTAATCTACCAACATCTTATTGGATCTTTCTGGCTTTTAACTTGCGTATTTTCACAACCATATATATCTTTACATTTCTATCTTTTTTAAACTAAGGACTATTTTAAGGACTATTTTTCAATTGAAGTTACTGATGGATCTGCCTTTGGATTCGAGGTTTTTAGGTTCTCTGATTTTTTTTTGTTCTTGTCTGTCGGTGAAACCCTTAGTGACTATTGCACAGTGTTAATAATGCAGAAATGCCTGAGGAACCAAATGGGTCTGATCCCATTGGAAAGGAATGTGTTACCTGTCCCAGAGTCGGCGAATAATTCCCTAATGGAAATTAACCCGAGGGTGGAGACAAAAATTATTCCATCTAGAAGGCCTCAGGGTGCAGGTAACTCACCCCATTTAGCTTGCAATTTAATGGGCAAACTGGCAGAGAATGATATCCCCCACGGGAGGGCCAGGAGTGGATACCTGATGGCTCACTTTGGATGGGTAATTTATGTGCTAGTGATTTAATTGGCTTGATGATACCAAAACGGCCTTACATTGTGAAACCAAGGACTACGAATCAAACTTTTACTCAGTGTCTGATTGCTGGCCAAAGAATCATTGACTATTTGTTGAATCAATTGGAACTAGCACAGAGATACAATCCATTGCACCAATTAAAAGCACAGCATACATTGACCATTCCTTTATACTGAATAGGAACATGACCTTAGTATCATTGAATATGAAGAAACAGTGCTGGGAGGCCTTGGTGGTGCAGATTTGGATGGGCAGCCTATGAGTGTAATCCAGCAAACCTGCAACGATTCAATGCCTAATTCCCCTACGGTATTGACACATTTTATGGCAAATGATGAAGCAAATGGTGAAAAGTCTAGAGGTAGAGCATCTGGAGGCTTCGGGAGAGGCTGGTTTGCATCATACCTTAAGAGAGGTTGACAAGCAAATTTGTTTACCCCATAACACTGTGTCAGCATTGAATATGGTTCTCAGTTCATTTGTAAACTTGTATGATAATATCTAGCAAGAAATGAAAGAACACAACTCAATGCTAGTGTGAATAAATGACAAAGCTGAGCAGTTGGGTATGGGTAATTCTCTTATCTATCTAATTCCAGCTGCACAACAGGTAAAGGCAGGGGAGGCTGGGCACATGCAATCAAATGGGGATATTGATATGAACAGCATATTCATCAGCGATGCGTCCATCGATGCTACTGAGGCAGTTGTTTCTGGCTCAAGTAAAATTTAAAGGGTAGAAACCCTAAACTGGAATTCCCGCCAATGTGAACATTAAAACACTACCACTTTGGGAAAAAGGGCTGGAGAACAACTAATTTGTAAACCAACTGAGGTTGTCTCCTTTGGGACTCATCAAACATGCCAGCAAAAGGGGAAAACAATAAAAGATCAACAGGAGGTAAATAGTCCATTATTTAGCTTTAATGTCAATAAGTCTACTTAAAAACCGAGGAAACAACCATTGTCCAAGAAGGGTATCAATATGGATGCCACCAGTGGTTGAGGAACCAGCAGGGGAGGTGAAGACCTTATTAAATAATGAGTGTAAGGATGAGATGCCCCACCCTTAGGATGTCTCCTTCTCAACCCCATGTTAAGGAGGGTACAATTAAGCTGAATAGAAATTCTACCACTCAGACTGGGAGTATACCTGTGGATGACGTAATATCAAGGGGTGGGGAAATGAGCATTAGGCATGGGGAGACAAGGACGCCCAGTGGAGGGTACCCGCAAGGGCAGAACAACCAAGAAGTGAAGATGGGTGTGGCCCATGAAACAGTGGACTTGGCAAAGGAGGACTCTATGCAGTGCCCACAAAGGGGCGGCTTGCCATACACTGCTCGAAGAGTACCCCAGGGGTCCACTGATGGAATTACTCATATTCCAATGTCTCAGGCTGGGGAATGTTTGTCCAATGTTGCCCGATTTCCGATCCTATGGGAGGGTATACCACAATCTGTACAATTCAGTGATAACTTTAGCTTGCAAGAGCACGTTTCTGATTTTGATCACCCCCACACAATGGAAAATACCACTAATGAGTTGATGTCAGCCCAGGGTTATTCTACTAAATATTGTGTCCATTGGGACCTACAAAACAACAATGCCTGCAGAATGTACCTCAAAATGTATACCCGACACTGAATTTGGGGGTCAAGCAATTGTTGGACAAACTATACAGGCTTAAAGTGAAGAATGTGGGGGATGGCCAAAGGGGTTTTAAAACCCAACCCTATAGTGTGTGATGACAAGTAAAGGATGGTGATGTTGGGTGGGGGGGCACAGGGTTGAATAAAAAGGATAACCATGCTGTTAAGGTTTCATCTATATCCTCAGTTAGTAGACACAGTAACAACCAGCCGAAACTCAGTATGAGTAGTGTTCTGGGTTGAAAGTCCCTGTCTGCTTGAATAGAGGGAATGTTCTTACTATCTTTGCAGACATTTTGACATTTTGTCTGTTGTCATCAGTTAATATTGACTGAATGGCATTCCCTAATCGAGTAGACATGAACAGCTTTCTTCTCTATTTTGGATTGCACCCGGTGAAAGAACTGGTTTTCTCTGAAAGACTAAAACGGAAAGTGTTTTGGGCTCTGATTAATAATTTGCAGCCCATGTTCCAAATTAGTGAATTGAACCCGATTGCGGAAACCCAATTGGCTGATTTCTTCAAAGATATTTGTGGCAGTTCCTCAGTTGAGATGGATGATGATACGTTATTTGGAAATAATATTCTTACCTCTCCGTGTACTCCGTAGTTAAAGTATGAAGATATTGGGATTTTGATAAAAAACTGTAAAGATTCCAGAGCTCCAGGGCCCAACGGCCTTACAAATAATACACTGAACTCAGCCCAGTTAGCTGGTCTAATGTCCTACTGTTTTTATTTGGGAGTATCTTTGACTCAGGGCTTTTTCCTGCCTTATGGAGTACTGCTAATATTGTGCCCATTTTTATGAAAGGATCCAGGTTAGGCCCAAAAAACTCTCAACCAATTTCTTTAATGGAGGCAGCCTTAAAAATGTTTTGCTTCTACTGTATTGAGTCATCTGGATGTGTGGGCTAGGTTGACTCTGCTCTGAGACTAAGCCATTTTCAGACAGGTTTTCAAAAGGGACACTCTACGAACCTGAATGGCTTCTAGGATGGGGCAATGCAGGACTCGGCTTGGGGAAATCCAAATGGGTGTACTTATCTGGCCTCTATTGATCTTTGATAAAGTCTCAAGAAATAGACTCCTTTGTATTCTAGCAAATTGGGGGCTACCTGATGGGCTGTTGAAACTTTTTATTGGTCTCTATGAGAAATATGGTATTTTTCACAGGCTGAATATGGAAGGTGTCCTATCAAAATGTATTTATTGGCTAAAGGCAAGGATGTAATCTGTCACTGTGCCTTTTTAACCTATGTGTTTCTGATGCAGCAAAGTATCTGGCCACGTGGGTTTGATTGCTCCCAAGTTTGGGTCAATGAAAGTGGAATGGTTGGCGTACGCCGACGATTTCCTTTTATTTGATCATTTGTGCGTCGACCTCCAATGCTTGCTCCAAAAATTTTCCCAATTTGCTAAAGATAATTGTCTTGTAATTAATCCTGGAAAGACCAGGGTCTTAGCAATATCAGGGGGGAAAAAGTATAAATCTAAAGTCTTGTAATTGGAAAATAAGCCTATAGGATTGGCTTCCTGATTTATTTGGGTTTTCTGATAAGTTCACAGCCAGGGTTGAAGAACATTAGAGAGACTATCCTAACTAAAGGGAAGTTGTTAATCAATCCAGCCTTAAAAGTTGATAGGAAATACGGTCGCTTTTCGATTAGACCTGTATTAAATTTCTTGGAAGGCACAATAGTCCCCAAACTGATGCATGGTTTGGAATTGGTGGACAAATCTATTTTTAAGGTACTGGATAATATATTGAGGCTAAATTATGGCATAACATTTTGAAAGTTACAAATGCTATACCACTGGCAGTGATCAGCTTCGAATTGGGGAGTATTTTACTGGGAGAATGGGTGCAATGGCGCTTGCTCTCATTATTTTCTAAATGTATTATTATTTTTTGCATTTTAAAGTGCACTGACAGCCCAAAGGCATCAAGGCGCTGTTACAGGAAGATGACTTAGTTAAATGGAGCATACAGGTGATACATGAAAGACATTCTTGGAATTAGGTATAGACATGTGGTGCTTTGGTATAGACAATGGCTGAGCAACTGGCAGCTTCAAACACCTAACAAAGTTTTGATTGCTTTGCGGAAGGCTAAGTGGGATGTTACCCCTCTGAGGTGAGGTGGCAGGGAGTTCCACTGAGTGGCAGCGATGAATGGGATGCTCGATCCTCCAGCCCTAGCTCGTTTGACATTGGGCACTGTGATTATGTTGGCATATGGAGTTCTGGTTGGTCTGGTTGAGGATGATCTGATCATTCTTTGTGTTAAGTATTGGGGACCGCGTGATTATTGCAGTTATGATTTATGGCAAGTGTTTTAAACATGACACATTCGTTGATGGGTAGCCAATGGGCTTGTTTCCTGGCATCTGAGATGTGGTCACATCTTGGAATGCCGATGACGGCAAGGGGCACATTGTTTTGGATGGATTGGAGTTTTTCAAGATTTTATGTAGGTGTGCCAGCAAAGAGGACGTTGCAGTAGTCAAGTCGGGATTGATTGCCCTGAGGCAGAACTCCTTATATGAGGACTTGAGTGCACAACTACAAGTCAAGGAGGATCAGCGTTATAGCAGGGACTTTTTCCCATTACTGGGAATGAGGTGTACCCATATTGTAATGAGTTTGGAAATGGAAAGGGATACTCTGTTGGACAATCCAGAGAAAGTCAGTAAAGCCCTTTATGACCAGGACTGGGTGAGTACCACTGATTTATTCCATTCCTATCCCTCTTTGAGCGAACTGGCATATGAACATAAAAGGCGTGGAATGCCATTTTATCTCAATTTTCAAATCACTATTATAGAATGATCCTACTGAGGTTACGCTGGAATTTGTTGTTAATGAAAGCAATTTTATTTAGAAGACATATTATCAATCAGCAGGAGACCAGCTTTAGGTTCTGTAACAAGGGACCAATGGAAATATTGAGACATTTATTATTAGAATCCAAAGCATTACATATGTCTAGAAAGGATTGGAATAATGTAATGAAGCTATCAAATTGTTATTATTATTGGATGAGATGTATACATTCTGCATCAGAGGGCCTAGCAGTGGTCGGTTTTATCAAGACTATGAATGTAATGAATTGATGTCTTGAAATTGTATTTCTGATGTTTTTACACTTTGTTTATGATGTTTGTTTTTGATCAATTGCTTTGTGCTTGTTTTGTAAAGGTTTTATTTTTAAACTAGATACAAATTTAAAAAAACTGTGGTCCTCACCACGATTCTAGCTGGAGGGGTCCTGCACGAGTCCTCCTCCCACCTCGCATCAGATCACTCCACGACATACTTTGGCTCTGACAGGGAGAGAGCATACCGCCAGACAGGAGCGTGAATCCCTCCTCCTCCACTGCCACCTGTTCCTTCCCAGCTCCCTCCGATTTGGAGACTTTGTTTATCTTGCCCTCACACTCACTGCCCTTTAGGGGATCACCAAGCCAAAGCAGCCCGGCACTTAACTTCATTCCTTGGATCTGGTGTTGCTTGGTGGCCCAGCCTTTCGTTTTTCTATACTTGCTAGCTGCAGTGTGTGGATCTCTGCTTTAACGGATAATTTTCCAGATCATCATGGGTTTTCAATGGAGCCTCAGCTCTGAGCAGCCATCTTGTACACCATCCTCCAATGCCTCAAAGAAAGAAGTTCTTGTACTCACTGAACAAGGTTGGGAGGAAATGCAGCGAGACGCTGTCACTTTCCTGGAACTGTGAAACACTGTGAAGGGACAAACACTCACAGTCAGAACTCCAAGTTGGTGAAAATGTCACAAACTGTGTGAAAAGCTGAGGAGCAAATATCATCCAATTACCCACTGTACTGAGAATCATTTAGACCGATATGAACATTTGTTAAGAGAAGCACAAAGCGGAAACCAATCCAAAAGACAGAGACGAAAAGATAGTGGCCTCAGGAAATCCAAAGGCCTGAAACAAATGTCAAAACTTCTCAGGTGCTACAAAAGGGAATGGAAAAACTAGAAAGGGCAGAAGAGTTGGAGGAAGCTGGCAGACTTCACGACATCCCCTTCATACACAGCAAAACCACTATCTAGTACCCATTTAAGCAGCAGTTCAGCCGCTACTTTGGAAAAGGGTGCACCAGAGTCCAGACCTACAAGTGCTTGTGCTGAATGGATCTGTGCAGCTAGAAAGAGGCCCCAGAGCCAAACAGTGAAAGCAGAATGAAGCCTGAAGACAATGGACTTCCTTGAGACTGTTAAGATGTGAGACGCCTGGCAGGAGGCTAAATTATAGTGTCTGTCTGAGACAGAGCCTGAATGAGGTGGTGGGGCTACCCATTCTTCTTAAAAGTGAATGCTTAGAAACACAAGGTCTTGTGGCAGGTCATAAGAAGGACACAGACTAGAATATTCCATTGAATGATTATACTTTATTTAAAAAAGAGAAAATACCTAACTTTCCCTAATCTATGGGTTTTTCCTACCTAACAAAACTAACTAGGGTGCTTGAAGATTGTCTGTAAGTCCAAAAGGAAGATCTGTCTACTCTACAAAACTAATCTAAGCTCACCCTACAGCCACAGGAGAATGACCCCATTCTCCTGGGGGCTGATTTTTCATTAGACATATGCATTAGTAAAGTAGACTTAGGTATTTCTCAGCAACTACTTTTGTCAAGTCATATATTTCAGATATTAGGCTTTTCAGTTGTTCACTAGTCATGTTTGCACACTGGTTCTCCCTTTCCTTTTTAGTCTTCACTCTTGTGTAATGGCTTGGTTTTGGTCTCCTTCTTCCTTGGGACAATTCTGCTTTTCCATCGTTAAAATTGAAACTCAATGTTTTCTCTGTATTCAATGTCCAGTCCTCTCTAGGATTAATGAGATTGCTCCAAAAGTGATTCTCTTTCTTGTTATTATGTTCTCTCTCTTTCTCTAGTCTGTGACAATTGAGAATGTTCCAATTATAACTCTCACTCTCTTGATACACTCTACACACTTTACCTTTACTGAGACTAGTACGAGTGTTCCAACAATGATTCTCACCCTTCTCCCCTTTCTGGTAGTTACTTGGAAAATTAGAAGTGTTCCAGCAATTATTCTTGCTCTTCTACTCTACGCAATCATTAATGGAACAAGTATGACTGTTTCAGTAATGATTCTCACCCTTATACGCTATATGTTCTTTGATGGGATGAGTATTAGTGTTCCAGTAAAGGTTCTTAAACGTATTCAATATTTATTCTTTGCTGGGATGAGCATGAGTGTCCCAGTAATGATTCTCAAGCTTCTCCACTACCCAGCTTGTACTGGTATGAATATGTGTATTCCAGTACTGATTACAGTTATTCTTCTATAGTTTTAATACTTAGTCCTCACTGGGACGATTAAGATTATTCCCTTTGTTACTTTCGGTTTCCCTCACGCCCTCCCTTTACTATTTTCTCTTAGGGATTGCGTCACTGGGCCTGTGGCCAGGATAGGGCCTTCTTCAGTGATTGTCAGGTTGGAGTCTCGTCTTCCTGCCCCTCTTTCTTTATGCATGCTCCATTGTGCTTTCAGAAAAATTATCTTGGTGTTGTTCCTGGACTTCCAAGTCCACCGACTTTTGGTCACTCCACCACGTCTTACTCTGTTGGTCTTCTGACACTCCAGTCCTTCGGTTTCTCTCTCTTTTGGTTGCCCCCGGTTAAGGTTTGCACGCCAGCTCTCTGCCACGCTTGAGAGTCAAAAAGTGCGTTCCAGTTTCCTTCAGCTTTTCCTGTACAGCTGATTTGAAACTCCCGGGCTTCTCTCTCTCCTTGGTTTCCTCCTGACTGATTCATGATGCGGCTGTAGGAATAGGCCAGTGAAATATCAAATTCTTTTCTCTTTGTTGTGCTCATGATGTTATGACTCCAGTGGTCTTCTTGGTCTCTGTAACAGAGAAGTATGCCTTTGCAGGTTTACTTAAGGGTTCTATGTTTCATTAACAAATAACAGTTTGTTCTTGTTGCTTTCTTGCACAGAGGTCATTACTGGTGGAATATAGGCAAGTGGGTTAGGAAGTTCCTCATCAGAATGGGAGTCCTTGTCCCCAAGAGGGGTGCCTCTCCTGGTGAGATATTGCTTGCCTCTACCCTTATGGAGGGCATCACATAGCGGGCTCACGTCCCTAGCCTCATAGAGAAAGCCCTGCCCTGGGGAGTAGTGAGTGAATCCCGCCATGTGTCACAATCGGTAAGAGACCAAATTTGAATGCTGAGAAATCCATAGTCTTGGAAATGTATTAAAGTAAATGCTGAGCAAGCCAATGTCTGGGATAAAAGTGAATGCTGTAAAATGTAAGTTATGGAGGAACACTGAATAAGTGAACGTTGGAGCCGGAACCTAAGGTCTGAGATATACCTATTTGATCATATGAAATATCAGAGGTTAGGGATTACTCAACAAGTGGAACAAGAAGCACTGAAGGAAAACCAAGAGCAAGGTTGAGTTGAAGCCCGGGAAGAGAAAACTGAGAATCCTGAAACATGGGATAGATCTTAAGAGGCATTGTGAAAGCAGGAAGGTGGCGATATGTCAAGACTGTGAGTAATCCCTGGAAGAACTTTCCGAGAGCAATTCATTATTAGGTTTTTTTAGGTTATGGATGGACATTTAAGAATAGATTTTATGAGCTCTTTCATTGGCTACACCTTGGAAGATTTTGGGCCTCATTACGACCCAGGCGCTAAGTGGTTAACGGCGCCGTAAAAGGCTGCTGCGCCGTTAATCACTTAGCGCCTTACTACGAGGTCCCTTTGCGGGACCCGACCTGAATGGCTGGTCTTGACCAGCCGTTAAAGTAGGGACCCGCAAAGGGACCTCGCAGGCAATTACGGTACCGCAATTTGCGGTACCGTAATTGCTGCCTTCCCCATTCCCATTGAGCCCTATGGGGAAAACCTCTGTGCTGAAACCAAATAACCTTGAACAGTTAAGACTAATTGCTTTACCAACTACCTCCTGTCAGTATCCAGAGTGCATCCCTTTCCTTCGTGAAACTGTATGTCCTCTGTATTCCTTTTGCAGGGTGGGCTGTATTTTGTAGTGTGCTAGAAATATCTGTTGTAATAATGATAAAGAAGATATTTGTATACAACCTTGACTGGACAGTCCCTTTTATCATTGGGTAATAATTGTATTTTTGCTGTGTTGCAACTAACCAACGATCCACGACCTTGTGGAGATAAGCCTGCCCTTCCATCCACGTTACCAAAATTGGACAAGGAGGTTTATAATTTACTTGTGTTTACAATCTGTTCGGATCCCTTCTGCTGTAGTAGAGGTGTGGGGCTGATTGATGGTTTAGAAACCGATACTCATCCCAGGACCACTAGTGCCCCAGAAGTTGATTTGTCACAGAAACCTATTGTCTAAATCACAAACTAACATGTATCATTCCTCAGCCATCCCCACAATACATGGTATATTGGCACTATTCGAATTCCTGCTTTGTAGTTACAAGAGGATAACTAAATGGGTTACACATATTTACATCACACAAAGTCACTGTGGAGACACTGATTGTCAAAGTCTCGTTGAAAAAAGTGAGAGGGTTCCCGCTTTTTATTTTTATTAAACAAAGCATATATAGGGTTTTCAATGTCTGGTTTCATAATATGCATGGGTATGTGTCATCAGAATTTGATTGCCTCCCCACAAATACTGCACTACATTTGTGCACATCTAATAATGATCATTCAATCCCATCCTCCACCATGCGGCCAAGCAGATGGGGCTCTTGAGTTTCGAGATTATACCTTCTTCCCCTTCTGACTTTCCCTTGTGTTTTCCTCGCATTCACCTTCACATGCCCAACTGTTGGACATGACATTTCTGCCAGTGTATTAGTACCCCCAAGATCATCCTTCTGGTTTACCGTGAAGTTCATAATAAAACGGTGTCTGGCAACGAAGCCTCCACAGTTTAAGGGCATGCTTGAGTGTATCTCGGATCTATGGCACACCCATACCTGGTTAATTGTACTACAACAGATCAATGTACCAAGAACTGCCCTCACTGAAATGTTCTCAGCATTTTGTGATTGTTTTGTTTTCTCTTTTCCTGATACCCATTAGTTTGATCGACTATTAATGAATATACATTCCCAGCGACACACTTTCCCTCTTTACATAAGCGACAGCCCAATGTGCATCATTGCGAATGATGTAGGGATTAAAATAGTGTGCATTCTGCTTCTGCATGATATAATGAAGTTTGATATTTGTATTTGTTAATTTGTACAAACCATATTGTATGCTACACATTGAGACTGTAATCACGAGTTTGCAGGGGCAATGTAAATGTTCCTGTATTGCCCCTAACAAATTGTGATATATATTTACAAAATGCAAAGCTATTGTTGTCACAACTAATTACTTTTTTTTCTGGGCTGAATATAGACACCAACACTTTTCAAACTGGCATAAGAAGGTATTTTGGTCCATAAAAATACCACCATCAACATGTGTTCTACTGCAGCACTGCTGGCATTCATGGCATTGTTAAAACCGGCATAACATTAATAACATGTTACTAACTGGAGGAGTTTGAAATTGCAACGACAATATAAACATTTCCAGAGCTTGTTTTATTTTACTTTTTTTAACTGACAGGCTGGCATATTAGGCAGAGTGTTGGCAGATGTATTCATCTCTGATTCACCACTGATATGTGGTGGCATCACACCTTCACTTCATTCTGGTGGTACATTCGGCCACTTCTGAATGTACATAATTAAACAGCATAGGAAGAAAAAGGACATTAAATGATAAATCTTCTTGCACAATATTTACAACTAGTGCACTGTCTTGTGGCACACGATTTACTATTGCCAGTGTGGCTGTGGCAGACATTATGAGGCATTGTTTCAGTAATGTGGCACAAATGTGCATTTTTTAACTGTTCGACAAGTCTGAGGCAAAATGCTCGTGCCACTGCCGCTTTTGGTAAACTACCTGCAGAAATGTAAGAGTCGTCATCTCTCCCTCTACGGACCAGGCTGCAACGTAGAAGGCTTTTTAAACTCCGATTTCAGATACAAATGGAGTTGTAAAGTGTCCCATTTCAACCGCTTGCTATGCTTGTTCGGTCTCATCTCTTGGGAGAAAATATGTATGCCACACTGCCTTAACAAATTGCCAACCGGAACCGATGGGTTGAGGTTTGATTGAAAAATTGCTACATACACCGAATAAGAACACTAGCTAAAAGACCATTTGGTATTGGCAAATGGACGTATTTACCCACTTGACTTCTTATACTGTATATAACGGAGGCACTATAGGATGGGTCCCTTATAAGTGCCATTAAATGTGATTTGAGAATTTCTGTAGTGGCGGTACTGCGCGTAGCTTGAGATCGCCAAGGCAACGCGAGTGGGGATGAAAGTCCTCCCTTGTGATTAAAGCAATACACACACCTTTGCTCAGTCGACATATCCACTCCCACCGGGCTTGCACTCGACGGTAACTGGAGCGGTGCTACACAATGGGATAAAAGCATCTCTTTATTCCTCTACCACTACAACGAGGGAGAAAGGCACATTGTGTTAGGATGACAGTGAAAGTCAAACGTTTTCAATAACGTGAACAAGAGAAAGCTCTCTAGCATTTCACCATTTGTGCTGCTCTGCACAATGCATGCTTTGATTAGTGTTTGAATTGACTGGTGAATTGTAGACACTTTAAAAGATACATTCCTTTCGCTTTTTCTGTTAAATCTATCAGGGCAACAATTAAAATGTTACCGAATGGTTTTTTAGGACAACCCTGACAGTTTCAGCAAGCTATAGGAAGCAAATCTCTACCACAGCTGGCGTCAATCAATTGACTGGTTAGTCCTCACAGCATTCCCCTGCCTCGGAGGTCATCATGAGGATGGCCTCTCAATAAAACAATTCTGTTATGTTGAAACAGGCCTCTGTGCATTTCTCCCACACTTTACAACATCTTCACAAAGCTCCTATTTGACCGTCTTGACGATCTGGGTGTCAGCTACACTAATTATGCAGATGACACCCAGGTCCTCATCACGCTCACTGGTAGCTATGAAGAAGATGCTGCAAAGCTTAATGATATCTATTTAGAAATCCAAGCCTGGATGGCCACACACAGTCTTTGCCTTAACGACGATAAGACAGAACTGCTTATCGTAGGCTCCCAGGCTCGCCTCAACAAACTGGACCAAAGGTACCAATCCTTTACCATTGACGGCAACATCATAAAAGTCTCCAAAGTGGTTGAAACATTAGGTGTATACCTCGATTCTACCCTATCACTAAAGAAACAAATAAACTCTACCATCTCAGCTACCTCATACACCAATAAATTGATCAATGCCTGTAGGCCTTTCCTCTCCACCTCTAGCTGCCTCACCCTATCTAGAGCGCTGATATTGTCTAAATTAGACTATTGCAACACACTCTACTTAGGCACTACCACTAAATACTTGAACAGACTCCAGATCCTGCAAAATAATGCACTAAGATGTGCCCTCAACCTCCCGCGCAAGGCGCACATATCCACGGTTAGAAAAGAATTCCACTGGCTCCCGATCCGTGACAGAATTAAGCTAAGAACACTGGTCATCACCCACAAGTGCCTATCACATACTGCCCCACGTTACCTTTCTGACAAATTCTCTAGACACTGCTCCATTAGACCCACCAGAACACCTTACCTACACCAACTAAAGATCCCTAATTATAACCTAAAAACAGCAGGGGGCTCCAGTTTTCCAGTGCTTGCAGCATAATGTTGGAACACCCTCCCCACTACAATTAGATCGGAAGCCACATTCTGGCCATTCAGAGCCATGGTAAAATCATGGCTACTAGCCTAAACAGCCAGACTCTCACCGACATGACCGGCTAGCCGCCGCTCTCTACCTGTAGTAATGTTTACTCCACCTACAGCCTATTCAGGACCAACCTGTAACCCGGTCCACATTAGCCACTGTAACTTTTTTTCTTTTTTTGCATATTCTCTGTACATACTTTTCTCGGTATATTCTACTCCTGTATGTAAACATTCAGAGCCTGGACTAATGTACGCTCTGTCTGTTGTACTATGATGCTCGTGTAACGATATGTAACTCTGCTGTACACATGATTATGCCCCCAGTTACCTGAGGGTTCGGATGCGCTTTATAAATAAACAAACTAAACTAAACTAAACTACATGAATTTCAGAGAAATTGTTAGTGTCCTCAAGAAATTATAGTGTAAGCCAACCAATTCTCAATTGACATAAGTTCGGCTATTGATGACTTGGGATGTTGAGGGAGAGTAATGAAGCCTTGTTCATGGTGCGCCAGTATGCTTTGACAGTTATGAGGGCTTAACTGTTGTGACAAAATGTTTCCTAATGGGGGCTTTCATAATGGGGGCTTGACTATATACTTATGCTAAAAAGAATAATTCATTTGCAATTTGATCATGTGTGAATCTAGTTGTTGGTGATACCACTACCAATGCAGAAGCGCTATGTTTTATTAATCCGGGCACAGCCCTTCCATATCACACATTGCATCGAAGACAACTTAAGTTACGCTTGCACTTCTAGTTGACTGTTCTATATAAAACTATTATCAAGACCAATAGTCACAAACAGAGCTAGACACATTATTTTGGTCTTAGACTTTCTACTTCAAAAAATATGTAATCTCTTTTTATTCAATTTATAAAACACTAGAGCAATTCATAACATTAATATCCAAAACATATAAATACAGACACGTCTCTTTACTCTAATGAATACATGCATACCAAACAAATCATACACTTTCATTCACTATCACACAGGAAAATCTAATACCTCACCTGGTCAACATTCCAGGTATACAGACTAACAACATAAATACAATACTCAGATACACCTAAAGCTAATAGCAATATGTGTCTATTTCTTCAACTATCCTTTGACATGTGTTTCTGTCATGGTCATCGGGCCAAGGACACAGACTTTACAGGGACACACACACAGGGAACCCGGATGGACACAGTCCTGGTGCCTTTGGCGCCAGACTCATAAAGAATAATAAACAAGACCTTCATTTGGGTCAAAAAGTACCCTTATTACGGACATAGCACTTAATTTTCTGTGCACTGTGTATTTAACATTGGAACTTTCCTCTTTAAAGCAGCACCACGTGCACACTTGGGTGGGGCTACTTGCTGTTGGGTTGCCTGACACATGCTAACTCAGTAGGAGTGGCAGGGTGTGGCAGGCAAGCCAAGCCTAGTGGGCAAGCCCATGAGCACAGCTATATAAGCTGCTCTGATCCCTGAGGCAGACATTTTTCTGCATTTACACGCAGCGTAACACTCACCGAAGTCCAGTCATCTGCCTCCATACTTACCACCTGGGGGATCCTAGTCCCACATGTGCGCCTCTTCATGGTCGTCTCTGCACATCTTCTTCTTGGCACCGCAGCTCACCTTCATCTTCCGGAAGGCAGGCATCATCATTTGGGCGTCGCGGCTCTCCTTCAAACATCTCCCGGAGCGCAGGCATCATCTGGCACTGCGGCTCATCTTCCATTCTTCAGGGATGCTGGAATCTTCATCCTGATACCGCAGCATGACGAGCTCCACTCGCGACCGTAGCACCAGCAAATAAAACAAAAGGCAAGGTTAGACACTTAACAGACAGTAAGTTTAAGGTTACGCTACCATCAAACCTCACGCTTTCCCTTAAACCATCACTTGCCAGTTGTCAGACATTGCGGTTTCATCCATCTTCATCTCGGCCGCATTCCGCGTCTCCATAGCTGCTGTTGTGCCGCAATTCCACCTATTTGGAAGAAAGCAGAAGAGAAAACGTTATTCAGGAATTAGCAACATTGAGAGCAACAATACCAAGACAGAAAATGGAAAGAGGAAAAGACAAGAGACATTAAGAGACACCACCACCCAGGAGGAGCATAGTCGCTGCTGGACTGGACTATACCTATCGGGGATCAGTGAAGAAAATAGATCCCATCCACAAGCACCCCTGCCAGAAGTAGCAGGACGGAGAGGTCATCCTCCATACTTACCAGGTGAGCCTTATGGGCCGTATGTGCCCACAGAAATCGCACCTTGGATCAAAGGTTTTGGGAGGTACAGCAGTCACCAATCAGCACACTCACGTATTCTCATATCCACGCAGGAGCAGTGCCACCAATTGTCGCCGCCCGCAGCTTGTCCACAGGGGGATAAACCTGAAGGGGGTCATCTAACTAATGGGAAGGCTGCAATCGTGCCCCAACGCCTCCGCAGAGATCAGGTGAGCATAATAGAACGCAAACCCACCACAACTCTCTGCCTGGGCGTTAAGGAAACTTCAGAGACAGATCGGTTGGCCCAACTACTGGGGGAATTACAGGCTGAAGTACATGCTTCAAGACAGGAGACCAGTGCATTAAGGAGAGATCTTATTGTAACTCGAGAAAGAACTGATTACTTAGCAAGACAAATGCTACAGGCACAAGCAGGACAGGTTCCCTTGCCTGGGATAGCCCACGCTTCTCTGCCACAGCAATCAACACCGGTTCAGGTGGTTCTTCCAGGGACAGTACCTCTAGCCCCGCCCGAATGTTTCAACAGTGATCCAAACAAGTTTGCCATATTCATGAACCAATGTCGCTTGCATTTCTTATGCAGACCAGGAGCCTTTCTTAATAATCAAGCCAAAGTTGCATTCGTACTCTCATACCTAGGAGGCAACACGGCAGGCTGGTCAATACTGTTAGTAACCCAAGATGATCCTTTGCTTCGGAACTTTGGGGTTTTCCAACATGAGATGGAGAAATTGTTTGCCAGACATACACAAGGACAAGCTCAGGACAATGAGTTATTGTCACTCAGACAGGGGAATCAAGATTTATTAACCTACATTGCAGACTTCAACCACCTCATAGCCCAAACCAACTGGCAAGAAGAGAAAAGAACTACGCTCTTTTATCAAGGGTTACGTGGGGAACTTAAGGATGTGTTGGCTCAAGTTGTGAACCCACCGGAGGGGTGTGCGGACTACATAGACCTAACCATTACAACTCGATCATAGGTTGCAGAATAGGAAAATGGATCGAGCCAGAACAGAAGGAAGGACAGCATGTGTGCGAACCCGCGAGACCCACACTAAACCACATGAACATTCGGAACCAATGCAAATCGTTGGATTACAGAGCCCTCTGACCAAGGTGGAAAGAGAGAAAAGAAGACAGCAACAACTCTGCTTATATTGTGGTAAAGCAGGGCATTTCCTCCGTGATTGTCCGGTGAAACCTACCAAGAAAATGGTTGGGGCAATGGACAAAAACAACGAGGAAGAAGAAGAACAGGACTCAGGAAACTCCAATGCCTGGCAAGCGTAGGGGTCCACTTGTCGAACAAGAAAAAGGATTGCTCACATACCTCACACATAGTCCTTCCAGTACTTTTGGTGAATCACAAGCAGCCGTCAAAGATACATGCCTTGGAGGCATACATTGACAGTGGGGCAGTGGGAAACTACATTGACCAAGATCTGGCAATCCGAATAGGCCTTCATCTTCAACAAAAGCAAAAATCGGAAAATGTCACTGCAGTGGATGGAACTCAGTTATCATCCGGCCCGGTTACACAGTAAACCGAGAAAGTCAAGCTTCTGTTGCAGGACGGGCATCAAGAGGACATTACCTTTGATCTCATCAGTGCTCCCCAGTTCCAGATGATATTGGGAATGCCTTGGCTGGAGGCCCATAACCCTAGGATCGACTGGTGAAAACGAGTGCTGACCTTTTCTCAAGATTGTGCTGACACCTGTTACAACAAAGATGTCATCAACCCGATACCCAGGGAAGGTATCGTGCTGGGTCTCACAGGCTCTTTACCACTGGAATACCTAGATTACCAGGATGTCTTCCAAAAAGAACAAGCCAACGTTTTGTCCCCGCATAGACCCTACGATTGCCAAATAGACCTCATCCCCGGAGCCCAAATTCCCTGCAGCCGGATTTACGCTTCAACTGAGAAAGAAAACCACCATTTTAAAACCTACCTGGACCAGTATGTAAGTGATTTAAATCCGGCACACACCCAAGTCAACGCCTAGCATGTAGTGCACAACTGAAATCCTTATTTATTTTTGTCTAAAAGTTCTTTATTCTGAAAGATATACCACTCATATCACGCCTTCTCCTGGAACCCCTCCGGTCACACTGAACCAGGAATCAGGCTGGTTTGCAAAGGTAAATATTTATTTATGTATTTAAGATTTAATCACAATATGTTTTAATAGGTACACAACATTCACCAATGAGGTGATGAAACCCTTGATAATATATTTAATACACAAGGAGTAAGTAGTGAGCAAAACAAATCAGCACAGAAAATAATACTTTTGTGTGGGTTTAGATCAGATCTCACTGTGGTTAGAGGTTCCCCCTGCATACCCCTCAACCCCAAAAAGGCAATGTAAAGAGATAGGAGGAGAGAGCAGATATTCAGGAATGGGAGAAGTCAAATAGAATATCAATCCCACTTTCCCCCAGCAAACACAAGAGAAAAAAGGAATTGACTGTCAAGCTGTCAGAATGGCTTTTCAGATTATCTTTAGAATGGACTGGGCATAAACACCAAATATGGTCAAAATTGCTGAAATTGTTATAAATTCTTATGGAAGCCGCTTTGGATAGTGGCACACAAACACAAGCAACGATTTAATCCCAAGAAAACATTTGAAATCTTAAAATTCAAGTCGGAAGCAATTAAAAGCTGTTTTACACGTGTAAAAATTTCCCAAAATGAAAATTTGCAGCAAACTTTTCACTGCGCGATATTCGCGATAACGGGAGAATCGCATTGATTTGGAATGCGGTTTTAGGTGCGATAGAAAGCTGTGGATATTAGCTACAAGTAGAAATTGCACTTCTATCACAAAAACGGAGGGAGTTGCAGATGTTTTAGTAGAGGTCGTTTTTCGAGATAGGCGCAATAATCAAAAACAGGAATGCGCTTTTAAAATAACAAATGGGTTTCTTACACTAGAGGATGAATATGAACAAAACGAATACCACATGGGAACTCAGTCACTTGATCAGGGTGACTGCCTGCTAAGGAAACTCGCCTTCTTCAGATGAGAAAAGGATCAACGCAAAGATAGTTTAACAATATAGTTCGGGAGGAAAGTTAGGATGGTTTGGGGAGAGATTTCAAACAAATGCAAAGATACTCCTAACAATACAGGTTCTAAATGCAAGATAGGATGGATCTAAGATAGGGCTAAGGCGATGCAAAGTACATATGCTAGTGACACAATTCTTCCTATTTATACTCACTGGATACATTTTTAACTGGGACCGTCAGTTCTGGTCAGGGAATTGGATCTGGTTTAGGAAAGACAGTTGGGCACATCAAACTGGGAAGGGTCAGCAAGACGTTCTGGTCACAGCACGGCACAGGACTGGACAGGGTCAGCAAGGTGCTCTTCTTGGTTCTGAGGTTATTGCTTTTCAGCAGTCAAGCAGTAACAGCACAGCCCGGCTGTATTATGTTGTTTCCCCTTAGGCATGTGGGGTTCTGTTCTGGAATTTGAGGCCTAGCTGAGAATGGTTCAGCTATGCAGTGGGCCTTTTTCTTTGCCAAGTTTCTGGAGTCTGGAGCAAGGAAGAAGTAGAGTTCAGCAGCAGGGTGCTCCGCCAGCATTAGGATAGTGAGTGAATCTGTCTGTCCACATGTGTGGTGAGCTGTCGCTATTTATGCTATGAAATGGCTTCACAAAAGGGGTGTGTGGGCTGGTTTAGCCTAAGCTTGGCCCTTTGAAAGGTGATTGGGTCAGAGTCTACTCTCTGCATTGATAAGAGGATAGAAACGGAGTGTCATCTTTATGGTGCAATTTTATGAGGCTGAGAATCCACCCCTAGCCCCTGGAACACAAAATCTACTTTTGGCAAAATACATATTTCCACATGTGCAATCTCTATGAAAATCACATATATAGATTACATATTTTACCTAGCAGCTATTCCTCAAAACCCCATAGCTGTGGGAACTTGTCTCCACTTCTCACAGAATTTTGCACTTTTCACTAGGAACACAATGTCAGATTTTTAAGCACATTTCTGCAAGTGTGCATGTTTAACATGGGAATAAGTGTATAAAGTTTCACAATTCTAACGGAAATACAAGTTGTGTAAAATCTCATTTCTTGCCATTGCTGTCCAGAACCTGTCACATAGTTGTGGCGCCTCTTCACCCGTGCAGCCTGACATTACATTAACAACTCTGTTATTTTTATATTTTTCACAATTTTGAATAGTAAGTTATCAGTTTTTTTTAAAAATATGTTCTTCGTCCTTCTTAAGCAATAAATGGTTATTTGGCTCCACCCCTTGGTCTCTCCCTGGAAGCCCAGGAGCCATCCTCCCCAAGTTTGTTCCTTGTAGAGGCCATTTACGACTGTCTTCACACTTCGAATTTCCTGTTCTACAGCTTGTCATTGTTCTTTTTGCCTCTGTAGACCAGGTTCTTTCTTACCCTGTAATTAACGCCTCTCTGTGATTTCCTGCTGGGGGAAAGACCTTCCTTCTGTGAAAGAAAACCTGTTATTCAAGTTCTGCAGCTTCAGCCAGGTTTAAATTCGTTGTTAAATTCTGTCGCCTTTTCCTTAGCACAAAACAAACTTGTTATCAAATAACAACTACGATTCTCATTCAAGATTTTAAACCATGGGATCAAAACAATTACAATATGGGTTACTATCAGTAGCAGGCCCCTAAAATTGCAAACATTTGACTTTCCGTTTATACATGTTAAAGTTTAATCTGGCAGGCCCCTGACAGCTGTCATCACAGCAGCCCTCTGCTGCACAGAGATTTTTGACAGATCCACAGGCAGGCCACTTTTGCTGTGGAAAACTCTTTATGCTCTCAGCTTTTCAGGACCTTGTAAGTTCACAATGATTTCTTAATCTAAGTGAATTGTAGCACCCAGCAAGAATTTAGAATATTTAGAAGGTGTTCTGTACCGGCATTCTGGAGTTTCAGCAGCAAAGAAAAGGTTTAAAGCGAGATTTGAAGTTTCATTTAGCAAAGCACTGCTTTTTCTGTCTGCACTCCACTTTCAATAGTTGTGGGGCCCCGTGACACATTCCAGTAGTGTGAGATCTGTTCCACCACTGACAACATGCATGGCAGATTGGGCAGCCATCTTTTGTGCATTGAAAATCGCGATTTTCAGAGGTTCTGGTGCGCACAAGTGTTTTGCGGCCATTTTGCTGTTTCTGACATCATCATAGCAAAAGTGGGCCAATACATCACACCGAGCCCCCCCTCCCGATTTGAGTTTGACCGCCCGTCAATGGGAAGTCGGGAGATTGGGATGTTCTTTTTTCTTTAGTCCATGTGGAGAAATTGAGCTGCTTCTTCCATCAGTGCTGGATAGACACGCTCTACTCGCCGGTTATGGTTGGGAGCATGGAACAGCACTCCAGGCTCCTTGGGTCTTTCCTCCCGGTCCCCGAGTGGTTCTCCTTGGTAATCAGAATTTCTTAGTTCCAATGCTATGAGACAGAACAGAGCATGGTTATGGAAATTTCCCCACTACTACTCCCCGAGGGTGTAGTAGGGCAGATGCATACATTGAATACAATTAACAATATTCCCCGCCTATATTTACTAATGGTTTTAACAGGTGGATTCTTCTAGGTTGCCGGAATTTCCCCCTCTGTGTTCCGGTGTGCTCCTCTATTTGCCGCAAAGTATGCCTGGGATGGCAACTCTTCAGCTGATTTATGTGGATCCACTTGACTTCCCCTTCTGCCAAACTGCCCTTGGGTATACAGATTCTGTAGGTGACTGGTGAGATTCTGTCCACAATTTCAAAAGGACCCCGCCAACTTGGGAGGAATTAGCGCTCTTTGGCTTGGTTCCTTTGGAAATTGTACAAGTAGACCCTGTCTCCTACTTGATATTCTTTTCTAGTTGTCTTAAGATCATAGTGGGTCTTCATACTGTCCGTAGATCTTTCTAGATTCCGCTGAGCATAGGAAAAAGCATGTTGAAGATGTTTACTCAGATTCTCAACATGCTCATGAGTTGTGGAGGCATTTATCAAGGTCTGCTCATGGGTTCTGTAGTGCAGATGCTGGGGTAGCACCATCCTTCGTCCATTCATTAGCTCAAACAGAGACATTTTTGTTGCAGAAGAAGGGGTAGATCTGATGGCAATCAGGACAAGGGGTAATCGAAAGTCCCAACTTGGCCCAGAATCTGCCACAAACATTTTTAATGTGCTCACAATAGTTTTGTTATAACTCCACCACTAGAGGATTGCCGGTAGGCAATGTGTAGTTTCCTTTTGACCCCAAGTATTTCCCACATCTTTGTCATCACTAGTGAAGTGACTACCTCAGTCTGACTCAATCCTTTGGGGTAGTCCAAAACGTGAGAAGATGTGATTGATCATCAGGGCAGCTGCTGTTTCTGCCTTGCATTTTGGGGCCGGGAGACATTCCACCCATTTAGTGAACAAGCATGTTACGGTCAACATGTACTTGTTCCCCCTACAGGAGCAAATCACGGGCCCGATGAAATCGACTTGCAAATCTGACCAAGGCAGTGTCATCCCCCTCTTTTAGAGGGGAGCACGGTGTGTGAGTGATGTTGGCTGAAATTGTGCACACACAAGACACCCCTTCAAGTATTGGTCGAGGTCCTGCCCGATGTGTGGCCAGTATGCAACCTCTCGCAAGATTTCTAGTGTTGTATGAAACCCCCGATGACCGGCTGTGGCCGCATCATGTGCATGACTTGGCATCAGGCTTCGGAATGAGGTAGGGACCACCCAATGATCATGGCCAGCTATGGATTTCCTCACCAACAAACCGTCTTGGATTCGGAACATTTTTGGACATTTCATCAACACTCTGAGGTCCTCTTTCCCAATGTAATCGGGATCCGTCAGGGGAAAGTTCTCAAGGTCCTCAGTGTGTTACCAATTATTGGATCCTCTTTTTGAGCTTAATTCAAATCAGCATCTGGGGTCTCCTTACTCCATTGTGCAGTTGAGAGTTAATTGTGAGCATTTGTCTGGGACCTAGTGATAGCAGTGAACTGAATTACCCCCAACAGGGACTCGATCTCAAGTAGATCCCCTTGTATGGCTCTGGTTTTGGCTGATCAGCTAGGTCATTTCCAGTTTTGTCTAGTCCCTCTACTTTAGAATGACCCTTGATCTTCTTCCAGTAGATGGTCATCCAATTCGAGGTGACCAGATCATCAATATTTTGTATTAATTTTCCATGTTTTAAAGGTTTATTATTAGCACATAGCAAGCCTCTGGTTTTCCAGTTAACCAGGTGCTCCACGAACCCGTTCCGTACATAATCTGAATCTGTGATTATAACCAGTTTGTGGAGTTGGTGTGGACAGCAGTGAGGATGGCTTGATGCTCAGCCATCAGCTCTGCCACTTGAATACTTCGGGACCTATTCTGTACCCAGCGGAGGGTTCTGGGGCATCATTCACCCATGCATTCCCTACGCCAGCCACAAGTTCCTTTTCCCCGTTGTTGTCAACATGGTAGGAGCACCCATCCACATAGATAGTGGGCATTCCCTCACACTGGTCTTCTTCATAGACTTTGAGTGAGGAATTAAGGTATGCCTCCATGTCGTCCTTGATTTTAAGACTTTCGTCCTCGAGACAGTTTTCTCTGGCACAATCATGCAAGTCAGCCAGACCTTGCGCGAGGGGACTCTTCTTGTTTTGGCCATATCTGACCTCGAGAGGAAAGCCTTGCATTGACAGAATCCAGGAAGTCATTTGGGAATTACTCACATTTCCGGGACGGATTCTGTCACTTTGAAGATATTGCAAAGGTTGGTGTGGAGTCTCCACTATGATTTGTTCCCCCTGGATAAACAGGCGGTAATTCTTCAGTGCCCCACCGTTGCCAGGAGTGCCTTCTCGAAATTGTTGAATTTTTGCCCCACCGAGGAAGTCTTACTCGCATAGGAGATTACTTTATTGACCTTGTCATGCTTTTGATATAATACTGCAGTCAAGCATGTATTTGAGAACCCTGTCTCCAAGAAGAACTCCTTGTTTTTGACAGGGTAAGCTAGGCAAGGTGCTTGTGAGAGGCTTCTTTTGAGTTGTCTTACTGCCTCGGCTTGTTCTGGACCCCACTCCCACTTGAGCCCCCCTTCAAAAGATGGATCAGGGGTCTTGTGATCTCTGCGTAATCCTCAATGAACTTTCTGCTGTAATTAGTTAGTCCAAGGATGCTCCTTAGTTCCCGCAGAGTTGTGGGGTCTATTATTTTCTGGAGGGCTTCTACTTTCTTTTCCTGGGGACAGAGACCCTGAGGAGTTATCTCATGCCCCAAGAAATTGACAGGGGTTCTGCACCACTGTGCCTTTTGGAAAGAGAGTTTTGCTCCAGCAGCCCTCAACTGTGTCAGGACATAACGGATCTCCGCTATGTGTTCCTCCACAGTTGAGCTTTTGACTAGGACATCATCTACATAGGCAAGTTACCCCTCTCACCCAAGTCGGGCATGGCCTTATGTAGAAAGATGTTAAATTCATTGCCGGAATTGATGTATCCAAGGGAGTCTGGATCCAAGTGGACTGCTGCCACCCGAAGGTAAAGGCCAGCTTGTATTGGTCCTCCCTACTGACAGGTACAGTCTAGTACCCATTGGTCAGGTCAATTGCAGTGCATACCTGTGACCCTTGGATCTGGGCCAGCCCTTGGTCAATGTAGGGAAGTGGCCATCAGGAAGTATGGACCCGTTTGTTGAGCTCCCTCAGGTCAGCAGAGAGTCTCCACTGGCCGTTTGGTTTCAAAATCCCCAGCATCGGATTATTGAAGGTGCTGTGGACTGGACAAATTATCCCACGGGACTCAAGGTTCTTAATTATTTCAGTAAGGGAGTCCATTGATGCGAGAGGCAAGCGATATTGCTTCACAAACACTGAAGTCATGCCCGGATCCGTGGGAATTGTTGTTGTGTGAATGTCGGTGCAACCATAGTCATATGAGTCCACCGCAAAGAGATCTTGAAAATCTAAGAAAACTTGTTTCAATTTTTGCTTTTGCTCCAGAGTCTCACAGGCATCAGTTAGGTTGACTCTCTTTAACCATCTGCTTGAAGCCTGGAAATACTTCCGGTTTGGCTATCTCAGCGGCCTCCTCGAGCTGGGTGGAGAAGTCCCTGGTCAAAGTATTGACTTGGACTAATGGCTTCAGGTGGGGAAGGCAGTCCTTGTGGACTTGAAAGATCATCTCATCCCTCCTGAAGTCACAGGTCACATCTTCCTTACTATAAGGGCAGGAAGAGTACACCAGGAAATTCCCCCCATGCCAGGTGAAGATCCTGTCTAGTGTTGTGTCATCGTCGCTATCACTGTCAAAACAGTCCTTGGGGATTGTTCCTAACAGTTCGTTACCTAAATCTGTGGAAAAATGTCGGTCATCAACTGCCATTCCAATAATGGTGCCTGCGCCCAGAGTGATATTCTTTAGGTTGCCGTTATCCACCTCTATTGGAATGGTGTCGTGTTCTATATTGACTAGTGGTGTTGGGTTAACCCCCAACCCTTGCTGTTGGAAATGAGCATTGAGATGGACATAGGTGTCAGGCTTTTTCAGTTTCTGTCATCTTTTAATTTTTATTTCCAGTGAGAATTGTCGGGTCCGTTCTGGGATGGTGAATTCCTCTACAATCTGAATTTCAACTGCATATGGCAGTAGTTGAGCTGACCGAAATGCTTTCTCTGGGTCATCAAAGTACACGGGATTACCCGCTAATCGGGACCAAGCTTTGAAGTTTATTAGGTCCATACTAATGGCAAAGCGATTGAGAATGTCACTGCCTAAATAAAATGCAGCAGGGACATCTCGCACGACAAAACAATTATGGACTATGCTCTTGTTGCCTATGGAAATATTGAGCATACACCTGCTAGGCAGGAGATGTTTGGAATTGGGTGTTTCCAGGTCCATTCCCCATTTGTCTAACAGTTTAAATGTGGGAATGGCTGGATGTTTTGGGAGTTTGTGGAACATGGCCTCCCTGATGAAGCTCTTACCGGTGTTCACACACACTCGGGCGAGAACAGAGTCCTTCCCCTCATTTAACTCAATAGGGATGAACAACTGCTCTCCAATTTTCTGAATATCAGCCAAGCTTTGAGCTGATTTCTCATCATTGTGGACTATAGCAATGGGATTTTCTGATTGTGAATTTGTATAGAATTTCAGAGTGTTTCCGTCCAGTGTGGAATGCCACTTGAGACTGGAAGGAAGGTTGATTTTCAGAAATAGAGAGGACTCCCCATCACCAGTTTGTTGTCCTACTGCAATTACTGTCACGTCTGGGATTTGGTTATTCTGGAAGTGGAATTCAATTTGGTCACATTTTTGTTCAACCATGTGGCATGTGCCATTTAAACTAACATGGTTGACACTCTGTTTCAATTTTATTGGTCGGTTAGTCTGGGTCCAGAGGACCTTGTTTAAACACTCTATAAGGGGAGACAATCTACGCAGGATGTCACCGGAACTAAAATGTCTTGCCCCCGAGAGTCTGCAACCCAAGCAACAGTGGGGGGGGTATAAAGAACCTAAAAAGTCCCATTTTGTGGAGGAGGTGCAAATCTTCCAGTTTGAAGGAGAGGGGTCCTCAGAGGATTCTGGGAAAAAGATCTTCTCCTTTGGGGATGGGTGAACTCCTCCCAAAGAAAAATGGTCCCAAAAGATCCAAATCCAGACTGGGTAAATGTGGGGACCGAGTTAAAACCGCCCATCATCAAACCCTCTGGTGTGTCCTCTGGAGTCACAACTGTGACCGGGTGCTTCACCTTGTGTCGACCAATTTTAATGTCTAAATCCGCAGTCCCCTCGTCAGGAATTTCTTTCCCATTGATGTTTTGAAGTTGTCCAGGAAGAGGGGTGAGAGGGATTTGGTATTTCTCCCCCCTTCCTGAATTCATCTGATCAAAGACCCTTTTGACAGAAGGGTGGCTTGGGATCCAGTGTCCACCAGTGCCAAAATTGTACATTGCTCCTGTATTTGGACCAGGGCATAAAATCTTCCCTCCTTTTCCTCAAGGGGGCAAAGATAATGCACATTTTTGGCCGATTGGTGGGTTAATTTCTTTGCTTTGTATACTGACAGAAAGGTGATTTGGGCAGGATTCTGTTTGGGATCTTGGGAACCTGTAAGAAAAAGGTGACAGCTAAATATTGGGGAAGTTTTGGATTCCCCTAGTTCTGATTCTGGGCTACCCCCCCCTTTTTGGAGGCAGTCACCAGAATGGGTTTGAACAAGGGGATTTTCGTGCTGGTCATTCCGGGGTTTGATGATGGGCGGTTTTAACTCGGTCCCCACATTTACCCAGTCTGGATTTGGATCTTTTGGGACCCATTTTTCTTTGGGAGGAGTTCACCCATCCCCGAAGGAGAAGATCTTTTTCCCAGAATCCTCTGAGGACCCCTCTCCTTCAAACTGGAAGATTTGCACCTCCTCCACAAAATGGGCCTTTTTAGGTTCTTTATTTCTCCCCCCCCCACTGTTGCTTGGGTTGCAGACTCTCGGGGGCAAGACATTTTAGTTCCGGTTCCTGGGTTTCCAGGGGCTTTTCACAAGTGGGGAAGGAAGCTTCCCCTAAGGCTTTACACCCCCCTTCCCACTGTGACTCCTCCCTGGGAACTGGTGGGTTGTCAGGGTTCTTCCCCCATCATTGTTCTGGAGCACCAGAGCCTGGATTTGAGGAGTTCTGAGCTGCCATCCTCATCTGAGGGTTCTGTTGAGGCCTCAGCATACGACCCTGATCCTGTGCCATGTTCTGGACCTGGCGCTCCAGTTGGTACACCCGCTCTGGCTGGTACGGGGTCCGCTGGTCTACCCTGGGTTGATCCCGGGAAGGGTAACTATCCCTTCTCGCATAATACCCCTGATTAGGATAGTTTGGGCACCCCTCCACCCTTGGCCTCGCCACTCCCAGATTGGGCTGTCTGGGCTCAGGAAAGTGGGGAAAGAAAGAAGGGTTGTTTTGGGGGTTGAAGTTTGGCAGGTACCGGGGAAAGAAGTTTGGTCTGGCATTTGGGGGATTAATGCCCTCCTGGGGGAAGTGAGGAGGGAAGTTTCCTGGGTTTCCAGCTGTCTGATTGGATTCCCCCTCCCCCGGCTTGGGCTGAGGGAGTCCACACATAGCCCAGGATTGGTCTGTTGCCCTTGTAGCGCGGGCTGATGTAGTCAGGGGAATTAGGGGTCCCATTTGTGGGGTTACCTTCCTGACTCCCTTTTTGGGATTGGCCCGAGGGCCTTCTGGGTCTGAGATTGGTCGGATTCTGCATGGGAAGTTTTTTGGCCCCCTCATCTCCAGATCTAAAATGGGGGTAACCTTCACCTCCAGCACCTTAGCAGCAGCAGGGGTGTTGGTTGGTTTGGAGATTTTGCTAATATTTTTACTTTCCAACGGCTTCTGCACTTCATAGATGCAAATTGCTTGTTCAATGACCCAGTTTAGTGATATTTTCTCATGAAAGTCGCTCACTAGCTGGGTCATAATGTATTTAGTCAGAGGATGAAAGAAGGTGTTCACAAATTCCTTACTGTCAGTGCACACCGTTCTAGAGGTCTGCGCAAAGGCGCATTTCAATTCCTGGACAAATTCTTGTGGGGCCTGGTCTTCCCCACATTGTAGGTTGTAGGCTGCCTTGCGGGCCTCTTGAGGGTTTCTGTGAATAGAGAAATGTTTCAGGATGGCCGCCTTATAGGTGGACCATCTTGAATGGTTCTGATCCTCCAGCCCCGCAAAGAAGCTGGAGTACTCAGGTGAAAATGTCCACTTTACATACTGAATACAGCTTTGGCTGTCCTTCAGGTGGAAGGTCTCCATCTTCTGCTCAAACAATTCAAGGTGCTCCCAAACTGAATAATTGGCATTTTTGTGATAGGGCGTGATGACGCTCCTAATAGCTTTTATTTGCTTTAGGGGATCCTTGAGTAAAGCTCTCTTGACTTTGTTAGCCTTTTTAGTTCTGGTCACCCTGGTCCACTCATCCTCTGACTCAGAGGCACTGCTACCAGAGGTGGCTGTCTGATCTTCTAGGCTCTCCCGGATTCTGCGAGCTTGCGAATGGCTGGCAGAATGTGGGGGCCTAGTTTCTTGGGACCTGTGGCACTCAGAAGTGTCTTCTGACTCTTCCTTGCTCCCAGGATTGGTTGAGTAACCCCCCACTGTCCTAGCTGGGAAGAGGTTTTTAGTATGCTCCTCGTGGGCCTAGTGCCATGGAATTCCCCACCAAATTTTACAGCCTGATCTCTTGGTATGTGATATTTCTGAGGATCCAGTTCTCTGATTCTCCCCTCACTGGAGTCTCCCTGATCAGAGAAGATGGCCCTAGCACTTGGGAACCTATACATATATGCTCGCCCATCCATTTCTGGGAGGCGCTGACCTATTAGCCCCATATTTCCCATTGTGTTGAAGCCTACCATCCCTGTGGCCCTTGGTTCATATGAGCCAGTGGACATGGGGATGGCAGTGTCCATGGAATTGAAGGGATTAAAGTCCCTAATGCCATGGTTCCTGAGGTTATACTCAGGGGTTTCCCTCTCCCATCTGACCTCATCTCTTTCAGCCCCTATTCCCTGATGACATGCAAGAATCTGACCCTTTGTTCTTCAATTAAGGCCTTACTGGTCTCTATGAGTTGCTCCTGCATGGCTATCTATCTATGGAGCCTGTATGTTTTTTCACAGAGAGCCTCATTGTCTCTCTGTGCTTCCTGCCTGCATTGGGAGTATTGGGCCAATTCTTGCTGCTGGAGACTCACCTCCTGAGTTCTGTCCTTACTGACCTGATTATTCTTTGCCAGAGCATCTTCCACCCTCCTGTTATGCTCTAACAACTTTTCATAGTTCCTTTTGAGTTCACCCAGTCCCTGAAGGGCCAGGTGATTTTCTTCTAGCTTGGTTTTTAAATGGCTGACTTCCTGGCCTAGAGCGTCCCTCTCTTGACATAGAGTTCCCCTCTGCTCAGCCAGGTCATCCCTTTGTTTCCTAATGGCACATCATTTCTGGTGCTCCTCCTCAAAATCTGTTTGAGTGTGGAGATCCTTCACTATTAATGTATTATTTTCCTCCTTTAGTTCATCAATCTGATATCCTAGGGCAACCATCTGCCCTGCACAGGCACTATTATGATATGATATGATATGATATGGCATTTTTAACACGCCTATACACAAGTGTTTCAAGGCGCAAATATAATTTAATTGCTGCTCCAGCTTTTGTTGGCTCTGTTGTAGAGAATCCAAACTTTCTTGACACTCTTTTTACAGTGTCAGTATTTTGGTATCTTGTTCTGCCTTCTCTTGCTGCAGGAGATCTGGATCTTCCTTTAATTTTGTCAGGTACTGTCTGGTTTCTCTCTCTGATTCGTGGCTCTTTTGTAGCCTTTGCTCTGCAGAGTCTAGATCTATTTGGGTTTTCTCTAGGGATTGTACTTGACTCTTTGCCAGATCTAGGCTTTCGACACATTGTTAGGGAGAATTCTCTGTTTAGGCTGAATTTCCTAACCTAGTGAGTCCCCCAGCAGCTTTGCTGGATTTCGGTAGTTTGTTTTTTTCAATCCTGCCAAGAGTGAGACTCTTTTCCTCCCACTCTTGGACATGTATGTGTGGAATTCCTTTGAATGTCAATGTGTTCTATGGGCTATGGGTCTTTTACTCCATAGGGTCTCATAGGTTTTCCTATGTGTGTTACACCGCACCCTACGTGCCGTAACACTGGGGCGTCCTAGCGGACCTCCACCATAGACTCCATACCCGGGGACTGACTACTGTCTCCCCGGGCATGTAAAGTCACCATTGGCTTTACTAGACCTAAATTTACTAACAGGACTAGTACAAACCACCTTATTGTGGACGTACTAGTAGGGGTAATTTGATTACTCCTGGATCTGTTACTCGAGGGGGCACTGTCCCGTCCCCCCTCGTCGAGTTTTGGCTGGTGGCAGTGGAAACTACTTGTTATGTTCGACCCCGAACCTAACCCTATGGGATTCTTCCCATTGTTGGAGATTGATACTTTTTCTCGTTAATCTCCAATGTACCACCGATCTACTTATCTTAAATAGGTTTATCGGATGGTATTTTCTGCCCGAACTCGGTTTGTAAAATGGCGTCTGTGTTCGTCTCTGTGACTCCTAAACCAAAGGTTCAGCCCTTTGTTCCACTTTTGGCGGGCTCTGTACAGAGACCCTCCAAAGTGGTGCCATTCTGTCTAGGTTACCACAGGGGTGTGGGAGTGGGTTTAGGCACCCTGGACCGAGTTGCCTTGCCAACTCCGGTCGCACTCTGGAGTGATTGGCCCAAGGGGTGAGCCTTCCCGCTCAGCACTTAGCATGTGTTGATTGACAGCTAGGCTGAATGAATGGGGGTTTTCTGCATAAAAGCAGGGCTTTTGGGACTGGATCTTCAGAAGTAACCACAGGACCTAAGAATCCGACGAGTGTAACGCTGAGCCGACCTGCAACGACGACACCTCCGGTGGAGCCCTGCTGAGTCGACTCACCACTTCCCGACGACAGAGGAGATCTCCCTGCCGGAGAGTCTCTTCCCCTGACTGGTGGGAACAACCAGTCCCCTTTGCTTTTTATTCGCCTCAGGACGCAGTGGTCGAATTGTCCGTGCAGCGCACCTCGGCAACCGGATAGCCACTACTCCTGTACCGTGACCAAAAGGTGGTGCCTTGTGACGGAGCACTCCGCGGCTGGTCTCTTCCCTGGTGGTGCACCGGACTTCACTTTTCTTCGACGACGAGAACCTCTCTACTCTTGGCAAAGACCCGACGTGCATCCACCACCAGGAACAACTGCCCCCGCCGGAGCTGCCCTCCACAACAAGGTACCGTGTCCGCCTGGCTTCCCTTTCGATCGGTTCGAGTGAGGTGTCTTAATCCTCTCCTTTCCGTTGGGTCGCCTCCAAGCTTTTCTCATTTATTGTTCTGAACTGGTTCAATCTGCCGATAACAATTTGCTACAAAGACTTGAATGCATCTCCACTAGAGACTTTTTGGGACATATCGCCTTGCCTCTCTCCGATTGGGCCTGACCTCTGAACTTTATGATATATTGTGGTTCTTGCCTTCTTGCCGTGCAGTTTACCCGTGAAGTATTGAACTGTGTTGATTTCGTAACCTGCCTATCTTTTTCTCTCCCGTCCTAACTAATATTCGAGTGCCATCTAGGTTGAGGTATACACCTCTGTCTGTAAATAAGTGGTGCCGGTAGAACCTAGACTTGTTGAGATATTGCTAGGGGGATTGATTGTTTCTTCTTCGTAGAGTAATTGTGTTTGATTTGTTTGCCGTGAAAGTGCCATAGTGTTTTTCATAGATGTTTCGTTATAAATAAATACCTTAATATCTTTACACTAAGTCTCGTTGCGTGTTTGCTTGTCTTGCTGGGAAGAATTGCCCTATGTTGTATACTCCACATACTGCTCAACTCTTCTTGAGGGAAGTCTGACTGCTCAGCCACAGCTACCAAGTGAATCTGTGTGGTATAGACTGCTACCAAGTGGGTTCACCGCCAAACACCAGCAGTCCTAAATCTTTTGCAGTGGTCCCAGAGGGAACTGCACAGGTTTCCGCCTAACACACATTTTTCCTGTATTACCCCAATATGGAGGTACAGGTAAGCCGCTATTTTGGCAATTTTACATTGCTCTTCTTTTACTTTTGGGGCCACATACAATTCACTAAGTGCCTGGTGTAATGGACACTGGTCCTGCCATGTATTTAATTCTGTGGCAGTGACTTGTTGTTTGATTTCCTGCAGCCAAACTTTCTCATCCTGCTCTACCCATTCAACCCTGACAAACAATTTGTGCAGTAGGTGTTCCTTTGCAATATTGATTTCCACTAGGATCGCCATTCCGGAAATATAAATTTCCTTCTGACTTATCTCAGGGTTACTTAACTTTTGCAAACCAGGCCTAACTCCTTTGAGTATTTCTATTGAAGGGTGTGATTACAGTGTAGCACGGTATGGTAGCCCAACAAGGTGTATGTACCCCGTCAGTTAGCACGCTGTGTTAGACTGTCACAAGTGGTATGTCTAATTCAGGATCCCAGACGAGCCCCAAAGCTGTGAGTAATTTCAATCCGGCACACACCCAAGTCAACGCCTAGCATGTAGTGCACAACTGAAATCCTTATTTATTTTTGTCTAAAAGGGCTTTATTCTGAACGATATACCACTCATATCAAGCCCTTCTCCTGGAACCCCCCAGTCACACTAAACCAGGAATCAGGCTGGTTTGCAAAGGTAAAACTGTATTTATGTATTTAAGATTTAATCACAATATGTTTTAATAGGTACACAACAATCACCAATGGGGTGATGTAACCCTTAATAATATCTTTAATACACAAGGAGTAAATAGTGAGAAAAACAAATCAGCACAGAAAATAATACTTTTGTGTGGATTCAGATCAGATCACACTGTGGTTAGAGGTTCCCTCTGCACACCCCTCAACCCCCAATAGGCAATGTAAAGAGATAGGAGGAGAGAGCAGGTATTCAGGAATGGCAGAAGTCAAATAGAATATCAATCCCACTTTCCCCCAGCAAACACAAGAGAAAAATGGAATTGACTTGCAAGCTGTCAGAATGGCTTTTCAGATTATCTTTAGAATGGACTGGGCAAAAACACCAAATATGGTCAAAATTGCTGAAATTGTTATAAATTCTTATGGGAGCCACTTTGGATAGTTGCACACAAAAACAAGCAATGATTTAATCCCAAGAAAACATTTGAAATCTTAAAATTCAAGTTGGAAGCAATTAAAAGCGGTTTAACACGTGTAAAAGTTTCCCAAAATGAAAATTTCCGGCAAACCTTTCACTGTGCGATATTCATGATAAAGGGACTATCGCATTGATTTGGAATGCGGTTTTAGGTGTGACGGAAAGCTGTGGATGTTAGCTACAAGCAAAGGTCATTTTTCAAGATAGGCGCAAGAATGGAAAACAGGAATGCACTTTTAAAATGACAAATGGGTTTCTTACACTAGAGGATGACTGTGAACAGAACAAATATTGATCAGGGTGACTGCCTGCTAAGGAATCTCGCCTTTTTCAGATGAAAAAAGGATCTGCGCAAAGATAGTTTAACAATATAGTTCGGGAGGAATGTTAGGATGGTTTGGGGAGAGATTTCAAACAAATGCAAAGGTACTCCTAACAATACAGGTTCTAAATGCAAGATAGGATGGGTCTAAGATATGGCTAATACTATGCAAAGTACTAACAATTCTTCCTATTTATATTCACTGGATACATTTTTAACTGGGACCATCAGTTCTGGTCAGGGAATTGGATCTGGTTTAGGAAAGACGGCTGGGCACATCGGACTGGGCAGGGTCAGCAAGACGTTCTGTTCACAGCATGGCACAGGACTGGACAGGGTCAGCAAGGCACTCTTCTTGGTGCTGAGGTTATTTCTTTTCAGCAGGAAAGCAGTAACAGCACAGCCCAGCTGTATTATGTTGCTTCCCCTTAGGCTTGTGGGGTTCTGTTCTGGAATTTGAGGCCTAGCTGAGAATGGTTCAGCTATGTAGTGGACCTTTTTCTTTGCCAAGTTTCTGGAGTCTGGAGCAAGGAAGAGGTAGAGTTCAGCAGCAGGGTACTCCTCCAGCAACAGGATAGTAAGTGAATCTGTCTGTCCTCATGTGTGGTGAGCTGTCTCTATTTATGCTATGAAATGGCTTCAAAAAGGGGGTGTGTGGGCCTGTTTAGCCTAAGCTTGCCCCTTTGAAAGGTGATTGGGTCAGAGTCTACTCTCAGCCTTGATAGGAGGAGAGAAACGGAGTGTCATCTTTAGAGTGCAATTTTATGAGGCTGAGAATTCACCCCTAGCCCCTGGAACACAAAATCTACTTTTGGCAAAATACATATTTCCACATTTGCAACCTCTATTAAAATTACATATACAGATTACATATTTTACCTAGCAGCTATTCCTCAAAACCCCGTAGCTGTGGGATCTTGTCTCTGCTTTTCACAGAACTTTGCCCTTTTGACTAGGAACACAATGTCCAATTTTAAAGCACATTTCTGCAAGTGTGCGTGTTTAACATGGGAATAAGTGTATAAAGTTTCACAATTCTAGCGGAAATACATTTTGTGTAAAATCACATTTCTTGCCATTGCTGTCCAGAACCTGTCACATAGTTCTGGTGCCTCTTCACCCATGCAGCCTTACATTACATTAACAACTCTGTTATTTTTATATTTTTCACAATTTTGAATAGTAAGTTATCAGTCTTTTTGAAATATGTTCTTTGTCCTTCTTAAGCAACAAATGGTTGTTTGGCTCCACCCCTTGGTCTCTCCCTGGAAGCCCAGGAGCCATCCCCCCCAGGTTTGTTCCTTGCAGAGGCCATTTACGACTGTCTTCACACTTCGAATTTCCTGCTCTGCAGCTTGTCATTGTCCCTTTTGCCTCTGTAGACCAGGTTCTTTCCTACCCTGTAATTAACGCCTCTCTGTGATTTTCTGCTGGGGGGAAAGACATTTCTTCTGTGAGAAAAAACTGTTATTCAAGTTCTGCAGCTTCAGCCAGGTTTAAATTAATTGTTAAATTCTGTGGCCTTTTCCTTAGCACAAAACAAACTTGTTATCAAATAACAGCTAGGATTCTCATTCAAGATTTTAAACCATGGGATCAAAACAATTACAATATGGGTTACTATTAGTAACAGCATCTTAGATTGCAAACATTTGACTTTCCGTTTATACAGGTTAAAGTTTAATCAGGCAGGCCCCTGACAGCTGTCATCACAGCAGCCCTCTGCTGCACAGATATTTTTGACAGATCCACAGGCAGGCCACTTTTGCTTTGGAAATCTCTTTATGCTCTCAGCTTTTCAGGACCTTGTAAGTTCACAATGATTTCTTAATCTAAGTGAATTGTAGCACCCAGCAAGAATTTTGAATATTTAGAAAGTGTTCTGTACCGGTATTCTGGAGTTTCAGCAGCAAAGAAAAAGTGATTTAAAGCGAGATTTGGCGTTTCATTAGGCAAAGCACTGCTTTTTCCTTCTGCACTCCACTTTCAATAGTTGTGGGGCCCCGTGACACATTCCAGTAGCGTGAGCTCTGTTCAACCACTGACATGCGTGGCAGATTTCGCAGCCATCTTTTTGTACATTGAAAAGCACGATTTTCAGGGGTGTTGGCGTGCACAAGGGTTTTGCAGCCATTTTGCTGTTTCTGGCATCATCATAGCAGAGTGATGGCAGCATAGCAGAGAAAAAGTGGGTCAATACATTCCACAAGTATCTGTCAAACGGCTTTACCCGCCCATTCAAATTCCCATGTTTCCTCGCCCCTCTTCTTCGTGCCTAAGAAGGAGGGGGACTTAAGGACCTTTATTGACTACAGAGCAATTAATCAGATCACAGTAAAGAACCGATAACCCTTACCACTCATACCAGAGCTCCTGGATCAGGTGAAACACGCTCAGATTTACACAAAGTTGGATTTGCGAGGCGCCTATCATCTTGTGAGAGTCAAAAAAGGAGACGAGTGGAAGATGGGTTTTTGCACGAAGTATGGCCTCTTCGAATACCACATCATGCCTTTCGGGTTATGTAACGCCCCTGCAGCGTTCCAATTCTTTATGAATGACGTGCTGCATAAGTTAATGGACGTTTGTGCACTTGTCTGCATAGATGACATTCTCATCTACTCAAATTCCACGGAAGAACATGTCGGTCATGTCCAAGCAGTCTTAGAGAAACTTCGACAACACCAGTTGTATGCCAAACTGGAAAAATGTTTTTCCATGTGACCGAAGTCGAGTTTCTCGGTTTCATGCTCACTCCACAGGGCGTACATATGGACACACGGAAGGTGGATGCAATCCTCCAATGCCCCTCACCAACATCCACAAAAGGAGTACAAAGTGTGCTCGGCTTCACTAATTTCTTTCACCAATTTATACCTGGGTTCTCACACATTTTTCACCCAATCACTTCCTTGCCGAGGAAGAGCAAGAAATTCCATTGATCCACAGAAGCTAAAGAAGCCTTCCAGAAGCTGAAACTCGCATTTACCACAGCACCAGTTCTTCAAAACCCTCGACCAGACCTACCATACGTGGTTGAAACAGACGCTTCAAACATAGCCATGGGAGCGGTGTTGTCCCAAAGGGACCCGGAAACAGGACAATTACATACTGTCGCATTCTGGTATCGCACATTTTCTACCCCCGAATTGAACTACGCAATCACGGATAAATAACTATTGGCGATCAAGGCAGCATTCAAGGCATGGAAACACTATCTCCTTGGGGCAAGACACACAGTCACTGTTATCACGGACCACAGTAACTTACAATACTTGAAGACTGCCAAGGCACAATCCTCGCGCCAACTTCATTGGGCCCTCTTTTTGCAGAATACAACTTTATTATCACCTATAGACCTGTAGTACGGAATGGGATAGCAGACGCACTATCACATATGAGTGAAGAAAAAGAGGCCTTTACAACTTCTGATCCCGTGGCCATCATTCCCGAAGAACAAATCCAAAACACGATCGCTGCTACCACGTGTATAGATGACTTAAAAATCAGTTTGCAATCCCAGATGGATCAGACAAAATGACCGGAATAGCTTTTGAGGGGAGACCGGTATACCATTGAAAACAATCTACCATATTTTCAAGGACAGTTATATATCCGGAGAAGCAACTACAAACTCAAATCATCACAAATTATCATGAGTCACTAGTGGAAGGACATCCCGGAATAGCCAAGACGCAGGCTAAGATAAAGCAAAACTACTGGTGGCCCATTTTGAGAAAAGATATTACCCAATTTGTTGCAACTGTGGTGTCTGCGCACTACACAAATCTCAGAAGCAAAACCCTGCTGGTTTACTATGTCCCTTGAAGGTACCATCAGCACCCTGGCATACACTATCAATGGACTTTTTCATGGATCTTCCTCCCTGCAATGATTACAACCCCATCTTAGTCGCTGTAGATTTATTTTCTAAAATGGACCATTTCATCCCTCTGAAAGGACTTCCAACTGCATCGACTCTCGCTACTGTGTTCTTAGAACATATTGTCCGGTTACATGGATTTCCATCAATGTTGATATCGGATCGTAGGACTCAATTTGTTTCCGCCTTTTGGAGAAGGTGTTGTACAATTGCCAAAATTGATCTCCGGTTTTCCACTAGCCATCACCCTCAAACCGATGGACAAACCGAACAAACTGATCAGACGTTAGAGCAGGATTTAAAGTGTATGCTAAAGCACTCCGAAGACTCCTGGAAAAACATACTATGGGTAGCCGAGTATGCATACAACAACTTGGTTCACACGAGTACTGGGCAAACCCCATTCTATACTCTACACGGAAGACATCCACGAACATCAGTGTTTGATCCACCCAATACTTTGGAAATGCCAGCAATAAAAACCTTGCATAAAACCGTCACTCAGGTTCTTGATGAAGTTACAGGACACTTGACCTAGGCCAAAGAAAGATAAAAATTGTTTGCTGACCGGCACCGACAAGAAGCTCCCGATTACCAGATTGGGGATAGAGTCTGGTTAGCATCCAGACACATACCATTGAAAGTACCATGGGCCTTCCGCCCTAGGTATTTGGGTCCCTATACTATCAAAGCAATAATCAACCCTGCCGCCATGTAATTGGAGTTACCATCTCACATGAAGATTCACCCAGTATTTCATGTCTCTCTCATCAAACCAATGAAACTGGATACACGGATTAGTCCTCCACCAGAGCCAGAATTACTAGATGGGGAAACAGAGTATGAAGTTAAGTCCATCTTGTAGACTGGAAAGGTTAAGGACCTCATGACCGAACATGGGAACCCAGCAAACACATCCATGCTCCACGTTTAATCAAGCAATTCCATTGCGATAATCCCACCAAGCCAGGACCAGAAGGAAGACCACCCTTGAGAGGGGTCTTGAGGGGGAGTGCTGTCATGGTCATCGGGCCAAGGACACAGACTTTACAGGGTCACACACACAGGGGGCACGGATGGGCACAGTCCTGGAGCCTTTGGCACCAGGCTCATAAGGAATAATAAACAGGACATTCATTTGGGTCAAAAAAATACCTTTATTATGGACATAGCACTTCATTTTGGGAGCACCGTGTATTTAACATTGGAACATTCCTCTTTAAAGCAGCCTCATGTGCACACTTGGGTGGGACTACTTGCTGTTGGGTTGCCTGACATGTGCTGACTCACTAGGAGTGGCAGGCAAGCCAAGCCTAGTGGGCGTGCCCATCAGCACAGCTATATAAGATGCTCTGACCCCTGAGGCAGACGCTTCGCAATATTCGGCATTTACACACAGCGTAATGCTCACCGCCTCCTGGGATTCCACTTACCCTTAGAAGTCCAGTCATTTGCCTCCATACTTACCACTAGGGTATCCTGCTCTCACCTGTGCGCGTCTTCGTGGTCATCTCTGCACATCTTCTTCTTGGCACCGCGGCTCACCTTCATCTTCCAGAGCGCAGGCATCGTCATTTGGGCATCACGGCTCACCTTCAAACATCTCCCGGAGCACTGGCATCATCATCTGGCACCGCGGCTCATCTTCCATTCTTCAGGGATGCTGGAATCATCCCCCTGATACTGCTGCACGACGCACTCCACCCGCGACCGCAGCACCTGCAAATAAAACAAAAGGCAAGGTTAGACACTTAACAGACATTAAGTTTAAGGTTGCGCTATCATCAAACCTCACGCTTTCCCTTAAACCATCACTTACCCGTTGTTGGACATTGCAGTTTCATCCATCTTCATCTCGCTGCATTTCGCGTCTCCACAGATACTGTTGGGCCACAATTCCACCCATCTGGAAGAAAGCAGAAGAGAAAACGTTATTCAGGAATTAACAACCGTGAGAGCAGCAATACCAAGACAGAAAATAGAAAGAGGAAAAGACAAGAGACATTAAGAGACACCACCAACCAGGAGGAGCATAGTCGCAGCTGGACTGGATTATACCTATCAGGGATCAGTGAAGCAACTATATCCCATCCACAAGCGCCCCTGCCAGAAGTAGCAGGACGGAGAGCTCATCCTCCATACTTACCAGGTGAGCCTATTGGGCCGGTACGTGCCCACAAAAATTGCACCTTGGGTCGAAGGGTTTGGGAGGTACACCAGTCACCAATCAGCGCACTCACGTTTCTTGTCCGCAGGGGGAGAAACCTGAAGGGGGTGATCTAACCACTGGGAGGGCTGCAACCATGCCCCAACGCCTCTGCAGAGACCAGGTGAGCATAATATTTTCAGCCGGTTCACTTTAGCCATACAATGGGGTTGCATGTTGCTCCAGCCTTCATCAGGACAGGAATGGAATATAAATGGTATACCACTCCTACTACAATGTTGAATTCATGGGGGGTCTACAAATGAAACAAATTAATCAGGGTTTCAAGCTCTGTCTGCACTTAGTTATTTCTAATGATTAAATCATATTCAACAATTTCACTGTAAATAAATTCAGCCATCAGTCATAGTGCATACCTATTTATCATACTAGCTTTCTTTGCATCTCTTCTTCCTACCTAATTATGGTGTCTGGCCTTCTTTGATATATGATCTGCTATTGTGCAAGGTACGGGGAAAGAACTGAGGAGAATTGGTCCAGCTTGCCCCTCAAGGGGGGGCAGGTCGACCCTCAGGACCCTGCAGCCAGAAGTAAGACTCAGGAGACTGATAGATCAATCAAAGGTTTCTTATTGTAAAGTACAATATAGCTATTGCAATTGAGAGAGGGAGAATGACAAGTGAGTAGATCAGTTGCCAAACGGAGCGCTCTGCCCCCAATGGGTCCGAGTTTATGTTATAGCATGGCATAAGCAACATCACTAGTATATTGTTACAGTTTACTAATGATTCCATGACATTTGTAGACATTTTGTAATAGCCAGAAAGCAGCTTGTTCTAAAGCCATATGGTCACATGCTGAGTGCATTGTGTGGAAATAACAGTAAGTAGCTTTGGCATCACCAACTCTTATATTCATTATAAGGTGATATTGTTCACTGCTATAGAGAGGCATGGGGGGAGTTGTGTCTTGCAAGGTGACACTAGGTGTGAGCCTTGTAAGGCTAAGGAGGGGCGTGGGCAAGACAGAGGAGCTGGGTGCCGCAGGTGGCTTTAGACTGGGACATAGTGGAGAGAGAAAGGCCTAATGTACCAGACAAGGCCTAATGTATATGTCCAGGCCTAATGTGCATGTCAAGGCCCTTAATGTATAAGTGTGACTACTGTGATGTATAGCAGCAGGGCAATCCTTCCACATCAACTATCATCACCTATAAATTACTGGGCAGGATGGTAGGGCACCTTCTATTTGAACCCCCAACAGTCTACTTTCCCATCCATTTGTCTTAAGGTTGAAAACGAAATGCTGCTACAAGACAATAAGAAAAACAGAGGGAGGGAACTAAAGGATACAATGTTTTCTTACTTTTTTGGGGCAATCAGTCATCGTTCCCTTACCTTATTGAACCTTGAGTATCATTACAGGACTGCAACAATCAGTCTTTGTTCCAATACTTCCATCAGTCTTCGTTCCCTTACTTTATGGGTCCCAGAGTACCGGGATTACTTCCATCAGTCATCCTTCCGTTAGTAATCTGCATGGCCCCAGGGACCCCTCATGCAGGCCTTGTCCCACCCATCCCTGAAAGGAACACACTGACTCAGGTCTTGCCATATCGTGCCCCCGGCATACACTACTCTCGTGCGGGACCGCCCCTTTTATTATTAACTAAGCGCGACGGCAGAGCAATGCATCGTGCCACTTGCCTGTATCACATTCCTCCTTTTTCATAACAAGGAAATAAACATTCTTCACAGTAATCAGCGTAAACCTGACAGTCTTAAACATTACAAACATGGTAACATACCAAACTGTATTTGGCGAACATATGCAACATCAGGTGACGTATTCAGGACCTGGCCGTTTTCAACCTAGTCGCCCATTATATAGTCTCGGAATCATGCAGCGCATCTTCTCCCTTCCCGTCTGGGATATCTTTTCCTGCAAGACTCCTCAGTGACATGATCTTCCACCCCGCCTTACGTCGGCATCCCGCCTTCTGCTTGGTTCCATACCTGAGGTTCCAGTCAGGGGGACTTCTTCCTCTTGTTCTCTTATTCCCTCCTTTTTTACCAAATTTTCAGAAAAAAACAGGCGTTTCGAGTAACCTTTTCCCTTTGATCGGCTGCAGTTACCATTAACCCTTTAGCTTGGACCCCCCCTTGGGTGAGGGCTTGTAGGTGAGGGATTATTTCCCTTCTGGGTGATGATTACACACCAACACAGTGTCCCCAATGGCAATGTCTGGAGGCTTGAGATGCATATGGAGGTTTTCCTCATCATTGTGTATTCTTCGATCTTCTGATGTTCTCTCATCACCGATGGACCCCGGGGGTCATCCTTTGACCTCTGGGAGGAGTCCTCACGGGCATCTCCTGAAGAGTGCCTCTGCTGGGGCCACACCTGTGGACCGGTGAGGCATGGATCTGTATTCCATCAGGAATCGATACAGAGTTCTCCTTAGTTCATGGCCTTGACCCTGTGCTATGCGGAATATTTTATTCAAGGTCCTCATAAAGCGTTCGGCCTCCCCATTGGCCCTGGGCCATACTGGAGTAACCCTCTGGTGTGTGATCCCAGAATCCGCCATAAAGTCTACAAAGTTCTCCCCTTGAAATGGCAGTCCATTGTCCCAGCACATTATCCTTGGGAAGAAATGTGTTGCAAACATCTTTTCCAAGACCTGCACCGCCTGGTTAAACGATGTGGACTCAACAAGCTCAACCTTGGGATACCAAGACCATTGGTTTATCAGTGCAAGGATGTACACCCCCCAACCCCATGGACCCAAAGTCTGCGTGGACAACATCCCAAGGCTGGCCGTTGTGAGGCATAGACTCTAGTCTCTGTTCTTTATTGACTGGGGTGGTTCCCAGACACCAGGTGCAGTTTGCAACAAACTCTTCCACTTTTGCTTCCAGACCCGGGAACCAGACCTTCAGCCTTAGCCTCTACTTGGTCTTAGCCATTCCCTGATGGCCACAGTGTGTTAGCTATATCACCTCGCCTACTAGTGCCTGTGGGAGTACTAGCTGGTGTCCTCTTAATATCAGTCCTTCTTCAGTTGCTGACAGCTAGTGTCGCTCCCTCCATAGCTGTTCCAGGTCTTGTTGTGTGCTACGACTCCTGCGGAAGGGGTTGGCAGGACAGTCTTTGAATCACCACTGGACATGGCCCCTCTGACTACCTCAAAACACCCGTCACCATTCGATGCATCCGCCACTTCCTGAATGGTGAGTGCAACGGGTCGGTGGCCTCTATGGCCAGGCGAATATGCTCTTCCACCGCTACCTGACCTGTACAGTGTCTTCTTGTCCTCCCCCACTCCTCGGGTGATGCAAGAGGTAATCCACAGGATTTTGGGCTCCAGGTCTGTATGTCAGCACCACCCCCTACTCCATCAGTGCCAGAATCCAGCGTTTGATTCTTGGGGGCGGCTTGGACAAGGACCCTGCCATAATGGGAAGTAACAGTTTGTGGTCAGTCACTATCATACCAAGTTTGCCCAGTATGTATATACAAAAATTGTTACATCCCCATAGGACCGCCAGTTCCTCCCTTTCGATCTGGGAGTAGCGTGGCTCGGTGTTGGTAAGTGCATTGCTGGCATATGCAATTGACCTCATCTGACCACGCGCATCCTGTTGCAACAGAACTGCTCCCAGCCCGACCAGGCTCGACAATGATCTCTGACTCTTTCCTCAATCGAGAATGTCATGGACTCCTTTCCCACGAGTGCCCATTTGATGGTATCAAAGGCATTCTGTACTTTAGTGTTCCACTCCCACACTTTGTCCTTTCTCGTCAGCAGCCTGGGGGGCTCGGAGAGGGTCGCCGAATTTCGTATAAAACGACTGCAATATATCACCATCCCCAAGAAGCTTCTGATTTCAGACACATTCTCGGCCGGGCTCGCCTCCTGGATGTTACACATTTTCTGCGGGTTTGGGGAGATGCCGTTCTCGTGGAATACAAATCTGAAAAACTATATGCTGTTTTTCAGGAACTGTCACTTCTCGCGATGTAAAGTGAGCCCAAGGAGCTGAATTCTTTCTAGTGTCTTTTCGAGTCTTGCCATGTGTTCAGCCTCTGATGTGGTGTAGACCAAGATGTCATCACTAAGATTGATTACCCACTCAAGACCTGCCAAGGCTCTGCATATAATGTTCTCTAATACTTCCGCAGCGGAAGAGACCCAGAAGCTCAACCGTTTGTATTGGTAGAGGCCTTGGTGGAAATGTAACGTGAGTCTGGGTGGAGCTCAAGCTGATGGTACCCCGACTGCAGATCCAACTTTGAAAACACTCTTGCACCTTCTAGTTCCCCTACCACATCGCCCAGAGTCGGGGTAATGTGTCATTCACACTTAATAGCCTGATTGGGAAGTCTCATGTCGACACAGATATTCACCCTGGTTGCTTAGATTTGCTCGCCACGAAAATGGGAGATAGCCATGAGGTGGGACCCTCAATGATTTCAATTATGTCCAGTCTCACCAGGGTCTGCAATTCTTGTTCTACCTGCTGCAGGAAATGAAAAGGAATCCGACAGTGTTACTGTGCAGTCAGTCGTACCGTTTCATCAATGTGCCACTTGACAGGTTCACCCTGTAATTTTCCAATGCCCTCAAACACTGTCCTAAACCTCTCAAGGACCTTGTTAATATCTTTGGCATAAACACTAAAGACGAAATGCACAACTCCAACGGCCTCTGCTGCCGCGCAGCTCAGTAGTGAGTGGGCACTTATGTCGGGGACAAAGAACTTCGCCCTAATATCCTTCCTTTCATGGGCCACTTTGGCAACGAACATGCCTTTGAGAGGTATTGGTCGGGTGACGGGGTCTTCATAGTGGCTGGTTGCCATCATGCGCACTGACCCTCCTCTGTCTACCAGTACCAGCGTTTTTGCTCCGTCAACAGGTAATGTACACATGGGTTGTCTCCTTTTCTTCTTTATGGAATCTATGCTTGAGATGAAGAACATCTCTTCTTCTTCCTCTTCTTCTTCCCCCAGTTCTTGACTTGGTGCCTCCTGCTCAACAATCGCCACTTGCCTCTGTTGTCGTGTAATGTCTCTGGGCATCCTGCTATGCCCTGTGGGGATAGTCACAAGTGTGGGGGCTTTACACATCCTCGCGAAATGACCTGCCTTTCAGCTGTGCCCGTACACCCTCCCTTTCGCTGGGCATTCTCCAGCATGCAGAAGGTCATAGCCACACTTGGGGCATGGCTGTAGCATCTCATTTCTCCTTGTGTTCCATCTGGGCCTTGCCAGACCAGCGTTCTGTGGGGGCATCCAATTGCACATGTGTATTCCAATTTTAGCGAACAAATCAGTGTCCATTTTCGTTGTGTGGCCCTCTGCCAGTTCGTATGATCTGTCCATCTCCAGAATGCGGGCTAGTGACAGACCAGGCTCACCCAGAACTTGGCGGCGCAGCTTCCCTGAAGCACACCTTTGTATCATTTGGTTTCTCACCATGCCGTCCTCATTCTCCCAAGTGCAGGTACTTGCCAGATGACAGAGTCTGCCATAGAACTGGTCCAAGGATAACTCTTCCTTCTGCTTCTCGCTGCACATAACAAACCTTTCATAGTCCTGATTGGCTAACGGCAAGAAGTGCTCTTTGAGGCTGTCCTTTGCTGCTTGATAAGAATTGTATATGGGAGTGAGAGACCTGAAGATCTTGTGTACCTCCGACCCAGCGGGGTATATGAGAGTCCCAATATTTGCCTCATCATCTGTCTCACCTGTTGCTCTAAAGTACATGTCCAACTTATCAATCCAGAGTAACAATTTTGGTCCCAACTTCGAGGGATTTCCTGACATGTCAAATTCTAGCATTGGGGCCAGTGTCCCTTGTTGGCGTGGAGTCCTTCTCGCCTGAGGTGGATTTGCAGTGACTTGACCAGTTCCCTGGACATCATCCACATCATGCATGGTCGCAGGTCGCTATGGCTTCTCCTATGTGTAAGAATGCTGCAACCCGCACCTGTTGGCGTAATTTGGGATTTTCGACCACTGTGGCATGCACACTCTGCTCCCTCTGGGCGGCTATGCCTTGGTGTGAGGCACTTCTGCCCTCCGGATGACAATTTGGCAGGACTGAAGGCTTTTAATGGTAGAAAAAGGACAGAGAAAAAAAATGGCCCTCCTTTTTCTGGGGAGAAAGGGCCCCTGTGGCCCTGTGTGTGGACTGTAGCCATGTGGGTTTAAAAAACATCCCCACACAGGGCACAAGAAGTTCACGTGTGGAGCCACTGCCATTGGCAACACAAAATGGCGGTATTGGCCTTACCACAATGATTGATGCACCTGAAATGCATCGGATTAGATTGCCGGAGATAATATCAGCATCGGAATTCCTTCCCCCTGCCCAGTCGCATCCTCGTTGCCAATGTTGTAATCTGCATGGCCCCAGGTCCCCCTCATGCAGGCCTTGTCCCACCCATGCCTGAAAGGAACACACAGACTCAGGTCTTATCGTATCGGGCTGCACAATGGCAGAACGTTGGCGTTGTGACAAGTGACCGCATCACACTTCACTTACTTTATGAGACCCAGAGTATTGTTCCAAGATGACAACTTTTATGTTTTGTTTTAAACTTCTCCCATACTGGGGATTTGAACCCAAGCCCTGCAGATAACAAGCCAGTGTAACATCTCATGGCATTATATCACAGGTGCTGGATTGGTGTTGTTTATTTCAATAGACTGCTTGGGATGTAAAACCAATTCCCAAGCAGACAGCAGTCATGCTCTACAGCAATCTGCATATGAATGGTTGTATGCACATCGTCTTTGCAGGAAATCGAGGGTGTGTGTGGACGTGTAACTCATTTTCTTTTACTGTATTTTCTTGAGTCTTCGTAAAACTATTGTAACGCACAGTGTTGCCAGGTGGAGTGGAGGAAAAGAAGGACTCACGTATGGAGTTTGAATTGAGGTGGGTGGGAGCTAGCCCGGAGGGAGCAGAAAAGGGGGCGGGGCAAAGGGAACATCGTTCCACTACTTTCCTTATTTTTACATTTCGACCACTGAGGGAAACCTTAGTCTGCAGTGGTGTTGATGAAATCATCTAGGGATTCGCCTCAACACAGTTGAATGTCTTTGGTAATGACAACATGTCATTTCAAACCTGAACTTTCATTTCCCTGGGTCCTGGGACAAGGAGTGTGTCGATCATTTAGTCAAAGGTTAGTGGAGAATTCTGCAGTCTGTCGCTCTTTACAAACCAGTTCCATTTCACAGTATCCCCAGGATGTTTGTAGCAAGATGCAGACATTTCCAGAACTAAACAGAAACCTGAAATCTCAATGATACATTTATGACTCTGTGCTATGATTCATACTAAAGAAACAATTTCAAACCAATCTTTAAAGTGAAAAAATAAGTGGCATGTGGGGGAAGGGGCCCCTAGGCGACCCCCGCGTATGGAAACAAGGCACAATCACCACACACAAACTGATACGCCAGACACGAGGTTGTATTCCCAAAAGCTAGGGTTTATTGCAAAGCAAATAGTCTCAGTTGGCCAACTGGGTCTCACGCCCCATGACGTGTGTCTCCAGACCCCAAGGGACGCAAGAGAGCAAATCATTCTACAACAGTTACATATATACAAAAAGAGCATCTTACAATCAGCGGTGACATATTCAATACCGCCCATAATGCATTTCCTTTGTACTGGGTTCGATGATTGACAATGACACCTTCAGATATTCATTTTAGCAACAGTTGCTATTTTGTGAGCCTGCAGACAAAGGTCTTTGTTTAAGAGAACACATTGCTTCTGTTTTTGCAAGCAAGCTGCGTGCAGGGGAGAGACACATTCCAGGCCTCGCTATCTCCTAGTTTCTATTAGTGTGCTAGGGGTCAACTTGCTCTCCAGGGCTCTACAGGGCTCAGAAAGGGGGGCCGCAAAGAAACACATAATTCAAGCCATTAATTGTCCGTTTCTACCGTTCCTACCGCATGAGCGAGACTGGCTGGCAACTGTGTAATTATTAAATGACTTGCTGCTTACTTCCAAGGACTTGTGAGGGAGGAGACCGGGCATTTCTGTCTAGGTCGCCTGCGTTATGTTTCAACAAGTATCTCGCGGCCTTGCTCTATGCATGCAGAATAAAATAATAGTCGAGCAGAATAAGCTTTCAGCAAAGCAGTTTTGACAGAAAAGCAAGAGGCGAAAGTTAAAAACAAAATGGCAATTGCAATCACTTCAAAATGGCCGCACTTTAGTCAGGCTGATAGGTGCGTATTTCTAATACCAACACATGAGGCTGTTGGTCTTCGGCCAACAAAATACATTGGCTCCATCAGGGGGGGTACCTACTTTTCCTAGACTGACAAACCCTCCTTTTGGCCGTATGCCAAATGCCTCATCCATACACTGCATCCTCTTCTGAACAAGTATCTGATTCTGAATCTTGCATACTGCTAGTTTCCTCCTCATTATCATTATCATCAATATTAATTGATGTGAATTGTTTCACTGTCTTTATTTCATCATTTATTTGAGTATCTGATTTAGTGGTGCTCTTGTTTGTTACTATCTGTATACACTCCTCACTTATTTCAGTACAAATTATAGGTAAGCAGTGTATACAACAACAACATGTCATAAATATTCCTAGTACTGCTACTAGGATCGCAACTAATTTCCATCCCCATGAGCGTAATACTTCCCAGACCAGGAGCTTATGTTTAATTCCCAACTTCCTTCTGGGGGGTGTAGGTCAGAGCTCATAACGTGCAACTTTCTTATTGCTTCGAAAATCGTAGGGGCGGAGTCGCTTACAAATATGCAACATGCTGATCGCACGATTTTGCAAACTCCCCCATGATCAACCAAGATTACATCAAGAGCCATCCTATTTTGGAGTGTCATCAATCTAATTCCTTTCTCCTCTGTCATATTGTATAACATATCCATTGTCCCATTTATTGTTTTTTCTTATATTCTAGACAGTTGTCTAGGAGTTTATTGCTTGGCCCCAAAACGGTATGAATGATTTTGCTATGTCTTCCGTGATCAAACATCCTTCCTCATTTCGCCGTGGTCTTGAATACCCCCAGGAACAAAAGTCCCAGGTAACAAGTACCTCCCCAATTTCTAGACAACCAAGGATACGCTTTTTCTCCACATATGAAATAAACAAGGTCACCTACATAAACTGGTCTACCTCTCTATCAAGGAATGCTATATTCATGCATCTAGTGAATGTCCCCACTTTTCTTAGGCATAGGGGGACAAAGCGTAGACTGTAATTTACTGCAGAGGAGGGGGGCACTGTGTCTGTATTTCCGTCTGGGTTCATATGAAACGTGATTACAGATGATTTATAGGGCACAAATAATCTGTTTTGTGGCATCACCACTGGTGTGATCAGTCGTGATTTGTGAAATATAGAACAACCTACAGGTTTCATAACAATCCCCTCAAATGAATTCATATTTGTTCTATCTAATTGACCAGATTCACTTTTGTTCCATTTCCCATAATATAGTGCACTCAAGGACGCGTAGCATGCAGAATTCAATGGCAGTGGCTGCACATACCAACCAATTCCCTTACCACCATGCTGTGGCAAGTGGGCACATACCCAAAAATTATTTTTTCTTAATATTGAGTGAGTCATATTCATTATCAACAATAATGTGTTATTTGCATAACCTTTCCTGTGTCTTTCTTCCATCGGGGACAAAGTGTAAGTAATTACATGGACCGGGCTTTCAGTAGTGGAGATGTTTCTAACAGGTAAGAGCACTTCCAATGGGTGTATTTCTTCTAAGTACCATAATACCAGTACTGTTATTATTTGGGCTAATATACTCATCACACACATGATTATTGTCAAGATCAGCATACAATTTCTTCGGCAATTTCTTTTTGTAACCTTCCAGTCTCTATAGTTAACTCATTATCAGCAGTGGTGCAGAAGGAGGCAAAAGCTGGTCCCGGCATTTTTCTCGCTGTCCTTCTTCTCCAATTCAATGTTCATCGTGAATATCTCTTCTCGTTGCACTCCTTCAAATGCCAATAAGTTCCGAAAATGTCAACAGTTTGTTCTGCCAGTTCTCAGCAGCCTGGATTGCTATACGTTGGACAAGATTTCTGTGCATCTGCACATTGCTCAAAGAACTCCAGAGCAGCTATCAATTGCCTTCGTACCATGTGAGCCCTTCTTGTCCGTAAGGGGTGATCTGCACATGGATTTATTTAGCACCAAGGAGCCGTGCTCTTGAGCTGTCTGATTTGCACAACCCTCACGCCACTCTCCCATAAGCCTCCAGTTCCTACTTCATCCGTGATAGGAAACAGAGGCAACAAAAGATGAAAAGAAATGAAGATTTGATCACTTCTTCTTCCGAGGCCGTAAATTATACCGCCTTGCTCCTGGTATCGTGTGATCAATGAATAGTGCGGGTGCACTTCCAGACTCAGGCTCCGAGTCAGCCTGCGGCGCAATGGCAGATGGCGGGCGCCAAAGTGGCACACGCTTTGTGTCAGCCAGCAGTGATGCAGGTTTTGCTGGACAACGTTGGGGCACTCTTTGCCCTTTCTCCTTTATAGCAATTTTTTCAGGCTTCGTTTCAGGCTTTTTTCAGGATCAGACAGATTTTGTAGCAAAGAACTGGCAACAATTTCTTTCGTCTCTGGGGCCGCTGTCTCTTTTTGATCGTCTCGATCAGGCAGTTCTTCAAACGGCGATGGGACCTTCTTTGCATGTGTTGCATGTATCCACGCCTTTCTCCCGTCCACACGAATTGCAGTCTGTGTTGCTAAAAGTATTTGGTAGAGTCCATGCCATCTGGGTGCAAGTGATGACTTCCTCTCGTAATTCTTCACTAGAACCCACTCTTTGGGTTCCAGTGAATGCCCCAGACCATTGTACATGATGGGTAGAGCCTCCTGCACCTGCTGATGAATCAAACGCAATTTCTGAATTAAAAGATTGCAGTAAATGCTGAGCGCAAGATATTCTATCTCATTTAGCCACTTTGGCTGTGGTGCACACCAAACATTTGCCGCCCTCCCCATCACTATCTCGTATGGGGAGAGCCCAGTTCTTGCCTGCACAGATGTGCGCATGCACAGTAAAGCTAGCGGTAATGCGTCCACCCAGCTCAACTTGTTTCCTGCACAAATTTTACTTATCTTGACCTTTAAAATGCTGTTGTGACGTTCAATAAGACCGGCACTCATGGGGTGTCTAGAACAATGGAATCTCTTGTCAATCTGGAGACCTGGGCAAATCTGTAATATAATTGCGCCCACAAAATGCGGGCCATTATCTGATCATATGACACGGGGCAGACCAAACCGGGAAAAATACTCCTTTAACATTACTTTTGCAGTGCTCATGGCAGTCAAGTCTTTTAATGGATATGCTTCCACCCACTTACTGAACACACATATAACCACTAAAACATATTTCAAGTTTTGGCACCTCTCCATCTCTATGAAATCAAAATGGATTACCTCAAATGGCATAGAGGGAGGGCCAAAACTGCCTGTTGGAGTCACCGTTCCCTTCCCCACATTGTGTTGTAGGCACGTGATACAATTTTGGAGCAGCCTCTCTGCATTTTTCTTTATGTGTGTGTTCTCCCATACTGTGGCTAGATGCTGGACTATCTTCTTAGCACAAATGTGCATAGGGCTGTGGGCCATCGTGACCATTGCAGTTACATAGAAGTTGGGCAGCATCCAGTTTTTATTTTTCTTGTCTACCCAGCAAACTTCTAGATCTAATTCTGCAGAGCCCTCAGCCCACTCTCGTATCTCATCAGCAGTAGCTTCTGCCTGCATCTCTTTGACAGTAGCAATTCCATTTTCTATCATGCAGGGCACTTCCTCAGACTGTACTGTCAACATTTTGGTATTCAAATCAGTGGCAGTTTGCTTCGCAATTCTGTCTGCAAATGCGTTTCCCTCTCCCACTTTACATGTTACTTTTCATGCGCCTCACATTTCACTATTGCTAGGTGCTTGGGACACATAAGTGCAGACAGTAATCATACAATCAAAGGGCCATGTTTAATTCTGGCTCCATGTGATGTTAAGAAACCCCTCTGAGCCCAGAGTCGGCCAAAGTTATGAACCACGCCAAAGGCGTATTGGCTGTCAGTATATATGTTTACGCTCATGTTTTCAGAAATCTCATAGGCTCTCGTCAAAGCTATTATCTCTGTGGCTTGTGCGCAGTTGTAGGGGAGTCTTTTGGTTTCTACAATTCTTTTCAGTGTAGTGATAGCATAGGCAGCAGTTGATGTGCCATCAGGTAATTTAAAACAGGAGCTGTCACAAAACAGTTCTCCATCTGGCTCTTTCTGTGGGGTATCTGTTAAATCAATTCTTCCTTTCGTTTCTTCCTCAGTGGTCATTAAACAATCATTGGGAGGTGATTCATTCTCACCTAATTCTCCATTGGGCAGTGGCATTAATTCTGCAGGATTCAAAGTGCTACACCTCATAATTTGGATGTGTGGCGCAAACAGGACAATTTCGTATCTAGTCAAAATAGCAGATTTGAGGTGTTGCGTCTGCATTCTATTTAATAGAACGTCTTTGGCATGTGGCACCATCAAAATTAAGGTGTGCCCCAGCACCATTCCTTCCGTTTGTTTCACTGATGCAGCAGCCGGTGCAACAGCTCACAAACAACGTGGTAGTGCGCGCGCTACAGGGTCCAGCGCGGAAGAAAAATAGCCGCATGGCCTATTTCTTCCACCTTGTTCCTGTGTCAAAACAGCCAACGCACAGCCTTCACTCTCGTGTACAAACAATCTGAACATTTTTTCATAATTTGGTGTGCCCAAAACTGGAACAGAACACAATGCAGTTTTGAGCAGATCAAATGCTCTCTGACATTCTTCATTCCACTGCAAAGGCATCACAGCATCCTTTTTTGTCAATGCCAGCATTGGCTTCACAATCAATGCAAAATTCACAATCCACTGCCGGCAATAAGCCATGCCTATTATAGCTCTGACTCCTTCCTGTGTTTTTGGATTAGGCATTCCAGAAATACTCTCTATTCTCTCTGGCGTCAGTCTTCTCCCCTCTCTCGAAAGTAGGTAGCCCAAATAAGCCACCTCCTTTTGACAATATTGGAATTTCTTTAAGCTCGCTTTATGGCCATGCGCCGCTAAATGTGACAATAGTAAAACAGTACCTTTTTTACAAATCTCTTCTGTATCAGCAGCAATTAATAGATCCTCTATATAATGTAACAATACACATCCGGTCGGTAATTCAAACATATCTAGTTGTTCTTTCAATGCCCTACTGTAAATACTCAGACTCTCTGTGTAGCCCTGTGGAATGCGTGTGGATGTAAATGATCGTCCTCCTAATGTGAAGGCAAACAGATATCTACTTTCCTTGTGTACTGGAATACTGAAGAAGGCATTCTTCAAGTCTATAACACTAAAGTACTCTGCTGAGGGGGGAATCATTGTCAAAATCATGGTGACATCTGGGACCAATGGGAATTGAGGGTCAACCACTTTGTTTAATGCCCGCAGATCAATTATGAAACGATATGGTACTTCATTACCCCCTTTCTTATACACCGGGAGAATGGGGCTGTTACATACACTGCCAGTAATCTCTTCAATTACCCCCAGTTTTACCAAATCTGAAACATTACTCTTCAATCCTTTCTCTCGTTCTGCTGAAATTTTATACTGTGGAATACGTGGCAACGTTACTCCCTCTTTTAAAACAATCTTTACTGGCTCTATTTTCAAACATCCCACATCATTGTCATTCAACGCCCATATGCAAGTTGGCACTTTATTCAATTCTCCTGGCAAAGGTTTGGACAACAATTCAGATACTGGTACATTCTGTGGCGAAATTGTCAAGAACACTCCATCAGGAGTGTAATGGATATCTGCATTTAATTTTTTCAATACATTTAATCCCAAGAGATTTTCCCCACTATTTTCTGTTAAGAGAAATGGACAATATTCAGTGAATGGACCTAATGTCACTGCTACTGGTTAGGACACTGGATTGATCAGTGGGGTACCTGTGAACCCTAATGAAATATTTCTTTGCCCTGACAGTGGTATCTCCGGAACCAAGTGATGGTCTTTTGAGCACTTTTGTGCCCCTGTATCTACGAGAAAGCTATGCTCTCTATTCCCGACTTTCATTTCTATGTAGGGTCCTGTTTCATTCACGGGAATAGACACTGGTTCTGACCCCTGTCTTGGGCTGTCCTATTGAGGGAACAACACATCATGCGATGTGTAATCACTACTATAATACGTATTTGGTTGTGTATAAAAAATGTTCCCGTCCCTCCCTCTGTTTCCATTTTGCGTGTTCTGTTGGCTCTGGTTTTGGCTAAAAGCAGTCTGATTTTGAACTTTGTTCTGATTCTGGGTAACATTTCCTTGATTATTTTGGTGCAGCTGCATATTGTTTCTATTCTGCCCATTTGTTCCTGGGTGCCCCCTATGCTGTCTTCTCTGTCCATACCCATTTCTATTTTGTAAATGTGGACATTGCACTCGCCAGTGGCCTTCCTCTCTGCAGTACACACACTGATTTAATCCCAGAGGCCCTCCATGCATGTTCGAATTACTTCTGCTTTGCGCATTTCCTCTTCCTCTATTGTGTCCTGTCACTTGCTGAAGTAGCACCCTTGTAATCAAATAATATTGGGCCATATGCAATACTTCGCTCAACGTTTTTGCTTGCCATGCACTTTCTGATGTCATTATTCAATTTTGGATAGGAGGTATTAACTAGGTATTAAATAGTCTTTTACCTGCTTCTGTCCTTACATCCTGTCCACTAAAATCTGTGAATACTATCTGAAATCTATTAAAATAATCTGTGGATAACTCATCCTTGCCCTGAACGCATGCAGTTAATTTGTCCCATACAATTCTTTTTTCTGGAACAATTTCCTTCAATTTTTGTATTATCCGTGCTGGTAACGCCACCATATTTGCCGATGGTTTTCCGCCCGCTTCTCTATTCTTATCCTCTGCTACTAGATCCGCCCAAGTGGCGCCATAGGCCACATCATCATCCACTTTTCTTATCTGCTTCCATATATCAGCTGGCACAACTACTGGGAATATTAAATCTATATCATTCATAGTGAACATGGACAATTTCAAATAGGACTCTATTTCCTTATAGAATCCCACCTGATTCTTCCATATGTCGGGAACCGTCTGTTTTACATTATTCACTTTCTGCCTGGAGAAGGGGATATGCACATATTGTTGTCACGACCCTCGCCCAAAACCCCCTCTGGCAAACCCATTGGCCAGGTGGAGTCAGGACTTGGGCCTCTAGAGACTGACGTCCTCTTTAAAAGCCCTCATGGGGCCAGTTTTGGCACCTATGGCGCCAGGCTCATACACCATGAAGAACAATGTGCTTGGGAACTACTGTATTGTATTGCCAGCCAACATGGAGGCATCCACATAGCTTGCTTCCTAAGAACTATGCGGTCTAGTGTTTTGGGTGTGGTAGCCTAGGGACTACTTTACCTGGACTATTTTGTTGGGGCTATTTAAACCACACCCGAGCAAGACAACACGTTTCGCGTTACTTTTCAGCTTGCAACGTGACGCTCACCGTGTCCAGCTATTCCCTCGAACCTCGGAGAAGCAGAACCTGCAAGGAGACAAAAAGAACATCATTAGCAGCAGCATCTTACCTGCAGTCTTCATCTTTGAACACTCGCAGCTACTGAGAATAGCTTCCTCGAATCTGCACGCCTCCCGGACAGAACGACCTGAAAGAGGAAGATAGAGGCAACATTAAAGAAAGCAGTAGAGACATTTACAAATTACGAACTGCTCAAAAGTCTTACCTGGCTGGTCGCCTCTCGGCTGGCACCACTCCGGACATTCCACTTGCGCTGAAGAAGACTGCGACCTACAAGGAAGGAAAACACAGGTTAGCAAAGGCAAGACTTTGCAGCGCTGTGCATAGCGCTTATTTACCGCATCATAGTGCTCTTAATGCACCATCATTTACCAGCGGGGCTCAACCAAGCCAGTTCGCCGCGCTGAAGCTCTGCATACCTAAGGGAGAAAAAAGAGACATTTTAAACAAAGAAAGGCATGCAGGATAGCAACAAAACTAAAGAACAGCAATAAGACCTACCTGAAAAATATCAAACGGGCCGGCGTCAGTGAAGTAACTGGACCGCACTCGCCCATGAAAGACAACGCGCCCCTGCAAAGAAGGCAGGACGGAGAGCACGCCTAATTCTACCACAAGGTGAGGAGAGGGCGCCAGAGGGACTGAAATCATACGGGGTGGAGGGAGGATACTTACCCGAGTCGGTCAGTCTTAAACACAGTCCTCCTGTATTTTCAGGCAGAACCTTCCCCGCAGACCACATCAGGGCAAAGCTGAGAAGCATACCAGCGAGTAACCCGGCTGGGTGGCGTCCCTGTGGATACCAGGTGAGCGTAACAATTGTGCTGTATAATGTGCTTACGTTACCCGCGCTGGTGTGTCGGCTGTTGCAGAAATCTCTACCTTAGGTACAAAAGTAGGTGGGACTTCTCTCATAGGAAATACCGCACTCACTTTTCCTCCCCCTTCTCTCATATGCAATATTATTCCCAAATCAAGTGATAAGGCTGTTTCTCCTGTTCCACGTTCTAATGCTCTCGTGTATACCGCCATCAATTCTGGGGGGCTAGCTTTCTTATCATCTATATCTTTGTCTACAATATATTCAACCATTGTCTGCAGTGCTTTTCTTTTCATTGGCAAGTGGTATTCATCAAATATCTCATGTATTTCCATTGTGGGAATATTAGGATCTGTAATCCATTTTAACGCCTCTCATATACATACTTTTAGTTTCTCACTCACCTGTCTTGACGACGGAACAAATCGCCGCTGCACATATGGTATCGCCACCTCCCCCCTGTCTCTCCCTATATCCTTTTTCCTATACCCTGGTACGGCAAACATTTCAGCATATGCATCATCATGTTCATTCTTAAATTCAAAAAGCCTGTCTACATGTTCCTTTATTTCTTCATCTGTCGCTCTACAATGTGCCAATACATTCAAATCCAACAACTGCTGCAGCGGTACCCTCCCAATCAACTGCTTCCATTTCCCCTTTAAATATTCCCTCATGCATTCCAACACTACCTGTCTTTCATTGCTCCTCCTGAAATCATACAGCGAAGCCAGCGTCGACGTTTCATCATTCCCATCTATAAACATCTCGGCCTGTTCTTGCAGCTCCCGTTTTCTCTCCTTGCTAATCGCGCTACGGGTCAACCTAGTGCATTCATTTTGTCCCATCCCCTCTCTTCTTTCAATGAGTTCAAGTTCAATAATTGGAGGTGCGGATGGGACAGCGGGAACGGGAAGTAACTGCTGCAGCACTGTCTGGCTAATGGGAGGCGCTGTTTGTATCATTTGTGGCTGTGCTGGGATCTGAACAATAGGGAAGAGCTGAGCAACTGGAGGGGGCTGAGCAATAGTCACTGGTGCGGACTTCTTAGTCTCTCTCGCCTTGTTTCAGTTAGTATTTTGCTTATCAACTCATCTGATGAATGAAGCTCTTGTTGTGGATATATCTTATCTATACTCAACTGACCACGTCTGTCTGATTTTCTCAAACTATCATCGCACTCCTCCTCCTGCTTTTCTTTCACTCTTTCTGCTTTCGACTTATGCCTATGCGTACTCTTCTCTCTGCTTTTCCAACGAAGCATAGCTTCCTTCCTCCAGTCTCTAAGGATATCAAATGCCGCAGGGCGTGTTTTCTTTTTCAACAACACCTTCTCCAAATAATCTATCCTCAAAATCTCAAAACTCCCGTGATTCGGCCATTGTAAATCTTCCTCTTTTCTGGTTTGCCTATGCCAAATCTCACAAAACATTTTCGCCCCTACACCATACTTCACATACATCTCATACGTACCCATGGGTGGCGCGACCTGGCCAGTTTCCAAAGATTGTCTACCGCAGTGGAAAAATCCTGCTAGGGTGGACAATGCCCCAGGCATGTTTTAACCTTACCCTCGGCTAATCAACCTTACACTGGGTGTTTGATTTTGCAAAATCAACTCTCAACCAATATCAGGGTTACTTCAAATCGGGGCACGAATCACCTGATCAATCTAATCATATTTCAAGACGCAATTCGTCCGAAAAACTGACGCAAGCAATACTCGTTGTGTCTGTGTGTCTTGGCTCACTCTGCCTCGTTTCGGGACTCTCGCCTCCTTGTTCTCTGGCCGGGCACATTGATCAGGGATCAGTTGTGCACAGATCTGCAAAGGAGTCTCTCATCACTTTCACAGGGGCGCCCCGAACACCTCTTGATCCCGGCTCGATCGTCCCGTCCTCGCCGTTCTCTCGGTCTTCCTTAGTTTACAACGTACACGATGGAACAAGTGAGGGCATCCCTATTCGGGCGCCATCTTGAAGGGGCCCCTAGGGGACCCTCGCGTATGGAAACAAGGCACAATCACCACACATGAACTGATACGCCAGACATGAGGTTGTATTCCCAAAAGCTAGGGTTTATTGCAAAGCAAATAGTCTCAGTTGGCCAACTGGGTCTCACGCCCCGCGACGTGTGTCTCCAGCCCTGAGGGACGCAAGAGAGCGAATCATTCTACAACAGTTACATATATACAAAAAGAGCATCTTACAATTAGCGGTGACACATACAATACTGCCCATAATGCATTTCCTTTGAACTGGGTTCAATGATTGACAATTGTGATGAGTATGACACCTTCAGATATTAATTTTAGCAACAGTTTGCAATTTTGTGAGCCTGCAGACAAAGTTCTTGTTTAAGAGAACACATTGTTTCTGTTTTTGCAAGCAAGCTGCGTGCAGGGGAGAGACACATTCCAGGCCTCGCTATCTCCTAGTTACTATTTGTGTGCTAGGGGTCAACTCGCTCTCCAGGGCTCTAAGGGGCTCAGAAAGGGAGGCCACAAAGAAGAGCATAATTCAAGCCATTAATTGTCCGTTTCTACCGTTCCTACCGCATGAGCGAGACTGGCTGGCACCTGTGTAATGATTAAATGCCTTGCTGCTTGCTTCCAAGGACTTGTGAGGGAGGAGACCGGGCATTTCTGTCTGGGTCGCCTGCGTTATGCTTCAGCAAGTATCTCGCAGCCTTGCTCTATGCATGAACAATAAAATAATAGTCGAGCAGAATAAGCTTTCAGCAAAGAAGTTTTGACAGAAAAGCAAGAGGCGAAAGTTAAAAACAAAATGGTGATTTCAATCACTTCAAACTGGCCACACTTTAGTCAAGCTGATAGATGTGTATTTCTAATACCGACACATGAGGTGGTTGGTCTTCGGCCAACAAAATACATTGCCTCCATCATCGGGGTGGTACCTACTTTTTCTAGACTGACATGGGAAGGAAATGATGGGAGTGGTGAGAAATGGCGGTATATGTTGCCTAGACTGGGGTCAGCTAAAGAGTAATGCAAACATGGGACACCATAACATGTTAAACTGCTCACTTGGTGTTGTGTGCATGCTGGGTACATGGAGCATATTTGTGCCATTGTTGTAGTCTAGGTGCCTTCATGTCTGCTATTTGGGATGATATCTCAGTGGGTTAATGCACCTGATTCGTAGTATGGGTGCTAACTGCAGGCCACTGGATGGAATCCAGGTTGCTTTTTATCTTTCGGCAACGGATAGAAGACAACCACTGAGTTAATTTATAATAGCGCATGTCATTCAAATCGCCAAGAAGCAGATTGCTTGTCGTGCAGAACGTAGGCTTAATATCACTTACCTTACTCAAAATAAAATGTTTTAAGAGGCACTATGCAGCAGCTACAAAACAGTGAATGGCATCCTCAAGCCGCCAATAACTAAATACATAATTACACTTATACTGAGAAAGACTGTAACGGGCAGAACAGTCGAATTGCAATTAATTTAAGGTTTCTTTTATGGCCTGATATTGTCACACTGATCCTGTGTGATTATTTCAAAACAACAACGATGTAAACTTTCAAACATAACAAAAATATTACAATTTAAAAAAGGAAACTGCAGAAAATAATGAAGTTCCAACGACAATAATTTGTGGTAGTGTATTTCCATGCGACATAGTAAATACTGTAAATATTTGTAAATGCCAAAACAGTTGCTGTAGAAACACACCAGCAACTTCAGGCCATCAATGGCAAATTCACAGAACTATCAGAGTATGATTTTTCATCAAGCATTCTTACTTGACTATCTGTAATGTGATAGGCATGACCTTACATCCTGTTCAAGGTGTTACCTCTTTTGCTTCTGCTTAATTCAGTCAAGTTAATATTAACATTGCATTTCATGGTGGCTTGATGCATTGCCCATCTGTCCCCACCATCTTAAACACACATGTTATTTCTTTCATCCTCCTCAGTTCATATTCCTCGCTGGCAGCATCAGCTAGCAACTCCTCTCCCTCATCACCGTCTTTATTACATACAGTATCCTTTTCCTCATGCAGAAGTTTATCAAAGAGATTTTGATTTCTGTTGCTCATCTCTCTAGGACTCCTAGGGCCCCTCCTCCTGGAGTTAACCCCGAAATTTCGAAAATAAAAGGTTGAATGCATGATTACTGTACATTTGACCTCGTATAAAAAGTCGTAGCCCATAATACCTAACAAGGGAAGCGGGGGTATCCCCTGAGCCCCTACTTTGGCATTATGGGCTGAGGGGGCAGGAGTGTCCCCCGCGTACATTACATGGTAAGCGGGGGGGAAAGGAATATCCCAAAAACTCGAATTACAAAATGCGAACAAGTGGGCTTTGTAATTTTGTAATTAGAGTTTTTGAGATTCGGTTCTATAATGTACAACCCTCCTCCTGGAGGTGTAATATGACTTCTGTTTTTTTTTCTTTTCTGAACGGGCTGTCAGGTGTGACGATGTTTCCAGCTTGTGGACCATGACAAAGACTTTATTTCCCTGCAGAAGTAAGGAGCAGGTGGATAATGGCTGGAGCGATAAGGTGATTCCTGGCGAGGTCAGGGATCCCGGTAGCAAAGGGTGCAGAATGGCCTCCGGAAGAGCACATTGATGGCCTTGCATAGTGAATGTTCTAGTCTTCCTGAAATGGAGTATGCCCTAAGTAAGACAGTGGTCGTTGTGCCAATGACAGAGGGAGCAACACAGTAGCTTAAACATGGAGCAGGAGAGGGTTAAGTATGATCTCCCATGATCTGCTGTAGCTACTATGAAACACGTTTTCCTATGTCACATGTCATGGAGACTCTTGCAAAACAGACAGGGGACTGCTCAGGTCCACGTCAAGGGCCCCTGTCAGGTCTCCCATCCATAAACGTAGACATGAGGAAATGATGTCTCAATCGACATGCAGCTCCAGTATCAGAGAGCCTGTTCAGGATGGGACAAAAAAAAGGAATGCCACAGGGACTGAATGAAATCCAGAGACACGACTGGCCTTAAAAGCTGAGTTAACATAATAGTTGAGGGAAGAGGAAACTGCTGAAGCCCTAAGAGAGTACAGGGCTATTCAACAACCTACCGCAGACAGTGAAGTGGCAGATACCATTGCCATGGCTATTTGTCAAAATAACTAGGCAAGCCGTGCTATTGCACATGCAGGAGACCTTGACATTGTAGAGAAGGAGCCAAGTACCCCCACCCCAAGCATCTCCCCCATATTGCCTATATGTTGGGAACCAGAGTGTGATGTATGTGCAGTATCAGTGAAAAGACCAATACCAAGGAGATTTCTGGAAACAAGGTTCCTATTGAGAAAGCCATACCTGCAAAAATGACAGTATGATGGCCATTCCATACGAGGTATTTTAAATGTTTGGAAACATGCATCACCTGTTGTGATCAAGCAGTGAGGAAACCGCGAAACGCGTAAACTCTGCTATGCGACTGCTGTATGTTTTGGGAGAAACATCGATGTCAGTGGATTTCATGAGCCATATGCTGCATGCTTTTATTCAATAAAGACTACTTTTTGATACTGGTTTCCTGAAGCAACATTAATTGACTGGGGGAGTGCTTTCCAATGGACTGCAGAAGAAAAAGTCATTTGGATATATATAGGCTGGGATGAGCAGACATTAGTTACAATCGTGTGAAAGAATAAAACCCCTGTTCAGAAGACGTGAACGAAAATAAGGAAGACTTCAGAGGTTCATTAAATAAAAGTATTTTAAATGCACCAGAGCACAAATTTGTGGTCTTCAGTCACATGGAGGGGTGAAAATGGACAATCACGACTAACTGCACCTACGCAAGGAGACAGAGCGTGCCTTCACTCCGTCATATTCTCCAGAGCAAAAGAACATTTTCAAGGCCAAGTTCAAAGGCTTAATTGACATGCAGACCACTGAGGTGGTGATAGATGATATGCTAATTGGTGGGAAGCTATGGTCAAGACCAACCCACCAGCACCTGGAGGCCTGTGTGCTGCTAGTGTAGGTGGAAAAGTACTAACGGATCTAAGAGTGCCAACCAATTATAGGAGGCCATCTAGTCAAGAGCCCTATAGCTTCTGTAACCAATGTGACAGCGTTTATTTAGTGACATTCATAGCGACCTGTTTGAAGGGAGGGCTTAGTTGCCCCACCTGATGTTAAAGAGCTATATTAGTATAGAGCATATACTTAGATGTGCTTTTAGACCCAATCACATTTGCCACTAGGTTTTTGTAGTTTGATACGTAGGATGATGTTAGCAAATACATAGGTTGGAGTCAGAAATGACATGTTTTTGCTATAAAAGTAATGTTTTTCATGAACTTCGTTGAAATCATGCTGTGAGACATCCGTTGATGTCCGTAGTACTCCCTGTTTTAGATAATTGACATTAAAACAGTCAAACTTTTCCTACTTTCTTAGTTAGTCTGATTATTGATGTTTGAATATCTTCTGCATCCCCATTCATCTCAAAGTATTGCTACCTCATCTTAAAGGGATGGGTCAGCTGTCCTGGTTCACGTGGTAGCAGAGAAATGATGGTTAAATACCATCAACCTAAGTAAGCTTTGTTGTCCCGGCAATATTGGATGTCCTCGGCCATTCGACTGAAAGGACGTGAAGCTCCCTGTATATAGTGGAATCTAGTTTAAAAACAAAGCTTGCAAGCGTAGGTGAGACGTGCTCCTTGTTTTCAGGCAAAATCTCTTCATGATTTCTACAGGAAGCTGAATGGATGGAATGATGAAAAGGCTGGTTAAGGAGGCGACGATCCCAAGAGTCGGAAGTTGAAAAACTAATGGTGAGTAGAACTGAGTGAGGTGACAAACTATGAATGGGCAGTGAATGGAGAGAGTGATAAGGGGAAATAAGTAACAGAGGAAGGCTGGGGTAAAACAACTCGAGACAATGAGCGTCGAGAAGTTATTAAGTAATTGATTTGAGGAAAGGATTACCAAGCAAATAAGAAACTGTGAGACGAAGAACATCACAGTAGATTAAGCGCAGTACCCTGCATCATATGACGTAACAGAAGGAATCATATCCAGAGTTCTAATAGTGGATGACGAAGACTATGGACATGTTTAAAGACTGTCTAAAGGGCATGACTCAAACTTTGTAGGAGTATTTTTTAGGGGTAAGGATTGTCACGAAGAACGTGAATAAAGGAATAGTCTTGAGGAGCATAGACTGTGAAATGCATAGGCCGACCGAATCTGTCAGTTTGTCTGTTTTGTTTTATGTGTTGAACATGAATATATGGTAAAGACATAGTGAATAATTTAAGAGACAAAAAAAGGAAAGCATGAAGATTGAAATTGTATTATTTGTTTATATAATGGAACTGATGATGCTTAGTGAATACGTAAATTAAGGTAAAACATGATATAAAAGGCTTGGAGTGGTGATGATTGATGCATGCTCATATTGTGTTATTTTTCTGAAACGTATTTTTGAAAAATGCAAAGTATAAAGGTGAGTATTGACAGTCAAGTGTGACCAGTCAAAATTGAGGATATTACTGCATTTATACATCTATGCAAGCAGTTGCCAAAACATGCACGCAAGCTTAAGCAGTACAGTGCGGAATGTGTTAAAGGCATGGAAAATAAGATGTTCATACCATGGCCAGAAGGGGGATCACTATCAACGGCAGTTTTGAAACACATGACAACATATTTGCACTCAGCATTTACGGGAAAAAAGTTAGAAAAAAGGCTAGCAAGCTCTGGCTTATAGCTCTGGAAAATATACCAGGAGTAAAGGGAAGTGCCGCCTCCTAAATACTGGATACTTAACATTTACAAAGAGGGGGTGAGGAGCCTTCCACTGCCCGCGCCACGCCTGAAGTAAAAAACGATGGTACGAAGGATGACGGAGTGTAACCATTAAAAGAACTTAAGGCAGCAATTATATCCGGCATATGAATCGCCTGTGCATAGCAGCGACGAGAGTCCAGAGCAGACTCTGGAAAGAGAGGTGATATCCAAAGTTGTACGGGACAAGGAGAGAAGTAATCAACCAAGTAAATCCTTAGATTTAGGACAAGAAATAAAGAGATGGAAAGGAGAGAAAGATAAAGCTGATGAGGTAGCACTGATACAGAACAAATGGATGAGTGGTCAAATTTTGCTCAAATTCGATGGAAAAAGCATTGAGGAAGTCAGGCAAAGGGAAGATTAAGACAAACAAGACAAAAAAGATAGAGAACCAGAACAACGATTGAAAAGAGATGGGGCTAGAAGGAAGGCTAGACAGAGGCGAGAACAGCTGTATGAAGATGAAAAGCTGAAAAAGCAAGAAAGGGCAGAGGAGCAAAGAAAGTATGATAATAGACAAAGGGTAATCGAAGAAAGGAACAAAGTAGAAAGAAAGAGAGAGGAAGAGGAATAACAGAAATTAAGGGATAGAAGAATACAACGACAAAGAGACGAAGAAATACATTGGGCAAATGAGAGAAGATAGATGAAAAGACAGGAAGAGGAAAGGGTAAGAGAAGAAGCAAGAAAGCGTAGAAAGCTTGATGATGAAATAGAACAAAAGTGAAGGCAGAGAGCATGCAACATTGATCGCATAGAAAAAGAATTAATGGAACCTAATCTAGTAGTAGCATGGGGGGACATAGAAGAATTCTTCCCGGCACATAAAACAATGCCAGGTCCGTCTATTGTAAATCTAAAAGATGAGATTGACTCAAGAAGCATTGGGGACGCGATGGATAAGTGGACTAAGAAAGAACCAACAGTAAAGGGTAAAAAATGATTGACTTGAAAGTATGCAGTTGTACGACAGAGAGGGAAGCTAGTATAATTTCAAGCACAAGAAGTTGTCCTTAGACAGGCTAAGTCTGAATAGAGATGAAAAAGATGGAAGCCATACAAGTTGGGGACAGGATATGTCAGACGAGGACAGGGAAACCTTCTGTGGGGAGGTGGAAGGTGACACGTGGTCCTGAAGGATGTTCTCCAATGGACAAAGAAGTGAGATGGTCAGTGAGATGGTCAGATGTAGATCTACCCATATTGCGGGCATCAGAGTCTCTGACGCAACTAGATTGACCCAAAGGGCAATTCCGTAGTGAGAGAGGGGACTTGCCACCTTATGTGAGCAGGTTAAGGTCGCTGCCAGGAAGACGACAGTGCAGAACTATTGCCCCTGCTATGGACAGACAGACGATGGGGGATGAATGTGATTTTGGGATCTCACTGTTTCCTTTGTTAGAGAAAGGAGGAGCCAGACCACAGTATATACCATCGCCACAAATGGATAAGGATCATTTAAGAAATGTAACTGCCAGTGCTACGAAATGGATACATGAGTTAGAGAAAATGATAGGAGGAAACACATTAGCTATAGGAGACATTAAGGGTCTTTTAGCCTCCAACCTTTGGCAGAGGGCAGACGATGTTTGGTCGAGAGCGGGATACTCAAGGGTCACTGCTCTGAACACAGCTCACAATGGAGCACCATTCAATAAGTGTAGAGCAGCAGTCTGGAAAGCACTTAGAGTGCCATATCCAGATACATCAGATATGGGAACTATAATGGCAAGGAAGATGCAAGATGGAGAGGATCCTCGAGTATATATTCTAAATTTCCAAGAGCAGTGGTCTTTGAAAATGCACAAGCCGTGGGGAAAATCTATACCTGTATTGTATCATATATTATGCAAGTGTCTGCCAGACCCAGTGCAGAAGCAGCTCAAGAAACTAGTGGGTATGGAGGCGAAAGCATCATCGGAAATACAGCTGACCATCGCACACTATTGCAGATTACTGCAGGAGAATAATCGAAAGAAAGACAATGCTAGGAAAGTTGAAGAAGCAAAATTAGTACAAAAGAAATTGTCAAAATACGCCATAGAAGGGGCGATGTTGACTAGTTGAGAAGGGTCAGGGTAACAGCAACCAGCAGGCATGCCACAGGTGAATAGCCAAAGGTAGTTTGATCAAGGTAATAATGGATTCATACCACAGGGTAGGGGAGGCTTCGGAGGCAGAGGCGTCCAGAACAATCAGGGAAAGTCCCAGAATAATCACAGTGGGTTTCAAAACATGCAGAATGATAGTCAAGGCAATATGACAAGGAACATTGCACGCATATGTGGAAGCCCAGGATTCATGCAAAATGGGCAATTCTCAAGAGGGGGGACCACACACCCTCCTGCATACAATCAGCAAGGTGGAGAGGGGTTTTCCCAAAATCAGACAGTGCAGCAAACACAAGCGCTGAGAATGCAACCAGGTTTGCAAACACAGCAGACAATAATGAATCCGCCACAAGGGCAGTCACAGCATTCACCCATGCAAATACAGCAGGGCACAAGCACAGGACAAATAATGACTCCTAGGATAGGGGGTGTCACTGTCGGGGGAGGAAATCCTTTCACAGGAATGGGAATAAGCATGTATACACAATAGGACAGCTCACTGTGAGACTTGATGTGTTCAGTACATCTGTAAGCCCCAATCCTCAAGAGGAACCAAGGGTTGACGTCACTATAGGGGGCAACTCTTTTTCTTTTTTAGTATACACAGGGGCAACACACTCCTGTGTACGAGAGGGAAAATGTACACTGTCTGGAAATGCCATGAATGCTTAAGATTTCACAGGAGCTACAAGTAGAGATCCTTTCACTGAAAAATTACCAGTTTCCATAGGGGAATGTGACATGTCTGTACCATTATTATATACGAGACAGACACCAGTTAACATATTGGGTCGAGATTTCATGACAAAGTTGAATATGATTATTTCGTTCACTGATGAAGGCATAGTGTGTTCAACTCCAGAAATGAATTATTTAAACGTGAGTGATTTTATTATGGCATTCACAGGACAAATGGCTATATGAAGAGTACCGTTAGAACCAGAGGTGTTTCACTATGGGGTAGGCATTTTGTTAACATGGCTACCGGGTTTAGTGGGTAAGACAGTGAGAATACCTGATGAGTTTTTTGTTTAGGCCTAAGGATACTGGATGAAGAGGAAGGACAAGTCTTTCCCTTAGAATTACAAGCAGCTATAGTGCGAGGCAAGTTAGCTTTGCTTGATGGAGTTGATTATGAAGGCCGACAATGGTGCACAGTGATTGCCATTGGAAAGGGTTACAGATTGGCTGACGTCACTGACGAGGATATGTTTAGAGACCATCTGTCAGATAACAAAGTGATATTTGAAATGAGTATCACTTATTAGCTGAGAGCAAGAAGATGTGAGATTCCACAGAAAATGATGTTAAAACTGAAGCATCCCGAATTTTTTGATGAAGACATGGCAAAAGTGCCAGTTTCTTTACAGGCCCCTATGATGTAGGCCTATTAAAGGGGGCTAGAAAAGTTAAGATTAAACTGAAACCAGGAGCAATTTTGCCTCGAGCATGACAGTATCCCATGTCTCGAGAGGCAGATGAAGATATTTTAAGATGATATCCACCATGATGGAGCAAGGTATCTTAGTGACGTCAGAGTCACCATGTGATACTTCAGTGTACTATGTGAAAAAAATCGAAGGGTGGGTTGTGGCATTTAGTGCAAAACCTACGCCAAATTAATCAGATTGTATAGGCCGAGTTTCCTCTAGTTCCTAATCCAGCGACAATCCTATGTAGTATCCCTGTTGAGGCGCGATATTTCACTGTGATTGACTTGAAAAATGCGATTTTCTCAATCCCATTGCATGAGGATTCTCAGGATATGACGTCATTTATGTTCAGACAAACCAAGTTAAAAAGCACAAGATTACCCCAGGGGTACTGTCAGTTTCCATCGATTTTCAATAGAGTCCTGCAGATGGACCTTAGCAATATTGATTTTCAGAGTGTTGGGTTGTAATATGTAGTTGACATATTAGTCTACAGCACCTCAGAGGAAGAGAGCAGACAGGACTCAGTTCAGCTAATGATTATTCTCGCAGAGAAAGGATATAAAGTGTACAAAGAGAAATTGCAGCATTGCCAAGAAGAGGTGTTATACATAGGTCAGTTAATTTTGCAAGAATGGAAAGAAAGTTACTCCTGAAAGGGCTGAGGCTATTTTGAAAACATCAAAGCCACACATGAAAAAGCACATGCAAAGATTTTTGGGACTATGCAATTATGTTAGAGCATGGGTCTTCGATTATAGTTCATATAAGGCCCTTGTTATAATCTCTGAAAAAAGTACAGGCAACTCAGGAAAACGTTTTCTGGAATGAGGAAATGGAGAAATGGTTTGATGAGTTGAAAAAAGCAATTTGCACAGCTCCAGTTTTAGGGATTCCCAATTAGGCTGAGGAATTCTTCTTATCTTTGCACATAAACGGAACAGTCATCACAGCAGTACTCACGCAGAGAACTATGTTGGGGTACAAGCCCCTTGCATATTACAGTGGGATTCTGGACCCAGTAATGAGGGGTCACTTTCCGTGCAAACAATCTTTGGCAGTGGCCGCGTTAGCCATTGAGAAAGCTGCTAGCATAGTGATTGGGTGTTCTATGACGTTATTTGTTGAAAATGCTTTGTTTGCCATTTTGGAAAAACCTAAGGGTATATTGACTTCTCAAAAGGCTTCAGCGGTGGTCATATCAAATTCAGCAATTAAAATAGGCAGATGTAGAATAGTGAACCCTGCCATGTTTGTAGCAACATCATTGGCAGAAGATGAGCATGCGCATGATTGCTCGTATTATGAAGAATTCTATGATGAGATCCCGAAGGTGAAAGAAAATGCTTTAGCTGCTGGTGAAATTCTAGAATCGATCAGAATAATGGACAAAGATATACAGGTGGTGAAGCACAGGGCCAATGGGGTGTTTGAAGTATTGATAAGTGCACAACTACCGTCTCACTTTTTAGCACAGGCTGCAGAATTAGTGTTGCTGATTGTCACACTCGAGAAAAACGCAGACCAGGAAGTAACCATGTACAGTGACTTTGCCTATGTGATGTTGAGAGTACACAAAGGGTTAGCATGATGGAAAAGGAGGGGCTACCTCCGAGCGGATGGCACTCCAGTGCAAAACAATGCCTTACTGGACAGACTCATTAGAGCACTGCAACACCCAGCAGTCATCGTGTCGTTAAGTCCGCAGCTCACACCTAGAAAGCAGACTTTATCTCGCGCAGAAATTAAGCCGCAGACAAGGAAGCAAAACGCATCACATGTTCAGAAATAATAATGAATTTTGATATGCCTGATGTGAATGAAAGCATTGTGGTGATGATGAGTGTGCTTGATAGCTTTAACAGCTTGTCTAAGACACAACTAATGGAGATACAAGGGGAAGCGCCGCAGGATGAGAAAGACTTGTAGACGCTGAGGGGGTGTTCTTTAACTCCTTCAGAAACATTGTGAAGACAGGAAAGCATTGGTAAACCGGTGATGCCTGAAGCCTTATTGAAGGTGGCGTTGGAACAGCTGCACTACCCTGCGCATGTCACTAGAGAAAGCCTTGCAGCAGCTATTGTGAAGGACTGGTTTGTTCCAAATCTGTTGGAACACGTTTCATTTTATGTAGTAAACTGTATTTTTTTTATTTTTTTTTTTTATTTATTTATTTTTTTTTATTGTGATATAACCTCATTTGGGTTTTTTTTCACATTCAAAAGACAGTACATATATCCACATATAAAAAAAAAAAACAACAACATCATATTCATAAAATATATCTAGATCACATTCCCAAATTACTTCGTCACAAATTTATAAAATTAGCATATTAAAATTCATCACATCTGTGACTAGTTTACCTATAAAAAGCAGTTTTCCCCTTATTTTAACAATAGATCAACAGTATTCTGACGATATAAAACCTGTCTTTTGCAAGACCCTAAGGACATTTAATGTCAATTTTATTTCATGACCCGCAATCATTCTTTCCCAAAAAATATCGGAGGATAGTCTATCCAAAGAGCCAACTAAATTCCCTAAGTATTCCACTCTAATTTTCCAGGTGCCTTCACAAAATCTTAGCAGATGCTCTAGCGTTTGTTTACTTAGGTCTGTGCATTCCGTGCATAGACTACGGGCCCCTTCAGTGACTCCCCATTTAGTTAACCCGGATCCAGTTTTAATCAAGTTTAACCGTACCCTCATAAAATTTTGTCTTCCTTTTGGGTTAGGGAACTTCATCAAGTATCTTGGTACTACACCTTAAAAAACCCTTCGCGAACAGAGGTTGATCTCACCATATCCCCTGTTGTAATCCAATCTCTCAAAGATAAGGACTTCTTAACTTTCAGCGGGTTTAAACTCAGTGTTAATTTATCTGTTTCACAGTAAGTTAGCAGGTTTTCTGCTATCTTTTGGAGTTCTGTCAAAGTGAATGAGGAATTTAAGTTCATATTTTCTAGGAGATTTTCATATAATCTGTTAGTCATTGGCACAGTAATAGACCTATACAAAGACAAGAGTTTCCAATCAACTGCGTATTTTAGAGATTTTAATCCAAGTTCGTATCTGAGAGTTATCGTATGTAGTCCTTTAGGCAATCCTAATACCTGTTTATAAATGTAACCTTCTATTTTCTGCCAGTCTATTGACCACAATAAAGGTTTAGATTCAATCCCATACAATAGTACTGGGATTACTTTGGCCACATAAAAGTTTATAATTGAAAATTTGCCATACAGGCTGGCAATCTTCTTCATCTGAGCTATCAGTTGAGTTCCTTTAGCCAGGATTTCACCATACTGTTTCCCAACTGTAGGGGTTGCATGCACTGTGATGCCAAGGTATATTACTTCTTTTTCGACCGGTATCTGGTTATTGCCAATTGACCACCGCTATTTTATTTCTTTGCGACCTTTCTGCTCAAAGATTACAATCTTAGATTTGTCAGGGTTAACCACCAGGTCGTTTAATTTCATGTACTTGTCAAGGGCGTTCAACAATCTTTGTAGGCCAATGGGAGACCTATCAAAAAGGACTATATCGTCCGCATACATGAGCCATCTAACGGCCAAGGACCCCACCTTAGGGCTTATTAGTGATGAGGATTCTAGGGCAGCTCCAAAGTCGCCCAAGTAAAACTTAAAGAGAAATGGAGCAACCATACAACCCTGTCTGACCCCCCTATCTATGTTTATGTATTCTGACAAATAACCATCCATATTTAATCTTACCCTAGCTGTGTTTCTTTCATGAAGTTTTACTAGTATGTTAATTAAAGTTTTGGGAGCCCCTTGTTGTTCCAACTTACTTCATAATTTATCTCGATTTACCATGTCAAATGCGCTTGACAAATCGATAAATGCTCCATAAAGTCTTCCTTTATTATTTTTATCTTTCGGATTTGATAGTGAAGCTAATATTATGCCATTCAAAGCAGTTGAATGGCCTTTTCTAAATCCAGTCTGCTGTTTAGGGATTATATTGTTTTGTTTCGCCCATGTTTCAAGTTCTTTTAATATTAGACTAGTGAACAACTTGCTTTCTACGTCAAGCAGTGTGATTGGCCTGTAGCTAATTGGGTTTTTACGATCCCCCTTCTTGAAGATCGGGATTATAATTGCTGTCTTCCAAGAAGATGGAATTATTCTATTTGTGATTACTTTAATGTATAAGGTATATAAGATTTCGGTCCCCACAATGTCTTATTTCCTTTAAGGACTTGATAGGTTAGTCCATTTGGGCCCACAGATCTCGACGCCGAGGATTTAATGATCAAGTTTAAAATATCCTCTTTGTCAAAATTTAAACCCCAATTTCCATTGTCACTTCTATATTTTTGTCCTCCCACTGGTTCTTGATATTTTGTACCGAAATAGGTTAACCAACTTGCTTCCGACACATTATTCGTCTGAGCAATGGTTTGATGTGTTTGGGTAGCATTTATTAGTGACCAAAAGTTCCGCGAGGAATTATTTTGTAAAGCACGCAGCATCTCTTCCCCATCTTTCTGCCATAATTTTCCTCTATGTTGTCTAGTCCAATTCTTCAGATCATTTTTAATTTTTTTCTCATTCTAGTAAATTTTTGGCCTGTTTTTTAGCAAGTCTTAATTGTTTTTGCGTCTCACGTTTTTTTTCCCAAACTACTTCATCAAAAAAGTGTTTGTGTACTCGCTGCAAACCCTTTTGGGAACTGGACGGGGGATCGATTGACCATAAAAATTCGTGAAATCGTGATGGGTCACAATGCTGGTGCAAGATATTTAGTTCGGCCAAGTTGGCAAATCCATTCAGGGCTTTGTTTAACCGCTCCCCTTCTCTCTTATATTTTGTCAACCGATTTTTTTGTGCATTAACTTCAACTCTTTGGTCCCAGATTTCTATTTTTTCCTCACTGAACCAATTTAAATGAGCGACTAATCGCTTGTGATCACTTGTTCCACCATCAACCACTGAAAACTGTGTACAAGTACGAAAACATTCAGTTGATAAAAGCATATAATCTAGTGTCGATTCCGAGGAACCCCTCTCCCATGTTGTGGTCGATGGAACATCACCTTCTATAGAGCCATTTAGGAATTTTAAATTCCAGTCTTCAAAGAAGTTCGACCATTTTCTTCCATTATTTGTTGCTTCTTTCATTTTCCCTGTATGGCATTTGGATTTGATACATTGCGAGTTTAGATCTCCTGCTACCAATATGTGTGCTCTAGAGTGTATTATATTGATGTCACAAAGGATTGTCGCAATTGATTTTAGAAACTCAGAGAGTTTTTCCCTCACGGGGTTCCAATATAGATTCACAATTATTATCTCCTTACCCGGTGAACCTTTGGGGGAAATGGTCGCTCTTGCCACCAGTATTCCTTCCTGTTTACAAGGTAGCATTGTTATTTCTTTAAATAAAATCTTTCTACAGGCGATCAGCAAACCTCCCGTCGGTCTTCCCTTGGCTTTGCAGTTAGCTGGTTGTGATATCAAAGTAAAGCCTTCAAGTTCCGGGGTGTTTACTAACCATGTTTCCTGTAGCAAGATCAGATCGTTTCCCCCAAACAACAACACACTCATTTTATTATTTTTAAATGAACTGGATCCCCGAGAATTCCAACTAGTGATTCTCAATTTGTCACTATTAAAGAGACCTCTGTGATACACCCAACTTCTGACAGACTTGCATAATTATCTCTGGTAACATTGACCACGATGTTATTTGTGATCCATCATTAATAATGTTTTCGTTTTTCCCCCGGTTGGTTTCATGCAGTAAGGAGTTATTTCCCTTGGTTAACTCATGTTCCTCAGTTGCGATCGTTTCTTTTATGTAAGATGGCAAATGCTCATATACTTCCAAACCCACCTCCCTTAATCTTTCTTGTAGATTTAAAAAAGCATTTACCCCCAATTTAGAAACAAATCCAACTTCAACTAAGCTAATGCATTCTGGCTCCGGGAACCGAACATATTCAATGTCTTTTGTTGAGAATAGATATAATTCTGGAAGTTTTTTAACCAGTGATAGAATCGAGCTCCTATTCAATGGTTTACCAGACTTACGATTTTCCTCATTAGTAAACCACAGTCTCGGGATTGCATATGGATTCAGATCTTCTTGGAGATATGTTGTTCTTTCAATTACCATATCGGAGGATGAGTTTCCCGCTGGGATATTTATAGTCTCTTCTCTTCTTACCTCTTTGGTTTGATCGTGGTCATCCGTATTCGATATTGATGTTTGAATGCATGTTGTGTCCTCTGCAAATCCCAGCCTAGAACTTTGAGAGATTACCAAATCGCTAGTCTTTGTTTTTATTTGATTGAATATTGGAGCGATTCTTATGCCAGTCTGGGTCTGCATTGGTGCTTTGAAAACATTTTTCTGTTTTGGAAGAAATATTGGAGCTATTTTTAACAATTTCCCTGTAATCTCTGATCTAATCAAGTTTTGTCGAGGGTGATTTCTATCCAGATCAGCTGTTTTTCCTTCTGTTTGGGTACTCGTTGATTTCTTTACCAGATGTACTTCTACCTCTATTTCGGGAATCCTAACAGTCTCAAGTCTTTTCCTTTGTTGTTTTCTGGATTTATTTATCCCGGCAATTTTTTCTTGTTGAGGAGAATTGTTGCCTTTACTTCTACCATCTTTATCCAAGATATTTTGGTTCTCATTGATTTTCACAGGATCTGAAATCCCCTTGACAAAGCTGTTTATCTTTGATTTTTTTGATCCAATATTCTTCACATTTTTTGTTTTCTTTTCTTGTCGACCTCGCGATTTTGAATCTGTATTATTTTGTTTTTGATTCTTCCGCCTTTCTCTCCTCCTTCTTTTATAAGATTGTTGCGAGCTCTTCTTCCACATGTAGTTATTTTCTGCCTCGTCTTCAAGATTCTCTATAATTTCCCGTCGATCTTCCACCGGCTGTTCCACCGTTGACTCAGCAATCTGTGCTAATCGGCAGAATTCTTCCATTATTGATTCTGATAATGGAGTATCATCCTCAAAAGTACTTGTTTCAGTGACTAAATTTATAGTTTTGGTTGCTAGATCTTGTATTAATGAAGAAGGCGGTACATTTCTTTCATTCATTTGTACTAACAATTCCTTTATCTCCTTATTCTCACTCATAAGAGAAGTCATTTGGTGCTTAATTTCCATTAAATCTCCACTGTGCTTTGTGTAACCATCTTCCATCTTTATCATTAGGGGCAGAACTGAACAGTTTATTACATTGTTTTGGCCTATGACTGAAAATTCTAGTTGTTCAATGTCTTTTGTCATTTCCATTAAGATCCCTGTGTGGGTCTGCACATCTTTTTTTAGGAGGTCAAAGACCTTCACCAAGGAATTTAAAACAAAATTTAAAGCCGAGAGAGAGGAGTCACCATCATTTGGGTCTTGGTTCTTATTTCCCTGTATCATACTCGGTATTTGCTCTGGTAAATCCAATAAGATTCCATCAAACGCGACCGTATCCCCTCTCGATGCCGCTGTTGAGTTTAATCTTTTCTCATGCAATTGTATGTTCTGCACCGAGTTCAACAGATGATTTGGGGTCTTTAATGGTTCTGTAGCTATGATAGATGATTCAGATCCACTGATCTCCGTTTGTGAATTAATGTTTTGATTAAAATTTTTTGGAGAATATGATGTAGGTTCATTTAAATTTTCTTGGACTGGTTTCTGGAAGTAATAATCAATAGTCCCTTTTATATTAGTTGATGTCAAGGTGTATTCTTTCACCTGTCTGAATGGGGTGTTCCTTGTTGAGTCTCTTGTAATTTCTCCCTCCGTTAATTTATCCACTCGAAGTTCTTGATGGATTTGTGCCTCTATTATATTGTTGCTCCTTGTCGAGGCAATCGGAGTTTGGAGATTAGCGGGATTTACATCCTTATACAGTGATTTTTCAATATAGGACCCATCCCATTCTGGAGCTCGTAAGTCATCAACGTGTTGTCCACTCCTTAAATTATAACGGGCCATTTCTTATCCCTTCGTTGATTAAAGATTAGGCCAAGGAACAAAAAAGGGGGATCAAAGGAGTAAAATCTCCCACAGTCTCCCCCTTTTTATTTGCTTTTATTGTCTGAACCCGGCCACTTCCTTTCTACTGTCCACTTCGAGTTGCCTAGGGCCAAGTTGCCTAAGCTCCAAAAGTTCTATTATCGAACTGCGGGTTAACTCAGAGTTATCTCTGATTCACTCATTAAGGAGATTAGTAAAGGGACTTTGCAGCCCAAGAGCACTGCTATATAAAAATGAATGTGAATCGCAACAACCCACCCTCTATCAATACCGATGTTAGTGTTTTGAATACTAGCACAAACCCAGGATTCGCTAACTGTCTCACTGTCTGTCCAGCAAGCTCAGGATCATGCAAGGATGCTGTCGGTGTTAATAGAGCAAATCAGGGTGGGTGATACTAATTTCACTAGTTTGTCAATATTGGTCAATATTGGTCACACATTAATACTAGTTAATACTAGCGATGCTATGTGGCCCACCAAACGTGATGATTTGTGGATTTCAGAAATAGCAGATGTGTCAGAGGTCGCCGCCGCCGTGGGCTGCTTCAAGCTACTTCAATCCAATGCGAGCACTCACCTCTGTGGCCCTCTGCGGCTCGCGGCTCGCGAGTATGTAAATAAAGGAAACGCTGGGATCGCTGGGATCGCCGAGTTCGCTCCCACAGGCGGCTTCGAGCCGCCGCCTCCGCGGGCACGCCACAGCCTCCTGTTTCTGCTTCTGGGCACGCTAAGCGCAGTCTTCGCTCTTCGCTCTGTCTGATGCCGTCGTTTGCTCGAACGATGGTCCGAGTCCTGCAACTTCCTGTTAGAGGAAAGGACCCACACAAAACGCACGTTCACACGTACGCTTACTCGGCGCTGTCAGTCCAGGCAGTCAAGCCGCACTGAAAATCTGTGCACAGAGTATCAGCCGCTTCCGACCGCAACCTGCATAACAAATGCTCCATCTACTGCTTGCACACAGACCATCATTAACTGTATTGTATGTCAAAAGTTCACTGCTGGGCACACACTGCGTACAGTTAGAAGAGTTATCCCGAGATCTAATGGTCCTTTTCAGCCTTTACACATCGAATATGTCGATATGTTGCAGGTCTCTAATGGATACAGATATATGATAGTGGTAGTATGTCCCATTTCAAGGTGGATTGAAGCTGGTCCATGTACACATCCAGATTCCACCTGCGTTGGAGAATATATAGTACGAGAATTGTTTCCTAAATGGGGAATATGTGAAGTATTAAGATCTGATAATGCTCCTCATTTTGTCAATGAAGTCTTTGAGTAAATAAGCTTGTTGCTTAGCATAAAGCACAAGTTTTCATCGGCTTATCTCCAGCAAGCGAACCGGGTCTGTGAGAGACTCAACAGCCTGCTTAAAGAAAGAATAGGCAAATTGAATCTTGCCTTGAAGAACGGATGGTTACATTGCCTACCACTTACACTATATGCGTTGAGAAATTAACAAGGCTCTGACCATCATTTTACACCACATGAAATAGTGACAGGTAGGTGGATAAGGACACCCCACACACCTCCATCTAGAGCTAGAAGTGATGCCAGATGACAGCAGAATTGTTAGGAAAGGAGTTACATGCCTACTTAACATGTATGACTACAAGTATCTCTGTCATTTCAGATCAGCTCAAGCGGAAGGGGTGTGGGGCTCAGAACACAGATGGAGACCATACAACAACCTGATATGATGAACTACGTCTTTGCAAAGTTTTCCCTGGAGATGAGATCCTAATTATGAATTTCACTCAAAAGTGACACGAGCCACTATTTAACGGCCTGTTTGTCATGGAGGATGTAACGCTGTTAGCCGTGAAGGTGCTAGGAAGACATGCATGGATATTTCTCAGACACGTTAACATCTACGCTGGTGAATCCTCTTCACCCCCACCCCAGTCGGAAGCAAGCATCGGGGAAGAACCTCAGCATGTACAGACTAGATCCATGACGAGGAAGAAGGATGCACAGACTGTGAAATAGACAGACAAAGAATACATTGGACTGTGGTTCTCTTCAGGACACTCTTTTAAATTGCTAAAACATGAATGAAAGAAGGTTATTTGTTCTTGTGCCACAGGAGCCTGTTAACATTGGACTGAGACACATTTAAGCTTTGATCGATAAGGAAAGATGCCAGATGTGGAGTTCCTTTTCGATGACTGGAAGAGGGAAAAGTTCCCCGATTGAACTGATAGGCACCCATGGTAGTGTCTAATGGCCAAATTTGTCGGATCATTCTTATAGTTTTTCTTTTTATTCTTCATGCATATGCTGCACTTGTGGGGAGAACTACAGATGTTCATCTGTTCCTACAAGATCCTAAGAATGGTCCAATCGTGAGGAGATTACTTGCAGCCATAATAGAGCAAGTTCTCCTGCTTCCTGAGTAAAGTGGGGGAAACAGAAATGACCCTATATGATGATAATGCTCATAGACTAGTTGGAATGGTCTTCTGTTATTTGATTGAGGAATATCTGTATCTTGTTGGAAGATAAACTGATGTTCATACTTTCCTGAGAGATGCAAGAAATATAGTGGCACTTAATCAATTACTTTGTGACATCATTGAACAAGTCAATTTATATTCTGAGAGAACATTGAGAACATCTTGAATGAGGTTTTTGGGGGAAGAGATCCAGAACTTACTGTCCATAGTCTTTTATTTCTTGCTAGAGACACGCCCTTACTTCGTCTAGCAGAAGGATGACTATTTTGTACATAAGGAATCCTGTTAATCATCTTGCAATCAGCCAGCTGCTTGAAGAACTTGTGAAGCAGATGCAGATATTGCAGAGTATTTCACAATGTTACCCGATTAAATTTAGATTTTTCCTTCCTTAAAAAAGATTGAGAATGGGTAACATCAACAGCAATAATAATGTTGCTAACAAGGAGAGGCCACCACGACGAGCAACGAGCTACTGCTGCGTCAAGTGGACTTACTGGTATATTATTTATACCTGCATCTTGTTTATTGTAATTCTTCTTTCACTTACAGTATGCACTATTTCCTATGAATATCCAAATAAAGCGAGGATCCCTGTGTATCTTCCTCTGCAGAAGAAGGGTACAGATGCGGCAAGAACAAGGCAGCACGGGTAAAAAGTACATGTTTACTGACAAATGTTCCTATGGTTGGCCCAGTAAGGAGGAATTATGCTGACATACTTCATGAGATGATTATAGAGGCTCATAAGAAAAGAATGAGACACTAAAAGAAATGCTAGGTAGGATGATCATGAGTTGAATGATTACCTGGATAGTACAGCACATTTGGGAAACAACATATGGAATCAGCATATGAAAGAAGTGGGAAGGAGGACCTTAAAAGAGGAATGCTCTGTATGTGCACTCCTGCCTTATAGTATGTGGAATTCTAAAATATTCATAGCTATTGAAATAGACGTCCAGACAGCACATTATCTATCTCAAGTTGAGTTCTGCCGTACAAGGGGTCAGTTCATGGGCTGAACAGCCTATCTCAAATGGGCAACTGAATGGACAGATCAAGAAGAAGATGATTATGTCCAGGACACAAAGACAAGACTAAGAGCTCATACCAAGAATCACATGATCAGATATGAAAAACCTGCAGTAAAAGGAGCTGGAATCAGATGGGAAGTAAACAGAAAATGGCAAAGCCCAGGAAAAAGTAAAGGGGAGATCTGAAGATGGAAATAAAGAGGCCAAATGCAGATCTGGGGGTCAGTACTCTCTCCAGATGGATGGGAAGAAGGGGTAATCTGCAGAGGGTGAGCAATAGTTGGTCATTTTCAACCAACTGTTGAAAATGCAGAAATACTGTGCATACCTTTATGGCCGAAGCTTGCTAAACTATTGACATGGGATGAAGACAAAGGAGGACCTTTGCAGATAGTGATCTTGGAAAGTGCAAAACTGTGCTTTAGAAGTAATGGCACAAGAAAAGTTGGAGAGAATCAGAATTGTGGTTGAATCTTTGATGCACCAGGAATGAGTGCTGGAACAGCAGTGATAATGGATCATTACTGGGACTGTGGACCCAGAGCTTACATGAAGCTACCCAAGGATTGGGGCGGATGATGTTCCATTGTAAACGTTCATGTTCCAGTGTTGGTGATTCCGAAAAGAGATTTGAACATTGGTAACTTTCCAAAAGCAGATGCTCACCTGAGGAAGAGGAGATATGTAGAGATGATAAATCGAATAAAGAGAGAGTACTATTTCTCAGAAAAATCAATAGAAGCTTTTGACTCTATTCCTTATGTGCACATACTCTTCAGCAAGCCTCCATCGATATTAATGATAATCTTTATGCCCAGGATCTAGATGGATGCAAACACCAAGGGCCTCATTACAACCCAGGCGCAAAGCGAAAAACGATGGCGGTAAAGGATTACCGCCATCGTTTTCCGCTAGGTCCGATTAAGACCCGTGACCGTTAACTATGATGCCATTAGCGGCCTCATATTTATCGCTGCCGCTAACTGCACCAAGGACGCATGCTCGCGACCCCCCACACCGTAATTACCGGCATGGCGGAAAGGTACGCGAATGCCGACCCAAGCGGACATGCACCTAACGCCATCACCCAGCCCGTTAAGTACCTTACCGCCATGCCGGTAATTACGCCATCGCGAACCAACCGTAAAGGGCCTTGTGCAGTGAATCCAGCTGCCACAGGTGCACAGAATCAGCACAGGTGGAGGCAATACAGACTCAGGAAGTACAAAAAGAGCACACCCAACCACTTCCCAGACCCAGTCACACTCCACAATGATACCAATAGGACTAGCAATGTTGGGGCTGGAGGACCTGATAGCAATGCAAGTGCTACAACAACAACAACAACAACAACAGGCTGCACAGAGAAGACGCAGGAGGAGAAGGAGGGCAAGGCAGGCCCAGCAAGGCCAACCAGCACAGCCAGTATCACCACGCAGGCAGCCCACAATCCCACGCATCAGAGCCAGTCCATTCAACCTCACTGCTGAGCAGATCCACACCCTGTACCGTCTGGACCGGGACACCATCACCGCCATGGTGGACATGACGCACAACGACATTGTCAGCAAGATAGAAACACCAACTGCCATCCCACCCCTACTGAAGGTAGTGTCTGTACTCCACTTCCTGGCCACAGGCACCTACCAGCACACAGTGGGGCACTTGCATGGTATTTCACAACCATTATTCTCACGTACACTGATCCAAGTGCTCGATGCCCTCCTCAAGCACACAGACGACCACATCTCATTACCACGGTCTGCCCAGGAGATTGCAAACACCAAAGTGGGTTTCCATGCACTAGCCGGCATACCTGGTTGCATTGGTGCCATCGACTGCGCCCATGTGGAATTGGTGGTCCCACATGCCATGGAGGTACTGTACCGCAACCGTAAACAATTTCATTCAATCAACGTGCAGATGGTCTGTGACTCCAACAGGATCCTCACACATTGTTGTGCCCGATTCCCCGGATCAACCCATAATTCAATGGTCCTGAGGAACTCCACAATACCACACTACATGGAGCGACATGCAGGCCCAAGATCCTGGCTACTCGGTGAGTCTCACGTCATGACCTTAGTATGGCAGAAAGGGGGGGGGTGATGCATACTCCACCTGGCAGAAAGGGGGGGATGATGCACACTCCACCTGGCAGAAAGGGGGGGTGATGATGCATACTCCACATGGCAGAAAGGGGCCTGGCTGCGCTTTATAAATAAAATAAATACAAATACAAATACTCCACCTGGCAGAAAGGGGGGGGGGATGATGCATACTCCACCTGGCAGAAAGGGGGGGGATGATGCATACTCCACCTGGCTGTGACTAGCAGAGACGATCATACCCTAAAGCAGCACTAACGTAATCTCACACCTGTAGACATTATGCCTGACCGAAGCAGCCCCACCATGTCAAAGAAGGTGTGTTCCAACCATGACACAACCATCTGCAAGTACATTGTACCAATTTGGACCATTGACTCCAACGAAATGCACCTACATGCACGTCACTATACACCATCTACTGAAAGGCGTGTCCCACATGACAGCGCACAAAAGAGGCACATGACGGACAGAAACACCACAACGCCACAGCACAGACAGCAAGGCCCACTAAATGTCCCTATCAACATCCGGATAGTTCACTGGGGTCATAATGATGCAGACAGCAATGTAGCGATCATGTGAGCATTGACATCACAGGACACGTGCCAGGTCACCTGAACATACGGCATGGATGGACACAGTGGATGGGCACTCACAAGTCACTCGACCACCCTGCATACATGGTTTGTTGGCATGCAAAACTGTCCATGAGAGCCATGGACATATACCGTTTGCATAGCGTGAATCCATCAGCGCAACTGAAAGTGGTCCAAAGTAACAGTTCAATGAGCATGTTGGCACGTCATGTTGGGAATTAGATGTAATGACTGACACATACATTGTTTCCTACATACAGGTGATGCTGGCTATCCCCTGAAGAGGTGGCTCCTTACACCAGTCCGGAACCCACAGAACCAGCATGAGGCGGACTTCAACCGTGCCCATGCACGTACCCGTGTGGTGATTGAGCAGGCATTTGGCCTACTGAAGGCACGGTTTCGCTGCCTCAGCAGGTCTGGCGGAGAACTCCTGTACTGCCATGAGAAGGTTGCAAAGATTGTCATGGCATGTGTGATGCTACACAATATGTGTGTCAGACGGAATGTTCCACTGCCCCCTGACGCAGAACTGCAACCACCTGACGATGAGGATGATGAGGGTGGGGATGGGGCAGCACCTCAAGGAGGCAGCGATGCACAGGAGGGCCGTGAAATGCGTCAGAATATCATTGACCAATGCTTCTAGCACACACGGCTGGTGTGTGTAACATGGAGACGGCACTTGGGGCACTGTGTGTGTCTGGGACATGCACACTGTGGACTGTACACCAATAAAGCACACATACGCAATGAGCAATGTCCACACATTTGATTTGTGCAAATCAAAAAAGTGTATTATCAATGTGCATAGGTCAGAAACACCCTATCCCCCCTCTATCTCCCCCCTGAACTCCCCAACACACCCTATCCCCCCTCCCCCTCCCCCCTGAACTCCCCAACACACCCTATCCCCCCTCCCCCCTGAACTCCCCAACACACCCTATCCCCCCTCCCCCCTTAACTCCCTGCAAAGGTGTGACAGTGACCGTGGTGAAGGGCTGGGTAATGTTCCATTGGTGCACTGGACGGCCACTATTGGCAGCCCCCTCTACCGGCACCTGGGGCCCCCCTGCCCGTGCTCCTCAGGTTCCTGGCTGACCTGCGGACTGGGCTGGCTGGGGCAGAACTTGCTGCGGAGGAGGTACTGGCCTGCTCACTACGCCGTGTGTCCATGATTGTCTGTATGAGTTCACTTATCATGTTCCGCACCGCGGCTAATTCTGCACAAATGTCCTTGCTTGCTGATTGGATGGCTGCCTTGATGTTCTCAGCACATCTCTCCATGCCTGCACTTGGGCCTCCACAATCAGCAACATGCTGTGTCAGTAGTGAGGACAATTGTTGTTGCCTCGTTGATATTTCGTCCAGCGATTGCTGGAAATCAGGGGCAATGGAGGTTGCAATTGGCTGCCCAATTGGACTACTCCCCTCCTCCCCGACTCCCACTGTGCTGGGAGTGGCTGGCCATGTCTCTCCAAGGGCTAGCCCCTGTGTGTCGTCTCCGTGCAGGCTACATGGGGACAGGTGTGGGGAGTGAAGGTGGGCGTTGGGGGAACCTTCAGTGTCATCCTCCATATTCCCCACGTCGCTGTCGGAGCATGCAGCGATGGCAGCAGTCTCCCCAATGGTACTGCTCCCCGCAGACACATTGCCCTCAGTGGGCAGCAGTTGTTGTGTGTCTCCCGTGGGTGCTATCATGGCACTTTCGTCGGGGGTCATTGCTGCCCTGGGCTGTCTTTCGACAGGGATTTTGGCCTGGTGTGGTTTGGGCATGGGTCCAGCAGAGGTGGTGGGTTGTTGTGCTCTTCCCTCTGTCCTGGGCTTCTTGGCTGGGGTGGTGCCACTCTCGTCCCTGCCGGTGTCCGATTGTGAGCCTGTGGTGGAGTAGAGGAGGGAATGTGTTATTGATGGGTCAGCGAACATTGAGCAGGCATGAAGATTGCCATGGTTTTGAAGGATAGATGGTGGACTTTGTAGGCTGTGACATACAGGTTGTCTCCCTTTTGGGTGGGTTGAGCATGCAGAAATGTGTGTGTCTGCTGTGGAGTGTGCATTCTGCATTTGTGCAGGGTGTGGGTCTCCTGCTGATGTGTTGTGTTTCCCATATGGGGCGACATTGTGATTCCCATGTAAGTGTAATTCAGGGTGTTTTGCATGGCTGAATTAGAGGCACTTACCTGTGTCTCCTGATGTCGGGGCTCCTCTCTCCATTCCACCAACGCCCTCAATGCACTCTATGCCAATTTTCGAGGCACAAATCTCCTCCCATGGCTGCATCTTGATTGGGGAGTCTGCTCCCCCGCCAGTTGCCAGGGCCAGGTTTCGATTGGCTGACAGTATGCTCCTTACTCGGAGACGAAGGTCATCCCACCTTTTGCGGCACTGTTTGGAGGTGCGTGGGGTGGTACCTACGGCACTGACCCGTTGTGCCACAAGTTCCCATATTTCCTTTTTGCGGGCTATGACTTCTCTTGTCATTTCTGGCGAGAAGACGATGTCCGCCTTTTCCTGCAGCGTTTCTGCCAACATCGTTAGTTCTTCCTGACTGAAGCGGTCCTGCCGCTGCCGACCGCAGGCCTTCTTCAGAACTTTGGGCATGTTTAGGTGGGGAAATGGGTGGGTGATGGGTATTACAAGGTCTGTGGGTCAAATGTGGTGTGGTTGGGTAGGATGGCAATGGATTGTGTTTTCAAAGACGGCCGCCGTGCTCTTTCCCGTTCCGCCGCGATGACGCTACTTCCGGTTCCGCTTATTTACAGTGACCGCTAATAACGGTGACCGCTAATTACAGTCACCGCAATGATGGGTGGCGGTAGTGCACCTCGTACGATGCCGGTAAGGGCCGTTTTGGGGTCATTTACGCCATGGCGTAGTTTACATTACCGGCATGGCGTAATGCTCGTGCACGATGGGTCGTAATGTGCCACACTTCACGGCATAGGACCAAGCCGTTAACGCTAATTACGCCATGCTGGTAATGTTGGATACTTACCGCCTGGGTTGTAATGAGGGCCCAAATGTTTACAGATACCCAGATGGGAGTTGTTGCATACAGTCCACACTACCATAAAGGGAATCAACGCTATCAAGAAAGTTCTGGGAACCATTCGACTGATGACTCTTCAGAATATATACATCCTAGATATGATCACAGCTATGGTTTGTGCCACAATTGGAGAATCGTGATGCATGTTCATACCCTCTCATGATGATGAGAATGGTACCTTGACAGCAGCCATAGAGATGCTGATGAAGCTGCACATCCAAATGATAGACGAAGTGGAAGACACTGCTGATGATAGTTGGTTTGGATCACTCTTTTCGTGAGTCCCACAATGGATGGCAGATATGTTCAAGTTCCATGGAGCCCTGTTGGAGATGATCATACTTGGATTATGTGTAATCAGATTGGCTGTCTTACAATGCAAGAAGACTGTCAAGAAACCCATAAGGATGAAGATCATAATCAATGTTGAATCAGGATGGAAAATCAAAGAACTGACAGATGAAGAACTTAGAGATTTCATGAAAGCCAGTATCCATGCACCTGAAGGAACGAAGTTCCTGTATCCAAAGAACCATAAGAAGCATGAGGGAAAATGGATCTATTGCAGTCCAAGTGGACAGTGCATTCTCATGACTTGGAAGAAGGATGAGCCTGTGAAACCAGCTGGATGTCTGAAAGGAGTAATCAAGATATGGGTCCCAAAAAAGCATTTCTTCAGACAAAGACATATAGAGGTGAAAAATAATGGGAGAGTGGTCGATGAATCGGCCAGAGGGGGAAGTGTAGAGACGGACCCAAGTACCCCAACTCAAGCATCTTGCCCATATTGCCTATATGTTGGGAACCAGAGTGTCAAGTATGTGCAGTACCAGTGAAAAACCAATACCAAGGAGAATACTGGAAGCAAGGTTGCCATTGAGAAAGCCTTACCTGCATACAAGACAGTATGATGGCCATTTGAATGAAATCCCAGAAGAAGAGTCAGAAATGAGCAAAAGAGCAGATTGTTGACATCACACCAAGTGAGACTGACGCACCCAGAAGAGATGCATGGACAAGAAAATGAAGATAGTCTATAAACATCGAAGAGAAGTAACATTACAGGATCGAAATGAAGAGGCTTATTGTCATGGTCATGAAGTCAGGCGGACAGGCATGCAGGGGTCGCATCCACAGGAGACCTGGGTGGACACTGTCTTGGCGCCATTGGCGCCAGGCTCATGAACAAAAGTAAACAAGAACATCCATTTAACACCAAAAAGCTTTTATTATGGACATAGCACTTCAGATGCATTAACCTTGAACATTCCATCCATTAAGCAGCCCCAAGGGTATTCTTGGGTGTGGCTGCTAATGGATTGCCTTCGCACGTGCTCACTCTCTAGGAGTGGCAGGGTGTGACTGCTAAGCCGGCACTAATGGGCGTGCCCATAATCTCAGTTATATAAGCTGCCCCAAGCCTCAAGACAGACGCTTCGCATTATTCTGCACTTGCAAGCAGTGTAACACTCACTGTCGCCTGAGGTCAGACCTACCTTTGAAGATCCTGCTTCCTGGACATCCTGCTTCCAGCCAGCATACTTACCAACTGGGGGAAGCTGTTCTTACCTGTTCATCTTGGCACTGCAGCACAACACGCTCCATCATCGACAGCAGCATGTGCAAGGAAAAACAGAAGACAATGTTAGACATCGAAGAATCAGTCAGTTTAAGGTTGTGCTTCGCCATACTTCGCGCTTTTCCTTAAACCATCACTTACCTGCTGTCGAACATTGCGGTAGCATCCATCTTCCATCCGGCCGTGTCTCACAGCTGCATTGAGGCCGCATTTCCATCTAAGGGAAGAAAATAGAAGAGAGACATTATGGCAGGCATAAATAGGAGCAACATATAATGACATTTAACAGAACGAACGCATCACAAGAGCTCAAGAAAGACTTACCAATCATAAGGAGAAGCATAGTCGCAGCTGGACTGGACTAATCCTTATCAGGGATCAGTGAAGGAACTAGATCCTATTCGATGCACCCCTGCCAGAAGTAGCAGGACGGAGAGCTTATCTTCCATAATTCACAGGTGAGCTTTAGGGGCCGGTGTATGCTCACAGAAACCATACTTTGAGGTGAAGGGTTCAAGAGGTACAACAATCACAGATTGGCACACTCACACACTCTTATCTCCACGCAGGAGCAATATCACCAGTACCACTGCTCACAACTTTGCTACTGAGGGAGAGGCCTGAAGGGGGTGATTCAAGTTCAAGGAGGGCTGCAACCATGCCCCAACGCCTCCGCAGAGACCAGGTGAGCGTAACACTTATGCTACAGAAATGATAAAGATATCAAGTTATTTTACACATGTACAGATACAAAGAAATGCAAGCCGACAAAGCATTCTTGAGGATAGCTATGTAGTGAATAGACTGCGGCAAGCGCCAATGTGTGTGTGTGTGTGTGTGTGTGTGTATGTATATATATATATATATATATATATATATATATATTCAGTAAAAAGCATTGTTAAAGGGACGTTATGGTTCCAAGTAAAACCGAAAACCCCCTGAAATTTGCCAGCTTTGGTAAGCTAAACTACCTTAACTCACGCCACCGCCATGCACTGCTAAGACTAACACCCAGGACATCAGAGATACTATATATATATATATATATATATTCAGTCAAAAAAACTTTGTTAAAGGGACGTTATGGTTAAGTTGCGCTACTAAAAACCTATGAAATTCAGTGAAAAAACTTTGTTAAAGGGACGTTATGGTTCCAAGTAAAACCGAAACACCCTTGAAATTCGCCAGTTATGGCAAGCTAAGCAACCATAACTCGCGCCACCACCGTGCACTGCTAACACTAACACCCAGGACATCAAAGATGACATCACAAATTAGTAGCGCAACTTAACCATAACGTCCCTTTAACAAAGTTTTTTTCACTGAATTTCATAGGTTTTTAGTAGCGCAACTTAACCATAACGTCCCTTTAACAAAGTTTTTTCACTGAATTTCATAGTTTCTTAGTAGCACAACTTAACAATAATGACTTTGACTTTATATACATGTCATATGGAACTGACTAGATCTCTTCTTATGAACTTGATGTCCGCGAACTTATTTAATGTTCGCGGACATGTTCGGAGAACAGTACCACTACCTAAAAACTGTGGGGGGGGGGGGTGGGGGGGTATGTTTGATTGTTATATCATAATATAGGAACATTTAACAAATTCAAAAAGCAGCACACAAACACATTATGTATAGTAATACATAAGAAATGTAACCCATATATGTAACACACTAACCATTAATTTAAATACAATATGTTCTGAAATGGAATATACCACAAGAAGATAAATTGGCTTCCAACATAATTACCTCACAGACACAACAGAACTGAGAACAAGACCAGACCCACTGAATACATAGGACTTATCTTACCAGAAATAGTAAGTGTACTTCATTTTACTCATATATTTATAAACTTTCTGTATTAGATTAAAAAATATATTATCTTTTTTTTTTTTCTCACAGAAATGTCTAGTATTCTGGAATGGCTAGAGGGCAATTTCCCACATGAAGAAATGTCACAAGATAGTGAAACTAATGGTAAACACTTTATAATATAAACCATTTATTTTATTTTTTTTATATATACATTTAACATATATATTATTTTTTTGTACAGAGCATACCAGAATAGAAAAAACTTCAGAAAACCCTGTTATGGATAACAGTCTTCACAATATAGAAGAAAAATGCATGTATTGTTGGCTAATTTTAATAATTTAAAAACTTTTGTAGAAAATCATTTCAAACCAAAAACCTCGTACCATTGCCCCACATGTACTTGTCCCTCCTCACCATATCCCAGTCAATTATCCCCAAACCCTCTCCATAATCCAAAACGTTTTGATGAGATTTCCATCCCTTCTTCACCTAATACCAATCATGTTGAAACCCCAAATTCTCCTGTTTTTGTTTCTGTTTCTGCCTCACCTTCTCTGTCATAAATTATTAATATATGTTAAATAAAGTTTAATTTTTATATTGTATTGTGAATAGTTTCTGTTTTTTTTTTTAAAACAATAAAAGTGTCCGCGGACAGTGCGAGTGTTCTGAAATGTTCGTACATAAACGAAAATGGAGGTGTCCTGAAGAACACCACACCTGTTCGTACTGTTCGCTAGCAAGTTGAAACTGTTCTAAGAACACACGTGGTGTCCTGAAATGTTCGTAAAGAAACAAAAATTAAAGTGTTCTAAAGAACACTATATCTGTCCGTAATGTTCGCTATCAACTTAAAACTGTCCTAAGAACACAATTGGTGTCCTGAAATGTTCGTAAATAAACGAAAATGATGTGTCCTGAACAACAGTACAACTGTTCGTAGTGTTCACTAGCAACATGAAACTGTACTAAGAACGCACGTGGTGTCCTGAATTGTTCGTAAACAAACAAAAATTAAAGTGTCCTAAAGAACACTATACCTGTCCGGTACTGTTCGCTAGAAAGTTCAAACTGTTCTAAGAACGCTATTGGTGTCCTGAAATGTTCGTACGTAAACGAAAATGGAGGTGTCCTGAAGAACACTATACCTGTTCGTAGTGTTCGCTACCCAATTGAAACTGTTCTAAGAACACAATTGGTGTCCTGAAATGTTCGTACATAAACTAAATTACACGTGTCCTGAAGAACACTATATCTGTCCTTACTGTTCGCTACCAAGTTTAAACTGTTCTAAGAACACACGCGGTGTCCTGAAATGTTCGTTTCACGTGTGACGCACTTTTAATTACTTCAGAACCCGAACAGTGTCCGTAGGACATCAATGCGCATGCGCTAACCAATCTCCGTGCACTTGGTGTCCTGCGGACAGGCGCTTCCTTCGCAGACTAGTTCGCAAACGGATCATAAGACCGCGCCCACGCTCATCGTGTGTCCTGAAATGCGGACACTGTTCGTGTCCCCGAACAATTTAAAAGTACATTTTCAGTTAATCCATAATATTTTTCAATAAATTCTCACCATGGCACAAGTCCCACATAGCAATCTTGAGTTTCTATATACCTTTTGAAACTTTCCGATCCTTTTTTTGTGTTCGATCTGACCGCGGGCAGTGCGCATGTCCGCGGACCGCGCACAAGCACCCCTATAAAAGACCACGCCCAAGAGCTTATTCCCATTGTGTTTCTGGCTATTCTTCAGAACACAGTGAGTTTTGCTGCCACTTTGCAGACTACACCATCATCGAGATGGCATCCTTGGCTGCTGAACTGCCACTTGGTGCTGCACCTGCCTCAGCACCACCCCCACCCCCACCCCCTCCACCACCACCACCTCCCCAAGGGCCTGAAGAGGGGAACAGGAGTGAGGATGCGGAGGAGGAAGAAGAGGATGATGAGAATGAGGTAGAGGAAATCCTTACTACCCGCACTAGGCGTGAGTCTTGGGTGTGGCGGTTATTTACCATTCATGGTAATGTTCCTAAGGCTCGTGCGAACCGTGTTACCTGCAATGAGTGCAAAATGATACTCAGTCGTGGGAAGCACGGTAAGTACAGCTTTGGGACCACTACTATGAAGCGACACCTGAGGTCATTTCACTCTGGGGCTATTCGCAGGGTTGTACCTTGCGAAGAACGAAGCAGGTTGATTTCCTCTACTTCATCCTCTGTTTCTGATCCTGTCACCACAAGGACCACCTCTGTGGGACAGCGTCTTTCTCAAGCTGCCTCACAGGCCATACAAAATGTTGATGACCCTTACCTTTCGAGGGTCACAGTTGTATGTATGTACTGTGACACAGTACTCTGCAGGGGGGAGTGACTTCGGAGTGCTTTTGAGACTATCGTCTCAGAGCACGAGAAGACCTGCCCACTAGCCAAATAAAACCCACTCTACATCTTCCTCTCTCAGCTCGCCCTTTCTTATCCCTGTGGTTGGTGTCCCCCCCTTTGCCCCCCTTTACCCTTCTCTCCTAGTGTGTCGTGTCTGAAAAACCAAAAAAAATACAAAATTACAAAAATAAAAAAAAATAAGGCTCTTTTCAGAGCCGCCTTTCCCAGTTAAAAAATAGAAGTGAAAATAAATGAAACAGGGCTCTTTGTATTTTTTAGAAGTCCGTGGACAGTTTGCGAACATTAAAAAATTGGGTTGCTACTCCATCACAAACATTGTAATTTTATCTGGAAAGAAGTGGTGGCTCTGAAAAGAGCCTTTGGGTGGTGTTTGTAAGTCAAAAATTGTAAATGCTTAACATCTACTTCAAAATCGTTGTTGTAATTCCAAAAAAGTTCGCAATGCATTTTGTACATTTCTCAGAAAAATCTGATTGCCAGCATAAGTAAGATGGACTCCATCTCTGCGAAAAATGTATGTACTACAAAACATAATATTTTCATTGTGAAAAGAAGACATGCCAAAATCTCTTAGAAAGCCACAAACAGCCTTATTAACATTGTGCCTTGCTTTTTCCATTTGTGGACCAAATGAAGAAGAACGAAGCCACATTTGTCTCTGCGCAATCCGTGAAAATATCACTTGAGAATTAGGAAACATGTCCATAACCTTCCTAAGTCCTTCTTTCATAGCAAATCGCAAAAAAATTCCAGTCACATGTCCTAAACTGTTCCCTCCACAATGAATTACAATTATGTCTGGATGTTGCTCTGTCTCCAAAGTAGCACAGAGAGGTAGCAAGTCCAACCACTTCATTCCACGTACTCCATGCCAGTGTTCTTCCACATGTGGGAATCCAAGATCTACAGCTACTCCACAGCTTTCTGCATGCACCTTCAACCAATGTATCCACGAATCTCCTAAAATCCCAACAATCTGTTTTCTGAAACACACAGCCATAGCTATCTTTTGTTCTCTCAGCAAAAAGAGTATCTTAGAAAATCTCTCCTGGCACAACACACCCACCAAACTTTCCTGACCAATCCCTTTCAGTGCTTATTCTCATTTGCATGACTTCTGAACCCAAAAATCCCCGGATGTAACTCCTGATGTCCGCGAACTACCGCCATGTCCGCGGACATATCGTAACATGAACAGCCCTTCTACCATTTCCACTACACTCTCTCTGCCATTCCCTTATTGGATGTACCTCAAAAATCACATGACCATGCACCAATCACATTCAAGACCTGTATATCTAACTGCATCATCATAGATCAGCACTGCAAATGTACTCTGAATCTCTCTGAGTACAAGTGTCATATCATTGGCAAGCAGCATCTACCAGAAATACTGTACAAGTCTTCAAGATTTCTACTTGCAGCTCCATGCACATCCATATGCATGAACACAAACTTCAGGTATGCATATTTTCTGTATAGTAGATGAACACATTTTCAAACAGACTTATACCTTGTAAAATCTGTAAAATGAATTTACTGTACTTTTTTCAATTTCCTAAAATCAACTATCACTTATAAACCTTTATACTTTTTACTTTCTTTATACACACACACTCAAATCATGTTAAACTAACATTTTTTAAATGAAATATATAGACTACATATATTCAAACAAAATTGCATGCAAACACAATCTATGTTTAAACCTTTATAAAAATACTTATACAATTTCATATTTTTTGTTTTTATTTATTTATTTACTTAATTACTTTAAATTAGACATGACATTGAGGCGCTATTACCTAGAACAGTTTACTTACAGAAATAGTGGTATTCACTAATATATTATACATTTCACAAGACATAGTAAAGATATTTTTTTTTTGCTACAGTTAGTCATTCAATACAATTTGTTCATTAAGAACATATCATATCTACTGAACTGATGCAATGTATCTTATGTAAATAAATTAGTTTAATGGTTTTACAGAAAGCACTGAGGATTTCAATTAAAAAAATCAATATCTAAATTAAAAACAGTGCTATATACAAACAAAGTTACTAATTTGAAGCTTGAAGACCAGTTTCCTGAAAAGAAGCAGCCGAATTCGAAGAAGAAAGAAAAACTAAGAAGTCACCTGTTAATTTTTAAAAAAAGTAAGTAAAATATCACCATAATATTTGTATTATTAATCAAATATACTATAACATTAATACGAGCTATTTCGGTTTCTAAAAATAGAGATTTTGTACCATTTTGTCCAAAAATGTCCATGTCTTAAACAGCTAATTTACAGCCAGAATGGCCCACAAATTTCTATTTTTGGACACACAAATTACCCAACTGAACCACTACAATTTTCATATTATAGAACAAACAACTGTTTTAATTGTATACATTAGATTTACTATTTGTACTTTTCCACACCACTAGCTTACTTTTTTTTTGTCATCTGAACCCCAGTTTAGTAACACATAAATTCAAGAATACCTATCCTTACTAGTTTTAGTTCCCAATGCACAATCACACACCATTACATACATCTTTATCATCTTCCTCAAACACTCATGCACACAGCACACATACATTCCAGAACACCCCAACGCATATCTTCTTTATTTTTTCAACAGACCCTAAAGAATGCCTACCAAAAGTCAAGTCCGTAGAAAACAACGCAAAAGTAGAGCAAATGAAAATAAAGGTGTCCAACATAAGCATCCACCTCTAGCAGAATTTGTAAAAAAGTTGAAACAAAACAGCTAATACAATCATTTAGTGAAACACAAGAAGTTTCAAGTACAACAACTTCGCTTCCTCTATCAAAATGTAAAACAAACCAAAAAACAATTAACAGAAAATCAGCTATCAGTACAGATAAAACTACTTCTTCAAATTTTAATATAGTGCAAAGTAACCATACCAAGAAAAGTATTTTAGCCAAAATATACCGTCACAAAGTCCTTCAAAATCGTATAAAAACAGGAGAGAAATCAGGTTCAAAGCTTAAAAGCTATCGTAGGAAATTAATCTTAGAAGCATTGATGGACAGTGCAATTCTTCTCAAAAGAAATTTATTTATTTTACTGTTAAACAAAATGAAACCACTAACAAAACTAATAACTAAATTACAAAAAAGACTTCTCAATAAGCGAAATATCAACAGAAAGAACTTCTTAAGTATCAGCGGAGGTGAATGGAATCACACTACAAGCACAGAACCATATTTTAATGAAGAAGCATACAAAAAAAAGCAAACTAATACAATTGCCATACATAGCAGTGGTCGAGGTTATGAAAAAGTGAATAATACCATAATGGAACAAGAAGTACTTCTTACAAAAATATGCCCTGAAAACTTAGAATTACCCCTCCATTCAACTGAATCAGAACGTCTAGTGTACAAATGGCCATGCACGTCAATGTGTAACATTCCCAAACAATGTTTCAAATCTTTACGCCAATTCCTCAATAAATATGTAAAAAGCAAAGACAAAATCAAAATTAAATTACTGCAAAATATAGATACCTGTCCAGTGCGCAAGTACACAGGACTACAAGGACATTCATTGGCCTGCATTACAGGACCTACTTGTAAAACCACTTTCCATGATATCAAAACGATATCAACACATCATTCAACTATAAGAAATCTAGTCTATAAACTGTACTATGCTAAAAGTCCTGCTTTAGCACTAGCAAAGTTAAATAACATCCTTCTACATGGTACAGCAAAAGACCTACTTGAAGAAATTCACTATATCCAGAAAAAATATTTTGGAAGTGAAAGCCATTTACAGAATGAAATAGCTTTAAACCAATTAAGCAACAATTCTACACATGGCAACCTTTTGCTAAACACATACAAAAAAGAAATACCAAAATTTAAAAGTACATCAGCTGAAGTACCAAACCATGTATGTGTATGTTGACGTAGAATTTTTTATAAAAGTAACACAAAAACTGTGGACCTATCATACAAAATAGAAGACAATGAAGATTCTAAATGGTTTGAATTAGCTCTCTACCTTGTAGCAGAAAACAAATATGAAATAACTGAGCCCTTAATACTTTGCAGTTATTGCACTACAAAACTTGACAACAATCAAACTCCTTCACGTTCTATCACAAATAATTTGGAATTATACCCAGTACCAAAACCTCTACAACAACTTAATTTATATGAGAGCATCATAATTCAAACAGTACACCCATTTCAAGCAATAATACGCCTTCAACCAAAAACAGCAAAATTACCTCCCTCTGAATTGGTAAAAGGCATTTGTGGAAAAGTAGTTTATTTACCATTAAATCTAAAAGAAAATGTGCATACTCTAGGAGTGCAACGTCCAATGCAGCAATCTTTAATTATATTAGTAAATGTACCTACAAAAGACAAAAAAATATGGCAACAGCTGGTAGATTTATATAAAGTTAGACACGCCTTCCAATATCTTAAAGAGAATAATGAATATTAAAAAGAAATTAATATTGAAGAAAACTTGAAAGATACAACTGAAATAATTCAAGAAATACAAGAAGCTGGTCAATTTGAGCTACTAGATCCTGCTACAACATCAAATACTTTAGACCATTATACAATTCATCCTTTGCACTGTAATGACACCGTACAAGATGTACTGGAAACTTACCAAATGCGTCAAACAAAAGGTTCGCCAATCAGCATATGGGAAAAAAGTATAGAAGCACGTGCTTTTCCTCTACTCTTTCCTACTGGCAAAGGAGGAAGGTATGATGATAGACCTATTCAAATATCAGCTTCAGAATACTGCTCATTACGGATGTATTCTGAAGATCCACATTTTGTCTAAATCTGGGAATACATATTCCACCTACTCTTTGAAAGTGAACTAGCAACTTTATGTTACGGAGTTGCACACATATTAAAATCAGGATCACACTTTCAAAATATGACAGCTACACAATTATTAGAGAAAATGCAACAAAAGGATGAGGTTTTACAATCAAATATTACAAATCTATTAGCAAATATGCGTGGTACTAAAGAGTACTGGTTTCAACGTCATGGAGATGTACGTTGTATGATCAGAAACCTTGGCCCACCCCCTTGGTTTGTTACATTAAGTTGTGCAGAATATGCATGGGAAGATTTACATGATTTCCTACGCATATAAAATAAAAACAAAACAAACAGATATTCTAACACCTGGAGAACTTTGTTCTTTGGATCCTGTTAATGTTTCAAGATATTTTCACCATCGCTTCATTGCTATGCTACATTTTATTTGTAATAAAACTGTTCCTCCCCTTGGAGAAGTGCAACACTTCTTTTGGAGAAAAGAATACCAAGCCAGAAGAGCACCACATATCCACATGCTTTTATGGATTAAAGATGCTCCTAAATTTGGTCAAGACAGTTTATTGAAAAATATGTCACTTGTGAAATTTCATCAGAAGCCACAAATAGTGATCTTCGTGCACAAATTTTACAATTTCAAAGACACAAATGTGGAAAATATTGTCGTCGCAAATACAAAAACAAAGGCAAATACTACACTAAATGCCGATTTGGTTTCCCTAGACCAGTTACAAATACAGGTCAAGTAAACAACCTCATGTCTTCAGTTAGACATAGTGTTAAAGGTAAGTCACCTAAAAATACATATTACATAAAAAGAAAAGAAGAAGAAAAATATATCAATGATTATAATGCAATCATTGCCCACTTGTGGAATGCAAACATAGATGTGCAGTACATTGCAGACAATTCTACTGCAGTTGCACGATATGTCACAGAATACTTAACTAAAGCAGAAAAGACAGAGCTCCAAGACCTCTGGAATGACCTGTCATCAGATAAAACAGTATCTCAGAAATTATACAGCTTGGGCATAAAAATGCTCACCCATAGAGAATGTGGATCTTATGAAGCAGCTGATCGTTTAACTGGTACTTCATTGTATGGTAAATCTGAAAATATAGTATGGCTAAGTCTTGGTCCAGCTAAATCTAGAAAAAGAGTTCTAAAATCATATGAAGATATAGAAACAATAGCCAAACATGATCCCAACAGCCAAGACATTTTAAAAACAGTTTATTGGACACATACTACCCAAACAGAAGTAATACTTTGGAAAACATGTGTCTATACCAAATAGCCCAAAACTACACATACAAAAATAATTTGAAACCTGATGAAAAAAAAGGTAAATATAGAGTGACAGACTGTGAAGGCAGCTTAGTTAAACTCACTAAACCAAATTTAATTAATCATATCAAATTGTCATTGAAGACTCCTCAACATAAAGAGGTATATTACATGTCCCTGCTACAACTCTTCAAACCATGGAGAAAAGAAGAACAATTACTAGATAACTATGACTCATAAGAGGATGCTGTCAAAGCAAATGAAAGCACTATAACTGATGTAAACTTTACACAGTACAAAACAATGTTGCACAATGAACAGCAACATAAAGAAGAACTCCAAGCCCAACTAGATAAGGATACTCCTGACAGTAGTCAACCTTCTGTAACAGGAAGCCAAGAACCACTGGGAGAACCACTAATAGCAAATGAGGCAGAATTAGCTATGATAGAAGTAGAAAACACCATGTGTCAGTATGAAGATAAGGAAGACTTAACTATACTACAATCAAAACTAAACAATGAGCAAAGTAGCATTTTTCAAGAAGTAACAAAACAAATTGCACATGGTGTAAAACATGAAAATAAAGAATGTTCCTGCCATAATTATAAACCTATACTACGTACGTCAGTGGTGAAGCTGGTTCTGGCAAAACATTCCTAATCAAAATCATTAGTAAGTTCCTTCAACAATTGACAAACAACAAACTGTCAGCTGTTGTCACTGCCCCCACAGGTTTAGCTGCCTACAACATAGGTGGTGTTACATTACACCGATTACTACTATTACCAGTAGAACACCAGAACAAATTAGACTATTACAAACTTTCTGCAGAAGCTGCAATGGAATTACGCAGAGTATTGAAACAAATGAAAATGCTACTAATAGATGAAGTGAGCATGGTCTCCAACCTGATGTTAGCTTTGATTCACCTCAGATTACAAGAAGTACTCAAAACAGACTATGAAGAGCTCTTTGCAGGAAAACACATTATTGTTTTTGGAGATCTGCTTCAATTAACACCAGTAAAAGGTGAACCTATTTTTAAAACATTAGGGCACAAACTCTGCCGTAAAACTGTTGGCAGCATTGGAAATGTCAACCTTTGGCAACATTTCCAATACAGAGAATTAACAGAAAACATGCGCCAATCTGCAGATCTAACTTATGCCAACATTTTTAAAAGTTTGAAAGTTGGTATACTTTCTAAAGAAGCAGAAGCAACATTGAAAACCCGGCACATTAATGCACTTTATGGCGATAATGCATGTGCTACAGATGTTATGGAACAATTAGCCCACAAAAATGTCAATTGTATGGCCTTAATGCCAACTCTTGAAAGCTGTCTCAAATTCAATGAAATAATGTTAAGTAAAGAAATGCAACCAATAATGGAAATTAGCTCCACAGAAAAACTAGATGTACATGGTATGACACTACCCATGTGTGACCAAGCCACAACAAGACTAAATAATTTAGAAAAAATCAATCTCAAACACAGCAGGCTTAGAAAAGATGTTAAAATTATCCTTAAATTGCAGAGTAATGCTTAAACGTAACCTTGACGTGGATCAAGGACTAGTTAATGGAGCACTGGGTACAGTTGTTGGCTTTCAAACATACCCACGTGACAACAAAATTCAGTTTGTCAATATACTCTTTGACAAACTTTCAGAAGTAAAACGGATAGGATGCTCAACAGCTAGATTCCTTCTCTTCAAAGATATGTATGTACGCAGAGAACAATTTTCTCTAACTCTTACATACGCAGTCACGATTCATAAATCACAAGGTCTTACCCTAGACAAAGCAATGATAGATATTGGTAACACAGTCTTTAAAGAAGGCATGAGCTACGTAGCATTATCACGCTTACGTACACTTGACGGTCTATTTCTAATCAACTTTGATGCAAGTAAAGTAAACGCTGATATTCCTTGCATTTTAGAATATAATAGACTTCGCTCACTATACACTCCCCATCTAAACACATATTCTGTTCCACAAAAACTAAAACGTTGTAAAAGAAAACTAAATCAAACAGAAATGCAACAGGACGTCACTGCAAATCCTCCAAAGAGAGTAAAAGAAACTAATACTTCATCAAGTACCACAAACAAAAAAGAATCAATTAGAGAAAGTAAACCAGGTACTTCTTTAGCCATGCACCCAAGACTCTATGCCCTGGCAACAACCACCGCAGCATATCACATCCATAGAGTCAAACATTTCAACTATGATCTATGGGAAACTTTTAATGTCCGCGAACAATCTGAGTGTTCTTAGAACACTTTGAACTTGCCAGCGAACAATACGGACACCGTTTTCAGGACACCCCCTACGAACATTTCAGAACAACGCGATAGTTCTTAGAACACTTTCAACTTAACAACGAACAATACGGACAGCGTCCTAAGGACACCCCCTACGAACACTCCCCGGACACCGCGAGTGTTCTTAGAAGCGTCTTCAGAACACCACCATCTTGTTTATTTGCGAACATTTCAGGACACCGCGGGTGTTCTTAGAACACATTCAACTTGACAGAGAACAATACGGACAGCGTCCTCAGGACACCCCCTACCAACACTCCCCGGACACCGCGAGTGTTCTTAGAAGCGTCTTCAGAACACCACCATCTTGTTTATTTGCGAACATTTCAGGACACCGCGAGTGTTCTTAGGACACATTCAACTTGACAGGGAACAATACGGACAGCGTCCTCAGGACATCCCCTACGAACACTCCCCGGACACCGCGAGTGTTCTTAGAAGCGTCTTCAGAACACCCCCATTTTGTTTATTTGCGAACATTTCAGGACACCACTGGTGTTCTTAGAACACATTCAACTTGACAGAGAACAATACGGACAGCGTCCTCAGGACACCCCCTACGAACATTCCAGGACACCGGGAGTGTTCTTAGAAGCGTCTTCAGAACACCACCATCTTGTTTATTTGCGAACATTTCAGGACACCGCGAGTGTTCTTAGGACACATTCAACTTGACAGAGAACAATACGGACAGCGTCCTCAGGACACCCCCTACGAACACTCCCCGGACACCGCGAGTGTTCTTAGAAGCGTCTTCAGAACACCCCCATTTTGTTTATTTGCGAACATTTCAGGACACCGCGAGTGTTTTTAGGACACATTCAACTTGACAGAGAACAATACGGACAGCGTCCTCAGGACACCCCCTACAAACACGCCCCGGACACCGCGAGTGTTCTTAGAAGCGTCTTCAGAACACCCCCATTTTGTTTATTTGCGAACATTTCAGGACACCGCGAGTGTTCTTAGGACACAGAGAACAATACGGACAGCGTCCTCAGGACACCCCCTACGAACACTCCCCGGACACCGCGAGTGTTCTTAGAAGCGTCTTCAGAACACCCCCATTTTGTTTATTTGCGAACATTTCAGGACACCGCAGGTGTTCTTAGAACACATTCAACTTGACAGAGAACAATACGGACAGCGTCCTCAGGACACCCCCTACGAACATTTCAGGACACCGGGAGTGTTCTCAAAAACGTCTTCAGAACACCCCCATTTTGTTTATTTGCGAACATTTCAGGACACCACGGGTGTTCTTAGAACACATTCAACTTGACAGAGAACAATACGGACAGCGTCCTCAGGACACCCCCTACGAACACTCCCCGGACACCGCGAGTGTTCTTAGAACAGTTTCACTTTGCTTGCGAACAAAACGGACACATATTGAGTCCTTAAAAGACCCCCTAGTCAGTTTATTTAGAACATTTCAGAACACCCATGATGTCCGCAAACAAATCGAACACAAAAAGAATGTCTAACACATAAAAAACTTGCATCCTATCTCATACACTCCCACCGTCCCCAAACACTCCTACACACCAACACGCTCTACAAAATACACACTTTGAACAAAGTTTCACCGCGCTGTCCACGGACGTCTGCGAATCCAAGATGGCGGGCGCTACCGAAAAATCTGACGCGCTTCACGCTCCACGCCGTCCAATCAGCGAACACGTTGCATGTCCGCGAACATCACGGAAGACGATTGGCCAATCAGGACACTGTCCGCGGAGCGAACAGGGAAGTGTGTCCACGAACCGAACACAGATATCACTAATGTTTTTTTACCTACTTTTTGGTCATTTTAAAAAAAAACTACTGGACGGATTTTCACCAAATTTGCAAAAGCACGCTTTCGGGACCAAGCCGCTGCTCCTGGTTCAAATTTGGTGGAGATCCGTCCATCGGTTTGGGCTGTAGGCGCGAGCAAAATTTTTTTCCCATTTAGTCTATGGGAAAAAAAAAATTTTGGGACCCCCCCTATAACTTTGCCCCCCCTGGACGAATTCTCACCAAACTTTACAAACAAATTCAGAGTGACCCAAATACTTTTTTAGCAAAGTTTGGTGAGGATCCGTCCAGGGAGAGCGAAGTTATAAGCCACCCAAAAAGTGCTCTTCCTATGGAAACAGCAACTTAACCATAACTACATGGCCACTACCGTGTCCATGTAATATATATATTTTATATACATATAACATAGAACATACTGAACCCCCCAACTGCGCTACAGGGTTTGATGTTTGTGAACCACGCATATGTTTGCGGACAGACTCGGTCAACATCAGCACTATCCAAAAACTCAGGGGGTCTCTTACATTGTTGTATCATGCAATAGAAAGAATGAAAAAAAGCAGCACATACATACATTATATTCAATAATAAATAAGAAGTGGAAACTGTATATGGAAGATACCACCGTCCAATTACATAACATATGCAACATAATGAAATGAAATATACCAAAACAAAAGAAATATGCCTCCAACAGAATTACCTCATGCAAACTGCACAGCAAAAATCAGCAGCACACTGACGCAGCACTAACAGCAAAACCTAGCAAGAAACTACTGAGTACACTACATTTATTTTTTATATTTATAAACTTTCAGTACAGTAAAAATAATAGATTTTCTTTTACACAGACATGTCTAGTACTTTGAAATTCCTGGAAGAAAATGTTCCTTGTGATGAAATTAGTCAAAACAGTGATATTAATAGTAGACACTACACTTCTCTATATAAACCAATTATTACCCATTACTTTATGTGTACTTACCAATTTTGTTTTTTAAACACACCATACAAACATTAAAAATAATACTAAATAGAGTAATAGAGCAAAAAGTTGATATATTGAAGGAATAGTGCGCTCAGAAATATTATTGTCCTGAGGGTCCCGAGGGTTCGGGCATGTGTCTCTAAGAAAACGTGGATCGATCATACAAACATTTCCTATGCACCTTACCATAGTTTTCCTCTTTTTGACACATGTGAAATCAGGCAGCAGGGCGTGGCCATCTTGTGATAATCGTATCTGTTGCCGTATCGCCCAAGGTAGACTGCCCTGGCAGCACTAATTCATATGACCCGCCCCTGAGGCTAACATCACCAAACCTAGTGATATTCTCCACCTATCTCCAGAACGTTACTGGGGAGGGTAGCCAAACGCACCCAGTCATCACCTAGGTGATAACGTTAGTTGACGCAGAAACCGGAATATCAACACATATCATTTCACAACACAGCGCGTCCCAATTTTGAATTTAAAACCATACTTTTAAAGGAAATAGCAAAACTGTACATTTATTAAAGTACTTTTATTTCACAATAAACGCTCGAGAACACTCGGCGATTGCCATAATTAAGCAAATGGAGGATTTTTTTCTTCATTCTCGATCCACAAATGTTTTTCATGAGTCACACGGTGTTCCTTTTGGGTATAAAAAGCGCGTTGGATGCACCGTGAATCGCAAGGCTTTGGCATCAGCTTGGTGCTAGACCACCGTAAACAATGTCAGGTTGCTCCTTATCACTGCTGCAGTGTAAGAACTTATCGGCCTGTGGCGATCGTCCCAAAAAAGAGTCACTGTTATCCAGCTATTCATGTGTATCTACAGCTGCCGGTTCAAAAACCCATCAGTTGGTATCTGGAATCGATGACAATCGCAGAAAGGCAGGATTTACCTGTTTAAAACAGAAATGTGTCTCAGTACCCGATCTTTAGTACAGTTTATCATTTTACCCTTTAATTCGGCCCCATGTTAAAACTAATGATGAAAACATACGTGAAACAATGGGAACATAGAGAAAACAACGAGAAAAGTAGTCATCAATTTACTTCAAAGGTTACTGCTATGCACTATGTTCACCTCTAAATGGGATGCTGACGCTACAATCAGGGAGCAAGCTAAAGACACGAAGAACACATGGATGGAATTTTAATTAAATATTAGCATTGAATTACACGTTTGTGGAACCTGCGGGAACCCACTAGTGGAGTACACGCATCTCGATGCTGCACTGCCCAGGAGTCTGGGACATAGCCAAGTAAACACACAGGTTGTATTTGCGTGTCATTCCAACATGACACAAACAACAACCGCGTACAATGTAACCCAGCAATAATGGTCATCGAAAGGTAAGTTGACACGTTGCTCTATAAAATTGCCGAAAGCAAAACTTCCATAATATTTGGAATTTCCATTCTCTCAGCGTAACGCAGACATTCTGTTCAGGTCAATGAATATTCTTAAAATGAAATTACATGTTCCTTTCTCCAGTTTTGGAATGGTGAACCTTATCGATTTTACAGTGTTACATCCCTCCCTGCAAGCATTCCTTTTGCAATCCTCCCTTTGTTTCAAGGTCAAACAACAATTGAACCTTACACTGTGTATGATGCGTGGGTTTGCTGAGCTCGGAAACAAAATTTCAACAGCGCTGACCCTCACTCAAAAAGGCAGCCAATAGCCCTTCAGACCATAGTGGCATTAGAAATATTTTTTTTAAAGATATGAATTGTTTGCTACCTTTTACCAATGTGGGCCCCATTTCTACAGATTTACTTTGTTCCCCTGGAGAACTTCGCACTCTCCCAGCGACTCCCACAGCCAGGCCACACCACCTCTCATCTCAGCCCATTTCCTCTTCACACGGGAAAGCATGTAAACTTTTTCACAAGCAGCAAATCTCGAGCCCTGATAAATGTGCTCGTATGAGAATGTCTGAGGAAGCCCTGCTACAAACCCCTCTGGCCAGGCCACGGTCCCCTGAACCCATAACCGCAGTTATGTGTTAGAGGCCTATCATTTGTACACCTGTCTTTGTACTATCTTCGTTTAGGGGGAGAATGCCATGATGTGTTTGCGGTCACCGCGGTTGTCCGCGGACATACTAGACACTGGGCGCTCTACTGGCTATTTTAGTTTAGTATGATGTTGGTTTTGGGTCGTTAGAAGAGCATTGGGTGAAGAGGGTATGTATTGTAGTGTTTTTACGTTGGTTGTAATTATTTTTTAGAATGTTCATTCAAGTGCATAGTTTTGAAGTGGATGTATTATGTTTTTGGGTTGTGGTCATTTGGTAGGTGTTTGTTTCTATGGGTGTGTTATGCTGCGGTGGTTGTGGCCAGGACCTAGAGTCTTGAGTGCATGGTCAAAGGCGGTAATGCTACCAAACAATTTGATTGTGGTATGTGGGCTGCTTAGGGGATATGTTTTCATAAATGTGAGTACTGATTTGTAGTAGTGTAATAGTGTTTATAAGATAGTGAGATGATGCGTGTTTGTTTGTTTGTTGGATTGTGTTCAGATTGTTGGTATTGAAGGGATTTTGGGTTGTATTTATTGGTGAGGTGTTCATTTGCATGGCTGTGTTATATTGCGGTGTTTGTGAGTTTAATTATTATATACTTACTGTTTTCTTTGTTGAGGCTGTATGAAGAGTTTTGGCCAGGCCATGCAGTCAAGATTGTAGTGTTTGCAACAAGTGCTGCAGCATAAAATACCCATGGAAGCAAACATTTTGGATTGTGGTTTATGGTCAGGTGTTTGCTTGAATGGATGAGTTATGCTGTGGGGTGTTTGTGAGTCCAATCCTTATATACTTATTGTTTGACTTTTTGTGGTTGTATGCAGTTTTTTCATGACATGGGTAGTTGGAGCACATATTTCTTTTCAATCACTGTGATAAAAGAAAAAATTAACATGTTAGTGTAGGTAGTTTATAATGAGTATTGCATTGCATAGTAGACATTTATGTATTTTGTCAACCCTCAGTTAGTACTTTAGAAGTACCATAGTTCAAACCAGTGTACCGTGCAATTTGCTCAGTTCCTGTGTTTGTTGATGAAATCATTCGGTCTGTGGTGTATTCTATTTGTTTATTTCTTTTTCCATTTTAGTGGTATTCATTCAAGTTGAATATGATTATTATATGATATAGCAATATTGATTTTCAGAGTGTTGTGTTGTAATATGTAGTTGACATATTAGTCTGTAGCACCTCAGAGGAAGAGAGCAGACAGGACTCAGTTCAGCTGATGATCATTCTCGCAGAGAAAGTATATAAAGTGGACAAAGAGAAATTGCAGTATTGCCAAGAAGAGGTGTTATACATAGGTCAGTTAATTTTTCAAGAATGGAAAGAAAGTTACTCCTGAAAGGGCTGAGGCTATTTTGAAAACATCAAAGCCACACACGAAAAAGCACATGCAAAGACTTTTGGGACTATGCAATTATGTTAGAGCATGGGTCTTCGATTATAGTTCATATATAAGGCCCTTGTTGCAATCTCTGAAAAAAGTACAGGCAACTCAGGAAAACATTTTCTGGACTGAGGAAATGGAGAAATGGTTTGATGAGTTGAAAAAAGCAATTTGCACAGCTCCAGTTTTAGGGATTCCCAATTATGCTGAGGAATTCTTCTTATCGTTGCACACAAACGGAAGAGTCATGACAGCAGTACTCACGCAGAGAACTACGTTGGGGTACAAGCCCCTTGCATATTACAGTGGGATTCTGGACCCAGTAATGAGGGGTCACTTTCCGTGCAAACAATCTTTGGCAGCAGCTGTGTTAGCCATTGAGAAAGCTGCTAGCATAGTGATTGGGTGTTCTATGACGTTATTTGTTGAAAATGCTTTGTTTGCCATTTTGGAAAAACCTAAGGATATATTGACTTCTCAAAAGGCTTCAGCCTATGAGGTGGTCATATCAAATCCAGCAATTAAAATTGGCAGATGTAGAATAGTGAACCCTGCCATGTTTGTAGCAACATCATTGGCAGAAGATGAGCATGCGCATGATTGCTCGAATTATGAAGAATTCTATGATGAGATCCCGAGGGTGAAATAAAATGCTTTAGCTGCTGGTGAAATTCTCGAATCGATCACAATAATAAACAAAGATATACAGGTGGTGAAGCACAGGGCCAATGGGGTGTTTGAAGTATTGACAAGTGCACAACTACCGTCTCACTTTTTAGCACAGGCTGCAGAATTAGTGTCACTGATTGTCACACTCGAGAAAAACGCAGACCAGGATGTAACCATGTACAGTGACTCTGCCTATGTGATGTTGAGGGTACACAAAGGGTTAGCATGATGGAAAAGGAGGGGCTACCTCCGAGCGGATGGCACTCCAGTGCAACACAATGCCTTACTGGACAGACTCATTAGAGCACTGCAACACCAAGCAGTCATCGCAGTAGTTAAGTGCGCAGCTCACACCAAGAAAGCAGACTTTATCTCGCGCAGAAATTAAGCCGCAGACAAGGAAGCAAAACACATTGCATGTTCAGAAATAATAATGAATTTTGATATGCCTGATGTGAATGAAAGCATCGTGGTGATGATGAGTGTGCTTGATAGCTTTAACAGCTTATCTAAGACACAACTAATGGAGATACAAGGGGAAGTGCCGCAGGATGAGAAAGACTTGTAGACGCTGAGGGGGTGTTCTTTAATTCCTTCAGAAACATTGTGAAGACAGGAAAGCATTCGTAAACCAGTGATGCCTGAACCCTTATTGAGGGTGGCGTTGGAACAGCTACACTACCCTGCGCATGTCACTAGAGAAAGCCTTGCAGCAGCTATTGTGAAGGACTGGTTTGTTCCAAATCTGTTGGAACACGTTTCATTTTATGTAGTAAACTGTATCGTATGTCAAAAGTTCACTGCTGGGCACACACTGCGTACAGTTAGAAGAGTTATCCCGAGATCTAATGGTCCTTTTCAGCATTTACACATCGACTATGACGATATGTTGCAGGTCTGTAATGGATACAGATATATGATAGTGGTAGTATGTCCTTTTTCAAGGTGGATTGAAGCTGGTCCATGTACACATCCAGATTCCACCTGCGTTGGAGAATATATAGTACGGGAATTGTTTCCTAAATGGGGAATATGTGAAGTATTAAGATCTGATCATGCCCCTCATTTTGTCAATGAAGTCTTTGAGTAAATAAGCTTGTTGCTTAGCATAAAGCACACGTTATCATCGGCTTATCTCCAGCAAGCGAACGCGATCTGTGAGAGACTCAACAGCCTGCTTAAAGAAAGAATAGGCAAATTGAATCTTACCTTGAAGAATGGATGGTTACATTGCCTACCACTTGCACTATATGCGTTGAGAAATTAAAAAGGCTCTGACCATCATCTTACACCACATGAAATAGTGACAGGTAGGTGGATAAGGACACCCCACACACCTCCATCTAGAACTAGAAGTGATGCTCAGACAACAGCAGAATTGTTAGGAAAGGAGTTACATGCCTACTTAACATATATGACTACAAGTATCTCTGTCATTTCAGATCAGCTCAAGCGGAAGGGGTGTGGGGCTCAGAACACAGATGGAGACCATACAACAACCTGATTTGATGAACTACGTCTTTACAAAGTTTTCCCTTGAGATGAGATCCTAATTATGAATTTCACTCAAAAGTGACACGAGTCACTATTTAACGGCGTGTTTATCATGGAGGATGTAACGCTGTTAGCCGTGAAGGTGCTAGGAAGACATGCATGGATATTTCTCAGACACGTAAATATCTACGCTGGTGAATCCTCTTCACTACCACCCCAGTCGGAAGCAAGCATCGGGGAAGAACCTCAGCATGTACAGACTAGATCCAGGACGAGGAAGAAGGATGCACAGACTGTCAAATAGACAGACAAAGAATACATTGGACTGTGGTTCTCTTCAGGACACTCTTTTAAATTGCTAAAAAATGAATGAAAGGTTATTTGTTCTTGTGCCACAGGAGCCTGTTAACATTGGACTGAGACACATTTAAGCCTTGATCGATAAGGAAAGATGCCAGATGTGGAGTTCCTTTTCGATGACTGGAAGAGGGAAAAGTTCCCCGATTGAACTGAGAGGCACCCATGGTAGTGTCTAATGGCCAAATTTGTCGGATCATTCTTACAGTTTTTCTTTTTATTCTTCATGCATATGCTGCACTTGTGGGGAGAACTACAAGTGTACATCTGTTCCTACAAGATCCTAAGAATGGTCCAATCGTGAGGAGATTGCTTGCAGCCATAATAGAGCAAGTTCTCCTGCTTCCTGAGTAAAGTGGGGAAAACAGAAATGCCCCTATCTGATGATAATGCTCATAGACTAGTTGGAATGGTCTTCTGTTATTTGATTGAGGAATGTCTGTATCTTGTTGGAAGATAAGCTGATTTTCATACTTTCCTGAGAGATCCAAGAAATATAGTGGCACTTAATCAATTACTTCGTGACATCATTGAACAAGTCAATTTATATTTTGAGAGAACAGTGGGAACATCTTGAATGAGGCTTTCATGGGAAGAGATCCAGAACTTACTGTCCATAGTCTTTTATTTCTTGCTAGAGACACACCCTTACTTCGTCTAGCAGAAGGATGACTATTTTGTACATAAGGAATCCTGTTGATCGTCTTGCGATCAGCCAGCTGCTTGAAGAACTTGTGAAGCAGATGCAGATATTGCAGAGTATTTCACAATGTTACCCGATTAAATTTAGATTTTTCCTTCCTTAAAAAAGATTGAGAATGGGTAACATTAACAGCAATAATAATGTTGCTAACAATGAGAGGCCACCACGACGAGCAATGAGCGACTGCTGCATCAAGTGGACTTACTGGTATATTATTTATACCTGCATCTTGTTTATTGTAATTCTTCTTTCACTTACAGTATGCACTATTTCCTATGTAGATCCAAATAAAGCGAGGATCCCTGTGTATCTTCCTCTGCAGAAGGAGGGTACAGATGCGGCAACTACAAGACAGCACAGGTAAAAAGACCATGTTTACTGACAAATGTTCCTATGGTTGGCCCAGTAAGGAGGAATTATGCTGACATACTTCATGAGATGATTATAGAGGCTCATAAGAAAAGAATGAGACACTAAAAGAAGTGCTAGGGAGGATGATCATGAGTTGAATGATTACCTGGATAGTACAGCACATTTGGGAAACAACATATGGAATCAGCATATGAAAGAAGTGGGAAGGAGGACCTTAAAAGAGGAATGCTCTGTATGTGCACTCCTGCCTTATAGTATGTAGAATTCTAAAATATTCATAGCTATTGAAATAGACGTCCAGACAGCACATTGTCTATCTCACATTGAGTTCTGCCGTAGAAGGGTCAGTTCATGGGCTGAACAGCCTATCTCAAATGGGCAACTGAATGGACAGATCCAGAAGAAGATGATTATGTACAGGACACAAAGACAAAACTAAGAGCTCATACGAAGAATCACATGATCAGATACAAAAAACCTGCAGTAAAAGGAGCTGGAATCAGATGGGAAGTAAACAGAAAATGGCAGGGCCCAGGAAAAAGTAAAGGGGAGATCTGAAGATGGAAAGAAAGAGGCCAAATGCAGATCTGGGGGTCAGTACTCTCTCCAGATGGATGGGAAGAAGGGGTCATCTGCAGAGAGTGTGCAATTGTTGGTCATTTTCAACCAACTGTTGAAAATGCAGAAATACTGTGCATAGCTTTATGGCTGAAGCTTGCTAAACTATTGACATGGGATGAAGACAAAGGAGGACCCTTGCAGATAGTGATCTTGGAAAGTGCAAAACTGTGCTTTAGAAGTAATGGCACAAGAAAAGTTGGAGAGAATCAGAATTGTGGTTGAATCTTTGATGCACCTGGAATGAGTGTTGGAACAGCAGTGATAATGGATCATTGCTGGGCCTGGGGACCCAGAGCTTACATGAAGCTGCCCAAGGATTGGGGAGGATGATGTTCCATTTTAAAAGTTCATGTTCCAGCGTTGGTGATTCCGAAAAGAGATTTGAACATTGGTAACTTTCCAATAGCAGATGCTTACCTGAGGAAGAGGAGATATGTAGAGATGATAAATCGAATAAAGAGAGAGAACTATTTCTCAGAAAAATCAATAGAAGCTTTTGACTCTATTCCTTATGTGCACATACTCAACAGCAAGCCTCCATCGATATTCATGATAATCTTTATGCCCAGGATCTAGATGGATGCAAACACCAAATGGTTACAGATACCCAGATGGGAGTTGTTGCATACAGTCATCACTACCATAAAGGGAATCAATGCTATCAAGAAAGTCTGGGAACCATTCGACTGTTGACTCTTCAGACTATATACATCCTAGATATGATCACAGCTATGGTTTGTGCCACAATTGGAGAATCGTGATGCATGTTCATACCCTCTCATGATGATGAGAATGGTACCTTGACAGCAGCCATAGAGATGCTGATGAAGCTGCACATCCAAATGATAGACAAAGTGGAAGACACTGCTGATGATAGTTGGTTTGGATCTCTCTTTTCGTGAGTCCCACAATGGATGGCAGATATGTTCAAGTTCCATGGAGCCCTGGTGGAGATGATCATACTTGGATTATGTGTAATCAGATTGGCTGTTTTACAATGCAAGAAGACTGCAAAGAAACCCATAGGGATGAAGATCATAATCAATGTTGAATCAGGATGGAAAATCAAAGAACTGACAGATGAAGAACTTAGAGATTTCGTGAAAGCCAGTATCCATGCACCTGAAGGAACGAAGTTCCTATATCCAAAGAACCATAAGAAGTATGTGCGAAAATGGATCTATTTCAGTCCAAGTGGACAGTGCATGCTCATGACTTGGAAGAAGGATGAGCGTGTGAAACCAGCTGGATGTCTGAAAGGAGTAATCAAGATATGGGTCCCAAAAAAGCATTTCTTCAGACAAAGACGTATACACGTGAAAAATAATGAGAGAATCGGCCAGAGGGGGGAGTGTAGAGAAGGACCCAAGTACCCCAACTCAAGCATCTTGCCCATATTGCCTATATGTTGGGAACCAGAGTGTCAAGTATGTGCAGTACCAGTGAAAAACCAATACCAAGGAGAATACTGGAAGCAAGGTTGCCATTGAGAAAGCTTTACCTGCATACAAGACAGTATGATGGCCATTTGAATGAAATCCCAGAAGAAGAGTCAGAAATGAGCAAAAGAGCAGATTGGTGACATCACACGAAGTGAGACTGACGCACCCAGAAGAGATGCAGGGACAAGAAAATGAAGATAGTCTATAAACATTGAAGAGAAGTAACATTACAGGATCGAAATGAAGAGGCTTATTGTCATGGTCATGAAGTCAGGCGCACAGGCATGCAGGGGTCGCATGCACAGGAGACCTGGGTGGACACTGTCCTGGCGCCATTGGTGCCAGGCTCATGAACAAAATAAACAAGAACATCCATTTAACACCAAAAAGCTTTTATTATGGACATAGCACTTCAGATGCATTAACCTTGAACATTCCATCCATTAAGCAGCTCCAAGGGTATTTTTGGGTGTGGCTACTAATGGATTGCCTTCGCACGTGCTCACTCGCTAGGAGTGGCAGGGTGTGACTGGTAAGCAGGCACTAATGGGCGTGCCCATAATCTCAGCTATATAAGCTGCCCCAAGCCTCAAGACAGATGCTTTGCATTATTCTGCACTTGCAAGCAGCGTAACACTCACTGTCGCCTGAGGTCAGACCTACCTTTGAAGATCCTGCTTCCTGGACATCCTGCTTCCAGCCAGCATACTTACCAACTGGGGGAAGCTGTTCTTACCTGTTCATCTTGGCACTGCAGCACAACACGCTCCATCATCGACAGCAGCACGTGCAAGGAAAAACAGAAGACAATGTTAGACATCGAAAAATCAGTCAGTTTAAGGTTGCGCTTCGCCATACTTCGCGCTTTTCCTTAAACCATCACTTACCTGCTGTCGGACATTGCGGTAGCATCCATCTTCCATCCGGCCGCGTCTCACAGCTGCATTGAGGCCGCATTTCCGTCTAAGGGAAGAAAATAGAAGAGAGACATTATTGCAGGCATAAATAGGAGCAACATATAATGACATTAAACAGAACGAACAGCATCACAAGAGCTCAAGAAAGACTTACCAATCATAAGGAGAAGCATAGTCGCAGCTGGACTGGACTAATCCTTATCAGGGATCAGTGAAGGAACTAGATCCTATTCGATGCACCCCTGCCAGAAGTAGCAGGACGGAGAGCTTATCTTCCATAATTCACAGGTGAGCTTTATGGGCTGGCGTATGCTCACAGAAACCATACTTTGAGGTGAAGGGTTCGAGAGGTACAACAATCACAGATTGGCGCACTCACACACTCTTATCTCCACGCAGGAGCAGTATCACTATGTACCACCGCTCACAACTTTTCTACTGAGGGAGAGGCCTGAAGAGTGTGATTCAAGTTCAGGGAGGGCTGCAACCATGCCCCAACTCCTCTGCAGAGACCAGGTGAGCGTGACACTTATGCTACAGAAATGATAAAGATATCAAGTTATTTTACACATGTACAGATACAAAGAAATGCAAGCCGACAAAATATTCTTGAGGATATCTATGTAGTGAATAGACTGCGGCAAGCGCCAATGTGTGTGTGTGTGTGTGTGTGTGTGTGTGTGTGTGTATATATATATATATATATATATATATATTCAGTAAAAAACATTGTTAAAGGGACGCTATGGTTCCAAGTAAAACCGAAAAACCCCTGAAATTCGCCAGTTATGGTAAGCTAAACTACCATAACTCACGCCACCGCCATGCACTGCTAAGGCTAACACCCAGGACATCAGAGATACTATATATATATAGTAGTGGCCATGTAGTTATGGTTATGTTGGTGTGTCCATAGGAAGAGCACTTTTTGGGCGTCTTATAACTTCGCTCCCCCTAGACGAATCCTCACCAAACTTTGCAAAAAAAGTATATGGGCCACTCTGAGTTCTTTTGCAAAGTTGGGTGAGGATTCGTCCGGGGGGGGAAGTTATAGGGGGTCCCAGAACTTTTGTTTTTTCCCATAGACATAATGGGAAAAAGCTTTGCTCAAGCCTACAGCCCAAACCGCTGGACGGATTTACACCAAATTTGTGGCAAGAGCGCCGGCTTGGTCCTGAAAGAGTGCTTTGCTTTATTTGGTGTAAATCCGTCCAGTAGTTTTTTAAAAAAATGACAAAAATATAAGTGAAAAAAGTTAGTGATATCTGTGTTCGCTTCGCGGACACACTTCCCTGTTCGCTCCGCGGACAGGACGGTGATTGGGCAAGCAGCTTGCGTGATGTCCGCGGACATCTGACGTGCTCTCTCATTGGATGCGGGGAAAGAGTGCAGGTCGTCTGGCTTCAGAGACGCCCGCCATCTTTGTTCCTCGCGAGAGAGGCTTTGTCAGCAGGAGCGGGATCTGCCGCCTGCAAAGTAAGTCCGCCCGTGTCTGTCTCCTGTTCCTCCAACCCCCGCTCATGCCCCGTGTGTCCTTCTTGTCCCCCCCAGCCCCACTCATGCTCCGTGTCTCCCCTGTTCCTCCAGCTCCCCGCTCATGCCTTCGGCACATGGTGGCCAGCGAAGGTTTGAGGAGCGGGATCTGCCGCCTGCAAACAAACGCTGTGTCTCTCTCTCCCTCCCCCCACCCCCTGCTCATGCCCGTGTGTCTCTCTACCTCCCCCCCACCGCCCGCTCATGCCCCGTGTGTCTCTCTCCCTCACCCCACCCCCGCTCATGCCCCGTGTGCCTCTCCCCCTCCCGCCCACCCCCGCTCATGCCCAGTGTGTCTCTCCCCCTCCCACCCACCCCCGCTCAAGGCCCTTTGTCTCTCCAACGCCCACCCACCCCCCGCTCATGCCCCGTGTGTCTCTCTCCCTCCCCCCACCCCCGCTCATGCCCCGTGTGTCTCTCCCCCTCCCGCCCACCCCCCACTCATGCCCCGTGTGTCTCTCCCCCTCCCGCCCACCCCCCGCTCATGCCCCGTGTGTCTCTCCCCCTACCGCCCACCCCCCGCTCATGCCCCGTGTGTCTCTCTCCATCCCACTCATGCCCCGTGTGTCTCTACCCTCCCCCCACCCCAGCTCATGCCCCGTGTGTCTCTTCCCTCCCCCAACCCCCGACCCCCCGCTCATGCCCCGTGTGTCTACCCCTCATGCCGCCCACCCCCGCTCATGCCCTGTGTCTCTATCCTTCCCGCGCCAACCCCCCGCTCATGCCCTGTGTCTCTATCCCTCCCACCACCCACCTCCTGCGCAATGTCTCTATCCCTCCCGCCGCACCCCCCCCGCTCATGCCCTGTGTGTCTCTCCCTGTCCCCCACCCCCGCTCATGCCCAGTGTGTCTCTCCCCTCCCCACCCACCTCCCGACCCCACGCTCATGCCCAGTGTCTCTATCTCTCCCCCGCCCACCCCCCGCTCATGCCCCGTGTGTACCTCCCCTAACCCCCTTGCCCCCACCCCCCGACCCCCCGCTCATGCCCCGTGTGTCTATCCCTCCCGCTGCCCACCCCCACTCATGTCCCGTGTGTCTCTCCACGACCTCCCACACCCTGACCCCCCCTCATGCCCCGTGTCTATCCCTCCCACTGCCCACCCCCCGCTCATGCCTCGTGTGTCGTGTGTCTATCCCTCCCGCCGCCCACCCCCTGCTCATGCCCCGTGTGTCTATCCCTCCCGCCGCCCACCCCCGGCTCATGCCCCGTGTGTCTATCCCTCACGCCGCCCACCCCCTGCTCCTGCCCCGTGTGTCTATCCCTCCCGCCGCCCACTCCCGGCTCATGCTTGGTGTGTTTATCCCTCCCGCCGCCCACCCCCCGCTCATGCCCCATGTGTCTATCCCTCCCGCCGCCCACCCCCCGCTCATGCCCCATGTGTCTATCCCTCCCGCCGCCCAACCCCCGCTCATGCCCCGTGTGTCTATCCCTCCCGCGGGCCACCCCCCGCTCATGCCCCATGTGTCTATCCCTCCCGCTGCCCACCCCCGCTCATGCCCCGTGTGTCTATCCCTCCCGCCGCCCACCCCCCGCTCATGCCCTGTGTGTCTATCCCTCCCGCCGCCCACCCCCCGCTCATGCCCTGTGTGTCTATCCCTCCTGCCGCCCACCCCCCCTCATGCCCGGTGTGTCTATCCATCCCGCCACCCACCCCCGGCTCATGCCCCATGTGTCTATCCCTCCTGCCGCCCACCCCCCGCTCATGCCTCGTTTCTCTATCCCTCCCGCCGCCCATGCCCCGTGTCTCTATCCCTCCCGTTGCCTACCCCCCGCTCATGCCCCGTGAGTCTCTCCCCTCCCCACCACCCCCGCTCATACCCTGTGTGTCTCAGCCCCTCCGCCCACCCCCTGACCCCCCGCTCATGCCCCGTGTGTCTATCCCTCCCGCCGCCCACCCCCCGCTCATGCCCCGTGTGTCTATACCTCCCGCCGCCCACCCCCCACTCATGCCCCGTGTCTCTATCCCTCCCCCCGCTCATGCCCTGTATCTCTATCCCTCCCACCGCCCACCCCCCGCTCATGCCTGTGTCTCTATCCCTCCGGCCGCCCACCCCCCACTCATGCCCCGTGTCTCTATCCCTCCCGCTGCCCACCCCCCGCTCATGCCCCGTGCCTCTATCCATCCCGCTGCCCACCCCCCGCTCATGCCCCGTGTCTCTATCCCTCCCGCCGCCCACCCCCCGCTCATGTCCTGTGTGTCTATCCCTCCCGCCGCCCACCCCCGCTCATGCCCCATGTGTCTATCCCTCCCGCCGCCCACCCCCCGCTCATGCCCCATGTGTCTATCCCTCCCGCCGCCCAACCCCCGCTCATGCCCCGTGTGTCTATCCCTCCCGCGGGCCACCCCCCGCTCATGCCCCGTGTTTCTCTCCCTCCCGCCGCCCACACCCGCTCGTGCCCCGTGTGTCTATCCATCCCGCCGCCCACCCCCCGCTCATGCCCTGTGTGTCTATCCCTCCCGCCGCCCACCCCCCGCTCATGCCCTGTGTGTCTATCCCTCCTGCCGCCCACCCCCCGCTCATGCCCGGTGTGTCTATCCCTCCCACCACCCACCCCCGGCTCATGCCCCATGTGTCTATCCCTCCTGCCGCCCACCCCCCGCTCATGCCTCGTTTCTCTATCCCTCCCCCGCTCATGCCCCGTGTCTCTATCCCTCCCGCCGCCCATGCCCCGTGTCTCTATCCCTCCCGCTGCCCACCCCCTGCTCATGCCCCGTGTCTCTATCCCTCCTGCCGCCCACCCCCGCTCATGCCCGGTGTGTCTCTCCACTCCCCACCACCGCCGCTCATACCCTGTGTGTCTCAGCCCCTCCGCCCACCCCCTGACCCCCCGCTCATGCCCCGTGTGTCTATCCCTCCCGCCGCTCATGCCCCGTGTGTCTATCCCTCCCGCGCCCACCCCCCACTCATGCCCCGTGTCTCTATCCCCCCCCCGCTCATGCTCTGTATCTCTATCCCTCCCACCGCCCACCCCCCGCTCATGCGTGTGTCTCTATCCCTCCGGCTGCCCACCCCCCACTCATGCCCCGTGTCTCTATCCCTCCCGCTGCCCACCCCCCGCTCATGCCCCGTGTCTCTATCCATCCCGCTGCCCACCCCCGCTCATGCCCCGTGTCTCTATCCCTCCCGCCGCCCACCCCCCGCTCATGTCCTGTGTGTCTATCCCTCCCGCTGCCTACCCCCCGCTCATGCCCCATGTGTCTATCCCTCCCGCCGCCCACCCCCGCTCATGCCCCGTGTCTCTCCCCTAACCCCCTCCCCACCACGCCCCGAGCCCCCGCTCATGCCCCGTGTGTCTATCGCTCCTGCTGCCCACCCCAGCTCATGCCCCGTCTCTCTCCTCTCCCCCAACCCCCCGCTCATGTCCCGTGTGTCTATCCCTCCCGCTGCCCACCCCCCGCTCATGCCCCGTGTGTCTATCCCTCCCGCTGCCCACCCCCGCTCATGCCCCATGTGTCTATCCCTCCCGCCGCCCACCCCCCGCTCATGCCCAGTGTGTCTATCCCTCCCGCCGCCCACCCCCCGCTCATGCCCCGTGTGTCTATCTCTCCCACCGCCCACCCCCCGCTCATGCCCCGTGTGTCTATCCCTCCTACCGCCCACCCCCCGCTCATGCCCCATGTCTCTATCCCTCCCCCCGCTCATGCCCTGTGTCTCTATCCCTCCCACCGCCCACTCCCCGCTCATGCCCTGTGTCTCTATCCCTCCCGCCGCCCACCCCCCGCTCATGCCCCGTGTCTCTATCCCTCCCACTGCCCACCCCCCGCCATTGCCCCATGTGTCTATCCCTCCCGCCGCCCACCCCCCGCTCATGCCCCGTGTGTCTATACCTACCGCCGCCCACCCCCCGCTCATGCCACGTGTGTCTCTCCCCTAACAACCGACCCCCACCCCCCGCTCATGCCCTGTGTGTCTATCCCTCCCGCCGCCCACCCCCCGCTCATGCCCCGTGTGTCTGTCCCTCCCGCCGCCCACCCCCCGCTCATGCCCCGTGTGTCTATCCCTCCCACCGCCCACCCCCCGCTCATGCCTGTGTCTCTATCCCTCCGGCCGCCCACCCCCCACTCATGCCCCGTGTCTCTATCCCTCCCGCTGCCCACCCCCCGCTCATGCCCCGTGCCTCTATCCATCCCGCTGCCCACCCCCCGCTCATGCCCCGTGTCTCTATCCCTCCCGCCGCCCACCCCCCGCTCATGTCCTGTGTGTCTATCCCTCCCGCCGCCCACCCCCGCTCATGCCCCATGTGTCTATCCCTCCCGCCGCCCACCCCCCGCTCATGCCCCATGTGTCTATCCCTCCCGCCGCCCAACCCCCGCTCATGCCCCGTGTGTCTATCCCTCCCGCGGGCCACCCCCCGCTCATGCCCCGTGTTTCTCTCCCTCCCGCCGCCCACACCCGCTCGTGCCCCGTGTGTCTATCCATCCCGCCGCCCACCCCCCGCTCATGCCCTGTGTGTCTATCCCTCCCGCCGCCCACCCCCCGCTCATGCCCTGTGTGTCTATCCCTCCTGCCGCCCACCCCCCGCTCATGCCCGGTGTGTCTATCCCTCCCACCACCCACCCCCGGCTCATGCCCCATGTGTCTATCCCTCCTGCCGCCCACCCCCCGCTCATGCCTCGTTTCTCTATCCCTCCCCCGCTCATGCCCCGTGTCTCTATCCCTCCCGCCGCCCATGCCCCGTGTCTCTATCCCTCCCGCTGCCCACCCCCTGCTCATGCCCTGTGTCTCTATCCCTCCTGCCGCCCACCCCCGCTCATGCCCGGTGTGTCTCTCCACTCCCCACCACCGCCGCTCATACCCTGTGTGTCTCAGCCCCTCCGCCCACCCCCTGACCCCCCGCTCATGCCCCGTGTGTCTATCCCTCCCGCCGCTCATGCCCCGTGTGTCTATCCCTCCCGCGCCCACCCCCCACTCATGCCCCGTGTCTCTATCCCCCCCCCGCTCATGCTCTGTATCTCTATCCCTCCCACCGCCCACCCCCCGCTCATGCGTGTGTCTCTATCCCTCCGGCTGCCCACCCCCCACTCATGCCCCGTGTCTCTATCCCTCCCGCTGCCCACCCCCCGCTCATGCCCCGTGTCTCTATCCATCCCGCTGCCCACCCCCGCTCATGCCCCGTGTCTCTATCCCTCCCGCCGCCCACCCCCCGCTCATGTCCTGTGTGTCTATCCCTCCCGCTGCCTACCCCCCGCTCATGCCCCATGTGTCTATCCCTCCCGCCGCCCACCCCCGCTCATGCCCCGTGTCTCTCCCCTAACCCCCTCCCCACCACGCCCCGAGCCCCCGCTCATGCCCCGTGTGTCTATCGCTCCTGCTGCCCACCCCAGCTCATGCCCCGTCTCTCTCCTCTCCCCCAACCCCCCGCTCATGTCCCGTGTGTCTATCCCTCCCGCTGCCCACCCCCCGCTCATGCCCCGTGTGTCTATCCCTCCCGCTGCCCACCCCCGCTCATGCCCCATGTGTCTATCCCTCCCGCCGCCCACCCCCCGCTCATGCCCAGTGTGTCTATCCCTCCCGCCGCCCACCCCCCGCTCATGCCCCGTGTGTCTATCTCTCCCACCGCCCACCCCCCGCTCATGCCCCGTGTGTCTATCCCTCCTACCGCCCACCCCCCGCTCATGCCCCATGTCTCTATCCCTCCCCCCGCTCATGCCCTGTGTCTCTATCCCTCCCACCGCCCACTCCCCGCTCATGCCCTGTGTCTCTATCCCTCCCGCCGCCCACCCCCCGCTCATGCCCCGTGTCTCTATCCCTCCCACTGCCCACCCCCCGCCATTGCCCCATGTGTCTATCCCTCCCGCCGCCCACCCCCCGCTCATGCCCCGTGTGTCTATACCTACCGCCGCCCACCCCCCGCTCATGCCACGTGTGTCTCTCCCCTAACAACCGACCCCCACCCCCCGCTCATGCCCTGTGTGTCTATCCCTCCCGCCGCCCACCCCCCGCTCATGCCCCGTGTGTCTGTCCCTCCCGCCGCCCACCCCCCGCTCATGCCCCGTGTGTCTATCCCTCCCGCCGCCCACCCTCCGCTCATGCCCCGTGTGTCTATCCCTCCCGCCGCCTACCCCCCGCTCATGCCCCATGTGTCTATCCCTCCCGCTGCCCACCCCCGCTCATGCCCCGTGTGTCTCTCCCCTAACCCCCTCCCCCCCACGCCCCGAGCCCCCGCTCATGCCCCGTGTGTCTATCGCTCCCGCTGCCCACCGCAGCTCATGCCCCGTCTCTCTCCTCTCCCCCCACCCCCGCTCATGCCCCGTGTCTCTATCCCTCCCCCCGCTCATGGTCTTTATCTCTATCCCTCCCACCGCCCACCCCCCGCTCATGCGTGTGTCTCTATCCCTCCGGCCGCCCACCCCCCACTCATGCCCCGTGTCTCTATCCCTCCCGCTGCCCACCCCCCGCTCATGCCCCGTGTCTCTATCCATCCCGCTGCCCACCCCCCGCTCATGCCCCGTGTCTCTATCCCTCCCGCCGCCCACCCCCCGCTCATGTCCTGTGTGTCTATCCCTCCCACTGCCTACCCCCTGCTCATGCCCCATGTGTCTATCCCTCCCGCCGCCCACCCCCGCTCATGCCCCGTGTCTCTCCCCTAACCCCCTCCCCACCACGCCCCGAGCCCCCGCTCATGCCCCGTGTGTCTATCGCTCCTGCTGCCCACCCCAGCTCATGCCCCGTCTCTCTCCTCTCCCCCCAACCCCCCGCTCATGTCCCGTGTGTCTATCCCTCCCGCTGCCCACCCCCCGCTCATGCCCCGTGTGTCTATCCCTCCCGCTGCCCACCCCCGCTCATGCCCCATGTGTCTATCCCTCCCGCCGCCCACCCCCCGCTCATGCCCAGTGTGTCTATCCCTCCCGCCGCCCACCCCCCGCTCATGCCCCGTGTGTCTATCTCTCCCACCGCCCACCCCCCGCTCATGCCCCGTGTGTCTATCCCTCCCACCGCCCACCCCCCGCTCATGCCCCATGTCTCTATCCCTCCCCCCGCTCATGCCCTGTGTCTCTATCCCTCCCACCGCCCACTCCCCGCTCATGCCCTGTGTCTCTATCCCTCCCGCCGCCCACCCCCCGCTCATGCCCCGTGTGTCTATCCCTCCTGCCGCCCACCCCCCGCTCATGCCCCGTGTGTCTATCGCTCCCGCTGCCCACCCCAGCTCATGCCCCGTCTCTCTCCTCTCCCCCCCACCCCCCGCTCATGCCCCGTGTCTCTATCCCTCCCCCCGCTCATGCTCTGTATCTCTATCCCTCCCACCGCCCACCCCCCGCTCATGCGTGTGTCTCTATCCCTCCGGCCGCCCACCCCCCACTCATGCCCCGTGTCTCTATCCCTCCCGCTGCCCACCCCCCGCTCATGCCCCGTGTCTCTATCCATCCCGCTGCCCACCCCCCGCTCATGCCCCGTGTCTCTATCCCTCCCGCCGCCCACCCCCCGCTCATGTCCTGTGTGTCTATCCCTCTCACTGCCTACCCCCCGCTCATGCCCCATGTGTCTATCCCTCCCGCCGCCCACCCCCGCTCATGCCCCGTGTCTCTCTCCTAACCCCCTCCCCACCACGCCCCGAGCCCCCGCTCATGCCCCGTGTGTCTATCGCTCCTGCTGCCCACCCCAGCTCATGCCCCGTCTCTCTCCTCTCCCCCCAACCCCCCGCTCATGTCCCGTGTGTCTATCCCTCCCGCTGCCCACCCCCCGCTCATGCCCCGTGTGTCTATCCCTCCCGCTGCCCACCCCCGCTCATGCCCCATGTGTCTATCCTTCCCGCCGCCCACCCCCCGCTCATGCCCAGTGTGTCTATCCCTCCCGCCGCCCAACCCCCGCTCATGCCCCATGTGTCTATCTCTCCCACCGCCCACCCCCCGCGTGTCTATCCCTCCCACCGCCCACCCCCCGCTCATGCCCCATGTCTCTATCCCTCCCCCCGCTCATGCCCTGTGTCTCTATCCCTCCCACCGCCCACTCCCCGCTCATGCCCTGTGTCTCTATCCCTCCCGCCGCCCACCCCCCGCTCATGCCCCGTGTCTCTATCCCTCCCACTGCCCACCCCCCGCCATTGCCCCATGTGTCTATCCCTCCCGCCGCCCACCCCCCGCTCATGCCCCGTGTGTCTATCCCTCCTGCCGCCCACCCCCCGCTCATGCCCCATGTGTCTATACCTACCGCCGCCCACCCCCCGCTCATGCCACGTGTGTCTCTCCCCTAACAACCAACCCCCACTCCCCGCTCATGCCCTGTGTGTCTATCCCTCCCGCCGCCCACCCCCCGCTCATGCCCCGTGTGTCTGTCCCTCCCGCCGCCCACCCCCCGCTCATGCCCCGTGTGTCTATCCCTCCCGCCGCCCACCCTCCGCTCATGCCCCGTGTGTCTATCCCTCCCGCCGCCTACCCCCCGCTCATGCCCCATGTGTCTATCCCTCCCGCTGCCCACCCCCGCTCATGCCCCGTGTGTCTCTCCCCTAACCCCCTCCCCCCCACACCCCGAGCCCCCGCTCATGCCCCGTGTGTCTATCGCTCCCGCTGCCCACCCCAGCTCATGCCCCGTCTCTCTCCTCTCCCCCCCACCCCCCGCTCATGCCCCGTGTGTCTATCCCTCCCGCTGCCCACCCCCGGCTCATGCCCCGTGTGTCTATCCCTCCCGCTGCCCACCCCCGCTCATGCCCCATGTGTCTATCCCTCCCGCCGCCCACCCCCCGCTCATGCCTCGTGTGTCTATCCCTCCCGCCGCCCACCCCCCGCGTGTCTATCCCTCCCACCACCCACCCCCCGCTCATGCCCTGTGTGTCTATCCCTCCTGCCGCCCACCCCCCGCTCATGCCCAGTGTGCCTATCCCTCCCGCCACCCACCCCCCGCTCATGCCCCGTGTCTCTATCACACCCGCCGCCCACCGCCCGCTCATGCCCCTTGTGTCTATCCCTCCCGCCGCCCACCGCACGCTCATGCCCCGTGTGTCTCTCCCCTAACCCCCGACCCCCACCCCCTGACCCCCGCTCATGCCCCATGTGTCTATCCCTCCTGCCGCCCACCCCCCGCTCATGCCCCATGTGTCTATCCCTCCCGCCGCCCACCCCCCGCTCATGCCCCGTGTGTCTGTCCCTCCCGCTGCCCACCCCCGCTCATGCCCCGTGTGTCTATCCCTCCCGCCGGCCACCCTCCGCTCATGCCCCGTGTGTCTATCCCTCCTGCCGCCTACCCCCCGCTCATGCCCCATGTGTCTATCCTTCCCGCCGCCCACCCCTGCTCATGCCCCGTGTGTCTCTCCCCTAACCCCCCCACGCCCTGAGCCCCCGCTCATGCCCCGTGTGTCTATCGCTCCCGCTGCCCACCCCAGCTTATGCCCCGTCTCTCTCCTCTCCCCCCCCCACCCCCCGCTCATGCCCCATGTGTCTATCCCTCCCGCTGCCCACCCCCGCTCATGCCCCGTGTGTCTATCCCTCCCGCTGCCCACCCCCGCTCATGCCCCATGTGTCTATCCCTTCCGCCGCCCACCCTTGCTCATGCCCCGTGTGTCTATCCCTCCCGCCGCCCACGCCCCGCGTGTCTATCCCTCCCACCGCCCACCCCCGGCTCATGCCCTGTGTGTCTATCCCTCCTGCCGCCCACCCCCCGCTCATGCCCCGTGCGTCTATCCCTCCCGCAACCCACCCCCCGCTCATGCCCTGTGTGTCTATCCCTCCCGCCGCCCACCCCCCGCTCATGCCCTGTGTCTCTATCCCTCCCGCTGCCCACCCCCCGCTCATGCCCCGTGTGTCTATCCCTCCCGCCGCCTACCCCCCGCTCATGCCCCGTGTGTCTATCCCTCCCGCCGCCCACCCCCCGCTCATGCCCCATGTGTCTATCCCACCTGCCGCCCACCCCCGCTCATGCACCATGTGTCTATCCCTCCCGCCGCCCACCCCCCGCTCATGCCCTGTGTCTCTATCCCTCCCCCGCTCATGCCCCGTGTCTCTATCCCTCCCGCCGCCCACCACCCACTCATGCCCTGTGTCTCTATCCCTCCCGCCACCCACCCCCCGCTCATGCCCCGTGTCTCTATCCCTCCCGCCGCCCACCCCCCACTCATGCCCCTTGCCTCTATCCCTCCCGCCGCCCACCCCCCACTCATGCCCCATGTCTCTATCCCTCCCGCCACCCACCCCATGCTCATGCCCCATGTGTCTATCCCTCCCCCCGCTCATGCCCTGTGTCTCTATCCCTCCCGCCGCCCACCACCCGCTCATGCCCCGTGTGTCTCTCACCTAACCCCCTACCCCCCACCCCCCGCTCATGCCCCGTGTGTCTATCCCTCCCGCTGCCCACCCCCGCTCATGCCCCATGTGTCTCTCCGCTCCCCCCACCCCCCGACCCCCTGCTCATGCCCCGTGTCTATCCTCCCACTGCCCACCCCCCGCTCATGCCCCGTGTGTCTATCCCTCCCGCTGCCCACCCCCGCTCATGCCCTGTGCGTCTATCCCTCCCGCCGCCCACCCCCCGCTCATGCCCCGTGTGTCTATCCCTCCCACCCCCCACCCCCAGCTCATACCCCGTGTTTTATTCCCTCCCACCGCACACCCCCCGCTCATGCCCCGTGTGTCTATCCCTCCCGCCGCCCACCCCCCGCTCATGCCCCGTGTGTCTATCCCTCCGCTCATGCCCCTTGTGTCTATCCCTCCCGCCGCCCACCCCCGCTCATGCCCCGTGTGTCTATCCCTCCCACCACCCATCCCCCGCTCATGCCCCGTGTGTCTATCCCTCCCGCCGCCCACCCCCCGCTCATGCCCCGTGTGTCTACCCCTCCCGCCACCCACCCCCCGCTCATGCCCCATGTGTCTATCCCTCCCGTCGCCCACCCCCCGCTCATGCCCTGTATCTCTATCCCTCCCCCCGCTCATGCCCCATGTCTCTATCCCTCCCGCCGCCCATGCCCCATGTCTCTATCCCTCCCGCTGCCCACCCCCCGCTCATGCCCCCTGTGCCTATCCCTTCCGCCGCCCAACCCCTGCTCATGCCCCATGTGTCTATCCCTCCCGCTGCCCACCCCCCGCTCATGCCCCGTGTGTCTCTCCCCTCCCCCCACCCCCTGACCCCCCGCTCATGCCCCGTGTGTCTATCCCTCCCGCCGCCCACCCCCGCTCATGCCCCGTGTGTCTATCCCTCCCACCGCCCACCCCCCGCTCATGCCCCATGTCTCTATCCCTCCCCCCGCTCATGCCCTGTGTCTCTATCCCTCCCACCCCCCGCTCATGCCCCGTGTCTCTATCCTTCCCGCCGCCCACCCCCCGCTCATGCCCCGTGTCTCTATCCCTCCCACTGCCCACCCCCCGCCATTGCCCCGTGTGTCTATCCCTCCCGCCGCCCACCCCCCGCTCATGCCCCATGTGTCTATCCCTCCCGCCGCCCACCCCCGCTCATGCCCCGTGTGTCTGTCCCTCCCGCCGCCCACCCCCCGCTCATGCCCCGTGTGTCTATCCCTCCCGCCGCCCACCCTCCGCTCATGCCCCGTGTGTCTATCCCTCCCGCCGCCCACCCCCCGCTCATGCCCCCTGTGTCTATCCCTCCCGCCGCCCAACCCCTGCTCATGCCCCGTGTGTCTATCCCTCCCGCTGCCCACCCCCCGCTCATGCCCCGTGTGTCTATCCCTCCTGCCGCCCACCCCCGCTCATGCCACTTGTCTCTATCCCTCCCGCCGCCCACCCCCCGCTCATGCCCCGTGTCTCTATCCCTCCCGCCGCCCACCCCTGCTCATGCCCTGTGTCTCTATCCCTCCCGCCGCCCACCCCCCTCTCATGCCCCGTGTCTCTATCCCTCCCTCCACCCACCCCCCCGTTCATGCCCTGTGTCTCTATTCCTCCGCCGCCCACCCCCCGCTCATGCCCCGTGTGTCTATCCCTCCCACCACCCACCCCCCGCTCATGCCCCGTGTGTCTATCCCTCCCGCCGCCCACCCCCGCTCATGCCCCGTGTGTCTATCCCTCCTGCCGTCCACCCCCCGCTCATGCCCCGTGTGTCTATCCCTTCCGCCACCCACCCCCCGCTCATGCCCCATGTCTCTATCCCTCCCCCCGCTCAGGCCCTGTGTCTCTATCCCTCCCACCCCCCGCTCATGCCCCGTGTCTCTATCCCTCCCACCGCCCACCCCCCGCTCATGCCCCGTGTCTCTATCCCTCCCACTGCCCACCCCCCGCCATTGCCCCGTGTGTCTATCCCTCCCGCCGCCCACCCCCCGCTCATGCCCCATGTGTCTATCCCTCCCGCCGCCCACCCCCGCTCATGCCCCGTGTGTCTGTCCCTCCCGCTGCCCACCCCCCGCTCATGCCCCGTGTGTCTATCCCTCCCGCCGCCCACCCTCCGCTCATGCCCCGTGTGTCTTTCCCTCCCGCCGGCCACCCCCCGCTCATGCCCCCTGTGTCTATCCCTCCCGCCGCCCAACCCCTGCTCATGCCTCGTGTGTCTATCCCTCCCGCTGCCCACCTCCCGCTCATGCCCCGTGTGTCTATCCCTCCCGCCGCCCACCCCCCGCTCATGCCCCATGTGTCTATCCCTCCTGCCGCCCACCCCCACTCATGCCACTTGTCTCTATCCCTCCCGCCACCCACCCCCCGCTCATGCCCCGTGTCTCTATCCCTCCCGCCGCCCACCCCCGCTCATGCCCTGTGTCTCTATCCCTCCCGCTGCCCACCCCCCTCTCATGCCCCGTGTCTCCATCCCTCCCGCCGCTCATGCCCCGTGTCTCTATCCCTCCCACCACCCACCCCCCGCTCATGCCCCGTGTGTCTATTCCTCCCACCGCCCACCCCCCGCTCATGACCCGTGTGTCTATCCCTCCTGCCACCCACCCTCCGCTCATGCCCCGTGTGTCTATCCCTCCTGCCACCGACCCCCCGCTCATGCCCCGTGTGTCTATCCCTCCCGCCACCCACCCCTCGCTCGTTCCCCATGTGTCTATCCCTCCTGCCGCCCACCCCCCGCTCATGCCCCGTGTCAATATCCCTTCTCCCGCTCATGCCCCGTGTCTCTATCCCTTCTCCCGCTCATGCCCCGTGTCTCTATCCCTCCCGCCGCCCATGCCCTGTGTCTCTATCCCTCCTGCCACCCACCCTCCGCACATGCCCCGTGTGTCTATCCCTCCTGCCACCGACCCCCCGCTCATGCCCCGTGTGTCTATCCCTCCCGCCACCCACCCCTCGCTCGTTCCCCATGTGTCTATCCCTCCTGCCGCCCACCCCCCGCTCATGCCCCGTGTCAATATCCCTTCTCCCGCTCATGCCCCGTGTCTCTATCCCTCCCGCCGCCCATGCCCTGTGTCTCTATCCCTCCCGCTGCCCACCCCCCGCTCATGCCCCGTGTCTCTATCCCTCCCGCCGCCCATCCCCCGCTCATGCCCCGTGTGTCTCTCCCCTCTCCCCCACCCCCACCCATGCCCCATGTGTCTCTCCCCTCCCCCTACCTCCTGACCCCCCGCCTCATGCCCCGTTTGTCTATCCCTCCCGCCGCCCACCCCTCGCTCATGCCCCGTGTGTCTATCCCTCCCGCCGCCCACCCCCTGCTCATGCCCCGTGTCTCTATCCCTCCCCCCGCTCATGCCATGTGTCTCTATCCCTCCCACCGCCCACCCCCCGCTCATGCCCCGTGTCTCTATCCCTCCCGCCGCCCACCCCCCGCTCATTCCCCGTGTCTCTATCCCTCCCACCGCCCACCCCTCGCTCATGCCCCGTGTGTCTACCCCTCCCGCCGCCCACCCCCCGCTCATGCCCCGTGTGTCTATCCATCCCACCGCCCACCCCCCACTCATTCCCCATGTGTCTATCCCTCAGGCCGCCCACCCCCCGCTCATGCCCCGTGTGTCTATCCTATGCCTCCCGCCACCCACCCCCCGTTCATGCCCCGTGTGTCTATCCCTCCCGCCGCCAACCCCCCGCTCATGCCCCGTGTGTCTATCCCTCCCGCTGCCCACCCCCCGCTCATGCCCCGTGTCTCTATCCCTCCCTCCGCTCATGCCCCGTGTCTCTATCCCTCCAGCCGCCCACACCCCATGTCTCTATCCCTCCCGCCGCCCATCCCCGCTCATGCCCTGTGCCTCCATCCCTTGCGCCGCCCACCCCCGCTCATGCCCCGTGTCTCTATCCCCCCTCCGCCCACCCCCCGCTTATGCCCTGTGTCTCTATCCCTCCCGCCGCCCACCCCCCGCTGATGCCCCGTGTCTCTATCCCTCCCGCCGCCCACCCCCCGCTCATGCTCCGTGTCTCTATCCCTCCCTCCGCCCACCCCCCCGCTCATGCTCCATGTCTCTATCCCTCCCGCCGCTCACCCCCCGCTCATGCCCCGTGTCTCTATCCCTCCCGCCGCCCACCCCCGCTCATGCCCCGTGTCTCTATCCCTCCCTCCCGCCCACCCCCCGCTCATGGCCCGTGTCTGTCTCCTGTTTCCCCCCACCCGCTCATGACCCGTGTCTGTCTCCTGTTTCCCCCCACCAGCTCATGCCCCGTCGGTACACCCCGTTTTGGCATCGCCGGTTCAGCAACGGGATGTTTTGGCACGCCGCACACCAGTGCACATCGCCTGCTGTTTAGGGAAACGTTCAGTGCCGTGCACTGAAAATGCGAATTTCAACTTCCACACTATTTTAAAATGAAACTATTCTAGAGTGGTTTCATTTTAAAATAGTGTGGGATGAAGTTGAAACTCGCACTTTCAGTGCACTGCACTGAACGTTTCCCTAAACAGCAGGCGATGTGCACTGGGGTGCGGCGCACAGAGCAGAATTGATCTGCCGGGCTCACGAGGGTGGGGGCTGTGCTGCTCGGAGCAGACTGCTCCAAGCAGCACAGCCCCCACCTTCGCAGGCCCGGCTTTGTACTCTACGTGGCTGTGGTGCCTGCATGAAGAACTTGCAGGACATTTGTGTGCGGCCAGTTCGGCGCGGACTGCCGCGCTGTGCCGCCCCGAACTGGCTCCTGTGCCGAACCGGCCGTGCCAAATCGTCCCGTGCTGATTCGGCCGCCCCGAAATGTCTTGCTCCGTGCCCTGTGTTTCTCTCCTGTTGCCCCCCACTCATGCCCCGTGTCTGTCTCCTGTTCCCCCACACCCCCCGCTCATGCCCCGTGTCTGTCTCCTGTTCTCCCCACCCCCCTCTCATGCCCGGTGTCTCTCTCCTGTTGCCCCCCACCCCCTGCTCATGCCCCGTGTCTGTCTCCTGTTCCCCCCACCCCCTGCTCATGCCCCGTGTCTGTCTCCTGTTCACCCCACCCCCCGCTCATGCCCCGTGTCTGCCTCCTGTTCACTCCCACCCCCGCTCATGCCCTGTCTTCCTTTCCCCCCCACTCCCCGCTCATGCCCCGTGTCTCCCTTCTTCCCCTGCCACCCCCCGCTCATGCCCCGTGTCTGCACTGTTGGAACAGGGCAGACACGGGGCATGAGCGGGGTTGGGGTCCCCACCTTGCCCTACCCCCGCTCATGCTCCGTGTCTGTCTCCCTCCTTTTCCCCCGCTCATGGCCCGTGTCTCCCTTCTTTCCCGCTCATGCCCCGTGTCTCCCTTCTTTCCACCCCCTGCTCATGCCCGGTGTCTCCCTCGTGTTACCCCCCACTCATGCCCCGTGTCTCTCTCCTGGTCTTCCCGACCCCCTGCCGATGCCCTGTTGTGTTCTCTTTATACACCCTGCCTTCCCTTTCCCTGGTGTCCATCTTGGTAAAAGATTTTCCTTCCCTGGTTTGGGAAGACAAATCTTTTTTTTACCACCCCGGGTTCCCACTTTGAGAACCTAGGATGCTAGTGGTCTTCCTCCATTGAAAAGGACGTTATGGTTACGTTGCACTAATAAAAAACTATGAAATTCAGTAAAAAAAAATGTGTTAAAGTGACTTTATGGTTAAGTTGCACTAATAAAAACCTATGAAATTCAGTAAATAAACTGTGTTAAAGGGACGTTATGGTTAAGTTGCGCTACTAAAAACCTATGAAATTCAGTAAAAAAACTTTGTTAAAGGGACGTTATGGTTCAAAGTAAAACCGAAAAACCCCTGAAATTCGGGAGTTGTGGTAAGATAAGCATCCATAACTCGTGCCACCGTGCACTGTTAACACTAACACCCAGGACATCAAAGATTACATCACAAATGTCATTGATGACATCACTGATGACATCACATGTGCATTTACTTTTCATGAAAACTCTGTACAAGGGATTCTTATAATGCTGACCAAAAACTGTCAAGGATCATTGAGGATAAATATCATGAGCTAATTAGTGCATTAAGCAACGCATTGATATAAATAGCATTCTGTTATCAAGTTCTATCCAGTATAATAAGCTACTCATGGAGAAACATAGGCAGTGGCCCTCATTACAAGTCAGGCGTTAAGGGTTTAACGGCGCTGTTAACCCTTAACGCCTGATTAAGAGGTCCCTTGTTTTAACGCCTGCTTTTTGCAGGCGTTAAAACCCATGCCGCAAAGGGACCTTTGTGCTAAGTACGGTGCCGCAATTTGCGGCACCGTACTTAGCGCCTTTCCCCATTCCCATTATGCCCTATGGGGCAAAAATGGGAATGGGGAAAGGGCAAATGGTGAATGGGGAATTACCGACCGACTCACCTTGGAATGGGGCGGTAATTCCGCCATCCACCATGGCCGAATCCGGCATGGACCATGGTGCTAATAGCACCATGGTCCACCGCCTGACTTGTAATGAAGTCCAGTGTGTGCAGCACACATGATGAAGGTGCAATATTCATTATCTTGCCATGTTGAATAGTGAAATGATAACTGCTTTCTTATTAGAGTTTTGCGTATTGTGAAACATGTAATAAGTAGATAATAAAACCCACTTAATACATAATTATTACAGACAAAACACAAAGAGACAACAACACATACAAATATGAGTATATACAGGGACAGTGAAGTAAACAAAAAAGCAGAAGTAGTAGCAGAAAGAGTTCATAACCTAACTGATTGTCTTTATGGAGAGAAATTATTGCTCTGTTTCAAAGCTGCTACTTACCATATGTATGTGTATCACATGATGTGACTGCACCCTAAGGAAAGGAGAGTGAGTACAATATATACAAATATGAGCATATACAGGGAAGGTAGAGTAATGAAAATAAAACTATGAGAAAGTGCTGATAACCCTAATGACTATCTTCATGCATAGAAAGGATTGCTCTCTTTCAAGCCTGTGTCTTCCGTCATGTATATGTTTCATATGATGTGACTTGACCCTAAGTCTACAAATATAGTACCTTTTCAATTTTTACTTCCTGACCGTTACTGAAGAAAACTATGTGGCCTAGATATGTCAGTAAATGGAAAAAAGGGAGAGCCAGACATGTGATGTCATCAGTGATGTCATCAATGACATTTGTGATGTCATCTTTGATGTCCCAGGTGTTAGTCTTAGCAGTGCACGGTGGCGCGAGTTATGGTTGTTTATCTTACCATAACTGCCGAATTTCAGGGGTTTTTCGGTATTACTTTGAACCATAATGTCCCTTTAACAAAGTTTTTTCACTGAATATATATATATATATATATACTTTATATACATATAACATAGAACATAATGAATCCCCCAACTGCGCTACAGGGTTTGATGTTTGTGAACCACGCATATGTTCGCGGACAGACTCGGTCAACATCAGCACTATCCAAAAACTCAGGGGGTCTCTTACATTGTTGTATCATGCAACAGAAACAATGAACATGTTAAAAAAGCAGCACATAAATACATTATATTCAATAATAAATAAGAAGTGGAAACTGTATATGTAGCTAAAGGCACGAAGAACACATAGATGGAATTTTAATGAAATATTAGCATTGAATTATGCGTTTGTGGAACCTGCGGGAACCCACTAGTGGAGTACAAGCATCTTGATGCTGCACTGCCCAGGAGCCTGTGACATAGCCAAGTACACACACAGGTTGTATTTGCGTGTCATTCCAACATGACACAAACAACAACCGTGTACAATGTAACCCAGCAATCATGGACATCGAATGGTAAGTTGACACGTTGCTCTATACAATTGCCGAAAGTAAAACTTACATAATATTTGGCATTTCCATTCTCTCAGCATAACGCAGACACTCTGTTCAGGTCAATGAATTTTCTTAAAATGAAATTACATGTTCCTTTGTCCAGTTTTGGAATGGTGAACCTTATCGATTTTCCAGTGTTACATCCCTGTCTTCAAGCATTCCTTTTGCAATCCTCCCTTTGTTTCATGGTCAAACAACAATTGAACCTTACACTGGTTACAATGCGTGGGTTTGCTGAGCTCGGAAACAAAATTTGAACAGCGCTGACCCTCACTCAAAAAGGCAGCCAATAGCCCTTCAGACCATAGTGGCATTAGAAATATTTTTTTTAAAGATATGAATTGTTTGCTACCTTTTAACAATGTGGGCCCCATTTCTACCGATTTACTTTGTTGCCCTGGAGAACTTCGCACTCTCCCAGCGACACCCACAGCCAGGCCACACCACCTCTCATCTCAGCCCATTTCCTCTTCACACAGGAAAGCATGTAAACTTTTTCACAAGCAGCAAATCTCGAGCACTGAGAAATGTGCTCGTATGAGAATGTCTGAGGAAGCCCTGCTACAAACCCCTCTGGCCAGGCCACAGTCCCCTGAACCCATAACCGCAGTTATGTGTTGGAGGCCTATTATTTGTACACCTGTCTTTGTACTATCTTTGTTTAGGGGGAGAATGCCATGATGTGTTTGCGGTCACTGCGGTTGTCCGCAGACATACTAGACACTGGGCGCACTGCTGGCTATTTTAGTTTAGTATGATGTTGGTTTTGGGTCGTTAGAAGAGCATTGGGTGAAGAGGGTATGTATTGAAGTGTTTGTACGTTGGTTGTAATTATTTTTTAGAATGTTCATTGAAGTGCATAGTTTTGAAGTGGATGTATTATGTTTTTGGGTTGTGGTCATTTGGTAGGTGTTTGTTTCTATGGGTGTGTTATGCTGCAGTGATTTTGGCCAGGACCTAGAGTCTTGAGTGCATGGTCAAAGGCGGTAATGCTACCAAACAATTTGATTGTGGTATGTGGGCTGCTTAGGGGATATGTTTTCATAAATGTGAGTACTGATTGGTAGTAGTGTAATAGTGTTTATAAGATAGTGAGATGATGTGTGTTGGTTTGTTTGTTGGATTGTGTTCAGATTGTTGGCATTGAAGGGATTTTGGGTTGTATTTATTGGTGAGGTGTTCATTTGCATGGCTGTGTTATATTGCGGTGTTTGTGAGTTTAATTATTATATACTTACTGTTTTCTTTGTTGAGGCTGTATGAAGAGTTTTGGCCAGGCCATGCAGTCAAGATTGTAGTGTTTGCAACAAGTGCTGCAGCATAAGATACCCATGGAAGAAAACATTTTGGATTGTGGTTTATGGTCAGGTGTTTGCTTGAATGGATGAGTTATGCTGTGGTGTTTGTGAGTCCAATCCTTATATACTTACTGTTTGACTTTTTGTGGTTGTATGCAGTGTATTCATGACATGGGTAGTTGGAGCACATATTTCTTTTCAATCACTGTGATAAAAGAAAAAAATCACATGTTAGTGTAGGTAGTTTATAATGAGTATTGCATTGCATAGTAGACATTTCTGTGTTATGTCAACCTTCAGTTAGTACTTTAGAAGTACCATAGTTCAAACCAGTGTACCGTGCAATTTGCCCAGTTCCTGTGTTTGTTGATTAAATCATTGGGTCTGTGGGAAAAAAATCCATGCTGGATTTATAAAAACCTTTCTACGTTGTGGTACAATATATTTCTTTCATTGATTTCAATAGTAGGAAATTAATAGGTGTATGGTTTTTCATTTGGACGTGGCGGTAGTATTGTTGCAATTGGATAGCAGTTGGTGTATTCTATTTGTTTATTTCTTTTTCCATTTTAGTGGTATTCATCTATCTGTTGGCTTGTTGCAGATTTTTGGGACAGTTAGATACCTGTTGGTGTATTCTAACTGTTTATTTCTTGTTTAATTTTAGTGGTATTCATTTATCTGTTTCTTTGTTGCAGATTCTTGGGGCAGTTAGATACCTGTTGGCGTATTCTAACTGGTCATAGTTTTGAAGTTCACGTTTTGTTTATGTTCATACACAGATTAGTTATTCCATTTTGGTTATAAGAATATTAAGTAAGCGTTTACAAGATTTGCCAGTAATCTCTGCTTTACAATAACGGTACTATCATTACATTCGAACCATCTATAAATCTTTTTTATATATGCAGTGTAGTGACCTGCATTGGTTGTGGCTCCTGCATCGTAGATTATACCTATTGTTGTGAAGGTTTTCTGACCAAATGATACTTGACCATGTGTGAATCCAGTCAGCTTGTAGTTGTTTTTGGTACCATGTGCATTATAACGTAAAAGCATTACTATTATGTATTTACTATGTGTCTGTATTTGTAAGGTGGAACGATTATCAGAATTGTAGGTAGTGCATAATCTGCCATGTTTAGCATTTTGTGTAAGTTTCTCAAATGGAATCGATTCCCAATTAGGTATGGATACATACATGAAGTGTTTATTAGTACTACATGCCTGCAAAGAGTGCATGTATGTTTCCACATGTATGAAATCTGGAAGATTTAATTTATAGGTATGTTTTTGTTTTGTAGTACTTGTACCAAGTACATTAGAAATTCTTGCGGATCTTCTTGTGAGTTAATTGTGAATTTGACCATTCCAGCACAGTTGTCCAATTCCTGACTTATTCCAGAAACACTGTAAGTGTTGTCAGGATTGTTGGTTTCATTTCTATGAAGGACTACCATTTGCAAACACAATTGGTCTCTATCGTGTAAGTAAATGTTGTCAATAATTGGTGGCAATTGGAATAGAACATTTATTGCTATATTTGCGTAGCAATTTACAACAGTTGTATTTGAAAATTCGAATGGACCTGACAGTTCTGTGTCCCCAAGTCATTTGTTGGGAGTGTGGGTTGCTTCTTTGAAGAGGTAGTTGAGTTACTTTGAGCAGTAGATTCTTCTCTGGTTGTGATCCTTGATGAAGTATTACTTTCTTTTACTTTCTTTGGAGGAATTGCTGTGAGATCCTGCATAGATTGAGTCTGAAGCAGTTTTCTTTTACAACGTTTTGCTTTTTGCGGAACAGGATAGGTTTTTAGATCGGGGTGTAGAGTGAAGGCAGTCTATTGTATTCTAGAATGCAAGAAATATCAGCATTTACTTTACTTGCATCAAAGTTGATTAGAAATAGTCTGTCAAATGTACGTAAGCGTGATAGTGCTACATAGCTCATGCCTTCTTTAAAGACTGTGCTACCAATATCTATCAATACTTTATCCAGGGTAAGACCTTGTGATTTGTGAATGGTGATTGCGTATGCTAGGTTTAGAGAAAATTGTTTTCTGTGTACATACATGTCTTTGAAAAGAAGAAAGCGGACAGTTGAGTGTCCTATCATTTTAACTTCGGGTAGTTTGTCAAAGAGAATATTGACAAATTGAATATTGTCACGTGTGTATGTTTGAAAGCCAACAACTGTACCAGGTGCTCCATTAACTAGTCCTTGGTCCACATCAAGGTTACGTTTAAGCATTACTCTACAGTTTAAAGATAATTTTAATATTTTCTCCAAACCCGCTGTGTTAGAGATAGAGTTTTCCGAGGTGTTTAGCCTTGTTGTGGATTGTTGACACATGGGTAGTGTCATACCATGTATGTTCAGTTTGTCTGTACAGGCAATTTGAACTATTGGATGCATTTATTTATTTAACATTGTTTCATCAAATTTTGCACAGCTTGCAAGAGTTGGCATCAAGGACATACAATTGACATTTTTGTGTGCTAATTGTTCCATGACATCAGTAGCACATAAGTTATGGCCATAGAGTGTATGGATGTGCCTGGTTTTTAATATAGTTTGTGCTTCTTGAGATAGTACACCAACTCTAATGCTTTTTAAAATGTTGGCGTATGTCAGGTCTGCAGACTGCCGCATATTTTAAGTTAATTCTCTGTATTGGAAATGTTTCCAAAGGTTGACATTTCCTATGATGCCAAGAGTTTTACGGCACAGTTTGTGCCCTAATGTTTTAAAAATAGGTTCACCTTTCACTGGTGTTAATTGAAGAAGATCTCCAAAAACAATAATGTGTTTTCCTCCAAAGAGCTCTTCGTAGTCCATTTTGAGGACCTCTTGTAGTCTGAGGTGAATTAAAGCCACCATTAGGTTGAGACCATGCTCACCTCATCTATTAGCAGCATTTTCATTTGTTTGAAAACTCTGCATAGTTCCATTGCAGCTTCTGTAGAAAGTTTGTTACAGTCTAATTTGTTTTGGTGTTCTACTGGAAGGAGTAGTAATCGGTGTAAAGTGACATCGCCTATGTTGGCTAAAACCTGTGGGGGCAGTTATAACAGCTGACAGTTTGTTGTTTGTCAATTGTTGGAGGAACTTGCTGATGATTTTGATTAAGAATGTTTTGCCTGAACAAGCTTGACCACTCACATATAGCAGTATAGGTCTGCAATCTTGGCAGGTACAATTTTTATTTTCATTTTGCACATATTCAATTTGTTTTGTTACTTCTTAGAAAATGCTATGTTGCTCAGTGTTTACTTGTGATCTCAGTACAGCAAAGTCTTCTCTAGATTGCTCATACTGGCACATGGTGTTTTCTACTTCTGTCATGGCTAATTCTGCCTCATTTGTTATTAGTAGCTGTCCAAGTGGTTCTTGGCTTCCTGTTACAGAAGGTTGACTGCTGTCAGTAGTGTCCACATCTAGTTGGGCTGGATTTCCTCTTCCTGTTGCTGGTCATTGTGCAACATTGTTTGGTACTGTGTAAAGTTTACGTCTGTTATAGTGCTTTCAGTTGCATTTCATTTGTATCCAGTAACTCTTCTTCTTTTCCTCATGGTTTAAAAAGTTGTAGCAGGGACATGTAATACAGTTCTTTATGTTGAGGAGTTTTTAATGACAATTTGATATGATTAAGCTGTGTTTAGTAAGTTTCACTAAGCTGCCTTCACAATTTGCTACTCTGTATCTACCTTTATTTTCATCTGGTTTTATATTATTTGTGTGTGTGAAGTTTTGGGCTACGTGGTAGAAACACATGGGGCCTCATTACAACCTTGGTGCTAAGTGCACCAACTTTACCACCATGGTGTAAACTCCGTACACCATGGTGGATGGCGGATTTACCGCCCCATTCCAAGGTGAGTGGGGCGGTAAAACCCCATTTCCCATTTTCCCTTCCCCATTCCCATTTTTGCCCCATAGGGCATAATGGGAGTGGGGAAGGCGCTAATTACGCCGCCGTAAATTACGGCGGCGTAATTAGCACCATGGCAGGTTAGCGCCATGGATTTTAACGCCTGCTAAAAGCAGGCGTTAAAATCAGAATCAGGCGTTAAGGGTTAACGGTGGCGTTAACCCTTAACGCCTGAGTTGTAATGAGGCCCATGGTCTCCAAAGGGGTACTCCTGTTTGAGTAGTATGTGTCTAGTAAATTGTTTTTCAAAATGTATTGGCTGTTGGGATCATTTTTGGCTATTCTTTCTATGTGCTCGTATGATTTGAGAACTCTTTTTCTAAATCTAACAGGAACAAGACTTAGCCATACTATATTGTCAGATTTTCCATACAAGGCAGTACCAGTTAAACAGTCTGCAGCTTCATAGCAGCCACATTCTCTATGAGAGAGCATATTTATGCCTAAGCTGTACAATTTCTGTGATAGTGTTTTGTCAGATGATATGTCATCCCAGAGGTCCTGAAGCTCTGTTTTCTCTGCTTTGGTTAAGAAGGCTGTGGCATATCATGCAACTACAGTGGAATGTACTGAGCATCTATGTTGCATTCCGTAGGAGGGCAATGATTGCATTGTAATCATTGAAGTATTTTGATTCTTCTGTTTTTTTATGTAATATGTGTTCTTAGGTGATTTTCCTTTGACACTATGTCTAACTGAAGACATGAAGTTGTTTACTTGACCTGATGTTATAACTGGTCTAGGGAAACCAAAGCAGCATTTGGTGCAGTATTCCCTTTTGTTTTTATATTTGCGATGAAGTTGTAAAATGTATACATGAAGGTCACTATATGTTGTTTGAGAAGGGATTTCACAAGTTGCATATTTTCGGATGAACTGCAAAACAGTGGCATCACTATCCTGACCAAATTTAGGAGCATCTTTAATCCACAAAAGCATGTGGATGTGTAGTGCTCCTCTGGCTTGTTATTCTTTTCTCCAAAAGATGTGAAGCACTTCTCCGAGGGGAGGAACAGTTTTATTACAAATTAAGAGTAGCATAGCAATGAAGCGATGATGGAAATATCTTGATACATTCACAGGATCTAGAGAGGAGAGTTCTCCTGGTATTTTTATGCCTATGTTTGTTTTGTTTTTGTTTGCTATGCATAGGAAATTGTGTAAATCTTCCCACGCATATTCTGTACAACTTAATGTCACAAACCAAGTGGGTTGGCCAAGGTTTCTTATCATTCAGCGTACATCTCCATGACGTCGAAACTAGTTCTTTTGTACCACGCATGTTTGCTAAAAGATTTGTAATGCTTGACTGTAAAATCTCATCTTTTTTTTGCACTTTTTGTGGTAATTCCGTAGCTGACATATTTTGAAAATGGGTACCTGATTTCCATGTGTGTGCAACTCCGTAGCATAGAGTTGCTAGTTCACTTTCAAAGAGAAGGTGGAATATGTATTCCACCTTTTGTCAGAATCTGGGGTCTTCAGAATACATTCATAAAAAGCGGTATTCTGATGCTGTTATTGTTGTGGGCCTATCATCTTACCTTCCTTCTTTTCCAGTAGCAAAGAGTGGAGGAAAGGCACATGCTTCTATACTTTTTTTCCATATGCTGATTGGAGATCCTTTGGCTTGTCGCATTTGGTACGTTTCCAGTACATCATCCATGGTGTCTTTAGAGTGTAATGGGTGAATTGTATAATGGTGTAAAATACTAGATTCTGTAGCAGGATCTAGAAGTTGAAATGGACCAGTTTCTGATGACTCTTGAATTATTTCAGTGGTTTCACTCAGGTTTTCTTCAATATTAATTTCTCTGTAGTATTCATTGTTGTCATTTAGATATTGCAGGGCTTGTCTAACTTTATGTAAGTCCACGAGTTGTTGCCATTTTCTTTTGTCTTTTGTAGGTACCCCATTCACTAAGATAATTAAAGATTGATCTATTGGACGTTGCACTCCCAGAGTGTGTACATTTTCTTTGAGATCTATGGCAAATAAACTACTTTGACACAAATGTCTTTTACTAATTCAGAGGGAGGTAGTTTTGCTGTTTTTGGTTGAAGGCGTATTATTGCTTGAAATGGGTGCACTGTCTGAATTACGATGCTCTCATATAAGTTGAGTTGTTGCAGGGTTTTGGTAATGGGAATAATGTCCAAGTTATTTGTGATAGCACGTGAAGGTGTTTGGTTGTTGTCAAGTTTTGCAGTGCAGTAACTGCAAAGTATTAAGGGGTCAGTAATTTCATATTTATTTTCTGCTATAAGATAGAAAGCTAATTGGAACCATTTGGAATCTTCATTGTCTTCTATTTTGTACGTTATGTCTACAGTTGTGTTAGTTTTTATAAAAAGTCCTGCGGCAAAATACACACAAATGGTTGGGTACTTTTAAACCTTAGTATTTCTTTTTTGTATGTGTGTAATAGAAGGTTGCCATCTGTACAGTTGTTGGTAGTCTGTTTTAAATCTGTTGCATTTTGTAAGTGGCTTTCAATTCCAAAATATTTTCACTGGATATGCCCTATTTCTTCGAGTAGTTGTTTGGCTGTACCATGTAGAAGATAGTTATTTTAGTTGGCTAGTGCTAAAGCACGACGTTTGGCATAGTACAGTTTATGGACCAGGTTTCTTATAATTGAATGATGTGTTGATATCATTTTGATATGATGGAAGTTGCTTTTGCAAATAGGTCCAGAAATGCAGGCTAATGAATGTCCTTGTAATCCTGTGTATTTGCGCACTGGACAGGGGTCCATATTTTGTAGTAGTTTAATTTTGAATTTGTATTTGCCTTTCACAGTCTGATTGAGGAACTGGCATAAAGATTTGAAAGATTTTTGGCAATGTTACATATTGATGTTCACGGCCATTTGTAGACTGGACGTATTGGTTCAGTGGAATGGACAGGTGATACTGAGTTTTCTAAGGGATATTTTTGTGAGCAGCGTTTCTTGTTCCATAATGGTATTAAGTTTTTCATACCCTTGTCCACTGCTATGTATGGAAATTGGTTTTATTTGCTTTTATTTGTATGCTTCTTCGTTGAAATATGGTTCTGTGTTCATGGTGTGACTTCATTCACCTCCAAAGATGTTTGTGAAGTTATCTTTGTTGATATTCTGTTTATTGAGAAGTCATTTTTGTAGTTTAGTACTTTGTTTTGTTAGTGGTTTCATTCTGTTCAAAACTAAAATAAATAATGTCCTTTTAAGAGAGATTACACTGTCTATAAGAGCTTCTAGGATTAATTTTCTACGGTAGGTTTTAAGGGTTGTGTGTGATTTCACTCCTGTTTTTATAAGGTTCTGAAGAACTCTGTGGTGGAATTTTTTTTGTAAATTTATTTTGGTATCCTTACTTGCCGCTACATCAAGGTTTATAGTTGCAGTGTTAGTACTAGTGGTAGCTGCAGTCTTGTTAATCACTTTCTGTTTCATTTTACATTTTGAAAGAGGAGGCAAAGTTTCTATACTGGATGCTTGTTTTGTTTCACTTAATGACTGTATTAGCTGTTTTGTTTGAGGTGGATGCTTATTTTGGAGAGTTTTAGTTTGATTCCGTTTACTTTTGTGTTGCTTTCTATGGAGTTGCTTTTTGGTAGGCATTCTTTGGGGACTGTTGGAGAGAAAAAAGAAAGTGTAGGTTGGGATTTTGTGCAGTGTATGTGTGTTTTGTGCTGAGTGGCTGAGTATGATGGTAAGGATGTATGTAGAGGTGTGTGATTGTGCAATGGGCTGCTACATCAGGTTGGGCAGGCTATTCTTGTATTTGTGTGTTACTATACTGCTGTTCAGATTGCAACAGAAACTATTGAGCTGATGAGAGGAAGCACTAATACTGAATGCAGGGTTAATTCAATTGTTTGTTCTAGAATACTAGAATTCTACATTGTTTGAATAACAGTTAGATCATTATGGCAGTATTGCACTCACTTTTCTGATGGAAAGAGTAGGCTTCTTCTGAGTTCTCGTTTGTACTTCAGATGCTGCTTCTTTTCAGGAGAGTGGTCTTCACTGCAATTGTGAAAGAAAGAAGTTAGAAAATATGTGTGTGAATAGCACTGTTGTTAATGTATTTCTTTGTTTTTACAGTAGTAGTGCTTTCTGATAACTGTGCATAGCATGTACATGCACCTTTATTTGCCTATGTGCATTCTGTATATTTCATTTAGAATCTGTTAGTTGAATGTGCTTTAGAAATGAATATAATAGTAAGCGCACAGAGCACACTTGACTTCGTAAGGCGGTGTTATTGGATGTTAGGAGATAGAAGAAATAATCGCATGCTTTGTTTGCTATTTTTACAGGGCAAATGGCAGGAACTGTGTGGAATAGTGTGCAATGTATGTACTTGTGAAGGTGTGGGAAATAAATCAGAAGGATTTGATGGGGTCAGCAGTTTATTACTCAGTAGGTGATTACTAAAGTACTGGGTGATTCTCTGGTGCTTGGTGATGGGAAGAGTCTGAAATAAAGTAAGGGTTGCAAGGAAGGACCTGGTGCTTGCGTTGCAGACTGAAGGGAAAGGGGGATATGTTGTATGTGTTGCTTTACAACACTGTACATAGTTGTAGATAATGTGATAGATATGACTGCACCTGTGCATAGTTGAATGCTGTTGTGAAATCTAGAACGGAATGGACAACCAGCTGGAATAAGAGAGCTGCTGTCAGGACTTGATGGTCGTGTAGACGATGATACCTCCGTCCCCAAGTACCACACGAGCAGACAATAATAATACTGCCTGTGCGATCCTTGATGCCACAGGTGATGAATGCCATTGGCCGGAACCAGGAACGCCGGAATGATGCCCCCCTGACCACTACAAGGCGAACACTTACGTTAAACAATGAACACAATCTCAACCAGAGTAAAAAATGTACCTACAATGGAGCTTACCCAGTATAGGTGGCAGAAAACCCAAAATGAGCTGTAAGGAAATGGGGTCTGAGGCAGCCGGCAGAGGTTGATGATAGAGAGCACTCGGCTGGATGTCGTCACCACCTGATGCAGGATACTTAGAACTATGAGCCAACAAGGCAGGGGAATCCAGAAACAAAACCGAGGAACAGTCTGAGGTCAAAAAGGCAAAATGACTGGTTAAACCAGAAGGGCAATCCAAAAGGCAGTCCAGGGGGAAAAGGCTGTGGTCAAGTCCAGAGAAGTACCAGATCCAAGCGCAGTACCAAGGGGAGATCCAGAAGCAGAATCCAAAAGCAGTCCGTGGTCGATATAACAAGAAACAAACAATCCGTAGTACGCCGAACAGTGATGAACAGGATCAGCTGTGAAGTGCTGAATTGCAGTCCACGCGTTGCTTTTGAATGCAACAGAAACCACATGATCAGGTCACGTGACCGTGCTCCGGGACACGTGACCGAAGTAAGTAGTTCCTTGATGCGCGACGGACGCTCAGCGTCTCAGTGGTCACGTGAGGCGCTGTGTGGTGTATCCGAGGAATTCCCATGATGTCTGCACTGCAGGCATTGCAGGAAACCTGTGGCAAGCCTCCATGGCGCTCGCCAGCGCAGATACGGAGAACGTGGTGGATGCAGATGTTTTGGCTGCCGATCATTGCCAACCTCTCGCCGGCAGACCTGCAGGGGTATGCGGGACCTAACCTGTGTGGGTGTTTGTTGTGTGTCAGAAGTAGAGGCTGAGGGTGGTACTAACAGGGGCGTGACAGCTGCCTAAATTGGAAGAACAGTTGTAGAGGCAGTGGTGTTGTTTCAGCTGGGAGCCTTTCAAATGATATTGGCTATCTGTGTGCATAAATAAAGATGCATGTACTCATCCTGGCTGCGTGTAATTTTATAACACACTAGAAAGCCTTAATTATACTGTTATTTCTCCCATCTTTTAACATGAAATGGCACTTTGTTAGATAGCTGTGTGTGTTTTGTCTGAATACTAATATAGTCATTTGTAAAGAAAGTTGAAATGATAGAATGTATGTGAAATATGCAGAATGTATAGAAAGGAAATTGTATGTACATCTTATGCACTATAATGCATTAAATGCTATCATAGTTCAAATGTCATTAAATATGTGGCAGTGATTACAGAAATGATACAATGAATGAAGAAAATAACAGTTTGCACATTGCAGTTAATAATATGGGTAAATAAAAATATGGAGAGCAGACAACTTTGCAAGTTACAGTTGATCATAGCAGATGGAGAAATGACAGTAAGCTTGTTTTACAGATTACACAGGGTAAGTGACAGTTACTCTGTTTATATGCATTTATAGAAGAGATGTACATGTACCATACATGCCAATCCTCCCGATTTTGCCTGGAGACTCACCAGTTTTCTGTGAAAAATATTGTTATTTTTCACGTTCTCCTGCCGAAAATACATCTTTGCCCAATGCATTCTTATGACACAAATGTTGTCTCCCGATTTTTCAGAGAAAATGTGCCTCCCAGGTGGGTCAGAATGTTGGCATGTATGATGTACTGTACAAAAATATTCATACCTGTATGTTGTGTTATGCCTTTTTTATATAGTGGTATTTTCGCGGATTGCTTTGGCAACCACGCCTGTTTTGGCGACGGCATAGCGTTGCGCTGGACGCGATGACGTCATCGCGTCACGTTTTGACGCGATGACATCATCAATGTGCGTACAAATGTAGCGCGCAAGATAAATGGAAAGGCTCGCTTTGCGAGCAGGTCAGCAGCAGAATAATAACACTCTGCAGATAGGATTCGGCTTAAGCAACATTAAAGGTAAGCTGGGGGACCTATGCTTAGGGAATATATGGGAATGTCTTTATTGATAAGCACATCCCTGTTTAATTTGCTTACTAAGGTGAGACTTTTTTGTTTGTTACATCCTCATTCTAGGGAAGACATTTTCCTCCCATGGAGCGCTACTAAGCAAAATAGAATTTTGGCTCAGGAAGTTTTTTGGATATGACTGCAGACCCCAGAAATTAGTAATATCATACAACTGAGGGTTTTAAAGGTATGATCCTCCCTTTCTGCTTATTGCTGTTTGGTCCACCTTTTGTATATTAAGAACTCACAGAGTGTCCTATTTTTCTAAACAGAACTCTAACCGTATACCTGATTTGGGTTTGAGAAAATCCCATGTACTTTGCCCACAAGAGAGAAAAATCAGTATTGGAATGGGGGTGAGGCTATACCCTACTAGACTGTGTTAGGAACTTAGTTAGGGTTTAGAATAGATGTGTGTATTCTATGATTATACCATTCATCAGTGAGCATGATGATTTGATGAGGACAGTAGAGAACAGGGTAGGATAGGTGCTATATTTCTCTCTAACACTGTGAACAGTGAAGGACAAAATTGTGATTCTCTAATAAACCTGTATAACATTAAATGGCTACATGTTTTAAGCACCAGTATTTTATAAAGTATATACTTGATGCATCCTAATGGTGATTAGGACTAGCTAGGTTAAGTAAAATAACCAATTATGCCAATGTAGTAATATGTTTTTGTATTGTATGTACCCCCAGCTTTAGAAACCGGAACCATAGAGAGAAGTCTACAAGAAGCACAAGACAATTTTCTGCCCCTGAAGAATGTCCAGTTAATAGTAACATCCAGGACAGAAACTTATATAAGTCGGGCTAAGTTGTTCTACACAGTAGGAAATAAGAATAGTTGAATTAGCTACTGTGGAGAGTGTTCAAGTAGTTGTATAATTTGAATATGTGTGGTGCTATCACCACTTTTATAACATTGTGTATTATTTATGTGATGTAATGCATTTTTTAGGAAAATGTTTTTTTGATACTTGTGCTGTTTAGCTAATGAATTAAATATGATATTTTAAATATTGGACACATGTCATTTATTAGACTTGACATAGCCTTTATTTGGTGAATAGGCTGTGTGATCAGGTTTCAGATTGCTGTGGGTAACATGTTGTGTTAAAGTAATATGGACATGTCCCTTCTTTTTTGATTAAATAGATATTATATCCCCACTTGGTAGGAGGGATTATCACTTTAGTGTGGGGCAACCCGCAAATGAATTAATGCATGCATGTGGATGTGCATGAATCTGCAAGTAGAAATGTTGGAGAATTTATTAGTAGTTGCTGTAGGTGCTTTGCAGTCACAACGCAATTGTACTCGGACTGATCAACAGTAAATCTAAAGTGCTGAATTATGATGATGGAGTTAGATGTAGAGGTCTTGCATGTGATTGATGGATGGTTGTGTGACTACTTAACAGTAGCCAATGAGGGAATGGTGCAGAGAGTGAAGTGGAAAGGGTAGAAGGGCTTCCCCAGTGTTACTTACCTGCTCCGTGGACAGCGTGGCTGTTCGCAGACAGGACATGCCACATCTGGGGCTTCCGAGCATGAAATGGGAGTGTATTTTGAGGATTAACCAATCAGGTGTTGAGGTCTGCTTCGTATTGAGAGAGGCTGTGTGTAGTGAAGATTGCGCAGGTGGAGAAAGCCCGGGTGGTGGTGCTTGGAGATATGTTTGTGAAGGGTTTGGAGCAGTATGCAAAATGTAGGAATGTGGGAAAGAATTTTGATGTGAAAGGAGTGGAGGTGGTGTGAAGCCTAGTTTCAATTTGCAGTCAATGGTAGAAGTTTGCCAAGATATGGCTAGGCTTAACAGTTCACATGTGGTTGTTGTGCACTGTGGTGCTTTGCATTTGGGTTATGTCAGTGCCCCTACTTTGTTAAAAGATCTAGAAAACTTGGTTCATGCAGTAATGAAACTACTTCCAAATGCCAAGTTTATTTTTTCTGGTTTGGTACCTAGGGCCATATGGGACAATAGTTCTGTTTTTTGTCCTCAGCAAAATATTGCTAGGTGTTTAATCAACCGAGTCACGTTTGCTTTTATGCTTAGAGTGGGCATGTTCTTTTGCAACAATGAGAACATTGACTCTGGTAATGTTGATTACTTTAAAGAAGATGGCATGTCTTTATCTTTTGTGTGAAATGCCATGCTGTTTTGGAACATAACGGTTGCTTTGGAGAAGCTAATGTGAAGATTTTTGGAGGAAAATAAGGAAAAAATAAATTAAAAAAAATACAAAATAAAAGGTGTTTCTGAAGCATCTACAAATAAAAACAAAAAAAGCTCTTTTTAGAGCCAACCTCAAAGGGTAAATGGGGCACACTATTTAAATTTTAATTCCCCACGCTCAGATTTTACGATTTGTCCGCAGACAGCGCGGTTGTCCGCGGAAAGCGCATATTACATACAGGATTTCTGAGGTTGAGGGGGATGCAAATGAGAGGTAGCACAGCAAGGGATTGATCAATAGTGTTTACTGGGAGCAGAGAGTTTGTCAGAAAGTCTTTTTCTTGAGAGGAGAGGAAGTACCTATGGCTGTGTGTTTCAGAAAGCAGATTGTCTGGATTTTGGGAGATTTGTGGATACATTTACTGGAGGTGCATGCAGATCGCTGTAGATCTTGGATTCCGTCATGTGGAAGTGCACTGGCATGGAGTGTGTGGAATGAAGTGGCTGGATTTGGTACCTCTTTGTGCTACTTTGGTGACACAGTGTCATCCAGATATTGTTATTATTCATTGTGGAGGGAACAGTTTAGGACATGTTTCTGGAATCTCTTTGCAATTCTCAATTAAAGAAGGACTTGGGAAAGTCATGGATATGTTTCCAAACTCCAGAGTAATTTTTTTCGCATATTGCGCAGAGACAGTTGTGGCTGCGTTCTTCTTCATTTGGTCCACAAATTGAGAAAGCAAGGCGCAATGTTAATAAGGCTGTCTGTGCCTTTTTGAGAGATGTTGGTATGTCCTCTTTTCACAATGAAAACGTTATGTTTCATAGTACACATATTTTTCACAGAGATGGAGTAGATCTTACTTATGCCGGCAATCAGATTTTTCTGCGAAATATACAAAATGCATTGCAACCTTTTTTGGAATTACAGCAATCCATTTTGCAGTAGGTGTTTACCATTTGAAGTTTGCGAAACACAAAAAAACACAACAAAAAGGCTCTTTTCAGAGCCACCACTTCCTCCCAGAGAAAAGTGCAATGGTTGTGACAGGGCAGCACTGCAAAAGTTTTAGAGGTCTGTGGACATTTCTCTTTTTGAACTGTGAAAGGCGGTTCTGAAAAGATCATTTTTTGATAAGTTTTATTGTTTTTTTTTTTAAACATGATACACAAGGAAATTAAGGGAATGGAGGTTAAGGAAGGGACACCAACCACAGGGATAAGAAAGGGCAGGTTGAGAGAGGAAGATGTGGGGTGGGTCTTATTCAGGTAGGTAGCAGTTCTTCTCATGCTCCTTGACCACAGTCTCGAAAGCACTTCGAAGGTTCTCCCCCTGCAGAGTACTGCGTCACAGTAGATGCACAATACTGTGACCCTCGAAAGGTAAGGATCAACAGCATCATGAATGGCCTGTGAGGCAGCTGGAGGGATGCGCTGCCCCACAGGAGTGTCTCTTGTGGTGACAGGAGGGGAAACAGAGGATGCTGCAGAGGAACTCAACCTACTACGTATTTCGCAAGGTACAACCTTACAAATAGCCCCACCGTGGAACTATTTTAGGTGTTGCTTCATTGAGGTAGAACCATAGCTGTACAAACCCGGTTTCCCAGGACTCAGCACCATCTTGCACTGATTGCAGGTCCCCTTGTGTGCACTTGCTTTTGGTACTCCATCAACAGTGGTAAATAACCTCCACATCCAAGATTCACGGTAAGAACTAGTAGAAGGGACTTCCTCTACCTCATCCTCTTCATCCTCTTCATCACTCTCCTCTGTATCTTGACTCCTGTTCCCCTATGCAGGCCCTCGAGGAAGGTGTTGGTGGTGGAGGGGATGGGGTGCTGCTGAGACAGCAGTAGCACCAGCAGCAGTCATGGATGCCATCAGGACAGCTGTTTCAAAGAAGAAGAGCAATCCAATGCAACAAGGAGTAGTCTCAGTCCTGGAAGCGCAAAAACAGAATAAGGAGCAGCTCTGGGGAGTGGCCTTTTATTGGGGTGCTGGGGCGCGTTCACGGACACCCGCGCTGTCCTCAGACATTTTGAACACCAAGAAAGGGCTAAAATAATTCCAAAAAGTATGCAGATCGCCAGGGACATAGTGTGGGACATGTGCAAGGGTGAACTTTCCCAGGAAAATACCTTGGATTGCTGAATAAAACACTTTTTAGGTGTCAGTGGGCCCAGACAGTGTTTGTTATGCTTAGCACTGTTGCGGTCACATGATGCCATCGAGGACACATTGGCGAATGGGACGGCTGTCCGTAGGACACCAAATTCACGGGGTCGGGTCTATGCATGTGTGCGGGTGTTCTACGGACGGTGTTCCGGTCCCCGAACTAATTAAAAGTGTGACAGACGTGCGGCAGTCAGTTGCAGACAGATAAAATGTTCCTAGGAGCAAGGGTGTGCTACGCATGTGCGCAGGTGTTCTACGAACAGTGTTCAGGTCCTGGAACAAAATACGGACATATTATTTCTGGTTACGGACAATGCGAACAGGGGGAATGTTCTTAGGACACTTTATTTTGCATAGCTAAGAACATGCGGCCATCTTTAGTGTTTTGTGGACACCCCCATTTTGACTACAGCATTTCAAACAGGTATAGTGTCCTTAGGACACCCCCATTTTGGTTAATTACAGACAGGCGGACATCTTGTGTGTCCTAAGCACACTTCTATCTTGATTGAGGACAGTGCAAACAGGTATAGTGTCCTTAGGACACCCCCGTTTTGGTTAATTAAGGACAGGAGGACATCTTGTGTGTCCTAAGGACACCTCCATTTTGATTGCCAACAATACGAACAGGTATAGCTTCCTTAGGACACCCCCATTTTGGTTAATTGAGGACATCCCGGACAGCTGCACTGTCCGTGGACACTTTAACTGACTTTTAAAAAAAAATAAGACACAGAGGAATATACTAACAACACACTTAATATTTTCTTATTGTATAAAAGTATAACAATTATGAAAGAGCAGGGAAGCAGAAACTGAAACAAATACAGGGGAATTAGGGCTTTGGATATGATGGATGGTAGGGTAGGAAGGGATTGAAGTCTCATCGTAACATTTTTCTTGCTGGGGAAGTTTTGGGGATAGTTGGCTGGGACATGGAGAGGGGGAACAGGTACATGTGGGACAGTGATATTTAAGTTTTTCTTTTATATGGTCCTCCACATTTTTTAAAAGAATGACATTTTTCATTAACAGATCCATTTTTAGTTCCATTTGCTGCAGAGGATTTTCTAACGTCTCTCTTGCTATATTATTTTTAATGTTTGTATGGTCTGTTAAAAAAAATGTGTTAAGTACACATAAAGTAATGGTTATTAATTGGTTTATATAGAGAAGTGTAGTGTCTACCCCTAGCATCACTGTCTTCACTCATTTCATCCCGAGAAAAATTTTCTTCCAGCCATTCCAAAGTACTGGACATTTCTGTGTAAATAAAAAATATATTAGTCTGAGTGTAGCTAATACACAAAGTTTATGAATATATAAAATAAATGTAGTTACTCACTAAGTTTTGCTGTTACTGCTCGTAGGTGTCCTCTTGATTTTTGCTGTGCAATTTCTGTGAGGTAACTCTGTTGGAGGCATATTTATTGTGTTTTGGTATATTCCACTACGTTGCATATGCTATGTAATTGAACTGTTAGTGTCTTAAATACCCAGTTTCACTTCTTATTTATTATTGAATGTAATTTATTTATGTACTGCTCTTTGAACATGTTTAGTGTTTTTTGGATGATATAACAATGTAAGATACCCCCTGAGTTTTTGGATAGTGTTGATGTTGTCCGAGTCCGTCCGCGAACAGGCGCATGGTCTGCGTATATCAGACCCACTAGCGCAGGTAGGGGGTTCAGTACGTTCTTTGTTATATGTATGTAAACTAAGGGCATCCTAGTAAACATTTATCAAATTTACATTATCTATATATCTATATATCTATATTCAGTGAACAAACTTTGTTACAGGAACGTCATGGTTAAGTTCCACTTCTAAAACCCTATGAAATTCAGTAAAAAAACGTTGTTAAAGGAACGTTATGGTTAAGTTAAGCTACTAAAAACCTATGAAATTCAGTGAACAAAACGTTGTTAAAGGGACGTTATTGTTCCAAGTAAAACCGAAAAACTGCTGAAATTCGACAGTTATGGTAAGCTAAGCAATTATAACTCATGCAACCAGCGTGCACTGCTAAGACTAACACCCAAGACATCAAAGATGACATCAAAAATGTCATTGATGACATCACTGATCACATCACATGTGCATTTACTTTTCATGAAAAGTCTGTACAAGGGGTTCTCATAGTAATGTTGATAAAAAGTATCAAGGATCATCGGAATAAATATCATGAGGTACATAGTGCATTAAACAATACAGTGATACAAATAGCATTCTATTATGAAGTTCTTTCAGTATACTAAGATACTCATGTAGAAACATAGGCATTGTGTGGAGTATACATGATGGAGGTGCAATATTAATAATCTGGCCATGTTGAACAGTAAAATGATAAATGCTTTCTTATTAGAGTTTTGCGTACTGTGAAACATGTAATAAGTAGCTAATAAAATCCAGTTAGTACATTATTGCATTATTGAAAACAAAACAGAAACAGACAAAACCACATAAAAATATGAGCATATACCGGGAAAATGAAGTAAACAAAAAAACAGCAGTATTACCAGACAATCTTCATAACCTAACTGATTATCTTCATTCACCGAAATGATTGCTCTGCTTCAAAGCTACCACTTCCCTATGTACAAGTATCACATACTGTGACTGGAACCTATGGAAAGTATTGTGAATACAGCTGAGCGTGGAGAGCGGTCGCCGGTGGCCTGAGGGGATTAGCAGGCCTTGAAAGCCCTGCCTGGGCCTCCGTGAGTTTGTGCATTCAATATTTTGTAAAGGAAAAGAAACGTTGTTGTTTTATTTTTCTCGCGCTCCCAGCGCGTGTGTGGCCTGCTCCTGCTCCCCCCCCTCCCACTTCCTGGTCTTTCCCCTCCCTCCCCGCCTCCCTGCCCGCCCTCACCCCCCTCTGATTGGCTGGGTCCTGCCTCCCCTCTGGCCTACTCGACGGCCGCTCCCCACGCTCGCTTCTTTCTCCAGCTGAGCGTGGAGAGCGGTCGCCGGTGGCCTGAGGGGATTAGCAGGCCTTGAAAGCCCTGCCTGGGCCTCCGTGAGTTTGTGCATTCAATATTTTGTAAAGGAAAAGAAACGTTGTTGTTTTATTTTTCTCGCGCTCCCAGCGCGTGTGTGGCCTGCTCCTGCTCCCCCCCCTCCCACTTCCTGGTCTTTCCCCTCCCTCCCCGCCTCCCTGCCCGCCCTCACCCCCCTCTGATTGGCTGGGTCCTGCCTCCCCTCTGGCCTACTCGACGGCCGCTCCCCACGCTCGCTTCTTTCTCCAGCTGAGCGTGGAGAGCGGTCGCCGGTGGCCTGAGGGGATTAGCAGGCCTTGAAAGCCCTGCCTGGGCCTCCGTGAGTTTGTGCATTCAATATTTTGTAAAGGAAAAGAAACGTTGTTGTTTTATTTTTCTCGCGCTCCCAGCGCGTGTGTGGCCTGCTCCTGCTCCCCCCCCTCCCACTTCCTGGTCTCTCCCCTCCCTCCCCGCCTCCCTGCCCGCCCTCACCCCCCTCTGATTGGCTGGGTCCTGCCTCCCCTCTGGCCTACTCGACGGCCGCTCCCCACGCTCGCTTCTTTCTCCAGCTGAGCGTGGAGAGCGGTCGCCGGTGGCCTGAGGGGATTAGCAGGCCTTGAAAGCCCTGCCTGGGCCTCCGTGAGTTTGTGCATTCAATATTTTGTAAAGGAAAAGAAACTTTGTTGTTTTATTTTTCTCGCGCTCCCAGCGCGTGTGTGGCCTGCTCCTGCTCCCCCCCCTCCCACTTCCTGGTCTTTCCCCTCCCTCCCCGCCTCCCTGCCCGCCCTCACCCCCCTCTGATTGGCTGGGTCCTGCCTCCCCTCTGGCCTACTCGACGGCCGCTCCCCACGCTCGCTTCTTTCTCCAGCTGAGCGTGGAGAGCGGTCGCCGGTGGCCTGAGGGGATTAGCAGGCCTTGAAAGCCCTGCCTGGGCCTCCGTGAGTTTGTGCATTCAATATTTTGTAAAGGAAAAGAAACGTTGTTGTTTTATTTTTCTCGCGCTCCCAGCGCGTGTGTGGCCTGCTCCTGCTCCCCCCCCTCCCACTTCCTGGTCTTTCCCCTCCCTCCCCGCCTCCCTGCCCGCCCTCACCCCCCTCTGATTGGCTGGGTCCTGCCTCCCCTCTGGCCTACTCGACGGCCGCTCCCCACGCTCGCTTCTTTCTCCAGCTGAGCGTGGAGAGCGGTCGCCGGTGGCCTGAGGGGATTAGCAGGCCTTGAAAGCCCTGCCTGGGCCTCCGTGAGTTTGTGCATTCAATATTTTGTAAAGGAAAAGAAACGTTGTTGTTTTATTTTTCTCGCGCTCCCAGCGCGTGTGTGGCCTGCTCCTGCTCCCCCCCCTCCCACTTCCTGGTCTTTCCCCTCCCTCCCCGCCTCCCTGCCCGCCCACACCCCCTCCCCTCCTCTCCCTCTGCCTATTCCCTCCCCCTTCCTGGGCAGCCCTCTGCCCGGCAGCCCCTGCGGCTAAGGGCCCCAGGCCAAGGGCGACTCCTACAGTGCGGCTCCCTGTGTGTCTGCAGGTGTCCGCAGGGGACGCCAAGCGCAAGTTCCACCTGTTCTCCGGCCCATCCCTCCTCACCTCACCCGCACGTTGCCTCGCCCCCCTATTCTAATTTTCCGGTAAACTAGGGTGTTTCTCTCCTCTCGCAGGAATCTCAAACTTAGGTGGCCCTGACCCCCTACGCATTACTGTTTGCTCTTCACTGTGTTAAACTAGTGCCCTCCACTCACTTCCTGTCTGCATACTCGTGTCGTTCGCCTCCCCTCCTATTCCATGGTGCTCTCCATCTCGCCTATCTACTCTAACTGCTTCTCCATTGACTATCCTGCTCTCCTCACTAAATCCGGTAGGAAAAAGTTTAAAAAGGACATCCTGGTCTCCAACCCAGGCCTCCCTATCGCTGACACCTACACGAGCGCCTGCTCCAAGGAAACTCTCACTGACATTCTCTTCTTCGTGCCTTCACCTGACCTATGGACCCTTCACATGGTCGCTGTGCTCTCTCCTTTCTCCACCTCTCCCATTAATGGTGGCACCCGTTGGGATGTCCTCTTGGCCCCTTTCCACTCCTCTAAAGCCATCATTAATGTCTATGCTAACGGGACCGTCTTGGTCCAAGGCCCTCAGGCCAACCTTCACCTCTTTGATAGACGCTTCCCATGCCTCATCAACTTCCTCTCCGCTCCCGCTGTCCCCCCTCCTCTATCCTCAGCTACCTTACCTCCCCCCTCCCTCCCTGCCCCCTCCCTTGCTCCCTCTTCAACTCCTTCTCTAACACCTCCGCAGGGTGTACCTCTGATCTGTACCCCTCCCCGGAAGTTCTTCAAGGGTGGCAACCTTCTCCACATTGCCACTCTAAACTCTCGCTCTGCCATCAAGCACTCCTCTGACATCTGTCGCCTTCTTGAGGAACTGGACCTCGACGTCCTCGGTCTCACTGAGACTTGGTTCACTGCCAGCTCTGCCACCAGCTTCGACACACTCCTACCTGACGGCTACAAGATCCTCTCCGTGCCCAGGCCCAACCGTTCAGGGGGTGGTGTTGCCCTTATCTTCCCTGAGTGGATTCCTGCCACTGTCACTCCTACGCAGACCTACTCCTCTTTTGAATGTCTTGTCTGCCGACTTTCTCTCTCTCCTAGCCATTCCCTTACCGTGGCTACTATCTATCGGCCACCTGGTCAAATTTCCTCCTTCCTCTCTGAGTGGGCTGATCTCTCCTCATCACTCCTGTCCTCAACCACCCAACTCCTCTTTCTCGGCGACTTCAACATCCACCTTGATGCCTCCTGTCCCCCCACTGGTCTCTTTCGCGAACTCTGCAACTCTCTCTCACTCTCTATTCTCCCTTCTGGTCCTACTCACTCTGCAGGGCACACTCTTGATGCTCTGATCTCTTCTGACCTTCCCCTCTCCCTCCCTCTCTCCACTCCTCTCTCCTGGAGTGATCACTTTCTTCTATCCTCCCACCTCTCCCTCCCTACCCCACAGGCTAAGCCACCCTCTTCACTGCCACCCACCTTCTCGGTCATCCGACCCATGAAGCGCGTGTCAGCTGAGGCTTTCGCTGCCACCTTCTCGCCCCCTCCTCCCCCCTCGGCTGACTCCCACCCCGACACAGCCCTCTCCATGCTCTATTCCTCTATATCTGATACTCTCGACATCCTTGCCCCCGTCATGAGAATCCGCCTGAAGCCCAAAGCCAAATGTAATTCCTGGTACGACTCGGATCTCGTCACCCTAAAACGCAAGTGCAGGGTGGCAGAGAGGAAATGGCGTGCTTCATGTTCATCCTCTGACAAACTGGCCTGCCGCCTGCTCCAAAGGCAATACCGGCTCTCCGTTCTCACTAAGAAGAGAGCCCTTATCCAAGCCCGCATCTCTGAGGCATCAAACAACTCGGCCGAACTCTTTAAAATCTGCAAGGAGCTGGCCAACCCTGCTGCAGTCTCTACCTCTCCTGTCCCCTCACAGGCCCTCTGCACTGCACTGGCCTCGCACTTCATCTCAAAAACTCAGGATATCCTGTCCTCACTCTCCTCCCCTCTCCTCCCTCCCTCTCTTCCTGGCTCTTCCTCTTGCTCTCTTGCAGCCGCCCCTCCGCCCTCCTTCTCTTCATTTCCACCTTTTTCTGCTGACGAGGTTTCCAGACAAGTCCGATCTATGAAAGCCTCGTCTAAACAGGTTCACCCCTGTTCCTCCAAAACCATCAAGGACCACATCGTCTCCCTGGCTCCTGCCCTGGCTGACTTTTGCAACCACTCATTCGCCTCTGGAGTCTTCCCATCCCCCCTCAAGCACTCCCTTGTGCACCCCCTCCTCAAGAAACCCTCTTCCGACCCCTCCTGCCCGGCCAACTATCGCCCAATCTCCATTACTCCCTTCCTGGGCAAGCTCCTGGAGAAACTGGCCATCTCCCAGCTTAACCTCCATGCTGAATCTGTGGGTAATCTTCATGACCATCAATCCGGCTTCAGAGCGGCCAGAAGCACGGAAACTGCTCTCCTGAACATCCGTGAGGACCTGCTCCTAAACCTCGATTCCAACACTCCCTGTGTTCTCATTCTGCTCGATCTCTCCTCTGCCTTTGACACTGTCAACCATGCCATCCTGCTCAACCGTCTCCGAGATAACCTGGGTATCACTGGTCAGGCTCTGGCATGGCTGACCTCTTTCCTCTCTGGTCGACCCTCCCAGGTCCAAATGGGCTCCTTCCTCTCTGACATCTTTTTCTCCACCTGTGGTGTCCCCCAGGGATCCAACCTCTCTCCCTGGCTTTTCAACCAGTATCTGGCACTCCTTGCCCACCGCATCGCCGCCCTCTGCCCCCACTTCCAGTGCTATGCGGACGATACCCAGCTCATTTTCAGGCTACCCTCGGCCTCCTCCTCTCCTTCCCTCATCTCTGACTGTCTGTCTGCTATCCAGGAATGGTGTGCCGCCAATGACCTCTGCCTTAACGCCAGTAAGACTGAGATTCTACTCATCGGCGCACCCACTCCCTCCTTCCCTGCAGCTCTCTGGCCGGCCTCCCTTGGCCCCCTTCCTGCCCCTACATGCAAGGCTAAAAACCTCGGGGTCATCTTCGACTCCACACTCTCCTTCTCTCCTCATATATCTGATGTCTCTAAGAAATCACACTACCAGCTGCACCTCCTCAGAGGTATTCTTCCCTTCCTCTCCTTCCCCCAGAAGCTCACTGTCTCCCGAGCCCTGGTTCTCTCTAGGCTGGACTACTGTAACAGCCTCTATCTTAATCTCCCTGCCTCCACTCTCCGCCCTCTGCAACTTATCCAGAACAGAACTGCGAGACTTGTCCTTGGCCTCAAGCCCAGGGACCGTATCTCTCCAGGACTGAAATCTCTTCACTGGCTCCCAGTGGCTGCGAGGATTAAGTTCAAAACCCTCTGCATTGTCCACAAGGCCTTCTGGGGCTTGGGGCCTAAATACCTTCAACTCTCTCTTCCTAAATATCTTCCTTCACGAGCCCTTCGCTCATCCATCTCTAACTCCCTCATGGTCAGCCGCTTCTCGAAGCAACGCGCTGGGGGTAGATCTCTCTCCGCAGCAGGGGCCTCCCTCTGGAACAGCCTGCCTGCCTCCCTGAAACTTGAGGAGAACCATCTCCGGTTCCGGAAGCACCTCAAAACCTTCCTCTTCGCTTCTGCCTTCTCTCTCCCTCTCCCCTGCTAAACCTGCTTAACTCCCCACTGAATTCTGTACTTAACCTGCATCTGGGCCACTCTCAGCGACCTCGGTCCAGGGCCCAGCCACTCTCCACTTGCACTGCCCCCCTGGCTCCCCCTGCACTGTGGGACTGTCACTGTATCCCTACAGCCCCCTGCTCAGCACTTGCTCTGCACTTACCTCGCACTTGCCACTAGTTGGCCCTTTTTATTTATTATTATCGTTATTATTTCACTACGCCACTTACCTTGTACTGCACTTTTCCCCCCACCTCCTCCCCCTGCACTTTCTCCTTTTCCCCTTACCTCTGCACTTGCGCGATCTGAATGACACCTGGCCTAGTAGGATCGCTTGTCCGTCTTCCCCTTGTTTCCCTCCCTCCCTGCCTCGTCGCGCCTTGAAACACTTGTGTATAGGCGCGTTACAAATACCATATCATATCATATCATAATACAATTTATACAAATATGGACAGTAAAGCAATAAAAAAACAGCAGAACTATAAAAAAGTGATGATAACCTTACTGATCATCTTCATACATACAAAGAACTGTTGTCTTGCAAGTCTGTGTTTTCCCCTATTTATGTTTCATATGCTGTGAGTGAACCCCAAGTGAATTACTATAAGAACATATTTGAAGTATATGTCTACAAATATAGTACTTTTTGAATTTTTAATTCCTGACTGTCATCAATGACATTTGTGATGACATCTTTGATGTCCTGGGTGTTAGTCTTAGCAGTGCACGGTGGTGGCGCGAGTTATGGTTGCTTAGTTTACCATAACTGGCGAATTTCAGGGGTTTCTCGGTTTTACTTGGAACCATAATGTCCACTGAATTTCATAGGTCTTTAGTAGCGGAACCTAACCATAACGTCCCTTTAACAACGTTTTTGTTACTGAATAAATAAATATATATACGGAAGTGAGTGAACTATGGATTATTCCACTACGCATTATAGCAGAGCTGGACCACAGAAGGAAGGCCTTTTCCAGTGTGTCGCAGTTAAGAAAGCCTTTGAATTACAGGAGTGACTATCAGAAAGGTGAGGCTGGACTAGCCCCAAGAAGCCAAGACAGTGTCAGGCTGGTATGAGCAGACATTAGTTACAATCGTGTGAAAGAATAAAACTCCTGTTCAGAAGACGTGAACGAAAATAAGGAAGATGTCAGAGGTTCATTTAATAATAGTATTTTAAATGCACCAGAGCTCAAATTTGTGGTCTTCAGTCACATGGAGGGGTGAAAATGGACAATCATGACTAACCGCACATATGCAAAGAGGCAGAGCATGCTTCCATGCCCTCGTATTCTCCAGAGCAAAGAACGTTTCCAAGGCTGAGTTCAAAGGCTTAATTGACGCGCATACCACGGTGATGATAGATGATATGCTAATTGGTGGGAAGCTATGGTCAAGACCAACCCACCAGTGCCTGGAAACCAGCCTGCATACTGCTAGCATAGGTGGAAAAGTACTGATGAATGTAAGAGTGCCAACCAATTATAGGGGGGCGCGTAGTCAAGAGCCCTATAGCTTGTGTAACCAATGGGACGTTGTATATTTAGAGACGTTCATAGTGACCTGTTTGAAGGGTGGGCTTATTTGCAACACCTGACGTTAAAGACCTTATCACTTTCTTAGATTAGTATAGAACGTATACTTAGATGTTCTTTGAGACCCAATCACATTTGCCACTAGGTTTTTGTAGTTTAACACGTAGGATGATGTTAGCAAATACATAGGTTGACGTCAGAAATGACGGGTTTTTGCTATAAAAGTAATGTTTTTCATGAACTTCGTTGAGATCATGCTGTGAGACGTCCGTTGATGTCCGTTGTACTCCCTTTTTTAGATAATTGACATTAAAACAGTCAAACTTTGCCTACTTTCTGAGTTAGTCTGATTATTGTTGTTTGAGCATCTTCTGCATCCCTATTCATCTCAAAGTATTGCTACCTCGTCTTAAAGGGCTGGGTCGGCTGTCCCGGTTCAACATTCTCTGCCAGTTCAGAGCAAGAGGAAGAACTGAAATTTATTAGTTGATATGACATCCAGGGGGCTGTGCAAATCTTTATTATCAAGATGATCAGTAAGTCCATTAATAAGGGGTCGCAAGACACAGAGAAGATGTTGGTGCCATGATTAATTTCCAGGTGATATCTGGTCAAAGACACTGGACAGAATCTTCCAGTGCACATTAATACTCACTCCATGGTCCCAAACCTGATGGCTAAGCCAACCGTGGCAGCCAAGGATATGACCCTGAGAGACCCCACTCAGACTGGAAAGTAAATGAAGCATTTATGAAGTGGCATTTCAGTGTATTTAATGTAATTTTTTGCAGGTGGTTCACTCACACGTGACACACCTATCTAACATCCCCATTTACACCATTACATCCCACCATTCAGGTCAAAGTATAGACAGTGAGGTATTCAAGAATCAAAATGTATGTAAAGGCATATTTATTATTTTCAGTCACCAGTGGGTCAGGTGTTTTACCCTGGAGCCCACAATAAGTAGTAATTGGAATTTAGCCTTTGCCTACATATTGTTGCATTACTAGAACTGCCCTCTCTGCACTATAGCAGCCATTCCGAACTTAGCCTATGCCTACATATTGTTGCACAACTAGAACTGCCCTTTTTGCACCTTCAGTAGTAATTGGAATTTAGCCTATGCCTACATATTGTTGCATTACTAGAACTGCCCTCTCTGCACTATAGCAGCCATTCAGAACTTAGCCTATGCCTACATATTGCTGCACTACCAGAATTGCCCTTTCTGCATTTTAGTAGCAATTCCTAACGTAGCCTAAGCCTACATTTTGTTGCATAATTAGATCTGCTCGCTCTGTAACTATTAGAGCAACCTCGATCCCAGGATTGTCGCTGCAATTACTGCAACTGTTCTGCCTTCCTTTGCACTCTGCTGTACTAACAACCAAACTGTCCACTCACTGCATCATTACAACTATGCTCCCTTGGCTCATGCTCAGAATGCTCCCTTTTTGCATCATAAACAACAGCATTCCATGTAGTAGCAACAGTTATATACCATATAACAATGGACTAGCTAAATTAGGCTGCCCTAGACACCACCCCATCCCCTGTCCCACACCCTTCCTTCCTTCCCTCCCACCCTTCCCACACCTCACTCTCCAACACTCCACCACCATAATTAATGCCACACTAAATAATATCCTACCTAGCACCCCTAACATAATTAAAGCTGACCACACTGCCTTCACCCTTCACCACCCCAATCCACTGGCTCACCACCCCACAAGTAAGCCCACCCTCCAGGACCGCAATAACAGACTCGGCGCCAGACTACCCACCACATTTGGCAAGCTGCCTACCGCATCGGCGACCAAGTCCACAACTAAGGATAGCGTCAAGGCCACTAACACATCACCCCTAAAAGGGGCACTACTCAACATTAGATCCCTAGTAGCCCACCCCACTGAAATTGCCGACATTATCCTTTCAGGAGACCTTGACTTCCTTGCCACCACAGAAACATGGCTACACGAAGCAGCAGCACCCTACCTCACTCTCGCTATTCCCGTCAACTACACCATCCTCAGAGCAGATAGACCTAACGCTCGCGGAGGAGGTGTAGCAATCATATTCAAGTCCTCTCTCGACTTCAGACTCATCACCTCCCCCCGCTTAAGTCCTGCGAACTCCTCACCATCAAAGCACAAACTACCCCTAACAGTACCATTACCCTGCAAATCATATATAGGCCCCCAGGCCCCACAGGCTCCTTCGAGGAAGACATTACCTCTCTCTTAGCAGAGAATTCCAAGCCCCACTCCCAAATATCATTCTAGGAGATTTCAACCTAGGGCTTAATGACCCTAACGACGCTCCGGCGGCCTCCCTGGCTAACGCCTTATCTGAGCACAACTTCACCCAAGTCGTTACTCTACCTACCCACCAGAAAGGTAGAACTATTGACTGGGTCACAGCCCACAACTGCATCATCACCTGCAAAGCCCCACAACCTCTTGGATGGACGGACCACTCCCTCATATTATTTGACATCCACCAAAAGAATCCTAACCTAAAACAGTGCCCTTACGCACCAGCCTGCCTGACGAGAAACAAGCGCAACATCACCGCAGAGACCCTAACACCACTCGTCCTCCCCCTTCTTAACACAATTCCAGCTACCGCTGACCTTAACTTTCTAGCCGACTCCTACAATGATGCCCTGACTAGCACATGTAAATGCAAACCTATAGCTCACTTGAACCCTTGGTTCACACCGGAACTCAAAACTCTTAGAAAAAAGAAAGCCAAGTTGGAAACCATATGGAAAACTAACCCCTCTGCAGAAAACAAAGCTAATCTTACGACCATTTCCTCCCACTACAAGAAAGAGATAATCTGGACTAAAAAAGAAGCCTATAATGTCAGAATAAACAATGCCCAATCCTCTGCCAAAGAACTCTTCTCCATCCTGAAAGAATTAGAGAATCCGAATCCTCCAACCGATACCTGCGTGAAGGACACGGCATGGTGCACCAGCATCCAAAATGCATTAGCTAACAAAATCACAGGTCTTCCAAATAAAATCGAATCTAAAAGATTACAACTATCAAACAGCAACGCCGTCATACCTAGCGTACCCACACCTACTAGCAATACTTCCGGCTTTACATTTAAACCGGTTACCATACCTGAAATTCAAAAAATCATAGCATCCCTCAAACCCTCTAACTGTAAAGGGGACAGCTGCCCCGCACAGATCATCAAAGATGCGGCGCAAGAGCTCGCCCCATTTATTTCCAAACTAGTAAACCTATCCGTCTCTACTAATTCTGTACCTAACAACGTAAAACAGTCTTGGGTTCTCCCCCTCCTAAAAAAACAATCTCTTGACCCAACCAGTCCCACCAACTACAGGCCTATTACCACGGTCCCCTTCCTGCTAAAAATCCTCGACAGAGTTGCCTATCTGCAAATCCAGGATTACCTGGAGGCTAATCAACTGCTAGGCCTGCGTCAATCTGGCTTTCGCCCTCAACATGGAACGGAAACTGCCCTTGTTGACCTTAAAAGCCAGATCAATGACATCAAGGACAAAAATAAAGCAGCTATCCTACTCCTCTTAGACCTTTCAGCAGCCTTCGACCTGGTTGACCACAAAATACTTTGCAACCACCTCTATTCTGCTGCCCACTTCTCCCCCCCTGCTGTCATGTAGATTCAATCCTTCCTAGCCAACAGAACCATGAGGGGTTTTTCATCTACGGCTGCAGCTGACCCCATCCTCATTACCTGTGGTGTCCCACAAGGCTCCTGCGTCTCCCCTACCCTCTATAACATCTTTACGAAACCCCTCTTTGATAAACTGGACCATCTGGGTGTCACCTACACCAACTACGCAGATGACACCCAGATACTCCTCACCATCTCTGGCAACTATAACACTGACGCTTCCAGGATTAACGAAATCTTCGCCATCATTCAGGCATGGATGACCACACACGGCCTCTGTCTGAATGATGAGAAGACCGAGCTCCTCCTAGTCGGGTCCACTAATAATCTGCAGAAACTCAGCCCCGATTACTCAAACTTCCCCATAGATGGCAACATCATTCCAGTTGTGAAAAACGTGAAAACGTTAGGCTTCTACTTGGACGCCAATACCAACCTTGCCAAACAAGTTAACATGACTGCCTCAGCCACCGCCTACACGGGTAAACTAATCAGGGCCTGTAGACTGTTTCTATCTACAAACAGTTGCCTCATTCTGGCGAGAGCCCTTGTACAATCAAAGCTTGACTACTGTAATAGCCTCTACCTTGGTGCCAACCAAGCCATAATCAAGAAACTTCAGATCCTCCAAAATAATGCGCTGAGAGCAGCACTAAATATTCCCAAGAGGGAGCACATTTCCCACACAAGAATTTCTTGAAAATGGTTATCCATTCAGCAAAACATTGACCTAAAAACCCTGTGCCTCACCTACAAAGCCTTAAACCACCTAGCCCCCCAATACCTGACTAACAAACTCACTCTTAAACCCAACACAAGAGTCACCAGATCATCCAATACCCTCAGCCTCATCGTGCCCAGATTCACCGCCAAAAGAGCGGGAGGCTCGAGTTTCACGGTCCTTGCCCCTCAACTTTGGAATACGCTGCCACTGAATATTAAACTGGTCAAATCCTTCCAATTGTTTAGAAAACTAGTCATCAGCTGGCTACTGGAGAAGGTAACCCTTAGTTAGATTAAGCTTAGTTCTTATTGTATATATTGTAAATACTCTGAAATGCTTCTTACTACCTGCCTGTACATACTCTATATGGCATATTCCCGCCACAACTGTATAACCGCTTGTATAGTGTAACTTTGTAACTTTTCCTAAGTGCCCATTTACCCCTGGGTCTGGAGCGCTATACTAAATAAAATAAACAAACAAACAAACAAACAAATAATATGATATGTATGTAAAACAATTATTTCAACCAAAATGAAATGTTAACTGACTATATAAATCTCACTATGAGGTCCACAAAGGCATCACTTTCAATCATAACAATCTCTCTCTCTCTCTCTCTCTCTCTCTCTCCCTATATATATATATATATATATATATATATATTCACTAAAAAAACTTTAAGGGAACGTTTTGGTTAAGTTGCGCTATTAAAAACCTGTGAAATCACCCAAAAAAATCTTAATAAACTTGACATTATGGTTCAAAGTACAATCTAAAAACCCCTGAAATTCGACAGTTATGGTAGGCTAAGCAACCATAACTGCCCGCACCACTGTGCACTGCTAACACTAACACCCAGGACATCAAAGATGACATCACAAATGCCATTGATGACATCACGGATGACATCACATGTGCATTTACTTTTCAGACGAGGGGTTGTGAATGTAATTTTAGCAAAAAAATGTCATGGATTATCGGGACCTGTGTAATAAAGTACATACTTCATCACGCAATGTAGTGTTCTAAAGAAAATTCCATTGCAGTGTTCTTTCTAGTACAGGAACCTACTCATACAGAAATGTAGGTATTGGCTGCAGCATACACCAGAGAGGTGCTAAGTTTGTACTTTCCAAAGTTGTATAATAAAAAGGTGAATGTTTCTGTATCACACTTTTGTGGTCTGTGAAACATGTACTAAGTTGCTAATAATGCATCACTTACTACATATTTCTAGTAATACACACAAAACATAAATAGACTACAATGCATACAAAGATGGGGCTTATATGTGGAGAGTAAAGTAAGCATACAAGACGCAGTATCATTAGTAACTGTATATAATCTACATGATTGGATTCACGCACAAAAATGATTGCTGTGTTTCAGGCCTGCTTCTTCCGCTATATATGTACATCAAACGATGCGATTAAATTCTAAGGAAAGTAGTGTAAGAACATGTGAGAATAGAAACATTTATAAATGTAATATCTTTTGAAAGTTAAGTTTCTGACTGTCAGTAAATAAACCCACCTGGCCTAGATATGACAGTGAACACAAACGAAGGGGCTACACATGTGATGTCATCAGTGATGTCATCAATGACATTTGTGATGTCATCTTTGATGTCCTGGGTGTTAGTGTTAGCAGTGCACAGTGGTGCAATTTTACATGTTTTTAGTAGGGCAACTTAACCATAACATCCCTTCAACAAAGTTTTTTTTTAATGAATTTCACAGAATTTTAGAAGTGGAACTTAATCATAACATCTCGTTAACAAAGTTTTTTTAACTGAATATACACTTTCATCATGTGATTTTAGGAGATATGTACTATAATTTCCTTACTTTATATACATGTAACATAGAACATACTGAACCACCTTGCTAATGATATTAGAAAGGCACAGACTGAGCGCCTGTCTGCGGATGGGCGCGGACGAGATCAACAGTACCCAAATAGTCAGGGGGAATCTGAAATTGTACTATTGTGTTATATGTAAAATGCACAACTTTGGAAAAAAAACACATAAACACATTATAAGTACTAATAAATAACCAATTGAACCTAAACGTCTGAAACATTATCCATGCATTTAATGACCATGTAGAATGAAATGGATTATACCATCACAAAAAAAGGTATGGCTCCAACGTAATTACCTCACAGAAACTGTGCAGCCAGGAGCGACAGTAGATGCACACAGTACAACGAAGACAAATGACAACAAAATAGTAAGTGAACTTAATTTTTCTTATATGTGTGTGTGTACTTTTTTTGTATGAGGGGCAGAAAAGATAATGGGCCTCATTCCGAGTACGGCGCTAACCAATGGCGCTATTAACGCCTTGGTTGACGCCGTACCCGGACCGGCAGCGCCTTGGTGGTTGGCGGAATTACCGCCCCATTCCAAGGTTGGCGGGGCGGTAATTCCCCAATCCCCATTTACCCTTCCCCATTCCCATTCTTGCCCCATAGGGCATAATGGGAGTGGGGAAGGCGTCAATTACGCCACCGTAAATTACGGTGGCGTAATTAACATCAAGGTCCCTTAGCGCCATGGTATTTAACGCCTGCTAAAAGCAGGTGTTAAAAGCACCATGGCGCTAAGGGAACTCGGAGTATGGCGGTAAGGGATTACCGCCACCGCTCTCGTTAGCGGTGGCCGCTATCCCTTACCGCCATACTCGGAATGAGGCCCAATGTATTTCTGTTGTTTTGACACAGAAATGTACAGTACTTTGGAGTGGCTGGAGGAGAATTTCCTGATTGGGGAAATGTCAGAAGATAGTGATAGTAATGGTACACACTACTCCGCATAAGCAAATTAATGGTCAGTATTTAATGAAACATCCATCCCTTCATCCCCTCACAATTCATCCCCTCACAACCAGCCCGTGTTAAACCCTAATTCCCCTATATTTTTTTCAGTATCTGCTTCCCCCTGTATTTCTCTTGATTGATGTGTGTGAGTGTATAGAAAAATTGTTTATGTTAGTTGTAGTGAAATGGTTTGAGGCAACATTTTTTTTTTAAATGAGTTAAAATGTCCGCGGAGAGGGTGTCGTTTCGGGCTGGCCGTAAGCAATAGAATATGGATGTTCTCACACAAATACACCTACCCGTACCAATCGCAACCAACATTGAACTGATCTTAGAACGCACCAGCTGTTCAAGTTGTCCGTAAATGAACAGAATGGGGCATCCCCAGGACATTATACCTCTCTGTACTGCTCACAAACAAGATAAGAAATGTTCTTACAACACACCAGGTGTTTGGGATGTTTGTAAATGAAGAAAATGGCAGTGTCCTAAGGACACTCTACTTGTCCGTACCGTCCTTACACAAGATGGAACTGTCCCTATAACAGGCGCAGTGGCCGGCATGTCCTTATTCAAACAAAATTCAGGTGTCCTAAGGACATTGTACCTGACCATACAGTCAGCAGATCATGTACGCACATGCGCACCACACCCATAAGTATTGCGAGCATCGCGCCTGTCCGTAACTGTCCGTGTCACTTGTGTCGCACTTTTAATTAGTTTCAGGACTCGAACACTGTCCGCAGAACACATGCACGCATGCGCACCTCCGTTAGTCTGCATTTTCTGTCCAGCGGGCACCCATTTCCTTCGCGGATGTATTCACAACGTCATCATGTGACCGCACCCACGCTGAGCGTGTGGACTACTTTGCGCAGTTTGTCTGCTTCCACAACATTTCAAAAGAACTTATACAAACATGGGAAATTATTTTACAGTATAAAATGACCATTTCACATGTCCCATACAATGGCCCTACCTTTCAACGTATTGTGTAGAATTTTTGCAAGCGCTTTTGTGTGAGCGATATGATCACGAGCCGCACCCCTCCACCCGTATAAATGGCCACACCCCCAAGCTCATCTTCATTGCGCTTCTGGCTATAGCACATTGAGTTGTGCTGCCTTTACTGCTGTAGTGAACATTAGCCGACTAATCCTTATGGCATCCATGGCTGCTGTTGCTTCATTAGGCTCAGCACCACCCCCAAACCCTCCACCGCCACCTGCTCCCCATGGGCCTGCAGAGGGAAATACGGGTGAGGATGTAGAGAGCGAGGAAGAAGAGGAAGAAGAGAATGAGGTGGAGGAACTCTGCACTACAAGCATTCGCTGGGAGTCGTGGGTGTGGCGGCTGTTTATCGTTTTTGGAAATGTACCAAAAGCATGTGCGAACCAGGTCATGTGTAAGAAGTGCAACTTAGTGCTGAGTCGCGGGAGACCTGGTGCGTACAGCTTTGGTACGACAACCATGAAGCGACACCTAACTTCGTTCCACAGTGCGGACATTCACAGGGTGGTACCATGTGGAGAACGTAGTAGATTGAGTTCCTCCACAGCATCCTCCGTGTCCGATCCTCTCACCACAAGAGACACTCCTGTGGGGGAGCGCATCCCTCCAGCTGCCTCACAGGCCATTCGCAATGCTGTTGACTCTTACCTTGCCAGGATCACAATATTGTGTATGCACTGCGACGCAGTACTCTGCAGGGGGGAGACTCTTCGAAGTGCATTTGAGACTACGGTCACGGAGCACCAGAAGAACTGCTCCCTACCTAAGTAAAGCATACCCTACATCTTTCTCTCTCCACCTGCCCTTTCTTATCCCCGTGTTTAGTGTCCCTTCCTTACCCTCCTGTACCCTCCACTCCTAGTGTGTCGTGTGCTGAAAAGCAAAAAACTGGAAAACAACAAAAACATTTTAAAAAAAGATCTTTTCAGAGCTGCCTTTTTTCAGTTTAACAATAGAACTGTCAAGTGACCGGTGTAGGCCCCTGCGCATTTTTCAAAAAGTCAGCGGACAGTCATACGACGCACAAAAATGGATATTGCAAGCGGAGCAAAACCAATGCACTTTTCGCTGAGAGTATGTGGTGGCTCTGAAAAGAGCCTTTCGGTGGTGTTTTGTGTGTTTCAAAAACTGTGGAATCAAAAAAACTGAAAAAACGGATTGCCAAATAGGTGACTATGAATCCAAAAAAGGTTTCAATGCATTTTGTACATTGCGAAGAAAAAATTCTTACCATACCCATGGACAAGCACTGTGTACGTGCATCACGTAACTCTTAGCCAGTCCTTCTACCCTTTCCACATCACTCTCGAATCCATTCCCTCATTGGACACAGCTAAGCAGTCACACAACGATCCACCAATCACATTCAACATCTGTACATCTAACTCCCTCATCAAAATTTTGCACTTCAAATGCACTATTGATCACTCTGAATGCAAGTCGCATATCATTGCAAAGCACCTACTTCAAAATCTATTGCACAAGTGTCGTGGATTTCTACATACAGCACCATGCATGCGCACATCCATGAGTACAAAGTACAGGTATGCATGTTTTAATCAGAGAACATATGCAACCTTTATGATTTCATTTAAACAAATTAATGCCACTAAATACGCATAGCCAATACATACCAAGGCTCCCTCTTTAAGTGCAAGACCTCCAATTTTTCATTCACAAACCACAGTACTTCTTACTGTCTCCCGCATAACCTATACATACGTAACAACCCTCCCTATTTAGTGCGAAACTTGATTTTCCATTAGAAAATGTCACACATTTTTACTGTGTAGCGCCTAAATTAATGCTACTTCCAATGCGATTGTATGAGAAAAATAAACGTTCCCGATTGCTGTGCTGACATCTCCCTCTGAGGGTCTCCTGATTTTTCGGATTCGTACTTAGAATATAAAAATAGTGAAATTGTTCCCATCTACTATACTGACCTATCACTGACACACCTCTCTGCTATCGACAACATAGCTTAAAAAAAACAAGGCCTTTTCATAAAATAAAAAGTGTACTCAGTTGTGAATCAGGTTCAACTAACATACTGCAAATAACATACAAAGGCAACACATAGTGAAGTGAAATGCACACATGCACTGTGTGGAGATATCAAAGGAGAATACTCAGATGAAAGATGCAAAATTAACATGTACAGTACCATCACTGCTTTAAACACACAAAGTTACTAACTTCTTCTTTTTACAATTGCAGTGAAAACTACTCTCCTGAAAATCAACAGCAACTACACTGCAAACGACATATCTGAAGAAACCTGGTCATTCCGTGAAAAAAAGTAAGTACAGTACTACCTTTATATTCTTACTGTTCCTCAAAGAGACTGTGTGGGTTATTTATGTAATTTGCGCACTAAAACAAACATTGATTTCTGAACCAATCTACCCACAAATCCCCATTTATTAAAGAAAGAATAACAGGTAGAATGGCGCACAAATCCCTGTGTTTTGGGAACACAAATAACATAAAGAAGCCTTAGAATGTTAGTAGTAGAAAAGAAATAGCTGTCTGAATTTTAAACCATTACATTTACTATTAATGCTTCTCCTCACCACTAGATCACTTTCTACTCTCATCTGAAGCACAGTGTAGTAATGACAAACATACAAATAGCATTCCCAACTCATTGTAACTCCCCAATGCACATTCGCACTCTATCACAAACAGCTTCCCAATCAAACTCATGTATGCATGCACACAGCACACATACATTGTACAACAGACCAAACCATGCCTTCTTTTTTTTCAACAGACCCCAAAGAATGCCTACCAAAAAACAAGTCCAAAGAAAGGAACGCAGAAATAGAGCAAATGAAAATAAAAGTGTCCAAAGTAAGCATCCATCTGTAGTAGAGTTTGTAGAGAATGTTGCAACAAAACAGCTAAGTTGTTTAGCAAAACAAAGAAAGCTTCAACTACCGAAACTTTGCCTCTTCTATCAAAATGTGGCACGAAACAGAAAACGCTTTACAAAGAATTGGCTACCAATACTGCTAACAATGCTCCTATTAATCCTGATATAGTAACAAGAACCCACAGTAAAAAAAAGTATTTTAGCAAAAATGTTTCACCACAGAGTACTTCAGAATCTAATAAGAAGAGGACCAAAATCATCTTCAACCCTTAAAACCTACCGTAGAAAATTAATCCTACAAGCGCTCAGAGACAGTGTACTCCTTCTCAAAAGGAAGTTATTTATTTTAGTGTTAAATAGGATGAAACCACTAACAAAACTAAGTACTAAACTACAAAAGAAACTTATCAATAAATGGATTGTCAACAAAATTAACTTCTTAAATATTTGTGGAGGTGAATGGAGTCACACAGCAACCACAGAACCATATTTTAATGAAGAAACATACAAACAAAATCAAACAAACACAATTGCCATGCATATCAGAGGACAAGGGTATGAAAAAAATCAATAATACCATCATGGAACAAGAGACACTGCTTACAAAAGTATCCCCCTGAAAGCTCAGAATTACCTCTCCATTCGACTGAACCAGACCATCCAGTATACAAATGGCCATGCAAGTCAAAATGTGACATTCCTAACAAATCTTTCAAATCTTTCCGTCAGTTCCTCAATCAGTATGTGAAAGGTAAAGACAAAATAAAAATGAAAGTGCTGTAAAATATGGATATCTGTCCAGTGCGCAAATACACAGGACTACACAGACATTTTTTAGCCTGCATTTCAGGACCTATTTGCAAAAGCACCTTCCATGATATCAAAAGGATATCAATACATCATTCCAATTTAAGAAATCTAGTGTATAAACTGTACTATGCTAAAAGTCCACCTTTAGGATTAGCCAATTTAAATAACACTCTTCTACATGGTAGACCCAAATACCTACAAGAAGAAATGGACCGAATCCAGAGAAAATATTTTGGAAGTGAAATCCACTTACAAAATGTAATACTTTTAGAGCAGACTAGCAACAATTCTGCACATAGCATCCTTCTATTACACACATAAAAAAAAGAAATACTAAAATTTAAAAGTGCATCGGCTGAAATACCAAACCATGTGTGTGTGTGTTGCCGAAGAACGTTTTACAAAAGGAGCACAAAAACTATAAACGTAACATACAAAATAGAAGACAATTAAGATTCCAAATGGTTTGAATTAGCTCTCTACCTTTTAGCAGAAAACAAATACCAAATAAGTGGACCCCTAATATGTTGCAGTTACTGAACTATCAAACTTGACAACAACCAAACTCCTTCACATGCTATCACAAATAATTTGGAATTATTCCCACTACCAAAACCCCTGCAACAACTCAATTTGTATGAGAGCATCATAATTCAAACAGTACACCCATTTCAAGCAATAATACGCCTTCAACCAAAAACAGCAAAATTACCTCCCTCGGAATTGGTGAAAGGCATTCATGGCAAAGTAGTTTATTTGCCATTAGACCTGACAGAAAATGTACACACTCTAGGAGTGCAATGTCCAATAGAGCATTCTTTAATTGTCTTGGTCAATGGTGTACCAGCAAAAGACAAAATAAATTGGCAACAACTGGTGGACTTACATAAAGTTAGACAAGCCTTGCCATATCTGAAAGACAATAACGAATACTACAAAGAAATAAATATTGAAGAAACCTTAAGGGAAACAACTGAAATAATTCAAGAGTCATCAGAAACTGGTCAATTTGAACTTCTGGATCCTGCTGCAGTATCCACTTTTTTGGACCATTACACAATTCATCCATTGCATTCCAATGAAAGCATAGATGATGCACTAGAAACTTACCAAATGCGACAAACCAAAGGGTCACCAATGAGCATATGGGAAAAAAGTATAGAAGCACGTGCTTTTCCACTGCTATTTCCTACTGGCAAAGGCGGAAGATACGATGATAGACGCACACAGATTATGGCATTAGAATACCGCTCATTACGAATGTATTATCAAGATCCCACATTTAGACAAAATGTGGAATACATATTCCACCTACTCTTTGAAAGTGAACTAGCAACTCTATGTTACTGAGTTGCACACATTTTCAAATCTGGAACCCACTTTCAAAATATGTCAGCTACGCAATTAATACAAATAGTACAAGAAGAAGATGAGGTTTTACCATCAAGTATAACAAATCTGTTTGCTAACATTCGTGGTACAAAAGAATACTGGTTCCGATGGCACAGAGATGTACGTTGTATGATCAGAAACCTTGGACCACCGACTTGGTTTGTTACACTAAGTTGTGCAGAGTATGCATGGGAAGATTTACGTGAGTTCCAATTCATATCAAACAACAACAAAACCAACATAGATATATTAACACCTGGAGAACTTTGCTCTCTAGATCCAGTCGATGTGTCAAGATATTTCAATCATCGTTTCATTGCTATGCTACACTTTATTTGTAATAAAACTGTTCCTCCCCTCGGTGAAGTACAACACTTCTTTTGGAGAAAAGAATACCAAGTGAGAGGAGCACCACATATTCACATGCTTTTATGGATCAAAGGTGCACCTAAATTTGGTCACGACAGTGATGCCACTGTTTTGCAGTTCATCCAAAAATATGACACTTGTGAAATCCCTTCACAACGTGCACATAGTGACCTGCATGGACAGATTTTACAATTTCAAAGACACAAATGTGGCAAATATTGTCATCGCAAATACAAAATCATAGGGAAATACTACACCAAATGCCGCTTTGGTTTCCCTAGACCAGTTACACAAACAGGTGAAGTGAACAACTTCATGTCTTCAGTTCGACATAGTGTTAAAGTGTAACGCTCACCTGATTCCCGCAGAGGCGCCGGTCTTGACTGGGTGAATGCCGTATCTTCAAAGGTGATGTGTAACACTCGGTTGGCTCTTTGGGCTGGACCTCTGTGCACTGTATGTCTGACTCGAAGAGTAAGATGTCGGCAGATAGAAAATATGGGATTAATGAACTGGGGTTATTGGGTGCCTCTCTCCTCTTCCCTTTCTCTTCTCCTGTAGACCCCCAAAGGTTAACTCCCTCACCTTAGGTAAGTGAACGCCGAGCTCTCCATCTGCCTCGGGGCAGGGTGCCGTAACCAGTTTCTTCACTGGATAAGGGTGCAGGCCTCTTGACCTCAGAGGACTGCTGTCCGTCGTTAACTGCACGAACGGTAAGTTCTGGGCACTTCAAATGTCTTAAAAGTCTTTTGTAATGATATCTGTTGTTTTGCAGGGTTTCCGGCGATGGCGGATGGCGGGCTGATGAGAGTTGAGGATCGAACCCGCGTGAGGAATAGAAGCGCCTGGAAGCACGTAAGTAAGCGCTTGTAGCCTGCTTCACGATGCGCACTAACTGTCCCTTTTATCTTGCAGGTACAAGTTAGGAGCTTTAGAGAAGCTGAAGGGTGCTGGAATACCCACTGGATTCGGCATGGGAAGGAGTAATGGCACGTGAGTAATAAAGTTGCCCAATGTCTTTAAACGCACCTTCTTTTGTCTTTCAGATGCGGGATGCAGCGCCGAAGTCCTCCGGAGCGTGCGAAGAGCTGGTAAGCTTTTGTCTTTCAGATGCCGGAATGCAGTGCGAAGACCTCCAGAGCATGCGAAGAGTAGGTAAGCCTTTGTCTTTCAGATGCCAGAATGCAGCGCGAGGCGTTGGTGACAGCCGATGGACCAGGTAAGAGATGCGCTGCCACTGAAGACCGTAGTGCTAACCTGTTCTTTCTTTGTCTTTACAGGTGCTGCTGAAGACTGGATTACAGGATGGTAAGCCTTTGTTCCCTTAGGCCCAGGATCAGAAGCAGAAGACACGATGAGCGTTCTGCTGCAGAGAATGCAGAATAACACAAAGCAAGATTCATCCATCGGGTGTGGTTTAAATAGCCTCCTGTAGTGCTTAGGTGTCTCCTTCCACAGCCACGCCTAGGTAAGAAAAGAGTTCCTGCTTTCCAGAAGAGTTCCAGTGTTCTGAACCTAGGGAGTGGCTCCTGCCCCACCCAACAGGAAAAGTAGTCCCAAACAGAAGAGGATCAGGGGTTCAACTGGCAGGTAAGTAAGCAGCATGGTCTGCTGCAGGTAAGTCCACCCAAGCATTATGAGCCCGGCGCTTCCAGCGCTGGGACTGGGCATCTTTATGAGCCTGGTGCCACTGGCGCCAGGACAGGGTCCAAAAGGTCCCAATTGGGACTGGCTGGCACTCGGAACCGGGGTTATGGGTCTGCTTCCAAGGGAGTCGGGCAAGTCCTGATCTTTTGGAAGCAGAGATCATGACATAAAGGTAAATCACCTAAGAACACTTACTACATAAAAAGAACAGAGAATCAAAATATATCAATGATTACAATACAATCATTGCCCTCTTATGGAATGCAAACATAGATGTACAGTACATTGCATACAATTCCACTGCATTTGCACGATATGTTACAGCCTACTTAACAAAAGCTGAAAAAACAGAGCTTCAAGAACTCTGGAATGACCTATCATCAGACAAAACACTCAAAAATTGTACAGCATAAAAATGCTCTCTCATGGAGAACGTGGAGCCTACGAAGCGGCAGATTGTTTAACCGGTACTGCTTTGTATGGAAAATCAGACAAAATAGTATGGCTAAGTCTTGGTGCTGCTAAATCTAGAAAAAGAGTTCTGAAATCATATGAGGACATAGAAATAATTTCCAGAAATGATCCCAACAGCCAAGATATTTTAAAAAACAATTTACTGGACACATACTATCCGAACAGGAGTTGCACTTTGGAAAACATGTGTCTATACCACATAGCTCAAAACTTTGCATACAAAAATAATATAAAACCCAATGAAAGCCAAGGTAGATATAGAGTGACAGATTGTGAAGGCAGCTTAGTGAAACATACCAAACGAAGTTTAATTAATCATGTCAAATTGTCATTAAAAACACCTCAACAGAAAGAACTATATTACATGTCTCTGCTACAACTTTTTATACCATGGAGAAATGAGGAAGAGATACTAGATAACTATGTCTGCTATGAAGATGCTTTCAAAGCAAATGAAAGCGCTATCATTGATGTGAACTTTACGCAGTACAAAGCCATGTTGCACAATGAACAGCAAAACGAAGAAGAACTTCAGGCCAAACTAGATAAGGACACTTCCGACAGTAGTCAACCTTCTGTACCAGGAAGCCAAGAACCACTGGGACAGCCACTAATAGCAAATGAGGCAGAATTAGCTATGACAGAAGTGGAAAACACCATGGGCCTCATTAAGACCTCGGCGGTAGCCATGCCGCTATTGGTGGCATGGCTGCCGATGAAATCGTCCGGGTTCCCAGAATGAGGAATTAACGGGCCGTTCCGAGTTTGGAGGGCCCGGTAATTCCTCCTTCTAGGAACCCGGACCCGGACCTTCCCCATTCCCATTTCAGCCCACATAGGGCTGAATGGGAATGGGCGAGGGAGCAAACAACGGGCCGATTACGAGCGGCCTGTTTGCTCCCTCCTCCCCTCGCGGGATCCGCTCTGCATGTCTGGTGAAACCAGACATGCAGACCGGGTCCCGTGAGGGGACCTTGTAATCAAGCGGGACGGGGTTGACGGCACCGGCACCTTTACCGGCGCCATTAACCCCCTCCCGCATGGGTTATAATGAGGCCCCATGTGTCACTATGAAGAAGATATAGAAGACTTAACTGTACTACAAGGAAAACTTAACAAAGATCAGCACACCAGTTTTGAAGCAGTAACAAAACAAATTGCACATGGTGTACAACACGAAAATAAAGAATGTACCTGTCAAAATTACAAATCTATACTGTTGTACGTCAGTGGTGAAGGTGGGTCAGGAAAAACATTCTTAATCAAAATCATCAGCAAGTTCCTTCACCTGACAAACAATAGGTTGTATACGAATTGTTTGTTTTATAACTGTTCAAATTACAAATGAGCTTTTCACAATTGACCGAATTGTGACGGTCAATTGTAACATATATGTGGGGGGAAACCCCCCACCCAATGCCAAACCCCCCAGAACCCCTATATATATATATATATATATATATATATATATATATATATATATATATATATATATATATATATATATATATATATACGGTCAATTGTGAAAAGGTCAATTGTGACCCTTTAAATTTGGTCAATTGTAAACGAACAATTTGGGTAATACCAAACAATAAACTGTCAGCTGTTGTAACTGCCCCCACAGGTTTAGCTGCCTACAACATAGGCGGTGTCACTTCACACCGATTACTGCTCCTTCCAGTAGAACAACAAAACAAATTAGACTATTGCAAACTTTCTGCAGAAGCTGCAATGGAACTACGCAGAGTATTAAAACAAATGAAAATGCTACTAATAGATGAAGTGAGCATGGTCTCCAACCTAATGTTGGCTTTGATTCACCTCAGATTGCAAGAAGTACTTAAAACAAACTACGAAGAACTCTTCGCAGGGGAACACATTATTGTTTTCGGAGATCTTCTACAATTGACACCAGTGAAAGGTGAACCTATTTTTAAAATCTTAGGCCACAAACTCTGCCGTAAAACTGTTGGCAGCATAGGAAATGTCAACCTTTGGCAACATTTCCAGTACAGAGAATTAACAGAAAACAATCGGCAATCTGCAGATCCCACTTCGCCAACATTTTAAAAAGTATTAGAGTTGGTGTCCTATCTCAAGAAGCACAAGCAATATTGAGAAACCAGCACATTCATGCACTTTATGGCGATAACGCATGTGCTACTGATGTTATGGAGCAATTAGCGCACAAAAATGTCAATTGTATGGCCTTAATGCCAACGCCTGCAAACTGTTTCAAATTCAATGAAACAATGTTATAAAAAGAAATGCAACCAATAATGGAAATTTGCGCCACAGACAAACTAGACGTACATGGTATGACACTACCCATGTGTGAGCAAGCCACAACAAGACTGAATACCTTAGAAAATTCTCCAACACAGCTGGGTTGGAAAAAGTATTAAAATGATCTTTAAATTGTAGAGTAATGCTTAAACATAACCTTGACGTGGAGCAAGGGCTAGTTAATGGGGCACTGAGTACAATGGTTGGCTTTCAAACATACCCACGTGACAACAACATTCAGTTTGTCAATATTTGCTTTGACAAACTTTCAGAAGTGAGATGGATAGGGCGCTCAACTGCTGGATTCCTTCTCTTCAAAGACATGCATGTACGTAGAGAACAGTTTTCTCTAACTCTTGCATATGCAGTCACCATTCATAAATCCCAAGGTCTTACCCTAGACAAAGCATTGATAGATATAGGAAACACAGTCTGTAAAGAAGGCATGAGCTACATAGCACTATCACGCTTACATACACTTGACAGTCTATTTCTGATCAACTTTGATGCAAGTAAAGTGAACGCTGATATTCCTTGCATTTTAGAGTACAATAGACTGCGTTCACTGTACACCCCCCATCTGAAATCATATCCTGTTCCAGAAAAAGTAAAACATGGTAAAAGAAAACTAATTCAAACAGAAATGCAACAGAATCTGATGGCAAATCCTTCAAAGAAAACAAAAGAAGGTAAAACTTCATCAATTACTGTTAGGCAGAAACCTGTGCAGTTCCCTTAGGGAACACTGCAAAAGATTTAAGACTACAGGTGTTGGCAGTAAACCCACTTGGTAGCAGTCTGTACCACCCAGATTTACCTGGTAGCTGTGGCTGAGCAGTCAGACCTCCCTCAAGAGAGTTAGGCAGTATGCAAAGTATACACAATAGGCACTCATACACACCAATACAAGCAAATACTGACCAGAGCTTTGGTATCAAAGTATATAATTATTTATTTAAAAACACACTGAAACACTCCAGCACTCTTATTGTAAAAGATTCTAAACACAGTTACTATTGTAATGTATACACCCCTTTTCCTTATCAGATAAGTCACAGTAAAACACCACTTATTTTCATACCGAGGTGAGTGCTTAACTAGATGACACTCCAATAAAATTGTGAGAAAGGGAGGGAAAAAGACAGAATATGGAAAGGTACACCACGCTAAGATTCAGGAACACTGTTAGCAAGGCAGAAGAGCAAAAGTCACTGGTGAGCCAAAGTCCAAAGGCTGGACCCACTCTTAGAGAGAGCAGAGCACAAATGCGCCCAAGATCACACAGTTACACTAGGCTTTGAAAGTCTTGCAGAGAGTTCCAAAAAGGGCTTTGAGAGGCTTAGGAAAGTTTAGCCAGGGTGTCCCAGGCTAACCCAGGTTCGAAATCCGGGGGCTAAATCTACGCCGTACAGTCGGTAGCAAGGGAAGCCGGGCGGGACACGGTACCTTAAGTGGGAAGGATCCTCCAGTGGTGTCAGTTGTTCCTGGCAGTGGGTGCAAGTTGCGTCGTCATCCAGGGGAAGAGAAGGTCTCGACTTGGAGGAAAGATGAAGGTCGTTGCACTACCAGGGAAGAAACCAGCCGCAGAGTTTTCCAGTTAAAGGTGGTACCTTTGTTCGCGGTCGTGGTAAAACGTGGTATCCCGGTTGCCGGGGTGCTTGGCACAGGCAAGGCGGCCACGAGGTATGTCGGGAAGGCGAAAAGATGGTGAAACTGGTTATCCCCACCAGTCAAAGGAAGAAGACTCTCCGGCGGGAGATCTCCTCTGTCGTTGGGAAAAGTGGTGAGACGGTCCAGCAGGGCTCCACCGGTGGTGGTGTCGTGGCAGGTCGGCTCAGCTTCTCCCTCATCGGATTCTTAGGTCCTGTGGCGACTTCTGAAGTTCCAGTCCCCAAAGCCCTGCTTTTATGCAGAAAACCCCCATTCACTCAGCCTAACTGTCATTCAAACATGCTAAGTGGTGAGCCGGCCGGCTCACCACTTGGGCCAATCAGGACGGAGTGCGACTTGAGTTGCCTAGGCAACTCAGTCCAGGGTGCCTAAATCCCCCTCCATCCCTCCTAAGTACCCCAGACAGAGTGGCACCACTTTGGAGGGCTTCTGTGGAGAAGCCCGCCAAAAAGTGGAACAAAGGGCTCGACTTGGGTTGGAGTCACAGAAGAGAACACAAACGCCATTTTAGAATCAAGTTTTGGCAAAAAATACCAACCGGAGAATTAATATTAATTAAATAAACCGGCGGTATGTTCGAGGCTACCGTAAATAATTAAGTAAAGATAGTAGCCTAAAACAATGGGAAATCCAATGGGAAAATATTCACAGTTGAATATAAAAAGTAGTATCCACTGCCACCAGCCAAAACTCGATCAGGGGGGACGGAGACATGCCCCCTCGACTAACAGACTCTGGGGCAATTGAATTGCCCCAGCCAGTACGTCCACAATATGATGGTTTGTACTGGTTCTGTTCAGAATTCAAGACTAGTAAAGTCAATGGTGACTTTACATGCCCTGGGAGACAGTAGTGAGTCCCAGGGTATGGAGTCTATACTGGGGGGTCACTATGACACCCCTGTGTTACTGCACTGAGGGTGCTGTATAACACACATCACAAAAACACATGAAGCCCTATGGGGTAAAAGACCCCATAGCCCATTAAACACATCTAGATTCAAAGAAACACACTCAAATCATGCCCAAGAGTGAGGGTAAAAGAGTCTCACTCTTGGCAGGAGAAAAAAATAAACCCCATAAATCCAGCAGAGCTGCTGGGGGACTCACTAGGTTAGGAAATTCAGCCTAAACAGAGAATTCTCCCTAACTATTACCACAAGCAAAGAAGAACCTATTAGGGAAAGTAAATCAGGTACTTCTTTAAAGAAGGAACAGAAACTCTGAAAAAAGGACTCAGACACAGAACTAGCTAGTCCATTCAAATTTTCAAATGAAACTGGTGTACGTTGCTATGCAAATGTAGCAATGAATATTCTATTTCAAATTCCACCAATTGTGAACAATATTTACTTACACAGTACAGACCAATTGTGTTTGCAAATGTTAGTCCTTCATAGAAACGCAACAAATAATCCTGACAACACGTACAGTGTTTACGGAATCAGACAAGAATTGGACTACTGTGCTGGAATGGTGAGATTTAGAATAAACTCACAGGAAGATCCACAAGAATTTCTAATGTACTTACTACAAGTACTGGAAAACAAAAACATACCTATCATACATGTGGAAACATACAAGCACTCTCTGTAACAATGAGATACAGGAATAAATCCCAAATGAGCGATTTGTGTATGTATCTATATCTAATTGTGAATCCATTCCATTTCAGCAACTTGTACAGAATGCAAACCATGGCAGATTGTGTACTATGTGCAATTCAGATAATCGCTCAACCTTACTGATACAAACACATAATAACTACATAATACTTATGCTTCTATGTTACAATGCAGATGGTACCAAAAACAACTGCAAGCTGACTGGATTCACACATGGTCAAGTGTCACTTGGGAAGAAAACCTTTACAACAATAGCTATAATCTACCACGCAGGAGCACAACCAATGCAGGTCACTACACTGCATACATGAAAAGAAATGTGGATGGTTTGAATGTAATGATAGCACCATTACTCTAAAGCAGAGATTGCCAGCTAATCTTACAAATGCATAATTAATCTTCTTAAAGCCAAAATTTAATAACTAATGTGTACTTCAACGTTAACAAAAATTGAAGCAAAAGACTATAAACAGTTAGAATACGCCAACAGGTATCTAACTGCCCAAGAGTGTATAACAACCACACAGATAAATGAATACCACAGATCCGTAACAAAAAATGCCCTGCAGGTATCTAACTGTTTTTAAAAATCTGCAACAAGCCAACAGACATAACATTAATCAGAAACAACAAGTAAACACTCAACGAAAACAAAGAAATAGTTTGTAGCATAGCAAAGAAAGAATTGTTTTAATCCGACAAGGATTTTTTTTCCCTCAGACCCAAGGATTTTGAAAACAAACACAGAAACTGAGCAAAATGCACAGTACACTGGTTTGTAAACTAAATATGAGGGTAAATATAAAAACAAAAATGCCTAGTATACAATGTAATAAGTCTTTATAAAATACAAACACTAACATGCTCTTTTCTTTTATCACAGAAATTAAAAAGGGATAGTTCCACAAAGTACTAAAGTCATTTAAGAAATATATGGATTCTCAACAAAGTAAACAGTAAGTATAATTTCACACATGTCATACATATTCAAATCTATACGTCTAATCTATGGCAGTAATATGGTGCAGTGTCTGTAGGCAGGACCTAGCGTCTTGGATGTATAACCTACCACCTACACCCTGCAGCCAAGCAACCAAGACTATAGGTCCTACCCACAACCATCGCAGCATATCAAAACCATGGTGCTCATAATTTCACTACTTATAAGTTTACTCTTGGGTGCATGGCCTGCAGCCATGCACCTAAGACTGTAGGTCGTGCACACAACCACCGCACCACAGCACACCCATGCTGACTTATAACCTCACTGCTTATGAATTCAGTCTTGGGTGCATGGCCTTGGCCTTGGCCATGCACCTAAGACTCTCGGTCCTGGCCAGAACCACCACGGCATATCGCACCCATTGTGGCTTCTAAATTCACTACGTATAAATTTGGTTTCGGGTGCATGGCCTTCTGGTGCCTAGCGTCATCATTTGTGATGTCATCTTTGATGTCCTGGGTGTTAGTCTTAGCAGTGCACGGTGGTGGCACGAGTTATGGTTGCTTAGCTTACCATAACTGGCGAATTTCAGGGGTTTTTCGGTTTTACTTGGAATCATAACGTCCCTTTAACAAAGTTTTTTTTACTGAATTTCATAGGTTTTTAGTAGTTTAACCATAATGTCCCTTTAACAAAGTTTTTTCATTGAATTTCATAGGTTTTTAATAGCGCAACTTAACCATAACGTCCCATTAACAAAGTTTTTTTACTGAATTTCATAGGTTTTTAGTAGCACAAATTAACCATAATATCCCTGACTTTATATACATGTAACATAGAACATACTGAACCCCCAGCTAGTGATTTTGATGTCCGTGGACTCTGCTTATGTGCGCGGACAGTCGCAGACAACAGCAACACTACCCAAAAACTCAGGGGGTATCTTAAATTGTTATATCATGCCATATGTACACTGCACAAGTTTAAAAACCAGCACACAAACACATTATATGTAGTAATAAATAAGAAGTGTAACCTATATATATAACACAACAACCATCCATTTAAATACCATATGTACTAAAATGGAATATACCAAAAGAAGAAAGATAGGCTTCCAACATAATTACCTCACAGAAACTGCACAACTAGGAGCAACAGCAGAGCTACAAACCAGTAAGAACACAATTTACTAGAAGCTAGTAAGTGTACATAATTGTTCTTATATATTTCAAAAATTTCTGTACTAGATACAATAAAAGTGATATATTTTTCTTTTCTCACAGAAATGTCCAGTACTTTGGAGTGGCTTGAGGAAAATTTCCCATGTGAGGAAATTTCTGAAGATAGTGAGCCTAATGGTAGACACTTCTCTATATAAGCCAATTAATAAGCATTACTTTATGTACACTTTACATATATATGTATTTTTTTACAGACCATACAAAAATTGAAAATAGTACACCAAAAGATATATTGGATAAGACTCTCCAGCGCATGGAAGAAAAAATGGACATGCTCATGGCAAATTTCAACAATTTAAAAAACTTTGTGGAGGACCACATAAAAGAAAAAAAAAGATACCATAGTCCCACATGTACCTGTCCCCCCTCTCCATTTCCTAGTCAATTATCCCCAAACCCTCTCCACGAAGAAAAACGTTTTGATGAGACTTCCATCCCTTCATCTCCGCCTATCAATCCTCTTGAAACCCCCAATTGTCCTGTGTTTGTCTCGGTTTCTGCTTCCCCTTCTCTTTCATAAATTTTACATCTATATATAATAAAGCAAAAATATTATATGTGTCCTAATTCAGTTCGTTTGTGTGTTTTTTTTTTTAAAAAAGCCATTGAGGTGTCCACGGACAGCACGGGTGTCCGGGATGTCCGTAATTAAACAAAAATGGGGGCGTCCTAAGGACACTATACCTGTCCGTACTGTTCGCAGGAAAGTTGAAACTGTTTTAAGAACACAAGAGGTGTCCGGGATGTCCACAATTAACCAAAATGGAGGTGTCCTAAGGACACTAAACCCATCCGTACTGTTCGCAGGCAAGTTGAAACTGTTCTAAGAACACAAGAGGTGTCCGGGATGTCCACAATTAACCTAAATGGAGGTGTCCTAAGGACACTATACCTGTCTGTAATGTTCGCAGGCAAGTTGAAACTGTTCTAAGAACACACTCAGTGTCCAGGATGTCAGCAATTAACCAAAATGGAGGTGTCCTAAGGGCACTATACCTGTCCGTATTGTTCACAGGCAAGTTGAAACTGTTCTAAGAACACACTCGGTGTCCGGGATGTCCTCAATTAACCAAAATGGAGGTGTCCTAAGGACACTATACCTGTCCGTAGTGTTCGCAGGCAAGTTGAAACTGTTCTAAGAACACACTCGGTGTCCGGGATGTCCAATTAACCAAAATGTAGGTGTTCTAGGGACACTATACCTGTCCATACTGCCTAAAGAACATCTACGCACATGCGCACCACACCCGTGAGTACTCCGAACATTGCGTCTGTCCATAACTGTTTGTGTCACTTGTGTCGCACTTTTAATTAATTTCAGGACCCGAACACTGTCCATAGAACACCCGCGCGCATGCGCTCAACCGTTCCCGTGCTTTTGATGTCCTGCGGACATCCGTTCCCTTAGTGGAAATGTTCGCGACGCCATCATGTGACCGCACCCACGCTGAGCGTGTCTCTGAATTGTGGACACTGTCCGGGACCCCGAACATTTTAAAAGTACCTTTTTGGGCAATCCACAGTATTTTATACCAAAAATGCACCATAACATATGTCCTAGACAATAACCCTGACTTTCTACATACTTTTTAGCACTTTTTGAGCCCTTTTGGGGTGTTTGTTCTGTCTGCGGACAGCGCGGTTGTTCGCGAACCACGCACCAGCACCCCTATAAAAGGCCACACCCCAGAGCTCATCCTCATTGTGTTTCTGGCTACCTTACAGAACACGGTGTATTCTGCCAATTTTCCAGATTTTTTTTCTGAAACCTGATGGCATCCATGGCTCCTCTAGCATCACCCCCACCCCCTCCACCACCACCATCTCCCCAAGGGCCTGAAGAGGGGAACAGGTGTGAGGATGTAGAGGAGGATGAAGAGGATGATGAGAATGAGGTAGTGGAAGTCCCTACTACCAGCATTCACCGTGAGTCTTGGGTGTGGCGGTTATTTATCATTCATGGTAACATATCCAGGGCATGTGCGAACAAAGTTACCTGCAACGAGTGGAAAATGGTCCTGAGTCGCAGGAAGCTTGGTTCGTACAGCTTTGGTACGACTACTATGAAGCGAAACCTGAGGTCGTTCCACGGTGGGGCCGTCCGCAAGGTTGTACCTTGCAAGGAGCGTAGTAGGTTGAGTTCCTCTACTTCATCCTCTGTTTCCGCTCCTCTCACCACAAGAGACACTCCTGTGGGAGAGCGCATCCCTCCAACTGCCTCACAGGCCATTCACAATGCCGATGACCCTTACCTTTCGAGGGTCACAGTTTTGTGTATGTACTGCGATGCAGTACTCTGCATGGGTGGGAGAGACTTCGAAGTGCTTTTGAGACTCTGGTCTCAGAGCACGAGAAGACCTGCCCACTACCTAAGTAAGGCCCACCCTACATCTTCCTCTCTCCATCCGCCCTTTCTTATCCCCATGGTTGGTGTCCCCCTTACCCTCCTTTCCCCTCCTCTCCTAGTGTGTCATGTGTAAAAAACCAAAAAAAATACAAAACATCAAAAATCCAAAAAAAAGGCTCTTTTCAGAGCCGCCTTTCACAGTCTAAAAATAGAAGTGACAAATAAATGATGTGGGTCCCTGTGAATTTTTTTAGAAGTCTGTGGACAGTTCACGAACATCTAACATTTTGGGGTGATGCCCTATCAAAATCATTGTACTTTTATCTGGGTGGAAAAGGTGGCTCTGAAAAGAGCTTTTTGGTGATGTTTTTTTGTATTAGAAAAACTTGAAATAGTGAACACCTACTGAAAAATGGATAGCTGTAATTCCGCAAAAGAACGCAATGCATTTTGTAAACTTCTCAAAAAAATGTGATTACCAGCATAAGTAAGATGGACTCCATCTCTGCGAAAAGTGTTTGTGCTACGAAATATTTTCATTGTGAAAAGAGGACATGCCAACATCTCCTAGAAAGGCACAAAAAGCCTTATTAACATTCCGCCTTGCTTTCTCCATTTGTGGACCAAATGAAGAAGAACGCAGCCACATTTGTCTCTGCGCAATATGAGAAAATATTACTTGAGAATGTGGAAACATTTCCATGACCTTCCCAAGTCCTTCTTTCATCGCAATTGCAAAGAAATTCCTGACACATGTCCTAAACTGTTCCCTCCACAATGAATTATAATTATGTCTGGATGAAGTTCTGTCTCAAAACTAGCACAGAGAGATACCAAGTCTAGCCACTTCATTCTACGCACTCCATGCCAGTGCACTTTCACATGACGGAATCCAAGATCTGCAGCTTCTCCACAGCATTGTGCATGCACCTCCAACCAATATATCCATGAGTCTCCCAAAATCCACACAATCTGTTTTCTGAAACACACAGCAATAGCTAACTGTTCCTCTCTCAGGAAAAATACCTTCTGACAAACTCTCTCTTTACACAGCACACCCACCAAACTTTACTGATCAATCAATTGCTCTGCTCATTCTCATTTGCATGCCTCTCCACCCCAAAATCCCCGTATGTAATACGTGGTGTCCGCAGACTACCGCCATGTCCGTGGACATATCGTAACCTGGACAGCCCTTCTACCATTTCCACTTCACTCTCTGTGTCATTTCCACATTGGATACAGCTAAACAGTCACACAACCATCCACCAATCACATCCAAGACCTCAACATCTAACTTCATCATCAGAGTTCAGCACTAGATTGATTGATTGATTGATATTTTATTTCTATCGCGCTCGTACACAAGTGTATCAGAGCGCGACAAGGCAAGGGAGGGGAACAGGGGAGAACAAAACAGCGATCTTACTAGGCCCAGTGACATTGAGAACGCGCAGGTGCATGGGAGAGGGGGGAGGGGAAAAGTGCATGGAAGGGGGAGAGGTGGAAAGTGCGAAGCAGAGGAGAAACATAAATAACAATAAATAAATAATAAAGGCAACAAACAGTGGTAATGCAGCCAGCAATTTGCAAGTGCTAGGTTTAAGGCAGCAGACAGGGTAGGTCCAATAAGTGCAGGAAGAAAAAGGGGGGGCTGTATGGGTACAGATACAGACCCCAGTGCAAGCGGTGGCCCGGGGGCAGTGCGGGAGGGTGACAGGATGAGCAGGTACCTGGGCCCAAAAGACAGAAGGTGGCCAGGTGCACAGTGCCAAGAGTGAACAGATCAGCAGGGGAGAGGGGGAGTGAAGGCAGAAGAAAAGAGGAAGGTCTTGAGGTGCTTCTGGAACCGGAGATGGTTCTCCTCAAGTTTTAGAGTGGCAGGGAGGCTGTGCCAGTGGGAGGCTCCAGCCGAAGACAGAGGTCTAACCCCAGCTCGTTTCTTAGAAAAACAACTGACCCTGAGTGAGTTGAGCTCGAGAGGGGAGGTATTTGTGGATGGATAGCTGAAGGTATTTTGGACCCAGGCCCCAGAAAGCCTTGTGGACAATGCAGATGGTTTTGAATTTAATCCTTGCATCCACTGGGAGCCAGTGAAGAGATTTCAGAGCTGGAGAGATACGATCCCAGGGCTTGAGGCCAAGGACAAGTCTTGCAGTCCTGTTCTGGATTAGTTGCAGAGGGCGGAGAGGAGAGGCAGGTAGATTTAGAAAGAGGCTGTTACAATAGTCCAAGCTAGAGAGAACCAGAGCTTGAGATACCATGAGCTTCTGGGGGAAGGAGAGGAAAGGCAGAGTACCTCTGAGGAGGTGCAGTCGGAAATTTGACTTTTTAGAGACCTCAGAGATGTGGGCGGAGAAGGAAAGGGTGGAGTCAAAGATGACCCCGAGGTTCTTAGCCTCGCAGGTGGGGGTAGGAGGAGGGCCAAGGGAGGCCGGCCAGAGAGTGAGGGGAAAGGATGGTGAAGCTGTGCCGATGAGGAGGATCTCCGTCTTGCTAGCATTCAGACAAAGATACTTGGTGGCACACCAATCTTGAATGGCAGTTAGGCAATCAGAGATGAGAGAGGGAGAGGAGGTGGCAGAGGGCAGCCTGAAAATGAGTTGAGTGTCGCCAGCGTAGCACTGGAAATTTGAGCAGAAAATGGCAATGCAGTGGGCGAGAGTTGCCAGGTATTGGTTGAAAAGCCAGGGCGAGAGGTTAGACCCCTGGGGAACACCACAGGTAGAGAAGAAGATAGATGAAAGGAAGGACCCAAGTTGGACCTGGGAGGGTCGATCTGAGAGGAAAGAGGTCAGCCAGGCCAGAGTCTGATCAGTGATACCCAGGTTTTCACGGAGACGGTTGAGCAGGATGGTATGGTTGACCATGTCGAAGGCAGAAGAGAGATCGAGGAGGATGAGGCCAGAGGGAATGCGAGAGTCAAGGTTGGTGAGCAGATCTTCACGGATGTTTAGGAGAGCAGTTTCCGTGCTGCTGGCAGCTCTGAAGCCAGACTGGTGGTCATGGAGACAGCCAACAGAATTGGAATGAAGGTTAAGCTGAGAGATGGCCAACTTTTCCAGGAGTTTGCCAAGAAAGGGAGTAATGGAAATTTGGCTACAGTTAGCTGGACAAGAAGGATCAGCTGTGGGTTTCTTGAGAAGAGGATGCACAAAGGAGTGCTTCCTGTTTTGAAGAGGCTTTCATAGATCGGACTTGTCTAGCAACCTTGTCAGGGGTGAAAAGAGGAAAGGACGAGATGGACGGTGGGAGGGTGGCTAAAGGAGGGTCAGCAAGCACAGATGGAGAGGGAAGAGGAGGACTGTGGGTGGAGAGGGTGCACAGGATGTCCTGGGTTTTTTAATGAAGTGAGAGGCAAGGGCATTGCAAAGAGCCTGGGAGGCAACAGGAGCGGTAGAGACTGCAGCAGGGTTGGCCAGCTCCTTGCAGATTTTAAAGAGTTTGGGCAGTTGTTAGATGCCGCAGAGACACAAGCTTGAATGTGGACTCTCTTCATGGTGAGGACAGAGAGTCGGTATTGCCTTTGTAGCAGGCAACAGGCCAGTTTGTCAGAGGATGAACAGGAAGTCCTCCATTTCCTCTCAGCTGCCCTATACTTACGTTTAAGTGTAGCTAGGTCAGAGTCATACCAGGAATTGCACTTGGCTTTGGACTTCAAACGGATCCTCATGACAGGGGCAAGAACATCAAGCGTATCAGAAATTGGAGAGTAGAGCAGAGACAGGGCTGTATCAGGATGAGAGACAGCCAAAGGTGGAGGGGGGGAGAGAAAGTGGCGACAAAAGCCTCAACTGACACACGCTTCATGGGCCGGATGTCCGAGAAGGTAGGTGGCAGTGTTGGGGTAGGCTTGGCATGGGGGGAAGAGAGGGAGAGATGAGATGAGAGGAGGGAGTGATCGTTCCAGGAGAGAGGAGTGGTCAGAGGGATGGAGAGGGGGAGGTCAGAGAAGATCAAGACATCAAGTGTGTGCCCTGCAGAGCGAGTTGGGCCAGAGGGGAGGATGGACAGGGAGAGGGAGTCACAGAGGTCACGGAAGAGTACAGAGGAGGAGCAAGGAGAGTCTAAATGTATATTTAGGCCACCGAGGAGGAGTTGAGTGGTAGAGGCCAGGAGGGAGGAGGAGAGGTCTGCCCACTCAGAGAGAAATTAGGTGATTTGACCAGGAGGCCGGTAGATGGTAACCACACTAAGAGAATGGGTAGGCGAGAGAGAAAGCCTACAGACAAGGCATTCAAAAGAGAAGTAGGTCTGAGTGGGAATGATAGAGGCAGGAATCCACTCAGGAAAGATCAGGGCTACCCCCCCACCGGACCGGGAGGATCTGGGTGCTGAGAGGATCTTGTAGCCATATGGGAGGAGAGTGTCAAAGCTCGCAACAGATCTGGCCGTGAACCATGTCTCAGTAAGACCAAGGACATCAAGGTCTAGTTCTTCAAGGAGGTAGCAGATGTCAGAGGAGTGTTTGACGGGAGAGCGAGAGTTGAGAGTGGCAATATGAAGAAGGTTGCCAGCCATAAAGACCTTCCGGGGAGGGAAATGTACTGTAGATTGCACTGAGTACAAGTCTCATATCATTGGAAAGCACCTACTACAAAAACTACTGTACAAGTCTCCAAGATTTCTACTTGCAGCTGAATGCATATCCACATGCATGAATACAAACTACAGGTATGCATATTTTCTGCACGGTACATGTAAAACTCTTGTAAAAGAATATAAATAGAGAAACTGCCACTTAAACTGTATAGCCTATAAAATGAACTTATTGTCATTTTTTCCATCTACTATAATCAACTGTCACTTCCAAACCTATCTACTATCTAAACATTTTTTACACACAATAGTATAATTGTAGAAAAACACAAAGTAGTGTATTATAACATTACACACAGCCAGGATAAGGTCATGCACCTTCATACACTCGCACAGATAGACACTATCATTGAAAAACTCCCAACTGCAATAACACCACTGTCTGTAAATCACATCCTTCTGATTTATTACCCACACCTTCACAAATGCATACATTCCATGCTTTTCTATACAGTATCTGCCATTTACCTTATAAAAATTGCAAAATAAGTATATCATTATTTCTTCTGTCTCCTAACATTCAATAACACAGCCTTAAAAAGCCAAGCGAGTTTCATACACTTCCTATTCTATTCATTTGCAAATCATGTTGAACTAACATATTTAAAATAAAATATAAAGACTGCACATAGTCAAAGGAAAATGTATGCTATATACACACAAAATTACTAACTTATTTCCTTTACAATTACAGTGAAGACCACTCTCCTGAAAAGCAGCAGAACTTAAAGTAATAACAACTCAGAAGAAACCTTATCATTCCACACAAAAAAGTAAGTACAATACTACCATAATATTCTTACTGTTACTCAAACACACTTTGTGGTTGATTCATGGTATTTGTGCACCAAAAAAAAAGATTGGTGCACCATTCTGGCCACAAATCCCATTTGTTAAACAGGGATTTGCAGGTAGAATGCAGCACAAATCCCCGTTTTTCAGCGCACAAATGACATAACTCAGCCTCTAGAATGTTAGTATTGCAGAAAAAAGACCTGTTTTAATTCTATACCATTAGATTTAGTATTTGTACTTCTCCTCACCACTAGCTTACTTTCTGCTGTCGTCTGAACTCCAGTATAGTAACACACAAATACAAGAAAAGCCTTCCCAACTAGTTGTAGATGCCCAATGCACAATCACACACCATCACATACATCTCTACCATCATACTCAGACACTCATGCACAAAGCACACATGCATCGCAGAACAGCCCAACCCATACCTTCTTTATTTTTTTTCAACAGTCCCCAAAGAATGCCTACCAAAAAGCAAGTCCGTAGAAAACAACGTAGAAGTAGAGCAAATGAAAAACGTAGTGTCCAAAATAAGCATCCATCTCTAGCAGAATGTATACAAAAAGTTAAAAGAAAACAGCTAATACAGTCATTTAGCAAAACAAAACATGCTTCAAGTACAGAAACTTTGCCTCCTCTATCAAAATGTAAAACGAAACAGAAAACGATTATCAAGAATTCAGCTACCACTACTGCTAAAATTGCTCCTATAAATCTTGATATAATGGCAAGTAAGCATACCAAAAAAAGTATTCTAGCAAAAATGTTCCACCACAGATTCCTTAAGAATCTTATAAAAACAGGAGAGAAATCATACTAAACCCTTAAAACCTACCTTAAAAAAATAATCTTAGAAGCTTTGATAGACAGTGCAATCCTTCCCAAAAGAAAGTTATTTATGTTAGTGTTAAACAGAATGAAACCACTAACAAAACTATTTACTAAATTACAAAAAAAGACTTCTCAATAAACGAAATATCAACAAAAATAACTTCTTAAATATCTATAGAGGTGAATGGAGGCACACCAAAAACACAGAACCATATTTAATGAAGAAGCATACAAGCAAAAGCAAACACATAGAATTGCTATACATAGCAGTGGACGAGGTTATGAAAAACTTAATACCATAATGGAACAAGAAATATTGCTTACAAAAATATCCCCAGAAAACTCAGAATTACCACTCCATTCGACTGGACCAAAAATCCAGTATACAAATGGCCATGCACATCAATGTGTAACATTCCCAAAAAATCTTTCAAATCTTTACGCCAATTCCTCAGTCAGTATGTGAAAGGCAAAGACAAAATCAAAATGAAACTGCTGCAAAATAATGCTCAAGCCTCCCACTCCCTTCCAACCCTCCACGATACCCTTCCTCGATTCCCCGTGAAGTCTCACCTTAGGGTCTGGAGGGATGAGTTCTCCATCCTGCTTCTGATGCAGGGGCGCGTTGAAACCCAGTTACTTCACTGGATTGAGGTTTGATGGGAGTTCAAATAAGCTTGACTACTCAGGTAAGGCGCTGTAAGAGTTCTGTAGCAAGTTCAAAAGTTCAAGCTTAATAATAATGTTCATTGTCTTTTTGCAGCTAGCGCTAACGCATATGTCTTTTTCCCCTTAGGGGCCGGGGTTCGGAATGCCGGAGATATGGCACCGACCCGAAGTGAAACGTGCAGTTCCAGTAAATGACAGGTAAGTTCTGGATGAGCGTTCGGGTAATGTCTTTGCATTCGCTCATTCAATGTCTTTGTCTTTTTTCCCCATAGGGGCCGGGGTCCGGAATGCCAGGAAGCGGCAGGACCCGAAATGAAATGGGAATGACCCAACAGGTAAGTCTTAGAAGGAAACTGAGCTTTTCCTAATCCCTTCCTTCTCTCACCTTGTGTTCTTGTCTTTTTCTATCTAGGCTCTGGGAAGTGGCTGCGGATCCGGATGATCGCTGCTGAAGATGGAGGTGCCCAGGAAAGGTGAGTGAAATGCAGCGCTGCAGCGATCGAAGCGAAATGCTTTTAAAATGATGTCTTCCCTTTCAGGATCGTCGGTGTGAAGTCTCCGTGATGCAGCTTTAGCAGGTAAGGTCTTCTTTCTCTCCAATTCTCTCTTAGCAGGTGACCCAGGATGCTGACAGGCGTGGCTGAAGTCCAGATGCAGGAGCTGACACAGTGAGCGTCTAGCTGCGAGGAGCAGAACAACGCGAAGCGTGAGTTGCTGATCGGGCATGGTTTAAATAGCTTTGGAAGAAGTTCCAGGTATGTATCCTTCCACCGATCAGGTATGTATCCTTCCCCGACCACACCCAGGGGAAAGTAGTTCCACAGGTAAAGTAGTTCCATTCAAGCCTCAAGAGGGCCTGGATGTAGCAGCATGGTCTGTATCAGGTAAGTGCACCTTAAAACGCTTGAACACATGTCTAGCTTTATGAGCCTGGCGCCTAAGGCGCCAGGACAGGGGTCCAACATGAGCCTGGCGCCTAAGGCGCCAGGACTGTGTCCAAAGGGCCCCAGCTTGGGCCCGCTGGCACTTCCCTGGGGGAAATGATGCCTGCCTCTGGGTTTGCTGGGTCGGACCTGGCTCCTTGGAGGGAGGCATCATGACATCCTCTACTATTTCCTACTGGCAAAGGAGGATGATATGATGATGGACCCACTCAGATAACAGCATCAGAATACCGCTCATTACGAATGTATTCTGAAGATCCTAAATTTAGACAAAATGTGGAATACATATTCCACCTGCTCTTTGAAAGTGAACTAGCAACTCTATGTTACGGAGTTGCACACATATTGAAATCGGGAATCCACTTTCAAAATATGTCAGCTATGCAATTAATACAAAAAGTGCAAGAAAAAGATGAAGTTTTACAACCAAGTATTACAAATCTGTTTCCAAACATGTGTGGTACAAAGGAATACTGGTTACGACGTCACAGAGATGTACATTGTATGATCATAAACCTTGGACCACCCACTTGGTTTGTTACATTAAGTTGTGCAGAATATGCAGTGAAAGATTTACATGATTTCCTACGCAAATCAAACAAAAACAAAACAAACATAGATATACTAACACCTGGAGAACTTTGCTCTCTAGATCCTGTTAATGTTTCAAGATATTTCCACCATTGTTTCATTGCTATGCTACACTTTATTTGTAATAAAACTGTTCCTCCACTCAGAGAAGTGCAACACTTCTTTTGGAGAAAAGAATACCAAGCCAGAGGAGCAACTCATATCAACATGCGTTTATGGATTAAAGATGCTCCTAAATTTGGTCAGGACAGTGATGTCACTGTTTTGCAGTTCATCCAAAAATATGTCACTTGTGAAATCCCTTCACAAACGAAACATAGTGACCTTCATGCACAAATTGTACAATTTCAAAGACACAAATGTGGCCAATATTGTCGTCGCATATACAAAAAGAAAGGGAAATACTACACCAAATGCCGCTTTGGTTTCCCTAGACCAGTTGCAGAAACAGGTGAAGTAAACAACTTCATGTCTTCAGTTAGACATAGTGTTAAAGGTAAATCACCTAAGAACACGTGTTACATAAAAAGAACAGAAGAATCAAAATATATCAATGATTACAATAAAATCATTGCCCACTTATGGAATGCAGAAATAGATGTGCAGTACATTGCAGACAATTCTACTGCAGTTGCACAATATGTTACAGCCTATTTAACAAAAGCAGAAAAAACAGAGCTTCAAGACCTCTGGAATGACCTATCATCAGACAAAACACTATCTCAGAAATTGTACAACTTAGGCTAAAAATGCTCTCTCTTAGAGAATGTGGTGCCTACGAAGCAGCAGATTGTTTAACCGGTACTGCTTTGTATGGAAAATCTGAAAATATAGTATGGCTAAGTCTTGGTCCTGCTAAATCTAGAAAAAGAGTTCTCAAACCATATGATTACATAGAAACAATAGCCAAAAATGATCCCAACAGCCAAGACATTTTGAAAAACAATTTACTACCCGAATAGGAGTACCACTTTGGAATACATGTGTCTATACCACATATCCCAAAACTTCACATACAAAAATAATATAAAACCCGATGAAAACAAAGGTAGATAGAGAGTGACAGATTGGGAAGGCAGTTTAGGGAAACTTACCAAACAAAGCTTAATTAATCATATCAAATTGTCATTAAAAACTCCTCAACAGAAAGAACTATATTACATGTCCCTGCTACAACTTTTTATACCATGGAGAAAAGAAGAAGAGATACTAGATAACTATGACTGCTATGAAGACGCTTTCAAAGCAAATGAAAGCACTATCACCAATGTGAACTTTATGAAGTACAAAACAATGTTGCAAAATGAACAGCAACATGAAGAAGAACTCCAGGCCCAACTAGATAAGGACACTTCCGACAGTAGTCAACCTTCTGTAACAGGAAGCAAAGAACCACTGGCACAGCCACTAATAGCAAATGAGGCAGAAATAGCTATGACAGAAGTAGAAAACGCCATGTGTCACGATGTAGAAGATACAGAAGACTGCACTACAATCAAAACTAAGCAAAGAGCAGCGCACCATTTTTAAAGAAGTAACAAAAGAAATTGCACATGGTATACAACATGAAAATAAAGAATGTACCTGCCAAAATTACAAACCTATACTACTATACTTTAGTGGTGAAGCTGGTTCAGGCACAACATTCTTAATCAAAATCATCAGCAAGTTCCTTCAACAATTGACAAACAACAAACTGTCAGCTGTTGTAACTGACCCCACAGGTTTAGCTGCCTACAACATAGGCAGCGTCACTTTACACTGATTACTACTCCTTCCAGTAGAACACCAAAACAAATTAGATTATTACAAAATTTCTACAGAATCTGCAATGGAACTACGCAGAGTTTTGAAACAAATGAAAATGCTACTAATAGATGAAGTGAGCATGGTCTCCAACCTAATGTTGGCTTTGATTCATCTCAGATTGCAAGAAGAACTTAAAACAAACTACGAAGAACTCTTTGGAGGAAAACACATTATTGTTTTCGGAGATCTTCTTCAATTGACACCAGTGAAAGGTGAACCTATTTTTAAAACCTTAGGACAAAAACTCTGCCATAAAACTATTGGCAGCATAGGAAATGTCAACCTTTGGCAACATTTCCAATACAAAGAATTAACAGAAAACATGTGCCAATCTGCAGACCTCACCTACGCCAACATTTAAAAAAGTATTAGAGTTGGTGTACTATCTCAAGAAGCACAAACAATATTAAAAACCCGGCACATGCATGCACTTTATGGCGATAACTCATGTGCTACTGATGTTATGGAGCAATTAGCGCAGAAAAATGTCAATTGTAGGGCCTTAATAAAGATATATAGTTATTTATTTATAAAAACACATCTATGGAAAACACACTGGCACTAATATGGCAAACAACTTCAATCACAATTACTATAAGTAAATCAATCCCCCTAACAATAGTTCGACAAGTCTAGGTTCAACGGCACCACTTATTTGCAGACAGAGGTGAATGCTTTAACCTAGATGGCACTCTAGTATTCGTTAGGATGGGAGAGAAGAGGCAGAGTATGAAATCATCTCGGTACCAACACTTTTACGAATAAATGCAAGGCAAGTAAGGCAGGGTCTACAGTAGATCGCAAAGTTCAGAGGCCAGGCCCACTCGGAGACAGGCAAGGCGATATGTCCCAAAAAGTATCACAGTGGAAATGCACTTCGAGTCTTTGGCGCAAATTGTCAAAGAAAGATTGGACCAGTTCAGAACAGAAAGTTAAGAAGGCCTGGAGGTGACCCAATGGAGAGGCGAGGATTAAGACACCTCACGCTAACCGACACAAGGGAAGCCAGGCGGACACGGTACCTCGTATGTGGAGAGACAGCTCCGGCGGGGGCAGTTGTTCCTGGTGGTGGATGCAAGTCGGGGCTTTGTCAAGAGAAGAGAGGCTCTCTTCGTCGAAGGAAAGTTGAAGATCGTTGCACCACCAGGGAAGAGATCAGCCGCGGAGTGCTCCGTCACAAGGCACCACCTTTTGGTCACGGTACGGGTTAGTGGCTATCCGGTTGCCGGGGTGCTCAGCACGGGCAATTCAACCACTACGCCCTGGAAGCGAAGAAAAAGCAAAGGGGACTGGTTGTTCCCACCAGTCAGGGGAAGAAGATTCTCCAGCTGGGAGATCTCCTCTGTCGTTGGGAAGTGGTGAGTCGGTTCAGCAGGGCTCCACCGGAGGAGTCGTCGTTGCAGGTCGGCTCAGCTTTACCCTCGTCGGATTCTTAGGTCCTGTGGCGACTTCTGAAGATCCAGTCCCAAAAGCCCTGCTTTTATGCAGAAAACCCCCATTGATTCAGCCTAGCTGTCAATCAAAACACGCTAAGTGGTGAGCGGGTGGCTCACCACTTGGGCCAATCGCACCAGAGGGCGACTTGAGTTGGCAAGGCAACTCAGTCCAGGGTGCAAAACCCCCTCCCACAACGCCTGAGGTACCCAGACAGAATGGCACCACTTTGGAGGGCCTCTTTGCAGAAGCCCGCCAAAAGTGGAACAAAGGGCTCAACCTTTGGTTTAGGAGTCACAGAGACGAACACAGATGCCATTTTAAAAACCGAGTTCTGGCAGAAAATACCAACCGATAGATTTATTTAAGATAAATAAACCGGTGGTATGTTAGAGATTAACGAGAAAAAGTATTAACCTCCAACAAGGGGAAGAATCCGATAGGGTTATATTCGGGGTCGAATATAACGAGTAGTTTCCACTGCCACCAGCCAAAACTCGACGAGGGGGGACGTGACAGTGCCCCCTTGAATAACAGACCCTGGGGTAATCGAATTACCCCTACTAGCACGTCCACAATAGGATGGTTTGTACTAGTTCTGTTAGTAAATTTAGGTCTAGTAAAGCCAATGGTGACTTTACATGCCCTGGGAGACAGTAGTCTCAGGGTATGGAGTCTATGGTGGGGATCCTCTAGGACGCCCCAGTGTTACGGCACGGAGGGTGCGGTATAATACACATAGTAAAACATATGAGACCCTATGGAGTAAAAGACCCCTTAGCCCATAGAACACATTGACATTCAAAGGAATTAACCACATTCATGTCCAAGAGTGGGAGAAAAAGAGTCTCACTCTTGGCAGGATGGAAAAAAACAAACTCCAGAAATCCAGAAAAGCTGCTGGGGGACTCACTAGGTTAGGAAATTCAGCCTAAACAGAGAATTCTCCCTAAAACTCGCCCCCCCCCAGACTAAGGGACAGGAGGATTTAATCCACTCCTGGATGAATCTCATACCTCTAGTCGATGACATACATCCTAGAGAGACCATCAGCATTTTGGTGGTGACACCCTGACCTGTGCTCAATGGTGAAATCAAACCCTTGCAGGCAGATCGACCATCTCAGTAGTTTTGGGTTTTCCCCTTCAATTTGCATTAACCATCTCAAGGGTTGGTGGTCAGTCTGAATGACAAAAGTAGAACCATACAAGTATGGCCTAAACTTCTTCAGCGCCCACACGATAGCAAAGCATTCTCTTTTGATTGTTGCCCACCTTGTTTCAGGATCCTTCAGCTTGCGGCTGATGAAGCAAACGGGGTGCTCCCTACCTTTCCCATCCAGTTGACTGAGTATGGCACCTATTCCTACATTTGAAGCATCTGTCTGCACAATGAAAGTTTGGTGGTAATCAGGAGCTCTGAGTACTGGGGCTTGGCAAAGAGCCTTTTTCGGGTTTTCAAAAGCCTGATTGCACTCCTCGTTCCATCTAACCTTTTTAGGAAATTTGGGAGAGGAGATGACATTCAGAGGAGAAGCTATGGTCCCATAGTTCTCAATGAAATTCCTGTACTACCCAGCGAGGCCTAGGAAGGAAGGCTCTCACTTGGGTCTGAGTAGTAGGTGTTGTCCAATTTTGCACAGCTTCAATCTTACTGAGCAAAGGTCTTATTTCTCCACCTCCTACCTCATGTCCAAGATAGACTACCTTACTCTGTCCAATTTGGCATTTACTCGCCTTTATGGTCAGATTGGCTCGTCCAAGAGCCTGCAAATCATCTCTCAGGTGGGTTACATGTTCTTCCCAGGAATTGCTGAACACTGCTATGTCATCCAAGTATGCCATGCAGAAGTCCTCCATCCCATTCAGAACCTGGTTTACCATCCGTTGAAATGTAGCAGGTGCATTTTTCAATCCAAAAGGCATTACCTTAAACTGGTATAAGCCAACGGGGGTAGAAAATGCAGTTTTCTCCTTGGCATGGTCTGTCAGGGCTATTTGCCAATAGCCTGACGTCAAGTCAAATGTGCTGAGGAACTTGGCTGCGCCGAGTTTATCCACCGACTCATCTGTTCTTGGCAAAGGGTGGGCATCAGTCTTGGTGACTGCATTAAGAGCTCTATAATCCATGCAGAATCTAAGTTCTTTAGATCCGGCCTTTGGTACTAACACAACTGGGCTAGACCATGGACTAGTAGAGGGCTCTATTACCCCGAGATCAAGCATCTTGCTGACCTCACCTTTGATGTGGGTTCGTACGTTTGCTGACATTCGGTATCCTCTGCTTTTGACTGGCAGACAGTCACCAGTGAGTATGTCATGCTGGCCCCAAGGGGTCAAGCCTGGTGAAAGCGAGAACAGAGAGGCAAACTGATTCAACATAGATTTGCACTCTTCTTGTTGCTGAGGTGTCAGATTTGAAGAGAGATTTACTCCTTCAATTTTTTCATCTAAAGGTAAGCCTCTGAGGAGATCCGGAAGAGCTTCACTCTCTTCTTCTTCCTCTGATGATGCTAGAAGCAACGCTCCTACATCAGGTCTTGAGACATACGCTTTGAGTCCGTTGGTGTGGAAGACTGTCGGATCCTCCTTGGGATTGCCCAAGTCCAACAGATAGTTGACCTCTCCGAGTTTACCCACAACTCTGAAGGGTCCCATCCATTTGTCTTGCAAGGCCCTCTGCCTTGTTGGGATCATAACGAGAACAAGCTGGTCTTGAGCGAACTCAACCATGTTAGCCTTTTTATCATGCCAGTGCTTGACCAATGCTTGTCCAGCTTTCAAGTTATCGCTTGCTTCTGTCATCATGTGCGACATTCTCCTCCGGAGACCTATCACGTAGTCAGTCACTCTGACGGGCTTGGGGGAAGGAGCACTCTCCAACCCCTCCTTAATCAGGGCCAATGGACCTCTGACGGGCTGACCATAGAGAAGCTCAAAGGGAGAATAACCTACTCCCTCCTGAGGGACTTCTCTAAAGGCAAAGAGAAGGCATGGCAGTAGAAGGTCCCACTTACGCTTAAGGGGTTCCTCTAAAGTACCTATCATGCTCTTCATGGTTCGGTTGAACCGTTCTACCAACCCATTGGTTTGGGGGTGGTAGGCTGTTGAGAATTTGTAAGTAATTCCACAGGTTTTCCACATGGCTTTCATGTAGTGGGACATAAAGTTTGACCCCGTCAGAGATTACTTCCTTAGGAAACCCGACCCTGGTCAAAATATCAAGGAGGGCCTTAGCCACAGCCGGAGCTGTAACAGTCCTCATAGGAATTGCCTCAGGATACCTAGTAGCATGGTCTACTACAACAAGTATAAACCTGTTGCCTGAGGAGGTTGGAGGATCAAGGGGACCAACAATGTCAATCCCTACTCTCTCAAATGGGACTCCCACAACTGGGAGAGGCACTAAAGGTGCCACATTCTTGGAGCCAACCTTACCAGAGATCTGGCAGGTGTGGCAGCTCCTGCAGCGTTTTTCTACTTCGGCCCCCATCTTCGGCCAATAAAAGTAGAGAGAGAGCCTTTCTTTAGTCTTCTTGAAACTCAAGTGACCAGCCAAAGGAATCTCGTGGGCTAACTGCAAGAACTGTGGTCTGTTCTCTTGGGGTACTACAAGCCGTTTGTAGTTTCCAGGTGCAGACTCGGTCGGTTCTTTGTAGAAGAGGCCACCTTCCCAGTGCAACCTGTATTTCCCAGGCTCTTGCCCTTCAGCCTGAGCATCTGCCTGGTGGCGAAGACCTTCCAGAGTTGGACATTCTCTCTGTCCCTTACTGAAGTCTGCCCTGCTGGGTCCACCTTCTGCCAGTAAAGAATGCAGCTCAGGATGGTCAACAGGATCCAGATCTCCAATGAGTTCCTGGCCTTCCATTAGCTCCTCTTCAGAGTCTAATTCTACCACACAGGGTTGTACCTCCCTCTCAGCCTCAGCTGGTGGTGGAGTTACGGGTGTAACTTTGGACAACTGCAGGGAAGTCCTTGTTGGCTGCACTGAAATGCTGGCTGCTGGTTTCGGTATAGAAGTCTTAGGTTTCCCTTTTGCTTCTGATTTCTTGGAGACAGCGGCCGACAATTCCAGTGGAGCAGGAGTGATATCTTTCTTCATCATCTCCTGGAGAGTACCTCGCATGGTTCTCTCCCTTGCAGGTCTGGTTAGCTCCTGTAACCGTTTACTAGGAGGTCTGGGGGTATGTGACACAACTCCGAGAGTTTTCAAGTCGTTACCCAACAGAACGCGTCCTGGTACCTCACTCTGTATGCTGACAGGTATCTTCACAGTCATGTCGTTACAATGGATGAGAACTGGTAATTGGGGAAGCATCTGCACAGGCCCTCCAGCTAACTTGGTGAGGCGTTTGGGTGCCTTAGCAACATCCTCAGTCTGAAAAAAAGATTTATCCACCACAGTTATGCTGGCCCCAGTGTCTCTAATGGCAGGAGTCTCATGACCATTCACCTGGACACTGTCCTTATAATACTCTTTAGTATTATCGGGGATAGAATTATAGACATCTAAATTCTGTTGTTCACACAACCCCAGAGATACTAAAGAAACACTGGCTGAGACTCCAATGGGTTCATCAGCCAGCAGTAGAAAGTTTCCACTTGCCATTTGGAGCTCCTCCTCTGGAGCGAAGGCTAAGGAGACAAGCTGGACCCCTGAAGGTTTACCCTTACATCTGGGATCTCCTTTCACGTGGTCAGTCGAGCCACAAACAAAGCATTTACCGAATGCTTTCTGGAATGGTGGCTTGTTCTGGCCTCCTTCCGGTTTGGCACCAGAAGACACACTATTCTGCTGCGGTTTTCCTTGTGGCTTACCCTTCTGGTTTTGTTTGGGGCCCTCTTTGGAATTTGTGTTATTCGAATTCTCTTTTGAGTCTTTTTTAGGCTGTTTTCCCTCATCCTTTTTCTGAGTTGCCCCAGAATCCTTATGAGTAGCCCTGTTGGCAACCCACAAGTCAGCAGCCTTAACTAGCTTCCTGGAATCCAACTCCTTCGAATCAGCCAAGTGCTGTCTGAGCTCAGGAGAACAGGCATCATAAATAGACTTCAACATAAAAAGATTCTTCATACCCTCATAAGTGTTCACTTTGTAACCCTTAATCCATCCCTCTAAGTTTTTCAACCCTTCACTCACCCAGGTAGCCCAAGGGGTACCATCATGCTTTTTGAGGGTTCTAAACCTCTTAAGATACTGGGAAGGGGTCTTCCCAAATCTAGCTATCAAAGCTAGTTTCACACTTTCGTACTCTTTCCTATCCTCCTCCCCCAACTCCATTACCACATCAGTTGCAACAGGGGGGAGCCTAGAGAACAGCCAGGTAAGCAACTCATTGCCTGTGATGTTCTGGAGCCCATGATTGTACTCAAACAAACTCAGCCAATCCAACACATCCAACTTTGGTTCATACATACCAATTAATTCCTTCGGCATCCGGGGTCTTTTGGGACTGGAACTTCTAGAGGAGCCAGAGACAGAAGCAGTTTCGAAAGACAACTTTTTGATTTCTAACTCATGCTTGAGCTCCATTTCTCAGAGCCTAAGAATTTGTTGCATTTCTTGGTGTTTCTGTTCAGTTTGAGCAGTAATCCTTCTGAATTCCAAGTCTATTTTCATTTTTTCTAGTTCAAGGATTTGAGGACTTAGTGTGGGACCTGTTATATGCCCTGTAGATACAGCTGGTAAGGCAGACAGAGAGGCAGGGGAGACAGTTTTGTTAGCCTCTCCTTCCTCTTCAGCCTCTTCATCACTATCATCAGAACTTTGATTTAGATCAACACCATTACTGTTATCTACATTTGCTGGAGAAGTTGGTTCCTCTGAACCAGTACCCAGACTTTGGTTTTCCAGCAATCTCGCTATCAGTTCTACTTTCTTGCCTCTTACAGAAAGATTCTCTTGTCTACAGAGGGCTTGTAAACTCTCAGTATTTTCACCTGACAAGGATTCTTGACTGTAAACTTCCATAGTAGACATGTTTTTGAAAGTTGCTTTTAGTGCTAAGCTTTGTGGTTAGTTATCCTAAAGTGTTGAAAAGCACTCTAAACTGTATACTCGATACAAATCCCACCGCTGTACACCACTGTTAGGCGGAAACCTGTGCAGATCCCTCTGGGACCACTGCAAAAGATTTAGAACTACAGGTGTTTGGCAGTAAGCCCACTTGGTAGCAGTCTGTACCACACAGATTCACTTGGTAGCTGTGGCTGAGCAGTCAGACTTCCCTCAAGAAGAGTTAGGCAGTATGTGGAGTATACAAAATAGGGCAATTTACACAGTAGAACAAGCAAACACGGGACAGAGCTTCGGTGTAAAGATATATCATTATTTATTTATAAAAACACATCTATGGAAAACACACTGGCACTAATACGGCAAACAACTTCAATCACAATTACTATAAGTAAATCAATCCCCCTAACAATAGTTCGACAAGTCTAAGTTCAACGGCACCACTTATTTGCAGACAGAGGTGAATGCTTTAACCTAGATGGCACTCTAGTATTCGTTAGGACGGGAGAGAAAAGGCAGGGTATGAAATCATCTCAGTACCAACACTTTTACGAATAAATGCAAGGCAAGTAAGGCAGGGTCTACTGTAGATCGCAAAGTTCAGAGGCCAGGCCCACTCGGAGACAGGCAAGGCGATATGTCCCAAAAAGTATCACAGTGGAAATGCACTTCGAGTCTTTGGCGCAAATTGTCACAGAAAGATTGGACCAGTTCAGAACAGAAAGTTAAGAAGGCCTGGAGGCGACCCAATGGAGAGACGAGGATTAAGACACCTCATGCTAACCGACACAAGGGAAGCCAGGCGGACACGGTACCTTGTATGTGGAGAGACAGCTCCGGCGGGGGCAGTTGTTCCTGGTGGTGGATGCAAGTCGGGGCTTTGCCAAGAGAAGAGAGGCTCTCGTCGTCGAAGGAAAGTTGAATATTGTTGCACCACCAGGGAAGAGACCAGCTGCGGAGTGCTCCGTCACAAGGCACCACCTTTTGGTCGCGGTACAGGTTAGTGGCTATCCGGTTGCTGGGGTGCTCAGCACGGGCAATTCGACCACTATGCCCTGGAAGCGAAGAAAAAGCAAAGGGGACTGGTTGTTCCCACCAGTCAGGGGAAGAAGACTCTCCAGCCGGGAGATCTCCTCTGTCGTTGGGAAGTGGTGAGTCGGTTCAGCAGGGCTCCACCGGAGGTGTCGTCGTTGCAGGTCGGCTCAGCTTTACCCTCGTCAGATTCTTAGGTCCTGGGGCGACTTCTGAAGATCCAGCCCCAAAAGCCCTGCTTTTATGCAGAAAACCCCCATTCATTCAGCCTAGCTGTCAATCAAAACACGCTAAGTGGTGAGCGGGGTGGCTCACCACTTGGGCCAATCACACCAGAGGGCGACTTGAGTTGGCAAGAGAACTCAGTCCAGGGTGCCTAAACCCCCTCCCACACCCCCTGAGGTACCCAGACAGAATGGCACCACTTTGGAGGGCCTCTGTGCAGAAGCCCGCCAAAAGTGGAACAAAGGGCTCAACCTTTGGTTTAGGAGTCACAGAGACGAACACAGACGCCATTTTAAAAACCGAGTTCTGGCAGAAAATACCAACCGATAGATTTATTTAAGATAAGTAAACCGGTGGTATGTTAGAGATTAACGAGAAAAAGTATTAACCTCCAACAATGGGAAGAATCCCATAGGGTTATATTCGGGGTCGAATATAACGAGTAGTTTCCACTGCCACCAGCCAAAACTCGACGAGGGGGGACGGGACAGTGCCCCCTCGAATAACAGACCCAGGGGTAATCGAATTACCCCTAATAGCACGTCCACAATAGGATGGTATGTACTATTTCTGTTAGTAAATTTAGGTCTAGTAAAGCCAATGGTGACTTTACATGCCCTGGGAGACAGTAGTCAGTCCCAGGGTATGGAGTCTATGGTGGGGATCCTCTAGGAGGCCCCAGTGTTACGGCACGCAGGGTGCGGTGTAACACACATAGTAAAACATATGAGACCTTATGGAGTAAAAGACCCCATAGCCCATAGAACACATTGACATTCATAGGAATTAACCACATTCATGTCCAAGAGTGGGAGAAAAAGAGTCTCACTCTTGGCAGGATGGAAAAAAACAAACTCCAGAAATCCAGCAAAGCTGCTGGGGGACTCACTAGGTTAGGAAATTCAGCCTAAACAGAGAATTCTCCCTAACAAAACCCATGGTGGCTTATAACTTCAGTGCTTATAACTTTGGTCTTGGGTAGGCCCTGCCACAACCACCACAACATATCACACCCATAGTAGCTTATAACTTCAGTACTTATAACTTCGGTCTTGGGTAGACTCTGGCCACAACTCCGAAACATATCACACCCATACATCACACCCATGTTTGATTCTATGGGTGTGATCTATGGGTGTGATATGCTGCGTTCGGCAATGCACCCAAGAGTCTAGGCCCTGCCCGCAACCACTGCAGGATATCAAACCGATAGATCACACCCATAGAACCAAACATTTTTAACTATGATCACACCCATAAAATCAAACATTTTTAACTAGGCCTCATGGCATTTTTTATGTCCGCTGACACCTTGGGTGTTCTTAGAACAGTTTCCACTTGCCTGCGAACAATACGGAAAGGTATAGTGTCCTCAGGACACCTCCATAATATATGCATATCTATATCTATATCTATATCTATATATATATATATATATATATATATATATATCAGTAAAAAAAACTTTGTTAAAGGGCCATTATGGTTAAGTTGCGCTACTAAAAACCTATGAAATTCCGTGAAATAACTTTGTTATAGGGACGTTATGGTTCAAATTAAAACCGAAAAACCCCTGTAATTCGGCAGTTATGGTAACATAAGCAACCATAACTCGCGCCACCGTGCACTGCTAACACTAACACCCAGGACATCAAAGATGACATCACAAATGTCATTGATGACATCACTGATGACATCACATGTGCATTTACTTTTCATAAAAACTCTGTACAAGGGATTCTTATAATGCTGACCAAAAACTGTCGAGGATCATTGGGATAAATATCATGAGCTAATTAGTGCATTAAGCAATGCATTGATATAAATAGCATTCTATTATGAAGTTCTATCCAGTATACTAAGCTACTCATGCAGAAACATAGGCAGTGTGTGCAGCATACATGATGAAGGTGCCATATTCATAATCTTGCCTTGTTGAATACTGAAATAATAACTGCTTTCTTATTAGAGTTTTGCGTACTGTGAAACATGTAATAAGTAGATAATAAAACCCACTTAATACATAATTATTACAGACAAAACACAAAGAGACAACAACACATACAAATATGAGTATATACAGGGACAGTGAAGTAAAGAAAAAAGCAGAAATAGTAGCAGAAAGAGTTCATAACCTAACTGATTGTCTTTATGCAGAGAAACTATTGCTCTGTTTCAAAGCTGCTTCTTACCATATGTATGTGTATCACATGATGTGACTGCACCCAAAGGAAAGGAGAGTGAGTATAATGTATACAAATATGAGCATATACAGGGAAGGTAGAGTAATAAAAATAAAACTATGAGAAAGTGCTGATAACCCTAATGATTATCTTCATGCACAGAAAGGATTGCTCTCTTTCAAGCCTGTGTCTTCCGCTATGTATATGTTTCATATGATGTGACTTGACCCTAAGTCTACAAATATAGTACCTTTTCAATTTTTACTTCCTGACTGTTACTGAAGAAAGCTATGTGGCTTTGATATGTCAGTAAAGGATAAAAAGGGAGAGCCAGCGATGTGATGTCATCAGTGATGTCATCAATGACATTTGTGATGTCATCTTTGATGTCCTGGGTGTTAGTGTTAGCAGTGCACGGTGGCGCGAGTTATGGTTGCTTATGTTACCATAACTGCCGAATTTCAGGTTTTACTTTGAACCATAACGTCCCTTTAACAAAGTTTTTTCACTGAATTTCATAGGTTTTTAGTAGCGCAACTTAACCATAACATCCCTTTAACAAAGTTTTTTTACTGAATTTCATAGGTTTCTAGTGGCGCAACTTAACCATAACGTCCCTTTAACAAACTTTTTTCACTGAATTTCAGAGGTTTTTAGTAGCACAACTTAACCATAATATCCCTGACTTCATATACATCTAACATAGAACATACTAACCCCCTCGTAGTGATTTTCATGTCCGCGGACTACCGCCATGTCTGCGGACATATCGAAAATCTGAGCGTGGTGAATGTAAATTTAAATAGTGTCCCCCATTTCCCCTTTGAAGTTGGCTCTGAAAAGAACCGTTTTTTTTTTGGTTTTTTTACAAATGCTTGACAGACACCTGTTATTTTGTATTTTTTTTCTTGTTTTTTTTTCTTACTTTACTCCTAAAATCTTCACATAACCTTCTCCAAAGCAACCCTTACATTCCAAAATAGAAAGGCATTTCCCGTAAAAGATAAAGAAATGCCATCTTCTTTAAAATTAACAGCATTACTGGCATAAATATTCTCATTATTACAGAAGAACATACCAGCTCTAAGCATGAAGGCACACATGCCTCGGTTGATGACACACCTAGCAATGTTTTGCTGAGGACAAAAAACGGAACTATTGTCCCATATTGCCCTAGGTAGTAATCCAGAAAAAATTAGTTTTGCATTTGGAAGGATCTTCATTACGGCTTGAACCAAGTGTTCCAAAACAGCCAACAAAGTAGGGGCACTGACGTTGCCCAAATGGAAAGCACCATAGTGCAAAACTACCACATGCAGACTGTTCATCGTGGCCATATCCTCACAAACTTGTACAATTCCCTGTACATTGCAATCAGGCACAGTGCTCCACACCACCTCCACTCCTTTCACATCAAAGTTCTTTGCAACATGCCTGTATTCAGCGTACTGTTGTAAACCATGCACAAACATATCTCCGAGCACCAACACCCTGACTTTCTCCACTTCTGCCATCTTCACTACACACAGTCTCTTTCAACACAAATCCACAACCTCGACATCTGATTGGCTGATCCGTACAGTCTTCTTTCCATGTTGGATTTCCTGGAAAAACACGGATGTAGCACGCCCTGTCCACGAACAGCCGCGGTGTCCGCGGACGGCGTCCACTTTACTCTCTGTGCCATTCCCTCATTGCATACAGCTAAGCAATCACACAATACGAATAACGTCCTCAGAACACCCCCATTTTGTGAATTTTCGAACATTTCAGGACAATTATCATTTCATTATTCAACATATTAACATTACAAATATTATACTTTCATCTTGTACTCTGCACACAATGCTATGTTTCTCCATTAGTAGCTCAGTATACTAGATAGAATCCCATAATACAATGCTATTTATATCAATGCATCGTTCAAAGCACTAATAACGGTATGATACTTATTGCAATATCCTTGACACTTTTTCGCAACATTATAATAAAAATCCCTAGTACACAAATTCCATGAAAAGTACATACACATGTGATGTCATCAGTGATTTCATCAATGACATTTGCGATGTCATCTTTGATGTCCTGGGTGTTAGTCTTAGCAGTGCACAGTGGTGGCGCGAGTTATTTTTCATAGCTTACCATAACTTGCGATTTTCAGGGGTCTTTCGGCTGTACTTAGAACCATAACGTCCCTTAAACAAACTTTTTTTAATATCACGCAAACAATATACAAACATGGCATGCAAAAACCAACTTCTCACAGAAGGCTTTACACAGAATGTTGCAAAGTAAGAATTTATGCTCGTTCACATTGAAGGTCAGCTGCTTCCATTTTTTGCTTGGGCCCCGGAGAGGCTCACGAAGCGGACTATAAGGTTGTATTGTGTTTTGACCTTGACAGACAGAGATTGTGATGAAAGACTTCTCTTGAAGGAGTGTTGCTAAAACTTAAGGGAAGATAAGGATGAAATTTCTGAAACGAAACCACTTTTATATATTATATCACTATGCGAAAGATCGTTCGCACACGCGGAGTCGTATTTTGGGACTGCACTACTCGTAGACAATGGAAATTGCAATTGTACTGTAAGTAACCCTTTAGATTATTTTATACCAAATATAATTACAATAGCGTAGCATTAAAGACCGCTCAAGTTCAACTTGTTCGTTGAAAGTGGCATAATGTTTTCTACCGCGCACTATCACCACCGAATTGATCCCCTGTCGTTTAGAGGGCTCTGAAAAAGGCAGACGACACAGGGTGGGTTAATAGAAATAATTTAACCGGTCTATAGGCGGTCAAGCGCTCTACTCGCTGTGCCACTTCACTGTAGCCTGTCAAGTGGCACAGCGAGTACAACGCTCGCTTTGACATCCGTGCACACCTTGCTCATGCAAGTTCGAAACCCGGCAGGGCCAAACTCAGCCTTTCATCCTTCCGTGATCGATAAATGAGCACCACACACCGCGGTTAATAATAAGCACCGCTTAGATACCTCACGGTTCTTACCGCTATATGAATGGGAAAATATTATTATTTTATTATTAACATACTCCGTTGCACTATCTTCAATAGCAAATAGTTTCATGCCCTAATAAATAAAATGATGATTTTTAATGAAGATCGGCTGGTGAGACTAATTTATGTTTTTTAAAACAGGTATGTGGCCCCATTTTGCCTATGTCACGATTTACAGACTCCAGCGGATGGGGTCTTCAACTGCCAGGTGCAGGTCCAAATATGCAACTTCATGACCCTCACCATTTTATGGGACAATCGCCAAGGACCAATATGCCCTTACGCAGTACTAGCAGCTACAAACAACATACCAACCAATAGGGTGGTCTAATGGCTCGTTGTTGGAGCAACCTTCTGATTATCAGAGTGACCATTTACTGCTTTTATCATAAACCAACAGCCTATCTACCGCAAAGGAACAACGCGTGGCTCAAAATAAACTTTTGCTGATCGACAGCAGAGACAATAGCAAATCGCTGAATATTCACTAAACATTTCATGTGAAATAAATGTACTTTACCAAATGTACAATCCCGCTGTTTACTTTTAAACCACAGTCTCATATTCCGAATTGTGGCGCACTGAGTTGTAAGCTGATCTAACACCCTCTGTACCGCAAAGGAACATCGCGTGCCTCAACATTAACTTTTGCGGATCGACAACAAAGACAAATGCAAATTGCTGAATATTCTCTAAACATTTGATGTCAAATAAATGTACTTTACAAAATTTACAATCTTGCTGTTTGCTTTTAAATCACTGTTTCATATTCCGAATTGTGGCGCGCTGTGTTGTGACATAATATGTGTTGTCTTCCGGGTTCTGTGTAAAGTCACTTAGGACTGCAGAGGACTGGGCGCGTTTGATGACGCACCCTCTAACGTCACGGAGAGAGGCGGGGAATATGAATGCTTTGATAATATCAGGCTTAGGGGCGGGAGATATGATTTAGTGTCGCAAAAGCAAGTCAGCCAGGTCAAAAGCGCCAGTCATAGGATTATCACATAATGTCGGCGCACACCAGCCGGATTTATCGTTTCTTTAGTGGACAAAAAGTCGGTTGACGCCCATAGGAAATTGTACTATTAGCGGACAAAAGGAGTGGTCTTAAAACACTTTCACCCTGACAACGAAAAATACAAACAACATTCTCAGAACACCCCCATTTTGTGTAATTGCAACCATTTCGGGACACCGCGAGTTTACTTAGAACACATTCAACTAGACAGATTACAATACGGACAGCGTCCTGAGGACACCCCCAGTTTGTGTATTTACGAACAATTAAGTACACCGCGAGTGTTCATAGCTCATTTTTACCTTCCTTGCGAACAAAAATGACACATACTCCGTCCTCTAAACACCCCACCATTTAGTTTATTTACAAAATGTCAGAACAGCCGTGTTCTCCGCGGACAAATCGAACGCAACAAAATCGTCTAGCACATAAAAAAACAAAACATTGAACCTATCTCATACTCCCCCACCCTCCCCAAACACTCTTACACACCAACACACGGCACTAAATACAATTTTTTATCCACGTTTCACCGCGCTGTACGTGGTCGACGGCGAATACAAGATGGCGGGCGCCACAGAAAATCTGACGCGCTCCACGCCCCTCGCCGTCCAATCAGCGAACACGTCGCATGTCCGCGGACATGACGCAAGGCCATGGGCCAATCGGGGTGCTGTCCGCGGAGCGAACAGGGAAGTCCGTCCGCGAACCGAACACAGATATCACTAATTTTTTTGCCTTAGGTTTTGGTCATTTTATAAAAAACTACTGGACGGATTTACACCAAATTTGCAAAAGCACGCTTTCGGGACCAAGCCCCCGCTCCTGCCGCAAATTTGGTGTAAATCTGTCCAGCGGTTTGGCCTGTGGCCGTGCGCAAAGTTTTTTCCCATTCAGTCTATGGGAAAAAAAAAAGTTTTGGGAGCCCCCTATAACTTTGCCCCCACTTGACAAATCCTCACCAAACAAAAAGATTCAGTGTGAACCATATACTTTTCTTGCAAAGTTTGGTGAGGATCCGTCCAGGGAGAGCGAAGTTATAAGCCGCCCAAAAAGTGCTCTTCCTATGGAAACAGCAACTTAACCATAACTACATGGCCACTACTGTGGCCATGTAATAGATATAGATATAGTTATAGATATGCATATATATATACATCTAAATACATCTTTGTTAAAGGGAGGTAATGGTTAAGTGGCACTAATAAAAACCTATGAAATTCAATGAAAAGAACTTTGTTAAAAGGACGTTATGGTTGCAAGTAAAACCGGAAAACCTCCGAAATTCACCAGTTATGGTAAGCTAAGCAACCATAACTCCTGCCACCACCGTGCACTGCTAAGACTAACACCCAGGACATCAAAGAGGACATCACAAATGTCATTGATGACATCACATAAGAAATTCATTTTGATGAAAAGTCCTTACAAGGGGTTGTGTTTCAGGCTCAAAATGTTCCCCTTCCACAGCCCCCCAAGCACATACTTGGAGGAATATTAGCAAAACTGCTGTTTATCTTAAAAATGGCATCAGCTATTGACATCCCTCCTCCCCAAGAGCCACCACCAGCTGAAAAACCTACACAACAAAAAAAGTGTAGCACTTACAAAGACAATGAAGAGTACCAAGAAAATGAGGTAATGAAGTGATTACCTCTAGCACCAAGAGAGAATCACGGTTGTGGCAGTTCTTTACCACTGTTGGGAATGTACCAAAGGCTAAAGCTACCAGAGTGAAATGCACTATACTCAGTCCCGGACTACCTGGAAAGTACTCCTATGGGACCACCACCATGCACTGCCACACCCAACCAACCACCACAATGCTCTCAGAAAGGCTGTTCCTTCTTAGCAAGTAGTAGGTTATCTTCCTCCACCTCATCTTCCTCAACCAGTACTGAAACCACACAGCCTCCTTCTGTGGGACACAACTTCTCACCAGCTACCTAGCAAGCAATAAAAGAGGCTGTTGATCCATATCTTTCTAAGACAACAGTCCTCCCTATATACTGCAAAACACCTCTCTGCAGAGGGGGGTGGATTTCAAAGTGCTTTTGAAGCTGTAATCAAGGAGCATAAGAAACACTGCCCCCTACCTTAGAGGTAACACACACGCAACATCTTCCTCTGTCCACCTGCCCCTCCATATTAGTGCTTGGTGCCTCTTCCCTCATTCCCCTTCCCACCTTACGTTCTAACATCTCCTAGACTCCATCTACTTTACATTTCTCAGTAAACTACATAAACTCAATAAGATTTTCCAACATTTCCATTAGCATTTTGTGTTATGCTAATGGTATAATGTGGCGTTCATCCTCGCTTCCTAGGTCTGGAACGGGGGATGACAGCCTGCCAGCCAAAGTTATCGGTCCAAGCAAAGTGAGGGCGGATAACAAAGGCTCTGGACCATTATCCCCCATTGCAGCTCCTGCCATGTTGCATGAAGACCATTAGCACCAAAGGGGGTACCCATGGTGCAAAAAAAAGGATTTTTCTTCCTACACTGAGACGAGTGCGGTGTCCCACTGTAGGAAGGAAAATCCTTTAACAAGATGCGCACCATGGAAAGGGACGGCGGTACTCCGTACAGAGCCCCCCCTTCCCTTGCCATGGCATCCTGCAGAAGGCAAAGAGAGATCCCTAGGACCACATTACAACAACCACATTTTTTCCCCTTTAAACCTGTCCAAATTTCTAAAAGCTTTACCACATAGCCAGTGCCTGGTGGACACAGCCACTTTATCCCCATTGGTCATCCCTCGTGGTCATGGCCAATAGCCAGATTGTCCGGGTCATGACCTTATGCCATGACACGGACAATCTGGCCACTGCCCGTGGCCACAAGCTACACCTCATTGCCTCCTTCTCCCCCGACTTCCAGTGCTCTACCGACAACACACAACTCTTCTTGAAACCTTCTACTGATGCCCTTGCACCTTCCTTCATCCCTGACTGCCTCTTTGTCGTTCAGACCTGCTGCACTGCTAATGACCTCTGCCTCAATGCCAGCAAAACAGAGATTCTCCCTATTGGGTCCCCTGTACCCTACTTCTTTCCTTCACTCTGGCCTTCCTCATGGGCCCTCCCCCTGCCCCCTCGTCTGAAGCCAGGAATCTCAGAGTCATCTTCGACTCCTCCCTTTCCTTCATCCCTCATATTCAGGACATTGGGCCTCATTACAAGTCCAGCGGTAACTGTGTCGGTAAAACTGGACTTGTAAGATTTACCGGCTCTTGGCCTGCCGGTAACAGCGGGGGATTACAACCCCAGCATTCCAGAAAGTCAGGCACGGGTAAATTGTTATTCACCATTTCCATTGTGTCCCATAGCACTCAAATGGAATGGGGAATACGGAAGCAGTGCCGGTGCTTCCATTATGACTTGCTTACCATGGCCGCTGTGTCCTGCAGGGTCTTCCCTGTCAGGCACAGTGGCTCCGGCAGGCAAACCCGTAATGTGCCGGTCTGGAAACAACAGTGCCGGTAGGCTTACCGGCACCATTGTTTCTAGACCGGCACACATGTAATGAGGCACATTGTCAAGAAGTCCCACTTTCAGCTCTTCCTTCTGAAAAGAACTCTACATTTCCTCACCTTCCCCCAGAGACTAAATGTTACCCGTGCTCTGGTTCTCTCCAGGCTACACTATTGCAAAAACCTCCTCCTTAATCTTCCTTTGTCCACCCTGAGACCCCTCCAGCTAACCCAGAATAGGACAGCAAGACTTATCCTTGGCCTCAAGCCCAGGGACTGCATCTTTCTTGCCCTGCAAAGCCTTCACTGGCTCCCGGTCTCTGCACGGATTAAATTCAAATTCCTCTGTATCATCCACAAGGTTATCTGGGGCCAGGAACCACTCTATCTTTAATGCTTCCTGACCAAATACTCTCCTTCTAGACTCCTGTGTTCCTTTGGCACCAACTCCCTGCGTGTGAAGCGGTTTGCTACACAAAGAGCTGCTGGTATTTCCCTTTCCTCATCAGGCTCCCTTTTGTGGAATAACATCTCTCCCCCTCTGCATCTTGAGCAGGACCTCCTCAAGTTCTGAAAAAGCCTCAAGGCCATCTCCTCCTCTCTTTCCTGCTAATTGTATAGTAGCGTGACTGATGTGCAGGGCCCTTATATATCCTCGGGGCCCTGACCCCCCACATCTCTCATCCCAGCCGCTGTCTATTTAGAGTAATTGCCTAGGCTCACCCTCCCCACGAGAGGTTGCACTTGCCTTTTTCTTTTTCACTCTTAGCACGTCAGCCCGAGCACTTCTCTATGTGCAACACAGCCCCACAGCGCCTGTCCCTTACCCGACTCCCCTCTGCACTTGCACGCTCTGAACACTCACAAGGCATAGTAGGTTTGCCTCCCCTGCCTTTCATTCTCTTGATTTGCTTGTACTAATAATTCAATTATTTATCTTTGTATTTCATTGTCTACCTTCCCCTGTCTGCACCCTGTTGCCCCGTGGGCGCTTTGAAACAGTTTTGCTAATTGTATAAGCACCTCACAAATGACCAATAAATAAATAAATATTCTTCATGGTAACATGGGCCAAATGTTATCTGAAGTAGCTGATCAACCACATCTTGACTCTCTTGGGTGCTGGACATGTTAAATTCTGAAAAGGGCTATCACAGTCACCACTCTCCTCTGGAGCACGCTCCAGTGCTGCTAGATCCATGAAATCTTGCCAAAGGAGTTCCTTTGATACCACCAGAACCAATTATCCTCACAATGCATGCCAGTCACTTGGGCTGCGATTCAACATGGGCTCTCACACAGCACAGGAGCGGTAGCATCCGACAGTAGCAGCTTAGTCTTCCAACTGGAGGGAACTGGCAGCGGTCCTAGTAGCACTTTTTCCTTTCACCCCATCTCTTCATGGACAGAATGGACTCTTTAGAGTAGACAACAATGTTACCTGATCCTAGATAAACCACCAAGGGGGATGAGGATCCTCCCTCTCACTCGATCATGCAGAAGAGATTGAGCAGAGAACAATATTTTTTTTCTCCATGTAGTTCATATTCAGGGGATCCTGAAAGTGAGAGTAGGCCGGCCGAGTCCGTGATTTCCATGTTCCCTGAAGCTGAACTTGTCTCGGAAGGATTTTCAGAACTTTTGGGGCTCCAAAAATGTATCTATTTTCTACCAGGTGGAATTCAGTGGTCCCTATGGTCTACTCCGAATTCCAGAGGAGGGAGCATGGGGTAGTCTGCGCTGAAGATTATAAGGCCCTGGGCACTTCTGTGTGCCCTGCTTGCGTTTCCCAAAAAGTGTGTTGAGGAAGATCATATGGGAGGGAGAAGAGGTTACTAGTGGTCCCTTTATGGTCCAGACACATGTTTTTGTCTCTCTCAGTGACTCGGGAAATAATTCTGTCCCCAAATCCATTGCTAAGTGAGGCACTGACAGTATCTGTGTGGTCTCCCTTCAAAATGTTACTCTGGAGGTAGTGTGGGAGGGCCTACTGCAGCTGGAGGCAGCCACCAGAGCACAGAAGCCGTCCAGGGTGTCAGGAATACATTGAATTACAAGGCCTCTACTCGCCAGACATCCAGTGTACTGTGCTCCCCAAAAGGGTTTTGATTTGATGCTAGAGTGATTCCACAAGGGACTTGCAGTGGCAGCAATGAGGGTGTACTGTGCAGCACTCACACATCTGTATAAACCATGGTGTGACCTAGGGGCATCAGATGATGTGTTCATTATTCTCTGAAAAGGGTTCTTCTCTGTTCAAAACTCCTCGAGAAAGACCATTGCACATCGGTATCTGATGAGGGTTTTGATCAGGCAGATCTTAAGTGTCTGTCTCTTAAAACAACCGTCTTGGTTGATATTGCCTCTGTGATAACTGCAAATATCTGAGAATAGGTGGCAGAACATATATTGGATTTCTGCATTCAGTGGATTTATTGACTGTATCGCAATTCGCAAGTTTCCAAACTTGTGCTATTGCAGTAAAATGTTTTAGAGTATTGGCAAAGCTGTTATCATATTAAATCATGTGAGATCTATTCATATTAAAAAGTCCCCTTATTGCATTTCTCACCTTAACTTTTGAGGCGTGTAGTTTCATAATTCTTTCTTTTTAAAATATAGAAGCACATCTCTGAGGAATGATGCTCAGGAAAAGGTGATCCTACCCTGACATTCGAAGATCCCCATGCACCCTGTGCTAGTACATGATTCGCTCCCTACTTTTATGAAGTGTTCAAGTCTTTAGATCATGGGTGCACAACATACGGCCCGCGGGCCAGTTGTGGCCCGCCATGCTGTTTTTTCCGGCCCGCGAGGCACAAAGACTTTCCTAATGGAGGGCGGCCCGCAAGCAGCATCGGCCGCCCTCCATTAGGAGTCGTGTCCATTCGTGTCGTGTCGGATGTGTATGAATGTTTGTTTTTGAGTGTTTGTGTTGTGTATGTTGAGATGGGGGGTGAGGGGTGTGTCGGATGTGTATGAATGTTTGTTTTTGAGTGTTTGTGTTGTGTATGTTGAGATGGTGGGTGGGGGGGCGTGTCGGATGTGTATGAATGTTTGTTTTTGAGTGTTTGTGTTGTGTATGTTGAGATGAGGGTGGGGGGCGTGTCGGATGTGTATGAATGTTTGTTTTTGAGTGCTTGTGTTGTGAATGTTGAGATGGGGGTGGGGGGGTGTCGGATGTGTATGAATGTTTGTTCTTGTGTGTTTGTGTTGTGTATGTTGAGATGGGGGGGTGGGGGGCGTGTCGGATGTGTATGAATGTTTTTTTTGAATGTTCGTGTTGTGTATGTTGAGATGCATGTATGGGTGCATGCTTCAGAGTTTGTGTGCTGAGTTGGAGGGTGGGGGTTTGGGTCTGTATGGGTTCATGTTTGAGAGTGTGTGTGCTGAGTTGGGGGGTGGGGGGTTCAGGTCTGTATGGGTGCATGTTTGAGAGTGTGCTGATTTGGGGGGTGGGAGGTTCGGGTCTGTATGGGTGCATGTTTGAGAGTGTGTGCTGAGTTGGGGCGTGGAGGTTTCGGGTCTGTATGGGTGCATGGTGTATGCTTGAGAGTGTGTGCTGAGTTGGGGGGTGGGGGGTTCGGGTCTGTATGGGTGCATGTTTGAGAGTATGCTGATTTGGGGGGTGGGGGGTTCGTGTCTGTATGGGTGCATGTTTGAGAGTGTGTGTGCTGAGTTGGGGGGTGGGGGGTTCGGGTCTATATGGGTGCATGTTTGAGAGTGTGCTGATTTGGGGGGGTTCAGGTCTGTATGGGTGCATGCTTGACAGTGTGTGCTGAGTTGGGGGTGGGGGGTTCGGGTCTGTATGGGTGCATGGTGTATGTTTCAGAGTGTGTGCTGGGTTGGGGGGTGGGGGGTTCGGGTCTGTAGGGTGCATGTTTGAGAGTGTGTGTGCTGAGTTGGGGGTTGGGGGGTTCGGGTCTGTATGGGTGCATGCTTGAGAGTGTGCTGATTTGGGGGGTTCGGGTCTGTATGGGTGCATGCTTGAGAGTGTGTGCTGAGTTGGGGGGTGGGGGGTTCGGGTCTTTATGGGTGCATGGTGTATGCTTGAGAGTGTGTGCTGAGTTGGGGGGTGGGGGGTTCGGGTCTGTATGGGTGCATGTTTGGGAGTGTGCTGATTTGGGGGATGGGGGTTCGTGTATGTATGGGTGCATGTTTGAGAGTGTGTGTGCTGAGTTGGGGGGTGGGGGGTTCGGGTCTGTATGGCTGCATGTTTGAGAGTGTGCTGATTTGGGGGGTTCGGGTCTGCATGGGTGCATGCTTGAGTGTGTTTGGGGAATAGTGTTTGGTTGGGGGTGAGGGGGATAGGGGGCATAGTGTTTGGTTGCGGGTGAGGGGGCCATGGGGCATAGTGTTTGGTTGGGGGTGAGGGACAGGGGGCATAGTGTTTGGTTGGGAGTGGGAGCCATGGGGCATAGTGTTTGGTTGGGGGTGAAGGGGCCATGGTGCATAGTGTTTGGTTGGGGGTGAGGGACAAGGGGCATAGTGTTTTCTTGGGGGATGAGAGACAGAGGGCATAGTGTTTGGTTGGGGGTGAGGGACAGGGGGCATAGTGTTTGGTTGGGGGTGGGAGCCATGGGGCATAGTGTTTGGTTGGGGGTGAGGGGGCCATGGGGCATAGTGTTTGGTTGGGGGTGAGGGGAAGGGGGCATAGTGTTTGCTTGGGGGTTGAGGGACAGGGGGCATAGTGTTTGGTTGGGGGTGGGAGTCATGGGGCATAGTGTTTGGTTGGGGGTGAGGGGGCCATGGGGCATAGTGTTTGGTTGGGGGTGAGGGGGCCATGGGACATAGTGTCTGGATGGGGGTGAGGGACAGGGGACATAGTGTTTGGTTGGGGGGTGGGAGCCATGGGGCATAGTGTTTGGTTGGGGGTGAGGGGGCCAATGGGCATAGTGTTTGGTTGGGGGTGAGGGACAGGGGCATAGTGTTTGCATGGGGGTGAGGGACAGAGGGCATAGTGTTTGGTTCGGGGTGGGAGCCATGGGGCATAGTGTTTGGTTGGGGGTGGGAGCCATGGGGCATAGTGTTGCACTCCAAGAGGGAACTCAATAATAAAGCTAAAACAGGCACAGTTAGGAGATGTACATCCTTTGCTTTTTTGAGGAAACCTGACTCAACGAAGGCCATACTCCTCTTGGGCAACCCAAACAGCAAACTATAGCAGTCCAAAATAACGGAATGTCCAATCATGGGTCAATAAAATATATATAATTTAATTAAACAGACGATATACAATAACTAAACCGAAATAAATGATAACAATGGAAAATGTGTAGTACAAAATGTAAGTTTGAAATGCAATAAAAATCGTTACACCTCAAAAACATATTCTTTTTCCATGTGTTTAATACAAATTGGGGGTTGAAAAAGCCTCCTGACATGTCCCTTCTACCGCCCCGCCCACTTTTACTTTTCGGCCCACAATAGCACTCATGTAAGGTACTTTCGGCCCTCTGTCAAAATCAGTTGTGCACCCCTGCTTTAGATAGATATAATCCACAATCCCCCATAATGCACTACTTCACACTGTGACTATTCCGCTGGCTGAGAGGTCAGAGTTGCCACCTATGTTAGCACTTTTCAAGAACTCCCAGAAATCTTTACACTTCCTCAGGGGCCTTTACCCTGTTCGAGATATTGGTGACACATGTCGTGCATTCTAACATTTAGAGTGGATTTATGATTGCAAAGCTGACACATTTCTCCCAGCACGCAGCATAACGTTCTGAAAGAGGTATTCTGATATGTTATCTAAAGAATGAAGAAGAAGAAGGCCTATGTGTGGAGAGAGCATTGGAAAAGAAAGCAAAAAGCAAAAACCGATGCACGCGGCCGATAAAAGAAGATGTCTGCAATATTATCAATGTGGACACCGCCACTTTCGGTATTACAGAAACTTTGCACCGTTGCAGTGCAAATACTCACTGGCACTTGTGCGAGGCTAAGCATTTTGTAACAATGCAATGCTTTTTTACAGTGGGAAATGCAAAATTGCTCTACAACGCTGCAAGATCTTAACCATCAAGGCACTTGTGTCCTGCATCATGTTTCAGTACCTGCCAGTTAACTACACTTACCGCCCTGTCCCTCTCCCTCGTCCCAGCATGTACTTCTGAGGCTCCACCTACAATCCTGGAGAAAAAAAAAAAATCTGTGAGGTATAATACCTCGCACTTACCCATAATCCAGCAGTTAAAAAATGTCCTGTTCTCCGGCCAGGAATCGTTGACTTTCGAGTGCACAACACCACACAGCTCTGTTGCGGGCCTCCTGGAGAGCTCCTCCAGCCATTCCAGGTAATAAGAGCTTTTTTAAAACGTCAAAATTAAAAAAGACGGCACAGAGCAGTCTTTCTAAATTGAACTGTCAGCCTTTATGACGCACACAAGTTTGCGCAGGTGCTGACAGGCACAGCAGGACCTGCAAGCGGCCATGCGGGAGAATGGGTAAGTTCATGTGTGCATGTGTGTTTGTGCTGTTTGTGCTGTTTGTGCTTGTGTTAGGTGTGCGTGTTTCAGTAGGTTTCTGTGTGTGTGCCGATGGGGAGGAGTCTTGGGAGGGGATGGAGGGTGCAGGGGTTGACGCAGGGTGGTTCCGGGGGTGAAACCCCCTGATTTTTAGCAAATGGGGAAAGAGGGGGTCGGCGGAGGGTGTGAGTGGTGGGGGGGGCAAAGAAATGTCATTTTTTCTATTTTTGTAGGCCGCCTAAAATCGGCTGAAAAAAATCTGTCTTTTGGTTAGGCGACCTAAAAAATCGAAAATATTACATATAACCCCTCTGGCGAGGCGGTGGACTTGTTGCAGGAGGGGCGTGCTCCTGGACTCCCTGTGGGGCTTGGAATGCAGTTGAGCATGGAAATCTGGGTCCAGTAAGTCCCTCTTGGTTCCCTCATTGGGTATGGGGATCCGATTCGGGGCTCGGTGGGGGAGTGCCCCGGGGCTGACAAGTAGGTGGCTGAGGGGGGCATCCTTGGTTGTTGGTCCTTTGCCGGGCTAAGGGGGTGGTGACTGGCTGCCCAGCTACTGTGTCAGCCACCCCTGGTGGCCTCTCTTGCCTGTCTTGCAGGTCTGGTTGGCGTGGTTGGCTAAGTTTGGGAGTGCTGTACGGCCGGCATGGACATGGCTCTGTGCACATGGGGCTGCACCAGTGTGTGTGATTGATTCTATGGTAGTTGCTGCTCAGACTTTTTGGGGCACTGCCTAGTTGTTTGGGTGCCTGAGGCAGCGTCCTCTGCAGTCCACTGTGTAGTTCTTCTTTCTTCCTGCTGCTGTTATGAGACGGCTAATGGAGGGAGACAAAGATGGTGGAATTTACTGCAGACTCCTCCAGGGTGGTCAGCAGCCCTGAATTGGATCAAAGGAACATTTCCCTCTATGCCTCCTGACGCAGGCCTAAAAGGAACATGAAGGTGGACTGTAGGGGAAAAGTTCTTCCTCCGTGTCGTTTCCCCTTTCCTCCTCTTCATCCTCTTCATGTGTCTTGCTTTCTGTTCATGTAGAAGAAGGGCCGCTGCTGGGCAGGGGGAGGTGGTGTCTGTGCTTCCCTGGATTTGGGATATCATGGGTTTTCCAAACCCATGGCACAGGGGCATCAACTGACCCTGGGTTCAGGATATGTACAAATTCTACTCAGATGGGGCTTCCTCTCTATTTACACATATTGGATTATCAGGGATTGGAAGGGTGCAGGTCATATTGCCATGCCTCAGTTGTTTACAATCTCTTTGTCCTTTTGGAGGCACAGATGGCTTCCTCCTGGATACTATCGAGACTAAGGGCATCCTGGCCAGTCTGGTAGGGGTGTCTTCTTTGGGCACTGCAGAAACTGTGATCTGGGATCAAGTTGCCCGCAAGGCTTCCTTCGCCCTGATGTTGGGCCATGTAGGGGTTTGATTGTCTCTCAGGGCTGCAATGTGTGGGTCATATGCAGCTGGCTCTGTGCTGGGTGGATTTACAGTGGCCAGATCTGGTGGAGGAAGCTGATTGTGTCTTGGTGTGAAAGAAACAGTACTGACGATTGGGAATGGTGTTTCGGCTTGGCATCTCTTTCATCTTAGCAATGGGAATGCCATTCTGTTGGCTGGAAATACTCTGTTTGAGGATACACCTGGCACACTGCATTGTCCATGCAGTTTGGCTTAGATGTACTTCCTCAACGCCCAGGTAATCCAGACCACAGCCTTCCTTCTCGGGACCGGAATGGGGTCCTTCATTAGGTCACAGGGACTGCACTCCCATCCAAGGGCCACCTGGTTTACTTGACACTCACGGGCGTCCTGCCTTCCTATCAGGTTGATGGGTGAAAATCTCTGGCACCTATTCCTGGTCCTCAGGTGCCTTTGTTCTATGGACTATACGGTTGGCGTCTCAATTGGACTTTCTTGCCCCTCCTATGCTGTCTCACCATAGTCAGGTCTTCTCTTCCCCTGTGGTTGCATGGAGTGCTTTGCGCTGTACCTTTGAGGTGTTGCTGGGTTTGAGGGCGATCAGAAGTGAACCTGTGTACCTAACACACGGCCCTTTAAGATGACCTAGCAATACTTTGAGAAAGATGGGGATGCATAATGTACTCAAACATCAATAATCAGACTGACTCAGGAAGTTGGCGAAGTAAGTCTGTTTTCTTTGCAATTGTCTAAACAGGGAGTACAACGAACATCAACGGACGTACACTTGATTTTCTCACTCAGCGAGTTTCATAAAAAACACAGCTTATATAGTAAAAACTTGTCATCATTGACGTCAGTCTACTTGGCAAATTACAAAAACCTACTTGGGAAAGTGATAGGCTTACAGGGAACATCTAGGCATTTGTTCCATACTGACAGGGATAGTGATTTGGGTCTCTAACATCAGGTGAGCAACTAAGCCCTCCTCTAGTGCAAGTCATTTTGAACATCATCAAATGCACAACTTTCTATTGGTTATACAAACTATAGGGCTCTTTTGTACGTAGCCCTCTATAATTGGTTGGCACCCTTGTACCCCTCTGTAATATTCCACACATGCCAGCAGCACGCAGGCTGGTGCCACAGCTGCTTGTGGGCTGGTCATGAGCATAGCTTCCCACCTAATTAGCCTGTCATCTATTATCACTCTTGCAGTCTGCCAGTCAATTAGCCTTTGAACATGGCCTTGTAAATGTTCTTCGTGCCTGAGAATAAAAGGCAGTATAGGCATACTTTGCTTGTTGATTTTGATGTAGCTCAAGCCAGTATCTATTTTCATCTGACATTGTGACTGGAGACCATGTTTCAGAGTTTTTTGCTGTACTAAATACTATTAAATGCTGAACCTCTGACGTCTTTAGTGTTCTTCCACCCCACCTCAAACAGGGATTGTTCTTTTCACGCATTTTGTAGCTACTGAATGAACATCCAGGCTAACGGTGGCCTTGACTTCTTGGTGCTGGGCCAGCCAAGCCTTTCTTGAATTCACCTCCGCCATTTAGTTGTTTTCCAACTGTGCCACACTGAAAGAGCATTTCTGTTCACCGGGTCCAAGCTCTGCTGAAGTGAATTGTGGAAAATCCATATTCCATACATTCCTAGCCAGCCTTAAGAATACTTTGTCTGCTTGCGTTACTGCATCTGTACAATTGTAAAATTACTTGGTATTTTCTTCATTATTTCTATAGCATGAGCATCTTCATCTCGAGCCCGAAATGTTGCTCATCTTTTAACACCTCCTCCTTAGATCCTATAGAATGTCTGTGGTCTTCAGCCTCTTGCCTCTTTTTTAGGTGTGTCAGCTCTGCTTTGCAAGATGTCACCAGTCTCCTTTCTTGCTCATTTTCGCACTTCCTCTGGGATTTCATTCAAATGGCCATCACATTTTCATGAGTGCATATATGGTTTCCTCAATGGGTACCTTACTTCTATGATTCTTTGCAATACAGGTATTCTCACTGGTAATGCTCGTGTCTCACACTCTGGCTCCCAGCATATCGGCAACAAGGGAGCAGAGCTTTGAGTGGGGGTATTTGACTCCTTCTCTACACCCCCTCCCCTCCTTGACGATTCATCAACCACTCTCTCATCAATCTTCACATCTAGACATTCTTGTCTGAAGAAGTGCTTTTTTGGCACCCATATCTTTATGACTCCTTTCAGGCATCCTGCTGACTTCGCATGTTCAACTTTATTCATCTTTATTCCAGGACATAAGCATGCATTGTCCATTGGGACTGCAGTAGATCCATTTCCCCACTTACCTCTTGTGGTTTTTCGGGTACAGGAACTTAGTTCCCTCAGGTTCATAGATGCTGGCCTTCACATAGTCTCTGATTTCTTCATCTGTCAGCCTTCTTTGCAGTCTTCTTGCATTGTGTGATTATCCTCTCTTGTACTTCTCTTAGGTCTCTTTCTTGTCATATGACCATAAAGCCTGTCAAACAAGGACCTCCTTTCAATGGGACCTTCAGAAACGTTTGTCACAGAACTAGGTGACTTCACATGAGCTATTGGTGTAGGAACAATCATATAGGGCCTTGGCTTTTGTAAGATTGCTATATCTGTACCCCCCTTCTGCAAAGGAAGATACATGGGAACCACTGCTCTTTTTTGGACCAACGTAATAAACAGTGTGTATCATGAGAAACTGAAGAATAATGATGAATATGATACATGTATATTTCATATACCAGTACATCGAACTCTAACAGCAATGGGTTCTCGTGCATCGCTGTGTCCTCTCATTGTTTGCTACATTATTATTATTACTATCAATATTCCCATCTTGCCTGTAATTACTTGTAATGAAGGAAAAAGTGACTTTTAATCAGGCAAGTTTATCGGATGCTCGGTTAGTAGACAAATCTGCTCGATTATCTCGTGTAGCAGCCAATTTATTGCAGGTTGATTCCTGGGATCGCTCAGAAATACACAAGTGTTGGTGTGTCGGCTGACAGGATGCTCTTGAAGCAGATAATAAAAGATCATAGCAAGCAGTTTGTGTGCATCCTCGTTAGATAGGACCATTTGTACTTTCCATACAATACTCAGGTAGTTGGAGGATTTGCACAATGAAGGCTGAGTGCAATCTCCTGACGATGGGACTATTTTTAGGATCTTGCAGAAACAGATGAATGTTACAAGTTCTCCCAACCAGTGCAGGGTATGCTTGCAGAATAAAGAGAAAAACAGCAATAACAAGCCGGTACGTGTTGACATCAGACAGCACCATGGGCGCCTCCAAAGAGAAACTCGGTAAGAAAGGAATCGAGGAACTGCTCCCTCTTCCAATCGTCGAAAAGGATTTCAAGATCTGACATTTTTCTCCTTTAGGACGTCCAATTTTAAACTCCTGTGGCTCAAGAACAATAGCGTTTACACTCCTTGCTTAGCAGCTACAAAGAGTGTCTCAGGTGAACCACAGTCCATGTGTACACTTTCCTTCTGTCTACTGGACAGTCTCTGCCTCTTCTTCCTTGTCATTGATCAAGTCTGCACATGCTGAACTTCTTCTCTGTGGCTTGCTTCTGAATGATATGATATGATTGTTTATTTATATAGCACCTATACACAATGTGTTTCAAAGCGCTTCAAGGCAAGGGAGGGAACAAGGAAAATACAACCACATTTCTTACAGGCCATGAACAGTAAGGATATGAAAATAACTATCGTACTCGGCCTGACGACATTTCAGATAGTGCAAGAGCTAAGACATGGATAAGGAAAGGAGGGGGAGAGTGGGAAGGAAATGGAAACAGACAGGCGACTACCGTACTAGGCCTGACAACATTTCTGGTAGAGCCGGTGAAAAACAAAAGGGGAGGGAGAGGGGTGCAGAAAGGGAGGGGAGGAACAAAACAAGTGACTATCATACTAGGCCTGGCGACATTTCAGATAGTGCTGGAGGGGTGGTGGGGAGGAAAAAAAAACAGTAATGGGAGGGTGTAGGAAACAGACGAGGTTGCTATCATATTAGGTCCAGGGACAATTCTGATAGAGCAAGTGCATAGAAGAAAGTAAGGGGAGGAGATAGGAAAATGGGGAGGGGGTGTGGTGGCCTCTCCAGTGTAGACTTTCGCGTCTCCCAGGTTTATCCACCGCATCTCCCTAAGACTTTAACTGCAGATGGAGTTATGTCCTCCACTATGAAAGGGCCGTTAAATCTAAGCTCGGGCCACTTTCATGTAAAATTCCTGATTAAAATGTTATTACCTGGAAATTGACTTGGGACCTGTAATTCCTCAGGTCCGGTTGCTGCATGGTCTTCATCTGTATTCTGAGACTGAAAACCCATCCACTTCACTTGAGCTGAAATGACAGAGATACTCACGGTCATACATGTTAAGTAAGCACGTAGCTCATTTCCTAACAATTCTGCAGTTGTCTGGGTATCACTCCTAGTCCTCGATAGAGGAGATAAAGGCATTCTCATTCAACTCCCAGTGACTAGTTCGTGGAGTGTGAGGCAATGGTCAGAGCCTGGCTGATTACTCAATACATATAATGTGAGGGGCAGGCAATGCAGCCATCCCTTTTTCAGCGTTAGTTTTAATTGAGCTATTCTCTCTTTGAGCAGACTGAGTCTCTCACATATTCCATTTACTTGCGGTTGATAAGCAGAAGAAAACATGTGTTTTATGCTGAACAACAAGCTGATTTTGCTCAAACACCTTGCTCACAAAATGTGGGCCATTATCTGATCTCAACACCTCACATATTCCCCATATAGGAAATACTTCTCGGACTAAGAACTTCACAGTACAAGTGGTGTCAGGGTGCGTGCATGGACCCATCTCGATCCTTCTAGCGAAGGGGCACACCACCACTATCATATACACAGACAGACCTGCAGCATATCAACATAGTCGATATGTAAATGCTGAATATGGCCATTTGGTTGAGAAATAACTCCTCTAACTGTTCGCAGTGTGTGCCCTGCAGTACACTATTGGCATACGATGCAATTTACTGCATAAAAAGCAATGTGTTCTAACAGTTTTGATATGAACCAGTCCTCCGCAATTGTTGCTGCGAGGCTCTCCCTACTGACATGCGAAGGGTTGTGTAGCTGCTCTAACGGCACCCTTAATAAGGCTACAGGCAAAACTGATTTATCAGTGCTGTCCTGTCACCACAATTCCTTGGAAGGGGAAAAAGAACACCCCCTCCATGTCCAGAGGTCGTTCTCATCCTGTGGGGCTCCACCTTGAACTTACATCAATTGCATTTTCGATAAATGGTTAAAGCTTTCATTCACAATCATCACCATTATTCTTTCTTTTAAATCAGGCTATCAAAGCTCATTATGTCAAGTGAATATGCAACTCTTTTTGCCTCTTCTTCTGCGGCTTGGTTTCCGTATAAAATAAAGTCTGTTCTATTAGTGTGTGTGCTGCGCACTTAACCATTGCGATGGCTACTGGGAGTTGTAGTGACTTAATAAGTCTGTCCAATATGGTGGCGTGCTGCACTGGTGTACCATCCGCTAAGAGGTAGCCCCTCCTTTTCCAACATGCTAACCCTGCATGTACGGTTGATATCACGTAGGCGGAGTCACTGTACACTGTTACTTCCTGGCCTGCGTGTTTCTCGAGCGCGACAATCAGCACCACTAATTCTGCACCCTGTACTGAAAAGTGAGACGGTAGTCATGTACTTGTCATTACTTCAAATTTTCCTTTAGCCCTGTGTTTTACCAAGCACTGAATGCCTTTGTCCATCAGTTTGATCGATTTTCGAAGAACCTTAAATAAAAAGAATTTCAACAGCTGCTAGAGCGTTTTCCTTCACCCTGGGAATCTCATTCTAGAATTACTTATGCTTCAAGCAATCATGTACTTCCTCGTCCTCTGCCAGTGGTTCAGCTACAAATGTGGCAGGGTTCACCGTTTTACATCTGACTGTTTTAATTGCTGGTTTCGATATAACCACCTCCTAAGCAGAAGCTCTTTGAGATGCCAGTGTACCTTTTAGGTTTCTCCAAAACGGCAAACAAAGCATATTCAACAAATAACGTCATGGAACACCCCATTACAATGCTGGTAGACTTCTCAATAGCGAACGCGGCTGAGCCAATGATTGTTTGCAAGGGAAGTGTCCCCTCATTACCGAGTCCAGAATCCCACTGTAATATGCTAAGGGCTTGTACCCCAACGTAGTTCTCTGCATGAGCACTGCTGTCATAACTGTTCCATTTATGTCCGAAAATAAAAAGAATTCCTCCGAATAATTGCGAATCGCTAAAACTGGAACTGTGCAAATTGCCTTTTTTAACTCGTCAAACCCTTTATCCATTTCCTCAGTTCATACAATCTTTTCCTGATTCACCTGTGCTTTTTTCAGGGCCTGCATCAAGGGTATTGTGTATGAACTATAATCAAATACCAATGCACTGACATAATTGCATAATCCTAAAAATTGTTGTATTTGCTTTATTGTGTGCGGTTTTGAGGTTTTCAAAATTGCCTCAGCCCTTTCAGGTGTAACATTCTTTCCTTCATGCAAGATTAACTGACCTATGGACAACACCTCTTCTTGGCAATACTGCAATTTCTCTTTGTCCACCTTATCCCTTCTCTGCTAGAATAATCATTAGCTGAACTGAGTCACATCTTAACTCTTCTTCTGATGTGCTGCAGACCAACATATTATCTACGTATTGCAACACGACACTTGGTAAATCAACATTGCTTAAGTTCAACTGCAGGACCCTTTTGAAAATCTATGGTGACTGACAATACCCTTGGGGCAAGTTTGTGCTTTTCAGCTTAGGCTTAGATTTTTTGATAGAATACACTACAGTATTGCATGGTGACTCTGACATCACTAAAATGCCCTGATCCATCATGGCGTATATTATCTTAAATATACCCTTGTCTACCTCTTGAGACATAGGATACTGCCTTTCTCAAGGTAAAATTGCTTGTGGCTTTAGTTTAATCTTCACTTTTCCAATTCCCTTTAACAGGCATATGTCATAAGGGCCTGTAGACGATAAAGAAACTGGTACTTTTGCCATATCTTCGTCAAAAATGCGGACGCTGTCGAACTGTCATCATTCTCTGTGGAACCTTGCATTCTGCTGCCCTAATCCAATATGTAATGCTCATCTCAAATTCTCCACTAGTTAACATCGCCCCTTCTATACCATAATTCAATAGCTTTTTCTCTACTAGCTTAGCCTCCTCAATCTTCCTAGCCTTGTCTTTCTTTTGATTTTTATCCTGAAACAGTCGGCAATGATGAGTCATGGTCAGCTGTATTTTCTGGCCATGGTTTTGCCTCCATACCCACCAGCTTCTTGAGCTGTCTCTGTATCTTGTCTGGTAGTCCTGGACATAATATATGATAGAATACAGGTATAGATTTTCCCCAATGTTCCTGCATTTCCAAAAACCACTGCTCTTGAAAATTCTGAATGTAAATAAGCAGATCCTCCCCTTCCTGCATCTTACGTGCCTTTATAGCGCCCATGCTTGATGTATCAGGATATTGTACTCAAAACCCTTTCCAGACTGCCGCTCTACAATTATTAAACATGCCCCATCATACGCTGTATTCTGTTCAGTGACATGTGAGTATCCTGCTCTTGTCCACATGTCATCAGCCCTCTCCCCAAAGATAGCTCCTATAAGACCCTTGATGTCCCCTATAGCCAGCGTGTTTCTTCCTCTCATTTTCTCTAACTCATAGATCCATTTTCTGGCACCCAACGTCAGACTCAGAAGTTTACACCTTAAATTATCCCTATCAATCTGGGGCCACGGTATATACTGTGGTCTGGCCCCACCTTTTTAATACAAGGGGAACTGCAAAATCCCAAAATCGCACTCATCTCCCATTGTATGCTGTCCATAGCAGGGACAATGGTTCCACACTGCCTTCTGTTAGGGAGAATTCTCTGTTTAGGCTGAATTTCCTAACCTAGTGAGTCCCCCAGCAGCTTTGCTGGATTTCTGGAGTTTGCTTTTACCATCCTGCCAAGAGTGAGACTCTTTTTTACCACTCTTGGACGTGTATGTGTGTGTAATTCCTTGCAGTGTCAATGTGTTCGATGGGCTATGGGGTCTTTTACTCCATAGGGTCTCATATGTTTTTCTATGTGTGTTACACCACACCCTACGTGCCGTAACACTGGGGCGTCCTAGCGGACCCCCACCATAGACTCCATACCCGGGGACTGACTACTGTCTCCCCGGGCATGTAAAGTCACCATTGGCTTTACTAGACCTAAATTTACTAACAGGACTAGTACAAACCATCTTATTGTGGACGTACTAGTAGGGGTAATTCGATTACTCCTAGACCTGTTACTCGAGGGGGCACTGTCCCGTCCCCCCTCGTCGAGTTTTGTCTGGTGGCAGTGGAAACTACTTGTTGTGTTCGACCCCGAGCACAACCCTATGGGATTCATCCCATTGTTGGAGATTACTCCTTTTTTCTCGTTAATCTCTAACGTACCACCGATCTACTTATCGTAAATAAGTTTATCGGATGGTATCTTCTGCCAGAACTCGGTTTGAAAAATGGCGTCTGTGTTCGTCTCTGTGACTCCTAAACCAAAGTTTGAGCCCTTTGTTCCACTTTTGGCGGGCCTCTGTACAGAGACCCTCCAAGGTGGTGCCATTCTGTCTGGGTTACCTCAGGGGTGTGGGAGGGGGTTTAGGCACCCTGGACCGAGTTGCCTTGCCAACTCAGGTCGCACTCTGGAGTGATTGGCCCAAGTGATGAGCGTTCCCCGCGCACCACTTAGCATGTGTTGATTGACAGCTAGGCTGAATGAATGGGGGTTTTCTGCATAAAAGCAGGGCTTTTGGGACTGGATCTTCAGAAGTCGCCACAGGACCTAAGAATCCGACGAGGGTAACGCTGAGCCGACCTGCACGACGACACCTCCGGTGGAGCCCTGCGGAACCGACTCACCACTTCCCGACGACAGAGGAGATCTCCCTGCCGGAGAGTCTCTTCCCCTGACTGGTGGGAACAACCAGTCCGCTTTGCTTTTTATTCGCCTCAGGACGCAGTGGTCGAATTGCCCGTGCAGAAGCACCTCGGCAACCGGATAGCCACTACCCCTGAACCGCGACCAAAAGGTGGTGCCTTGTGATGGAGCACTCCGCGGCTGGTCTCTTCCCTGGTGGTGCACCGGACTTCATTTTCTTCGACGACAAGATCATCTCTACTCTTGGCAAAGACCCGACGTGCATCCACCACCATGAACAACTGCCCCCGCCGGAGCTGCCCTCCACAACAATGTACCGTGTCCGCCTGGCTTCCCTTTCGATCGGTTCGAGTGAGGTGTCTTAATCCTCTCCGTTCCCTTGGGTCGCCTCCAAGCTTTTCTAATTCGTTGTTCTGAACTGGTTCAAACCACCGATAACAATTTGCAATACAGACTTGAATGCATCTCCACTAGAGACTTTTTGGGACATCGCGCCTTGCCTCTCTCCGAGTGGGCCTAGCCTCTGAACTGTACGATCTATTGTGATTCTTGCCTTCCTGCCTTGCATTTTATCCGATAGCAACGAACTGTGTTGATTTCGTAACCTGCCTATCTTTTTTTCTCCCGTCCTAACTAATATTCGAGTGTCATCTAGGTTGAGGGATACACCTCTGTCTGAAAATAAGTGGTAACAGTAGAACCTAGAGTTGTCGATATTGCCAGGGGGATTGATCATCTATTCCATAGAGTAATTGTGTTTGATTTGTTTGCCGTGATTTGCCAGTGTTTTTCATAGACATTTTGTTATAAATAAATACCTTAATATCTTTACACTAAGCCTCGTTGCGTGTTTGCTTGTCTTGCTGTGAAGAATTGCCCTATTTTGTATACTCCACATACTGCTCAACTTTTCTTGAGAGAAGTCTGACTGCTCAGCCACAGCTACCACGTGAATCTGTGTGGTGCAGACTGCTACCAAGTGGGTTCACCGCCAACGCCTGTAGTCCTAAATCTTTTGCAGTGGTCCCAGAGGGAACTGCACAGGTTTCCGCCTAACACCTTCTTCCTGGTAATGACCTTAGCCTGCTCACATAGGGTGGTGAGGTAGCCTTGTAGGTCGATATGGCTGCGTCAGCGGCTCTGGCGTCCTCAATTCAGGTAGGTCCAGATCCAACCACCTCACTTCCTTATCTATCAGAGAACACCCCTCGGGTCCACATGCACCTGCGGCAACCTCCCCAAAGAAGGTTTCCCTTTCTTCGTCTGACATATCTTGTCCCCAACTAGTGTGACTTCCCTCTTTCTCATCTCTGTTTAACGTTAGCTTGTCCAAAGACAAGGCTCTATGCTGGAGGCTGAACAGATCCCCCTCTTTGCCTCGCAACTGAGCACCTTCAAATTGATTGTCTTTCTCTTTGTATCTTGATTTACTTTTTGTCCTCATCTCCTGATATGCCTTCTCGATTCTGTCTCCAATAGCTCCTATATCAAAATTATCTTCTAATTCTACTTTAGAGGGTCCTGGCATTGGTTCTTGGGTGGGGAAGAATTCCTCTATGTGCTCCCATGCCACTACTAGACCAGATTCCATTAACTCTTTCTCCATGCAATCAATGTCGCGTGCCCTCTGCCTTCTCTTTTGTTCCATTTCCTTGTCAAATTCTCTTCGTTTCTTTGCTTCCTCTGAAGGGGCCCCTAGGGGACAATCGGGTATGGAAACAAGGCACAATCACCACACACAAACTGATATGCCAGACACGAGGTTGTATTCCCAAAAGCTAGGGTTTATTGCAAAGCAAATAGTCTCAGTTGGCCAACTGGGTCCCACGCCCCGTGCCGTGTGTTTCCAGACCCCGGGGGACGCAAGAGAGAGAGAATCGTACAACAGTTACATATATACAAAGCAAGCATTTTACAATCAGTGGTGACACATTCAATACCGTCCATAATGTATTTCCTTTGAATTGGGTACGATGATTGACAATTGTGACGAGTATGACACCTTAAGACATTTATTTAGCAACAGTTTGCAATTTCATGAGCCTGCAGACACAATTCTTTGTTATAAGAACACACTGCTTCTGTTCTCTGCGCGCAAGCTGCGTGCAGGGGAGAGACACATTCCAGGCCTCGCTATCTCCTAGTTTCTATTCGTGTACTGGGGGTCAGATTGCTCTCCAGGGCTCAGGAAAGGGGGGCCGCAAAGAAGAGCATAAATCAAGCCATTTAATGTTCGCTTCTAACATTTCTACTGTATTAACGAGACTAGCTGGCACCTGTGTACTGATCAAAAATGCCTCGCTGCTTACTTCCAAGGACTTGTGAGTGAGGAGACCGGGCATTTCTTTCTGGGTTGCTGCGTTATGTTTCAACAAGTCTCTCGCAGCCTTGCGTTATGCACTAGTGGAGCAAAATAAGTTTTCAGCAAAGCAGTTTTAACAGAAAGCTAAAGGCAAACGTTAAAAAACAAAATGGCGATTTCAGTCACCTCAAAATGGCCGCACTTTAGACAAGCTTGTGGCTATATATTTCTAATACTAAACACACAAGGTGGTTGGTCTTCAGCCAACAAAGTACATTGCCTCATGAATGAGGGGTGTCTACTTTTTCTGGACTGACACCTCCCTAACCCTTTCCTCTTCCTGTCTTTTCACCTCTCTTCTCTCATTTGCCCTACGCACTTCTTCATCCCTGCATTTTTACATTCTTTTATCTCTTCATTTCTATTCTTCCTCTTCTTCTTTTCTAGCCTGTCTCGTTCTTTGATTGCTCTGTTTGTTATCATACTTTCTCTGCTCTTCTGCTCTCTCCTCCTTTCTTAACTTTTCATCCTTACACAGTTGTTCCTGCCTTTCTCTACTCTTTCTTTTAGCCTCATCATCTTTCAATCATTTCTCTCATTCCCTCTCTTTTTTTATATTGCTTGTCCTGATCTTCCCTTTGCCTTACTTCCTCAATGCTCTTTCAATCAAGTTTGGGCAATATCTGACCGCCTATCCATTTGTTCTGTATGAGCGCTACCTCGTCAGCTTTGTCTTTCTCTACTTTCCATCTTTTTATTTCTCACTCTATATCTAGGGATGTATTTGGTCATTCACTTCTCTCCGTGTCCCATGGGACTTTATAAATCACATCCCTTTCTGCTGTCTTTTCTGGACTCTTGTTGCTGTTACACGCAGGTGGCTCATATGTCAGATTGCTATACCCTGTCGCTGCCTTGAGCTCTCTTAATGGATATAATCCTTCATCTTTCGCACTATCGCCATTTACTTCAGGCGCGGTAGGGGGAGCAGAAGTCTCAACAACCCCCTCTTTGCTCTGGTTAATCATCCGGTCTTCAGGAGGCGGGTCTTCCCTTTACTCCTGGTGCATCTTCCAAAGCTCTAGGCTAGCTAACCTCTTTTCTAGCTTTTTTCCCGTGTACGCTACGTGCAAGTATGTCGTCATGTGTTGCAAAACTGCTTTGGACAGTGATCCCCCTTGTGGACATGGAATAAACATTTGATCTGCCGTGCCCTTAACCCATTCTGTGTTGTACTGCTTAAGCTTGGGTGCATGTTTTGGCAGCTGTTTTCACAAGACTATAAGCGGAGGAACATCCTCCATCATGACTAGTCACAATCGACTGTCAATACTTACCGTTATTTTACACAGATAAATAATTTTCAGAAAAATAATACAATATGAGCATGCACCAATTGTCACAGCTCCAAACTTCTATGTTTCACTTTATTTCGATCTACCTATTCAATGAACATCATCAGTCAATCTAAATAAATAAATAATCAAATTTCAGCCTTTTACTACAATCTATTACTTTTCGTTCTTCAATATTTCATCATTTCTTTACCACATAGAACACATACTATATACAGACAGACAGACCGGCCCCAAAATAAAACTCGTGGCTACTCTTTATGCCCCTAAAATGACTCTGATCGGAGTGTACATTGTTCTCTTTAGTAACCCTTCGTCTGCTTCTAACCTATATATGTCCTCTTGGACTTTAAAACAACTTCTTCTTAAACGTCTCTTGACGAAGGATGATTGGGCTTATCGTATAGATCGATCCTCGTCCATATACCTTAAACCAGAGGTCTTCAAACTGTGGGGCGCCCCCCCAGGGGGGCGTGGCCGCATCGCAGGGGGACGCCAGAACCCAGCATGAAATGTAAAAAAAAATAAAAGAAATAATGTTTTTCTTTTTTTTAGATTGGAGGAAATGTGAAGGGGCAGCTCACATGGTCAGACTGGACCATAAAACGGTCTTAGGCACCAATGAAAAAATGGCCAGTAGTTGCAAATGGATATTCAGTCCTTTAGTCACAGACTGTTTGAATAGTACCCAAGGGGTTGTTTTTTGTTCAAATGTAAACAAATTGTGATATTTAAAGAATGTTTCTTCAGCAACAATGGTCAAAACTACTAGCTGCATAGTGAAGTAACTCCTCAAACTGGCCCACATTGGCCAAAAAAGTGGCCCATTTTGACTGGCCTACACTAGCGTTTTGCATTTTTGGTACGGTCATCGCCCTATTGCCCTATAGGACAGTCCAAGCCTGCCGGCTCATCCATAACTGGTGAGGGGGCATCCACCCACTGGCCACCTCACCCATTATGAAGGAACCGAGGAGCCAGCCCAGTGAAACACTGAGCACTCCCTCAGCTGCTTTTTCCAGCTGAGGAAGTGCTCCTGGCTGGCTGAACTGCCAAAGGGAAACACTTTTTGCCTTTGACAGTTAATTTCCCCAGCCATACATGATCACTGAGCCATGCAACGCTGGGGGTGTTTTGCTTCGCCAGCCTTGCATAGCTCATTGAAAATGCTGGCTAGGGCACTGCATGTATGTATGTGCGAGGGGGTGCTCCTGCACCTCCTCGCATATACGGGCAGAGCAACCTGTAGTGGGGTATTTTACCAACCACGTGCAGGTCCCCGCAGAAGGTACGTTTATGGCGATTTATTTTTTATTTTTTATTTCAATATGTGTATGGATGTGTGTATGCTTGTGTTATGGGACTGTGGTGGGAAGAGGATGGACGGCAGCACTGGGATAGTGGTGGGAGTAGGGTTGGGAGAGCCCAGCGTCTGTACTGGGAGTAGGGTGCAGTGACGGCACGCAAAAGTTCATAGCGATTTCTACATACTGTCCATCTGGCACTTTTAGGGGGACCCGGCCGCCCAAACTTTGCGCAGTGGGGCCCAGGCCAAAAAAGTTTGAAGATCACTGCCTTAAACTATGACGCTCTTCGTCCTTAAACCAAAATACCCCAACCAACCCTCTGTTACTCTTTCCCCTGTTACCCCGTTATCACTTTCAGCACACAGTGCTCATTCATTTATTTCTCCCTCTATGTCTACTCACCATTCGCGTTTTAAGCTTCTGACCATCGGAATCACCTCCTCCTCAACCAGCCGCATCAGCCTTCGATCTGTTGAGCTGCCTGTAGAAACAAGGAGGGGTATTCTGTGGAAGGGGGACCCGTCCCAACTATCTTTTTAATGACTTGCAAGTTTTTACTAATGGTTGCTATCTACAGGGAGCTTCACGTTCCTCCAGCTAAATGGTAGAGGACTTTTGATATTTCGAGACCCTTAAAAGCCTACTTGGTCGATGGTTCTCTTGAACAATCCTCTGCTATCACGTGAACCCGTGTACCCAACACAGGGCCTTTAAAGACGAGGTGGCAATACTTTGAGATAGGTGGGGATGCGGAATATACTCAAACATCAATAATCGGACTGACTCAGGAAGTTGGCAAAGTAAGTCTGTTTTATTTGCAAATGTCTAAAACAGGGGGTACAATGAATATCAACAGACGTACGCTTGATTTTCACGCTCAGCGAGTTACATAAAAAACACAGCTTATATATTAAAACGCGTCATCATTGACGTCAATCTACGTGGCAATCTACAAAAATCTACTTGGGAAAATAATATGCTTAAAGGGAACATCTAGGTATATGTTCCATACTGACAGGGATAGTGATTGGTTCTCTAACATCAGGTGGGCAACTAAGCCCTCCTCTCGTCTCTAGTGCAAGTCACCATGAACATCATCAAATACACAACGTCGTATTGGTTATACAAACTATAGGGCTCTTTGGTATGTGTCCCTCTATAATTGGTTAGCACCCTTGTACCCCTCTGTAATTTTCCACACATGCTAGCAGCATGCAGGCTGGTGCCCCAGGTGCTCGTGGGCTGGTCTTGACTATAGCTTCCAACGTAATTAGCCTGTCATGTATTATCACTCTTGCAGTCTGCTAGTAAATTAGCCTTTGAACATGGCCTTGTAAATGTTCTTCGTGCCTGAGAATAAAAGGGAGTATATGCATACTTTGTCTCTTGATTTCGATGTAGCTCAACCCAGTATCTATTTTCATCTGACCATGTGACTGGAGACCATGTTTCAGAGCTTTTTGCTGTAATAAATACTATTAAATGCTGAAATTCTGACGTCTTCTGTGTTCTTCCTCCCCACCTCAGACAGGATTTGTTCTTTTCACATGTTTTGTAGCTACTGAATGAACATGCAGGCTCTTGGTGGCCTCGACTTCTTGGTTCTGGGCCAGCCAAGACTTTCTTGAATTCACCTCTGCCATTAAGTTGTTTTCCAACTGTGCCACACTGAAAAAGCCTTTCTGTTCATGAGGTCCAAGCTCTGCTAAAGTGCGTCGTGGAACATCAATATTCCATACATTCCTATGCATATACGTTGGCGCATCACTGCAATCTATTCACTATGTAGCCAGCCTTAAGAATACTCTGTCTGCTTGTGTTACTGCATCTGTACAATTGTAAAATGACTTGGTATTTTCTTCATTATTTCTGTAGCATGATCATCTTCATCTCAAGCCCGAAATGTTGCTCATCTTTTACCACCTCCTCCTTAGATCCTATAGAAGTCTATGGTCTTCAGCCTTTTGCCTCTTTTCTAGGTGCGTCAGCTCTGCTTTGCATAACGTCATCCGTCTCCTTTCTTGCTCAATTTCACACTTCCTCTGGGATTTAATTAAAATGGACACCATATTTTCGTGAGTCCATATATGGTTTACTGAATGGGTACCTTGCTTCCATGATTCTTTGTGGTACAGGCATTCTCACTGGTACTGCACGTGTCTCACACTCTGGCTCCCAGCATATAGGCCACACGGGAGCAGAGCTTTGGGTGGGGATACTTGTCTCCTTCTCTACAGGAGGAGGCCTCAATTCTATGGGGTCTGGAGCTCTACTGCTGTGTTTGCTGATCCCCAAATCCTCAGGGAGTATATGGACTGCTCCTTGTCTGGAAAGCCCTGGACACATTTGTGACAGGGGAGCCTGTTGGAAATACCTTCAAACATACTCCCTCTTGTTTGGTAGTGGGGTTGGTTGGTGTCCCTGGGTTTCTGCGATGTCTTTGCCATGTGACAGTGTGCTCCTCTCAACTGATATATCTTGGATTTGGTGTAGGGGGAAGCCATTACACTTCCTGGTTCTCCTTTTTGGGTTGGAGGTGGCACCAGACGTGTTTACAAGGATGGTTTGCCCCCTGGTGGCTAAGCTTCATTTGCATGGCATCCACATATTTCCGTTCCCTTGCCGATTGGCTCTTCAAGGCAGATCTCAGAGGGTGGCGTCAGCCCCATTGTCATCTGGTTTGCATGCTCTTTAGGATTGGGGGTTCCTGCTGCATTGGCAGATGTCCCAGTTATCTCCTTCACCTTTTTTCAAAGGGAGCCAGTTCTGTTCTGGACGAGGGATGGTCTTCTTGCCTCTGGAGAGGGTGCAGCCTCTCATACATGTCCTGGCCATTGTTGTCAGGGATGAGGGGGTCTCTCTGAGACGTTTGCTGGTGGTTTGCAATCACATGGCCTATTATGTCTTCCTAGTTCCCTGGGCTTTTCTCCCCTGGAGGCCGCTGGTCTCTTATCTCTTGACTCACTGTGTGCCAGTCTCACCTGCCTCCACAGCCCGGATCCTGGTGGCCCTGAAATTACTATGGGATCTGGAGTTATGGTTGTTCCACGAGAATATCGAAATGGTTATTGGGTTTGTGGTACCCCTTAGGGGTGTCCTTATTACTGATGCCAATGGTCTTGGGTGAGGAGGCCACTATGAGGTTGTTGCCACTGCTGGAATTTTGGTTTTGGGAGGTCCATTCTTGGTTCTGGTAATCTGTCATGTCTACTGCTCTGCCCTTCTCTGGGTCGATCACAGGCAGGGTGTCTTCGTTGATACGACCTTACTACTGCATTGGCTTCTGTGACCTGTTTGGGGGGTTTGCGGTCCATGTCCCTGACTTCCTTGGCTAGGAATGTGGGGGCCTTGGTAGTGGATCTTCTGATCTCTATGGATGGTTCATTTCGGAGGGGTGGACAGAATTGAGGTGGTTCAGTGGCTTGGGTCCATGGTATGGATCTCTTTGTCTCCCCTACTCAGTTGTGGTCCTAGCAGTTGTTCCAGGTTCTGGGTGATGGATGCTTTGTGGATTGATGCCCTGCATCTGGTCTGACCCCGGCGTCATTGATATGCCTTCCTTCCGATTCCCCTCTCCCTATTGTGGTGATGCAGTTGGGAGGTGCTGGTGGTTGTCGAATTGGGGGGGTCCCCTTTTGTCTATGTAGAGGTTGGTTCCTTCTCTTCCAGGTCTTCTTGTCAGGTACCTTGGTAAATCCTGTGGTGGTAGCCTTGACTTCTGCTTGAGTGCCCAGGGTTTGGGGCACAAAATATTCCATGGACATTTTTTCTTTTTACATTAAATGATTGACAGGAATGGCTTTCTGACCACGTGAACCGAGGTTCTTCTCAGCCTTTTAAGATAGGTTGGCAATGCATTAGAGATAGATGGAGGATGTAGAGTTTACTCAGACATCAATAATAGACACAACTCGGGTATTTAGCAAAAGATACTGTTTTAATCTCAATTATCTAAAACAGGAGTACAACGAACATCAGCAGACATCCCTCATGATCACTGATCATGTCGCGGACTTCTCAAAGTATTTAGAAAAAGCGTACATTTTTAAAGTAAAAAATCATTGTAGGTGAAGTTTAACCTATGTATCACTAACGTCATCCTATGTGGCAAACTACAAAAACCTTAAGGCTAATGTGATAGGTTCTAGAACAATCATCTAGGTATGCAATCCATACTTGTCTAGGGCAGTGGAATTATGTGATAGGTCTCTTAACATCAGGTGCGGCAACTAAGCCCTTCCCCAAAATGTGTCACTATAAACGTCACTAAATACATGAAGTCTAATTGATTATACAACTATAGGACCCTTAATTACGCATTCCTCTATCATTGGTTACACTCTAACCTCTGTCAGTGCTCTCTCAACCTACGTTGGCAGTACGCAGGCTCAAAATCAGGTGCAGATGAGCTAGTCTTAATCATAGCTTCCCACCAATTAATATATCCATCCACCATCTCCTCAGTGGTCTACTGTCAATTAGGTCTTTTGAACTAGGCCTTTAACATGTTCTTTGCTCCGGGAAATTCAGGGGAGTGAAGGAACATTCTGCCCTCATGTATAGGTATGACCATCATGCTCATCCAGCTTCTTCTCCCCACGTGACTAAAGACCACGAAATTGAGCCTTTCAGTGTATTGAAATACTATTCTTTAATAGACCTCTGACGTCTTCTTGTTTTTGTCCATGCCTTGCCTTGCCATGTCAACGGCCTTGTGCTTCTTAGCTAATCCATTTTCGTCTTTCTGAGTTTTCTCCTGTAATTGACTTGTTTTCTGACTGCGACAAAATGAAAACTTGGTCTTCTTTCTTTCGCTCAGCACTGCTATCATACGTAGTGGGAGCATCTATCCTTTACCGACTCATATATATTCAGTGAAAAAACTTTGTTAAAGGGACGTTATGGTTCCAAGTAAAACCAAAAAACCCTTGAAATTCGCCAGTTATGGTAAGCTAAGCAACCATAACTCGCGCCACCACCGTGCACTGCTAAGACTAACACCCACGACATCAAACGTGACATCACAAATGTCATTGATGACATCACTGATGACATCACATGTGTATGTACTTTTCATGAAATATGTGTACAAGGGATTCTTATTATAATGTTGCGAAAAAAAGTGTCAAGGATCATTGCAATAAATATCATACCCTAATTAGTGCATTGAATGATGCATTGATATAAATAGCATTCTATTATGGGGCTCTATCTAGTATACTAAGCTACTCATGCAGAAACATAGCATTGTGTGCAGCGTACAAGATGAAGGTATAATATTCGTAATGTTAATATGTTGAATAATTAAATGATAATTGTTTTCTTAATAGATTTTAGTGTACTGTGAAATATGTAATAAGTAGCTAATAAAACCCATGTATTACATAATTGCATTACTATGACAAAACACAAAGAGATAAGAACACATACCAATATGGGTATATACAGGGAAAGTAAAGTTAGCAAAAAAGCACAAGTAGTAGCAGAAACAATTCATAACCTAACTGATTATTTTCATGCAAATAAATGATTGCTGTTTCAAAGCTGCTATTTACCCTACGTATATGTATCACTTGATGTGATTGGACCCTAAGGAAAGTAGTGTGAGTACAATGCATACAAATATGACCATATACTGGGAAAGTACAGCCATAAAAAAACAACAGAACTATCAGAAAGTACTAATAATTCTATTGATTATCTTTATGCACAAAAAGGATTGCTGTCTTTCAAGCTTGTGTCTTCCTCTATGTATATGTTTCATATGATGTGACTGGACTCTAGGGAATTACTGTAAGAACCTACTTGAAGGATACGTCTGCAAATAAAATAATTTTTTTAGTTTCTGACTGCTACTGAAGAAAACCATGTGGCCTAGATATGTCAGCAAAAGAAAAAAGAGTGAGCCAGACATGTCATGTCATCACTGATGTCATCAATGACATTTGTGATGTCATCTTTGATGTCATGGGTGTTAGTCTTAGCAGTGCACGGTGGTGGCGCGAGTTATGGTTGCTTAGCTTACCATAACTGGCGAATTTCAAGGGTTTTTCGGTTTTACTTGGAACCATAACGTCCCTTTAACAAAGTTTTTTCACTGAATTTCATAGGTTTTTAGTAGTGCAACTTGACAATAATGACTTTGACTTTATATACATATCATATGGAACTGACTGAATCTCTTCTACTGTACTTGATGTCCGCAAACTCATTTAATGTTCGCGGAAATGTTCGAAGAACAGTACCACTACCTAAAAACTCTGGGGGGATATGTTTGATTGTTATATCATAACATAGGAACATTTAACAAATTCAAAAAGAAGCACACAAACACATTATATGTACTAATACATAAGAAATGTAACCCATATATACAACACACTAACCATTCATTTAAATGCACTATGTTCTAAAATGGAATATACCACAAGAAAATAAATTGGCTTCCAACATAATTACCTCACAAACACGACAGAACTGAGAACAAGAGCAGACCCACTGAGTACATAGGACATATCTTACCTGAAATAGTAAGTGTACTTAATTTTATTCATATATTTATAAACTTTCTGTATTAGATAAAAAAATATATTATCTTTTTTTTTTCTCTCACAGAAATGTCTAGAACTCTGGAATGGCTAGAAGAGCATTTCCCACATGAAGAAATGTCACAAGATAGTGAAACTAATGGTAAACACTTTATAATATAAACCATTTAATTATTATTATTTTGTATACATTTAACATGTATATATTTTTTTTGTACAAAGCATACCAAAATAGAAAATACTAAAGAAAAACCTGTTATGGATAACACTTTTCACAGTATAGAAGAAAAAATGGATTTATTATTGACTAATTTTAATAATTTGAAAACTTTTGTGGAAGATCATTTTAAACCAAAAACCTTGTACCATTTCCCCACATGTACTTGTCCCTCCTCACCATATCCCAGTCAATTATCCCCAAACCCTCTCCATAACCCAAAATGTTTTGATGAGACTTCCATCCCTTCTTCACCTAATAACAATCATGTTGAAACCCCTAATTCTCCTGTTTTTGTTTCTGTTTCTGCCTCACCTTCTCTGTCATAAATTATTAATATATGTTAAATAAAGTTTAATTTTTATATTGTGTTGTAAATAGTTTTTTTTTTTTTTTTAAAAAGCAATGTAGGTGTCCGCAAACAGTGCAGGTTTTCTGAAATGTTCGTAAATAAAAGAAAATGGAGGTGTCCTGAAGAGCACTATACCTGTTCGTACTGTTCGCTAGCAAGATTAATCTATTCTAATAACGCACGCTGTGTCCTGAAATGTTCATAAAAAAAAAAAAATTAAAGTGTCCTAACGAACACTATATCTGCCCGTAGTGTTCGCTATCAAGTTCAAACTGTTCTAAGAACACACGAGGTGTCCTGAAATGTTCGTACATAAACGAAATTGAACGTGTCCTGAAGAACACAATATCTGTCCTTACTGTTCGCTAGCAAGTTTAAACTGTTCTAAGAACACACGCAGTGTCTTGAGATGTTCGTTTCACGTGCAACACAATTTTAATTAGTTCAGGACCCGAACAGTGTCCGTAGAACATCAACGTGCATGCTCTAGCCAATCTCTGTGCATTTGGTGTCCTGCGTACATGCGCTTCCTTCGCGGACTTGTTCGCGAACGGATCATATGACCGCGCCCACGCTGATCGCGTGTTCTGAATGCGGACACTGTTCGCGTCCCCGAACAAATTAAAAGTACATTTTCAATTAATCCATAATATTTTTCAATAAAATCTCACCATGGCACAAGTCCCACATAGTAATCCTGAGTTTCTACATACCTTTTGAAACTTTTCAAACTTTTTTTTGTGTTCGATCTGTCCGCGGACAGCGCGCATGTCTGCGGACCGCGCACAAGCACCCCTATAAAAGACCACACCCAAGAGCTTATTCTCATTGTGTTTCTGGCTATTCTTCGAAACACAGCGATTTTTGCTGCCAACTGCAGATTTCCATCGCATCTTTGATGGCATCCCTGGCTGCTTAACTGCCACCTGGTGCTGCACCTGCTTCAGCACCACCCCCACCCCCCCTCCACCACCACCAACTCCCCAAGGGCCTGAAGAGGGGAACAGGAGTGAGGATGCGGAGGAGGAAGAAGAGGATGATGAGAATGAGGTAGAGGAAAACCCTACTACCCGCACTAGGCGTGAGTCTTGGGTGTGGCGGTTATTTACCATTCATGGGAATGTTCCTAAGGCTTGTGCGAACCGTGTTACCTGCAATGAGTGCAAAATGATACTCAGTCGCGGGAAGCACGGTAAGTACAGCTTTGGGACCACTACTATGAAGCGACACCTGAGGTCATTTCACTCTAGGGCTATTCGCAGGGTTGTACCTTGCGAAGAATGTAGAAGGTTGATTTCCTCTACTTCATCCTCTGTTTCTGATCCTGTCACCACAAGGACCACCTCTGTGGGACAGCGTCTTCCTCAAGCTGCCTCACAGGCCATACAGAATGCTGATGACCCTTCCCTTTCGAGGGTCACATTTGTATGTATGTACTGTGACACAGTACACTGCAGGGGGGAGCGACTTCGTAGTGCTTTTGAGACTATCGTCTCAGAGCACGAGAAGATCTGCTCACTCCCCAAATAAAACCCACTCTACATCTTCCTCTCTCAGCTCGCCCTTTCTTATCCCTGTGGTTGGTGTCCGCCCCTTTACCTTCCTTTCCCCTCCTCTCCTAGTGTGTCGTGTATAAAAAACCAAACAAATACAAAATATCAAAAATCAAAAAAAGAATAAGGCTCTTTTCAGAGCCGGCTTTCACAGTTAAAAAATAGAAGTGAAAATAAATGAAGCAGGGTCCTTTTTATTTTTTAGGAGTCCGCGGACAGTTCGCGAACATTTAAAAAATTGGGTTGCTACCCCATCACAAACATTGCAATTTTCTCTGAGAGGAAGTGGTGGCTCTGAAAAGAGCCTTTGGGAGGTGTTTGTAAGTCAAAAATTATAAATGCTTAACACCTACTTCAAAATGGATGTTGTAATTCCAAAAAAGGTCGCAATGCATTTTGTACATTTCTCAGAAAAATCTGATTGCCACCATAAGTAAGATGGACTCCATCTTTGCGAAAAATGTTTGTACTACGAAACAGAATATTTTCATTGTGAAAAGAAGACATGCCAAAATCTTTTAGAAAGGCACAAACAGCTTTATTAACATTGCGCCTTGCTTTTTCCATTTGTGGACAAAATGAAGAAGAACAAAGCCACATTTGTCTCTGCGCAATCCGTGAAAATATCACTTGAGAATTAGGAAACATGTCCATAACCTTCCCAAGTCCTTCTTTCATAGCAAATTGCAAATTGCAAAAAATGTCCAGTCACATGTCCTAAACTGTTCCCTCCACAATGAATTACAATTATGTCTGGATGTTGCTCTGTCTCCAAAGTAGCACAGAGAGGTAGCAAGTCCAACCACTTCATTCCACATACTCCATGCCAGTGTACTTCCACATGTGGGAATCCAAGATCTACAGCTACTCCACAGCTTTCTACATGCACCTTCAACCAATATATCCATGAATCTCCCAAAATCCATACAATCTTTTTCCTAAAACACACAGATATAGCTATTGATTATACAATGTAATAAGTCATTACAAAATACTAATACTAACATGCTATTTTCTTTTATCACAGAAATGAACAAGAAATACATGTACTCCGGTTACTAGACCAAACAGTAAGTATACAATAATAAGGAGAACCATAGCAGCATATCACATCCATAGTATCTAATACCTTTGTTCCTTATACATTTGTTTTTCACCCAAAGTTATAAGCAAATATGAATGTGATATGCTGAGGTGGTTGTTGCCAGGGCCATGCACCAAAGACTCTATGCCCTGGCAACAACCACCGCAGCATATCACATCCATAGAGTCAAACATTTCAACTATGGTCTATGGAAACTTTTTAATGTCTGCGGACATTATGAGTGTTCTTAGAACACTTTCAACTTGCCAGCGAACAATACGGACAGCGTTTTCAGGACACCCCCTACGAACATTTCAGAACAACGCGATAGTTCTTAGAACACATTCAACTTGACAATGAACAATACGGACAGTGTCCTCAGGACACCCCCATTTTGTTTATTTGCGAACATTTCAGGACACTGCGAGTGTTCTTAGAACACATTCAACTTTCCAGCGAACAATACGGACTATGCCTTCAGGACACCCCCTACGAACATTCCAGGACACCGCGAGTGTTTTTAGAAACGTCTTCAGAACACCCCCATTTTGTTTATTTGCAAACATTTCAGGACACCGCAAGTGTTCTTAGAACACATTCAACTTGACAACGAACAATACGGACAGTGTCCTCAGAACACCCCCATTTCGTTTATTTCTGAACATTTCAGGACACCATGAGTGTTCTAAGAACACATTCAACTTGACAGAGAACAATACGGACAGCGTCCTCAGGGCACCCCCATTTTGTTTATTTGCGAACATTTCAGGACACTGCGAGTGTTCTTAGAACACATTCAACTTGCCAGCGAACAATACGGACTACGCCTTCAGGACACCCCCTACGAACATTCCAGGACACCGCGAGTGTTTTTAGAAACGTCTTCAGAACACCCCCATTTTGTTTATTTGCAAACATTTCAGGACACCACGAGAGTTCTTAGAACACATTCAACTTTGCAGAGAACAATACTGACAGCGTCCTCAGGACACCCCCATTTTGTTTATTTGCGAACATTTCAGGACACTGCGAGTGTTCTTAGAACACATTCAACTTGACAGAGAACAATATGGACAGCGTCCTCAGGACACCCCCTACGAACATTCCCCGGACACCGCGAGTGTTCTTAGAAGCGTCTTCAGAACACCACCATCTTGTTTATTTGCGAACATTTCAGGACACCGCGAGTGTTCTTAGAACACATTCAACTTGACAGAGAACAATACGGACAGCGTCCTCAGGACACCCCCATTTTGTTTATTTGCGAACATTTCAGGACACCGCGAGTGTTCTTAGAACACATTCAACTTGACAGAGAACAATACGGACAGCGTCCTCAGAACACCCCCATTTTGTGTATTTGCAAACATTTCAGGACACTGCGAGTGTTCTTAGAACAGTTTCAGTTTGCTTGCGAACAAAACGGACACATATTGAGTCCTCAGAACACCCCCCATTCAGTTTATTTAGAACATCTCAGAACACCCGTGATGTCCACAGACAAATCGAACTCAAAAAGAACGCCTAACAGATTAAAAAAACACAACTTTCATCCTATCTCATACACTCCCACCCTCCCCAAACACTCCTACACACCAACACACTCTACTAAATACAAATTTTGAATAAAGTTTCACCGCGCTGTCCGCGGACGACAGCGAATCCAAGATGGCGGACGCTATCAAAAATCTGACGCGCTTCACGCTCCACGCCGTCCAATCAGCGAACACATTGCATGTCCGTGAACATCACGCAAGCCGATTGGCCAATCAGGACACTGTCCGCGGAGCGAACAGGGAAGTGTGTCCGCGGACCGAACACAGATGTCACTAATTTTTTTTACCTACTTTTTGGTCATTTAAAAAAAAACTACTGGACGGATTTTCACCAAATTTGCAAAAGCACGCTTTCGGGACCAAGCCGCTGCTCCTGGTCCAAATTTGGTGAAAATCCGTCCAGCGGTTTGGGCTGTAGACGCGAGCAAAAATGTTTTCCCATTCAGTCCATGGGAAAAAAAAGGTTTTGGGACCCCCCTGTAACTTTGCCCCCCCTGGACGAATCCTCACCAAACTGCAAATAAATTCAGAGTGACCCAAATACTTGTTTTGCAAAGTTTGGTGAGGATCCGTCCAGGGAGAGCGAAGTTATAAGCCGACCAAAAAGTGCTCTTCCTATGGAAACAGCAACTTAACCATAACTACATGGCCACTACTGTGGCCATGTAATATATATGTACATATTGGCACATGCTGCAATCTATTCACTATAAAGCTAGCCTTTTAAGAATACTTCATCTGCTTGTGTTTCTTTGCATGTATACACATGTGAAATAGCTTGATCTCTCCCTTATATCTGCAGCATATGTTTCTTCATCTTGAACCCAAGATGTCCTCAGTCTTGATACTTTCTTGATGCCTTTATAGATTAGTCTACATTCTTTTAGTTTCTGTATCGCTTCTCTATTTCTCAGCATTACTCTGTTATGACATCACTGGTGATGGTAACATCACCATTATTCTCCGTCATTAATGTTCTCTGCTTCTTCAGGGATTTCATTCAGATGACCATCATATTGTCTCGTATGCAGTTATGGTTTTCTCAATGGAAACCTTGCCTCCCAGATTCTCCTAGATATCAGTACTTTTACTGGAACCGCACATTTTTCTCACTCTGGGGACCTACATACAGGTGCTGCAGTGAGATGGTTGAGGTGGGGGTACTTAGCTCCTTCTCTACGAAGTGGTGGGTGCCCTCCTCCTCTCTAGGAGCCCATCTGTCTTGAAAGCCTGTGGGGGTGCACTCTAATTGCTTCAGTGGTGTTGAGGTTTGGATACACCTCCTCTACTTTGTGGTCTCCCTTCTGTGGCCCGGTAAGGGTTTGAATAGAGGCTGGTGCGGTCTGCTCTGCAACCCTGTGGGTGTCATTTATGGCTCTTTAGGGGAATAGATGGTGATATGGAAGGGGGATCTCTGCTGTGGTGATTCCTCTTCATTCTTGCTTCCTCCCACCCCGCCCATGTGGGGGCCTTCCTTCTGGGATCTGTCTTCATCGACCGTAGGTTGGGTTGGATGGGGCTTTCCTGTGTCGTCCTCCTTTCTACGGGTCCTCCTCGAGGAGGTTGTCTTCCGCTGTGTCCCTTGGTTTCTTCTGAATGTTTTGTCTACAGTTGCAAATGGCCTGTCCCAGTGCACGTTCTGGGTTGTTCTACTCAAATATGGCAACCAACGCTGTGGACGGTCAAGGGGTGTCTCTGTTGGTGCTATGCAGGGTGGCCACTTGGGATTTTGGGGACATGTTCTCAGGTGACAATGGTAATTCTGACTCCTCATCTGTGTCTTCAGGAGAATCCTCTTCCTAGTCACCCTTCTGCTTGCGTCTTCTTGTTCCACGCTTCTTTTCCTTCTTAGAGAAGAGATAAGGGCGAGCTCCTGCAGAGGCCACCATGCCTGGTTGGGGAACAAAACAGGCAGAAGGTACCCTGTGGAGCCAACCCCGGACAAAGAAAAAGCCTTTTGTCTCAAAAAACCCTTATCGCGTATCCAATGTCGAAGAATGAATGTTGGTAGTAGGATTCCAGGTCAGCAATATCTGATGGCACACACTTCACAGAGGAGTGTTCCAGGTAGGGACAAGAACATGAAAAAACTGAGTGCAGTAACCAAATTACAAGGGGGGAAACTGTAACAAGTAGGATCCGATGGAAGGCAAGATGGGAAGCAGACAGAATGGAACAAGAACGAAAAACAAGAAGCACAGAGGAAACATGGAGGAAGAGAGAGCAAGGAATCACAGGAAGGCACTACAGAAGGCACTTACTAGGGAACAAGACTCAGCAGCGCCAGTCCCGATAGAAGGAGGGTTGCAATGCACCGAGCAGGACGGCTGGGTATTAGATAAACAAAAAACGACTATCTTGGGAGAACACTAGACCGAGGATGACGGTCCGTGTTGAAGAGGGAAACTAACCTCTCCGCCAGCCTCTCCATAAGCTCCAGCAGTTTGCCGTGACAGTATGCCCCTCCCTACCTGAAGTCCCCCAGGCTTACTTGGGTATCTCCTGCGGAACTGGCAGATCAGGCGAGGTGCATGAATGTTTCGAGTAGGCTTCCAAGTTATTTCTTCTTCCGAAAAGCCTTTCCAATGAACCAGGTATTTTAGTGCTCCATGATTGTATCAGGAATTTACGAGTCTGGAAACCTCATATTCTTTAAATGTATCATCCCTCTCTGTGCTCTGTCCTTTAATCTAGTGACCAAATGGATCTTGAAGACAGGTCTTGAGAAGGGAGGTATGAAAGAGTGGATGTATCTGTCTAAGTCTGTGGGGTAGTTTCAATCGATAAACCACAGGATTGATCATAGCTTGTATTTCAAAAGGACTGATTTACCTTGGGGAGAACTTGGTGGGTCAAACCCATCTGGGTAGATATTTGGTTAATAATCACTTCTTAGAGCCTATATTCCACGATGGGTTCCTTCTTCTTTGTAGGCCTCCTTACTCCTGTCCAGGTTTTGAAGAGCTTCCTTATGGGTCAGAGAAATGGTTTCTAAAAGGATATCTGCCAACGGAATCTTGGAAGCAGGGAACGCTGTAATAGGAAGGTGTCTGGGATGGTATCCGTAGGTGCAGAAGAAGGGACTCGTGCCAATCGCAGAATGTATGGCGTTATTATAGGCAAACTCTGCCAGGCAAAAAAGATCCGACCAATTGTCCTGTTCTTGATTGCTGTAGCATTCTAGATATTGCTCTAGGGTGGCATTGAGTCTTTCAGTCTGACCATTGCTTTGTGGATGATATCCTGAAGACAATGCAGAATGGATTCCTGGTTGCTTACATAATGTAGCCAGAATAAAGAAGTGAACTGGGATTCTTTACCAGACACAACAGTGTGAGGGAAACCATGTAATTTAACTATGTCCTTAAGAAAAACCAAAGCTGTGAGAGGGGCTGAAGAAAGTCCTGCTAATGGTGAAAAATGTGCAAGTTTCCTAAATGAATCAATCGTAACCATTATGGCAGTATGTCCTTGTGAAAGAGGAAGATCAACAATGAAGTCTGTGGAGACATGTTGCCAGGGTCCAATAGGAGGAGGTTCTTGTTGAAGTAAACCCAAAGGTTTAGCTGTGGAATATTTGTTTCAAGCACAGGACATGAAGACATATATTGCCTTGCATCCCTATTTACCGTGGAACACCAGAAGTAATGATTGATAAACTCCAAGGTAGCAGTTTGTTCTCTGAGTCCCGCTGTCTGCTGATCATGACACCATGACATCGCAAAAACACCTCTAAATCCTGTGTGGGTAAAAACAATCTCTTAATCCGAAATAGAAGTCCTTGTTTGGAATACAAGGTAGGATAGGAACCCCTTGGTCTGCAAGACTCTAATTCCTTGGAGGTATCCTTGACTTCCTACAAAAAGGTCTTAATCTCCCCAATGAAGAGTTTACCAGCCAGGATCCTTTCACAACTCTGGTAATTCCCTGAGGAATCACTTGTGCTTTGTGATAAAGCATCCGCCAATATGTTCTCCTTTCCTGGTATGTACGTAATCACAAAGTGAAATTGGGAAAATAAATAAGCCCATCTTGCGTGTCTAGAGTTGCGGCATTCCATCTGCTGAAGAATGCAGAGGTTCCGATGATCCGTTCGGACTTCAAAAGGATGGGAAGCTCCTTGTAAAAGGTGACGCCATTCTTTACACGCTTGATGGATAGCCAACAGCTCCTTTTCCAGGACCGAAGAATTTCTTTCACTGGGGGTGAGGGTGCAGGAATAGTAAGCCACAGGATGTTCCTCACCTTTATCTCCTTTCTGAAGAAGCATTGCCACCAATGCACCTCCAGAAGCATCTGTCTCAACCATAAAGGGAGTGGACTGATTAGGTTGCTGAAGAATGGGAGCCGAACAGAAAGCTGTCTTGAGTTTCTGGAAGGCAGATTCGGCCTCTGGACTCCACTCGAAGCATACTCCCTTCTTTAGCAGAAACATTACTGGAAGAATGATGTCTGAGAATGTATGAATGAACTTCCTACAGAAGTTGGCAAGGCCTAGAAATTGCTGAACTTCCTTAATAGATCTAAGTTCTGGACACTGTGTGATAGCTTGTGTCTTCATCAGATCCATCTGGACCCCTTTCTCCATAAGGATGAATCCTAAGTATGATACCGTAGGAGACTCAAAAACAAGTTTTTCCTGTTTCGCCAGTAAGTTGTGTTGACGTACATAGAGCAATACCTCTGTGACGAGTCGTCTATGTTCCGCCATAGAAGAAGAATAAATCAGGATGTCGTCAAGGTATACCACAACTGAAGAAAACAGGAGATCACCAAAGATCATAACCATGAATTGCAGAAACACAGCCAGAGCATTGACAAGTCCAAACGGCAAGACCTGGTATTCATCATGACCTAGGGGGGGCAGGAAAAACATCTTCCATTCATCTCCCTTTCTAATACGAAGCAAATTATACGTCCTGCAGAGATCGAGCTTGGTAAATACTTTGGCTCCCTGTATTGCTTCGAGCACATCCTTTATTAACGGCATCAGGTATCGATCTCGTATAGTAAGACTGTTGAGTCCATGATAGTCGATGCAAGGTCTCAGCTCTCTTGAGTCCTTCTTGGGATGAAGAACAAAGAGGCTCCCGCTGTGAATTTAGACTTGCAAATCAAACCATGTTGAAGGTTACAGTCTAGGTAATCTTTCAGAGCCCTCCTTTCTTGTAAGGATAACAGAAACAGCCTGTCAAACAGCACTGTTGTATAGGGTAGCAGGTTGATGGCACAGTCTTCCTTACGATGTGGAGGTAACTCTCTAGGAGTAACATCCTCAAAGATATCAGAGAAGTTCTGATAATGGGGGGGTATAGAGAGGACCACTGAGGATGACAAGGTAGCAGGAATCCTAGCTTGTGAGACGACAACCTTCTTCATGAGACAGAATTGAGAGCAGTATTGTGATTAAAATTGAATGGTATTTAAGGTCTAGTCGATCATTGGATCATGTTTCCGCAACCATGGAATTCCGAGAATGAACGGAAAGTGGGCTGCACGAATCGGATCAAAAGAAATGTCTTCTTCATGATGGAATAATGTGACGTGTACAGAATCGGTTTCATGAACGATGGGACCTGAGGTTAATGGGCAACCATCTACCCCTTCAATTGAAATGGGCTCCTTCTTGTTCAGTCTGTGGATTTCTCTTTCCATAGCCCATGCAATGCCCATGTAAAGTTACCTGCTGCTCCGCGCTTCAAAGGGAGGTCTGTTAGCTATGGTCAACAACACACCAAAGACCATCAGCCGATTGTCTTCGGTAACATCTTCCCTTGAGTGTGGTAACAGGGACTTGTGCTTCCTTCCCCATCCTTAGCCCTGTTTAAGTTTGGGGGTTGTTGTTTCCCAGATTGAAAAGTAGCCGCTCTGGCCACCCTGGCTAATTCATCTTTGATGTCCTCATGCAGCCCCCTCTCTCTGTTGAGCTGTCTCGGGCCAGCCGGCCTCCGATGCCCTCTTCTGAAAGATTGAAATGTAAGTCTGGATGTCTGATGAACCTTGCCTGATGTCCTAAATGAGGAGAAAAGAACTTCAGGTCTCTCAAAACGCTTCTTAAAGAGCCTAACGAAATGATTATAGTCATTCAAGGCAGGATCTGATGAGGTAACCACGGGTGCAGCCAACTGTTGCCCAATCAGAGTCATAGGACCTCGAGCGGAAGGTGTAGTATATTAGACAGGCATCTAGGAATTCCTTCAGCCAATGTGCTGCACCATCATATTTCCTACATGGGACACCCAAGGTAGGAAGGTCGCCTCTGTGGTCTTCTCTCACAGCCACTTGCTTTAGAGCGACATTCTCGGCTCTAAGGGTCTGTACTTCCACAGTAAGTCCTTGAAGAGCTGCAACAAGTTCTTGATATTGTTCCAAACTGGCCACTGCTGTTTACTGGCATTGCAATCTCTCAGGTGACAATGGTAATTCTGACTCCTCACTTGTGTCATCAGGAAAATCCTCTTCCTGGTCACCCTTCTTCTTGCGTCTTCTTGTTCCACGATTCTTTTCCTTCTCGGCAAAGAGATAAGGGCAAGCTCCTGCGGGGCAACCTGCCTGGTTGGGGAAAAAATCAGGCAGAAGGGACCCCGTGGAGCCAACCCCTGACAGGGAAAAAGCCTTTCAGCTGAAAAAACCCTGATGGTGTATCCGATGTCGAAGACTGGATGTTGGTAGTAGGATTACATGTAAGGAGTTCAACAATATCCGATGGTACACAGTTCACAGAGGAGTGTTCCGGGTAGGGAGAGAAACACGAAAAAACAGAGTGCAGTAACCAAATGACAAGGGGAGAAACTGTAGCAAGTAGGACCACAATGGAAGGCAAGACAGGAAGAAGACAAAACGGGACAGGAACAGAAAACAAGAAGCACAGAGGAAACATGGTGGAAAAGAGAGCAAGGAAGCAAGTGAAGGCACTACAGAAGGCGCTTACTAGGGAGCGAGACTCGGCAGCGTCTGACCCGATAGAAGGAGGGTTGCAACACGCCAAGCGGGATGCCTGGCCTTTAGAGAAACAAACGGCGGCCATCTTGGGAGAACACTAGACCATGGATGTTGGTCAGTGTTGAAGAGGGGAAGTAACCTCTCCGCCAGTGTCTCAATAAGCTCCAGCAGTTCGCCGTGACAGATGTGTCTCAGGGTTTATGGACTGTCCTGGAATACCCCAGGAATGGGTTCTTTGAGGTTGGTGGGCTATCCTTTGGCGTGGGTTGCTCAATTTCAGTAGGGTAGTAATTTGGTGATGGGATGAATTGGGACCTCTCTCCATTCCTATACTTTGGTACACATCAGAGGTAAGTACTGGGACGAGGAAGAGGAACGTGGAGATAATGCCCTGATTACTTACAAGTAATCGTTATTACTCCTATTCTTACTCTTCCTCATCACAGTACTGACGACCCTCCTCTCCATCCCTGGGTGGGAAAGGTCCCATGATCCGGCGTGGGAATTTAGTAACTACTGGATTATGGGTCAGTGGGAGGTATTATATTTCAGAGAAAAAAAATAAGTTCCTGAGTGGAGGCGGGGCCTCAGACGTAAGTACTTTGACGAGCAAGAGTAGGATTAGGAGTAATGAAGAGTATCAGTAAGTAATCAGGACATTAGCTCAATAGTTCAGTCTTTACCGTGCATCAAAGGTGAATTGCAATGCTGGGCATCCGCCTGAAGTGCTTATTCCGATCTTCGTGAAGGGTTTTCCTCACGTTCTTTTGCACTCACTATTCTAAATATCCAGCAGATGGCGTGTGAGCTCCATAGTATGGATTCAGATAGTCAATCCATGTTAAAAAGTAAATGATCAATCTAGCTGTGTTTCTAGGATGGTTCTCTTCCTGTGCATGTCATCACAAGTAACGCGTTTCTTCAATGTTCGACCTGATGCCATGTACCATGCCTTGTGCATGTTCCGCAATTTGCAAATGATGAAAATAACCGTGCCCAGTCGTTTTTTACAAATCTTAACTTTACACTATTAAAATACGCATGTGCCAATCTGGTAAGCAGTAGTTGCACTTGTCTGCTAAATAGCATTCATTGCCGTGGTGTACTATGCACCAGAAGCACTCAGCTAATGCTGGAAGTACTGACTCAGCCGGGAAGACAGAATCCGCATTGTCCTTTCGGGTTGACTTTAATGTGCATTGCGCATTTCCTGATAGGGCTCCATCCCTCAAATGTGCCCCTAGTTAGAGAATTCGCATAGTGCAGCCACACACTAAAAGTAGTATTCTCGCTACACAATAGAAGAGCTGTGTTTACCCACCCAACTGCATCAAAGTAAGAACCGCGGGCACGTTTCACCTTGGTCTGCCTGTTTGGATATCTTTGTGTATACAATCCAGTCCCTTCATCCTGGTTTGCCAGGCACTTGACAGGCTTGCACTTCACCTGTTCCTCGCACTTAGTGTGCGGTACGTGTGTACTTCAAAGTACTGCAGAGTTAGTGATTTAACTGTCTGATACATTACTTTCATACGGGATGTCTGAGTGACAAGAGGTAGGAGAGAGAACACGAGAAGGAACGCAGTCAGTCCTGGGAGAAGGACGGATTGCATTGCAGTGCAGCGGCGTTGCCAATACCGAACTTGAGTTCACCATGAACGTATTTCTTGGCATAATTAAAATCAGTATTTATTAATATAACAAACACCGTTATCGGGATTTTAAATGAATTAGATACCATTTTCTCTCTAGCCCCCTGCGCCGCCCCCTCTTCCCAATGTAAGCATTGTTTTCAAAGTTGACAATAGATTTTACCTTGGCCAGTAAATAACTTTTCAAGCCACGACCCTTACTTCACCTACCGTTTAAAAAATATATATTTTGACGAACCAGCTGCACATTGCTGTGATGCTAGCCGCTGTGCTTTCAATATTAGGTTCAAAATGGAACTCTCAGTTTTTGAGCAGTTACATCCTAGCGAACCATGTGAAGAGAAACATTTAAATGTGGCACCTGTCATTATTAGGTGTGAATTGCGCAGAATGCCATCTGTGTGATTTGGCAATTCCACCTTTTTTTGATTTTTGTAACACAAAATAATGCTGGTAACCCCGCCTCAGAAAGTGAGCTTTGCCAGTCAGGCAAGACTTTCTAGATGCTCCATTTCTGAAAATATACAGTGCCCATGCGTTCGATTCACTGGGCCTTGTCTACTCACGCACCAGAAACTGCCCTGCAGTTTGGCAACATGACAGCAACAGAGTAACATGTACATTCCTGTCAAACAGCCTGCTGGTATCCAAACTAATTCCTTTCCGGGACCACCCTTAACGGTGGGCTCCCTTGGTCCAAACCAATGTGTAACTGTACATCCCAAAGATCTGATGAGAGATTCATTGGTAAATTTAAATCTATATATGGTTTGATGTAGTGGCCTCCGGGGAGATCATTTATTGCTAAAAAACTATCTGCTGTCATTTTACTTTCCAACAGATTTCTAGGGACTCATGCAACTGTCAGAGATTTGTGTAACACTGCCTGGGGCCAGGTTGCACCCCAAAAAGGCTGTTGAGTCCAGCAATGGAAGTTTGCTTTCTTCTCTACTGGGAAGACTTGAAACCTTACAGGGAGGACTGGATATACCCCCATGGGTGCGGAGAGAATATGTGCTTCCAAGGAAACCCTGCCAGCACAATGGAAATGTCAGAACAGGGCTGAAATGACTATGGTTTCTTTGATGTAAGGTAGGCATGCAACGGGGGAAGTACAGTGCAGCTTTGCAGAGGTTCAGTTACCAGAAGAGGAGCCCTGCCATCTTGATAAAGTTTAGGCCTCACTTTGTGTGCTCTCTCCCTACTTCCTGCGAACACGGCATTCTGGTCAGATGACAGCGGAAGGCAGCTGAGAGTGTCCCCTCACAGAAAGCTTGAAATGAATCCATCCACTGTGGCAACATGAGTATATGAGGGAGTGAGGCCGCCTCTTAATGGAATGATCTTTGGACTTCATAAGGAGATGTGTTGGGGTACAGTACTCCTAAATCCCTGGGCCACCGAGGGGAGGATGAAGCTTTCCAAGAAGGCAGTCAGACCCTGCTCTCTACCACTTCAGAGGAACATTTAAAGTGTCCTACTCTTGGGCAAGGTCTGCCTACTGCATGGACACTGCTAGCCAGGACTCTGCCTACTGGAAGTCAGGTGAGTTGCTAGGTCTGGAAAAGACCCGGGGCTAAGCTGATGTCGGAACTGTTGGGACTGGGGGCTAGCTAGTCTTTTGGCTGTAGCTCGTGAGATTCTATCCGGGGCTACAACCAAAAGATCAGGGGCTATAGCCCCCCTAGCCCCCCCTAGCAACGCCCCTGCTGGAAGTCATAGGCGTCTTTATGGGAGGGCACAAGAGGCACTTGCCCCTGGCCCACACTTTAGAGGGGGGCCCCAGAAAGCTTCCTGATCTAAAGAAGACAGTTCTCATTTTTTTTACCAAACTTCAATAGCAAATGCAGAGATATTGTATGGCATGCAGATGAGGCTGTAAACCTATTGCCTGTCTGTTGTTGATGAGTACATTCTGCTCCGATCAATACATGTAGTGCGTTCTGTGTTCACTACGGCACAACTTGTGTATCATTCTCACCTTTCCATGGGAATTATATTGGTAATGTGCAATATCCAAAATTTTAATGCAAATTGATACATTTGAATGCCGCAATGGTTCTGAAGGTAGCTCTGTGTTTTATGCACTCATTGCAAACCTCTGTGTTCATATGCAAGATTAAAGTACCAAATTACAGCAAGGCTGACTCAGCCTTTCCTGTGTCTGCAGTTGATAAACCTGCATGAATATGTACTTTGTTTCGTAGCACAATGGGTGCTTTTATCACTAATGTACCTAAACCAGAGAGCGGTTGCTATAAACCCTAACATAGAATCATTATGGGGAAGGTAGAGAAATTGATGTGTTCGCATGGGGGGTTATAAAAGTTAGGCAGCCGCCTCTAATGATGAGCATAAAGTGTTAGGCCGAAAGATGATCGGGCATCCAAATTCTAGACTTTGGAAACAAAGAGTTCATGCATGTATCCTGGCTTTGCCAGCAGACAATACAGTGATCCTGGACTAATCATCTTATATCACTGACATTCCTAGGCTGTCTTCTATGAGAAGGTTTGCCTTCTCGCATGCTGGTGGCATTGTTTACTCCATTACCTAATCTTTATTTGTACGTATACCATTTGAACCAAAGGGGTTCTGGACAGAAGGGAGCAGTCCAAATATCGTAGATGTCTGCGCATTTGACACAATAAATGGTTTGCTTTTTTGGACAATTCAAAGGTTTTTCTGCACGTTTATGAATACCAATTTGAAGCCTATATTTTGAGTGTATTTAAAGATTTAAATTAGAAAAGAGAAAACCAGATTGAATCTTTTAAGGTCACATCAATTAGTATGGTGGTACTTATATCCTTGATGATGGAGACAATGAAGCTAGACTCATTCCCATTTTGCATAAAGCGCATTTATAACATTTTTTTTTTTTTTAAATGGTCATGTTGGGTCATGTGATTTGTGTACTTTCCAAGCCAGGTCTATGAAATTGTATTATTTTAGTTCACAGTAAGAAAAGCAACAAAAAAAAAAGATATAAAGTGCTGAAATTGCTGATTGGCAACAAATCCCAGATTCACCTCTTTAACAATGTGTGATCCTGGCCATCACATTTAATCTCGTATTGCCTAGCTTATCAAAATTTCTAAACGCTAAAACGTAAAAAATTGTCACCCTTCAGAGTGATTTCGTTTTTCAGAGTATGATCTTCAAATAAGTCGCACTCATGATTTCACTGGCTATAGTGTTGCTTCCTTTATAGTAATAGTAAGCATGACTGTATAGTGCACACCACAGCCATGTGTTTCTTTGCTCTCTAATGGCAACACTACTTGAAAGCCCTGTCCCTCTTCTAATATCAGTCTGTCTGCATATGGACATCTCCCGGTAACTTCTAATCTTCATTCACTAGCTATGCTGTGTGTAGCTTTCTTCAGGCTTCCAATTGGTCTACTGTATCCATGCCTGAGCACTTTTGCATTCTGCGAGGCAGCTAATCTGAGTCGTCGGTCTATTCTGTGTTATTTGCACCTTTTACATACAATCTGCGTTCTACATTTATAGTATGGCGGGTATACCTTCCTCCTGGCTGCTATTGATGTCCTGTAACAATGCTAGAACACAAGTACTCTCACCGTGAACTGCTAATAATCGGCCTTGAAACACTACTTGTTTATCATTATAATTACAGCTAGAAGGAAGAGTGTAATGGAGCTGCAAGGGAGTGCCCATGCTTATTTTGAAACTGAGAGGCAACCTATCAAGCTATGGGCTGTGATTGCAATGAGGGGGGTGTGACCAGATATTCTGGATCCCTTAATTCCCTTGGGTCTGTAGAGGGAGGCCCCAAAGGTGTCCGGGACCCAAAAGGTCTTAAGATGGCCCTGCTGGGAGTGGCAGCCATGCAAGAACTCTCTAGCAACATTCCATGCTGGGGAAGGCAGAAGAAGGACTCATCCTTTCCTCTGAGACAGCAACCAAGGATCCAAGGAGCAGCTTGGGGCTCTGCTCGCCACATCTGACCACTTTTCAAGCTGACTCATCTGCTTTGTAGTATTTTTAAGTTGTTGCCAGACCCACTGAGCTTCCTTTGACATTTGACACTTTTTCAAACTGTTTAAAGCGATTCTTGGGCTGCCCACTTGCTCAACACCTGCCTATTCTCCAGGGTCATCAAGCTAACCATTGCTGCAGAACTACATCGCGTTGCTGGATCCCATCGCATTGGCTTGACCATCTCAACACTGACTCAACCCATTGGTAGGCACCCAACATCACTGTTGCAATGCAACTTGACCTGCTAGAAAGCACCAAGAAGATTTGCACAATTCAAACAAGCCCCAAGAACAAGAATAAAATGTATCTGTAGTGGTTCTGTCTCCCTGGCCTGGAGTACTGGTCCCAAGTGGCATTTAAGACCTCACACATTGCCTTGTAACGATATATTCCTAAATCCAGAACATTACTGCAAATATAATTGTCTGAAGTCCCCTGTCTTCCTGCCCAGGGTGCCCCTTTCATCTTCCTATTCTCTATAGTGCTTTACAGGACAGGGATGGGTTGTTACATTTATAATGGTGTATTTGCATTGTTTGTTAAATGAAAGACTGAAAGAAATTTATTATTTCATTACTACCGTACTTTTCTTGTTTTTATAATTAATTGCTGGCTCACAGCTCTTTTGAAATGAACAGCCTGCCCTCACACCAGGCTTCCTTGAAGAGGCAAAGCGGGTGTACCATTCATCTTGTGCCTGTTTGACCTTTATGACTGAGATCACTGTTGGCTTAGTAGTAGTGTGGGGCTGAGTAGGAGTTTAGAAACCGCTCCTCAGCCCTCTACTCCTGAACATTAATAGTTAATAATAATAATAATAGATATTTTGTCACCTGTGCTCCCTTGGGAATATAGAGTTTATTTCATTGACTTTCTGATGGAAGAATGAATGCAAGCGTAGTAGGCACATAGGTTCTAAAATTCAGGAGCATGATGACACTGAGAGGGTATTCACAGGGTTAAAGCCAATATCAATTTCTGAGGATATTCCAGAAAAATATCATACCTGTGCTGTGCTCCCAAATGCCCACTCAGTTGTAAAAATGTGCACCTGCTTTCACGATCCTACTCTGGATTTAAAAGGTGATTTGATGTGTACAGTGGACACCTGGTTTATGGATCATTCAATGACAGCAAGTAATGATCTTCTCCCTCTAGGGCTTTTAGCCATTACATAAAATAGGCTATCAAGTATATGGTGGGGTTACAATTATGTATAAACATTCATCAAAAATTGTGAACAGAACGTCACTCATTTATGAATGGCTAATGTTCTTCATTTAAAGTTTGTGTTGGGTCCTACCACCTCAGCTGAGCTGTTGAGTTAATCAACCAGTTCCGACGGGTTTTGGGGACGCTGTGGTGCAGATTCTACCCTCCTGCTCATGTCTGATGATTGTAGGAGATGCCCGGCCTGAAGATGTAAACAATACCAAGGCCAGGGCATTCGTAAATTCCATGCCTGGCTTAAGCTCTGCACAGCACGTGCTGGAGGGCGTACGCTGGGCGGCATGCTTTATCATTCAAGCTGGATTAGGGTGTCACTCCTTTCTTTCTTCCTTGGCAATATCAGGAAGGAATCCTCTATACTCCGAGTGCATCTAAGAAGAATACATGTACTGATCATAAATGTGGTAACTTAATCATGGAATGCCTTGGCCATTTCCTATTCCCCTGCTATAACTGTGAGGGCACGCAATGCGGACTGGAGACTGACCTTTTCTCAATTCTGGACACATTTTGCTAAAATGTGTCGAATGCAGTTACCCGACTGGCTCCACCTCGCAATGCAACTCACCAGAAGGATAAGCCATTGTTTACCTTAAAACTTAGATTTGAAAAAAAAACACTTGGACAAATAGTGTGCATGGAGGAAAACATGTAAATATATATACATGCATTGTGCAATCATGACAAAGCCCAAGGCAATTCTACACAAAATGTGTCTTTTCTTGCCCACATGTATCTCGGGAGCTATTCTAGGTGTTTAGAGAACTACAGCCAGCTACAGTTCTCCCTAGTTCTGTTCCTTCTCCCAGATTTTGTGAAGTTATAGTACGGGGGCACCAAGCATACGGCCTGCGGGCCAGAAGCGGCCTACCATGCCACCGTATGCGGCCCGCCAAGAGTGTCTACTGTTGTAATGAGGTTCAGCCTGTTGCATGCAGTGGGATGCATTTACTTAAAGCAGATGCCAAGGAAGATTGCTGGCCCACTTTTGGCTCAGCGCACATACTACGTGCCTCGTAGGACCACCTATGTATTGAAGGTGCTGAGCCAACAGAGGGTCAGCATTACACAGGAATTGGCTCTTGCCAGCTCACTGTTTCAAGAGAACCGCATCTTTTATTCCTGCCCTGCTATGCTGACATAGACAACCGGCCACACCCCGCTGCACCACCGTAGCTGGACCCTTCCTCCGGGAGCCTTTAGCCCTCTCAAGGGAAGAGTTGTTCCAGCCTGCCATTTTGTTTCTTTAAGCATGTGCCCCGAGTGTTCTGCACTACATGCACAATGTAGTGCCCCAGGTTGCCAAGCAACCAAGTTTTGGGAGTTAACTGGCGGAGCCAAGTGCACCTCGTTTACTCTTTCTGTGAGTGCTGTCCCACCATACAAAAATTGGTTCCACTGGTGCTGGCCTGAGGCCTGCTCAAGTCTGCAGCCCCAAAACAGAAGACAGGTAAGTTGAAAACAAACTGTTTGTACGTTGTGCGTGTTCACACGTGCCCGTGAGAGAGAGAAAGTGTGTGTGTGTGTTTATTTGTGTGCTGTGAGTGTGCGGTTATCTGCCAATGTATCGGTGCATGGAATAATGTAATTAATGGGTTGTGTGCACGTGTGTGTATGGTGGGAGGCATGGCCTGGACAGAAAAGAATACATGGATTGTTTGCATGTGTTTATATGGCGCAGGTGTGGCACGTACATACAATAACTGGTGGCCACAGCTTCATGGGATTGATCGAAATGACCATATCAGCCTAGATTGTGGCTGCAACTTTATGAAGTGATTTCAGTGATGATTTCAAGTGACCTTTACTGCCATAGATTGTGATTGCAGCTTCATGAAATTATTTCCAGTAACCATTATTGGAATTTATTAAGGTTGCAGCTTCATGAAATGATGTCCAGGGGCCATTAATAATATAGGGCCTCATTACGAGGTTGGAGGTAGCCTTGCGGGTTTTACCGGCAAGGCTACCTCCAAACTCTCATCCAGGTCCGGCACCTGCGAATGGGCAATTACCGTGCTATTCTGGCCCAGCTGGACATGGTAATTGCCCTTTCGCGGGTCCCGGCCCGGTACATCCCCATTCCCATTTGAGCCCCATAGGGCTCAATGGGAATGGGAAGGGTGGTAACATCAGTACCATTAATAACGGTACCAGTGCTACCATCATGTTCTACTCGTGGGTGGCGGTACGCCCACCATGTCAGACCTGGTGGCTGCAAGGGCACCCACGAGCAGAACTCCTAGTATGGCGGTACGGTGGCAACGATGCCAGTAGTGATACCAGCACCGTTGTTTCCTTACGGCCATACCGGTTGCAGCTTTATGAAGTGAATTCCAGTTTCCTTTACTGGTACAGATTAAAGTTGCCACTTCATGAAGTTCTTTACAGGGACCATTAATATCATAAAGAGATTGTGATATCAACAGCCTCACATTTATTTTTCAATCTGACCCCGAAAAAGAAATGGCGGTAGGCGGTTGTCACTGCAGATTATCACAGGACAGGTTTATGAGCCCAGCATCTTATTGATAATCCACATTGGGCCTGTGTTCTACAAATCTCTTGTTTGCCTGCATGACAGGTATCTCACTCTTGTGGGTGCTTGCTGCTTGGGGAATTGGGGAAGTGGGACAGAGGGGTCGTCACCCTTTGGAGACCATGTGGCAACTGCCTTCGTATCCTGCCTCAGACCAAAGTCTTTAAGAGAGAATGTCAATTCATTGTCTGGTATCACTGCAATGTCCCTAAAAAACTCTGCACTGGCTCCTGGTTGCTGCAAGGATCAAATTCAAATCCCTCTGCATCATCCATAAGGCTGTCTGTGGCCAGGGACCATGCTATCTACAACCGGCTCTCACTAAATACACTCCCTCCAGATGGGGTTGGACTGGGACAAGAAATAGGCCCGGACACCCAAAAAAAACAGGCCCACCCCTCGCCTCAAAAAAGTGGCCCACCCCTCGCCTCACGACCATTGACCTCTGATGACATCACCGGAAGTGATGTCGTTTGACCCCACCCCAAATTGACATCCCGGGAAGCGATGAAACACAACCTTTTACCCCTTGAAAAAACAGGAAGTGGCATCAAATAGCATTATTCCTAAGTACACTACGAAAAATATGATTATGATATCACTAATGTGATATACATTTCATACAAGAATGGATCACCATATGTATCATTAATATCTGTGTGTATGGATCCATATTGTCAAATTATTGTGAATGCAAGCAGACATCCAAAGCCAAATGATAATATGTTATTTTATAGCACTTACGCTTAAGCTCTTTATATAGAACAAATATGCATACAATATCACCCAACCTATGTTGGTACTCATTTATCGACTTAAGAAGGATGAAAGGCTGAGATTGCCTTGCTGGGATTCAAACCTGCAGATCACACACATATTGCAGCAGCAAGTGCTCAACCCACTGAGCTATCATATCGGCTATAGTTAAATGAGCAATTATTCTGTAGTGGATACCATTAAACTGGTAACTGAGATTTAACAGCAGACCAGTTAAGTTTATCTGCAGGTCTGGTGCAAAGTTGGCTGCATGTCAAGCCTGCATGCTTCTACTTTCAGGCTTCAGAGGTTGGCAAAATAGCACACTCACAGGACATCCCATACTCTGAGCACTTGTTACCTCATACATGCAAACAAACATCCTGAACAGCATGCCAGGGAGTTGAGAAAGTTAGACACATTACAGCAAAGCATTCATTGTGGCACAATGAAGTTAATGGCCACTTGATGTGCTATGGTCAAATATTTCTACGCTGTATAGAAGCTTTTAGGCACAAGGATTTTGTCAAGTGAGCAAGGACACAGAGATGGAATGTCTTGTAATGATTGTAACAGAGACAACGGCAGGAAAAAAATGCTGTTACTGCAACTTGCGTAAGGCAAAACCCCTTGGTCCTCATCACGAGTTGGGCGGTAATGCCGGTGCTATTAGCGCCGGCGCTAATAGCCCTACCGCCAAACCCCCTGACGCTAATAGCGCCGGATCATGGGTTTGGCGGAAGGGTTATTGCCCATTCCCCATTGGGCCCATTCGGGAATTCCTCATTCCCCATTGGGCCCAATGGGAAAAATGTGTGCTATTACCGCCGGCAGATTTCCCGCCGGTGGTAAACACACCGAAAATCAGCAATTTTGCCGCCGATTTCCCTCCAGCTCAGAGCTGGGGGGAAATCCGCCAATGCCATGATTTGACGGTCCCTTAAATGCAGCGGTAATAGCGCTACCGCCGCATTTAAGGGTTACCGCCAGACTCGTGATGAGGCCCATAGTTTGAAATGGATGCTTATTCTACTCTAAAATTGGTAGTTTATCATTAATATCACTAATACATATTTATTACTAATACAACAGAACAGCCACTCCAGGGGGCACCTTGCCCCGTGGAGTGACGGGACGGTGAAAGCTGCCGGTCTGGCTTTGCATGATGCAGCAGCATGTGAATGATGCATGTATCATGCATGCAAATCAATCATCAGAGCAAGGTAACATGAGTTACCTTACTTTGGTGAATTATGGCGTTGCAGGTGTTTATTTTTCTCCAAAATTGTAATTTTCTTTTTTTAAGATTTTTTTTTCTTCGATCCAGGCTTGGGCAGAAAACGGCCCCCACTCCACAGGGATGATTTTGGCCCAGCCATGAGCCGAAAGGCAAAGGGGCCAATCCGACCCTGCCTCCAGATCTTTACGTTCCTCCGGCACCAACTCTTTGCGTGTCAAGCGATTCACTAAACAGCAAGCTGCTGAACAATCTCTTTCCTTGGCTGGCTCCTTCCTATGGAACAGCCACCCCCCTCCTCTCCGTCTTTAGCCAGATCTCCGCAAATTCCGGAAGCTCCTCAAGGCTTTCCTTTTCACCTCTCTCCTTTGCTAAACCCCACAGTCGCTCAGATTGGTGACCAGGGCCCTTATGTGTCCACCTGGGTCCTGGCCTCCCACCCCCAACCGCCTTCAGCCATCGCCCACTACCAGCATTTGCCTTAGGCACCCACTGACCTGTGCTATCAAAGGCCTGCACTTATTTATTGACAGTTGACCACTCTCACCAATGATCTCTGCCAGTCACTTAACAGTTTGCAACTTACTCTCTAGCACTTCCCTCTTTGTTACTCCTGGCACTCACCTCCCCATGCCCTCATCCGTCTCTCTCTCTCTGCACTTGCATGCTCTGAATGCGCACACAGCCTAGTAGGACTGTCTCTCTCTTTCATTGTTATATTTGCCTTTCATTCCCATGTTCCCTCCCTGTTGCCCTGTGGGCGCTTTGAAACACAATACACTTCATATATAAGCATCTTACAAAATGTACAATAAATGAATAAATAAATAAATAAATAAATAAATAAATAAATGTGTGGTGTTTTGTGAAGGGGACTGTTTTAAATTCTTTGTTTTACACAGGACTGTGGCCCCATGCAGCCAATGGCCTCCCAGTCTGAGGTGCGAAGAGTGCTGGAGGCTGCCCTCTGTAAGAAGCAGAGCTCTCTCATTCAATCATCAATGTGTTCGTATCAATGGTCAGACAGATCTACTCATATTCGGTTCACCTGCAGGACAGATAGATCACTGAGTTGGGTGTGCCACGCAGTGTCTGGTGCTATTGTAGCCGCAGTTACGGCCTCGAGTCATTGCAACGATTAACCGTGCCCAATCACATCACTTGTAACATAGCCGTGGGCTATTAAACATTGTTGAAGAAAAAATCTATGTAGATATGTATGTATGTGTGTATTCACTAGTCCTCGTAAATTGTATTTTCAGATATATACAGTATAACAGATAGTGGGAGAATGGTGTAGAAGAGTGACTACTACATTCTGTAGCGGTAGAGTGGGTGGGTAGGGGTCAAGAGGGTGGGTGTAGGCTGGGTAAGGGTAGAGAGTGTGTATGTACAGTGTATGGATAGGGAAAGAAATGGTGGAGGTACAATGGTGGCAAAAAAGATGTAAGGGTGAGTAGGTGGGGGTAGTCAGGGTTAGGTAAGGTGGGAAAGGATAAAGAGGGAGTATGGTGGGTGGTTGGGGTAGAGAGGATGGGGGAGGTTGGGTGGATGTAAAGAAAGTGGCGTAGGTGCGCAGAGGTAGAGACACAAGCCATGTCCACAGTAATATGTTCACAGTGATTATATCATAATTTGCACTTTTCGATCCGTGAAAAAGAAAAAAGAGTATATATTTAGTTACAGAATAAACTTTATGGGTAAAAAATGTGTTACAGTTCAACACATAAGTTTCATTTTTTGACCCTCATAAGTAGTACATCGAATACACTATCTTTCATATAACATTTGTGCGTAGTACACTGTTGCCTTCACACATAATAATCATTGCATCATTAGGAAAAAAATCCAAGATGGATTGAAAAAACTCATACACTATCGCAACAAGCTCATTATAAACATAAACGGAAGGCCCATGGACCCAGTCAGAACATTAACATCTTCTGTTCATCGGCTACATCATCACCAGCTACAATTGAACTCTGCTGCTACGCCGCCTCTTCCAATGCTACCAACCCGTAAGTTATCTCAGTAACAAGTTATGTGCTACTTAAGTTCTAATTGATCATGGTGGAAAATGTCATTTTGTGCCAGAGAAAACTGCAGACAGCAAGAGGTACTTCATGATGGAAGTGCAGACAAAGTTTAGAACAAGTGCAAGCAAATACACCATTAACCTCAGATCAACCTCAATCCCTTCCCAAGACAAACATTCCACATGGATCATTGCACCAAACTAATATATTTGCAGTGGACCACAGCCTCTGGCACCTTTTAGCATGCACACCCGTTACAAACCGCACGCTCCACCTCCTGTGCAAGGCCAGGCTACTGCTTCACCATATCCTGGTAGGGTCCTCTGGCGTCATACCGAGTAGAGACGCCTGACGCCTTTTATTAGTGTCCCGATCTGCAGCTGCTTGAATCTCATGCGCCAAACATCTCCCCTGCTCTCGGTTCCATCTGGGACGGATTGACCAAGTCGTACGTCCTTCGTCACTTTTTATTACAGTCTGCCATGGATGACTAGCTGTGTTTGAGAGGCCATGTGGATCGAACCCCAGGATATTTTGTGACATATATGCATGGTGGATCTTTGCCCCTGCCCTTCACTTCCATATTCACCTTTATGGATACATACCCAGGATCCAAGTGTACTGTCCTCGATGGGTCTCGATATGCACTGGCAGGGCGCTGCACAGTAGTAGCATGGCATCATGACGTGAACCTAGGAAACAGCATATTTATTTATTTATTACATTTGTATAGTGCACAGACAGCCCAGGGGCATTGTGGCGCTGCTACTTGTAGGGAAAACGTAGTTACAGTGAGTACAAGGTTCAAGTCTTGGTTACAGTATGATAGAGTACAGGGTCAGTGGGTCACAGTGAGGTCTGTGTCGTATGTACATTGCACATTCAGGGAATGGTACTGTTTCCTATTTTGAAACAAATGCTCTGATACCTTGGGTGCCGCCAATGCCACAGGCGTGTAGCCCAGAGGTGCTGTTACATTGGGGATGTGGGCAATGGTGTAAAATCTTGCCTTCATGTCATGCACTTCTGCCGGGGTGCTGGGTAGAAAGATGTGCTGGTGCACATGTTTCAGTAGTGAATCCAGCCCTTGTCCCAGCTTGGTCGTGACATGCCATAGCATGCCGACTGTGTACTAATAGGTACTTGTTGCACAGAAGGGCAAGACGAATACCATCTTCAGCAGCAGTGGTATAGTTGTCAATATATTAAAAGGCATTCTCAATGTCAAGTTGGATATGGGTGAGGAGGTCTGCAATGGGCACGTGGAGGAGGCGTGTTATCAACTGTGCATTTGTCAGTGCCCAGAGTGACGGTCTGACCAGGGATGTCATTTAGAGGTTGCCGGGGGTTGCAACTGCGACCCCGGTAGTCTCCTTTGCTAGCCCTAAAACAAAACGAAAAACATGTTTTTTTTTTTACAATCAGAAGCTCCTGGGCTGTGTCCAGCACCATGTGGCTCTTTGTTTCTGGAGTGGCTGGCTTTCTATTTCAGGCCTCTTAAAAAACAAGGGGTTCCACAAATGTAAAAGTGACCATAAATGAGAAAGAATAGGAATAGTAAATAATTTGTCTTTCTGGAATTCTATACAATAATTGCTAGACTCATTAAAGGTTTATTTCAGGCACACTTCAGGGGTTGAATCATGTATTTAGTCTGTTCTTAAACACCTCAAATTCACAATGCAGACAAAAACTTTTAAAAAGCATTTAGAGTAGAATAGGCATCCATTTAGGACTGTGTATTTTGCTTTTCGCAGGTTGCAGTTATAGCCTGTTTTTTTTCTGTCGTCTCTGTTACAATCATCACAGTGCATTTCATCTCGGTTTCCTCTATCACTGGACAAAATCCTTGTGCCTAAAAGCTGGTGCACAGCGTAGAAATGTAGCTCAAAAAGTGGACCTTGATTTCATTGTGCCACAATAAATGCTTTGTTGAAATGTGTCTATCTTTCCTATCTCCATGGCATGCTGTCCAGGAAGTTGGCATGTATGAGGTAACGAGTAGCCAGAGTACAAGATGCCGTGTGCGTGTGCTGTTTTCCCTGTGCTACTCTGAATTCTTTTATACACAGTTATGAACCCTCCCAATGGTATGTATTTTGACAACCTCTGAAGCCTGAAAAGAAGATCCACACAGGCTTGACATGTGGCCAAATGTGCACCAGACCTGCAGATGAACTGGGCTGCTGTTAAATCTCAGTTACCAGTTTAATGGTATCCACTACGAAGTGTAATTTGCTTTCTGACTTAGAGAACAGAGATATCAGTACTGTCAGAGCAGTGGGGGGGGGGCATGTGGATGAGGACAGAAAGTGGAGTGTACAAAACAGAGTCCACAGGAAGCTACCCTGCTTTTCACACCCTTGGCACAGGGCATAAGGAATCAGTACAGAATAGAGCTTCTTGTTATAAGTGGATCAATGTGGTCAGTTTATGCTTTTGCCATATTGTATTCAAAACAACCAGTTAAAGGGGGGGGGGTGACGATATAGACATGGACTGGGAACAGCACAGGCAAAGGGCACAGGCATGGCACAGTAATAGCATTCCACCTGGGCAGAGGAGAGGCTCAACAAGGTGGCATAATGAGGGGACTGGTGGTATTGCTACTTTCAAGGGAGTGGAGATGGAGTTTAAGAGAACATTGAAAGGTTACATGTCTTTATGAAGAATGAACATATATCGAACATTTTATAGCGAAAAATGTTATGGAGAATGCACTATGTTCATTCTTTATAAAATATTTCGATATGAAGACTGCATACCGATTTGAAAGACACTACTATGCCATGTACATCTTTAAAGACTAAGGGAAGAAAACCTGGAATGGATCTGTGGTGCTCCATGAGCCAGCCAGCCAACGGAGGAGACACGCCAGGATGCTTATTTAAAGTGCCACTATCATAATCTAGAATGTTGTTGAGTGGGAAAAGCCTTAGAGAGAGTGGGACCATGAAGTAGGCTTGAGCAATATTCAAGGTTTCTGAGTCTGGGAACTAAGCTAGGAGCCTCACTTGACGGGTTGGTTCGACAGAATTGGATTCTTCCGCTGTTGAAGAGGTTGAGCCTGGTAGCAGTATTACTTGCGATTATGAATTGGTCGCTGTCAAAGAGATCCCCTGGTTCCAGGCCTCGGGAGTTTGCATCAGGGAGACAGGGGGAAAGAAATGTTGGGAAAGATGAGTGGAGCAGGGTGAGCAGAGAGAGAGAGAGAGAATCTGGCGGACTTTCTAGCAGAAGACGGCAAAGTGGCACCCAGTGTCAGATGGCTGAGAGCAGGGGAGTTGCTAGGTCTGGAAAAGACGCGGGGCTACGCTGATGTCAGAACTGTTGGGACTGGGGGCTAGCTAGTCTTTTGGCTGTAGCTCCTGAGATTCTATCCGGGGCTACAACCAAAAGATCAGGGACTATAGCCCCCTTAGCCCCCCCCTAGCAACGACCCTGGCTGAGAGATAGAGATGCGAGAGGTGAGGTGATGGTAGAGAGCAGGGAAGGTGAAGAACATGTGGACATCTGCAGTGCACAGTGTGTAGAAGAGACAACGAAGGAAGGGGTGAGTTCACCAAGAGAGGGTGTGTGCAGGGTAGAGAGTATTCGGGCAAGGATGGGTAGTGGGTGATTCTGACAGACAGGTGGGAAGACCGAGCGTTATCTGACGTCAGGGTACAGGGAAAGGTTGATTGGAGAGAAATGAAGGTATGCAGGCAAGTCCAACCTCCCGGAGCAGAGGTGCAAAATGGCGAGGAGGCGGGATCGATTGTGTAAAAGCCTATAGACAGATCACAAAGATTGCGGCTGGAGCAGAGTGTGCAGAGATGAGCAGCGCTTAGAAATGTGATGATATGTGTAACAGCGCTGTTTCCATGGAGTGATGCCTACAGATGCTAATGCAATGACATTCTTCAGGTGCAGGGCAGCATGATAACACGTTCCCATGACAGGATGTGGTGCACCGTAGCTGGGACTAAGTGGCCCACAGCTGTCAGTGCAACACCTGTGCCCATCATCAAATAGAAGTTCAGTGCAGCATTAATGCACAAACAGGTGCTTTTCTTTTTCGGCATTTTGGCTTGATGTAAACCAGACCCTAAATATCTTTACTTTTGGCAGTTTAATGTGGTTCTGCTTTGACTTAGTAATCGCCATCCCGTTAGACCCTAATACCATAGCATACACAAAGTCTCTGCTTTTATGTTGTGTTTTTTTTTTTTTACAAAACGGAACACACATTAAACTTTGCTTGTAGCGCCTCGAGTTGCAAAGTCATAATTCAGCGCACTTCCAACTCCAGTGCAGCAGCCAGGTTCACCATTCCCCTCGTGTCTGCCCTTCTCACACTTCCCGTGCCCTTGCCTTTATTGCTGTAAGAATCTGCAGAGCACGGCGAAGGCTCAGCGGTAGTGACGTCATCCGTTCAGGCTTTTCAATGCGCACTGCTGTTTTCTGGTTCTCGTGTGTTAGTCTCCTCGTAATGAAATCGCTTGAGCGAGTCAGAGAGGCACCCCTTACAAATGCTGCTGTCTCAGATTTCCAAACTTTCATGTACTTGTAATCCTAAAAGTGGCTTGGAGTTTCTAACAATAGTTCACTGAAAAAACTTGATTGGATAATGTCGTTCCTTTGTTTACAGGAGGAGACATGTTCTTTGAAAATGCTTGCACTACATGTGCTCATGCCCCCCTCTGCTTGCCATTACAGGCGCATTGCTGCTGCTATCCACCTCTCATCGGGCTTTCCATGTGTAAACAATGTGCAGGCATGCAATCGCTTTGGCAACCCTTCATGGGAGCACTATTTGTTTTTGGAAGTAAAACAAAGGTTTCCTGCCATGTTTGATGTCTTTGTTTTCAAACGGAACTCTGCAGTATCGGGCGCTGTATTGTTATCGTTTTTACTCGTTCAAAATATGAGACATACAAAAAAATCCTGCTCAGTTACTCCCCTAAACTTAATCAAAGATCCGGCCATGGCAAAACGGTTGTGCTAATGTATCCCTGTGCAGAGACACAAACAGCTGGCTGATGTAATTATGCTATAATTAGCACAGCTATAGTGGTCATTTGGGGAGAGTTCATAACATTATTACACAAAATGCAAAAACGTGTTCTAACATTTAAAAACATGAATTGTTCCTATAAATAGACTCAAGCTACAATATAACATGTGTCTAGCTATGTAGAGTTCAAATCTGCTTGGACTGGCAGTAAGGCGCTTTGTGAAGCAACGACGAAATAACGTTTTTTAACAGAGTTCAGTTTACTAATTATTTTCTGGTTGCCAAATTGCTTTTGGTTCTCTTATTTTGAGATAAAAGTTATTATCGATTCCTTCTGTTGTCTCTGATTCCAGGCCGCATCTATAGTCAATCAGTGCCTATCAACTGGCCTGTTTGGGTGGGTGCGCATTGACCTTTTTTTCGTTGCTGATTATTTATGCATTAATTTATCTATCTATTCATTTGTGTACGTATTTAAATGCTCTTTTATAGACCCCATTACCAAAAAGCAACAGGGCATTGTACAAAACTAGGTAAACCTCGAAATGTTTATGAACAATTTGCAATAGGACAAATACAAATACATTCAAATTACAATACAAAAAAGAAAAATTAACCCACGAGGAAAGATCTCAAGACAGATTTACGTAATCATGATAATATCAGATATGGAAAACAAGTCTACAAAATTGAGATTATAACAATGATTCCAATGGAAAACAGTGAAGAACACACAGGAGTGGCAGTAGGGAGAGTGTTTGAGTCCTGGGGATGAAACAGAAAAGGTTTACTTTCACAATGTTTTATGGGTACACTTCTTACTGACTACTCGCCTAATAGCTTTGCTGTGTGTTGTTTTGCAGCCACTGGCTAAAACGGATTTCTCATCAGATATCCTTGTGGACCTGAGACAAGTGCCATGCCTCTTAATTTAAACTGAATACAAAACCCCAAAGGTTGAAAAAAGTAATGCTTAGATAAAACAGGAATAATTGTTCAAATTGGCAGCCACCCACCATGCATTGTGTTGTCACCTGCAAAACTGGCTAAAATGGTGCCAGGGAAGAAGTTGCAAACTGTAAAGGAGGGCATGCCCTTCATTCAGCCTTAAAACAACCAGAGCCTGGACCATGCTGTGGAAATGAGACTCAGGTATATATCTTTTAAATCATTTTAATAGAGATAGCTGATGAGGCAGGATTGTGTCAATCTTGAGGTTTGGTGGTGGAAATTGAGAGGCGTCTAAAAAAAGGCGTCAGTAAACTGTACAAACGTGGATCAGAGAAATTCCCAAAGATGAGAGTGAAGCTGAACAAAGTTGAACATGTGGCACCAAAGACAGACAAATAATGTATCTACACAAATTCAGTTTCAGTGGGATTTAACTTACGTAAATGCATAGACACCCAGTCCCCTGTTCAGTGAAGGACTTCGACAAGTTAATAAGTATATGACATAGATGGTGGTATAGATAACACCCTCAGATATAACTGGATGATGTCCACATATTGACAGATGGAGACAGTAGTACCCTCAACTATATCCCACTGCAGTTCGCTATAGATGTTGAATAACATGGGTGACAATCTAGACCTCTAGGAAACACCACAGAGCATGGTTATGGGGCTTAACCTTGATGGGCCAACCTGGACAATTTGTGAGCATCCCTCCAGAAAAGATGAAAAATATGTGAAGACCTGAACATGAGTTCCAATGCATGAGGAAATAATCTCTAGTAGAACCTACTAGAGGACTTACCCTAATTTTAGTTAATTTGTAAGATGCTGTTGACGTTAGGGAGGCGGTGGTTGCACTGCCACTTTACCTATAAAAACATCAGATCAGGTTTGAAGGTTTGCCATACACTGAGATTTGTTTTGGATCTGAGCTGTGTGAATGCGTTAATGAATCTTTAAAAGTCTGGGTATGATATTTTAATGCAGTCTTTTATGTGGGATCTATACTTGATGAATCTCAGCAAATTGTACATTCTTAACTGGTCACAAACTATTAATGCATTACATTTTAACTTTGTATATGTAATCTTGTGGTTATACTTTAGTGTATTGTGCATTTACTGTATTTATATGGAAATGTCAAAAACCGAATAAAGTATTACTACTACTACTACTAATGGTCCATGGTTTTAAAAGCTTCTGAGATATTAAGGTCTAGCAAACATATGACAATGTCATACAGTATCTGCATAGCATCATCTGCCACCTGAACCGAAGTGACACAATTCCACAGCGGTACAGGGAACCATATTGATATCCTCAAAGTGAAGCATACATAGAAAGGTAATTTCCCAATTCTGAGGTTCTAAGCCTTTCATGGTGTTTGCCAGGGAAAGGGAGAGCCGTAATTGTTTGCAAATTGACCAGGCCAGAAGGGTCAAAATGTTGTTCTTTATAGAGGCAAATTTGCCCAATTGCATAGATAAATGGAAAGATACTCTCAGCCAAAGAAGTATTTAATATTGAATGCCATTTCAGCATCGCTTTCTTAATTGAGGATCAGACATGCAGACATCAGTTTATCATTATAACTTGTGGGTTTCATAGCATTCTTTTGGAGCTAGACATCCCTGATAATAGAGAAACATATTTCCATGAAGAGGCTTTGCATATAGGGAAAAAGGAAAGGGGTTCTCAAGCACTGACCTGTTTTCCGCTTTTAAACGAATAGAGTTACACTCTGCGTCACAATGTTTAAAGATGTGAAGGCAGGCGCTCTGTTACCAGTCTTTAGCTTCTCCTCCTGACGCACATTTTCATGACTTCATCAATCTTCAGGGAGGCTGAGTTTCTGTGTTTTTTCAGGCGGGTCTGCATTTCTGTTTCAGTTGTAACAAATTAATTAGCTCTGAGGATTCTGGTACTTGAATTTTTCACACTTGATTTTGCTGGCAGGTGACTGGAAACAACTCCCTCCATAGCACAAATCTTCCCCTTGATGGGGGCAGGGGAAAGCCATGGTTGTGGCTCTCCAATGTAAGGCATGATGGCCCTGCTGCGCTGCCTTGTGAGCCCGGATCTCCTGGAACAATGTTTAAAGATGTGAAGGCAGGCGCCCTGTTACCAGTCTTTAGCTTCTCCTCCTAACGCACATTTTCATTACTTCATCAATCTTCAGGGAGGTTGAGTTTCTGTGTTTCTTCAGGCGGGTCTGCATTTCTGTTTCAGGTGTAACAAATTAATTAGCTCTGAGGATTCTGGTACTTGTATTTTTCGCACTTGATTTTGCTGGCAGGTGACTGGAAAGAACTCCCTCCATAGCACAAATCTTCCCCTTGATGGGGGGAGGGGGAAAGCCATGGTTGTGGCTCTCCAATGTAAGGCATGATGGCCCTGCTGCGCTGCCTTGTGAGCCCGGATCTCCTGGAACAATGTTTAAAGATGTGAAGGCAGGCGCCCTGTTACCAGTCTTTAGCTTCTCCTCCTAACGCACATTTTCATGACTTCATCAATCTTCAGGGAGGCTGAGTTTCTGTGTTTTTTCAGGCGGGTTTGCATTTCTGTTTCAGGTGTAACAAATTAATTAGCTCTGAGGATTCTGGTACTTGTATTTTTCGCACTTGATTTTGCTGGCAGGTGACTGGAAACAACTCCCTCCATAGCACAAATCTTCCCCTTGATGGGAGAGGGGGAAAGCCATGGTTGTGGCTCTCCAATGTAAGGCATGATGGCCCTGCTGCGCTGCCTTGTGAGCCCGGGACTCCTGGAACAATGTTTAAAGATGAGAAGGCAGGCACTCTGTTACCAGTCTTTAGCTTCTGCTCCTAACGCACATTTTCATGACTTCATCAATCTTCAGGGAGGCTGAGTTTCTGTGTTTTTTCAGGCGGGTTTGCATTTCTGTTTCAGGTGTAACAAATTAATTAGCTCTGAGGATTCTGGTACTTGTATTTTTCGCACTTGATTTTGCTGGCAGGTGACTGGAAACAACTCCCTCCATAGCACAAATCTTCCCCTTGATGGGAGAGGGGGAAAGCCATGGTTGTGGCTCTCCAATGTAAGGCATGATGGCCCTGCTGCGCTGCCTTGTGAGCCCGGGACTCCTGGAACAATGTTTAAAGATGTGAAGGCAGGCGCTCTGTTACCAGTCTTTAGCTTCTCCTCCTAACGCACTTCATCAATCTTCAGGGAGGCTGAGTTTCTGTGTTTTTTCAGGCGGGTCTGCATTTCTGTTTCAGGTGTAACACATTAATTAGCTCTGAGGATTCTGGTACTTGTATTTTTCGCACTTGATTTTGCTGGCAGGTGACTGGAAACAACTCCCTCCATAGAACAAATCTTCCCCTTGATGGGGGGAGGGGGAAAGCCATGGTTGTGGCTCTCCAATGTAAGGAGGAGAAGCTAAAGACTGGTAACAGAGCGCCTGCCTTCACATCTTTAAACTCTGTGTCACATCACATCATTTATAGCATGTCTGTGGGCATACCAATACAAAAGGACGCCCTTTGTGCTGGCTTTGGCTAGTGCTGTTTTTTAGAGAGTTATGGAGAACTTCTTTAAAGGAAAGAGAGGAATATGCTGTTTCCAGGATGACATATTGGTGTGTTCATGGGAGGAGAGTGAACATGATAAGTTGTTGCAGCAGGTGTTAGAAACATTGCTGAGGTCAGGTTTAACAGTGAAAAAGGAGAAATGTAAATTCAAGATGTCTAAGGTCACATATTTAGGCCATGTGTTAACAGGGAATGAGTACGAACCCAAACCAGAATTGATGGAATTAATCAAAGAAGAAAGTGAACCAGAAGATAAGGAACAATTGTGAACCCACAGGGGGCCCTTTTAATCAGTAACACGTCATAGAAGGATGGGGATGCAGAATAGCTCTTACATTTTTAAAAACAAAAATGTTAATTAAATTTAAAGTGCAAATTGGTTAATTAAAACCTTCTACACTGTATGAAATAGCATTACAAAATTAATTGATGTTCCTATTCAACGATTTAGCATTTTCATAACCATATCATAAAACATAATAAAACATAATTATAAAAACATGGCATACAGCCTTACATCATATGTCAATTCATTTAAACATGTTTACCACCAAAAGAGTTCATAATATAATATCAGGGTTTAAAAAACAACTATAAATAGCAACCTGCCCAGAGGGCACAATCACATAAAACACCTCAGAATAACATTTAATTCCATTAGGAGTGCTACTACATAGGAGAAATGGCTACATCCCTTTCATGATTATATATAAATAGAGAAAAACACATCAATTCCAATTCAGAACCCCATGATCCTTTTTTAAGCATTTCTAAGAATATTGTTAGAGGGCCTCATCCAACATGAATAGGGTTAGTTAGTGGTCCCTCTCTTCCATATATAAAAAGCTGCACCCACGTATACCATAGTTTCAGCCATGTATATGGTCGACCACAACTGATCAGACATTACCATTCTTAAGTAACTCACAAAATTACTATAACCCTCATTGTACGATTCTTGTAGATTATGGCACTGAGTGAGCAAATGTTTGATCGTCTGAATCTCACTGCAGCAATGACTGCACAATCTTTCCTCTCTAGTTATCCTAGTCCAGGAACCTTTATATTCCTTAAATGGTAGGATATTAAGCCAGAGGAAGATGAGAAATCTTGCCCAATTTCTATTTCCGGTCTTTAAGAGATAGCTCTGCGGATTGGAAGGTTTTAGCCCTTGTAACGCATACAGTGCATTTTGCTTCTTTTTTAAAGGCTAGTCAGGTTATCACTAACGTCCTACTCTAGGGCTTTCTTTTTAAGGCATTTGTACATGGTATTAATTTCCCCTACCTCCTTGGGCAGCTTCATATTTCTTTCTTTAAGAAAGGAGAGTGTTATGTATGATTTTTAAATTCCTCATATAGGTGTTCAGCTTTTCTCGCTTAATCATACTTTTGCCAATTAAACTCTCTTCATCCCCATCCCACAACACACTTTTTACATAGAGCTTGCTGCACTGTATTTTCCACAGCGTTTTTAAAGCAGTTAACCCCAATTCACACCTTATTGCTTCGATCAGGGTAGACCTTTGTAAACCCAGCACCGGTCTCCATATCTTCCCCTCTAATTTCCCCAGGTTCTTCATAAATATTTCCCCCACCGATTCAAGTGCATATAGTGTGCCTGGGATGATGCAGCTCTTATATATTTCCAATTAACCCTCTATAGAATATCCACTTTTTCTAGACATATACTTTCTCATAATGTTCCATTTTATGATCACTTTCAATTCTACCATCTCTTGGTAAACGTTGCGGGGGAGGGGGTATTCATAATTGGCATACACAGATTGGGGTAAATATCTACCACCTTTGACATTTCTCTCTTAATTTTCCATTTAAATGGGATCTTGTCCTTCTTCCTTTTGGATCCGCCAAACACCATAGTCTTAGTTTTATTAATATTGATACTTAAGTTGTTTTCTTTGGAGTACATATGTAATGCATTAAGCATCCTCTGCAAACCTACTTGGGTTTTGTGTAGTAGTATCGTATCACCTGAGTACATCATTCCGCTAAATGCTATCCCTCCCAATTTTTTGTGGAAAATTATTCATACTTGAGAACCCTTCCCACAGGTCAGAAACATAAAGATTGTACAAAACGGGGGAGGTGACACAGCCCTGTTTTGGGCCTATATTTGTTTTAATTGGCTTGCTGGGGAGATTTTATCACCTTTGCCCAGGCAAATAGCAACTGTAGTATCCCTGTACATTTCTCTCATAAATTGGGCATATCTTCCAATTAGCCAGTTTATTCCAAAGTCTATCTCTATCAACACTATCGTAGGCCTTAGAGTAGTCGATACAGCACACATATAATCTAGTACCTTTATTATCAACAGTGTCTGAGATTATATGGTTAAGCATTACCAAGTTGTCAAGTGTGCTACATTCTTGTCTAAACCCAGTTTGTTGAATTGGGAGTAGGCCATTCTCTTTGCTCCATTTATTTATACTTCCCTCAAGCAATGAACAGAAGATTTTACAGCTGCTATCGGCCATGGCCAATAAACAATAGTTGTCAGGGGTCTTTCTATCCCCTTTTTTGAAGATAGAAACAACTATGTCCCGGGTGGATAGCTCAGTGGCAACATGTTCGCCTTGGAAGCAAGATGACACGAAGCAACACAGGTTCAATCCCCGGGCCGTGCTTAGAAACCTCTGGGTATTTAAGCACGTTATAAATACGTAACTAAGAAAAAATAACAATTAAGCAACCAAAAAAAAACAATTCCTGGAACAGAGCCTTGATGCCCGTGGGCTGTGTGAGCACTTTATAAATGCAAAAATAAAATATGGCCTTACACCAGCTATCTGGAATGATGCCCATTTCCCATATGGCAGTAAATAGATGCAGCACGCCCCATTTTCCTGGGTTACATTTTATAACAATATTTGCTAGCTCTTCTGGCCCAAGGCCTCTGGATGCTTTCATTTTATTTATTATTTTTAGTATATCAGAGTCCTCATATGGGAAGATCTGCCTCCTGCTATCCCAGCTATTTCCATGTAGCCTTTCCTATTCTCTATATTGAAGAGCCTAGAGATATATTCTGCCTATATATCCTGTCCTTCAGCATTATTATCTCTATTTTTTATCTTCCTACAGATGCTGCCGATATAAATACCAACAATTCTTGGAATCATGCGTTTTACATAGCACGTATATAATTCTCCAATTCGCATTATTAACACTATGCTTATGGGCTTTCAGCCAGTTCTTGTATCTAGTCCTTATAACCTTAATTCTCGGGAATGTTTGCCTTTCCTCCAACTCGTAATCCTTTTTGAGACCCTTTATGTCTTTCCTAACTCCTTTTTTCTTTTCATTAATCTGGCTGTCATACTTATTCACATGTTTCTTCCCATGTTTTTGTGTAACACTCTTTCTACAACTATTTCTTTGAATCATGCCCAATAAGCTGCATACCACATTGAGTCAATTTAGGGCTATCTCCTGACCCTCTAAGGGGAGTATATTGAACATTTGGTCAAACCTTTCCAAATTGTGCTCCGTCCATATTATCCTGTTTCCACCTGCAGAACTCTGGATGTCCATATTATCACCTACCTCCCATTTCTGTTAGATTACTTTGGTAATTTTGCATTTAAGAGCTTTATGGTCACTCAAGATGGTAGATTTGTGCTCAAATCAAACCATCTGATTCATTATCTCTTTGCTAACAAAAATATAGTCCAGGCGATAGCTTACTTTTCCATTTGACCAGGTCTTCTCCCTTATCCCACCATCATCAGGGTCCAAGTACTCCAGCCCCCAATTCTGGGACAATTTCAGCCAGGTGATGTTTTTGATTTAATCCACATTTACCCACTTCAGAGGGCAATGAATTCAAAGACTCATCACAGAGCTCATCCCATTTGTCCATCTCCGTCTTAGCTAAATCACAATAGGCATGAAAATCACCCATTATCAGTGCTTCAGACGGGAGATTCCAAGAGCCAGCCATCAATTGTATAATTTACAATCCCTCCTATGTATTATATATTAACTGCCCCCCCCCGAGGACGGGAGTAGACCTTAATAATTAGCATTTAACCAAGACGGCCCATATTACCTATAGTGGCACACAGAACAAATGGAGAGCTCCCAGGCCGATCATACTCTCTTAAAGGGATATGGCATTTGGCCCCTATGCAGAAACCACCCGCTGGGGACCTTTTATCACCACCAAATGCTGGTTTGTTCAATATATTACACCGCTCCAGTAGCATTTCTCCACACACCCACTTCAGCAATCTTATTCCATCTATATGGAGCAGCGAGCGGAAAACCCTGTAAATCCAAGATAGGATAGATGGCTCTTCGCCAGCTACTTCATCTCAACAATCAGCGAAATACACCCTATCCAGAATCCACGTCTCCATTTTATTGCCCCCTCTTGATCCCCATATTTTATGGCTCTTCTGAATCTGGGGATTACTTTCTTTTGGTTAATTATTAGCAATATTATTACATATTACGATTTCAAAACCTTTTCCCCATATTGTTTTAGAGTGCTCCCTAATCAGGTCCACAATCCCTGCTGTCCCAAATTGCGCTATCGCCCAATTTTCCCAACTACCTAGTCCAGGCAGTATCACTCTCTCAATATCTGATGTTTTGATATTTTGCAATTGAGGTATCTTATACAATTGGTCTAGCAACCAGGTCCGATTCATAAAGGGGCTCTCCTCCAGTGTGGTTTTCCCAATAATTTTAATACTCTTGCCCAGACTGCTGATGTCAGGCTCAATAACCCTTTGCCCATTGTTCTTTTTCTCTAGTTTTAAGCGATTCAGGTACCTTGTTGATGGGTATATTTAAATATCTCACACCATTTTCCCCATCATCCTCATCTTCACCTATAGGTTCACTTTCCACCAATTCCGGCCCAAGAGGTTTCCCTCTTAACCACTTTTCTAAACCACTATCTTTTTTAATGGGGCTTATATTGTTTTCCTGTATTACATTGTGGTTCTGAGTGATCTCAATTCTGTTTCCTACTGCCACACATTCTATATCATTAGAGGACATCTCCGCAAAGGCTATGCTATTCCTTTTTACACACTTATTCTTTCTAACTTTAACTATATTACCCTTACTTCTAGTACCTTTATTATTGTTTTGTTTTCGCCGTGTTCGTTTCGTTGAGCCATGGGAAAGTATATAATCAACTTCAAGGCTAATGTCATTGCCTTCTTTACCTATTATCTATGACATATTGCCATCAGGCTAATGGGTCTCAATCTCCAGTACTTTCAATTTATCACTTTCTTCATCAGCTGTCTAACACAACTCCCTCAAATCACCCATACTCTCTTTCAACACCCCACTTTTGTTTTGTTATCTTTCTTTGGTGCTTCATTTCTTAATTCAACATTCTCACCAAAGGCTTTTGTGTTCTCCACAACCATAACCACCAAAATATTGATGTCTTCTTGTTCTTTCATTAATTGAGTACATATAGCTAATAGTATATCTACCGTAGTCGATAGAGCATCACATTTCTCACCCAAATTTAATGAGTTACCAATTGTGCTTCACGGATCATCCCAAGAATAATCCCCCCATCACATTCAGCCTCCTTTTGGGCAAATTTCTGCAAGTCTGGCATAGCCGAAAGATCAATGCAAATCCCATTGTCCATATTTACCATATGTTCAATACTTGTTTCTACATGAGAGATACCAAGCCCGGCCGGAAGACCCATCGATAGCTGTCTGAAATCATGAACTAGATTTAACAAAGAGTTGTTATCTATCATTGAGCTATCTTCAGGTACCAATGGGGTTTCCTCGTTCCAATGCTCTTTGGCTGTATCCTTTTTTGTTAGAAAACTTTGTTAGGAAACTTAGGATTTTCGGTTGTTCCGTAAGTGATTTTGCATTTACTGGATAATTTTTGTTACTTTAACCAAAACCTTTATTCTCTTTCTGAGCCACCGCTACATATATTACCACTTGATTCAAAGGTGGATTCCCCTTACACTTTTTCGTTCTCAAATTGTGTGAGCACAACTTGGGTGCCATCTCTAGCCACCTAGTAAACTAGCTGTAAAATGTCTACAAGGCCGAAAGGTATAGGTTCGGGATGAAGGAAAGGGGGTTTCTTTTTTGTAGATGGATATATGAAATCCGTACCACTTTCCTATTACCTTCAGTCTTATATTCCCCAAATGTCAGAACCACGAGGTATAGGTCGATTTAAAGCATGGGGAGAAAGCGGAAGCAAGATAAATATCAATTGTCTACAGCCACAACCCTATGTATGTGGATCGTGGGAAAGGCTTGGGTGCAGTGTTTGCATATACCAAATATGAAGTTTGGTAAAGGTATATTTTGTATAAACCAATAAAAATAAAATAAAAAATAAAAAGATATATTGCTTTACCCTGACCAGACTTAGGTCCAGCTAACTAGTCAAGGCTGTGCCCCACAGACTATCTCTGTGTCGAGGAGTGTAAAGCAAACAAAGTTACTTATGAAGAAATAAGTTTTAACGTGTCTCCGAGAAACAGGCAAGTGAACAGTGAACAGCAAACAGCTACTTCGGAGCTACTTCAGGAGCGCGTGCGCAAGAGCGTGTGCTTCCTGGGTAATGTAGTCTTTCCAAATAAGGGGAGGAGCCACAGTTAAAACACTCGTAAAAACATGAATGACATTGTACTAAAATACGCTCCTTGGTTCCTTACTCTTAGTACAAATTAGTCCTTAGTAGCCAGTGGTCCGTACCACTGTAGTTGCAGGAAAAGTTTCAGCGTTTCAAATGGATTTTTCGTAACAGCCTCCTTCACCAGCAAACAGCTACTTCAGAACTTCTTTAGGAGCGTGCGCTTCCTGGGTAATGTAGTTTTTCCAAATAAGGGTAGGAGCCACAGTTAAAATAATTCTAAAAACATAAATGACATTACATTAAAATACACTCCTTGGTTCCTTAGGAGTCTATACTCTTATTACAAATTAGTCCTTAGTAGCCAGTGGTCTGTACCACTGTAGTTGCATGAAAAGTTTCAGCGCTCCAAATGGATTTTTCGCATCAGTGTCCTCCACCAGCAAACAGCTACTTCAGAGCTACTTCAGGAGCGCACGCGCAGGATTGTGTGCTTCCTGAGTAATGTAGTCTTTCCAATTAAGAGGAGGAGCCACAGTTAAAATACTCTGCTGTAATTGCAGGAAATGTTTCAGGGTTCCAAATGGATTTTTCATATCAGCGTCCTCCACCAGCAAACAGCTACTTCGGAGCTACTCTTACACCAAATAATCAGACCGACTCAGGAAATTGGCAAAATGCCTCTTGCAAGTGTTTTATTTTCAATTGCCTAAAACAGGGAGTTACAACGGACATCAACAGACGTTTCATCATGAGCTAAATAATTTTGCTTAAAAAACACACTTAAGTACTAAAGATTTGTCATACATGACTTCATACTATGTGGCAAACTAAGAAAACCTATGGGGAATTCTATTGGCTTAAGGGGAACATCTAAGTATTCTTTCTTTGGGATCGGGTTGTGATTGGGTATCTACAGTAAGGTGGACAACCTTTGCCCACCCCTAGTGCAGCTCATCTTCATTAGTTACTAGATACACGATACACAATTGGCTATCAAACAATAAGGCTCTTCGTTATACAACCAATTGGTTGGCACGCTTGTACCCTTCTGGAACATTCCGTTCACTAGCAGCATGTAAGAATGGTTCACCAGGTCCCAACGGGTGGACTTGTCTCCCCACCCAATTAGCCAAACATCTCTCATCGCCCATGCCTTCTGCCATTGAGATTGTCTTTGAACTTGTCTTTGCAAAGTATCACTGCTCCTGAGAATAAAAGGGGGCATAGGCACACTCTTACCACAGTTCTGGTTTGTTCACCCAACTCCTACTTCCATCCTGAACTCACATGACAGGAGACCATATTTTGGCCTATTGTGCAGCATTTAATTGTCTTGAATAAATAAACTTGGCACTCATGCTGTTCTTTGTTGCACCCTAACAAGGGCTGATTTAGCTTCTCGTTCACTGTTTTCAAGGATAGATAACCGGTTCTTGGCAACTCCATCCTTTGACACCAGGCCAGACAGCTATTACAGGCCTTTCCTTGATCTTTAGCTGTTTTCTTACTGTGACACAGCCCTCCAATCCTTCTTTCTTCACAGGTCTGAGCTTACTAAATATATGACACTGATGTCCAGAATTCTATATAATGGTGGCACCACCTGCAGTCTATTCACTATGTATAGACAGCACTTATGATCACTTAGTCTACTTGCATTACTGCATTTGTACAGTTATAAAATGGCTTGCATTTTCTGCAGTGCTCTTCACATGTGCAATCTCCATTCCGCAGATTAAAGTTTAATCGATACTTTACTTCGTCATCAGTTTGTATAAGGTCTATGCATCTTTTTCTTTGACAATTCCTCTCAATGCATCACACTCATTTCTTGTGATGTCACCAGCCTTGTTTCCTCTCATCTTCATATTCCTTTGGGTCTCTCCTCCAAGAGGTTATCATCTCTACAAGGGTACATCACATAGGGTTTTCTTAATGGATATCTTTTCTCGAAGACTCTCCATAGACTAGGCACAATCACTGGTGTCGTGCATGTCACAATTTCCGGTTTCCAAACTATAGGCAAGATGGGGTGGGACTTCCTGGAGAGACATTCAGCTGCTCCTTTACACTCCCCCCTCTGGTTGATTCATCGACCGCTCTTTCGACAGTCTCCACATCTTGGTATCCTCTCTTGAAGAAGTGCTTCTTTGGAGTCCAGATTTTCACTACTCCATTCAGGGATCCTGATGACTTTACATGTTCATCAGCACTCCAGGTCATATAGCTGCACTGTCATTTCAGATTACAGTAGATCCATCATCGCACATACTTCTTGTGATTCCTTGGATACAGGAACTTGGTTCCCTCAGGTGTGAAGATGCTGACCTCAGAATATTTTCTGATCTCTTCATCCATTAATTCCCTGGGTCCAAACCCTGATTGACCATGATCTTCATTCCTACTGCTTTCTTTGCTGTCTTCTTGCACTGTGCGATAATTATCCTGATCACACAGAGTCCAAACATTATTATCACCTATATTGCTCCAAGGAGTTTTAAGAGATTTGCCATCCATTGTGGAACCCATGAGAAGATAGATGAAAACCAGCTGTCTGTTAGACGATCCTCTGCACACCAGAACACTGCTCACATCTCCCCAACACCTTCCTCGGGTTCCCACACGACTCCCTCCAGGGTTCGAGGCTCATGTGATTCGGTTTACCCAAAGGACCGAAAGTTCCGTACCAGGTACAGTTTACGGGCTCGGTTGCAGCAGTTCCTGCATTGGCAGTTGCCATTGAGAACATACAGCAGAAGGGGCAGCGGAACACCTCCACGCCGATCGTTCACTTGCTCACGTGATTCAGAGCGGTGTTTCCCACGTGACCTTGGTGGACGTCACATGACCCCCGAAACGCACAGTATATAAAGCCTGATGCACGGAGCACTCATCGCTTCTCAGCTGTCTTCAGACCCTGTTTGGCGCTACGTTTGATAACACTACTGGTTTACTTTGATCTTGGAACTCTCACTTGGACTCCTTCGGATTATCCTTTTGTACCTTTGCTTGGAACTGCTTACCTATTGCTGGATTTTGACACGACCCTCACTTGTCTTCGGATCATCCATTGGTACTTTGTTGAACTCCTACGCCATTTCCCTTTTGGGGATTCAAGTTACGCCTTCAGCTCTACAGGTGGCTTATCCTGTATCCATGCTTGTCTGCGTTCCTCTTGTTCTAGGGACCGCCTCATCTGAGTCTCGAACCTCCCTCCTAGGTTTCCTGGGTTTTCCATACACCGGATAGGTAAGACTATTCAGATCCTTTGGTTCTTGTGATATATTGTAATTGCCAGGTACTTAACCACGTTCTTTTTGCAGCAGCATCGGTGTTCCAGAGGTTCCGTGGATCCGGGAAGTAACATCTCCCACCTGTGGCCCCAAAGGTCGCACAACGGGTTTCTTTTGGTACCCCTGTGAGTCACTTGGGGACAGAGGTCTCAACGGTCTACACGACACTCAAGTCAGAACACTGTCATCTACAATATCTTCTGTCTCATCTTCCATCTTGTTGTGTCGATTTGTCAGCAACGTTATGGGCTCTGTCAAGGTCCCATTCTCGTCATCATGAGAAGGTATGAACGTGCAACATGATTCTCCGATTTTGGTGCAAACTCCTACATCCATTGCTGTGATCATATCAAGGACATATCTGTTATGGAGGGTCATCAATCTTATGTCCCTCAGTTGTTCCCTGATAGTATTGAATTCCTTTATGGTGGTGTTGATCATTTGCAGGCGCTCCCAGCGAGTGATCTGTAACCACTTTCTATTCTTCATTGTCTGGACTCCCGGCATAAAGATAGTCATGAAGATCGAAGCAGTCTTACTGAATAGCCTATGCTCATATGGAATAGCATCAAAGGCTTCTATCGATTTAGCAGAGAAATAATTCTCCCTCCTTGTTCGATTGAGGAATTCAAGTCATCTTCTCCTCTTCAAATGGGCATCTGCTTTTGGAAACTCTGCAATGTTCAGGTTGCTTTGAGGAATCACTAACGCTGGAACATGAATAAGCACTATAGAAAACATCCCTCCCCAGTCTTTGGGCAGCTTCATGTAGGCTCTGGACGCACAAGCCCAATAGTGGCTCATCAGAACTACTGTTCCATCCTTCATGCCTGGTACATCAAAAATTCAGCCACAATGGTGATTCTCTCCAACTTTCCTTGTGCCATTATTTCTGAAACACAAGGACGCACTTGCTAGAGGTATTATCTGCAATGGTCCTCCTTTATCGTCGACCCATGTCACCAACTTCACCATTTTTGACCAATGATTCTTGCATTCATTCTCTGCAGTATCTATAACTGGTTCATAATACCCAAATAATGCTGCTGCTTTACACATAGTCAGACCGTTTGCCCATCCTTCTGGGGTCAGCACTGTTCCTTTGATTTGCAACTGACCTCTTTCCCAGTATCTCCATATTTCTTCTTTATTCTTGCCTTGACAATCTAGCATCTTGTTTTCTTCCATCCAGATTCCTTCTCCACTCCTTGCGGCTGTTCATATCTGATCACCAGATTCTTCATTTCTGGCTTCCCTCTTGTCTTCAAATCGTGCACATAGTTATCTTCTCTTTGAGATGTCGTTCCAGTTACTCATATCAAGGATGCTGTCCTGCCTTGGAACTATCCTCTTGTCTGGCAGAGTGCAAGATGCATCAGGCAATGAGCTCTTTGCACTGGTACTTCTGTAGCTATGAATATTCTAGAGGTTCCCATGGCATAAGGTATGAGTGCTCAGACATAGCAGCTCTCCTTAGACGTTCTCTCTCCCACATTTTTCATGTGCTGATACCACATGTTATTACACAAGTGTGCTCTACAATATAGATATCTGTTTATCCCATTATTGTCTTCCACTGTATTTCTCATGTGTCTTTTAAACAAAATGTTCGCAGCCCATGGAAACAACTCTAAAGCACCTCTATGTTGGGGAGAAAACACATGAGACCTTGGCTCACTGGTAATGGGAAAATCTACAAGAGTTCCTGGAGTGGGGAGCATCAAATGGCCTTCTACCTTTTTTGGATCAAATGTATAAAAAAGGTGAATCATGAGAAACAGAAAGACACAAAGCATAACTGTGCATATGTATATCGTGAACCACCAAAACAATCCCCACCATTTACGCCACTCTGGAACTTCTTGAGCTTGCTCATTCTCTGAAATCATGTTCTCTTCAATATTTCTCATTTTTGCTGCAATTTAAGGAAGAAAAACACTTTACTCAGATAACTGTAATAGGTTTGGTAGCTGCAGTAGTTCCTCCACTATTGCTACCAGCAGCCTTCTGATTACAGGACCATAATTAGGATCCTGTAAAAAAGTGTGTATGTCACATCTCTTCTAACAAGGGCCAGGTAAGCTCAAAGAATAAACACAAACATAGCATGTACGATACGATACACATTACTTTTGGGGAGGAACATAAAATCAGCCAAACAAATATTCAGTAAGAAACAAATTGGGGAACTGTTCATGTTTCCAATTCTTAACCAAGTGTTATCGTTTAGGCATATTCATGGAATATCAGCATTTCTCTAAAGTTCATTATCAATATTCCTGTGGCTTAAGCAAAAGAGTTGCACTCCTGCTATAATATTTAGTCCAAATGTAAATCTGCATTTATTTAGTCAGTTTATAGCCGTATAGTCCTTCTTCTTTGTCATTGATCGAGTCTGCATACGCTGAAATTCTTCTTCTTGTCTTGCTTCTGGAGCAATGGTTGAGGGTGCTGTGGACTTGCCGTTGTAGAGTTTAGGTGGATCCAACTTATCTGCCTTGAACTTTCACTGCTAAGGAGGTAATGTTCTCTACTACATATGGGCCATCAAAACTTGGCTCGTGCCACTTCCTATTGAAGATTTTTATCAACACGGTATCAACAGTGAAAAGCCTTGGTGCTGATAAAAGTTCTGAAGCTCCGGTTGCTGAATGGTTTTCATCTGTCTGAGACCGACCACCCTAGCGCTTGAGTTGATCTGAAATGAGAGAGATACTAGCTGTCATACATGTCAAATAATCACGTAATTCATGTCCTAACATTTTTGCTGTACTCTGGGCATCACTTCTACTCCTCGATGGAGAGAGTCAAAGGCGTTCTCATATGTCGTCCTATCACTAGTTGGTGGGGTGTAAGGTGATGGTCTGAACCAGGGTGATGCCTTAGTGCATATAAAGCTAAGGGCAGGCAATGTAGCCATACCTTTTTTAGTGTCCGCGTGAGCTTGGCAATCCTTTCTTTAAAGAGGCCGTTGAGTCTTTCACATATCCTGTCCACTTGTGGGTGATAAGAAGAGGAAAACGTGTGCTTAATACTACACAATAATCCTATCTGTTTGAATACTTCATTAACAAAATGTGGCCCACTATTGGATCTCAGCACTTCACACAGACCCCATCTTGGAAAGACTTCACGTGCTAAAAACCTCACTTTACAAGTTGAATCAGGGTGTGTACGTGGCTTCAAACCACCGAGAAAAGGGGGACACCACCACTATCAGATACCTGTATCCACTACATACTTGTAGCATATGAACATAGTCGATATGTAAATGCTGAAAAGCAACATTCAGTCGAGGATTTATTCCTCTAATCATTTGCAGTGTATGCCCAGTAGTAAACGTTTGACATACTATTCAGTTTACTTCATAAAATGCAACGTGTTGTAACAGGTTTGGAACAATCCATTCTTCTGCAATTGTTGCAGCTAGAATTTTCCTAGTTATATGTGCAGGGTAGTGCAGCTGTTCAAGCACTACCCTTAATAAGGCCACTGGCATCACTGGCTTTCCAGTGCTATCCTGTTGCCATAATGCCTCAATGGAGGATAAAGAACACCCCTTCACTTCCACAATTTCTGCTCTTCCTGTGGTGCACTTCCTTAAAATGCATAAAATGCAACGTGTTCTAACAGGTTTGGAACAAACCTGTCTTCTGCAATTGTTGCAGCTAGAATTGTCCTAGTTATATGTGCAGGGTAGTGCAGCTGTTCAAGCGCTACCCTTAACAAGGCTACTGGCATCACCGGCTTTCCAGTGCCATCCTTTCACCATAATGCCTCAGTGGGGGATAAAGAACACCCCCTTCGCTTCCTCAATTCCTGCTCTTCCTGTGCTCTACTTCCTTGATTCTCCATTAATTGCTTTCTTGGTAAATGATTAAATCCTTCTTTCGCTATCATAATCATGACTACTGTTTCCATAACATCTAGAGTGCCAAAACCTGGTGAATACGCAACCCTTTGGGCTTCTGTATCTGCGGCCTATCCCTATGGCTACTGGGAGTTGTAGTGCCTTAATAAGCCAGTCCAATAAAGATGCGTGCTGCACTGGAGTGCCGTCCGCTCAGAGGTAACCCCTCCTTTTCCTACATGCTAACCCTGCGTGGACATCACATAGGTAGATTGACTGTACACCGGCACTTCCTGCCCTTCATGATTTTCGAGCATGACAAGCGCTACCAAATCTGCTGCTTGCGCTGAAAAGTGAGACAATAGTCTTGCACTTGCTACAACTTCAAACTCACCATTTGCTCTGTGCCTCACAACAGCTGCGCCAGAATGCGTTCCTCCACTTGTTTGATCAACTTTTGAAGAACCTTCAATAAAAGAATCTCCCCCCCCGACAACTATTTTCCTTTACACGCGGTATATTATTATAAAACTCTATATAATACGCACAGTCATGCACATGCTCACCCTCTGCCACTGGCTCAGCTACAAAGGTGGCAGATTTCACTATTTTATATCTGACAGTTTTAATGACTGTGTTTGAGATTATTACTTCATAAGCAGAAGCTCTCTGAGATGTCAATGCTCCTTTGGGTTTCTCTAATATGGCAAACAAAGCATGTTCTACAAAAAGCGCCATAAAGCAGCCCATTACAATACTTGTAGATTTCACAATTGCGAACGCAGTGGCTGCCAATGACTGTTTACTAGGGAAGTGTCCTTCATAACTGGGTCTAGAATCCCACTGTAATACGCTACAGGCTTTTACCCCAATGTGGTCCTTTGTGTAAGCACTGCAGTCATGACTGTCGCATTTCTGTGCAAAAATAAGAAAAACTCCTGCATAATTGGGAATTCCTAAAACAGGAGCTGTACAAATTGCTTTCCTTAGCTCTTCAAACTCCCCTGCATTTCCTCAGTCCATTCTATTTCATTCTTATTTGCCTGTGCTTTCTTTAAAGCCTGCAAAAGGGGTCTTGTGCACAAACTATAGTGAAACACCCAAGCTCTTACATAATTACATAGCCCCCAAAAACCACTGCATCTGCTTCACCATGTGCAGTTTTGCAGTTTTCATGATGGCCTCAGTTCTTTCAGGTGTCACTCTCTTTCCCTCATGTGAAATTAGATGACCTATGTACAACACCTCTTCTTGACAATACTGTAATTTCTCTTTGTCTATCTTATATCCCTTGTCTGCTAGGATAGTCATCAACTGAATTGAGTCATGCCTGCACTCATCTTCTGGTGTGCTACAAATTAAAATGTCATCTACGTACTGTATCACAGCACTCTAGAAATCAATATTGCCTAGGTCGATCTGTAGGACTCTATTAAAGATTGATGGAGATTCACAGTACCCTTGGGGCAGCCTAGTGTGTTTCAGATGAGTCTCGTGAAACGTGAATGAAGTCAAATCTTGTGAGTCTTTGTGCAACGGGATTGAGAAAAATGCATTTTCCAAATCAATCACCGTAAAATATCAAGTTTCTACTGGGATGCTGCATATTATCATCACCGGATTAGGAACTAAAGGAAACTCTGCATCTACATCTGGTTAATCAGTCTTATATCTTGTATAAATCTCCATAACCCTCCCTTTGATTGCTTCACAAGGTACCCTCCAGTGTTACATGATGATTCTGACGGCGCCAGGATGCCGTGTGACATCAGTGCTGAAATAGTCTTAAAAATACCCTCATTTGCCTATCGTGACATTGGGTACTGTCTTGCTCGAGGTCAAATTTCTCCTGGCTTCAGTTTTTTTTTTTAACTTCCCCTACCCCCTTCAATAGGCCTACATCATAAGGGCCTATAGTCCATAAAGCGCTTGGCACTTTCTCGCAAGTCTTCGTCAAAAAATGCTGGGCGCTGTCGCATTATCGCCATACCCTGTGGGATCTCCCTTTTCTCTATTCTAATCCAATATGTAATGCTCATAAAGAACACTACTTCATCATCTGCTTGGTCATCTCTAAACATGTAATTGTCAGTGACGTCAGTCAATCTATTCGCTTCCTCAATAGCTATCACTGGTCACCATGGTCTATCCTCGTCATCTGTTCCTTCGAGCATCGCCATTTCCCCTCGCACTACAGCTGCATCTAATTCTATTGGGATGGTCTGTCCCCCTCTTTGTCCATGGGTATCTTTGGTCTAAACAAAAATTAATCAGGTATTCTCATAGTCCTCCCTACTAAGAGGAACTAATTGAGGGATGGGACATGCTTTTCATCAATTGAAGCTCAAGTATTCACTAAAGTATGGGACAAAGGCATTGTGAGAAATCCGAAGGTGTCTCACCTGCTAGGCTCCAGGGACCTGTCATCCAGGTGGACAGGACACAGCCATTGCATTTCAATTCAGTTCCTGGGGGTGAAACAGTATGAGAGGATCACCTGGATGAGGGGTCTTTGGGGAGTGGAAGTGGGACACTGGAGGGTGAGACACAGTATGCCCTTCCCTGTAACACCTTTTCCCCATACCACCAGGTAGGATACCTAGGAACTCAACACCTACCCCTTTCCAAACAACACAAACACTTTCTCACAGGCATCTCTCCATGAGCGACAATGAACAGAGCCGTATACCTGGCATGTCCCAATACAATATTCAGGCAAAGTCAGGCAATTACTGTTCATTGCACGAACCTGCCTTCCATCACTCTGCCCCACATGGATAAAAGGCGGAGCACAAAAGCACACTCTGAGCGAAGCAAAACACATGAGGATACAGCTGTTCCAATATGGAAATTTAATACAAGGAAAAACGCAGGAAGACCAGAGAGGGTTTCAAGGAGGGAAGTGCCCTTGACCTTTAAAGACCATTATTTTTTTGAGCCTTGGAATGTAAGAAACCTAAGACCAGGAACAAAAGCTGATCAAACCTACACGATGTGTCGGAAGTACCCGGGGCTCTCCCGCTTCTATAACCAAGGTGGGGAGGAGCACTTGTGACCCTGGTACTGTCCTTGGCTCCTACATCAAAGCAGCATCAGTAAAGACAGCACAACCGGTGAGTCAGAGAGACTGATACCAAACCAGACTGTGTTTTGAACCAAGGTTGCAATCGGAAATATTGGATGAAGATATCTAAGGAGAACAGTGTGTGAGACGTATGTGATGAGCGATGTAAATATAATTGGAAACCAAAGGAGTGACTGAACTTTGTGAGGCAAAAAAGATACCCTAGACACAGTGGCTCAGCGCCACGTGGGTGCTCATTCGAAAGTCTCTATTAGGTATCCAACTGATGCTAAGTGTGAGAAAAGGTAATCTTAGGATCCAAGTGGTCCTGCAATGGGTCAAGCTAAACCCTGTGTACATTCTAAAGACTTTGATGGTTTAATGTACACTGCAATTGGTCTGACCCCGGCTGAGGGAGACTAATTGGGTAAGAGAAAGGGATCTGAGCCCGGCTGAGGGGAATCCCGGGTGAACCGTGAGCCACCCGAGAAGGAATATTTCAACTGTTCTTTTTGAAAGGAATCTGAGCCCAGCTGAGGGGGATAAAGGGTGAACACCCCAAATTGAATACTTGTAAAAGGAAAAGAACCTTTGCATCTTGTTTTTGTACATCAGGCCCTTTGCATCTAGAGACTTTTTTAAGAAGTGAAGAGACTTGTACACAGAAAGTCCTGATGCTGGTAATGGAACTGAATCCTCATGCCGCAGAAGCCAGAGTGTGTGCTCTGCTCGAGTGAACCGCCCTACCCCATACTGAAAACATGGGGAAGGGAAGCCAATTGCCCGAACATCCTGACATATCATTTTGTGAAAACGTCTTTCTTTTTCATTAATACTACCCCACACTATTTGTAAATTAACAGTAAGGATTGGCAATAGTTTTTCCTAGTATAGACCCTTTTATTTTGACAAGACTCCACTAGGACTGCATTATTATTATTTGATGGTCGTAGCCTGTTCTGTAAACCTGTAGATTTAGGTTTAGATAGGCGTTTTTCATACCCTTGTGAAATTTCAATAAACACCCTTGTACTGTGGTCACTTGTGTCTGTCTTACTGTTGATACCATGCCTTCCTTATGTGTGGTGTCAGGAATGGGATGTGAATCAATTGAAACAAAGTAGAGGCTACTATCCCTCCTGGGAAAAGCATAATGATTGCCACAGACTTCGTTTTGATACCCCCTCCTAGGTGTTATATAAGATTGGTCCCAACATCTTGCCTGGCTTGAAAGTTGGGTATAGGCGTTCTAGCAGGTGTCATTGATCCTGACTTCCGGGGAGACATTAAAGTTATCTTTCAGAACTATGCTGAGATCCCATTTGAAGTACATCGTGGGGACAAAATTGCCCACGATGATTGAAAAAGCTTGATTTCCACATTTTAGAGAACGTGAACCAGAAGAAACAGAGAGAGTTTCCGTAGGTTTTGGGCAAGCTAATGAACCATCTAACACTGAAGAGAAAAAGGGAGAAGAGCCTACCATCTATCCTGATCTGGCCTTCACCCAGCGAAATGACCCAGCCCTCACTGAGGCTTTTTTACAATAAATTCTAGAAGGAGAGGGTGTAGAGAAGGAAAGTCATTTCTTCTTCTTAAAGCAAGGATTGCTATATGGAAAAGAAAGATCCACCGAAGGCTTAATTAAAACTCAGTTATTAATCCCTAAAACCCACCAAAAGATTGTGCTAGAGATTGCGCATTTGCATCTGACTGGGGGGCACCTAGGACAATCCAAAACCCAGGCACATATCAGCATGAAGTTTTACTCGCATTTGAAATATGTCAGAAAACCAGTACTCACCTCCCATTATCTGCTCCTCTGAATCCTTTGCCAATCATAGAAGTCCCTTTTTCAAGAATTGGGATGGACATCATTGGACCTTTTTAGAAACATCTAGACTGGGCAACAAATATGTCCTTGTGATTGTCGACTATGCGACCAGATACCCCGAGGCATTCCATATATGAAAAAAACACCACCCAGCAAATTCTAAAGCACCGCCTACTGCATTTTCCCAAGGTTGTTTTTCCTAAAGAAATCCTGATGGATCAAGGTTCAAATGTTATGAGCAAGCTCATGGGGGAAGTCATGGAATTACTCCATACTACCACCTTACGAACTTCAGTGTACCATCCAAAAATGGGTGGTTTGCTGGAGGGATTCAATAAATGCTTAAAATGATCCTTAGAAAGTTGGTAGATAAAGATGGGAAGGATTGGGACCGTATAGTCCCATGGGCACTATTTGCAGTAAGAAAACCCTTTCAGGCATCTCCTGGATTCTCTCATTTTGAACTACTCTATGGTAGAGAACGTAGAGATATCCTGGACATGCTCTTGGAGACCTGGGAAGAATGAGAAGATGCACCCATTCCCCTTTCGCAAACGGCTATCAGATTGCGAAAGCATATGAGACTTGTTTGAAATATAGTCTATACTCATATGGAAAAGGGCCAAATCCAGCGAAAATCCAACTATGCAAAAAGGTGAGCTCCAGCTTGTTTTCCGTAGGAAAAAAAGTGCTGGTCCTCTTGTCTACCTCGGAAAACAAGCTTGTCCCTAAGTGGCATGGGCCATATAAAATGCTGGAACAAGCAGGAACCTCTACTTATAAGGTAGCACAACCTGACAGGAAACAGAAGGTCCATCTATATCATGTAAATCTCTTAAAAGAGTGGAAGGAAAACCCATCTGCCATCAATGCCACGACTCTATCCTGTTTGGTGCCAGCAGAGATAGACAACTTTGAATTAATTTCTCAAGAGCTATCTAGTCAACCACAAGAAGATGTAAAATATTCAATAATTTTGTTCCCTGATGTATTCTCGGAGAAACAGGGAAGAGTGAAAGACACCTATCACTACATTAAAACAACTAAGGGAAAAGTGGTTCATCTGAAACCATATAGACTCCCGGAAGCCCGGAATCAGATAGTGTTTGAGGAAGTGAATAAAATATTAAGAGCAAACATTATCGAACCCTCTTCATACCCATGGTCCTCCCCTATCATATTGGTCACAACACCTGATGATTTCTGGAAGTTTTGCATAGATTTCCACCAAGTTAATGCCATTTCCAACTTCAATGCTTATCCCATGCCACGCATCGATAACCTAATTGATAAACTCAGAAGTGCCCCCTTTCTATCAACCATAGACTGAACAAAAGGCTTACTGGCAGTCCCTAGTGTATGGACATGATAAGGAGAAGACAGCTTTCTCGACACCCCTAGGAGTGTTTCAGTTCAAAGTACTCCCTTTTAGCTTATGCAGGGCTCCAACCACTTTCCAGGGCTTATGGACAAATTATTACAACCCTACTCTGATATCTGTGAAGCTTATATTGACGATACTGTCATTTATAGTAAAACGTGAGAAGACCACCTTTTCCATCTCTTTCCCATTATGAGAGCCCTGAGATAAGTTGGCCTAACTGACAATCCATCCAAATGCAGACTGGGCCAATCAGCCGTGAAAAAGCTTGGCTTCTTTGTAGGGAATGGTAGTGTGCAACCTCAACATGAACAAGTGAAAGCTGTACTAGATACCCCTACACCTAAAACTAAAAGAGATCTCAGGGGAGTTATAGGGTTAATCGGTTACTACTGTAGGTTTATCCCAAACTTCTCGGACAGGACAGCTAGGCTGACATATAAACTAAAGGATGCAGAACCCCAGAAAATTCATTGGACTGACGAGGATGATATATGTTACAACAACCTAAAACAAATCCTGTGCTAGAACCCGATCATAAAGGTGGTTGATTTATCAAAAGAATTTGTATTGCAAACAGAAGCCTCCTTTACAGGGCTAGGAGCAGTCTTATTACAAATTTGCGATGGATTGGAGCTCCCATCTTATATACGAGTCGCAAACTTTTCCCACGTGAAAATGATTACTGTGCTGGAATTAGAGGCCCTTGCCATCACGTGGGCTATTATCCACCTTAGATACTACCTCCTAGGAAGAAACTTCACACTCGTCACAGACCATTCTCCACTAGTTTGGATTAGCCAATCAAAAGACTCTAACCCTCGAGTCATGCAATGGTTCTTAGACCTGCAACCCTACTGTTTCACTGTGGAGCACCAACAAGGTAAAGACCAAGGGGACATGGATTTTCTCTCTCAGTTCCCCTGTGAAACAGATATGGCTACATCGCATTGGGGAAGGGTATGTGAGAAACCTGAAGGTGTCTCACCCTCTAGTCCCCGGGGATCTGTCATCCAGGTGGCCAGTACATGGCCATCTCTTTTGGATCCAGTTCCAGGGGGTGGACCTGTGTAGGAGGATCACCTGGATGAGGGGTCTACGGGGAGTGGAGGTGGGACACCGGAGGGTGAGACATGGTATCCCCTTCCCTGTAAGACCTTTTTCTCATCCTACCAGGTAGGATACCTAGGAACTCAACCCCCACCCCTTTACCGACACAAACACTTTCTCATGGACAGCTCACCCTGAGCGACAACAAACTAACACAAGAGCTGTATACCTGACATGTCCCAATACAATGGTAGGCAAAGTTAGGCAATTGCTGATCATTACCCACACCTGACTTCCATCCCACTTCCCCACACAGAGAAAAGGCAGAGCACAAAAGCACACTCTGTGCGTGGCAAAACACATAAGGAAACAGCAATTCCAAGAAGGCAGTTTAATACAAGGAGAAAGACGGCAAAACAAGAGAGGGTTGCAAGGGGCGAAGTGCCCTTGGAATTTAATGACCATTACTTTTGTGAGCATTGGAAAGTAAGAAACCTAAGATCAGGATCTAAAGCTGATCAAACCTTTACAGTCTGTCAGAGGTACAAAGGGCTCTCCTGCGTCGATAACCAAGGTGGTGAGGAGCACTTGCAGCCGTCGTACTGTCCTTGGCTCCTACAGCAAAGCACCGTCAGTAAAGCAGCACAGTCAGAGAGACTGATACCAAACCAGCCTGTGTTTTGAACCAAGGTTGCAAGCGGCAACATTGTATGATGATATCTAAGGAGAACAGTGTGTGAGACGTATGTTACGAGCGACGCAGGTATAATTGGAAACCAAAGGAGTGACTGAACTTTGTGAGGCAACGAAAGATACCATAGACAGAGTGGTCCGGCGCCACATGGGTGCTCATTCGAAAGTCTCTGTTAGGCATCCAACTGATGCTAAGTGTGAGAAAAGGGAATCTTAGGATAGAAGTGGTCCTGCAATGGGTCAAGCTAAACCCTGTGCACATTAAAAGTCTTCGCTGGCTTAATGTACACTGCAAATGGTCCGAGTACGGCTGAGGGAGACAGATTGGATAAAAAAAGGGATTCGAGCCCTGATGGGGGGCATCCCGGGTGAAGCATGAGTCACCCGAGAAAGAATATTAATTGATCATTTAAATAAGAGGATCTGAGCCCGAAAGAGGGGAATCCAATGTTGAACTGTTCTTTTTGAAAGCTATCTGAGCCGGCTGAGGGGGATCCAGGTTGAATACCCCAAATTGCATACTTGTAAAAGTAAAATAACTTTTGCATCTTATTTGTGTACATCAGGCCCTCTGCATCAAGAGACTTTTAAGAAGTGAAGAGACTTGGACACAGAAAGTACTGATGCTGGTAATGGAACTGTATCCATGTGCCGCAGAATCCAGAGTGTGTGCTTTGCTTGAGTGAACTGCCTTGCTCAATACTGAAAACATGGAGAAGAAAGGCCAATGGCTCGAACATCCTGACATATAATTTTGTGAACATTTCTTTCTTTTTCATGAACACTACCCACATTATTTGTAAATTAGCGGTAAGGATTGGCAATCGTTTTTTTAGTATAGGCCCTTTTGTTTTTTTACAAGTCTCCACTAAACTGTATTATTATTATTTGATGGTCATTGATGGGAATCTGTAGATTTAGGTTTAGATAGGCATTTTTGACACCCTTCACAAAGTTCAATAAACACCCTTGAACTGTGGTTACTTGTATCTGTCTTACTGTTCCTAACAGGCATTCAGGTTCCGCAGTGATGGGACATAAACAGGGAATACACAAAGGTGAGGAGTTGATAGTGTAACAGACACTATGGCCAAATCACTATTCAGCACATGCAGCAGAATTAGTAGCATCAATTGAAGCACTAAATATGTCAGAGAGTCAGGCAGTTAACATCTTCTCTAACTCTGCCTGTTTTACATTCACAGTGCATTCGGGATTGGCAAGATGGGAAAGGAGAGGGTTCAAAAGAAGCGCTGGTACACCCATACAGCATGCAGCATTATTGAGCAAGCTAGTGGGAGTGTTATCACTCCCAGTAGAATCAGCTTTAATAAAATGTAAGGCTGACACAGGAAGGCAAGACTTTATCTCATTGGGAAACTAAAAAGCAGATGTAGCAGCAAAAGAAGCTGCATTTTTGCCAGAAGGGACACATGCGCTGTTCCCTGGAAAAAAAGAAAAAATACCTCTTATGGCTCTCATAAAAACAAGTAAAGGGAAAGACGAACTACCAGAGAATTTTAACGCAACCCCAATAGTACAGATAATTAAGTTGCAGGGAGAAGCTTCAGATGATAAAAAAGAGTTTTGGAAGAGAAGAAGTTGTGCTTTGTCCCCAACTGATTTAATTTGGCGACATGACAGTACATCAAAGGTGGTAATGCCAAAAAAGTTGCTAACAATTGTACTGCACCAACTCCACTACCCTGCCCACGTCTCGAAAGAGCATGTGGCTGTGGGTATTAGTGAAAACTGGTTTGTGCCAAATCTATATGAAAGTGTTTGCGAGTTCATAAATAACTGCATGATTTGTCAAAAGTTCTTGCCAGGTCACACCTTGAGAGTTGTATGGGGAACATTGTCAGGACTGGAGGGTCCCTTCGGCACTTGCATGTTCATTATAAAGATATGCAAGAGAGATGTGTTTCTTACAGATACTTTCTTACAGTTGTACGTCAATTCTCATGTTGGTTTGGCGCTGGTCCCTGTGCCCATAATGACACCCACGCAGCAGCGAAATATTTAGTGAGGAAGGTGTTTCCGAGATGGAGAATCCCAGACCAAATTAATTCTGACAATGGTCAACATTTTGCTAATGAGTTACTTAAAGTGATGACAACCCTTCTGGGGATAAGGCCTAAATGATGCATGATTTATCACCCACAAGCCAAAGGTTTGGTGGGAAAAATAGACGGGCTGCTTTAAAAGCACTTAGCAAAGCTTACGCAGATGCTTGGAAACTCATGGGTGCACTGCTTGCTTTTTGCACTTTTCGCAATATGCAACTTGCCCAGAGGAGTCCATCACCTTAATCCCCATGAGATTGTTACAGGGCGGAGAATGCATGTGCCGAAACCCCCATCACGTAAATATCTGATGCGCAATCTTCCTCTTCTATTCTGGGGGGGATTTGATATGCATCTCACAGAACTTACAAAATCACTTTGATATGTGTCCTTGCAGACGATGCCTCGAATGCACATTGAGCTAACAAGTGAAAAAGGACAATTTCTACAAGCAAGACCTCTTGATCCAGGGGACAAAGTACTGGTGAAGAACCGCATTTGAACGTGGAAAAAAGCATGCTTCGCAGGACCTCATACAGCTATCCATTCCACACCAACAGCAGTCAAGATAGAATGGCGACAGGGATGGATTCACATCACCGATGTACGCAAAGACAAGAGCACTGCTTTCCATTCACAAGAAGAGCAAAGCACAGTACAATGGGAATTATATATGAAATGTCATTCATTTTTGTTTCAGTTCTTCAACTGTATAGGAAACCAGCAAAGGAAGAAGAAGAGAATAGGTTTATAGACAGTGGCGTGAGGGATAAAAGGCACAAACATAACAATTTTATGGAGTGTGATAATGTTAACATGTTTTAGTATTGGTTTAATGTTTTTGTTTAACTTTGTTCTAAAATAAAAAATGGTATGCAGATAAATGATAAAAGAGGAAAGAGGTGTTTGGTGGAAGAAGGGAGTTTTCATCGTGACACTGACAAAGAGCAACGTTTATCATCTGGAAACATTTGGTATGACGAGATGTCCTGTGTGAGGGGGAAAGGGCGAATGGCACTTGCTACGTTGTCTCTCTAATCCCACATGTGATTGGAGCATCCAAGGTTTTCCCACCCAAAAGTGTGCCTTATGAGGAAGCAGGATGCCTAATGCACCTGACCCTCTGTAAAACTAGAGGTTTATTTCAAGGAGCAAATGTCACAGTACAGTGGGTGGATGAAGGGGAAAATGTGTACACAGATAAACAATGTGAAATTAATCAAAATGGCTGAAAATAGGGAAACCTAAAATAAGGTAGCATAATAAATAACTGAAGTATCTAGCAAAGGGGAACTGAAAATAAGTGAACAAAAGAGATCCCAGTGCATAAATAAAGAGGGCAAAGCATTCATTGGTGTCATACAAGACCATTGATGAGAATGCAATGGGCAGTATGGTATGAGGGCAAATGGAAATGGGGGACTAATGCAATGTTGTGCTGAAGGGTTGGTGGGATTTGAACAAAGTGTGGCAGCTAAGGTAAATGACAGCTGCAGGACAATATAGGGAACATCTGTACATGCATTGACCTGAATACATGAAAAGCATCAACCAGTTGACTTAAATAGCTTTACATGATTTCCTCTGTGTTTCAAATCCAGTGGGTCTATTCATTTGGGCATTAACACTAGCTTTGCCAAGGTGATGAGGAGTGCAGCGCTGACACAGGGACCCACTGTCATTATGGACGTTTGGTGGGCCTGTGGATCGAAGGCCTATGCCCAGATGCCTCCTGACTGGAGAAAATGATGTGCAATTGTCTCTCTGCACATCCCTGCCCTGGTGATGCCTCAAAACAGCACTGCCATGAAAATTGCGATGCGGGAAACAACAGGGCAGCAAAATGCGAGGCAAAAGTCGCAGAGCAGAAAGAAATGTGAGAATAACTATTTTTTGAGAAACAAAGTACAAAAAATGTGGCAGCTATTCCTGATGATTTCCGGCTCTTCTCAAAGGCTGCAACATTGTGCATATCCTTATTGCTTCCCAGTGTGCAGGATGCTGCCAACGCAAAATGGATATAACTCACATGGTATGAGTAGCTGTAACTCTCTAATTCAACAGCAAAGGGCTAAACACAATAAATGAAGAGTGGAGGGTGCTACATTGGGCGGCCCTCCAAAATAGGTATGGCTTGGACCTGTTAACTGCTATTGAAAGAGGCGTCTGTGCCAAATTTGAAACAAGCTCTTACACAGCAATACCGGATGGAGAGGTTTCAAATGGAACATTGACAGCAGCAATAATTGAAATACAGACGCTCTGCAAACGAATAACAAGCAAAGCTAGTGGAGTGCAATCCAGGCATTTTCACAGGGGTTGCAACCTGGCTTTCTGCAGTCTTTTGAGTGGCTTTTCCTGCATTGGTCCTCCTGCTAGTCACCTTCTGCATTGGCAAATATATTGATGAACCACAGGTAAGTATGATAGAAGTTAACATTAGGCTGAGGCACGGTAAAAAGGCCTCAAGGCATGCTTTTTTTAAAAAAAATGTGTGTTCAGTTTATTAATCGCTGGGTAGCCATAGCAGCTGGTAACACACTGTAAGTCTCGCAATCCTAGAATGGCATGGTAAGAGGCAAAATAAAGTTTCTTACTTTTGAGATCAGAATGGGAGTACACGGTTCTCGTTGAAAGGCAATGAATGCACAATTATTTTATAATTCAGCATGTTCAATTTACGAAGCCTTGTCTACTGGCGGTAAATAGGTTAAATAAAGATAGCTTGCAGTTGGCATTGGCAAGTGGGTTACCATGGGAGCTGGTGTTGTGGGAGATGGCAGACACATATAACAATACCCCTCATCCAGCAAACAGACATAAGCCTTTCCTCATGATGAGTAACAGAGATATGAGGTCAGAGCTGTGTCCACCAAAGTTAGGTGGACGAGTGGAAGAGGAGAAATTGTGTTGGACGATCATCAGATAATTGAGGGAGTGCAAATGTTTCAGTTGGTGTATAAAGGGAGGTATGATGATAGGAGGTGTGTTATTAATCATCATGTTGCCATTGTAGTTGGGCTCAGCATTCAAACAGAGACCAGCTGTGGAGCCATAGGTTTAGTCCAGGTGGAACTTTATTATATGTATGTACAAATGTACATGAACCAGTTTCTCTTGGGTATATACAGTGATACAGCAGACAGGACAGGAGCATGGATAGGTGGTTTACAAGACAGATAGAAGGAGCAGACCCACCGGCCATCCTTGCATACCCAGCTCAGGCCCCAACTGACACTCATGGAACATTCACTCACAGACCCACTCAACATTCTCCTGAGCTGCTCATCATTCATGTATCAACATTCTAATAGTAAGCACTCCTGGCCAGGGATAGCACAAGACCTGCAACACAACAAGGTGGCAGGCAATAGGGGAGTGTTGGACATTGGGTGAAATTTCAGAAGCCGTTTATAGTAAGTGAAGGAGAATCTGCATATTTTGAACTGCAAAAGGTGATACAGAGTGGGTCACATCATGTAATGTTGGATGATGGCCGATGGTGGAATAGGCATAGGATGGCCAGATGTAGAGTGATCATGGAGGTTGAGGATTGAATGAATGAGGAGAGACGTTAATCGACAAGTCAGTAGAAAAGAAGAGAGGCAAGTGTAGAGGAATCATTGGACATTTCACAGGGTGCGTGATATGGTTTGGGAGAAGACAATTACGTGTTGAATGGTGTGTGCAGAAGTTGCCAAAGCACTAGGACAAGGCATGCTCCACGTTGATGGAAGGATTATGTTGCAGAATCAATACAGCGTGAGCAACTGGCACCTAAGTTACCTTACAATCAGTGATGGTAATTTATAGTAATTTATAACATGTTATAGGATTCGTGCAATAAATTGTTTATGGTCCATGCACGTTGCATATTCAATTATCAACAAAATCATTTGATTAGATAATTTGTGTAACCTTAACCTTATGTGACCAACAATATTTATAAATGATATTGGGCCTCATTACACGGACGGAGGTGGACCAAGGTGCTATTAGCACCTTGGTCCATGCCGGTAAAATACCGGCACCGCCTTGGAGGAAAGGGGAATTACCGCCCTATTCCAAGGTTGGTGGGGCAGTAATTCCCCCTTCCCCATTGCCCTTCCCCATTCCCATTTTTGCCCCATAGGGCATAATGGGAATGGGGAAGGTGTTAATTACGGCACCGCAAATTGCGTTACCGTAATTAGCTCCCTGGTCCTTTTGCGGGTTGGTTTTTAATGCCTGCAAAAAGCAGGCGTTAAAGTCTCCAACCCGCAAAGGGACCTCGTAGTAAGGTGGTAAGGGTTAACGGTCACCGGTACCATTAACGGTGACCGTTAACCCTTACCGCCGTCCGTCTAATGAGGCCCATTGTCATTTTGATGACCTTGTTGTTCTTATTGGGAAAGGCACGCGTTGTAATATGGAACAGGATATATATCCTGGGGAATGTGGCAAGGGTGGTTAATGGCGGGAGGATGAGATGGATTGTCTGTTTGGGGCTTCATCTCTGAAGGCTTGTTACTTGTATTTAATACAAGTGTGCCTTTGCAATGCCGGCATCCTTTCTCCATACAAAACAACTGAAGGGATGTGTCCCACTATGACATGCAGCTCACGGCTTTGGATCACACTATTGCATTACCATATGTGTAGGTATTCTAATAAATGAAGTGCTTCTTCTAAAATAAGTGCTTTATATAGCACCCCACTTGATTTTGGAGCCTAGGAAGTATATACATTTAACTCTTATCTTGGACCGACTGCCTTTTAGGTAAAGAATTTGCTTTAAACTGAAATGTTTAACAAATAAGGATCTTGTTAAAAAAACAACTAGCCTACAGTATCTCAAAGAAGAAGCGGCTCTTTTGCAAGCATATGTGATATACATTCTATTGCTGTGGAATGTTTGAATATACCAAAAGCCAAGAAGGTGCAAACCTTATTGAATTATTTAGGGATGCAATAGAAAAATAATTGGCAATTTGTACCACCAAAAGAAAAAAAACTGTCACCTGCATACACATGGCAGATCAGTCCCATTCTGGTGCACCACATCCAGCAGTGAAATACCTATTTCAAGGCAGTCTTCCAATGTGTTGTAGGGTTTTAACAAGCAGGCCCTGAACAGAAGCCTCAATATCCGTCCTCTTTGTACAGTGGATTGTGGCAGAATAGTAAATACAAGTGAAATCCTTACTTTCTGGAAAGAATCCTTGAGATCAGTGTCAAGGGTAGACTTAACTGCAAATATATTAAATATCAAGAAGTACACACAGAAGCAAAAGCAAAGTGAGTGTCTAACACCATTCACAGGATGACCAGAAAAGATTTAGAAGTGTAAAGATGTAGAAGGTAAGGGTGCAATAATGTAGATGCAAGGGACCTTTGGGTTGGATGGTAAAAGTCTCTTCTGCCATTTGCCAGGACACAGTCCTGCCTACTGTTCCTTACACCGCCCTCGCATTTGCATATTGCTATCCTAGTTGTGTGCAAACAAATGGCTGAGTTTAAAAAATGCAAAAACGAAAATTGCCCTCTTTTGGGATTATTCTGGTGGTATGGTGTAGGCTCAAGATGTCGAATCTGTTTGCAATTGTCCAGCTAAGGCCTTGACCAGAACCTGTGGGCCAGATCTAGATGAGAATTTGTCATTGATTCTTTTTTCTACTATTCTTGTGCCATCGGGTCGATCAGCCAAACAAGTACTGTAGGATATTTTGTGTAAATTTGGGGTTTGGCGGTATTTTTATTACTGCCAAAATATGAGCGGTAGTTGGTGATAACCTATCCTTGCATTTAGATTGGGTTTGGCCCCATATCATTCTAGTGACCATACTTTGTTATATTATATTGGAGAACCTAGTAATATGTATTACTTGCGGTATTTGGCAGTAGTATATGGTTTGCGGTATTTAGTGGTGAGCATAGTTTCCTTCCCTACATTATAACCCCATCATAAACAAAACCTTCCTTTCTATTAGAATATATCCTAGTGATCTATAGAGGGCCTCGGACCTATACACACAAGAGAACCCAACACTTTCATATAGAGTGCCACCTACAGTCAGTGGCCGGTATCACTGTCTTATCTACACCAGTGATCTATGCGGCCGTGGGCATTAATGGCTCATAGACCTCCAGTAATCTCTGTTATATTAGATTCCCTCCAAACAACATGCAAGGAGGACACACACCTATTTTATCACTGCTTATTCTGGTTGTTATTCTATCTGCATGGGCAAATTGACAAATGTATTACCAAAGAGAATGAATCTCCCATGTGTCCACATATAAAATCCCAAATGCAATAAAGACTCTAAACAATTCATTTTTATATACTGATTATATTGCAGACAAGTACAATACACCATTCAATGCTTAACATGTACATTTCACCATTATCTGTAACAAAAGAGAAAAAAAACAGAAACAGAGCAAACAAGCCTTTTTAAAACTATGAATTACTTTTTAACATTCTAAACATGACGAAGTAAAATGCAGGGGATTTCCTTTGCTACTCTGCCTACAAGAAATTTTTAGTTCAGTCATCCATCCGATTGCACACAGTGACCTCACTTAAACTTTTTCTGCTTACCAGAGATATTTGTTTGAAGCTCTCACACGACCTTGCCTTGCTCGCCTCAGAAAAACAGGCCCAGCCAACAAACTGCTCCTGTAATCTTGGGTGTTTGGAATGCGTGGCGAGAACGAGGGGTTCTCCAGCCAGCACTCAGTGACCAGGCACTTCTGTCCTCAGAGCCCAGTCAACCCGAACTAACTTTCTTTTTCCTCCCTTGTCATCAAGAGACTTTTTTTCCAGCCCCTTTTTATGTAGTTTCATCTGCCGAGACTTTCCTCCAATCATATTAAAAAGGATTTTTTCAACAGCACTCTTTACTTTTCTAACAAAGGAATCCTTGCTCATCGAGCAACTGTATCCATTCTTATTTCCTGCTATGCATACTTTCTGCTTTCTGCAAACTGAACACAGAAGAGAGAGAAAAAAAAATTGCCAGTGCACATTTAAGAATCACATTTCAAAATATGTATTTTCACCTCATTTTGTACATGGGACTACATTATAATGTTAAGGGGTTAGAGTTAGTGTTTAGTAAATGTTAATTAAAGTTAGTCAGTTATAGATAAATAATGTAGTCTTCTATGTATGAGATATTCAAGAGAAGAAAAAAAATGTGGTGCACTTTACTCTCTGCAGTTTCACATTGAGCTTTTGTGGCATTATGAATCCTGTATCTTGCATGCCACCAGCCACATATTCACATGTTATACTGGCAACATAAAAATGACTATATGTGTGTGCCACATTATTGCTAGCAACAAAAATGTTGCCATCACATTTAGTGAAGCGCTATATATTCTAAAGCGCTATAAATATTCTAAAGCGCTATATATATATATTACTACATACCCCTCCTTTTCTGACAATTTGGCAGTACTCAAATCCACAATTGGAGGAAACCCAAGTTGTGCTCTTTTATTTTTTTATCATAGCAGCTCCATCAAATGAACATTTACATTTTCATAATAAATCACTACTCAGTCACCATAATAGCAAAATTCATCTCAAGTGGGTCCATAGGTTCTTATAAAATATTGTACATGTTTCTTTCCAACTGAAGAGTCTATATGTTCAATTGTCTTTGTTCAATAGTGAAATCAATATTTGAAGTCAATAATAAAATAATAAAATAAAACAAATAAATAAAACAAAGAACTAACAAAATGAATTAAAACAATTAAATAAAATAACAAATTTGTGGTATTCCATTGCCCATCCTTCCAGTCACACAGGGGATAATCTTCTCCATTCAAAACGCTGCAGAGTCAAGATGTCCTGATCATTGGCTTTTATCATCTGGTTTATTTGGTGCAATTCTTTCATTCTGTCACTCTTGTATGGTTTTCCAGCAAAGTCATCTCTTTTGGCGTCCCGGTTACTTTTGTCTTCACCTCCATATTTCGGTCCGGAGGCATTACTTGATCTTCATGCCGTGGACTCCATGACTCCATCATCTCTCGTGTCCGCCAGTCCTGCGACCTCCGACCTCAAAATATAGTTAGTCATTCTAAATTAAACAGAAAAGTGACAGATAGTACATAGCACAATACCAATTTCATCCTTTTTACCAAAACATTTCATTCTTTTTCTTTGGTTTCTGAAATTAAGCACACGTTAGAGAGAAAACAAACATATAAACAAAGCATTATTATACATTAAATATATTTCAACCTTGTATTAAAATAATACCATCTGCTTCAGCCCCCTTTTGTTAATGTTTAACATTTATGGTATTTTCATCTACTAATATTTCTAATAATACCATAACTATGTATTTATGATGTGAGGTGCTATGAACACAGTCACTGTGTCTTTCCTTCCATGTTTTCAGGATACTTAAGCTGTTTCTACTTGCTCAAGTCTCCTGATTTCATATTTGGGATGACGGGGCTTAATTTGGATAACATGAACAAACTGCTGTATTGCCGTTTCACCCTCTGTCTTCAATATCGTATACACCACTGGAGACACCTTATCTACAATTTGAAAAGGCCCTTGCCAGGCCACCATAAATTTAGAATTTTTCTGTTTAACTTTTCCAAAATGAAATTTATTTACCTGATCCCCTACATTATACTCTTTCACATGTCTTTTTATCATAATATGACTTTGCACTGTCAGCAGCCCTTTCCAAATTCTGCTGTACAAAAGCAAATGCATGTTGTAAATGCTTCCTCAGTTCTTCCATATATACATGAACTGTAGATGCGCTTACAAGTGTCTGTTCATGTGTCCTGTATAACAAATGTGTGGTATTACCATTTTCCTTCCTGTTAACACCTCATGAGGGCTGATACCTGTTTCTTTGGCAGGATTTGATCTGATTGCCATCAAAACCAGAGGTAAACGTAAATCCCAGATGGAACCTACCTCTGCTACAAACTTCTTTAATATATCTACAACAGACCTGTTGCAACACTCAATACCCCCAGAAGAAGCGCGTCTGTATGCAATGTGAAGTTGTCTTTTCACCCCCAGTATCTGCCACATTTTACTCATTAAAACGCTTGTAAAATGACTTCCTCTATCTGATTCTATTCTTTGTGGTAACCCAAATCTTGAAAATATATGATTTACCAGTAATGTGGCTGCTGTTTGCACACTACATTCTGGTGCAGGAATACACTCTATCCATTTTGACATCAAACAAACCATGCTGAAAATATAACGGTTCCCCTTGCTCGATCTTTTTACAGGCCCTACATAGTCTATTTGCAAATTGGACCATGGAAGGGTTAACCCTCTTTTCATCAGTGGAGCTCTATGCATTGGTGAAGCGGGTTTAAATTGGGCACATACTAGCCACCCCTAGTATATAATTCTATATCCTGGGACATATGTGGCCAGTAAGCATAATCTTTCAGTATCTCTAATGTTTTTTGTGAACCTCTGTGTCCTGCAGTTATTGCATCATGTACATGGTGTAGCATTAGCCCTCTGAATGAAAGGGTTACCACCCACTGTATTTGTCCTATTATGGATTCACTGATTATAAGTCCATCCTGTAGTCTGATTCATTTTTTATTCTTTAATAGCACCCTCAACTCTTCTTTTCCTGTACAATCATTTTCAGTTAAAGGATTTTGTTCGGAGTCTATCAAATGGTTATAATAGATTCCCAAAATTGGATCATCTTTTTGTGCCTTAATCAGATCTTGATCTGGTGTATCATAACTCCATTGCACTACTGGTTGTTCTACCTCTCTATGAGCCATAGAGCGTGTAACTCCATCAATCTGTATTTCACCAAGTAAGTGTTTAATAGGTAGCAACTCTTCTATCACAGCCCCAATTTTGGCTAAACGATCTGCTTTATCATTTCCCTCCTTATCTTCTCCTGGAGTTTTTAAATGTCCACAAATTTTCCTCCAGTATATTGGTAAATCATTCTCTGACACTAATTTGTCTATGGCCTGTATGATTTTTCCATGTTTGAGGGGCTTTTTATTGTACGTAATCATGCCTCTTGCTTACAGCCAGGCAAATATTACACAAAGCTATTTCGTGCGTAATCAGAATCAGTCACCAGAACAATTTCACTAAATGTATTATCAACTGAACTAGTAATTGCTTCATAAATGGCTGCCAATTCTGCTACCTGACTGCTCCTAGCCCCAATTCTCATCCCTATACTGGGAATGTTTTCACATTTCAACCAGACATTTCCTATTCCTGATACCAATTGTTTATTACTGTCATTTTCAATGTGAAAAGCACAACCGTCAACATATACACTTGGCAAATCCTTGCATGTCTTTTCATCAAAAGCTTTGTGTGGTGATTGTTCAAACTCCTATAAGCTAGATTCCACCTCTACTTCATTTGATACATGTTCAGCTGCACAGTCATGTAAATCTGCCAATCCTTGAGCAACTGGGCTTTTTTTATTTTGCCATATCTCACTTCTACAGGAAAGCCTTGCAATGCCAGTGTCCATGAAGTAATTCTGGACTGTGCTAGGTTGCCTGACTTAATCCTTTTATTCTCTGCAATGGCTGATGATTTGTTTCAATGATTACCTTTTCTCCCTGCATAAAGGGGTGGAAATGCTGTAACGCCCACACAGTGGTCAAAAGGGCCTTTTCACATTCACTGAATTTAATTTCAACTTGAGAAAATGCCTTACTTGCATAAGCAATGGTTTTGTGATTCAAATCATGTTTTTGAGATAACACTGCTGACATGCAATGTTCAGAGAAACCTATTTCTATAAAGAAATCCCTGTTATGTAGTATGCTAGACATGGTGCCTTTATAAGACATTCCTTTAATTTAGCCACTACCTCAGGTTGCTCTTTTTCCCATTTCCAGGGTTTATTCAGCTTCAGTAGTTTAGTCAATGGTTGAGTAATTTCAGCATAATTTTCAATATATTTCCTGTTATATCCCGTCATTCCTAATAAACCTTTGAAACCTTTTACATTTCTAGGGACTTTTAATTTCTGTATGGTCTCTACCTTTTTCTTTTGTGGGTTTAGTCCATGTTCAGTCACTTCATGGCCTAGAAAATTCACCTTTTTCTTGCACCATTCTACTTTCTGTAAAGATACTTTGGCACCCGCCTTTTGCAATTGGTCAAGAACATGTCTAATTTCATCAAAATGGCTTTTTAAGCTTTCATTTTTTATCAGGACATCATCCACATAAACTATAGTTCCTCTTTCCGCTGCACCAGGCATAGCCTTTCTCAAAAATATGCCAAATTCACTCCCACTATTGACAAAACCGAATGGTGTTCTAACCCATGCCTATTGCGTTTTATCAAATGAAAATGAAAACAAATTCTGAATATCCTCTGCCATTGGCACACACCAATATCCAGATGTGAGATCTAATGTAGTAAGCACCTTTGAGCCATGCACCTGAGCAAGGCCTTGATCAATGAATGGCAGTGGCCATCTGGACACTGGCACTCTTATTTAATTCTCTCAAATCTGCACACAGACGCCATTGACCATTTGGCTTTAACACACCCAAAAGAGGAGTGTTGGATGTGCTATGAATCAGCCTGATAATTCCCAGAGACTCCAAGTTTTTAATTATTTTTGCCAGTGACTCTAAACATGCCAGTGGTAAACTATATGGGTGCACAAACACTGGATTTCTACCACACCCTTCGGGTAATGTGGCAACATGTAAATTAGTTAGGCCACATTCATATGCATCTTTAGCAAAAACATCTTTAAATTCCATAAATATTTTCCTCAATTAATTCTTATCCTCGTCGCTATCACATGCATATGCTAACAGAATCTGCTCGTCTACCATTTTTTTAGAATTCTGGGAAATCCTCCAGTGGAGGAATCCCTGTGCTTTCTTCCAACTGTGTGGCTGTGCCTCTCTGTAAAGCTGCTATTTTAAAATATTTTGGCATCTCAGCTTCCATTTGAATGTGCTGATTTTCGATTTCATTTTCATTTAAGTCAAATACTATACAATTTTCTTGGTGACAGCACACTGTCTCATTTGAATCATAAGGGTGCACAGATTGAATTTTAAAGATCCCTTTGGGCTGAGAATCCAGATATTCTGGCAACACACCCTGTGCATCTACATATCTCTCAGGAATATTTCCAATTACCATGTTATTGAAATCTGCAGTATAATGGGATTTTTGTATGACCATTCCTAATGAAGAATTTTCCTCTAAATGAACATCCTGATGTCCTTTATTATCCCCATAATTTTGACATATCCTTCTCCAACATCTATCAATGGGGTATATTCATAATCCAGGCCTTGTTGCTTCATGGACTCATTTAAACCCACAAATGCATCAGAATCTTTCATCTGCTGTCCATTCTTGCACTTTAGCGTTATTGCAACCTGCTTGGTGAATGCAGGAATATTAGTATCCTTCCTGACCTTAATTCAAGTGCATATGGGACCAGTTGTGCACAATGATAAGCCTTTCTTTTGTCTTCAAATTCAGGTGCAGGCCCACCTAGCCCGGACCATATTTTTTGATTAAGGAAATCTAACACCAAACACATTCTGTGCATGATATCATTGCCCATGTAAAAATCATTTTGTGTTCCACTCACTATCCACACATTATGGTAAATTGTTTTCTGCCAAATTTTAATCTTCAGCATGCATCTCCCTGCAATTCGGTTTTCAATGTTTGGATTGTCCAAACCAGAAACATATTAGTTTTTAATTCTAAATCTTGGGATCTCCTCCCTCTCCATTATTTTCTGCAGTAATTTATCATTAATAAAGCTCCTTTCCTGTTCAAGAGCTAAGGTAGCTTTTATCACTTTAGAATAGTCATTTATACCAATGTGAACCCATGGTTGCTCCTTTTCCATGTGTATTTCAGCAAGAGTAGTAATGTGTTTTTCTGTGTCTGTTTCAGGAGTAGTATTCTGTTTGCATCTCTTCTCTTTTAAATAGAAGCGCAATGTGTGCTCATCTATTTCAGTTTGCCATTTTTTCCTAGGATCTAAATAAATCTGCACAGATTGTTTTTCTTTTTCACTTTGCATTTTATCTTGACACATCAAAATGACAGTAACGCTAGGTAGACAGCTATTCTGAAGGTATACCTCCACTGCATCATTCGTTTTGGCAACAGTGTGGCATTCATTTATACTGCTGTTTTGTGATTTTATTTTCTTAGGTCTCAACGGTTTTTTGGTTAAGGACCACAATACTCCATTCACCCCATCTATGAGAGGAGACAATCTTTGCAGGCAATCTGTCCCCATCAAAAATGGAATTTCACAAATAGATGTGATCAATACTTCCTGTTTCATTCTGTTTGTTTGTTTGCTTTATTCACTTACAATGCGCACCAGACCCGAAGGTAGCCGGGCGCAACAGAAAAGAAAATGCCAAGCTTGGGTTACAGGGTCAGGTCATGCGTTACATACAGTGTACAGATACAAAATACAATATATCACAGGTAGGTGGCATTTGCAATTTACATACAAAGTACATACAAATACAATAAAGATAGTATATATACAGACACTAGGTGGACAATGACTCAACGGCCAAGTAGGCAGAGTGAGGCGGTCCATAAAATCAAAGGCAAATAGTATAATGATGCGTATATGCTGGGGTTGTGTGAGGATAAGTGGGCGCCAAAGGGCTAATCATTGGCAGACCTCAGCAGATTAATGTAGTTAGTTCTGAATTTCAGAAAGGGCTGCTCCTCGCGTAGGGTGTTAGGCAGTGAATTCCTCAATTGGGCTGCTTGGACCTGGAAGCTGCTGCCCCCCGCCTTGGATAGCCTGAATCTTGGAATGAAGAGGCTTTTAGCATTTGAGGATCTGGTTGGGCGCATGTGTTTTTTTTTGTGAGTTTGTTACAAAGATAGCTCAGTGCGGCATTGTTCAGGACCTTGTGGACCAAGGACGCTACTTTTAAGTGAATTTTGTTTTGGGTGGACAGCCAATTGTTTTGGCACCTGATCTTTGAGATATGCGATCTTTTAGATACACCAAGGGCGGCACGTAGGGCATTGTTTTGTAGAACTTGAATTCGGTGGGTGATAGATTTATTAGCTCCAATGTAGAGGGCATTACAATAGTTGAGTCTCAAGAGGATTAATGCTCTCACTAGAATAAGGCTGTTGTTGTCAGAGAGAAAGTGCTTGCCTGCTCTAATGAGCTTGCAAGTGTAGACGGTGGCTGAAGCCAATGACTTCACCTGCTTGTCGAAAGAGAGGGTGGCATCCAGATAGAAGCCAAGTGTCTTCACGTCTTTAGATACCTTGATGATATTCCCATCAATTTCAAATGAGGTATAGTCCTTACTGAGTTTTTTAATGTTAGAATGTGTCCCTAGGATGATCAGCTCTGTTTTGTCATCGTTCAGGCATAGACGTGGGTTGCCATCCATGCCTGGACGATGATGTACACCCTATTCACCAAGGCCAAATCCTTGTTGTAATCCCCGGAAAGTGGGAGGAGAATCTGGGTATCCTCTGCATAGTTAGTGTAGGTGTCCAGATCATCAAAAAGGGGCTTAGTGAATATGTTGAAGAGAGTCGGGGAGACACACGAGCCCTGAGGAACTCTGCACCGGATAGGGATTGGGTCAGCCGCTGCCGATGGGGAGAACACCCTCATGGTCCTGTCACTAAGAAAGGATTCAATCCAAGTTTTGGCCTCTCTAGAGAAATGTGCTGCAGAGTCTAAGTGGCTACAAAGTACCCCATGGTCCATGAGGTTGAATGCCGCCGAGAGGTCCAGTAACAAGAGGAGAGACATTTTTCCTTTATCTCTTCGTTCATCTATTTGTGCCTTTAGGTCAATGAGGGCAGTCTCTGTGCCAAGTTGAGGCCAGAATCCTGATTGGCGCTCTCCTAAGAGTAGGGTCTAGCGTTTGGGGTAGGGTCTCAAAAAGCGTTTGCTTTTTGAGCAGTGGTAGTACCCAGGATTGTTTTAGATTGGTGGGCACCGTGCCGGACGTGAATGAGGAATTGACAAGTTTGCCAATAAATGGGGAGAGATCCCTGGCAGCATCTCTTATGAGCTGGGCAGGGCAGGAATCACCCTGGCAGTTTGATGGCTTGAGAGAGAGGATAACTTTCTCCACCTCAAGAATAGAGGTTTTGGTAAATATGAACCGTATAGCTGTGTCCTGAAGCTTTGGGACAGGGTCTATAATGGAGCTGTTGCTCTTAGATGGTTGTGTAAGGGTAGCTTTCTTTTTGGCTATTTTAGTTTGGAGTAAGGACATTTTATTTGATAAGGCTTGCTGAATGTCGGAGCACCAAGTTTTGTCTTTGGTGCATATATCTGGAATGAGGATGGGGGACTCTAGTTCCTTAAGGATGGTGAACAGTTCCCTCATGCTTGAATTGGTGTTGGACATGCGCTTATTGAAAGAGTTCTGTTTGGCCTTTTTTATATTGGGCAGAGATTTCTGTAAGTTTCATTCTGTGATCTGCAGAAGGGGTAAGCCTCCATGCTGTTTCGCAACTCCTCTTAAGTAGTCGTAGATCCTTTAGTTCAGGGGTAAACCATTTGTTTAGGTGAGATTTAGGTTTACTTTGTCTAAGTTTCAGAGGTGCGATGTTGTCAAGGGTGGTTAACATAATTTTGTTGTACTCATTGACTAATGTTTCTGGGTCTAAATGATCCTCTAATCTGTTGAGTGTAGGTAGAATGGCCGGGATCACTTTATCTCTGGTGATGCTCTTTTTATTTCTTGTTAGGCAGGGCGGGGCCATGAACAAAGCTGGTGGAGGTGGTCTAGAGGTAGATAATTTGAATGACAGGAAGAAATGGTCTGTCCAAGGTTGAGGGATAATGGCTTTGATATTGGCAGTACAGTTGTAGTCTATTATCCAATAGAGGATTCTTCTTTTATTGTGAGTGGGTTTTAGAGTTTTTTGCATCATGCCTAGATTGGAGAGGGAATTCACGATGATGGTGGCATTTTTGTCTGAGGGGTCACTGAAGTCTAAATTGAAGTTCCCAAGGACGAGTAGTTGGGATGAGGTTTTAAGGTTGTTGGAGGGTAAGTTGTGGAGATCCTCTTCGAATGTCCCTAGGGGACCAGGTGGTCTGTATATGAGGTCGATAGTTAAAGTTTGGGAGCTAGCTAGAGGTAGTTTAATAGTAAGTGATTCACATGAATCAGCTGCTATTGTGGGTGAAATTCTCATACCTAGACTAGTCTTTGCGATGATAGCAATACCGCCACCGCGCATGTTGGTTCTGTCTTGCCTGAGTATAGTAAAGTCTTCTGGGATAGCTAAGGAGAGTAGGGGTCCTGCTGCATCGTGCAGCCAAGACTCTGTGATAGCGAGGAAGTCTAGGTTATCGAGGACTATCAAATTGCAGATATCTGTGGCATGTGCTGTCAGGAATCTGGCATTTATTAATCCCCCTTTGAGGGGGCTGTCGGATGAGGCGGTTCAGTTTTGGTATGGGTAGGAGGAAGTCTCCTATTATTGAGATGGACGATGTTGGCCTTCTGGGTGTTAGATCTTTTATTAATAGGAGGTAGGGTTCTCGTCAGAGGCTCATGGAGTTTCGAGAGTCTCGCTCTAAGGCTGGAATATCTGCAGAGTAGACTACATGGGTTGCTGGGAAAATCGGTTGAGGGACTCATATCCTGGTGTTCCATGTTGGTGTCAGTAGAGAGGATAGTTATGGTAGAAATATTTAGGGGTCTCATGAGCACTGTGGGGAAGCTACTGTCTTCTCTATGGAGGAGGATAATTAGAAGTGAGTACAAAAGCATGCTGCAAGGTGTGCTACTCATGATGTGGAACTAAATTCCAGTAAACAGCGGCACAGTGTATATGGATGAGCCTAGGCAGTGACTGAGTTGCATAGAGGCACAATAGGCATAGATCAGCATAGGCAGTGATTCTGTGCGTTCCTATCTTTATGTCAACTTCGGTAACACCTATAATAGGCACCTCCTCACCGTTAAAATTATGCACTGGACCTTCACTTTGCCTCACTGTGATCTGATTCTGTGGGGATCTCCCTTCATTGATACTTTTTACCAATTCTTTGGACATAATTGTGGCTTGTGCACCGGTGTCAATCATTGCAAATGTATTGCATTTCTCTTCCACAGTGATGGGAGCATAGTACCTGTCTTCAACTTCCTCTAATACACATAAAAAGTGTGAATTCTTACTGATTTCAGGACTCACCTTTCTCAGGCCTTTTTCACTTTTGACTAAGCACATTGGTAAATGGAAAAACATTTTCCCTCCTTTCTGTCAATTTCTGTGTGAGAGGCTTTACTAATTTCCCCATATTCAGGGGTCTTTTGGAGTGTGGCCACTGTTTGCCCATCCATCCGGGGATCATCAGAGGTCACACTACAATCCTCCAACTGACCATGTGTAAAAAGATCACTTGGTAATTTGCCATTTTCTAATTCTGTGCATTTGTGGTTATTTGGTATGGTACCAGTTGAAGGTGAGAGGCCCCCGCTGGTCTTCTAGTGAACTACCACCAGAGTCAATAAAGGTACATCCCGGGAGGCAATAAGACCAAGACCAAGACCAAGTGAGAGTGATGTCAAAGGCTTTTATCTAAAATTAGGGCAAACAGAATCTACTCTACTCTGCTCAAGCCGAGAGCACTCTACAGAAATCATGTTGCAAATTACTTTCATACAGAAAAATTGTCATTGAGTTGTGGGAAGGCTTAGGGGGCACATGAATGGTTGGGATTGGTCACTAAGAGGAGGCGCCTATAGGTGCTATATGGTTGGCGATTGGTGATTGGTCCTTGGGTGGGTGGTGAATTGACATCATGATGTGCTGTGCCAGGTCAGGAGTTCATCCAGGCTTGTCTTGTCCAACCTCTGACGACTGTACACTTTTAATCACATTTTGCCCTTGTTGCCACACATTCTCGTCCGATTGCATACTTATTCACTTCAGTTGGCAATGAGTTACACATGGGAAAACAAAGCATGAATTTCCAATATTGGACATCAATTCTGTGCCTTCTACCAAGGGTATCGTTTTCATGAAAAGAAACACATAGACATATTTGGATACCGGGTTGGGGCATTTCTTCATTATTGATAGGGGGAGGCAGGGGTATATGGTTACTTCAAATGGATTTCAGGAAACACATTTCATCTGTGGGCATATCTTGTCTTTGAGGGCCTTTCTGATCCTATGTCGAACCAACATAACTCTACACTTGGACAGGGTATTCAGGAAAGGGAGTAAGGTCCTCTTACCGACATCTTTGGTTTCACATCTAATAGAAACTGTGGGGTTTAGTTATGATTACATACAACAGGGTACTGCTTCATTTGTATCCAGCTACTTCTATATCTGAACTCAATATTATATAACATTGTTCAAGCTTCATATGCTTTCGGCCATGATCATTACACAGAGGTGAGGGGGTGGAGGGAGAAAGGGATGACTGGCACACAATCAATACGACGCAAATAACTAAGTTTAATCAACAATTCACATGACTCTGTCTAACAATATGTCCAGACATGCATTCTGCTTTATTAACAGCGAGATAGCATTGTGTGAGTTTGCATAAGTCTCTGATTTGTTTGCTTATCATAGGACTGCACGTTAATCGTGCAGGCATTCGAATATCAGTAAGCACTCTAGTTTCGATAAAACAGACTATCATAAGAAACTTCTAACATCTACGTGTGTATATTTACATTTTTGTGTTTTAGTGGTTCATTGAAGGTGCCAACAGGCTTGTGTGTATTCTGAATACGAGGAAGGGGCATTCGTTCATGCACATGAGTAAGACAGGAAAAATACATTTGTCACCTTAAAAGTCTCTGTGTTGTTGACTCTGCTCTGGGGTACACGGGCATTAGTTGTCTGCGGCCCAGGTCTAAAGGGGTGCAGGGCCGGTTTTACAGAGACAGATAGCCCTGGCCTTTGCCTCTTCCCCTTGAACTGCCTCAGAGTCAAGAGAGGGAGTGTAGACAGCAAGTGATACAGTGCGGATATTATTGCTTCTCTGCTGCCAACCTTCTCATGGGAACCAGGCAGTTATACGGATGGCAAGAGGGAGGTGGTGGGGGAGCGCTGTACTGACTGTGTGCTTCCAAAGATGTTTGTAGGTTGGAGTGAGACCCGGGCACCCTTTTCGCCTATTTGCAAGATGGAGTCTGTGTGGTACAAAATGGAGTCTTGGCTTAACTCTATAGTTTCATGTATAAGGATGTGGCAATGCCCATGTGTGTGTGTGTTTGTACTAAAGGGGCAATGGTCCATTTGCACGTCCCATTGTCACCATCACTAGCACGCCGTTTGGTACTGCATTTGCACAGCATTGAAGGCCTAATTGACACACACAGAATATTAGGAGTAAAAAAACATTGAGGGGCATAAGTACTTTCACAGAGATTCCAAGCCATGTAGGCACCCATGAAAACAAGTTGTTGAACCAAGCGCTGGGCTCAGTTCCTCCTTCGCTCTTCATCCTCTCGCCGAGATCATGTACGGCAGCAATCACGTGTGACAAGGAACCATTCTCCACGTCGGCAGAGGGTACAAATGTGCAACATGCACTCCCGATTTTTCAGCAAACGCCTCCATCGATTCCAGTCAATAGGTCAGCACGTATCGATTTTGCATTGTCATTAGCCGTAGGGCCTGCAGTTCCACCTTAATGACATTAAATCCTTCTTCAGTGTCGGCCAGCTGGATGAGTTCCCACCTTGTTATCTGCAGCCACTTGGCGTTTGCTCTTGCCTGGATGCTGGGAATAAGTGATGCAAAGAATGTCTCCACTGAGCTGAATAATCTGTACTTGTCTGGGATCTCAGCCAAGAGTTTGGACGACTTTGTGGAGATATAATTGGATGACCTTCTTTTCCTTCTGAAAGTGCCTTGCTCCTGTTCTTCTTGTAGAACATCTGTGGGCTCCTTCTCAGCCGGCGTTGGGAATGGTGCTTTTTCATGTATGGGCATTTTACGCTTCCTGTTGATATGGCTCTCGGGAATTACCATTCGTGCGGTTTGCAGTGTTGCCATGGAACATGTCTCTTTCCAGGATTGTGGAAGATGCAGGTAGGCCATGCTGCCGAAAACCCAGTATGTGTACATTAGAGCGGCGGTGCCTTATCTAATGTCGGGGATTATGGGCAACTTGCTGAAATGTTCGTTTCTCCCCATGTCCTTTTTCCCTTCTCTATTGAAGCACAGTTCATACAATATGTTCTTTTGTAACTTGAAGGGTTTTTCGATGGTGCTGACCCATGTTAGTTTGCTTATATGCTCAGTCCATGTGGGGGTGCATGTTCTCTGTACCCATGTGAGTTTATCTTCTGAGAGGCTCCGGAGTGCTTCTGCTTTGCACAGCACTTCCTCCTTCTGACATTTGTTGTCAATATGTAACATGCCTTTAATCACCAGAAATGCTTCTTTTATGCACACTACTCCTTGAGGCCGGGAGTAGCATGTGCAAACATTTTGTAGCACTTCAAAGGATACTGTGTGTGCTTGAAAAGTATTTTTTATCCGGCACATCTACAGCCTAGATGTACAAGACAATGGGCCTCTGCAACTGGTATTTCTTGTGGCAATAATACTTTAGGGGTATCTGAGGCGTGGGGGATAAGAGAGCAGACGTAGAAGCTCTCATTGGTGTTCTGCTGTGCTGTATGGCTCATATCGGCATACTATTTATTTGCTTGATGGGGGTGTTGGGGGTTCTCAAAAGTATCTAAGTCGAAACTGTATTCTTCTCCCTCTCCTTCTCCCTCTGTTTCCCTTCTTCTCCTTTCCACCCTCTTCTCTTCTAACCCCCCTTTGCTTACTTCTTACAACACTGTGGAAGTTGTCATTGTCTCTATGCATCATCTTCCTCTTATCATACCCTTCTCTGATAGTTGAGTCAGGGCGTCTGCTTGCTTCTTCTGTTGCCATAGTAGTGGGATACGGATGGTTTAACACCCATGTCAATTCTGAGGGTGTCTTATCATTCATTCTGTATACATTGAAATGTGCATCCTTCACTATAGGGGGTGATGTTGTGTTGTGCATCTCGGTGACATTGTTTGTAATGTTCAGGTCGTGGTCTGGGGTCCAATAGCCCCATACCAGCCTTGCCCCATCCAAGATCAAGTGGGTCCCCTTCTCAATTGCTTTTATGCCGGCACCCCCCTTAACAACATCAATAGAGATGTATACTATAGCCCAGTACAAGAATAGGCTGAATAACACCATGAAAAATACCACAGCACACAAAAACAGCACGCATTCATACGAATAGCTAGGCTGTAACTCTCTCCTCCTTCTATTCCTCTCTACACTATTGCTACTTGTGTTCGGAGGCTTGTCCATGCCTGGTGAGTTTCCTAATAAATTAAATATGAGCATTTGTTACTCATGCATAACAGTATATACATTACATTGTTTTGACTACATATCAGTTGTTTTAAACTGCCAACATTAATGTTTGATGTCATTCCTGCTTATCATTTGAAGTATTTACACTTCTGGCCATGTCCGTCCATCGCTGATCCCACATTGTATGTTTGGGGAGGGGGGAGGGAGGGAGGGAGGCATGTGTTGTGCTTACATCACTTTGCTGCTGGAGGGAAGAAAACATTAATTACACATTGTTTCTGTATACCACACTTTGAATCATGAAATACAATTGTTTTAATCGGTTTTCCGAATATTTGTAGCTTACTCATATTGTTGTCATATTTATTCTCTTATTTACACTTCTTATCCTGACTAGAGTTTGTCAAACACTCAATGGGATATCAATTTCTCATCCAGTCCCTTTATTGCGTTTGAGTGACACCTTCTTCTACCCCTTCTTGGGCATTTAGATCCATATTCCTGCAGGCTTTGCGCACATCCGTCAAGTGTATCCAATAGCGCAACCCCTCAACTTTTACAGCTGTGGGCATACATAATATTACCTTATACGGGCCATTGAACCTGGGTCCATTCCACCTCCTTACAAAACTTCTAACATAAACCATGTCACCTGTCCTCAGCTGGCAATCTGTGCTTTCCCTTGCGGGTGCTATTGTATTTGCTGGCGTGTCATGTGTGAAATGCGGTGCTATTTGTTTTGCTATTGCACGTGCTGCTTTTGTCAAGTTTCTGAGATATTTGTGGAACTCCTCTCCTAGGACGGTGGCGCTCTGATGGGCGTCTGCCTACGCTGGGGTGAGTGGGATGTGTGCATCCTCCGACCTGTCACGATTTCATGTGGTGACAGGTGGTGGTCCTTACTTGGTTGATTCCTAATTTCAAAAAGTGCTAGGGGTAAACAATACACCCAGTTCTTTTTGAGCCTGTGACACAGTTTAGACAATCTATTCTTGAGCAATCCGTTCATTTTTTCTACACCGCCATTCGATTGTGGATGATAAATCGTGCAGAGCTTGTGTGTTATGCCTAGCATTGTTGTAATGTGCTTGAACATGTCATTTGCAAAATGAGTTCCGTTGTTGGAATGGATGACAGATGCCCCAGCGAGGGAATACTTCTCTCACTAGGAATCTAGCCACGCATCGTGTATCTGGGTGGGCATATGGTCCTGCCTCCACCCTCTGGGAGAATGGGCACACTACAGCAATCAAGTATCTGGCTCCATTACACCATTCTCCCATGTTGGCGTAGTCTATGTGTAGTTCTCTAAATGACCCTTCTGGCTTTGGTAGTGTTCCTCTGAGTGTGAGTAGTGTCATGCCAGAGTTATAAGTTATAAGTCGGACACGTAATACATTCTACTATCAGTTTTGTGACATGTTCCTGCAATCCGGTGGTGAACCAGTTTTGTTGAATTTCTGCAATGAAGTGCTGCTTGGCGTTGTGGGCTGGGAAGTGCAACTGTTTGAACGCTACCTCTAGCAAATTGGTTGGCATTACCACTTTGCCAGTGATGTTTTGTCTCCAGAGTAGATCAGTTGGGGACTGACTAGACCCCCGTTTCACCCATAATTCCTTTTCCTCTCCTGGCGCATCGTGTTGTAATTCAATTGTTTGGGAAACTGGTAGCGCATTGAAGCTTCCTGGCTGTTCTTCTTCTGTTGCCTTCTGTAATATGTACTCACCTGCTGGGCTCTTAGGTAGGTAGGAGGCCTCTTTGGCAGCAGCGCCCGCTGCCGCATTGCCCAATGAGATGATGTCAGCACCTCGAGTGTGAGCCTGCCATTTCATGACTGCGACAAGCATGGGCTCTTTTAGGGCATCGATCAAATCACTTAATAATGCTGCGTGTTGTACTGGTGACCCATCGGCCCTTCTGAATTCCCTTCTACCCCATCGGGCCAGTCCCCCGTGCACCGTGGTCATCATGTAGGCGGAGTCTGTGTATACTGTTACCATGCATCCTTTTGCTGCGTGTAGTGCTTCTATCAACGCTACTAATTCTGCCGCTTGAGCCGAGAAATGTGGGGGCAACCTTTTTTGCACAATCACCTCGAACTCTCCATCCTCCACTTGCACTACTGCTGCTCCTACGTGCTTCTCTCCTGTCTCGCAGTCTATGGAGGCAGACCCATCAGCAAAATAAATGTCAACTTCTGTTAATGCAGTTTCGTGTGCTTGTTGAGCGTCTTCGCAGCTCCCCGTATATGTGGTGCAATCTTGTTGTTGCATGTCCTCTACTGTGCATGCCTCTGTGATGAATGTGGATGGATTTACACTTCTTTTCCTTCTGAAAGTGCCTTGCTCCTGTTCTTCTTGTAGAACATCTGTGGGCTCCTTCTCAGCCGGCGTTGGGAATGGTGCTTTTTCATGTATGGGCATTTTACGCTTCCTGTTGATATGGCTCTCGGGAATTACCATTCGTGCGGTTTGCAGTGTTGCCATGGAACATGTCTCTTTCCAGGATTGTGGAAGATGCAGGTAGGCCATGCTGCCGAAAACCCAGTATGTGTACATTAGAGCGGCGGTGCCTTATCTAATGTCGGGGATTATGGGCAACTTGCTGAAATGTTCGTTTCTCCCCATGTCCTTTTTCCCTTCTCTATTGAAGCACAGTTCATACAATATGTTCTTTTGTAACTTGAAGGGTTTTTCGATGGTGCTGACCCATGTTAGTTTGCTTATATGCTCAGTCCATGTGGGGGTGCATGTTCTCTGTACCCATGTGAGTTTATCTTCTGAGAGGCTCCGGAGTGCTTCTGCTTTGCACAGCACTTCCTCCTTCTGACATTTGTTGTCAATATGTAACATGCCTTTAATCACCAGAAATGCTTCTTTTATGCACACTACTCCTTGAGGCCGGGAGTAGCATGTGCAAACATTTTGTAGCACTTCAAAGGATACTGTGTGTGCTTGAAAAGTATTTTTTATCCGGCACATCTACAGCCTAGATGTACAAGACAATGGGCCTCTGCAACTGGTATTTCTTGTGGCAATAATACTTTAGGGGTATCTGAGGCGTGGGGGATAAGAGAGCAGACGTAGAAGCTCTCATTGGTGTTCTGCTGTGCTGTATGGCTCATATCGGCATACTATTTATTTGCTTGATGGGGGTGTTGGGGGTTCTCAAAAGTATCTAAGTCGAAACTGTATTCTTCTCCCTCTCCTTCTCCCTCTGTTTCCCTTCTTCTCCTTTCCACCCTCTTCTCTTCTAACCCCCCTTTGCTTACTTCTTACAACACTGTGGAAGTTGTCATTGTCTCTATGCATCATCTTCCTCTTATCATACCCTTCTCTGATAGTTGAGTCAGGGCGTCTGCTTGCTTCTTCTGTTGCCATAGTAGTGGGATACGGATGGTTTAACACCCATGTCAATTCTGAGGGTGTCTTATCATTCATTGTGTATACATTGAAATGTGCATCCTTCACTATAGGGGGTGATGTTGTGTTGTGCATCTCGGTGACATTGTTTGTAATGTTCAGGTCGTGGTCTGGGGTCCAATAGCCCCATACCAGCCTTGCCCCATCCAAGATCAAGTGGGTCCCCTTCTCAATTGCTTTTATGCCGGCACCCCCCTTAACAACATCAATAGAGATGTATACTATAGCCCAGTACAAGAATAGGCTGAATAACACCATGAAAAATACCACAGCACACAAAAACAGCACGCATTCATACGAATAGCTAGGCTGTAACTCTCTCCTCCTTCTATTCCTCTCTACACTATTGCTACTTGTGTTCGGAGGCTTGTCCATGCCTGGTGAGTTTCCTAATAAATTAAATATGAGCATTTGTTACTCATGCATAACAGTATATACATTACATTGTTTTGACTACATATCAGTTGTTTTAAACTGCCAACATTAATGTTTGATGTCATTCCTGCTTATCATTTGAAGTATTTACACTTCTGGCCATGTCCGTCCATCGCTGATCCCACATTGTATGTTTGGGGAGGGGGGAGGGAGGGAGGGAGGGAGGCATGTGTTGTGCTTACATCACTTTGCTGCTGGAGGGAAGAAAACATTAATTACACATTGTTTCTGTATACCACACTTTGAATCATGAAATACAATTGTTTTAATCGGTTTTCCGAATATTTGTAGCTTACTCATATTGTTGTCATATTTATTCTCTTATTTACACTTCTTATCCTGACTAGAGTTTGTCAAACACTCAATGGGATATCAATTTCTCATCCAGTCCCTTTATTGCGTTTGAGTGACACCTTCTTCTACCCCTTCTTGGGCATTTAGATCCATATTCCTGCAGGCTTTGCGCACATCCGTCAAGTGTATCCAATAGCGCAACCCCTCAACTTTTACAGCTGTGGGCATACATAATATTACCTTATACGGGCCATTGAACCTGGGTCCATTCCACCTCCTTACAAAACTTCTAACATAAACCATGTCACCTGTCCTCAGCTGGCAATCTGTGCTTTCCCTTGCGGGTGCTATTGTATTTGCTGGCGTGTCATGTGTGAAAGGCGGTGCTATTTGTTTTGCTATTGCACGTGCTGCTTTTGTCAAGTTTCTGAGATATTTGTGGAACTCCTCTCCTAGGACGGTGGCGCTCTGATGGGCGTCTGACTGCCTACGCTGGGGTGAGTGGGATGTGTGCATCCTCCGACCTGTCATGATTTCATGTGGTGACAGGTGGTGGTCCTTACTTGGTTGATTCCTAATTTCAAAAAGTGCTAGGGGTAAACAATACACCCAGTTCTTTTTGAGCCTGTGACACAGTTTAGACAATCTATTCTTGAGCAATCCGTTCATTTTTTCTACACCGCCATTCGATTGTGGATGATAAATCGTGCAGAGCTTGTGTGTTATGCCTAGCATTGTTGTAATGTGCTTGAACATGTCATTTGCAAAATGAGTTCCGTTGTTGGAATGGATGACAGATGCCCCAGCGAGGGAATACTTCTCTCACTAGGAATCTAGCCACGCATCGTGCATCTGGGTGGGCATATGGTCCTGCCTCCACCCTCTGGGAGAATGGGCACACTACAGCAATCAAGTATCTGGCTCCATTACACCATTCTCCCATGTTGGCGTAGTCTATGTGTAGTTCTCTAAATGACCCTTCTGGCTTTGGTAGTGTTCCACTGAGTGTGAGTAGTGTCATGCCAGAGTTATAAGTCGGACACGTAATACATTCTACTATCAGTTTTGTGACATGTTCCTGCAATCCGGTGGTGAACCAGTTTTGTTGAATTTCTGCAATGAAGTGCTGCTTGGCGTTGTGGGCTGGGAAGTGCAACTGTTTGAACGCTACCTCTAGCAAATTGGTTGGCATTACCACTTTGCCAGTGATGTTTTGTCTCCAGAGTAGATCAGTTGGGGACTGACTAGACCCCCGTTTCACCCATAATTCCTTTTCCTCTCCTGGCGCATCGTGTTGTAATTCAATTGTTTGGGAAACTGGTAGCGCATTGAAGCTTCCTGGCTGTTCTTCTTCTGTTGCCTTCTGTAATATGTACTCACCTGCTGGGCTCTTAGGTAGGTAGGAGGCCTCTTTGGCAGCAGCGCCCGCTGCCGCATTGCCCAATGAGATGATGTCAGCACCTCGAGTGTGAGCCTGCCATTTCATGACTGCGACAAGCATGGGCTCTTTTAGGGCATCGATCAAATCACTTAATAATGCTGCGTGTTGTACTGGTGACCCATCGGCCCTTCTGAATTCCCTTCTACCCCATCGGGCCAGTCCCCCGTGCAGCGTGGTCATCATGTAGGCGGAGTCTGTGTATACTGTTACCATGCATCCTTTTGCTGCGTGTAGTGCTTCTATCAACGCTACTAATTCTGCCGCTTGAGCCGAGAAATGTGGGGGCAACCTTTTTTGCACAATCACCTCGAACTCTCCATCCTCCACTTGCACTACTGCTGCTCCTACGTGCTTCTCTCCTGTCTCGCAGTCTATGGAGGCAGACCCATCAGCAAAATAAATGTCACCTTCTGTTAATGCAGTTTCGTGTGCTTGTTGAGCGTCTTCGCAGCTCCCCGTATATGTGGTGCAATCTTGTTGTTGCATGTCCTCTACTGTGCATGCCTCTGTGATGAATGTGGATGGATTTACACTTTTGCATCGCACCACGTGGATATTGGGGCTGGAGATAATTAGTTCATAGGCTGTGGGCCTTTGTGTCGTCAGTGTGCTTTTTGACTTTTCTAGGATGGCAAACAGAGAATGCTCCATGTACAGAGTGACGGAGCATCCCATCACGATAGTGGAACTTTTCTCTATTACGAACGCAACGGCTGCGAGAGCGTGTTCGCACGCGAAGTGTCCTTGCATCACTGCATCAAGTGTTCCACTATAACATGTCAGGGGTTTGTGGCCAAGCAAAGACTTCTGTGTCAACACAGCAGTCATAAGTGAGCCATTGCAATGTGAGAACAAATAAAATTCCTATTGGTAATTTGGGGTCACAAGAACTGGTGCAGTCGATATCAGTTCTTTAAGTGTGCTGAAATCTATTTGCATTTCTTGTGTCCATTGCAGCTTGGTGTTCTCTTTTTGTGCCTCTTTAAGGGGTTGTAACAGGGGTTTTGTGTATGACGCATAGTCTAGTATCCATGCCCGGAAATAATTACATATGCCGGGAAACTTCTGCATCTCCTTCACAGTGCTGGGCTCTTTAACTGCTTGTATTGCTGCTGCCCTGTCTGGTATTATTCTTTTACCATCTGTTGATATCAGTTGGCCCAAATACAATACCTCTTTCAGGCAATACTGCACCTTCTGTCTGTCTACCTTGTACCCCTTCTGGGCCAAGTGTGTCAGGAGGGTGTACTTGAGTCTTTTCTGCATTCGTTCTCAGTCTTTCCGCAGACCAGCAAATCATCTACGTACTGAATTATTGGGCTCGCTGTGCATATGTTCCCGAGGTCTTTGTGCAATATCCTGTTAAATATGCTGGGGCTCTCACAATATCCTTGGGGCAACCGACAATGTTCATACCTTTTCCCCCCTAGGGTGAATGCTGTCAGATACCACGACCCTCGATCGAGTGGTATCGAAAAAAATGCGTTCTTCAGATTTACCACCGTAAAATGAGTGGCTTCAGTTGGAATGCTGCATAGTATTGAGGCAGGGACTAAAGGGAACTCCTTCTCTACCACATCATTGAGGGGGCGTAAATCTTGCATCATCCTCCATGCTCCTCCCTTTGCTTTCTTAATCGGGTAAATACAGGTGTTACAAGGTGAGCTAGAAGGTACTATTATGCCCTGTACTATTAGTGCATAAACAGTGTCTTTTATTCCTTCCTCTGCTTCCCTAGATATATGGTATTGTTTTACTCGAGGTTGAATGGCTCCAGGTTTGGGCTTGATCTTTTATTGGTGTTACTTCGTGGAGCAGTCCTACGTCGTGTGGGCCTGTTGTCCACAGCTGTTGGGGCACTAGGAACATGTCTTCCTCAAAATATGCTGGTAGGGCTCTGATCATGGCTACAAAGGGTAGCTGTACTTCTCGCCTTTGGATCATTATTTCCCAAGGGATTGCGATTTCCATTACTATTTCTCCTGTGTCACTAAAAAGTTCTTCATCAGATAGATCTTGCGGAGCCACATTGGTGTCAATGCACAGTACTGTTCTCCACTGGCACCCCTGCATGTCCATTGCTATCACAACTATCCTGTGCGCTGATACTTGCACAGCATGTATGTCCAGTGGCACGATGGAACCTGGCACTATTTCTGGGTCTGCCAATGGGCGGAATATGTATTCAGCGGGCACTCTCCATTTATTGTTCTTTAGCTCTGGCACCACTCGTGTTAATATACTTAACCCCTGTATGAACATGTCAGGATTCACAGGTATGCCTTGTGTTTGTGGAAAGCTTGCTTGAGTGTGTATTAGTAGCATTGCTCGCATTGGGCATATGCCAGGCGTGGAGCATACTATTCCTCTTTCTGTAAATGAGATGCACATATTGAGTTTACTAATAAGGTCCCTTCCCAGCAAATTAATGGGTGATTCTTCGTAATACAGGAGAGGGGCCTGTACGGTCTTCCCTCCCACTGTTACGTCTAGTTCTTCTGTGTATGGAACCTTGACCACCGCCCCAGAGAACCCCTGCGTTTACAAAGTCTGATTCAAAAGCAGAAACCCACCTTCCTTAAGGCAAGATTTTTCCGCTCCCAAATCCACCATGAAAATAAACTGTTTGTTTCCTATTGCTGCCCCTACGAGTGGTTCCTCTGCTGCATCGTGGGTTACCGATAGTACTAGACATGCAAGCGCTCTCCGTGGGCTGTCCTATGCTGAATGTCACGGGAGTTCATCTACATCAAAAACATTCTCTGTTACGACGGCGGTTCCCCTGCATGGTGCGGTTGGGGCCCCATTGGCGATAGTGGCATAGGTTTGATTGTGCATGTGGGCAGCGTGGTTGTTGCACTGGGGGTGTGTATGTGCGTTCTGCAGGGGCATGGGGTGTTCACCAGTGTGCCAAGGGTCGGGCTGACCGTCTCTCCTCCCGCTACCCATCGGCAATCCATGTGGGCTTCCTGGGTGAGGATGTCCGCTGGCGTATGGGTTACTTGGCCTACTTCGACACTCTCGCATAAAATGGCCTGCACTGCCAGCATTGTCCTTGCATTCCTCCTCTTGACCCTCCGAACCCTGCAGCACCTCCGCTGGGTCCTCTAAATCCCCCTCTAGTTCCTCGCCCACCCATTGACTGCCGCTGTTGCCCCTCGTATCCATTCTCCTCCATCCATTACCATTACCTGTCCAGTTGGCCACCATCTACAGTGGGACTCCCGTCTGCCCGTCCTCTTCCTCCAGCTCCCTTCCTGGCGTGCTGGTCACTACAGCTGCATTGACCTTCAGTAACTTACTCTGTACTAATTTGGCTTCGTCTGCCAGCCGCCGCTGTGCTATCTCTTTCTCTTTCTCTTTGACACTTTTACAGTGGTGCACCATAATGCTTTGAATTTCCGGCACCCCTTGGCTTCTATCCCAGCAATTCTATCAAGGGCCTTCTGCACTTCCTTCGGGAGCCCTCTTTTAATAATGAAATAGAACAGGGATGGGGACTGATCCCAGGCCGTACCCGTTTCCGCTCTCCACATGTCCTGCACACGAAGGATGAAGGACATTGCATCTTCCTCATCATTCATGGTACACTGCATTACTGACTGTAAATCAGGGGTTTCTGGGAATGTTTCCCTCAGCGCATCCCACACGCATGCTCGCAGTGTGTTAAACGAAGCCCAATCATGGCGGTCACAATCTAGCGTTACTCCTGGGAACGCCGCCTTCATCCAAACTCTATTAGCCTGGTCTCCCACCGCAGACACAAGCAAGCTCTTAACATCCCCCACCGCCAAGGGCACGCCTGCCGTGTGTTTTTCAAACACGTATATCCACTTGCTGGTGCCTCCAGAGAGTGGGGGTAACTGCTTGAGCAGGTTGGCCTTGTCCATTTGGGCCCATGGTATGTAGTTTGGCCTCCCCAACCCCCGGTGCATCAGAGGCAACTGTAAACCCCCCCCCCTCTTTTTGTACTCACCTTCTTCCCTTTCTTTCCAATTACCGCTATACGCCCCGTCCTGTTTCTCAACCTCGCTGTCCATTCCTCTAGTGGTAACAACCCTAAAGGGGTTTCTCTCTGATAGTGCCCCTCCTTCTTCTGCTTCTCGCCCGCTTTCCACAGCATTCATTTCTATTATTCGCGTTGGGGTATCATTAATTCGGAACAAGATCTCTCCCTTTTCCCATCCATATTCCCCTGTCCCCGTGCTTGGTGGGGGCGTGTCATCTCCGTTTGCCTGTGGGGTGGATGTCCCTCCCCTCTCCCCCAGCGCCCTTATACGGGACAATTCTGTGCGGGCCATTGTAAGGCATGATTCCAGATCTTGGGCTAATTTCCCGATATCGACAGTTGAGCCATCCAAGGGTTGTGTCATACTTTGGCTCTCGTATGGGGGTGGCGCAGTAGTGGATGGCTTGTGCACAGGCGGGGCTGTGGGCTGTGCTACATACACGGGGTTACTGTATCCTTCAGCAGGTTCAGGATTTGAAACTAATGGATAAATGCGTGTCACCTCTATATTCTTTTCATTTTGAGTGGGTGGTCCTGCATTGCCAGCTGCTGTCAGGGGAGATGCGCTTTGCTCATCATCTTTACCTGGCGGCAACTCCTCGAATAGGCACCACAGATCCAATAACCCTCTTCTATTATGGAACTGCCTTCCCTTGTACTTAATGAACAAACAAGTGGCAACCATATCCAATACTTCCTTTTTTTTCGAAAGACCCCCCTTCCAGCCATACCTGGGGCAGTCCCTCCCCCTTCAATTCTGTAATCTACTGCCCATTGTATTTTCTAATCTTGTCAGCATAACCTGGTAGTGTCTTACAAATATGAGCTAGGGGCGTTTCTGCACCCATTCTACCTTGCTCGTATGACTCTTTACCTGATTGACCTACCCTGTGCGTATTCGCTGGTTGTATACTCAATTAACATTTACGTTGCAATCCTCACTGCTGAATTACCTTTTAATGCCTTTATGCTGCACTAAGTACCAAACAATTCCTTTTTTCGATCAACAAATCTGCATTGCACATTATACACCAACAATTCTCACTTCACATATGGGATAAAAATGTAACGTTTACATAGACAACAAAAAACAGACACACACATGACACTCCCCCTGTTCCCAATGTCCCGTTCTTCTCACCCACTCCCGTGTTATGTGGCCAAGTCTTGCCCCCCCCTTTTCTCCTTGTCTCAATCCACCAACTTTGGAAGGCAAGGGAATGAATAAGAAAAAAGGTCAGAAAAAAGCATTTCTACCTAATACTCTGGGTTCCTCTGTGAACCCCTTTATTTCCTTTTCCTTTTTCACTTCAACTTCTTACACTTTTATATCCTGTACTAGTCGAGATAGTATGTGGCGCCGCCTTCTACTCCCCACGGAGATAGGATCCCTGTTAACTTCTTATCCCTTTTACTTCATTTCTGTCCTAATGGCCATATGCGATAGAAAGAAGATAGTTGGAAAGATAGACAAAGACCCCAGACCCTAGAACCGCTTGTCACTTTTGCAATGCTTCAAAAAACGTTTTCTTTACACCCTTGACCTTTCTTAATCTGACTCCCACCCACGCCTTTAGTATCACTCACACTTAATACTCACGTGTCCGTCTTGATCCGAGACCCTCTGTACCCAAACGGCAGGGCACTTCTCCTCGCTCAAAGACCATGCCCGGCTCCGGCGAGTGGAACGTATGGGTTTTGTTAAGAGGGATCCCGTACCCGCTTGCCCTACTCCGTGTGCACATCTAAGTGTACCGGTTGCCGTTGGCAGGTAGCTCTTGAGGGAGCGTGCTCAGGGTCAAAGCAGGGGGCGTCTTGTGCCAGTAGGACAGGAAAGAACGAAATCACGTCGGGGTCACCAATGAAGGTGAGAGGCACCCCGCTGGTCTTCTAGTGAACTACCACCAGAGTCAATAAAGGTACATCCCGGGAGGGAATAAGACCAAGACCAAGTGAGAGTGATGTCAAAGGCTTTTATCTAAAATTAGGGCAAACAGAATCTACTCTGCTCACGCCGAGAGCGCTCTGCAGAAATCATGATGCAAATTACTTTTATACAGAAAAATTGTCATCGAGTTGTGGGAAGGCCTAGGGGGCACATGAATGGTTGGGATTGGTCACTAAGAGGAGGCACCTATTGGTGCTATATGGTCGGAGATTGCTGATTGGTCCTTGGGTGTGTGGTGAATTGACATCATGATGTGGTGTGCCAGGTCAGGAGTTCATCCAGGCACGTCTTGTCCAACCTCCAATGACTGATCACTTTTAATCACATTTTTCCCTTGTGGCCACACATTCTCACCCGGTTGCATACTTATTCACTTCATTTGGCAATGAGTTGGACATGGGAAAACAAAGCATTAATTTCCAATATTGGACATCAATTCTGTGCCTTCTACCAAGGGTATCGTTTTCATGAAAAGAAACACATAGACATATTTGGATAACGGGTTGGGGGCATTTCTTCATTATTGACAGGGGGATGCAGGGGTATATGGTTACTTCAAATGGATTTCAGGAAACAAATTTCATATGTGTTCATATCTTGTCTTCAAGGGCCTTTCTGATCGTATGTCTAACCAACATAACTCTACACTTGGACAGGGTATTCAGGAATGGGCGTAAGGTCCTCTTACCGACGTCTTTGGTTTTACATCTAATAGAAACTGTGGGGTTTAGTTATGATTACATACAACAGGGTACTGCTTCATTTGTATCTAGCTACTTCTATACCTGTTATTCTATAACATTGTTCAAGCTTCATATGCTTTCGGGCCATGATCATTACACAGAGGTGAGGGGGTGGAGAGAGAAAGGGATGACTGGCACACAATCAATACGATGTGAATAACTAAGTTTAATCAACAATTCACATGACTCTGTCTAATGATATGTCCAGACATGCATTCTGCTTTATTAACAGCGAGGTAGCATTGTGTGAGTTTGCATAAGTCTCTGATTTGTTTGCTTATCATAGGACTGCATGTTGATCGTGCAGGCATTCAAATGTTATAAATCAGTATACCCTCTAGTTTCGATAAAACGGACTATCATAGGAAACTTCTAACATCTATGTGTGTATATTTACATTGTTGTGTTTTAGTGGTTCATTGAAGGTGCCAACGGGCTTGTGTGTATTCAGAATATGAGGAAGGGGCCTTCGTTCATGCACATGAGTAAGACAGGAAAAATACATTTGTCACCTTAAAAGTCTCTCGTGTTGTTGACTCTGCTCTGGGGTACACAGGGATTAGGTGTCTGTGGCCCAGGTATAAAGGGTGCATGCCAGTTTTACAGAGACAGATAGCCCTGGCCTTTGCCTCTTCCCCTTGAACTGCCTCAGAGTCGAGAGAGGGAGTTTAGACGGCAAGTGATACAGTGCGGATATTGTTGATTTTCTGCTGCCAGCCTTCTCATGGGAAATAGGCAGTTATGCGGATGGCAAGAGGGAGGTGGTGGGTGGAGCGCCTCACTGACTGCGTGCTTCCAAGGATGTTTGTAGGTTGGAGTGAGACCCGGGCATCCTTTTTGCCTATTTGCAAGATGGAGTCTGTGTGGTACAAAATTGAGTCTTGGCTTAACTCTATAGTTTCATGTGGCAATGACCATGTGTTTGTGTGCGTTTGTACGAAAGGAGCAATGGTTCCCTGAGGTGTTCCCACATGAGTGCTCCAGGTCCGGGGCCGTGGACCTGAAGCAGGTGTGAATGGGCCCACCTGGAAAACATGGAAATAAGGGGGTGGGAGGCATGAAAGGGCCTTCCTCCCACTCAGTGTTTTTTTTTTTTACATTATTATTGCAAATGAAAAACAAACTTTTTTGTCAAGCCATGTCTTTGTCCACTCAACTCAAGTTTCATTGAACGACGAATCAAGGAACGAAAAATTAAAGAAAGGAAAGGAAACGGAAGAGAAGGGAAGGGAAAACCGAGTGCCAAAACAAACAAGATTTTTCTGTGTCGTCTCATCTCGCAAGAGACTCAAATCAAATCAGTATTTGGTAAAATCAAGTCCATAAAATTAATGGTTGCACAACTTAGTTGAGCATTTATCCCCGAGATTAGATAGCTCCACCACTCAAGCATATTTCCATTTTTTGGGGCGAATCGTGCAAGATGTAGTGAGCGTTGATAGACAATATTCGGGCACTTGGTTATTAGGTGTTTGATCGAATCCACATCTATCGAACAAAACCGGCAAATGTCGCTCTTAATCGCCAAATCTTTCCTTCTCATCAAGACCTCATGTGTGTTGTACAGGTTTAGCCGTAATCTTAGGAACTGGTTACGATGATATCAGGATCGAAATTTAGAAAGATACCTCGGCAGTTCACCCAGTCTTTGCATCGACGTTCCCAGGTCTATTGAAGAAATTAAAGAGGTCCGTTTGTCCATATTAGTTTTCCAGTTACATTGTCAGAACTTTTTTTTCGCTACTTGAGGAATTTGTAGTGCCAAGGACATGCCAATGTCGGCTTCTCGTAAAATTGACTTCAACTTGTCCTCCCATCGATTTAATAGGAAGGCTGACAGGTCGTTACTTTTTTCATTCAAAATCAGGTAAGGCTTTGCTGCCGGCATCAGACGCATTTTTCGAAGAACTAATATTGATTTCCACACCACAAGGGAGTGTAAGGAGTCTAGATCGTGTCTGATTACTACCATTGGTACACTCTGTGGCAATTTAAGAATTTTTCGCTAGAAAGCCCCCTCTAGTTGAGGCCAAAAACCAACGTCGATGTTCCAGCCAGCTTCACTACCAAAGCAAACAGCTGGCGACACTTTCTGTAAATAAAAAGTTATTACAGGCTGCAAGATAAATTTGCCGTAGTTTGCGTGTAGTTTCGCTCCTTGCTGTGCAAAAATCTTCATACAACCAAAGACATCATGGGTCAAAATCCACTCTCTTATTGAGATGTTAAACGACACTCCCAGGTAGCGGATGGCTTCAGTTTTGGTTAGGGCTTCGTTGTACACTTTCCACTTAAACACTTCTTTCCTTGTTGGTGTCTTGGGATCGAAGGCAATGACTTTTGACTTTTTTACGTTTACTGCCAGATGGTTTTGAACAAGGTAGACTTGTGGAGCTGTCAGCAATCTTTGGAGCCCAATTTCGGTAGAGTCAAGTAAGACTACATCATCTGCGTAGATTACCCAGCTTAGGTGTTTGCAATTCACTTTTGGTGGAAATGACCTTGTTTGTAATAAGGCTGCAGGCAGGTCTGATATGAAAAGTTTAAACAACAAAGCTGCTAACGGGCAGCCCTGTTTCACTCCTTTAGTTGTTTTTATTTCTTCTGTTAGGTCTCCTTCTGCATTCAATCACACCCGAATGGTGGTATTCGAGTATAATGCCATAAAGGGAATCAATAGCTGATGTGGACAGCCCCCCCAGGCCTTAGGTTTTTTTCCATAGGGGTTGGCGGTTAATGCTGTTGAACGCCTGTTTTAAGTCAACGAACACAAGAAACAACCTTTTCTTGCGTCTTAAGGCATCCAGTTTTACCAAGTTTAGGAGCATCAGGTTTAACTCAACTCCTACACCTTTTGTAAACCCAGTTTGCCTTTCATCGACTAGATTTGCTCCTTCGGCCAACCTTGTGATTTTCTTTTTGCAGGAAGGTGGCGAATATTTTCCCTGTTGTGTCTAGCAACGCTATGGGATGGTAATTCACCGGGTCTTCACGGTTTCCCTTTTTAAACACCGGGACTATCACTGCGCTTTTCCACGAGACCGGGATCGCCAACATCGCCGCAATGTGGTCAAATAGGACTTTGATGAATTGCGCCCAGTATTCTTTGTTGGCTTTTAGCATTGAATTTGATATGCCATCCGGCCCCGCGGCCCTTGAACTCTTTAGGTTTCGAATGGCATTTTCAATGTCTTCCACTGTTTCAACGACGTTCCATTCGCAGTTTTCAACCACTATTTTGGCGGTCTCTTCAGAGTCTTACTGGTAAATACTGCCGTGTAGTGCTTCACCCAGCTTGCAGTGTTCACACCATTTGCTAGTGCGAAAGCTTGCTTTAGGTGCCCGGTGTTAATAATTTGCCAGATGTTTCTGCTATCTTTTTGGATTATTAAACGCAGTATCAATTCCGCTTGCTCTTGATCCCGGATGATGTTAAATGATTTTAACCAATTTCTATAGCGTTGACGTCTCTTCGCTATCAGGGGATTTATGTTTTTCTCAACAGACGAAGATCCTTTTTTAGCATGTTCTTAGCTTCATTTATTTCGGAGCTGAAAGGATGTTTATTTTTTTTATTTTCATGTTTTGCCTGTTAGAACCTGAAGTGAATTGCGACAGCAGGGACACATAGTCTGTCTGGACTCTTGTCTTATTTGAGCGGATAAAGTCAGCTGTCAATATATCAATCTGCTTGATGTTCATCCTCAATCAATTTTGAGCACTGTTGATGGATAATGGTGTTTTATAACTTGGCTGGGTTCTGGTATGGTGCCACTCCCAGAATAACACTAGGGCATCATGATCGCTTTTTGATGATTTAATAGCTGTCAACATAGAAATGCAACAATGCAAGTTTTCTGACACCCAAATGTAATCTTTTTCTTGAGTCTCCTCTGTGCCAGGTGACAGCTGCTGGGATATCGCCCCTAGTGCAACCATTCAACATCACACAGTGACGTAAGCTTAGTTCGTATTCCCATTCGAGGCCACGATCTGCTGATTCAGTTGGAACTTTAAGCAAATTCGGTGTGTTTTGCACTTGTTCCTTATAGAACCATGAATAGTTCAGAATGCCTCATATCAAACAAATAGGTCGTCAAATGAAGAAAGGCAGGCATCGTTTTGGGCTGTAATTGATGTTAAGTAGACGGACTTAGTGATCATTACAGGGTTCCAATACGTATTTATAATCAAGAGATGTTTTTTCCTTTTTGGTGTTTCTTCCCATCCGAATGAATTATTTATCATCGTGAGTAATCCAGAAAAAGGACGGCCGAATAGATTTTTCCCAGCTGCATTTAAGAATGCCGAATAGCCATCGCGAGAAGGCGTTTCACGAAGCCACGTTTCTTGCAAGCAAATTATTGGGCTCTTTATCTTCTCGGAGGAACCTTCTTGAAACAGATGAACAAATCCTTGTGTAGTCCACAAAGTTAACAACTGGGTCAAGCATCTTGACCCCATGTTGTCCTAGATGTTCTTTTCATGATTATTCGCGTTAAGTGGAAGGGTGGACTGCTGTTTAAGTTGTTTCAACAGATTGTCTCTTTTGGTTTTATTGAGGACGGTATTCTGATGATCTTCTACCGCTGAGGCTTGAGAGCACAGCTATCCTCCCACGACGTTAGATCAAAGCCAAAAAACAATAGTCTTCCTTGGCATCAAGTAGCGGTTTTGCAAGGTTGCTTGATATCATGGGTAGAATAACCCAATCAGTTCTTAGTTCAGATTTGTATTCTACTATTGCTATATCATCAGATCTTATGTTCCGCAATGCTGGGACATGATGTAACAACCTCATTACGTTTGCTCAATTTAGGTTTACCTCATTTTTTTCTTCAAGAATGTTTTCCAGTGCCAATTTCCACCAGCTCGATTTTGATGACGTTGTTAGCAAATTTCTTATTTTGGTCTTTTGGTGTATTTGTTTTTGGTGTTGAGCTGAAGTTTGTTTCGGATTAAACCTCAATGAGGCGTTTCCTTCTGGTTGGGTTGTTTTGCTTCTTACACAGTGTTGATCGTCAGAAGCGGCCGACGTCACTTTTTCATTCGATTTTGTCCTGTTCCTGGTGGGCTCGTGCTGCCTAATGCCATGTTGCGTTGACCTTCGTGATTTAACTTTTGCAGACATTTCGAGACTGTTCGTGGAATGATCCTTGGCCATGCTCTCAAATGTCTCTGAGACGTTGTCGTCGATTGAGTATGTTGAAAAGTTACACAGATCTATCGAGGCGTTTGAGGATGTTTCATCAGACGAGATTGAATCTTCACGCAGTTGCTTGGTGGATGTTTGCAGTAAACTCCCTGCCTCCTTGGTAGTTTCACGTTTCTCTTTCAGCTTTTCTGATCTGGGTATCATGGGGCGTTTTGTGGCCACTTCAAAATGCGGAGGAGTTGTCAAATTTCTTATGAATTTCTTTGCGCCATTTGATCGTGGCCGTTTCAGTGGGGGTGCTTTCATTATTGATTTTGACCTATTTGTTTTTTTCTCCTTAAGTAGGGCCGGGTTTGCACTTGCAGGTTTTATTGATTTGGCCGGTCCTGAAAAAATGCGAAACGAGACATTTTGTATCAATATGGCTCTTGTTCCATTTTGAGGTTTATGAGATGTTATCTCAATTACCTGATCTGCGTCGTCATTCTGAGGTTTTTGCAATTTCGCTGCATCTGTTACTTTTGGTTGTGGGTCAGCTGCAATGGTCTGGTGCGCCACAAACGTCGGAGCTTCCAAGACAGGTGGTTGTGTTTTTTCCGGCACAGGATTTTTTTTGTTTGTTTTTTAATTCATTTTCTTTTGTGTGCTGATTCTCATTCTGTTGGACAACCACTGGCCATGTGTCAGAATTGGTCGATTGGCCCAACGGTGTCTAACATGGTTTGGCTATTAAAAGATCTTTTCTGGTGGCCGTTGAGTGCCGCATCCATTTTACTGCTTCAAATAGCCAATCCGTTAAGGTGTCGTTCTGACAATGGTGTCGAGCGGCTAGATCACTCAACCACTCTTGCCATCTTGATGTATGTTCGGCTTCTTGGTTTAGCTGAATCTGCAGAAAGGTGGTCACAGCTTCATATTTTTCCATCTTTTATTTTAGGCTGATTATAAGAGAGGTCTGGTCTTTAAAGGCCTCGTGCAGGGATTCGTACATCTTTAAAAATGGAAGTAGGGCAGCTGAAGAAGCCGCTAGAACACTGTTGTAAATCTGCATCGCTGCCACAGAAGAGAGACTGGATTTAGACACCAAATTTTCATCTGAGCATGAACGTATGCTATTTGTTGTCTCTGAGTGTGAGTCACTACATGTAGATGTATTTTCCGTTGGATTAGCGGTAATGTCTCATAGCAGATGTACTGATTTTGAGCATGAACCTACAATTCTAGATGTGCTGGCTAGATCCTTTCTGCTTTGGTGCAGGTATGTCTTGGGTTTATTTATTTGTAGGGTTGCATCCGCAGGACAGCGTATGTTTCTGCCTACGTGTGGCAGCCCTCCTAGGCTAGTGCACTTTGCCCACGAAGATTGAGGAATTTCATCCAGCCGCACCACTGGACTCTGCATGCTGGGCTCAATGCTAGTATGATGAGGTACTTCTTGAGTTCGCAACCGAGCTATGCAGTCGGCAACAACGAGGGAGGGATTTGGCAACCCATGTGCTTCTACAGATATCTGTTGCTTTTGTTTTGGGTCTTCCGGTTTCGTTTTAAGCGACGGATTTGTTGCATAGACGGTAGGAGTTGAGGTTCTGGAGTCAGTGTTCCTAATTGGCCGATTCTCGTTGTCAATGGCAACCAAGGGGCTGCAGTCTGCCATTTCGGATTCTGCAGGTTCTTGCTGGCACTCATTTCCGTCGTGGCATTGTGAAGCTTCCATTAGCTCCGCATCCGTGAATTCAAATGGGGAGAAGAACTCGTCTACAATTTCTGCGGTAAGAAGTGACATCTCTGTGTGTGTTTTAGCATTAGGTGGGGAAGTCCTTAATGGAGATGAGGGAATCGGAGGTAAGTCTTTTAGTGTCAGTAAGCACGTGTGTTGAAAAGTCTCAGGAATATGGGCATTCTGAGCACTCGCGCCTAATTTCGTGACATCATCAATGACATCAGTGATGTCGTCAATGTCGATGGTTTCTCCAGCGCTCACAATTTCAGTCGGGGCAGCCTCTAATACATCTAGAACTTGCGCCTGGTTTTGGGGTTGGTCCGAGGGAGTGCCGTGTTTGCTATGAACCAGATCATTCTGACCCTTTACACCAGCTGGCAAACTCAGTCCGGATGTTAAAGCTGCTACGGCGTTCGTTGTGCCAGCTGTAAATATGTTTGTGGGATCTAACATGGGATCTAACAAGGATTCAAGGGAGTCTTTTAACAAGCTCGCACACGAAGAAGCGCTTACCTTTGACTTCTTTGGGACATCAGGTGCTGAGTCAGGCTTGAGGGCGGACCAGGGATTTTGCATACAGCGCTGCTGGATCATTTTGTGCCTTGTTACCGGACCCCCATGGTCCGATTGTGCGGTCATAACAGGAGTCGGCAAACAGGCAAGCTCTGCACGTTGCTTTCAATTAAATAGGCTCTGCCCACAGCCTTAAAGCAACAGCACAGCGCACAGATTGAAAATGTTTTCCACAGTTCCACAGGGGGGAAAGCACGTCGCTGCAGCTCCTCTGGCAAAAAGACACAAATAGACTGACGCAGACTGACCCTGCGCATGACAGTCTTTTTAACTTCTTCAAAAATCTGTGGCTCAAAGAACTCTTCAGGTGATTGATCTGTGCCCTCCTTTGGAGTATTTATTCTTTCTGCCTGTGTTTGGTTAGTGTTTTGATTGCCCAGGGAAGGGGTTCTAGCATCCCCACTTACTCCCTGTTCACTTGTATTCCCCATGCATGAGTTGTCTTTCTTAAATCTGTCCCTTTTGTTCTTTTGAAATCTCATGTTTTCCTTTTTCATTTGTGCAAATCTCCAATGTTTGATTTAATTCTAGGTTAAATCGAACTTCTTTTTTAGATGTATTTGCAATTTCTGTCACATGTTAATTTGTCTTTATTTTTCTTTTTAAATCTTTAAGCATCTCAGAATCATTATGCAAAACCAAATCAGGACAATCTGTTTTCTTAGCATTGCAGGTATCATTAACATTTAGTCACTTATTGTCGGAAACCACCTGGTCATTGCTATGGCCTACTGCTCCCTCCTTGGATGACTGTTTCTGTGCTGTGCAGAGCTTTCCTATTTTCTCAGCCAACATTTTCACTTGGGCCTCGAAACACTGGAATCTTTCAATCTCCCTAGAATCTTCTCTCTGTGGCCTAGGGCGATATTGGTTGTTTTCCCCCTGATTGAATCTATTCGGATATCTCTCGGGAGAATGATTTCTATTGGGGTTGTTTCTGAACTCATGATTCATATGTGGAGGTGAGCGAGGTGCACCCATCCTTTGGTTGTAGTTCCCTGGTGGTGGTGCTTCATTGTATTGACGTGTGGCATAAGTCATATTCTGCCTTATGTCCTGTCTCTCATTTTGTGAGTACTGTCCCCTATGCTTATTCCCATTTTCAGTAAATCGATCCACATATCGGGGTCTATCCTGATTACCATATATCATGGTGTTAGGGTCAAATCTGCTCTGTGTCCCCAATGTCTGGTAGCGACCATTATTTCTTTGATCCTGACTTTGTCTCTGATTATTGTTCATACCTGACATATCAGGCCTATATCCTGCCCAGGGTTTGTCTCCTAAGTACCTAGGGCTGATGTAGTTCTCCCTATTACTGGGATCATGTGATTGAAACATCGGTGCAGGGAGTGACAATCTCTGTTGATTACCCCTTTGTTCAGGTGTCAAATTATTTTTACCTGGACTTTGAGCAGACTCAAGGGACATTTTGGTTGACCTGATCTCCATCACTGTTGCTGAGGGTTCTTTAGATTTTGGTCTAGTGTCTTTCATTTTATCATTTTCTCTACCCGGACAATAGAGTACTTCATATAGTTTTGTATTTTGGTGTACAATCCATTCAAGGGACTTGTCACGGTCAAATTCATGGACTAACTGTGATATGATGTCTTTCTGTAGCCCATAGAATTATGCAGTTTTCAACTCATTGGAATTGGGGTCAAAAGATACATCAAAGCGAGAAAAAGCTCTTTTTAAGTCTTGCAAAAACTGGCTAGGTGAGGTGTTTGGCCCAGCCGTAATTGTGTATGCAACCTTTTTTGCCTCTTGCAATGATTGGAAAGGAGAAAAATGATGTCTAGTCTCTTTTTCAAACTCTGCCCATGTCATGTTCTGCTGTTCATTTAACCCTCTAAGGATGCTGGCTGCGGGAGCATCTAGAGTTAAGTGAAAGTTTACCTGTATTGTTCCTTAGGTATCTGGAGGGCTTTGAATATATCATGCACCGCTTCTAAGTTGTGCTCTATACAGCACTCCCCTCCTTTTTTAAATGGTTTTATCAGAGCTTTGTTTGATTTCATTATTTTTATGGAGCTACTCGTTGCTATGCATGGAATTGCACTACTTTGTGTTTCAACCCTGGTTTCAGGCGTATGGGATTGGTGGCGGCTCCCAATGGGTGTATCAAATCCCCCAAGAGCATTGCAACCAAGTTCAGTCACCGGCCCAGTCACTGGGGCACTAGTTCTCTGTGTAGAAATATGATTCCCCTCAACTCCATTGAATGTAGTGCTCTGCCTCTATCCTGGGACCAGGAAATGCATATTTGCTGTTCCAAATCCTTGCACTTTTTAAGGAGCCTATCTGCCTCCTTACGCAAATAATTGTTCTCATCACCCATCTTATTAATTACCTCTTGCATATCGCCCATATGCATTTGGCATTCATTGAATTCTTTGTTTCTCTTGTCTCTTTCTTGAAACATTTTAACCATTTCCTGTTCAGCATTTTGGCGATCACTTTCTTTCTCAAAATGTTCTTTTTGCAAAACCTGCATTTCCAAAACAACTTCATCTTTATCTTGTATAATATGATCTACCAATGCTTTCAAGTGTTTCAATTCTTGTTCACCATCCTCATCTTGCTTTGAGACAATTGAGTGTCGAGATCTCTAAATTTTGACTGCATGTCCTTTTGACATACCTCCAATTCAGCTCTTAACATTTCCTCTTTTTCACTTGTTCCATCCAGATCAGCTTTTAACCTGCTAATCAGCTTGGTATCATTTTCTTGCATTCGCAGGGATCTATTTAGGGTAAACCATGTCTTGGCACATAGCCATATCAGACAATCTTTCTCTTCATGTTTATCAGCTGCATTTACTAGTCTCAAAAACAGACCTGAATTATGCTGACTTGTGCAAAAATGCTGTGTAATGGTTCTTTCTGTACCTCACCATAGATGCGGTCATGCCACTCTGTGGCATTATTTGATGACCATGTCCCATATGCATATAGCTTTGCCTCCAGATATTGCACTAGCTCTGAGAATGTGGCCTCCATTTGAGACATTCTAAAATTCACTTTTAGTGTCACACTGCTATCATGAAATGGGTTCCCTCTAATGCACGTATGGTAGTGTGAGACACACTTGCCACGCCCAGTAGGAGCTCTACAGCCACTTTCCCGGCCAACGCACCATGTATGTAGCATATTTTGTGTACATTTGGGGTTTGGCAGTATTTTTCTTACCTAGTAAGTACTTAGTCGGTCAAGTGGCACATCGAGTAGAACGCTCGCTTTGACATCGTGCAGAGCCTGCTAACGCAGGTTTGAATCCCGGCAGGGCCAAACTCAGCCTTTCATCCTTCCAAGGTCGATAAATTAGCACCACACACCGTGGGTAATAATAAGCAGCACTCAGATACCTGAGGGTTCGTAGCGCTATATAAATGCAAAATTATTATTATTATTACCGCCAAAATATGAGCGGTAGTTGGTCATAACTTATCCTTGCATTTAGATTGGGTTTGGCCTCATATCATTCTAGTGACCATACTTTGTTATTTTATATTGGAGAACCTAGTAATATGTATTACTTGCTGAATTTTGCAGTAGTATATGGTTTGCGGTATGTAGTGATGAGCATAGTTTCCTTCCCTACATTATAACCCCATCAACAACAAAACCTTCCTTTGTATTACTATACCTCCTAGTGATCTATAGAGGGTGTTGGACCTATACATACAAGAGAACCCAACACTTTTATGTAGAGTGCCACTGCTTATTCTGGTTGTTATTCTATCTGCATGGGCAAATTGACAAATGTATTATGTTATGTTTTAACCTACCCTGGGTCTGTGGCCATTCCCTATGTATGTGTGAGTTTGAGTCTGGAATGTTTGGTGTGGTGTATTCCATTTAGAATGTGATGGTATGAGTGCCAAGGTTCTCCCTCTGTCAGTTGGAAAATGATCTGGGCAGAGGGGGACCGGTGTACTTGTCCTGCCTGTAACTTTATTACCTGTAACTTATACTACAAACCCACTAAAGTCTCCTAACCAAACCGGACTCCTGTCTCATCATTTCAACGCCGCAACCTACGTTTTAACACTGGCGACGAGGATTGTTGTGAACCAAGGAACAGGGAACAGGAAGGAAAAGAAGAAAACAAAGGACATGCACATGAAAAGGACAACAAAGACAAGAGCGGCATTGAGTGACCAGCAGAAAGAAGCAGGGACCTTGAAGCATCCACAGCCCCCCCGGCCCCAAGGTAAGCGCGCCCTGTGCCTGCTTTAATAGAGGCAGGCTCATCTGTGTCTACAGGGGCTACGCTGCGCGGCTGTTAATTCATTGTAATTGACTCTGGAACTGCATATTAGCCATTTATAACAACGCGTAGGGTCTGGGGGAAATCACTGTATTATATGCGGTCCAACATAGCAATATATTGTGGTGTCTGCAAAATATATTGAATCTATTTGGAAGTTAAAGGTACATGCTGCGCAGCAGGCGATATCGATCTATTACCCTCAAAGTTGCCTCATTTAAACGTGTGCCATGTTGGGGATGTGAGAGGGTCGTCTGTCACATAGGGCAGAAATCCCAGCTGTTGAGGCATAAGTGATGTTGGTCCATAGAGCTCTGTCCGTGACCATTCTCTCCATCCTTATGATGATGTCATGGACCAGTGTTGGGTATTGGCGATGGTCCGCTGTTGTAGAATGTTTCGTTAACGTTCTTGGTGCCTTGAGCGCTGTGTCCACATCACAGTAGACTTTGAGTCAGGGCAGGAAGAAGCTGGTGCCACAAATGCAATCTACTGTACCCCATCACGATCCATCAACTGCGACAAGGAACTAGTGAAGGGAATTCAAAGTAAAGGACCTTACAGAGTGATTACGTGCATCGGCACGACAGGAGGATGATTCAGGAAGCACAATGCTGCTACATGGGTAACGTCAGAGACTCTGCTGAACCTAGAATGAAAAACATTTTTTTTTTATAGTTATGTCAATTACGCGACATAACTACAGATCTATTACAATCCCTGGAGTTTGCCTAATGGAAGTTTTCAGTGTAAAGGGGGAACTTCAACATAGAATGTGTTGTCTATGCATGGAAATCAGCTGCGCACATTCACTGCAAGGGGCTGCAACCCGATGCAAGTACCAGAAGTTTTTTGTTGGTGACAGTATTGGGAAAATGGTTTTTTAGTGATATTACAATTTTTATTCAGTTAGTATCGCTAATGTTAGACTGCTAACAGCGAAAGACCATCACATGCTGCAATGTTATTTTTTTAAAAAATGCGAAGTATTTATATGGAGAGTTATGCTAAGTGTGGCATGTGTGTTGCTTTACAGTGGTCATGTGTTGGTTTTTCTTGATTGGTGCCAAAATAGTTTTTGGTGTGTGCCAAAAGTGTAGGCTTGAGTGTTTCCCAGGGTGGAAAAAATTATTTATTTTTGGAGCCATATGGTGGCAATGCGCCAATAGGCAGTGTGTTATTATGGTGCCAAGGTGTTAGTGTTTTTAGGAATTGCATTGGACCTAAAGTTATGGTGCCAATGTGGTTATTGGCAAGTTTTAATTGGAAATGGTATGGACCTAAGGTTATGGCACCAATGGTTTTTAGCAAGTTTTTAGGTAATAGTATGGAACTGATTCAACCAATAGAAATTCCAGTTAATAAAAAGTATAGTGAAGTTTGCACTAACCCAAATCTTTTTCCACAGTTACATCTCAACAAAGACTCTGCAGGCATAACATTTTGAACTTTTATTGCAGCGCACCTAAATTTCGGATTATCAACATTTGTAATGCTGAATTCGTCTTTTTTTGTGTGGATATTGTGAGTGCTATAGAACTACTGCATTTCTTTAATATGTTTACTTTTGGCAATATTTTTTATCAACCTAAACTTTTCCACAGGTATTTTTTAAACGAACTCTGCAAGCATGATTTTTGGGACTCGCTCTGGTGATGTTACTTAAAACGTTTTATATTCTCTAAATTTCAAGCTGAATTGGTTCATTAATTGGTTTAAGGGAAACTGTGTGGGTTATTAATGGAGACCACCTGTGTGATTGTGGTTGTGTGGACATCTGGTTGGCAGTTGTGAGAGCATGGTTTGATCATTAGCTATTATTGTGTTAGGTATTGAACCTCAAGGGTGCCAATGTTATGTGCTCAGTTGTGGCGAGCATTTAGTGGTTTGATTAGTAAACCTTCAGTGGTTTCATGGTTAGATGCTCAGTGGTGAGCATTGGTTGTTCAAAGTCTGTGGCCAAGTTACAGACCTGGTATTGTGTTGGCACACTGCTTGCGTCAATTGGTTGGTAAGTACATTTTGACCTTTTGGTTGGGTATCAACTTTGGTGATCTACGTCACCGATATTGTAGTTGGTGCCCAGCAGTATGTTATGTTGAGGCTCATTGTGTCTCAATAAGTTTATGCTTTAGGAAGATAGAGGGTTTAACCCTGTGGTTTCTTCAGGAAGCTTTGATGTTGGTGATGGTTGATACAGGGTTAATGAGGTGATGTAGGTGGTTAGGATTGTTTATATGATTGTGGGCTGGTCCCCTGTAGATGAGTTCCATAATTGGACAATATGGTTCTGGTGAGTGTTTTTGTAGTGTATTAGATATTCATAGCTATATTATGGAATTGGTAGGGAATAGCATTTTGCTTTCAGTGGTTTGCAGGATGGGTTTGGAAGAATAGTTCTCTGAGATTTATGTGTTCATTTACTTCTCCCTCTGTTATTCTCCTTTATTGTATTGTTATGAAAGGGGGACATGTGTTATGTTTTAACCTACCCTGCGTCTGTGACCATTCCCTATGTATGTGTGAGTTTGAGTCTGGAATATTTGGTGTGGTGTATTCCATTTAGAATGTTTTGGTATGAGTGCCAAGGTTCTCCCTCTGTCAGTTGGAAAATGATATGGGCAGAGGGGGACCGGTGGATGCTTCCTTCCCTTATGTACTTGTCCTGCCTGTAACTTTATTACCTGTAACTTATACTATGAACCCACTAAAGTCTCCTAACCAAAATCATATTAAAAAGGATTTTTTCAACAGCACTATTTACTTTTCTAACAAAGGAATCCTTGCTCATCGAGCAACTGTATCCATTCTTATTTCCTGCTATGCATACTTTCTGATTTCTGCAAACTGAACACAGAAGAGAGAGAAAAAAAAATAGCCAGTGCACATTTAAGAAACAAATTTCAAAATATGTACTTTCACCTCATTTTGTACATGGGACTACATTATAATGTTAAGGGGTTAGAGTTAGTGTTTAGTAAATGTTAAAGTTAGTCAGTTATAGATAAATAATGTAGTCTTCTATGTATGAGGTATTCAAGAGAAGAAAAAAAAATGGTGCACTTTACTCTCTGCAGTTTCACATTGAGCTTTTGCTGCATTATGAATCCTGTATCTTGCATGCCACCAGCCACATATTCACATGTTATACTGGCAACATAAAAATTACAATATTTGTGTGCCACATTATTGCTAGCAACAAAAAATGTGCCATCACATTTAGTGAAGCGCTATATATTTTAAAGCGCTATAAATATTATAAAGAGCTATATATATTACTACAGTGCTTTAGGAATAGTTTGTAAAATAAAGTTATGGAGCATTTGGTGTAGGTGAATGTGGTGGCCAGTGTGATTAGAGAAGAGAGGAGGAAGAGCACAGATAATGCAGGAGCTTGTTTCAAATAAATACTGGGAAGATTGTACATTCCTTGAAGGCTCCTGTTAAATTGTGGGTTGGGGTTATAAATAACCACTCAGGAGCCTTGTTAGGTTTAGGTATCTTTAGTAAGTCCACAGGAACACAGGTAAGAACATTAAGTATATTACAGTACAAGTTCATAGGTTAGAAGCATCCACCGGTCCCCCTACTAATAGGCTTCAGATCTCAACTGACTCTCTGTGGAATTAGAGCAGCTTCACACCAAAACATTCTACAGCCAACACTCTACATTCCACACTCCAAGCCCACACACACTATCATGGGATGACCAGGATAAGTAAAACCCAACACATCTCCCCCCTTACATGACAACATAGAATAATGGGGAGACTGAAAAATGATGGGCACTAAACAATTATAAACTGAAGGATGATGGACACTAAACAGTTTTGGAACTAAACATTAAATGATCAAATCTACAGACATCCTCCTAGAATATACCCATCCAACAAACTACTCCTAGCGAAAGCTAACCCCTACCAAGTCTTAACAGTGGCTACAAATAGCTAACCCACTTCCAAAACAATCACCAGAACCATAACAGGCCTTTTATGGAACTCGCTACAAGAGAACCAGCCCCACAATCTCATGCACAACCATTTCCATTAACATCACAACAATAACCCTGCATCATCATTCACCAACAACAAATTGTGCTAACACAATCTACAGGGTTAAACCCCACTATCTCCCTAAAGCATAATATTTCAACTCCATTATGGGCGTCCCTCTAGAGAACCCTCTAGAGAAATACATGCTCACAACTGAGCATATTCCAATTTCCTCCACTCCACCACTCCAGGCACCATGCCTGAGCTAATAAATGCTCACAATTGAGCATCCCATGTTCACCATAGAGCAACCAATAACCTCCACACCACCACTCCAGGCACCATGCCTGAGCTAATAAATGCTCACAATTGAGCATCCCATGCTCAACCTAGAGCAACCAATGCTCACACTAGTAACCTCTACTCCACCACTCCAGGCACCATGCCTGAGCTACTAAAAGCAACCATATGCTCCACATTATGGTACCTGACCTGAGCAACCACATGCTCTCCACTCACTTGCACAACCACGCACATTTCCCCCAAACACACCAGTCAGGAAAATTGAGCATTTAAATATGATAAACAAGGGTTAAGCACCACACTTGAGTCCAATAATAAAGCTTACAAAGTCCTTCATGGTTGTTTTCCTGTGGAAGAATAATTGGTTTATACAGTGCAAAACATAAACACAACTCACATTAGGTTTTGAATTTCAGTACATAGCTTTTGAATTTCAGTACATAGCCAAGACATCAGAACTTCCCATAGACGCAAACATTAGCGCCACACAACGCCACCAATATTGGCAAAACACACCACCTCTTTAGGCGCCTCAACACCGGGAACTACATCCCCAAACACAATATGCCCTTAGAATACCATATAACATAATAACCAACACCACCAACTGCCACAATATACGTTTGAGGTCAACACATCTTCTCACTGTAAGATTTGTAATGTTGACATCTTTTGTCATTGACCCACCAATATCCAGCATTGCGATCAAACTGCCCCTAAAGCACACACTTTATGCCTCACTACTTGTTCTCTGCAGCATCTATTATGATGTGAAGCCAAGCAGCTCCACAGCATAATACCACAGACACATTAGCATATAGCTTTCAAAATGTCCAGGTCTCACATGACAATAACTATAAAGGTCGTTCATTACAGCACTTCTTCACCATAGAATAATGAACGTTGCAAAGAAAAAAAACAGTAATGCAAAAACAATAATCGTTGGTGCCGGTTTCCAGATAACTTCGAACTCTCTATAGTAAACAACAGTACCTCAGTGACACCAAATTTAAAATAACAGGCCATATAATTTGAAATGATGTAATAACTGTCCTGCTGTATAAATAGCCTTCCAATCCTGCAAAAGAAACGTTAGTAAAGTACCCCATCTCTCCGATGGCTTAATATGTAATAAGTGCTAAAAACAAACTCGTCCCTTTTGGCAGCTGACACAGTTGATCCACTTGTAAACTTGCACAATTTACGTTTTTTCGGATGCCAGGAAACGAGCTCTTTCATCCAAATGTTATTTACATTCCATAGAAATGCGATACACGCCGTAAAACATTTTGCATTTGTTGCAGTCCATTTCCTTGATGGATCCTTCATGCTACGCAGATGCCGCAGACCCGGAAGTACAGCACGTTGCGGGCACGTTGGAAGGTGCACTTTTCGAAACTGCCATCAGTTTCTTGTGACGAAATGCTCTAACTTGCAGAGGCTCGGAACGTTGAAATAAACATTTTGCACCTGCAATTGTCACCAATACCTTCAGCCACACAATGACGTCACCACAACGAAAATTTGCAGGGCCACGAACAGAGCTCTCCAGGCCAACCGTCGTACACAGCACTGATGCCCCACTTGAAAGATAACTGAAGCAATATGCAAGCGCAGCTGCACCTCGACTAACTTTCAAGACGGTAATCATTTTGGGACACAGTTTATATCTTTAACGTCTTCCGGAGCGCTAAACAAGCTGCAAATACGAGGTGCATATATTTTCCTCTTCTATTTGCCCAGCCCCTTGCACGCTGTTGATACAGTTACAGTCCCCCAGTATTTACCAACCATTTGACAGCCGCGCAGCGCAGCCCCTGACAGCACGGATGGGCCTGCCTATATTAAAGCAGGCAACTGGGCGCGCTTACCTTAGGGGCCGGGGGGGGCCGGTGGATGCCTCTGAGGTTCCTGCTTCTTACTGGTGGGCAACCTGCTTGCCACCCTGTTGCTTCCTGGTAACAGTCCTTGTTTGTACTGCTCCTTTCCTTGTTCCTTTTCTGTTCCCGCTCCCTTCAGTGTCCAAACATCCTCGTCGCCAATGTTAAATTGTGGGTTGGGGTTATAAATAACCACTCAGGAGCCTTGTTAGGTTTAGGTTTAGTAAGTCCACAGGAACACAGGTAAGTACATTAAGTATAGTACAGGACAAGTTCATAGGTTAGAAGCATCCACCGGTCCCCCTACTCTTAGGCTTCAGATCTCAACTGACTCTCTGTGGAATTAGAGCAGCTTCACACCAAAACATTCTACAGCCAACACTCTACATTCCACACTCCAAGCCCACACACACTATCATGGGATGACCAGGATAAGTAAAACCCAACAGCTCCATTACTATTCAGCAGTATTAGACAAGCAGGAACTTCTGAATAGAACACTGATGATGTCACTGTTTCAGCTCTGTGATGTCACAAGGTTAGAACCATGAGGACGTGGAGCATTCACGGGGGAGATCTCTGCCAAAGAAGGAAAATCAGCAATGATGAGACATGATCTCAAAAAGTAGAGAGCCTTCTATTTAGGTTCAATGAAGGCCTAATTATTGCCCTATTGATTTATAAGAGGCAGGTCCTCTTAAGGTTTTTCACTTCTCCCCCCTCAATCAGTAGGCACATGGTGTCACCCACGCTGTGGCGATGTCATGATGACAAGTGATTAATTCCCCATTGTGACAAGCCACTGGTATAAATGCTTGGTCACCAGGGAGCTGCAGCATTGTAGATCAGGACTTTAGTCATGGAGGATGACTGCTCGAGCAAGGGGACGTAAATGAGCATAAGATGCAGAGGTGACCAGGACAAAACAACTGAATAGGGCAAATGGTGGGCGGCAAGGGGAAAAAGGTGAGTAAATAGACGAACAAAGGGAAAACTAAAGGGAACTGAACCAAACAGATTATCAAACTGAATACCAAATTGAACATCCCCTTTGACCCTTACCCTGAAACCCTGCTACCCACTCAACCCTCACAATTCTCTAAATCATTTTCAGAATCTTTCAGAATCTTTCGAATCCACCTTTCTCTGATTGTCATGCTTCAGCCATTTTAACTTCATGCTTTTTCCTTTCACAGCTTTTTCTGCAAACGTATTTCACTGTTAATCCCCCTTCACACCTATTTCAACCCACAATACTACCACTTGTGTCTTCTCTGCCCACCAACTATGCTCCCACATAATCTCTACTGCAATCTTTCCTCACCCCATGCTGTTAAATAGCATTTCACAAATATCCCTTCATCTGCTACCCATTATCGACCTTCACACCAACCTAAAGCTCCTTTCCCCCATGTCCCTGCCCCATATTTCAATCTCTCCCTTGCTTTACCCCTTCTCATCCACCTTTTCCCACCCAGCAACTCTCCTCACTCCCATATATGCCTTCTCCCTCAACCATCCCATCTCTTTCCCAACCAACACCATTTATCACCACCCAAACAACTATCCACTGCTGTCTCCTACTCCCACCTTCTACTCTCACATCTATTCCCTCCCCCTCTCTGCCCCTTCTCCTTCCTCCCTCTTACCACTCACACTCCATCACCTCCCTGCTCCGTTTCCATGTATGGCCACTGCATCCACTCACACTTTGCCTATGTACATTCTCCCGCCTCACTCCCCAGCGGTATTCTCATACTCTCTACCCTTCCACTCTATCGTCCCTCTCCACTATCCCGATGTCCCCATCACAACACTCCACCAGCTCCACATTCATCTCACCCATATACCCACTATCCCTATCTTCCCTCCTATCACTCTTTTCCAAACCCCTAACCTCTTTTCCTGATCCTGTTCCCTCCCTGCTTCCCCTTCCTCTTTGCCCCATTCACCTAACATGCCTCTCACCCTCCCCTCGACCACTTCCCATTTCACTATGCCTCCCTCTAACTGCTTGCACCCCCTTCCCGTCTCTGCCCTTTTTATGTTTCTCTCTGTAATCATCCTCTCTGCCTGCAACCTCTATGTGAGCCTCCCATTACTGTGTCCACATTCCATCTGCCCTCCTCATGCTTGGTCACTCCGTTCTACCCCTTTCTCCTCCATTCCCCTTCCCCTCTTACCACTCCACATCAAACTATTTTACTCTCCCCTCTCACCCCCTCTCTGCCTCAACCCATGTCTTTGCTCCTTTCCTATCCCCTATGCTCCCCTTGTCCATTAGTCCTCTTTCGCACCACCCCCTCATCACCATTTGATTCTACTATCATCCCATACTCCCTCCCATGTCCCCTTATCCCTCTGGCCCTTCTCCATCTCTGTCTCACCACAATCCCCCTAAACCTCCTCATACCTCCCATTCCTCCAACTCTCTGCCTTTCTCTCTTCTCCTTCTCCCCTTCCTACCACTCCCCATTCCTCTTTTGTCACACTGATCCCCTTCCCCTCTCATTCTCATCCCACTGTTCTCCTGTGTCCCCACTCATACCTCCCCTGTCTTGACTCCATCACTCTCCTCGCCCTGGCCCACTCCCACCCTCAACTCCTCAACCTTATGCCCTCTCCCACCCCACACTCAACTTCTGTCTCTCTTCAGCCCTCTCCATTATCCCCATCCCTTGTCCCTTCAGCGCCCGGTTTCCTGCCATTCCACATCCATATCACCCGTCCCCCTCTCACCTGCTTCCACCTTACCTTCACACTACCTTCCACATTCCTCATTCAAACATTCTCCTGCCTTCCCTCCTTGCCATCTTCCATCCACACCTCAGTCCACTACTCTCAGCTTGACCTCCCCAGACATCCCCTCACCACCATTCTACTCTCCCTTATCCACATTCCATCTTCCCATTTCCCATCACATCTCCATGCCTGAGCACCCTCCTTTTTCATTCCACATTTTCCCCCTCCCCTCCTGTATTCCTGGTTCTTCTCTTCCCGCTCCCCATTGTGCTCATATTACCCCCACTCCTTACCCTCTCTTCCCCATGTTCACATGTTCCCCTACCCCGTCTCTGCCATTTCACTTTGATTTCCTCCCTCCTTCCTTTCCCCTAAAGCGCCATTCCCTATTCCATTGCTTCTGTTCTCCCTCTCATTTCGTTTGCTGTGTATGCTCCACAAACCAATGTCCCTCTTTTCTCTGCCCATCTTCCCCATCCCCTTCCTACTCTGCTATTCCCCTTTTCTACTCTCCTACTTGCCCTCAAACACCATTTCCCCTTCCCTTTGACCCCCCTTCACTCCAACTCTTGTCTCTCCCTTCCTCTAATGTCCTCCCCCTCCATCATCCTTCCTCTACTCTGCCCCATCTCCCAAACCCCCAACTACATAACCCTTGCCCACCCGTCTTATAGTGTCATCCTTTTACTCCACCTCTCCCCTCTCTATCCTCTTTCTTCCTACTCTCCTTTGCCCCTATTGCTCATTGTCTTTGCCTCACTCCTCTTCCCCTACCCTCTTCATGTTTCTACTCCTTTTCCCCTCATACTTCACACCTCCTTCAAATCACACCTTCCCTTCCCTCAATCACCTCCTCTCCCCATTCTACCTCTTCCGCCTCTCCTCCTCACCCATCCTGTCCTGTCATCTTCTCAGCCCTCCACTTCTCCCCCCTTTCCATTCATGCCTACCCTCTATTACCCGCACTTTATCCTCCGCTCCCATACCCCATTCCCCTCTCCGCTCTCACACCTTTTCCACCTCTCACTCCCTTGGTCTTCCTCTCCAACCCACTCTTTCCCATCTTCCTTCTTTCCCCCACCCATTTTGCCCATACCGTTTACCTCCAACCTTACCCATTTGAGCCTTACCCTCAAACTTCCTTAGCCATTCACTTCTGCTTCCTATTATCGTCAACCCTTCTGCCCTTCCCAACTGCCCCTTCTGCTTCCTACTTCCCCAACCCTGCTCCAATTCCTATCTCTCACCATCCCATCCACTCTTCAAATGGGACTCTGACCTCCTTTCACCCCTTTTGCCTCTCTCTCCTTCTTCCCCTCAATAGCCTTTCCTCCATCCCCCTCTGCTCCCCTATTGTATCTTTCCTCCCTACAATATCCATTGCTGATTCATTCCCCCTCTAGCTTCCTACTCCTTATACACCTCCTCACTTAACAATCACTCTCTCCCCTTCACTCCCATTTCCTTTCTTGATTCCTTCCTCCTGTAACACCCCTCTCATCTCACCTTTTGTTTCCCATCCTACTGTCTCCCCTGCCACCCTCCCCTGCTTCCCCTCACTCCTCCCACTCCCAATCAAATTCTCTGTCTCCGACACCCTCTTTCCCTTCCACCCCCTTCCCATTCTCCCTCCTCCCATCTTCTCTGCATCTCTCTTCTCATCTTCCTTTATCTTTTATCCTCCATCTCACCCATGCACCCTCTCATCTTTAACAACCACCATCTTTCTCAGCTGCCTTCCCCTCCACTTACTATGTCCCCTTGCTGCACCCCCACTCTCTTGTCCCCTCCCACTCAATCTCCCTCTAATCTAACCTATAGCCAATAACGTTATCTACTCTCCTCCTCGTTTTCTGCCACCTCCCCTCTCCCCTTGCCATCCACAATTTCCCTGACCCCACTCACCTTCCTCTGCTTTCTTCCCTCTCCCTCACTCTTTATCTCACTCTTCCTCCATTCTCTGTCTTCTCAAACTATTCCCACTGTCCCACTCCATTCCTGTTCCCGCTCCTCCTACTTCTTCCACTGTCCATTTTGCCCCTCTTCCCCGGAATACCTCTCTCTATCTCCCCTTCTCGCTCCTCCCTCAGCCCTATCTATTTCCCCCATAAAATCACTCACCCTCCTCTCACCCCTTTCCCTGGACCCTTCTTTTCTTCCTCCTCTTTACTGCCCCACTCCCACTTCCGCTTTCTTGTCTCTACCCTCTATCCTACCTTGGTCCACACTTCCTTTGCCACCCACCCATCACATACTCTCCCCCTTACCAGTTCCCTCCCTTTGCCCCTTACTCAGCCCATCCTATTCTCTGTTTCATCCCCCCACCTCCCTTTCACCCTGTCTCTCCCCTTATCTACTTACTTTCCCTTACCTTTCACCTTCTTTATCCACCAACTTCCCTGACTCCTCTGTTACCGTCAGCCCTGCACCCCATCCTGTTCTACCTCTCACAATCATTCCACTCTCCCCTATCGACTTCTGTCCCATTTCTTTTCCTTCTACATTCTCCCCCAGTCCACTCCCTCTTTGCCTTTCTGTGCTCCCACATAACCCTTTCCTTATACCACTTTCCCCACCCTCCATTTCCATTTTACTCGCATCTCCACTCTCTGTGTTCCTCTTTCCCATCATCACATCTACCTGGCACTTTTTCACTTCTCCCCCCCCTTCCCCATTCCCAATTTACCACTTCCTCTCTCGCCACCTAGCTCCCCTGTTCCCCATCCCCATCCCACCAACCTTCCCCTTTTCCTCCCTCTGAACTGGGTATACCACTCAACACTGTTTCCCTACTCTCACACATTTAATCTCACACTCCATTTCATTTTCACCTTCCCCCTGTTCCCTCCCATCTCTTTCCACAAAACCCCTCTCCCCCTCTCATCCTTTCTATGTTCTGCCCTGCCCCATCTTTCTCACCCCTCTTAACACTGTCATATTGTCCCTACACTTGTCCCACTTTCTATCAATGCCTCCCTTCTCCCCCATACCCTATCCTTTTTTGCTTCTCCCTCCTCCTCTCTCTACTGCATTTATCTCCCATCACCCCTTTCCTTGTATCCTGCCTCTCAACCCTGTACCCTCCCATCCATCTCCTCCCATCATTTTTCCCAGCACCTCACCAGGTCTCCCTCTCTATAACCCCTCTCTCTCTGTCTCCCCTATTCATCCTCCTTCGGACCATTGCCATTACTCCTCCCCTCCTCTACCCCTGCCCCTTCCCATTGGCACTTCTCCCTTGTAACCCATCCCCTCTTCCCCTCTCCCTCCTCTTCCTCTCCTCTCCCTATATCCCCTTCTTTTTCGCTCTTTCCTGCTCACTTCCTCTTCCCCTCCCACTCTTCGCACTGTCCACCCATTCCACTTTTTCCTCTTCTGCACACTTTATCATCTGCCTTTCTTCCCCTCTCCTCCTACATACATCTCATTATCTCATTCTCTTTCCTCCCTCTCCAATCTATCTCTCTTATCATCCCATCACTCACCATTTCCCCTTCCTCCCTCTCACCCCGCCTTCTCTTCTTCCTCCCTTTCAGCCACTCCCATCTCTACTTTCTTTACCTTACCCCCTCTCTTCCCTTGGCCCATTCTTCCCCTGCGCCCTCAACCATCACCCACTCTCCTCCCTCGCCAGTCCCCCACCTCTGCCCCTCACCTCAAACCCTCAAATTCCCCATTTGTTTCCCTTCTGCTCTGCCTCCCTCTCTCTGTCTCCCTTTATCTTCTTACTTTCTCTAGCTTCCACATTCTTCATCCCAACACTCACCCTGCCTACTCTGCTTCCATCACTCCTGCACTCCATCCCTTTCTCCCTTTTGCCCCTCCGCCTCTACCTCTTCCCACCATTCTACTCTCCCAGCTCACCCACTTCTCTTGCACTCTTTCACCCTCCTGCGCCCCTTCTCTATTTCCCTGCAAAATTGTACTCTCCCAAACCCTTATCCCTTTTTTCCATTTTCACATCCACTTGTCTCTTCTCCTTCTCCTCCTACCTCCCACCCCATTTTCTCCTTCCACTCTCTTCACCATTTTCCCTGCCTCCCATGTTCCCCATCTCAGCAATCCTCCCCATTGCCTCCATCTCAACCCTGTAACCCCTATTTTCTCTCCTCTCACCCCTTTTCACCCAAGCCCCCTTTGCCTACCCTTCACCCTCTCCACTCCCCCTTCCTCAAGCACCCTCCCTCATCCCTGTGTGCCCTGCCATGCATCATCTTACCCACCCCATCCCTATTCTCACCCCTTTACTCTGTCAGATTGTTCAGTATTTGTCTCCCCCTGCACTTCCTTTCCCTATTCCTGCCTCACCCTTTACTCACTGCCTTTATTCCCTGCCCCTTCATCCCCCTTCCCTACCTCCCTCAGCTTCAATTCCCATAACCCTTGTTGGGAAGGAGATAGTCCTATGCCACCCCCTAGCCTTTCCCGTGGCAAGTAGACCACGTGTAGGCCAAGGGGGGAGAGACACACACCCCCATGGCACGTCCCCTTATGATATGAATAGCACTGCTCACAGGCCCAAGAACAGACGCCATTTTGCATTGGCACAGATGACATCTTTTTACTAGGCCCAAAATTCATCCCTCTGTAAACTCAGCTCTCCCTTCCCCAGCACCTCGCACGGATAGCCCACGACAACGCCACCCCCTGCCAGCTCCACACGAGCCGTGCTCTCACGGAAGTCCAGCCATTTATTGTTGCAATTGTTTAGTATTGCTGCCACAGAATGTGCTCTCTGCAGAGCGTGAGATCGAACCAAGCCCCAGCACAAGTGCTCATCCATCTCCACAATACTGCCCATGGCTTCTCAACCCCTACCCTGCTAGACCAAGGGCCCACCAGTCCCCAACCCTCCACTCTCTTTCTTGTTGATACACGTCAGACCCCCTCGCATTGACCATTCCAGGACACCCACCACAAACATAATCTTGTGCAGCAGTATATTTTCTCAAAACTAACACACGTCTGTTCATATCATAAGGCATCAGGGAACATAAATAGTAGATCAAACCCCCAGGGGGAGACACCTGGGAGCGGGACCCCGGTATCAATGAAGCCCTTAATATAGAGGTGAATGCCAATATATTAACCATTTCCTCTAAGTACCCCCAATCATACAAGGATTTTATGCTTGCCATTATTCTCATATTATCAGATCCTGTTGTTTAGCTTAGATAGTTCGATATGTGTCACATTTGTCCTGACCTTCACCACAGAGCTGAGTCCAGCTGGCCCACGTGCCACCAGATCAACTGCGAAGCAATGTCCAATTGCAGCCTGGCCTCCCCTATAGAGAAGGCTGTACCTTATGGCCCCTCCAATCCGCACTGTGATTTTGTACCTTACATAATGATGTCACTGATGACAAAATTCTTTCTTATAATGTGCTGCCCATATAACTTTTGGCCGAGCGGACTCGGGCGGCAGAGGTCTTTGCTTGCATACTTTATTTCATGTAAAGTAAGTTATCCTTGAAACTTATCTCTTGGCCTCATTCCCTGACTGGGCAGGTTATCTTTATTTTTCCATTTTGTGAGGACACGTGTTTGGGTGCCCACCTTCATCCTTCAGCCTACCTCCCAGCCCTGCACCCTCTCATCCACCTCTACCCTCACCTCCTTCCTTTACCCCCTCTTTCACCTCTCCTCACCCTGTTCCTTTCCACTCCATATTCTCATCCACCTCCCTCATTCCCATTCACACACCCATTTAGCTCGTAAATTTCTCTTCTATACCCTCCCACCTCTTCTTTTGTTCCCCCTCCTCTTGCTTCTCCCATCATTTCTATCCCTTACTCCACTCTTTTCCTGCATCATTCCACAATCACCCTTAACTCCTCTTTCCCTTCCATGTATTCAATTTCTGTTTCTTACTCCTCTTCCCCCGTCCCCTGCCCTGTCCCTTCTCACTCTTCAAAATCCCCCACTTCATCCTCTCCCCAATTCGTCTACCCTTATCTGCCTCTACATTCCTCTCCCCAGCTCCCTTCGCTCTTCACCCTTTCCCCAATATCTCCCCTTTCTTATCCCATCACCCTTTCCCAATTCTTCCCTCACATGCCTTCAACTGCTACCTCTTTTCTCTTGTCTACATCTATTCCCTCTCCCAAATATCCTACCTTGCCTTTCTCATTGTCAGCCCATTACACCACTGTTGGGCTCCCTCTCAACCCTGACACTCTCCCCTAATGTCAGTTATGATATGATATGGCATTTATAACGTGCCTATACACAAGTGTTTCATTCAGCCTGTCCCCTTCTCTTTTTGGTTCTCCTTCTTTCAATGTTTCTCCTTCTTCCCTACCTGTTCCCTACTTCCACCTTCTTCATCCCACCTGACCCTTCCTCCTCTGCTCCCATCACAACTGAATCCCATCCCTCTCCAGCATTTACCCCCCTCACTCTCAATACAAGTCCATCGTCCCCTAACCTCACACACTATATCCCCCATGTCCTCCCTCACAGCCTATCCATTTCTATTGCTCATTCTACACCTAACATTTTCCCTCTTGCCTTACTCTCTTTTTTTTCTGCCTCACCTATCTCCTTCTTCCCCTCTCTCCCTTCCCCATTGTAATCTCATCTCCTACTCTTCCCCTTTGTAGGGTAAGACCCAAAAATCAATATAATAAAATAATCCAATGAGTCAAGAAAAGTGCACGGGAGTGAGAAAAACAAAGGTTTACTTCATGGAACCGTGGTCGGGAACAATAAAAAAAAAATCAAAGAACATCACAAAATGGTGTTATATAGTAAAGAGTAAGTGACATTGCAAAACATTGTTTCAGAATTTAAAAAAAAAGTACTGTTTGCTGATTGTACACCCAAGCTTGCTCTATAGGGGAATCCATACAATGCCTAGCCATATTGGCTGACCCTAACCCTCTACTAGCTACCTCATAATAATGGTACAACATCCTTTCATCGTGGGATGTTTTTGCACAGGGTTTTTTATCGTGATTTTTTGCCAAAAAAACTCATCACATTTTTGGGGGGGGATTAAAAAAAATATATAAATTGGGTTTGGGTGTAACCCCCAAAAATAAACAAATAATAAATGTGCAGAAAAGAAATCTGCGGTAAAAAAAAAACTACGAAAAAACATCCTGCGATGAAATTACATGGAACCATAATAATGACTTCATGGTGGTACCATTTAGTTTCTCAGGATAATGATTGGAAAGTCAATTCATTAACATGCTTCATATACTCTTTGACATTTTATTAGTGTAGCTCTTTTGGCCATCCTGGGGTGGGCTTCTTCGGTCACCGTTGACCAATAGAATTATGAGGTGTGAACAGAGTGGCAACAATAGTATTTGTTGCATCCTTTTCCATGAGAGTTAAATGTTGGCACCATCTTACCATTCTCACCCTTTGAACTGCTCAACTGGCAGAATAAAATTGTGACTTCTTATTGGAAACATCTAACTCCTCTCCTTCCTTTCCCATGGTTTGTGTCTATAATCTCATGTAATGTGCTACTTGGCCTATTGCTCTCAGACCACACACCAGTCTAAATAATGTGTTTTCTGAAAGTGTATAAATGTATGATTTTGTTATTTTATACATTTCTATAATTCATGGATGTGTCACAACTCGATGTACAACTTTTATGACATCCTATGTCTTGCACTAATCCCCTGATTTCTCTTATTGCTGCATACCAAGCTCTTCCTAAGCTGAGAGCTCACATTATTCAGTGTATGCGTCTCCCCTTCTAGGTGGATGTTTTCCTACAGGGGGCAATGTGCATCTTCGGTCTGAAGGACTCTGTCCTTTTTCCCCATCAGAGCTGTGACCATGCATTTGTTAGTTTCTGAGATCATGAGCAGGAACTTTATTAGTGAAATGTTTCATTTGTTGGATATGTGGGACCTTCCTGAACCCTTCTTGTTTGTAACCAATACATGTTCGTCATTCTACATCTTCCCCTCCCAGGGTCTGCTTCTGGTAGCAACATCTAATTAGTCATGTTTCCTTGAATTTCACCTCAGACTCCTAACCAATCACAGCGCGACATAACACTGTGTGTAAGGCTGCAAGCCTTACACACAGTGTTTCTCATGCACGAGCTGGAACTGAATACATTTTACTGTGTGAAACTATCCATGAAGTCTAGAAGCATACTAAAATCTAACTGGCCTACAAGCTACCTTTATTTGGTGGCCTACTCTATATATTTATTTACCTAGGAAGTTGTAATATATATTATAGGGCAGCGATTGACACCCTATCGTTAAGGTGAGTCGAAGATACAGAGGGACCCATCGAAATTCTATCATTAATAACTTTTGATCTGAGTAATAGTTTTGGCTGAAATTTCGAAAGTGATTAAAGACCCACCCCATACCCCCAGACTGCAAAGTTTGTTAAGATTTCTTGAAAAATAAAAAAAAGTTACTGCGCATAAAAAAAGAGAAATGAAATGTGCAGCCTGCTTCCTATGAATTTCCCCATAGACAAATAAGGTCAATTTATGCCAAAGCGCACAGCCTTAACCGCTGGACCGATATGGACCAGGTCTGAAACAACCGGGGCATGAAGCATTGACTTGCGATCCATGCATGGTTTGGGGTTATTCTGTGCAGTCGTTTTTTAAATATTGAATGGAGAAGGGGTGCCACTTCCCAAAAATAGATAGTGATATTTAGGGGTTTAAGCCGATACTGGGTGTTTTTAGAAATGAAATGACCGTAATCTTGTTTTTCTCTAGGTGTGAGCAATATTCACGGCTGTAGCCGAGGATATGGGAAAATGAATCGAAGGAAAAAAGCAATTTGTAGGTCAAAGAACATGGAAATGCCATCAGGGTATAGGTGGGGGGGGCACTAGAGGGCACCAAATGACATTTTGAAGTTGGAGGGGGTCTAGAGACTGAGTTTGCTGCACACAGCTTTCCGTAGCCACCAAAAGCCGACATCTGAAAGCAAACTGTGTCACAGAAACAGTGTGTGTTGTGGGGGGAAGGGAGAGGGCAGAGGAGATGACGAGGCCATCTAGGCAGTCCGCGGCTATATAATTTGGGGTGTCAGTGTTTCATTTCTGTTTGAAAGTTATTTGTATAGGTGTAGTGATGTTGGGGGTGGAAAATCACTAGCCAAGTATTGGTAGGTATTGGTAGGTATTAGGTGTACTGATTTATGGTTATAAAAATTGGCCATGTAGAACTGTGGGCGTGGCTAATCAGTAGCTATCCAGTGCGCAGCATTACTATTCACGGGTAGACGTGGTACACTGTCATGGCTATTTTAGGGCATTGGGGGGGAACTGGCACAAATGAGGGAAGCACTTGGTGAGGTGCTGGGGGGGCAAGCAAACATTCTTTTCTGGTTGTTTTGCCGATATTTGAGGCTATATCCGAGGCTACAAAGGACTACATATAACCACAGGTACAAGTATTTCTGTTCCCACGGCTATATAATTTGGGGCGTCAGTGTTTCATTTCTGTTTGAAAGTTATTTGTATAGGTGTAGTGACGTTGGGGGCAAAAAATCACTAGCCAAGTATTTGTTGGTACTGGTAGTTATTTGGGACTCTTTTTTATTTTTGCTGTGTGTTTTCAGGCTTTTATATAAGTGAGACTTCAGAAAATAAGAGTAGACATTGGTTTAACAAAATTAATATGAAAAAGGAGCCACTGTATTCTATTTTTAGATGCCCCGAACAATGTATTTTAGGTTGTGGGTTCTTACTTATGGTATTATGTTGTGTGACTGAGGAATGGTTGTTTATCCAGTTTACTGTTATGTATTATTCTCTGCTTGCCTTATTTTCAGCTACTTTTTATAAGTATATGAGTAGTGTTGTACTGTATTGATCTTTTAAGTTGTATTGTAGTATAAAGCCTATAACTACTGTTATGATGAAAGTCAATGAAATGTAACCACGAATATAATAAAAACCTTGTTTTTATCTATTTATTGTATTTGTATATTTGCACTGCATTTTCTTCATCAGTTAGGTGTACTGATTTATGTTCATAAAATTGGCCATGTAGGACTGTGTCCGTGGCTACTCAGTAGCTATCCAGTGCGCAGCATTACTATTCACAGGTAGACATGGTACACTGTCCAGCCAGGGCTATTTTAGGGCAAATGGAGCGTAGTGTGTCTGTGGACGTGTGGTAGCCACGGTTATGGGACATTTTGGGTGGAGTAGCATCATAGATGCATTGAGTGTTTTGGGGAATTGGGAGAGATCAGTGTAGTGGAGGAGGATCATGGGAAGTGGAGGGGGCCTGGTATGTGTGCTAAGGATACTTGTTTGGAGTTTGGGGCAGTGGAAGTACATTTTTTATTTTGTCGTTTTTGTAAATAGCCCTGGGTAGCAGCAAACATCCATGTTTGGGCCTTTTATAACCGCGTGTATGAAACGTACGTGTGAAAGAGCATCAACGCTTTTTGTCTTTTTATTGGTTGTCGCTGTAGGCACGGTTATATTCATAGCCGTCTATATAAATATACATTTTCTGTGGGATAATCATATTGTTATGTGGATGATATAGCACAGTTTGTGGAAAATGCACATGTAGCCGCAGCTACAGGTTAGGGTTGTAGTCGCATTGATTATCTGCGGCTACTAGTGATGCTCAGCAGGGTTTTGTATGTGTTTTGGTGTTTCTAATTGGCTGGTGTTCATGTTTTAAATGTGTACTTCATTGTGATAGATTGCAGTGAATATGTCAGCCATTTTATTAATTTTCTTACAATATAGTGCTCTTTTTCGGGTTTCGATTTTGGAAAGTATGAAACTCCCCATTTTGTCTACTTTTCTTATTTTGACTGCTGAACTCACACTGCGCAGTTCATGTTACCTGTGATAAAATATGATTGGCATTAATCAGTTGTTTGTCATTGTTTAAAGTTTGATTTTATAATATGTTGATAATGGGCTGTGTGTTTTTTGTATGTATTTGTTAACAATAAAGTGGTCCTGCTCTATATGTAGAAAATGGGTGAGGATAATTATTGGAAGTTGTTTATAAGGAAATACATTGCATTTTAGTGAGGTGCATGATATAGAATCATGATGTATACTTGTTTGCTTTAAAAAGAGATTTTTTGCTGCTGTTGTGTAATTTGAAAATGTGTTTTTAAAAAATATTTGGTTTGCTGAGGTGTGTTACTGTGTGGTTATTTATAAGAGAAAATACAATGTGTTTATTTGTTTGTTTTCTGAAACCTAGTGTTTAATTTATTGGAAGTTGTTTATAAGGAAATACATTGCATTTTAGTGAGGTGCATGATATAGAATCATGATGTATACTTGTTTGCTTTAAAAAGAGATTTTTTGCTGCTGTTGTGTAATTTGAAAATGTGTTTTTAAAAAATATTTGGTTTGCTGAGGTGTGTTACTGTGTGGTTATTTATAAGAGAAAATACAATGTGTTTATTTGTTTGTTTTCTGAAACCTAGTGTTTAATTTCAAGAAAAATTTGCTTAAGTGGTTTTATTTTTAAATACATATTCATAAAGAATATAAGAATGTTATTCGTGGTTGAGACTCTCCCAGGGGCCATCCAGCCAAGAACAAGTCAATGGGCAGTGTTTGCGACAGTAGAGGGACTCCCAGACCTTCATTTGCATAATAATGGTATTAGTTGTGCAAACTGCTATTATGTAAAAAAAGAAATGGAATGGAATGGATTTTTCGGTGCAAATTGCCCCAATAAATGCAGGCACAGTATATGTTCAGCAATGCTATTTTAGTACACAAATTAAAGGTTGTAGAATTTTGGGATGGTTTATTTTGAGTTTACATGTGCGACAGTTTAAAATAGAAAACACGCTTATTTTCTTTACTGTACTGCTAATTGATACAAAAATACTGTAAGTTGTCAATGGCAATTTACTGGGCATACTAGTTCTCTGGGGTGCATTCAAAGGCCCCAAACAGAAGTCCCTTCCACATGTACCGCAGGATTTTAAACACTGAAACAAAAATGGCTTGGCCTTTGGATTTTTTCAAGTAAAATTGAAGATCCATGTGGAAAGGGGGCCTACTTGTCATTACCAAAGGAAAAGCAGTATTTTAATTCACAAAATAAGGAGTAATCAACCAGGATTTTTAAACGGGGACACAAAAACAGCTTACATTGGTGTGTGCAAGTAAAGACAGTTTAAATGTGAAAATGTATCACTGCTCACAGAAAAAAGTCAGGGAAAAGATATGATGTGCAGGTTGACAAAAAGCAAGGTATATTATGTTTTACATACAAAACACCAGTGATATTTGAAAAGCCACTTTGTTTTCATGGAAAAATGTCAGCCCAAGACAAACACCTTTTGTTAGCTGTGAGACAATTCACAAAGAAATCCCACTCTGCCAGTTTGGATTTTACATACCCCAGCTATAAAGTGTCCTGCTAAAGGTGTCAAACAATGCAGTGTTCTCCAGACCTGCTGGCTCTGAAGGCATTGACTGCAGGAGAAGTTCCCCTTGGCTGGAGCATGACCAATATGTGTAAAAATGGGGGCAAGAACTTCAACGAGCAAGCTTCCAACACAGAGACTGATAAAAGAAATAAACTCTGGGTGCAGGCTGACCCAGTGGAAAAAAATGGCCAGAAGGCAGGAGAAGGGCCATTTGTCCCACGTGCAGATTAACAATAAATTTAAAAGGGGTATTACCATTTAGGCCATCTTCTCAGCAACCATAAAACGGATTGATTTCTTTTTTTAAATTTTTTTTTTTAGGTCATTTCCAGGCGATTTTGGAGATATAAAATTCATTTACCTGTGACTCATATAACTGTGATGGCTATCTAAGATAAGTTTCTGGCTGATCTGAGCATGTTCCAAATGTGAGAGTTGGTGAGCAGGTGGAGAATAAAATTAGGGATATGGGTAATAATGTACATATTCATAACTGTTATGCTTTCCATGGAAACTGCAAAAATGTGCCACATGGCCATGCTATATGGTACGGACCTGGTTGTCGACTTACCTAATTCCCCATAATTAGCTGAATCAGGAAATATGTATATTATGGCAGTTGCTAGTAAAATTATAAAGTTGTGATTGATACAAAACTAGTTTTTACCAAAAATTTGAAAGGAAAACAAATGGTGATTACAAATGGGAATTTCCATATGTTGTTCCAGCCCTCTTAACCAACCTTGACTTGGAGGCTGGGTTTGGGAGGAGCGAGAAGGGCAACTGTCCAATCCTAGTTGGAGGAATGATTGCAGGGTACTTCCCCAAGATTGTAAAATTGGTGGTGTTATCGCTGCTATACAAGGGGGTTTGCACTAGGAGGAGGAGACAGACAGATCGACAGACAGACAGAGAGACAGAGAGGGCTGCTGAAATGTACCATCTGACATCTGTAAGGAAACACGAGAGAAGATTGCTAGGAGTGCAACTGGGTGTATCAAGCCCAGGGACTGCATCTCTCCAGTGCTGAAATACCTCCACTGGCTCCTATTGGCTGCAAAGATCAAGTTCAAGACCCTCTGCATTGTCCACAAGGCTTTCTAGGACCTGGGACCCACCTATCTTCACTGATGCCTTCCAAAATTCTGTCCCTCCCGAGCCCTCCACTCATCAACCTCCAGCCCTCTGCGAAGGAGCCGGTTCTCTAAGTAGAGATTTGGAGGGAGATCTTTATCCTCAAGGGTTCCTCCATATGGAATAGCATGCCTGCCACCCTGCGTCTTGAGCCTGATCTCCTTAAGTTCTGGAAACTCCTTAAGATATTCCTCTTTTCCTCTTCCTTCTCTCTCCCTCTACCCTGCTAACCTCTCTCTCAACTCTATCCCTCTCTCCTTTTCCACGTAGCATGCCGACTGGCGGCTGCGGGTGACTCAGAGTTTCACAGGTCCCCGGCACCCTCAGAAGTCCTCCCGCACTTGCCTCAGGGCCTGCACTTGCCTCATTGCTACTGCACTTGGTCAAATACCCTTTGAGAATGACATCTCTCAGCACTTACCCTGTAACTGACGAACTAGGCGCATCTGGATTCCCCCCTGCACTTGTCCTTCCTCCCTCCCTCCCCTCTCTTGTACCCTCTGTGCACTTGCACGATCTGAACGTACCATGCCTTGAAGATTGTCTCTCTTTTTTCTCCCTGTCGCACCTCCTGCAGGGTGTCGCCTCTATGCTCTTGGAAAAGCTGCAGAATCATTGTCAGACCTATGTGTTGGTATCTACACTGTTAATTGTACTATATACACTTACTCTGCCTGAGCAGACTGGTTATTGCTCAGAAACCCAAGGGCTCTGAATGACTGTTGTTTTTCTCCTCTGTTCCCTCCCTCCTTGTGCGCTTTGAAACACTTGCTTTGTCCTGTCTCGGGAGGTTAGCTCCGGGGCAATGTGCTCGCGTTGGAAGCAAGACCCCACGGAGCAACTCGGGTTAGATCCCTGGGTCCATGCTTAGAAAGCTCTGGGTATTAAGCGCGTTATAAATAACCAATTACAATTGTGTATAGGCGTTTTACAAATAAACACTACCATATCATATTTCTAGGAAGTCCTCAAAGATGACTGGGTCCTATGGTGGAGAGTGGGAGGCCATCTTTGAGAGTGGAGTGACCAGACCCCCGGCGTATCTTTCTAGAGTGTCCTCAGATGCAGTTGGCTTTCCTGAACTTTAACCAGAGGCTTTCTATGTAAGTAGAAATGAGCCCTGGGAAACCAAAAGGTGGGGGAGTCTGCTTGTCTTGAATCCTTTCCCTTTATAGTAAGGGGGGGGGCTTAGTAGATCCTTAGCCTATTTAACTAAAAATATTAATTTTGTTAATTCCCCATTTGGCAGAACACTACGTGGTGAATTTTGATAAAATTCGAAATTAACAAAGCTCACTTGCCAGTGTGCACGGAGAACTATAACCTACGATTTAATTGGGTAATCAATTATTTTTGTCCTGCTGACCCCGATCTCTTTAAGGAAGAGGGGTGTCTTTGTTCTTAAATCAGTCCAACCTTTTTATCCAGTTTCCCCAACACAAGCCTTTCAGTGGAAGGGGGTCCAAAATTCCCCAAATCATTCCAATTTTTCTGTCTGACTTCCCCAACACAAACTAAAGTAGGGGAATTCTGAAAACAAACCACTAAATTACCATGTGGTTATTTCAAACCAACAGTGTGGGCAAAATCATAATTGCCTTAGCCGGTCCGAAAGCACAGCGAGTAGAGCGCTCGCTTTGACATCTGTGCAAATCAGTTGTGTGGTCTTCCAAGGATTCTCGCTTAGTCTTTGACAATAAGTTGCTCATACATTGTTCTAACAAGCATTGACAAAGCCAACCATTTTGGGAATTTGAGTTTGTATGGTATAGGCATTTGCTAGACACTTAGGGCATCATTCCCTATCAATCCTGCAATTGGTAGATGTGCCCCCCTTGGCAGCACTGAATCTGCACCTTAGCGTGGAATTGCCTTTTGAAATGTAAGTACTATTTCAAGTATAATTAGTGGTTTAAACCTGTCCAGAGTCATCTCATGTTGTAATATCACAGCAAAATGCTGTTACCTAGGGTGAAATCCTGCATTAATACAGCTGGGGATGTCATAGTCGTAAATCAGATGTTTGCACAAAAAAAAGTATAAAGAATTAATTCTATTTATTATGAATTGTACAAAGTGTAAACCTGTGCTTTCCCTTATCAATCTATCAATGCACAGACAGTCTACATGTTACAGGGTAATGGTATATCTTAAACCCTGTAAATACATGCAGGCTGAAAACTACACACACAGATGCTTTAAAGTTGTGCAGACATATCAATATTGAAAAGTTGCACACACAAGTAACTTGAAAACAGTGCACACACCCAAGAGAATTTAAAACAAACTCTGTACTTAGCTGTATTCTAAGCTAAGGTATACACAGGTACAAACTGCAATTAGCACACCCATATTTAGTGAAAGTCACACATACGTGATTGGTGAAAGCTGCACCCATATATTTTGGGAATACAAAATGCATATGGGTTCAGAGGAGAGCAGGCAGATTCCTAGGATTATTATTTCAAATTCAAACCTACACAAGAAAATGTAAACTGGCCATTGTCCACATTGTGAGAAACCAAATGGTCTCTCACTTCCTAGTCCCTGGGGATCTCTCTCTCAGGTGGCCAGGGCACGGCCACCACCTCTGGATCCAGACCCTGGGGTGGACCAGTGCGGGAGGATCACCTGGGTGTGGGATCTTCAGGAAGTGGGGGTGAGGCAGTCAACTGTGAGATCTGGTATCCCCCCTTTCCGGAATCCATACCCCATCCTATTTTATAATTTTATCGTTTATCTCCAACGTTCCAACTTCCCCCGCTTTTTACAAGAACACAGGGCAGAGGAGGAGTAAGCATAAAGAGACTAACACTTGCATATATCATTGGACAAGTGCTGTTAATAAGGTCAGGCAAAGTCAAGCACTTGACCTTAATCACATAGATCTGATACCCATTAGCTCCCCTGACACAGATAAAAGGCGGAACATAGAGACACACTCTGAGCAAGAAGGCACACAAGAAGGAGCAGATCTTCCGGGGTGAAGGTGAACCCATTCGAGCAGGACGACTGATCAAGGGACAAGAGCGAAGGGTAGGGGAACCCTGAAGAACCCTGCAGTAGGTTATTGCCTCTGGGAAACCATGAAGGATACGCAGAGAAAGCCAAATCCCAGACAAGAAGAAACCTGCATTGTATTTCAAGGACACAAGCGACCCTCGTTGGTGACCGGCAGAGTTGGGGAGGTGAGGCCAAGCCTTTGGTATCAACCTTGACTCGTGAATCAAAGCCACAAAGACAATAAAGGAATGCACACAACCAATGACTTAGTGAAAGACATGAAAGGCCGGTTTGTGTCAATGAAAGATTGAAGCCGCAACAGAGAGGCGCGAAAGAAAGCAAACAAGTAGTGACTTTAAAAGTTACCTATAACTGTGAAGCCAGTGATACAGAGTAGCGAGTGGTCCGGCAAAAAGAACTAGCCCACTCGAAAGTCCCAGCAAAATATTTGAGATCTTGTTGTAAAGAGACAAAGCGAACAAACGATGAAATGCGCAATTGTCAGGATTAATCCTGTCTAAAGGGGAAGTTACAAGGTGATTGATATAAGAGAAAGATTTCTTTTAACTTTTCTGAGTGTGTTATGGAACTACCAAAACCAAGCAACACAGGCAAATAACACAAGGGAAAGCTGGATTGAAAGTCGAAGTGGTCCTGCAGAGGTCTATGGAAAAGGCCTTGCACATTTGAAAGTCTTCGACATCAGTGAAAAGTCCGAGCCCGACTGAGGGAGACTGGGTACAGGTAATAAGTTAGGGGAAGGGAACCCCTAACAAATGTGAATGAAGCTTGGGGAAGTGGAACTCCTGCAAGTCCTGTGATTGTGTGGTCTGAACCCGGCTGAGGGAGATCTAGGTAGAATCAGGTACTTTATTTCTGGAGGTCCGAGCCCAACAGAGGGAGACCTACGTGAACCTTTGTTGAACTGTGAAAGAACTTTTGATGAACAGAAAATAAGCGACTTTAACATGGAAGGCCAAGCGGGCCTCGGCCCACGTTTTGAACTGCCTTTTTTGATAACCTGGGCCTTAGAGTGTCATTCTGTCTACGGGGGCTGCCTTACTCCGTGTTGTCCAATGTGGGGAGGAGAACTGACTCAGCCACCTTGATCTTTTTTGTTATAACACTGACTTTCCTTTGCATCCACACTCCAGTTTACACATTTTTTGTATAAGAGATAAGGCAGGCATTAGGGTTTGATAGTATAGGCCATTTTGATTTAACATAGACTTACTAGGACTGTTTTTTTCTTATTATTTGATGGTAGAGATTACTCCCATCATAGCTATAGGGCAAAGTAGAGGTTTTCCAAAGCCCAAGAATTTAATAAAGTTTTTGAAACTTGTAGCTCGTGTGTCAGTGTCCTAAATGTGTTATCATGCCTCCCTTACAACAGTCAAGTGGGCTGTACATATCCAACAGATTCACTGCCTCACTCCTGCACACAGGAGTTGTTTTTTTGTAAATGTACCTTAAATGTTAATGTCAAGTAATTTTCTCCAATATCACACTTGTCTTGATGTTGGAGAAAATGAGTATTCTGAAAAGTGGTTTGAAAGGTTTCCATGTAAATATGAATACACTGCCTGAGAAGCGGAAAAGTTATAATTGCAGTGAAATTATGTTTCTGAGATAGAAAAATGTAGAGGAAGTTTTTTTCTGCCTGTAATCTTTCAGAGTACGATATATTTATCTCGCATTGAGAGTGAATGCTTGTATGGACTGATATTAGTGAGATTCAGATAGACAGGGCATTTGGTTTCATTTTTTTGATTATTGGATTGGTTATACATAATATCGTAGTGATGTCCACAGTGAAATGCTGGAGACCACCGTTGTTAATGTCACATCATTATTTAAAATGTTTGATTTCTAACTACCTCACTGTCTGTTTCGTGCCCAGAATTGAGGGGTGGGATTGTATGAATGAGGATATTATAGATTGGCATGACATGTCTGCATGAGCCAAAGAATTAAATACACAAAATGTTTTACAACATGCCACTTTATATCCAATGTAAATGGGAGACACAGGGCACCATATTTAAAACTGGCCCTGTATCTTTCATATTCTCCTTAGCTCCCACTTCTATTCTCTGGGCTTTTACCGTGGACAGTGCAACAAGTTATGGGATCCCGTCATTTCTCCACAGGGCGAGCCCTCCCTGTGAGGCTAGGGAGGTGAGGCATTACCCAAAGGTTACTCTAGGGGCGGTGGAAAGTAGGATCTGACAGGGAGGGACTCCCCTCATGGGGATACAGACTCTGTGAAGGAACTCCCTAACCCCTTTTCCCTTGGGACCAAGTTCCTGTCAGAAATCACTGATAACACTACTGTCTGTTATGATGTGTCTTCTGTCTTTAATCCAAGAAGTAATAAGACTGAGGTGAAGAGGAGCCAAAGAAACCTGCAGAGTAATAACATGTTGTTACCATGGTGCTATGAAGATTTCGCCCCAGGGAGTCATAGATTGTCTCAACAACAGTAAACAAGGACTTCAACCTTACGCTGGGGAGGATCCAACCACAGGAAATAAAGAGCGAGAAAGGACGGAAACAGAGAGAGCAGCTGGCGTGAAGCCAGCCCAGGAAGTTTGAATCTGGGAATACGAATGCTGCAAGAATGCTGATCTCCAATGGTAGGGTCACCCAGGAATGGTGGGCAGAGTACTGCAGTGGAAGCCAGACTCCTGACCAGAAGAATAGTCGAAGAGTAGCCAGCGGTGACATGACATTTGAGGTGACCCGTGTGGTCCTGCAACTACGCCATTACTGTGTGGCCTAAGTCTCTGCGGAGCCGTGAGGACAAAGTGGGCAGCGGAGTGAAAGAAGTAAGAGGCACTGAATCAACGTGAGTAAGCCCATCCCCCCAGGGAGAACTGGCAAGCAGTCCTGACACACTGTAGGTAACGGGAATAGCGGGAAACCCGGTAGGTGTTTGAGGCAGCTCAAAAATCAGGAGAGCCTCAGGAGTGATCTCGCTCATCACAGTAGTGATACAGAGAGAACCAAGTGTCAAGAGAATCTCAGGCGTAACCTCCCTCATCACAGTAGTGATACCCAGAGACCCAAGTAGGATTGAAGAGAATACTAGACTTTTGGGGATTGTTGTCAAAGAATATCCTAAAACAGCCCTCAAGGCTTTGCGAGCTGGATCAGGAGAAGGGAGTCATTCTCCTGACCATACTCTCCTTGTTGAATCAGAAGCTAAAGCAAAGGGTTATTGGAAAATAGATAGACTGAGCCAGTTTACCAGTAGAAGGTCATTCTCCTGGTACTATTTTCATGTCAAGGCTGAACTCTTGTGTAGCTTAGTGGTAGGGGTAGAGTAGGGTTTTGGACAGAGGATGGAGACTTTTTACTTAGACAAACACCCTGATGATGAGGGGCCCAGTTGATATTTGTTTATGTAGGGATAACCCTTTAGAAATAGGGAGGGGTAGGTTCTTTTCTTTATTGTCAAAATAAAGCTTTGTTAAAACATGCCACCCCTTTGTCAGACTCCTCACTCCACCATGCCACAACAGTATATAAGGACAGTCATTTTAAGGTTTCTATATGTACACTTTAGATGCATATTTTCTTGTTTTTGGGACACTGCTTGGATCATAAATAAGGAGGAACTGCCACAACATGATCCTTTTTAGCTGGCTGGCTGGAAATTCAGTTTCCTCATGTGGGTTGTTCATCTGTCTGCAATGGCTCCTTTCCTCAACCTGGCTACAACCCAATTTCCTTTAACACACAATAACGGTTCTTCGGGAGAAAGAAAGTGAATTGACACTGACTAAAAATGTCACACGGTTTAGAGAGAACAGGTATAAACTATGTACTGGCTGTCCCTAGTGGCAGAACTCCCTGTCCCTGATAGAAGTGCCTGGCCCTAGGTGGTGGATGGTGCACTGCCTACCTATCAGAGATAGAGGAAGAGAAGATGTACCTAATCTCTAGCAATTGAATAATGTACAAAAAACAGTGGGATGCAAACTAACCCATATAAGCTCTTGGTTGTGTAATATCAACCTAGGTATGGTTCTGGTTGTACAAAAAATGCCTTTAGGTAAATAGTTCTGATTGTATTATCTTCTTGGAGTAGGAGACAGCGTATATCCACCCACCTGATGTTAATTGGTCAGTTTGTGTGGAGCGAGGAACAGCGTGGTTCTTAGATGTGCAGGCTTCTGATTTTTGTCGCTGGGCATCTCACAGCTCTAAACAGAGTAAAGAGGAAGAGCGCCAGCTGTAACAAGTGCAAAAAAATAGTTGTAATAAATCTAATATAACGCTTGCAAAGTCGTGAGTTCTTACCTTACTGTGCCGCTTCAATGTGCATGCATCAGTCGCCTTCCGCTCAATCTGTAGGAAAGCAGCATTTCTGGTGCGAGCGCAGAATAAAGTTATTTCCGAATTCGTCACAAGGGGCGTGGTGTATGGATCACATGACCGCAAGCTTTAGCAGTATGCAGTGGCCATTTTGGAACGGGCTGGGGGGCATGATGTTGTGCCAAGGGGAGCGGTCTATTTTCATACATGGTGCAGAATCTCTAGCAACGCTTCAGAATAGACTTTGGTATAAATACATTTACAAAAATTCTTGGTATAATTAAATTTGCAAAAACTCTGTGGTGCATTTGCATAAATGGTGCAGAATCACTGGCAACGCTTTAGGATAGACTTGGTATAATGAAGTTTGCAAAAAGCTCTTGGTATAATTAAATATGCAAAAGCTCTGTGGTGCTATTATTCCATTGAACTGCATAGTCCATATTCAGGAGCTAATTGTGTTACAGCAAGTGTAAAAGAGAGTGATGGTGCCCCCAGTAACCTGAATGCTAGTAATGCGTGGGCATGTGGCTCATAGTGCTCACGCCATGTGGACAGAAGATGGTATGATCATGTGGACATAAATATTCAGCTTAAGAACACGCAGTATTTATGTCCACCTGATCATGCCAGACACCCATACCAACTTTATTATACCAAGGAGATAGAGGTGCTTGCCTACACTGTACAATACAGTGGCTTGTTGGAATGAGAATTATCACACCATAAGCAACGGTCCTGAAGAAGATGGTTTAATTTTGCATGCCATCGAAACCGGTCGACCAACAGGTCATGAGGCGTCTCATGACCATTGTGATATCCCAGACAACAAGGAGGGATACGCTACACCATAATCATAACTGCACTCACATGCAGTGAGCCTTCCAAAGTATATGGGCACTTGTTTTTAACATGTTTTCGAGCACAATCAATTGTGTTTGGTATACTTGATACCTGTGGGTAAATAAACAAATAAAAAAATTCCAAGCGTTACAAATATATATTGTTTTCCTATAAGTCAGTCAACTATAATCTTCCTATTTTGTTCTCAATTGTACCCTGTTGTTGTAGTGGAACCCAATTTCCGCCATCCAGTTTGTAGCCAAAACCCTCAATGTTCATCTCCCCATATTCCATAATAATAATCTTCAATTTTCATCCAGGATGCTTATTATACATTGTTTAATTACTCCCAGATCTTGTGACAGAGGTGTGGTTTCTACCAATATCATAACACTAAAGGGAGGGGTGAATCCACTTCTAATGGAAAATATAAAATTCAATGGGCTATGTTACTTTGAAATTAAGTATACAAACTTAATAACAAATAGTATCTTTAGATATTATTAATCAGTGTGCACGATCACAATCTGTGAATAGTCTTGCTGTGATAATCACTGAAGGTGATGAGTGTTTTCCTAATTATCTCCTAAACTTTACATGACATCCTATGTGAATTTTACATGGTTTGGTAGATACAACTTCTAGCTACAAAATTCTATTTGCTTTTTGTTAATCCAACCTTGCATGACAGAGTTAAACATGATTAAATATTTGGTTTTAACAGATAGCATGTATTTTCCAATCCAGTTTGGAAGTGAAGAAATGTTAGCTTCATTTTATAAAGGGCACTATTGCTATATCTCCTGCATACTGCTTTTTCATGATGTCATTATGTGTCTAGGCAGAATCCTTTCGGCCTCTTATGAAGATCAGTTACACAGCCACATGAATTAAGATCTTGCAAATGAATGGGAGGCTGATCTACATCAGAGTTCTAAGAAAATGTTGGAACTACTAATCCCACACGCCGAAAGGGAACATAGTAGGGTTACCAAGCAAATAGAGGTACTAAGAGAGGAGATTTCTAAAATGAGTAATCCAGAGGCAGCCAAAAAGAAAAATGTTGAGAAGCTGAATGAAATCTTGAGTGAATATCAGATTAGGCTAAGGAAATGCAGGAAGTATTTTAGAGATGATGATGATGTAGATTATCTTCAAGATAGGGTTTATACCTTTCAAAGCAAGTATGATGATGGTATCTCAAGATCACGTGGTAATACTCCTATCAATACTCCAGTTAGTTCAGATCCAGATTCAGAGGAAGAGGCAGGCAGGGAGTCAGAGGATTCAGTTGTTACAAATCATGTTTTTTTTTAGAGCAGACGAGAAGGTACACAAGGGGCTCCCAAAAATTCCTCAAACAAGTCAGGTTTCAGAATTTACCAATCGAAAATACTTCAACAACTACCGCCACATTAGGAGCAGGGGTGAGGGGGGCGGAAGTTCAGACAAAGACACAGGGCCCAGAGGAATTCTCACCAGATCAACTGCGAGGAAACAACAGGGGAGGTAAATGTCCCAAATTTAGTAGTATATTTATCAGACAGAACTCTAACTAAGACAGAAATATCGGTTCTGAACAAGGGATTTTCTTTTTTACCGACATCTGATACAGACTTTGTGGAATTTCAGATTGCCCTATTTAAATTCATACGAAAATTAAAGTTTAAAAAATATTTTGCAACACAGATCAAAATGTATACACCTAAACCATCTTTGAACCCCTTAAGTACTCATACTATGGAACACATTAATGATACTCGGACCGTATTGTCTCTTACTAGTGAAATCAATATAGATCACTGTTCAATTTGCAAGGATCTAGGGGTACAGGAGCGAATGTTGAAGCTTGATGAGTTAAAACCACAATCCAAATTCACTCCAAATTTGGGAACAGATAATGAATGTTATTGATACTTTCTACCAAGCAGTTACTCAGGATATTCACAAGTACATGGATAAGAATAAGTCTAGGGGGACAAAGCTTTACTCTAATCTGAGACAAGATGAACTGTTTATACTTAATCGACTAGCTAAAGGCAATTCTATAACCATCAAAGAGGCGGACAAAGGGGGAAATGTTGTGATTCTTAATACTTCTGATTACATTTCAATGGCCAATATTCATTTAGCTACCTCAAATTGTTACAGAATTCTACCAACCAATCCCATAAAACAAATTGTTAAGGATCTGTTGGCAATGATTAACGAATGGTACAATCTGGGTTTCCTGATGGACAAGGAAAAGAAATATCTGAGTACCTCTGAGCCAACAATGCCCACAACAATGCCCACAATTTATTTTTTGGCTAAAATTCACAAATCATTTGAAAGATTGCCTGATGTTAGACCAATTGTAAGTGGGATTGGCTGGGCAACCGAAGGTATTTCGAAATATCTGGACAATGCTCTTAAACAATGTGTTACTAAGATGTCCTCCTATATTAGAGACTCCGCACATGTACTACAAATTCTTTCACAAGTGCAATGGTCTGAACACTACCTATTGGTCACCCTGGATGTGACTGCATTATACACTAGTATAGACCACTGTTTAGCAGTAGCTACTCTTGACTTTACATACCGTAATGAGTCTGCATCTTATCGGACACACATTCAAATGTTAAAAATGTTTCTAAAATTCACTCTTAATAACAATGTCTTTTTAATTAATGAAAAGTATTATGTACAAGGGATAAAATTTACTGGACATTGCAACAGTGATACAATTGACTTTTTGGATCTCAGGATCTTTGTATTAGATGGTGTAATCCACACCAAAAACTTTTGCAAACCCACTGAAGCTAATTCCACTCTTTTTTCTACAAGCTGTCATTGCAGATCTACCATTCACAATATTTCTGCGGGTGAATTCTACAGAGCCCGCAGGAATTGTAGTAGAGTACAGGACTTTGAGCAAGAATGTCAATTGCTATCAGAGAGATTTAGTCAAAGAGGGTACTCTAAAACATATATTAGTACCAGTTTGACTAGGTACAGCAAGGTAGATAGAGCTAGTACTTTGCAACCAACAAAACAAGCTTCTAAACTTAAGAATACCATTGATGTTATTACTAAATTCTCAAAAGATTCTAATTGTTTATACAAACTTCTACATATACACTGGAATATCCTTTTATTGGACAAGGATATTAAGCCCTTTCTGTCTGATAAGCCTAACTTCGTTTATACAAAAGCACAAACAACTAAAGATAGACTTAGCCCATTATTTTTTCAACCCATCTCGGGGACACAGGAGACCAAGTCTACATGGCTAACTCCAACAATTGGGTTTTAGAAATGATGTAAATGCACTATGTGCAGATTCTCACACACTAACACTAATACATACACTGATTGCAATGGCCGCAAACTTGTGATTAAAGATTTTATAATTTGCCGTACCATGCATGTTGTATACGCACGATGTGTCTGTGAGAAGATCTATATAGGTTCTACTATTAGACAACTTTGCAGTAGAATTAGAGAACACATGTGAGCTTTAACAGTCAGGACCATAAACCTCCACTTGCCCACCACTGGCAGACCATGCATCAAACAAGTAATAAGGATGATATACGATTTATTGGTCTGATGAGAGTAAAGAAAGGGCAGAGAGGTGGTAATATTCTTTTAAAACTGAGACAATTGGAGGCTAAATGTATTTGTTTTTTAGATGCACCCAGGAGGGGTTAAACACGGATCATGAGATGTATAATTTTCTATGAACCCCTATATGTTTGCATAGTACCAGTTATATCTGTGTATTGTATAAATAAAGCATTTTCTTATTTGAGAATTGTGGAGTATGTCAATAATTCAGCTAACCAATGGAATTATAATTGTAATGTTATCATTTTTAATGCAATTAGCAATTATGTGCCTTGATGAGTGCACTCTGTGCGCCTTAATAGAATCACTTACCCTTTCTATACTCATCCATATTTTCCACATTTCATTTGGTTATTTAATTAACCATAAGTTTTTATTCTTGACCTGTGAATTCCAATCAAGCTATCTCTTAGATTTCTTAAACTATAAAATACAAGACAATACAAGATGCTGTTTTCGTATAACACAGGGTTCTGGGATGATCCGTATTTACTTTCACTTTTGTGCCTCATTCATATCGGCATGCACATAGGAGGACTGCCTGGTCCTACGAGCATGCGTAGAACGAGGAATAATCTTGGAGTCCTCGCGCTGTATGCTTCACTCCATCTGGATATATGCCAGTGGAACATGCGCGCGCGAGGGAACAAGATGCATCTGTATGGGGATCGAGCCCCTCTGAATAGGTGAGACATATTGGTGATCGATAACAACAGATATTGCTGAAAGGGGGCTAACTTACACGGGACAGGGACATGCTTCATTTTACTACAACACACTAATTTAAGCCCCTGTACATATATATATATATATATATATATATATATATATATATATATATATATATATATATATATATATATATATATATATATATATATATATTTATGAGGTAAATGAATAATGAAAATGCTTAATGGCGGTAAGGCACGATCTATGATGTCTTACAGACATGAATAGAACATAACCTCTTCTCGCGCAATATTTGGCATTCTAAACACTCATTGGTGAGTCTCTATACATATTCTGACTTTCCTTAACAATGTGTTATGATACGCTCTCTTGATGGACAGTAAATTAGTGCTTATTTGAGTTCCTGCCTTATTCATTGTATAGGACGCTTAGCATTTGAACTTCTATCTTCGGACCTGATGCAATCACCACAATCTTTGTCTGGGACTGGATCATAGTTTGGAGGTTTTTGGTGAGAATCAATATTACATTCTGCACCAACGTTCTCGAATATAGAGCACTATTTTTCTGATCGTATATGACTCTTATGTGCTTTAAATCAGATGACTCTATAATTAAACTGTCTGCGGGCTTGCTAGAATCTGCATAATGCTAACAATATTTCCTTGTGGCAATGAGGATTGTATCTATCGAGCCACATCCAGAGCACTGGTGCTTCACCCAGCTGGTAGTGGTGACAATATTGATTTCACTTGGGCTACTTTTACTAGGTGCACACTGGGCACTTTCTAAGACACATCATTGTGAATCCGTTAGTAATGTTTTTATACATTTTGCTGAAAACATAGCTTACAGAAAGGTCTTGTCTCTTTTGGCTGAACGTCCGTTTCCCTCAACGCTACGCAATTGACTGCTGTTTCCCAATGGGGTATGTTAATGCATATTGTATTATCTTGGTTATCCATGTGACTACTGATTATTGAAATGTATTTTCAAACTGAATATGTAATTTCAACTGTTTTACTTTTGCTTGAATTGAATTTTAATATCAGCCTTGATAACGACGAATGTCGAAACACGTGTCTAAATGAATAACGAAAATGATTAATGGCGGTAAGGCACAATCTACGATGTCTTACAGACATGAATAGAACATAACCTCTTCTCTCACAATATTTGGCATTCTAAATACTCATTGGACGCTTAGCATTTTATATCTTCGGACCTACTGCAATCAGCACAATCTTTATCTGGGACTGGATCATAGTTTGCAAGTTTTTTACTTGATAACGACGAATGTCGAAACACGTGTCTAAATGAATAACGAAAATGCTTAATGGCGGTAAGGCACAATCTACGATGTCTTACAGACATGAATAGAACATAACCTCTTCTCTCACAATATTTGTCATTCTAAATACTCATTGGACGCTTAGCATTTGATCTTATATCTTCGGACCTACTGCAATCAGCACAATCTTTATCTGGGACTGGATCATAGTTTGCAAGTTTTTGACTTGATTACGACGAATGTCGAAACACGTGTCTAAATGAATAACGAAAATGCTTTATGGCGGTAAGGCACAATCTACGATGTCTTACAGACATGAATAGAACATAACCTCTTCTCTCACAATATTTGGCATTCTAAATACTCATTGGACGCTTAGCATCTTATATCTTCGGACCTACTGCAATCAGCACAATCTTTATCTGGGACTGGATCATAGTTTGCAAGTTTTTTACTTGATAACGACGAATGTCGAAACACGTGTCTAAATGAATAACGAAAATGCTTAATGGCGGTAAGGCACAATCTACGATGTCTTACAGACATGAATAGAACATAACCTCTTCTCTCACAATATTTGTCATTCTAAATACTCATTGGACGCTTAGCATTTGATCTTATATCTTCGGACCTACTGCAATCAGCACAATCTTTATCTGGGACTGGATCATAGTTTGCAAGTTTTTGACTTGATTACGACGAATGTCGAAACACGTGTCTAAATGAATAACGAAAATGCTTTATGGCGGTAAGGCACAATCTACGATGTCTTACAGACATGAATAGAACATAACCTCTTCTCTCACAATATTTGGCATTCTAAATACTCATTGGACGCTTAGCATTTGACCTTATATCTTCGGACCTACTGCAATCAGCACAATCTTTATCTGGGACTGGATCATAGTTTGCAAGTTTTTGACTTGATTACGACGAATGTCGAAACACGTGTCTAAATGAATAACGAAAATGCTTTATGGCGGTAAGGCACAATCTACGATGTCTTACAGACATGAATAGAACATAACCTCTTCTCTCACAATATTTGGCATTCTAAATACTCATTGGACGCTTAGCATTTGACCTTATATCTTTGGACCTACTGCAATCAGCACAATCTTTATCTGGGACTGGATCATAGTTTGCAAGTTTTTGACTTGATAACAACGAATGTCGAAACACGTGTCGGCTGATAATTTACATCAATAAAGACACTGATGATACACTTTGGATCATAACCACATATGACTTTAGACTTTTTAACTGTAGTACTGTATACATATTGGGCAGGAGCGCGATAGACCCGTCACATATTGACTACATATGTTCTAACTTTAGGAGTTCATGGGTGCTCCTATTCTGTGACAGTGATCACACAGATCAGCCCTTCACTTTGATTTATTGGAGTGGGCAAAGCGCACAACCTTTGGTCCTTTTCCCATATTTGAATCCTGTGACATGAATTAAGAGTAAAAGGCCTATGTTTTGGCAAATGGTGACAGGTCTCTTTGAAGCACAGAGCCCACGCCCTTTAGCCAGCATCTGGCAGTAGGTTTATTGGGCTTTCTCCTCAATGGTTCTGTGTGGGGTAATGTGTTGTAATATTGCATTACTCAACTGGGGTTTCTAGTGTGCAGTGAATTCGCAGTTTCAAGTTCTCCCCAAGCTCCAGCAGAAATATAGTATTTTCCGAGTTTTAAATGCACAATGTGATTCCAAGTGAAATACACATAATGCAGAATCAAAGGTGACTTTTAAATGGTGATTTTTCTGTGTGATCTTTTACATTATTTTATCTAAAATGAAACATGCCAAATACCATTTACAACACATGACATGTTTGTAACACAAGTGAATTCATCTTGAGCTTTTAAGCCCTGAACACATGCCCTTGGGCCTTCTGAACTCTTTTGTGATTTAAATGCACTCAAAGGTTCTGGGCCTTTTCTTTCCCACAAGTTTTATCATCGATTCAGGCAATAGTTGGATATGTGTAAACACTCCTGTTGTGTCTTTTAAGGATAAAATCAAGCTTTGGAAAAGATGCAACCCAAAAGTCACTTTCACTCTATTAAAGTGTTTTTGGGCATGCGCATTTGTTCACACCTCGCACTTTAAAGAGAGACCCCTGTAACTATGACAGTAAATAAGATGAGCAATCCATTTGGAAGAATACTTTTAAGACGAGTGCCTCTCTCGCTCTTTCAGTGAGGCTTTTCATCTGTTCACTTCGTTTTAGGCCATTATCCTTTGCTGTAAAGTTTATGACAGTGGTCCCGTGCCATTCCCACTGCTTCCACAACATGGTTGTATATGGATGGTTATGAAGTTTGCCTAAAGTATGACCAACCCAGATTTTCCCAGTGTGGTTCCATGAGACCCAGAAGCCATCTAAATCCAGTTTCCTACAAATGAATAGCGTGGTAAATCCATTACCACGATTACACCAAGGTAAACATAGAATAGACAGAGTTTTACTGTCTTTTGTGATATTTTGTTACATGCTGAAAATTCTCAGCATTGGTGGGCTGGTGGGTGTATCAAGGTGGAACAAAGTTGTCTGCAAGCCTTGGGATCCCTAGGCTTGGATGGTGTTCTAGCCTGTAAACGTGTTTGAATCAGGAAGTTCATCTGGTGTAGTGGTGTGGAATGGTGATGCACATTTTTTCATTGCCTGCAGTTGAGGGATGGAAGGCTGCTTCTCCCCCTTTCCTTTTTCAAAGCATCCCCTTTCCTTTTTAAAAGCATGCCATCTCATGTGTGCCCACATGGAAGGACTACCCAAATGGGTACCCACATTCCTTAGCAAGACACCTCCCTTGCATAAATGGTGCGTGGAAAGATGAACTTGTTGCTTTTCTGGCATAAATATATCCACCATCCTGATAGTTTAGAAAGACTGAGACAATGCCTCACCTCTCCTCCTTCTTGGGATCTGCTCTTGGTACTTTGCAATGCTTTCTGTCTGGTTTATTTTGACTGAAGAGATGGTGCACTTGATGTGACTGTAAAGCTGTACTACCACTAGGATCTCTTTTTTTCATTGTTTTAGGAAAGGACTGTCCACTGATGTGCAGATAGTGTCTGAAGCTTGTTTTCTATGCACAGTGTCTGACCTCAACTTGACATCTGCATAGGTTTGGCAAGACCAAAACCCGCTTACTCTGTCTCTTACACCTATTAAGAATGTGGGGTTCTCATTGCTTAGGTATTGTCATCCGCCTGGTAAATACACCTGGGGTCGTCAGTGCTTTGGCCTTCTTCTGCATCTACAAATTGCACGTGGGGTATTCAGTGCTTTAGCCTGTTTCTCCATGTACAAATGGCATTGGATTCCCATTGCCGTGTCTTTTTCCACATACAGTGCATATCGATTTCTCAGTGGTCCTCTCCTTAGCCCACTAAGTGCACATGGATTTCTCAAAGCTTTGACCTTTTCCTATGCCTACCGGATCCTCAGGCCTATGGCCTTCTTTTACTCCCAGTAAATGCATTTGGGTTTCTCAGTGCTTTGTTCTTCTCATTAACCTACTAAATACACATGTGGTTCTCTGTGTTTTGGTTTTCTCCTCTTCCTACAAAATCCGTGTGGATTGTACTGCCCCCTCCACTAAGTCACACCCTGACCCACAGAGATATCGTGTGCACCCAAACACCGCCCCTCGAGAAAATGTCCAACCTAATGCCCAACTCTACGTAGGCCCTATCACCAATTTAATTCTACTCCAACCAACACAGGGCTAGCTGAATCCCCTTTCCTAGTGAGCACTCCTCTGGCCTCTTCAAATGCCACCATCGACTGTGCTGAGTTTCTACTCCGCTGCCTTTTTATAGACAAAAGATAAACCCAGTACCTGGAACCTCTGGAAAAATCCATAAAGTTCGACCTGCACAAATCAGTATAAATTCTATGGTTTTGGGCTTTGCACAAGCATCCCTCCCATGCCTCTTCTTACTGTCCGGCATGGCATAGTTATGCACCCGTGTACAATGAAAGGGTCTATAATTTGTAAAGCAACCTAAAATTATTTTAAAAAACAGCATCTTACATGAATAAATAAGGCTTTTCTTCCAGAATGAATCACCGTTGTGGAGCTATTTTAAACCATTCTTAAAAATACATGTGTACGTTTGGAGAAAGTCAGAAAAGATGGATTTGGTCGTTTTCAACAATATCCTTTCCCTAAAACTCCTTCAAGACCTCCTTGGAAAGAACTACACAGTGACCACCCCACCAGGCCAATTTTACAGATCCTATTTAATGGGACATTCACAAGAGCAACGTATAACACATACCTCGTGTAACCACAGTATCCTAAGAACTAGAATCTCCAGCATCAGACTCCTGATAATGTCCCTCAGTAGCTAGCAATGGCACATTACACGTATCAGTTCAGCACAAGTGAAAGGACCTGTTTCTATGCTGCATTTTTATTATTGTAGTTAGAAGCCCAGCAGTTCGTCAAGTCGGTGAAAACAAGTATCCCGCCAGTTCTTCTCCACATCACAATTTCCACTGACTTTGTAGTAACACCTGGATTGGAGCCACTATAACCAACCACGAGTCCCTGCCTAAGGGCATGGGGTTGCATGGTGTGTTCTGTCCTGTTTCTGCTGGAAACGTGATGTGTTCAGATGAAAACAATCATTGCAGAACAGCCCCACTTTTTTTTGTTAATCCTAATCACTTCCTCCACAAATATTGCAGGCATCCTGAGGTCAGGCGTCTATTTTGTTTCAGCAAAATGTGTTTCATTCAACTGTGTCTCAAATAAGCGACATGAAGTCATCAAGAGATATGGAAGATTACAATTAGATGTATGTGCCAAAATGGTATATATATCACCAAAACCGAGAGCACGATTTAGCATGCCCAACTCTTTAAAGAACACCGATAGAAAGATACTAGTTTCGTGGTTGAAATACACTTTGGAGCTTTTTTCCATGAGCTGTACCTTTAACAAAATGAGTACACGCCCTGCATCATTCAATTAACGGTGCAATTCATTTTCACGTGTAACTTACGATTCCATTGCGCCCTTCCTCTCCGCAGTACACATACTGCAGCATTTGCACCAGCATCAATTTTAAAGCTGGGACAAATGCTAGGCATTCCGCCGGATTTTTGAACCAGCAAAAAGCTGACGGACTCCATAGTAAGGACTCCATAATAATCCATTGTAAAGGCCGCCTGCCATGCACGCATGAAAGGCGCTGTTGATTCAGGGTCAGACTGGGACAAGAAATAGGCCCGGACACCCGAAAAAAAAGTGGCCCACCCCTCGCCTCAACAAAGTGGCCCACTCCGCGCCTCAAAAAAAGTGGCTCTCAACCCATCATCCGTGAATTGCGTCAATTCCGACGGTTAATGTATCTGTTAGATTACAACACAACTCATAAAATAACATAACTTTGCATACAGTTCTGTGACAGGGTCCACAGCTCTGAGGCGCAGGAGTGGCATGAACACGACCTTTCACCGTTGAAATAGCATTGTTCCTAAGTACAATACGAAAAATATGGTTATGATTTCAGTAATGTGATATACATTTCATATAAGAATGGATCACCATATGTATCATTAATATCTGTGTGTATAGATCCACCTTGTCAAATTTATGTGAATGCAAGCAGATGTCCAAGGCCAAATGATAATATGTTATTGTATAGCACTTACCCGTAAGCTCTTTTTTATAGAACAAATATGCATACAATATCACCCAGCCTGTTTTGGTACTCATGTATTGACCACAGAAGGATGAAAGGATGAGATGGTTTGAACTTGCAACCTATAGATCACACACTCATCGCAGCAATGAGCGCTCAACCCACTGAGCTATCATATCGGCTATAGTAAAATGAGCAATTATTCTGTAGTGTGGATACCATTAAACTGGTAACTGAGATTTAACAGCAGACCAGTTAAGTTCATCCAGGTCTAGTGCAAATTTGGCCGCATGGCAAGCGTGCGTGCATCTACTTTTCAGGCTTCAGAGGTTGGCAAAATAGGGAAAGCACCGTGTCATAAATCCCCATTTCACCTTGTTAACAATAGCAACCCCAAAAGAAAACACTCTTGTTAACCTGCTTTAACGTGGTCTCCAGTCATTGTGGAAGTATAAAAAAAACACAAAATGGATACACTAAGACTATTCTGTGACAAACACATGCTGTGGGCTCTAGAGGCAGTGTCCAGGAAAGAAGTAGGCCCAGGAACAGCAGCTGAGGCCCCTAGCCAAGCCCAGCCAAGGCAGGCATCAGCTGAAGGCTGACTCTCTACCCCAGTGCTGCTCCAAGTTGGTTTGGCAAAAGTATGCAAAGAAGCTGCCTGTAAATGCAGCTCAAGCCACACTAGCACTCACCCAAGCGTCGGCACCTCTAAAAAATAATAAACAAGCACACACACAATTTTCCTGCTCTGGTCACCTCAACTCTTTGGAAGGCGGAGGGCAATGTTAATTGAGGGCCTTAACTTCTCCTGGCTGGTAGCCTACACGTCCAGGAAAGAAGCAGGCCCAGGAACAGTCAGCATCTCAGGCCCCAGCCCAGCCCAGGCAGGCCTCAGCTGAAGGCTGACTCTCTGCACATGGGAAGGACCGAGGCCAGACCCTGGGCTCCTGAGTCCCTAGGCTGAAGGCTTGACCAGCTCTCGATCAGGCGAGATACATAGGTAGCATGGGGCCCAGCTGGGAAGACTTGAATCCTGGCCCATGCAGCTCACTGCTGCAACTTGTGGTAGCACTGGCGGCGGAGAGCAGCAGAGTCTACGAAACACTGGGAGGGAGCAAGCCGGGCTGAGGCATTCCTGCGCAGCCCTGCCACTCTTTCCCATTGTTTTGTAACACTGACTGCTGCTGGCGCAATGGTCTTATCAAAGAAAGGTCACACTTCAGTGTTACCTTTCTCTGCATCTGCAACGGGTCAGCGGGGCTGCAATTGCAAAGGATCTGTAAGTTACTTACAAATCCTTTCCAACCTGCATCCGGCGAGGCCCTGGGGGCTGGTTTCTTAAGGGAAACCCACGCCTGGGCCCAGGCGTGACTTCAGGAACCGGCCCCCAGGGCCTCGTCATGATTTCGGCCCGGGCCACGGGCCGATTGGCCGACGGGTCAATCCGACCCTGCATTTATTTATTTATTTTGCATAGTGGCATGAAAAAGGTCCTGTACAAGAATGTACACTTGCTTTTTCCACTCTGTCTTGTAATTGGGGTAAATTCAGCCACAGGAACCTGTTTAGGTAAAAGTGCAAATATATCAGGTCCCTGTCGCCCAATTACGGGAGACTCGAAAATCAGCTCCTTCATATTGTTGTGAATACTAATGCATAGAAGTGGCGCTCATCGATTGCATTTCAAAGATGGAGATCTTTTATTATTATACTAATACATGAACTGTGAAATATAGAAAAATCCTGAACTGAAGAAGCCTACTACATTTTATGTGCTTTTCATAATAATTGAATCATTGCTTAAAACACTTTTAACTTTATATCCTCTAGCAATCTGCCCTTCATATACTGCTGGAGAGAGACCTGGCCCTGAATTGGAACCTTATTAGGGTTAGTGCCCCCTTCCTCATACCAGCGCTATTAGCTATTAGCTTTACTGCCCTTTCCTCCACCACAACTGCATGCGTCTCCTCCCTTTCCTCCTACATCATGGCTGCTTGCTCCTTTTCATCCTTCTCCTCCTCCTCTACCACTCCTGCATCTTCCTCTTCCTCCCATCCATCTTCCTCCTGGCACTTATTATTGCCATCATCATCAACATCATTGCCACCATCTCTCCCATCTTCATCATCATTGCCATCATTACTACCTTCTCCATAATCCACACAAGCGTGACCACCAGTCCCACCAGTCAAGTTCAGGAACAGCAGCAGCATCTGTTGGAGAAGGTGGCAGATTGTCTTTATGCCTCACTAAGCCCAATATGCTATATACAACTATGCCCCACTCCAGATTTGAGGAAGGAGGACAGCAGTTCTATATCTACCTGCACTCCCACATCAAGATAACTGTACACAATGAGGAATGGCACAGCAGATTCATCCTCAACCCCTGATGTTTTCCAGAAAAAAAAGAAAAAAAAATGTTTATAAAGTAAAATAAAAACCTTTGGCAGTCAAAATCAAATTGCTTAACAAAAAATAATGGTTTGTCCAAATATGAAAAAAAAGGTTTCCCTACAAAAATAACAACACGTACATACACACACCAGCGCACACACACCTGTAGAGAGAACGAAATGGCTACCTAATCTCCCTTCAGCTCCTCATACTGTGTGGTCTGCACTAGACGTGTATCTCCTTCCCACAGCTAAACTCTACATAGTTGCATGTTTGTTTCTAGGCATCCGAACTTGTTTCCAGCTAGAAACACACCTGCATCCTCATGTGAGTTCCCGAATCACACAGGAACTTCACAATCTGGTCGAAATCCTTGCTGAGGCTCGGAGTAGCCTGAGGGCTCCCGCAGATGGACCCAAATACAGCGGTTGAGTCTGTGGGGATTCGTGAGTGGGGTTTTCGAGTGTCCCAGCCACTCCAGATAGCTACCCATCAAAAAAGCAATTTGTACTCAATAAACAAAGGGCCTGATTCACATAACGTTTTCCTATGGGATTGTGCCATTATAAAATGCTTCTGCGAATCAGGCCCAAAGTCTTTAATTTTGAAACTGTATTTGTAGAGTAACACTAAACCTTTCTTTGTCACCAATATCTATAATCATAACTAATGTTCCTGGAAAAATAACACTGCTCATACATTGTTTGCCAGAGAAATAATGAAGCTAAACAGTGAATGCGCCAGAAAACTATCCCCACTAGTATTCATGCACAATAATTAATACATCAGAACTGCAACAGCATAAAACATAGCAATCAACATTCCTGTGTTCCTGCTTGCCATCAAAGCTACAGTGCCCAGAAAAGAGCAGAGTGGCTACACTAATTGATAATTACAGCGTAGGAAGTAAATTGGCTTGGCATAGAATCCAGTCTGACGCTCTTTTCATCCCTTCTACCTACCGACAACATCCATCAGGAACACTTTTTAAAAAATGTGCCCCCAAACAGGTCCCACAAAGAGGAACCCGATTGCAAGAGTAGAGAACATGTGTTCTCAGTTAAAGTTAATTGCAACAGCACACAGAAGTACAGTGAGTGCTTTGATCTGTCCTGTAACTGTAGATCATTTTCTTGCTGTCTACTGTCAACAGTTCAAAAGCAAGTGTGTGCTAGAGGTTCTAATTTCAGTAAAAATGATTGCATTTGTATGCTCTCAGCAGCATATTATCCATAAGTAACAGAGCGTTCAGCTGACTGTCACTTCCTTCAGAACAAACAAGCAACACACTTTTATAAGTAATAGCAATGACAATATGCTAAAATGATGGCCTTTGAATTATTTAGAAACCTGCTTCTGTTTTTGGTCCAACTGGAGGGATTTCAAAATGAACTTCACAAAAATAAACAACCGACGCACTTAAAGAGGAAGTTTGCTCAGACATGTTTTTGACCCAATCGATCTGGCATGTATTTTTTTGCATACATCTGTGTGGGAGTGAGGGGTCGTTTAGGCCCCCCTCACACATTAAGAACAATGTGGACCAATTGCTCGCACAATAACGGGGGACGGCTCAATTGACTGCGTCTTAAGCGGGGCTGTTGTGGGGGTCACTTGGCATCCATTTTGTGTGCCCTGGGCTCCATCTTTGGACCAGGCCTCGCTGAGATAATACGAAAAGGCTTCTCTCGCCTTTTGCAGCGCCGCGCACTCCACGCTCATGGCCCCCACCTTTTCTCACTCTGCCTGAAAGCTTCACAGCTCCATTTCTCACGGATGCACCGGGGACAATTGAAACAAATACACTAATGTAACATCTCACTCTTCCTCTGAGATCACTGTCCTGTAGCTCATCCATCTCCACAAACCTGCCTGTGCCCTCTTACCCCCACTGTTTGGAAAATTACTGCCGTTATAACCCTGTGCCCCTTAAGGTATTCCCTTCATGTACCAGAGGTGTGACCCCGCTATGAAGCCCACCCCTGTGTGCCCCCTACTAAAACTAGACCTCTGTCATAGTATATTGCAGCTTAAAACTAACAAATGTCAGTATGCCCCATGATTGCTTTGATGTGCTCAGACCCACCCCTTGATCGATGTTATGACACTGATCAAGACCCCTAAGCCTGGTAACTCCATATAAGTCATAATGAATGATGTTCTGATTTTATGCATGCAAAGAAGATTTATTTAAGCTTATACTGATGGTCATTGTTTATTATATGTCTAGTGTTAGTTTTTATTCTAGCTTAGTTAGTGTCTGCCCTGCCTCACAAGAACTGACCCTCACCCCTCCTGGACACTGGCAGCCGGAACACGTGACGCTCACCCTCCCGCCAATGGAACAACCAATCCAGATGAAACAGCACCCATAGCCATATATGTGGCAATGTTTTTTACCCAATCCCAAGCATTTGTAGTCCAATATAGTGTGACTCTTTTTCCCTTCATAAGCCAATATCTTTGTGTTGTTTGCCAGAGCGCTCTCAGGGCAGCAGAGTTCTCTGGTTGCCAATTCTTTATAAAGAAAACTTAACTCTTTGAACCTGTTCTCTTAGTCTCATTCCCCATTTGGGTGTTTCATATTCATTTGTATTTGCATGTGTAAGACTGGGAGTGAGCCTTCACATCAATCGATCGTAAACAAATTTCCAATTTATCTTACCTTGATTTTTCTCACATTTACACATGCAAAACTGATGAGTCAGCTACCGCATTCTTGTGCTAAACTTATCTGTTGACCCATTGCCCTAACTTTAAGTGCCCTTGCCGCAGTAATTCAGATCATCGGCCCCTCAAGCTGACATCACTAGACGTTTGCGCCCCTTTTCACAATGTCAATGCACATCTCATGTCAACGTCCTCTGTGTGCATTCTATTGACATATCTCTGTTGAAATGTCAAGACTCCTCTTTCCTCGACAAGTATAAACAAACCCTTTCTGATCAGACAACATTGGAGTTTCTTTTTCCTTCCTGTCAGTCTATTTCGTTCCGAGCCTCACTGACTTATTTTTGCTTTGTTAAACTATCTCTCAATTAATATTTACTGAGAACAGGTACTTACACTACCTAATATGAATTAAATCAGTAATCACGGTTAAAAAAAAAATGATATTATGTACACGTCTTGACCAAACCATATTAAAATGCTATATTTACATCTGTTATTTTTTACATGTGCCAATGCAAAAAAAGTTTGTGACTATTATTCTTGTGTTTTTGTAGCATGGCTGTTTCTTCTCTTATTTTTTTTTACATTGCATTTTAATGTAAAACCTAATTTTGTTACTGTATACAAACAAAAACATTTTTATTTTTCTCACTGTTGATTTTATCCTTCTTCAATATTCAGTCACTATGACAACTATTTAGCCCTATCTGTACAAGAGAGAATATTCAGAGGAGGAAATGGTTCAAAGAGAAACAATCCGAAATGGTGGGGAATCAGATGAAAGTCATAACGATCAATCACCAGAGCCTGATCCTAGTCGCATGGAAGACACTTCCACCTGGTGTACCTGCCATCATTGTGAGGTTATGCCAACTTTGGTGGAGAACTGCTGCTGCAGAGAAAACTCTGGCTGCTTGGCCTGCATAGCTGAAGAAGACATACCACCACCATGCGTTAACCAGCTGTAGGACTTCAGGACAACCTGCCTTACAAGATCTGTGTTGCGAACATTGATGGCCCTTATGGACAAACTTTGAGCAACAGTTCACCCCTGTAATCCAAGTAATGAGTATGTTTCCTCTTTATATGTCATATGTTTCGCAACCGAGACTGCTTACATTGTATGTTGTTATCCTACATCATTATAACTTTGATGGATCACTGATGAAAGAATTTTTCTGGTATTTAAAAATATTTCTAGTTCTAATCTCAACCAAATTTATTCAACATTATATTTAATGACCAAACAATTACATTTTTTTCACTTTAAAGTGAAAAACAATAATTCCCTATGTTCCAAACTGTTTTTGCTGTAATGGAGTTCACATTTCTGATTCATCCCTACTTGAAAACAAGTGCTGTCAGCGTCCTTTTTTTAAGCATAATGATGCCTTATATTTTGAAGATAATGCAAACAAAATAAATGCAATTAAAGGATTCATTCAAGTAAACTATTTCTGTATCCCTCACACAGATGGTACATGCTTGTGACCTGTGGAATGTTCTAATGGTGGCTTCATGTAAGACTGGGATTCTGCGTTCAATGAGTAATACCTCCCTGTGCGGTTCAAGCCATTTGTGAGAAATTCCCCAGTGACTCCGGACAATACAAGGGATTTATACAGACAGTACCACAACCACAGCAGTACACTTTGTAGTTTGCCAATGCCATCAACCTTACCAAACCAAATTTAAAAAAGTTGTAATATGAAAAGATATTAGAAATAAATTGTAAGTCACCAACATGTCCAAACATCTAATATTTATAAATGTGTGCTATACAAAGAAGATCATAAATGACCGATGTCCTTTAACAATTTTCCTGGCATATTGCGTTTGCTTCATTCACATCCATCCCCCTCTGGGCAGTTCACACCTGTGACCATGTGCTTGCAAGAGGGCTGCGTTGGTGGGAACTAACAAGGTGCCGAAAACCAGGTAAACCTCAAAGGCTTCTTTCACATGGAGACCATTAGCCACACCCCAGAACCAGTGTCACCATACTCCCCCTTGAAGAATCTGTTTCTGCAATCAACATATGTATGTGTGCTCTATGTTCAATGCCTATTAGGCTTCACTCATCCACATTTATCCCCCTTCCGGTATCAATTGTAGTTCGCACCTGTGACCCTGCGCCTGCAAAGTAGCTTCACTGGTGGGAACTAACAAGGTGCTGAATACCAGGTTCACCTCAATGGCTTCTTTCACATGGGGACCAATGGCCACAAGTCCTCCCCAGACCCGGTATCTCCATACTCCACTCTGAAGACCCCGTCTCTGCAATCAACATATATATGTGTCCTTTGACAATGTTCCGGGCCTATTACGGCTCCACTCAACCACATCCATTCCCCCTCCGGTATCAATGGCAGATCGCACATGTGACCGTGCGCTCGCAAGGGAGCTGCACTGGTGGGAACTAACAAGGTGCTGAATACCATGTACACCTCAAAGGCTTCTTTTGTATGGGGACCATTGGCCACATGGCCACCCCAGATCCAGTGTCTCCATACTCCACTTTGAAGACCCCGGCGCCACAATCGACATATCTATGTGTCCTTTGACTATGTTCCTGGCCTATTACGTTCCCCTCATCCACATTCAACCCCCCTCCATTATCAATGGACGTTTGCACCTGTGACCGTGCGTTCTCAAAGGGGCTGCACTGGGTGGAAACAAACATGTCAAAAATTCACATATAGGCTGGATGGGTGGGAACAAACATGTCAAACATCACCTACACACCCACTTTTCTAAGCACTTATAAACACCTTGAAAGTTAGCAAGTAAATAGCTCTAAAATCTACAACGGATATCGTCCTCTATGCGCTTTTTTAACTTGGTTGATGAATCGTCTCTTCTATTTTTCCAAGTAGAGGTTAGTAAACTATTGGTTTCTCGAGTGTCATTGTTTTCAGCTCTGTATTTTTCTCTTGCTTTTTACTCAATGCACATTGTATTCTCATTTTAATTTATCTCAAAGACTTCACCATTATCAACCTTTCTATGTGTTTTTATCTCTGGAATTAACACATCACATGACAGTGTATTTTTGCAAATGTAATGTTTCATAATCCATGTTTTAAATGTATGGTTTTGTTAGGTGGCTCAAAGGTTGTTCAATGAACCAGTCATACATTGCATCTTGTGGTAGACCAATCATTTTTGACTAATTTGATTGCTGTGATGGTTAGACCAGGTCACAGGGCTTTTTTCAAAGTCTTAAAAAGGTTTACTATCAAAGCTTACTGACTTACTCACTGTGATATTTGATTTATTGTAATCTTTATTTATATTTTCTTAACAGATCGTCTGGACAATCAAACAATGCCTTCATTAGTCATTTGTAGTTGCCCTTATATCAGCCATGTCAAACCTCCTGGTACAGGGATGCATGTTTTACCAAAGGATATGACGTTAATAAGAACATGGTTGTTGAACTGTGGAGTTTCAGTGTCTGAGATTGAAAGCATAGCCAAGGATGTCTTGTAGGACATGAGAGGCAAACGATTCTGCACCTGAAGCATGCACTTCTCAGAAGATATGTACTAAACATCAGAGTACACTAAAATGCATCACTCCAGACTCCTTCTCAAATTACTTCCCAATGCAGTTTCAACTGAATTTCAGCACATGCTGACTCCGGTGAGTAGTTGAATTATGTATGTATGTTCATATGTATGCAATTGGTCTGTCTGAATATTTCATCTAAACGATTCCACAGTCTATTGAAATAGTGTGTCAAAAGGTAACACAATGAAAGATTTCGTTTTTTGGGAATATTTGGATCAATATTTTATTATACAATTTTCCATTGTGACACAATGTACAGTAGTTTTTAAATTGTTCACTTTAGACTACTTTGTGTATCCATACTTTAGGGATACACAAATAGTTCAGGGCAATGGGAGTTTGTCTAAAAACTTTAATAGCATCCTCTGAAAATTGGTTTGTTTGGCAAATGTGTTGATTACCATGTCTGTCTTTATGTAGACCACACTACTGGAAGTACAGACCGTTACCACAGAGGACACAACAGACACGTCAAATATCCAAATGGTGAGGCCAAGCAACATGCACATAAACTTATTTTAGAATGCATGAAATGGTCCAAATATTAATACTAATGTATGTTTTCTATTGAACACTGTTATGAATATATACATTTAAAATAGGACAGAAATACAACTGCGACAACTATCCCGGAATCAATATCAACCTCACTTGCCTTTCAAGTAATTTTTTTATAGTAATCCTTCAGATGCGACTACACAATACATGTATATGGTCAAGTTCAACTTTAAACATATTGATCATTGTTATTTATAATATTAGATATTGATATAAACTGGCATGTAGAATTGTATCACAATATTGACTTTCTTTTGCATGTAAGGTTTTTGCTATATTTCTCTTACATCACTATTATAACAACAATCATTTTGATACAGGGGGATGCAGGAACTTCAACAACGTACCATTCTTTTATTGCAACCGCTCAGGAGGATGAGTTATGAGACGTGATAATCTATTGAATGATATTAATAATTGTTGATTAATGAAGGTTTGTTTAAAATGAATAGATAAAGCAATACAATATTTAGAATGTATAATAGTTTCGACACATTGCAAAGCATTCAATCAACAACCTTGTTGTTTCAATTGCCCACACACATGCAACAATGTCAGTAAACCATCACCAAAACTTATATTGTGAAAGAATTACATGGAATCTTCCCTCTCTGAATGGTATTGGTTAAGAAACTTTAGCTGCCTACCTAAAGCTCATTAGGTACAAAAAAACATTAAAACGTAATGAATATTAGGCACCAACAATTTATTCACTTTGTTTTGCAAGATGATCTCACAGCAATTCCCTGTGACTTCTCAGAAGCTCATAAAGTACAATTTCAAATATCTTTTCAAACAAACCTTACATCTACGCAGTGTTCGATTTTATCTTATTAAGAATGTAAATTTTATAAATGTTTTCACTCAGAAATGTATTCCAACGATTTACCAGATCTGTTTTCAGTGTTTAACTGATGTTGTAAATTCGACAATCATAAAAACTAAATTTTCAAGATGTACTTTTTGAGATCAAAGGTTTTAACATTCAATTGTTTGACTATTAAAATGTTGTTGAATTTGTTATGTACAAGTAGTGTACTACTGAAGCAGATGAGATTGAAGAGCCACATGGACCCGAGGTATACATATGATATTCTAAAAGATCAGTTATCATATATTTTGCTTTTCATGTCATTTTACTATTTGTACATATGAAAATGAAGAGTAAAATGCTTGGTTTATGCATTTTCAAAATGCACTTCTTCAGCTCAGTGTTCAGTGTTCAAGTCAGAAAATCGAGATTGTCTGTATCAAGGCACACTATGAAAACAAGGGTAAATAACAAGCAGGCTTTCATTTTAATATTGTTGTTGTTTAGAAGTTCTTTAATTGATGATACATTTTGAGGGTGTTATTCCTATATTCTGTAAGTGTGCTACAAATTAAGCATTTATTTTCTAATTGAGTAGAGGCTTAGGAAGAAGAGGAGCAGAAAGATTCAGAGCACACCACAAACTAATGATGTCACTTGCCAAACAAATGTCAATTGAGAGCAACCAGATTTTGAGGCTTGTCATGCTTGCCTCAAGATTCTGAGTCGGGATGCAGATGTCCAGTGCCCGGAATTTGAACTGAATGTCACCAGTGACCCATACAAAGTAACCATGGATCATTGTTACAGCCTAAAATGTCCACCAGAAGAGACAGGCAGCACAAAAGAAGTTTCAGAATTACTTGCAGATCCGCTCACACAATCCACACCCTCTAAAAAATGTCAATCAAAGAAATAGACAATGTTCCCTGTTTACCAAACACATGCTGAAAATCTAGAAACATCACAGACTGAAATAACTAAATCAGCTTGGGAAATTATCGACAAATATGTTAATAATGAGTACTTGTCCACCACGATCGAATCACAAACCACTGTACTGCAGGACGTGTGGCTATTAAGGGAGCCAAAATGTCTTGTATTCAACTGCTGCCTGCTAGAGATAATAAAAATTATTAAATGCAATCATAAATTACATAGGATGATTTGTGTGTAGCTATTGGTGAAGTTAACTTGTGTAGTCAAAGGCACCAACCTGAAAATCAAGGGTAGTTATGTCCACCAACATAACACATTTTTATGGCCTGCTCAACCAATCTTTGGAAACGTGCCTGCTGGAAATGTACTTTGTTCATCTGCTTTGTTGTTTAGTGGATCAACGTTCAGTAAAATTTCATGTTTCTGTACATTTGTGGGACTTAAATTCCTTGCTAAAACTGCATACTGCAAATATCGGAGCAATTTTGTGTTCCCTGCTATTAGCCAGGCCGGGAATCTCAAATAGATAGCATTGGACAATGCTCTTGTAGGCAAACGTCTCAGGCTTATTGTAATGGACAGTGTGACAGTCCTGGTGTTTCTGCAAAAATACTGCACTTATCACTTCCAAGACACGGAAAGCAAGATAATAGTGAGTTCAGTCGATGTGCAAGTGTCTGAATGTAAATCTTCTGTTGCCATAGAGAAAAATGGTTTCATTAAATCCATTGAACATCTGCAATCCAGGGGAATACAAATAGACCTGATAGCCACTGACAGGAACATTAGAATAGCAAAGTCCAAGCAAGAGCAATTTCCACACATTGAACATCAACATGATATATGGCATGTCACAAAATCAATATGTAAAAAAATAACAACTGCTGGTAAAAAAAGTGTACAGAAAAGATTTTAAATTGGTCACAGTCTATCAACAGCCATCTTTGGTGGAGGAAGCTCAAAAACCTGTGAAGGATATTAGAATTTTTTTATATTTTTTTTTTATTATTTGTCATAGCTGGTAAACCAACTTTTCAAATATTACATACATTTTCATAAAACATGATGAAGAATACATCTATACTCGGGAGTTGCTTAAACCTATTTGTACAGAATTACAACAGAATATATATACATAGTTTCTCGCAACTTGCATTTCACATGTCGGTCACTTTTCACTTTTATCCAATTTGTTCAGATTTAGTTTCAGGAAAAATGAAATTTAAAAATTGTACAATTGCAATCTGTATAGTTATTCTCGGATTAGAGAATAGAAGATTCCATACTAGTGTGCAGTCTGTGGTACTCTTAACAAGCAATTTTTCCCCAAAACATTTCACTCTTATATCATATAATGCAGTGCACTCAACCATAAGATGTTGTAACGTTTCTTTTTGCTCCTTAATGTGACAATGTCGACAGAAATTCTGTTCCTTTGATATAACTTTTCTCCTAAACAAGATCTCATTTGTTTCGTACTGATTTAATCTAAATCTTAGATATTTCTGTCGGCATGCATGTGATGGGAATTTCAGCAGATATTCAGATATAACTCCATATCTTTTGGTACCAAATGCATCAGAGTTGAAGTCTTTGAGTTTTGTACAAAGTTCCATATTCCTGATCCAGTCAGCTTGATGAATTTTATTTTTTGCACGATCAGGATTTGTCAGAAGAAGCTCAATCGATACCGAGGCATCGGATGCTGCATTTAAAGTGTGATTTCTCCACTTTGTTGATATGCCATTTTTTGCTGTTAATAAATTTTGGGCCAGTACATTTAGAAAGGTAGGTTTCTCTAACCCCTCCAGCATTTTTCGTAGAAGGGCACACTGCTTCCATAATGCATGAGCATACAGAGACACCAATCCCAGTTCAAATCTTAATATAGCCAGTGGTGTTCCAGGCGAAAGTGATAATACTGCTTTCCAATATCTAGCTTCTACCCTGTCCCAAAACTTACGGTTTTGCGGCACCAAGGCCTCAACTCCTTATAGCACAATTGGTATTACCTTGGACTTATAGAAGGACACAATATGTTTCAATGTGAACTTCCCATATTTTCTTAGGAGAACTTTCGATTGAGATATCAAGGCACTCAATTTAACTCTAATTTCGATGGTCATAGTGCTTAGAGTTTTCTTGTGCTCAATATACACTCCAAGATATTTGTATTTCACAACTTCAGTCAATACACAGTTTTGAAGGGACCATTTTGGGTGATATTTTTTCGATATGTTGGTATTACAAACTAATATTTGGGATTTAGCTGTGTTGATCACAAGATTGTTTGCCATTGCGTATAAACCTAATTGGTTTAGCATATTTTGCAGGCCATTGGGTGTACGAGACAGTAATACCAAATCGTCTGCATATAATAAGTAGGCCACCTTTTAGGATCCCATGCGGGGCGCATCTACTACACAGTTCATTAGGACAGGACCTAAATCGAGAATAAAGAAGTAAAACAGGAACGATGCGAGAGCACATCCCTGCTCAACCCCTCTATGTGTAGGGATGGCTTATGATCATTTCCCTTCCATGTTTAGTTTGACTCGCATAGATGTGGTCGTATGTAGTAACATCACTAGATTTACTAGCGATGTTGGACACTGATGTTGTCTGAGTTTAGCTAGGAGCATAGCTCTATCTATATAATCAAAGGCAGATTCAATAATCGGCTATCAACTTGCTCAGATTGTATCATTGTTAGGGCTAGGATGTTTGGTATCGTGCTCATGCCTTTTACAAAACCAGACTGGAAAGGGTCCCTTAGGCAGTTTTTGTCCACCCACTCATTAAGCTCTTTTAATATAATTCTACTAAATATCTTGGCAGGAGCAGCCAATAAAGAAATTGGGCGATAGCTCATCGGTAGTTGACGGTCACCTTTTTTTGTAAATCGGAACTGTGATTGCTTACGTCCACGTTTTGGGTAGTTTCTGATGTTTATTTATAGCAGAGAATATTTTATAGAGAATGGAACTCCAAACTTCGGGATGTTTTTTCATCACGAAATTTGAGATCCCGTCAGGGCCCACGGCGCGTGAATTGCTTGCGGTCATAATTAGTTGTTTTATTTCCTTTTGATCAAAACAGAGCCCGAACCTCAGCTCATCTCGGGAAATTAGTTTAGGGACCGTGCTTAAAGGTAATGCATATAATAGTTGGAAATGTTCTATCCACTGATGTACCTCAACTGCTGTTGTTTGTAGATCTAAATGGCGGACATTGTTTGCTTGGTTTAATATGGCCCACATTTTTGATATATTTTTACCAGCTAAAGTTGACAGCATAATAGCTCCATCTTTCTGGTTAAGTGAGGCTCGATGTCCTTTAAGCCAGTTGTTATAATTCAAGTGCACTTTTTTGATAAGAACCATTCTGACAGAGAGAGGATGCCTTGTTAGACTTCTCAATTTGGCACAATATGCTCTCTTCCTGATGAATATTGATCTATCAAAAATATGAATATGCCTTCCTCCTTGTGAGTTCGAAGTTTTTTGTTGACTATACATTTGGATGACATTACTATATGTTAAACCTATGTCAGATGTTTGCCAATTGTTTAAGTTGTTTGAATCATATAGAATTTGATTAAAGTGCAACAGGGCATACTCCGTCCATCATAGGCGGTTCTTCCCACCATTTACCACAAAAAATCCACCTTTTGCTGTCTTTGGTTTGTTATCAATAGCTTCTGCCATTACTTGCCACCTAGCGCACAACATATTATGGTCACTTGCCACAGTTGGTGACACACAAAAAGAGCACATCACTGTCCATAGTGCAGGGTTTACATAAATAAAATCAATTGTAGAGACGGAATTTCCCCTCTTCCAGGTCGGTGCGGGTGGAATATCTGTCTTAAACGCTCCATTCAAAACGTGCAAGTTTCTAAGGCCAACCATAGAATTCCACTGCAGTAGCCTTTCACTCTTTTGCACACCATTTGTTGCCAAGCAGTTCATATTCAAGTCTCCCGCTAAAATGAAATACACAATGCTTTCATCAGCAGAGACTATATCAAATAATTTGTTAAGATCCCTAAAGAAACACTCAGATAAGATGGCTACTGGGTTCCAATATATATTCAAAATCGCGTATACATCACCATTGATCACTGCCCTTACAAGTAACATATGCGCATTTGGCATTGCCCACAGATTTGACGAGGATCCTGGTTCATCTTTCAAGGCCACCAAGAGACCCGCTGAGGGTCTACCTACTACAGGCTTTCGAGCTGGGTTCAGATGTATCTGGTATCCTGACCAGACTATAGGACTTAATAACCAGGTCTCTTGGAGTAGAATCACATCAAATATACCTAATCCACTCTCATCATTATTCAACAGGTATTTAAATCCCCGCGAGTTCCAACTGACCAAAACTAGAGGAATATAGTTTGACGAGCTAGATAGCTAGTTCGAGTTTGTATTACAATTACATACACAATAATTCCTCTCTTGTGATCGTTGCCTTGTGTCTTGATCATTCAACGTTGTAATTTTCACCTTTGCCATAGATTCCATGGTACTTGGCACATCTGGTTCTATTGCACTATCCATTTCTATACTGAGCAAGAAGCCCAGATCGAACAGAGAGTTTTTGGCCTGCCATACCAGATTGCGAATTACTTTGGATTGCATCCACACCCGCACTGCGTTTAAATTTTGATTGGATGTGAATTCGACCAGAGTCAAATCTGCAGATGTAATATCTTCTAATGATGGAATATCAGAAAAAATTGCTAAGATTGCTCTACGGTTCAAATCATATTGAGTACATGGAGCTGGCCTACATTTTAGAATCATGGAACACAAGGCCGATCGGGGGATAACTTTTTCAATTCCCGTAGTGTCCTGTGTTTTTACTCGCTTGCCAGATGCCACATTACTCCTGTTTTTCATATTCGGAGCCAATTCCCTTAGAGCATCTTTGATGAGTGATATTACTTCTTTAGAGAAGTCATTGGGTAAACTCGATTGTGAACAAGAAGTCAATTTAGAAGTAGCTACAGGTGTAATCACCGTTGGAGGTTCAATTTCCACACTTACCGGGGCAGTAACAGATGTTATAACTCCTGGATTCATAGAGACAGACCCCCCAGTCTCAATTTCCTTCGGGACTTCTTTCACGATCCCCACAGACTTTTCATCACTAACAATAGATCTACAATGCAAAGTGGTTGAAACTGATCCTACGAGTGGAGAGATAAAATGTCCTTGCATATAGGCATCTACTGCCTTCCGTATTTCAGATCTGTGGGCCCTTACATCCTCCCTTCTGTCCGGGGTTGTGTCCACACTTTCACTGAGGTTACTTGTTCTAATTACAGGTACTGTGGCTTGCTGTTGTAACCCCCGCGGCTCAGTCTGCGAAATTTCTTTTACCAAGGCATCTAATGGTGAGTATGGTTGAGCTCTAACTTTCTTAGATACATTAGGAATGTCATTTGGCTCAGAATCGTTCGTTGCTAAGAGTTTTTTTTGTGCAGAGTGTTTTTTCAAAAAAATTGGGGCAATCTTCATGTTCGATTTTGCTATGACCACAGACCCACCTTCATTCAATGTTGATTTAGTGACCGTCTTTGATCTAGCTTTCAGAAAAATGGGAGCCAAAGTAATTCCCTTCTTTAAATTTGGCAGTACTTGGACCCCATCTAGTTTGTCTAGACACTTTTCTGTTTGTGATCCCTTTGAAAACATACTTTGCTTCACCTCATTTCTAATAGCGAAAGATTTCTTTTTGGCTTCGTGAATGACTTGTGGAGGTTTTTCTTGATTATATTTCTTCTTTTCACCCCCTTACTTTACCTGTGGTCTATTCGGAGATGGCAGTTCAATAATTTCCTGATCGTCCTCTGCCACTGATGGATGTGAGGTCCCAATTTTCTTCAAGAATAAGTTGGTTGCAGAGTTATTTTGTTTTACTCGCTGTTGGTTCTTCGCTTTTTCTCCAGATTTTTTTTCATTTGGGATCTTTTTTCTTTGATTCTTTTTGCCCGTCTTACTTCCCTCTTTCAGATTTTTTTCTTCCCACCTTGGTGTGTTCTTATGGGACTGGCTTCTTCCATTACTCCCTCTTGGGAATCCAACTGAATCTCAATGTTTGCCAGTGGTGGTTTTTCCACTGAGACCACGTCAAAAAGATCGTCTTTCACACTTCTAGGGTTGACGCTGAAAGAGATGTTAGATATTCTTTTTGAAAAGTAGTGTTTAATGCTGCACAATTGTTTAAACATGCACTCTTGGGAAGAAGACAAACATTTCCACAAATGTGTACATGGACCTTTGAGTAAGGAGTAAGGAGTAGGGGCATAAAAAAAGTGGTTGGTGCCAGGTTACCCTTCTCATACTGCATATAAGAAGATTGTGTGTGAGACAAAGCACTTTCAATAGACATGAAGGGACTCACCAAGTGCTGCCACACTGGATATTCTGAGGTGTTCCATAATATGTGCCTAAAGTACAGACCTAAAAGGTTGTATTTCGGCATAGATGGTATGGAGGCCAGAACAAGACTGGCTGTACTTGCACACAATGAGAACGTTGGTAGGGAACAATCAAAAATTGCAGGAACTTTCGGGGATGCTTCATTACAACATGGCATTTACAAAAAGAAGCAGTAGTTGACAAAGCCAATACTCCAGCAGATGTATTTTGAATTTGTTAAAGATCTGTCATTGGCTGTGCTGGCCATGCATACGCATGGAACGGCTCGAGATTGTGTACCTAGGCCCAGTCTATGTCACTGAACATTGCAAAAGTGGTTTGTCCTCCAAAATCTGAACTTGTTGAAAGGTTAACTTCAAGATTCAAATGATGTGTTGCTGTCTTTACAATTTTATGCAAAGCAAATTTTAATTGTTTGTCTAATGTTTGGAAACTGTATTGATCACACAAAACATTTAACAGTATACCACTTGAAATGTCATTGTTGAAAAATGTATTTGCATTTAATTATTGTTTGTGATGTAATCTTAGTAGATATGCGGTAATAGTTCTGTTTTACTTGTCCTTTCCTTTATTGTTTCTCCTCAATACCATTGATTTATATTACAACAATAAAGGACAATTCTATGTTTGTATGTTTTTAATATTTTTTAAAAATCTGTAAAAGGTGTGTAAAAGGTCATGGTAAAATGTTCATTACAGGAAATAGAACATCAAGAGAAAATAATGTATTGACAAAATGTAATCTTTTCAGTAAAACAGATGCAGAGGTAATATTACATGTTACAATTTATATTGCACACAGAACATGGATTGGCAGGAAAGTAACTATTAGATGTATTGTTGATATTTATCAAGCATTATGACAGTGCTGAAGTCGAGGGAGCATGAATGTGGAGAGGAGTAGCCCTGCTGTTTTCAGGAGTCCCCCCCACTTTTTTTAGAGGGCACCTTCATATGCTAATTTCTGGTGAAACAACATTCAATTGGTATGTTAATGAGTTCACCCACTTTTTTGGGGGACTTCAACACTGGATTATGGTCTGACGTGCATAACAGCGAGCAAATATGCTGACAATATATGGATTGTAGCATGCAACAAAGATGCATTTAATGGTAAACTTTGAAGAACATTACTTCTCGGTCGCATCAAATTAAGAGGAATCATTTAGACGAGTCTCAATTGAAACATATGTTGTTATTGCAAGTCTACATCACCTTGTTAGAACAAGTAAGGAGTCGAGCCAGTTCCACAAGGAGTTTCATTTGCTTGCAAGTCAGGCATAAATCTTTTGCAATGGCCACTCAATCTAATGGCCTACCTTTCATGATGTATACCTCTGTCTCATTTACCCTATTTTCTATACACATCACCCTATGGTAGTCTTCCATTGCACCACTTCCTTGATGCCCCTTCATCGTCTGTTTACTTAAAATTAAGTTTCATACTTCTGTTACCCTTTTGCGCCATCCCTTTACTCTTTACTCACTTCCCTTACCTTACCTGGCATGTAACCCCTTTCCTTTGCCCACATTGCTCATTGAATAATTGCGTGTAACTCACCCCCTTCCATTGTGTTACTCACCACACTCAACAGCTCAGGGCGATGATTAGGTGACCGGGCAGGAAGTGTAGGAAATGAGGCGCCAACCAATCTCCAGTACTCCAGACGCCTGAATACCAAGATTCAGGCTTCCTCTAAAAAGGACTCTTCTTTACGATACACCTCTCTGCTATTCCGAGATGGACAGACAGAGAAGTTGATCGCACAAAAGAGTGGGGAACACGCGCACCGCAAAACCAATGCTGCAAGAAATCATGGACAAAAAAGCTGGGCTTGTAGTTACAGCTGGTCTGTTGGGCGACTCCTTCAAACTTAGTTGGAATGCAACAGTTCTCTATTCCTAAAAATCAATATTCTGTCGCAAATCACTGGACCGACGGTAAGCCACAGATAAAGCCGTCAAAAATAGTAAAAATGGCATGCAAAAGCATGAAGGAAGGTCCAGGACATTGCGCCTTATTTCAATTTTAATTTATATTTATTCTCATTTTACAATTTTTTCAAAAAAGGTGCCCTTGTTTATTTACACGTGTTTCGGCCACTGAAGGCCTTTTTCAAATTGGGGCTCATATGTTAAACTGAAAAGCATATGCATAACAATGTATTACATCATACATGTTCAAGTTGAAAATAAATTAAAAAGCATAATTACCCAGAGGGTAGTGGGGAGGGAGGACATACAAACAAGGCGAGACAGAAGAGACAAATGTTATATTAGTAACAGCTATTACCTGTTTACTATGTACAGTGTATAAACCACAGCGATTACAGGCCAAAACATACCCACAATGGGGCTCATTGACTTCTTATTCATGGAAAATTTAATGGGTTAGATCCCGTTGCTATCTGTTGTGTATCAAAAACGAAGAGAAGTATAACATTGTCTTTCAGTTCCAAGATTGAATATATGCTGTGTATAGTACTACATTCTTATTGCAATTCCCCTTCAAATTTCCTTTCTTTAAGTGCATTCATGTGCGCGTTATACGTTACATTATTAGCTTCTTTTCCAGGCCATTACATTTCAGAGCACATATCCTATTCCTGACCAGATGAATCAATTATCAAATTGTCACTATGTGAGTCAATTGTAATAATACATTTTGCATATCCGCGACTAAATTTGCCACGATTTGACATTTTGCTTAATTTCAGCCATGTGTAAAAATATTTGTCCTTGCTTTCCTTTGCTAAAATTCGTTTGCAACCTGACAATCATTCATAGAGCATTGCTAAAGTGATCCTGGACTAATACAAAGTAGCTGTCACCCACCCTGAACCTCTAGAGGGAATTAAAATCATTTTAGCATATTTTTCACTTCTTTGCATACCACCTTTAAAGTACTTTGCCTGTGTTAAAATCATCCCTTTTCCTCTAAGCTTGCTAGGGGGAACTGAATTATATTTGATTGCATTCCTGAGAACTGTGTGCTTTCTTTCCATCTCTTTACCTTGCATAAAGGGGGGAGGGGGTGAATCATCAAAGAAAAGTTATTACATTGTCTTTTGTTGAAGTCATATCAAGTTTATTTTCTGTACTGCATTTTCATTCATCATTGCATTATCTTTGAAGCCATAAAAGCATTCTCAGCTACTTCATCCTCTCTATATCACTTCTAAGCCATCAAAAAGAGTGTACCACTGTAACATTATCCATTGTTGATCACTATCATCCTCACAAGTGGCTATCAAATATGAATTTACTATAAAAGTGTGATAGATATATATTGTTTAATTTTCAAATAAACCTTTTAAATTCGCAAAACAAACCTACTTCTTGGCTCAGCGGGGTCGGGGGGTTCTGAGAGAGGGGTGTTATATAAGGGTTGTCATCCAGAGTAAATGAACTGGACATAAAAATACATCAAAAAGGGCTTCCATCAGCATCCCAGACTAGGCATTGACTTAGCTGTAGTGTTGAATTGAAGTCGCTTACAGAGCACTCATTTGAAAAAGGCCTTCAGTGGCCGAAACACGTGTAATTAAACAAGGCACCTTTTTTGAAAAAATTGTAAAATGAGAATAAATATAAATTAAAATTGAAATAAGGCGCAATGTCCTGGACCTTCCTTCATGCTTTTGCATGCCATTTTTACTGCAAGAAATCATAGCTATAGTTAACAACGATAAACTTCAGTTGACTCTCCTTATAACAAAAAACCCCACACCTGTGAATACCTGATGGCAAGGTAGCTATGGCTTGTAACAGTGATTTCTGACCCTTATGTCGTGACCTACAAAAGAAGACCCACACTATAACCTCAACAACAGGTAGAAGAAGAGTTATCAACTGATATTAGTTCAATACTCACTCACCTGAGGGTAGACTGAATTGGAGTTAGAAATAACCCCAGTTGGATTGTACTAAGCAACGACAGGGAAAAAATAATAAACAGGAAGATTAGTATGGGGTAGAGACCGAGGTGGCACGAGGGAGGCGCTAGTGTTGGGTTGGTGCATAAATCAGCAGACCATTCGAAATGCACAGTACTCGAGGAACTGGCAATAATAATAAATAACAATATACAGGTCCGTGTTGAAATCACAGTCAGAAAACAAGTGGTTCCCAAGACTTGCTTTAAGAAAAGAGACAGTGGAAACTGTATAGTATGGCAAGAAGGATGGCTCCTAGGAAGTTACACAACTCCGTAGATATGTACGTAATGGAAAGCAGTACAACAATAATAGCAGTTGCACTCACATGGATGTAGTAAGAACGAACAGCTTTTCTCCGGTCACAGAGACGTGGATAGAATCGGACGGAGGAAAGCCAGAGGCAGTCCAGGGACGTTCCAGAGTTCAGAAACCGGGTAAGAAGAGTTTATACAAATTTGCCAGGGAAGAAGGACAGAGGCAGTCCAGGGACGTTTCCAGGGTTCGGAACACAAGGTAAACAAAGAAATCTTCGGTTAAGGAGTCAGGAAGACAGAATTGGAGTGAATGAGAAACGCCACAATTAGCAGCTTTGAGTTCCGCATCAGCGCCACACTTAACCCCTAGGGGAAGGTTCTGCCACAAAGTGTGTTGTGGGTATGCACGTGGTGCGTCACCTGACATGGGTGTGCTCTGCCTGTAAACAGTCTCCATGGCAACCAATGCCTTTGCCAAACTGACGCAGAAACGCTGCGTTTCCAACATGAAACGTATGCAGTTGAAGAGTCCTGTGGTCGAGGCGTGACACATTGCCCTGGTTCACATGTACCTGGTAGATCACATTTATTTGGCATTCATGTTATGCAAGACACGACAAGAGGTTGTGGTTGGGCACTTGATGGTAATTGTAGCTATGCGGTCTGCCCATATATAACACAGCAAAAGATGCTCAGTGGACTTGACATTTATTTTGCTGACATATTGCACTTTCTTGTAATATTTGCTGAATATTTCAATTCATGGTTGCAGAGGTAACTGCGAGGGGTGTAATCCTGGTATATGGTGATGGAGAGGGAGTAAGAATGGCCTCTAATATTTATTTGTGTTTTCAAGGAAGCGGAGGTGCTTTCCTTGAAAACACTTAAAGTTTTAAAGAAAAGGCCATGAAAATGGGTGAAAATGATGGCATCTCAGATGGCAACATTCTCACTGCCTTTCACAAGAAATGCTTAAGAGGGACAATATTGATGATTATTTGCATAAAATATGATCAGTAATGGTATTATTCTACTAATAAGTAATACCTGACTACTACATCCTTCTGTGCGTGCTATTCAACTGTGCCCACAAATTAGTACCACAAACTAACACACTTGTAATATTCATGGTTATTATCCAGGGTGCTATGAAACTCTTTTTGTAATGAACTCACAAGTGCTCAAGAATCTCATCAGAACAGAGGAAAAGCAGTCAAACAGAATCTAAGCAAGGAAAACAATGTTTAAGATATGGGGCCTCATTAGGACCCAGGCGGTAAGGGGTTTACGGCGGCGTAAACAGCGCCGACCCTTACCGCCTGATTCCGAGGTCCCTTAGCGCCATGGAGGATTTAACACCTGCTTTTAGCAGGTGTTAAAATCCATGGCGCTAAGGGACCTTGTTGTTAATTACGCCACCGTAATTTACGGTGGCGTAATTAACGCCTTCCCCACTCCCATTATGCCCTATGGGGCAAAAATGGGAATGGGGAAGGGTAAATGGGGATTGGGGACTTACTGCCCCGCCAACCTCGGAATGGGGCGGTAAGTCCGCCAACCACCATGGCGTAAACGTAGTTTACGCCATGGTGGTAAAGGTACGACCCAGGCGGTAACTTACCGCCTGGGTCGTAATGAGGCCCATGGAGTCTAACTTCTTTGTCAAGACTGATTTGTGGTAAGTTGCAGTGGATTGCAATAGAGCAAAGGTTTATGGGCCACAGTGTTAGCCAACATTAACAGCCCAAGGGACAGAAAATGACATTGGAATGCATACTTTGCTGATTTTCAGTATGAACATGTGCATGTGACCCTAGCTCATTTCCATGTCACTGTGGAGGCCCACATGTGGAGGCCACGCAGGCGCACCTGCAATATTGCAGGAATCAAGAGGATTGCTTGACTAGATCTACACAGAAGACAGTAAGCCTTTCAAAACTCTGCTCATTCTAGGCAGGCTGGAATTCTAAGGATTTTCTCTGTTTTGTTGTTTTTTTTGCATTTTGCACCTCTGGCACTGGAAGCAACAATGCAGACAGCCTGGTTGGAAATCGCCACTCCCTCACCTTCCCGGACTACCCGTGCCATCTCTATATATTGTTTGTTTGTTTAGTATTCATTGTGCGCGCCAGACCAGAGGGTATCAGGGCGCAGGAAGGTAGGAAGTCATACAGCTTAATGCACAAGTTACATGGGTTACAAAGTATCAAGAAAACAAATGATTGAAACAGTCCATAGTGTAGATACAAACAATAGAACGTGGTAGAGAGTGCAATAAGGTAAGGAATATACAAGCAAATTATATACTGAGGATAAGCAGTTATTTATAAGTAAGGTTAGATTATGCCCATTCATTTATCTTCATTCTCTAAGAGCCATCTGATCAAGTTGTGCCTAAATTTGGTGAAGGTTTGGTCCATTCTCAGTGTGGTGGGTAGAACATTCCATAGTTGGGATGCTTTGACTGGGAAGCTGGTGCCCCCAATAGTGGAAAGTTTGTAACGAGGTACCTGCCAGCAGTTGGAATTCGCTAGTCTCGTAGGTCTAGTAGATATTTAGAGAATCTATCTATTAGGTGTTGTGATGCTTTATTGTTTAGGCATTTGTGAATGAGGGAAGCAGTCTTAAGTCTAATTTTCTCATAAGTGGAAAGCCACTTGTACTTTCTTCTAGTTTCTGAGATATGTTCTTTCTTTGATATACTGAGTGTGGCCCTAAGGGCATTATTTTGAAGTATCTGTATTTTGTTAACAATGGATTTGGTCACTCCAATGTAAAGGGCATTACAATAATCAAGTTTGGATATGATGAGAGCTCTGGCTAAGATGATACATCACATCCTTCTTCACATTCGGTCCTCATGCCTGGTCTGAAAATGGCCGCACGGCCCACACGCAACTCAAGCCTCCACAACGAGGCTGTTTACTGTGTTGCTTAGCAACGCTTTTTCGATCTTTGCCCGCGCCTATTCGCCGGCAGGCGGAAGCCGGCATCAGCCCTTCAGGCAAAGGCCTGGAGGACAAGGCCCTGTTTCGCGCCTGTAGCCCAGTAGCACCCGAACGATGGAGAGGGCAGGAGACCCTCCTCACCAGCCCATCAGCAGCCCCTCACTTGCTGCAGGAAAGAGCAGCTGATTCCTGCTCTGCGCCCGATGAGCCCGTACGACCACGGGGGCCGCATCCTCCAGGAGGTGAGCCAGCTGCTACATAGAGATCACCTTCTGCTGTAATCTGCTCTTTTGCAAATCGGCAGCAGAGCCTGATCACATCCTTCTTCACATTCGATCCACATGCCTGGACTGAAAATGGCCACGCGGCCCACACGCAACTTAAGCCTCCACAACAAGGCTGTTTACGGCATTGCTTAGCAACGCTCGTTCGATATTTGCCCACGCCTATTCTCCGGCAGGCGGAAGCTGGCATCAGCCCTTCCGGCAAAGGCCTGGAGGACAAGGCCCTGTTTCGTGCCTGCTTGGCGCGTGGATGCGTGTTTTCGCGTTGGACCCTGCCAATTCCGGAAGGTATGTGCGCTAAATGACACCTGCCAACTCATATGCTTTGTCTGTCGCCTAGACACCACCACTGTCCCTGACCTACGCCCACGCCTATCATCATCCCTCTAGGAGTGAACAGTCTCCACTCACTCCACCAGACGTGACATTGTTCATTGTACTTATTTGCCCAAAAGCACACTCTACCGAAGGGCACGCCTTACCTGCTGGCTACATGATACCCGATGCTGCAATATCTCTGTATCAGCTGTAGCTATTATCCTATTTGCACTCATATTTAAATATGTTACTGTTTCTGCCTATGTTACTGCTTATCTGCCATAACGGTCTAGGTATTATACTGCCAATGCAATAACACAACGTGACTGTATAGTTCAAATGTGAAACTGCCACAGTTAGCTCTGGTTCTGCGACTTTCTGCTCTAACTTGTGCCTGTTTAAATCTAGCATATGCTTTGTGCTAAGTATAGAAGTACCGTTGTCTTGTCCAGATGTCGCATAACGGTAGCCTTATCCCATTGCAGACCCACCAGAGTGCCCAATAGACTATGTAAGTGGCAACAGTGTGCGGTAGAAGACCCATTGGCATTGACAATAACCTGTGTGAATAATGATGCCTGGCAGTGGTGTTGCCTGTGACCGCGGCATGTCAATGGTCAGTCTGTGCATGCATGCCCATGCATCACCAGGACAGACATCTCATGACCCTAGGTGGCCTAGTCTATGGAATCACTTGCATTCGAGGGGTGGCAGTGTTGCATTGCGGTACCTGTAGTGCATTGCATGTGGAAGTCCTTTGGGGTTAGAAATGGCCTGGTCAGTGACTGATTGTACTCCAGTCATCTGCTACTCCTGTGTGTTGTGGCCTGTCAATTGAGGAATGTTCAGGTTGGTCCTGCATGTGCAGGATGATTGCTGGACATGCAGTTGTGGAATTTACCGACCCACCCTTTGCCTGTCACGAATGCTGCAATGTAAGTGAAAATGTAAATTTACTCACCCAACATCCAGGTCCTTTGTCCTCCGTGGCGCACCATGTAAGCCAGCAGGGTACTGTTCCACAGGACCATGGAGTTGTGGATTGAACCTGGAAACCGGGCACAGCAGTGCTTGATGGTCAGGTCGGCATCACAGATCACCTAGACATTGAGGGAATAATACTGCTTCTAGTGCATGTAGACCTCCTCTGACATGTGGGGGGCCACCAACTCTACGTGTGTGCAGTTCAATGCTGCCAAAACATTGGAAACGCCCGCAGTCGCATAGAAGCAGGCCTTAGTGGCGTTACCTGTGGGTGGTTGGGAGGGTGATCTGCTGCCCCACATTGTGCAGGAGGAGCTCCAGTACCTGCACTAGCACTCTGGAGAAATCAGGCTTTGATACGCCATGCAGCTGGCTCACAGAGTGCTGAACATGCTAGAGGCCAGGGAGTGCAGGACGACACCAGCTTCAACAGCAGTGGTATGGCTGTCCTGATGCCTATTCTGTCCTAATGTAATCCTGGATAATGCTCAGTAGGTCAAAAATCGTCTCCTTCTTTAGGCAGTACAGAGTGTGTATCTGGCTGTCTGTGAGGGGCCAGGGTGTGGCACTTGTGTGGGGAATCACAGCACGCCTCTGCTTCACCAACTGAATCCCCATCATCATCATCCTCCCCCACCTCCTACTCCTGTCCCTGGCCTCCTGTTGCCACTGCTGCTGCACCAGCACCATCACCTGCACATCCTCATGCAATGCCTCCAGGTGCATGGCAGCAACAATGAGTGACAGCATGGTTGTGTTGGGAAGTGTTCTTGGGGTGGATGTGGACCTTTAGTACTGTTCCTTTGTGTATTGGTTGCACCTGGGTGGATTGGGTGCACCTGTGGCCTTATTACCCCCACCTGGGTCGACTTACCAGCAGCTCTTAGGTGGTGGTGCCTCTGGCATGGATTTGCCGGTAATACCAGCATATTTCTGCCTGTATTACTGGCAAGTCCATGCTCATAATATGCTGGTAATACCATTGTGCAGGTATTACCAGCTCATGTTTCCAATGCCTGTGTTACCAGCACCGGTTATTCCGTAAAACGTGTTAACTGACACTGGTGATTCTGGTGAGTGAGTTCCGTGTCCCTCATGATTTGCCAGAATGGTAGTAGTGTCCATATACATTATTATTGGCACTTTATTACCAGACCGCCAAAGTTGTAACGACCCCCTAAGTCTTTAACAATTTTGGGAGCAAAAGGGTCCATAAGAGATCAAGATGGCTTGGCATTTTGAATGATGGGTCCTAATATAAGAGGTAGGAAGAGAGGTGGTGGACAGCAGGAGAGTTGGTGAGGGAGAGGAAGGAGGGCTGTGTGACTGTCCCACATTTTAGAAATGTTAGAGGATAAGTCATGTACAAAGAGAGTAGGATTTTGGATGATTGTTTTAGGTTGTCTGAGAGTGAGTGAATTAGGGCTTCCTGAAAGTCGGTGGTGGGGCCAGGAGGGCGCTATACAACGAGGAAGGCCATGGTGCAGTTGTGGGAGAGCTTCAACTTGAGCAAAAGGTAGTCAGAGCTCTGACCAAGGTCCCCTTGCATTTCTCTGATTGAGAGATTCTCTTTGGCGATGACAGCTACCACACCGTCTCTATGAGAGGAGTGGTCTTGTCTGTAAATCCTGTAGCCAATTGGAATGGCAAGGGTAAGGGCAGGGCCCGCTGTCTCATTGAGCCAGGTCTCACTCAGGAAGAGTAAGTCAAGATTATTACTGATGATTAGGTTGTGCACATCTAGGGCATGGACTGGTAAGGAGCGGGGGTTAATCAGAGCACATAGCAATGGGACGTCTCTACTGTGCGGGGTGTCATTATTGGCACTGCTAGGTACAGTAACAACATTAGCAGCACAGGGTGCAATAACATTGATGGGAGTGCTAGGTACAGTAACAACATTAGCAGTACATGGCGCAGTAACATTGGTGGGAATGCTAGGTACAGTAACAAAATTAGTAGTACAAGATGCAGCAACATCAGTGGTAGTGCAGGGAGAATGTAGTATGGGGACAACAGGCATGGTTGCAGGTGCACTGCTATTGGTGCTAGCATGGAGCAATGGCATAGATTGTCCGGTTGATGAAGTAGAAAGTCCCTGGGGGCAAAGGCATGTTGGCGTGCAACTGTGAGGACCTGTTTCACAGTTGGTGAGGCAGATGTTTTCCGGCAAACTTCAATCGTTTGGTAAGTAATGTGCTCCAGTGTGTGTGCATGGCCGGAACACTGGGCACCAGTGGCTTGTCATGTGCAGTGTGTGGCACATGTCGTTGTAGCGAATAGTATGGCCGCATGGCTAGCGGCCCACGTGGCAGACAGTGATCCTTCATGGGGGTAGGGAAACAGGAGCAAGCCCTTTCAGCGGGCATGCAAGGTGAGACCGGGCCATGGGTGGGGGGCGTGGTTTGGCATGGGATTCGGCAGTGTGGAGACACGGAAGCTCAGAGTGGATGGCCGGGAGAACCTGGCCCTGAGGCACGCAGATCTGCTGAGCAGACCGGGATAGGTTGTGGGGGACAGGTGGAACATCATGCGCGACCCCAGTCGCAAGAGTTGATGTTGGATGGGGTAGAGGGGCTGTGTTGAGGGCCTTTTTGCAACCTCACACCGCTGGCCTTCCCACCAGGTTGGCGAGAGTGGGAGAATTTAGCAGAGCCAGTGTGTAGAGCTGCTAGCATAGCAGAGGCATGATTAGAGAACCAGGTTTCTATGATAGCAAGAAGTGAAAGTTGAGGGTGATAAGAGTCAGAGTGGTCAATGATATAGAAGGATTGTTCCAGAGGGATTGCGCATTTCCGAAGCCAAGTGAAAGAGTGATAGGAGGTGAGGGAGAGGAGCATGGTTAGTACAGTACAGAGGGGATAGATGAGGTTGGAGATACTGGGAACATGAGGTATCTTACCTGAGAGGTGCAGGTGCAGGAGGGAAAGAGGAAGATGGGGAGATTGGAATGTGATGCAGAAGTTACACCAAGTTGAGTCTGAAGCCTATGAGAGAAGGCCAGGTGAAGAGTGAGTAGAAGGAGGAATGGAGCAAATAGATATAGGGAAGAGAAGACAAGGAAGAAACTGTCCAGCTCAAGAGAGATAAAGAAGGTAGGTGGGTGAGCGGAAAGGGAAGGGATGGATGGTTGTCTAAGAAGAAGCAGGTGTACATTCTGAGACGGAATACAATGGGGCTATAAGTAACCAAAGGACAGTTAACATGCCAAAAACAGCAATGTTCCTTGGTCCTGTACTTCAACAGGAGCTCCACTGTGAATGAGCAGGCAAAGGGGGAAAAGATCTCTTTGCATGGAAGAAAAAGGCAGGAAGCGGATGAGCTTGGCAAAGTCCAGGCTTGAGCAGGGGTTCTGGCTCCAAAGCCCTTTCCATCCCTACCAGGCCCTAAAAGGAAACTGCCTTTGCCCTGGGCTCCAGAAGCCTAGGCTGGACACTCAGGAATGAATGAATATGGGAGGCAGTAAATAAAGAGCAGGTTATGAAACTTCAGTTCCTCATTGGTTTCCAGAGAGGTGTGGGTTACTATCCTCCAGTATCTCTTAGCCTGCACGGGCTAGAGCCCAGAGAGATATACCAGTGGCTGTACGAGAAGAATATGCATCATTGCAGAGAACAAAGGGGCTACAGGTGAAACCTAAATATCCTTCTGTATGCAGCATAAGACAGGAACACCTTTAAAGAACATGAATCCTACTTTTATGCAATTTTAATCACAGACCATCCCTTCTGTTGCCATTATTCCCCTTGTGTAGACGTGTTCGAATGCATGTCACCACTCCTTTATTCATATGATTCTGAGGTCGATACATAAGAGTATCATACATGTGTAATAGCAAGTTGTTAAGACAAGCACGTTGTTAGCAATATGTTTACAAAACAGTTACTATTATTAATATTACTACAATACATATTTTTCCCGTATAGAGACATTTGAACAGGTGTCGTAGGTGGACAGATGTGTTTTGATCAGAATGATCCAGCTGACAGATGAGTTTTCCGGAGCTCCTTTTGTTTCAAGTTTGCATCCTTCATTCCCCGCTTCTGGTTTGTGCCAAACAGAGCAAAGCAAATGAACCGTACCTGTGATTATAAAAATCACTGTCCAAAAAGTTAAGCATCAGATTACAAAATAGAACCACGAACAAGCGTACCTCTTTAATAGGTCAAAGAAGGATATGCTCTCATTTCCATAAAATCAGAGGGTGCTGTATTTATTCATAAGAGGAAAAAAAAGAACAGCATATACAAGTAGGTCACAATATGAGGAAATTGTCTCATGAAGTAGGTCATTTGGGTGGGTTCTGGATGATACATAAAATGTTAAAAATACAGAGATCTACTGACACGAAATAGATCATTTGAAACACTTGTGTATAAGCGGACAATAAACAAACCATCAATCAATCATTTCTATACGATAATTAGATGTGTAAAACAAATAGTCATCAAAGAAATTATTTCACGGTGCTAGCACAGCAGTACATTTTGTGTTAGATACATACTTTGCTTGCAAAATAGCCTGCACCCTAAGTAAAATAAGACACAGCTCACACACCACATAATCAGATTGTTAAGAAATAAAAATCAGACATTACAGTAGAATGTTATGACTAAAACTAATTCATCTTCCTACAGAACTGTTGGAACTCATACAGACAGGCAGGCACAGATATCTCAGCTGCATTTTCAGGTTGCACTTAGACACCCCCAAATCAATGTAACAATTACAAATACTTAGAAAACAATGACCCCACTTAGGAGTATCTTGGTGTGCGTGGAAAATAATGGTTTTATGCTACATGATTCCACTGAGGACATATATTGACCATCATGCCAGTCAAGCACTGTTTATAGCTGCATGTTTAGGGGTGAATGGGCTTCAGGTGCTTCACTCAAATGATGCCCCTGGTGGCCCTGTGTGCAGTGTTGTGCAGATGCTGTGGGTGTTTGATTGGTGTGAGGAGGTAGGGTCATAGGGCCTGGTCTGCCTCACCTAGGGGAGAAGGAGAAAACAAGGCTATCTGCACACTATGTAATGTTAAAGTGACCACAAAGTACATGATTGCCACATGTGCCCTGTCTTTGTGCGGGTCTGTGCAGATGCATGCATACCGCATTGCTTCTTTATTTGTGAGGCAGTGCGCATTCCTGCAGGTTCTTATGACTTTTCAGTGACATAATGTTTCAGCACTTACCTATCAACCCCATCTCCCCATAGTTTCCAGCCTGCGTCCTGGAACGCACTGGCAAATTATGTCAAATATGCCTATCATGTGTCAATCACAGGGAATCTGCATACATATCAGTGAAGACTTCCCTGGCATTGCAGATCATCTGTGCATTGATGAAATGCCAGTGGTACCATCTGCGGTTGACATATTCCACATCCGGGGATGTGTGTGGGTGTATGTGTGTGTGGGTGGGATACCCACACACACATACATACACCCATACACCTAGGATAATCTGCAATTTGTGTTGAATCCATGTTCTCCCTGTCACCTCCAGTTCACGGTGTCCGGTCAAAGGATCGACACCAAAAGGATCGAATGCAATAGGGTCGAGTCAATAGGACCAAAAACAAAAAGGTCCAATTTTTTTTAATGTATTTTTTTGGGCTTTCCGTATAGGAAAAAAAAAGTGGTTTTTACACCAAAAAAAAAAAATAATCGACCTTTTTGTTTACGGTCCTTTTGATTCGATCCTATTGTATTTCGATCCTTTTGATTCGATGCTTTGACCTACAACCCTAGTTCACAGTTTGTGCCATGGCAAAGTCGTATTGACTCTGTGAGATGATGCATCACATCACAAGGTATACACAGTGAGTTTGAATGATCTGTGATATGCTAGAAGTTATGCCAGAGGTTCTCTGAAACGAGTCAGTGACAAATATATGCAGAGCAGCCAACTATTTCACTGGTGCCCTTAGGACTTGTGATATAGCTGTGGTTGGAATGAGGTCCATCTGTCACTCCTGTAGCATATCTAAGATGAGTGCAGGGAAGCAGAGCCCCTGAAACGCCTCCTCATCTGGCATCCAAACAGTGTGCCTTTGAGTCAAAGTATGCTCTCATGGTGGGGCGTCCTTCATAAAATAACTTCAAGATTATTTTGTCATTTTCATTCTGATAATCGTATGACTCTTCGCTACCACACTCACCATGTGCCCCTCTAGTTAGGTCTGTCCAAACCAATTAACCACATTGGTGATGTATTGAAAGGAGGGCAGAGGGACTGGAATATGTGCTTGACCTGCACTTATTTACGGAATCAAAAGAGTACAATATAGCTATTTCTTTAATGTATTGGAGGTTCAGCCGACATGTGTTTCGACATGGATCTTGTTCACGGCTGACATGGTCACATACAATTCAAGAGATCCAATTAATAATGAGAAATTATCAATAAATAGTCATACCATTATCATTGGATTACAGTAGTCAAGAAGTAACAAGTTGATTGAACGAATTGCAATAAACACTGCAGGGATACCATTTGTGAATACATTTACCATGATATACATATCACACATGTTGTACAAGCACAAGAGGAAAAAGGGGCATTTGAAGGTTGCCAGAAATAAAAAACAACAAAAGAAATACGAGTTGGTTGCTACATATTTTGTTATGACAAACAAGTTAAACTGTAATTGTATCAGTAAGCTAATGCATAGATTGTGCAGAGAGGTGATGCGTGTGGGCTTTATAGGTGTAAAGAAACATAGCATAAAAGCTGAGCCACCAATGGTGATGTGTCTGTGCTGAATAAAAGAACTGGAGCAGAGATTTGGTGTATTTGCCCAGGTCATTGGAGGTGCAGCTCTGTTGTTGCAAGGTCCAGACACTTCAGCAAAGGCAGTTCAGCTAGGAGGTGGGCTCCTTGTAGTCCTTATATAATTTTTGAGTTCCTTCTGCGTTGTAGCTTTTTCTGTACTTTGGGTAGAAAAAACAGTCTCTGGCTTTTATGGTTGGCAGTGTTCTTAGTATCTGGTACATATGACTCGCCCTAGAGTTTGCAGAATTAAGCATCTGTTATTACCAATCATTATTCTGCAGTATTGTTAACAAGGCAGTATTGGAATCCCACCACCAACTCTATACCCGGGTCTAACCTGGATAGTTATCCAGTACTGTCGGCTCTTGTGACAGATCGTGGTGCAGACACCATACTTCATCTCAACTGTTCAGATATATAGTTAGGTGCTGACAGCCAATGAAACCGGTCGACCTCTAAAAACCAGGAATAGTGCCAAACTGAGAGCAGTGCTATGATATAGCACACCTTGATTGTTTAGATTGTTAAAGCACTGCTAACAGATCTAATCCACGTCTTTGCAGTCCTTTTAAATGAGTAAACCTCTTTTAGTTGAGAAACCATAGGTCCGGGAATAAAACAGTTGGAGCCTTGTAGACCATGGGATCTATTTTAGTTGCTTTTTGTTTGTGTTACTTGCGATTTAGAAATATATATAAAAAAGACCTTCCAAAAAAAGTGGTATATTGTGTGTGAGTGAGACACGAGAGGGTTGAGTAGACAACTTGGACACACAGAGTGAAGAACTAAGAATTTCTCTTGTTCTATCTATTTTATAGATAGGTGGCGCACCACCCTATCCTAGGAATAGAGGAGGGTCTACTAGGCACAGTTAGACCTGTGTACTGTCCCTTGCTCTGTGCTGTTCCTCCACTTCAACACCCCTCAGTCTTGTAATTGGTTTAATGTAAAGTTAAGTGTGTGACAACAATCTATTATCATTGAGGATTCGCTGTCTCTTGGGTGATAAAACGACCTTAACAAAGCCACAAGCATAGACGAGGGATCGTATCAGGGGCCCTAGATTCAGGGTTACCCTCATTGTGCGGGTCTCATCCACTCAGAGAGAACCTTTTGAAGGTTGCTCATTGGAAAGGGAGATAAACTGCCTAGAAATGCTGCAGGGTCCCACATACCAGCCAGGATCACTGCAAAGAGGTACTGGACAGGCCTGTAAACCCAGAGGTAGAGTAGCGAGGACACTGAGTTTGGCACACAAGTAGGCATCCACACAGATTTTTCCAACAAGCAAAAGCTCCAAAACATAGTCACCTAGGAACTGAAAGAGAACAAAATTGAGATGATAGGACAGGATCAGAATTCTGCCTGAAGACAAGATGGTCAGCAGGCCTTTTCAAGCCCCTTAAGGTCATAGATTTGTAGCAGCTCACAACCAAGGCTAGGTAGTAATTAATGGAAAAACACTACATAGGTATCATGGCAGTCAAATGCTGCTATAGGGGCGAAAGCAGAAAGGGAGCAGAACCACAAGGATGTAGAGAGAGAGCTCCAGACTCCCGGGGCACAGCGGAGGAGCCTGTACCTGGATCACCAATCCAGACTGGGAGAGGGAGAATCGCTTAATGTATTGGGTATAGCTAGCTGACCAAGCTGCAAGTGCGTAAGGAGCCGAGCGGTATGCGAAACTGGAAATCATGAGAATGTTGAAGAAACAAAGACTCGGTCAGAGGAGTACTATAGCTTTACTAGTGTGCTCCGCACTATATCCCTAATGAATGGCCTGGGCACTTTATCCCCTACTTTAGTAAGCGATATGCCCCTTGCAAATTATCTGGGCACTGTATCCCTGGAAGGCTGAAATGAGCCAGGCTCCATCCTCCATGATGAATTGCAAATAATGATCTGGTCATCAAGTATAAGGGTGACTGTAAATCAGCAAAGAAGCGGCTAAGAGCGATATACTTAAAATTCTGTTTTCTTAACCAAGAAGCTTGTATGTACTATATCTCTGATACTGTAATTGTGATTCAAGAGGTTGCTGGGTGCTATATTCCTAGAAGTGTGATTCTGTACTGTAGGACTTACTACCTTTGCATGACCTAGTTTTAAATTACACTGCAAATTCACATTGTATAGTATGTTCCATATCTACATGAGTACCGTTTATATTGTTCTGTCAGTCAAAAGTATATGTGTTCTATCCATTTGATGGTTTTTCCCATATCTATTCATCAAGCACATTATATATATATATATATATTCATAGTGAATTGTTATCCAGTTTATAAGCCACAAACTGGACTGAAAAAACCTAATTAACATAAGATAAAGAGCCTCCTAGGGATCTGGTGCCCTACCAGTCACAGCACTGCCACCCGCCAGTCACACTATACCCTATCTGCGTCATGATAAAACGCTTCTGAAAATTCTAGGCTGTCTAACTGCCCCTCACTGAACCCTTCTGCCTATTTCTACTGCAGACTTGTTCAGAATATTGGTCTCTAGAATCTAGCTCTCAAGTCCCCCTAAGCCATTCCAGCAACAGTTATGCTAATCTGGGCCATCATCATCATGTTCGCATATGCCTAGTCCCTCACAACCTACCTTGCACAGGGCTGCACTTCCTCTCCCACCCCAATGGCCTTAGCAGACCAGCATGCCCAAGACACCATCCCATTCCCTGTCCCACCCCATTCCTACCCAATATAAACCCCTTCCAACCTGCCTTTACTGAGTCTCACCCTACAGCAGACACCTGTAGTATCCAAAAAGCAAGGCAGACCACTATCCCTTGCATTCCTACGCCTAAGAACCTCACATTCAGCAACTCCTACCCTCGCATAGGCACAACAAGACTCGACCGCCTGAGATCTAGGACACACACCTTCTCGACTCCTAATAACATAGGCCTAAGAAAAAGTATAACTATACCCAAACCAGCCACTCACCTCACACACCCAATAGTATCTCCTGACCAGATCACTCCCTGCTCCAACGCCTCCTCCCCCTGCACACTCAACAAAAAACCAGGCCAAACCAACACCAAAACAATCAAAGGCACACACATCAACACAAGATCTGTAGTCGCCCATGCCTTAGACATAGCTGACATCAACTCCCTCATTGATCTAGACTTCATAGCTATTACTGAGACTTGGCTCCACGTGGCTTCTGGCCCCGCTCAAGCGCTAGCTATACCTAATGACTACACCATCTACCGCGCAGACAAACAGCCAAAGGCGGCGGTGTAGCCATTATTGCAAAAAGCTCCCTCAACATAAGACGCATACAAAACCAATCACTCCCATCTGCGGAATTACTCACCATCAAGCTATCCACCACCAACAGAAGCACTATCACTACCCACCTCATCTATAGACCGCCGGGCCCCATACTATCATTCAACGATGATATAGCTCTCCTGCTCTCTAACAACACCAAACCCAACTCACGATTACTCATACTAGGTGACTTCAACCTCGGATTCAATGACGAGAAAGATGACAAAGCAAACACCATCGCTAACACCATCTCAGAATTAGGATTCACCCACCACATCTCACAACTGACACATAACAAAGGCCGCATCCTTGACTGGATAGCTGACCTCAACTGCAATACCACCATCATTTCCAACACACCATGCGCCTGGACCGACCACCACCTCATCACTTTCACCAACAATAAAGACACTCAAACACCTGGTCCCCCTCCTAATGCTCCATCTACACTCACAAGAAACAGCAAAAAATTCACAGTTGAGAATCTCCTGCCTCTACTTCAACCTATCATCGACTTCTCAACCACGATTACCAGCCCCACTGATTTAGCAGATCTCTACAACACAACCATTCTCAAGGCCATAAACACTGTAGCACCACTCAAACTAAGGAAAGCCAAACCATGTGTCCATCTCAACTCCTGGTTCACTCCTGAACTAAAATCTCTCCGCAAAAACAAAAGACAAGCAGAATTAGCGTGGAAACAGTCTCCTTCTGCTAACAATAAAACCTCATATGCACTAGCCTCCAATACCTACAAGTCAGCAATCGTCCAAACAAAAAAAAAGAAAAATGAAAGAATCTGCAATGCCACATCCAACACCAAAGAGCTCTTCAATATCCTGAGAGACCCTGAGTCCCCCTCCCCCATCCCAGACACATGCACCAAAGACATTGCTTGGTGTACCAACATACAAGAAGCACTCCTTGGCAAAATTGCTATGTTACAAGTCAAAATTGAGTCAAAGAAAGAAAGTCTCCCCTTCGCTGATAACCCTATCCCTTCCACCCACACCCCACAACTGGATGACAATAACCTATTTGAATTCTCCACCATAACTATCAAAGAGGTTGAAGATATAATTAACTCTTTGAAACCCTCCAAATGCCAAAGCGACATCTGCCCAGCGCCAGTCATCAAAGACGCAGCCAAACATCTTGCTCTTTTCATCACATCTCTTATAAACTCATCTTTTACATCCAGTATAGTACCTAACAACCTAAAGGATTCCTGGGTTTTACCCCTACTCAAGAAACCCACCCTAGACCCAAGTGTCCCCACGAATTACAGACCTATTACGACTGTGCCCTTGCTCCCAAAAATCCTTGACAGAGCTGCCTACTTGCAGATACAGAACCACCTTGAAAAAAACAACTTAGTAGGACTAAGACAATCAGGCTTCCGCCCCAAACACAGCACAGAGACTGCCTTGATTGACCTCAAGACACAAATCGACAACATCAAAGACAACGGCAAACTATCACTTCTTCTACTCCTCGACTTGTCGGCTGCCTTCGACTTGGTCAATCATGACATCCTCTGCAGACATTTACCCTCAGCAGCCAATTTCTCTGACAAGGCTAATGCATGGATTCCGTCCTTCCTGAACAACAGATCAACGAGGGTCTTTGCCCCACAGCCTCTGCCAAACCAGCCCCAGTCACATGCGGCATCCCTCAGGGCTCCTGCATTTCCCCCACACTATATAATGTATTTACAAAACCCCTCTTCAACATACTGGACCGTTTGGGTGTCATCTACATGAATTACGCAGATGACACTCAAATACTCATCCCACTAACAGGCGACTATTTCACCGATAACACAGTACTCAACAACATTTATTCCATTATCCAAGAATGGATGGCCAAACACGGCCTTTGCCTCAATGACGAAAAGACTGAGCTTCTTCTCCTAGGCTCCCAATCCAGACTCAACAAACTTGACAAACTTTACCAGACATTCACCATCGGCAGCAACAACATTTCCGTCTCCAACAGCGTCAAAACTTTTGGGATCTACCTCGATTCCTCCCTTACACTGACAAAACAGATCAACGCCCTCTCATCCGCTACCGCTTAGACATGTAAGCTCATCAATGCCTGCAGACCTTACCTCTCGTCTTCCAACTGCACCACCTTAGCCAGAGCACTAGTTCTCTACAAAGTTGACTATTGCAATGCTCTTTACCTGGGTACCAGCCAAAAGAACATCAACAAGCTGCAGGTTATCCATAATAACGCACTAAGAGCAGCTCTGAACATACCTACACGAACACATCTCTGACGCCAGGCGTTCCTGCCAATGGCTATCTATACCTCAGAGAATTGAATACAAAACACTCTCGCTCACTCACAAATGCTCATCCAACCAAGCACCCAGATACCTCTCAGACAACTTCACACACCACACCCCATCTCGCCCAACCACATCAGCCAAAACACACTGCCTAAACATCCCCAGATACAAACTCCAAAAAGCAGGAGGCTCAAGCTTCCCTGTGCTTGCCACTAAACTCTGGAACTCACTACCAGTCGATCTTAGATCCGAACCATACTTTCATCGATTCAGACATAGTGCCAAAACCTGGCTACTGGCCAAAGAAGCCTAGAACGCCAATTATTACCTTGCTAATTTACTTACTGCCTGCACAATCTGCACAATCTCAATCCTTGTAAATTATGTCATACTATGTACATTACCAGTAACTGTTTTATAATGTTTATACTACCTGTATTGTTTACCTATTGACCATGTTTGTAATATATTGTTACGTTGTAACCATGCCAAGCGCCTGGATGCCCCAGGGCCAGACGGCACTATGCAAATAAATAAACTAAACTAAACTAACATTACTCCCTTAACCTTCCATACAAAACTTAGGAAACCTCCAGTATTTTTCATGATAAGACCTTTCACTTTATGTCATATGATTGCTGCCAAATAAAATACAATGGGCCTCATTACGACCCTGGCGGAAATCGTGGTGCAATATGCACCATGGAGCACGGCGGAAAGCTGCCGATACCGCCATGGGGGTTGGCAGATTTACCACCCCATTCCGACCTTGGCGGGGCGGTAAATCCCCATTCCCTATTTTACCCTTCCCCATTCCCATTTTTGCCCCATAGGGCATAATAGGAGTGGGGAAGGCGTTAATTACGCCACCGTAAAATACGGTGGCGTAATTAACAACAAGGTCCCGTAGCGCCATGGATTTCTCCGCCCGGAAAAAACAGGCGGAAAACGCTCCATGGCGCTACGGGAACTCGTAGTAGGGCGGACGGGTCCGCCGCGAATACCGCTGGCGTAAACCCACTCCGCCAGGGTCGTAATGAGGCCCAATATTAGTTAATCTAAAGATCATTCTTGATGAATAAGTAGCCATAGTTAGCAGCAGCTATCCTATGTTGCAGCTTGCAACACACTTATTTTCTAATTTGAATATTTGCCATTTAACTGTAACCATGTATTTCAATGCCCTTTTTCAACCTTTTGCCTTGGGTTTTGCCTCAGACATTAATTTTTAGAAAGACATTATTCCCTCATAATAACCCTTCAATTTACCTATAAGGCCTTCATATGATGCATCCTCAGTTGTTTAATAAAGATTATTTAAATTTAAAAAGTGTAAATGGACTGTAATCAAGGTCAAAGCTTCTGAGTGATGTCACGTCATATAATGTCATCATGGGTCAAAGGGCTATCTACATGACTTTCATAAAATGAAGGCACATGGTTCTGTGTATTGTTTTCTTAAAGAATCACCCCTGTTTGGGAGCAGGCATTTCCAGAAACAGCCCACCAGTCTGGGCCTAAGGTGGGTCCAAGTGTAGTGAGTGCCTTGGCAGGTATCCCCATATGGCTGCAGCTGACATACCACTTTTTGTAGTTGGACATTTCAGAGCATTCAACCAGGATAGGTTTGTGCTGTGTGGAGGGGTGCGAGGTGATAAAATGTGGGTTGCGGAGGATGGCAGTGAAATCTCCCAGGTGGCCACATGGGGGTGATCCTGTTGGTGAGGCCTCAGGGCCTATTACTGGTCCTATCCACCACCAAACAAGGGATAAGCGCCCTAAGTCCCCAGTCCTGGGGTGTTATTCTCTGTTGCTGAGGGGCAGTCAGAGCTGAGCCTATTGCACCTGCCCTATTCCACCACCGCCTCCCAAAACAAATGTACAAAGATGTACACCATGTCAAATAGTAAACGGGGTGAGTCCCTTTACTCTTTCAATAATGGCCAGGGCAGGCGAGTTATAGGTAGGACGTGGGATAGGCCAGAGCAGAAATCGGATAAGTAGGATAGGAGGGGGACAGCAGTAGAAGTCTGGGGAAGGTGGTCCAGGGGGAGCGTTAGGGGCAACAAGGGATGCTGGTTATGAGGGAGAGCAAAGGAAAAATTATGGACACCCACGGGAGAGGCACAGATGGCCACAGAGAACCTGAACAGTTCCTGACAGATGCACCCACCTCCCTCAACAACTGATTAGCTTGACTCTCTACCCCAGGGAATAAGTTAATAATAAAACACGACTAGTCACAAACAACATTGCTCCATTAAATAAGTCACAACTTAGGATGAATTCATTTCAAATTGATTTTTATTACACGACAACTGAAGCTGTAATACATGGAAAAGCTTTGCAGTGTTTTTGTTTTTGCCAGGCATCTGCTTAGAGCAACATGTTAATAAATACAATTCAGCATCTAATTCATCGAAATTGTGCTTCGTGACTCCTAGAATTCATAGCATAAGAACACCCATGTAGACTGGAAAAAGCCTTGGCATAGCAGGCTTTGGAATGTGGTATGGGTGTTGTTTTAGCAGCTACATTTCAAAACACTGTTTTCATCCAATATGCAGTCTTAAACCAACTACGAGATAGGATGTGAAAGTACAGCCAGCTCTCATAATGCTGGTGACTGGGCTGGTTTAACACTTTTCAAGTATGAATTGTAACAGATTACATTGGGCCGCCTATCAGAGCATGAACTATGTTGCCTTGCTGACAAATCATTGCAACTAATGTTCTAACTCTTCCCTTCAAGCGTGTTCTACCATTTTACCAAATTGGAAGGAATCATTCATATGTTGATCTCATCTAAAGCATATCCTTAGTTGAAGCACGGCATACTGACAATTGTACAGTGGCTCTTTCTTTCCCTTGTGTTTGAGGATGTACATATGGGCCCTGATTCATGGATTATTTGCGCCGAAAAAAACGGGATTTGTGCGCCATTCTGCCCGCAAATCCCCATTTGTGAAACATGGATTTGCGTGCAGAATGGCGCACAAATCCTGTTTTTTTCGGCGCAAATAATCCATGAACCAGGCAGATGATCTCTCCAGGCCTTATACAACATGACACAGGGCCTCATTATGAGTGTGGCGGTCCGGAAACAAGGGTGCCCGTAAACTTACGGGCGCCTTTGTTTACGAACTGCCACACTAACAGACCTGCAGCGGCGACCCCGGAAGCCAGATTTTTCACAGAAGCACTGGCACCGTTAGCAATGGTGCCTGTGCTTCAGTCTTCCCACTCCTATCATTGGGGTTTACAAAATCCAGCACCTGATTTCCCGCTCCGCCAGGACTTGTAATGTCCCAGTGGCACCGGGAAGTCAGGCACCAGATTCAGTGTTACGGGGTTGGCGGCAACCCTCCGGTCGCTTCATAGGCTACCGCCATACCTCGTTATGAGGCCCACAGACTTATTCTTCTGTCATTTTTGGTGTGTTTGATACAATGTGATTGGCTAATATAACAACCCATACTGCAATACTACAATTTAGGATTTGTATGATTCTGAGGACACAGTTGTTTTCAAATTAATTGATTGAAAAATATTGAACATTCACTGTAAAGGCCAAACTCCTGCATATTTTCACACGACCATTCAAACACAACTCAAAGGTTATGTATCAGTTACTCTGTGATGCTTTGAGGCACAGCACATGCATCCCTCCTTTTATATGAAAGGACAGATCATTTTGTTTGAGAATACCCAACAAAGTATGTTGGTTAAATGGCTGGCCAGAGATCTGGCAATTAATTACAGACTTTGAATGTTTCAATTGTCTTTAGTCTCCTTTTCATTGTGTGTGCAATAATTATGCAAGACTGATTCGCACCAGTTGCCTGCTTGATGAGAAATTACCTTTTCCACACACCGCTTCCTGTCCTGCTTCAGCCACAGGAAGTGGTGTCCAGGGACAAGGTCAGGCCCGTGGAGAGGATTAGAAATCCCACACTTCCCTCAGACGGTATCCAGAGATAATGTTGCCAGGGAAATGGCCGCCAGGTGGTGACATTTCTCTAAAAAAGTGCCCTCTATAAATCAAACACTTTCCCCAAATATTCTGGAATTGGAGGTAATAATATGTAATTTGACCCCCCTGAATATTTGACCCCCCTGAATATTTGGGGAAAGAATTCTAGGGGTCAGGAAAGAAAAGTTGCCTACCTCGCAATTTTTCCCCGGCAACATTTTCCCGGTGCTTTCCTCGTCTTTGTGTCCCTTTAGTTTGGTCCTCAGTATCTCAGCAGTCAGGAAATTCTTCTCAACATGCAATAGTTAGTTCTCCTACAGGACTTCCACAAGGATGTGGTGCTTTTTAAAGTGGGATACATTTTGAGTGGTGGTACGATCTATTGTTTCTGCTATGATCCTGGTGCCTGAAGTCCTACACCTGCCCACTAGTTTGTGTGTGCCTTCAACTTTCACTTGGCCTCTTGAAGTCAATCTCTAATTATTACACATTTCCTAAGTGGTCGTCTTTGGGCCACTCTGATCATAAGCTTCTGTCCTAGCATGAGGGCTGGTGGGCACTTCCCTGATGAGCTGTGTAGTGCGTTCCTGTACCTCCTCAACATGATCATAATGCGTGTTTTATGGTCAACCTATATGCTTCAGTTCTCTGAACTGTTTTCTTGGTGGTGCTCATTATGCACCACACAATTCCATTTACTTGGAACCAACAGAGTGTTATTTTCTTGGGAGTCATCCCCATACGTTTGGCATGGTTTGTAAAGTAGCCTTTAGTGAATAGTGAGCCATTGTTTGGCTTCATTGCCCAGGAACTCATCAGTCCATCAGTAGAGTGATGCTCTGACAGCACTTGAGGGCATCTGCATTATTATGGTGATCGTTGATTACTCGTTCAATTAGTAATATCATTTATGTGCCGGTTTTCATTGTTTAAAAGAAATCCCTGGCTTTGTTGTGCCAAACTTCTTCAGGTAGGTCTGAAATTTGCAGATGTCTTTACCTGGTGCACTGTTTAAGATGGCATTCCTCTATGGCCCTTTTAGCCATAGAATCTAGCGTCAGGAACCACATGGTGTTGTAAAGCTGTTTGGTCATCACAATGTCTCAATGTCCCTCATGTGTTGTATAGATGACTGATATCAGGTTATTTTACTGACAGGTGTTTTTTCAAAGTAATTTTCATCCACAAAATTACTTCAAAAAAAGAATTGAAATATATAGGGTGTAAGGGGTGAAAATGGGTGGCGAGGTGGTTGGATTTGGATAATAATATAGGAAAGGGGAATTGGAGGGACACCCCAAAATCTTTTTAAAAAATGAATGTGTTTTTTCTCAGAAATTTCTTTAAAACAACTTTGTGTGCAAAGGGACTTGGAACCAGATGATTTGTTGACACAGGCCTTTGGATACCATGATTCTTGAGCATCAAAGTAGGACGTCTTCACTTGCGTCTGAGAGTGTCTGATGTATGCTTTTGAAGGCTGTGATTGTATCTTGTCTGCTTCTGGTGGATAACTTCTGGCATCCGTGGTAGTCCACCAACATTGTAAACTCCTCAGCTCTGATGGTTGGATCTTTTTCGTGAGATCTATTACTTGAGCCATGTGCGTGCGGGGATGGAATTTACCCCTTCTATGATGCAGTTGATGTAAAATACAGCATGTTGACTATATCTTAGTGTTCTTCAGCCAATTCCTTGACATGTAGGTCAACAGGTTGTACACCCTGCCTGGTTAGTGTGAGTTCTTCAAATGAAATTCAAGGGATCTTAATCCCTATCATTCAATTCTTAGTAGCATTTTAGATCCTGGATTGCCATACATTAATAGCAGTTATGGCAAATGTCTTCCCACACAGAAACATCTGAGGTTCTCTGTATGCCCGCATTGCATCCATGCGGTCTTCTGTGCTCAAGGTATGTTCTTTCTATGTCTTATTAGTAATGACTTGAATAGGATACAATGTTTGTTTCTGAGTCTCTAGCAAGTGCAATACCAATATGGCCCCTATCTGAATAAGACTTGCAAGCACAGTAAGTTCAGTGCAATGGTTCACCAAACTCATCTAAAAAAATCTAATGACTTGTGTTACTTCATGAGTTCACTCAGCAATGTTTTGATAGTAGCCCAGCTTTTTATGTTTCTGACATAGTAGTTAGACATGCTCAGAAAAGGTTGTCTGATTCTCCACATGGGTATGTCCGGGGGTTATTAACGCTTCTATCTTGCTTGTATCTGGTTGCATTCTTTTGTTAACGAGCATGTGCCCAAAAAACATCACTTATTTTCAGCACCAACTATTAACTCTGCCTCCACAAAGACATCACAGATGACACATTTTGCAGTGTAGGGTTGCTACTCCACCTTTCCCAAGTTCTATAACTGCATTTCTTCCCAAAGCTAGGTCTGCGCTCAATAAATACCATGATAATAAATATAATAATAAGAATAACATAATAACAAGATGCCATCAATGTAATCGAAACAGTTCTGAAACTGCGTGATGGATATGGATCGACTTCCAAAAAATTGTATCCTTTGTTAAGGTCCGGTTTTCAAAAGCATTGTCGCTCCAATGAGGTGGCTGGCCATGTCTTCAACATTGAGGCTGGGGTACCTTTTACTTTAAACATGTTGAGTTTGCATGTCATCTGTCAGCAGACCTGCGGATCTATTCCACTTATGATTGTTATAGTTCTTCTATGATTGGTGATACTTGTGGGTAGTTCTCCCCACTTCATTTTCTTTCACCATATGAGAGACTGGATTTCTTTTTCCATGTGTGGTTGTAGGTGTATAGGCAGCCTCCTGTGATCTTGGGCCACTGGGGGAATCAATTTATTAATGTGTAGTATCACCTGCATATTTTGTAGCTCCCCTATGCCTGTGAACATGGTTGGGAATTTGCTCTCCATCATGTGTTGTTTAGTCAGGCTGAGATTGCAGGCTATTACTCCGGTTTTCCAAGCCGTAATTATGCCTAGAAGATATGTTCCTACTACCTCACACTTCAGCACATGTATTTCCCCAATGGTTGTTTTTCATTTGTGCGTACTGAAAGGCGCAGGAACACCCCACACCCTGGACCAGGGTATTAGGTAACAGGGTATACTGAAAAATGTGTCCAGAGGTTTTTTTTATTTTATAAAGGTATCAAATTTTATTTACTAAGATACATTATTTTTTCAATGAATTAATCATCTATTAATATACACATTAAATTACATAAATGTTGCAGGAGAGCATGGTACACCAGATTCTAAAACAACCTAACACAACCAACATTCTTCAACAGTCAAACCATCATTTGTACCTCAAATCAATGAACCTCAATCATTCACAATAAAAATTTGGACCAAACAATTGGTGCAATATATATGTGTAGTAGCACTTCATTGATTAGCCCCACATAATCTTTGACATTTCATTTCATCCACATTCAGTGTGTATTAGCACAATAATTGTCCAAAATGTGCTCTATTCCGCAGAGTGGGTGCATTCAACAAAAAATGACAGATCCCATCCCCGGATGTTCTTCTACCGGTTTCGACGTTTGAGGATAATTAAACCAACGTCTTCATCAGGGATTCTGCTTCGAGATCTTGTGTTCGCTGGGACTCACAGTCTGACCGCTGAGGCTCAAGTCGAGAAATAACATTTATTGAAGAAAGTGATTGATACACTGATTACATTCAGATACCACATGAACCTGATGGGGACCTTTCATTAGATAACAATGAAATTTTGATCCGTGCAAGTTGAATTTTTATCTACTTCGATGGCATACGTGGCACTTGAAGGCACAGTACTGGAATATCTCCGACATCTGGCCCGGGATCTGGAATCCTTCTGAACTCGTTTTGAGCCATATTTGGGGCTCCAACCATTGAGAGCATTTGACACTGGAAATCAGTTGTTATATTGCAATAATTGGTTTTCCTGATGAAGACGTTGGTTTAATTATCCTCAAACGTCGAAACCGGTAGAAGAACATCCGGGGATGGGATCTGTCATTTTTTGTTGAATGCACCCACTCCGTGGAATAGAGCAAATTTTGGACAATTATTGTGCTAATACACACTGAATGTGGATGAAATGAAATGTCAAAGATTATGTGGGGCTAATCAATGAAGTGCTACTACACATATATATTGCACCAATTGTTTGGTCCAAATTTTTATTGTGAATGAATGAGGTTGATTGATTTGAGTTACAAATGATGGTTTGACTGTTGAAGAATGTTGGTTGTGTTAGGTTGTTTTAGAATCTGGTGTACCATGCTCTCCTGCAACATTTATGTAATTTAATGTGTATATTAATAGATGATTAATTCATTGAAAAAATAATGTATCTTAGTAAATAAAATTTGATACCTTTATAAAATAAAAAAACCTCTGGACAAATTTTTCAGTATACCCTGTTTTTCACTTGTGTCACATGAGTGTGGTGAATTTGCTCAGTTTCCTTACTGGCAACTTCGGAAGGCCACAGGGACACCCATACATGTGATGAAGGGAGAGGGGGTATCTCTTTCAATGTTTTGCATTGTCTAACACACATGATATTTGTTGTGGCTCATGGGTGATTTCCTACAAGGAGACCTATGTCATTGCTTGACTATCCTCTCCTTTCTGATGCTTCATGACTTTCAAATTGACTTGCAAACTAATGTTCTCTATCGCCCTTATGACATTATAGTCCCATTGCTATGCATGGTCATGCATGTGGGAATAGTTGCCCACATAGGTAGTGTCTTCAGCTCCTGTCTTTGAACTTCTTCTCATGTGCACGTCTGGCTTACTCGTTCTCTTATGAAATCAGATTGACATCTGCAAAACTTGCTTACATGTTTGCACTCTCCCACGTTCCTTTTGATCATTTGGGCACATACTAAAGCATATTCATTTGCATGAAGCATTTGGCGCCTTGGACATGTACAGATTACTTGAGGATCAGCAGGGCATTAGTAAGCATCACAGGCTCCTTCTGGAGTTTTTTAATTACAGGGGTGGATGCACAACCTTCACTGATGCCTCAAGAAATTCTCTTCATTTGAGAAATTCTTGAAGTCACAGTGAGTCCCACTGCTTGCAGTTTCATTGCAAAGGCATCCAATGGCCCCCTGGTAGCTGGAACACTGTATTGAATGATTATCCTTGGTAGCCAATGTTTCTTTGGAGTTAAACTTAGGCATCAGGAAATTCCTTTAAGCTGGCATATGTTTTGCTATCTCGATTGGAAACATGTCAAATACGTCTTCAACTTCTTTCCCTACTAGGTTCACAAACACCCTCCTGGCAAACGTGTCAGGGTAACCTCAAATTAGAACTCAGGGGAATTTTGAAGTCTCCTCATCCACTTTTGCCACGTACCTTCAGTACCTGTGTGTCAGGTATGTTAGATGTCTGTAGAATGCAGCGTGAAAGCCAATGTCACAGTCTATAATTCTGCCAGCTGGGTAATTTGTTGCGTTTTCTTTATGCAGTAATTTATTTCAATGTTCTATTTCTTATTCGTCTTTACTCTGCTGCACTTCTACCTATTGTTTTGTATTTCTCTTTGTTTCTTTGCTTATTGAACATGCTACCTGTCTGCTTTCTTTCACTGTTGTGTTGTTTTGCAAGTCTCTTGAAACATGCCTGTAGATTTCCCCGTTTTACACACTTTTCCAAGCTATCCGCCATATTGTGAAATCTTGCAAGATTTTGCTAAGCCTTCTTTCTCGTTTTGCCAACCTTTCATTGCTGGAAGCTGTGTTTTGGAAGTCGTGTGTGAATTCTAGCATCCGAGTCAAAATGGCTGCTGCATTGTTGTGGGTGTCCAAGATAAATGGCGGGCTGCTCTTTACGGAAGTCTTGCTGCTTTTCCCTCGCTGATTCACTCTGTATGCAGTGCCAGGAGTTTTAATTTGCCAAGTACCTTCTATACTGTGAGAAAGTCTCCCTATCCTGCTTTCCCCTTTTTCTTGCTTTAAAAGTATATTCAACAGGATGATGAACCTGTAAAATGTGTGAAAGATCATTGTCTCTAATACTAGGGACCTGTGGCCATGTGCAGTAAATGCGTGGCACAGCACATAGGGAGAGGCACATTTGGCAAGCACCTGTCTCATGGTCTTGTTGTTTTTCCTGTTTTTTTTTAATGAATGGTGGAAGTAGCGCATGTGGCAAAGTTGTCTCTATGATTGTGAATCCTACTTTTGCTGGCAGATTTGGATCGCCTGTCTGCTGGTTGCAATGCTACAAACAAAGGCACCTTGCAATCGTCTTTGTTCTCCCTTTCATGTGTACATGGGTGGCCTAACTATGGGAGGCAAACTACACATGTCTCCCTGGTACCCTGACTAATTAGGAATGCCCTCTTCCTACACCACTTTTGGTTTTGCTTCACCCCCAGGAAGTGGTATTCAGTGCCAAGGTCACCCTTCTGAAGGGGTTGCGTGAATCCACAAAGCACCAGGGGTATTTTATCTAAACACAACCCAGTGTTCTTTGCCTGCACCCCTAAGGGAAGAAAATGTATAAGAAAAGAAAGAGACTTCAAATGCTTTACGAAACGTTACACATATGACAATTACCTCTGGGGCTATGCAATGGATTTGATCAAACTTGGCAATTTAAAGGACTGATGTGTATGGTTAAATACACAGAAGGAGTGGAGGTTTCATCTTAATTTGCTGGGGCTTTAACAGTAATGGTTGCACAGATGCCCACCACTAAATTGGCATACAAATCAGCAATCCTGGTTTCATGTAATAAGTGTGTTTTATTTCACCTGGACTTGTAATGGATTCACACATCTTAGTGATCACATTGTTATTATAACGCAGTAATGAAAACAGATGACTTGAATTAAAGATATTTCAATGAATTTGTGTATGTAGCCACTTAAAATACCTGTTGCTTCCCAGAAAAGTATGTTCTTGTCAGCAAGTTTGATTGTTTGACATAAATTTCAGGAAAAAATGAAATCTTTCAAACGACCGAGACACAATAGTCACAATTAAACACAACAACATCTAGAAGATTTAAGGGAAGGCTTGACAGAAAAGGAATAAGATGTTTGACAAATAGAACAACGCCAGATTCAATTGCAGAGGTACTTTTGAAAATGAATACTTTTCCCACACCTAGCCCTCAAAGGACCCTGCCAATCCCAAAAGCACCTGATCCTGTGATTGGGTCTTTGCTATCGCATTTCTGATATTGAATGGACAATTTGTGGACTGCAACAACGGAAGCCCAAAGGGAAATAAAATGAGCTTGAAACACCAACAAGACAGCATTTGAACAGAAGACATTGTTGTGTTTTTTTTTTTTTTTCAGCTGACCACACAATGTAAGCATTTATTTAGGAATGGTGAAACATTTCTCCTTCGAGTTGTGCACTGAGCAGAGAAAGCACAATGTCATTCTTCAATGTTTAGTTAGAAATCAGAGTAATGTCAGCTTCTGTAGCAAACTATGTCTTCTTGAGAACCGCGTCATCGGTCATGGGTGGCTACTGCCAATGGGTAATTACATTCATCACAAACACCTGTTTCCCAAAGCACTTTAAACACAGGGTGAAACACTTTACAAGTAAAGGCCTGGAAAGCAGTTCATGTTATCCTCAAATGTACATATTTAAGAAGAATGTATAGGTGAAAACCAGTGCTTGTTTCATTCAATGAAAATCTGCTGTCAATAAAAGCATTCATATCAAATACAGGGAGTTTTCAATTATGAATAATTCAGTTTGGCTGCTGCTGCATTTACTAATGCCCTGCCGGCACTGGAGTACACTTCTAGTGGTGAAACGTATGGGTGATGCCTTTTTTCCCATCAGCTAGCAATTGTTCACAGTTTATTCCATTTCAATAAATACACGGATATTCAAGATTTTAATCTGCCTAGAGTGTGAATTTAATTATAAAAAAGTGCACAACATGTTAAAGAACTAAACCCTGGGGTGGACAGATCATTCACACACAAAAATCATATCATAAACTGATTTCTGAGTGTGGTGGTTTGTGTATCTAATGTGGTTGTAAGCATAAGTGTGGCCTTTGGCCTCTCTGAATACTCGTGCACTTGCATCGATTCCACTCAGGGCAACTCATTGTGCGTTCAGTTGCTTGACCAAAATGCAGGATAACTGGGAATTAAAGGTTCAGCCACACTGTTCTCAGTATTACAATGAGTGGTTTGGGCCAGTTGTGACCCTCAACAAAAACTGAGGTTAAGCAGCATCTCTGAGGGACGCACCAAGGGATGCTCTGATTATGCTGAAAAGGACACACAAATGAATGCGACCTATTTCCATTTTCCAGATCTTTCCGCGAGAACAAACTGCGCTTTCCACTTTGTGTTGGAGGGAACCGTGTCCACCCACTTGAGACACAGAGGAAAGGATTTAAACAAGAGGCAAACTCTGCATTCATCGTGACCTGCCCAAGACGGGCATGTCCTCGACCACTCTATTAAAGTGTGTGCTCCTCTCAGTTCAATCGGATCTATGTGATGACTGCGACCCCCATAACTGCGATGGCGGAAAATGCTTTTTTTTTTAAACCCCTTTACAGCACATATATATGCCGGGGGAGACACAACGCAGCTCCGCCCATATTATTAGTATATCATATACACCCCCCACATATATATGTGGTGTAAGGGGGGGTCTAAAAAAAAGTCAGAATTTTGCCCGACGCAATTATGAGGGCGACATTTTGGGCCATTACAGTTGAAACATAATATGTTGCTTTGTTTTCACATGTGGGTGCCAGTGAACGTTTTCTAATGGGACATGGCGTTATTGACTACAGTTCCGCCGAGGTGCACACAACATCTCCTCTGAGTTCATCTCTTGTGGTGCGCCTCAGGAACGTGCCGGAGGATAAAGGATGGGTTGTGTTGACCTGGTTTTGGACTGCATTGCTCAGCAACATGTTTGCTTTCGTTTTGGGATTCCCCTGATTGATGTCTGATTCTGAAGCAAAGAATTCGGTATTTTCCACTCACAACGTGAGCACGTGCCTTGCAATTAAAGCAAGCGCATCGTTCGTGAGACGTTTTTGGAAACATAAACCTCTGTTCTTTCTACAAAACCATATTGATGCAGTGCCCGTTGAACAAGCTTCAAAAGAAGGTGTCCACCGCATTTACATGTAACTCTTTAATTGAATGACTGTGGCCATACCGTGTAATTATTTGAGTGTATTATTAATTGCTGTAATTTGTTATCTGACTGTCCAAATATAATGCGTTTTTGCGAGTAATCACCGGGCAGCCAAGGTAAGGTGGCCAGCCGTATTTGATGTATACTTATGTTGTATTGTCCTCAAACATTGTCATATACAAATGTGAGTGCAATTAAAGCAAAAAAGCAATCGAGTAACATTTTTTTAAAAAACTATTCTTGGGCAGAAAAAGTATATCCCTGTGCTTCCAACTGGAGTTTCTGATGCCAGTAAAGCTGCCAGTGTGTCCAAGGTTGTAGGCATTAGGATTGAGAATAGAACGGGCATGGCCTATACACGCGTATTACAATGGCGCAATCCCACTGAAAAACGCTTTTAAAATCAAGCCCAATGCCTGTTAGGGAACTGCTTTGCATATAGTTCTCACTCACAAAGAGGAATCGAGTAGCGGGCGGTGACTGGAGTTGGTAATCTAGCGCCCTGACGCACCCTTTATTGGGAGATTGCAAGAAAACATGGATGAAATGTAATCATAATGGAAATAGCTCCCGCTTCCACATTTTGCCTGTATTTGTTCTGCAAATACCAGAACACATTTTCTTTTCATTGCCAGAAAAGAGAATGCCTGCTTACAAAATGTGTTAATGTGTGTCAACGTAACAGCACACTAAATACTAGCTTAGCTCTAATGAGGTCTTTGAGGCACTTGTTTTAACAATAGGTATTACTTTTTCACATTTCGCCTCTCCACCCTTTTTCATTAAGGCTGGTGAGAAGCATGTGATTATTTAATACACATAATTACATGTGCCCCAGGCATGGCCGAGTCAAGCAGCTTCTTTCACATGTGCATGTTTGGACACAACAATAATATACACTGACACTAATACTGTACTGTAAAGAAACCTTGCACATTGGCAGCCATGCACAATATGAGTATTTTTTAGATACCCCCAGTTCATTGGACATGGATGCTTTATTTCAACAGCTTTTGGACTCTACTGCATTCATAAATGACCTTGTGATTCACTTAGTGTGCCCAGATTAATTTCCGGGATACATTTGCAAGTTAACTGCAACATTGGAAATAGAAATTAAATCTGTTTCCGAAAAAAAAATAGAACATTACCAAGTCAAACATGAGGCCACGAGACCTTGTGCAGCTTTTGAAAAATTTAACATAAGCCACCCACTCCAATGTGCTCAGATCAATATTGTGCAAGAAGCTGCCCACATCAATTGTCACAACTCCCCAAGGGGCTTACAGGGGAACATTTAAAAGCAGCTACCGGTCCAAATGTATGAACTGGGTGTAAAAGACTTCTACAGAGGTGCCAAACATTCTACCTACATATACAGCATAACATTCGGTCATATTGTTGCTGCTGCTGCAAACCAACTTGCGGAGTCAAGTGTGGTGGAAATGACCAAACGAGGACTGGTTTCGAAGGTTCCAGAAGCAAAGAAATTGTTGGTAGCTGCTGCTTATTGGGCACCACAGGGAATGAAATGCTTGCGCCTGAGGTTGCTATTAAAAATACAGATCACGAGCTCAAATACTGGCATGGTTAACTCAGGCCTTTGGCCCTCCAAAGTCAACACAATAAAATGCACAGTAGTAGCACGCGTTACTACAGTACTTTGAAAGGGGCTAAACTGCAGTTATCAGCAGCACATCGAAATCGATATATGATGATGATACAGCTTGTCAATTTGAAGACATGTTTTATACGGTCATTTTGTTGCTATCATCTACAAACAGAGGCTTCCAGACTCTTGACCTGTTCTGATAGTCCTGTTTATGCCCTCATTTCTGTAGGTCATTTGAGTGCAGTGTTGCCTTGGAGGCGTACCTCATGGTTCAATAAAGGAGTGATCGCAAGAAGAACCAGGTGAGACCACCTAGTAATATCTGATGCTCTGTCAGATATGACTCTGTCATTTATGGATAATGTACGAAACAGACCTGAAAAGTGTAAACCAATTCATGCTAATGTATAATAAGAAAAAACAAATCAAGATATAAAGGTATAAACAATACACTCAGGTTCTGAGCAAACTGAGAGCATCAGATATTACTAGGTGGTCTCACCTGGTTCTCCTTGCAATATATATCAATCTGATCCTTGTGTCATGGGATCAGTTCAATCTGATGGCTCCAGCATGAAATCAAGACAAGGAAGGATTTCATCCAATGCAATTTTAGTAATTAAGAACATTTTTGAAATTCAAAGACTATTGAAGTGGTGCCCACCCCTACTCTCTGTTCAATACACGAGTGACCAATATATTAGCTGAGTTGTAGGTGTTATATTTCTATCAAAAATGTTAGCTGCTCGTAGCCTACATATGAGAAGGGCAAGTGTGCCCAAAGCATACATCTCAGACAAGTTGAACTGCAATTAAGATACACATTTATCGCTTAACTGGAAATTCACCATTGCGCATTGCAGGATTGCACTGCAGCACATTGTTGCACATAAACGTGCATTTCGACTGGTTGCAACGTTATGTGATAGGTTTCTGTCTATCTCGATAATACTTTTTCTTTTGCATAAAAAGACTCATGTGATGGCTTAAGTGGCATTGAGGTTGCTGATGAGCCTAGTGCAATCACTGAGTCCATTTGTGCTTGCTTAACTTAATCCCAAATCTGAAATCATATGGCACAAAATGGAGACGTGTGTGGGGAAAGGGGATTCAAAAATATTTTTCATGGCATTGTTCTTGTATTGGTCAGTTAGAAGTATGTTGATTGTGCCTCTTGGACAAGTAAATAAACGTTGATAATGCCATTACTTTTTCTAACACCCTATCTAGGTATGTGTTTACATTTTAGCCTCATTCTCTTGTCCATTTGTCTTCTTTAACATGCCACGCCTATTTCAGATTCATTTTTCGAGCCATAGCATTAACATAATATTGATTATATTCAGGGAAACATGAGCACCATTGAGCATGCATAACATAGGAGCAGTTCTATTGGCAACAAAAAGAAGAGATTGCAAGATCATCCTGTGCCAAGCCCATGGGCATGTAGTCATGGGCAAAAATGCCGGCAGCCACAATATCATTCTGTCCCCAGAACAATTTGTACACAATACGGGATTATTTGATGTTACGATGCAAGGTAATGGTGGGAATTTACTGGCATCTCGAGCATCTGAACTCATGACAAATGCACTGCAGCGCTACCAAATGAGACTAAATACATGTCACTGAGTGCCACCGTTTCATAATCTCGGAGTCCAAAATAGCTGTTTGTCGTCCAAGATAATCTACGCCTCGGTTTTAAGGTGATCAAGACCGTGCAGCATCGCAATAGCCTTAGTGAAAGGATGGGAACAAGGGACTAAGCTCAGAGACCTCACTCACACTTGAACTCATAATAATCCATGTGCTAGCGCCTAAAATGGTGATGCGGCTTGGGCAGGCGCAGTTTGGCAAATCTCCATTTTCAAGACTGAGCAACATGCCAACACTGTGGCCTTGCACTACAACAGTGACTTCAAAATTATGGCAATAATCACACGTGTCCTAAAAGTGTGGAAAGAGTTCTCACAAGTAACACAATGTAACACCATTCAGGTCACGTGTGTAGTTAGTTGTATATGTGTAGGTATATGTGGAAACCCTTGTTCTATGTTTCTTAATGAGTGACACCCAGCTGCCTAATTGGGAGGCATAACTATGAGGTGAAAACTCCTATTAGGCGCAGCCATTGTCTGTCAACCAAAGGCAAATGATCTTCCTTCAGACATGTCCTTTTTTTATTTCTCAATATTCACTAAATAGAACACGCCGAAGCAAAGAAATACACAGTCTGTGTGTAAATTGACAATATGCTATAAAAATGTGTTGTTTTGATTTTCAAGTTTTCGGGAAGAGACCCGAAATAAAAAAGGCTTCCAAGGGCCCAACACTTTGTTCATATTTAGTAAATGCATTATCACTGAGACAGAGTCCTGTGGTTATATTGTATCTGACCTTTTAACATGGCCGTCTCAAGGTCAAAATAATCTGAAACATTAGTAGACAGTGGGGCGATGTCGATATTACAAAATAAAATAAAGTGATACCAAAATATTTAATTCTTCAGGTAGAAAAAATGATTATAAAAAAGCATTTCCCTGGTGTTTGCAAATCTTAGAGACCCTCATTTCCTGTGCACTCCTCCTCATTCACACTTTGATGGAGAAAGGAGTAAGAAAATAACATGATCCCTCCCTGCATTCTTGTACAAAAGCAATGGTATGAAAAGCAATACACGAAATGCGTCAGTTTCCTGGAGATGTACCTGGTCCTAAGAGCTGCACAGATAGGGTGTGGTCTTCGAACAAGCACTATGGCAGCAGAACATAGTCAATGATTTTAAAAAAACTTAGCAGAGGAGCCAGGCTTTTGCTTAAGAACATTGTTTGACATTGCACCCCTTTAGTCATACTCAACTATCCCACTTCTGGTTGGAATATACATAGCAATGACATCAATACAAGTGCCAAGGTTCTTTCCTAATCATTGTGTTCACATCTTTATACCATGAGTTGTTATGGTCCACCCATAAGCCATAACACATGTGAAGTGAACCTCTCACAACCCACGGTTTCTTTCTATAGTTCTCCAATGACGCTGCCTACTATATCAGACTCTGTATAGAAAAGAGAAAAAACAAGGTATTTGTTCACAGGATGTAAGTGTAGACTTTTTACACAGAAATGTTGCTTCTTTAAGCTACCAAGACTTTGATGAAGAAAGCATTAGGGTGATCTTTAAATATCCCTTGGTCAAGAAAGAAGGGACCTAATATAAAGTCTAAAAGTATCCTGACAAGATAATTCACATTCTGTTTGGATTAAAGGTTATCATGCATCCAACACATTAACATTGCACTAATACGTGATGGGACCCGCAGCATTATGCCGCTGCACATGTGTCACGATGGCGGTCTGCAGGTGCAAGGGCTAGCACAGTCACATACCAATGATATATATCAATGAAGAGAATGCCATGCCAAAGACACTGCATTGTTAGGGAAATCTTTTTGTGTCACAACCACAGCCGCAGTCGAAGCGTCCCTTCTGAATTATATTTCCCACAAAGTTGCAGTCATATCAGGTGCGTCTTCCTTCACAAAGACGGGGGATATGTATTGCATTGAACACCAATGCAGCTGTTTCCACCCTAGTGTTGGCTTTCCCCTTGATGAGCTACCAGTCCATCGTCAAGACGGTTGCCACGGCCGGTGGGCAGCCTTTATACAGGGTGCGGGTGGTGTAGCAAGGCCGCTTCCTTTGCTTACAGCCCATGCTGAGCCCAGAAATAAGCAAAAAAGACAATTCTACTGAAGTTTGGTTTAGTGAGTGTAAAATCACAGTGCACCAATGCATTGCAGCTGCCTGAATGGAAACCCAACCACAAGTGAGTGCTGATGTAAATTCTTCCATTTCTAGGGAATGCGATGGCCAGGTCAAGAAGTGGTGCCCACAGTAATGAGCTATGGAGGGAGAAGGGAGGGAGATCTGCTCACAGGAAATTCCCTAGATTGTAGAAGACAGGGGAGGTGATATGGATTACACGTATCCACGACAACAAGTGCATTCCGCTTGGAGAGATGATCTGTGGAAAGGATAGTAGCCAGTAAAATGATGTAAATATATATATTAATTTACCCAACCTAATAGTTATACTCAAATGAGACAGATCCCTTTTAATCTATGATTCAAATGAATCCACAGGAGTTCATTTAGGTGTTGGCAATCGCATTTTTAATGTGGAGACTTTGCCACCAAATTGTAGAAACGACCCAAATCAAATGGAGCGGGCATTTTGGCAGCTGTTTGAAGGTACTTTGGCTATGTCCAGGAGTTACTGGTTCACCACAGTCTTTTGTTGGGGTTTCAAAGAAAATGAGTCGGTGAGGGGCTTTGATAGGATGGCGGGGGCAGGTGAAACAAATGCTGTTCAGGGTTTTATAACTTAAGATAAGATAAAATGCAAGCAAGTCGGTAACCTGGAGCTGCATGTGTACAGCTGAGAATCCTCACCGAACACTGTGCAAGTAGTTAAGGACTGAACCAAAACAACCAAATATGATTGTGCAAGATCATTGACAATGCATGATGGAGCAAGGTCAGAGGGCAGGGCATTCACGCAAGTTCCTCCCTTTTGCTCTCTATTTTCTCTGGCAAACTCAGAACACATGGAAACAAGACTCCCTTTGCATCCGGCGGAGGTTTAATGCACACTGTGTCGAAAGCTCCTGTGTAGCCCCCATCCCTGGACTCCGGGCCTAGGCAAAATCGAAGCACACTGGCTCGGTTTACACAATAAATTACACTTCCCAATGCTGTGCAGCGGAAAGGTTGCAGAGTGCTTCCACTGCCGTTTGGGCTATCTCCCCCACTTTTCTGCAGCGAGGCGCAGTCACTCCACCTCCGCGCAACAGCATTGTATTTGAAAACATTGACACCCTCGTTCCGGCTGAGATCAAAACGGTAGATGAAGCCTTTGACGGCCACCATATCTGCAGAGCGTCGTCGACTATTGTTATAAGGACATTCCTCCCAGAAATTGCGACGTGGATCATACTTTAGCAAACGGTAGAAGAGAGAACCCCCAGACACATAGATCTCCCCAGCACATGTGACAGCCTCATGTGCAACAGCGAAGGCTCCTTTAGGTAGCGGAGCCACAGAAGTCCAGCGATCAGTGCGAGGGTCATAGCGTTCCACAGAAAATAAGCACTCCCCTCCCACTGCATAGAGGTAACCATCAAGGGCCAAAAGTTTGAGCTGTGCACGCGGCTGACTAAGGGAACGGACCTGGCTCCATTCACCAGTGGCTGGATTATAGCAGAATACCTTGTCTGACTGCCTGGCCCGATCACCTTGGCCACGGATCCCACCTGCAATAAAGAAATAGTTGTAGAGGACACATGCACTACAACCCTTGGCGTTAGCCTCATCAGGTATCTGGGTGAGTGGCCTCCAAGACCTCATCTGCTCATTGTAGGTGTAGATAAAGCGACACTCCTCTTCAGTAGAGGAAGTGCTGACAGTACTAGCGGGGCTCTGGGGTCGACTGCTTTCTCGGCTCTGGGGTCTGCTGCTTCCATAGCTATTTAACCTCTCAAAGGCATCACTCATCTCTGCCACAAGTAGTCTTTGTTCGCGGCCCTCTGTCCTGCGCCGCAGGATGAGGTCTCGCTCCACCCCACTCAGTCGCCCATAAACAGCTGGATCACGCAGTACCTGCAGGAAGTTATCACTCATAAAGCGATACGTGGCTTCACGGAGTTCGCTCAACCTTTGTCGCTTGGCAATGTTCAGTACCTGGTAGCAGTTGGCTAGTGTAATCTGTGCCCGCATGTTGTCAGTAGCACACTGCACAGCACAAGGCATCTGTAGGAACTGTGCACCCGCAATCACCTCTACGACAGTCTCCAGCGTCACCTCCAGCCTTGAAGTATAGATGTAGTCGATCAGCAGCTTCAGAGTGCTGTAGCTCAGACCCTTAATACGGAGGATATCCCTTGATGATCGTGCCCTGAAGTAGTCACTCTTCTCTGCTAAAACAGGCTTATGCGCCTGGATTCTTCTCCCAGCCACCTCAATAACCAGGTCGGGAGCTGCCTCTTCTGCGCAGTCTGGTTTTTCCACTTTTCCATTGCCCCAGTGCTCTGCAGACATAGTTCCTTCTTTTCCCCTCAGCTCCGAACCTGTACCGCCATCTTCTCCGACCCGGTAAGTCTGCCTTCCACTCCATGGCCCAGCTCCAGCCTGACCACAGTTAGCGACATGTGGTGGGGACTCCCCATTCCCCAATTCTGACGTAGTGCTGGCATTATTGATCTCCCACTGGTTCTCTACCACCCGGCCGCCGTCTCTTCCGGTTCCGGCGGAGTCCTCGCGCAGCTCACTGGAGAAGCAAAGAGAGGAGCTCAAGCTACAGGGGGACTGGATGTGAAATTCTCCCTCTTCGCCCAGCTCCCCATTGCTGCTGAAGTCCAAGTTCCCTTCGAATTCGGGGCTGTCCATACAGCTGGAGTGCAGGGTGGTGGAACTACTGCTACTGCTTTCAGCGTCTCTGGTCAGGCCTCCCTGCGCAAGGTCCAGGGCGCGCATGCCTTTTTGTGGAACCACTGGTGTTCCCTCATTGCTGTGAGCATCACCTTCATAGGCTGCTATGGTTACTGTGTTCTCCATGGCTTAGACAGTGCTGCTGTCTTTGACTAAGCACATAGTGGGGGTAATGAATCCCTCGCAGCGCTCTTCCGGTTTCACACTCTTCTCTCTTGCCGCAATACCAGTTGATTTTCACACATGTTTCATGGCCACCTCCTGAATCAAAGTGCGCGTCAGGGCAAAAGGGCGTAGAACTCAGAATAATGAACTTTTGAACTTCCCTGCGTCAATATTCTCGCCCATATCTGCAAGCATAGCTCTGTTTACGGAATGTTGATTGCTTTATTAGTCACACGTGTCAGAGCGATTATCGCTTGGATTCTCAAACATAGCCGCGCATGCGCCAACAGCCACTGCAGCGCCTCCATGCCACGGGGCGCCTGTGCTTCAAGCTGGCATCTTTAGGCCGAGCAGTAGTCACGTCTGAGCGTGTTCAGCCGTCGGACTGAACCTTCCTCCACTGCTAAGCAAAATTCAAAAATTGCAGTTATCTTTTTTTTTTATTACATCTACTTTGTTTTCCAGCCTACTTCCTGGTGCATGGATAATTTTAGAAAATACAACTAAGGGTAGATTTAGAACCTCAGCCTTCAGTTGTTTGATGTCTCCTTTTGCCGACTGTGCTTAGTTTGTGGGAGATTAACTGTTTATTTCAACAGGACGCTGATACCATGGGGTAATTTCCTTCCCTTCAGCCTGTAAGAGGAGTGGCCCGTTTCACAATCACTGACTTGGGGCGGTTTTCAGAAGCAGCGTAAATATGCCGTGGAGTTTCCTCGCGCGCAGATCGGCATGGCCTCTCTGGGTGAGGTGACAACGCCCTTCGGTTGCCTTGAACCTCGACTGCCTTCATGTGGTCCTTGAAGAGGTGTCACGTGCGCTTCGACGCTCCTGCAAAACAAGATATGAAACATTAGCATTCTTGTGTTCATTCAGAATAGCGACAACAGACTAAAGATAATCCACATTTTTAAATTAAAATGGAAAAGGCTTTTCAAACTGAAAAAAACACACCGAATTACACAATTGCGCCATTCTTTGCCTGACGCTTTCACTTTCATTCGCCGCCTGACATCATCAGTCAAAGACATTCATATTCTAGAAAGCGAAGGTACTGTCATAGCTCTCAACCATTTGTGTTGCAAAGGCGGGTGAAATCACCCGATTTTGTTTTTGGCGGGTGAGACGCCCATTGGAATGAATGGGCGTGCAGAAGGCTTGGCGGGTGAGTCAGCCCTTTACAAGGCGGGTGACACCCGCCAAAAGCGTGTGAGTTGAGAGCTATGGGTACTGTTGATGTCATCATACAAGGAAAGGACAGAGTTTCTGCTAAGAGTAGTGCTTAATTTGTAAGAAAATAAGTGCCAGGGCCCAAATATTTTATAGCACGCCTGTTACACATAGGGGTGGGCATCTCCCCGCTCAGTGTTGACACTACCCACGGCTGCTCCATACCGTGTCAACAGATTGGTGGTAAAAGCTGCAACTCCCACCAGTTCATTGAGGGTGATGGATCCACTGTGCGATTTACAGATATCCATCGACGTATTAGTTGTGTCTTCAAATAAGCTAAATGTTTAAGTGTTGCTTTAAATCACATAGGCCCTAATTCATGGATTATTTGCGCCAAAAAAACGGGATTTGTGTGCCAATCTGCCCGCAAATCCCGGTTTAACAAATGGGGATTTGCAGGCAGAATGGCGCACAAATCCTGTTTTTTTTCGGTGCAAATAATTGATGAATCAGTATCATAATCATTAACAGTTTTCTCTGTTTCTATTGGTGGCAAGTGGATCATGTTAACCATCTATCCACAGAAAAAAGAGCAAGCATTCCTTCCTCCTATGGTAGATTGATGGACACATGCAGGCACAGTCATTTCTGATGAACTATCAAACACTGCAGAAAGATTGCCTTATATAGGTTGGCACTCAGGACTCCTCTTCGATATTGGGCTTTCCACTGGCCTTGCCCCAGAGTTTTGGCTGCCGGCTGATGACTGTCCATTTGTTGGTAACCCACCCTAATGGGTAATTCAGTAGAGAATTTGCAGCAATGTCATGCAGGCTGAGTGGAGCTGTGTGTGGACATGGCCAGCATCAGTGCCCAACATTGTCACTGTCCAACTCATGGTTAGTCATGAAAATGGATAAACAGCCCGGCCAACCTGGGTCATCAATTTCATGAATAACTATGAGCCAGCCCATGCAGAGACCCTGGCCAGTGCACACTGCAGTGCTCACAATGCCGGTGCAATGAGCAGGTATGTCAGGCATCACCCAGTAAGCAGGAGCTACGCTAGGTAACCAGGAGTGGGGGGCATAGCGCACCACGAATCTAACTTTCACATGAGATGCACAGTTTAACGTTTTGGCTATTATGTATGATGCATTATGTTTAACTGCGTTCTAGATAGGTCCTAGTTCTTCTTTACTAACATTTTCAGACACTCAAAGTTAACGTCACATATGCATGTTTGTAAGGCAGCACTTTGCCTGGGGAGACAAATGCAGTTCCTGGAAGCTGTTGGTATCAAGGTAACCGGGCGCCCATAGGATAGAGGTAGGAGCTAAATAGCTCCCTGCAATTTCAAACCTTGCACTGTATTTATATTATTATGACTGACTGCCAGTTAAAATAATAATGTTGCCAAAACACCACAACATAATCAAGCTGGAATCAGCAATAAGTTAAGGCGCTCACCGCAAGCCCTCCCTCCCTCCCCCCACACAAATTCACAAATTAAGCACTGGTTAAGAGTATAACATATCACTTGAATGGATAATTAAACATAAACATATTACATGAGAATATTTGTTTGCATTATAGCATCATTTTGATTGAGGACCATGAAGCCAAAAAAAGGATTTGGTGGAGTGGAATATATAAGAAGTGCTCTTTTAAAATTTTACAGCACTACAACTCACTTTGTTTATACCACCAAAATAGTTATGCTACTGAAAAGTCATGTGTTCATCTTTGTCCAAATTAAAACTACATTCTACTCTCGGTGCCTAAAACTAGCAGGGGTGCATTTTCCATGAGGTGTAACGTAAAAATAAAGCATAATATTAATGTGTAAATATTTTATGCATTATTTTTAGATTACCTATTCATACATTTGTGTGGGGGGAGGGGGAATATATCGCCATTTATGACTCAGCCTCCCCATTCCTCCCCCCCCCATACGAATGGAATACCATTCAAACCAGCATTACATTTTCATGCCGGTGTAAATGCTGTGGATTAATCCATCTGCTTTTTGAACAAGCAAAACGCGGGCTGATTCTATATTAATCAATTGTAAATGTTGCCTGACATGCAGAAATTCCCTGATTACTTAAGGGTAATCTCCATTACTCCAAGTTCAAGTCTTCCTCGTTTCACTCAGAAACCAATGAGGGCTGCTGGCACTCAGCAGACCTTTTCCAAGCAAGTATTTCTTCACTTTCTCTCCTATGTAGTTCCACTCCTTCTGGGGCTGGACCATATAGTCCCCATTGGCTCAAACCCTTTCTGAACATAACAAACCAGAATCAAAGTTCAGTCAGGAAGGAAGGGAGGGAGGGAGGGAGAAGAAGGCTACTGGCGCAAGGAAGACTTGGAGTAATGAACAGTACCAGTAAGTAATAAGAGCATTACCTCCTTGTCATGTCTTCCTTTTCCAAGTCCAAAACCATTGAGAATACACTAAGCAGAAGACTGAAGTAATATTTCTAGAACATCAAGCGGAATGCAGAACAAACACCACACTTTTATTCAAGGCAACTTGAACTAATTCAGCTTAACGATCAGCACAAGTTAGAACAGCTTTCAAAAAATAACTCTCAGATGTCTCTCTGAAGAGCAACTTACAATGATGCACAAACATGGAGAGACACAAGTAACAGCTCAACAAACCTCTTTCAGGGACACCCTTTTAAGCACTGCTCCAGATGCAGCCACTCCTCTAGTGAACCTTCCCTGAATAACCACCTGGTGCAAAGGATCACCTTGAAGCTCATGGGCCAAAGAGATACCCTTTATAACGCAACAGATAATACTGCCCCAAAAACAATTATTCCCTTTGTGACCTGGACCATAAAACACCAACAAAACGTTGCAGGAGTGTGAAACAGCCAACCTTTCCAGGTATATATTTATTACACCCCCCACATCCCGAGGGTGTAAAGAGGAAACATCAATATTAAAAAAGTGGGGGAAAGACTGGTTCCGGCTAAGCCCGGATCAGTGAATCGATCTTGGGATGAAAGGATGAAGTAATTTTGAGGACCAACCCAGAATCTGAAAAGTAAACTTATGGTATGGAGAATGATAAAGCTCCTAGTTTTCCCAACCTGTAAGCTCAAGTAACAGCCTTCAAGATAAGCAACTTAAGGGATATTCCTTGCAGAGGCTCAGAAGTCCTCAAGCACTGTGGAAAGTCCCAAGATAGAACACTAGGGTGCATTGGGGGATGGTCCTTCAACAAGGAGTGGAAAACGTAGATGCTTAACATTCCACAGAAGCAATACCACCCCAAGGTTCCCTCATCAGCGATTGCGCAAGCTGAGCTCTCAATGATGATACAGTTGATCTCAAGAAGAACCCACCCCACAAAAAAAAAATCAAGAATTTTGAATGGATCACAAGATTGGGGAGAGAGGTGACAATGCTCACACCACTTTGAGAAAGAGGCCATCTGTCAAAACATTAAGGATAGAGAGCTTGCAAGTCCCCTGCAAGACACCTGCTACCTCTGGTGAAATATTCTTAACAATAAACCCCCTCCTGTTCAGTTTCCAAACAGAAAGATGTAACCTTCAAAGCATGCTCTAAGGCAGGCTGGACCAACTCAGAGGAGACAGATTAGCGGAAAGAACCCATTGGGGGAAGGAAGCAAGCCGCAGAAGAAAGTGGAAACCACAATTTCCTTTTCCACAGAACCTGAACCCCTTCCCTCTGCATCATGCACAGGACCTGAGGGATCAGGGGAACTACAGGGAAAAGATACAAACATTTCTTCAGCCAAGGGATCAACAGAGCATCCAATCCCCAAGCAGCAGGCTCATTGAGGCGGGCGCATAACCTGGGCAACTCAGTGTTGACCTTAGAGGCCATCATGCCCATTCATGGATGTCTCAAGCTACTCCAAAGCCGGAGCAATACTCGAGGCTGGAGAGTGAAGTCCTGCAATGAGGGAGAAGTCCCACTAAGAGAATATGCCTGAATATTGTACGTTCCCAGAATGTAGGATGCCATCAGGGAGCTGAGATGGATCTCTGCCCTTGAACAGAGTGACTGGGCCAAATCCACCAAAGTATTGCACAGAGTAGGCCCCATGGTGATTTATGTAGCACGTCACGACTATATCGTCCATGGGACCGCGCACTTCTTTCTGGAGAAGCCAAGGGGCAATTTCCAGAAGAGCATGCACTATAGCTGCTAATTCCCACTAGGTGGAAAAGTTGGAGGCCTCCGTTGCAGATCAATGACCTTGGAAGTTCTTTAGATTTAGGGCAGCATCCCATCGCAGTAGACTTGTGTGGTGGTTGGATGAAACCCCCTATGGAAACACTCTCCTCCTTCATCCACCATTGAAGAGGCTGTGCCACCATATCCAACATGTACGGCCCCTTTGGAGATCCCATTTCTGCAGCAGATAGCACACCAATGATTTGAGTTGGACCATGGCCAAGGGCACCATTGAAACACAGGCTACACATTCCTCTGGACTTGTAGCCACTGATAAGCCATCAGACTGGGAGTAGAAAGCAGGGAACACACTTGACTCCTCATCTTCTAAGCTCAATAAGGGAGAAAGAAATTGCTCTGCAAGGCAACAAAGAGGATCCTGATGAACCTGAGACGCTGAGTTGGAGTGATCCTTGATTTTTCATAGTTGATCTGCCACCAATGACCTTCTAGAAGTGAACACAGATTCCTCATATCTGACTTTGTATGGGATGCTGAAGAAGAGTGAAGCAAACAGTCAACTATGTAGGGCTGGACTGTAATCCCCTTTCTCATTTAGGAGTCCCACCATATGGGCGAGAAACTTTGTGAACAACATGGAAGAGACACAAACTAAAAACAAATGGTTGCGGCCTACACAAAACCTGAGAAAATGCTGATGTTCAGTAAAAAAATTATGTGACAGCAGGAGTATTTCAACTTGATAGCTGCAATGAACTCCACTGGCCTTAGGACACTGCATATGGATTGCACTGACTCCATCTGAAAGGTAGTGTGCTGGACGTAACAGTTGAGATCCTTTAAATCAAGGATAAGCTGGAGCTCTCCTGATGGTTTCAGTACCAAGAACAAAATTGAATAGTAACAGATGTTTTGGATTCGTAGGGAGGGATTCTCATTATCGCACCCTTTTCAGCAGGTTTTCCACTCCCTTGGCCTAAGGTAATGCCCCCTTGGCCAAGGTAATGCCTGTGTGGCTAATGAGGCCTTGCAGTATACCTTAGTGTTGGTGGCAATAGTTTCCTGAAAGATTCAACCTTGTAACCCTCGTGTACAATGTCCAGAACCCATTGATTGGAAATAGGGGAACTCCACTTGCTGAAGAATCTCTGTAATAGACCCCTAATCTGGAGTTGGTGGCTGATGGAGTACGTAGACAGGAATGAAGCTGTGGCTCAATGTCTATAGAGCTCTGGTACTCTCTAGACTGGACTACTGCAACAGCCTCTTCCTCGATCTACCCACTTCCTCTCTCCACCCCCTCCAGCTAATCCTGAATAGGGATGCAAGACTTATCCTTGGCCTCAAGCCCAGGGACTGGATCTCTCCAGCCCTAGAATCTCGTCACTGGCTCCCGGTTGCTGCAAGGATCAAATACAAATCCCTCTGCATCCTCCATAAGGCTGCATGGGGCTGGGGACCACGCTATCAACAACTTGCTCTCACCAAATACGCTCCCTCCAGATCTCTCTGAGCTTCCGGCTCCAACTCTCTGCTTTTCAAGTGCTTCTCTAAGCAGCGAGCGGGTGGACGATCTCAATCCTTGGCTGGCTCCCTCCTCTGGAACAGCCTCCTCTTCCTCTCTGTCTGAAGCCAGATCTCCTCAAACTCTGCAAGCTCCTCAAGATGTTCCTTTCTTCCTACTCCTTCCCCCTCTCCCTCCTGTGCTTAACCCCACCGTTGCTGAGACTGGTGGCCTGGGCCCTTATGTGTCTTTCTGGGTCCTGACTTTCCGTCCAATCGCCTCAGCCTCCGCCCTCCCCCTGTACTTGCCTTTGGGCACCCATTGGCCTCTGAACTCTCACAGGCTTGCACCTATTGTACTGGAGGGGACCTCTCTCCACCAAGTGGTCTCTGCCAGGCACTTACCTGTTACCTTGCAACTGACTCTCTGGCACTTCCCCCTCTGTGGAACCTCTAGCACCCCCCCCCCTCTCCCCCTGTCCCTTCTCTCTCTCTCTGCACTTGCACATTCTGAATATTCACAAGGCATAGTAGGACTGCCTCTGTCTTTGTTCATCATTGTTATTCTATTTGTCTTTGTGTTCCCTTGTTCCCACCCCTTACCCTGTGGACGCTTTGAAACACAATTGCTTGATGTATAAGCCGTTACAAATGCACAATAAATAAACACACAAAATAAGAGGCATGTAGATGTAGTAGTCAGGCAATTAAGCCTGGTAGCCATTGCAGTGGTCTGGCAATTAAGGCTAATTGCCCATACCTGCAGACAATCATTGAACCTGTGAGGCCGTAGAAGGAGCTGGAATGAGAGCTGGAAGGCTGGCTGTAGCAGCAGTAGCAGAGGATAAGCACAAGGTTGGCAAATCACAAGAAAATGGAAAAATAGAATGGTCACCGGGGTGTGGAGACAGCAGATTTCACCTGCACGCTCTGAGAGAGTCCTGTTCTCCCAAACTCTTAAATGCAGAAGCTGCACAGCAGAAGACATGTAGGAGGCTGAGATTTCACCATGTGAACATTGTTGCTATGATTGCAGAGCCGTGAAAATGCAGGAGGCTAAGGCCAGAAGCAGAAGGAAAGCTGAGGGCCTTGCGAGAAAAGAAAACTCCCAAATGAAGTGGCGGGAGCGGAGACACCCATGCCGGAGAAGGGTGTGGGTTCCCTGCGACCCAGAAGTATTTGAAGAAGCAGAGGAAGTTGGAGAGCAGTGCAACCTCCAAAACTAGTGTCATTCAGACGATGAGTGAAGCACAGCATTCAGATACAGTGCGCGAGCCTCACCGGAAACTGTAGCCACCCCCTAACAGATTTACACATCGTTAAATGTGAGTAAAATCTATTTGTTATATCAGAAGTCTCACCAACAATGGAATTGTAGCACTTGCAAATAAAGTTGAAGATCACTATTCATGTGAGAAGCTGAAGTACTTGAAAACCATTGTTAATGTATCTGTAGACTGTTGCTGTATAACGGAGCGGTTGTGTGTCTTTAATTAATACATGGGAACGCTTCCTAAACCATTACCAAAAAGCGAACATTGTCCATATATGAGGTGCAAGTTACAGAGAGTGAAAACTACTTGAAAGAGAGGTCAGGTGGGCCTAATTTTAATTCCCAAAGGATGTCAGAATCTTACCATTTAATGCTACATGGGAATATAATTAATTACTTGACTTTAAACCTTAAAATCTACTTGAAGGAGAGGTTGTGTGTGCTGTAATGAACTCATGCTGGCAACAGTAAAGACAGACACAAGTGATCACAGTTCAAGGGTGTTTATTAAACTGTAAATGCAGGGTGGAAAAACATCTAACCTAAACCTAAATCTAAGATGAGAGCAAGCTTCGACCATCAAATAAAAAAACAGGCAGTCCTTGTGTTGTCCTGTCAAAGTAAAAGGCCTATACTAAAAAAACGATTGCCGAAGCCTTACAAGTAAGTACAGAAAGAGTGTGTGATAGGGTTTTCAATAAAGAAAGAAGTGTACAAAAATAATAAGTCAGGATGGGATTGCCAGGGGTCTTCCTTCCCCACGTTTTGAGCATGGGACAAGGTGGATCTCCTGAGCAGAGTATACACTCGACAGTTCCATACCAGTTATTAGGTTCTTCGATGGTTAAGTATCTTTTCAGTAACAGTCTCTTGCCTTCGAGGGCCTAACGTATTCAGCAACACAAGCAAACAAAAGGTTCCTTTCCAAATGGACATTGGGTTGATGACTTTCCACCCTTTGGATCTCCCTCTCTCTGGCTCAGACCCCTAGGATTCCCTCGATCAGGCTCAGGTCTTTCTTTCGGGATCTCCCTCTGCCAGACTGGTACCCCAATGCCAAGGGGGACAATCCACTTCACCATGTCTCACAATACCTCTTGTATTCACAAATCTTAATGTCTTTTTAAACAATTCTTCAGGCTTTGCCCCGTTTTGTCAGCCTCCCTCTGCCAAGTTCACTGTTGCCAATCTTTGCTAAACACCTCACTGTATCTCGGGACATTAGACTTTGCCCCTTTTTGTTAGCATCCCTTTCTTTATTTATTTGTTTGTATTTATTTATTTTATTTGTAATGCACATAGACATGGCATGTAGGCATAAGAGCGCAAGGACACACAGTAAGGACATACAATATTGATCAGAGAGCAGGGCAGCGATGGGCCGACATTGGATTAGCAGAAGAGGAGGGTCTAGAGTACCTGTTTAAATTTCAGAAAGCTGCTACCGGCTCCCAGGACTGGTGGGAGGTCATTCCAGAACCATGGGGCTGTGTGGGCAAAAGATTCCATGCAACAATGGTCATTCTTGCCTTAGGAATAAGCAGAAGATTCGAGTTGTTAGATCGCAGGACCCTTCTTTCCGGAAACTAGACCAGTTTCTCTTTGAGATATCTGGGGACATTTCTAAGTAGGCATTATTTATTTATTCGCATTTGTAAAGCGCACGTGCAGCCCGGGGGCATCGTGGAGCTTGTTACAAGAGTTTGCAAGAATTTTCAGTGGGGAGGTTACATCTGACCAAAGGTCTCTTAGTTACAGGATACAGTAGTCATAACATTTTTTTTTTAGCAGACAGAAAACAAAAAAACACAGCATGTTATGTAGGTTAAATGAAGAGTAGTGTTTTGAGTGCTTTGCGGAACGCAAGGTGGGACTGAATCATTCTGAGGCTGGGCGGGAGGGCATTCCACTGAGAGGCAGCTATCGTAGGGAAGAGCTGGATCCTCCTGCACGGGCTTTTTTGGTTTTGGGCATCTAGATAAGGTTAGAGTAACCCTCCCTAAGGGGTCTTGCGGCATTGTGTTTGACAATCCTCTGTACAAGGTATGGAGGGGCCGTGTCATGGAGGCATTTGTGTGCCAGTGAAAGAGTTTTGAACGTAATTCTCTGTTTCACAGGGAGCCAATGGACTTGTCTCCTGATTTCTGAGATGTGTTCTTTCCTTGAAGTCCCAGTGGCTGCCCTGAGGGCATTGTTTTGCGCTATTTGCAGTTTAGAAATGTTTTTGCATGACGTCCCGGATAGTAGGGCGTTGCAGTAATCTAGTTTAGAGCCAATGATGGCTCTGGCTATGGTAAGGCAGTTATGTTGTGAGAGGAATGGTCTGGCTGCATTAATGATTTTGGAGTAGTATGCTGATGAGGTGGAGATGGCATTTACTTGTCTGTCCATATTGAGGTTAGAGTCTAGGTATACACCCAGTGTTTTGACATGGTCAGAAACTTTAATGGGTGTATTGTCGATGGTGAAAGAGGAGTAATCCTGACTGAGGTTACCCAGGGTGGAAGGTGAGCCGATGAGTAGGAGTTCTGTTTTTTCGCTATTTAAACAAAGCCAGTTGTCAGCCATCCGAGATTGGATAGTTGAGTATATATCAGTAAGATTGGCCATGTCAGTCTTGTAGTCACCAGTGAGAGGGATTAACACCTGCGTATCATCCGCATAATTGGTGTATGATATGCCCATGGCATCCAAGATGCTGAACAGTGGCCTGGTGAACAGGTTATAGAGTGTAGGTGCTATGCAAGACCCTTGTGGGACTCCACATGTAAATAGGCTCGGGGCAGCAGTGGCCGAGTCTGAGAAAACTTTCATAGCCCTGCCTTGGAGAAAGGAGGTGATCCAGTCGCGTGCTTTGTGAGAGAAGTTAGCTGCAGAAGCAAGGTGACGGCACAGCGTGTTGTAAGTTGAATGCAGCGGATAAGTCGAGGAGTAGGAGAAGTGCAGGTTTGCCTAAGTCCCTCAAGTCGTCCATTTGGTTTTTCAGATCGAGGAAGGCTGATTCCGTACCATGTCTTGGGCGGAAACCAGATTGGCGCAGGCCTAAAAGTTGGTTATCCTCGAGGTGTTTTTGGACTTGCATATAGGCTGCTTTGTCGAGAATTTTTTAGCAGGAATGGGGCTGTGGTGATTGGCCTGTAGTTACCGGGGACAGTGGGGTTGAGTGTTGGCTTTTTGATTAATGGGCGTACCCAGGCTTCTTTGAGATCTTTAGGGACAAGGCCTGATCTGAAGGAGGCATTGATGAAGGCAGTGATAAAGGGAGCCAGAGCGTGAGAGGAGTCTTTGATAAATTGGGCAGGGCAGGCATCACCTTTACAATTGGAGGGTTTAATAGATTTAATCAGGGTGATGGTCCCTGATTCAGTGATGTCTCTGAATTCAAATGGGGGAGAGGATTTTTGTACTGGTGAGACATGCACTTTACTATGCTGGCTAGCTATTACCTTTTCCAGCATTGTTTGGTGGCCAATGATTTTGGCCTGCAGGGTGTCGAGTTTGTCTAGCATTGCAGATTGAATGCTGTTACACCATTTGGCATCCTTGATAAGCGTAGGAGGAGGAGTAGAGGGTTTTTCCAATTCTCTAAAGATGGAGAATATTTCCTTGGAGTTGGATTTGGCGTCATTGATTCTAGTGTTAAATGAAAGGGCTTTGGCTTTGATGACATTGTTTTTATATGACCTGGAGATGATTTTGAAAGCCTCCCTATTTGTTTCTGAGGGGTTGGCTTTCCAGGTGGAGAGGGCGGATCTTTTTTCTGAGCGCTGCTTGAGTAGCTCATTGGAGAACCAGGAATTGGAGTGCTTTATTTTCTTGGCTTTCTTGAGGGTTAGGGGAGCAATTCCGTCTATAGCTTTGGTGATGATGCTTTTGAAGGTGCTTGCGAGAGTTTCTGGGTTGTTGGAAGTGGGCTTTTGTAGCGCGGGGACCATTAGGAACGGCGCCAGATTTTCTACTGTAAGTTTACGTGAACTCCTGGCGAGTGCGGCTGGGCAGGGTGTCAGAGTGGGTACAGAGCCTTTTTTAGTGGCAAGGCTGAATTGGATATAGTGGTGGTCGGACCACGGGATGTGGGTATTGGCGGTGACCAGGATGGAGCAGTTGTGCTGGCTAATCCAGTCCAGGGTGCGTCCTTTGATGTGGGTGGGTTCAGTAATAGTGGGAGTGAAGCCGAGATTGGTAAGGGCTTTGTTAAGAGCTTTGGCGTGCTGATCTTTAGGGTCATTGAGGCCTAGGTTGAGGTCACCCAAGAGGATGGTTTGGGATGTTTTTTTAATGTTGTCCGATAGTGTGTGGACAATGGAATCTTGGAAGTCAGTGCAGGGGCTAGGTGGTCGGTATACAATATGCATATTGATGGTGCAGGTGTGAGACACATTGATTTTAAGTGAGAGGTAGTCACAGTTGAGTCCAGTTAGTCCCTGATGTGCTGGTGTTTCCCTAATGCTAAGGGAATTCTTGGCTATGAGGGCGACACCCCCTCCTCTCTGGTTAGTGCAGTCTTTCCTGAAGATAGCATAGTCTGCAGGGATGGCTAGGAAGAGGGCAGGTCCTGAGCTATCGTTTAACCAGGTTTCTGTGATGGCAAGTATGTCTAGATTGTCTTTGGTGGTCAGATTGTGAATGTCGAGGGGATGCGCAGGAATAGAGCGAGCATTAACTAGTGCACACTTTAGCGTATGGGCTGGAAGCTGTGGGGTGGGTCGTGGTGTGGCGCGAGATGCAGGCAGTTCAATGGGCATGGGCACAGTGGTAACAACAATAGGTGCAGGCAGTTCAAATGGCAAGGGCACAGTGGTAACAACAATAGGTGCAGGCAGTTCAGTGTGCATGGGCACAGTGGTAACAACAATAGGTGCAGGCAGTTCAATGGGCATGGGCACAGTGGTAACAACAATAGGTGCAGGCAGTTCAATGGGCATGGGCACAGTGGTAACAACAATAGGTGCAGGCAGTTCAATGGGCATGGGCACAGTGGTAACAACAACAGGTGCAGGCAGTTCAATGGGTAAGGGCACAGTGGTAACAACAATAGGTGCAGGCAGTTCAATGGGCATGGGCACAGTGATAACAACAATAGGTGCAGGCAGTTCAATGGGCATGGGCACAGTAGCAGCATCACTGTGTGCAAGGAGTGCGGAACCATGATAGCAGGCAAGGTAACTATAGTGAGTAGTAACCTCCCTGTAATGCTTTTGAGTCTCGGCTTTAAAGGCACTATGCGTAGGCGTTGTTGCACAGTAATGTTCAGTGAGAGGTGCGAATCTGAGAGAGTTTTTTGATCCACGTGCATGAGTGTGTCGGTGGCTGGCTTCGCGTGTAAACCTGCCTGCAACTCTGAAGTTGCGGACGTTAGTGGGCGGAGCGTAGTATCTCATCAGAACTGGCATGATGCGTGCTCGTAGACAGAGGTTCCTCACAGGTAGGGGAGTGGGGTGTGTGTGTGTAGGGGGCTCATAGCAGCGATGGCCATACATATGGACAGGTGTAAGCGGCATGCGAGTGAGTGCACTCTGAGCCTTACCTCTCTTAATGCATTGGGCGCCATCGAGCGCCGACGAGCAGCGAAGAGCTGCTAAGAGGGATGACGGCCTTTTCTCCTGGCCTTCCCTCCGTGACTTTGCCTCGCGGCGAGCCTCCTCTCCCTTTAAAGCAGGAGAGGAGGTCGCGGCAAGGTGTGGGGGCCAATCCCGCATCCTGGAGGCTGGCGTTGTATCGGTCACAGGCACGGCGGCTATTTTGACTTGGGAACGGCTCTCTTTGTTGGATTTTGGGCACGAAGCAGCTGATGTTGACGAAGTCGGCATCGGGTCGGTGGGAGGGAGGAGTGCAGGAGTAGAGGACGACTCGACTGCAGTATTGATGATCCCTCGCAGCGGAGCTGCTAAGAGGGATGACTGCCTTTTCTCCATGCCTTCCCTCCACGGCTTTGCCTCGCAGCGAGCCTCCTCTCCCTTTAAAGCAGGAGAGGAGTTCGCAGCGAGGTGTGGGGGCCAATCTGGCATCCCGGACGCTGGCGTTGTATTGGTCACAGGCACGGTGGCCATTTTGAAGTATTGATGATCCCTCGCAGCGGAGCTGCTAAGAGGGATGACGGCCTTTTCTCCTGGACTTCGCTCTGCGGCTTTGCCTCGCGGCGAGCCTCCTCTCCCTTTGATGTGCAATGCAGAGTGTCCTGAAGACCACTCTCTTTTCTATTGGGAGCCAGTGTAGATTTTGTCTCATTGCAGAGACGTGGTCAGATTTTGAGACCCTCAACCACTCTTACCACATTATTCTGGATGACCTGTAGTCTGGCTAGTTCACCTTTTCCAACACCCTGAAGTAGGCTGGAACAGAAGTCTATGTGGGCCCCTTACATCGCTCTTGTGATCACTGCACAGTTAGATCTACTAAAGAAAGGTCTGATTTGGGCCAAATATTTCAGGTAGTAGCCTGTGCTAGATACCAGGCCACTGATATGTGCTTTCATGGAGAGCTACTAATCCAACACCACCCCCAAGTTCTTCCCTTCATTGAGCGTTTTAATTTTGCAGCCTGCAATGCTACAGGCTTGGTATTCATCCCCAAGTTTCTTTATCTGGCCATCAGTGCCAGCAATAATCAGCTCTGTCTTCTTAGCATTTAGTGCAAGCCCATTATCCTTCATCCAGAATTCAATGCGGCCGAACACAAAGTTGACAGAGATGGTATCTTTGGTGTAGTCCCCAGTGAGGCGGATCAGACACTGGGTGTCATCAGCATAGTTGGCATACAGGGTGCCCTCCTTATCCTCTTTATCCAGCATGTTAAAGAGGGGAGTGGTAAAGATGGTAAACAAGGTGGGCGAGCTACACACCCCCTGTGGCACCCTGCATGTCACCATGTAGCTTTTGGCCATGGCTTCACTACAGAAAACTTTAGCCATTCTGCCAGAGAGAAATGATTTGACTGATTTGGCTGCATTGGGAGAAAAGAAAGCAGTATCACAGAGTCTCTGTATCAATATGTCATGTTCCACTACATCAAACGCTGATGACAGATCAAGCAGCATAAGCATAACTGTACTGTGCTCTTCAAAATGATGCAGTATTCTGGACTTAAGATCTAATAGTGTGGACTCAGTGCCATGTGATTTTCTGAAACCTGACTGTTTATATCCTAGAAGGTTGAGAGTTTCCAGGAATACATTAATCTGGATATACGCTCCCTTGTCCAGTATTTTGAGAAGAAAGGGTATATTTGTAATGGGGTGATGGTTCTCCGGTAGGGTTGGGTCGAGAGATGTCTTCTTCAAAAGAAGGGAGATCCACGCCTGTTTGATGGACCCAGGTACATTATCCTATTGAAAGGAGCAGTTGACAAATTTGGTTATTATTGGCAGTAGTTGAGCTGCAGAGGCCTTAACAATCACTGCTTGGCAGATATCCCCCTTACATGTGGTGGGCTTGAGACTGGCTAGAACAGCTGCCATTTCCATTTCTGTTTCCTCCTTAAAGGAGAAAGGTGTGGCGATATATGGGGGAAGATCATAGAACATGGGGTCTTTCATAGAGTCTAGGGTGGTGTAGTTTATTGTAGTATTTTCTTTGATCTTTTCAATTTTTCCCCTCATTGTTTCCTGTATACTAGTACACCAATTGGTGTCTTTAACAACTTCTGTTGCGATGGGGCACGGGGTCTCAATTTCCTTTAGGATCCTAAACAGTTCCTTAGTATTGGATGGTGCTTCAGTAATTCTGTTGTCATACAGGTGGCTTTTTGCCTCATAGATGGCAGTCTTGTACAGTTTGGCAGCATTAGAGTATTCCAATTTGTTCTCAGTAGATGGACCGTTCTTCAAGTGTTGGAAGGCCTTTGCTGGGTTCACTCTTGCCAACCTTTGCAACACACCGTTCATGTGCTAATTTCACCAAGCGGAATTCATTTCCCTTTTCTTCACAAACATCTGTCGCTCAAAGACTTTCTACTGTACAGAGAGTAAGACCCATGTATGACTCCTTTAACCTCTTTTCATCTTTTCCCAAGGCCTTCTGGTTACTGTAGTTTCTACCCTCAGGTAATCGCCCAGCGTTTCCTGCGTGAACACCCATGTGGTGTCAGACATCTCTGTTGCTGGTTGTCCCCCTTTTTCATCAATAGCTCTTTCACAGTTCAAATCAGCCGTTTGCTGCTTTTCGTTCAACACAGTTAGGTTTCTTATCGACTCTTCCCCGGACTCACCGGCTTTGATGAATCGCTTCACTTTCTTTCTCTTTGGAGCCAAGGTTGGTAGCTCTGGGACAAGTGTCTCTCCCCAGTTTGGTAATCAGCAGAGGAGGGTCTTCTGTACCATTGACATCTGCTGCAACACATGCTGGCTGCTGCTCACGGTTTTATGATTACTTCTACGGAGGCTACATGGGTCTCGGTCAGAAAGGGCAACGTCGTCCTCTCCTCGTCACCCTCTCGGTATGCGCCGTCTCGCTCCTCCTCTTGAACTGCCGTGATGAGTTAGATCTCACGTCGTGTAGTCTGCCTTGCTTGTTCTGTGCTCTTGTGCTCCACCTTTTATCCCTGTGGGGAGGGGAAAGGGCAGTCAGGTGTGTGTGATTCTGGTCAATTGCCTGACTTTGCCTGACCCTTGTATTGGGACATGCGAGGTAAACGGCTCTGGTGTTTGTCTGTTATCTTTCGAGTTGTCCGAAAGTGTTTGTGTCGGAAAAGGGGGGGCAGTGTTTTGGAATATCCTACATGGCAGGATGGGAAAAGGTGTTGAAAGAAGGGGGATAGCGCGTCCCACATGTCAGTGTCGCACTTCCCAAGGACCCCCCATCCAGGTGATCCTCCATCACTGGCCCACCCCTAGGAACTAGATCCAATAGCGAGATTCACTTGAGATTCACTAGATTCACTTGAGAGACTGAACTCTATACTGTATCCAGAAGTGACATTTGTTCTATTTCAAAGAGGTAAAGAGTCTAAGGCTTTGGGGAGTAGAACAAGCACTATCCCAAGCCAAGAGGCATTTCCTTTATTTAGTAAAACTGTGTAACCAAAAGCCATCAAACTGCAAAGTGAAGTTCTTAACAGTCAAGTGGCATAGAAACAAGTACCCTATTGTTACCTGAAGCAGAGAGAGTGTCACATAAGCATCTGGGTAATTATTTGGGCTGATGACTGGCAGAAAGGTGGGAGCAAAGATGGGGAAGGGGAATTAAATATTTATGAAGAATACTATGAAGTAGAAAACACCATGTGGTGTGAAGGACTGCTGCAGCTTGAAGGGAGAGAGTCTTATGGGCAGAAGCAGGTTGTTCTTGTAGTAGTAAGACAGACAGAAGAGGCAAAGGGGCTGCCCCTTTTAAGAAAGCCATTAAAAGGAAGAGTGTGTTGCCTACCTGAAGAGGTTGAAGTGTCTGGTCAAAACTACTTAATAATTCAACAGTACTCAGCATTAGTAGTAAGACTTGAACTGCTGTGGTATATTAGGTTGTCAGCAGATGCTACATTGATGTGGTTTGTAGTTGTAACATGACAAAGGTGACTGTTGCCATAGTACCAGCATTAGAAGTGTGGTTGTTGATTATGGAAGCAGCAGCCCAGAAAAAGCATTCTGAAAAATATACCAAATGTAAAGTTGTAACTAAAGAAGTCCTAAAGAACTGTGTATTATTGACATTTGGAGAATATTACACTTGCTTTTGAACTGTGGCAGATCATCTTGAAGAAGAGACGATTTATCATCATAACTAGGATTACCATTGGTGCTATTTCTTTTCTGGAATTAGAAAGGGATCTTTTCATCCAGGAACAAAAGAGTTGCTACCAGTAGATTTTTGTGTGTTGCACTTTTGCTTTGACTTTGAACTTACAAGAACTGGTTCAAAACCTTTCTTTTCTTTGGTTTAACATTTTGGAATTGACTTGTGGGTTTACAAAAATCCCAGCTAATGTTTTCTTGCTACAATCCTTCACTTTTTACAGAGCCCTGTCCACTAGTATTGGAGGCTTGCACACAAGCTGGGTCAGGGTACGGGGAAAGGCACAGAAGAACACCCCTTGGGGGTGAAGAACAAATCATCAACTTAAAAAGACCAAGTCAGACATGCCAGCAGTACAGTACAGTGAAAGAAACATGGTGTTTGTTTGAATGATTGGAAATCCTAGTAACAGTCTAGGCATCTGCACCTTTGGTTTCTTTCTATGCTCAGCTGCTGAGGACTTTTCATTATAATCACAAGTTCTGCGTTTATTGCCTGTAGTATCCTCATGCATCTTGTTTAACTGATAACAGGGAATTGCAGAAGAGAGTCACCTAGTTACAGAAGGCACTCAATCTGTTGTACCTATAAATATCGGTGCTGTAAACTTAAAAGGCAAATATATGTGATTTTCTTTAATGAGTCTCCATGAAAAACCTCAGTAAGGATCCTGCTGAATTTTGGCTAGGCTGCGGTGAGAGTATCCCATGTTTTTTCTGACTGTAATTACTTTGAAGTAATTACTTTGAAAACACTTTGTATTATATAGCGGTTTTGGGTTAAAGGTTTGAGGAGGGGTTTGGGGAGGGGCTTGGGATAGGGGTACTAGTGTAGGAGAGGGCGGGATTGGGTGGACCCCAAAATTACTGTCAGAAAAATTACATGGAACCGTGGTGAGGAAGGGAGGGCACATCTGTATGCTGTATTATGTGGCTTCTCAACTTCACTTCCTATGTTAGGGTTGCAAGCAGGGCAAGATTTTACTCCTTGATTAAAATAAAATTATTTTTCAGGGAGTAAAAAAGCAATTAGCTTTGCCAATAGCAATACATTTTGCGTATTGAAATATATTATTCCCCTTAAAATACCTCGTGAGATTGAGCAGTAATATTTGAATTCCTTCCTATGCCATTGTTTTGCTGGTAGTACTTAAAACAGGGGGGATGGCGTCCTGCCACTTCTGTTAAGTCTCTTTATATATTTTGATAAAGGCTGATTCATTTGGCATGCTAAGTATGGCAATAGTTAATTCATTAAACTACTGTCATACATTTTCTAAAAGACGGACAGAAGAGCCCTTCAGAAAAACACTTTAGCTTTTTTAATTTTGCCAGTGATAATGAATGTAAATCGAATTGTATATGTTTAGATTAGACACAAACACTTTTTTGTTGTTTTCCGTGTACATTTAGATCAAAGAACATTTATGTTATTTCACAAATGCATTGAAAAAGGAGAAAAGTAAGTGACAAATATTGTTTAGCAAAAGTTCACAAATCCACAAATTATACATACACCATCATTAGTATTTTTTGTCCTAATGAACAGTAAATGCTAAGAAACCTGTTGAATTCTTTTGCCACAGAACAAACAGTTAGATGTAATGTGTGAAATCAAGAGTCATAGAAAAAAGGAAAAAAAAGGGAAAAAAAGGGCATTGTTTTCTTTCTAATACTGGGTTTTCTCCTTTTTGGCTCTTGAGAAAAGTGACCTAGTCGTTGGTCAACGTCTAGAGATAGATCGAGTTATGGACCGGGATTGTGGGAATAAAGCCCTCCAATATAATGTGTTCCTGTGACGTTTCGGCGTAAAGCCTTCTTCCTGGGCCTTGACTTGGTCTCCCCTATGTAGGAGAAGAAAAAGAAAAAATGGGGCTCAAATAGGTGTGAAACTCATCTTAAAGGCGGTAAAATCTAATACTAGTGTGACTGGCATGCATTAAAATCTATTAAGGACCAACTGTGGGTACAACAGTTGCGTTGTCCATTCGCTTGCTGGCACTTAGTTACTGACCTGGACGGAAGTCCGGGATGCGTGTTGACTTCCACTCGTAGTTGACAGGGGTTAGTAATGTGGCTGGCCTCTTCAAAGTGGTAACCGCAGTTGGATGGCAGTTAAACTGGGAGAGCTGGATGGTGGGGTCGAAACAAAAGTATATGTGTATAGACCTCGTGTAAATACCAAAAGTAAATAGATATTCCAGGTCTAGTGCTGTACTAAAATGAACTGAAGGACAACAAAGTACCTGGTTCCTGATTTTTAGCAGCCGTGTGGGGCTGTCTGCAGATGAGAGGAATCCTTTTTGTGGAGTCCCTATATAACGTGGCTGGCGTGCAGGCAGTCGCTCACGTGTCAGTCAAGATTTCAGACTGCTGGATGCAGCTTATGGCCGTTCCTTAGTATGGCTTGTGGAACCCTGGATTAAACAACCAGGGATAAAATTAGAAATGTATCTCTTGTAGTTTGACAGACGGAGGGTAGGCACAGAGCATGGTGTGTAATGGCGCACCTGCTCGTGGTGTGTGCCATTTAGTCTGAGAGTAGGGCGGGGGGCTGTGAACTCAAAGTGCCTGCAAAGGCGAGGGCACTTGGTTCACACCACCTCTGTAGCTTGTAACAGCAGGGTGTTCAGTCACTCACATCTAATGTCTATCAGCCTCAGATTAAGAGCCGGGTTTGGCTCGAAACACTTGTCAGGCTGACCACTACACTTCAATAAATACAATCCTGTATTTTGATACAAATCTTTGCATTCTTTGGCGCAGTGTGTCTTGACAATTCTTATAATATATATGTGACCATAGCTGTGGATGATTGTTGAAATTGTTTAGTGCAAGTAGTTCCGCAGTGAATGATGCTTGTTATTTGTTGCATTGAAGAGGTTTCGGTAAAAATAGTGCAGACTTGTGCCACAACCCTCTCTATCTATGGTGTACCCTAGGGATCCATCCTATTGCCCTGGCTCTTTATTAGCTATCTCGCCCCTCTGGCTCACCTGATCGCCTCCTTCTACCCTAATTTCCAGTGTTCTGCCGATGCTGCACAACTTTCCTTCAAACTTCCTTCTACTTCCCCCTCCTCCTCTCACATCCCCAACTGTCTGTGCGCCATTGTCTGTCTCAATGAAGTAAGATGGAGATTCTCCTTATCGGGGCACCTGAGTCCTCTTTTCCTCCTATCCTTTAGCCACCCTATTTGGGCCCTCTACCCTCACCATCTTGTGAGGCCAAAAACCTTGGGGTCACCTTCGACTCTGTTCTCTCCTTCACCCCTCACATCATGAACCTCTCCAAAAATGCCCACTTCCAGCTCCACCTCTACAGAGGCATTCTTCCTTTTCTCACCTTTCTCCAGAAGCACAATGTCTCTAGAGCTCTGGCCCTTTCCAGGCTGGACTACTGCAACATCCTCTTTCTCAATCATCCTCTCTTCTCTCTCTGCCGCTTCCAGCTAATTCAGAATAAGGCTGCAAGACTTATCCTTGGCCTGAAGCCCAGGGACCGCATCTCTCCAGCCTTAGCAACTCTCCACTGGCTCCTGGTGGCTGCAAGGATCAAATTCAATACACTCTGCATCATCCAAAAGGCCTTCTGGGGCCTGGCACCATGCTATCTCCAACTTTCCCTGTCTAAATACTCCATTGCTCGAGGCCTACGCTCCTCTAATTCCACCTTTCTGACCTTCGAACGTTTCTCTAAGCAGAGAGTGGGAACAGATCTCTCTCTGCGGCTGCTGCGCCCCTTTGGAACAGCTTCCCTGCCCCTCTCATATTTGAGCCGGAGCTCCTTACATTCTGGAAATTGCTCAAAACTCTTCTCTTCTCTACCTCTTTCCCTCTTAACACACACTGGCGCTGTGACTGGTGGCCTGGCCCTCATGAACCTCACAGGCTCTCAGCCCCCCCCCTATCCCTACCAGCACCCCCCACTCAACAAGCATTGCCCTGTGGCCCCCTGTCTGGTGGCTCCACGTACCATCCTTGAGAGCTGCTTGTGCTAGCACTTAGCTTGAGGTGCTCCTCCTGGCTCCCCTTAGCACTTCCCTTTGGGCCCCCTTGCAGCAGTTGCCCACTCCTCTACTCCCCTTCCATCCCCCTCCCCTGCACTTCTCATCAATGCACTTGCACAGCCGAATACCACAAGGCCCAGTAGGACCACAACTGTATATATATATATTATTGTTGCTTATGCTGCTTACCACTGTTATCATCTCCCCTGTTCCCTCCCCATTCAGCCTTTTGGCGCTTTGAAACACAATTCTATTGTTTAAAGCACCTTACAAATTACCAATAAAATAAAATCATATACCCTATTTTGTTACCACAGACTGGTAGCTCTGTATGGTGGCACTTGGGAGTTCATTGTTTTTAATTTAATAATTTCCTTCATTGTTTCAAATTCAAATGCTTTGGCTAGCTCACTGCAGCGACCTTATTATATAATAAACTGATGGTCTAGAGTTCATTATGTTAACTGCAAGCATTTACAATTCTTTTTGAGAGCTATCATATTAATGCTAATTGCATCAAAGCTGGGTATCCTTTTAATGTGCTGTTGTGTGAGTTACTGTTGTGGGATTTCATAAGATAGCTAGGATATTCCGGGCACTAATAGGATCGTTATAGGAGGACATTACTTATTTAATAAGGCTGATTTCAAAAATTGATCTTAATGGCAGGTTTTCCAAGAATTGGGTAAAAAATGCTAAAATTTTAGCTTTCTACTGAATCGTCTGTGAGTAATGAGTAGTTCATTTCGCTTCCTCTTTTGTCTAGATAGGGTTCTTATGGTTGAAATGTACGTTTTTTCTGTAGCCGCTGCTTCAAGCACTTGCTTTACAAAGAATTGATGAGTTTATTGTTGGCTGCTCGGGGAGATATTTACTGAATGCATGATGTGGGCTCTATTAGGGAGGAAGCAAGAGGTGGTCGAGGAAGTAAATTACATTTCTATACATTGCTTTTTGAGAGCTTCACAGACTTTGATGTAGGGCAGTGTAGGGTCCACATTGGAGCTGGTAGAATTGAGTTTGGTGAAGGGGGATAATAGAGTTAGGGATTTACTTGAGAACAGCAAACTTCTTGGACCTAATTCATTTTTCATTCTCGCATGGGCTTTAGATATTGGAGTCTGGATTAATGGAGTTGTCTTTTGCAAAGAGGGCTTGTTCATTGATGCAGATACATCATTCTGGAACTCTAAATGTTAGATGGTGTATAGTTGGTAGAAGTACGAATTTGAACAGTGGGATGGTTCTTGGTGGAGGTGGAAGGAGTGGTGAGTATCTAGATTTTGGACTTCATTTTTATGGGATATTATTTAAGTGGTCTAAACTTGGGCCAGTGTTTCCCTAACACTTGAATACTCCTAAGAAATTAAATTCACAGATTGATACTAGGCAAATGGTCCTGAGTTAAAAGTGAGATGTCCTCCAAAGTTAGCAGTGAATGATCTTGAGATGAAAATGGGTAATTGCCTCATGTCAGAGTGCATGGCAACATAGGCCTAGACAGGGTAGGGCCTGAGCAGGCAGGGCCCACCCAAAATCTGTAAATGCCCACTCAGTAGCGCTGTGTGGGCATTTACAGATGTTAAGGACACTGTGATGTGCCCAACTACATTGGCTTCAGGCCCCACTTGTTAGACAATCCTGGCTACGCCTCTGCATGGCAAGGTTGAGGAGGATTTATTTTGTAGACGCAAAGCAGTCACATGGTTTGTTTTTGGGTAAAACACAAGGTCAACAGGTGATGGTCTTGGGCTAAGAAGGAGGTGTTTCTTGTGTCACAGCACTGGGTGAGGAGCTGTGCACATGTATTAGAGTCATCACTGAGATAAGTGAATGGGCACTCAAACAATTTTAGATTAATATCAGTGCCTTGGAGAATCACGTTTACATTGTCAAAGATGTAGCTGGAACTCACTGGTCCAAGCCGTATAACAGGCGGTCAAGCCCCTACAAGACAAGCTAGCGGCACTGAACGCAGTCACGGGCGACAAGGGCCAAATCAGGCAGAAATCGGGCAAAGAGAAGGGAGAAGCAGGTTTCCAGAGAAGGATCATCCCACTTACACCTTCAAGACAGTGTTGAACAGCAGGAGAGTGACCCGACCCGGAAGAGGAAGTCTTCTTCTACTCCCCCGTGTCATGATAAGGGGATGAGAGAGAAGACCCAGGAGGCAGCCGATGCTTTCAAGAAGCTTCGGGACACATTCCTGTTAAGACTGGCTAAGCCCAGCCTCTTCCTACCCCAGGGGTGCCAAATATAGGGGAAGACACCACGGAACCCAGCTATGTTCAATCAGCTGAGCTAGGGCCTTCCAACAGGTCCAAGCAACAAGAGGACCCAGAAGAAACCTCTGACATGTTTGACCCAGAGGTGATTAGACACCCTATATCATCCGAATGGTTGCCCTCCCCTAAAGTGACTGCATATATGGCCCAACATTTTTGTAAACCTTTAGATAAGGAGGCCCCTAGCTGTTTGAATAATGAGCCAAATGTCCCACTCATAGAGGATCCTTAAGAGCAATCTTTGCTGTGAGCCATTTTGGGAAATAATTCTTATTTTTAAGGTGCAAGCCTCCAGTTGGTCTATAAGGTCAGACCCAGTGTAGTGGTAGAGACATTTGAGTGTATTTGCGTCTATGTAGCAACAACATTCACTTCAATCCTCTCATGAAGCATTATATGTGGGGATCCAATTTTCTAGTTCTTAAAGTTAATAAGCCACATTTTTGCATTCCATGATTTTCCCTTGCTTCTCGGCTTGTTGTGAGGCTAAGGGTGAAGGGTAACTGATCGAGGTAGGACCAGTCAATAGGGATAATACCAAGAGAAAGTAGCAATTGAGCTTGGGATATAATGGATTATAGAGAAGGCTGGTTTTGAAAAATGCTGCATCAGATTATATCATTTGGTGCTAGCATTTTTCTAGCCTTGAGTGTCTGAGGTATGGAAAAGTGTTTCAGTTTCCTGTTGAACATCTCATATACTAAAGAGGTAATCTGGGGTTTCCTTTAACACAGTGAGAACAAGTAATGTTGTGGCATGCTTGAAGAGGCTCTACACCTGTTAGATTTTGCAATATGTGGCCTGGATTTATGAAGGTGTTATGGGAGTGTTTCCATGGTGGTAGAATTCCAGTGCCAGTCACAAGGGGTCTTAAAATGTTCTAGTGTGTTCAGAAATACAACAAGTTGTAGTGCATAGATAGCTGTCGGCCTTCAGAGCAAGGCAGTTCCCTTCCTTTTTTAAGCAGCATTCAGACAGTTGGAAATCCCCCTTCAAGTGGGTTCAACGGAACAGAAATAGGAGTGTTTGGTAAGAAGCCTTAAATCATTTCAGGTATTTTTTATTTTTTTTTAAAGTGGAATGCTTCCAGGAAAGCAGACTTCCAACTTCAATGGAATTTAAATGAAGAGTTGGTTGGTGTTTGTTAAGGAATTGAAAATAATGTGGGATTGTCAACCATAGTTTGAAGACTGATTTTTTTTATTTCAGAGGTATCAGAAAATAATGTGCACTTATTTAGCTTGTCATACAAATTCCTCTGGTTGCTGGTCACTGAAAAACTGCTGTATTAGCTACATTGGTGGTCATCTGTTTGGTTATTTCTAAATAGTGGCTTACCAATCTCTAATGGGGTTCAAAACTGTAACAGAAGGTTTCATGCAGGGCTCTGAACTTACCTCACAGAGTCATCATACTTGATAGGCAGGCAACATGGGGTAATAAGGTGTGCCAAGCGAATGTAAAAAAAATAAAAAAACAGCTGGAATAAATCGGAACATTTGATTTTCCAACTACACCTGGAGTCGTTATTCGAAAGGCTCGGGAAAGTGTGGTGCTACTACCAACATTTCTAGTACCACCAGCAGGCAGGCTATACTGCTTGTTTATTAATTCTATGGAACTGAAAGTTGACTTGTTCCCAAAATACTACTGCAATAGCTCACAAGTCTTATTATTTAAATACATTGGTCACCTGACCTTTCATGTTAAAAAAAGTAGACTACATTTAAAACCATTCAAAATTCTTGTAAATATAAGAGTTTTTTAAGCTGAGTTAAAGGGAAAAGAAAGGAAAAAACTAAAGAAGAAAGCATGTGTAAGAGAAAAGGCAGGAGAGAGTTGGCCATCAGTTTTCTTTTCGTTTTCGGCTTCTTGACGTCCTGAAATAATGTCCTAATAATGTCCTATTCAGCTGCTAAATACTGCTGAGCTGACGATGTTCATAGCCGTGGCTTTGACAGGCCTGCAGTTTACTCCTATAGGCATTCACAGACTCCTTTCTTCTGTTGCTCCATCGTACCTCTTAGTTGTAACAGTTGTAGGTAAATGGTGACTGATTTGATTGTCTCTGGTATCTGATCACTAAGTAGGCGAGCTCCTTCATCGGAAAACTACAGTCCGGCTTTTCTAAGGAGAGGAGGTATGTGTCTTCTCCACAGTTGATCATACTCACATATCCTCATTCTAATGCCACCTCAGAGTTGTGATAACAGCTCCCCAACAAGACGACTAGGTGAGGAATACTATCATTACACGGTAGGCGGAGGACCAAGGTGCTATTAGCACTTTGGTCCATGCTGGTAAAATACCGGCACCGCCTTGGTGGAAAGGGGAATTACCGCCCTATTCCAAGGTTGGCGGGGCGGTAATTCACCCCTCCCCCATTGCCCTTCCCCATTCCCATTTTTGCCCCATAGGGCTCTATGGGAATGGGGAAGGCGCTAATTACGGTGCCGCAAATTGTGGTACCGTAATTAGCACCCTATTCCCTTTGCGGGTTGGTTTTTAACACCTGCAAAAAGCAGGCGTTAAAGTCTCCAACCCGCAAAGGGACCTCGTAGTAAGGCGGTAAGGGTTAACGGTCACCGGTACCATTAACGGTGACTGTTAACCCTTACCGCCGTCCGTCTAATGAGGCCCTATGTATCTGACTGTTGCAGGATTGTTATTGCTAACAGACCCCATGGAACTGAATCTCAGGCTAATTCAAATTTTCTAAATTTTCTTTAGATGGAGGGAGAAGAAATGTAAGACAGAGTGCTTAGCTCCTGCGTTTGATCAGTGCCGGCATGAATTGATAAATTGATTCACACTTACAGTTAGTTTAGACTAAGATGGCTTCCACATTGTACACATCTGTGTGCTGCTTAGAAACTGACAATGGCTACTGCTGCATTAGAACATAGGATGCTACTGTGGATATTTTGGCTGGTTGGCTCAACCTTCTCAGTCATTCAGCAGACACTGAATCAGTGTCCCCTGTTGATCCCAAGTGTGGAGATAAGAACCTGTGAAGCTTTCCATTGGATTGCTCCTCTCCACGTGTATTCCAGATGCACCACATTTATAAGCATTAATGAGATTGGGATGGGGCAAGCAACCCTTTTTTTGCCATGATCTGAGGTTACTAACAGAGTGGTGGAGGACAGATGGAGGGTGGATGCCGTCATGTGGATAAGCATGATGAGAATGAGTAAGCTATCCTGGAAGCTATCCTGGAAGCTATCCTGGAAGCTATCCTGGAATGGGCAGAGCTTTATCTATAACAGGTTTGCAGCCCTCAGAACCGAACCTCCTTCATTCATATCAACATCATCTGCAGGATCAATTGAACCATCTCCCATTACTTTGGTCCATCCCAGTTAAACGTCAATGAACCTAGATCGCGGATGCTAGACCTTTCCTTAATCAATTTCAAGACATCTAACCATACCGTTTAGGGAATAGGAAACCATTATTGGATGCCGAGCACATCACAAATCATATTCCAGGACCTCTTCATCAATCCCAGAATGAAACAAAACAGCAAACTTTGCAAGAGTCAATCCTGTTCCACAAACTTCCAAACATCAAAGAAAGCGCAAACCTGCAGCGCTGGTTGTACAAATATTCCTTAAGCAATTCCTTGACATTGTGCATTTCACAGTACAATATCCAATGAAATAAAAGTTATCATCCTCCTCCACTTATGTGAAAATGATTACTGTTTCCTATAAAATGAAAACACTCATCTATTCTGCCTATTGTCAGTCATCACCCCTCAGTTTTTTCTTCCTCCCCTCCCCTGCCACTTCACTCTCCCCTCAGTGCTGTGCCTTTTATTCCTGTGCCAAACACACTATGAATCAGCACATCTTTTCCTGCATGAGCTTACTACAAACAGCCAATGAATAAATGCATTGTGTGTTATATAAATGTTTAAACTCGAACACGCTCATATTGTATGCTGCTCACATAATCACAAACAAGAATGGTGCACTCAAGCCCTTGCATTCTAAGACTTAAACAGAAAGCATGAGGACTAAAGTCCTAAATGAGAAATTGAGAAGACACGGAAGACATCAACATTGAAAGGTGCATGTTTATAGTAATGTCTCATACCCAGGGAAAAGCAGACAGCCAGCTGAGGCATTCTACCTGTCGGACCGCTTTTGCTCTTCATCTGACTGCCATGCTCATTAGACTCAGAGGATGCACTATGGAGAGGGTACTACTTTAGGGCTGTGCCTTTAAGTGGGCTCCAGGGGCCTCTGGGCAAACCAAATGGCGGATTTCTACCTTCTCTGATATCAGTCATTTCCAAAGGTTATACCAGCTTATTAAACTAGCATTCATTGGCCCCTTTCTCTGTTAGCTTCCTCAGATGTACCATTGCCACCATCCAGCTCCTTATCGCTTACCTTTACCTTAACATTACAAATACATGCTTCACTGCCTAGTTCTACTGTTAGTTGCAGTAGGGTGAAGGATATTGCTACTCATTTCCTCATACCATATTGGGCCTCATTACGGGTCTGGTGGTAACCCTGTCAGTGATACCGAAAAAAAGTTACTGGTGCTTCACTTTCCGGTAACACTGGGGTATTACAACCCCAGCGGCTGGGAAGTCAGACACCAGTAATTCTGTTAATCCCCATTCCCATAGTGTCCGATAGGACTCTATGAGAGTGGGGACAACGGAAGCACCGGCACCATTAGTAACGGTGCCGGTGCTTCCGTGACGGTGTGCCTACTGTGGTCGCTGTGTCTGGCAGGGTCTGCCCTGTCGGGTACAGCGGCTCCAGCAGGCAGACCGTTAGTGTGCCGGTCCAGTAACAATGGTGCCGGTAGGCTTACCAGCACCGTTGTTACCAGACTGGCACACATGTAATGAGGCCCATTGTCTATGGTTTTCTTTATTACGTATATTCATCCATTTACTATTGTGCCTAAACCTGATAATTATCCGGACAATGACACATCTGCTGCAGCGTCCATTTCTGCTGTGACCACAAAAGCTATATAGTACAATAGACCTTACAATCTATGTTTCTAGAATCTTCACCTTATTTGATTGTCATTTTCAGAGTGCTAGTGCTTGTTTCTCTGCTGAATGTTCACGCTTGTATTTTTGAATTCTTTGCAGATCTGATGCAGATTAGTGCCTAGTACAAGCTATCTGAAACGTCAAGTTGAAAAAAATAATTAAAACACAGCTCCTTCTTCTCGACTCCGATATAAAAATACTTTTTTGAAGACTTCCCAGTCTTAGTTATTGCTTTATTGATGCACTCACGGATGGTTGCCCTATTTTCGCAAGACTAGCATGAGCTTTAATGATATGGTCAGTGTCTTTCCAAGATATATGCTATCCCTAGGTGGGTAGGTCAGTGTTTCTGTGTATACTGTGATTACCTGTAGGATTAATGAACACAGGGAATGACTATGGATGGCGAAAGACCCTACGGTGATACTTGCTGGGGGGGGGGGGAATGGGTTTCCCCAATGCTTGTTTGAGAGACGTCTGTGCATGAACTGTGATGCTGCATGGGGGAGGGATTGATCGTGCAATTCATGGAGTCTACATCAAATGAGAACCCTGTGTGTGGATAGTGAATATTGTGACAAGGGTTGGCCAATGAGTACACTTTCTGGCATAGGTTAGTCTGGCCTGAAAAGGGCACTTTGGGTCCATTTCCTTTCTCCCTGGTACTGGGTACGATATTGTCAGTGGAAGTCATCCCAAGCAGAGGGCAGAGAACATGGATAACCGGCTGGAGGAGACTCTATAGTGTCCCTCATAGCCTCTTTTGTTGTCAGTCTTTCCCAAGGGGAGATAGCTGTGTTTTGCCTTGATCTGAACTCCATCCCTGGTTGCACAGAATTCCGGAGATAAGTGTCCTAATACCTCCTGGTGGAGAAGTAGGCCATTGGTGGGTGGGGCTTATTTTGGGTTCTATTCCTACGGATGTGAACCACGTGAACAGATGCATTCTAGGCATGTTGAAGGTCCATTTAGCAGGAATTCTGCTGGGCAGAGCAATCGTGCAGTGTTTCGCTCTGCTATTGTTTTCAAAAAAAGATTATTAAGAGGGTGTCCTTTTATAGCCCACAGCTATATCAGTTAGGGCAGCCATCTTTGAAGAATAACTCTCTGGTTGCTGCTTCACAGAGTTATTCCCTCTCCCACCAGAACCATGTAAACTAAAACCCATTTAGGCATGATGAAAGCTGGGCAATCCATGATAGAGGAATCTCCAGTGTACAAAAGAAGACCATCTTGCTACTGTCATTTTCAGTTGGGGATTAGGTGGTCGCCATGTGGTGCCGCTCTTCTTTTCCCATATCCATGCCAGTCTGAGGATCCTTCCTGGCAAAAGCACAATGCTGGCAGCTTTATGAAAGTAAGCTTGCCTGAATGACAGAGAATTCTGTATCTGTGTTGTCTGCTTCGTGTCCCCCGTCCCCTGATAATTGAAGTTTGTGATCAGCCAGGCTGCCATTGTTCATGCTGTGCTTTGTGTCCCTTATGTAGCTCATTGTAGGTTGTAAAGTCAAATTCTATTTATGTACAAATCCTGCCTCTTCCTGCTCTTTGGAGAATGTCTAAGTTCTGGGCCTATTGCCCTATAGGCAGTCCCGAGACTGTCTAGGTTCCTCAACCCTGGTTTAAAGTTCCTCCCTGGAAGGCTATATTTCAAAGTCTGACGAGGGGGTTGGCAACTAGAAATGACTCTGTGCACCAGCGTCTTCGAATCACAGGCTCTACCATCCTGTTTCTGAGAGTGATTTATTCTGAAAGGCGTTGTCAATCAATTCCATTTCAATCCAACTATGTTTGTGTTCCCAGTATAAAATACCACAATATGAAAAATCATAAAAAACGGCAAATATATTTACAGAAGAATAGTTGATCTAGTAAGAATTTAGAGAGCAGCAACGTCGTCTGAATTGGACACAACCTGAACCCCTTGTTAGCTCGCCCATATGCTCTACACCAACTTATCGTGTCCCAAATCCCAGCTGATTAGCATTATCTTTTCAACAACAATGAAAAGCCCATGACGTGAAAATAGGGGTGCCACAAACATGTATCCTGTAACGTCCTCTCTTTATTGTTAATGTGTTTGTGAAGGGCAGGCCCCTGTCCCTTTTCTGTTGTTGTGTTTGTTGTGGGTTGCAACTCACGTGATGTTGAAGGCGGGGTTCCCAGCCTCGCGCCAGTTTGAGTCTGAAGATTAAAGGAGATACATCTATGCCCTGCACCTCTGCGTTTTATTGAATTGCGTCATTATATATAATTGGCAAGTTTCGCCTGTCGAAACCTAACATATCCCTTCCTTGGCCTTAGTGGGAAACATCTTCAAAAGCGAACGTATTTGTTTTGTTTTTCCTTGGCAGTGCTTCCTATTGTGACAAGACCATTCTCTTTTCTTCTGGTCCTTTTCACTGCAAACATAATGCAGGTTCACTCCATGAAGCACAGTTCTGGCTCATAACAATAGCTGATAACTGCCTACATAGTCAAAATAAGTCTTCTTGGCACTGGAGAGTGCAGGGGTAGGACAGGACGTGGAACGGAGTCTTCTAGAAAAAAGAACTGGAAAGGGCTGCAGTCAGTGGTTGAAGTGTACAAAAAGAATTAGTGAAATGATCTTCCCTGCTGGCCTCCCCCATTCCCCACAAATCCCATCGCCATGCCGCCTCCCACGCGCAATCCAAACTCCCAAACAAACACACTTGCTGTTTAAGGGAATGTTGAGTGCAGTACATTGAGGTGCAAGTATTTGTTTATTTATTTCACTTATTATTCATTCTATTGTCTCCTCTGTTACGCACTTCCTACTTCTCCCCCGTCCACGCATGTTCCCCCTTTTCCCGTTTCCATGCACTTGCGTGTTCTTAATGTCACTGGGCCTAGTAAGATCATTGTTTTTCTTCTCCCTTGTTCCCCTCCCTTTACTTGGTCGCGTTTTGAATCACTTGTGTACGAGCGCGATATAAATAAAATATCATATCATAAGTTTCTACTTCTTCCTACACTTTATATTAAAGTTTCTGAAACGGTTTCTTTTTAAAATAAAAGTATACGAACAGTAAAACTCTTTTTTTAGACAGTAGAGGAGCACTCTTCTCAACTGCCCCCGCTCACTTCGACCACTGTCTGCAGTTAGACTTTGCAAGTCAGCCAGAGGTTCTGCTCGGAAAAAACCCTTTCTCAGATGTAAAAACAAAATAATCTGGAACTTGAACCTGTTTCCCGCTATGGCCAAGGAAGGGTCATTGTTTGCACATTTGCAGGTTCCCCTCTCTTGTGTTTGTACAGCGAGGGAATCGTGGAAACAGAAGCATTCCGGCATGTTTGACGTGGCGAATACATTTACCAGGAGCATCTATGTGGAGAACACTGGCTCTGCTTATCGGAGAGTTCATTATCAGGGCAAGCAACATGGATCGATTATCCATGGGAACGGCGGAGTGGCTGCGAACGCATAAGAACGTGCAAGGAAAAAGAAGGTTTAACATCATTCATCTGTCTGACTAGTCGGGGTTCTCCACCAAACGAACCTCCCAGGTTGCAGAAAGGTTTGGGCCTGGAGCAGAGAGTGGGAGATAGAGATGGGTGTGAGCGAGGTGAAATCGAGGCCAGTGTAGAGGCTCAATTTAAATTCTTTGCCCTGTTTTGCATTGGTTGACTTGAAACCATCTAAGCTTTCAAGGAGATGAGACAGGATGCTTGATTCTGAAACTGATCAGGAAATTAAGAAAGGATACAGTGGATTGCAAGTAGACATTGAAAGCATAGATAAGATTAACATCGAGGCGGAATACCAATAGTGTACCAGATGGTCGAATAGAGAAAACCTTGGAAACACAGAAAGGCTGGGCTGTGTGTGCAAGAAAGGAGTCTTCAGTTGAACAAGGTTCACCTTCTGGTAAAGGAAGGAGTTTATAAGAACTTCATAGACTGTGTTCAACACTTCGGCCACAATTATGACACAGACTTAAAAGACTTTACAGTTCACAGCATGAAATGTAGCACATATATTTCAAATGGGAAGATGACGGAAACCAGTCAAGAATGAACACCCTGGAAAACGATCCCAGAATGGGAGCAGTGTGGGTTCTGTGACACACATGGGTCTGAACACAGACTGGAAAGGGTCTAGCAGTGTATGTCCGACAAAGTATATATATGATTGTGTCATCTATAATAGTACGCTACTTCAGGTCATTAGAAGTAATACGCATACATCTATAGTTGCTGATTTGGGAGGACCATTGGACTTTGGACCAGGTGGAGGTTGTCTCTGGTGAGGAACAAGTGGGTGTTGTCGAGAACGAAGGGCATGTCTTCATGGCGGGTGCCTTTGATTTGCCAGGACTGGTTGTGGTAATTTGTGGATTCCCTGAGTTTAAATGCATTAAGGAGATTCATTATGGCATTGAGGGGGTGGCTTTAAATCTGAATTTAGAGCAAGAAGAGACAGTCATGCCCAAATAATGATGATGTCAGAGTCAGTGTTCACAAAGACAGGTACTAAAAACGTTTCCATTTCTATTTCCTCCAGATGTCTTGGTTTTGCAGTTGAGTTGAGAACGTGCTCATAGAAAGTATCTGTGATGTGTGTGGTTCTGTGTAGCAACTAACACTTTTGTTTGACTCCGTGATAGTGATGCATCTTTTACAGAAAATGGTCCAGCATTCCTCTGTGTTCTGTAGTTAAACAAAGTTTACCAGGATTGCACATCCTCTTTTTATACACAAGGGGAAATATTGAAAACTGAATTTTCACTTTAAAGTGGCACGCTGGAGGTAATTCCTCATTCATTTTCAACGTCAAACTCCGCATTTGGTGGTGTGGTAATTCCGTTACTGCCAAGTAACGTAATTACCAACACTTTTTTACTGCACCTCCAAACTCATAATGATACCCAATATGTTTATTTTTCTGTTGAGGGAGTTTTACTGTAACATAAGAATGTTTGTCATACTAGGTGAAATTATAATATCTTGTGGGGCTCTTTTTATAAGCTCCCATATTTGAGTGATGTAAAGATGTTGTCCTTTTAATTTCAAAAGCTCTTGTTCTGTTTAAGGACATGACAGACTTAGAGAAAGAGACCTATCTCTGTCGTTCTGATCATTACTGGGGAAAGGGTATACTCATTGTTGTTCACCTGTTGTATGGGCGAAAGAGGGAAGGGTTCACAATCTTCCGGACCTAGGGAGAGACTATAGTACGTTTTGAGATAGGGAAGGAGCCAGTAGGAATGAATAGTCACGTGTATTTGATGTTGTATGACGAATGATGAATGTCGCATGGCCAGATGGCTTGAGGGACAATGGACCGTGAAGGATATGTATGTGTTGATCCTTGGAAAGTCTAGAGTATGCCTTTATTTGGATATTGTGCACTGCACTATATATGTTTGAGTTTATCATACATGACAAGAAGCGGTTTGGCATCAGAGACCTTAGGTCCATGTATATGTATTCAGCAATCACTGACTATGATCAGTCTATCACTCTGCGTCATATAGTCTGGATTATGACAGCTTGTTATAAAGGCAGTTTGAGAGATCAGTGGACAAATGACAAGGTGTCCTTTAACCGTGGAATGTGGAGTGCAGAGCAGCATGCCCCATGAAGCCAGACCATTGAGAAGAAGGGATGTTTTCTGATTAGGATTGCTGCACTTCCACTGCGGTGGCTGCCCTTCTTTGCTCAGATGATCATGTGCTTGTTGGAGTGCTCGAGTTCTTGTTAGGGAAACCACGTCATATGTCAAGAAAGGGAGATGACCAATAGGCAGCATTTCCATAAAAAAGTGGCAATAAAGCCAGTCACCAACCAAAATGCCGCTGAGTGACTGAGAGTAAGAAATCACAGCTAGCCAAGAAGAATAGGGACTGAGAAAATGGTGAGCAAATGTAGCATTTTTTTACAATAATACAGAAATGCATGCAGGGAGAGGCTTTTATTGCATAGAAGCAGGGGGTTGCTTGGAACTCTTTGAATGGGACAGAAGTATATGTTTTTTCCCGAAATAATGAATTATCATTAGCACTTAAATGTTAAATGGGTGCTCTCGTTTACCAACAGCTGCTTCTGTCTGTGAGGTGTAGTGCCATTATGGTGAATATTAAATATATATTTCTGTTAGAAGTATGCTGGGTCTGGAAATGTTCACACCATCTCATGCAGCACATGACTGAGTTATCTGCAGTTCAGTTTACATGTCACTGTAGCAACATGTCCGAGCTCTCTGCTAAATAGTGTTTCGTATAAATAGGATGGCTCACATTAGTTCATTCAGTAATTTTATTTAAAAAAAGCAAAAGTGATAGACAGAAGAAGCTGTATTTATCATGGACTTTGGATACATTCAAAGCGAACTGAGGAGTTTGTTTTCTTTTTGAAAAATCCTGATGCCAAAGTCAACATCTATATGGACCAAATTGCAAGTTCAGAAAATATGTGGACCATATGTCTGAAGGGTATTGGACATGCGGCAGACATCAAATGGAGAATGTGATAATGAATGCTGAACTTTCATATTACCAACAATACCAGGCAATGAGTGGCTGGTTAATGTGACCCTTAATATGTCAAAGTGCTCCCTACATCTACGTATATATTCATTTGTTTAAAATTCAAACATGCTTTTGTTTTTCTACAGTTCTACTAGTTTAACTAAATCTGTCTTATCATGCACATAGAAGGTCAGCACAACAATTTCCTACAGCCGCATGGTCGTATTTTAATATAGCTCTCGACGTAAATTAATATTGTTGCTAAACTAAGTCAAATCATATCCCCAGATATTTGGAAAATCCGGTCTTGAGACAAAAATCAAATAAAAAAAATATTGTGTAAGAGAAGCATTATAGTTTGAGATGCTGTACTGTAATAAAAGGTGTCCAAACTAGTGCTGACCATAACAACCCACAAAATGTTAAATGCCATTTAGTTTGTAACAATTATTAAAAAATGTACAGATATTCTCCACGGCTAAGCTTCCCTAATATGCATATACTAGCATTACCACCCAGTGTTGCACGGGTCTGTAGCTGACATGCATGTGGGAGTCTGCTTTAGCCTTGTTTTTGTTTTATTGTGTCTTAATTTTCTATTTATTTTAAATCGTGAAATCGCCAATCTCCCGATATCACCTGTACTGATAGCACAGAGCCAGACCCCGCTACACACCTGTGCAGTGCGAATGGGTGGGGTTGGTCAGATTTCACTATCGCCAGTACACCCCAGACTGGTATACTGACCTCGGGCCAAAACTTCAGCCCACCAACTGTTGTGGGGCTGGAGCCAATAACTGAAAAATTGGCAATCTCCCAAAATCGCCCCTACTGATAGCACAATGCAGGACCCCGCCCTGTGCAGGGCAAAAGGGTGAGGTTGTTCAAATTTCACTATCGCCAATACACACCAGACTGGTATGCCGACCGTGGGCCAAACTTTCAGCCCACCAACTGTTATGGGGCTGAAGTGTAGGGTGTCCTGACCCACGTTTAAGCTACCCTGCTACAACATTTGGTGCTGTGGGCTTAGGAAATTCAAGATGGCGGAAAACCCACATGTGCGCCGAAATCCAGGAAAGCTGCGCAGTTGTGCGCACACCAAAATGGTTACCTAACTTGCCACCCACCAGGGTAAAGAAAGGTCTTTGTTAACAAAATCCACTTTTACTGATGTCAAAAAGTTGCTGAAATCGTGACTCATTGGACCACTTTAAAGATTCAACCCTTTTTGTGGGGTTCCACATAACCATCTTACTGTAAGGAGCCCCATCAAAACAATGGTAAGCAAGGATTTACTACCATGTAAGAACCATTCCTGTTTAGAATGCATTAATCCAAGAAAATCCCAAAAATGGGTGCAGTACCAGTACTCACCACTATCCAAAAGCCGGCGTTTTAAAACCCACTGTGTGTTTTTCTGAAGGCAAGCAAAATGCCTATTTCAAACCTTGCAACATGTGCAAAATATTCACTGAACACCAGCAGACATTTGGCAGAATGGAGTTTTGTGTGCCTACAAAATCTGGGAAATGAAGAGCCCAAAAACAATGCTTATAACAAAAATGCTATGGAGTCAGCAGCTTAAGCCTAACTGCAACTGGATTTAAAACCACCAAAATCGAAAATGTTAAATTAAATGAGTGACCTATGTTTGGTGTCACATGCCTTTGTAACTGTTGAAATGTCATAGTTTTGCACTTAGAATCAGCATTCTAGCTGCATGTGTAAAATTACAAGTTATTTTAAAAGCAACAAAAAGTTAGCTGAAGGTCTGGCTTAAGGAACTTGATTTTGCCTAGCAACGGATCCCATCAGGAGTGAAACTTGAGTCACAACTATGTTCCCAGGCCAATGTTCCTTTTGCTGCCCACACTAAGGATATGCCATCTATCTGATAATTGAATTTCCTGTGCTCTGCCAGAGAGTGAACAAAGCCCTCTCCACTCAGGCAAAGGTTTTTATTACAGACGTCGTAAAAAGTGGCTTCCTCCTGGAGAAGCTGGGAGGGGCACTGCCTGTGAGAAGCAAGCTGGCTTGGCAGAAACTGGAAAGACTGGTTTCTGTACCATGTGACCTGAAAAGACACACCCCTGCAGCAAGGATATGGTTTTATAAAAAGGGGGATAATTCATAGTGCGGACATGTGAAAATTTTATAAATGATACCATAATTCTTGTGATTTTTCTGCCCACAGTTTAAGACGTGGTAGGAACCGGTGGTATGTTCAGGGGGGTTTTAGCGGAAAAGTGGATATTACTCTAAAGGTGTGCATGTTAAAAATCTGAAACTTCATCAGTTAATGTCCCTACCCCCTGCACACATGTATGTAAAGTTGGGTCCATGTCGGAAATTGAAAAAGCAGTTAAAAAGTCAATTATGTACACTCTTTGAATGCAAGCTCCGAGAATGAGCAGATTTGGACATAGACATGGCTAAATTCAGCCACACCATGTATATGTAATTTCAAACAACTGTGTAACTCTGAAGTATGGATTTTGATCATATATATATTTGGGTGCACAGATGATAAAGGGAGGATGTTTCAAGAGATCATAAAATGACATCAATCTGACTCACAGTTCAGTTTGCCAATCAAGCGGAGGAATGGAAGCCTGACCAATGACGAATGAGAGGGGCAAGTCTAGTGATGCAACACACACACCCATTCTCAAGAAACAGATAAAAGCAGAGAGTCAGGACACATAGAGACATTCAATTTCATCTGCCGCTGGAAGCCCTGCCGGAAAAATCCATACTTACCTCCATCAAACTCCAGAAAGCCAAACTAGAGACTTCAATCTATCCAGAGCAGAGACCAGACCAGAGAGAAAGCAGTGCTGTGCCTAGCAGAGACCAGACCAGAGAGAAAGCAGTGCTGTGCCTAGCAGAGACCAGACCAGAGAGAAAGCAGTGCTGTGCCTAGCAGAGACCAGACCAGAGAGAAAGCAGTGCTGTGCCTAGCAGAGACCAGACCAGAGAGAAAGCAGTGCTGTGCCTAGCTGAGACCAGACCAGGCGCTGTGAGCAGAATCCGGAAAGACCTGACCAGACTGAAGATCGTGACCAAGTCGCTTTCCTGTTCAAAATCTCTTGTGAGTACTTAGCAAAACTCAGAACACATCTCTTAGTTTAAATTCATCTAATTCAATCTATTTAACCTAAGTAGAACTGCCTCCTATCTGTCACCTGTCATTTCTAGTAAAATTTGTCATTTTGAAAAAGTGTGCGTTTAAAATTTACAAAACCAAAAACGACCTTTACTAAATTACTCATATCTCCTCAACCGTTTGGGCTAGAGACTTGCAATAACTTTCATTTGGAAGCTGAGATCCCAGGCTTTCCTAGGACCCCAAAACGGTAGAGATAGTCCTTGCGGTTCCTTTGTAATAGCGCTCGGCGCATCCGCGAATTTTGCCGCGATTTGCAATTTCTTCACATGTAAAAAAACTGCTGCTGCCTGATTTCATTTGCCAGAAATTCGTTTAACCTGCTAACTATCCCTGCATCATTGCTAGTGTGAGCCTGGACTAATATTAACTAGATACCACTCATCCTGAACCTCTAAAAGGGAATTAAGAGCGTTTCCAGCATATTTCTCATTCATTGCTAGCACCTATCAAAGCATTTGCCTGTGTTTTCAAACTTCTGTTTAAGCTTGCTGGATTGAACTGAATTACAGTTGATTGCATTTCTGAGAACTGTGTGTTTTCCTTCCATTTCCTTGCCTTGCATCAAGGGGGGGAGGGGAGTAGCCAGCGAAAAGTGATTACATTGTTTGGTTGAAATCATATTGCGTATTTTCTGTACTGCATTCATTGAATATTGCATCCACCTGAGCCTACATAAAGCATCCTCTACCACATTATACTTTTGTTCCTATTTACCAGTGTGCTACCTTATCCATTTCATGTCAACTCATTAGTGATTAAAGAAGTGTGCTAGTGCCAGATTCTCCGTTGTTAATATTTACCATATCAGATTAAGTGTGATATTCAATTATTAATTTATTAAAAAGTGTGATATATATTTTAATTTATCAAATAAACCTTTTAAACTTGCAAAACAGAATTACTTCTTGGCTCAGTGGGGTCAGGGGGATTCCAAGAGAGGGGTGTTATACAAGGGTAGTCATCCAGAACGCATGAACTGGACCTAAAGATATATCAATAAGGGTTTTCATTCAGTATTCTAGACTAGGCGTTAACTTGGCTGTAGTGCTGAATTGAATCCTCTTGCAAAGTGGGGGCTCGAGCCGAGACGTTGGGTTAGATTTACCAGTTGTGCAGCTTAATACAGTGTGCTAACTGACGGGATACATACACCCGGTCGGATCACCACGCTGCATTACGCTGTGAAGCATTCCTCAAAAGGGACACTCCAAGAAAAGTTCTGTTCTGCAAAAATAAAATACTAACTTCTGTAAGTCAGGACAGAGACCAATCTCTAGAATGACGACCTTAGTAGACATGAAAATAGCCAGAGAGCACCTCTTGCATAAGCTATTTGTGAGAGGTGAATGGACCGAACAGGGCCAGGATGTGTGGTTGCAGGCCATCACACAACAGGTCACTGAAACAGGGTCAGATATATATAGAGATCAGGGTCCCTTACATGTGGCCCTGAGTGAACTATATATGGCTCCTAAAGCCAAAGAGGAACACAATAAGATCGCCAGGATAGCAGCATACCTGTACCTATATATGGGAGACATGCAGGATAGATGTGCTGAAAGCCAAAATCTGGCAAATAGGCAACAGATGGCATTACAGAAGGTCCAATCTGATCTGGACTCTTCTGAGCAGAGGCTGCAGAGGAGCCAGGAGTCAGAAAATGACAGCAGACTGTACATTACTAAAATAAAGGAGGATATGGATGTGCTGCAAAAGGAAAAGTCAGAACAGGATACTAGATTTCTGGCCCTGCAGAAGGAGCACCAAGACAGTTTGGACTCCTTACTGCAGAGCCAGAAAAAGCTGGAGCAACAGATCAATTTCAACAGGGCATGCACAGAGCAGGTAGCCACCCTGCAAATCCAACTAGACAGAGAGAAAGAGGAGAGCAATAAACTGATCCTGAAAGACCTGGATACCCAGGCAGAGTTTGATCGGGAGCGCCAGAAAGCTGGTGCCTTCCAAAGGCAAAGGGACGACCTGGCGGCACAAATGCAGGCTCTTAGTCAGGAAAGAGACGCCTTAGGCCAGGAAGTCTGCCATTTAAAAAGGAAAATGGAAGAAAATCACCTGGCCCACCAGGGACTGGGTGACCTCCAAAAAGAAAACCAGAACTTGCTAGAGCACACCAGGAGGGTGGAGGATGCTCTAGCAAGAAAGGAGCAGGCCAATAGGGACACAGCTCAGGAGGTAACCCTCCTGCAGCAAAGACTGGCCCAGTTCTCCAGGACCAACCAGGAAGCACAGAGGGAAAATGAGGCCCTCTGTCAACACAATGATAGGCTCCAACAGCAGGTAGCGATGCAGGAGAGACTGATAGAGTCGAGTAAGGCCTTAACTGAGGAACTGAAGGCACAAATGCAGGCTCTTGCATTGCAACAGGGAGCAGGGGCGGATAGAGATGAGGTTCGCTGGGAAATGGAAACTCCGGAGCATAACCTCAGGAGCCCTAGTACCAGAGGCCCTCATACCTCTCAGTCCCTGGACTCTGCCACCCCCATGTCCCCTGGCGCACATGAGCACAGGGCCACAGGGATGGCAGATTACTATCCAGCCAGAAGCATGGGGCTCATAGGCCAGTACCATCCAGGAATGGAGGGGTGGGCATCCGGGTATGGGCACCCAAGTACAATACAGTTCAGTGGGGAACCCCAGGAGAGTAGGCCCATTAAGGGCATCCTGAAAACCTCTGCCCAGTTAGGTCAGTGGAGGGGGTACCCATCAAATCCTGACAGCAAGGAGGAATCTGAAGACTCCTCTGAACTGCGCAGGACACAGGAGACCAGGTCCCCACATTCTGCCAGCCATTCCCAGGCTCGCAGAATCCGGGAAAACCTGGAAGAACAGACGGGAACCTCTGGGAGCAGTGCCTCTGAGTCCGACGAAGAATGGACAAGGGTTACCCGAACCAAAAAGGCCAATAAGGCAAAAAGGGCCTTGCTCAAGGACCCCTTAAAGCAGATTAAGGCGATCAGGAGCGTCATCACGCCTTACCATAAGAACGCTAAGTATTCTGTTTGGGAGCACTTAGAGTTGTTTGAACAAATGATGGAGACTTTCCATTTGAAGGACAGCCAAAGCTGCATTCAATATGTAAAGTGGACCTTCTCCCCGGAATACTCCAGTTTCTTTGCGGGGCTGGAGGACCAAAATCATTTAAGATGGTCCACCTATAAGGCGGCCATCCTGAAACATTTTTCTGTTCACAGAAATCCTCAAGAGGCTCGCAAGGCAGCCTACAATTTGCAATGTGGGGAGGATCAGGCCCCACAAGAATTTGTGCAGGAGTTAAAGCAGGCTTTTGCACAGACCACAAGAAGGGTGCGCACGGATAGCCGTGAATTTATAAACACGTTTTTCCATGCCTTGCCCAAATATATCATGACCCAGCTCGTGAGGGATTTTCACGAGAAAAGATCTTTAGACTGGGTCATTGAACAGGCTACCCGCATCTATGAGGTGCAGAAGCCCATAGAAAATAAAAGCAATGCCCAGAAAAACCCCAAAGCCAACAGCACCCCTGCTGCTGCCAAGGTGGCAGAGGTAAAGGTCACCCCCGTTTTGGATTTGGAGATGGGGGGGGCTAAAAACCTACCTGCACCTAATAATGCTAGGCCCAGAAGGTCCTCGGGCCAGTCGCAGACAGGGAGCCAGGGAGGCAGCCCCACAAATGGGGTCCCTCGCTCTCCTGACTATGTAAGTCCTCGCTACAAAGGTAACAGACCCATCCTGGGTTATGTGTGGACTCCTCCAGCCCAAGGGGGGGGATCCAGCCAAGCACCTAACCCAGGGAACTTCCCTCCAAACTTCCCACAGGAGGGCAGAAATTTACCAAACCCTGGGCAGAACTTTTTCCCCAGATATCCACCCGACTTCCAACCCCAAAATCATCCATCCTTCTTTCCTCAATTCCCTGAGCCCAGACCACTGAATCCGGGAGAGGGGAGGCCAAGGGTGGAGGGGTACCAAAATCTTCCCAACCAGGGGTACTACCAGAGGAGGGACAGCTACCCTTCCCGGGATCAGCCCAGGGGAGAAAACAGGGCCCCGTATCAGCCTGAGCGGGTTTCCCAGTTAGAGCGCCAGGTTCAAAACATGGCGCGGGATATGGGTCATATACTGAGGGCACAGCAGAACCCTCAGATCAGCATGCCGGCGCAGAACGCACCCAACTCTGGACCTGGTGCTCCAGAACAATGACGGGGGCAGCACCCCGATAAATCACCGGTTCCCAGGGAGGAGGCACAAAGGGAAGGGGGGTGTAAAGCCTTGGAGGAAGCTTCCTTCCTCACTTGTAAACAGCCCCTGGAAACCCAGGAACCGGAAACAAAATCTCTTGCCCCTGAAAGTCTGCCTCCTAAGGAGCAGAGGGGGGGTAGGAGAAACAAAAGACCCAAACAGACTCAGTTTGAGGAGGAGGTACAGATCTTCCAATTTGAGGGAGAGGGATCCTCAGAGGATCCTGGGAAAAGGATCTTCTCCTTCAGAGAGGGGGGAACTCCTCCCAAAGAAAAATGGGTCCCTAGGGATGCAAATCCAGACTGGGGAGATGTGGAGACTGAGCTACCGCCGCCCACCATCTCATCCCAGAACCAACAGCAAGAAAATCCCCTGGTTCAAACCCATCCTGGCGACTGCCTCCAAAAAGGGGGGGGGCGGCCCAGAAACGGAGCCAGGGGAACCCACAATGGCTCTGATCTCCAGTTGCAAATTTTTTCTTTCAGATTCCCAAGACTCTCCACAGAATTCTGCCCAAATCTCCTCGCTAGCGATGTCCAAAACCAGAAAATTAGCCCACCAGTTGTCCAAAAATGTACATTATCTGTGCCCCCTTGAGGAGAAGGAGGGAAGATATTATGCCCCGGTACAAGTACAGGGGCAGGGTACAATCTCAGCACTGGTGGACACTGGATCTCAAGCTACCCTTCTGTCCAGAAGGGCCTTTGACGAACTGAATGCAGGAAGGGGAGAGAATTACCAAATTCCTCTCACCTCTCTTCCTGGACAACTGCAGAACTTTGACGGGAAGGAAATTCCCGTCGAGGGGACGGCAGACTTGGACATTAAGATCGGGCGACATAAGTTGAAACACCCGGTCATAGTTGTGACCCCAGAGGGCACCCCTTGTTTACTAGGGAATGACCTCCTGAGAAGGTTGTCACCCCTAATAGATTGCGTAAACAAGGTCCTCTGGACCCAGACTAGCCGACCAATAAAATTAAAACAGAGTGTCAACCATGTTAGTTTAAACGGCACATGCCACATGGTTGAACAAAAATCTGACCAAGTAGAATTTCACTTCCAGAATAGCCAAATTCCAGACGTGACAGTAATAGCAGTAGGACAACAGACTGGTGATGGGGGGTCCTCTCTATTTCTGAAAATCAACCTTCCTTCCAGTTTAAGGTGGTATTCCACGCTAGAAGGAAACACTCTGAAATTCTATACCAATCCACAATCTGAAACTCCCACTCCTATAGTCCAGAAAGATGTGAAATCAGCTCAGAGCCTGGCTGATATTCAGCAAATTGGAGAGCAGTTGTTCATCCCTGTTCAGTTAAATGATGGGAAGGACTCTGTTCTCGCTCGAGTGTGTGTGAACAACGGTAAGAGCTTCATCAGCGAAGCCATGTTTCGCCAACTTCCAAAAGATCCAGCCATTCCCACCTTCAAACTGATAGACAAATGGGAAATGGACCTGGAAGCACCCAATTCAAAACATCTCCTGCCAAGCAGGTGTATGCTCAAAATCTCCATTGGCAACAAGAGCATAGTCCATAATTGTTGGGTCGTGCGAGACGTCACTGCCGCCTTTTACTTAAGCAGTGACATTCTCAATCGCTTTGCCATTAGTTTGGACCTAATAAACTTCAAAGCTTGGTCCCGATTAGCGGATAATCCCATGGGCTTTGATGATCCAGAAAAAGCATTTAGGTCAGCTCAATTGCTACCTTATGCAGTTGAAATTCAGATCAAAGAGGAAGTCACCATCCCAGAAAGGACCCGACAATTCTCCCTGGAAGTGAAAGTTAAAAGGGGACAAGAGTTGAAAAACCCTGATGCTTACATACATCTAAACGCTTCTCTCCAACAGCAAGGGTTGGGGGTAAACCCAACTCCATTAGTCAACATAGAACATGACACCATTCCAATAGAGGTGGATAACAGCGACTTAAAGAGTATTACTCTAGCCGCAGGCACCATTATTGGAATGGCGGTTGATGACCGACATTTCTCCATTGATCTTGTAAATGAACTGTTAGGACCAATCCCCAAGGACTGTTTTGACAGTGACAGTGAGGACAATACAACACCAGACAGGATTTTTACCCGGCATGGGGGGAACTTCCTGGTGTACACTTCCTGCCCTTATGGTAAGGAAGATGTGACTTGTGACTTCAGGAGGGATGAGGTGATTTTCCAGGTCCATGAGGGCTGCCTTTCCCACCTGAAGCCTCTGGTCCAAATCAGCACTCTGACCAGGGACTTCTCCACCCAGCTGGAGGAGGCCGCGGAGATAGCCAGACCAGAAGTCTTTCCAGGCTTCAGGCAGATGGTGGAAGAGAGAGTCAACCTAGCTGATGCCTGTGTGACTCTGGAACAAAAGCAAAAGTTGAAACAAGTTTTCTTGGATTTCCAAGATCTCTTTGCGGTAGACTCATATGACTGTGGTCGCACTGACATCCACACAACAACAATCCCCACGGACCCTGGCATGACTCCTGTGTTTGTGAAGCAATATCGCTTGCCTCTCGCATCAATGGAGTCCCTTACCGAAATAATTAAGAACCTTGAGTCCCGGGGAATAATCCGTCCAGTCCACAGCACCTTCAATAATCCGGTGCTGGGAATATTGAAGCCAAACGGCCAGTGGAGACTCTGCGCCGACCTCAGGGAGCTCAACAAACGGGTCCACACTTCCCGATGGCCTCTTCCCTACATTGACCAAGGGCTGGCCCAGATTCAGGGGTCACAGGTATTCACTGCAATAGACCTGACCAATGGATACTGGACCGTGCCTGTCAGTAGGGAGGACCAATACAAGCTGGCTTTTACCTTTGGGGGCCAGCAGTACACATGGACCCGGACTCCCTTCGGATACCTTAACTCCGGTAATGAGTTCAATATTTTCCTACACAAGGCCATGCCTGACTTGGGTGCAAGGGGTAACCTGGCTTATGTAGATGATGTCCTCATCAAAAGTTCATCTGTGGAGGAACACATAGCGGAGATCCGTTATGTTCTGACACAGTTGAGGGCCGCCGGAGCAAAACTTTCCTTTCAGAAAGCACAGTGGTGTAAAACCCGTGTTAACTTCTTGGGGCATGAGATTACTCCTCAGGGTCTTCGTCCCCAGGAAAAGAAAGTGGAAGCACTTCAGAAACTGAAAGACCCCACAATGCTGCGGGAACTAAGGAGCCTCCTTGGACTGACTAATTACAGCAGAAAGTTCATTGAGGGCTACGCAGAGATCACCAGACCCCTGATTCATCTCCTGAAGGGGGGGGTCAAGTGGGAATGGGGTCCAGAACAAGCCGAGGCAGTAAAACAACTCAAAAGAAGCCTCTCACAAGCGCCTTGCCTAGCTTACCCGGTCAGAAACAAGGAGTTCTTCCTGGAGACAGGGTTCTCTAATACGTGCTTGACGGCAGTATTATATCAAAAGTATGACAAGGTCAATAAAGTAATCTCCTATGCGAGCAAAACTTTATCCTCTGTGGAGGAAAAATTCAACGATTGTGAGAAGGCACTCCTGGCAACGGTGTGGGCATTGAAGAATTACCGCCCGTTTATCCAGGGGGAACACATCATAGTGGAGACTCCACACCAGCCTCTGCAATATCTCCAAAGTGACAGAATCCGGGCCGGAAATGTGAGTAATTCCCGAATTACTTCCTGGATTCTGTCAATGCAAGGCTTTCCTGTGGAGGTCAGATATGGCCAAAACAAGAAGAGTCCCCTCGCGCAAGGTCTGGCTGACTTGCATGATTTTGCCAGAGAAAACTGTCTCGAGGACGAAAGTCTAAAAATAAAGGACAACATGGAGGCATACCTTAATTCCCCCCACAAAGTCTTTGAAGAAGACAAGTGTGAGGGAATGCCCACTGTGTATGTGGATGGATGCTCTTACCATGTCGACAACAACGGGGAGAAAGAACTGGTGGCCGGCGTAGGGAATGCATGGGTGAATGAGTCCCCAGAACCCTCCGCTGGATACAAAATTGGTCCCCGAAGTAGTCAGGTGGCAGAATTGATGGCTGTGCATCAGGCCATCCTCACTGCTGTCCAGCATCAACTCCACGAACTGGTCATAATCACAGATTCGGATTATGTACGGAACGGGTTCGTGGAGCACCTGGTTAATTGGAAGACCAGAGGCATGGTATGTGCTAACAACAAACCCTTGAAACATGGGAAGTTGATCCAAAACATTGATGATCTGGTCACATCGAATGGGATGACCATCTACTGGAAAAAGATCAAGGGTCATTCCAAAGTAGAGGGACCAGACAAAACTGGAAATGACTTAGCTGATCAGCTGGCCAAAACCGGGGCCATCCAAGGGGATCTAATTGAGATTGAGTCCCTGTTGGGGGAAATCCAGGTCACTGCAATCACTAGGTCCCAGACAAAAGCTCACAACGACCTTTCAATTGCACAATGGAGTAAGGAGACCCCTGATGCTGATTTGATTACCGCTCAGAAGGGGGATCCAATAATTGGTAAATTTTACCAGCACCTTGAGGACCCTGAGAACTTTCCCCTGACGGATACCGATTACATTGGGAAAGAGGACCTAAGAGTGTTGATGAAATGTCCCAAAATGTTCCGGATCCAAGACGGTTTGTTGGTAAGGAAATCCAAAGCTGGCCACGATCAGTGGGTGGTTCCTACCTCATTCCGAAGCCTGATGTTAAGTCACGCCCATGATGCGGCCACTGCCGGTCATAGGGGGTTTCACACAACATTGGAAATCTTAAGAGAGGTTGCATACTGGCCACACATGGGCCAGGACCTCAACCAATATTTGAAGGGTTGTCTTGTGTGTGCACAATTTCAGCCGACATCCCTCACACACCGGGCACCTTTACAAAAGCGGGGAATGACACTGCCATGGTCAGATTTACAAATCGACTTTGTAGGCCCTGTGATTCGCTCGGCTAGGGGGAATAAGTACATGTTGACCGTGACATGCTTGTTTACCAAGTGGGTGGAATGTCTCCCAGCCCCAAATTGCAAGGCAGAAACTGCAGCGGCCTTGATGATTAACCACATCTTTTCCCGTTTTGGTCTACCTCAAAGGATTGAGTCAGACAGAGGTAGCCACTTCACCAGTGAAGTAATGACAAAGATGTGGGAGATACTGGGGGTCAAGACAAAGCTGCATATTGCTTATAGACCAGCTTCTTCTGGGGCAGTAGAGAGATATAACCGGACAATTGTGAGCATATTAAAGAAGTTTGTGGCAGATTCTGGGCCAAGTTGGGATATCCGATTACCTCTGGTCCTAATGGCCATCAGATCTACCCCTTCATCTGCAACCAAAATGTCACCATTTGAGTTGATGACTGGGCGCAAGATGGTGCTTCCGCAGCATTTGCTCTACAGGACCCAAGAGCAGACACTGATAAATGCCTCCACTACTCATGAGTATGTAGAGAATTTAAGGAAACACCTCCAACATGCTTTTGCTTATGCTCAGCGGAATCTAGAAAGATCGACTGATAGCATGAAGACCCATTATGACCTGAAAACTTCCAGGAAGGAATATCAGGTGGGAGACCGGGTCTATTTATACAACTTCCAAAGGAACCAGGCCAAGCAGCGCAAATTTTTGCCTACATGGAAGGGACCCTTTGAGATCGTCGATAAGATCTCCCCTGTGGCCTACAAGATCCGCATCCCCAAAGGTGGTTCGGCAGAGGGGGAAGACAAGTGGGTCCACATAAACCAGTTGAAATGTTGCCATCCCAGGCACACTCTGCAACAACTGGAGGAATCCTCTGGAATCCTAGCGGGTACTGTATCAGACTAATTCAGTTCCAATCATAAAACCTACCACATCTAGTCTCTAAAATATTGTGATTTACATGAAACTGTCTCTAGTGATGCTGTTTTTTTTTTTCAAAATAAGAATGTAATATTTCGTTACGATGAAATGCATATGCTGCCCCACTATCTCAACAGTGGTGGAAAAAAAAATCGTCTATGAGTAGATATTGCCGCTCTTCCTTTATCATCCTAGGAGAGATGAAACCATGAAGGATGACCAAGAAGGACGATCCGGAGACCGGGAGCAAAGACACAACGGGCCCGGGGTACCGCCCAATCTTCCCATCAGGACCGGAGAGGAGAACTGATCGATCTGACCGGATGGAGAAGAAGATGCTGAACTGTGCCATCTACAGAAGAGGAAGAAGATTATGCGGACAGACCGGTGCGTGGGTCAAAACCCTTGGGCACGCGACTCCCCATCGACCCAAACTCAAAGTGCAGTCACGTGGGGGGGCTTGTAGGGTGTCCTGACCCACGTTTAAGCTACCCTGCTACAACATTTGGTGCTGTGGGCTTAGGAAATTCAAGATGGCGGAAAACCCACATGTGCGCCGAAATCCAGGAAAGCTGCGCAGTTGTGCGCACACCAAAATGGTTACCTAACTTGCCACCCACCAGGGTAAAGAAAGGTCTTTGTTAACAAAATCCACTTTTACTGATGTCAAAAAGTTGCTGAAATCGTGACTCATTGGACCACTTTAAAGATTCAACCCTTTTTGTGGGGTTCCACATAACCATCTTACTGTAAGGAGCCCCATCAAAACAATGGTAAGCAAGGATTTACTACCATGTAAGAACCATTCCTGTTTAGAATGCATTAATCCAAGAAAATCCCAAAAATGGGTGCAGTACCAGTACTCACCACTATCCAAAAGCCGGCGTTTTAAAACCCACTGTGTGTTTTTCTGAAGGCAAGCAAAATGCCTATTTCAAACCTTGCAACATGTGCAAAATATTCACTGAACACCAGCAGACATTTGGCAGAATGGAGTTTTGTGTGCCTACAAAATCTGGGAAATGAAGAGCCCAAAAACAATGCTTATAACAAAAATGCTATGGAGTCAGCAGCTTAAGCCTAACTGCAACTGGATTTAAAACCACCAAAATCGAAAATGTTAAATTAAATGAGTGACCTATGTTTGGTGTCACATGCCTTTGTAACTGTTGAAATGTCATAGTTTTGCACTTAGAATCAGCATTCTAGCTGCATGTGTAAAATTACAAGTTATTTTAAAAGCAACAAAAAGTTAGCTGAAGGTCTGGCTTAAGGAACTTGATTTTGCCTAGCAACGGATCCCATCAGGAGTGAAACTTGAGTCACAACTATGTTCCCAGGCCAATGTTCCTTTTGCTGCCCACACTAAGGATATGCCATCTATCTGATAATTGAATTTCCTGTGCTCTGCCAGAGAGTGAACAAAGCCCTCTCCACTCAGGCAAAGGTTTTTATTACAGACGTCGTAAAAAGTGGCTTCCTCCTGGAGAAGCTGGGAGGGGCACTGCCTGTGAGAAGCAAGCTGGCTTGGCAGAAACTGGAAAGACTGGTTTCTGTACCATGTGACCTGAAAAGACACACCCCTGCAGCAAGGATATGGTTTTATAAAAAGGGGGATAATTCATAGTGCGGACATGTGAAAATTTTATAAATGATACCATAATTCTTGTGATTTTTCTGCCCACAGTTTAAGACGTGGTAGGAACCGGTGGTATGTTCAGGGGGGTTTTAGCGGAAAAGTGGATATTACTCTAAATGTGTGCATGTTAAAAATCTGAAACTTCATCAGTTAATGTCCCTACCCCCTGCACACATGTATGTAAAGTTGGGTCCATGTCGGAAATTGAAAAAGCAGTTAAAAAGTCAATTATGTACACTCTTTGAATGCAAGCTCCGAGAATGAGCAGATTTGGACATAGACATGGCTAAATTCAGCCACACCATGTATATGTAATTTCAAACAACTGTGTAACTCTGAAGTATGGATTTTGATCATATATATATTTGGGTGCACAGATGATAAAGGGAGGATGTTTCAAGAGATCATAAAATGACATCAATCTGACTCACAGTTCAGTTTGCCAATCAAGCGGAGGAATGGAAGCCTGACCAATGACGAATGAGAGGGGCAAGTCTAGTGATGCAACACACACACCCATTCTCAAGAAACAGATAAAAGCAGAGAGTCAGGACACATAGAGACATTCAATTTCATCTGCCGCTGGAAGCCCTGCCGGAAAAATCCATACTTACCTCCATCAAACTCCAGAAAGCCAAACTAGAGACTTCAATCTATCCAGAGCAGAGACCAGACCAGAGAGAAAGCAGTGCTGTGCCTAGCAGAGACCAGACCAGAGAGAAAGCAGTGCTGTGCCTAGCAGAGACCAGACCAGAGAGAAAGCAGTGCTGTGCCTAGCAGAGACCAGACCAGAGAGAAAGCAGTGCTGTGCCTAGCAGAGACCAGACCAGAGAGAAAGCAGTGCTGTGCCTAGCCGAGACCAGACCAGGCGCTGTGAGCAGAATCCGGAAAGACCTGACCAGACTGAAGATCGTGACCAAGTCGCTTTCCTGTTCAAAATCTCTTGTGAGTACTTAGCAAAACTCAGAACACATCTCTTAGTTTAAATTCATCTAATTCAATCTATTTAACCTAAGTAGAACTGCCTCCTATCTGTCACCTGTCATTTCTAGTAAAATTTGTCATTTTGAAAAAGTGTGCGTTTAAAATTTACAAAACCAAAAACGACCTTTACTAAATTACTCATATCTCCGCAACCGTTTGGGCTAGAGACTTGCAATAACTTTCATTTGGAAGCTGAGATCCCAGGCTTTCCTAGGACCCCAAAACGGTAAAGATAGTCCTTGCGGTTCCTTTGTAATAGCGCTCGGCGCATCCGCGAATTTTGCCGCGATTTGCAATTTCTTCACATGTAAAAAAACTGCTGCTGCCTGATTTCATTTGCCAGAAATTCGTTTAACCTGCTAACTATCCCTGCATCATTGCTAGTGTGAGCCTGGACTAATATTAACTAGATACCACTCATCCTGAACCTCTAAAAGGGAATTAAGAGCGTTTCCAGCATATTTCTCATTCATTGCTAGCACCTATCAAAGCATTTGCCTGTGTTTTCAAACTTCTGTTTAAGCTTGCTGGATTGAACTGAATTACAGTTGATTGCATTTCTGAGAACTGTGTGTTTTCCTTCCATTTCCTTGCCTTGCATCAAGGGGGGGAGGGGAGTAGCCAGAGAAAAGTGATTACATTGTTTGGTTGAAATCATATTGCGTATTTTCTGTACTGCATTCATTGAATATTGCATCCACCTGAGCCTACATAAAGCATCCTCTACCACATTATACTTTTGTTCCTATTTACCAGTGTGCTACCTTATCCATTTCATGTCAACTCATTAGTGATTAAAGAAGTGTGCTAGTGCCAGATTCTCCGTTGTTAATATTTACCATATCAGATTAAGTGTGATATTCAATTATTAATTTATTAAAAAGTGTGATATATATTTTAATTTATCAAATAAACCTTTTAAACTTGCAAAACAGAATTACTTCTTGGCTCAGTGGGGTCAGGGGGATTCCAAGAGAGGGGTGTTATACAAGGGTAGTCATCCAGAACGCATGAACTGGACCTAAAGATATATCAATAAGGGTTTTCATTCAGTATTCTAGACTAGGCGTTAACTTGGCTGTAGTGCTGAATTGAATCCTCTTACAGAAGTCAACCCTGAACATACAAACAAACATTCCCATATATATAGAGAGAGATTTTCAGTGAATATATCCGGTAAACCTAACTTGTGGGTCCAGAGACCATCTATTTTTCTAAGCACCAAATGGCTACATAAATTTTAGTGTCCAATTGCAGAATTGTCTTCGAATGAAGCATGAAAAGGAGGTGGCTAATATGAGTTATTTAATGTCCATGCAATCAACCAGTTGTGGCACCGAGCCATGCCTTACATGTGCCTCATCAGTGATTGAATCTGGCTTTCAAAGGAAGGCAGTACATGAGCCTGGAGCATGGGCATGGATGCTCTCTTCTAGCATCAAATTGTACGTTTCTGTTTCTTCTCATGGGATAGATGTATTTCAAAGATAATGGAGCATTCCAGCTACAGTTATTGAGTTTCCTACTACTGCAAATAGCAAATTCATCAGAGAGCAGACTCCCTTCATTTAAGTGCATAAGCTAAACTAGACCCAATAGAAAGTACTGCCTTTTCCAGTGACATGCCCACAAGATGCATTTTCTGTTGGGGATTCCAAATAGCAAAAACACACATAGGAATAGCCTTTTTATCAGGTATATCAAACATTGCCATTAATAAAATCGCTGATCTTGTGACTGTAAAAGCCAACAATCCGCTTGCGCCGGAAACCCGTGACACAATAGGTCCCGCAAAAAAGCATGCCATGCTGTGACCTGGGCTCCCAGCGCTGTGCTCTGCTGTAGATGGATCAGAGAAGTCAGGAGCCCAGAGCTGGAGCCCGGAGCAGGTAAGTGGGTGAGGGGGCGGGTGGAGGTGGGTGGAAGGTGTCGCATAGCAGCCATAGGTTCGGGGGGGGAGAACCCCCCCGACAAGGAAGGGGAGAGGACCATGCACAAAATGATGCACCAACGGAATGCAGCTTTTTGCTTTGGAAACCGCGGTGCAACCATTTGTGCGACAGATAGACATAGAGCCGAACAATCATCCAAGCAACATTTTACTTGGGGGCCTCAACCTGCATTAAGGATGCAAATCCAGAAGCACAGAACAATCATTCATTGATGCCTAGGGGAATCTCAAAATCAAATAGAGTGTCACCAAAGGCACGCTGGATCTCATCCTCACCTACATAATGTTTACAATACAATGCAAAGATATAAAAAGAATGGATTTGAAAGACCACTCCTCCATCCCATTCCCCATTCAGTTTGTGGCATCCTGCACAAAACACTGCCTGCTGTCGACAAAGTGTCAATGCTGCTCATTTAAAAACACCTCTATTTATACATTGTAAAGCAAGATCCCTTTGTAGCCCCCTCATCCAACAGCCATGACAATACCAACATCAACACTCTCCCTGAAGAACTGCACCACAATGCTGATGTATGCATCCCACTGACACTAAATCAAATCCCAATCCATCTACATTCAGACACACATAGGAACCACCACTCAACAATGGCAGCATTTAGAATCAGGAAATAGCCTGGCACAAAAGCCCACTTCATGTAAGACATCACAAAATTCAGTGTTACGCTTGAAGACGGCTCCTCCAGACAACCAAAGTCACACCCTTTTACTATCTTCATTTCCCTATCTACTAATAACTTTGCCCACTACTTCTCATTCAAAATAGTCAAAAACTGCAAAACCCTCACGCCGCTGCTCTCCCTCTCCCTACATCTCTACTCACCTATCTCTATTAATTCTCTTCCTTCCAAACTTCTCTCATGAACTGGCACCCTTTATGAGGACTTCTAATTGCTCCTGTTCTCCCACTGACCAGTTTGCTCAGCAGACAGTAAAGAAAACTGTACCTTTCACCTCTTACTGTCTTTCCACTCTCTTCAACTTCTCTCTCTCTCTCTCTCTTTGAATCTTTCCAAACTACTTAATCAATAAACCCCATGGTGGGTGGGCATTACCGGTCAGGTAATGGCTCGGGCCTGAGTAACAACCTTAACATGACCGTGGTACCATTACCAGAGAGGTAATGCCCACACCTAGGGGTTTATAGCTATTAGCACCCGGCATACTTTCCGGGGTGCTCCCTTTTTGTTTTAAATTTGTGAAGCAGTGCAGATGCCGTTTCTCTACTTAAATTAAACAAAACTAAATGGCCACGATGGGTATTGGGAGAAGGCAAATGCATGTTGTCCCTTCTCTCTTTACATGGAGACGATTGCCATGGGGAGCCAGCAATGGATGAGATGGCCACAGGTAAGTGGGGCCAGGCTTGGGATAGTGTGGGAAGTCAATGGGGGATGTGAGAGTCGTGAGGTGTTGGGGGACTTGGGTGTTGTGCAAGCTAAATCTTAGGTCCGATGAGGGAAGATGGCAGCCTCCCACTTCACAGGAGGGTTGAAATAAATGATGTCAATAACATGAGACAAATCTCAGATTCCAATCTTCCTTATTGGCCAGGAGCCCCCATGACGTGATCTCCCAGGTGCTAATACAGGGTAACCTCGATATTATCAATCCTCAAGAAGCTTTTTGCAGCCCTAACTATCCCTGCAAACTGTTGGCCTGTTTCTCTTATTCCTCACTATATAGAGTCTTTCAATGAGTCATCTGTCACAGGATCTCTACCTACCTGGACACTAAACCCCTCTTTGACTCTCTACAGTCTGGATTATGCAGCCATCATGCTACCAAAACAGCCCTTACAACACAACTATAATTTTATGACATCTACTTACCATCATAAAGCCTTCTTTCTTCTAATCCCACTCAGAATCCTACCTGCCTTCAACATGATGGACCATACCTCTTTACTTTGGGAATTTGATCGCCTTGGAATGTAGAACATTGATTTCTAATGGGTTGCCTCCTGCTTTTATCATCTTTCCTTCTCTGTCTCCTGAAACAAGGACACATACAACCAGACCTCTCTCCCTGGCAGTGTCCCCAAAGTCTCTGTCCTTAGCCCCTTACTCTTTGGTCTTTAGACCTCCTCGGACCATCAACTAATTTCCTACTTTGAATTCTCCTTTCACCTATTTGAAGATAACATGAAAATCTACTTCTCCTACCCTCCTCTTACTCCTGTCCTCTATGCACGCGTTACTGCTTACATCTCTACTATCCACCACTGGATGGCACTTCTTTGTCTAACACTGAACTCCTCCAAGATGTAAGCAATCTACCTCCCTGACACTAATGCCCCCGACCATCTCATTCTCAACTGAAGTACTCACCCCCTTCACTAAGGTACACAACCATGGGGTCCTTTTAGACAGAGATATTAACCCCTGCCACTGTATTACTATGACTGCCACTGTGGCCAAGATTAAACTACTTACTATTAGAATATTCAAACCTCTCTTTGTATACCCATATGCAAATACCGTAATTTAACTGTAGAACTCTTACGCCTTGATCAATGTATCTGCCTTCTCTTGGGACCACAAATGTACTATTTTGCATCCCATGATAAAATCTTCAACTTTGCGACTTGCACTGTCTATAATCTTCCCTGTACTTCTTTTACTTCTCATTACCATCTCTATTCTGTTTGGCTCTTCATGAGACACTAGCAGCTCTTCAAATGCCTACTGCTTGTATTGAAATCCCTCCATGGGCACCCACCCACTACCTGCCTGATGCCATCATGTGCTACTCTCCACTGGGAAGCATCCTCTCTAGTGCCCTCCTCAATGTTTCTGTTCCCTGACCACCCTGTGCATCTTCTTGCATCTGCTTCTTCTCCCTCTTTGCCCGTACCACTGGAAATCGATACCCCCATGTACAATACTGCACACCTTTCAACTTCTCTTAACCTCCAACTCCTGACCCGTGAAGGAAAAGCCTCATCTTACTGTCACATGCTCCTTCGCCCCTCCTTGACAACCTGCATGCTATTGCTCTGTACACAGGACCCTGTTAATACTCTTTACCTGTGGACTACATCTTGTATTGGCCCTCATTACGACCCTTGCGGAAATTGACTGACCGGACCGCAACAGCGTAAATAGCGTTTCCGCCATTGCACGAAGGAGCAAAGTGCGGCTAATTACGACCCATCGGGCACGAGCATTACGCCATGGCGGAATCCGAAAGGCTGCGATGGCGGAAATGACCCCAAAACGGCCCTTACCGCCGCCGTACGCTGCACCAGGTGCAATACCGCCACCCATCTTAGCGGTCACCGTAATGAGCGGGCACCGTAATGAGCGGGCACCGCAAATTACGGGCACCGTAAATATACGGAAACGGAAGTAAAAGCATGTGGCCGGAACGGGAAACAGCACGCCGCACAACTATAAAATCCGAATCCCAACACAACCATTAAAAATCCGACCCTGACACACATCCCAACCCGTTAGCAACCCCAGTTAAAAAAATAAATATGGGAAAGGTAGCCAAGAAAGCGTGTGATCGCAAGCGGCAGGTCCACTTCTCCCGAGAGGAACTGACCGTGCTGACCGAGACCCTGCAGGAAAATGCCGCCGTCGTCTTCTCCAGTCAAATGACCAGGACGGCCCTTGCCAACAAGAAGGCCATATGGGCCCTTGTGGCACAGCGCGTAAGTGCGGTGGGGACAACACCCCGCACGCCACAGCAATGTCGCAAGCGGTGGGACGACCTGCGGATCCGCGTACGCAGCATACTTTCTGCGAACAGGAACATCGCCACAGCTACCGGGGGGGGATCAGAGTCGCCCATCAAGTTGACCCCCTGGGAGGAGATCTGCGCCTCCACCATAGGAATGGAGAGCATAGAGGGAGTCGGAGGGATGGAGAAAGGAGTGCCGACATCCGGAGAATCAGGTAGGTTTGCCAAGAGAAACAATGCGAAATCCACAAACCACGAACATGTGCAGTACCATGTGACCCCATAGTGCAATACATACTTTGCCCTGACAGCGCCCTCTAAAAGTCAGAATGAATAAACAAATGAATCAAGATGCCATAAACAACCCCTACATGTGCAGCATGCACCCCCTAACTGCAGGCAGCCAAATGAATGCATCCTCAATCCACACGAAAATGAGACCACCTCCAAGGCCCAGTCCCATATCAGCCTCATGTACCACCCCAATGCATTTGATACGTTGCCATTCCAAATCCGACAGACCCATAACTAACGCTCGCCCCTCTTTACTCCACCACAGGGTCCGATACCAACGACGAGCTGCAGGACACCCCTACCAGCACGCCTGCAAAGAGGGCCAGGACCAACGTCCCAAGAGCCTCCACCTCAGGTGCAAGGATCAAGACACGGCAGCAGCAGGAATCAAGTGCCAGCACACTGGAGGGGACTGCAACAGGCACCCCAGCAGCCAGCAAGTCCACAACCCCAGCACCACAGGTCCCCCCAAAGAACGTATCTGATGGCACTGCCTCTGGTGGTAGCAGCACCATAGGTGACACAGCTGTCATGCCAGCATGCTCCGACACGGAAAACAGTGCTGGCGACGTAGGTACCATCCATGACCTTTCCCAATCCCCCTGCATGTTCCATCCCCTACACCATGACGAAACCACGCAGGGGCACCCTGAAGACGACGACTGGCCAACCCCCACAAGTCCTGTGCCAAGGCAACATGTGTTGAGCAGCCCCCCTGTCACACCACCGCAAATGTCCATGGCCCAGCAGAGGCAACAGTCCCTCGACCTGCTGATCGAGCAACAGCAGGAAGCGTCCACGCTACTCAAGGACCATGCAAATGAATGCGGGGGTTCAAGGGCAGCCATGGAAACATCCACCGAGACACTCAGGGCACAAATAGAGAAAAGTAGTGAGAGCCTCAGGGGAGAAATGGAGAGAAGCACCGAGAGCCTGAGAGCACAAATGGAGAAAAGCACCGAGAGCCTGAGGGGGGAACTGCATGCGACGTCCAAAGACGTTTGTGCTGAACTTGCTGCTGTGCGCCGTGTGCTCTCGGAGCTCTCACAAACCCTCAGAGACATGCATGGACGCGAGCAGGCAGAGACGTCATCCGTGGCAAGTTCCGTCCAGGGCAGCCCCCAACGCAGATCTGGCAGGAACCTGCGCTCCACGGGCAGGGGTGCCCCTGATACCCGTAGAGGGGGCTTGCAATAGCGTCTACCCACGGGCAGCATGCATATCTGGACACTGGTGTTGGGGGGGGAGGAAGTAGGGTGGAGGGGGTGTGTTGGGCTTCACTGGGTGGCGGGTCCATAGGGTGTATGAATCAAATCACATTAACAATACAGCACTTCATTATCATCCAATGACATGTGTGGACATTGATATTTGCGTACGAGGCCTTCATAGGCGTACAGTCCACTATGTGCCTGTACTACACACACACAGTGCCACAGGTCCCCTTTCCGTGTAATAGGCACCATGCGTGGTTGCTAGAAGCATGCATCTATGATGCTCTGTCGGATTGCACGTGCATCCTGTGCCTCATGGACTCCCTGGGGTGCCTCCACATCCCCACCCTCATCATCATCATCTTCAGGTGCATGCAGTACAGCGTCAGGGGGCATGGGCACATTCCTACGTATGCACATGTTGTGCAGCATGACACATGCCATGACCATCTTAGAAACCCTCTCATGGCTGTACATGAGTGCCCCGCCAGACCTGCTGAGGCTGCGGAAACGAGCCTTCAGTAGGCCGAATGCCTGTTCAATGACCACACGGCTACGTGAGTGGGCATGGTTGTAGTCCTCCTCATGCTGGTTCTGTGGGTTCCGGATTGGTGTAAGGAGCCATCTCTTCAGTGGATACCCGGCATCACCTGTATGGGACGAATAAAGGGTGTCAGTGGAATGATAGTGCTAAGTAGCCCCCCCCCCCTCCTGCAAGGTCATTGACGCATCAAATGGGCCACGATGTCATGCATGGAATGAGACTCACCGAGTAGCCAGGATCTGTGCCCTGCGTGTCGCTCCATGTAGCGTGGTATTCTTGTGTTCCTCAGGACCATAGAATCATGGGTAGATCCTGGAAATCTGGCACAACAATGCGTAAAGATCTTGTTGGAGTCACACACCATTTGCACATTGATTGAATGAAATTGTTTCCGGTTGCGGTACTGGACCTCCATGGCATGTGGGACAACCAATTCAACATGGGTGCAGTCGATGGCACCAATGCAACCCGGGATGCCGCCAAGTGCATGGAATCCCACCTTTGCGTTGGTAATCTCCTGGTACGTGCGTGGTAGTGTGATGTGGTCGTCGGCGTGCTTCAGGAGGGCATCGTGCACTTGGGAGAGTGTCCGTGAGAACAGTGGCTGTGAAATGCCATGCAACTGTCCCACTGTGTGCTGGTAGGTGCCTGTGGCCAGGAAGTGGAGTACAGACACCACCTTCAGTAGGGGTGGGATGGCGGTTGGGCTATCTATCATGCTCACGAGGTCAGCATGTGTCATGTCCACAATGGCGATTATGGTGTCCCGGTCCAAACGGTAGAGGGTGTGGATCTGCTCAGCAGTGAGGTTGAACGGATCAGCTCGGAGGCGTGGGATTGCGGGCCGCCTGCGTGGTGGTAGTGGCAGTGCTTGTGGGCCTTGCTGACCCTGCCTTGCCCTCCTCCTCCTCCTTCTCCTCCGTCTCCCCTGTGCGCCCGGTTGTTGTACCTGTTGTTGTTCGTCGTCTTCTTGTAGTTGTAGCACTTGCAGTGCTATCTGGTGCCCCAGGCCCAACATCGCTAGTCCTGCCGGTAGCATTTTGGAGTGGGAGTGGTTGTGGGAGGGGTTTGGGTCTGCTATATATGTGCTGTCGGCCTGTATGGCCTCCACCTGTGCTGATTGAATGAATCTGTGGCAGATGCAATCCCTTCTGGCCGAGCACGTCCCGCACGTAAGGCTGCATTTGGCCGCATGGCATCTTGGGATTGGAATCATGTATCAAATCCCGATGGCAGTGTGATGTACTTTGACTGATTTTCATGCTATGCTCCCATTGTTACACATGCTATGATTGCAGCCGCTTACATACCTGTGAAGAGTCAGTGGTATGTAGGGCTCGATCGATGGCCGACCCTCATGCAGCACAGTATCGTACTTCACCGACGGGCGTGGCGTCCCATTTGTGATTGCAGCCAGTTAGCATTATGACACACAGCCGCACTACATTGATGTAATTGTGAATGCAAGCGTTCACAGAAGCCTTTTCGACGTAATGTTGCAAGTGAGGAATTCGAAGGCCAGGATTTTTGGTTGCGAAGTAGCGGTGAGGAGACGCCCACAGGTCTGCCTGGAAATGTAACGTTCTATTGTTGAATGTCCTTGGGACAGGGCCCATAACGAGCAAGCAATGAATGACATGAATTGAATGGGATGCGCAATAGCGTAGTGGACGATAAGGCAGGACGTTCCCAAGTCCATCTAGCTTCACGACACTACAGATCCGGCCAGGAGCACAGTGGTTTTTGCAGACTGCATTACGCACAGACGCGATGGAAGTTTCACATATTATGTGAGTGAATGTTCATGCGTTTTCATTGCGGGATGAGGGAATGATGAATGGATGCATGGACAGATGATTCCATTTAGGGTCTGCCATGTACATGTGTTTTTTGATTCAATCCCCTTCCCCTGCGCTATGTGATGCAAGGCTGCCATAGTGGGACTTACGTCTATCTGCCCTTGTCGGATCCTCCCTGTCTCGACGCGCCTTCATACACTTGTGTCTAGGCACGTTACTAATCCCATGTCATGGGTTCTATCTTGACGGACGCATGCACAGTAACCGACGTTGCCAATGGTGTATTAACCTCGATTGGTTTCGTTATGTATCGATACTGATTTAGGGGTGTGTATATTCATTTGGAGTGGGCTAGCATGCATATGGGTGTGGATTTGGTGTGTTGAATGAAGATAGTGATGCATCATGTGTCATGTAGTGCAATCGGTTAATTTGTGTTTCATTTTGGTGACAGGTATCTCCTGCCCTATTGCAGATGCCATCTGTACGCCACTCCTCCAGATGGTTTTTACTCTCGACACCTGCTGCTTCGGGTGAATCAGTGGAGCAGCATTACGATCTTATGGGACGATCGCCAATGGGCCACATGCCCTTACGCTGTTCTGGTGGCTAGGTGCAACATTTCGGCCTTTCAGCTGGACTAGTGCCTGCCTCATGGGACGGACCTGCGGTTCTTGCCGCTTCCATGTTGCCTTTTGGAACGTTGATGTTGGCCCTGTGTGCCATGATGGTACAGGGCGTCACACAAGTGGAAGCTGGTCAATTATTGCAGATGCAGCCCTCGGTGATGATGGATGTTTTGGTGTTATTTTACAAATTGCTGTGAGGCCTTTGTCATTTGGATGTGCATTTAAATTGTATTCCGATATTTGGCGTGTTGCGTTATTCTTTGCAGGTGATGTGGCGATTTTCGATTTGTGGCGGTATGTATTGCGAGATGATCTGCATTGTGTTCCGCCTTCTGAGTTGAGTTGTGTGGTACAGTACTGGCCGCTTTTGCCTACGTAGCACAGTGTGGTCACGGATAGGGGCTGCCATTGTGACTGTTTACATGATGTGCTGTTCAGGGGCGGGGGATTGGCTTTTGGCCGACTGGTGCCTGTCAGCCAGGTCGATTGATGGTATGATGGGATGTTCAGAATGTGGCTGGTCACAGGTGCCTGTGTTTGCGTGCGTTTGTTGGAGGGGGACTGGGGTCATGTCCATTGGAATAGCTTCTGTATTCATGCCATCTGTGCCCTGCAGCTCCCATCGGCCCCTCTTGGGATGTGCCTGGCTGCTCAGTCACTCTGCCAACTTGTGTGGTACATGCTTCTGCTGATGGTTGGTTTGTTTACTGGCAAGAGTACAGGTCTGGTGCAATCCCCCTCAGGATGCTGTTTTGGATGTTGCCTTGCGCTGGTGGCAAGCGATGGGGGACTACTGTTGTTTTGTGTCATGTGTTCTTGATTTCCATTTTGATGATGTCTTGTACCTTCACATGCCTGTGCTGCATCAGTACGGCTATGGTGAAATGCCGTACATGGATGCCCACTCACGGGGCGCTTCGAACACCTGCATGCATTTCTACGTTGGCATGCATGGGTGAATTGTAGATTTCACTGGTTGCATGGTGTGAGTACATTGCGCCTGCCAGGAGTTGTGCAATGTGGCCAGGGAGTGGAGTACAGGCACTCAGTGGGCCATTTACGGTTGGTTCACGATGCCGTATTTCTCGCCATGGCGGAATGGTCCATTCCGCCATGCCTGATGGCGTTAGGTACATGTCCGCTAGGGTCGGAATTGGCGTACCGTTGCACCATGGTGGTGTTTGCGGTTTGGCATGGTGCGCGCGCGCGTGCTTAGTGCAGTTAGCGTTGGCGTTCACTACGGTGTCGCTAATGGCTTCGTACTTTGCGGTGACGGGTCATAGTCGCACCGAGCGCTTTTCGATGGCGGTATTGCATTTCCGCCATCGTTTTCCCCTTTCCGCCAGGGTCGTAATGAGGGCCATTGTGTCTTATCTGATCCCTGGTATACTATGTATTCCCTTCCATCAATGGGTCAGTTAAACATCACACCTGTCTATGATGAATGGAACCTGATTCAGGATTATTTGGATTACGATTATGATTTTTTGAAGTGTTTCTTCGTGAAACACCCTGTTCCCTCAAAAGTTAAATACAAATAAAATTAAATTATTCATTAATCATTGCCAAAACCACCTCATAAGCATAGCCATCTTTACAAATGTAATGCTATGCAACAACCCTACATGAACCAGAATCTTCTCTTGGATTGGATGGAATTGCACCCTGTCACTATCTAGTCTATATTGTCATCATTGTCCTTAGGTATGGAAAAGTACACATGTGTTTAATCTTTATTTATCGATGTTATGTATTGAATTCCTATTGCCTGCACATGTTTCAAGCCTAATGGCTCTTCCACAGAGCATTCCTCACGAGTGTTGCTTGTAATAGTGTCTGCATGTAACTTAAATTAGCCATAGATTCTTAATAGCACATATCACTTTGGGGTTCCTATTGGATTCTTCTTTGTTATTCTTAAGTATTATCCTAGAATATATTCTTTGTTATCAGCAATGACAAGTCAATAGTCTTCTTTTTTCATTTGGGCTTTTTATAGCCTTGGTGTAAATAAATAATGTGCAATTTCCTTCCGTGCAATTCTTGTGACTTTTATCATTGTTTAAATGTAGATATTTATTATCATTTTTTTCCTGTGTATGGGATGCTTATGACTGCATGTTCTCACGCATCCTATAATTAAAGATTCTACAGACAAGTGTAATTCCATCAATCAATTCTTCATTTGCATGAAAGATGCCATCGTACAACACATTGACAGAACCAAACAATCCTAGAGCTTCCCTTCTTTCCCATCATGGAAACCACTCAACATAACCACCTTCAAGAATGGCCTGAAGAATGGTAGTGGTGGTGATGGAAGCTGAGATTTCCTGTGGAACTTACACAGCCGATGCTTGTACAGCCCTGGTTGCTTGGACTTATTAACGGGACTTCAGTAAAAGACATGCAGAGTGTTTATGAATTGAATAGCTGAAGGAAGGCATGGTAAGACATTTTTATTACACCAGCATCCGTCAGCCCTACACCTCTAGTACACCAGAAAGGATCCAAACAGATTGGAAACACAAGCAAATTTTAAACCTCGTTGTCCAATTTTGGTAACAGAACGTGGACAGAATGGCAGGCTTATGTCCGAAAGATCATGTATCATTGGTTAGTTGCAACACAGTGAAAATACAATTATTACCCAATGAGAAAAGGGAATGTCCAGCCAAGGTTGTATACAAATATCTACTTTATTATTATCACAACAGACAGTTCTAGCAACATTACAAAATACAACACACCCTGTAAAGGAATGCAGAGGACAGACAGTTTTAAAGAAGGAAAGGGATGCACTCTGGATAATGACAGGAGGTCAGTATGTTAAATGATCGCAACAGTTCAAGAATACTTGCGTTCGACACAAATGGAGCAATGGGTCTTAAAATGTCTCATGTGGCCTTCAGAGAAGGACCAAGGGACCAGAACCACAATGTACATTGTGTTGTAGGTGTTCTTGGTGCTCGAAAGGCTCAAGTCAGTTTCAGGGTGCATTGCAGCTTCTGTGACAGAATTCAAGACGGGAGACAGCTGTATGCATCAGGTGGCAAACAGTTCAGTGAGCTCAGGGTCAGGAATCGTTTTCTCATTCTGGTTGGTGGTTCTGAAACACAGGTCAAGACGTCTCAGGTGGCTTTAAGTGACTGCAGCATAACAACAGTCAGTGTTGCAGTCGACTGCAGCTTGAGGGACTCAACTAGCTTGAAAATGTCTTTTAAGGCAGACGTTGGTAGATGCTCGTTGATGCACTTCTAGCTTCTTCACTGGGCTTATGTCGTCCTTTAAGACGGATGGCCCAACACTGAGGTGTGTGCTGCAGGCAGCTGCCTTGTCCTTGATTTCGGGTTCAGAGACTCTCTGGCACTTCCCATCTAGGAAGCTTGCTGCAGAGCCTAGCAGGGGGCACTGTGTGCTGGATGGGTGTCAGTTCTGGAGCTGCTGGAGTATTCTCTGGATTTAGAATCCCCCTCTGTTTCCTAGGAGATGTTTAGGGGAGGGATATTGCTTCCCTAGTGGACATCCTGGACTTCCTTCACTGGTGGAAGATGTAAGGCAGACTGTACCATCAGCCAGTATCCAATGATGAGTTATTCCTGCTTCCGGTGAAGCCTTCAGATGATCTCCCAAAAGAGGGGCTTGGCGCTCTTTTAAAGCCAAATGGACCTCAGGGATTGGTGCAATCCAAGCACACCTCAATTAACCAAAACTGGGTCCCCACCAACAATCTCCTGTATGTATGAGGTCATAACCAGAGTGCTTTACAACAGAAAAGTTAAAGGAGTGAAAACATGTAATACTAAGTCCCACCCATCTTCCGGTTTGTTGTGGATCAAAGGGTCTCTCTGCTTAACGGAGCTCTCTGTGGTTCCTGATTAAAGCAGTAGGTCTCCCATGAAGCTGCAGCGAAACCAGACTCTCTGGAAAACCACATTCTTATGAATGGAGTCCCTCTGCATGGTGAACTACTGTAAAACACGCAGTCCCAGACATGACGGTTTACTGTCAATCGATACTCACAGTGGGAGCTGGCTTCAGGTTGACATAGTTGCATATGAAAGGTTGTGGGGGTTTCCTATCTCCCATGTGAGTCTGTTTGAATTACCCTCTGAATGGTATGCGAATCACTGCCACCATCAAAAGGGCAAGGTGGATCCATTGAGCCTTTTTTAGTAAATCAGGCTGGCCCTGGCAGGGGGACAGTTTGGTCCTCCTCCTTCTGGAGATGCACTGTGTACTCCTCCTGTCATATCCCAACTAAATATGACAGGGGGATCAGCGCCTGTAGGCTGTGTCCACCCAGAGTACACTGGTCTATGTATATGTTGTGCAGTGAGCATAGGAAAAGGTGCGTGGATTAGCCCCACACATTTTCCCGAGGTTGATGTACCATCATTCAATTTCATTTAAAATATACAAAATCCCAGGTGAGCGCACACCCACCATACTGATGGTGGAATTCTTCACAAATGGCCATAGGTATTAGCATGGCCATGGCAGTCAATGGGTGGGCTCATAACCAAACAACACCTAGGGACTATATGCCCCTCCTCATATGGCATTCCTCTGTGTCCCTCGTCATATGCCATCACACCCCATCTATATTAGTTTAAGCAAGCATCACCTAATAGCCCAAACTAAAAAGGAACTGAAGTTCCATTCCTTTATGGCCTCACCTAAGGCTCCTACCTGTGCCTGTATCCCTTTCTCTCCTCTCATTTCACCTTTTCCTGCCTGCGCTGCATGCGCTCTCTACTCCATGAATCACCACAAGGAAGAATAACTCAAGGACACTGCAGATCCACTAGGTAAACCCACTGGGCAATGAATGAATAATTACATTATTGTAGCGGAGTGGTGTGAGAGTGGGCAGTCTGTGGCAGTCCCTCTCAGTTTCAGTCTTTCTACAGTGGCCACACTTCCTTCAAAACCAGAAGGCAGCAGCGAAGCGGAGCGGAGTGGTGTGAGAGTGGGCAGTCTGTGGCAGTCCCTCTCAGTTTCAGTCTTTCTACAGTGGCCACACTTCCTTCAAAACCAGAAGGCAGCAGCGGAGCGGAGTGGTGTGAGAGTGGGCAGTCTGTGGCAGTCTAATGGGGGCTAGGAGGGATGACGGAGACGCCCTGGACCTGAGACATAATATTTCTGGAGGTGAAGACGAACCACAAAGGTTGCGGAGTGCCAACAGCCCTTCGGCCCTCTTGCTGGCTTCATCCCTACTCACCGAAACGCTTCCATCCTTACACTTTAACACCTTATCCTGTGCAGGCTCTGTAAAGCGGCCAGGAGGTAAATTACATAACACCTCATCAAGAAAATTGCCCAAACTAACGATTCAACATCAGCACACTACAAAAATAAATCAGCTTCCCCAGAAGCATAAACAAAAACTTTTACCAGAAGGATGGTTTGAGCAGACGTCCGGATCCTCTTCGTCTGTGGACACTGCCAACAGGGCGAAGCACACAGAGGAACTAGTCACCTCCGGTATGGAGGTGGACTGTAGCATCGGAGAGCCCACGTTGTTGGGGCCACAGTTTCCGACGGAGGACCGCGTGGTAGGACCCCCCCTCGTGGGAAGAGAGGCCTCCCGTGACGGAATCCGGGAGGAGCTGGTACCGGACCTCATGTGTGGAGAGGCGGCAAGTGGGGCCGGCCGCGGCTCCATGGGACGGCGGAACCACGGTGCAGCTTCTCCGCAGTGCCATCCGGAGACTGAGGCCAGCCGCGGAGGAAGTCCCAGCGAGGTCGCGCAGCTCGCAGCTCGGCCTCTGTGTTTGCCTGACGACACGGAGGAGCCGTCCCTCGAAGGAGGGGGGCCACCCGGGTCGAAGGCCAGGGAGAGCCGCGAGCGGGCTGTGCAGGCCCTGCTGCATTCCTGGAACCTCGGGGTCCTGGCGACGAAACCAGAGTCTCTGGGATAGAGAGGCCTTTATCCCCATCTGCTCTTGGCATAGCGAGGCAACAGCGCCACCAAGCGGCCAAAGACATTGTGACAGTGATTCCTTCGGTAAAAACTGCAAAGGCTCAAATTCACAATAGCTCGACCTCAACACATCCTGTTTGTGACGAAATAGATCATCATGAAAGAAACAGCCCACAGTCACTAGAGGAGAAGCTCAAGACTGTGGGCCATCCTGTCGAAACAATTGTAATCTCGCCCTCATTACCACCTTTTTCTGCGGCCCCCTTACATTCTGATACCAACGAACCAGTTACTGCCAAACCCAGGGATGTGAGAGAAGGCAGTAAACAAGGGGTCCCAATTAAACAACCACATGGAATTCCGTTTAGGCTGTTATCAAAAAAAATGTTCGATCTCCCTATGACTTCTAAAACAACATCAGTAAAAAAGCCTTCGAAATCCATCAACTCGACAGCTTCATCGGCGAGTCACCGTCTGGAAAACTCGTTGAAAACGCTTTTCCAAAGACAAGCCAAAAAGAAACTGCACCACGCAGGGCTTGGGGAAATCTCGGATGCGGACTTGCTAGAAGCGCTTCTTGAACCCTTGCTTATAGCCTCAGCCGGCTCACAGAAGAACATCCCTAGCAGTGGGTCCCTTGCATCTCCATCACATCAAAAAGAGCAACCAAAAGACACTTCCATCCCGGGCCTACCGGTTCAATCAGTCATCCCGGAACCCCAAGAACTTTGCTCAGAGGAACCACCAATAGTACCATCCTCATTACCTCATCAGGTGCTTGTCAGTGAAATCCCAGAGCCCCTTACTGAAGCCCTATTGTCTACGGACCATGACGTGCAAATCCAACCTTTACAGGGAAGAATAAACTCTATTCCCCAGACAGATCGAATGGCCCAGAAAACCGCCATTCCAGGGCCATTGGAAGAGATGTTTGAGAGAAGGAACTTGGTGTCTAAGCTTTCTTCCCTGACCGTCCCTTTGGATATTGAAGCACACGAGGGAAATGGAAGTAAAGAGACTGTGATAGACCTCCGGGGGGGCCAAATGCCGAGGTTATCGACCCCTCAACACAAAGCAAAGGAAGTACCGCGGCTATGGCCTCCTCCTACTCCGGTGAGCTCTTCATTTAACAGAAGAGCAAGTGAGTCTTCCTACACTACCCCAAAGGAGTCTTCCTATACTATCCCAAAAGAGACTCCGGCAAAAAAAGCAGACTTTATGTACATCATGTCGGCAGTAACAATCGCATTAGCCCCATTTTGCAAGCTATATGAGGGAATTAATGATTCCTTGAAATATCACACGTCTATTTCTGCGATGATGAACTCAAAGCTCATCTATCTAGAGGGCTACATTAATGCTCTGGAGAGAAGAAAAAACGACCTACCTGGCACTTCCTACCAAGCGGAGCCTACAGAACCTTTACTAGGGGTAAGAAATAACAACAAAGACAGGCCAAGGAAGGACGCAAGTTCTCAAACTCCGTCATGTGACATCTTGTGGCGCGAGCCTTCCAATTCGGATTGTGGGACGAGGCCCAAATCGGGTGCAAGTACTTCACAAGGCCTTAACTGCTTATTAACAGTTGGTCCGAATCTGAGTTGCACCAAGTCGGGAGAAAATGAAGTGATGTGTCTGGACGATACTCCCCCACTTAAAGACCAGTCAAGATTGAAACCTACTCAAGGACTAAGCCAAAAATCACTGGGCTTAGGCCCGTCTTTTGGGGAGAACTCAGGTTTGAGAACTAAACAACAGACTCTCACCGCCCAGTCATGTCTAAAAACGGCACCTCTGTTTAAGCCAACCCACGTGACTCAGCAACCTGACCCTCATCAGAAGGAACCTCTACCAAAGAAGATCCAACTGCAGGCTGCGACGATACCAGCATCAGCAACCATTTTAGACACTGGCAATCCCACCGAAACGTTGCCTCAGCCAGTAAATGCATTAGTAGCCTCTCCCTTACATAAGGAATTAATGGACTTAAGTCAATACCTCGATGATTCCACTGATAGCCAACAGAATGATGTGACTTCCCATCTGCCTAAGCTGTCTCCCAGCCAGCAGACAGTAACTAGGGATCTTTCAGGCTTCATTCCATCAGATGATCGATTCAAAACTTTAAGAACCAAGTATGGGGATCCTGCCAGTAACCCCACTGAAAAGAGAATGGAACAAAACCTGGACTCAGCTACACCTTCTCGTCGACCCCATATGGAATACAGATCGAGAGTCCACATCCAAACAAAAGATGACACAGCAGACAAATTTAAGGAATCTAAGCATTCTTATCAGAAGAAAGGACCCCACGACCATAAACATCAGGAGAGTGGGCATTACAGTTCCCATCAGAAGAAGAAGTTGTACCAAGAGGCAAACAGCCACAAGTCGTATCCATCGATCAAAATACGGCAACGGTCTGGTAACACAAAATATCTAGTGTTAAACAGACGCACAGTGCTGAGACTGCTACATAGCATCTCCTCCTTAAGAAATCTAAAATCAGAAGACCTTACAACGGTGGAACCTTCCCACGAGGGACATAAGGCCTACTGTTTGTTATACACATCATCAGAAAACGTGTCCACTTTGCTGGCAGCTGCAGCGGAGTCATTATACAAACAAGGGTTTGAGCTAACTCGACTCACACCTCCTAAAGTAGGTCATGAGAACCCAAAAGTCTGCGTCACTGATCACAGACCAACAAATGAAGAATGTTGGCACCTTAGCTCAACGGTCGATTTGTCAAGTAAACTACTACCAACCATCCAGGCGGATCAGGCCCAATCCTCACCTAACGGGCAAGATACCCACCCCAGCAACTTAATAACGACAAAGGCGACTACTCCACTAGAGGTAAATCAAAGGGCGACACAGGCAAGATCGAACTTTAACTCCACCACATGGGCATGGTTACCCAAAGCTTTGACTACTCGTCTTCACAAATAGCCACCAGTTGTTTCAAAAACTGTCCAAGCACAACTTTCACTCTCTCTTGCGACCTGGAACACAAGAGGGTTTCTACACTTAACAACTCCCAGTGACATCAACCTAGGAGAATATGACATCCTTTGTCTTCAGGAAGTTTGGCTAAAATCTAAACCCTCACTGGATGGTTTTGAACTCGCCTTTGTAGAAGCATTAGCAGGAAACAAAGGAAGGTCTTCTTCAGGCCTAATTGTTGCAGTCCGGATGGGAGTGGGACTAGAAATAACAAAAATCATATTGAAGTCCCCTTACGTCATCGCGGTACTAATTTCCTGCCTGCGAAGAGAGCCCGCCGAGGACCAGTATACTCGCACTTTTTTGCTAGTGATGTCCATTTATTGAAATCACAAAACGATGCAACAGACTGCACTATTCGACACAGTGACTTCTACACTGGACTCAGTATATCTAGAGTTCGGGATTTGTGACGTCATAGTATGCGGAGACTTAAATATCAAATGTCCAACCCCCAGTTTGATCATCTCAAGTCCCGCACAGACCATTCCTTGCAGACAAGGTCTAGCTTGGCACAAGTTGATGTTGGCCAGGCAACTGTTTAACACTGCATTTGCGCTCCCAGACTCCACTGCTCTACCATCATGGAAACGAGGCATGGCCCATTCAACAATAGACTATATCTTCGCCTCTGAATTTTTGCTAGCAAGGCTGACAGATTTCAGCATCCGCCAGACTAATCAAAGTGACCACAATCTCCTGGTTGTTAAATGGGCATTTACAAAACCAGCATTAGCCCATTACTCAGGTAGAATTGAACCGGAAGGAAAAGGCAACCGGGTTAGAGTTACAAAGGCAAACATTCGAGCATTTACTTCTTCATATGGAAGTGTGCAGGAAACAGAGAAGGTTGACTACAGACCACTTTTGGAACCTCATAGAACCACGACAAAGAGCTCGAAGGGGATAAATTTAAAACAAATCCACGCTCACAATTTTGATGCCCTTGTGGTGGTCCAGCGAAACCTCCTTCGTAAAGCAAAAAGGATGGCCCTGAGAAACAACACGCCCTCTAATAGGGCGTATGCAAAAGAGGCTTCGAGAGCCTATAAAAACTGGCTACGGGAGCACCGTTTAATATTATATCAACAAGACTCCGAAAACATGTTGGAACAAATCCAAAAATCCAACTCTAGAGAGTTTTGGAGTTTGGTCAACCCACGAGCTAAAGAGACAGCCTCAATGATGCTGAACAGCATTTCGGAAGCATCTTGGATTGAGTTCTACTCGAAACTCTTTTGCTCTCCAGACATGGCCGAGCTCCCTTTAACACCCCAGATAAGAGCACCATGGGTTGATCTTTCAGACAGAACTGAAATCTTGGAAAAAATATCAAAACTGAAGAAATCAAGGGCCCCAGGCCCTGATGGTCTGTCAAATGAGAACGTGAAATCTGCACCAGAAGAATGGTCACATTTGCTGAGCTTAATATTCTACAAATGTACAACCTTTTGTACAATCCCGCCTACCTGGACCTCAGCGATTATTATCACTATATTTAAAAAAGGTAGGAAAGATGATCCCAGGAACTTTCGCCCAGTGGCTCTGCTCGACGTTATAGGGAAGATCTACGGCTCCCTTTTGCTGGATCATTTCAACCAATGGGCAAAAAGTGCACCCTGTAACGATCATTTTCAATCTGGGTTTAAAAAGGGTGTAGGCACCAGCATAAACATTTTTATTCTCAGCCTTTTGAAAGCCAAAGCTCGTGAATCCAACAGGAACCTTTATCTGGCATTTATAGACCTTTCCCAGGCCTTTGACCTTGTCAATCGCAGGAAACTCTGGGAGAAACTTACCAAATGGAACTGTCCACAGGAAATTCTAAATCCCATCAAGGCTCTCCATGCTTCCACTTCGGTACAGGTACGATTGAGCACTAGAGGCCTGCTTTCGTCAGCTATAACTACTGACAGAGGAGTTAAACAGGGCTGCCCTTTAGCACCAGCCCTCTTCCTCTCATACTTCGGAGACTACAAAGAAACCATAAATGGTTTACGAGCATTTCCTCCAGAATTAGGCAAAGAGAAGATCTCAAGGCTTCTGTACGCGGATGATCTTATACAATTGGATCAGACCCCAATCATCTTACAACGCCAGCTGGTGGCATTGAACACTTACACAGTAAACAATGACTTAGAGATAAACAAACAGAAAACAAAGATCATGGTGTTGGGAAAAAATCTCCAAAGGAAAAAGAAGAACTTGTGGTTCCTGACAGGAAACAAAATTGAACAAGTGACAGAATTTAAATACCTGGGAGTCCTCATAGACTCCACAGCGAAAGATACAGCGATGCAACACCAGCTTGTGGAAAAAATGAAAACACTAGTTTCTCAAGCGAAACTACTCGACAAAAAATATGGTCGCTTCTCACTGATGCCCCTACTTAAATTCTACCGGGGCAAAGTTATTCCAGCTATCACTTATGGAGCCGATGCAATGCCATCTTTACCCTAGTCCCTATGGGCTAGATTGGAGAGTCTTTTTTGGCGCTCAGTCTTGAACTTACCATCATCGACTCCGATCGCCTTGATAAGACGCGAACTCTCCCTCTCCTCTCTATACTCAATAGTCAAAAGGGCGTCAGTCATGCTGTACAGGACGATCAAAGATCCTACTTCCGTGGCCATTTTTTTGACGGTTCAGGCTGAGATGAACCTACACAACTCAACGCTGCTCTCCAAATGGGAGCTTATGTGCCTACATCAACTTGAAAATTGCGGCAGCTCGATGGAAGAACTGATGGGTAAGCCAACAAAAACTAAAGCACGAATTGAAGAAATTGATTGGATAAATACACTGGACAAGGCATCTGAGTACAAACGTGCCACCCACTTACCTCCAACATGTAGAAAACTGAATGTAATCCAACCTTTTCTGATAAAACACCCAAGCAGAAAAACTCAGAATACACTTCTTCGTGCAAGGTTAAATTTATTACCTACAAACGAAATTTTACATTCAAGAGGTCTTTCACCAACTAACACCTGCCACTTTTGTAACGACCCTGACCAACCAGAAACATTACGTCATCTTTTGCTATTGTGTCCTGGTACAGACAAATTTAGATCCCCATATATATTGCACCATCTAAAGAATGCCTTCCTGAGGGAAGAAGATCTTTGGTGGGAACGCTTAATAGGAGGCTTGAGACCTTCCTGGACCATAGCATCCACAAAAATATTGGACCACATTTTTCTACAAGCACCACTACAGCCTACCCAGAATGGGTCAACACATACAGATTGTGGGGAGTGAACCTCTTCTGGCCGGTTCTGTTTGCCTTCGTCCTCACTTTTACCATCTGTGTTTCCACTCTGGCTTTCATTGTTAACCAGTTCTTCAGTTTTATCTTCTACCTTTACTTTTTTCTACTACTATTTTTGCTTTAACCTTCACTTTTACTTCTGAAATCTTACGTTACCTTCATCATCTTCTTGTAAAAATCACTTCGGTGATTATATACTCGTAATAAAAAAAAAAAATTAAAAAAAAATAATTACATCAAATTTGCTGTGCATCAACGACAATCATTTCTCTGTATTTAATTTGTCCATTGGGGCATTTTTAGCAGCATTGTGTGCTTTAAACATGGATTTTTTGGCTGGCGCTGAGTCCGACCATCACCATATCCCAGTGGGGCTGATGTCTGCATCAGCCTTTTATCTCACCCAACATGGCCACCACCGTTGATATTCCAACAGTGCCTATTCTTTCCCCATGTGACTTCTTTGATTGGCTTACCCTCACCATTTTAAGCCAATCAGTGAGCCGGCCCACTATCCCAGGCCCTCACCCAAGGCCCCTGTCTGTGCCTTTCTGGGCCTGGGATGGCTCGGAAGGCCCATCTCATCCACTGCAGCACCTCATGCTCCACCACCTCCTACCCCATGGAACAGTCCCCCAGCATGCAGCCGGCATCTTTCTGCTGTTACTATGCCTTCTAAACCAGCCTTATTCTACTGCATTTGGGTGCTGTTTGGGCAATTTCAAATCTAGGTGTGTTTAACAACTGTACACCCCCATCCCTATTTCTGCATTGGATTTGTGTGCCGTTTGGGCATTTCTGAATCTAGGTATATTGAACAACTGTACACGCCCCCCATTTTTGCATTGCATTTGTGTGCTGTTTGGTATATTCGAATCTAGGTGTGTGTAATCAACTGTACAACTCCAATTTTGTACCCAAGTGTTCTACTGCATCTGTTTGCTCTCCTTTTTTGGCTACTAGGCTGCCTGGTGATTTGTGCTCATCCCGTGCAGTATCTCCTTCTATCCTCCATCCTTATATCTCTGCCACCCCTATGACACTCACTATCTCACCTATCTATTCAAACTGCTTTACTATCACCTATCCTCCTTCTCTCACGAAGTCTGAAAGGAAAACGTTCTAAAAGACTTCCTGAACCACCAATCCTGGTCTACCCATTGCAGACACCTATGTCAGTGCAACTTCCAGACATATTGTGACTGATATCCTCTTTTCTGTCCCCTCTGCAGATCTCTGGACCCCTCATCTTAGCTCTCCTCTCTCTCCTTTCCTATCCTCTCCCATTAATGGTGGCACTAGATGGGAAGTACTCTTGGTGGGCTTTGTATCATCCAGGTGCATCATTAATGTCTCTCACAACGGCACTATAAACACAACCCAACCTTCTTCTCTTTGACCGGAGCCTGCCATCTCTCATCAACTTCCTTCATGTGCCTATTACTCCTTCCTCCTCTCTACCTGTCCCTCTTCCCCCTCCTCCGATTGGTGTACCACGTCCCTGTACCCCTCCTCGGAAAACCTTCAAAGGCAGAGACCTGCTTCATCTAGCCACGCTTAAAGCTTGCTCTGCTATCAAACACTCCTTGAAGACACTGACCTCGATATCCTTGCTCTTACCAAGACCTGGTTCAATGTCATCTGAATCACTGCTTTTGACTCCCTTCTCCCTGATGGCTACAAGATCTCTAAGCCTAGCCCTAACCGTTCTGGCAGCAGGGTTGCCTGGTCTTCCCTGAGTGTGTCCCTTCTTCCCTTGTACCCATCCAGCCATACTCCTCCTTCGAGAGCTTGGTATGCAAACTGGTCATCTCTCCTACCTTCTCCCTGACCATTGCCACTATCTACAGGCCAACTGGCTCTATCACCATATTCCTCTCTGAATGGGCTGATTTATCCTCCACTCTTTACATCTTCCTCTAAACTCCTTCTACTGGGGCACTTTAACATCCACCTTGACTCCTCAATCATGGCCTCCACTCTCTTCTGTGACTTCTGCACCTCGCTCTCCCTCTACATTCTCCCCTCTGGTCCTACCCACTTGGTTGGACACACTCTTGATGCCTTTATCCACACAGATCTTTTGCTCTCTGCCCCACTCACTACCCCGCTCTCCTAGTCAAACCACTCCCTCCTTTCCTCCTACCTGGACCACCTCAAGCCTCTGACCGCCACTCCTGCAGCTCTGCCAACCTGATTCACAGAAATACGCCCAATTAAATGAGTGTCAGTGGCTGCCTTTGCATCCACTTTCATCCCACCCTCTCCTCCCACTGCAGACTCTACCTCCGACTCTGATCTCAGCAACCTCCATCTCGCAATCTCTAACACTCTTGACATTCTTGCCCCAGTCAAGAGGATCCACCTGAAACATGCCACCAAGCATAACACTTGGTACAACGCTGATCTAGCAGACATGAAGCGCAAATGCAGAGCTGTAGAACAGAAGTGGCAGACCACAGGCTCATTTTCTGACAAACTGGCCTGTCACCTTCTCCAAATGCATTATCGTCTCACCATTCATTCTAAGAAGAGGGCCCACATCCAGGTCTGTGTCTCTGGAGCATACAACAACATGGCTGAACTCTTTAAAATCTGCAAGGAACTAGCCAATCCTTCTGCAGTCTCCCCCTCGCCTCTTTCCTCTCAGGCCCTCTGCACTGCACCGACCACCCCCTTCACTGCAAAAACTCGGGAAATCCTGACCACTTTTTCTTCTTCCCCTTCTACCTCCTCCTCCCATCGCCCTGCCACCCGTGGCCTACCATCTTGCCTCAGCCGTTTTCTCATCCTTCTCACTTGTCAAATCGGATGAGGTCACTAGGGTTTTCCGCTCTATGAAGTTCTCCTCCAAACAGGTTTCCTCCTATTCTTCCAGAACTATTAAGGAAAACATTGGCTGCCTTGCCCCTGCACTTGCTGATTTCTGCAATCAATCTCTTGCTACTGGGTCTTTCCCCTCTTCCCTCAAGAACTCTCTTGTGCGTCCCCTCCTGAAAAAGCCTTCTGCTGACCTCTTGGGTCCAGCTAACTACCGCCCCATTTCTATCACTTCCTTCTTTGAGAAACTCCTGGAGAAGCTGGTCTTCCTCCACCAACTGGACCAGCATACTGAGCTTGTCGGTTGCCTACACGACCATCAATGTGGATTGCGAGCATCCAGAGGCACGGAAACTGCTCTTCTGAACATCCGTGAAGAACTGCTTGCATCTGTTGACACTAGCTATCCCGCTGTTCTCATCCTACTTGATCTTTCCTCTGCATTTGATACGGTCAACCATTCCATTCTCATAAAACGGCTCCATGATACCCTTGGTATATGTTGGTATATGTTAGCGAACACTGCTAGCGAACACTGGACTGGCTGACATCTTTACTCACTTGCCGAGGATCTTTCTCCTCTCTTACTTCTATCTCCACCTGTGGCATTCCCAAGTGTTCCAACCTCTCACCCTGGTTTTTTAACGTTAATCTCACTCCGCTTGCTCACCTCATCTCCACTTTCTCCCCTCACTTCCAGTGTTATGCAGATGACACCCAACTCTTCCTCAATCTTCCCGCTGATGATCTCCCTACTTCCTCTACCAAACCCGGCTGCCTTTCTGCTATCCAGTCCTGGTGTGCCTCCAATATTCTCTGCCTCAATGCCAGAAAGACTGAGATCCTTCCGATTGCGACTCCCACTCCCTCTTTCCTCCCTTCACTCTAGTCACCCCATATGCACTCTCCCCCTTTTCCTGCAACTGAAGCCAGAAACCTTGGAGTCATCTTTGACTTCTCTCTATCTTTCCTCGCTCACATCTTGGACCTTGCCAAGAAGTCCCATGTTCAACTCCACCTCCTCAGAGGTATCCTTCCTTTCCTCATTTTTCCCCAGAAGCTCTATGCCCCTAGAGTCCTGGTACTCTCTAGGCTGGACTATTGCAACAGCCTCTTCCTTAATCTACCTTCTTTCTCTCTCTGCCCCCTCCAGCTTGTCCAGAATAGGGCTGCAAGACGTATCCTTGGTGCCAAGCCCTGCGACTGTATTTATCCAGCCCTATAATCCCTCCACTGCCTCCCAGTTGCTGCGAGGATCAAATTCAAATCCCTCTGCATCATCCATAAGGCTGTCTGGGGCTGAACACCAATCTAGCTACAATTTGCTCTCACCAAATACTCTCCTTCAAGATCTTTATATTTCTCTGGCTCCAACTCTCTGCGTGCCATGTGCTTTTCTAAGCAGCAAGCTGGTGGCAGATCACTCTCCTCGGCTGGCTCCTTCCTCTGGAACGGCCTCCCTTCCCATCTGTCTTGAGCCAGATCTTCTCAAATTCCAGAAGCTCCTCAGACTTTCCTCTTCACCTCCTCCTTCCCTCTCTCACTCCTGTGCTAATACCTCACAATCACTGAAATTGGTGGCCTGGAACCTTCTGTGTCCTTCTGCGTCCCGGCCTTCAGCCCAATCGCCCTCAGCCTTCCACCCCATCCCAGCACTTGCCTCCGGGCACCCTCTGGCTTGTGTTTCCACAGGCCTGCACTTATTGGAAGGTGATCACTCTGTACCAAGCGATCTTTGCCAGGCACTTATTGTTGCACACAACTGACTCCTTGGTACTTACCTCGGTGGAACCTTTAGCACTTATGGCTCCCTCCCTGGCCCTTCTCTCTCTCTCTCTCCCTGCACTTGCACATTCTGAATGCTCACAAGGCCTAGTAGGACCACACCTTTTCCTATTCATCAGTTTATTCTTACCGTTGTTCCCATTTCCTTCCCCCTTGCCCATTTATTGATGTATACGCGCCTAACAAATGTACAATAAATACAAATAAAAAAATGTAAGGAACATGTCATGTGTGCACAAGTAACTTTACAGAATCAGTGGCACTATTTTGAAATCATGAGTCACTCGATAGTCCCTATTCTCAACCGCACACATATACACACTCTTGATTCATCCCCAACCTTGGTTTCACCTTCGAAGGATAAAATGTACCTTGGGCAGTACTCCCTTTATTGCCAGCTGGTTTGTGCGTAACTCAAAAACCCAGACAAAATAATTATAGAATTAAAATAATAGTTAAAGTTATTATTGTTTGTATGAGTAGTATCTATGCTACTGTGACAACCTTTCCTTTGTGTGTGGTTAATGTTGCAACTTCCTGTGCCAATCTATGTACTTAAGAGAAAAAATAATTGCATTGTGGCTTTTCTTTGATTAAGATATAAATGCGCCCTTTATTAACTAAAATTACCCATCACAAAATTAGTTTGCCATGGTTTTGACAATCACAATATTTCATTTCATTTCTGTCATGACCTGGACTGCATTTTTTAACAAAGATGGAGAAAGTAAACCACAGGTACTAGAAGAACTGTACTTGTAATCAGTTCTCCTAATTACTCAGTAGTCACAAAAATAGCATAAACAGAAAGTAAAGAACTCACAGTTGGGTGAAATTATGCATTTTCACAAGTTTGGATATTGACTTGTTCACTAAATATAGGCTGAGGGAAGGATCATTATTAGTGGATAATGACTGAGGGCTAAACATAGAGGAGGATTCCTTACCCAAGTGATAATGACACCTACAGACCACATTGATTATTATGTTGTGCCTTATGGTCGCCTACAGACCCCATTAATTGTTATGTTGTGCCTCATGGTCACCCTTTGACCACATTGAATTGATCAGTTTTGTGCTTCTGTTCGCTAACAGACCTCACCTGCTACCTTGTGCACAAGCGACGCCACCCACATCATGTATTGGTACCTATCGACTCTCATCCACCTACTGCATACCTACAGTAGACACTGGTCTAGTCAACCCAACCCACACTTTAATCAAGACACATCCACTAGTTCATCGTTGCCCAGCACCATGACACCCGCAAATCCATACCTGGATGATCCTGCACTCTGGATACGCCACTTTGCTACTAGACCAACACCTAACCAACCTTGCTCCATTGCCACCAGAAACACTAGACTGAACTCTAGAACTAGACTACCTACTTATCCATGCTCTCACCACCCCAGCCTTTCGAATAGAAACGCTAGATTGAATTCTAGAACTGGCCCACCCACTTCCCCTTACTCTCACCACCCTAGCATCTTATCCAGAAACTCTAGACTAAGATCCCGTAGCATGAAACACTTGCATACTGACCATAACCTTGGCAATTCCTCCATTGACTCAGACAATCTAGCTCACAGCCTTCGGCATAGTCGAACGATACCATCTGAAAAATCTCCCAAAAAAGACATATTAATTAAAGCAGCTCTGGTGAATGCTAGGTCTCTTCCTGCCCATGCTCTCGACATCGCTGACTTTATAATTTATGAAAATCTTGAACTCCTTGCAGTCACAGAAACTTGGCTCAATGCTGCATCCGGCCCATCTCTGGCCCTCGCCATACCTAAGGATTATGCTATCATTAGATCTGATAGAAACACCACTCAAACGAAGGGAGGCGGACTCGCCTTCATATTCAGAAATCCCTTCGACATTAAAGTCATCCAAGACGCCCAATTCCCTTCTGCTGAATCCCTATCAATTAAACTACCTCTTTCACCCAACCACACGGCAACTGTGCACCTTATTTACCGCCCCCCAGGACCCATCTCCTCTTTTACAGAGGACATTGCATCACTTATAACCATAAATACCAAACCTAATTCCCAAACCATCTTACTTGGGGACTTTAATCTAGGTTTCAACGACCCTAAGGACTCTAACGCCCATGACCTAGCCAACACCTTATCTGAACTGGGCCACACACACATTATCCATGAACCTACTCATATCAAAGGCAGAACACTAGACTGGCTCTCCCACCTCAACTGCCCTATTGACCTCCTATCCAATGACCCTTGCATCTGGTCGGATCATCATAAATTAACCTTTACTATGAAAGCCAACACACCCCTCCCGGTGCCCAACAATACCCCTGCCGCTTGCACGAGAAACAAGAAAGATATCACTCCGGACAATCTCATACCTATACTACTCCCTATCTTGAATAATATTGACTCAGATGCCGACCCCACAGTCTTAGTGGATACCTACAACCAGGCTATTCTCAAAGCACTGAACACCATCGCCCCTCTAAAATTGCGGAAACCTAAACCACAGCGACACCTTAACACCTGGTTCACACCACAGTTAAGAGAATTACGCAAAACTAAAAGAACCGCTGAGGCTCATTGGAAGAAACACCCCACAACATTCAATAAAACTGAGCTAACCCTAGCTTCCTCTAACTACAAAGAAGCCATACTTCTTGCCAAAAAAGATACCTATAATAAAAGGATTACACAAGCGGTTTCCAACACAAAGGAACTCTTTAAGATTCTGAAAGAACTAGAATCCCCCATCGCCCCCACAGACAAATGTGTTACTGACACACTATGGTGTAGCAATATTCAGAAAGCATTATTAGATAAAATAGCTTGCCTTCAAACCAAAATCAACGCTAAAAAATCCTTACTACTAGCTGACCCGGACTATAAACAACTACCAAACAAACCATCTACCTTCAAATCAACCTGCAAACCTTTTAGCTTTTCACCACTCTCAATCTGTGAAGTAGAAAACATCATCAGGAAACTTAAACCCTCAAACTGCCAAGGTGATGCCTGCCCTGCCCCGATCATCAAAGCAGCAGCTCACGACCTGGCACCATTCATTACCAACTTCATCAATGCCTCCTTCAAATCTGGAATAGTACCTGACAATCTTAAAGACGCCTGGGTCATTCCACTTATCAAAAAACCTACTCTTGACCCAACCAACCCATCTAACTATAGACCGATAACTACTGTACCGTTCTTATTGAAAATACTAGACAGAGCAGCCTATTTACAAATACAGGCCTACTTAGAATCAAACAACCTCCTAGGACTCAGGCAATCAGGCTTCCGACCAAGACACGGTACGGAAACTGCATTAATAGACCTTACTACCCAGATCCAAATCCTGAAAGACAATGGCAAACTCGCACTCCTCTTACTGCTTGACCTGTCAGCTGCTTTCGATCTGGTTAATCACCAAACACTCTGTCACCACTTGAAATCTGCAGCACACTTTTCAGACGCAGCCACGGCTTGGATTAGTTCCTTTCTGACGAACAGAACCATGAGGGTTTTCTCCCCAACGGATTCTGCCGAACCTTCACCTGTACCCTGTGGAGTCCCGCAAGGCTCTTGCGTGTCCCCGACACTTTATAACGTATTCATAAAACCCCTGTTCGATATCATTGATTATCTGGGTGTCACATATACCAATTACGCTGATGACACCCAAATACTCATTCCCATCACGGGTGATTACGAAACTGACAGCACCACCCTTAATGAAATCTACTCTGTAATACAAGCATGGATGGCACTCCATGGACTGTGTCTCAATGACGAAAAAACCGAGTTGATCATCCTGGGCACTCATGCTAAACTCAAAAATCTTAACCCTTCATTCAAAGCCTTTACCATTGATGGCAATCTTATCCCAGTGTCAAACAACACTAAAACCCTTGGTATCTACATCGATGCCACCTTATCCTTCACCAAACAAACCAATGCAGTAGCATCATCAACTGCATACACCTGCAAGTTGATCACTGCATGTAGACCCTTCATCTCCGCACCCAACTGCATTACTCTTGCCCGAGCATTAGTCCTATCCAAAATAGACTACTGTAACGCTCTTTACTTGGGCACTAGTCACAAAAATATCAACAAATTGCAAGTTGTCCAAAACAATGCCATCAGGGCTGCCCTCAACATTCCCAAAAAGGCACATATATCTGAGACCAGACGTAAACTACGCTGGCTCCCTGTCCAACACAGAATATCCCTTAAAACGCTGGCCCTTATTCAGAAAGCCAGGGCCAACCTTGCGCCAGCATACCTTATGAACCAACTTACACCCCACACCTCCTTAAGATCACTCAGAGCGGCACAAACTAACACCATGACCATACCAAGATTCAAACTTCATAACTCGGGTGGAGCTAGCTTCCCTGTACAAGCCTCCAAATTATGGAACACTATCCCTGCATCCTTGCGAGCAGAATCCTCATTCAACCTGTTTAAACACAACACTAAGTCCTGGCTTCATAATTTAGACTCTATTATAGCCTAACCTCGCACTTGCAATACTATGCTAGCACCTATCTGTAACTGTAACGTTTGTTGACTGTTTCATTGTAACTGTAACCAGTTCTAATTTACGCGCCCGTATGCCCGTATGGAAGGTTTCTGGCAAGAGACAATATAGGTTGTTGAATTGTGGTGCTTAAGTAATTAAGTAAATAACATAAGTGTAATGGTGAGCAAAGTGAATAGCCAGAGCATGCTAAAGAATTAAATATGGATTTACTTGTAGTATTGCAAGGTTGTGTTCATATGGTTTTATTTGTAATCTTTGTTGAAATGGAACAGTTTTTAGAGTGAGCATGCATTATGTGTAATGTAAAAGTGAAGCATATTTGCACAGGAAACAACACATGGTTTTAGCTTTCAATTTGGGGCACTATATGTTATGCTGCCTGTTACATTGAAGTTGCTGCGAAAAGAAGATCCACAGGCAGAGTTAAATTAATGGTAGACGTTTTCCTAAAGTGTGGGCTCTTTTTTTTCTGTAGTTTCTATGGCAATGGTGGTTGGATGTTCTTGGGTTTATGCCAGAGTGAAACGTGGGTGTGTAGGCAAGTGTGTATGTTGTTTTTGTTGCACTTGTAGTGCTGATTCACTGTCTCTGTCTATGTTGGTTTTTCTGGCCGAAAAGAGCAGGAAGAGAATGGGTTCTTTCATTCCATATCTGCTTAGGGGATCACGGGTCCGGGTGTTTGAAAAACAGTCAATACCAGTAGTAATTGACTGAATTGCACGCATTCTGATCGGCTTGGGAGAGGTGAATAATTACATGTGTTTGTTCATTTCATCTATATAGAACAAACAAAACAAGGAACTGTATTTATCTGCAAATTAGATACTTATTGAAATACATGTGAAATGTTTTCCTTTCTGAGAAATACAAAAATGGTTTCAAATATCAGAAAACATTCAGGCAAAATAAATTCTGTGAGAATTGAATACTTTAATTACACACTCAAATGCAACAAAAAATATGGTATCTGGTAAAAACCGAGCACATATGTGATTCCATTCTTGTGCCCACTTTCTCACAGCAGGGTTTCATATCACGGACATCTTGAGAAAGAGGACTGCCCTGTGATGTGAGTTGCGGTTGCTTTTAAAATGCAAAAATGTACCAAAACAGCATGTTATCCTTTGTCCTTTGGACAATAAATACTTTGGGGTGCTTTACCGACTGTGCTTGTGTTAATTTCTGCCCTTGCGGCACTAATGAAGCAAAAGCTAGCCAGCTGTAATACACAAAAGCTACCAGCAGGTGGCATTTGCTTCATTATTGACGGGAGGCAGAGATTAACACAACCTGCTGCTGGTAAGTGCTTTAAATTTCTTTTTTAAAAGCACTGGAAAATAAATGCTGCAGTTTTCTTTCTAACTTAGAAAGAAAACCGCAGAATTTATAATATTGGATTTATGTTTGCTCTGGCTTCAGCTCTGAGTCTCCTGGGCTCCCCCGACACGGAGCCCGAGAAACGTAGAAAGAAAACCGCAGCATTTTTAAATACAATGTTACCCCGGGGGTGCCCACGAGACTCAAAGCGAAAGCAGCCGCAGTCAGAAATACAACGTTGTTGTATTTATAATTGCCGTGCCATTGCTTTTTGCCTTTCATTTTAGGTTTTCTGTGCTTCCCTGGGGTTGGGGAGCACCGAAAACGTAAAATGAAAGTGAAGGCAGCCTCCTCAGCTCATGCACAGCTCTGCTCTGGCTGCAGTAAGCAAAAACTCGCAGTAGGGGGCTTTTGCTGCTTGTTTAGTGCCGCCAGGGCAGAGTTTAACATGAGCTGAGGAGGCTGCCTGAAATGGCAAAATGGATGCTCCCATGTAAACACGTTGAGCCTCGTTTGCTCAAAGCTTTACATAGGAAATTTCATAAAAATTATGTTTAATGCATGTTTTGGATTATTGGCCATTTTTAGGACAATATTTTTGAGCGCACTATTCCTTTAAGCGATTCATATAGAACACATATACATAGAATATCACCCAACCTGTGTTGGTACTCATTTATCAACCTCAGCAGGAAGAAAGGCTGAGTTGCCCTTGCCGGTAGTCGAACCTGCAACCTGCAGATAACACACACATTGCAGCAGTGAGCACTCTACCCACTGGGCTATCTTACTGGCTATAGATAACAGAAAACCTGCCACTCCAGAAACAAAGAGTCACATGCTGCTGGCCACAGGCCAAGAGCCTCAATGACATTTGTTTGTACTTTTAAAAAAATGTGTTTAGGGTAGCAATGAAGACCACAGGGGTAGCAAGGGAGACTTCAGGGGTCGCAGTTGCGACCCCTGGTTACCCCTAAATGGCATCCATGTCCCTCAGTTGGCCGTAAGAGTGGCAGAGAAGGGAAGACTAGGAATGGAAGGGAGGCTTGCAAAGACACAGGCAAGTCTTCAGCATGCACAGAGAGGGGGAGGCGACGGGACGCTAATGCGCAGCCTGCAGCCCATAGAGTATCTGAAAGAGACTTGCCTGTATTCTCAGAGAGGACTGTGTTGTCCACCGATGAGGAAATTAACTTGAGAACTTTCTTACCCTGGTTTTGTTTGCACACTTGATATGATGGTGCACTGAGGAACTTAAATTGAATCCCCCACTAATGTCACATAGGGTATCCAAATCCATTGCAGTTGCTTTCCACCATTACTCAACTTCTTCTCTTTTTTTATTTTTGCTATTAGGTGGTGCTTTTCCCACTTAAACTTATAAGCCAAAACTATTGTGTTAGAATACAGATGGGGAGAAATGGCACATGAGGAGGGACACACAGCTTGTAGGTGTTGTTTGATTATATTCACACCCATTGACTGCCCATGGCTATTGTAATCCCTATGGCAATTCTCACCAGATTCCTGCCCCTCTCCGCCCACACCTCCTTATGGGAAGTCTTTGAGCTTGCTTTAATAAAGCCTTACTAACTTACCATCAAACCTCGCACTCAAAGAGCATGGCAGTGTTTTTTTTCCAAAGCAGTCTGCTGCCAGTTAATTACTTAATTGGAGCTGTAAACTAATGGTGAAATAACTTGTCTTAACCCGGTCTGTCTTCAGCCTCTCGATTTATAAACACTAAGCGTGTCCTTTACTGAAGCCATGTTGAAAACAGGAACTGGAAAAGCCGACAGTTTTGGCTTGTGCTTAAGAAATAGGCATTTGTCGGCACTGCTATTATGTGTACAGGTACTCACACCCTTTTGCACGTACTACCATCAATGGCCAGTTAATACCACTACAGCTGTGCCTGGCAAGTGCCTTTCCCATGCCTACACAAAATTGCCAATGCTTGTTTAAATAGTTGTATGCATATCAACGTGTATTAAGAACTACTCTACTTGATATCTGCAAATGTTTCATTACGTTATAATGCACTCAATATAATATGCTCACTATTGATTCAACGGGGCCATAGTTCCAAACCACTTGCAGGCCTAGCAGTGCCCAGGGAGCGCTTTGTTGGCTGTGAGTCATTAAATGAAGGATGTCAGACTGTGGAAATGTACGTCCACCCAGAACACCCCACCGTGCGGTTATACCTTGCTATTTGATTAGTCTTTAGAACTATGGTTATGTTGCACGAGCACCGTAGGTCTCCATTGCATCAAAGAAAAAACACGTCATATCACTCATTTCATATATGCAGTACGTTACAAAGCTCATGTCTGGAACATAAATACCCACTTTTCGACATTTAGATTAAATATCGAAAGGAAAACACACGGCAGCAATCATTTGATAATTTAAGTGCAGAATTGACCAATGCAATATGTTCAAATCTGCTGCATGACAATATCAAAGAAGGAATCTAAAGTATGAACTTGTGCTACAACTCGGGAGTGTGTGCATACGCTCTATACAATTTATGATCTATCATTGCTAAAATGCCAGGTTGTCGCTGATATGTACATGCCTTGCAGGTCAAGAAGCACAGCTGCGTTTATCTTTGTATCCACCGAGAAAACAATCTTGCAAATTCCAACAGAGTTAAATCCACAGGCAGACTCGCTGCTGTTGCTAAAGCTCTCTCGAGCTGATAGCCTCTAAACGGGTTACTTTCTCTGCAACTGCTGCAGAGGTGGCAAGCAAGCTTCAAAGCGAGGTCCAGAGTCCACGCGGCATGTCACCGTGTATACAAGAGGCCTGAAGTAAAGGGCCAATTGCCATGACTAAACCCGAAGCAAGTGCTACGCAGAGCCGTATTATTACAGTCTAAGCAGGCGTGCCCCACGGTGACAGTGATTTAGAAAAGTACATTCCACGTCGCTGCACTCTCATGTGTTAGCATTTATCACGGTTGTGTTCCTTCGCTGTTTTCATAAAATAACTTCTCAAGTCTTTATGTTCTGCTTCTCGCACAGCGAATGCTGCCATCGAACCACTCCTACGCGACTTAAAGGCCCAGTGTAAACCTCAAAGGTGTGTACACGCTAACAATGATTTAATCCATACAATGCATTAAACAAGAAATGTTTACTAATGCTGCGGTTATAAACACTCGGCATGTTTCTGGAAGCTTCTCTCAACCAGGCCTACAGTGAGACTTAAATATCAGTGATGCGTGCCTATTTTAAGTATTTGCCAATGTAGACCTTTGCAAAGTATAATCTATTGTGTCAAGTCGAGTTTTCTGGGATAACACTCTACAGATAGCAAACTTTAAAGGATAGTTCCGGGACTTTTTTTTTATTGTCCCTACGGGTCGGCCATGTGTTTGTAAGCATAAATCGGTACATCGTAGGAAACTTTCCTATGGACCTTACCCGACTTTTCGCCCATTATCGCACTCGAAATCAGCCTCCATTTTGTGATAATCCTATCATTCCGCCGCATCGACCTGGCTCACCTGCCTTTGCGGCACTAAATCAAATCCCCCGCCCCTGAGCCTGACATCAGCAGACGCGTACTGCCCATTTCAAGCACGTCTCGTGTCAACAATCGCTGCGCCTCAGCTATTGACGTGTTGCCATGGAAATGGCAGGACGCCTCTTTCCCCAATAAGTATAAACAGACCGTTTCACAACACACAGCAGCAGATTTTCGATTCCATTCCTCTCTCTGTGTTACTTTGAGTATTCTGTGACTCGTTTCAGTGCTCTGGTCAGCTACCTTCGCCGCTTGTAGCCCGTGTGAACACCTGTACCATCTCTGTAAATTATTTTACTATCTTTACCGCACAATGGCCACAATAATGCCGTATATGTACGAGCCCGAGTACACCGAGGAAGAACTACTGGAAAGTCAAGCACGCGAAAACGATGGGGATTCGGACGGCAGTTGGGAGGACCAGTCAACGGATGAAGAGCCTGGACCATGTCGCATGGACGGCGTCTCCACCTGGTGCACGTGCAATCGGTGCGAGCTAATGCCAACTGAGGAGGAGAACTGCTGCTGCCGTGAAAATTCCGGGTGCTTGGCCTACATTTCGGAAAGCGAGCAAAGTCTGCAGGAAGGCGAGCAAAGTCCGCAATGCATCACCGAGCTGCCAGAGTTCAGGGAAGCCTGCCTCTCACGGACCGTGTTGAGGATGATGATGGTGCTTATGCACGAACTTCGCGGCACTGTTCGTCCGCGTAATCCGAGTAACGAGTAAGTATACTCTGTTTGTGATGTCAGTGATGCCACCACTATTTCATGGTCGTCTCCCACATATAAAATTACATTTACATATCATTCGAACGCATGTAAATTTGTTCCATATAGTGCATTTTCTAGATATAATTTTTTTCTAAGAAAAATGACATGTGTTACCTGAATCGACATTGATAAGAAAGTTTGGTCAGTTTAATACAGTTTGCATCTTTTTTTTTCACAGGTGGTACAGGCTGGTGGCCTATCGTTGCTTCACTTGGTGGCTTCACGGGAGGCTCGGACACCGCGTTCGGAGAGTAATACCTGCCTGTGCGGTACTTGCCATTAGACAACATTTCCCCAGTGACAGTGGACAATACCGCGGATTTTCCCTCGATGTGCTGCAACCTCAACTTTACAATGTGTAATGTTTATTATTTATGTTTAATTAAAATCTAAAATAAAGCCCAACATATATTTTAACAATGGTTGTTTTGATTTTTTAAATGAATCTAGTGTATATTCTCCTGGGAGGGTGAGGTATTTATAAACTCACCCCCCTGCATTCCATGTAGTAGATCCTGCAGCCATCCTCTTACATTCAGTTAGATGGCCTCTCCTTGGTGAGGCCCTGCGGCAAACGGGTCTTGTCTGCACGACCACCGCCCCGATCCACCCCCCGCCCTATCAAAGGCAGTTCGCACCGGGGTACTTGTGCTGGCAAGTGGAGCTGTCAGGGAGCGATAAAGGCCAAGAGGTGCCAAAGACCATGTACACTTCAAAGTGGTCTATAGAGCATGGGTTGTTGTTCCCATGTCTACCTCCAGACCCCGTGTCTCCTGCCAAGCATCCCCCCTCACGCTGGACGGCCCCCTGCAATCCACATAAGTGTGTCTCCATTCATGAGTCTTCACCGCCAATGGAACAGGCAGGCATTATGGAAAGTTCTGAAAAGTAAAGATCAACAATTCTCTATGAATACCAATGTGTTAAAACATTAAATGACACATAAAAGGTTCAATGCAAGGTCCGTTTTGGTTCTTGGAACTATACATGTTATTCACATGCGGATAAGTATTTCAATAACTTTCAAAAAATAGAAAAAGTAATTTGACTAAACTCAGAACATGTGACTAGTTCCTTGCATGTACTGTCGTGAACGAAAAGAAAACATGGATGCAATTTGATGACTACTAGCAAATAGATATAAATTAAAAAATTGGACGCAAAATGTTTATGGTACATGGACTTACCTTGACGAACAAACAGTTAGATGCAGGGATCAGAGTAGTTTCTTGTCGTAGAACAGGGAGCAGTTCACAGGTTGCAAACTGACGAGTTTGCTCAAAGTGGTCACGGAAGTTCACAGAGACGAAGAGCAGATAACCAGCACCTTCACGGGTTGACTAGCAAAGCGCAAAGAAGTTCTCATTAGAAATATGAAGTGGGTTATAAAGAATTCGAAACAGGGGTGTGTTTGTGAATGAATGACGTGTATATGTCGTGGCATTATGCGGTCTGCAGGGGGCCGTCCAGCGTGAGGGGGGATGCTTGGCAGGAGACACGGGGTCTGGAGGTAGACATGGGAACAACAACCCATGCTCTATAGACCACTTTGAAGTGTACATGGTCTTTGGCACCTCTTGGCCTTTATCGCTCCCTGACAGCTCCACTTGCCAGCACAAGTACCCCGGTGCGAACTGCCTTTGATAGGGCGGGGGGTGGATCGGGGCGGTGGTCGTGCAGACAAGACACAGGAAGACTCGTGAATGGAGACACACTTATGTGGATTGCAGGGGGCCGTCCAGCGTGAGAGGGGATGCTTGGCAGGAGACACGGGGTCTGGAGGTAGACATGGGAACAACAACCCATGCTCTATAGACCACTTTGAAGTGTACATGGTCTTTGGCACCTCTTGGCCTTTATCGCTCCCTGACAGCTCCACTTGCCAGCACAAGTACCCCGGTGCGAACTGCCTTTGATAGGGCGGGGGGTGGATCGGGGCGGTGGTCGTGCAGACAAGACCCGTTTGCCGCAGGGCCTCACCAAGGAGAGGCCATCTAACTGAATGTAAGAGGATGGCTGCAGGATCTACTACATGGAATGCAGGGGGGTGAGTTTATAAATACCTCACCCTCCCAGGAGAATATACACTAGATTCATTTAAAAAATCAAAACAACCATTGTTAAAATATATGTTGGGCTTTATTTTAGATTTTAATTAAACATAAATAATAAACATTACACATTGTAAAGTTGAGGTTGCAGCACATCGAGGGAAAATCCGCGGTATTGTCCACTGTCACTGGGGAAATGTTGTCTAATGGCAAGTACCGCACAGGCAGGTATTACTCTCCGAACGCGGTGTCCGAGCCTCCCGTGAAGCCACCAAGTGAAGCAACGATAGGCCACCAGCCTGTACCACCTGTGAAAAAAAAAGATGCAAACTGTATTAAACTGACCAAACTTTCTTATCAATGTCGATTCAGGTAACACATGTCATTTTTCTTAGAAAAAAATTATATCTAGAAAATGCACTATATGGAACAAATTTACATGCGTTCGAATGATATGTAAATGTAATTTTATATGTGGGAGACGACCATGAAATAGTGGTGGCATCACTGACATCACAAACAGAGTATACTTACTCGTTACTCGGATTACGCGGACGAACAGTGCCGCGAAGTTCGTGCATAAGCACCATCATCATCCTCAACACGGTCCGTGAGAGGCAGGCTTCCCTGAACTCTGGCAGCTCGGTGATGCATTGCGGACTTTGCTCGCCTTCCTGCAGACTTTGCTCGCTTTCCGAAATGTAGGCCAAGCACCCGGAATTTTCACGGCAGCAGCAGTTCTCCTCCTCAGTTGGCATTAGCTCGCACCGATTGCACGTGCACCAGGTGGAGACGCCGTCCATGCGACATGGTCCAGGCTCTTCATCCGTTGACTGGTCCTCCCAACTGCCGTCCGAATCCCCATCGTTTTCGCGTGCTTGACTTTCCAGTAGTTCTTCCTCGGTGTACTCGGGCTCGTACATATACAGCATTATTGTGGCCATTGTGCGGTAAAGATAGTAAAATAATTTACAGAGATGGTACAGGTGTTCACACGGGCTACAAGCGGCGAAGGTAGCTGACCAGAGCACTGAAACGAGTCACAGAATACTCAAAGTAACACAGAGAGAGGAATGGAATCGAAAATCTGCTGCTGTGTGTTGTGAAACGGTCTGTTTATACTTATTGGGGAAAGAGGCGTCCTGCCATTTCCATGGCAACACGTCAATAGCTGAGGCGCAGCGATTGTTGACACGAGACGTGCTTGAAATGGGCAGTACGCGTCTGCTGATGTCAGGCTCAGGGGCGGGGGATTTGATTTAGTGCCGCAAAGGCAGGTGAGCCAGGTCGATGCGGCGGAATGATAGGATTATCACAAAATGGAGGCTGATTTCGAGTGCGATAATGGGCGAAAAGTCGGGTAAGGTCCATAGGAAAGTTTCCTACGATCTACCGATTTATGCTTACAAACACATGGCCGACCCGTAGGGACAATAAAAAAAAAGTCCTGGAACTATCCTTTAAAAATGTCCAACAGATGATGGCCTTGAAGAGTAAACAGCTCACCTGCCATCTGGCCATAGTATCGCTGAAGATCATCTGGACCCAGGCTGCCTCTGTGATTCCCGCAGCCCAGTAAATGCAACTCTTAGATAAAAGGTCATATCGTGGTCCTTATACAAGACATTGGGCCTCATTACAAGTTTGCCGGTTCGGTAACTACAGTATCGGTAAGCTTGCCGGTACCATAGTTACCGGACTGGCAAACTACGAGTTCTGCTCGCGGGTGCCTTTGCACCCGACAGTTCAGACCTGGCAGGCATACCGGCACCCGCGAGCAGACACTGTAATAATAATTTCGCATTTATATAGCGCTACGAACCCTCAGGTATCTGAGCGCTGCTTATTATTACCCACGGTGTGTGGTGCTCATTTATTGACCTCGGAAGGATGAAAGGCTGAGTTTGGCCGTGCTGGGATTCAAACCTGCGTTATCAGGCTCTGCACGGATGTCAAAGCGAGCGCTCTACTCGCTGTGCCACTACAATGACGTTTAGATGGCGTGCGGAACACCACAAAACATAATGCCAAAAATGTATTATCTTGGGAATGGGATAACCTATCGAGCTAGCAATAGCTGCATTAATTCGGCAATGAAATAAAGAACTGTCCATGCAAAATTAATGACGCCTGACCTCACTGTTCATGAGGAGTTACGTCCCCAAGGTCAACGCCACATACAAATCCACAAACACGACTTTGTTTTATATATATAGATTACAGAACTTCAATAAAACATAATATTTCAAAACAATTGTTCCTTTTTTTTCTTTTTGTGTGCTTGTGCCTAGCTTTTGACAGGGCCCTGAATGCACTCTGGTGACTCATATACCATGCTTCAAAATTGCATTTGATTCTCTGTGCATCCATCTGCAGCACCAGTTATTGTGCTTACCCATATCTCTGCTGTCATTGTAAAAACTGTTCAACTTCCCCATCCACTGCACACCCAACTTTGCTCTTTAGTAGAACGTCCATTGGCTGGCCAGGTTATTTACTCAGGTCTCTGAAACCAAATGTGTGGTGCACACACACCTTTCAAATACATGTTTGCTAGGCCCTACTTGTCTGCTCAAACCTTAAATGCTCTTGTTAGGAAACGGTTTAAGGTATGTGCATGCTTTGGGTCCCATTTTCTCCAAATTAATAATTATATAGTCACAATGAGTCCCCTCATTTGATTTTAAACGGCACGACTCTGCTCCCACCTCCAGTCCTCAGATGGTATCCGTCTCACAGCTTAACTCTGGACAGTTTTTGATGGATTTTACAAAGGACTTGGGAGTTTTGGTGCCAGCCATTTCAGCGTGTCACCTTGGGCACCACAGCCAACAGGGCACATGCATCTCTCAGCACTGTATGATCCTTTAAATATATTGTCATCCCAAACAATAAATGGTGTGGTTGGGACGACAGTATGTTTAAAAAATGCACTGCATCTTCACTAAATGTACACTCCATTCACCTTAGCTGAACACTCCACTTCCACATAGATTGCTGTGTCCCGCACATGTGGGACACAGCAACCTATGTGCGCAGCTCTAATTACTGACATGCTGTGTATTCCTTAAGTATACTCTCATCTAACCACTACATTTAGTGTTTGTGATGACAATATATTTAAAGATTTGAAGTATCATACTTCCTCAAGTAAGTCACACTTGGAGCAGGAATGAGGCAGGAGACAGGTAAGTATAAAAAGGAAACCTGGTTTCTTAGTTACAGAGCATAGAATATGTGGCGAACAGGAGAACAGTAGGATGCCTTCCACTCAGGTCTAGCTCCCATCCTGAAAGTCCAGTTAAACCGTCAAACCTGGAACTAACAGGTTCCTCCGGTTCCATGGCTCACACAATATTCCAGTAGTGATTATAAATGCACTATTATTACAAGGATCATACAGCGCTCATAGATCCAAGGGCCATGTTGGCTGCGGCCAACAGGGTGCACCAAATAGGTAACTGCACCCAAAGGCGCCGCACCAAATCAGCCTGTGCCAATACACCTGCGCCTAAAGAGGGTGCATATCTGTGAAATATTTGCTCCCATTCTTGGGGGAAATGCGAGACTGGGTTGTATAATCTCCCCTGCTACAGTTCAGTGGGAGAAATATGTTTGATACAGAGGAGAATGAATGGGCATTACATCGATAATCGCAGAATCATGACTTTGTAACCATCTGTAAAAATGCATTGTGCGTATGATCGAAAATAAAATCTCAATTCAGACTTAACACTTGACACGTGCATGCATAAACAGAATTAATGCCATTTTGTGATGCAGATTATACATTTTACCACCCTCACTCATATTTTAAAACCTAATTTAACACACTTCACAGAGGTCCTCCGAGAACCTGAATTGATAGACTTACTATTTTGGGAAATAGCACTGAGCGGAAATTAAAAATTAATGAGCACAGCAAGTGAACAAAATCAATTCTCAAGCCAGGAATACTCCCCTTTGAATGAGTGTAGCAGGTCACCCATGTCATGGTCCATTCGGGAAGAGAATGCATATTTTATTTGTAGAATGGGTGACTCAGGGATGACTCAAACCCGTGGTCAATGCTTGCAGTAATAGAACATGCAAAACAGCGAAATACATACGTTTAAAGCGTTGCTTCTAAAACAAAGGACCTTATTGCAAGTTTAATAGTAACGGCAAAACAGACAGAAATGTACAAATACCGCATGTGCTTACTGACTACATGATTCAGATAGTGTTACATATGAAGTGGTCAAAATGAATGCATGTGGTGTCTGGAGAACAATGTATTTGATAATTACCCTGTGCGGTAAACGTGAAATTGAGTTCAACCCTGCCTAATTAACAGTAAAATAACTTCACATTTTTATCTCATACTAATCCTAGGAGGTAATGGCTGCCAGGTGTGTCCAATTGATAAACAGGTGCAGCCCATCACCCCCCGAAAGGATAGAAAAGGCCAACCCAACCTTCGAACTCAACTCATATCACGGGTGTCTGTCTTGTAGCATACCAAATGGTAGCATTTTACTTCTTACATGTAGCTTTTGCAATTGCATTCTGGGACACGTAGTGTGCCATGCCTTACTACTTTTCTGTTTGCATTTGGCAGTAAACAGTGTGTGTGGCTGTGGGATACTTTTCTACAAGACATAACTGTAAAATTATGGTATTTGGGGTGACAGGGCAGCTGTGGTTCACCATGGCATTCAGGTTACTTGGCATATGGTGAACGATAAGGCCATTTCAGTGCGTATGCGTGCAGTTTTCATGTTGGTTTTGCTTTGGACACATAAACATTGAAAGATCATGCCTTTGCTTATGTGTGGGTGGCAGTATCTGTACCACTTACATGATGATTACGCAACACGATGGCAAACTTGCACTATGTACCCTTTACATTACAATACAGGTGGTTTGCAATTGGTACTCACCAGCAACTTCGGATCAGATCCCATCATACCCTTGATGTCTATCATGGTGACTGTCTTCTCCTCCCACTAGTTTATTAAAGGGTCTGACACAGTGCCTCCTCTGGTGGCAGGGAGTTCATCCTGGTGCTGGGAGATGGTGGAGCAGACCTGGCTCTTGACATCATCCCTGAGTTTCTTCACCCACGTGGTGGTTCTCTGATGGGTGGAGACTACCAGTACCATGTTGCACACCCTGTCCTGGAGCTGGGCTTGCTTTTGTTTTGAGGTTTTGGCCATCGGGGACCTGGCCAGCCTGTGCACCTCTTTGACCACCTCATCAGAGAGCACAGTGAGCTCCTGTTAGCTAACTGATCCTGTTTCCCACTCCTTATTGATGGATGGCGTTCCTGTGCTGTGATTGATACCCGCTAAGGCTGCTACAAATTTCTGCACGCAGAGACCTATTTATGGTAACACCACATCTGGTGTGCTAAATTTAATGCATGTGGCGTTTACCACTACTGCAAACATTAGATTAAAGGAATGTTGGTGTGGTGTGCCTCCGATTAAAGCATGCAGTAACAACAATTATCACACGTGATCATTCTAAGCAGTTACCTCACAGCTTGCATCGAGGCCTGTTAAAGTCATATATTTATGGCCCGATTCATGGAATTATTTGCTTGGGAAATAGGGGGCTTGCGTGCCAAACTGCGTGCGTAATCCCGTTTGTCGATTCATGGAATTGAATGGGCAGTACTTTTCCAGGACTTGCGTGGAGTTCTCGCAGGCTCGGCACGTCTCTGCGAGCCGTCAAGCTCCATGCGCGAGAGCCCACACAGAGCATGGGCGTGGCTTGCGTAGAGGGCTCAGTAGTTGGCGGAACACAGAAAATGGGTGACAACATGCGGATAAAAGTGGGCGTTAGGAGGGACGGCCCACAGGCAGTCCCTTGCACACCCACAATTGCGCCAAATGACACGTATTCACAGAACCACCTGTGCAGCCTATTGGCAGATAAATGGGCAAACAAATCCCTCGATCTCTATGCCACCCAAAGGCAGGCGTACAGACCCTTGCGCATAAGAATCAGTGCACAGAGGTGCAATCGCATATTGGATTTAGGGGTGCGTGCACATAGACAGGGTTCTGATCTAACTTCGGGGTGCATGTACGCAGTGTAGCGGGGTGCAGGAACGGTTTACAGGGATTTGCATTCAGATTTTCCGAGTAATACACAAGTTACAAAGTATCATACGCATGTTGTCTGGGTGCTGACAACAGTTACGGGGGACCCTGCGCAGGGTCCCCAAGATGCAGGCCTGCTTGCAGGGGACTCCACGCACTGTTTGAAGGGTGTGTGTAATCGGGCCCAGGTGAGCACGCAAATGTAGATGTTCTGGCTGTTTATGCTTTGTGTGGGGGTGTCAGGGGTGTTCCCGGCACGACTTGCGAACACGATTACTTTGCACAATAGATTCTATGAATATGCGTGGCGCACATTTTTTATTCTGCGCGAATGCTCCCACAGTGTCGTACTCTGCACGCAGCTATTGCGTAGGTAATGCACACTTTTCCATGAATCTGTGCCCTTATTATCCATCTCAATTATATGACTTTCCATTAGCTGAGTGAGTCAGAGCTACTCATTGTTTAACCGAAAGCTTCTTTAGAGTTCCCTGAAGACCGATGTGAGTGGCACAACCCATTCATTGTACTATTTGACAGATGTGGACTAATAAACAATATATATCAGTAAGGCCTTCGCCATAGCACCTCTTTCTGCATATATTCACAAATACTACACTAAAAGAGGGACCTAAGACTCGGTAACTCATACTAATTGGTGATTGCACATTCCTCTGAATTCCCAAATGAGTTAATATATATGGAATATATATGGAACTAATGCAAGTGGCAGAAGAGGTGGAGTGCTTCAGAACTGTGAATAATATTGTAGCTATCAATATGTAACATTTATGTGATGAAGGGATGTTTCTATATTGCAGATTGAGCTGCTGGAATTTCTAGCAGCAGGATTCAGAGAACCTGCGAATTCTCTTCCAGAAGCCTACATCAAGTTTTCCCTTTCCAATACATCTCAACCCCATCTACTACACTCCCTCTATTACATAATCAGTTAGTGCAGCAGGAGAACAGGGACAGTCACCCAGACCTCCCTGAGCCCAAAATAAACCTGAAGACCTACTTTAAGGAACCTCAGATAAGGCCATGGAAAAGAATGACACGGATATACTTTGCTACTTCACTGATAGATGGTACAATAGCTCAGTGGGTTAAGTGTGTGCTTCAGAGGTCTGAACACAACATGCACTTACAAGACTGAAAGCCAGCAATGATGAATCAGACCTTCGACCTTCTGTGGTCAATAATGTGAGTATCGTTAAATTCGGAAGCAATAGTACGCACTGTGACAGCACTGAGAGATGGGAGCAAACCGGCTGGAAAGGCTATAAACCTATTGGAGTATTTAACCATTTATTGAATTTTGAATTCACCAAAGCATTGTACAAAAAATTGAGTGCAAATCATGCAATAAAGTGTCCTGGTGAAACTGATATCAATTGTTTTGTGGTTGCATGGAAGGCCTGAGCTTGTACAGTGAGAAACCACTTTCTGTGACATTGAAGATTTTGAAAGATAAGTGGACGCATATTTTAAAGGAACAACTTTCCGGAAATTATGGGCAATTAGGTTGAATTAACAGGTTTGTGATTAGTGGTGGCCACACAAAGAGGATTTGTTAAGGATGAACAAATTATTCAGGAAGAGAAGTAGACGTAGACAAGAGAATTGAAAAGAAGGTGGACCCAAGCATGAATGAAGTCAAAGAAGAGTCAAAGCAAGCAAATGTTATGTTTAAGAAAAGGATTGGTGTTAGGATATTAAAGTAAGTCACAAAGTATTGTTCTTGATAGAATGAAAGGCTGGAGAAGCAATCAAAGTTAAATATAGGAGAAAGACAGATGAAACAGTCAAAACAATGAAAAAGTTCTGATTTTGTTGTTGGAAAAAAAGGCAGGGTTGAGGTATTGCAATCCGGCCAGTTTTTGTCAGGCCCCACTGTGGAGCAGGGCACAGAGCATTACATGTGCATTAACAGACATTTCCTGGTTGGGACGTTAAAAGGCACATGAATATGGATTTTTTTAAATAGAGTCCCCTAGAGATCCAGGGGATTAAAAAGCTCACTTAAAATGAGCCTGTTAATAGTTTTAAAAAAAGGGCTGCTATTCTCAAACATGAGACAATAGTATTAATTGTTAATAAAGTATGAAAACTTGCATGCCTCAAGATAAATTGAGAATGCAATGACACATTATAGTTATAAAATGGGGAGAAAATGAATTTCCTAACATTAATGTACAGTTTCCTCCCAGGTGTGAATTCATGCCTGTAATGTTAGGAGAATAGTGTATTTGGCATTGTAACATGCCCCCAGATCTAATTCCGTGAATATCTGGGACCTGTGATGAGTCACAAGGTGTTGTCAGTTCTCGAAAAGGGCAAGCCCTTTTCCATGAGGCTAGAAAGGTGCAGGTGCTACCCAATAGTCCCCCTATGGGTGGTTGAATGCGGGAGGACCTCATGGGGAGGGACTCCCACTCTGAGGATAAGGATGATCACCTGGGTTATAGCCCAATGAATGTTGCCACTACCCAACCTAATGTCCAGAGCCACTACATTGAGAACAAACCAATGCATTGTTGCAACATAGGACATAAGACCAAAGGTACTAGGATGGGGAAGAACACAGGAGACACGAAGATCATGAACTATGATAACTCTGGTACGAGGTGGCACCAAGGAGGCATAAGGATTGAACCGATAACAAAGAAGAAGGACTTGTGTAATCTGCATGGGAGGAACTGGATACAAAGTATAAAAATTAAAAGACTGTTAGATCAGAGAAGCCCTGCAGCAGAGAAGTGCGCCCCGGTCCGATGAAGTCAAGGCAAGGTACCAAAGCCCTGTGAGAGATAAGGGGATGTACATGAAAATGGGAGGGGACCCAGGCATTGACACAGTGGCTAAGGTGGCTTTTCACTGGCCCACTAATAGCAAGGCATAACCAGAGAAGGGTATGGGACCCCAAGAGTAAGAAGAACAGCATCAGAGGAAATCATCCCCGGCACAGTGGTAGTGAGAAACCACTGACCACCAAAGAAGGATTTGGGACCCCAAGAGTAAGAAAAAAGCATCACAGGAAATCTTTCTCATCACAGTGATAGTGAGGAAACCACTGACCACCAGAGAAGGGTCTGGACCCCAACAATAAAGAAAAAAGCATCAGAGGAGATCTTCCTCAGCACAGTGGTTAGGAGGAAATACCACCAGAGACGGGTCTGAGACCACAGCAATAAGATGAAAAGCATGAGAGGAAATCGTCCTCTGTGCAGCAGTAATGAGGAAACAACTGACCACCAGAGAAGGGTTGGGAACCCCAACAGTGAGAAAGAACTGTACCAAAATATACCAGGAGAAGGGAGTCATTGTCCTGGTATTGGACAAAGAGCTGTGAAAAGAATGCTGGGGAAGGGAATCATCCTCCCTGGCCATCTTTCTCACAGAGAGCTGTGATAAAGACACCATGGGAAGAGAGTCATTCCCCCTTGGCCATATTGTAAATTGAAGCAAGCACCACCAGTAGAAGGGGGCCATTCTCCTGGTGCAGGTCCGTAACTCATGTTAAAAAAAACGGCAGGGGAAGGGAGTCATTACCCCTGGCCTTTGGTGAACTGTGCAAAGAAACTACAGGAGAAAGGAGATATTCTCTTGGGACTGGACTGAGATTGGTACTGGACACACCAGGGGAAGGGAGTCATCCCCACTGGATCTTGTGGGAACTGCTTAAACTCATACAAGGATAAGGGAGTCAATCTCCTGGGCTAAATAAAGACTGGGTGAAACCCGTAAGCCAGAGGAAGGGTGTCATTCCCCCTGTTTTTTTCTGTGGAAAGAAACCAGTTATTGGACACTGTTCAAGAAGCAGGAGAAGGGAGCCATTCTCCTGGAAGAACTTTCTGTTAGTATATCCTTTAGTTATAGTGTGAGGGTTAGAGTGGGATTTGACACAGGACGGTGGAAATATGATTTGATGGACATTCTGACAATTCCTTTAGTTTTAGTTTGAGGCAGAGAAGCCCCTCTTAGCAATTACGACAGTGAGGTATTTTATTTAAGAACTAAAGGTTTATAACCAAAACCATGCCACCTTTGTGCCAGCTTCCTTCTTCAACACTCTTACACACTTCAGACGTATGTGTCAAGAGTAAGGCTGTACCGAATAGGAGATTTAGCATTCAGCAGAATGCTAAATATTTGGTTAAGTATTTGGCCAGAGCCTGGAGCTGAATAGTAGCCTTCTTTAATAAACAAAATTGCAAACATGAAAGTCACACATTGCAAACAAAAATCCAGTATTTAAATATGTATTCAAAAACTGTTTTACTTTTCGCTTTCTTAATGTAATGTACATTTGTCTTTAATAGCTAGTTCAGTTCTACCATTTTGGCAGTCTTGCTCTGCATATCTCTGTAGGAAATGAATGAGGAAGGGTTTAATGTGATAGAGACGAAAGGCAGGTGTGAATCCTGTAGCGTTGATGCTTAGAGGCAGGAAGTACCTGAATCCTGAGACTCAATATGATTCTTTGTGGGTAGGCATTCTAGGGAAATCTAATTCCAAGAATAGATGCAGAGCAATGTGCTATGTTCAAAACAAACATGTAAACTGTGGCCTGCACACAGCATTTGGAAAAACACATGTGCAATATTTTCAAGTCCCCTAAAATCAATATATAGTGACAAGGCTGGAGATGAACCTTTCAAGTACCAGAAAGCATTCTGCAACTTGTATTAAAATGGGAAACTGCTTAATCTGAGGAGAAAAACATTGGAAAGTGACAAAGAAAAACAGATTTGGGCTTGCATTTCATGCTGCTATGTGTGTTTCTTTCCTTTACAGAAATCAGGGGTCATGGTTAGGATACCTACAGATGTTCAAAATGTGGACCTTTGATCTGAGTTTTGAAAGATCAGTGCAACGGATAAGTGGTTGTATTGTTATTGAAAATGTAAAATCTAGGGGCACAGAAATAAAATGTAACTTTAAAAAGTGTCACTTGGGAGAAAGTAACTTGAATCATGTCTCAGCTAAAGGTTTGAACTCTGACTGTTCAATTCATCACCTTCAGTAATTAAACAACAGAACTGATCTGCCTTGCACTATCAAGGAGTTGGAATTCAATTGAAGTTCAGCAATGGAGATAATGACTGGCCTGCAACTAGGCCACTAAGAGGCTGAAATTGCAATTAATCATAAGGCAGTGTTTTATGGGTTGCATCTGTGAGTGGTGAGCTTCAGATAATTTACAACTATCGGAGGTTCAGCTTCACCAGCGGATCTGTGTTGCGTAATCTGAGATTTCCATCTCCTAGGCCTCTCCTAAAAGAAGAAATCTTGATACCTGGATAAATAAAGTGTTATATGAAATTCTAGCAAACCCGGGATCTGTCCAAGAGGGGCAGGACACAAGTCACAAATCTGAGAACTTCAAACTTCAAAATACCTTATTACTGTCAGGCCTCTGGGTAATACATACTATGTACTAAACTTCTACCCATTAACTAACAGCTAAAGAACTAAAGACACCAGGTGTTCTGTTATTGACTTGAAATATGTATAAAGGAAAAATAGATGTCTTTTAAAAGTTACATAGGGACTTAGCATTTGATCCATAATTCTGGAAAATAATTTTACAGCACAATATTATTTTTTTGTAAAGCGCTCAGCTTCAAATGCTCTAATTGGGGATGTAAACATTATGTTTCTAATGTGACTTAACTTTGTAAATTCGGTGAATTTCTATTTTGAGATGGAGAAATGGCACACACCAGTTGTTAGGGAGAAGTCTCCAGAATGGCTAATTTCCCTTACCTGTTGAGTCCCTCAGCAGCTTTACTGGATTTCTAGGATACATTTTTTTACCTGGTAAGAGTGTGAGCCTTTTTTTCCCACACTTACATGTGTTTTGCTGTGTGTTGTACATTTTGTGCTCATGGACTATGGAGTCTCACCCACTCCATAGGCATCATCTTTTTACTTTGTGCCACACAGCACCTTTAGTGCAGTGACACAGGGTTGTCTTTTTAGACTTCCCACTATTAAACTCCATTTTCTGGGACTGACTACTGTCTCTCAGAACATGTAAAGTTGCCATTGACTTTACTAGTCCTTTTACATTTACAGACCCAGTACAACCTATCTTCCAATAGAGTACTGGAAGGGTTAATAGTTATCCCTTTTTATCTGATTCTCATGGAACATTATTTCATTCCCCTTTCTCTAAGATTTGGCTGGTGGCACTGGTATCTCCCATTTTTATTCTACCGCGAGCTATGAAAATAGCCTTGCTACTGTTAGAGGCTATGGTGGTAGCCTCAAACTCTAATCCGCTGGACCCCTTTTCATTTTATTTGGTTCCGGTCGGGTTTATTCGCCATTTCTTTTTGTAAAGGTCTTTCTCGTATTTTACTCTGCGCGCCAAACCAGGTTTGGTTCCTTTGTTCGCCGTCCTTTGGCGGGCTTCTGCACAGAAGCCCTCTTTAGGTGCCTGAGTGTCTGGGTGGACAGGATGTGAGGGAGGGGTTTGAGGCCCCCTGCACAGGGTCTCCTTGGAGACCAGAGTTGCACTCTAGTTTGATTGGCTAGGTGGCTGTCCTGCCAGGACAGCCACCCTGCTGTGTGATTGACAGCCAGGCTGTGTGAATGGGGGAAAACTGCTTAAAGCAGGTCTCTGGGACTTGGAAGGCAGAGTCAACTCTGCAACGAGAGAACCAATGAGGAGCTGAAGAGAGACGACTGCTGCAACTACTGGACATCCCGGTGAAGCCCTGCTGCAGGTCCGAATCACCCGAAACTCTGACGACAGAGAAGATCTGCAAGGAATCTTCTTCCCTTAAGCTTGGTGGGACCAACCAGCTCGTCAAACACCGAACGCTGGCCTTCCTCTCCTGGTCAAATTTGCTGTGTCTCGCTGCAGTGAACCGGTTAGCCAGGAGGAACGGAACCTGTTTGGGTTTTAAGGAGCGCACCTTTTATTTGACGCTTTGCTGTGTTGCTGGCTTCTTCCCTGGGCAGTGCAGGACCCTCCAGTCTTCTTCCTTCTTGTCACCACAACAGTTTCTTCAGGAACCGTGAGCCTGCAGGAACTGCCAGGAACAACCACCTCAGTTACAGCATTCTTCTTCATTTAAGATACTGTGCAAATCCGGTCGTTCGTTCCGTCCGACCGCAGTGAAAGTGTTTGAAATCTTTTGTCCCTCTAAAGGCTTGTCCTTCTCTTCTCCTTTGATTAACTTTTCTTCCGACCAACTTCGTTTTGAACTCTTGGCAAAGACTTAACCGCAAACTACTGTGTGATCCTCTGCAAATACTCTGAACCATTAACATTGGCCCAGGCCTATTGACTTGAATCCTAGTTGTAGTAAGCCTTTTCTAGATTGCCCTGCCTATCACTTGTTGGTGTTGTTGATTTTGGATAAACCTTGTCTTTTCCTCCCTTTTAAATTGCTGGAGTGCCATTTTGCTCAAACTTCATTTTGAGCTTAACTTGTCCAGAATTGATTGGGTGTTAGTGTAGTGTACCAAGATTATGATTTTCTGCTTCTTTATATAAGTGAACTGTTTTATAACTGATGGTGTAAATAAATCTATGTTCTTTTACTCAGAAACCTTGAATCAATGTTTGAACCATAGTAATCGCTGTCCTTTGTGTAACTTCTGATACTGCTCACTTTACTCTTGAGATAAGTCTGGCGGCTCAGCCATCTCTACCACTTTACTGTGTAGTACAGGCTTGTACCAAAGGTGAATTTGTACTTACACTTGTAGTCTTAATTGTGTGTGGTGTTCCTAAAGGGTACGGCATATGATTCTGCCTAACACCAGTGAATACATAATAGCATCTGTAGAGACAAGTGTAAGGAATCAGTAAAGTAAGACGCAGACACAGGGTTGTCATGGTGTTTGGGAAAGATGTTTATTAACCAGAGTAAAAGTGGGATTGGAGAAAATCCTATCTGGTCCTAACCTAACTCTATGAGGGGTTTCCCTGTATCAACAAATCTAAATGGTGTCTGTGTCAAAATGTCTAAAGTAAAGTTCTCCATCCTGTGTCCAGTTCCTAACCTAACCCTTGCATGCTAAACACAGTATTCTCAGGTTTTTAGAAAGTGATTTTGCAGCCACATTATCCTTTTTCAACCAAATATCGAACATCTCCCAATATAGCAAGATGTTGTAGGTCTATTGAGAGGTTAGAGAGGTTAGGGACTGCCTCAGCCAGGTAATCAATGAAGGATACATTGCTTGTAGGTGCTCTGTAGATGAGAAGGGAGCTCAGCATGGATGTGTGTGAAGTGGTGCAGAGTAGGAGAGAGTTGCAGTCTGGATGTTGCCGGATGGAGAGATTTATTACTTTGACAGATTCTGTGCAAATCCATGAAATTCCTGCTCCACCCTTGGTTGTTACCTTGGCAAGTTTAATCATGTAGCTTGTGGGGATGGCCTCAGATATAATTGCCCAATTGTCCTCTCTGAGCCAGGTCTCTCTGCTAGAAAGAATGTCTCTTATGTTCTAGTTCAGCAGATCATAACTATCAGAGGATTGTTTGGCCATAGGGTGGCTAATTATGAGAATGCTTCGGAATACAAACTTTTCTATGCAGCTTCCCTGTGTTGCCGTGCTTGCCATGTATGTTTCCTTGCTTGGCTTTAGGGCTTCTGAGGTCTGTGATACACTGCACATAACCCTTAAATAGACTGAGCAGGTTCTTCCCAGGGTTTGGTTAGTTATGTTGGTTCCAAGAACAGTTGGTGATTGGGAGCTGCTACTAACTGAACGTGATCTGTGTTGACTCCTGGAGTAGACATTTCTGATAATTTTCTCATTTATTAGTAAGGATTCTGTTGTCGAGGAGGAAGGTATTTTCTGTTCAAGGTTACTTCTCATGTTTAGTAGGGATCGTCCAAGTGTTTTAGGTTGAAGGCTTTCAGTGTCATCTTTTTCTGATATGGAGAGATGTCTGATGAGGTAACTGGATATGAAAGACATCAGAGATCTTATCGGCGGGTTGGTGGGGCATTTGCTATTGTTCCTTGTTGATTGATTTGCTGGTGTCTTGAATGAGGACTCCTTAGCTAACCTGCCCCCCTCTCTAATTTGATCCTACTATTGTTTTGTCCTTTGTACATGGTGTGGCTTTGCTATGTGGTAAACCCAGAAGGTTTTGAGGTTTTTGCAAAATAAACTGTTGTGCTGGCAAAGCTTTCAGTTCTGGTTACTGGGATCTACTTGAAATGTTTGCTCAAAGAACACATTATGAGGAAAAGAAAACAGTTCACTAGTATTGCAGTTCACCTGTTTATCCATCAATATAGCTTGTATAGGTGAACGTTGGGTTTGAACTGAATAACTGAGAGATTGTCTAACTGAGAAAAGCAAAGATAGAAAATGCATGTGTACAATCAGTAGGAGATAATCGGATGGGTTCTCCCCTGATGCCTATGCCCCTAGAATGCCTTTTTGCTTCTGGTTCCAGGAGCACATCAAAACACAAAAGAAGGTATTGCATCAATTATCACCCTGCTGACAGCATACATTCTACCAACCTTTTGTGATCTAGACCATACTTTCTACTTGGGTTACTGAGCATAGGAAGAGAACAGGGAATTTTTCTATTTTTTGTATTGTGTTTTAGTTTCACAACCTTTAAAATGCAATACTGAAGAGTAAAGGAAGAGAAAAAACATGCATGCAATGCATAAAATAACTAGTCACATACATCGTACGACCATATAATTTAAGAAAGAATGGCTTATCTGCTCTCAAATACTTCCAAAATCTCCAGAAGAAATCTACACAGTGCTAGTGTAAATGGGATGCTTTCGCCCCTCATAAGGCGAGACCAGAACATGTCTCCTGTGAAGTCGGTACCCACTGGAGTCCTGTCCTTAAAATGGTGTACCCTGTTATTGTTCAAAGTTAAGCAAACAGTGAGCAAGTGTTTTAACGTCCCTAGAATATCCACACCTCCACAAAGATGACAATCACGCCCCAGCTAGTTATGAAATTTCCATGAGCCTATACATTCCAGCATAGGCATCTGGTTTAGGCAAAAGCAGAGGTATGTGTTCTGCATTTTATTTCAAGGAAAAAAGTTCTACGTACCTGGGCAATTCACCCTTTTTTAATGGAAATTTGGTGTATTATTTGTATGAACTATAAATACTCAATCGGTCAATGGTTTCTGACCAGTCCTGCCTAAATAATTTCTGTTTAGTACTGGCAGACTTGTTGCCAGTTCTTTATCACTTGAATTGATACGGTCTAAGAGGTTTATCATTTTGCTCTTGAAGACATTGATGGTCAGTACAGATCCATCCCCATGATTTTCCTCAGTTCAACATACAGTGAATTTGGGGAAGGGGACAATATCTTTGCATAGCAAGACAGCTGTCTCCACAAAAATCGTCCTTGCAAAGAGGTTAACCCCAATTTGTGTCATAATGTTAGGAAAAGCTGAGGATAGACACACATTTTGCATCCATATCTGGCCCTGTATCATTTTAGGAAAGTTGCCCAAGTCCATTGTAGACATATCCAACCCATACAACAGCATTGGTTCAATCTTTGCCAGGTAAAATGTTAGTAGTGGTAAGATGGTAAATTTGCATAGCTGACCATGAAGCCTCTTGAGCTGGGAGACAAGTGGCAGAGCGTTGTCTCTCAGAGATTGTTTCCAACCCACCATCGAATTGGCGTTTGTCAGGTTATAGCCCAAGTATTTCATAGAAGCCACTTCTTTGGCCACCAATTTCCGAGTACATGGTATTGGGCTTTTTCCTGGTAGTAAAGATGATACTTTTTGTTTTCTCTACATTGACCAATAGATTATTGATATAAGCATAGTGGAAAAACAAGGTGCGCTTTCGCTGAAGACCAATGGTCATCTTAACAAAAAAGACCAGGTCATCAGCGAAGGCCCACCAATTTAACTTTAGTTGACCCAATTTCGCTGGAAAGATGTCACTTCTCTCCCAGAGAAGGTTTATGTCGCTAATATAAGTATTGAAAAGGGCTGGGGCTAAAACACACCCCTTGTTTAAGTCCCACTGATGTAATAATGGATTTACAAAAACAAACCTTCCCAGGAGAGCCTAATCTTCATGGTCGTGCCAGAATGCATTAGCTTTATCAGCTGCACTACATTGAGGGGCACCTGGAGGTCTAGTAACATATTCCACAGGATAGATCTCTCAACCCGATCAAAGGTGCTGCTTAGATTGATGGATGCCATAATTATGGTTTCATTTGAAGCCTTCCAAACACTACCTTGCAAATGTGCTATAATGGTTGCGTTCAATGCCATCCCCATATGGCATCTTGAACCCATTTGGAAGGGAGTAAATGCTGTTAAGATCTCTTAGGAAGAGTGAACAAAAAACTTTGCTAGCAGCATCCAGTAAGGCTATAGGCCTATAATTGCTGCAGTCGCTTTTTTATATCTCGGAATATGTATAGACTTCCTGCATGTGGGTGGAATAGAGTGCGTCTTATATATGTTGGTAAACAGAGCCTTCAAAAAAGGAAGCCACAGATCTGGAGTGCTTTTGATCATGACAGGGACAGGCCATCCGGGCAGGGGCCCTAGAAGCCTTAGCTCCCGATATAGCCCAAAGGATGTCCTATGGCTAATTATCCTGTTGTGGATAATTCTCCAGAAGTAAACCCAACAGGGCAAGAGTATTTGTTCGTAAAATACTCCAGCCAGATCTCTTCTGAAACAGAGCATGTCATTTGGGGCTGCACCTTTCCCAATTTATTGTTAATCGTAGCCCAAAAGCCCACTGTGTCATTACCCATTTGATGATTCAAGAAGATCTGGTTTTCCATTGTAAGCATTTCCATTTTCAGACATTTGACATAGTTTTTATGAGCCTGTGTAATAGCTCTCTTGCAAATCATAAATTCCAAGGGGGAAAGACCCTGTATAACTAAGTCTCAGAGTCTAGCTCTTTTTATTGTTTTTGACTTTGTTATTCGCATGTCAAAAGTGTACTTGTAAGGTGCATTTGTTAACACTCTACCTTTGTTGGATAACCTATTTAAACATTGGCAAATCAGCCAAATAAAAGGTCTCCAGTGACAAATGTGAGACAGATGTACCGCTGTTAATATGGATGTATTTAGGATGGTGGTCAACATTAAGCTATTGAATTTTGGACAAGTATAGTTGTTCCATTTGACAGTTAGCCTTCACCCCCGGTTAGGTGTTAGCATAACCGTAGCAAGATTAAGGTCCCAGGACCCTGCTTTGAAGTACATTGGGAAATACAGAATAATGTGGTCCCCCACAGCTGGATCATGTAGCTGTAGAGGGCCGAACAAATTCATTAACTCATCTAACACGTATATATGGTCAATCCATGACTGCCTAGTTCCCCTGTGCCAAGTATAGAGCTGTTGTTTTCTAGGGCCTCATCCAATTGAACAAGGGACAACCTTCACCCCAGCATGAATAAGTCCAAGTCTACTCCTCGCAATACATTGAGAGGAGTTGTTGGAAGAGGAACAACCGAGTGCTCATCCAGCTTAGCACCCTCTGAGCAGTTCGAATTGAAGTCCCCACCTACTATGATGGAGTCAAGAAGACCTTGTTCCAACCAGTTGGCCAGTAATGAACCTAAAGCTATCTGTATACTAGCCATAGAGGAGCTAGATGGATTCCAGTATGTGTTGGTTTAAAGGATTTCCATATTGTCTGGGACAATAACCAAACCAACCGCCAGTAGGCTGTTGTGCGATGAATTAATAGGACAAGCCTTGACTCTCAAATGTAGATCTAATGCGATGACCAGACCCCCACTGGGTCTTCCTATGGCTCATCTAATGGCTGGCTTAGTGAAAACATTGTATCTCTCTAGATCAAAATGCTGAAGTGCCATAGTTTGTTGAATCATAATGATGTTCTTGTCTTGAAGATGGCCGTAGTAGATAAGAATTTAGACAAGTTTACCTGACCACAAGCATTCCAAGAAGAGATAAAAAAAGAACAGAGGTTATATTTGACCTCCCTTATGCTAGTAAAGATTTTGATGGCCAGGCCACCTCCAGCCAAGTCCAATTGTGAGGCTGTACATGACTGGGCAGTAACGCATGATTTAACCAAGGTGACTTCCATCAAAGGTGTGGAAGATACTGAATAAAATGTTTTAATCTCTTCTTGGGTAGACAGTGGGTGAAGTGCATAATCTAAAGACCTCAAAGTTAGTTGCTCATCCAAGACAAATCGAGCAACTAAGGGTGAATAAAAATAGCAGACCAATCGATCTGATCCGTGTTCGGATAGGGGTGCATAGTCAATATCTCCTGAATGTATAAGTCTCAACTATGGAATCTGGTGGAAAATAGCCAACAGTTTTTGCTGATTCATCTGCTGAGACCCATTTTCCTGTATCAGATTTTACCAGCCAATAATGACCGAAACGTGCCTGTCTGGTCTGGTTGTTGGCACACTCTGGAAAGGCAAGAAGCCTATTGCTGTAGATGATTCATGGTTTGGCTTTGGTTCCTCAGTTGTCATTATCCCAGACTGCTGAGCCGTAGAAGCAACATTTATAATTGGCAAGATGTTAGCAGCCGCATTCTTGTTGACTACACTTTAGTGAGAAGCGTTATCACAGGTAAGCGTTGAATTACAGGGTCACAGGCTGCATCTCTGTTTGACTGCAAATTGGTGGTCATGTTTGTCTGGTTTTTAGACAAAGCACATTTTTCAGAGGCAGGTTTGCCCCCCTCCACCTCTAACCCAGATAAAGATGTTGATATAGATGTAGAAAATCCTTTAACCTGGGTATGCTTTGAAATCTCTCCATTGGCTCCCAGTGGATGCAAGGATTAAATTCAAAACCCTATGCATTGTCCACAAGGCTTTCTGGGGCCTGGGTCCAAAATACCTTCAGCTATCCCTCCGCAAACACCTCCCCTCTCAAGCTCTTCACTCCTCTACCTCTAACTCCCTCAGGGTCAGTCGATTTTCAAAGAAACGAGCTGGGGGTAGATCTCTATCTTCGGCTGGGGCCTCCCTCTGGAACAGCCTCCCTGCCACTCTAAAACTTGAGGAGAACCATCTCCGGTTCCGGAAGCACTTCAAAACCTTCCTCTTTGCTTCTGCCTTCACTCCCCTTCTCCCCTGCTGATCTGCTCTCTTGGCTCTGTGCACCTGGCCACCCACTGTCCCCTGGGCCCAGGTACCTGCTCACCCTGCCACCTTCCTGCACTGCCTCCTGGCCACCCCTTGCACTGGGGACATGCACCTTTTCCCTTTCCCCTTTCCCATGCACTTGCGCGTTCTCAATGTAACTGGGCCTAGTAAGATCGTTTTTATGTTGTGCTGTGTTCTCCCTTGTTCCCCTCCCTTGCCTAGTCGCGCTCTGAAACACTTGTGTACGAGCGCGATACAAATAAAATATCATATCATATCATATTCAACTCAATGATCTCTCCCTCTACTGGTACAGACCGCAAGAATTTCAGTGATGATTTATGTTCATTGAATTAGAGGTTTTTTTTTAATTTTTTGTTTGACTGTTGTCATTTTTTCTAGTTTTTTTTTCTGATTTCCACAAGCATGGGGAGAAGTTGGAATGACAGTCACAACAGCAAACTCCTTCACTGGGGACTCAAACATCACTGGAGATACACTTAATCTAGTTTGATAGTTAAGCAAAGATGTAGGACCCATTAGACTAAGGGGTGATGGAAAAGATATAGTTATAGGAACATTGGGAGAGTTAGGGACAGAAGACAGTTCTCGATCCACCTGTAACTCTGTAGGCTGTAAGACCACCTGTGTCACACTCCCCCTTGCCAGAATGTCCAACACATGTGTTTTGCACTCCACTGTGGCAATTTTCCCCGTATTATCTTGCACAAGGTCCTTGATGTTGTCATAAAAGCGGCACAGAGACTCCAACACTAAATGAAGGGCCGATATGGAAGCCGGCCCCAAAGAGTGCACATTAGGCGATATGTCCAATGATCTTCTGGATAATATATTCTTTGAGGTAAAGTAATCCATAGCTGCACAGGGATCAGGATATGTTTGCACATTGGGCTGTAACAAGGCCCCCTCCTGAAAGTGGCTGAGTGCCTCAATCCTCTGACCAGATTGAACTGTAATAGCAGAAGAGTCTGCATTGCATGTTTTATCGCCCATGAGCCTACAAAGTCTTAAAAAAGATTTGTCCAAAACAATGGACTCATCCCGTAGTGTGCAAAAGTCATCACTGCTTAACCCACAGTCATTTTTGGTATTTATCGTTTGCAATGGCCCAGAAAGCGTGCTTTGCTCCCCCTTTGGCCTCTCCAATTCTTCCACAGTTGGGGGAATAGAAATTGGTTGAAAAAGCTTATTATGACAATTTATTTAATTAATGTCAATTACCTCCACCTCCATCGGTTGACAAAAGGAGGTGATTTTGACTTGTTTTGAGGGTTCTTGTGTAAAAAGACCAGTTTCAGCCGTGGCACGTTCTTTGTAAAAACTTCCTTGCGCTGCTTTATATGTTTACTGTGCAGCGCTGCCGCCATCACTGTCAATAAACAAGCTGATAGAAGTTAATTACATATTCGAGTCAGACAATCGCATCAAACACTTACTGGCGTGGTGGTCTTTGTTTTGTTTATGATTTATCCTTAGATGGCTTTGTAAGTGGAACCGTCCGCCTGAGCAAGGATTTGTAAAAACTGTTAATAGGTAGATAGAGGGCCAAACTCATACACATGTAAGTCAGTGTACTTTCCTGTTAGTAGGAGACATATGGGCCATGGAAGGATGTGGTAATAATAATAGTTCCTTTAATCCTTTTGTATTGTTCTGTGTTTTTTATCTGAGGTAACTCTCTTTGTATTGTGGTGCTGGAACAGAGAACAGAAAAAACAGGTTTGGGGCAGTGGAAAATAGTTATTGGGCCATCGATTTGGAACAATACAGTTGAATTTCAAACTGGTACCTGTGTCCCTTCATTATGCAAATGTCCCACATCTTAAGCTATCCAATGTCCAGATGGATTCCTTCTGATGATAAAGACTGGGCATTATGTGCAAAAATGCATATTGTGGCCAGGAAAGCCATGTATTTTAGTAACAGCTGTTACCAATACCCAATTCATATGGTATCATTGGGTCAACCTCAGAAGAGTAAAATTTAGACCAGAGAGCACTCTTTGGAAATTCAAAATATTGAATACTAGCTGGGGTACCTGGCGTTGCCCATGTCCTGATCGAGTGGTGTCTCATGTCCCCTGGGGGATGTTGCTCTTGTCCTCTTGTCGGCAAGTCTTGCTTCAGTTTGCTCTGGCATCTCATTTGCCCTGGGAAAGTTGCTCTTGTCCTCTGATTGGCAAGTCGTGCTGCTGTGTTGCTGTTGTGTTTCAGAATCTCTTGATAATGATTTTTGCTTTGCATCAGGTGGAGTTTTTTCAAGTGATGTTTGTGTTTTGTGTGGCATATTTATGTCACTTAATGGCTTCAGTACATTTGAGAAAGTGTCCAAGAAAGATTGATTGATTGTGCTCTCTTCTTGTGAATGAACTTAAGTAAACTATAACCTTGCCATTTCACATATTTGGAGTGGCGTGATAAAACGTATTTTTTTATTCCCTTTAAAAATGCTTTAATAAACACTTTCAAACTGTATATAGTAGTCATTAACAATGTCAGAGGAATAACCAACACATCGCACATTTAGTTTCAGACACTTTTCCCAATTTTGCCTCCTTTTAGTACCTACTGTATTGAATAGGGCTGAGTATCAGTAAATGAGTGTGTCTACAGAGTGAATTTCTTGCATCCAAACATAGACTACAATCGTGCCCCAGATAAATGAGGAATCCATGCAAAGTTTGGTAGCAGTGGGTTCAACGGTGTGGATTGGTATAGCCGGACAAACATACACACACATACATTCCGCTTTATATATAAAGATTAGGACTCAGCTCTTTCCTCCCCACCAAACCACCAGATAAAAAAGATATTGGCAGTCCGACTTGCAGACAATAATCTATTTAAAGACAACATTGTAGTAGAGACATCTTTTAGAAAAATCCCCAACCACATTCGGCTGTCCACAATAATTGAGATCCGTTCAATGTTTCCAATGGGAATTATGTCATTCAAAATGTTGCTGGAGAAAATGAGAAAGAACTTCAATGACAGGAAAGATGCTCTCGGCAATTGAAGATTCTGAGAAGCACAATATTTTGGCTCAAAATAGGTAACACTTGCTGTCCTTGGTACACAAACTGCATTTTGTATGATACTTGGGTTCAAGGCAAAGTATCATAGTAGTGCCAACAAGGCAAGTAACATCCTTGCTTCCTTTTTCAAGGTAAGGAAGCAAAACGTGCAAGTGATCTGGATGCTGATGCGTAGCTCAATAGTACTGATGAGTGGAGTGCCCTCGTTTTTTCTAAATATAATAAAAACATCTGCACTTCAGGACTGCTAGAATTAAGCAAGACTAGCTTACTAGAACGAGCATCAGTTAATTCCTCAGTAAGGAACACACCCTAGGGTTGATAACTGACTTCAAACTATTGAAATCCCTGATACCAAGGTCCAAAAGTAATGCATGGATTGCACAAAGGGAAACCCCCCATCGGCAGAGGTGGACCTACTACTACCTTTGCTGATCTTCTAGATCCTGGCAACGTTTCTCTGGACTGCTTTGCACACTCTTGACTTATCTTCTCATTTCAAATTACACAAAGTGGTGTCTGTGTCTTCATAAACGTCACTAATAGTAATAGGTAAGGCACACACTACGTGTCTTGCTTTGAACTGGCAAAAACCTACAAGTCCCTGTCACAGGTGTTAGGGCTTTTTGAACTATAACTCTTCATAATGAAGATTGTACATTTGAACGGGAGAGTGATGTTTTGTCTACTATGGGTGAGGATGTCTGATGTCAAATCTGGATTAAACCCCATCACACATCTATGGCAGCTGGTCTCAGCCAAACCATATATCACATTATTATTATTATTCGTTTTATTTATTTACTGTAGTTTAGTAAATTTGGACTTTTTACAAATAAAAACAGATAACATACATTTCAATTAAAACAGTCACAATAATTACAATACATACACATATCTCACAACACTAACGGTAACAGTGACTTTCAGCCAATAAAATCACAATAAATCACGTTCAAATTCAAACTCCTTCTGGTTTACGGTTAATAAATAAATGAAAAGGATGAATTGATATAACGAGTTAATAAATAACTAGAGAAATAAAATCAAATGACAACAAAAAATACGTTAAAATAAGTCAAAAATGATATGTAAATTAAGGTATGTTGAGTGGACAACGAAAGCAGAGAAGAAAAGGGAAACAGGAGGGAAGGGGAAAAACAGAAAAGAGGAAAACAGTAGATGCCAGGTAACAGACAGATGGGATGCACAGCAAATGTACAATGTGCAAATATGCAAATGTGCAAATTACTTGTCTAAATACCAGTTACAAGTTTACGTCTGCCTGTTTAGTTATTCAGAGGTTTAATTGTTTTTCTATGTGTAACCATAGACGGCAAAGTGCAATATCTAAAGACACTGATCCAGAGTGAAGACAGTAATTCCAAAAATCGCGGGATTTTATTGTGTCATATTTACTTACTGAGCCTTCAATGGTACACATGTATAAGGGTCCTAGTTTCACACATTCTGTGATCAGATGGTTAGCAGTTTCAAGAATGTGTGATATTTTACAGATTCCGCAATATCTCATTTCTGCGGCCAGTTTCATTTAGGTCCAAGAACTGTAAAGAGAGGCGGCTGGTTTATACGTAATTGCAGAATCAGCATTCATATTGACGGATTTGGGCTTTAGAGGAGGTAAAACTGTGGCCGCAAATAGTCCACGTTTGACACATGTTTGTAGTTCTTTAACCTAGATATGTAGTCGTAGTTGTTATTCCAGTCCCACAGATGATATTTTCTCATAAAGGACTTCCTTAGTACATCACATCTACTTCCAATGTCAAAAAGCGGCTTGCAGTTTATATGTTTGAAGGTTCTCATATTCAGGTCTTCGAAGCTGTTGCCTCTATTTACGAGTTCTCTAAAACAGTTTTACCCCCACTCATTTAATAGAGGGCACACTAGTGCAGCTTTCGATTTTATATACAGTCCCCCACGCTTTCTCAAGACCTAACCACCTAGTGTGACCAATCCCAATTCCAATCTCAAAAATTCCATTGGAGTGGAAGGTCCTAAATTTAGAATGTTGCCACAAAAAGAACCGTTTAGGCGGATTAGCCAAGCAACATCTTTCATTAGCAGGGCCTCGAGCCCATAAACTACGGCGGGGCAACCACTTTGATTATATAATGACAGTATCCCCTCTAATGAATAACCTATTGTCTGTACTGCAAATTTGTAAAAGAGATGTGTACCTGTCTGGCTTTTCTGGTCTTTGCTTCCTTTATGTGAGTACAATCTACAGAAGTACTCAGTTCAAGTCCCAAGCACAGATAATTTCCCACCTATTCGATAGTTCCCAAGGAAGTTGTCATCACAATTTTCCTGGACGTAATCAGCATGGCTTTTTGTCTAGTCCACGTTGATTATTAGATCATTCTCCGTGGCATAAACCTGCAGTTCCTCAAGTATTGACTTAATCCCAGAATATGTATGATAAAAAATCACAAGGCCATCAGTATACAGCATGCTGACGACTCTTGTGTTACCGATCCTGGGGGAGCAGTTTGAACTACCTAGCAACCGTTGTGGCAAGTCCACCAGGTAAAGATTAAACCACAGGGGAGCCAGCACGCATGCTTGCCTGACTTCCCTGTTGCCCAGCACTAGCAGTTACCAGACCATCGTTATCTAGGTGCACCCTGGCACTTGTATCTCTGTGCAACAGTTTAATTTTGCAGAGTAGCTATCTTGGGCAGCCCAGGACCTCCATCTTACGCCACAAGATTGCCCGATTAACTAGGTCAAAGGCTGCCCTGAAATCTATGTAAATTACATAAAGCACAGGGTCATCTCTTCGTCTTGCCTCATGTGTCAATCTATCCAGCAGTCTTATGTTCCGGACCGTTGATGAACCCGAAAGGAAACCTGTTTGAAAAGGGTGCAAAACGTTGATTGTCTCAGCCCAAGCCTGTAGTCATTTCAGCACAAATGTGGCAAACATTTTCCCAGTAACATCTAGCATGGACAGCAGTCTATAATTCTCTGGTGAGCACCTGTTTCCCTTTTTGTGAACTGGTACCAGTATAGACTGCTGCCATGTTTCTGGGATAATATGCTCTGTCCACACCTTATCAAATAGGTTCCTCCAATAACCTTGCCCACCCTGCTGGGTCTTTCTAAAAGACTATGGGCCTCATTACACGGATGGCGGAGAACCATGGCGCTATTAGCGCCATGGTTCATGCCGGTAAAATATCAGCACCATCTTGGCGGAAAGGGGAATTACCGCCCCATTCCAAGGTTGGTGGGGCGGTAATTCCCCCTTCCACCATTGCCCTTCCCCATTCCCATTTTTGCCCCATAGGGCTCAATGGGAATGGGGAAGGCGCTAATTACGGTACCGCAAATTGCGGTACCGTAATTAGCTCCCTGGGTCCCTTTGCGGGTTGGTTTTAAAGCCTGCAAAAAGCAGGCGGTAAATACCCCAACCCGCAAAGGGACCTCGTAGTAAGGCGGTAAGGATTTACCGGTACCAGTATTTTACCGGTACCGGTAAATCCTTACCGCCATCCGTGTAATGAGGCCCTATATTTGCCATACCGTTTGGTCCAGGGGCCTTAGTGCTTTTCAATTTTATAACGTCAATTTTAATATCCGCGTGAGTAGTGCTTAAGGGCCAGCGTGCTGCCCCGCTGGCTCTGTCAACGGGCAGTGTCGATCATCTTTATCTTTGCCCTTATGTGCCACAACCATTCCTCCTCACTTACAGGGTTGATTATTTGCATTTCTTGTGGTCCCTTAGCCAGGGTCAATAATTGCCAGATGGCACGTGTATTCCTCCCAATAAGTGCCCCTATCATACGTTGCCACTGTACGTTTTTTACAGAACATTTCCAGTTTCTTAGCCAATTTCTATAGCCTCGCTGGACTTTATTTATTTTTACAACCCTGTCACTGATAGCACAGGGAAGTTTCTAAGTTCTCTGACTTCCATATGCATCTTACGTTTTGAGTCGCAATTTTCTATGTCGAATGGTTTATCATTGCCTTTTTCTGTAGCTAGATGTCTTCCCCCTGTGTAAGTTCCCACCTTTACCGCCAAATACCCCAGCTATTTTTCCATTTCATAGGCGATGACAATTACACATTATGCACATATCCTTTTGTAATAGTTGTGTAAAATAAGTGCAAACTGTCTATTCCACTTGCAGTTTTAGTAGCCAAAAATGATGCCTTTTTAAATAGAGGGGTGGTAGAATAAATGATGTTTATAATGATGATGTGTGTGCCATACTTGTGGCAGAGTTCCCTGTTCTCCCAGTAAACGTTGTTCATGGCAGCCTGTTGGTTCTTGTCACTTCTAACACAATGTCAGCTACATTGATGGATCTGAAGATTGCTATTGCATTCATGGGCATTGTCAATAATTGGATTCACTCTTCCGCTCTCATCTACAATTTGTAGTTGAACACCATTTAAAATGCATTGTAAAATCTACAGTGGCATATCCCCCAAAGATTAAGAGATACGCATCTTCACCAGCAACACTGTTATTTTACATCTCTTCAGCCCTGTGCAGAATTGTGCCGCCATCCAAGCCAGAATTGCCTGTGCATGGAGTCTGAGATCTTCAAATCACCATGAGCCCTACCACTGTTCATGGATACAATTGGAAGCCTCCATTGAATCCCTTAAGTGTTTTTGCCATAACAATATATACTGGTGGGTACCGAATGGACTTATGCAAGGGAACACAATGCTAGATTATTACATCTTCTTATCCAGTGATATTTACATTTGTCTGACTAAATGTACTCTTTCTAACAGAGCATCAGCCCTTCCATTAACCAGCATCATCTGACCGGTCTATATAATCAATTACAACATCTGCCATAGAATTTCATTATGTAACAAAACAACTAATAATACAAATCGGAAACATGCCTTTGTGCAAGACTAGATCCAAACTCTGACCTCTGCACTATTTAAGCAGTTCAGTGCATCGCTTGAAACAGCATCTGTCCCATCTAAACTAAAAAGGTACCACTATCTTGAGGTGGACAAAATAGCTATAGTCCAATACTGCCCCCTTGGAAAGACCACCATTCAAAGATAAAATATTGGTGAGGAAAGTAACACTGCAAGTACAGAAAAAATGCAAACACACTCTTCTATGACCGCCCATTCCGGTTCAGATCCCTGAAGCAGCACTGATCCATCTGCATTTATCGATGACCTCTGATACCATCAACTTAAAGACTTTTCTTTTACGTGGTAACAAATATAAGGGAATAAAGAGGAAGAACTTAAATGTAAATCTTTCACTCAGGACTGATCAGGGCAGTTCAAAGTAAATTCAAATAAAATGCACCCCCACTTATCTATGACGTGAGATCCCACAAGGATCAAAACTCTTCTAAGGCTCTTCATCAGGCACATAAAGCCACTCACCACATCATTGACACCTTTGATGCACCATTACAATTGAGTTCAGACTATGTACTAATCATGATCAGCTAGAAAATGTCAGCTACAACGTCAATGCAATCATTCCTTGAATAAAACAAATCTGGAATGGATGGCTATGAAACCGAAGTCATCAACTTTAGGATGCCCAGTATAAATTTTCACTTCTCTTGGACTAACACACCAGGGTACTCCTCGCTCTGTGATGAAAGCACTATGTTTGACTCAGAACTATCCTTCAGTCAACATCACAATGTCATTACAACTGCATTTAATAAAGAAATCTGTAATGGGGCAGATAAATAGACAGATAATACCCACTGTCCCAACTCACATGAGTATGCAAGTACCAATTCCAACCCCTGCCCGTCGCCAGTATTGCCAGTATTGTCCAAGTGAGAAAAGATATCAACTGAGACAGTCCTACTGCCCCAAGAGCCTTGAAACCAAATAAGACCATGGATTTGTCATTATGAATAGAATATATGATGTAACAAATATGGTGACAGGGAGATATTAGTGATACAGGAACCCCCAAACATTCTATTGTTAATAGCTTTTGATGCAAGTAATTTATTTCACTGAAAGTGATTAACGACTCGCGCCCATTCCCAACCCCCCAATACTGCAAACAGGTCAATTTTTGCCAAAGCGCACAGCCCAAATCTCTGGATGGATTTGGACCAGGTCCAAAACAACTTGGGTACAAAGTGTTGAATCGCGATCCATGCATGGTTTGGGGTTATTCCGTGCCGTAATTTAAATATTTGACGGAGAGGGGGTGCCCCTTCTCAAAAATAGATAGCTATATCTCTGGGTTTTAACCAAATCTGGGGTTTTATTAGACATGAAATGACTGCCATCATGTTTTTCTCTAATTAGGAAAGATATTCGAGGTTGTAGCCGAGGATATAGGAAGATGAAACACAGGGAAAAGGCGGTTTGCAGGTCAAAAAACATGCAAATGCCATCAGGCACCAAGTGAAATTTGGGAGTTGGAGGGGGTCTACGGACTGAATTTGCAAAACAAAGCTTTCTGCAGCCTCGGCAATGGACTCGAATAGCCAACATCTCAAAGCAAACTACGTCATAGAAACAGCATGTGTTGTGGGGGGAAAGGGAGAGAGCAGGGAAGGTGAGAAGGTCACCTGGGGAGTGGGGGGAGCTGGCACAAATGAGGGCCTGAGCGAGGCAGGAAAGCATTTTTTCAGCCGCATTGCCGATATTCGCAGCTACATTCGCGGCTATAAAGGACTACGAATAGCCGATGGTATGTGTAGTTCAGTACCCACAGTTATAGTTTTTTAAAAAATATATATTTTTACTGCTATAGTGATGGCAGGGGTGAAATATCACAGGCCATGACCAGTGACACGATTGCCATCCAGTTCTCCCATCCATGCAGTAACAAGGACAGACACTGTTTAGCTTCAAAGTGAGAAAGATGCCAGCCTCATCAGGCCATGGTGCCTGATAAATGAGCCAAAGTAACAAGACCACTTAGAGAAACAGGCCAGCCCTTTCCTTGCTTTGAAGATAAGCAGGATTAGTCCCAGTTACTGCATGGATGGGAGACCGAATGAGCATCCAAAATATTTAATTTTTTTAAACCGTCCTACTGTCAGATGTTTTGCACTCAGAGACCATTGTTTGCCTTTTGCTGAATTGCATTCTGGTATTTGTAGCCTCCCCATCAATAATAAAAAAATAATGGATATTTTTACAGCACCAGTGGGTTTCCGATCCCAGCAGTAACTAAGAAGAACCCTGTTTAGCTCCAAAGCGAAAAAGGGGACAGCCCCCTAAGGCCATGTTGCCTAATAAATGAGCCCACTTTACAAGATTGGTTAGATAAACATGGCCTAAGGGGGCTGCTTCCTTCCTCGCTTTGAAACTAAGCAGTGACAGTGCTGGTTACTGCATGGATGGCAGACAGGCCATAGTCCGTAATGCTTTGTGTTTTCTTAGTGTTAAATATCTCATAACACACAGCATCTGAATTATTTTTTTCAAAACCGTGCTATCCTCATAGCTTGATGGTTTTGCACTGAGATATTTGCCTTTTTCTGAATTGCATTCTAGTAGTTGTATTCTCAAAGTCAAGATGGGGGGACTAATGCCACACTTGTACACTTTTTTCCTAACATAGTTCTGTAAGGATGTATATATTGGAGTGGCACTATGGTATATGCACTTTTAAAGTTAGATTTATAAAGCAGAGTATTGGTGAAAAACAGACATGGGGGTGAGGAAGCAAATTGATGAGAGGGCAAGTAAGTCGCAAGTAAGTCATAAGTATTTGCACACAATGTGGCAAGAGAGTTTGCAATCCTGGACCCCGGTGCATTTTTTTCCCCTGATTGTGGCTGATTATCACGGCACCAGTAAGGACACATGTGTGTGGACAGCGTAACTTTTTTTCAGAGGGTGGACGCAAACCCTTGGGTTTTGTTGAGGTTGGCAAGCTTGCTCATGTATTTGGCTACCAGGATTTTACTCAGGTTGTCATGTTCCCAGTGCAGAAACTTACTCACAAGACCACAAGCACTTGTTTTGTATTGGGATTTTTCTATGGAATATTTCACAACAGGTTTCTGGGTTTAAAAGGTGAGCACCTTTTAAACTTTGCTAGCATATTTATTTGAACATTTCCTCTCTTAGATTATTTTTCTGGTGTTCATTACATTTTTTAAAAGTCCAAGGCTATTTTGTCTGGGGCACTTTCGTCTAAGGAGTAGGTCTATTAAACTACATTTGTATATTTCACTTAGGATATATGTTCACTTACAGTGCATATATTCATGGGTGCCAGCTTTTGATTTTCAATATGCAGGCAAAGGTACCTAGGCATATGTTATTTTTGCAGCTGGTAATTTCTTTCCCTTTTTATGTGCTACTTAATTGCTGTTAGTTGGGGTTGTGCTGTGTATGACAACAGTCACCAAGAGACCAGCCATAAAACAAGGGGCTTGGAGCATGGGACTTGACATTTCATCACAGCCAGTTAGCTACATGCTGTTATGGTGCAACCGTTTCGCTGCAGGTCCCGTTTGGGCACGCGCACCCTGTTGGGTGCAGAGACCTCTCGGCTCAAGGATGTTTTGGCACGAGAGTTCGCAATTGGCACAGTATGAACTGCAGGCACCTTGCATTTTGTACCTCTCAGAGCAAGGATGTTTTGGGGTGTGAGGTCACAATTGGCATGAACCTGCAGGCATTTCGCAATATGGATTAAACGTGAAAAACATGTATTTACTGTAACATTATAAAACAGAATGGAACATGTATTACACAGTTTCTGAGCAACATTATACAACTGAAAAAACACATTTGTGCTGAACGCTGCCTTCGAGAACCCTGGTCTGCAGGAATTCAAGTCGCAGCTTAACTTAACTATTATGCTAAAATGATATTATTGTTTGGATTCTCAGAAGTTTCATACTTAGTCTTTTACATTGGACATATTAAATTGTAGGCTAAGTATGAAATGTATGCACCATTGTGGCGTAGTGTTTGAATGATGGTCTTTGAACTCTGGCAGACCAGGGATCAAGACTTTTTTTAAAATTTAAAATACTATGGGACTCATAACGACTAGTACGGAATGGGTTTAACGGCGCCTGTAATGGTGCCGGCACCGTTAAACCCACTCCGCACTATTACGAGGTCCCCTCGCGGGACCCGCTCTGGAAATCTGGTTTTTCCAGACGTCCATAGTGGGTCCCGCGAGGAGACCAGGGAGCTAACAACGGGCCCGTAATTGACGGGCCCGTTGTTAGCTCCCTCCCCATTCCCATTGAGCCCTATGGGGACTTGAATGGGAATGGGGAAGGACCGGACCCGGGTTCCCTGAAGGAGGAAATACCGGGCCTTCCATAGTCGGAATGGCCCGGTATTTCCCCATTCAGGGATCCCAGACACGATTTTGGAGGCAGCCATGGTGCTAATAGCACCATGGCTGCCTCCAAAGTCGTAATGCGGCCCCATATTTTGGTAAACCCTCTGTATTCTAGACTATATAGTTTTAACAGGTATGCCTTTGATCCATGTGGCCTCCTTCATGGAAATGTTCACCCAATCACTGCACGATTTTAAGGAGGTCCTTTGAGCTGCACACCAATGGGTTAATAATAGTTGTGCGTCTTCCATTGCACGTGAGCCAGCACAAACAAGACTTTCTTTGCAGCTCAAGGGAGGGGCTTTCCACACAGTTCCATTATTCCCTTAATATATTGCACTACTTTTAGACTTTGAAAACGGTGGAAGCAAGTAGACACCACTCCTCTCCAGCACCTAACTGTCACTTTCCCCAGCTGAAAAAAACATATTTGACCTTTTCCCCCTCCTCTGATACTACACTACGTACCTCCTCCTTCAAAAACATACAGATCCCCTACTGCCATTCAACCCAAACAAATAGAGATGCAGGAGAAATCATGACTAAAGTCAAGTTACATGTCTTGTATATATTGTTATATGAAACACATCCCTTATTATTTGGAAGATGATCATTCAGATTTCCTTTTTACTTTGCATTTGGGGACTTGTAGTACAGGACAGTTGATGGACAAAACAAAACTACAAGTCACAAAATGCTAAATGAAAACAAGAACTGGATGGGCATGTTCCGAATTACGTGGAGACATGCACACACACCCACATACTGACACAGAAAACTCACACTCGACGTGTCACACTGCTCAAATACACACATGTTCACATACACAGACATTCTGTGATTTCATCAATGTGGTCATAAACTGCGCAACAGGGGGAGTGAAATTAAGGAGGTTGTTACGTTAAATTCTCATCTTAACATCCCTGCAACTGTTTTCCTTGAATTTCAAAGGTTTTTTTTATAATATATTGCTCACCTTAACATCGCTGCAACTATGCAACTAATGTTTTTCCTTGATATATATATATATATATATATAAACACCAAGAAAGTTATGGTGGGTTTAAAAAGGTGTCATCTGAAATGTGAAAGTAGGAAAGTCTTTTTGAACGAAGTCACAAAATCCACAAAGCAACCTAGTAGCCATCTGGAAGTTCACCTCCAGTTCTGAGCCACAGCAGCAAGGCATTGTGAGTATGCAAATTAAAAATGATGAAACAGAAATAGTTGTTGTAGTAGGATGGGCCCAGGTGGAACTATCAGATAGGTATCCACCAATTGAGTGACTAACCCCTATACATAGTTTGTGCCATTAACCAACCCCATTTCCCCATACGTTTTGTAAAATGATAAGTGTAATTTGATGTCATTTCTGACATAATTCTGAAACAAAACTTGCTTGCAATTGTTAGAGAGACGAGAGCTATGAGAAGAAATGTGTGTCTGCTGTCCCGGTTTGGATTAGTTGTCTGAATGAAACTAGGTTTTGATGTGCACCTGAGTCCTCCATCATTGCGTATTTAATCCTCTGCACCTCCCTAACAAATCCTACTGCCTTCTACTGAAGCTTTACCAGGTCAACCCAGTTACAGTTTTGATTCTTGCACATTTGCACACATTTTACAATCATATTATGCTACATGATAAAAGCCCAGATGTATGTTTGCCCAAAGCTGTCCTGCCCGTTTCAGTCTGAAGCCGTCCAGTCTGCTTCACCTGTTTCACAGCTAGAGGAAGATAGCGCCTTATGCATACAACAATAAGACTTCAAGTTCACCTTCCAGGCGAACACAATGTGTATTTCAACAATGATAACATACAATTAGCTGCAGAAAATGCCCAAGACAGGGATATCATCTTAACAGTATACATCAACTTGCATACACTAAGAAAATATTTATATTTTTAAAAACAACATATAAGCAAAAATTAATTTGATTAGGCACTAAAATTACTTTAGTTCAATGTGCTTATGTATTATGTGATTATTCATTGTAATATTTCTTGGTATGTGTTATTAATATTCAATATTATACTTCAGGTACGTTTTAAACTTAATTTGACTTCAATGTACATTATTTTATGATCTCATAACTAATTCGAATCATGCTGCACGTGAATTGTATCACTCTGGCATCGCTCAACATCATATATTTGGGTCCAAAACCTGCAAGTGGATTCCAAGACAATGAGGAGCAGATACAACAATTGGCTCTATGTACTATGTTAAACTTTTAATGGATTCTGTGAGATTTTGTTTGAGGTTACTACTTCTCCATGTAAAAGGAGCAAGAACCTTTACAGAAAATTGTTTTTGATTTACATAAATTATGTTAAAATACACCACATAATATATACACTCTGAAAATGTCTTCCTTTACACTCATTAGTCGATGTACACAGGATTTTCCAATAGTTAGTAATAATTGAATGGAGGAGAACGCCAATCTTAGCACTTACATGATGGTGAGTCTCCTTCACACCATTTTACACAGTCACAAAACGTAGTCGAAAATGAAAGAATTAAAACAGGCCAAATTGCCTTTGCTGCTTCATTTTACTCTACGTTTTGTTAAGGATGTGAATGCTGCCAGCAAATCACGCTCTGCGGGTGGCATATATGTTGAATTTGCAGATTTAAGAAGGTGCAAAATGCAGGCAGATTCCATAGGAATCAATTTTCAGACATAAACTAAGTGGTTTTGCAAGAGGAGTGGGAATAAGGAGGAGGGATTATACGCCTCCTCCTTTCTTCCATGGCAGCAATTGTAGAAAATGTCCTGGGGAAGGAAAATAAGTGTAAACAATGGCATAAGCCTTTTACACCTCATTTTAAACACATATTACTTCACCTAGACTATTGCAATATCATCTGCATAGGACTATCAAACAGAACTCAAAAACTGCTTAAACCCGTTCTAGACCAGACTGAATGTATAGTGTTGGGCCGAAAAAAAAAGATTGTGCACGCCCTACACCAAACTCCTTGCCACTGGAAGTAAAAAATACCTAGCAAAATTGATCAATACATGCATCTCAGCTAGAAACCTGGGGTCAACAGATGAAGGGGAACTGTGAGCAAGTAACATCAAGAAGATATGGCAGGAAGGAGGAATGCTGAAGTACTTCTGCCTTTAAGGATGAGAAAACCTACCAGAATATTTGAGGCACCAGCCAAATCATCAGAAATTCAGGAACACTGCCAATGTTTACCAGTTTACCTAAATGTCCTGGGATGAACTGTGTAGGAAATCCAGAGCCAAGGCACTTGGACAGTAAAGACATGACTTTGGAAATTACAGAGGCAAGTGGAACACAGCTCTCTCATCCTGTTGGGAATGCTCCTATTGTCTTTCACTGTCCTTCCTTCCATTTGCCATCATTACTGGTTCCGTACACGAATAATACATCTCCTTCCACTTCTTCTCACAGAGCTCAGAAGTGACTAGTGCATGCCTTTGGGCACATTATAAAAATACTTCAAATACATTACACAGGCTGTGTGGCTGCCTGAAACTAGAGGAATATTAGGCAGAGGTCTGTCACTACTCAATGACATGTTAAAAATCTAAAGGGTACACAACCTGCCTTCTAATGGATTTTAAGGGAATACAAGAACTGTATAAGGATGTGCGAAAATGCTCCTGTTGTCAATGGTAGTGGCCAGTCAATCTTCACTGGGTAGTGGAAGACATCAAGCCTTCAATTAGAGGACCTGAGCATCCTATTATAAAGAGAATGAAAATCAGAAGAATTGTCAAGAAGCGTAAGAAAAGGCAAGTGTTTAGAATTACAAGTATAATGTAGATGAAGACTGATTGACAGAAGGGAAATTTTGGTAGAATAGTCAGAATAAAAGACAGACTGCAATGGGGAAAGTAATAAGTAAACACTTGCCATGCAAAGAAGGCTAGAACATAGCACATGCTCAATTATCTTTGATAGATAAGGCAGGTGTGGAATAGGATGCAAATATGAAAAGAGCAACAATTCAGTGGAAAGTCTCTTTAGAAAAGGGGGTAGAGAAGCAGGCAAATAATAATAATGGCACATTTTTATGTTGCATATATTCTGAATGCCTCCTGCTTCTAAGCACTGTTATTGTATTTGATGTGATTATCCATTGCATTTGTTGAACCGGATATATGTGGTGAATGCTTCATTTGATTAGCTATGGGGAAACTGAAAGTGATTAATACCGAAGTGATGGGAGAGCTTTTCTCGTTCAGACGCTGGGGCCAGTAAAGCATTAGGATACCAGGTGTTCAGTAGATCAAAGGGGCTGAATGAGACCATATTAAGGATGGCATTCACTACGTTCCCCACCATTTCTCTAAACCTACGTTTGCACAAAAGGTAGTCATTACAAACACCTGGCAAAGAAAACATTCCATCCCGGTAGATACTCAATGCCAAACACATAGGGAGTCATTACGAGTTTGGAGGCAGCCATGGCGCTATTAGCTCCAAACTCGTGTCATTCCCACCTTGGAGGACCTGGTAAGTCCCCATTCTGAAAACCATTCCCCATTCGAGCCCCAATAGGGCTCAATGGGAATGGGGAAGGAGCTAATAACGGGCCCGTAAATTACAGGCCCATTATTAGCTCCCTGGTCCCTTAGTGGCTCCCGCTAAGGACGGCTGGTTTTACCAGCAGGCCTTAGTGGGACACCCTAAGGAACCTCTGAGTGCGGCGGTAGGGGGTTAACGGCACCGGCATCCTTACCGGTGCCGTTAACCGTCTACCACCGTACTCGTAATGACCCCCATAATCTTGCAGATTACATTCCAAAATGTGGCTCGAGCCATGAAAGGAATGGAAAAAGCATCTATGAATACTTTAAGGTCGGTGCAGAGAATGAATGTGTTCACCAAGATATGCTGGTCGTATTACCGGCCTGCTCCAACACATGCCAGTAAATGACATTCTAGAAGAATAATACCCTTATCAATGGCATCCACATTACTTTTGGGCACAGTTTATTGGTCAAAGCCTCAAGTCTGGGAACAGTGAAAATTTCATTTTTGTTGCATCAAAATGCCGAACAGGTAGCTCTCGAACAACTTTCGCTGAATCTTTTCTTGGGGGTATGCCATCCCCACAAATAGTGTGACTTAAATAGTCTCCACTCACACATATAGTATATTTCTTGATGTGAATAGTTAACCCCTTCTTAGACAGTCTAGTTAATATGTCTTTCAATTTTCTGTCAGGGATTGATAGGTTCTATAAAGCAAGAAGTTATCTTAGAAGAGCTTCTACTCTTTGATACCTTTTGCAGAGTTTTGTATTAGACACTGACATACTTCCACCGGGAAGATGAGTCCGAATAGAAATGCCTTTTAGCAGAATAACCCAAATATTGCTATGAAAGTAAGTTATATGGCTTGACTCAAATTGCATCAGGATTTGGTGGTATGTTGCGGACAGGTCTAATGTGATAAATACTCAAAATCCTTCCATTGTTTTGAACATCCACATTTTAATGTGTAGTCCCTTCAAAGTTTTCTGTGTGCCTTTCTTTCCATTAGCCTTATTTACAACAAATACAGAGGACAGCCATAATGTTGAATGTCCTGTTCTTCAAGGCATTGCAATGTATTCTCGAGTTCACCCCAAAACCTACATTCTTCACGTTTTTTAAGTATCATTGCAGCATCATTATTAAGCCTAACCTAATGCACATAAGGATTACGTTTCCAAACGGACCCAGAAGAAACGTTCCCTTGCCGTGTATTTTATGAAAATAGGATGTGGGCTACAAAAGTTTGTCCCCAAGAATGGAGGCTAATTTATAAGTTACAGTTCTCTGTTTCTTAAGTTCTCGTATGGGTACCACCCTCAAAGTCACATGCAGTGTTCCAATGTCCATCTTAACCTTACATTTTAGAAGCATGTCCTAGTATCGTTCAATCACATTGCATCATTTACAAAAGGTCAATGTATTGCTTCTAAAGCTTTACTTCCAAACCAATATATTTTCCCCCATAGTTCTCTCTGGTACCATGTTGCCAGCACATGATCCCAATAGGCCTTAGATTTCATCTTCCCCTCAATTGTGACCATAATATTGGCCTTTTATAACTTTGAAATAATCCCTCATCTCTAATAAGCACCCTCATGGACTATCTCAAACAGTGTAAAAGATCACGGATCAGATCATCCCTCCACCTCGAGTCCAGGACCAACCCCTGGGGTCTAAGGTATTCAAAAATTCCCAACATCTTAAAGCACCTCCTCGAATACTTTAAAATTAACATTGAGAAGGAGATGTCCCACTCTCTCCAGACCCAGGTCCGACCATCTCTGGGCCCCTTTAAACCTTAATTGGCCCAGCATAAACAGGAGACCCCTTTAGAACTCAGAGTGGAGGGCCACAATGACAGTTCTCTGTTCGCCCTATTGGTCCTCCATAGCATCCACAGGACTCCCACCGTGGGTATTCCCCTACCTCCCGGTAAATGAGTGTGGTTGCAGCCATAGAAAATCCCTAACCTTTTTAGGGAATGTGACACAATCCTCCATTTACTTCTAAAAGGTTCTCAGGCCCTCCAACATGTGTTCCAGCATCACCCTGAGTTGGCCCATTTTATAATATAGAAAGAAATTCGGAAGGCCAAACATTCGCTCTCCCTTAGAGAGGACCAAGGAATCACGCACTATGCACTCCCTTTTCTTCTGACATACAAAACTAAAGCATATGTGGACGATCTACTTGAAAAACCTATCCAGTAGGGGGTTTGAAAGAATCTTAAATGGAAATCGCAGGTGCAGACACATGTTAATCTTGATTACAGTCATCCTCCCTGTCCAAGAGAGAGTGAGGTCTGACCATCTCTTCAAATCTCGTTGACGCTCGTCAACAATGGGTTCATAGTTAAGTCTGAACAGGTCTCCGAGACTTCTTGGAATCTTGATATCTAAATATGTTATTGCTTCATCTACCATTGTCAACCCACACCAGTTTAGACTGGTCAGAGATGGGGGACCCCCCTGTCCTATTGGGAGAATGAATCAATTGGAGTAGTTTGTCATCAGGCCTGCCAAAAACCCATATGTTTCCAACGTCGTCATCAGCTCCCTCAGACAAGCCCTTGGATTTGTTACATAGCGCAGTACATCATCTGGAAATATTTATTTATTTATAGTGAACCTTAAATTCCACCCCCTCACAATCGATACCCTGTATCCCTTGGTTTTCCATGATCACTGCCGCCAGGAGTTTCCATCGCCAGGGTGAAGAGAAGAACAGACAGAGGGCACCCCTATCTCATCCCCTTATATAAAGACCCATTCATTGTCAGCTGTGCAAGGGGTCTTGACAGACTGCCGCCACCCAGGCCCAAAGGTCTTCCCCAAAAATGAATTTGATGAAGACCTCATTCACAAAGCCCAACTCCACCATGTCAAATGCCTTTTCGGCTTCGGAAGACACTAAGTGTGCTCCTCTCATGGGTTTTTGTGTCTGGTAAATCTGTATGTATGGGCACATGCTCAGAAAATCTGCTGTACTTTATATTTGTTCAACTTTTAAAGTTGTATAATATGTATATAGGAGTAAAATGCTATAGAGGCACCATCACAAAATAATTATGTAGTCTAATTGATTTACAATGCCTACTCACTGTTTTGTGGACAGAGGTTTCCCATTGCTGCGGCCATACCACATCCCAAACTCTGTCCCCCATCATCTTTGGCCTTAGATGCTGACTCAAAAAGAGCTGCAATGGGTCAGTAGAGGGTTGATTGGAAACCACTGGCAAGCATTGGCAAGTGGAGCAACCCTAACGTCTTACAGGGTACTGGTGGAGCACTGATAATAATTTTCCTGGGACACCAAGTAGAGGGTGCTAGTCAGATAGCAGAGGGAGCCGGAGGGGAAGGACAAAATCCCTGGTGCCAGGTTCACAATTGTCCAATACTAAGGGAATGGAAAAGGAACATTACTAAAAGAGGGCAGATATAGGTCAGTATGAACGTGCCACTTTGTTATGATAACAGTCAGATATGGGGAGGTGATAGAATTTAAGTATAGGCTGAATGGACAGCAGTACTGGGGGTACGGCCGACTAGCCAGGGACAAGAGATAAAAGGTGTTTGTTGCCTGGTCAGCCATGCTGAAATCAAGTAATAAGACACAACAACAGTGCTGAATGTGTTGCCATCAGTAGGGGTGGGGAGGGTAGCATGTATTATAACATGAAGCACTGGAAATTATACAGTTATTATTACCCATGTTTCAGGTATCATTGTAGGTATACTCTACTTGTGATTTATATTTGATATATCAGCCAAGAAACAAAGCCTCCATTTCCATGATAAAAGACCCTTTGCCTGGATGATTGTCCTGTGGTTTGGGTAAGAGCCAACACATGCAGGTGGACACTGTGTTGCCCATGTGCAAGGTTTTGTCAGAGCCTAGTTTTCTTCTTGTTTCTGTAGCATTGTTAGCAGAAACTGGCATGCCCGGAACAGCAATGTGCCTTGCATACTGTATTATGGTGTAATCTGATTTTTACTTTGTAGCTGAGAGTATTGTGACATATGGGGATGCATTGGTGATTATATATGCTTCGCCAGGTTTCATCTTTATGGCTTTGGTTGTGAAGTATTGAGAATGTTCATCTCCAGTGCCAAGGAGCCAGATGAACAGGATTTAACCATCGTCGCTGCCAGTACTTTTTGAAATCTGCCTATTTTAAATAAATCTTAGTACTTTTGTTTTGTTGTCTTAAAACAATTAAAATACAAAAAAGAGTAAACATAAAAAAATTATTGTGGTACAGAAATGCAATATATTATAGAGGTGTCAGTTTATGTATTCTTGAAAAAGCAATTAGACTTGCGACTTGGTCGGCAGCAGGGGTGGGTGTGAAATGGCCCATTTTTAATCTGAGTTGATATTGTTGACTTCTAGGCAAAATCTGCCAGCTTGGCCAACTTTAATTCCTTGGTCTCAACATTTACTAGCTGTAAAGATGTTGGACCAGTTACTAAAGTCAACGACGTCATATAAATATTATTCATGAATCATGGGTTTTGTGTCTTTAGGGACACATTGGGGGTCATTACGAGGTTTCCGGTCTTGAAACAACAGTACTGGTAAACTTGCCGCTACCGTTGTTTCCAGACCAGCAAACTACGAGTTCTGCAACAGGGTGCCTTTCTGCCCGCCAGGTCAGGCCTTTCTGCCCGCCAAGTCTGACCTGGTGGGCAGAAAGACACCCGTTGGCAGACCTTGACGGGTGCACCGGCACTGTTGCACACAGTTCTGGTGCATCCGTCCTCCCCATTCCCATTGAGTCCAATGGGACTCGAATGGGAATGGGGATTTTCTTTCTCCAGCGCCTGGCCATTGGGACCGTCGGGGCAGTAATGCTCCGGTAAGTCCCCATTACCGGGCACCGGAAAATAAATGACTCCAGCGGCAGCTGTGCCGTTTTTACCAGCATGGCTACCGCCGGACTCATATTGAGGCCCATTGAAACAAATTGTTCTCATATACTAATAAACTGTATTTGTTATGAAATAATTGTTGTCTTTAGAAATGGGGCCACCCTCTTTACATACTATAAAGATTCTGAGCAAGGAATTTGATTTATTGTGTTTTGTAATTTCCCTTATTCCTTGAACATAAATATGTTTAGGTGCAGCCCTGCTTCCTTTTGTATGCTTGGCCAATTTTACCTGTGGACTGTAACTGGCTATTTGGGCACTTTGCTGCCCAATATTTAATGTCCTAAATGGCTGAAATGTCAGGCATTAATGTGAAATATTCATCAAAAAGTGGTGAACTGTGAAAACACGCACTTGTCTGGTAAAGTAAAATTGGGAGACAATGTCTTCAATGTTTATTCACAGGCATTAATTTCACCCACCCAGTTGACAGAGGGGTTCTGTACTTTCCCCACCAACATTGCTTTTTTCAGTAAAATATTATCAATCACCAACAGGTCAGGCTGTATTTTTTATTTATGTCGTTTGAATTTTGAATTTGGTTTTGGGTCACAGGAACTCCCTACAACTAGCTACACATGTTGCACTGTTGATTATTCTATTGGTATCTCTTTGTTGAAATGTGTGCTTTGGTTTTTCATTTAATACCTTTCTTACTGTACATTTGAACTTTGGGTTTTGGTGGTTGCGGGGTGACGGCACACTACTCATATGAAGATGTTAACCTTCTCCAGAGTCATGTATGCTTTTGATTGCCCTCTTGCAAAGTGTTTGCATTTCATACCTTTTCACACGGGACCGAGTTGCGATGACATGGTACCAAGTACTGAAGATGTGATGAGCCCAAAACTGTAGTCTTCAGCACCCTATCAGGTGTGAATGGCCGGGGAGAGTGGTGGTGAGAGAGAAGAGGGCAGCTTGAGCTGAACACCACCTATAAACAAAGTGCTGGAATGGGGGCTCATCAAGAAGAGTACTTGTGTTGTATGTAGTAGATACGTAAATGCTAAATGCATTCAATATGTACTAGAAACACAGGAGGGGATAAATAAAAGGTATAAATAGTAAGCAAGTAACATTAATGCTACACTAATTTGCCATCACTTGTTTCTAGCGCTTATTTCCTACAGCCAGAAATGAGTGTTTATTAAACCTCGGGGATCCATCAAACCCAACACAATATATACTAAGTAAATAGCACAGGTGTACAATGTACACTTTGCTGAACACATTCATAGTAACAACAGTTACAGCAGATTCCGGAAACCTGGAACCGAGTTGATTTGGGTAGTCACCAAGTTGATGATGTATTCAACCAACTGCTGGGGCTCACACCAGATTTAAACCCTGGACCCCAATCCATCCCAGGGGCCTTGAGTAGACTTTCATTCCCATGATAACTCCTGCTACAGAGAGTGATGGGTGTCTGTAGGCCTACGTGCTTAAAAGGACACCAACATCACACTCTCCTCCCACTTACAGTGTGCCTGTAGGCACGTCATCTCATGAAGGAGCAGGTGCATCCAACATCATTGAATGGGCAGAAGCTACCTACTGGCAGAGAATTATACACAGCATCTTGAAGGCCTCTGGACAGGAAGTACTGCATTCTGAGAGGGAAGGGTGTTGTGGCCAATTTGCCAAATATGAATGGAATATGTATAAACATAACTCACAGATGCTGTACGTGAAGGCACGTGTTGCTTACTTTCATTTCAGATCTGTGTGAATCATGGAAACCTGCAGTTTTGGGGAAAAGTGCAGTATTAAAATAGTCAAATATCCAGATAGCCTTAGTCTTTCTTATGGTATCATTTGCTCAACACTTACGTACAAGGTACTCGCAAATTACAACGCAATGTTTTGTCAAGAGAGCCCTGAATTAGATCATGGGTAGAGTCTGCCGTGATGTTTCTCATCACATCAGTAAGATGTGATCTAAATGGAAGAAGATTTTAATAGCGCCTAGAAAAGAGGTACCATTAACATCATTCTGCATGACATTAGTTTTGAAGGTTGTTTAATGTTTTTGGTAATCTATTTTTTATCAGATGTTGCACTGTTTAAGGAGGTGTTTGAGAAGTGTATTGACTCAGCGACTATCTCTTGCTTATATGGTGTAGGTTCTTATAAATGTAATTCCATCCAAGAAATTAGTTCCTTTAATGGAGGAGTTTTTAAGCAGTTGTGTGATGTATGTGATGTGGTGGCTCTGAGCAAAATCTGTGCATGTTCCCTTTGTTAGACATTCCATGTACTATGGATTTATGCAAAACGTCCTTTGCGTGACCTCTGCTCAGAAATGTGCATTTCACTTTAGATGGTTCACATCTAAAGTGAGCATCTGGATAAAATATTTTTAAGAGATTTGGAAAGCATTTATCATCCTGTACCATCAACCGCAAGGCCAAATAGACAATGGGCCTCATTACGACCCTGGCGGTCCGGAAATAACGGTGGCGGTAAACCCGCCGCCACCGTTGTTTCCGGACCGCCTGATCCCAACCCCTGCAGGCGGGAGGTGATGTTCCCGCCAGGTCTGACCTGGCGGGTTTAGCACCTCCCGCATGCAGGCGGACGAGGAAACACCGGCAGCATTACGAGATGCTGCCGGTGTTTCCATGATCCCGATTCCCATTGATTCCCATAGGACTCAATGAGAATGGGGATTTACACCATTCCGCCTCCGTGATTCCCGGAAAACCGGGGTTGTAATGCCCCGGTAATTCCGGGAATCACGGAGGCGGAATGGTAATACGAGTCCGGCGGTAACCAGGCGGTTTTACCGCCGCGGTTACCGCCGGACTCGTAATGAGGCCCAATGTCTCAGTTTGACTTCGCAGATGTAAACTCAGTGTATGGGGTCTTGAAACAACGCGTATTTAGCAGATACAAGACACTAATGGAACATTGTCAATAAAGTTGTTCCACTTATGCATGCAAGGATAGTAGGACTCATTCTTTTATCAATCAAAGAGATGAAAAGCCAGCTCAGTGCATATTGTGCCACATGGTGGTCCATATGAATTATGTATTGAATTTACAATCAACAACTAAGTCATTATTGCTAAATTTATATTAAGTTATTTGAACCAAGGAAGTGGGATGTGTTTGAAGAAAAGACCTAAGTTGGTCTATGCCCACTTTGTATTTGTATCTAATAATTTATAAGGTGCTTTCGTCAAACCGCCGGACAAAAGTAATCTGCAAAAAAAGTATGCACAGTTAACATAAACCAAAAGGAGGAAACATTGGGGCCTATTTGGAAGCGAGTTGTGTTTCAGATGAGAGCAAAACAGAGAATAAGTAGGAATAGATTTGATGTGGAGTGCCTAAGAATTCCAAGGCTTAGGGGCTAATAGAGAGAAAGAGCGATAGCGATATTGTGCACAGAGGCGCCTGGGGATAGTTAGCAGAAACGGAGACCGACGAGAACGAGCGGCAACATATAAAGAAATGAGAGAGCAGAGATAGGGCGAGATCGAGCCCATGAAGGCATTTGAAAGTAAAGCAAAGATAGCCAGCAGAGGGAGTGGTGGGAGGGAATAACAGAAACACAAGCAGAAAGTCCACAAAGAATATGGAAAGCAGAATATAAGACAGAACGAAGGGGGGGCAAGATGAGAGACGGGAAAACCAACAAGGAGAGAGGAACAATATGTAATACAAGAGAAAATGGAGGAAGAAATAAGAGGTTTAGTGGCAAGAAAATTGAGGAAAGGGTGGGCTTTAGGGATGTTATCAAATTGGAAACGGCTAGAGTGGGCAGTGTTAGTGATGTGTAAAGAGAGAGATACAGAAGAAAGAAATAGGAAGCCTCAATTTCGAGCTCATGGTGAGAAGCGCAGAGAGGATGATGGAAAGAGAATGGAAGGAGGAGGGACAGGATGTGGGATGGTAAACACAGGAAACAACAGGATTTCAGTTTTGGAGGTGTTACGATGTAAAAAGCGTGAGTTCATCCAAGATTGGATGGCAAGAAGACAGTCAGAGATAGTAGTATGAAGGGTATGAGAAAAGGAAGGGAAGGAAACAAATAGTTGAGACTCATCTGGATTCTCTCGTGGAGTCTGTGAAAGTATATATTACTGAGCCTTCACCTGAGTACAAGCCAGGGAATGCCAGCGTGTTCCAGTAACCAGTTTTCAATGTTGGGGATTTCTTTATTTTCAAACTTGAAGTCATAAGGCAGGTCCTTCCTGCAACTGCTAAACTGGAACACATGTCACACGTATCAGCCCGTAGGATGGTAAATCATCACACTAGAACTTGATTATAGTAAGGTTGTATTTGCAGGCCATTTCCGTGGAGATCATTTGCACCCTTCTAGCTGTGGTAAAGGTAACAATTTCCTATTAGATCCTGCCACCATCTTGAACCTGAAAAGACATTGCAGCATCTGTGCTATGAAGAAATGGTTTGAGGAAGCAATGGTATCAGACTGCTTAAAGCAAGACTTGTTACATCAAAATGGGTCCTGACAGCCTTACAGATAAGGGGGGTATCAGCCACTTTTAATCCCCAGAAATAGGCACATACTCTCAAAAAATAAAAATAAGTTTTAAAGATACTCCCACCAATATTAAACAATCCTGGGTACTTCCACTCTTAAAAAAACCTACTCTCGACCCATCGACGCCGACCAATTGCAGGCCAATCACGACAGCACCTTTTCTCCTAAAAATTCTGGATAAGGTTGCCTATGTACAAATCCAGAAACACCTGGAAGTACACCACCTATTAGGAGCCAGACAATCAGGCTTCCGTCCTCAACACAGAACAGAGACAGCACTCATCGACCTTAAGACCCTAGTTGATGAGATCATAGACAACGGCAAAGCTGCCCTTCTCCTCCTCCTAGACATCTCGGCTGCATTCGACCTGGTCGACCATACTATTCTATGTAACCACCTTAAAACAGCTGCACACTTCTCCGATGAAGCAATCACCTGGATTTGATCCTTCCTAACTGGTAGGACCATGAGGGTCTTTTCGCCTACAGCAGCTGCTGACCCTATCCCAATCACCTGTGGCGTGCCCCAGGGTTCTTGTGTATTGCCTACATTGTACAACATTTTTACCAAGCCCCTTTTCGATGATCTGGATCATCTTGGTATCACCTACACTAATTATGCAGATGATACTCAGATCCTCCTCCCGCTTTCTGGGGATTATGAAAAGGATTTGGCCTTGGCGAACAGAGTGTACATCATCATCCAGGCATGGATGGCCACGCATGGACTATGCCTGATTGAGGATAAAACCAAACTCATCATTCTGGGCACCACCTCTAGCCTACACAAACTAGGAACTGACTTCTCCTCATTCATAATTGATGGTAACAGTATCGAAGTAGGACAAAAGGTAAAAACGCTGGGCTTTTACCTCGACTCAAACCTCTCATTTGCCAAACAGGTTAATTCTCTAGCGTCCTCCACAGCCTACACGTGCAAACTGATCCGCACAGCTAAACCATTTCTTTCTGACACTAGTTGCACTACCTTGGCCAGAGCCCTTATCTTGTCTCGCCTGGACTATTGCAACGCCCTCTATCTAGGGTCCACCAAAGCCACTATTAGAAAAATCTAAACTTTACAAAATAATGCCCTTAGAGCGGCATTAGGCATCTCTAGAAGAGACCACATCTCTGACAGTAGCTGACAGAACAACTGGCTCCCAACCAATGACAAAATCCTCCTAAAAACTCTGTCACCCACCCACAAATCCCTTAACAACGCTGCCCCCATTTACCTTGTCAACAGATTCCACAGACAGATCTCCCTGAGACCTTCTAGAACAGCTTATAAAGATTGCCTCTCTATTCCCAATTTCAATCGGTGGCAACAGCTTCCTGGTGAAAGTAGCTAAACTGTGGAACTCCCTACCTCCCACACTGAGAACTGACCTTCCCTACCAAAACTTCAGGACCAACACTATCCTGTGGCTGAAAGTGAATGATCATTAAATGCAACAAGCAGCCAGGCTTCAAGGTGAGGAGTCATAACCGCCCATCCACCCAATTGTACACCTGTACACATTCACCCTACACTCACCTATACTTGTATATATTGCGGTGTTAAGCAAGCTGCATACACCATCTATATTTTTGCTCTTGTACCATCCGCTTGTAATAGGATCTATCTGTATATACCCTTGTATTAAATAACTGTATGTAAATACTAACTCTGTTGTAACCAAGCTTCGCATATACATGAAACTGCTGTGCCCTGTTACCCTAGGGTATGTTGCGCATTATAAATAATGAAAACAAACAATCAAAATGGGAAATGGACACAGAGGAGCTTCTGCCCGTGTTTTCACCCAAACGGATCCATGGATGTGTTTGGACCAGTAGTTCATGTAGTACCACAGGAAGAAACAACTAGAGGTGAAATTTATCTTTTAATGTGCATGAATAACTTGCTGCAAAGAAGAATTTCTAACAAAACAAATCTGTTTTACAATTGAACATATTATTTTTACTCATTTATAAAAATACTTCCATTGGGGACGGGGCTCATTTTTTTAATCCCTAAAAAATCATTTTACTCCCAAACTTTAAAAATAGTCAGTAAAACTCCAACTTCAAAATCTTGTCTGGAGCACTGGGTCCTGCTTTTTCACCCAATTTTCCTGTTATAATAACAGAAGATTCAATGCAAAAAATGAGAAAAACAAGTAGGTTAGAAATTGCAGGTACTTCTTAATATCCACAATTGTCTGACATTCTCCCATTTCAGGGTTGAAGCCTAGGAAAGCCCCTCAATTGGCTCTGCTTTGAATTTTGAATGTCATATTGCAAATAGTGAAGAGAGGGCAAGTATGCTCTCTTGATCCTGAGCCTTTCCTCTGTAGCATTTGATACAGTAGACCATCCAGCTCAGTGGGGCCATCAGCCCAGCTGATACAATTGTCTTGAAGTGCTTTACATTGGGCCTCATTACGAGGTGGGAGGTAAGGGATTACCGGCACCGGTTAGGGCACCGGTGCCGGTAATCCCTTACCTCCCTACTACGAGTTCCCTTTGCGGGTCCTTCCTTAACACCTGGTTTTTGCAGGCGTTAAGGATGGAACCTGCAAAGGGACTCTAGAGCTAATAACGGTACCGCAATTTGCGGTACCGTTATTAGCGCCTTCCCCATTCCCATTGAGCCCTATGGGGGCTGAAATGGGAATGGGGAATGACCCTTGTGAATGGGGAATTACCGGTCCCTCCGACCTCGGAATGGACCGGTAATTGCTCCATTCACCAGGGTAGAGTCGGAAGGGTTTTGGAGGCAGCCATGGAGCTAATAGCTCCATGGCTGCCTCCAACCTCGTAATGAGGCCCATTGTCTCTTGGCAATAGATCACAGAATGTTAAGCTTGATATCCGTCACCTCCCACCAGCACGTCTCGCTGCTCATGTTCGGCAAAGTCCCGCCCCGCCCTCCCATAAGATGAAATGTTTGGATAACACCCATATTTTAAATGACAGAACCTTTCCTCTTAAATGGCATGTCACACATGGATATAACGCAGTTGTATTTGAAAATCACAACAAAGGAGTGCACAGTCAATCCTCAAATACAATGCCGAGACAATATTAGGAAAAGCATCCTGCAAAGCTTCCTCCAAATTAATAAATTGAAGATGGGGTCATTATATTTAGAAAAACAAGAATTGACTAAGCCGGTAGTTATGTCTTGATTGAAAGGCATATTTGGCCTATACGTCCATCTATGCTCCTCATGGGAACAGGTATAGCATCATTTTCCCATTTATAGTCACACATCTTTTTGTGGTTTGTCGCTGGATTTTCCCCTGATGAAGGTGAGATCCTTCAGAGTTAGGCCATCTCTGATAGGATCTGTGTGTAAGCTTCATTATCCCCCTCCATGTGTGTGCCAACCAACTAACGAGCTCAGAATGCTGGCTTTATCTTGCAGAAGCATCTGAAATGGCTGGCATCCATTTCAGCTTACTTTGCTGCTCCCTGCCTCCACTGTTGTCCCCCTCCTCACCCAAAATGTAAATTGAAATGTTTCCTAAAGTGCTATCAAGTCCTTGCTTCCCTTTTCTCCCTGGCTAAGGGTCCTCTACCTGTGTGCCAGAATGGACTCTGAAAGGGGGCTTTCTCTCTTTTGGGTGCACTCCCAGTTGTGTCTACATGGCAACGATTTTCCTTTGTTGTTTCTTTTTAATCTTGGTTATTATGTTTGGTCTCCTTGCCCAAACCCCTTTCCACAAAAAAGAAAAGTCTTTGCACCTGGGTGCTAATCACAAAAATCACATAGTGATGGCATGTAACTGTCAGTAATTGCACCACCAGCCCTTGCAGTGCTCGCAAAATATACTCGCCCACTCGCATTGACAAGTAGCTATATGAAGGACAAGTATCATCTGCATGGTACTCAACCTTCCATTTGGAATATGAGGATGTTTCAAACGTTTATTTGATATTTACTCCAAACAAACTTTGTAGTAAATGCAAACTTTGCAGTAAATGGCAAACACAAGTTTCACTGTCTGGTCTTTGTGTGCAGCATTGAAGTGTGGTTATGGCAACATGGACCATTTTTACAGAGAGTGTTGGGAAAGATGTTGTCACCCATCAGTATGGGGTGAGTGCATTTTTTAGCTTGTGTATTTCAACTAAAGAACTTACCCTGCAGGTGTAGCAGCATTTTAAAGATTGTGTTAGGCCTACCTTGCTCAAGGCACTCACTTTGCTAGGGCATAGGAACTGGGTTGGATAGCAATTTCCAGATGGCGCAGCACACCACACTGGTGAACATTTCCAAATTATAACACTACAATGTCTAAAAGCCAGTGTACACAACTGGTCAGAAGAGGACCTTAACCACTGCTAGAAGGACTGCTGCTGCTCCCCCCCTACATTCCAGATGATGCTCTGTGCCTCCCCTGGCCAACATTCCCCCTTCAGAATCTCAATTCAGAGATCCGAGCATCTTCTCCAACTATCATTACTCAACTGGTTTTATTTAGCATTTGAGCTGATAAGGACAACATTCCGATTCATTAGGTGCCTGGAAAGCCCATCTTAACATCCCAAGTGAAGCAACAGCAATAAGGAGGTTTTTCTGGTGCAATTAATCACTGGGAATGTCGCTCCCCAAACCGGTGGGACATGGGAGTGGCTTGAGGGAATGTCAGCAATGTTGAAGAGCATAGAAGAATCTGGGCACAAAGGATGGCGTGACCAGTGCCTAGCAGCAGAGGCAGCAAGGAAGAAGGAGGTGAGATGAGGCTGCATGGCCAGGAAGGGAAAGCTCTATGAATCCAACAGTCAGGAAGCTGAATTTCCAGCAACTACCAACAAAGTGGCCAGAATTGCCCAGAATTACAGGATCCACACTGTTGTTGTTAATCCTTTCTGTCAGTTTGTCATGTAATATTAGCTGTAGAGCATGGCAGGGCATGGGGAGAGAAGAACTTTAACAAGTGTGATGGTCCTTCACCTCGGGCCCATAAGTTGATGTGGGCTAATAACATCTATTACTGCTGGAGGGACCACGTGCTGTAAAGCCTCAGTCAGAGGTTCTAATCCTTGCAGGGCTGACTCAGCTCTTCGTCCTTCTGGGGTTGATGGATAGATAACCGCTGAATTGCACAGTAAGAACACATATTACACTACTTAGAAATTGGAGGATACCAGCATGCAGCACTAAATATGTGATAAAACACTGGACTTTGCGTGCACATCGTCGCTGGCAGGGTTAAACATGAAAAGGAAATCATTGGTTTTCAGTTTAGGCTAACATTATTTGTCTCCATTCTTATTCACTTGGACACGGAAAAGAGAAACAATCACCTGAAATCACATTATATTGAAGCACTTCATTTAACATGGTAGGCAGAATCAGTGCCTAATTTGTGGGGCAATTGGCCACTTATTGCTGCACTTATTGCTGATTCTTGCTGCACTTATTGCTGATTCCAGCTTGAGTATGCTGTGGTGTTTTGGCAACTTTATTATTTTAACTGGCAGTCAGTCATATTAATATAAATACAATGCACGGTTTGAAATTGCTGGGAGCTATTTAGCTCCGACCTCTGCCCTAGGAGAGCCTGGTTACCTTGAAACCAACAACTACCAGGAACTGTGTTTGGCTCCCCAGTCAAAGTGCTGCCTTACAAACATGCATATGTGACATTAACTTTGAGTTTTTGAAAATGTTAGTGTAGAAGAACTGGGACATATCTATGACATATTTAAACATAATGGATCATACATAGACAAAAAGTTAACCAGTGCATCTCATGTGGAAGTTAGATTTTTGGTGCGCTGTTTTCCCACTCCTGGTTACCTAGCGTAGCTCCTGCTTACTGGGTGATGTGATGCCTGACATTCCTGATCATTGCAATGTAATTTTGAGCCCTGCAGTGTGCACTGGCCAGTGTCTCTGCTTGGGCTTGTTATTCATGAAACTGATGACCCAGGTTGGCCGGGCTATTTATCCATTTTCATGACTAACAATGAGTTGGACAGTGACAATGTTGGGCACTGATGCTGGCCATGTCCACACACAGCGCCACTCAGCCTGCATGACATTGCTGAAAATTCTCTACTGAATTACCCATTAGGGTGGGTTGCCAACAACTAGACAGTCACCAGCCGGCAGCCAAAACTCTGGGGCAAGGCCAGTGGAAAGCCCAATATCGAAGAGGAGTCCTGAGTGCCAACCTATATAAGGCAAGCTTTCTGCAGTGTTTGATAGTCAAGTTCATCAGTTAAGTAATGACTGTGCCTGCAGTTGTCCATCAATCTACCATAGGAGGAAGGAATGCTTGCTCTTTTTTCTGTGGACAGGTGGTTAACATGATCCACTTGCCACCAATAGAAACAGAGCAAAATGTTAACGATGATGTGTTTTAAAGAAACACTTAAACATTTAGTTTATTTGAAGACACAACTAATATTTTATGTCGAATGATATCTGTAAATCGCACAGTGGATCGATCACCTTCAATTAACTGGTGGGAGTTGCAGCTTTAACCACAAATATGTTGACACAGTATGGAGCACATGTGGGTAGGGTCAACAATGGGTGGGGAGTTGCTCACCCCAATGTGTAAAAGGTGTGCTAGAAAACATTTGAGCCGTGGCACTTATTTTCTTACAAATTAAGCACTGGACGATTTCTGTCTCATGCTCCGCCTTCATGCCCCACTGCCTTGCACGTGGGTGTGTGCACACATATAAAATGATCTTATAGAACCCAGAATGATTCAGCAGTTATGTTTGCTAGATGTGGGTCCAGTAGCTGCATGAAAACGTAGTTGCCTATGGCAACAATCCAGCTGCATGGTAGCTACTGTGTGGTCTAAAACTAGGTGTTTATAAGGCAAAGCTAATTACATTCAAATTTCGGGGGTGTTTACTTTTCTGCACGTAACCTTCATATGAACATTGAATGTGTATATATGGGATTTTTTTAAAACATTTTTTATTGTTCAAATAGAAAAAGCAAAATTTGTTTTAAACAAACCTTACACAATATAAAATCAACATTTTAGGATATATCAACAATGTTAAGATGCATCAAAAAAGACACCATTCGTATTCAGCATTCTTACTCAAGGCCAATGTCCCTTCAAGCCCATTCAGTTAAACCAATGTCTTTCATAAAGTGTATTATGAACACATATTTGAACAGGGCAAACCTGGATATATATAAACCCATTAGACTCCTCTTTATATGGCTTGTATTCAATCTATTTTCTATAATGCATGTGTAAAGAAGTCAATGGACCTCATGCACGTCTGATTGGGCAGCAAGGAATTCCTACTGGACCCACGCAGCACTGTAGACACTTACAAAAAGGCAGAGGCTACCACTTTAGGAGTTGCATGCTACAATGAAATGCCACTGAATGCACGAAAAAGCTTGCTGGATTACCTGACGAGACAGCTATGTGTTGAATCTGGAATCATACAGATAACAGCTAGAGCAGAAACAGCCTAGCAAAGTATGGACACCGATTCCTTGCTGCCCAACCAGATGTGCATGAGGTTCGTAGAATCTGCACGATACTGAACACAGGAACCCATTTGAAAGGGACCTGAAACCACTTTTCCATCCTGATGAATGCCGTTTCAAGTAGAGCATTTGTCAATCGCTCGAGAGACCGAAACACTGACGTGTCGACGACAAGCCAAGAATATCAGTAGTGCAACTCACACACACACTACTTAAATAACCTAGCGAATCAGGCATTTAGATTCAGTTAGCCCCAGTCAAGTGGTAAGGGTTAGAGAGTTGGATGATTACTCTATGTTTTTAATTAGAATTGATTACACATGTAATGTACTGCACTGCGGGACTGGCCACAGCAACTGACCCCATTTTGTTAGTCAGTAGTCTAATAACACAGCAATATATGTATGTACATATTGCTTAGGGTTCTGGGGCTTACAGTGTGCACTTTGCAGCACTCACCTTACAAAATGCGTTTGTTGCAGCCCGTCCGCCATGACTTCGGAAAATGAGAAGCCTTTCAACACTGGTTCCTTCACATCAGCCCCTTGCTTACAAAGAAGGAGTGCTAGCTATTCAGCAGTCCTTCGGTGTTTCAGCTCCCTGCTGGTTTGCTGTCTAGTGAAAATTGGCAGCAATTAGCCTCATCTTTAGCTCCATTCTAATGGGTGCCTCAGACTGCTTACCACTCTAAGCAAGTGGGAGGGGGGCAATCGTCATGTTGAAATGGGCCCCCACACATCTTTAGCTGGGCCTGACCAACAGCCAAATTATATATGATTATACATTAGGTAAAGTGCTGAAAGTTCCCCTGACGCATTTTGCGGAAGCACACAACTGCACGTGTAAACATGTGTTTGTGTTCTTTCAGAGAACAATAGTCGGAATTAACCTAGGTTTCCTGCAGCTGCAACAAGCCAGTGCCGAGCACCACGACGCGAGTATGAAAGACACATTGCATAAAATATTCCATGAGGGTGAGTGCCCTGCTCTTTTGTTTCCTTGGTTACTGGATCTATGGAAAGCAGCGGAACTGTTCAATACGCGAGCACGGGAGTGAGAGACGCTACCCTGGGTTGGAATCGCTTTAATAATCACAGCAGCTTGGTCTTGATCCGGAGGGCGTGTTCGCATTCCATCAGTACCTCTAATGTAAAAGGATCTGCGGCGGGGCTGAGTGCAGGATGTGGCATGTGAGTGCAGAGGCCTGGGGTGGTGGGATGTCAGGCAGTGATGTGGGGAGCGTAGCTGCCTGTGGCTGTGAGCTGACAGCCCCAACATGGCAGAGCATGCTGAGCGACAGTGCGCGCGGCAGCAGACACCTAGGTGCATTAATTTGTAGTGATGAAGAGGGGGAGCAGGGTGGCACCGTGCCAGATCGACTCTACGCTACGGCACTTTGTGTAATTCGACTTAATGGAAGTAATGATTGAAAGTACCTTACACACATACACACACACACACACATCTCGGGAGCTTACCGCATCGATTTACTAGATTACTACATTAACGCCACACATGAGATTTACAACGCCTCTCCCAGAAGAAAGATGAAAGGAACGCTCCGGGCTCGCAGCGTGTTGCCAGTGCCACCCTCAGCATCGGAGGACGGTCTGCTGGTCGCTATGCAAATCATAGGGCGCGCACAGTGAAATGCCCCATCTTGCCAACACTATTTCATTGTGCCTGAAATAAGAACCCTTTCATTGCAGCACACATGTGAGCGTGCTCATTCCGAGCCGTGGCAAACCTCGGCCCTCGCACACTGCAGCATGCGGTGGCGGGCGGTTTGCCTCCCCTGACTGGAATCAGGGTGACGCGCCAATGGAGCCGCGCAGTACCTTGGGTTCCCGCCGAGCTCCGCGTCCACAGGTCAGGCGGCTTCTCCCCAGGGGATGCTGGCTCGGCTGCCCGGTGCTTCTTGAACTTGACTGCCACCGGGGCTGCTGCTGCTGCTCGGCTCCCTGGCTCCTGCTACCAGCTGTGGCTGGGAAGGGAGGTGTGGCACAGCTCCGCCTCCCCTCCCCTCCTCCCTCTACTCGGGTTGGCCAGGCAGGAGAAGGAAAGCTGCCCTGAATCATGCCAAAAGATACAAATCGGGAGAGTCCACAGTCGCAGCAGAACCATGAGCTGTCACGGGCCATGGCCTGGGGCAGGGAGGCAGGTTGTTCGCTCGAAAACAACCGCAATTTTAAAATCGTCAGGTTGAAGCAACAGTCAAAAGGCGCGGCGTTTCCGTGTGTATATTTAGCACGCACACACGTTTTGTGTTAATCCCCAGCCTGCTTGCGTGTCCGATTATATCATAAAACCCGTGCCTTTGTTCTTTACCACTGCACACGGCTGTATGTTATTGCTGCAGTCCACGGTCCGTCCGCCCTGCAGAAGATGTGACTTACCCTCACCCATCCCTGACCTCTTGGCCGGAGGAGGGCATTACTCACAGATAAACCACAGTACGGACCCTGCGCGCATCCATATTTGACTACTCGCTGTAAAAAGGAGGAGATGCTTTGACTGAGAACGGAACAGGGGAGTCCAGCAACCCCCACTGTTTGCACATTACAAGCGGCCGCCTGACACTGATCCCCATCACATTTCGCGATGCACGCAACAACAACAACCGTTTATCTATTATTCGGCGTATAGTACATGGCGCAGTTTGTTGACGCATCATTTGAAACGCACAATACACGACAGAACTTGATCTTTCTTTGGCATAAACGACATGTTTTCTATGGATGGGTCATACAATACTCACAAAGCGAGATACCTGTTGCGATGTAAGCACCTTAATTGTCCGAGGGACTGTGTGACTCATGGTGACTTGATGGCCAAAACTGTTGATTTTTTTATTATTATTTTTTTATTTAACATTTTTAATAAAGAAATAAATACGTACAGACATACATACATACATACATAAATAAAAACGGTTTTGGCCATCAAGTTACTATGAGTCACACAGTCCCTTGGACAATTAATGTGCTTACATCGCAACAGGTATCTCGGCAGGTCGCCCGGTAGGTTAATGCACTTACTGCAAAGAGCTTGCAGGTCCCATATCGTCTTGTATTGCAATATGAAAACAGCACAGGCGATGCAGGCACTGCAGAAGCGTTTTATAATGGTGCAACCCCATAGGAAAACGTTCTGGGAATCAGGCCATACTACATACATTTTTACGACAAAGATCGACAACACTGATCGAAATGTACCTTTAGGTAGTAGGTGAATCATGACCTGCCATAACTTCGAACTGGACCCATTTTTGACAGATACTGTCAGTCAAGTGCATCATGTATCCAGAACTTCACGATTTATTCACTGACACTGGCTCTCTCACACTGTTCCATACATTGGGCTTGATTCCCAAAGTTCGTTTTTCTCACACTTTGCGCTGAATCATCGCGCAAACTGCTACTGGGCCACAGTAAACATCACATTAAGACCCAATGTTGTATGAAAAAAATCACCTAGGTGTCTGCATAAGTGAGACTGGGTCTTGTTCCTTGAATTACTGAGATTAGTATTATTATGAAACGTTTCTTATATATTATCGTATCCTCGCTTATGGGACTATTCACAAAAATGCTTTGTCAACACGCAATTCAAGCTCCACGTTCTTCTTCAGGGCAAAACATGTAGTGTTGCTAGTATCGTGAACAACAAAACAATTATTAATATTAATTTTCTGTATTGCATAATGGATTCTGAATCTATGACTGTGGGTCTGATTTACCAAAAAAGTGCTAAGTTTGCTGTAGCAAGAAAGAAAATTGCATGGATGAAAATAATAGCGTGGGAGCCGATTTATAGAATCAAAAGTGCAAACAATAATGAGTTGCACCCGGAATGCCCACAACACGCACCAATGAGTTGCACCCAGAATGCCCACAACACGCCCCCATGGCAAGCAAAAATGAACACTGTCAAACAACCTTGTAAAAAAGGATCACTTACAAGTGAAGACACGCCCCTGTACGCTTAAACCAGAAAAAATACAGCCCGCTAGGGAAAAAGGCCCAAGACACTCTTGCAGGGATAAAAAGTATTTATTTCTACAAAAATAGGAATGCACCAGCAAAGAATTCTGCTGCCACAGAACTTTCTGAGGTTTGTATGCCTGTGCGGTACATTATAACCACAAAAAGCGTTAAAATGGTGTTCCCAGACCTTTAAGATGAGGTAGCAATACCCTTGAGATGGATGAGGATGCTGAAATTATTGAAACATCAACAATCAAAATGGCTCAGGTAGTTGGCAAAAGATAACTGTTTTAATATCAATTATCTAAAACAGAGAGTACAGCGGACATCAACGGACGTCTGAGGGTAAAAACTCTCAATACACTTTGAAAAAAGCTTGCTTATATAACAGAAAATAGTCATAGGTGACATTAACCCACATATTACTACAAAAACCTAGTGGCATGTGTGATAGGGTTTAAGGAATCATCTAAGTATACGATCCATACTCGACTAAATGGGTGAAGAAAAGGTGATAGGTTTCTTAACATCAGGTGGGGCAACTAAGCCCTCCCCTAAACTATGAACGGCACTAAATATACGACATCCCATTGGTTATACAACTATAGGGCCCTTAATCATGCGGTCCTCTATCATTGGTTGTTTCTAACCTCTGTCAGTACCTTCCCAACTACGTTTAGCAGCATGCAGGCTGAGCGTCCAGGTGCTGGTGAGCTCGTCTTAACCATAGCTTCCCACCAATTAGCATATTCATCCATCATCACCTCAGTGGTCTGCTGTGAATTAGGACTTTGAACTTGTCCTTGGGAGTGTTCTGTGCTCTGAAGAATTAAGGGAAGTGAAGGCACGCTCTGCCCTCGTGCGTATGTATGACCACCATGCTCGTCCAACTTCTTCTCCCCATGTGACCGAAGACCACGAAATCGAGCTATTGGTGCTTTAAAATACTATTTTTCTAATACACCTCTGACGTCTTCTTGTTCGTTGTCCATGCCTCTTGAACAGGAACTTGATTCTTTCACACAATTTGTATCCAATGTCAGCTCACCCCAGCCTGACATGGCCTTGGCTTCTTGGCTCATCCAGCCTCGCCTTTCTGAGATTCGTCTTAATTCACTTGTTTCTAACTGCGACATACTGGAAAAGAGGGCCTTCCTTCGTTTGCTCAGTTCTGCTATTGTGCATAGTGGAAACATTAATTCTTTACTCACTCCAATATATATGTACATGTTGATGCATGCCGCAATCTATTCACTATAAGCTAGCCTCAAGAATATTTTGTCTGCTTGCGGTTCTTGCATATTTACACATGTAAAATGACTCGATATCTTCAATGTTTCTGTAACATAAGCCTCTTTCTCTTGAGTCCAAAATGTCACTTATCTTCGATACTTTCTTGATGCCTTATAGAATATCTGCATTCTCTAGTCCCTGCATCTCTTCTATGCATGTCAGTCTTGCTTCGTGTGACGTCACAAATCAGCTCTTTCATTAATTTGTCCTGTTTCCTCCGGAATTTCATTCAAACGTCCATCGTACTGTTTTGCGTGCAGGTATGGTTTTCTCAATGGGAACCTGGCTTCCAGGATTCTCTTAGGTATCTGTAGTTTTAATGGTTCTGCACGAGTCTCACACCCTGGTTCCTAACATATATGCAATATGAGCGCGGTGATTGAGGACAGGGTACTTATCTCCTTCTCTACACTCCCCCTCTGGCTGATTCATCGCCCACTCTCCCATCATTCTTCATATCTAAACATCCTTGTCTGAAGAACTGCTTCTTCGGGATCCATATTTTTTGACTCCCTTCAGGCATCAAGCTGATTTCACATGCTCATCCTTGTTACACGTCATGAGCATGCACTGTCCACTTGGACTGCAATAGATCCATCTTCCCACATACGTCTTGTAGTTCTTTGGATACAGAAACTTCATGCCCTCAGGTGCATGGATACTGGCCTTCACAAAGTCTCTGATTTCTTCATCTGTTAGATCGTTGGCCTTCCATCCTGGCTCAACATCGCTATTGCTTTCTTTGCTGTCTTTTTGCACTGTGTGATTATTATCTTGATCACACAGAATCCAAGCAATACTAACATGATCAGGGCTCCAAGGAACTTGAACATGTGCGTCATCCATTGTGGAACCCAAGAAAAAAGTGATCCTAACCAGCTGTCATCAGCAATGTCTACTACTTCGTCTATCATCTGGATGTGTAGCTTCGTCAACATCTCCATGACCTCTGTCAAGGTGCCATTCTCGTCGTCATGAGAAGGTATGAATGTGCAACATGAGTCTCCAATTTTTGCACAAACACCTCCATCCATTGCTCTGATCATGTCTAGGACATATGTATTCTGAAGAGTCATCAGTTGTATGGCTCTGATATCTTCTGTGATAGCATGCACCCTTTTATGGCTGTGTTGATTGTCTGAAGCAATTTCCATCTGGTAATCTGCAGCCATTTGTATTTGCCCCAACCTGGATTCTCAGCATGAAGATTAACGTGAATACTGACGAAGTCTGGCTGAACGGTCTGTGTTCATACGGGATAGAGTCAAAGGCTTCTATTGATTTAGCAGAGAATTAGTTCTCCCTCATTTGCTTTCTGGAAACTAACAAGATTCAGGTCACTTTTAGGAATCACCAATGCCGGAACATGAACATTCACCAAAGTGCATATTCCTCCCCAATCTTTAGGCAATCTCATATAAGCTCTGGCTCCACATGCCCAATTGTGATCCATGATCATATTTGGTGCATCAAAGACCTGACTACAGTTCTGGTTCACCCCCACTTTTCTTGTGCCATTACAACTGAAGCATAGCTTGGAGCTTCCCAAAGGCACTATCTGCAAGGGTCCTCCAAGCAAGTTTTGGCCACAATAGTTTGCACACCACCTGTGCATTCCAGACAGTTTTATCTGGACAATCACTTACCATCCAGGCTCTGCAGATAACTACTCCTTCTTCTCAGCCATCTGGTGAGAACACTGTTCCCCAAATCTGCATCTGGTCTCTTTTTTTCCAATGTCTGATTTCTTCTTCAGTTTTTCCTGGACTCTTTGAGTCTTTTGTTTACTTCCCATTTGATTGCAGCTCCTTTCACTCCAGGTTTTTCAGATCTGATCACGTGATTCTTGGTATGATCTCTGTCTCTTGTCTTTGTGTCTTGCACATAATCATCTTCATCTGGTTTGGTCCATTCAGTTGCCCATTTGAGATAGGCATCTCGACCCATGAACTGGCCTCTTGTACGGCAAAGTACTATGTGTGATAAGCAATGTGCAGTCTGGACATCTACCTCAATAGCTATAAAAATTGTAGACTTCCCCATGCTATAAGGTAGGAGTGCACACACAAACCATTCCTCCTTGGAGGTCCTTCTTCCTACTTCCTTCATATGCTAATACCAAATGTTATTCCCCAAATGTGCAGTACTGTCCAGGTAATAATTTAGCTCATGATCATTCTCCCTAGCACTTCTCTTGGGCCTCATTCTTCTTACTGGACCAATCATAGAAACATTCATCAGTATACTCATTGTATTTACATGTGCTACCTGAGTAGGTGAAAGTTCTAGAAGCCTTTTCATATCCAACTGCCTTTTTCTAGCATCCACAAATTATGGCCATATGAAGTCTGCCATCACCTTCATACGGGACCTCTCTTCAAAAGGTAACCTAGGCTCATCTATCATGGGACCAAGTGCTCCTGGGTGTACTTCCAGAGTAGGCACAATTACATAAGGTCTCGGCTGCCTCGTAGTTACCACGTCTGTATCCTTCTCTTGCAAAGAAGGATGCACAGGAATCTTCACTCTGTTTATGTCTACATAATAAGCAGTTTGCACTGTGAGAGCAGTATTACTATGAACAAAATACATGTGTAAATTGTACACAAACATGCCCATTTATAGCAATACATTTTTTGCATATTGTGGACATTTCTCGTGATATGCCTTAACAAAATTGCTACTGATGCTGCCCATTTTACTACTAAGGAAGGAAACAATTATTTTAATGGGGCAACATCATGCACTGCTTCTGGAATCTGCTGAGTCGGCTCAAAAAGTTCCTCGATTAGCTTCAGCTGGCTGGCTTATACAATGATGAATACAAATTCTTAGTGGATGTCACAAATTAGCCCCTGATCAGACGACATGAAGATTTTCTTTCAGCATGAAACTTAAGTTCCTTACTCAGTAGACTTTTGAATGTTCTTCCTCAAAGTCTTATTCAGTTCTTAGTGTTCTCTCAGAGTACCCATTCACTTTGTTTATGATGTCCCTTAATATTTCATTGAGCGTTTCATTGTTTCTTGGATCGCTCCGGAACGTTCGGACGTCGGTTTGTCTCCCAACAAGATGTGGACATTCCTCTATCAGATAGCAGAATACCACACTGGCCAGTCTATGCGTATTATTCGGTGACATGGGCATTTGTGTCTCCCCTACAGAACTCAGGAATCTGAAGGATCTGTTCAATGATAGCTGCAAGCAATCTTCTCACAATTGGACCATTCTTAGGATCTTGCAAGTACAAATGAACGTTAGTAGTTCTCCCCACCAACGCAGGATAAGTGCGCAAAATAAACAAGAAAACAGCAAGAACGTTCCGGAAAACGTTGTCATTGGCAACACCATAGGCACGTAAGGAAAGAACTTTAGTGTGAAAGGAATCTGGGAACTGCTCCCTCTTCCCGTCGTTGAAAAGGAACTCCAGATCTGGCATACTCTCCTTTATGATCAAGACTTATACATGTCTCTGTCCAATGTCAACAAATTCCTGTGGCTCAAGAACAATTATCTTCCTTTAACTCCTTTATAAATGACTGAAAAGAGTGTCCCAAAAAATTCACAGTCCTATGAACTCTTTATCTTTATTCAACAGCTTCTGCATCCTTCTTCCGCATAATAGACCTAGTCTGCACATGCTGTGGTTCTTCCCCAATGCTTGCTTCTGATGGGGGTGGGGGTGTAGGTGATACAGGGTCTTCAGTATAGCTCTTTATGTTGCAGAGGAATATCCAAGTGCGTCTGCCTTGAACCTTGACTGCAGACAGTGTAATGTCCTCTACTATGAAGGGGCTGTCAAAACGAGGTTTGTGCCACCTTCTAGTAAAGGTGCGGATTAGAACTGCATCTCCATGGAAAAGTTTGGGAAGACAAAGCTGATTAGCTCCTGTTGTTGTAGCATCTCCTTCTGTGTTCTGTGTTGCCCTACACCCCTTTCACTTGAGCTGATCTGAAATAATAGAGATACTTGAAGTCATACATGTAAGGTAATCACGTAGCTCCCTTCATAACAATTCTGCTGTTGGCTGGGCATCACTTCTAGTTCTAGATGGAGATGTGAGAGGTGTCCTAATTCGCCTCCCTGTCACTATCTCATGAGGGCTAAAATGGTGGTCTGATCCTGGCTAATTTCTCAACGCATACAATGCCAGTGGTAGGCAATGCAACCATCCTTTCTTCAGGGTCAATTTTAATTTGCTATTCTCTCCTTAAGCAGGTCGTTGAGTCTTTCACAGACACCATTGCCTGTAGGTGATACACCAATGTAAACTTGTGCTTTATACTAAGCAACAAACTTATTTGTTCAAAGACTTCATTGACAAAATGAGGGCCATTATCTGATCTCAATACTTCACATATTCCCCATCTAGGAAACACTTCTTGTACTAAACATTTGGCTGCACATATGGCATCTGGATGTGTACACGGTCCAGCTTCAATCCATCTTGAAACGGGACAGACTACTACAATCATATATCTGTATCCATTTGTTACACTCAGCAGGTATCCACGGGTGTGCCACACGATACTCGATGGAGGTCTAAGCGCTATCCCGGACCCCTCTCTGCTTGGTTATGTGCCAGACGTTGGGTAGCGCCTATAACGGAGAATGGAGGGTTAAGATACTGGTTCTGTGATGGGTGGACTCCCACCTCCCTCTTGTCCAAATACCCTCCCATGGGGTTATTGCTCACCTTAGGTTTTTGTGCGTTTAACTCTCCATCATGCGTCTCTGTGCAGGGGCGCGTGGTTGGTGTGGGCGTTCCGTGGACCTAGTTGCTTCACTGGTCCATGTGCCCTTATGCTGGGTCCAGACTGGCTGTGACTCCAACTCTGCTTGCTGTCTTCCAGGTGAGTTATAATGTCTTTTCCGTCTTTATTCTGTCTCTTTCTTTCCCTCCTTTTTCTCTGTCTTCTCGGCGTCTTGCTCCACTACGCTGTTCCCTAGCAATGTCTCTTTTTGTTTTTACAGGGATCTAGGAGTTGCCGCGCCGATGGCGAAGACCACAGTGAGTTATTGATGTGCGGAGCGCTGTGCTGTTTATTAGTGTTAATTGCTAACCTGTGTTCTCTTCTCTTTGTACAGGTTGTGGTGATGTTCCAAAGTGATGAGCGTTCGAAGCGCTGCTTGCCTAGGTAAGTGCTTTGTTAATGCTGACCCTGTTCCTTCTCCCTTGCAGACTGCAGTGAAACCCGGAGATGGGCGATGTAAGAGAAGCGAAGGGTGCTGCCAGGACTCGCTGCTTACCCAGGTAAGAATTGTTACTAATGCTGTCCTTGTTTTTTTTAACCTTTGCAGGTTGCGGCAAACTCCGGAGATGATCGAGGTAATCGAAGCGCAGGATGGGTTCAAGACTGGTTACTTCACAGGTAAGTGTTCTTGCTCGCTAATGCTGTGCTTGTTCTTCCAGGTTTTTAATGGAATCTGGATCTAGGGCTTCAGGATCGGGCCGCCAGAGAAGCAGATGAGCAGGAGCGGGACATGGTGAGTGGTACGCTGCAGCAGTGCAGAATAACGCAAAGTGTGTTCTGCTGTTTGGGTGTGGTTTAAATAGCCCAGGTAAAGTAGTTCTAGGCCAAGTAGTTCCAGCCCCAGCCACACCCAAAACACTAGACCGCATGGATTGGTTCTAAAGAACTGAGCTGTGTAATAGGCCTCCATGTTGGATTAAGGTCCAAAACTGGTATTGCTTTATTCCTGATAATGAGCCTAGTGCCAGAGGTGCCAGGACTGACTCCATGTATGTTCCTGATGGAGTTTTAATGCCCTTGGGGCCAGTGTGAAGGGCTTTAGCCCCCCTGCTGCCAGGGGGCTATTATACCTGAGGGGGTCCGGGGCATAGATTGTGACAGCATTACAGACTTGCAGCATGTCGACATAGTCGATGTGTAAATGCTACAAAGGACCATTAGGTCTCAGAATAACTCCTCTAATTGTGTGCAATCGGTGCCCAGCAGTAAACATTTGACACACAATACAATTTACAACATAAAATGCAACATGTTCTACTATATTTGGAACAAACCAATCCATAGCTATTGTTGTGACAAGGCTCTCTCTAGTTGTGTGTGCAAGGTAGTGTTGCTGCTCCAACGCCATCCTTAGTAAGGCTACAGGCATCACCGGCTTACCAGTGCTGTCTTGTCACCACAATGCCTCAGAGGGGTTTAAAGAGCGCCCTTTCCGCATCCACAAGTCTTTTTCGTCTTGGGGTGCTTCCCCTTGGATTTCTCCCAACTGAGTTCTAGACAAGTTATTGTAACAGTTTGGCACACTCATCATCACCACCATGCTTTCATTCACATCAGGCGTATCAAATGACATAATCTCTCCTGTACATGCAACACGTTTCACTTCTCATCTGCCTTTTGATTTCCACGTGAAATAAAATCTGCCCTTTTTGTGTGACCTGCACACTTTACGACTGTGATGGCTACTGGGAGCTAAAGTGCTCTAATGAGTCTGTCCAATAAGGCTGCATGTTGCACTGGCGTGCCGTCCACTCGGATTTAGCCCCTCCTTTTCCAACATGCTAGCCCTGCCTGCACTGTTGATGTTACGTAGGCAGAATCACAGTACACTGTTACTTCCTGGTCTGCGTGATTCTCGAGCGTGACAATCAGCACCACTAATTCTGCAGTCTTTGCCGAAAAGTGAGACGTTAGTCTTGCACTTGTCAATACTTCAAACTCTCCATTGGCCAGGTGCTTTACCACAGTGGCATCTGTATATCTTTGCGCATCATTTTGATCAATTCTAGAAGAACCGTCAATAAAGAGAATCTTCCCAGCTGCCAACGCATTTCCTTTAACCCTCAGGAGCTCATCATAGAACTTCTCATAGTTCGAACAATCATGTGCGTGCTCGCCTTCTGCCAGTGGTTCTGCTACAAACATGGCAGGATTCACTATTCTGCATCTGACTATTTTAATCGCCGGATTCGCTATGACCAACTCATAGGCAGAAGCCCTCTGAGACGTCAACATGCTTTTAGGTTTTTCCAAAATGGCAAACAATGCATGTTCAACAAATAATGTCATAGAACATCCCATTACTATAGTGACAGCCGTCTCAATGGCGAAAGCGGCGACTGCCAAAGATTGTTCGCAAGGGAAGAGACCCCTCATTACTGGGTCTAAAATCCCACTGTAATATCCAAGGGGCTTGTACCCCAGCAAGGTTCTCTGCATGAGCACAGCTGTCATAACAGTGCCATTTGTGTGCAAAAACAAAAAGAATTCCTCAGCATAATTGGGAATCCCTAAAACTGGAGCCATGCAAATTGCTTTTTTAATTCATCAAACCCTTCTTCCATTGCCTCATTCCAAAAATGTTTTCCTGATTTGCCTGTGCTTTTTTCAGTGCTTGCAACAAGGGCCTTAATTGTAGTCAAAGACCCATGCTCTCATATAATTGCATAGTCCCAAAATCACTGCATGTGCTTTATCGTGACTGGCTTTACTGTTTTTAATATAGCCACAGCCCTCTCAGGTGTAACCTTCTTCCCTTCATGTGAGATTAAGGGACTGATTCATGAATTATTTGCACCAAAAAACGGGGATTTGTGCACCATTCTGCCCGCAAATCCCCATTTGTTAAACAGGGATTTGCGGGCAGAATGACGCACAAATCCCTGTTTTTCGGCACACATAATTCCATGAATCAGCCCCTTAATCTCACATTAAGGGAAGAAGGTTACACCCGAGAGGGCTGAGGCTATATTAAAAACAGTAAAGCCAGTCACGATAAAGCACATGCAGTGATTTTGGGACTACGTAATTATATGAGAGCATGGGTCTTTGACAACACTTTCTAACTCAATATTGCTTAAGTTCATTTGTAGGACCCGATTGAAAATCGATGGGGACTCACAGTACCCCTGTGGTTATCGAGTACTTTCCAGACGACTTTGTCTGAAAGTAAATGATGTCATATCTTTATGCAATGGGATTGAGAAAAATGCCTTTTTCAAGCCAATCACAGTAAAATACTGTGCCTCAACAGGTATATTACATAAGATTGCTGCCTCTACAATTTGGTTAATTGGGTGAAGGTCTTGGATTAAATGCCACGACTCCCCTTTCCCCTTTTTGATTGGATAGATTGCGGTATTACACAGTGATTCTGATGTCACTAAAATGCCTTGTTCCATCACGCGTTGAAACACTTGTGTATAGGCGCGTTACAAATGCCATTTCATATCATAGCAGATATTGGGCCTCATTACACGGAAGGCGGTGATCCAGGGTGCTATGAGCACCCTGGACCATGCCGGTAAATTACCGGCACCGCCTTGGCGGTAAGGGGATTTACCGCCCCATTCCAAGGTCGGTGGGGCGGTAAATCCCCCTTCCGCCATTGCCCTTCCCCATTCCCATTTCTGCCCCATAGGGCTCTATGGGAATGGGGAAGGCGCTAATTACGGCACCGCAATTTTGCGGTGCCGTAATTAGCTCCGAGGTCCCTTAGCGGGTTGGTTTTTAACGCCTGCAAAAAGCAAGCGTTAGAGCACCAACCCGCTAAGGGACCTCGTAGTACGGCGGTAAGGGTTAACGGTCACCGTTGCCATTAACGGTGACCGTTAACCCTTACCGCCGTCCGTGTAATGAGGCCCATTGTCTTAAAAATACCTTCATCTGCCTCTCGTGACATGGGATACTGTTGTGCTCGCGGTAAAATTGCTCCTGGTTTTAATTTAAACTTTACTTCCCCAGCCCCTTCAATAGGCCTACGTCATAGGGGCCTTTTGTCCATAATGAAATTGGCACCTTTGCCATGTCTTCATCGTAATACTCATGGCGGTTCTGCACTAACATCATATTTTGAGGAACTTTGCGCTTAATTGCTCTCACCCAATAAGTAATACTTGTTTCAAAGATTACTTCATCATCTCTTGGATGATCTCTAAACAAGTCTTCATCCGGGATGTCAGTTAGTCTGTAACCATCATAACCAACTCCATCAAGCATAGCTAATTCTCCTCGTACTATAGCTGCTTGTAACTCTAAAGGAAAGGCTCGTCCTTCCTCTTCCATCATAGGTATCTTTGGCCTGAATAAAAATGTGTCAGGTATTCTCACAGTTTTGCTCACCAAGCCTGGCAGCCATGTCAACAGAATGCCTACTCCATAGTGAAAAACTTCTGGTTCTAATGGCACTCTTCGTATGGCCACCTGTCCTGTAAATGCCATAACAAACTCACTTACGTTCAAATAATACATTCCTAGTGTTGAGCACACTATGCCTTCATCAATGAATGAAATTGTCATGTTCAATTTGGTCATTAAATCTCGACCCAATATATTGACAGGTGTCAGTCTTGAATATAATAACGGCACAGACATGTCACACTCTCCTATAGAGACTGGTAGTGCATCACTATAAGGAACTCTACGTGTAGCTCCTGTGAATCCTTGACTATTCATGGCATTTCCAGACATTGAACATTTCCCCTCTTGTATACATAAGCGCGTTGCACCTGTGTCTACTAAAAACAAAAAAAGATTTGCCTCCTATAGTAACGTCAACCCTCGGTTCCTCTTGAGGATTAGGCGTTACTGATAGTATTTAATACATCAAGTCTCCCAGTAAGTTGTCCTATTGTGGATACAGTATCATTCCCATACCTGTGAAAGGATTCCCTCCATCAACAGTAACGCCCACTATTTTAGGAGGAATTAATTGTCCTGTGTTTGTACTCTGCTGTATCTGCATGGGTGCCTGCTGGGACTGCCCTTGTGGAAGATTCATTGATGACTGCTGTGTTTGAAAGTCTTGTTGCACCCTCGGTGCTTGTGTCTGCTGCATCAGTTGATTCTGAGCAAACCCATCTCCATTCTGCTGTGAATATGCAGGCCGGTTTGCAGTTCCCCCTCTTCAAAATTGCCCATTCTGCACAAATCCTTCACTTCTACGTGTGTGAGAAAAGTGCCCCGTCATACCACATGTGCAGCATGTAGGCTGAGGTCTTCTTATTTTCTGCTCCTGCATGCATTGATTATCGTTCCGTGTGTTTTGAAACCCACCTTGATTATTCTGGAAACCCCTACCTCGAAAACCTTCCGTTGGTGCAAATCCACTATTATTTTGGTCAAACTGCCTTTGGTAATTCACCTGCAGCATGTTTGCTGCTTGCTGTGAACCTGACCCATCTCCACTAGTCAACATTGCCCCTTCAATGGCGTACTTAAATATATTTTTTCTGCACTCATTTTGCCTCACCACCTTTCCTAACATCATCTTTCTTTTGATTCTTTTCTTGCAAAAGCCTGCAATAATGAGCAATGGTCAGCTATATTCCTGAGCATGGCTTCACTTCCATGCCCACCAATTTCTTGAGCTGATTCAGTACTGCGTCTGGCAGCCCTAAGCACAATATATGATAAAATACAGGTATAGATTTTCCCCAACCCTCCCGCATCTCCAAAGCCCACTGCTCTTAGAACTTCTGAATGTAAACAAGAGGGTCATCCCCTTCCTGCATTTTTTTTTTCCATTATAGCTCTCATATCTGACATGTCCAGATATAATACCCTAAGCGCTTTACAGACTGCCGCCCTACAGTTATTGAACGGTGCTCCATCATGAGCAGTGTTTATCGTAGTAACACTGGAATAACCTGCTCTTGACCAAACGTCATCAGCCCTTTCCCCAAGGATGGCAATTAGGAGAACCTTAATGTCCACTATAGCTAACGTGTTTCCTCCTGTCATTTTTTCTAATTCATGTATCCACTTCCCAGCACCAGAAGTTAAACTCGGGAGTTTGCAACTTAAATTATCTTAATCCATTTGCGGCCAAGGTATAGATTTTGGCCTTGCTCCTCCCTTTTCTAACAAAGGAAACTGTGAAATCCCAAACTCGAATTCAACACTCATCGTTTGCCTGTCCATAGCAGGGACAATGGTTCTGCACCACCTTCTACCTGGCAGTGACCTTATCCTACTCACATATGGTGTTGATTGCCTCCTGTGATCATGGGATCGCTCTTTAGGTCGATTTAGCCGTGTCAACGATTCTGACGCCCGAGATATAGGGAAGTTTAAATTCGTTCATCTTACTTCCTTATCCATTGAAAACCACCCTTCAGGGCCACATGCATTACCTTCTTCCCCATGAATGGGTTCTCTTTCCTCGTCTGACATATCCTGTCCCCAACTCGTGTGACTTCTCGCTTCATCATCTCTATTCAGAGTCAGTCTATCTAAAGACAGCTCCTTGCGTTCAAAACTACATGATGCTGCATACTCGTGAGTCAATCATTTTTACCCTCCCCTGCAGTACTTTCTCCATCTTCATCTCATGATAGACTTTATCGATTGCATCCCCAATGCTTCTAGAGTCAAACTCATCCTCCAGATTTGCTCTGGACAAACCTGCTATTGGTTCATGTGTTGGGAAGAACTCTTCTAAATCTTCCCATGCCAATACTGGATTAGGATCCGTTACCTCATTTTCCATTCAATCACCATTGCGTGCTCTCTGCCTTCTCTTTCGTTCTAATTCATCATCAAATTCTCTTTGCTCCCTTGCTTCCTCTCTTATCCTGTCTTCTTCTTTTCTCTTTATAGCCATTCTCTCATTTTCCCTTCGTATTTCTTCATCTCGGCATCTTTGCATTCTTTTATCTCTCAATGTCTGTTCTTCTTCCTCCCTTCCTTTCCTTTCTAGTCTTTCTTGTTCTTCAATTTCCCTTTGTCTGTTATCATACTTTCTCTGCTCCTCTGCTCTTTCCTGTTTTCTCATTTGCTCCACTTGATACAACTGTTCCCGTCTGTGTTTATCCTTTTTTTTTTCTATCATCTTTCAATCTTTCCTCTCTTTCTCTACCCTTTTTGTCCTGCTCATCTTGATCTTCCCTTTGCCTTACATCCTCAATTCTCTTACCATCGAGTTTGAGCAAAATCTGACCTCCCATCCATTTGTTCTGTATAAGTGCTAACTCAACAGTCGTATCCTTTTCTACTTTCCATCTCTTTAATTCTCGACCTATATCTAGAGATGTGCTTGTTCGTTTACTTTTCTCTTTGTCGCGTCTCTCTTTGTCCCTCGGGACCGTAGAGATTACATCTTTCTCGATAGTTTTCTCGGGGCCTTCTTCGCTGCTTTTGCGCAGGTGACTCGTATGCCGGGTTACTATACCCCATTGCTGCCTTGAGCTCCCTTAATAGGTACAGCCCATCATCCGTCTTACTATCGCCGTCTGCTTCAGGCACAGGGGGTGGAGCAGAAGGCTCCTCCCCCCCTCTGTGCATACGTTAAGTATCCATTCTCCAGGAGGTGGGTCCTGTCTCTCCTTCTGGTACATTTTCCAGCGCTCTAAGCTCGCTAGTCACTTGTCTAACGTTTTCCCTGTATATGCATCATGCAAATATGTCGTCATATGCTGCAGAACTGCCTTCGATAGAAATCCACCTTGTGACCATGACATGAACATTTTGGGCCTGATTCATGGAAGTATTTTATAATGGCGCAATCCCACATGAAAATGTTCCATGAATCAGGCCCTTTGTCTGCTGTACCCTTAGCCCATTCTGCACTGTAATGCCTAAGCTTGGGTGCGTGTTTGGGCAGCTGCTTGCAGAGATGTGTAAGCGGAATAATATCCTCCATTTTGACTCGTCACTCTATGCCTGCCAATACTCACCTTTACACTTTGCAAAAAGATAAGTTTCAGAAAAACAAAATAATATGAGTGTACACCACTCGTCGCAGGCTCCAAACTCTCTATATCACAATTTTTACTTCGATCTATATTTTCACTAAACACCATCAATTTCAGAACCAATAGTAAAAATTGGTTCACAAATCTTGTTTTCTTTTTTGCGTCTATCAATTCTTCCATTGTTTTTTCACCATATATAATTCACATAAACCAAACAGACATACAGACACACTCGACCGGTCACATATATTTCTCACAGTCTACGCTCCAAGACTGTCTTACCCTCTAAAATATACTCAGATTGGAGTGTGAATCAACCTCTTCAAATTTGTCTTTAAACAAGATTTATTTCATACGTCACCCATAAAGGCCTATAGGTGCGATTGCCTCTGACCGTTCTTTAAAATGCAGGTATCTCGGGCGTACTCTTTTATCATGGCCTCTCATCAGGATACTTCTTAATTGCTTGTCCTCTCCTCAAGTCAATTTTACTCAATATTCAACACTCACTGTTTCTCAAGTTATGTTATTCCAACCTCACTCCATTGCTCGTTTTCCCCTTATCACTTTTTTTCACCCACTGCCCATCACACTTTTGCCACCTCACTCAGTTTTTACTCACCATTAGAATTTTCAAATTCCGACTCTCGGCTCGTACACCTCCTCAATAGCCTCTCCAACTTTCCATTCGTTCAGCTTTCAGTAGATGCCGCGAGGGGATTTTGCATGAAAACAAGGAACCTGTCTAACCTGGCTTGCAAGACTTTGCGTTACACTAAACCGCTATCTATAGGGAGCCTCACGTCCTTTCAGCCGAATGGCAGAGGTTGTGTGATATTTCCGGGAGCTCAAAAGCTCACATATGTCGATGGATATCTAACCATCCTCTTAGCTACCATGTCAACTGGTGTTCCCATCCCTTTAAGATGAGTTAGCAATACCCTTGAGATAGATGGGGATAAAGAAATTATTCAAATATCAATAATCAAAACGACTCAGGTAGTTGGCAAAAGGATAGCTGTTTTAATATCAATTATCTAAAACAGGGAGTACAATGGACATCAACGGACGTCTCAGCATAAAAACTCTCAATGCATTTTGATAAAAAGCTTGCTTATATAACAGAAATTCGTCATAGGTGATGTTAACCCACGTATTGCTAACATCATCCCACTTGGCAAACTACAAAAACCTAGTGGCGTGTGTGATAGGGTCTAAGGAATCAATTAAATATATGATCCATACTCGTCTAAGTGGGTGAAGGAAGGTGATAGGTTTCTTAACATCAGGAGGGGCAACAAAGCCCTCCCCTAAAACACGGCAGTATGAACGTCACTAAATATACAATGTCCCATTGGTTATGCAACTGTAGGACCCTTAATCATGAGGTCCTCTATCATTGGTTGGTTACTAACCTCCGTCAGTACCTTCCCACCTACGTTTAGCAGCATGCAGGCTGAGCGTCCAGGTGCTGGTGAGCTCGTCTTAACCATAGCTTCCCAATGATTAGCATATTCATCCATCATCACCTCAGTGGTCTGCTGTCAATTAGGACCTCGAACTAGTCTTTGGGAGTGTTCTGTGCTCTGAAGAATTCAGGGGAGAGAAGGCACGCTCTGCACTCGTGCGTAGGTATGACCACCATGCTCGTCCAACTTATTCTCCCCACGTGACTGAAGACCACGAAATTGAGCTTTTGGTGCTTTAAAATACTATTTTCCTAATAGACCTCTGACATCTTCTTTTTCGTTGTCCATGCCTCTTGAACAGGAGCTTCATTCTTTCACACGATTTGTATCCAATGTCATCCCACCCCGGCCTGATGTGGCCTTGGCTTCTTGGCTCATCCAGCCTCGACTTTCTGAGATCCGCTTTTAATTCACTTGTTTTCTAACTGCGACATACTGGAAAAGAGGGCCTTCCTTCGTTTTCTGAGCTCTGCTATTGTACGTAATGGAAACATTCATTCTTTACTGACTCCAATATATATGTACATGTTGATGCATGCCGCAATCTATTCACTATAAGCTAGCCTCAAGAATATTTCGTCTGCTTGCGGTTCTTGCATATTTACACATGTAAAATGACTCGATATCTTCAATGTTTCTGTAACATAAGCCTCTTTTTCTTGAGTCTGAAATGTCACTTATCTTCAATACTTTCTTGATGCTTTAGAATATCTGCATTCCCTAGTCTCGGCATCTCTTCTATGCACGTCAGTCTAGCTTCATGTGATGACACCAGTCTGGTCTTTCATTCATTTGTCCTGTTTCTTCTGGAATTTAATTCAAACGACCATCGTACTGTTTTGCGTGCAGGTATGTTTTCTCAGCGGGAACCTTGCTTCCAGGATTCTCTTAGGTATCTGTAGTTTCAATGGTTCTGCATCTGTCTCACACCCTGGTTCCCAACATAACATATAGGCAATATGGACGAGGTGATTGAGCGGAGGGTACTTAGCTCTTTCTCTACAGCGACACTAATGATGTCAACATATATAGTACAATTCTACAGTATGGATTGGCAGAGGCCTAGAGACGTAGGCTCTTTTCCATATGGGATGCCAGGCCATCGGTCCATCTTCATCTGTCCATCTCTGTTCGCGTGGGTGGGGCAGTGCTCACCATCCATGGTGAGCTGACGAAATAATTAATTAGCTACTCTAACACACAATGTTATTCTTACGATTGTAACTACGCACCTGGCAGATACAAAGATGGGCTTGGGTGAGATCCGAGGTCACACTAACTCACACACACTTCACTCATTTCAAGACAGATCAGCAACTCCCAAGGTCCTCTGCCTTAGTTTTGAGCTATAATTCTAATTTCACCCTGCACCTCACTGCACAAATCACGTGACTCATTCCTGAATGCGCAATAGCCTTGCCTTCTGATCTTAGTGATCGGTCGGGGGTGTAAAAGATTTATGGTCGGTGGTCTGGGTTTGAATGGTACTGGGGCATGCCTGGGTCATGGGATGAAAGCATGGCAAGGCTGTATTTCACATTTCGGGATCGTTGGGGGTAGGAGAACCTTGCTATCTGCTTCATGGATGGTACTGCCAAGAGGCGCTCTGATCCTTTTTCATGACCTTGCAGGGTGCATTCTTCCATGGCGCGAGGGCCTGTAACTCTAACAATGGAGTACGTTGTGGATTTCTGAGACCTGGCTATAATGGGGGTGGTGTTCGCACTCATGGGCTTTATACTAATACACGAGGTGCTGTTTGCCATGCTTGTGCCTAACTTGTAAGATGGCTGCCACTTGCCAAGATGGCGTTTACACCTGCATCTACCATATAGCTTATAATACATGCACGACGATGATGGTCCACCCCATTTATGTGCACCCCCTGCTCCCTGGATGTGCTCTATTAGGGTATAGTTCTTCTTGTTTAGTATCGCCTAGGGGGGGTGGAAAGACCCTCTATTCTTCCCAACACAAGCAATCACCATTACATCCCCTCCTCTCTTGTGACGCACAAGTCCTCGTCCCAGTACTCCTACAAAACTGTGCCTCAACCCTCTAACTCAAAGCAGCACCCGGAAACCCCAGAGAAACTGCACCTCGTCCCCCTAGCTCAAAGCAGCACCTGCAAATGCCAGAGAAACTCCTCCTTGTCCCCCTAGATCCAAGGCAGCACCCGCTAGTCTGCCCTCATCCCATTAACCAACTGACCACTTGGGAGGAATTCGACCATCCGCACGGTGGGTGTGCGCTCGCCTGGGCTTTTTTTGAAATTGTAAATGAAATTGAATGATGGTAGATCAACCTCTGGAAAATGTGTGGAGCTAATCCGCACATGTTTCTGTACACTCCCCGCATGACATATGCATAGACCCATGTACTCTGGGTGGACACAGCCTACGGGCACAGTCCCCCCATCCTATTTAGGTGCCATCTGACAGGTGGATTACACAATGCTTCTCCGGAAAGGGGGTGGTCAAAACCTCCCCCTGCCGTGGCCAGTTTAATTAATTAACAAAGGCTCCATGGATGCTCCCTGTCCTTTTGTAGAGCCCTGTAGCTAGTGGCACCATTCACATACTAATCAGAGTTTAATTCAGACAGGCCCAAATAGGGCCTGACTGCAGAGGCTAACAAAGGAGACAGGCAACCCCAAAACCCTTTCATATGTACTGTGTCAACCTGATGTTAGCTCCCGTCCTCAGTATCAATTGACAGTGAAATGTCATGTGTGGGACTGCATGTTTACAGTAGTCATCCACAGAGGGGGACTCCATTCAGAGGGTACAAGTAGGTGGTTTGGCAGAGTCAGAAAGTCTGGTCTCTCTTGCAGCTTCAAGGGAGACTCTGGCTGAAGGTACAGTCTGCCTTACATCTTCCGCCAGTGAAGGAAGGCCAGGACTTCCAAGAGGGAAGCAACATCCCTCCCCTAAACATCTCCCAGGGAACAGAGGGAGATACAGAATCCAGAGGACCCTCCACCAGCTGCAGAACCGTACACAGCCAGCACACAGCATGTCCTGCTTGACTCTCCAGCAAGCTTCCTAGGTGGGAAGTGCCAGAGAGTCTCTGAACCAAGACAGCTGTCTGCAACGCTCTCCTCAGCTTTGCATTGTGTGTCTTAAAGTACGACACAAGCCGAGTGAAAAAGCTAGGTGGAGTGCATCGCCAAGCATCTACCGACGTCCGCCTTTAAGGACATTTTTTGAGCCACTCGAGCCCCTCACGTTGAAACCTACTGGACCGCTGACTGTTGTTTCGCCGCAACTGCTAAAGCCGTCTGAGATGCCTCGACCAGTACTAACAGAACCATTGAGCACTGAGACAGCAGTTCCTTACCGCAAGCCGCCGTGTAGGCCAGGCTGCAGCCATTCTTCCGGCTATGCTTGCCGAACTGCCTGCTGCCTGAAATCCGCAGCTGTCTCCCGTCTTGAACTCTGTCACAGAAGCTGCAAAGTGCCCTGAAACTGACTCGACCCTGTCAAGCACCAAGAACACATACAAGCACAAGATACATTGTGGTTTTGTCCCCCTGAAGGCAGCTGGTATAATTTAATGACCCATTGCTCCCTTTGTGCTGTAACCTAGTATCCTTGAACTATTGTTATTATTAACTATACAGACTACCCTGCTGTCAGCATCCAGAGTGCATCCCTTTTCCTTCTTTGAAACTGTCTGTCATCTGCATTCCTTTACAGGATGGGTTGTATTTTGTAGTGTGCTAGAACTGTCTGTTGTGATAATAATAAAGTAGATATTTTTATACAACCATGATTGGACAGTCCCTTTTACCATTGGGTAATAATTGAATTTTCGCTGTGTTGCAATTTACCAACGATTCATGACCTTTCGGAGATAAGCCTGCATTCCGTCCACGTTACCAAAAATGGACAAGGATGTTTATAATTTGCTTGTGTTTCCAATCTGTTCAGATCCCTTCTGGTGTACTAGAGGTGTGGGGCTGATTGGTGGTTTAGAAACTGATATTCATCCCTGGACCACTGGTGCCCCAGAAGTTGATTTGTCACACCACTGCCCCAACCCAAGGCAGCACCTGCTATTCCACCCTCCTCCCAGTAGCCCACTGGCCACAACACAAGGCAGCACCCGCTGGTCTGCCCTCCACCCAATACCCCAATGACCAATGCCCTAACCCAAAGCAGCACCCGCTTGTCTGCCCTTCTACCAGTACCCCAATGACCAATGCCCCAACCTAAGGCAGCCCCCGCTAGTCTGCCCTCCTTCCTGTCCAATTTGATGCACCAACCTACCTCAACCCCTCTGGCTTTCCTTCAACTTCAAGGACACCTGTCAGATATCTTCCTCCAACATGATCACCTGGGAACAGTGCTGTTGAATCCAGGACCGTAGCCTCTTCCATGGCTCGTCTGTTGGGCCACACTTTGCTGCAGATCAACAGGTCACCATACTGTTCCACCAGCTACACTTTTTCGATGTAGATGTGACATAGTAATGTAATTTAATGTTGCATTTGCATAACGCCTTTGTGCCCTGGTATGGCCTCAAAGTGCTGAAGGTGAACGTCTGTGGTGGACCCAAGTCTTAGGTATCAGATATTGGTTCCAGTAATTTAGAATGCATGTGTACATTTCATCCCATACAAAGGTAGGATGGCTAAGTCCCTGCTAGCGACCCAATTAGAACAGACTTGTGGTTGGGTGATGTGAAGGCTGTCAGAGAGTATGCAAGTTAAGGAGACTGATTATGTGTGCAGCTAGACCAAATATCTCATCATGGGACTTAGCTGCAATCTAGTGGTAGAGGTGATGTGTGATATGAGATCAGGTAGCGTGTGATTGCAGATGTGTGCGGGACTGGGTGGCCGTAACTTGGCAAGGATACAGCTATCTTCCATTGAGTGCACAAGTGATAATTGTAGCCCACTGATCTACAGTGAAGCCACATCCCTCCTCAACACCCACAATGCAAAATAGCCATAACAGTGAATGAAGTGTCGGGACATCCACATCGACAAGCAAGTGCCTAAGGAACACCTAAACAATAGTGGACCTGAAAGGAACTCAACCTCCAGTAGCGAATGGGCAGAGGTGAATGAGCTGTCACCAAATACAACAAACAACTAAACCATGTGGAACGACACAAGAACAAGTGACTACCCATCCCTAGTGAGAGTCCCCAAGCACCCATATACGTATTTACAACAAGGCCAACTAGGTCCATGCCTAGGACAGCAGATCGCCAGAGGAGCAGCATTTTATTGCAGTTTATTTTCAATTCACAAGTTGTCATTTTTAAATATAAAAAAGCCAATTTTGTTTCTCTGAGTACAGCTGATCCACAACACTGCAAGTCATTTGGAGCTCTAAGGAGTCAATCCATTATGACAGCTAATGTCTTTGATGGCCAAACTTGTCTATATGCTCGATATTTACAAACGCTTTATTGTTAGGGTGACTTTTCTTTAAAAAGAAAAAAAAAGGGAAACACGTACCAAACTCGGTGTGCTTTAGGTATTTTGTGATTCAGCCATACATCTCTCACAGGCATATATGACAGATATAAAGCTCTTTGGTCATTCTTATCTTCCCAAAATGCTCTTTAATATGCAATGCAGCAAAAACCTCATTGGGTTTATTGGTGCCACTTCACATTATCTTTGGAGTTCTTTCTAATCGATATGCACATACACTGTGTTAAGCAATAACTTTTATATTCAAATACATGTCATGAACCGTTGCAAACATGAGGATTTCCCCTTCAGAAAAGTAAAGGTTAAAAATGATGCATTATTTTACAATATTAAACACATGCTTATGCTTAAGTCAAGCACATAGTTCCCATATGAGGCACTGAAATGTTGTTCAGAAGCAAGCACTAATTTCCCTTAATGGCCCCACATTTCAGAGGTCTGTGGCCGCCCCAAAAGGTGCAAGCATGAAATAGATCATAGAGAAGTTAAAATGGCAAACAGTAAATCTGAATGGGCAAGTGCATCAGGAAACCTGTGAAAGGACACCGAAAGCCATCGAAGGGTAAGAACAAAAACTGTGTGCCAAAGGTATACACTATTTCACATCTGTAAAGGTGTCCTGTAAAGATATCCATTCAGACATCTTTACAGAAGCTGCTCAGTGTTAAGCAGGCATAAGGCATCCCTGCTGGGTATATCATGCATTTTTGACTTTCTGCTGTATGCTCAGTACTACCAGGAGAACCAACTGCAAAGTGTGTCACACAATGCATAACTGTGATGTTTGTGAGTAATCTTTACATGAATTTTATTTTAAATACAAGGAAGGACCGTTAGTCTGAAACGGTACTTCAAAAGGCAGCAGGACATCTATATACCCACAAATCTCAAAATTTTCATATTTATTGTATAGTCCAACCAACTCTAGAGAGTTAACTATCATTTTAAATTACCTTAAACGCAAGCTGGTAAAACCCATAGCGTAAACCACACCCACAAAAGGTAATCTTGTGCTGGAACCCCCGATCCATTGCACAATCTTACTCTTCGAGTGTTGGGTATTTTGAACAATTACACAAACAGCAATTATCTAAACAGTCTGTACCACTTCATTTGTTGTAAAAGGTGCCTGCATTGTGCAGCTACAGGTAATGCTGTTTCATCACACACATGAATGGGTCACCCTTATCTATTACTCCACCATGTGAATTCACAGCCAAAGATTCAAAGAACCTTCTCCAACTGCCTTTACTCTACTGAGGTGTTTATGCCCAGGCAGAGTTTCAAACTTCACTTGTGATTTTGCCATATTTTAATGGCGTTCCAGCCCAAGGGATTGGAGGTACATCAGCTGCAGCAAGTAACTTGACTTATTTCCATTTTGCCCCCTGCTAACACCAGAGCTCTAACCATGAGAAGGGGGCTGAGTTCTTTTCATTCACATTTTTTATAAGATGTGCCTGTATCACTTGCATATATTTCATATGTGAACTTTACCATTTGACAAGACCGGATGTAGAAATGTAGTTATGTTGCATTAATATTACAGACCAGTGTAGGTGTTCCTCATAGAGAAAGCAGGCAATGCGTGAGGGAAACAAGATATTCTGTATTGGAATGACAATGGGGGTCATTCCGAGTAGGGCGGTAAGGGTTAACGGTCACCGGTAACGAGACCGGTGCCGTTAAACCCTTACCGCCCTATTCCGAGTTCCCTTTGCGGGTTGGTACTTAACGCCTGCTTTTTGCAGGCGTTAAAAAACCAGCCCGCAAAGGGACCTAGGAGCTAATTACGGCACCGTAATTTACGGTGCCGTAATTAGCGCCTTCCCCATTCCCATTGAGCCCTATGGGGCAAAAATGGGAATGGGGAAGGGCCCATGGTGAATGGGGAATTACCACCCCCGCCAACCTTGGAATGGGGCGGTAATTACGCCATTCACCATGGCGGAGTCGGAAAAATACTGGCATCAACCAAGGCGCTAATAGCGCCTTGGTTAACGCCGGGGTCGGAATGAGGCCAAATGCCTTTTCTGGTAAGAGTACTGTACATAAACAGAATACCAAGCGAGATTGTGATATTTGGGCTCAATGCAAACAGCAGAATTTTATTTCTAATCTGTAAGAGCATAACCTACTGTACATTGTGAAAGTGATATGTACCCAGAGTATTTTATTACGTTGATTTTCATTTGGTCATTTCCTTTTAAATTATAACAATTGAATTTTTATCAATATTGTAAAATTGAGTAATCAGTTAATTCAATAAAAAAGAAAAAAAAGACATTAGTATTCAAACCAACATTTCTCGTTTCAAACTTCTCTCATTTGTGTCTAGTTGGCAGACCGCTTGTGCTCTTATCGCTTCCTCTAAAAGATTGTTTTCGGACCTAACTGAAAGTAGACAATTATCTGTAACAATTACCTCTAGGGCACTCAACTGTAGAACAATACCTTCTCCAAATCTTGAGCAGCAGAGATGCGAAAACATTTCTTCAACTAACATAACATAGAAGACAACAGGGTTGAATTTATAGAAAGGAAAAAATAACTTTCTAATCCCTGCGACCTTAAACAAACATGTCCTTTATAATGTTATGGAGCCACAATGGGGGACAAAATGGGGGCGAAGGGGTGTTGTTTGGTTTGGATAACGCAGACAGATATTGTTTTTTTTTTTTTTTAACCTTTTTTTTATTAAACAGCTTGGCAGCAAAACACAGGCGAACCAAACACAAGGCAAGCACAAGGTAGGTACAGTTAAAACAGTACAGGCATACAGTCAGTGCATCTAGTAAGAACATGTTCCATCAAGAACGCATACAGTGAGAACGCAGTGTAAGGGAACCCTTAGCTCAGGATAGACAACCTGCATGAGTGGGTGTATTAGTTGGGCAAGTTGTATCCGGTGTCGCATTTAAATCTGACATATAGGATCGGAACTTGAGCCAAACATCCCTAGGCCTCGAGTGGGCTGGTTGTTGGCAGGACCACGTTTCCTCAGTGTCTGAGGCCCATGTGAGAGCCCTGAGCCATTGCGCATGCGTGGGAGGTGCGGGGCGAAGCCAACAGAGCAGAATGGCTCGTACCGCAAGGAGTATGCAAAGGCCGGCCAGTTTCTTGGAATTTCGGGGTAGCCCTGGAAAGTCATGGAATAGGCACTTCATTGGGGAGGGGTCGATAGGTTGATCAAGTATAGCAGATACGGTTGTGAACAGCATCTCCTAAAATTGGGAGAGGCGGGGACAGGCCCAGATCATGTGTATATAGTTGGCACCATCCTGTCCACACCTGGGGCATCTTGGGGAGTGATCACTAAGCATACGATGCAACCTGCTCGGGGTATAATGAAACCTATGTAACACCTTTAGTTGAATCAATTTGAAGCGGGAATTGAAAGTCACCTGGTGTATACGGGCACACATGTGAGCCCAGCGTTCGTCCGTCACCTCCACCCCGAGGTCTACCTCCCACGCCCGCCTTAGCCCGGTGAATTTCGGAGTGGATCTGGATTGTATCATTGTGTATAGCCTAGATATTTTCCCTCTGGTAGGTGTGGGGGAAGTCAGTTCTTCAATAGTGGGATCGTCCGGTGGCATTGCTGGAAACATGGGGTAGTTTTGTTTAAGGGTTTTACGTAGAGATGAATACTGAAGCCATGCACTCGGGCCACCCCTCAAGGGCAGCGGCAGGTCGGGCCACTCAACAAAGCTACCCTGCTCAAATACATCACGGAGCAACTCGTATCCCGCCTCAGCCCATCTGCGCACAGTCGATGGCGGTACTCGTAGGATCCCGGGAAGAAAGTTCCACAGTGGGAGATTGCCATGAAATGGATGAGGAGTATCCAGCAATTTCCACGTTTTCGTTGGCGCCAGGGTAGTGCAGGCCGCCGGATTCAGTGTATCCCGTGCCGAAGGAATGGGTTGTATCACCAGGGAGCGGATGTCTCGGTCGCTGACCGCCAGTTTTTCGTGTCTAACATGTGGAGGAGGGTCTGCTGTGTTAAACCAGTAGGATGTGTATTGGATTTGAGAAACCAACCAGTATTCAAGAAAATCAGGGGCCCCAAAGCCGCCGTCAGCCATCGGGGTAGATAAGGTACGGAGCTTGAGCCTGACTGCAGCCGAATGCTACAAAAAAGAGTTGATACTGCGTGTCAATGCTTGGAAGAACCCCTCGCCCGGCCACAGGGGGGCGTTGGTGAACCTGTATAGTAATTGGGGCAATACTATCATTTTCAATATCCCTATTCTACCTGCCAGGGAGATCAGCAATTTGCTCCATGCCAGAGTCTTAGCCGCCAGGTGCGCAAGGTAGTTTTGATAGTTCTCCTCGAGGGTCGACTCGAACTGACGTGTTATTTCAATCCCCAGATAAGTGAACTTGGGTTGCGCCCACGTGAACCCCATAGTGTCAGGGGGGGAGGGTGCATTCCGTGAGCGGAAAAAGCGTAGATTTTGCGCAGTTCACCTTGAGGCCTGAGATGTGCCCGAAGTGGATAACATCTTTCAATATCGGGGGTAAATTAGTGGAGGGGGACCACACGAGAAGGAGTGCATCATCAGCATACAGGGATATAATATCGGCTTGACCCGCCGAGCGAAGCCCTCTATGTGAGTGGAGTTGTCAAAGCATGTCGGCGAAAGGTTCTGTCGCTATAGCAAAAATCAGGGGAGAGACCGGACAGCCCTGTCTCGCTCCCTTAGCAATATTAAAGAATGGGGAGCATCTGTCCTCCGTGCGGACACTGGCCACAGGGCCTGAGTAGAGTACCTTTAGCCAGGAGCGAAAAACCGGCTGAATTTGCATTGTTCGAGCACCCGCCAGAGGTATCTCCAAGAGACTGAATCGAACGCTATCTGCATGTTGAGGGTTGCGGCAACCGCCTGCACATTGGGGCTAATCCTGTTAATTATATTAAAGAGCCGTCTCAGGTTCAGAGCGGTGGAACGACCTGGAATGAATCCTGCCTGGTCCGGGTGTATAATAGATGGCATACAGGGGGCAAGTCTGGTCGCTAACATTTTGGCAAATATTTTGGTATCACAGTTTATGAGGGAAAGTGGGCGATATGAGCCGCACTGGGTGGCCGGTTTACCAGGTTTGAGCAATACCGTAATTGTGGCTTCGCGGAGTGATGGGCGGAGTATGCCTGCCTCCACCGATTCCTCCCAGAGAGCTATTAAATGAGGGAGTAGGAGAGTCTTATAGCATTTATAGAATTCAACCGGGATGCCATTGGAGCCGGGAGCCTTCCCCGAGGAGAGAGAGTCTATGGCCTCTGAAAACTCCTTTGGGGTGAGTGGAGAATCGAGGGAACCAGCGGTCTCAGGAGAGAGGACCGTTAGGGGGAGAGCAGCAAGATAGGAGTCTACCTCCACCTCCATGGCCTCGTCCGAATTGGAGTATAGGGCTTCGTAAAAAGCGAAGAACTCCGAATTGATGGCCTGTGATGTGATAGCTAAGGAGCCATCCGGTCTAACAATCCCAGGTATATGTGGAGCACCCAGCTCATGACAGATGAGTCTAGCAAGGAAGCGGCCGGGGCGCTCGCCCTCTCCGTATCTCCTTGCCAGGCCGGGACTATCTAGGAAGTTTTGTTCTCGTTCCGCCAAAGAACGAAAAATGTCCAGTTCCACTCCTATAGCTGCAAGGGTCGCAGGGGTTGAAGACAGCGAACACTGGGCCTCCAGGGTCGATAGCTTGTTTTCGCTAACAGCGATATCCCTTTGAATTGTTCTAAGTATGCCACTCTCTTTGTACAGTGCTATAGCCCTAACATATGCTTTGAAGGCCTCCCACAGGTTAGCCTGCGAGGACACCGAGTCCTTGTTTATTTAAAAAAACTCCTCAATGGCTACCTCGAGCTCCGATCTGAACAGAGGGTCAAGGAGAGAATGAGGTTTCATCCTCCAGCGTCTGGTACGGTCACAGTCCAGCCCCCAGCCCATGGTGATGGTCACCGGGGAGTGGTCAGATAGGGTCCTAGGGAGGATCGTTAATTGTACCACATTTATAATCAGTACAACAAAGATTACCCACCTATCAATTCCGGAATAGGAATCATGGATGAAGAGTAAAAGGAATAGACACGGGAATCAGGGTGGAGTAGTCTCCATGCTTCCACAACCGCAAGGTGAGTTGGCGGGGCCTGGACCTAGATCTGTCAAGGTCTATATCAAAAATGGTGTTGAAGTCCCCACTCCAGAGGATAGGAACCAAAGGGAAACCATCCAGAAGGGATGCGAGGTGTGTGAAAAACTCCGGGTCATCTATGTTGGGGCCATAGATGTTCAGTAAGATCACCTCCCTATTCTGGAGTGTAACATGGAGTAGAACATATCTACCCTGGGGGTCTATTTGTGAAGAAATAAGTGTACATTTAAGACTCTTATGAATAATAGTCATAACCCCACGACTTTGAGTAGAGAAGTTGGTGAAGTATCTCTGGGGGCCCCAGGTTCTGGCAAATCTCATACAATGTTCAGAACGCGCATGCGTCTCCTGTAAGAAAAGGATCTTGGATCCATGCCGTTCCACTTGCAGCTGTATCTGTCTCATTTTTTTAAAATTGCCCAGCCCCCTCACATTCCAGCTCATGAAAGTTAGATTGTTCTCTGTCAAAGGAGCGGTAGCATTCATATCGCCAGGATGATAATGTCAAGTGGGCCGATGTAGCAACCCTGTAGCCCCATACTGCATTACCCTGCGGTCCGCCCTCGCTGCCAGCGCCAAACTTTTTTATAATAAAACACCCATCACAACCTGCCCGCACCCACATCCCTCCCCAACTAGAGGAATGACAACCCCAAAACCCCTTAACCAAATCCAAACCAGTGGCATCAACGCCTGGGGGCTGATGACGCCGCTTCGGGCCTGTGGCAGATCCAGCGAGAACATGGCGCCTGCAATGAAGCTTCGAACGTAACTTGCCAACGATTTTTGGCACAGATTAACTTTGCACAGTCATGTAGAGTAATCCAACTAACATTTGTTGAGGAGTACAGGTGTGGTATATTCTTGGCGTCGGGGGGAAAGCCGGTGTCGGCGCCTCCCCAACGGGTAAGCTGAGTAGCTGCATAGGAGTAGCTGTGGAGGAAGGTCAACCTGGGAAATGTTCGTCGATAAACCTGGAGGCCTCATCCGGAATCGTGAAGAACGACACCTGATAGTTGTGCTCGACTCGCAGCTTAGCGGGGTATAACATGGAGTATTTGACTCCGTGATCTCTAAGCCTTCTTTTTACAGCCGAGAAAGTCTTGCGCTCCCACTGAACAGCCACCGAGAAGTCAGGATATAGGTGTATCCTTGCTCCGTCCAGCAGAAGTTCACCTTTGAGTCTTGGGGCTCTGAGGAGGGCATTACGGTCTCGAAAGTTCAGGACACGAGCTATAATGGGCCGTGGAGGTGCACCCGGCTTGGGTTTAGGCGTCAGGGCCCGCTGTGCCCGCTCTATAGCAAACTGCGGAGAGAGCTTCGGTGAATCTAGAAGCGACAGTAATGTGTGTTCCACAAAGTCTTCCATCGGCTCTCCGATGCCACTCTCGGAGACCCCGATGATACGGAGGTTGTTACGCCTCGAGCGAGATTCCAAGTCCTCATTTTTCTTCTCCACCTCTAGGACGCAGTTGGACAGAGCCGTGACCTCCGAACGCAGTGCCCCCAGACTGTCTTCAGCGGAGCTCACCCTGGTTTCAACCTCCAACACTCGACTGTCAGTCCTCTCCATGTGAGCCTTGATAGAGGAGATAGTGCCATTCATGTCGTCTAACTTCGAGTGGAGCATGGTAAAACCCTCACGGATAAAGTCCATCATGTTCTGTGATTCTAAGGTAGCAAGGGTTGAAGTAGTGGCAGGGGTCTGCTCGGAGACCTCCTCAGCAGGACTGACCGGAGTCTTCGTGAACATGTTCATGGAGCTCTGTTTTTTCCCAGTCCCTTTAGTCATTGTGACAGTGATGCGACGCAGGAGAGATGAGGGAGAGCCGATGGTACCCCTCGCCGCCACGGGCAGGACCAACAAGGCACAGCCCCCAGGGGATCCAGGCAGGCGGCCTCGATGGCAGAGGTTGGCAGGATACAAACCAAGCAGCACTGGGGGGACCCGAAGTCAGGTGCCCTGAAAGGAGGAGTAGCGGGGCCAGGCAGAGCTTCGAGTGTCGTAGAGTAACCGGCACGTGGCAGCGGGGCTGGATGATGTGGACTATAGGGGATCTCAGCCAGTGTAAGGGGCACCATCCAGGGTAACCAGAAGGCCACGGCCAAGCCTCCAGGGGCCCGGGCCCCTCCAGGTGCATACAAGAGTCTAGTGCGATCTGCGCCGCGCTGAGAGGGTGCAGGAGAATGTTGGTGCGATTACTCCGTAGAGCGTTGCAGGGGGCACCCTGCGTGGTGGATGAGCTGAGCCGGGGCAGGAGCCGGGCCACAGCAAGTCACTTGGCGGGAGCAAGCTAGTCTACGAGCCTCTATTGGGTGCGGGCAGTTGGTGACCCCCACGGAGCAGCGTAGCAAATTGTCCTTATCTCTGCTTCGAGACAACCAGGGGTTAGCAGCCCTCAGTGGGGGTGTTAGAGGATCCCCATCCCCCACTTACCTGTGGCCGCCAAGGGTCTGGCAACCCAGTCCACACCGTCAGGGGAGCGCGGCACTCGGCATCCGTTGGTGTGCCACAGCTCTACCCCGGGCGCTGAAGTCTCGTTGACGGGGGGGGCCCAGCGAGGGGGACAGCAGGATGAAGGCCGACGTAGGAGTCGATGAGGGCCTGAGTAGGAGCCGCCCAGCGCGTGCGCCCGTTCAGCACACGAGGGTCACAGCGGTTACTGTTCTGATATCTGCGGTGCTCTGCGCCGGCATTGTACGGCCTAAGCAACCGCGTGGTTCGCTCCCGGTCGTCGCCGCAGAGGTGTTCCACCACTCCACGGGCCTCCACAGGGGTGGCGAGGTGTCTCGGTTCTGGGGGTCTGGACTGTCTGAATCTCATCGAGTGCCGGATTTCGGCGCGCAGATGCGCGGACGATGGGGGATGGTCACGGCAGTTCCCGATCACAGGGTTCCCGGCGCCGTTTTCATTCGGGATTTGGACCAGATGGTCCCTGCTCCAGCAGCTCGCGAATCGCAGCAGCCTGGTACAAGTTGTAGATCGTAGAGGCACAAGATCAGGATCGAGTGATCTGCCTGCCACGGAGCTCACGTTTCAGGCGGCCATCTTGTTCGGCGCACAAAATCGCCCCCGCAGACAGATATTGTCGAAGGGGTGGAATCTGGTGAAGGTGCAGACTCTGGCAGAGGTGGAGTAAAGCTGGGGGGGCTGCATGCACTTATTTCGGCCTAGGGCAGCAGAAAGCCTAAATATGTCACTGCAAGCACCATCATGAAACATCTCACCCATTACCAAAAGCATCCCCGTATTCACACCATTACACACACCAAAAAAGGCTCTCAAATAACACTGACACACCAACACCAAAAATGCAGTTCCCCTGCACAAGGAATGGCATCAAACAACCAGCCCTTGCCACCTCCAGCTGTCTGATGGTCCCTCCCCAACATGTGAAACACAAGTCCAAGGGCCTCATTACAAGTTTGCCGGTCCAGTCGGACCTGGCGGGTGGAACAGCACCAGCGAGCAGAGCATGTCGATGTACCGGCACCATTCTGAATTGTACTGGTGCATCCGACCTCCCCATTCCCATTGAGCCCTATGGGGCTCAAATGGGAATGGGGAGCATTACATTCCGGCGCCCGCAAATGGGCAATTAACGGGTCCGGCTGGGCCGTAATGACCCAGTAATTGCCCATTTGCGGGTGCCAGTAAAAATTGCAAGTTTGGTGGCATCCTGCCGGTTTTACCAGCAAGGCTACCCCCAAACTTATAATGAGGCCCCAAGTCAATTAAATAATTGTCATGTCAGCCAATAACAACACACAACATCACTAAACACTGACAAACATGTTCACCAATGGAGTACAATGTCAACCACAGCATATACGTTTCACACACCCATCCACACCATGTACACAATTGAATGTCATGCCTGTACTGCAAAGCATGGAAGTAGGCAAGGCACAGATGTGCATGAGAAAGATGTCAAACACGTGAATCCCAAAACATGTAACCTACCCACATCTACAATAGACCACTCATGTTCATCAAACATGGATGCAACATCTATCACACACACGGAGCATGTGCACATGTCCCCCAGCAAACATCACAGTAACAGCATGACACACAGAGTGAGGCCCTAACCCACATGATAGCCATGGGACAAATGCACTTGGAGAACTTGGCCAAACTAAATGTGCACATGGACAAAGAGACCACAAGCAGTTTGGTAGACTACATTTTAGAATTCTACACAGCTGGCAGCGGGTTTGTCTGTGGGGGTGTTGGACAATGCTTCGACCAGGGCCAATTCCCCCTCTGCCACCTCAGCCGGTAGACAGGCCTCCGTTGTTGCTTGCAGAGCGTCCCTCATCTGCAACTCCACTTCTTCCGCTGCACTGCAAAATTCCCCCAGGATGGCAGCCCACCTCCTTATCAACCTCCCCTCCACCTCAGCCCTGGCCCTCACAATTGATGCATCCAGATCCTGCTGCCTCTCCACCTCCTGCTGACTTCGCATATTGCACCTGGGCTGACAACAGAGCCTGTAGGCACTGTCGAGCCTCCTGCCTCACTTGTGCCATGTTGTTAGAAGATAAGCACCTACAATTGGCAAAGCCCTGCAGAATTTGCCTCCTTACAATCATCATCTGCTGCTGTCTGGAATTGCGTGTGGTGCACAGGTACTCCCTCAGAGTGGATGACAGTGGTTGTCGGGGGACTTCAGCACCTGCACTGAAAATAAAGTGTTTGCTCTCCCTCTAAGGCCTGTTCACATATGGGCTTCTGGGCACAATCAAAGATCACCTCCTCTGCTATTGTACAGACTTCCACCTCAACCACATTTGCACGTCCAGACTGGGAGATGGTGGGGCTGGTGCACAGGGGGCCATGGTGGTAGTCAACATGGAGGCCTCAGTGGAGGATGACTGAGGAAGAGATGAGGAGGGGGCCATTGCAGTGGCCAGCCCAGAGAGAGCCCCCAGAAGTAGTACTTATGCCAATTGTGCCAAGAGGTGGCCCATCTCCACACGATGCTGTACAAGTATCTCATGAGATGCTTGTACAGCATCACGCATCAAAGCGTACCACCGCAAGGCACCCATCAGCAGGGGCAGCACCGTATCCTGGATGGCCACATCTGCCAGAAGTGGGGCATTGGTCTGGACATCGCTTAAGGTGGTCAGCGCTGCATCAGGTGGCCCTAGGACAGGAGATTGTGCTGACCCCTTTGCGGTGGACTGCACATCCACCTGTCTCAGGGCCAGGTGTGTAGCCAGCACAGCTCCCTCTGACTTTGTTGGCTTGGCTGCAATGGCCTCCTCCTTCTTCTCATCCTCCATCAACCCATATGCAACCAGTGAGGTCTCCAGGCTCTGGAGCCCCTGTGTGGCTATGTCACCACCACTCTGTCCCATCCTCTTCACCAGCCACAGCAACTGTGGAAAAGGGAACAAAGAACATGGACATCAATCAACAGTGACAATGGGGGTCATTCCATGTTTGGAGGCAGCCGTGGTGCTATTAGCACCACGGCTGCCTCCAAACTCGGGTCCGGGTAGTCGGAATGGGGACTTACCGGGACATTCCGACCTATGCGGAACCGGTAAATCCCCATTCCGAAAACCATTCCCCATACCCATTTGAGCCCCCATAGGGCTCAATGGGAATGGGAAAGGAGCTAATAACGGGCCCGCAAATTGCGGGCCCGTTATTAGCTCCATGGTCCCTTAACGGGTCCCACTAATGGCAGCTGGTTGGACCAGCTGTTCCTGGTGGGACCCGCTAAGGAACCTCGGAATGTGGCAGTAGGGGGTTAACGGCACCGTCATCCTTACCAGTGCCGTTAACCCCCTAACGCCATACTCGGAATGACCCCTCAATGTGTGAATGGTATACACAATAGCAACAGCAGCATGAAGTCAGCATGAGTCAACCAGCAACTGCCACACACACACACAGCCATGCCCTGCAGTCAGAGTGAATACAGTCAGAAAAGTGTAGGGAAAATGATGAGTCACAATGATGAGACATGCACATCTGAACCCAGAAAATTGACATGTGGCCTCATACACATGGCAACAAATCATACCATACCACAATACCAATGTTGCAATAACCCAAGTGGATCCTGAAGGCAGGGCCATGGGGCATGCACCTGGGCACATGTTGCAGTATCTGCATAGCATGGTTTGAAATATCACCACATCTGCAAGATTAGACAAGCAGTGTGGGAAAGAATACAAACAGGACTGTCACGAGTAGTCACGCATTGAACAGGGAAACTTGACAACTATGGTCTAGCCAGCGGCCCCCAAGTGCGGGCCTGCAGCCCCCGCCATGCAGAGCTCTGCCTTTGATGCCCTAGAGCAGTGCCCTCCTGAGAGACCTGGGGACCCCGACTGCCTTGTGGAGCCCTAGTAGCTCTTCCCTGGGACTCCTGCCAAAGTCGTGTTCTGCCTGGGTTTCACCTTCCAGGCTTGCATAAACCTCCAGTTCCCATGCCACATGTCCATCCCTCACAGAGTCACTTACCACAGACTTTAATGGCCACACAAAGTGGAGCCCACGGAGCCTGGCAGCAGACAAATGTAGGCGACAACCCGGCCTTCCGTGACTTACATCATCTGGTGGGCCTGGCCACATAAAGAAACAGGTGGCTGTGCGGCAATAGGTTGTGCCTGCCTCAAGGCCACCATCCAGGGTCCTGGTCTTAAGCCACCTACACTGAGCTGGGGGGATCTAGTGGCATAACACCATCCACCAGTTGAGCTCAATTAGGAGGACTTGTGCCCCCTGAGCGATGCTGAGGAGTCAGCCACTGTACGCCACATTCCCTGTGTCCACTGTCAGATGGGAATTTGTACTGGGAACTTCCCTCCTCACTTGCCGTTGCTGAGGGAATCCTGGTAGTTTAATTTCCCTCCACTCAGCAATATGCATAAAACTAGCTGTTTGCCACATCTGATCTGAATTCGTAGTCAGGTAACTGTCATGATGCCTACCCCTGGAGCACCAGGCCAGGCCCAGCACCCCCGGGAGCAGGCATCATGCCCCCGGGTAAAAGCCCAGCGGCCCCTTATAGGGGCTCTTTGGACTCTGTCCTGGCGCCAGGCTCATAAAGGAAAGTGTTTGGTGCACTTACCTGATGCAGACCATGCTGCATACTCACCTGATGCAGACCATGCTGCATGAAGACCCAAGCCAAATGAGGCTTACAAGGGTCTATTTTACTGAAGGGACTATTTTGTTACTTGGGTGGGGCTGTGGAAGAATACTTACCTGGGACTTCTTCCAAGGCTATTTAAGCCACGCCCGGACACCCACACGTGCTTCGCGTTGTTCTGCATCCCAGCAGCTGAACGCTCACCGTGTCTGCTCCTGCACCTGGACTCCAGCCACGCCCGCCTCGAACCTGGAACACCTATAAGGAAAGAAGAGAAGAGAAAGGTGAAAACCAAGAACTTATTCAAACTTCTTACCTGCATCCGGAATCTTCACGCCAGCATTCTTGAAGAAAGACTTCCATTTAAAAGCATTGCGTTGCTCGCTGCAGCGCCGCGCTTCACTCACCTGTCCTCGAGACATCTCCCGGCTCCATCGCGGCTGTCAGCACCGGTCGCCACATCTCTGCACCTAGGGGAGAGAAGAAGAGACAAAAGGTGAGCAGAGGGAACACAGGAGGAAAGCCGAATTTTCAGCCATAATACTTACCGGCTTTTCTTAGTGAACCATTCCACATTTCGGGTCAGCGCCGCTTCGTTGGCAGGTACCGCACCCCGGCCCCTATGGGGAAAGGACAAAAGACATTACTGGGGAATTATAAAGACATTTAGAGGGGTCGCCCTCATCACTAACTCACCTGGTTTTACCATCGGCAATTTAACCCCTCAACGCATCGCCTTCGTTCTGCACCTGAAATAAAGGACAGATCACAGGTTAGGAAGACAACATAAAAAGAGGCTCACACTTGAACTTTTGAATCTTCATACTTACGGCGTATCGCTCCGAAAAGTCAAGTGGAATTTGCCAGCACCATTCTGAAAACCAATGAAGTAACTGGACGAACGCGCGCCTGCACCAGAAGCAGGATGGAGAGTTCATCCTTTCAAACCATAAGGTGAGCTTAAACCGGGGGTTTTGGAGGAAGTCAGAGAAGAACGAAGGGGGAAAGGGGGGAGCAAGCACACTATTCTGCTAACAGTTAATCCCCTTTCTCATCTGCAGAAGGATATTCCTACGGGCCAGACAAGCAAGATTTGGGGGTCCTGTTCAATCGGTGGTCCGAGTTCTGCGCATCACGCTTGAAGAGGCCACAGCAACCCAGACTAGACCAGCGCCTCCGTGGGAGCCAGGTGAGCGTTACAGTAACAGAAGCTCAGGTGGCTGGCCTCGGGATGTTTGCACCCATGGGCCTGTCGGCGGAACCCTAGGGTCAGAGCTTGCCCCAACGCTGCAGGTTGTGGGGCCAGGTTGGTCATGCAAGTGCCAACGGCACAACTGGAGGGGTGGGAAGGAGTGGCTGGGCCCAGGCATATCTTGTGCAAGTGCGGTAAGACTGCTTCACATGCCTCCACCACCGGCGTGGGGAAGGGTGGGGAGCCACTCTGCAGAACGGTCATCATCCCGGACTGCTGTAAAATAAATATCCCACCGGCGGAGAAGTGCAATGGCATGGCTCAAGTGGGCCCTCACCCACTGTGTGGTGTTCAGGACCTGTGGCCAGCTCATGCCCTACTACTCTGACATAGCCACTGGGGAACTGCCAGGTTGCTCAGCCTTTGCTCTGCTTGGAGAGGATAGCCACTGTTGTAAGGGGGTACTCCACAAGGGGGTATGCTCACAAGTCAACACCATCCCAAGGCAGGTGGAAGTTCATTAACCTATAACACCGACCAAGCCGGAAAGCAGTCCAACTCTAGATGGATCAAGTACATCAAATGAACTGATGGATTGTGAGGAGGAAGACGGTCAGGCTGCTCATCTCTTGAGGTACAAGACATCTGAGGTTCTCTTCACAGCCAGGCACACTGCTTGCCTGAAAATAAATTTCACCTCTCAGAAGACCCCCCGCAGCAGGCAAAGTTCTGCTGGCAAATTTTGTGCAGCACACCCATTGACTGTCTTGGGGATGTGCAGAGCCTGGGTGTGGCAGCGAGAACCAAGTGGAGCGCAGGCAGGACCCAACACACTGTCTAGATTAAGCCAGAGGAAGACAACTATGCTTACTTGAAATCTGTATACCCTGGTTGAAAGAGGAGGAGGTCTGGCCAAACGTGTCCTGCCACCTCATAAACACAAGAGTAGCTTTAATATTGGGGCCTGTTTGGATATCCACAGGTAGCCAGACATCTGGAACTTCCATGCATTCCTATGCTAACAACCAGATGGCCGGGCATGGAGAGCGGTCAACTGGTAGTTCAAAGCATCACAATGGGTCCAGGCGGGCTGTTTCCGTGGCCTCATGGAAAAGTCCTCTCCGCCAACAGTATGTCCCAGCAAGGCAATAAAGAGAGGTAGGGGAGGGAGTAGGGTGTGCAACCGCTAAACACATGGAAGTATAGCTGGTCAGGGGACATCCCTGGGCAAGCAGAGTACACTGTTGGGTACACCATAACCGTCAAGTGCCCCTGTTTCATGCAGGACTACTCGAACCAGTCATAATTTGATTCCACAGAGCATGGCCATGCGAGTGGGTGGAGAGATTTATGAGACCAGCTTGGGCATTTGTCCATCCAATCACATCGAGCAACATGTACCCTTGACAGTCTGAACTGAAAGCATGCAAGACGTACAGGCACCCATTGCTGAGGATGAAGCAGTAGTGCTATTTCTCCCAGCCCAAACAAATTCCATGATGACATACCATGTCTTTCCCCTCATGCAGTGGGCTGACAGATGACACAGCCATTCCTGAAAGTCCAATGCACCAACATGTTATTGCCAAATACATATTCACATGTGTCGGTCTCAGCTGCTGAGTGTGGATGCTGCAATCATCATTTGCAAAGGAACAACCCATAGAGGTGTTGTGCATGAATGTCCCTCACATGCCAATATGTCAATCTGGTAAGTGTACCTGTCTGAGTACTTGCGGTCAGCAACTCACATGTCAGGCACACAAGTACACTTTCTCACCAAGGACTGACAGTGGACATCCCTACGCCCCTCCACTTCACAGATGTCTGCCATTACATACGCCCAGCATGAGTCTGCATGCCGGTTAAGAATTGTGCAACACACATCCCGTGTACAGAAGAGTTTACCTCAGATCATGCATGCATACCCATGCAGAACATACAAAGACTGTAGAGTAGTACACCCTGTGCGTACTCACCAGCAGCTTGTATCCATGGCTACAGGTCAAAGATCTGGGCATGGACAGTTGGGTTGACCCGCTCCAAGACCTGGCTGTGAAGCAAATACACCAGATGGCGGCCTGCATGGTGTACCTCCATGGTGGCACCTGCGTCAAGGGCCACCTTTGCCTGGCTATGGGGCCTGAGGTCTTCCAAGAGCTTCTTCATGTGGTGCACGGTTCAGTCTGCCACCCCCTCCGCCTTGATGGCAGTCATGATGTTCTCCCAGATCTTCTGACATACGCACAACTCAAGCTGCATCTGTGAGTTGAGGAGGGTATCATAGATGGACAGGATCTGCCCACCTAGGATGCCAACTTGGTTGGCAGTGAAGTTGACAGCCCTCAGTCTTGCCTTGGGGATGCTGGTCGATGGAGCAGACATGGCTCCCCATGAGGCTGGTGGGGTGCAGCTGGGACCTGACAATGCATGCTGTGGTGGTGGAACAGAGAGGTGAAAGTTCCAAGATGGCAGTAGAGGTAGTCATGGTGCCTGACAGGTGAGCCACAGGAAAACAGGCAATGGGGGAATAGCAGGCACTCCAAGGCAGTGCTGGTGGTCAGCAGGCACTGACACATTATCAGGCAGCGGAAGATGGTGAGGGTTGGAGGCAATCCAGTGCAGGAAATGGCAGAAAATGGCACGAGGCATGAGGAACCGGTGTCTCTCATGGATTCATGAGGCAGTGTTGTAAAGAACAGGGGAAGAGGCCTAAGCACATAATTAACATGATGCACGCAGCACGCAAACACGCCAGACGCTGTGCCGGAGACATTTAAGGGGTGAGTGGGGACAGAGATGGTGACATTTAGGTGGCTTAATGCGTACACGTATCTCACAGAGCTAGTTAGGGGTACAATGCACATTTTGGAAAGCCTATTTGGGTGTGCCTCGCGGAGCCTATTTTTGCAGGTGCCTCACTGAGCCTATTTTTTGGGGGAGACTTGCAGAGCCTATTTCTTTGCACGTCCCTCACAGAACCTATCTTTTGGGGGTACCTCACAATTCTTATTTTTTGGGGAGTGCCATGTGTATTTTGAGGCCAGATTTCAGGCTACCTTGTCCTTTTATTCATTTCATTTAAATAGTTTTTTTTATAACGCTCATAATATTGTACCAGAGTTTGGTATCTAAGTGCGGATCCCGGATCGAACCTCTGTTGCTCTGCGTGGCCTTGCTTCCAAGACCAGCGCGTTGCCCCTGTGCTATCCTCTGTCTGCACCATGAGAAGGAGGGCTTCACAGAAAGGGAGAGGATGAGGACGGGGAAGAGGGCAGAAGAAGGATGGTGGTGAGTTTACAGGTGTCCCTGAACGACAAAGGTCCACTAGGGGCAAGAGTGGCCAGCCTGAGAGGAGAAAGTGGCAGCACCCCATGAAGAGACACAGGAGAAGGGGCCACCAAGGAAGAAGCACTTTTCAGATGAGGAGCTAACAATCCTCACTGATTATGTTACTGTACACAAGTTGGCTCTGTACCCTTGGGTTGGCAGCACCATTCCTAAGACCCAGCGGTGGAGGATGTGGCTGGAGATCACAGACCACATCAATGCCTGTTGTATGGAGAGGTGCACTGCACAAGAGGTCCACACGAGGCTAGGGGACCTCATGCAATAGACCACGGACAAGCCCGGTGACAACATGGCCTCTGCCCGGGACACTGGAGGTGAATCAGCACAGGAGGAGGAGCTGACTCCATTTGAAGAGGCCTCCAGTGGACATGTCAGCAGTGAGCAGTTGGTTAGTATGGGAGGGATGGACACCTATGCAGCCACATAAAGTGAGTGTCAGGCGTGCATGTAATATGTGCTTCCATCTACGCATGATATGCTGTCAAAAGCTGTGTTACAGTTGTCTGGACTCCTACTCATCGATCCATGGGTACTGCAGTAATGCTACCTTGGTCAATTCCCTCAACATGACTCAACTGGTATCTTGCACCACACACTCTGCAGGACATACCATAGATGCCAAATTCAGTTCCACCGACCTTATTTCCTCTCATATGGATGGGCCGCAGAGTCATCCGCAGAGTCATCCTCTTCTTGCTTTTAACTGCCACCCTCTCCACCCTCCCCTACCCTTGAACATCGGACCCTCCATTTGCTTCCCACTATAGAACAAGGTAATTGTAACTCCGGACATGGCAGACTCCCACATCTGCCAGTCCAGGGGGATCTGCCCTCCATCACCCACTTTGACTCATGGCCCCCCAACACCATAAAATCTCTCACCCCCTCCAGATCGGGCTCCCTCAGACAAGCCCTTCGCCTAAATGGTTCACCCCTTCTCTCAAAACCCTCAAAACTGTCAATCAGTCCCTAGAATGAAGATGGTGGGCTGACCCATCTCCCCTTATTAGAGCTGCCTATGCTCGTCTGATTCATTTCTGCAAGGAAGAAATCCAGAAAATCATAATGTCCTCCTATTGAAACGGAATCTCAAACACCCGTAATAGCAGCCAGGAACTCCTCAAGGTCATCAGCTGAAAAAATGGGGCAGAGAAAACCCTCTTTTTTGTTATCGGGGGTCCTCACTCAGGAGGGTAAGAGAGTAATAGAGCAAAAGAACATAGAGTCAAAGGCTACCCGTCTATCAGACGCACAGGAGATGCAGGGAACCTACAAAAGGCTAGGTGTAATTATAAACTAGCCATTTGATCACACAAATAAAAGTGGGAGTAATACTGATAAAACAAAGTTAATTTGCATTATGGATACATCTTAAAAAATGAAGACCAAAAATAGTAGTCATACATTGCGCAAAAAAGGCATACATTTCTGTACATGGTTGGGTTAGTAGCACAGAAGGTGATAATTCATGTACTGAAAACACATTAGCAGTACATATCTACTGTTGACACAACAATGGGTGTTTCTAGTTTGGACATACATTTTGCATCAAGTTCTCATAGTGACAGAGGATATATGATGCTCTGAACTGTCTTTAGGACACTGTACAGTACTGTTGACAATAAGATTTGTGGAAGCAGATGTGTCTGAGTATCTAAAAGATCAAAGATAAATATTGTTTAAACACTGTGCTGTAGGGGGAAGTGTGATCAAAATAGGAGGGAAATAGTGGGAAAGGACTGTAGGCGAGCACCTACCTCAAGAGGTCTGGTGGCATCTTGAGATAGAATTGCTAGAAGTCTGTCACATGTACAGGCAAGATTTCTTGGAAGCTCTTATGGTTACTATAGAAGAGAAAGGAGGCTAGTATTAGACCTGCTTGTGGCGTTAGTCATGAAATCAAATCAATTCTGAGCACTGAAAGAAAGATGGTACCTGGTTTGCCAAACACTGATGTCACGCATTGGAAAGAACCAGGAAGGGACATGAAGACAAGGGTTCTTCACAGATGATACTGCAGATGAAGCAAGACAAGTTGTCAATGCTAAAGCTTGTTGTCAAGAGGACAATTTCAGTTAGTCCAAGACAGGTGAGTAATGTACTTAGCTCGGACACGGGGTGATATAAATAATTGAAAAAACAAAAAAAGGGGTGGCAGGGCGCTCGCCAGCAGGTAGCTTATTGCATTCTTATTGGTGATCTGGAGTACCATCTAGTGATATCTAGACAGTGGGAGTCATTACGAGGTAGGCGGTAAGGGGTTAACGGTGCTGGTAAAGGTGCCGGAGCCGTCAACCCCTTACTGCCCTATTATGAGGTCTCCTCACAGGACCCTTTAAGGACGTCTGGTAAAACCAGGCATCCTTAGCGGGTCCCGCGAGGATACCAGCATGCTAACAACGGGCCCATTATTAACAGGCCCATTATTAGCATGCTCCCCATTCCCATTGAGCCCTAGGGGGGCTCGAATGGGAATGGGGATGTTCAGGGTCTGGCTTTCTTGAATGAGGAATTACCGGGCCCTCCAAGGTCAGAATGGCCCGGTAATTCCTCATTCAAGGAACCCAGACCCGGTACCCGGTAAGGGGGTAGCCATGCCGCTAATAGCGGCATGGTTACCTCCTACTGTGTAATGACCCCCAGTATGTGCATTAATGGTGCCTTAGTTCTGAGAAGTGCATGCAAAGGTGCGATATGAAGCATGCAGTGTCAAACACGTAGGCCGCATAGTGTTGCCTTGCAACTCAGACCTTGTACCACAGTGTAATCATGTTTAAATATCATCCTGCCAGAAGGAATTGCTGTGTGGCAATGCCAGGACAAATCCGAGTGTGAACAGAGAGGGGGCCTAGTATAGCAGATTAAAATGAACAGTGATGGATTGCGGTCGTGGTGAAACGCTTACTGTGCGGCTGGTGAGTTGGCTGTTTATCGGATCAGTAGCTCGTCGTGCGAGCATGCTCGGAACCAAGGGGATGTTTGTTGGTGGCAACAAACCTTATTGACAGGGACACTCACACTAAGGGAGCTGTGGATGTGTCGCAGCTGGCTGACCATGTTGTTAGTCAAGGCTGAAAATATAGGGCGGTGGGCTGCGTGTGCGTAAAACACATGTTGCAGCTGAGTGACAGTGCGGCCTTCTTTATTTGGAAAAAACCTGGGCAGCGTTATATAGAGGTGCCTCAAAGGGAAAAAAGGGCGTGATTTAAATATAAGCCGAAGTTTGCTTAAAGGAAAAGTAGCAGAATGGCATCTAGTGCAGTTGGCCAATTTTAAGACATGTGCTTGTAGATGCCAGGGCTAGACGCGTGGCCCAATTTGGAGCAAAAACAGAAAACAAAAAACATGGTTTAACTCAACGCTGTGGCCATCATTAAGGGAAAGTGTGGAAGATTGGCGTAATCCATGTGCTTGCAGATGTCAGGTTGACATGGATGACCAGATTTTGAGCAAAATGATATGGCAGTATATCAGTACATCAAACACATATAGATACAGCAAAAAAGCATATTGGTGCTGTTGTGAGTCATAAACAGAAGTGTGATGACAGTTGGGTAAAAGATGGCACATATCGGGTCTAGTACAGTTAGACAATTGCAATACATATGTTTGTAGATGCCAAGGCTGCACGCATGGCCGGTTTTGGAGCAAGTTCATATGTCAATTTATCAATCAATCAACCACATATTGAAATGGCCAGAGACATATTAGTGCTTTTTGGGTCATGAACAAAAGTGTGATGACAGTTGGGCAAAAATTGCACATATCAGGTACTCAATACCTAAGGTATTGTACAGACAAAGAGGTAATGCAATTGTGTATAACAGGGTGAAAAAATGTCAGTGAGTAACAGACCAGAAGAGACTGAATTGAAGAAAAGGTTCCATTCTATGGATACATTGAGGCCTTTATTTACAGAGTTAAAACGCGATATCCATTTTCGGTCTAAATTGCATAACATAAGGTCTCGATCGCCTCCTCAGAAGGGATATCTCACTGTCCGTATTATAAACCAGAAAAGGTCTCTGTGGCAGTGTTTATTGGCCTTGAAATGGGGCCCCCCATAGATTTATCATCCACTTTATTTTTTATGCATGATTTATGTTCGCAGATACGTTGTCGTATCTCGCGTTTAAATTTGCCTACATAGAGCAGTCTGCAAAGGCATCTAATTGCATAAACTGACCATTTGGTTTTGCAATTAGTAAACATGTTGAATTTCCATGTGGTCCCATTAAGGTCTATCTCTTTCATGTCTTTTGTCAGGCAGCAAACAGAGCATGTACCACGTCTGTGATGGCCCGTTACTGGAGGTAGATGCCATAGAGTACCCTGGGTACTAGCTGATTCTTTGGGTTCCTCATAAGTATGAACCAGGAGGTCCTTGAGTTTCCTATAGCATTTGAAAACAAATTGTGGTTTTGCAGGTTTAAAGGTGTCTGTTTGAAGGAGGTCCCACTGCTGTAATATCGTCTTTCTTAGAATATTGCTGAGAGGAGTGAAGGTACTCACACAAGTGATCTTGTCAGCTTGTTTATCTCTGGGGAGTGGAAACAGGCAGAGTTATTTGTTTGTATGCTTAGCACTCTTCTGTGCTCTCCAAATGATGTGAGATGGATAGCCGCGTTCTTTGAGGCGACTGGACAAATCTTTGCTGGTGATATCGTAGTCAGATAGTGTATTTACAACGTAGGTAAAGAAATTGCCCATATGGCAAGTTTCCTATGAGACCAGAAGTATGAAAGCTGGAAAAGGCTAAGAGGGTGTTTTTGGCTGTAGGCTTTCTGTATAGCGTGGTGCCTAGAGTGTTGTTGCTGGTCTTGTGAATTTCTAAATCAAGAAAAGGTATGTTGTGCTTGTCACATTGCATCGTGAATTTTATTAAGGAGTTCTGTGTGTTAAACCAGACCAGTAAGTCTTGAAGTGTGTTCTCTGTGCCTTTCCATACCATAAAAACATCATCAATATATTAATGCCAGCATACCAGGTGGTTAGTGAATCTGTTGCTCTCATGATAGATGGATTGCTGCTCAAAATTGTACATGTAGAGATTCGTCACATCAGGGGCGAAAGTAGCCCCCATGCTGGTCCCATGGCATTGTTTGTAGAAGTTGTCTTTATAAATGAAGACATTTTCCATCAGGGCAAGTCTGGTGCATTCAAGTAAAAATGCAGTTGGAGGTTCAGTATGAGTTCTTAGGTCCACGTTTGTTTTTAGTACACCAATGTACTCTGCTTGAGGGATGCTTGTGTAGAGAGATTCCACATCAAGTGATACAAGGAAATCATCCTGATCAATCTTGAAATGGCTTAAGATTTTGATAATTGATGTCATGTCTTGTATATAAGATTTCCTCTTGCCGATGAAAGGGCGTAGGAAGGTATCGACGTAGACTGATAGTGGTTCTAGTATAGAGCCAATCCCGGCAACTATGAGTCTGCCCGGGGGGACAGAGTCGTTCTTGTGGATTTTTGGCAATAGGTAGAATGCCGGCAGGATGGAGTGTTTTTTTTTTACCCAAAAAGATTTTTTTGTCATCGTCTTCCCAGCCTTCTTGCTCTCGATTTCTGAAAACAGGCATTGAGCAGCATTTATGTCAATTTTCTTGTAGAATTTGACATCTTGGAGCTGTCTGTTGATCTCATTTTCATATAGTTTTCTACTCCAAAGGACAATGCCACCTCCTTTATCCACAGGTTTAATGATAAAGTCGTGATCACCTTCTAGGTCTTTAAGTGCTTGTCTTTCTTATTTAGTCAAGTTGTCGGAAAAATTGATTTGCTTCGAAAACATGGTATGTACTTCTGCGAGAATGTGGTTGTCGAATGCTAGGAACTCAGAACAGATTATGGAAGAGAGCGGTGTAAAAGTAGATGGGGGGTTTTAAACCAGTGGTCTTGGGTTGTTCTTTTTCTGCTGCATCTCAAAAGAAGTATTTGAGGCGGATATGTGCCATCTTTTAGCCAACTGTCATCACACTTCTGTTCATGACTCACAAAAGCACCAATATGTTTTTGCTGTATCTATATGTGTTTGATATACTGATGTAGTGCCATATCATTTTGCTCAAAATCTGGTCATCCTGTTCAATTATTCAGATCGCTCCATGTCCGAGCTGAGGACTTACTCAGCTGTCTTGGACAACCTGAAATTGTCCTTAGACAACAAGTAGCTACAGCTTTAGCATTGACAATTTGTTTTGCATCATCTGCAGTATCATCTGAGAAGAACCCTTGTCTTCAAGTCCCTTCCTGGTTCTTTCCAATGCATGTACGACGCCACAAGCACAACCATCCACACGTGAAATCGGTGTTTGGCAAACCAGGTACCAGCTTTCTTTCAGTACTCAGAATTGATTTGACTTTATGACTAACGCCACAATCAGGTCTAACACTAGCCTCCTTTCTCTTCTATAGTAACCATTAGAGCTTCCAAGAAATCTGTTTATAGCACAATTTGACTGATCATATCATTAGATCTGTAAATGAAATAGAGAGCACCAAGTATACATTTACACATTTAACACATTTTATTATCTGTTGTGGTCTAAAAAGGCCTAGTGAGGCCGCTATACAAACAAAATCAGTTTTGAACCCATCATTCATGGGATTTTATACAAATTGTATCATATTCAATATTCATATAATACACAGTTTGCAATTTGTAACTTTTTTTGCACTGCGGGGGTTAGTACTATTCGTGACTTAGAATGTGGTTGTTATAACCAAAATATCTGTCTAGTCGACACTTGTGGTGTTTCTGGCATGAAGTAGGTGATTTTGTATTCTAATGCTGTCTTCAGGACTGTGGACATGGATTGGATGGTGTCATTGGTGTACCCCATTAGTGGAACATCTGCGCATTGATGTCAATGCCACAGGAGTGGAGAAGATATGCAGAGTCCTTCTCTAAAGGTGCCTTCTGTGCGCCTCTGGTTGTTTAAGTCTGGTATCTGGCTGGTGCAGCTCGCTTTGTTTAGAATGGTAATTCACCTTGTCTGGTTCCTGTTTCTTGCTCGCACTAACCCTGTTACATACCCTCATGACATAGGCCCCCCATATTAAAAAAGAGGGCCCTTACCCCTTATATTTTGGAAAGTCTTCTAGCAATGCTATCTCAAGGCGCCACCAGACCACTCGGGGTAGGTGCTCGCCTACAGTCCTTTCCCAACCGTATTGAGGAGGTTGTTTTGATCACAGCCCAGTTTCTAAACAATATTTATCTTTGGTCTTTAAGATACCTAGACACATCTGCTTCCACAAGTCTTTTTGTCAACAGTACTGTACAGTATGCTGAAGACAGTTCCGAGCATTGTATATCCTCTGTCACTATGAGAACTTGATTCAAAATGTATGTCCGAACTAGAAACACTCATTGTTGTGTCAACAGTATATATGTACTGCTAATGTGTTTTCAGTACATGAATTATCACCTTCTGTGCTACTAACCCTACCATGTACAGAATTGTATGCCTTTTTTTGCGCAATGTATGACTATTATTTTTGGTCTTCATTTTTGTAAGATGCATCCATAGTGCAAATACATTTTGTTTTATCAGTATTATGCCCACTTTTGTTTGTGTGATCAAATGGCTAGTTTATAATTACACCTAGCCTTCTGTAGGTTCCCTGCACCTCCTGTGCGTCAAAGAGAGTGGTAACCTTTGACTCTATGTTCTTTTGCTCTATTGTTCCTCAAGATTATTTCAGAATTCAAGACCCCTATCTGCATGTTACCCTCTTCTCCCAACTCCCAAGCTCTCTGTGATGCTCTCTTGGACCATTTCTACAACATTTCAATACAAAGAAACCACACCATCAGTGTGAAACTAGCAGTACTCCAGCTACAAACCCCTGCACCCATGGCCATCACCCTCAACCCGCCTACCTCCCAACCCATTTTCCCCCCCTTCACTCACATCTCCTGACCCAAATTCCTGAACCTACTTGCTAGCAGCCACCTATCCAGATCCCCTAGAGATCTGTGCACTCGCAACCGCCTCAAAGAAATCTTCTATTCGACCTGTGCGGGTAGCATTGTGAGATCCATCATTACCTCATCCCTCACCTCAGACGTATTCCCTGCAACGTTCAAGGTATCACACATCAAACCCCTCCTCCTCTATACCTCTGCATTCTTAGGTGTATGTTCGTCTACCACTCGTTCCATTAGTTCCAGCAATTATGGCTATCATCCTCTCCCGCCTTGACTACGCCAATTCCCTCTACCAAGGCGCCTGCTTGTCAACTCAGAAAGCTCCAGCGTGTTCAAAACACTGCAGCTAGGCTTCTCCTGGCCCTCAACCCCAGAGAGCACATAACACCCATCCTCCATGTGTTCCACTGGCTCCCTGTTAGGCAACAGGCCACTTTCAAAGCCATGTGCATCACCCACTGTGCCCTCCACAAGGCAGGCCGAGAATACCTCCAACAGAAACTCACCCATTACCACCCCCTCCGAAACCTGCCATCAGGCACTGCACTCCTCCTTGTGATAACTCCTTTCAAATCAACAAGAATAGTGGGATCCTCATTCTCAGCCGAAGCCCCCTCTATAAGGAACTCAATTCCCCTTAGTGTCCGAAGCATATAGGACAACCTTGCCTTCCGGAGGGCACTCAAGACCTGGCGTTGTCCTCCTTTATCATAACAAACCCATGCCACACATTGAGGTTATTCAACCACCCCACGAGTAGGCTGGGGCAGCTATGAACCTGCAAATAAAATATTGCAGTGAGACGGAGAAGTAAACTCCAGCAGACCACAGGAAAGAGTCCACACTACATCTACGAAACTAAGTAACCAGCCAGAATGTATGGGCACGTATCACACTCAAGGCTCATGGAAGACAGCCAATGGCTAGAACACCCACCTGCACCCATCTGTCACCACACACCATCCTAAGACACATCGTACAACACTTCTGCCATATGAATGCATCTATCACCCACAATACAATTTTGGTGTAGCTGGACCCATAATGAATCACCTAGACTCACATACTCTCCAGACAATCTCAGAGCAGCCATCCACATGCCAGCTAGATATGGGCAGCTAGTAGGGGCCTGGCCACCCCTAAACTCCTTCATATTGGCCATAATCCACACATGCATGTTAAACTCATCTGATGATTTTCTCATACCTTGGACTTCGGTCCCCTGAGGGCGTTCACCTACAGTGCTTTGATACAATACAAGTGGGAAAAGGTGCTATACAAATGACAATTAGATTACATAAATTACATGGTTTGCATTGTGGGATGTAGATGCATGGTGTCTGTATGTGATTAACATTGATCTCACAGTATACATCACTGTATATTGGAATTCACTGCTATACCAATACACCTTTACGTGGCAATGGCATGCAAGACACATCTCATTGGACACATTCATAGTGTCAAGTGTGTGCATAGTGCATTGTGAATGCAAATCATGACTCACATGGAATTACACCAAGATGTGGATGATGTCAGAGTCATCCATTCAATGGCCGGTCCGCCGGTGGACATGGATGAGCGACAATGTCAGTGCAAAGACGCATGAGATCGTGCTCCCGAAAGCAATTGCAGTGGCTGGCCTATCTATTTTTGAGTGATATACATTCAACATTTGGAGTGTCAATGGTCCAGTGGCCATGCAAGTGTGCCCTGGTTATGTTATGTCACCCTATCCTCACACATGGTTGGGATGCAGGTGAGTGTGACTAACCATGTATCTGGTCAAGGGAAATGTGGCGATGCAGGTTAGGGAATTATTGAAACACATATGGCTGCATACAGGTTTGGTCAGCAGAAGTAGAGGTCAAACTACAACAAGTTGCAAGAAGACAAGGTTAGAGTAGTGTAGGGGCTCGGTTATGATGCACAGGCCTCCATCCATCCGCTGGTGGAAATTCCAATCTCATTCATGTTTGTATCTATGTATGTTCTCCTAATACTCCAAACCATGGCACGCTGCAGGGCCTTATATGCACTGACATGTTTTCACTGGTGATCGACTGTTGGTCATCTGTGCCTTACAGCTCACAGTGTTCTCAGTTTCCATGTGTGATGTATGTTTGTCTGGCAATATTGTATATATATATACATATAGCATTGCTAGAAGACTGTATGCATTCTATTTCACAAATGCATTTTCTGCCAGTGTGAGGGGTCAGTAATGTGAGGCGGACAACTTGAAGTTTTCTCAAAATTAAACATTTTATTAAAGTAAATGTTTGCAAATAAAGCGTTGCTATCCATACTCTACTTATGGATTCCCTGCTATTCTAAAGGCTAAGGGAATAATCTCAAGCATGTATACACTGGCCCTAAATAACTTCTCCATCAACAATTTTACAATTGGTTAGGACTCCTGCAATACATTTGGTATATTTGTCAGGATGCTTCTCTTTGGCTTGCTGCTTCCCTTTTAACAACCACCATTCTACTATTGTTATTTGGAGAAGAGTCACTCTTGTCCCACAGTATTCCACTTCTTCATACCACTTCACTGTGACATCCACTGACAACTTTATACACCACCGCAGTTCAGGTACTTCTACTTCTACTTTGTACCTCAGAATTATGGGCAGGTACTGACAAGACACTTCGATCTCTATAGGTAGGCAAGACACTCTTCCTTCCAATTTCTTTCTGAAAGGGGCAGCCTCTTTGCCTCTTAAGTCTGCCTGACTGCCACAAAATATAGTTATGACAGTTCAGTACATTCTTCCTTTCTATGAGTTCCAAAAAAAGTGTAGACTATCTGACACTTCCGTCTGCCTCACTGCCACAAGTATAACCTGCTTCTGCGCACAAGACTGACTTCCTCTCAGCTTCAGCAGTTTTCCACATTACAGGGTATTTCCTTAATATTCTTTACAAGCACCCAGCTCCGTTTCCCCGGCTTTACTTACACCTCTTCTGTTCAAGTAATCACCCAGAAGGCATAGTGCCAATCTTTCAGCTTCAGGTAACAATGCAACACTTATATCATATGCCACTGGACTGTTGACAACTTCACGGACTAGGTGGATGGGTGTTACGCTCACCTGGTCTCTGCGGAGGCTTTGGGGCACGGTTGCAGCCCTCCCTAAAATTGAATCACCCTCTTCAGGCCTCTCCCTCAGTAGAAAAGCGGTGATAAGTGGTGATACTGCTCCTGCATGTAGATAAGAGTGTGTTAGTGCGTCAATCTGTGATTGTTGTATCTTTTGAACCCTTCACCCCAAAGTATAGTTTCTCTGAGCATACGCTGGCCCATAAAGCTCACCTGTGAATTATGCAAGATAAGCTCCCCGTCCTGCTACTTCTGGCAGGGGCACGTTGAATGTGATCTAGTTCCTTCACTGATCCCTGATAAGGATTAGTCCAGTCCAGCTTCAACTATGCTTCTGCTTTTGATTGGTAAGTCTTTCTTGAGCTCTTGTGATGCTGTTCGTTCTGTTTAATGTCTTTATATGTTGCTCCTATTTATGCCTGCAATAATGTATCTCTTTTGTTTTCTTCCCTTAGTTGGAAATGCAGCCTCAATGCAGCTGTGAGACGCGAGACGTGGCCGGATGGAAGATGGATGCTACCGCAATGTTCGACAGCAGGTAAGTGACGTTTTAAGGAAAAGCGCGAAGTATGGCGAAGCAAAACCTTAAACTGACTGTTTTTTTGATGTCTAACCTTGTCTTCTGTTTTTCCTTGCAGGCGCTGCTGTCGACGATGGAGCGTGTCGTGCTGCGATGCCAAGATGAAGATAACGGCGTTCCGGAAAGTGTAAAGATGAATACTTGGTTCATGAAAAGATGTACAGGTAAGAACAGCTTCCCCCAGTTGGTAAGTATGCTGGCAGGAAGCAGGATGTCCGGGAAGCAGGATCTTCAAAGGTAAGTCTGACCCCAGCCGACTGTCGGGGTAATCTCCTGGGGGTCAGCAGGGCCGTCCACGGATCTCTGGGGGTAGGGAGGCCCCAACTCCTCCCGCAGTCCCCACTGAGTATGAGACACACGCAAGAACAAGGCATTACTGCTGTTTATTAAAAACGGCAGGGACAGGTTCTGGGATCACAGGTCATCCGGGAACACATCTCACAAGAGTGGGGCTTGCAGGCCCTTTTTTAGCATGTTTGACGCCTCATGGTACGTCACCTAGGAAGCTTCCCACAAAAACCTAACACCACCTTGGGTTGGCTGCCCAAGTAATAGGGTTAGTACAGGAACATATAGGTATGTTAGTGTTTGGTGGAGAAGAGGTCAGGTGGTACGCTTGGGTCGTCCCCTAGAAATAGTTACACCAAAAATGATACATGGGTGAGGTTAGTGATTGGCTAGGTTGTAGTGTCGTCAGTAGTTAGCCCCTCGTGCCCTGGTTGGTTCATCCGCGAGCCCCCAAGCCTGGGACCATCGTTGTTCCCAGCTCGCAGTGTACCTGCTGTTAGAAACAATGTATGACTATGTGTTAGTGGGGGACAATGGACAGGTCTGCCATTAGCTGCAGGAGCACTTCTTCTCACCACCATCAGTGTCCAATGTGTCACTTCGTTGTTGCAGTCTGTGTCCCAAACGTGAGATCCCAGAGTTTCCCAAGTCTCTGGTACTTGGCACCGCATCAGGTCGGCTTGGTCACTGGTGGTGAGACCGAAGCTGGAGCAGAATTATGAGCATTTAATTTGTATTGTGGCACTGAGAGGAGGTTAGCCGCAGCAGGTGTAACCTTGGCTCGGGATGCGCGGTGTTTAAGTTACAACATTGTGGCCTTGGCTGTGAGGCCCTTGTTAGGGGTTGTTCTGCATGATCAGCACCTTGCGGCGCCATCCAAGCTGCTCTGAATTTGTGGCTTCTGAGTCTGAGGCCTACTCTGCAAGCATGTACACAAGCACTTCTTGCTTCTTGAATTTCTGCGGTGCTGTAGCTTGTCCTATGTGAAAAATAACAATGATGCATCGGTGTGTGTAGACGGTCCGCTACGTCGTGGTAGTGAGTATGTTCTTCGTGTGAGATTGGTGTGGGTCTGTCCAGTTGTGCATGGTGGCACGTGTGTTACCATCCGTCAGCTATGTCGTCATGGCATCTCTAACGATGGTGGCTTTCGTTGCTGCTGTGTTAGTCGAGTTGATCCACATGGTCTATGTCATCTTCACCAGAGGTCCCAACATGTGGTTTGATTAATGGGCAGTTTCCCTGGCCTTGTGGAGCGTGGCCATGTTAGATGTTGACGTCTGGGGCATCCATGAGTGGGTCAAATTCCTCTCGTGGTGGGTGCTTAGGCCGTGATGATCTAGGCCATGATCTGGCTAAGAATCGGGGGAAGGGAGTTTCCCATGTTCCCTCTTCAGTGCCCCTAAATCATCCACTCTCTTGTCTCCTCTCACTCGCCATACCTTCGTTATTCCACCAAATGTCCGCATCTGTCCACATGATCTTCAAAAGACCAATACATATATACACATCCACCACCGGGTTTGCATTAAACCCACTTTCAAACGTAGTTCTTTGGGTTTCTTGGATTTTCAACTTTAATTGATGGGGGTACAAGTCTGCTTCCAGTATTTGTCGGCACAGTCGCTCACGTTCTTTGATGATAATGTCTGCGTTCTTATCATCTTCAGCTGGCATTAATACGTGCATACCTATCATTTCTTCAGCAGTGTGTTTAGATCTTGTCTTCCATGCCTTCTTCCTCATAATAGCGGCCATCCCTAAAATCACACAACCTGCTACTACCTTGAGGCCGTCTGATAGCCAAGATGGCATCCATGACCAGATGTATTAAAACCAGCTACCGTCCTTCTTCACTCCTTTTGCTTCATTTTCCATCTTGGCGTGCATCTGGGCAAGCTGTGATACCGCCTCTGATAGTGTATCGTTATCTTCATCATTGGCAGGGGTAAATGTACAACATGAACTTCCTATTTTTGCGCAAACACCTCCTTCCATTGCTGTTAGGAGGTCTAGTAGGTACCTATTTTGTAGGGCCACCATTCGTATTGCTGTTAGTTCTTCTTTTATTGCGTTGAATCCGTTCACAGTGGAGTTGATTGTCAACATGAGCTCCCACCTGGTTATCTGCAACCATTTAGCATTGGCGTATGCTTGTACTCCGGGATGTATGATGGAGGAGAAGAACATTGCTGCTCTGCTGAATTACCTGTGTGCTGGTGAAATGTCACTCAGTGCTGTCTCCAATTTCCCCCACAGGTAGTTCCCTGTCAGTGGTTATTCTTGCCTCTTCACCCTGGAAAGGTGTACTGTGTTGTTCCATTGTTTCCCACCAACCATCCTCAGCAATCTTTTCCCTCTCTTATTTCCTTCGTCCATCTTCGGGATGTTTTCCAGGTTAACATGTTTCTGTGGTACTACCAGTGATAGTATGTTGATGTGTACCATAGTACATATTCCATCCCACATTGGCGGCTGGCTGTGGTATGCTCTTACTCCACAGGCCCAGTAGTGATCCATTAGTACAGCTGTTTCTGCACCTCCCTCGGGAATCTTCACTATTCTTTTGCATCCTTTGTTTGTTCCAACGTCTATCTCTCCGTCATGCTGGTAACACAGTGTTGGTGCTGTCAGTGGAAGTATTGTTATTGGTTCCTCTTCTTTATCTAACCACGTCACCAGTGCAGCACTCTTCGTCCACTCTTTATAGCACTTGTCATTTTCTTCTCATACTTTCATCACGGGTGACTTTGCCAATGTCAGCATTTTGCTTCCCGCAACTCCATCCACCCATCCATCCTTTGTAAACACCTTCCCATATATCAGTATCAATGGTCTTTCCCAACACCCTGGTTCACCGTCAACCTCCTTTGCATACCAATCGCATGGTAGGTAATCAGGCGTTACTTCTTGCGTTTCTCTGGTCCTTCTGCTATATACTTGAGTCCTTTCGTCTGTTGCCAGGAATCATCATACATGGGGAGTGTTTTGATGAAGTTGTTCTCGTATGGATATGTTGATCTTGATTTCCACCGGAGTGTCACCCTTTTCCCTTGAAACCTTCCTCTCGTTTGGAATAGTGCTAAGTATAGCAAGCATTCAGCTGTGGTTGCAGGCACTTCTGTGGCAACAAATGTTCTGGAGGTGCTCATGGCGTAGGGAATCAATGAACACACATAGCAGTTTTCCTTTGTCGTATCCTTACCAATTTTCGACATGTGTTTATACCACATGTTGTTTAAGACATGTGCAGATTCTGTGAGATATGTGTCAACCCTGTTTGTTCCTTTTAGCATTTTGCCCTGTGCTAGTTATACCACCTGACACAGTGCTCCTTGCGGGCATTGGGGGGGGGAACTATTAGTAGTGGGAACTGCGGCCACATAAAGGGCATAGTATGCCTGCCAGACAGCGGCAGTAATCAGGCCAGTGGTCAGAACTATCGCAAGCATTTTAATTACAGTTGCTAATACCACTGACATTTCCACTCTTACCTTTGCTGCTGTCCTGCAGCTACCTTAGGTGATATAGGTGCCCGCCTGAAAATTTCTGAAAATGTGCGTTATTTTGTTAGTATTGTTTAGTTAAGCCCTCGGTATTAGATAGTCGTTCAATGCCCAGGCAAAAAGCTCTTCCCACGCTTTCCTTACCATCCTATCTCGTAGGGCCAGTAATGCTTCTTGGAGGTGTGGAAGTGATTGAATAATTATCATAAGAAATGCATTGTAGTATACACAAATCCTTCTTCTTTTTAGGTATTTTGGTCTTTTTATGACATATACAAACTGATGTGATAGTGCTTCTGGGGTATTGTCGTCTGCGGGTAGCATTTACCTCTGGGCAGTGACTTTGTTTGTTATATATGTATATATATATATATATATATATATATAAACACTTGGTTTTATTTCAACCACAGTAACAATACACAATTCCTGCATGTGCAAAACAAAAAAGAAGAGAGCATGAATGTGTTTACACAGTGTGGTGCATATTACAGATTCTGTTGTCACTGTCCCTTAATGGCTGGTAGCTGGGAGTGTTTACTTAGTGCTAAGTCGATTTGTTTTGTTGGGACCTTGTAATCATGGGGTGGCCTATAGGGTGTTGATCGTTAATGTATTTTGGGGCGTCTTGCTCTTGAGTGGCGGCTATTTCTTGTGTTGTTGCTGAAGTGTTGGCCCTTTCGTTGAGGAGAGGGTGGGTCAGTGCTTTGTAGGGCTTGATGTCATGCAAATGTGTCCAGGTTTCTATGCCTCTGAGTTTTACTGCCCTGGGTGCTACCCGTTCAACTAGATAGGGGCCTGTGAAACGTGGACTGCTCCACGTTCGCCAAAAGTTTTTTAGCAGCATTTCATCTCCTTCTTTCACTATCCACTGTGTTGTCTGTTCTTGTTCCTCGTTGGTGGCTTCTCCTTGTTGATCGTTCTTTGACGCCCCCCTTGCGCCCATTTGATCTGTTGAGAGATAAAAGCGGTACTAGTAACCAACAAAGAGACATATTCGTGCATTTTATTACCAAAATATTACTAGTTGACTGACAATCAGTTGTGGCCCTTGATGGCGGTGTGAGCGGGAGATGCATTTGGCATCCAGTCATCACCTCATGGGGTGTGAGGTGGTGGTCTGTTCCTGGTCTATTTCTTAGTTCAAACAAAGCCAACGGAAGGCAATACAGCCAACCCTTCTTGGTTGTTTGCTTAATTTTTGCTATTTCTTCCTTTAGGAGGCCGTTGAGGTGTTCACATACTCCATTAGCTTGAGGGTGGTACGCACATGGAAACTTATGTTTAATCCCTAAGAGAGTGGTTATATGTTGGAACAGTTTGTTAGCGAAATGGGGGCCATTGTCTGATCGTAGTACTTTTCATACCCCCCACCTTGGTAAAACTCCCCTCACCAGGAATTTCGCTGCTCTAAATGCATCAGCATGAGAGCATGGACCGGCCTCGATCCATCGTGAAAATGGACACACCACGACAATCATGTATCTGTAACCTTGACATACATTGATCATGTAAACGTAGTCGATGTGGAGGTGTAGAAAGGGTCCTTCAGGTGGGGGTATAGTACCTTTGATCACTTTTAGCGTGTGACCAGCCGTGAATTGTTAGCATGTAAGGCATTTACCGATGAAGTTAGTGACATGTTAGTTTAACTCAGGACAGAACCAGTTTTCCTTTATTCGTACTGCAATTACCCCTTTTCCTGTATGCGCAGGATGGTGCAATTGTGTCAAGGCTATTTTTAACAGTGCTAAGGGCATCACTACTTTCCCTGTATTATTCTGGTGCCATAGTGCATCTGTGGGAGACATGGTGCACCCTCTTTTTACCCATAACACCTTTTCGGCCTTTGGTGCTGCTGCCTGCAGCTCCATAACCTGTGTCTCTGGAATGTGTGTACACCCATCCTTCATCAACATTTGTCTTACCCCCCTTTTCTTTTTGTTTTCTGGAAGTATCCATGTTTCACCAAAGTATGCAGCACGTTTAGCATGTGCATCAGATGCTTCGTTGCCTCTTGATATTGGGTCGTCACCATTGGTGTGAGCCGAGCACTTCACAAGTGCTACCTCTCCTGGGTAATTTATTACTTCAATTAATTTGGCCAATAGGAGGACATGCTGTACTGGGATACCATCAGACCTCCTAAACCCTCTCCTTTCCCATTTTATCAATCCTGAGTGTACTGTTGATGTTACATATGCACTATCCGAGTATATCGTTATTCTCTTGTCATTACCTTCTTCTAGGGCCAGGATATGGGCTACCATTTCTGCTGCTTGGGCTGAGTAACACTGGGGTAGTTTTACACATTTGACTGGGGCGAAGGTTCAGTCTTCTCTGAGCCGTACTACAGCTGCTCCTGTTCGCCTTATTCCATCACTTTGATCAATAGTGGAGGACCTATCTATGTACATAACCGCACCCCCTTCTAATATATTTTCTTCCACTTTCCTTGCTCCTACGTAATTCTCAATCGCTTCCGGGCAGTCATGTGAATAGTCTCCATTTACTGCATCCTCTGCTATGAATCGTGCTGGGTTTACATTAGTGCATCTCACTACTGTCAGTTCTGGTCTAGCTAAAATAACATCATACCCTGATGCTCTTTGTGTTGTCAGTGTTGATTTTGGTTTTGTCAATATCGCAAAGAGGGCATGTTCTACGTATAAGATGGTTTTGCATCCCATGGTGATGGAAGATGATTTTTCCACAGCGAATGCTGTGGCTGCAAAGCTATGTTCGCACGGGAAATGTCCCATCATTACAGGGTCTAAATGGCCACTGTAAAAGTCCACTGGTTTGTGTCCCATGCTATTCTTTTGGGTCAGTACTGCCTTCATTACTGCCGTCACAATGTGAAAAGATCTAAAATTCCTTTTGATAATTGGGGGTGGCCAGTACTGGTGCGGTTGAAATGGCATTTTTCAATTCATTGAATGCATCTGTCATTTCTCGTGTCCATTCTAATTTCCTTTGTCCCCTCTGTGCTTCTCTGAGTGCCTCGAGAAGTAGTCCTATGTATGAACTGAAATCAAAAACCCATGCCCTGCAGTAGTTGCATAGGCCGAGGAACTTCTGTAGTTCTCTCACTGTTCGCGAATGTGATGTGTTTTGTATTGCTAGTGCTCTTTGTGGTGCGATGTTTCTTCCTTTTTGTGAAATTATCTGTCCAATGTAGAGTACTTGTTCTTGGCACTATTGCAGTTTCTCCTTGTCTACATTGTATCCTTTCTCAGCTAGGACTGTGAGCATTTTAACTGAGTCTCTTCTACATTTTTCCTCAGTGGTGCTGCATATTATAATATCATCAACATATTGCAACACTGTGCTTTCCATCTCTATGTTACTTAAATCCATTTGAATCACTCTGTTAAAGATTGATGGCGATTCACAGTACCCCTGTGGTAGCCTGGTGTGTTTCCACGTTGTGTTACGATATGTAAAACTTGTTAAGTCTTGCGAATCAGGGTGCAATGGGATGGAGAAAAAAGCATTTTTGAGGTCGATCACGGTGAACCGTGATGCCTCCGATGGAATTCCGCACAGTATCGTTGCTGGGTTAGCTGCAACTGGGTTGAGAGGCCTTTAATCTTGTATGAAATGCCATGACCCCCCTTTTGCCTTACGTACTGGGTACACTGCCGTGTTGCATGGTGACTCTGATGGTACTAATATCCCTCTTTGTACTAGGGTGGATATTGTCTCATATACCCTCTCATCAGCTTCTTTTGATAGTGGGTTCTGTTTCACCCTGGGCAGCATTGCTCCTTCTTCAACTTTATTTTCACACCTCCAATGCTCTTGATGCAGCCCACGTCATAGGGGCTAGTAGTCCATAACGATGTGGGTACTGCAGCTAAGTCTTCCTCATAAAAGGGTACCATGGTAGGGCAGGGCACTTCTAGTGCCATTGCCATTTTTTGTGCTACGTCTTTGAGGGTTACCTTTAACCAAATATATACACTAATGTCAAACACCATTTCCCCATCTCCTTTGTCATCAGAGAACAGTTCCTCATCTGATACCTGTGTAAGCCTGCAACCTTCTGCCAATGCTATCACTGCTCTCCATGCCTTCCCTTCCCCATCTTGGGCGTGTACCGCAATGTAATCGGGTTTTGCAACAATACTCTCACGTCCACTGATATTATATCTAACAATACTCTCCACATCCACTGATATTATCTCCCCTTCCTTTTCATCAGTAGGGGCCTCATTACACGGATGGCGGTAAGGATTTACCGGTACCGGTAAAATACCGCCTTACTACGAGGTCCCTTTGCAGGTTGGGGGATTTACGCCTGCTTTTTGCAGGCGTTAAAAACCAACCCGCAAAGGGACCCAGGGAGCTAATTACGGTGCCGCAATTTGCAGAACTGCAATTAGTGCCTTCCCCATTCCCATTATGCCCTATGGGGCAAAAATTGGAATGGGGAAGGGGGAATTACCGCCCCGCCAACCTTGGAATGGGGCGGTAATTCCCCTTTCCGCCAAGGCGGAGCCGGTATTTTACCGGCATGGACCATGGCGCTAATAGCGCCATGGTTCTCTGCCATCCGTGTAATGAGGCCCTAGGTGTCTCTGGCCTAAAGAGGTATGCTGCAGGCCTTCTCCATATCTTGCCCTCTACTCCCAGTAGCCACGCTATTGCCATGTCTGTCCCGTATTGAAAGAGATCCCCGTCCAGTGGCTCTGCCCTTATCTCCTTTTTCCCGCAATAGGCCTGTAGTATATGTCGTGCTGTAAGCATGTTTATGCCTGGTGTAGAGCACACAATTCCTTTGTCAGTAAAAGATATAGGGCCTCATTACATGGTAGGCGGTGGACCAAGGTGCTATTAGCACCTTGGTCCATGCCGGTAAAATACCGGCACCGCCTTGGAGGAAAGGGGAATTACCGCCCTATGCCAAGGTTCGCGGGGCGGTAATTCCCCCTTCCCCCATTGCCCTTCCCCATTCCCATTTTTGCCCCATAGGGCATAATTGGAATGGGGAAGGTGCTAATTACGGTACCGCAAATTGCGGTACCGTAATTAGCACCCTGGTCCCTTTGTGGGTTGGTTTTTAATGCCTGCTAAAAAGCAGGCGTTAAAGTACCAACCCGCAAAGGGACCTCGTAATCAGGCAGTAAGGGTTAACGGTCACCGGTACAATTACCGGTGACCGTTAACCCTTACCGCCTTCCGTGTAATGAGGCCCATAGTCATATTTAACCGGCTCATGATATCTCTTCCAAGAATATTTACTGGTGATTGCTTTGAGTATAATAATGGTAGAGATAAGTCGTGCTCCCCAACAGATAAGGAGATGTTATCAGTAAATGGAACCAACGCTTTAGCCCCAGAGAATCCTTGAGTGTGCATGGCATCGCCTGACAAGCTAAACTGCCCTTCCCTTATGCAAGACCTAGTTGCACCCGTGTCTACTAGAAAAGAGAATGTTTTGTCTCCTATCGTCACCTGTAAGCGTGTTTCTTCCACAGGGTTAGGTGTTATCGACAGGATGGGACACAGCAAGGACGTTGGTGGGCAGTCCTATTGGGGGTACAGTGATTGTCCGTTCCCTGTGTATGGGTTGTGGTCCAGTATTGTTACCTTCCCTAGATGTGTTTCCTGCATTGGTTCTTCTACGTGTTGTGTATTATTGTCCTGTATTTGCATTAGTTGCTGCACCGTCTGAGCACGCTGCTGTTGTTGTGTCGTTGTCATTTATCGTTGCACTTGCTGCTGAGCTGGTTGATGCTGTTGTGTGTATTGTATTTGTGGCAGCATCGGTTGTTGTTGTATTTGATTTTGGGCCATTTATTGCTGCAGTATCTGTTGGTAATACTGTTGTCCCCCATTATATCCCTGTTGCCCCTGCTCCCCCCATCCAGCTTGTGCCGACCTTGCCCTACATGTGCATGATACGTGTCCTAACACACCACAAGTTCAGCATGTTGGGGGCTCTTGTGCTTGCCATGGGTACCCTCCAGTGCCGTCTGAGTATCCGTGATGTCCGTATGTGTTGTACCCTCGGAATCCTCCCCCTTGCTGTTGTGCTGTCTGTCCGAATCCCTGTCCTCTTGTTGCCCCACCCCTTCCTTTATAATTGTTAATTTGGCCACTTCCCATTTGCACGTGCCCACCCCCCATCTGAGGAGCGTAGTGGTGTTGTGCTGTATATGGTGGTGGCGGTGGCATTTGTTGTGAAATTACCTGTGCTGATTGTATTTGTTGTGCCATTGTGTGCTGTTGTGTCGTGTCTGGTGTTTGTACTGCTTGTGTGGGGCCTGTTATAAGTGCACCCTCCATTGCATATCTTCTTCCTTCTTCTTCATCTTTTCTTGCCACAACCTACAATGGTGCACTATTGTTAGCTGAATTTCGGGCCATGCTCTTGCTTCCATCCCCACTAATTTCTTTAATTGTCATTGTACCGGCTCTGGGTGGCCCTATATTAGTATGTGATAGAAAATTGCTAGCGTTTTGTCCCATGGTTCCCACGTTTCCAGTGTCACTTCTCCTGAATTACTTGGATGTAATTGACAGACCCTTGTCCTCACGCATCTTTCGTGATGTTATTGCTCCTATGGCTGACGTGTCTGGGTATTGTACTCTTAGTGCTTGCCATAATGCGTGTCTGCAGTTTGCAAATGGTGCCCCGTCATATGATGTGTCATTAAATGTTGCCGCTGGGAATCCCACCCTTTTCCAGATGTCATCTGCTGCGTCACCCAATGTTGAAATTAACAATCCCTTCACATCGCCTACTGCTAGTTTTAGTCTGGCGTTTTTTTTCTCCATTTTGTATATCCATTTCCCAGCCCCTCCGCTCAATGACGCCAACCTACATTTAATGTTCTCTTTATCTGCGTGTTTCCATGGGACTTTTTGTGGCCTTGCCCCCACTTTCTCTAATAGTGGCATTTGTGTGTAGCCTTTTATCTCCCCCGGTGTGTGTCTACCCGGTGTTATGTGTGCGTATTCGCTATCCTCCTCCATGTCGGAGAGTTCCTCTATAATGTCAGTACCGTGATGTGTAAGCCCACCTTCTCCTCTTACCTACCTTGTCCTTGTTATGTTGTGTTGTGAAGTCTTCCATTCTTCGTCCTGGGAGGTCCCTAAGTCTATTAACATAAGGCTTGTTTTGTGCTGGTGGTGTGGGTGGTCGCTACACCCTTCCTCCTTGTTGCCTCTTGCTCATTCTTCCTCCCTCTCCCCCTTCCTGTGTCTTACATTCCCATGACGACCCACAGTCGTACGTGTTATGTATAGTTTACTGGGGCGTGGCTAACTGCCATGTGAAGAGGACGCATCCCTGGCGAGCTCCGTAGGATGTGATCAACATTTGCTGCCAAAAATGAGTTTTTGAAGCACAAAAACCCTGTACGTTGCTACGATCAATGCTGGAACATCCGTAGACCCACCTGGGGAAGCTCTGTGGCATAGAACTCCCAGCAGAGACCGGGATGCCGTCCGACATATACAGCGGAGCCGAGCAAAATGGTGGCGGCCGCCTAAAGATGAGTGCCGCACGGTGGCCGCCAATGAGGAGCCACAGACCGAGCCGGATCAGATCGAGGACCCCGGGGTGCAGAGTGGCGACCCCTACACATGGCCAGTGGTTGGCCCTGAGAAGACACCACTGTGTTTGGCGGGCAAGAGGAGCGCTCCGTGTGATGCAGACACAAAGACCCCGGGGCCCTGTGTACAGGGCTTCCCCTGTGAAGCTGGACAAAGCGCTGTATAGGGCCAGCTGTCCCAGAGGACCGGAAGCCCGCATCCTGGGCGAGGACGTGTAGGTGCTGAGAGGCGTGGGGTGCACTGCTGCTAAACTGCCCACCCCCCGCCGCCCGTAGACGATATTGCCTTGCCCGGGCTGCGAGTGGTGTGGCCCAGCGGCAGTGAACCCAGCCGCCCACCCGAATAGAGGCTGCAGGTGGGGTGCCAGCGAACGGCGAGAGGGACGGTGCAGGACGGCACCTGGGCGGAACGGACCAAACCCAGCTGCGACACGGGAGTGGCGAGGAACGAGGCCGCTGTCACTGGAGACGGAGAGCCTGCCTGCAGAGCCAGGATCACCGAAGTGTGGGAGCAGAAAACTGGCGCTGCGGAGGCCAGGGCCCAAGATCAGAGCTGCCCCTCCGGGTGGTCTCAGGAGGTGAGGAGTCAAGAAGAGTGAACCCACCTGGCCACCATATCACAGCTCCTGCTGCCCCCCTAGCATATAGAGGAACACGCCGCCAGCAGCGCCCAGATCGCACCTTGGGTGGGGGAAATACAACATAGGCCAGCAGTGGGGTGACCTGCCTGCCCTGACCACCGGACATACTGTGCGCCCTACTGGGCCGGTCTGCACCTAGTTGAAAGCTAGTTTTGACCTGCCCGCCACACAGCAACTATCAGCCCGCTCCTGGGTTGCTACACTGGGCATTGCGGACAATAACAACCAGACCATCAGGGGTGGACAATGCCCCAACAATAAGCCCGCTCTCCCACCTCGCATGCTTTTTGAAAGCACATACACAATAGGCACCAACACCACTGAGTGCCTGCGGCACAGTGCCACCTCTGCAACACTTTACAACAGGTTAACTGCCACAGTGTACAGCTAACAACGAACTGCAGCCCCCGTTGGCTCTGGACTGATGTTGGTGAAGGGAGCTAAAGCCAAACAGCACCAAACCACAATAGAAACCTACGCTGCTGGAGGGCCCATGGGACCCGACACTGCAAAAAAAAGTGCGACGGTGGTGCTCTCGGATCCCACAGAGGTGGCGGATGAACCAGCCAATTCCCAAATCCTTCAAGCCATCATGACCCTCCAAACTAAAATGGAAAACAAAATTGATGCAGTAGCCATAGACTTGGGACTCCTGCGGCAAGATGTCCGCGCCATATCCGGCAGAACCGAGGTTCTAGAAACCCAGGTCCGTGAAAATACGGAGGCAAAACTACTGCTCCTAAAGGATGTGGATGCACTACAACAAAGGGTGAAAAACCTGGAAGACAGGGCTGAGGAGGCGGAAGGACGGGCAGGCCGAAATAACATCAGGCTCTTAGGGTTGCCAGAGGGCATTGAAGGAGCGGACCCCACAAACCTCATTGAGAACCTCTTGATTCAGGAGATCGGAGCAGGGAAACTCTCACAGGGCTTTACAATCGAAAGAGCCCACCATTCGCTTACCAAGAGACCGGCCCCGGGGTCCCCGCCCAGACCAGTGATAGCAAAGGTGCTAAATTACAAAGACAGAGAGACTATTGGCTTTCTCGAGGTCAGGCGGCCAAATACAGAGAGATTCGGCAAAGATTGGTATTTACCCTGACTATACATTCCAGGTTGAAATGAAAAGAGCGCAATTCATTTATTCCAAAGCCAGACTGAAAAAAGCTGGGGTGCGCTACATGCTCCTATACCCAGCAAGACTAAAAGTAATGCATACAACAGAGCGCACCTATTTGACACCCCCTCGGAGTTTCGGGAATGAATGGACAGGGAGCAGTTCCCGGACATCGAAGACAAAGGGCGTAGCTCGCGCTGAACTGCGTCATGAGCGATCACACACTGGACTGCAACCTACAGAAGCAAATAGCAACCGCATTGGTGAGCAGCAGGAACGATCCTTGAAGAGAGCAATGCCGGGAATGGAATGTCAATTCTTCAACCCGCAGAATAGTTTTTTCCCTGGTGTATTATACCCGCCCATAGGGCAGGAGACCACTGCCCGGTCGAATGGAGCGGAAACACGGTAGTCATAACGGGGGAAACCTCGCTGGACTGGTTTTCAGTTTGAACTGTTTGCAGGTATTGGGGGTAGGGAACAGGCACGTTGGGATTAAAGTTCAGGTTACAGTTGAAAAAGTTTTTAGGGAAACAAACAAGACCACCCAGGACGCCAAACAGCATCAAGGCCGACAAGGAAAAAGCACTAAGGAAGCTACTACCGATTTCATACGGACACCTATAACACATGGCAGACAAGATTAGAATCATGTTATGGAACGTCAGGGGAATGAACAACTTTGTGAAACAACGCCGGGTCCAAGCCCTCATCAAAAGAAACAAGGTCGGGATTGCCTTATTGCAAGAGACACACTTGAATGGGCGCAAGCTAGAAGCTTTAGCCAAATCTTCGAGAGGAACCCTGGTAGGCTCCTCTTACCCTACTTATGCTAGAGGAGTCCTGATCTGGATTGCCCCATACATCCCCTTTAAGCTAACCTGCACAAAAACCGACGACAAAGGCAGAATGGTCCTGGTTCATCGTACTGTTGAAGGCAGGGAGACATGCATAATCAACACTTACGCACACAACCATGATCCCACGACCTTCTTTCGCTCACTACACAAGCGAGTGCACCCTTATTTGGGGAGGAGACCACAATTGCACCCTTGATCCCCGAATGGACAGATCGGACAATAAACACACACGCCAATCTCCACCCGCAAAAATACTATTAACCCTGATGCAAAAACTGGGCCTAGCAGACCTTTGGAGTAAACAGAAACCAGAAAAGCACGAGTATTCATTAGGTTACATTACCTATTAGTCAACAAAGAGCGATTAGCGCTGTTTGAAGATGCTCATTATCTAGCCAGGGTACTATCTGACCATTCCCCATTAGTGACCAACTGGGTTCCCACATGGAGGTTAAGAAGTGAAGCACTGCTTGACCCAACTTTTTGCGAACAAGTCAGGAGCAGCACTGTCAACTTCTGGCAGGTAAATGAAAATAGCGTGCAGCACATAGGCACTGTTTGGGAGGCCTACAAAGTTGTCATGAGGGGCGAAATTCTAGCAAACATTGACGGGGCCCAGAGATCCATTCTAACCTCTCTCATAAACGCAGAAAAAGAACTAGCCGAATTGGAAAAAAAAGACACCCTAGAGCCAGGTCACATGCATAAGATGATAGAACTCAAGCAGGCCTGTCTAAAGTGCTGGGATACGCTGGGGAAGCTCAGCTACACAAAATACATTGAGAGAACCCATGCCCTCGGCGACAAACCAGGGAAATTATTAGCATGGCTCTACAAACGGGAAACCCCCAGATTGCCTATCTGCCATGTCTGTGGGCCCGACGGCGCTGCAGCACATACACAGCTGGGCATAAATACGGTATTTGACGGATTTTATCTAGAATTGTATGCCAGCACCCCATCTCCCCCTGCTGTCGAAATTGACGACGTACTAGACATCATTAACCTACCCAGTTTAGACGTGCACTTGACTGAGGCCTTAGACGAACCAATCACCCCGGAAGAGATAATGGCCACCATCAGGTATATCCCCTCTGGGAAAGCCCCAGGGACAGACGGGCTACCGGGAGAGTTCTATAAAGCATATGAGGATATACTGGCACCCCTCTTGGCCAGAGTGTTTAATGAAGCGTACGATGTGGGCGTCCTCCCAGACACCACGAAGGAAGCCATCATCATCCCCCTATTTAAACCAGGCAAGGACAAGAGGGAGTGCGGCTCATACAGGCCCCTGTCCATGTTGAATTCAGATAACAAAATTCTAACGGCACTACTCGCTAGCAGGCTGCGTAGAGTAATTACCCTCCTGATCCACCAAGATCAAACGGGCTATGTTCCCGGGCGATCCATCACAGAAAACCTACGTAGATTACACCACCTCATCTATAGCACGAAGAATAGGCCAGAGAAATGCGCCGTGGAATCCTTAGACGCCACCAAGGCCTTCGACTTGGTTAGATGGGAATGGTTATACGCAACCATGGAAAAAATGGGGATAGGCCTGGCCTTCCTAAAGTGGACCAAACTGATATTCACAGACCCCACTGCGAGAGTGCGCACTAATAACACCTTCTCCGACAAATGGCACCTCGATAGGAGCACTCGGCAGGGCTGCCCACTTTCCCCCATGCTCTACATCTTAGCAGCTGAACCCGTGGTGATTTATCTGCACCAGGAATACGGCGACGGAGGTATAGTGATAGATGGGGTAACACACCTGGTGTCAATGTATGCCGACGATACACTTCTATATCTAAATAACCCTGAACACATCATACCATACATCCTGGAAACACTTGAGGGTTTCTCTAGATTCACGGGGACACAGATTAACAAGGAAAAATCATGCCTATACCCCCTAGCTGCCCTAAGCAAAGACTCCCCTGATGCCCTCCCCCCATTGGCCTTTCAATGGACGGCTACATCCTTCAAATACTCAGGGATCACCATTCACCAAGACCCCAATATGGAATACACTTTAAACACCATCAAAGCCAAGGAGAACTTGGAAAAATCGATGGCCTTTTGGGGGAAGTTGCCGCTTTCTGTGGCGGGCAGAGCTGGACTCCTAAAAATGGTGGCACTCCCCCGCCTACTACACTACTTCACCAATGTCCCATTCAACATCCCCCCACGCTTCTTTGTGGTAGTAAATAAACTCTGCAGAAGATTTCTCTGGCAAGGAGGCAGGAATAGAGTCTCACTAGAAGTGCTGCAAAGACCCTACGACAGGGGTGGACTGAAAATTCCCAACTTCGAACTGTACTACTTGGCAGCCCAACTAAAGCATGTCATACAATGGATGGCCGATGAAACCACGTTCGACACCCGGCTTCTGCAACCTGCTATCCCCCAGGTATTGCTCAGAGACTTATTTTGGATCCTAGTGGAAATTACCCGTAACTGCCCCTACCTGGTGAAACTAGGACTACAGATCTGGAAACGGACCTGCAGGGCAGCCAAGATGGAAGTCCCATATTCCCCACAGATCCCCATAGTGGCCATCACGGCTAGTGGACCCTGGGGGCAAAACGAAGTAAGGCTAAGATGGGAGCCCTATGGAGTGGCCACCCTGGGCGACCTTGTAAACGACCAGAGCATCCTCACATTCGACGAGTTGCAAGCAACCTCTGGACAGCCGATGGGACAATTCCTGCTCCACAATACTGTGGTGCATAAGCTTTTGGACCAGTGGCCAGATGAGGAGAACTTAGAGACCGGACATGAGACCGCCGAGAACATGCTAGCTGCAACCGAGGGAGGGCACGAAACCTCCAGGCTTTACGACACACTACTGAATAGCACAACTAGCACTAGCCCCAAGTGCAAAGTTAAGTGGGAACACGAATTGAGACTGGAGTTCGATGAGAAGGAATGGGAACGTATCGCCCACTACCCCAAAAAGGTTTCCAGGAACGCCCGACTGCAGCTCATCCAATTTTACATACTCAATTGGGCGTATCTTACGCCAGGGGTGATCTCCAAATTCAACGGGGCAAGTATCATCGAATGCCCTAAGTGCCGCGAACCCCGCATGGACAAGACACACATGTTTTGGGGATGCCGGGTGATACAATCCTTTTGGGCGCAGATAGCTGCTAAAGCGGCGGAAGCGGACATAATACTGGATGTGCAAACACCTGCAGCATGCATCCTGGGCAGCTACAAAAGAGGCAAAAAGAATAAGCCCCTTAATAAACTTAAGGACCTAATGTATATCCTGGCAAAAAGACGCATAGCCATGGGATGGAAGAGCATCAGAAGTCCTAGTTTCGAACTGTGGTGAGAAGACCTCCGCAAATGGACAACGGCAGAAACTGGAGCATGGGAAAAGGCGCTACGCGAACCTAAACTGGTCACCAGCGAAGACCTACATGAATGGGTGGCGATTACGACGTCACTATTATACCCCAGGCAAATAGAGGATGCTTCAAGTGACACAAACAGCTCTTGATCACAGTTTGGCGCGACCTATATTGAAGAACTGGCAGTGGTCTTGAGAGGGGAGGGTGGGCGGGATGGGCGGAGGGTTATATATATACACGTTTTATTAAATGAATATTATGGTTGTATTAGTGTATTCTGTGTTATTAAAACTTAATAAATATATATATATATATATTTTTTTTTTTTTTAAATGTATAGTTTACTCAGCCCTTCTCCGCTCCTCTCGCTTTGTCCTTCACAGCATTGTTCTTCTTCCTCACTGCAGAACCCATCTGAGAATGTCAGCCGTGAAGTTATATTTTTCCCTCCTACTGTTACCGTGTCTAAGTCTATGTCAACATACTCACCTTCCTTTTCTGCGTCAACGTGTGTTTGTGCCATTGGCACTTCCCTTGTGTTATTCCCTTGCATCGTATTCCCGCTTGCTTTGTTCGATCCTCCTATTTCCGTGTTCCCGTGCCTGCTTCCATCGCCCTTTACTTCCTCCCTTGTCCTGCTAAATTCATTCATTATTGCATCACTTACCTGCTTGAGTGCCTTGAAATCTCTGTCCCTTTCGTACCATATCCCACCCTCTTTCCCCAGTAGGCTCTCTAATATCCTCCCTTCCTCATACTTATGTGCGCTTTCTGCTATAATCTTTCTTTTCCACAGCGTCATTTCCCTGTCGTTTTCCTCTCGTTCCTCTCCTTTCCTCCTAAATTCCCGCTGCTCCATGCGTACTACCCTCTCCGCAATTCCCCTTAAGCGGTCCTCCTCCTTCTTCTTCCTCTCTATCTCCAGCTTGTCTAACTCCGCTCTACCACTCTTTCCTCCTGCCCTTTTCTTCAGTTTCTCACATTCATCCTGCTCCAGTTGCTTGATCAGTACACTCCATGCCTCTCTTAGTTCCACCAGCTTTTCCTCCATCAACTCCTCCTCTGTTCTTGTCATTTTCCTCTCTTCTGTGGTACCTACCTCACGCCTTCCATGTGCCCCTCCGTCCTCCTCCTTTTCTACCATGCTAATTGCATCTTCCTCCACTTCTGTTAATTTCCCCCATAGTTTCAGCAGCACTTGGGCGGCTATCCACTCGTCTGGTCCTACATTAGCAATGTCTATATGTGCCTTTTGTGCGCTACCCATTTGTACCTGTACGTGCGCTGCTGCAGAGCTTCCCACACCCCTCCCCTTTTGGTAGCCATCTGTTGGTGCGTAAGGCGGCTGGCTAAACATGGGGTTTGAATACCCTTCGGCAGCTGTCAGCTGTGACCGCGTCGTTTTTCTAAGATCTGTTACTGGGTAGGTACAGTCCTACTGTTTCCTTCTTTACCTCCTTAGTTACATTCGTCTCACCCTCCTCTTCCTTTTTAACATCTGCTACTGGGTAGGACTCTTCCGATTCTTCCTCACTTTCTTCCGCGCTGGGAGATTCTGGAGGCGCGCTGCACCCACTCTCTTCTTTTACCTTCTCCTCCTTCTTCCCAGGCATTGTCAAGATTCCCGTTACCCCAGGTATGCATCCCTGGAACAGCTTCCAGAGATCGAGAACTTCTAGATCATTCGCTAGCTTCTTTCCTTTATATGTGTTATGTAGGTACGCTAGGAGGGAGTGTTGAGTGTACATATCAAAGCTGCCATTGGGTGGCCATGGTATCCATATCTTATTGTCTGTTCCTTGTGTCCATTCAATACTATATTTTACTATTCTATCCCTATGTGGAGGTAGCGTAGCGCATATGTGTTGGAGTGGTGTTGTTAGTGGGTTCCTATACCCTATCCCCATTCCATTGTACACAGACATTTTGAAACTTTAACTTCTTCAGTACCACGTTACTTGGCCCCATGAACTGGGGTCTTTCGACTCTCCGCTGCAAAGAAAACAATGGTGTTACACACTTTGCCCTGGACGTCACTGCCCTCTTTTCCTTTGCTATAGTTCTTATGTTCCTTTCCTTGGTGCTAGGGTCCCCTTCGAACCGTGACGTACGAAGCCCCCTGTGGCTTTGCATCCCTGGGTGTGTACTTTTTAAGCCGCCCCTCCTTCCTTTCGCCTCCGCTATCCTTGTCTCCTCTCATTCTACTACCATCAGTTTCCTTGCTCTCCCGTTTCCCCTATCGATGTTTCTTCTCCACCACCTTCCGTAGCCGCCCCTTAATTGAGGCGGCAGGTGTTCTCCATGTGCTGCCGTCTCACCCTTCCTCCCCACCTTTCACCGCTATTAAAAAAACACTGCGCGTAATCCTATGCAACTCTATGGGTGATGTAACCAGCCCTAGGTCAATTAGATACAGGTACGTACGAATACACACGAAAGTAATATGCACGCTCTTTTATACTGTTATTCCCCACAATCCCCAAAGCTGTCTTCCCACCACACCTGGAGTGGAGTGTACATCAATCACTTTGTTATTATAGTAGACTGCACCCACTGCGTCGCCTTGTGTGTGATACGCTCCCGCACCGGGAAACTTAACCAGCTCACTATCTTCTGTACCAAGAAACAATGAAGCTACCTCAGCAATGAATACATCATCTATTCACCGAGCTAAAACACCCGACCAATAGGGATCGTCATCTATTCATTGATCTAAAACGCCAACTCATAGGCATGCCAAACCCCCTTTTACACAGGTGCCCACGATCAAAACCAATCAGCCCGATTCACCGGCCACATGTGGGCGCCTTAAGCCCCACCCTACGCACTCTACAATGCTATACGAGGCGGCCCTCGTGCCTGCCCCGTAATACTTTCAATTCAGCCACCACTCAATTGTCAAAATCTCTCTGGACACCCTTTACATCCTCCCGCCACCCTCGTTACCATTCCTCCCGCCACCCACACAATTTTGCATTGCTGGTTGTGGGTATCATACTATACACTCGGCCGTGGTGTACCCCTCCCAATCTGCTCGTCACCTCCCCTCGTCTGGACCACGTCTGGACACTCGCCAACCGCGGGCGGGATACTTTTCAAGTCGGCTCCGACAGCCACTCTCCGGATTGCGCTGTCCAGTCTTCTCACAGTTTTGCGATGGTCCTGTTGTCCTCCAAATGGGGCAACGGCGGAGGGGGCCACTGTGCCGGGCCACCTTTGCACAGGCTGCGTCTCCCTCTTGCCTCACCCTCAGTGCTAAGTCTCAACAGATCTCAGCAGTGCCTCCAACTTGTCGGGGTAATATCCCGGGGGTCGGCAGGGCCATCCACGGACCTCCGGGGGTAGGGAGGCCCCAATGCCTCCCGCAGTCCCCAATGAGTATGAGACACACGCAAGAGCAAGGCATTACTGCTGTTTATTAAACACGGCAGGGACAGGTTCTGAGATCATAGGTCCTCCGGGAACACATCTCACAAGAGTGGGGCTTGCAGGCCCTTTTTTAGCATGTGTGACGCCTCATGGTATGTCACCTAGGAAGCTTCCCCCAAAAACCTAACGCCACCTCGGGTTGGCTCCCTGAGTAATAGAGTTAGTATAGGAACATATAGGTATGTTAGTGGTTGGTGGGGAAGAGGTCAGGTGGTACGCTTGGGTCGTCCCCTAGAAATAGTTACACCAAAAATGATACATGGGTGAGGTTAGTGATTGGCTAGGTTTTAGTGTCGTCAGTAGTTAGCCCCCCGTGCCCTGGTTGGTTCATCCGCAAGCCCCCAAGCCTGGGACCATCGTTGTTCCCAGCTCGCAGTGTACCTGGTGTTAGAAACAATGTATGACTATGTGTTAGTGGAGGACAATGGACAGGTCTGTCATTAGCTGCAGGAGCGCTTCTTCTCACCGCTGTCAGTGTCCAATTTGTCACTTCATTGTTGCAGTCTGTGTCCCAAACATGAGACCCAAAGTTTCCCTGGTCTCTAGTACTTGGCACCGCATCAGGTTGGCTTGGTCACGTGTGGTGAGACCGTAGCTGGAGCAGAATTATGAGCATTTAATTTGTATTGTGGCACTGAGGGGCGGTTAGCCGCAGCAGGTGTAACCTTGGCTCGGGGCGCGTGGCGAGTAAGTTGCAACATCCTGGCCTTGGCTGTGAGGCCCTTGTTAGAGGTTGTTCTGCATGATCAGCACCTTGCCGCGCCGTCCGAGCTGCTCTGGCTTGTGGCTTTTGAGTCTGAGGCCTACTCTGGTGCTGAGGCCTACTTGGCCTGTTCCATGAGAGGCTGTATACGATTAATAACACAGGGGGTCATGGCTTACGGCGGGGGTCCTTATGTGTGTGTGCCTTATGTCATTGTGGCTGTAGTAGCGATGAAGCGTTTGCAAGCATGTACACAAGCTATTCTTGCGTCTTGTGTTTCTGCGGTGCTGTAGCTTGGCCTATGTGAAAAATAACAATGATGCATCAGTGTGTGTAGACGGTCTGCTTCGTTGTGGTAGTGAGTATGTTCTTCGTGTGAGATTGGTGTGGGTCTGTCCAGTTGTACATGGTGGCACGTGTGTTACCGTCCGTCAGCTATGTCGTCATGGCATCTCTAACGATGGTGTCTTTCGTTGCTTCTGTGTCAGTCAAGTTGATCCATATGGTCTATGTCAGCTTCACCGGAGGTCCCAACATGTGGCTTGACTAATGGGCATTTTCCCTGGCCGTGTGGAGCGTGGCCACGGTAGATGTTGACGTCTGGCGCATCCGTGAGCGGGTCAAATTCCTCTCGTGGTGGGTGCTTAGGCCATGATGATCTAGGCCATGGTCTGGCTGAGAATCGGGGAAGGGAGTTTCCCATTTTCCCTCTTCACAACGGTGAGCGTTGCGCTGCTTGCAAGTGCAGAATAACGTGAAGCGTTTGTCTTGAGGATCGGGGCAGCTTATATAGCTGAGATCGTGGGAAGGCCCATTAGGGCCCCCTTACCAGCCACACCCTGCCACTCCTAGAGAGTCAGCACGTGCGAAGGCAATCCATTAGAGCAGCCACACCCAAGGATGCACTTGGGCTGCTTAATGGATGGAATGTTCAAGGTTAATGCATCCTTCTTAATGGATGGAATGTTCAAGGTTAATGCTTCTGAAGTGCTGTGTCCATAATAAAAGCTTTTTGGTGTTAAATGGATGTTCTTGTTTACTTTTGTTCATGAGTCTGGCGCGAAAGGCGCCAGGATAGTGTCCACCCAGGTCTCCTGTTTGAACAGGACTTGTGTCACTATGGAAAGGGTTTGCTTCTTGGCTTGGGTGATGCTTGTTCTCCACATCAGTATAGCAACTTTGTGAAATAAAGAATGACTTTTCAGGATACTTCAAGGTTCAGTCTTCAAAGGGAAAACATTATTAGGTACACACAACCACACTTTGAGGTAGATCGTTAACCTTTAAGGGTTGCAAGTAATTGTATTGCAGTAAAATATCACAGAGATGATTTCTGACTTCTCTCTGGAAACACAATTTGGCACACGCGATCTTGCTTTGATGCTGTGTACACTCTCGTGTAAGAAGTCAATGTTCAGCTTTCAGAATGGTTTCAGCAAGCTTTTCCTTTTCGATTAAAGACACACAATGCTCTGGTAGTAGAAAAAGTGTTAAATAATGGATCTAATGTTCTTTATTCCTCATACGAAAACTGCTACTTTCACAATTAGTGTGCATGCTACATTGCTATTGTTAAGAATTGGGTTCAGAACAATAAACAACTTTTATTCACTTTTAGGCATACACAAGTTACTTTAGAGCTGGTTAGTTACTGGCAAAGCTTGCTGAGTGAACTTGAATGCTGTGCTTCACACACCAGCTCCAGGTGTACTGCAGTTATGGAGTGCTTCGCTTCCCCAACTTCCTCGACCTCTGCTACCACTTTGGGCCCACTTTGAACCCACACCCCTCTCCAGCACAAGTGTCTTTCATCCGGCATGTTAATTGGGTGTCTCCTTCACTCCCCAGTCCCTCAGCTCACCTTCTGCTTCTGACCTTGGGCTCCAGCACGGTCACAGCTCGGTAATCACAGCAACGTTGCGCACAGGGGAAAACCTCTCTCCAAGCATGTTTTTCTCTGTGCAGCCACAGCAGTACAGATTTTGAGAACACAGGACCCTCTCCGAGCAGGTGGAATCTGCTGTCTCTGCGTTCTGGTGTCCCTTCTGTGCTCCCTCTTCCTCATGAAGCACCAGCCATGTGCTTCTCCTCTGCTACTACTACTGCCAGCCTTCCAACTCCTGCTCCAGCTCCTTCCTTCTCTCCTTTTCTGCTGGGGCCTTTTATGCCTCACAGGTTTGGCAATTGGCTTCAGGTGTGAACCATTAGTTTCAATTGTCTGACTCCTGCAATGACTGTCAGGCCTAATTGCCTGACTACTATATACACATGCCTCTTCAGCCCTATTCTTTGTCTCAGTCCCACTAGGGTTCTGGAACATGTCATTTGTTTCATTAAAGTTAAGCATGTCTACTTCTTGATTACTCTTAGGGGTAGATTTAAATCCCTTATTCATTTGAACAGAGGGTCTGTGGGATTTAACTTTTATAGAGGAAGATGGTTTAGAGAAGACAACATTTCCACAATCCCATTTGTGATGTCATCTTTGATGTCCTGGGTATTAGTCTTAGCAGTGCACGGTGGTGGCGCGAGTTATGGTTGCTTAGCTTACCATAACTTGCAAATTTCTAGGGGTTTTTGGTTTTACCTGTAACCATAATGTCACTGTAACAATGTTTTTCCATTGAATTTCATAGGTTTTTATTAGTGCAACTTAACCATAACATCCCCTTAACTAAGTTTTTTCATTGAATTTCATAGGTTTTTAGTAGTGCAACTTAATCATAACATCCCTTTAACAAAGTTTTTTCAGTAAATTTCATGGGTTTTTACCAGTGCAAAAAACATACTAATATCATACTTAGCCAATAAGCAATATTTTTGTCCAATTTACAAAGTTTCACCTTAAAACTCACCTTCCCACCTTTCCCACCTTGTAGCATCCTTTTTAACATGCCTATACACTTTTTGCAACTTTTTGAAATAAATTTGCATCCGTAGACGTCCGGGAACATATGACTTCATCGCAGACCTTCTGGACAGTGCCACGTGACCATATGCTTGCGCGCGGCATGGTGATGTGTTCGCGAATGTGTCTGCGCTTCGTGATCATATCCGTGCTTCGAAGACAGTTCGGAATAGCATTTACTACTGATCTAGGAACTTTCAACTTCAAAATTTGCCTTGCACACCTCCTGCACCTTTTTGTACTCATTATCCATTACCAATCTAGTACACAGTACATACTTGGAAGAATGTTATCAAAACTGCTATTTATCTTAGAAATGGCATCAGTTATTGCCATCCCTCCTCCCCAAGAGCCACCACCAGCTGGAGGACCTTCACAACAAAAAAGTGCAGTACTTTCAAAGACAATGAAGAGGACCAAGAAGATGAGTTAGAGGAAGTGCCTTCTTCTAGCACCAAGATCGAATCATGGGTGTGCCAGTTCTTTGCTACTGTTGAGAGTGTACCAAAGCAAAATGCACTTTTGTACTTAGTCGCAGACTACCTGGACAGTACTCCTACTGGACCACCTCCATGCGCCACCACACCAAATCCAATGACCGCAATGCTCTCAGAAAGGTTGTTCCTTTCTCCGCAAGTAGTAAGCTGCCATCCTCCACCTCATCTTCCTCAACAAATACTGTACCCACACAGCCTGATGTCTGCGGGCATGGGTGTGTTATAAATAAATAAATAAATACATGCATAAATAAATAAAGGAGGGCTACGGACTATTATCGTCCATTGCAGCCCCTGAAATGGGGGATAAAGGCCATTAGCACCCCTGGTTCCCAAAGCGGGAACCCAGGATGCTAAAACATTGATTTTTCTTCCTATAACGGGACACCTGCGGCGTCCCGCTGTAAGAAGGAAGGATTATTCTTCCTACAGCGGGATGCCTGCGGCGTCCCGATGTAGGAAGGAAAATCCTTTTCCAAGACAACCAATATGGAAAGAGAAGGCGGGGCTCCGTACACAGCCCCTCTTCCCTTGCCATGGCAGCCTGCAAAACCCTATGAACATATTACCATAAGCACTTTTTTCCCTTTTGAACCTATCCTACCTTTGAATAACTTTACCACATAGTCGGTCCCAGGTAGACAAAGCCAATTCAACACTATTTTTCCTCCCTAGCAGTCATGGCCAGTAGCCAGATTGTCTGCGTCATGATCTTATGCCATGATTCAGACAATCTGCCTACTGCCCACGGCCACAGGCTATACCTCAGTCACCAAAGTTATATGACTATTTTTTTGTACCTACATTATTAAACTTGTGAAAAAATAAAAAAACGGCACATTTGCAAAACCATGCTTTAATGTCCTTGCCAATGCTCCTCACAAGTTTGCTCAAAATCCGCCCATGTTTTATTTTTTAAAAAGTGTCAACAAGTATGTACATACAATAGTCATATAATTTAGCCCCACTTGACAAAATCCATTCAGTCTTTAAACAAATATTGAAGGTTGGGTCTAGTGTAGAGGAGGTCCCAAGCACAACCCACACCCCAACTGTCCATTTTGAAGTACCAGGAACATTCACGCCGAAATGTGTGACGTATGATGAGCAAATAAACCAGCACAGAGCCCCAGTGGGGCTCTGTCCAGTACCTATCAAAAGAACAGCACCTATTGAAGTACCGACGCCTAAGAAAACCTAGACAGTAAGGTACCCTTTGAGAAAGACATATCGACAGATGAAACAAAATGAAGAGTGTCAAAGCACAGTCCCTGAAGAAGCTAAAAAGATACTGAAGGAAGACGAATGATGACATCACAAGAACCCGGACTGACTCACATAAAGAAGATATGACGACCTGTGAATGATGAAAAGAGACGAAACACCATGAATAAGTGACATCCTGAGTTTAAAGTAAAACAATTAATGTCAAATGTAAGAAATGTATGCCATAAGCGTGATGAAGATATTCAGCCAGTTTATACGTGTACATATGCATGGAACCGCAAGAAGCTAAGAAAATCGTGAGGCTTGCTAAAACTTAGTAGTAAAATAGATTGCGGCAAGCGCCACCTATACATATCTACCTCAAAAGGAGCACTTTATATAAGTTTACTTCCACTAGGCAAAAGAGAAGAACCAACCAAAGATTACTTAAGGTATCAAGAGGAGAGCTTTGCAGCAAGAAAATCGAGAATTAAGGACAGAGAGAAAACTCAGACGAAGGCAAGTCATGCCAAGAAGCAAAGGTCGTATCAGCTGAAATAGCCCAACAGTGGATGCAATTAATGAAGAGAAGAACAAAGTATCCTGTTCAGAAAGGTCAAGATAAGCCACAGAAGGCAGATGGCTGGCAAATTTAAATCAAATACACAAAGTGCATGAAGAAAAAGATGATTTCACGGTTTCTGAATCACGTGACCATCCAAGCAAGAAGGGATGAAACTTTCACACCTACGTGTGGCCGCGTGCCATCCACAGATATCTTAATTTTTCCAGACCGAGAAAGAGTCTCTAGGCCATCCACAAGGACATAATTGACACATGACCACTGAAGTGATGATTGATTGTATCAATAATTGGAGGAAGGCTGGGGGTACAGACGAGCTCCCTCCACCTGGCCGGCTATTCTGCATGCTGCTAAGCTAGTGGAAAAGTATGAGTGGGGTTTTGCCAACCCAATCATAGTGGACCAAGTAATCTAGGGTCCTATAGTAGTACAACCAATGAGACGTCGTACATTTAGTGACGTCTACAGTAGCCATTTTGAAGGAAGGGCTTAGATGCCCCACCTGACACTGTTTATCCAATCCCCCCACACAATTACCATATACAGATATAGTACGTATATTAAAGTTATCTTCTTAGAACCAGTAGAATTACATGTAACATTTTAAGCATTACACGTCAGTAATGATGAGTTTTTAATATAAAAGATGTGTTTTCTATGAAGTTCATTGGAGTTGTTGAAGCGAGAAGGAAGATCGAGCGATTGCTGATATTCATGAACTCCCCGTTTTTTGTACTTGTCATTAAACACACTCCCTTTGCCAAACCATTGAGTTGTCATTATTGATTTGATGCTAGAGTATTAATCTGCATCCCCATCCATCTCACGGGTGCTGCTACTCATCTTAAAGTGCTATTGGGCAACCCCTAGCTTTATGGGCTGGTTGGGGTCCTAGTGCACACTTGGTAGCAGGGAGAGGATGGCTTATCGATTAGATAAGACACCCATTGACCGTCGACATAAAGTAACTCTAGGTCCTCAGCGATATCACAAGTCCTTTGCCATCCGGCTAAGTAGACCGGCAAAAAGTTGGACAAACGCCTAGCAAGTTTAGAACTTGGAAGATGTACCAAGAGGATAAGGAGGAGGAGCCGCCTTTAGATTGGATACTTAACGTATGCACAGAGGGGGGTGAGACGCCTTCTGCGCCACCCGCTCAGTCTGAAACAAAATTGAAGCCAGTAAACACAAAGTATTATACCTGCTGAGGGAACTTAAAGCAAGGAACTTAAAGCAGCCACGGATATAGCAACCCGGCATATCACTCACTTAGGCAAAGTAGTGATGAAAACCCAAAAGATAGAGACAGAGAGATCACCTCCAAAGTCCCAAGAGACAAAGGAGAGGCACTAGAAAGAAAAAGGAGACCAGGCACAAGCAAGTACATCTCTAAATACAGAGAGAGGGGGCAAGAGATGGAAAGGAGATGAGGATAGAAGCTGATGAGATAGCATTCACACAGAACGAAATGGATGGGAGGTCAGATTCTATTGAAACTCAATGGTAAAGGCATTGAGGACGTGAGCGAAAGGGGAGAGCAGCCAGACAATTTACAAAGAAAAGATAAGGAAAAGGAAAAAGGATTGAGAGACAAATGGATCAGGAAAAAGGATAGAAAGAGATGAGAGCAGTTGTATCATGAGGAGCAAGAAAGGAAACACGATCATAAACAGAGAACAGCTAATGATCATAGCAGGCAAGAACAACAGAGAATAGAAGAAGAAGAACAGAAGATAATGGAGAAGAGAAAAAAAAGACGAAGGGATGAGAAAATACGAAGGGCAAATGAACGTACAGAAGCAAAGAAACAGGAAGACGATAGGGTCAGAGAGGAAACGAGGAAGCGCAGAGAATTTGATGACGACATAGAACGTAAGCAAAGACAGAGAACACGTGATCTTGATTATCTGGAGAGAGAGGTTAAAAAACCCGATCCAGTAGTAGATTGGGAAGACATAGAAGAATTCTTTCCTGAGTACAATTCAGTACCAGGCACGTCTAGGGTAAATATCGAAGATGACTTCAACACCAGAAACATCAGAGAAATGATCAATAGAATATATGATGAAATGGGGCTAGAACAAGTACCCCAAGGGAGAGGAGAGGACGAGAGGCTTGAAAGTACTCAGCTGTATGATACTGAGGATGCCTCTTGAGGTAGCAGAAACAGAGAGCTGTCCCTAGATAGGCTGATGCTAAACAGGAATGAGGAGGATGAGAAAAGTTGCACGAGTTGGGCACAGACAATATCAGATGCAGAAAGAGAGGAATATGAGGAAAAGGAAGAGAGAAGATGCGAAAAACGCATCTCTGGAGGAAAAGGGATAAGATGGTCAGATTCTAGCAAGTCTGCATCTAAGGCATCAGAGTCAGCCACACAGTCAGACTGACATGAAGGAGTATCTTACAGTCAAAGGGGGGTGTCTCCACCACCCTATGTGAGCTGACTAAGGACATTGCAAGGTAGATGGTGATGCACAACTATCACCCCTGCAGTGAATAGAAAAATGATTAGAGAGGAAAAGGAGTGCCATGTATTACAATTCACGTTGCTCGAAAAAGGAGGAATGAGGCCACAGTATATTCCATGGCCACACATGGATCAAGTAATCTAAATGGGTCCTCCCAAATTTTTTGTTCTCGGGGGGTCAGATATGTAAACTGGGAGGTTTATTGAAAAGAACAAGGAACAAACCAGACTGACTACCCCTCTCTCTACGGCCTGTCGATGACACAGGTGAAAGTGCAATAGAACTGTTTTATATTTCTACAGTCCCACAAACCTTTAGTGAGCCAGTTATGTGACTGAGTCCGATGAATACAAAATTGTAAATCACTTTAATAGTTACATAAAACCTTAACATAAAAACATACATAGGATTGTTCATTCATCAATCACACCTTTCATTCCAATTCATATATTCTATGGACTAGGGGTTTGACAGATTACAATTTTTTAAGCATATTGGCTGTTTACAGTATGCATGACAACGGAAAACACATTGGAATTTCCTCTAGGTCGACATATGTTTCGGCCCTTCTTTCAGGTACCATCGTAGTCTGCGATGGTCAATATGGTAGGTATTGGGCCATCTTCAGGACAGTCGTGCTTATATTGAACTTTAATTTCATTCCCCTTTTCCTCATACAAAACGACGAATCTAAAAACATAAATTTCATATACATTACATTGTGCATCGGGCTCTGCCCACTTGTGTTTATTCAAGGTGATGGCCAAATTCATGAACCAAAACAAAACACCCACCTATGGTCGACTTGTATTATTGCAGACCTTGGAGCTGTAAATACCGGATATCTTTCGTATTTCCCAGTATCTGGAACCCTGTTGACAGGGAACACATAGATCATAGTTAATATATTAGACGGCTAGCATGGATGGCAATGCTACCCTTTATATATTGAAGTGACTTACGAATGTGAAAAGGGAGTGGTTGACTCTTCAGAAGACTTTATTTTCTCTTCTTTCGATATCTCGTGATCCACTGTTGTTAGTTTGATAAGGTGTCATCCACGACATCCGATAACATGCCTATAAGTAAGGCACAATCAATTACTTCCACATTGAGCGAGCGTGCTGGCATCAATGTGCTAATGTTTTAAACTGCTATTTACTTAGTTGGCGTATCCGCTAATACCTGTTGTGAAATTCATTGTTTTTTACTCCAATGGAGGCATACATACTCTGTAAGCGTTCGCTGTTATTTTACTTAAACAGAGGATTAAAACACGTGAAATATAGGTGTTCAATTCCCATTATACGTGCACCTTAGCCATTTATAAATTGGCCGGTTTTTTGATTATGGTATCTTCCTTTTCATCTGATTTGGAGATTCCACTCCTTAATCCTATTTACCCGCTGACATAGTTTTTTTAAGAAACGGTAAATGGTCAAGGGGGGGGGGGGGGGGGGGAGGGGGGGGAGGGGGGGGAAGAGGGGGACGCTGACTTTTCAATTATAGGCTGCGCCCTCTTTAGGGGCGTCTATAGCTCTAGGTTTTCAATGTGAACTACTCGTTAGGTTGTCAAGGCAACCACCTTTGTGCTGCAGTCTCACAGTGGAGCGGGCGTATATGCTTTATTTCAATAAAGTGAAAGATCAGTTCAAATACGAGTGATTCCCACGTTCCCGCACACTCAGAATTATCTGCTTACCTGTGCTTTCGTCGGCGGTGTAAAGCTGTAACACGGCGGCGTCCTCTTGGCCGTTCGCACGTTACATTGTAAGCACGAAGCTCTGATCTTTTTAAAGGTCACCTGATGTAGAAACGTGCGTCTCGCGCACGTGATCGCAATCACTAAGGTAGTACGCTGTCGAACCGTACAGAGGAGTTTGCCGGATGTAATCACTGACAAAAACATGATGCGTGACTACTGGCCAATCGACTTGTCTTCTTATCACATAAACCAACAACGTGTCTACTAGTTGTTGTCTGTTGTGAGCTTCTCAAGTTTATTTACGGGAGTCGTTTCGGCACTCTCAGTGTTGATTACAGGTATGACACAATAGAAAATTAAAAATTAAGGATGCACTCACCAAAAAATTGGTTCTAGCAACCTACAAGATTTTTAATTTTTGATTTTTGATTTATAAAGGTCACCTTGCACCAAGTATGTGCAGGGACTAAAATGTTAATATGTGGGGACTGCAGCGGTAATATAGGGTCAGAGGAAGGATGACTTCATGGAGTACCGTTTTATTTACAGGGTCTGATAAAAATATCATTCTTCCTGAATCTGAAAAGGGTGCCTAACGCAGTCGACCGCCCTGGCCCATATGGTAAACCCGGTTATGAGTTGTAATATATTGCATAGACTGACTTAGTGTGGTACAGTATTTATTAACCTATTTGTGCTTAGCAAGAATTAATAGACTTGTCAACCCTCCTAGATGTTAAGGGCCACAATGTGTGGATCGTATCAACCAACTTGGATGGTGACTGATGATGTTCAAAGGGCTAGATTAGTGGATTTTAGTGAGATATTACAGATATCCTACAAAAAAGCACTCCACTGCTTTTTTGTAGGATATCTGTAATATCTCACTAAATCCACTAATCTAGCCCTTTGAACATCATCAGTCACCATCCAAGTTGGTTGATACGATCCACACATTGTGGCCCTTAACATCTAGGAGGGTTGACAAGTCTATTAATTCTTGCTAAGCACAATAGGTTAATAAATACTGTACCACACTAAGTCAGTCTATGCAATATATTACAACTCATAACCGGGGTTTACAATATGGGCAGGGGCGGTCGACTGCGGTTAGGCACCCTTTTCAGATTCAGGAAGAATGATATTTTTATCAGACCCTGTAAATAAAACGGTACTCCATGAAGTCATCCTTCCTCTGACCCTATATTACCGCTGCAGTCCCCACATATTAACATTTTAGTCCCTGCACATACTTGGTGCAAGGTGACCTTTATAAATCAAAAATCAAAAATTAAAAATCTTGTAGGTTGCTAGAACCAATTTTTTGGTGAGTGCATCCTTAATTTTTAATTTTCTATTGTGTCATACCTGTAATCAACACTGAGAGTGCCGAAACGACTCCCGTAAATAAACTTGAGAAGCTCACAACAGACAACAACTAGTAGACACGTTGTTGGTTATGTGATAAGAGACAAGTCGATTGGCCAGTAGTCACGCATCATGTTTTTGTCAGTGATTACATCCGGCAAACTCCTCTGTACGGTTCGACAGCGTACTACCTTAGTGATTGCGATCACGTGCGCGAGACGCACGTTTCTAACATCAGGTGACCTTTAAAAAGATCAGAGCTTCGTGCTTACAATGTAACCGTGCGAACGGCCAAGAGGACGCCGCCGTGTTACAGCTTTACACCGCCGACGAAAGCACAGGTAAGCAGATAATTCTGAGTGTGCGGGAACGTGGGAATCACTCGTATTTGAAACTGATCTTTCACTTTATTGAAATAAAGCATATACGCCCGCTCCACTGTGAGACTGCAGCACAAAGGTGGTTGCCTTGACAACCTAACGAGTAGTTCACATTAGAA